>NW_027362772.1:142743953-145501453 GCF_046119375.1 Phyllobates terribilis
TGCTGTACTACATGGCTCTTGTAAGGGGCATTGCAAGTTTGCTCCGTCCTAATTTTTGGCAGCTTTCGCTTGGAAAGCATAAGCAAATACTATGGGATACCCACTCCCCAATAATGGGACTTATGTTTGTAATATGCTGTACTGCATGGCTCTTGTAAGGGGCATTGCAAGTTGCTCCGTCCTAATTTTTGGCAGCTTTTGCTTGCAAGGCATAAGCAAATACTATGGGACACCCACTCCCCAATAATGGGACTTATGTTTGTAATATGCTGTACTGCATGGCTCTTGTAAGGGGAATTGCAAGTTGCTCCATCCTAATTTTTGGCAGCTTTTGCTTGGAAAGCATAAGCAAATACCATGGGACACCCACTCCCCAATAATGGGACTTATGTTTGTAATATGCTGTACTGCATGGCTCTTGTAAGGGGCATTGCAAGTTGCTCCGTCCTAATTTTTGGCAGCTTTTGCTTGGAAAGCATAAGCAAATACTACGGGAGACCCACGCCCCAATAATGGGACTTATGTTTGTAATATGCTGTACTGCATGGCTCTTGTAAGGGGCATTGCAAGTTGCTCCGTCCTAATTTTTGGCAGCTTTTGCTTTCAAGGCATAAGCAAATACTATGGGACACCCACTCCCCAATAATGGGACTTATGTTTGTAATATGCTGTACTGCATGGCTCTTGTAAGGGGCATTGCAAGTTGCTTCGTCCTAATTTTTGGCAGCTTTTGCTTGGAAAGCATAAGCAAATACTATGGGACACCCACTCCCCAATAATGGGACTTATGTTTGTAATATGCTGTACTGCATGGCTCTTGTAAGGGGCATTGCAAGTTGCTCCGTCCTAATTTTTGGCAGCCTTTGCTTGCAAGGCATAAGCAAATACTATGGGACACCCACTCCCCAATAATGAGACTTATGTTTGTAATATGCTGTACTGCATGGCTCTTGTAAGGGGCATTGCAAGTTGCTCCGTTCTAATTTTTGGCAGCTTTTGCTTGCAAGGCATAAGCAAATACTATGGGACACCCACTCCCCAATAATGGGACTTATGTTTGTAATATGCTGTACTGCATGGCTCTTGTAAGGGGCATTGCAAGTTGCTCCGTCCTAATTATTGGCAGCTTTTGCTTGCAAGGCATAAGCAAATACTATGGGACACCCACTCCCCAATAATGGGACTTATGTTTGTAATATGCTGTACTGCATGGCTCTTGTAAGGGGCATTGCAAGTTGCTCCGTCCTAATTTTTGGCAGGTTTTGCTTGCAAGGCTTAAGCAAATACTATGGGACACCCACTCCCCAATAATGAGACTTATGTTTGTAATATGCTGTACTGCATGGCTCTTGTAAGGGGCATTGCAAGTTGCTCCGTCCTAATTTTTGGCAGCTTTTGCTTCCAAGGCATAAGCAAATACTATGGGACACCCACTCCCCAATAATAGGACTTATGTTTGTAATATGCTGTACTGCATGGCTCTTGTAAGGGGCTTTGCAAGTTGCTCCATCCTAATTTTTGGCAGCTTTTACTTGGAAAGCATAAGCAAATACTATGAGAGACCCACTCCCCAATAATGGGACTTATGTTTGTAACATGCTGTACTGCATGGCTCTTGTAAGGGGCATTGCAAGTTGCTCCGTCCTAATTTTTGGCAGCTTTTGCTTGGAAAGCATAAGCAAATACTATGGGACACCCACTCCCCAATAATGGGACTTATGTTTGTAATATGCTGTACTGCATGGCTCTTGTAAGGGGCATTGCAAGTTGCTCCGTCCTAATTTTTGGCAGCCTTTGCTTGCAAGGCATAAGCAAATACTATGGGACACCCACTCCCCAATAATGGGACTTATGTTTGTAATATGCTGTACTGCATGGCTCTTGTAAGGGGAATTTCAAGTTGCTCCTTCCTAATTTTTGGCAGCTTTTGCTTGCAAGGCATAAGCAAATACTATGGGACACCCACTCCCCAATAATGGGACTTATGTTTGTAATATGCTGTACTGCATGGCTCTTGTAAGGGGCATTGCAAGTTGCTCCGTCCTAATTTTTGGCAGCTTTTGCTTGCAAGGCATAAGCAAATAGCATGGGACACCCACTCCCCAATAATGGGACTTATGTCTGTAATATGCTGTAGTGCATGTCTCTTGTAAGGGGCATTGCAAGTAGCTCCGTCCTAATTTTTGGCAGCTTTTGCTTGGAAAGCATAAGCAAATACTATGTGACACCCACTCCCCAATAATGGGACTTATGTTTGTAATATGCTGTACTGCATGGCTCATGTAAGGGGCATTGCAAGTTGCTTCGTCCTAATTTTTGGCAGCTTTTGCTTGGAAAGCATAAGCAAATACTATGGGACACCCACTCCCCAATAATAGGACTTATGTTTGTAATATGCTGTACTGCATGGCTCTTGTAAGGGGCATTGCAAGTTGCTCCGTCCTAATTTTTGGCAGCTTTTGCTTGGAAAGCATAAGCAAATACCATGGGACACCCACTCCCCAATAATGGGACTTATGTTTGTAATATGCTGTACTGCATGGCTCTTGTAAGGGGCATTGCAAGTTGCTCCATCCTAATTTTTGGCGGCTTTTGCTTGGAAAGCATAAGCAAATACTATGGGAGACCCACTCCCCAATATTGGGACTTATGTTTGTAATATGCTGTACTGCATGGCTCTTGTAAGGGGCATTGCAAGTTGCTCCGTCCTAATTTTTGGCAGCTTTTGCTTGGAAAGCATAAGCAAATACTATGGGAGACCCACTCTCCAATAATGGGACTTATGTTTGTAATTAGTGTTGAGCCACCCCCGTAGTGTTCGAGTTCGGTTCGGTTCGTCGAACACCCGTGTGTTCGTCGAACTGTTCGTCGAACACCTTCAAACACCGTTAAAACCAATGGCAGGCAAACAAAAACACATAGAAACACATAGAAAACACCTTCAAAGGTGTCCAAAAGCTGACAAACTGCTCAGAAGACACAACTAACACATGGAAAAGTGACAAGTACATATAGTCATGCGAAAAGAAAAGAGGTGGAGGAGTAAAAGGAGGGGGAGACACAGATATAGGCATGTCATGCCCTTCTAAAATCCAAAAAGTGAGAAGCCGAGACGGCCAGTCCGCTCCTGCCCGTGCTACCTCCGTGTCGCCGGGTTTGTGCCAGAGCCGCGGTGAACCCTGACGGCCAGCCCCCCTCTCCCAATACTGGTGCCTGTCCGCTGGTGGGTCGAGAGAGCCCCCCTGTGGTGGAGGCAGCTCTAAGCTTTTTAATTTAAATTGTCCCTCTAATTTGAATGAATACACTTTAAATCCATTTACAAGGATCTATTGGATGGCAAGTCTCATGCCAGCAGCCGCATAATTCCAGCTCCAGTAGCGTCCACTAAAGCTGCTGCAGTTAAAAAGCTTTTATAAGGATCGAGCTCGGCTGTCCACCGCAAGGCATCCTAGTGCCAGTCCCAGCCCCTATGCCTTGGGGTGCCTCCTGATGCTCTTCACTGAGTATCCCGTGGTCCCGAAGCATTTCCTTTGAAAAAATTAAGTGTCCAAACTACAGGTGGTGTAGCTTGCTTAACAGCCGGGATAATCCGCTGACTAGCAGACACTGCTACTAGGCACAAAGTATTTCCTGGGCTAGATGCAGTTAAAAATTTGTAAGTAGATACTCTCGTTGGATGCTGAGAAAGCATTCCATAGAGTCTCCTGGCACGCCATATATGATTCTCTTAAAAAGCTTGGGGTAGGGGTCTAGGGGACCCTTTTATAGCCAAAATCACGGCCCTGTATCACAATACGTCACCTAGGCTGAAGATAAATGGAACTGTAGCACCGAGGGCTCGGTTGCTACAGACGTATTGCACCTCACCCAGAGGTGTGATATCTCACTCTCAGATAAGGATGGAGTGTGGATCAGGACCCGACACCTGCATGCATTACACCACATTGCCGTGGGGCAGGGCGACCAATATGCCCCTGAGATGGGCACGACAGTCCCTGTCCCTGGCTGGAGTGGGGGGAGGGAACACTGAGGAAGGGGAACCCTGCAGTGCAGGAGCAGGGAGGAAGCAGTTCCTGGGTGCATTGAGAAGGGAGTATAAAAGGTGGGCACCATCTTAGTTCAGTGCAGAGAAGTCTGAGCAGAAGTGGCAGGGAGCAGGGGCTCTGCATGAGCTCTGCTCCGGAGGCGGGCCTAGTAACAGAGGCCCAGGCCTGCAAGAGGGAGAAGGAAGGAAGAGGAGCGGAGAAGGCTCCAGGAACGAGGAATGAAGGGATCCCAGGGGTGCGGACGGGCGAGTCGCCACCGCACGCCCGAATCCACCTGCGTGGAGGGGTCAGGCCAAAGGGGGAGACCGGTCCCCGAACTAGTGGAGGCAGGAAACGACCCTCAGCTAGAAACCGGAGGCTCTGACATTTTATGTGGCGCAGCCCCTTGCTCCACCCGCTAGGAAGGCACCACATAGGGTCAGGGAAACTGGCGCCAAGTTTACCAAGAGGAGGCCCGAGGCAGCCGGACAGAAGTGTTGGTAAGAAAGGCCAGACAAAGGACACACAAAGGGGGTCCTGTGAAGGGCTCCAAAGTTATCTGGGAGTTGTCTGAGCCCCTCACCTGGTGAGCACAGTACGACGTGGGCAGCCGTTACCTGCAGACGTGGTCTGGATAATAAGAACTGTGAGTAAAGGCCCTGAACTGCATCACTGACTCCGTGTCGTTACTGCTGCTGCCCTGCACCATCACCCCCATCCTCTGCATACACTGCCCTGAGGCTATACTCCTCCCGTGGGGAGTTATGCTACGCTCTGCTGCACCCACAACACCAGCCTTAGCGGTCTGCCCTGTAGCGGCGGTTCACTCTGACCGCAATCCACGGGTGGCGTAGTCGGACATTTAAACATCAAAACCACATAAATAGTTCCGCCACTGGTTTGACCGCCCTGAGCCACGGAACCGGATCGCCGCCACGAAGACTACAACCACCAGCATCCAACAAAAAGGGTCCGGCTCCGGGTGTCCCAAGGCCCAGGGGGTGCGTCAGAACATTTTCATCACCTTTCACAATCACCAATGGGACAAGGCAGGGATGTCCTCTGTCCCCTCTCTTATACATCCTAGTGACGGAGCACCTGCTCTCATCAATTCGCCATAACCCCAATATTAGGTGGATTGAGGTGGGAGGCACCGAGTACAAGTGCTCTCTATTTGCTGATGATGTCCTAGTATATATCACTCAATGACATATATCCATCCCTGCTGTTATGGCTGAAATAGATCACTTTGTTACATGGTAAAATTTTAAAATCAATGCAGCGAAGTCTGAGGCCCTCGATGTTTCCCTCCCTAAATCCATATAGGATTCCATCCAGTCCAACTTTCCCTTTGCCTGGCCCTCACAGGGTATCAAATACTTAGGAATTCCTATTCATAGAGACCTCTCCCATCTATGTTATCTTAATTTTGGGCCCTTTATTGAACAATTCCATACAGACCACGGTTGGCAAGTTAGAACTGTAAGATTCACTACGTGAACCACTGGTGTTTTGTGGAAAAGCACATGTACACCGCGTTCCAAATTATTATGCAAAAAGTGTTTAGGAGTGATAAGGGAAGAATTTGTTTGTTTGTCAGTTAAACTCATTGATGGTGATGTGTGTCAGGGCTCTTTATATCACTGTAAGCAATTGCAGACACCTGTGCTAATTAGTTTGGCAGGTGTGTCCAATGAAAGGCAAGACTACTTAAGAAGGCTCTCTCACATTATTAAGCAGCCTATATTTTCTGCCAAAATGGGAAAGAAAAAGGATGTGTCGGCTGCTGAGAAGCAACAAATTGTGGAGTGTTTAGGTCAAGGCATGACTACAATCAACATTGTGCGATGATCAGGATGAAGTGTCTTGGCAATCAAGAAGTATGTAGCTGATTCACAGTACACACGTGTGCGTGCTGATAAGGGCAAATTGAGGACTCTTTCCTACAGGCAATTACGTCAGGTTGAAAGAGCAGCGGCAAAAAAGCCTTGTCATAGCAGCAGACAAGTTTTTAAGCTGCTTATGCCTCCAACGTCCCCCGAACAACAAGATGCAGGGTCCTTCAGAGGTTTGCAGCTGTGCATACGCCATCCTGTCGACCTCCTCTATCCACTTCACACAAGCAGAAACGGCTCCAGTGGGCCAAACATTACATGAAGACTGATTTCAAAACTGTTTTGTTCACGGATGAGTGCCGTGCAGCGCTCGATGGTCCAGATGAATGGAGTGGAGGATGGCTGGTTGATGGACACCCCACGCAAACATGGCTACAGCGCCAACAAGGAGGAGGTGGAGTAATGTTTTGGGCTGGAATCATGGGGAGAGAGATTGTCGGCCCCTTTAGGATCCCTGAAGGCGCTAAAGATGAACTCCATAATGTATGTGGATTTTCTCAAACAGCACTTCCTGCCATGGTTCAAGAAGAAGAACCGTGTATTTCACAGCAAGATCATTTTTCTGCATGATAATGCACCATCTCATGCTGCACATAAAACATCTGCATCTCTGGCTGCTATGGGCATAAAAGGGGACAAACTTATGGTGTGACCCCCATGCTCCCCTGACCTCTACCCCATTCAGAACCTTTGGAGCATCATTAAAAGGAGTGTCTATGATGGCGGGAGGCAGTTCACATCTAAGCAACAGCTCTGGGAGGGTATTCTGTCCTCATGCAAAACAATTGAAGCAGAAACCATCCAAAACCTGACAAATTCAATGGACGAGAGAGTTCAGAAGCTCCTTTCGAACAAGGGGTCCTATGTGAAAATGTAACATCACCTAGAATAAAGTTTTGAGTTGAAAACTGTTTGATTTCAGTTTCTAACAACCTGCTAATGCTTATAATTTCAAAAATGACCATTTTTTTGGTCTTTATTAAAATGAAAAGGTTGATCGAAAAGTTTGGGGGATCTAAGAGTGTGGCAACCCAGTAGTCATGATTACTTCGAATTCTGACAATATGAGGGTCATGTTGCAGGTAGTGCAGCAAGAAGGCACTTATGTGTCTTGCGCATCTCGGAGCCCCAAAATTATTTTCCGGGCTAGATGCAGCTAAAAATTATTTTTAATTTTAAATCTGGTGAAGCTTATTATAGATGGCCTAATAGGATCAGTGCTGCACACTGCTACAAAGCCCAAATTATTTTCCAGTCAAGATACAGATAAACATGATTAGTAATTTGAAAGCTTAAAACGGTTGGTAGGGTGATTTTAACCAATCATCAAGCTTTTACTCTCCCCAGGATGACACAGGGGTAGAAAAGTCGTTTCGGATCCATGATTTGTTCATCTTTATGAACGTGAGTCTGTCTACATTATCAGTGGAGAGCCGCGTGCGCTTATCTGTCAGCACACCACCAGCAGCGCTGAACACACGTTCAGACAGAACGCTGGCTGCGGGGCATGACAAGATCTCCAAGGCGTAAGTGGCTAGCTCCGGCCATTTATCCAGATTGGAAGCCCAAAAAGAGCAAGGGTCCAGTGACACAGTCGTGGCTTCAATGTTTACTTGGAGATACTCCTGTACCATCGTCTCTAGGCGTTGACTATGTGTCAGACTTCTTGTCTCCTGTGGCCTTGCAAAGGATGGGCTAAAAAAGTGGTGAAATGATTCCGCAAAATTGATGTTACCAGCAGATACTGTGGTTCTGTTACGGTTTGAGTGCTGAACACTTGACGGTCCCACGGTTGGCAAGTTGGAACTGTGAGATTCACTACGTGCACCACTGGTATTTTGTGGAAAAGCACATGTAAGATTCTGCAACAGTCTCTGCTGATACTCCTGCATGCGTGCATCCCTTTCTATGGCAGGAATAATTTCTGCAAATTTACTTTTGTACCGGGGATCTAACAGTGTGGCAACCCAGTAGTCAGGATTATTTCTAATTCTCACAATTCGAGGGTCATGTTGCAGGTAGTGCAGCAAGAAGGCACTCATGTGTGTTGCGCATCCAGGAGCACCAAGTCCCTGTTGTGTTGGTGGCGAGGTAACAATCATGCTTCCTTCCTCTGTCCTCTCCCCCCAACCTCGCACAACAGAAATGTGATCAAGGTCTCCCTCATCTGATGAGTCTTCCATCAGTTCGTCCTCCACTTCTTCCTGGGCTCCTGCACCTTCCTCACTAGTTTGGCTGCTGCCATGCGCCCTGGTAAAATCATCTCCCCCACCCTCACATGCCTGTCGCCTTGGTGCTGCCGACCGTCTGGACCTTGCAGATGTTAGCCCTTCCGCATACAACTCCTCCTCCTCTACTTCCTCCACCTCCTCTTGTGCCACCACCTGACTCCGAATTCTGTTTAACATGTGCTCCAGCATGTAAATCACCGGAATAGTCATGCTGATAATGGCATCGTCAGCACTAAACATCTTCGTCGCCATTTCAAAACTGTGCAGAAGGGTGCATAGGTCCCTGATCTGAGACCACTCCTCCAGCGTGATTTGCCCCACCTCTGAATCTCGTTGGCCCAGGCTATACGTCAGAACGTATTGCACCAGGGCTTGTCGGTGCTGCCACAGTCGCTGCAACATGTGCAGAGTTGAATTCCACCGGGTAGGCACATCGCATTTTAGCCGGTGAAGTGGCAGGCCCAACGACTTCTGTAGAGATGTAAGTCGCTGAGCTGCGGGATGCGAACGGCGGAAGTGAGCACACAGCGACCGTGCCCTCTGCAGAAGGCCATCTAGTCTGGGATAGTGGGCTAAAAATTGCTGGACAACCAGGTTCAACACGTGAGCCATA
Organism: Phyllobates terribilis; assembly: GCF_046119375.1. Classification (NCBI taxonomy): domain Eukaryota; kingdom Metazoa; phylum Chordata; class Amphibia; order Anura; family Dendrobatidae; genus Phyllobates; species Phyllobates terribilis. The sequence goes on from NW_027362772.1 coordinate 142,752,718, forward strand.
CAAGGCACGTGTGTGACATTGCCCCGGCGAAGGGCCGCACCCAGGTTTGCAGCATTGTCGCACACGGCCTTCCCTGGTTTCAGGTCCAGTGGAGACAACCATTCATGAAATTGGTTCTCCAGAGCTGACCACAACTCCTCAGCTGTGTGACTCACATTTCCCAGACATTTCAATGTAAAAACCGCCTGATGACGTTGAGCCCTACTGCCAGCATAGTAAGGAGGTGTGCAGGATCCCTTCTGTGCAGTTAGAAAGCTTGTGGCATGACCAGACAGGCTTTGGGTGCAGGTGGAAGACCGAGAGGAGGTTGAGGAGGCAGAAGCAGTGGAGGAACTTTGACATAAAGAGGATTGACGCACAACTCGTGGGGACGGCAAGACTTGGACAGCAGCCCCTTGTCCTGCTGTCACCATAGTTACCCAGTGCCCAGTCAGCGACATGTAACGCCCCTGTCCATGCCTACTCGTCCAAGTGTCTGTGGTGAAATGCACCCTGTCACACACAGAGTTTCTCAAAGAAGCGGTGATGTTGTGTGCGACATGCTGGTGGAGCGCAGGCACACCTTTCTTTGAGAAGTAGTGCCGACTGGGCATCTGGTACTGGGGCACTGCGACGGACATAAGGTCTCGAAAATCCTCTGTGTCCACCAGGCGGAAAGGCAGCATTTCTGTAGCCAAGAGCTTGCAGATGGTGAAATTCAACCTCTTAGCTTTCTCATGGCTAGGAGGAAATGGTCTTTTACTTGTCCACATCTGAGGGACCGAGGGCTGGCTATTGTGCTTAGACGGGGTTGATAAGGGTGTCCCCGGCAAACTGCCGGTCTGTGAGGAAGATGCAGGCGGACATGTTAGGTTGCCTTGATCCAAAGGTGGTGCTATCGATGTCGGACAGCGCTCAAGACCAGCTGGTGTTACCACCTCCAAAGAAAATGATGACCTGCCAATCACGCTGGCTGTTGCGGATAAAGAGGTGGCAGGTCTGCGCCCCAAAACAGGTGTGACTGCTGTCCCCCCAGTCACAGAGGATGAAGAGGCCGCGGATGCACAAGATATGGCAGACGGTGGTTGGCCCGGCCGGCTAGGCCGCATTGTAGCACACTGAGCTTCCCACTGCAACTTATGCTTCATGTCCATGTGCCGGTTCATGCATGAAGTACTCAAACTATGTATTTTTTGGCCTCTACTTAGCTTTTGCTGACAAATGTTACAGATAACACGAGTTGGGTCATCTTTATCGATCTGAAAAAATGCCCAGGCTATGCAAGGCTTAGCACCCATGCGACCTGAAGAGCCACCACGACTTGTGGTGAGAGGCAGAGTTGTGCTTGAGGATGCAGTTGTTGACGTGCTTCCAGTACTACGTCTCTGTCCAGGAAGGCGCAACCTGACCTCGTCGTCACTAGCATCTTCCTCCACCTCCTCTGCTGACCTCATCTCTTGGCTGACTGTGGGTTGAAAGTAAGTGGGATCTCCGACCTCATCATCATCACCCTGTGCGTTATCACACCCGTCGTCCTCAGAGCCAACCTGTTCCTGCCCTGACAAAAAACTAAAGTTGTCGCTCCAATCAGGTATTTGAGTCTTATCATCGTCTTCCTCATTGTCTCCACCAACAGGAGTTACAGTTTGGGAATGAGGGTCTACATTATGGTCAGAACCTTCTGCGTCTGGTCCTGGATCCGACTCATAAAGATTCTGGGCATCAGTGCAGATCATTTCCTCGTCTGGATTCACAGAAGCGCTGGAGTCGACCTCTGATTCCCAGGCTATAGTATGAGTAAACAGCTCTGCAGACTCAACCATCTGTTCTACCTCATACTCAGACGGGCAGCTGGAGATTTGGGAGCTGTGAGGAAGCAAGTGCGATTTGGGTGACACCTTTGAGGACTGGAGTATTTGTGATGTTGAAGTTGATGTGGAGGAGAGCCCACTTAAAGGAGCACTTGATATCCGTTGAAGCACCTGCTGTTTTTGTGCCTCATCTGGAATTTGTAGCGATTGGCGTGGCCGTAAGAAAGGGATCTTATCACATTGTCCGCTGAAAGAAGTAGACATTTTAGTTTGGCTGGAAGATGGTCTTTCTTCTGCACCTACCCCACGGACACAACCTTTTTTCCCCTTCCCAACACGCCTATTCCCCTTTCCACCAGCAGCAGGCCTTTTTCCACTCATTTTGGTGGTTAACTAATTCACAACTCTGGAGTTGTTTGCACAAAAAAACAATGGATGGTAACCGAGCAGAGCTGAGTGGCCAAACTGTGGTATTAGGCCAAAACTATTGGCTGGGTTAGATGCAGAAAAAAATTATTTTTAATTTGCAACCTGATGGAGGTCAATATAGATGGACTAATAGACCAAGTCCCACACACCGCTAGAAGCCCAAATATTTTTTCAGAGCTAGATGCAGAAATTTTTTTTATTCAATTTGCAACCTGATGGAGGTCAGTATAGATGGACTAATAGACCAAGTCCCACACACTGCTAGAAGCCCAAATATTTTTTCAGAGCTAGATGCAGAAAAAAATTATTTTTAATTTGCAACCTGATGGAGGTCAGTATAGATGGACTAATAGAACAAGTCCCACACGCAGCTAGAAGCCCAAATATTTTTTCAGAGATAAATGAAGAAAAAAATTATTTTTAATTTGCAACCTGATGGAGGTCAGTATAGATGGACTAATAGACCAAGTCCCACACACTGCTAGAAGCCCAAATATTTTTTCAGAGCTAGATGCAGAAAAAAATTATTTTTAATTTGCAACCTGATGGAGGTCAGTATAGATGGACTAATAGACCAAGTCCCACACACCGCTAGAAGCCCAAATATTTTTTCAGAGCTAGATGCAGAAAAAAATTATATTCAATTTGCAACCTGCTGGAGGTCAGTATAGAAGGACTAATAGAACAAGTCCCACACACTGCTAGAAGCCCAAATATTTTTTCAGAGCTAAATGAAGAAAAAAATTATTTTTAATTTGCAACCTGATGGAGGTCAGTATAGATGGACTAATAGACCAAGTCCCACACACTGCTAGAAGCCCAAATATTTTTTCAGAGCTAGATGCAGAAAAAAATTATTTTTAATTTGCAACCTGATGGAGGTCAGTATAGATGGACTAATAGACCAAGTCCCACACACCGCTAGAAGCCCAAATATTTTTTCAGAGCTAGATGCAGAAAATTTTTTTATTCAATTTGCAACCTGATGGAGGTCAGTATAGATGGACTAATAGACCAAGTCCCACACACTGCTAGAAGCCCAAATATTTTTTCAGAGCTAGATGCAGAAAAAAATTATTTTTAATTTGCAACCTGATGGAGGTCAGTATAGATGGACTAATAGACCAAGTCCCACACACTGCTAGAAGCCCAAATATTTTTTCAGAGCTAGATGCAGAAAAAAATTATTTTTAATTTGCAACCCGATGGAGGTCAGTATAGATGGACTATTAGAATGATGCTATGCCCAAAAGATTTTACTTCACTAGGTGCAGTAAAAAAATTGGTATTCTATACACAGGTGGTATATCTTGCAACACAGATAGGCTACTCCACTGACTAACACACTCTGCAATAGGCCAAAAAGGATTAGCTTTGCTAGATTCAGCCAAATGCTGTGAAAAAAACTTGCACAGCACTGGCACAGACCTGCCTGGCAAAAACTGATAGGAACTGATGTAACCTAGTCCTGAAAAGGACTCCAATTACAATTAGTCTTTACTACCACAATCTATCTATTTAAGAGCACAGACCTGCTTGATAAAAGTCGTAGGAAATGCTGTAACCTAGTCCTTAAAAGGACTGCAATCACAACTATTCCCTACTCCCAAGCTATCTGTATATTTGTACGAAAATTGGCTTGAAATTAACAAGGTATAGCGCACACAGCAACAGCGGTGCCGTCTAACACGCAGCTGCAGCAGTGAGAAAATGGTGGCGACGGGGAAAATGGCTTGGTCTTATAGGGCAAGGACATGTGACATACACTGCCAATCACACATGCCCTTGCTTGTGTGAAAAAAAGCACTTCGCTCCGTGTGTGCGCTGCTGATAGGCTGACAGATTGCACCTCCCCACTGCAAATGCGGGAAAGAGAAAAAAAAATGGAGATCTTCATTGTTCCTGCAGAGATCCATCCCCTGCCCCTCCCCCCGCCCCGCTGTACACTCAAACTGCGTAATTAACATTAATTTTCATCATTACTGAGAAAAAATCCAGTTATGATTTTGGTGCACGAACAGTTATCGAACATAACCTCGAACAGCCGAATTTTTCTCAAATTGTTCGTGTTCGCCGACCGGCTCGAACACCGCCCAAAACAGCTCGAATTTGAGATTGGCGAACAGTTCGAGTAGAACAACGCTCATCTCTATTTGTAATATGCTGTACTGCATGGCTCTTGTAAGGGGCATTGCAAGTTGCTCCGTCCTAATTTTTGGCAGCTTTTGCTTGCAAGGCATAAGCAAATACTATGGGACACCCACTCCACAATATTGGGACTTATGTTTGTAATATGCTGTACTGCATGTTACGCGCCCCCTGGGCCGTGTGTACACGTATGTGGGATACCCGGTGCCGGGTCTCTGGGGTCTGTAGTCTCCGTGGCGGTGACCCGGTCCTGTGTCTCAGGCTGGTCAAACCAGTGGCAGTCTTTCTTAGGTTTTGAGGTTAATTGTCCGACTGCGCCACCCGTGGATTGCGGTCAGGGAGTACCACCGCTGCGAGGCAGACCGCTGAGGCTGGTGTTGTGTGCGCAGCAGAGAATGGGATAACTCCCCGCGGGAGGAGTATAGCCTCAGGGCAGTGAGTGTGGATGATCGGGGTGATGGTGCACGAGCGCAGCAGGAACGACTCAGAGTCTTTGCAGTGCAGTTCAGGGTTTTTACTGATGATTATAAGGTAGACCCTCCCGGGAGTACTGGCTAGCATAAGAGGCCTGGTCAGTCTGTGAGCAAGCAGGAGTTCCCCTGGCCAAGTGGAGTTGTAGGCCTCCCCGTCTTTCTGCACTCTTCCTGGCTACCTTGCTGTAAGCGGGTAGAAGTAGCCCACGTCCCTGAGTGTACCGTGTAGTGCTCACCTCTATGGCTGGCGACTTGGGGCCTTCTGTTAGCCTCCGCTCCACGATGGCAATGCTGGTCCCTTGCTTGTGACTGAGCCTCCGGGCTTCTATGGCCAGAGGACCTGAAATTCCCTGCTGGTTTCTGCTGCTGGATATATAAGTCCTCACAGCCTCGGACTCCTGTGTCCGGTTCCTATTGTCTTCTGCCAGGGCGAGCTCTGCTCAGCTTCCAGCCCCTGGTCTTTAGCTCCTAGCTCCTACAGAGCTCCTTGCTGTTACTTTCCCTTGCTCTCACTCTGACTCTGACTGTTCTCTGTTCTCTGACTCACTCAACCCCGCCCCAGATCCAGTTTATAAGGGCAGAATTCTCCCCTCCCAGGACTGGGGCAGGAGGATGTTGCATGTTTAAGGGATCCTGACCAGGAAACTTCCCACTTGCTCTCCGACGTAATATCTCTATTACTGTGGTGACCAGACCCCTGGGGTGCCACACATGGCTCTTGTAAGCGGCATTGCAGTTCCTCATAATTTTTGGAAAGCCTTCCATTCACTGCTTAGGCCAACAGTGCACAGGAGACCCAGTTGCTATAAATGGAAAAAAAGGTTTAGTTAACGCCCTCTGACCTCCATGTCATTTCCAAGGGTCATTGGAGTGCCTCGAAATTTTTGGTAGGCATTGCACTCACTGTATGCCCTATAACTGTGTAGCCGAACCGCTCCTTTTGTTACAGAAACATATCCTGCAAGACATATCTGGCTGACTGGCCTGATATTGATGTGAATGGTCCCTGTTCCTTCTGCTCTTTCTCCTTTGCCACTACCTCATCCATCATTTATCACCTGAAGCTTTGTTTTAACGGAAGTCATAGAACTTGGATAGTAGCAGAAAAACATCCAGCAATCCTCGGAGGAGGTAGGATATGCGCCAAAACGCTGACCACCTCAGGCCTAGCCGCTACTACATACATGCGCTTGCATTACAACAAAACAAAGCAGATGCTAACTTCTATCATCCTCATCATGCTCCTCACCTTGGCACTCTCAACTCCCCTGATGGAGAAGCCAGGGCCCACCGGAGGAGTCTGATAGTCCGGTGGGCTCGGCCAATGCTGCCCTAAAGCAGGCCAGGCTAAGAAAAGTGTGGGAAAGGTTACCGGGACAAATAGGGGTGGCTGGGGACCGAGTATGGACACGCGGCCACCCCCTGGAGGCTGGGGAGCAAGCGAGGACACCCGGCCACCAGGCCGCTGGGGACTGAGTATGGAAACCAGGCCGCCGACACAGCCATGGCGTGGTGGCCAGATTCCGCCTCCACATGCCCAAAAGGCCCAATTTAAAGTGCAAGCAAGCAGTATGGTATTGCAGCCTGGGGGTGGGTGGGTGGCAGGCTGCATACTTGCACTTGCATTGCAAGGAATGGGAGAGGTACAATTGAACACTGCCCTGGGACAAGGACTTGAATGGGGATAGTTGCAAGTCTGCAACGACAGGTGTAAGGTGGGAGGCATCTTCGCATGTACCATGAACAGGGGTTTGGCATGCACACACTACAGCGGAATAGGCTCTCCTTCCCACTAAATGCACTGGGGAGGGCACAGGTAATGTTTTGGTCTACGCGCTTAATCTTATGTATAAGGCACACCAGGACAAATAGGGGCGGCTGGGGACTGAGTATGGATACCTCGCTGCCGAAGCGGCCATGAGGTAGTGGTCAGCTTCGGCCTCCTCCAATCTAAAAGGCCCCATTTCAAGTGCAAGCTAGCAGTATGGAATTGCAGTCTGGGGGTGGGTGGGTGGCAGGCTGCACACTTACACTTGCATTAAAAGAAAACATAGCAGATGCTATCTTCTGTCATCATCATCATGCTCCTCACCTTGGCACTCTCAACTCCACCGATGGAGAAGTCAGGGCCCACCGGAAGAGTTTGGTTCTCTGGTGGGCTCGTCCAATGCTGCCTAAAGCAGGCCAGGTTAAGAAAAGTGTGTGGGGAGATGTTCCAAGGAGAAATAGGGGCCGCTGGGACCGTTTATGGACACCCGGCTGCCCCCAGGCTGCTGGGGACCGTGTGTGGACACCCGGCCGCGGGGCGGCTGGGAACAGAGTATGGACACCCGGCCGCCGGGCAGCTGGGGACTGAGTCTGGATTCCAGGCCGCCAACACAGCCATGACGTGGTGGCCAGATTCCGCCTCCACATGCCTAAAAGGCCCAATTTCAAGTTCAAGCAAGCAGTATGGTATTGCAGCCTGGGGGTGGGTGGGTGGCAGGCTGCATACTTGTGCTTGCATTTCAAGGAATGGGGGAGGTACAATTGAACACTGCCCTGGGACTAGAACTTGCATGGGGATAGTTGCAAGTCTGCATCTTCTGATGCGGCAAGGATCACTTATGATGGGCACACTTTTAGACAGTGACCTGGGAGTCAGAGATGCTTCCAGGGGTCTTCCCCATGCTGTTCCCATGTCTTTTCAGCACTTTATGCATGTGTCACACAGCACATGGCCAGATAAGGTTGTAAAATGTTAAAATGACATTTCCCGGTGAATGCATTTGTCATAGTTGAAAGCAATACAAAAGTGCAAAAACGCATAAAAAATGATACTTGTGAACATAGCCGAAGGTGTGGAGGAGTATTTTTGTTTTTGGTCATTTATTTTAACTTATACACACGTCTTTTCTCTGGAAAGGATGTTCCTTAACATATTTCACAGGAAAAAAGTTTCACTTTCGTTTTTGAACGTTTTATTGTGAGCCCGTAAAAGTGGCTTAATACCTCTGACCACGTTGTTGACAGCAGTGACCTGGGGGACAGAAATGCTTCCTGTGGCGATCCCCATGCTGTCCCCATGTCATTTGAGCACTGTCACTATCGTTTTGGGCACTTGTTAGGCTTTTAAAAGACTGCCGGGGGTGCCACCGCAAAAATGCTCGAGTCTCCCATAGACTAACATTGGGCTCGCTGCTCGGGTCGAGCACCCGAGTATCACGGCGAGCTCGGCCCGAGCTTCGAGCACCCGAGCATTTTAGTGCTCGCTCAACACTAGTAACGACCTCACCCACTTCTTGTAGTGAATCCAAAATCAAGTCCTAGGTCAGAAGAACATGGACAGAGGGGTAGTAGTAGTGAAGAACCTAAAGATCCCCTGTCATGACCAGTATATCTCCCACCCTGACAAGGGCAGTACCCAAGTGTGAGTTATAGAGTAGAAAGATAACCCACAAAAGCCCTCCATTTGGGTACTGCCATTATCAGGGCATGAGTTATTATGGGGTCTTCACTACTACCCCTTTGACCATGTTCTCCTGACCAGGGACTTGATTTTGGATCCACTGCAAAAATTGGGTGAAATCGTTACCTTTTAATACTGGCACTGGCACCACTGAGCACTTTACATTTTGTATATACTTTATTTCCTCATGGTTTCTTTTGAGCTGAGCTCTTTTAACTGTACTTAACCTCTTTACAGCCTGGGGCTTAATAGTACCCACCAGGCTGTCACCCCCTGTTCAGCGCGGACTCCGGCGCTGGACCCACACTGAACCGAACACATGTCAGCTGATTTATAAAGCTGACATGAGCCCGCAACAGCCGTGGTTGGAATTGCAATCCACCCACGGCTGTTAACATGTTAAATGCCGCTGTCAATCTCTGACAGCGGCATTTAACATTGCCGTGCTGGAAGCGCATCGCTTACCCCGCCCATCGGTGACCTCGTCACGTGATCGCGGGTCACTGATGGGTGCGCATGACAACCCTGGATCTGCAGCAGACCCCAGTGGTTGTCATGTAATGATCGCTATGAGCGCCACTTAGTGGTCGGCGCTCATAGCACAGGAGCATTTCTGCTACATAGAGGTGATCTTCTCATCCCCTCTAGGTAGCAGAGGCGATCGGACAGTTGCTGCTTCTAGCCCACACTACATGATAGGTATAGGCCCCCACATTACATGATAGGTATAGGCATACACTACACTATAGGTATAGGCTCACACTACACTATTGTGGCGCCCTGCTGTGCATTGGTGCCACAGAACTCAGAAGGGTGCATGGATGGACTTCTCCACAAGAGGCCCTCACACATTCACACACCTCCACCCTACCACCTCAGACTAGCAGACAGCAGAGGGAGCCCATTAGGGATATATATAGGGAGGGTGGAGCCAAGCAGCTCAGTTTAGAGTGAGTTCTCAGTCAGTGTTTAGAGACAGAGAGGAACACAGCTTAGAGTTGAGCAGAGAGCGTGCTGACGCTCAGAGAGCAGCGAAGAGAGCAACACGATGACTGCTGTGCTTAGGCGAGATAAGGCCTACAGCACGTGTGAAGGCCTAGTGAGGGCCTTGAGTGTGCTGAAGGCGGGAGTAGAAGGAAGAAGTAGCAAGGGGGGCAGAGGAGCATACCAGGCTCACCCCGATATATATACCCGACACCGGGTCCATGCCTACAGGGACTCCTTATACCCAGTAGAAACCACCGGAGCCCCTGGAGGACTACAGGTCCCAGGTTTACCAAACACTGACTACAGTACCAGGGCTTGGAGTCATGGAGGCCCCAGTGTCCAGGGAGAGTGATCTCCAAAGAGAAGGCCCTACCACCAGGTCAGCAGGTGCAAAGAGAGACAGTAACCAAGCTAGGCCTAGCTCCAGGCAGGTCAGAAGCTTAGAGAATAAAGCAACGGATCAGGAGGCCCTATACCCGTTCACTTGGGAGAGTCCAAAAGTGCGCCCTTCGCCTGCAGGACCCTGAACCGTGCCTGCAACATCACCAGTAAAGGTACTGAAGCTTACCCCCGTGTGAGTGTCCGTCTTTCCTCCGGGACCGTCCTGCCGTCTCTCCCTTGCACCACCATCCATTACACCCCACGCTGCCCTGGAGCTAGATCTACCTGTGGAGAGCCACACCATCCCTGCTGCCGTAACACCAGCTCCAGAGGACTGCTCAGCAGCGGCAGCACCCCTTAGCCGCATACCACAGGTGGCGTCACGAACATTATTTCAAAACCCCATATAAATAGAAGTTCCCTTTTTCACTGACTGCCCTGGGTCATGGACCGGGCCAGCCACCGTGATAACCCCCATACCGGCAACCAGAGGCCCGGCTGCTGAGTACCCCATGGTCCAGGGTAAAGGCTCACACTACATGATAGGTATAGGCCCCCACACTACATGATAGGTATAGGCACACACTACATGATAGCTATAGGCCCACACTACATGATAGGTATAGACCCCCACACTACATGATAGGTATAAGCCACCACATTACATGATAGGTATAGGCCTCCACACTACATGATAGGTATAGGCCCCAACACTACATCATAGGTATAGGCACACACTACACTATAGGTATAGGCTCACACTACACTATAGGTATAGGCTCACACTACATGATAGGTATAGTCCCCCACACTACATGATTAGTATAGGCCCACACTACATGATAGGTATAGGCCCACACTACATGATAGGTATAGGCCCCCACACTACATGATAGGTATAGGTCCACACTACATGATAGGTATAGGTACCCACACTACATGATAGGTATAGGCGCACACTACACTATTGGTATAGGCTCACACTACACTATAGGTAAAGGCTCACACTACATGATAGGTATAGGCCCTCACACTACATGATTAGTATAGACCTACACTACATGATAGGTATAGGCCCACACTACATGATAGGAATAGGCCCCCACACTACATGATAGGTATAGGCGCACACTACACTATAGGTATAGGCTCACACTACACTATAGGTATAGGTCCACACTACATGATAGGCATAGACCCCCACACTACATGATAGGTATAGGCCCACACTACATGATAGGTATAGGCCCCCACACTACATGATAGGTATAGGCCCCCACACTACATGATAGGTATAGGTGCATACTAAACTATAGGCATATGCTCACGCTACATGATAGGTATAGGCCCACGCTTTATGATAGGTATAGGCCCCCACACTACATGACAGGTATAGGCTCACACTACATGATAGGTTTAGGCCCACACACTACATGATAGATATAGGCCCACACTACATGATAGGTATAAGCCCCACACTACATGATAGGTATAGGCCCACAGTACATGATAGGTATAGGCCCCCACGCTACATGATAGGTATAGGCCCACACACTACATGATAGGTATAGGCCCACACTACATAATAGGTATAGGTTCTCAAACTACATGATAGGTATAGTTCCACACTACACGAAAGGTATAGGTACCCAAACTACATGATAGGTGCAGGCCCACACTACACTATAGGTATAGGCCCACACTACATTATAGGTATAGGCCACCACACTACTTGATAGGCATAGGCCACCACACTGCATGATAGGTATAGGCACACACTGCCTGATAGGTGTAAGCCACCACACCACATGATAAGTATAGGCCCCCACACTATATGATAGGTATAGGCCCCACACTGCATGATAGGTATAGGCCCACACTACATGATAGGTAGAGGACCACACTCCATGAAAGGTATAGGCTCACACTACATGATAGGTATAGGCCCCCACACTAAATGATAGGTATAGGGGTATAGGCCCTCACACTATATGATAGGTATAGGCCTCACTTGACATGATAGATATGGGCCCTACACTACACTATAGATATAGGCCCTACAATACATGATAGGTATAGACCCCACACTACATGATAGGTATAATCCCACACTACATGATAGGTATAGGCCACCACACTACGTGATAGGTATAGGCCCACACTACATGATAATTATAGGCCTCACACTACATGATAGGTATAGGCCCCCACAATACATGATAGGTATAGACCACACACTACATGATAGGTACAGGCCCACACTACATGATAGGTATAGGCACACAATACAAGATAGGTGTAGGCCCACACTACATGATAGGTATAAGCCCACACTACATGATAGGTATAGCCCCACAGTACATGATAGGTATAGGCTCACCATACTACATGATAGGTATAGACCCCTCACTTCATGATAAGTATAGGCCCACGCTACATGATAGGCATAGGTCCCCAAATGACATGATAGGTATAGGTCCCCAAACTACATGATAGGCATAGGCCCCCACACTACATGATAGGTATAGGCTCCCACTACATGATAGGAATTGGCCCCCACTACATGATAGGAATAGGCCCACACTACCTCATAGGTATAAGCCCCGATATTACATGATAGGTATAGGCCCACACTACATGATAGGTATAGGCCCACGCTACATGATAGGTATAGGCCACCACACTACATGATAGGTATAGGCCCCCAAACTTCATATTAGGTATAGGCCCACACTACATGATAGGTATAGGCCACCACACTACATGATAGGCATAGGCCACCACACTACATGATAGGCATAGGCCCCACACTACACTATAGGTATAGGCCCCAAACTACATGATAGATATAGACCCCACACTACATGATAGGTATAGGCCCCACAATACATGATAGGTATAGGCCCCACACTGCATGATAGGTATAGGCTCAGACTACATGATAGGTATAAGCCACCACACTACATGATACGTATAGGCCCCCACACTACATGATAGGTATAGAACCCATACTTTATGATAAGTATAGGCCCACACTACATGATAGGTGTAGGCCCACGCTACATGATAGGTATAGGTTCCCAAACTACATGATAGGTATAGTCTGCACACTACATGATAGGTATAGGTCCCCAAAATACATGATAGGAATAGGCCCCCACTACATGATAGGAATAGGCCCACACTACCTCATAGGTATAAGCCCCGATACTACATGATAGGTATAGGCCCACACTACATGATAGGTATAGGCCCACATTACCTGATAGTTATAGGCCAATACTACATGATAGTTGTAGGTCCATATTACATGATAGGTATAGGCCCACGCTGCATGATAGGTATAGGCCACCACACTACATGATAGGTATAGGCCCCCAAACTTCATGATAGGTATAGGTCCACACTACTTGATAGGTATAGGCCACCACACTACATGATAGGCATAGGCCACCACACTACACTATAGGTATAGGCCACCACACTGCATGATAGGTTTAGGCTCCCACAGTACATCATAGGTATAGGCTCACACTACATGATAGGTATAGGCCCCACACTACACTATAGGTATAGGCCTCACACTACATGATAGATATAGACCCCACACTACATGATAGGTATAGGCCCCACAATACATTATAGGTATAGGCCCCACACTGCATGATAGGTATAGGCTCACACTACATGATAGGTATAAGCCACCACACTACATGATAGGTATAGGCCCCCACACTACATGATAGGTATAGAACCACACTTTATGATAAGTATAGGCCCACACTACATGATAGGTGTAGGCCCACGCTACATGATAGGTATAGGTTCCCAAACTACATGATAGGTATAGTCTGCACACTACATGATAGGTATAGGTCCCCAAAATACATGATAGGAATAGGCCCCCACTACATGATAGGAATAGGCCCACACTACCTCATAGGTATAAGCCCCGATACTACATGATAGGTATAGGCCCACACTACATGATAGGTATAGGCCCACATTACCTGATAGTTATAGGCCAATACTACATGATAGTTGTAGGTCCATATTACATGATAGGTATAGGCCCACGCTGCATGATAGGTATAGGCCACCACACTACATGATAGGTATAGGCCCCCAAACTTCATGATAGGTATAGGTCCACACTACTTGATAGGTATAGGCCACCACACTACATGATAGGCATAGGCCACCACACTACACTATAGGTATAGGCCACCACACTGCATGATAGGTTTAGGCTCCCACAGTACATCATAGGTATAAGCTCACACTACATGATAGGTATAGGCCCCACACTACACTATAGGTATAGGCCTCACACTACATGATAGATATAGACCCCACACTACATGATAGGTATAGGCCCCACAATACATTATAGGTATAGGCCCCACACTGCATGATAGGTATAGGCTCACACTACATGATAGGTATAAGCCACCACACTACATGATAGGTATAGGCCCCCACACTACATGATAGGTATAGAACCACACTTTATGATAAGTATAGGCCCACACTACATGATAGGTGTAGGCCCACGCTACATGATAGGTATAGGTTCCCAAACTACATGATAGGTATAGTCCGCACACTACATGATAGGTATAGGTCCCCAAACTAAATGATAGGCATAGGCCCCCACACTACATGATAGGTATAGGCCCCCACTACATGATAGGAATAGGACCTCACTACATGATAGGAATAGGCCCTCACTACCTGATAGGTATAAGCCCAGACACTACATGATAGGAATAGGCCCACACTACCTGATAGGTATAAGCCCCCACACTATATGATAGGTATCGGCCCACACTACATGATAGGTATAGGCCCACACTACATGATAGTTATAGGCCCATACTCCATGATAGGTGTAGAACCACATTACTTGATAGATATAGGCCCCCGCTACATGATAGGTAAAGGCCACCACACTACATGATAGGTATAGGCCCCCAAACTTCATGTTAGGTATAGGCCCACACTACATGATAGGTATAGGCCCACACTACATTATAGGTATAGCCCCCACACTACATGATAGGTATAGGCCACCACACTACATGATAGGCATAGGCCACCACACTACACTATAGGTATAGGCCACAACACTGCATGATAGGTATAGGCCCCCACACTACCTAATATGTATAGGCCCCCACACTACATGACAGGTATAGGCTCACACTACATGATAGGTTTAGGCCCACACACTACATGATAGATATAGGCCCACACTACATGATAGGTATAAGCCCCACACTACATGATAGGTATAGGCCCACAGTACATGATAGGTATAGGCCCCCACGCTACATGGTAGGTATAGGCCCCCACACTACATGATAGGTATAGGCCCACACACTACATGATAGGTATAGGCCCACTCTACATAATAGGTATAGGTTCTCAAGCTACATGATAGGTATAGTCCCACACTACACGAAAGGTATAGGTACCCAAACTACATGATAGGTACAGGACCACACTACACTATAGGTATAAGCCCACACTACATTATAGGTATAGGCCACCACACTACTTGATAGGCATAGGCCACCACACTACTTGATAGGCACAGGCCACCACACTACATGATAGGTATAGGCACACACTGCCTGATAGGTGTAAGCCACCACACCACATGATAAGTATAGGCCCCCACACTATATGATAGATATAGGCCCACACTACATGATAGTTATAGGCCCATACTACATGATAGGTATAGGGCCCCACACTACATGATAGGTATAGGCCCACACTACATGATAGTTATAGGCCCATACTACATGATAGGTGTAGGGCCACATTACATAGTAACATAGTAACATAGTAACATAGTTTTTAAGGTTGAAGGAAGACTAAGTCCATGTAGTTCAACCCATATCCTAACAGGTTGATCCAGAGGAAGGAAAAAAAACCCATGTGGCAAACACTAAGCTCCACATTGGGGAAAAAAATTCCTTCCCGACTCCATGCGACAATCAGACTAGTTCCCTGGATCAACGTCCTATCAATGAATCTAGTATATATAACCTGTAATATTATACTTTTCAAGAAAGGCATCCATGCCCTTCTTAAATTTTAACAGTGAATCACTCATTACAACAACATGCAGCAGAAAGTTCCATAGTCTCACTGCTCTTACAGTAAAGAATCCCTGTGATCGTCTGTGATTATGATTAAACCTTCTTACCTCCAGACGTAGAAGATGCCCCCTTGTCCCCGTCTCTGGCCTCAGAGTAAAAAGATCAGTAGAAAGGTCTTTGTACTGTCCCCTCATATACTTGTACATAGTAATAAGATCACCCCTAAGCCTTCGTTTTTCCACAGTAAATAACCCCAAGTGTAATAACCTGTCTTGGTATTGCAGACCCCCCAGTCCTCTAATAACCTTGGTCGCTCTTCTCTGCACCCTCTCTAGTTCAGCTATGTCTTTCCTATACACCGGAGACCAAAACGTTACACAGTATTCTAAGTGTGGTCGCACTAATGACTTGTATAGAGGTAAAATTATGTTCTCCTCATGAGCATCTATGCCTCTTTTAATGCATCCCATTATTTTATTTGCCTTTGCAGCAGCTGCCTGACACTGGCCACTAAACATGAGCTTGTCGTCCACCAATACACCCAGGTCTTTTTCAGTGACAGTTTTGCCCAGTGTTTTACAATTAAGCATATAATTATACATTTTATTTCCTCTGCCCAAGTGCATTACCTTACATTTATCCCCATTAAAGCTCATTTGCCATTTATCAGCAAAGCTTCTAGTTTACATAAATCCTCCTGTAATATAAAATTGTTCTCCTCTGTATTTATTACCCTGCAGACTTTAGTGTCATCTGCAAATATTGAAATATTACTCTGTATGCCCCCTACAAGGTCATTAATAAATATGTTAAAAAGAAGGGGGCCCAATACTGACCCCTGTGGTAACCCACTGTTAACTGAGACCCAGTCTGAGTGTTTTCCATTAATAACCAGCCTTTGTTTCCTATCATTGAGACAATTCTTAACCCACATACATAAATTTTCCCCCATCCCCATTGTTCTCATTTTATGTATCAACCTTTTGTGTGGAACCGTATCAAAAGCTTTTGAAAAGTCCATA
Organism: Phyllobates terribilis; assembly: GCF_046119375.1. Classification (NCBI taxonomy): domain Eukaryota; kingdom Metazoa; phylum Chordata; class Amphibia; order Anura; family Dendrobatidae; genus Phyllobates; species Phyllobates terribilis. The sequence goes on from NW_027362772.1 coordinate 142,769,506, forward strand.
TACACAACATCCACTGCATTTCCTTGGTCCAGTCCAGAAATTGCCTTCTCATAAAAACTGATAAGATTAGTTTGACAGGAACGGTCCCTCGTAAACCCATGTTGATATTGGGTCATGAGGTTAGGCCCACGCTACATGATAGGTATAGGAGACCACAATACATGATAGGTATAGGCCCCCAAACTTCCTGATAGGTATAGGCCCACACTACATGATAGGTATAGGCCCACACTACACTATAGGTAAAGCCCCCACACTTCATGATAGGTATAGGCCACCACACTGCACTATAGGTATAGGCCACAACACTGCATGATAGGTATAGGCCACAACACTGCATGATAGGTATAGGCCCCCACAGTACATGATAGGTATAGACCCCACACTTCATGATAAGTATAGGCCTACACTACATGATAGGTATAGGCCCACACTACATGATAGGTATAGGCCCCGCACTACATGATAAGTATAGGTTCCACACTACGTGATAGGTATAGGCTCACACTACATGATAGGTATAGGCCCCAAACTACATGATAGGCATAGGCGGCCACACTACTTGATAGGTATAGGCCCACACTACATGATAGGTATAGGCCCCACACTACATGATAGGTTTGGGCCCCACACTACATGATAGGTATAGGTTCCACACTACGTGATAGGTATAGGCTCACACTACATGATAGGTATAGGCCCCAAACTACATGATAGGCATAGGCCACAACACTGCATGATAGGTATAGGCCCCCACAGTACATGATAGGTATAGACCCCACACTTCATGATAAGTATAGGCCCACACTACATGATAGGTATAGGCCCACACTACATGATAGGTATAGGCCCCACACTACATGATAGGTATAGGTTCCACACTACGTGATAGGTATAGGCTCACACTACATGATAGGTATAGGCCCCAAACTACATGATAGGCATAGGCCCCCACACTACATGATAGGTATAGGCCCACACTTCATGATAGGTATAGGCCCCACAATACATGATAGGTATAGGCCCCACACTACATGATAGGTATAGGCCCCTACCCTACATGATAGGTATAGGCCCCACACTACATGATAGGTATAGGCCCCCACACTACATGATAGGTATAGGCCCTACACTACATGATAGGTATAGGCCCCTACACTACATGATAGGTATAGACCCCACACTTCATGATAAGTATAGGCCCACACTACATGATAGGTATAGGCCCACACTACATGATAGGTATAGGCCCCACACTACATGATAGGTATAGGTTCCACACTACGTGATAGGTATAGGCTCACACTACATGATAGGTATAGGCCCCAAACTACATGATAGGCATAGGCCCCCACACTACATGATAGGTATAGGCCCACACTTCATGATAGGCATAGGCCCCACAATACATGATAGGTATAGGCCCCACACTACATGATAGGTATAGGCCCCTACACTACATGATAGGTATAGGCCCCACACTACATGATAGGTATAGGCCCCACACTACATGATAGGTATAGGCCCTACACTACATGATAGGTATAGGCCCCTACACTACATGATAGGTATAGGCACACACTACATGATAGGTATAGGCCCCACACTACTTGATAGGTATAGGCCCCCACACTACATGATAGGTACAGGCCCCCGCACTACATGAAAGGTATAAGCCCACACTACATGATAGGTATAGGCCCACACTACATGATAGGTATAGGCCCCACACTACATGATAGTTATAGGCCCCCACACTACATGATAGTTGTAGGCCCCACACTACATGATAGGTATAGCCCCCACACTACATGATAGGTATAGGCCCCCACACTACATGATAGGTATAGGCCCCACACTACATGATAGGTATAGGCCCACACTACATGATAGGTATAGGTCCCCACACTACATGATAGGTATAGACCCCCACACTACATAATAGATATGGGCCCAAACTACATGATAGGTATAGGTCCACACTACATGACAGATATAGGCCTCCACCCTACATGACAGTATAGGCCCCCACACTACATGATAGGTATAGGCCCTACACTACATGATAGGTGTAGGCCAACACTACACTCTAGGTATAGGCACACACACATATAGACACATACTCGTACATAGCGATTTCGGCTTTTGATACTGGGATTTATTCTGATCGCAATATTTTGGGTCAGGATGCAATATCCCCTCCCTGATATGAGGACAATTGGCTTATTCCTCACAGGGGTTTTCGCCTTTCTCTAGATCAACACGGCCCATAAATAGAATTATTCTGGTGGAAGAATCATTTACACAAAAAACATAATACAATAATATATAATAACTCCATCTATAAATAAAATCTTTCTTTTCCCTCTACATCGTTGTTCTTGTCTTTATTCTATCAGTCGTCCATGTAGTGAATGTGGGTTTAGCCCCTGAGTCATATTCTACAGCACTATGGACCTTGATGGGGTCGTTCGGTCTCATGTAAGGTTTCTCCATATCGGTCAGAGGTGAAGCCCCAATGTGCTGCGGATAAAGACCAAATTAATCCCTTCTGCACAAACCTCCTGTAGTAAGTGAGTACCCGGCATCAAGAGCTGAATTTACCTAAAGCGCCTGCAAAGGAAAAATGAACTATTACACATGATTCTCTGTAATCAATGGGCTGTCCATAGAAATCGTAGAAGTTTTGGGTCATCCAGATCAGGAGACTCTGTTTGTTGGTCGCCTACATTCTGACTAATGGATGAGAATACAGAATGGGGTCCCTTCTGTTACCTCAGATACCCATAAAATGGCATTTGGATTTTGGGTTTTCTAAACTGGTCAAAAACATTAAAGGTTCCGGTGCAACTTCCGTCACTGCTCAGTATACAATGAGTGGCAGCTGTAACAAAGCCCCAGCACTGACTGACAGTTTAGCGTTGCATGTGTACAGATCTGGCTGTCAGTCAGTGCCAGGGTGCGGTTACAGGGGCCGCTTAGCCGGCTGTCAGTCATTGCCAGCCAGGGTGCGGTTACAGCCGCCGCTCACTATGTACTGAACAATGACTGAAGCCATGCCGGCCGCGCCTCTATGACTGAAAGCTGGAGGCTGCCAGGAAGAATAAAGTGAATTTCCTCCCGGTAGCCGGGCTTTCAGTAAGGCGGTCGGGAAGCTTTATAAACCTGCAAATTAACCCCATATCTGCAGGTTAATAGCGTTTAGGGACAGGACAGGTTGCCTTTAAAGTAGAGTGAAAACCGCCGGTGGCAGAGCTTCACCAAGGAAAACTCACCGGCGTCTAAATGATGTGCACATACCCATAGGCTACATTCCCACAATGAGTTTTTGGTGAGTTATTTAAACTGCATATTTTAGAAAAAATTCAAGTACCCTATATTACTTAATGGGCGCATAAATTGTGCAGAAAATCTGCAACATCAAAAACTCACTAAAAGCTCATTGTGGGAACGTAGCCTTATACCTCGAAAAGACGCGAGTCCAATTCATCAGTTTACTTCTTTCTTAAACAATTGTTATTATGTGAACTCCTTTTAGTAATCCTGCAAAACTTTACTAAAATCTTTGCTGTGGCGTCATAGGGCACAATTCAACATTGCATAATTATTTTAAATTACTTTTTTTATGTCTTTTAGTATCATTTGATTTTTTTTGGTGCCAAATTCCTAAAAGTGGTGCACCTGGTTCATGAATTTTGCCGAAAATCAAAAAAGTTTTATTTTGTCTTTAATCTTGTTTTGTGACTTTTTAGCGCAAAAACAGTGGCATGCTAAAATGTTTTTGCAAAAAAAACCTCCAGGACTCCAGAACATAAAATATATTTGAGTAAAAATTTGGCAACTTTTTAAAAAGTCGCAATTAGAGAATTAGCCGGAAACCCCATAATGATCAATGAAAAAAGGGAATATTGCAGACTTTAAAAAAGCGCAAATTAAAGAGAATGTGTCACCACCTGGGAGATATCAGACCTCTAATATGGGCATACAGGTGATAGAAATGTAAATCTATACATATCTGTATGTCCCATATTAGCGGTCTGATAGGAGAGAAATGTCTTTTTATAAATTATATGCTTGGCACAGGGGGACGCCACGAAATCCCCTCCTATCTGCTTAATTTTCCCCTCCCCTACACATCACAGGGCCCTGTGACGTGCACTCTTCTGGCTTATATCACTCACATGCGCAAAGCGCCTTTAACTTAAGGCGCGCTTTTTTTTGCTCCCGACCCCATTTTTCCCAGCAGTGGTTTAGTGCGCAGGTGTGACACCCCAGGGGTCTGGTTGCCACAGTAACGTAATGTTATGTCTGAGAGCAGGTGGGAGGTCCTTTAGTCAGGGATCCTGTGCATGCCACACCTCCTGCCCAGTCTTGGGAGGGGAAGAACTTCCCCTATATAAACCTGGGGCTGAGGCAGGGTGAGTGAGTAGAAGAAGAGAAGAAGGAGAGACAGCATAGGAAGAAACAGCAGTTACAAGGAGTCAGGGGCTGGCAGCTGCAGAGTTCGCCCTGACTAAGAAGACTTTTTACCGGACCCGGAGTCCGAGGCTGTGGGGACTAATTCCTGCCCAGCAGCAGAATCCGTCAGGCAGGGGATTTCAGGTCCTCTGGCCCAGAAGCCCGAAGGCACGGTCACACGCGTGGGACCAGCACCGCCATCGTGGAGCGGAAGCCATTAGAAGGCCCCGAGTCACCGGCCATACGGGTGAGCACCACACGGTACACTCAGGGACGTGGGCTACTTACATCAGCTCCTAGCAAGGTAGCCAGAAGAGTACAGTCAGTTTGGGAGGCCTACAACTACGCCTGGCCAGGGGAGATCCCATCTGCTCAAGGACTGACCAGGCCCCATCCGCTAGCAAGTACTCCGGGAGGGTCTTTTGTTGTTACCAGTAAAGACCCTGAACTACACCGTACCGTCTCTGAGTGTTTCCTGCTACCCCCATCATCCACGTCGGCTGCCCTGAAGCCATACCCCTCCCGTTGGGGGTTATACTATCACGCTGCACAATCCCACCATCGGCCTCAGCGGTCTGCCCTGCAGCAGCAGCCCCCTGGCTGCACTCAACGGGTGGCGTAGTCATCAACCATTTACTACTAATGGACTGCCGTCTAGTTTGACTCCCTGGGCACGGACCGGGTCACCGCCACGAGACTACAACCCTCCACAGATCCGGCTCCGGGTAAGCTCCCGCATGCGCAGCGCAGCGCGACACAGGCCCAGGGGCGCGTCAACTTTGGCGTAGTCGGCAGGATTTCGTGCCCGCAACCACCGGGTACTGCGTGCCTGAAAAGCAAAGACTGTTCAAACTTACCAGTGGTGAAGATTCCCGCTATCCGTGGAGGTTTCCCGCCATCCGGCGCCATCTTCTACCTTCTTCCCGCCATCCGCGAAGTTTTCCCGCCATCCGGCGCCATCTTCGACCTTCTTCCCGCCATCCGTGGAGTTTTCCCGCCATTGGACGCCATCTTGAGGACGCCGCGCGGGAAGAAGAGGGGCGTGGACTCCGAAAGCGCGCGAGAACTGAAGCCCCGCCTCACGTCCGGACGTTGCGTAAGGTCCTGGAAGGAGCCCAGCAGACGCCGACGTCACAGGAGCGCGACGGAAGGTCCTCAACCCTGACGATCCACTGCGGAGCCGCGGCCTACGGAAGAGGATCATCGCAAGGTAGGCCACGGTCCACTAGGGGGGAGGAAGATGTCGGATACGGAGGAGAGCTTCACTGCCTCAACCCCCGCCAGCGCTACCGCTGCTGCAGTTATGCCCTTCACCATGCCCTATATCCCGGGAGCAGCTTGGCTACCCCAGTACTCAGGGGAGTCACATACCCTGCATGACTTTAGAGAAAAGCTGGATAGCCTCTTCCAGGTGTACCCCCTCACAGAAGAGCAAAAAGTGAGCATCCTGGTGGCCCAACTAACCGGGGCAGCCAAAAGAGAAGTAAAATCTTGGCCACCTGGGAGGAGGACTGTCGCAGAGATACTAACCCGGCTGAGGGACACCTTCGATACCCGCACCTCAGCCGAGATCAAGCTTAGATTCTACGGGTGCAAGCAGCGAGCGCATGAGAGTATAAGGGACTATGCACTAAACCTACAAGAGGCCCTGAGGGCCATAAAGCAGACCGACCCTGATGGGGTGGGAAACGAGGACAGGCTGTTGACTGAACAATTTATAGAGGGTTTATATTGCAATGCCCACCGAACCCAGTTGCGGGCAATGGCCTTACAGGATCCCCATCTGGACTTTGCACAGTTCAAGGATAGAGCTATCCGGGTGCTCCGAGAACCAGCACCGGGTGGCGTTGTGACCCACAGGCGCCCAGCTATCACTTACCACCAGGAGGCGGCGCCCTTGTCGACAGGGCCTGTGGGAGCTCATGCGCAGGCTTTGGACAATGACCCGGCTCCAGACCTACACCATCAGGTCCAAGAGCTAGTTAAGAGCGTTGCTGCGCTAACCCGAACTGTGCAGTCTTTACAGGTTTCCACCCCAGGGAATATCCAGCTGGCATCCGGACCGGAGGACATCCCGTGGCGTCGACCAAGGAGGACCCCACCGGCCAGAGGAAGACCCAGTGACCGATACAGCGAGGACGGACGACCCATCTGCCGCCGCTGCAATCAACCCGGACATATGGAAAGGTACTGTTCTTTAAACGGGCACAACCTGGGGTAGAGGGCCAACCCCCAGGAAAAAGATCACCAGGCCCATCGAACTGGCGCGACAGATATGTGGGAGGACGTCCAGTCTTGCCTGTGGTACTGGATGGCATTCCCATGAGTGCCCTACTGGATACCGGGTCACAGGTCACCACCATCCCGTACGTGCTCTTCAAGCAGTACTGGAATGACTCGGATATTACCCGCTACCCTGACGACGACTTGAGTATCATCGCCAGCAATGGCCAGCCCGTGCCACAGATCGGATTTAAAGAGGTGACCCTCAAAATCGGTAGAGTCGAACTGGCCGCACAGGGACTGATCATTGTAGATATTGATAAACATGAGAGTCACCCAAAAATAACTCTAGGAACTAACGTAATTGAAAATTGTCTTGCAGAGGTGATTTTCCTTTTACAGCAGGTTGCCAAGAACGCCAGCTCCGGCGAGCAGCGGGTGCTCCAGAAAGAGATCCGGGCACTGATGCAACGGCAACAAGTGGAACTCTCCGGCGGTGAGATTGGTAGCGTAAGAATGTGTGACCCTTTTCCTATTGCCATGCCCCCAAAAAGTGAAATGATGATTTGGTGCCGGGCAGCTATTGGTCTGAGAGGTAGAGATTACCAGGCAATGGTAGAACCAGTTTACTCAGACAGTAGGCCCACCATTTTGACAGCACGGGGGGTGGTCAATGTACGCCATGGGAGGGTGCCCGTTCGCATAATAAATATCGGGGAGAGGGAAGTGTACCTGCCCCGGTATGCCACGCTAGCCAAATTATATACCACTAATCAAAATTCTATACAATCTGTGGAACCCTTGCCTCCATCTCACCCGGAGGAAGGTAACGGCTCTAAGAAAGACATGGAGGACTGGTGTCAGCAACTACATCTGGGTACTGACTCCACTCCCTCACATCAGAAACAAGGAGTCTATCGGGTGGTTCAAGAGTATGAGAGAGTGTTTAGTAAACACCCGTTAGACTTCGGGCGAGTCAAGGGGGTAGAACACCGCATCCCCACGGGAGATCATCCTCCCATAAAAGAGAGGTATCGACCCGTACCCCCTGCACATTACCAACACGCCAAGGGGATGCTTAGAGACATGAAGGAGGCTGGGGTAATCCGGGATAGCTGTAGCCCCTGGGCAGCCCCACTAGTTTTAGTCAAAAAGAAAGACAACACCATGAGGATGTGTGTAGATTACCGGAAAATCAACCGTATCACACACAAGGATGCGTACCCCTTACCAAGGATAGAGGAGTCATTGGCTGCTTTAAGATCTGCTAACTTCTTCTCTACCTTGGATCTCACTAGCGGGTACTGGCAGGTTCCTGTAGCAGAGGCGGACCGGGAGAAGACCGCATTCACCACCCCGATGGGACTTAGCGAGTTCACCTGCATGCCGTTCGGACTCTGCAACGCCCCAGGAACCTTCCAACGATTAATGGAGTGCTGTCTGGGCCACAGAAACTTCGAGACGGTCCTGTTGTACCTGGACGATGTCATCGTATACTCCAAAACTTATGAGGACCACCTGAAACACCTGGCGGAGGTGTTCGAAGCTCTGGCGAGTTACGGCCTAAAGGTGAAACCCTCCAAGTGTCACCTCCTGAAACCAAAGGTGCAATACCTGGGACACGTGGTGAGCGCTGACGGAGTGGCTCCCGACCCCGATAAGATCACCGCAATTAAGGGATGGCCAAGCCCCTCCAGCGTAAAAGAAGTGCGGCAGTTCCTAGGGTTGGTAGGCTACTACCGAAGGTTTATTCCCGGTTTCACCAAAAAGGCAGCACCTATGCAGGACCTCCTGATAGGCCAGTCCCGGAAGGCCAAGAACCAGAAGCCGCCCTTCAAATGGGAAAAGCTAGAAGAAGAGTCCTTCCGCCAGCTGAAGATGGCCCTCACGGGGGATGAAATCTTGGCGTACCCGGACTATAGCCAGCCCTTCATCCTCTACACCGACGCCAGTAACATCGGGCTAGGAGCCGTACTGTCCCAGATTCAGCAGGGGAGAGAACGAGTAATCTCCTATGCCAGCCGAAAACTGCGACCCACCGAAAGGAACCCCGAAAATTACAGCTCATTTAAGCTAGAGTTCCTGGCCGTGGTATGGGCAGTCACCGAGCGCTTTAGGCATTACCTCGCTTCTTCCCGGTTCACCGTATACACGGATAACAACCCGTTGACACACCTGGACACGGCAAGACTCGGTGCCCTGGAGCAGAGGTGGATGGCCCGTCTGTCCAACTACGAGTTCACAATCAAATACCGGGCAGGACGCTCCAATACTAACGCGGACGCCCTGTCCAGGATGCCCAACCTGCCGGACGAAGGAGAAGATCCGGAGGGACTGGAAGAAGTTGAACTCCCTGCGTTCCACCGTCATGGGACTATCCAGTATTCCCACCGGGTAAGGGGTAAGCAGGCTGCTACGTTGAACCCCTTACCCCACTACAACTGGGCGGAAACGCAAGACAGCGACCCTGCCGTCTGACTGGTGAAGGAGATGCTGACTCGGCCGGAGGCTCGCCTTGAACCAGACGCTCCGGAGGAAGCCAAACAACTATGGGCGGAGAAGAGTCGACTATTCCTTTACAAGGGGAAGTTGTGCCGCAGAATGGTCAACTCCCGGACGCATGAACTACTCTGGCAAGTAGTGGTGCCCCGAAGAGACGCAGCCATGGTGATGGAGGCATACCACGACGGAGCTGGACACTTCGGGTGGAAAAAGCTGGAGTTCCTGCTGCGCGAGCGGTTCCACTGGGTAGGCATGAGGGGAACCATCGAGAAGTGGTGCAGAGACTGTGGCCCGTGCAATCTGAGAAGGAAGGACCGGGCCAGCCACAAGACTCCCCTGCAGTCCATCGTCACCCGGCAACCGTTGGAACTGGTAGCCTTGGATCATGTAAAACTGACCCCAAGCAGAAGTGGCTACGTCTACGCGTTAACCATCGTGGATCATTACTCCCGGTTCTTGGTTGTCGTCCCCGTCAAGGACTTAACGGCTCAAACAGCAGCTAGGGCCTTCCAGCAGCACTTCTGCCGTCCACACGGGTACCCGGACCAAGTGCTGACGGACCAGGGACCTGCCTTTGAAGCGGAGGTCTTCCAGGAATTCTGCAATCTGTATGGCTGCCGGAAGATAAGGACGACACGCTACCATCCGCAAACTAATGGACTTTGTGAAATAATGAACCAGGTGGTAATGGATCTTCTAAAAACATTGCCCCTGGAAGAACGCAGTCTGTGGCCTGAGAAGTTGCCCGATCTGGTGGACCTATACAACCACATCCCGGTAGGTTCCACCAACTGTACCCCGGCTTACCTAATGAGGGCGAGACCTGGTAAGTTACCTGTTGACCTGGAAATGGGAGTCCTGACACCTGAGGACACTTCACCAGAAACAGACTGGGACACAGAGAGGCAGCAGCAGTACCGGAGAGTACAGGAGAGCGTGGAGCGAAGTCTCTGTCAGGCTAGGGAAAGACAAGAGAAGACTTACAACCAGTATGCTCCCGCTGTTCCCCTGGTACCCGGAGAGCAGGTCTTGAAGAGGAAAAGACGGCTCCACAAGTTGGATGACCAGTGGGAGAAGGACCCGTACACCGTACTGCCCTCAAGCCACGAGAACCCGAAGGTCTGTACCATCAGTAAAGACGGAGGGGAAACCACAGCCATTGTATCCCGGGACCACCTGAAGAAGTGTCCCGAACAACTGAGGAACCCTGAAGAGGAACAAGAAGACCATCGACCCGTGGGAGAAAGGGAAGATATGGTTAGTACCGTGCTCGGGGACTTCCCTCGGTCTTGGACTCAAGTCAATGGTGCAGTTGTGGTACCCGTACTCACCTTCCTCCAACCATCATCCCAAGAACCTACGGAGCAACGGGTAGAGCTGGAAGAACAGCCGGTCCAGGAGGCAGAAGACTCCACACAAGTAGAACAGGAGAATCAACCCTCTGCTTATAGTGAGCCTGCCGTACCCCTAGTGAGACAAAGAGCCGGTAGACAGCTGCCCAGTTTACCCTTGACAGCTCCTACACCCTGTAGTTCAGGGCCAGACAGTCAGCTCCGTAGGTCCACTAGGGCCACTAGAGGCCAGTTACCCGCACGTTGGAGGATCTAAATGTTTAAGCTATTTTATAATGTTTACCTGTCTATAGTTGCTTGTGTGTAATTTTGTATTTCTAGTTGTTTTTAGGAATCCTTGGTGGATTTACCGGGAATCCTTGTATATAGTTGGAGCGTAACCCAGGATGGACTAAAGACTGTCAAGGACTCGGGGTAGAACAGACCCCTACCTGGTTACGTCTCCCTGTGTTGGTGAAATGGACACCTTGCTTTCTTCAGAGACTGCACCCGGTTGCGGACACGCCGTAACCATCTTTATGTGTTTTCTTATTGTATTATTAATGTTTTGCCTTGTTATGTTTTCTAAATGTGTTTAGTCCCGGAGTACTAAATTTTACTAGGGGGGAATGTGACACCCCAGGGGTCTGGTTGCCACAGTAACGTAATGTTATGTCTGAGAGCAGGTGGGAGGTCCTTTAGTCAGGGATCCTGTGCATGCCACACCTCCTGCCCAGTCTTGGGAGGGGAAGAACTTCCCCTATATAAACCTGGGGCTGAGGCAGGGTGAGTGAGTAGAAGAAGAGAAGAAGGAGAGACAGCATAGGAAGAAACAGCAGTTACAAGGAGTCAGGGGCTGGCAGCTGCAGAGTTCGCCCTGACTAAGAAGACTTTTTACCGGACCCGGAGTCCGAGGCTGTGGGGACTAATTCCTGCCCAGCAGCAGAATCCGTCAGGCAGGGGATTTCAGGTCCTCTGGCCCAGAAGCCCGAAGGCACGGTCACACGCGTGGGACCAGCACCGCCATCGTGGAGCGGAAGCCATTAGAAGGCCCCGAGTCACCGGCCATACGGGTGAGCACCACACGGTACACTCAGGGACGTGGGCTACTTACATCAGCTCCTAGCAAGGTAGCCAGAAGAGTACAGTCAGTTTGGGAGGCCTACAACTACGCCTGGCCAGGGGAGATCCCATCTGCTCAAGGACTGACCAGGCCCCATCCGCTAGCAAGTACTCCGGGAGGGTCTTTTGTTGTTACCAGTAAAGACCCTGAACTACACCGTACCGTCTCTGAGTGGTTCCTGCTACCCCCATCATCCACGTCGGCTGCCCTGAGGCCATACCCCTCCCGTTGGGGGTTATACTATCACGCTGCACAATCCCACCATCGGCCTCAGCGGTCTGCCCTGCAGCAGCAGCCCCCTGGCTGCACTCAACGGGTGGCGTAGTCATCAACCATTTACTACTAATGGACTGCCGTCTAGTTTGACTCCCTGGGCACGGACCGGGTCACCGCCACGAGACTACAACCCTCCACAGATCCGGCTCCGGGTAAGCTCCCGCATGCGCATCGCAGCGCGACACAGGCCCAGGGGCGCGTCACAGGGAAAAGAGTGCATGTCACAGGGCCCTGTGATGTGTAGGGGAGGGGGGATATGGAAATTAAGCACATGAAAACGGATTTTATAAAAAGACATTTCTCTGATATCAGACCGCTAATATGGAACATACAGGTATGTATAGATTTACATTTCTATCACCTGTATGCGCATATTAGAGGTCTGATATCGCCCAGGGGGTGACACATTCCCTTTAAAAGAAGAATAAGGCGCAAATGAAAAATTCCAAAACTAGAAAAAAAGGTGCAAATGCACTAATGAATTGTCCCATAGTTTTATAACAGTGCCATAATATGTAGCTTGTATATGAACACACCCCCATTAAAATGGGGAACGTGACATCTAGTAGTCGGGTGGTCCTATATTTCCAGAAACAGCACAATATGGAGGTCATAGAAGATACATGAACTGTTCCTTCATTGAGGATATTTTTTAAAATGAACATGAGGCATCTATACGCTATAGGAGAGTCACTTACATGAGGGTCCGCGTGGTCCATAGTAATCTTGTGGCAGTCCAGCAGAGACTGATTTATTCCCTTTTCAATTTTCAAGGCATTCTCCATAGCATTAGTGTCATTCCCCCATTGATCGACCTCAGATTTGAAGAACAAAAATGGTGGATAAATAGCGACTTCTATCAATGGATAAAGCACAACCTGATATTACATTCCCTCCAGGTTACATAATTTCACCTGATTTCTACCTTACAGTCCAAGTGTTTTCATCATTTACACTGGGGGAAATAAGTATTTGATTCTCTGCCGATTCTGCAAGTTTTCCCACCTACAAAGAATGGAGAGGTCTGTAATTTTTATCGTAGGTACACTTCACCTGTGAGAGACAGAATCTAAAAATAAAAACCAGAAAATCACATGGTATGATTTTTACATAATTAATTTGCATTTTATTGCTTGAAATAAGTATTTAACCTGCAAGAATTCTGGCTCTCACAGACCTGTTAGTTTTTCGTTAAGAAGCCCTCCTACACTGCACTCATTACTTGTACTAATTGCACCTGTTTGAACTTGTTACTTGCATAAAAGACACCTGTCCATACGCTCAATCACACTCCAACCTCTCCACCATGGCCAAGACAAAAGGGCTGTTTAAGGACACCAGGGACAAAATTGTAGACCTGCAAAGGGCTGGATACAGTTAAAAGCAACGATGGAAGAGTGAGCCAAGTCTCATCAGGACATCCACATAAATAATAGGATATCCTTATTGTAAACGCTATGAAGAAAAAAGCAGAACAAATCCACAGAATAAAAAAAGCTAACAACACATCAACAAGTGCAAAATGACCAATCCATGTCCTAAGTTATGGATGGAAAGAACAAACCACCCCATACTCCAAATAAGAGCAAGGGTTCCCAGGAAAAATACCAGTATAGTAAAAGATACTCAATAAGTAGAAAAGACTCAATGTAACAGAGGCAATATGGCAGATCATGACTAGAGATGAGCGGTGTTCGACTAGAACTGTTCGCCAATCTCAAATTCGAGCTGTTTTGGGCGGTGTTCGAGTTGTTCGACGAACCCGAACGATTTGCAAAAAATTCGGCTGTTCGAGGTTATGTTCGATAACTGTTCGTGCACCAAAAGCGTGTCCTGCATGTCTGGCGCTATTTTGAGCACCAATCATGCAGGGATTGTCTGCCACTCACTGTAATGCCACAGCCATGGTGGTTGTGGCATTAGAGTGATTGCCCAAATCGATGGGAACTGTGCTCACAGTGAAACATGAAAAGTCGGCAATTCAGCAGCGGCGTACAGCGGTACCCGACAAATTAGAACCGAAAGAATAGAGCTTCACACATAGATTAGATAGATAGAAACATGTCAGTCACATATATATGAAGTACAGTGACAGTGTTGCTTACTGTACTTGTCATTTAGTGTAAAGGATTTATTAAAAAATATATTAGTGTTTTCCTGCACCGTCTCTTTAAAAAAGCCGGCCGGCAATTCAGCAGCGGTACCCGACAATTTAGAATGGAAGGAATAGAGAATCACACATAGATTAGATAGATAGAAACATGTCAGTCACATATATAAGAAGTACAGTGACAGTGTTGATTACTGTACTTGCCATTTAGTGTAAAGGATTTATTAAAAAAAATAATATTGTTTTCATGCACCGTCTCTTTAAAAAAGCCGGCCGACAATTCAGCAGCGGTACCCGACAATTTAGAATGGAAGGAATAGAGCATCACACATAGATTAGATAGATAGAAACATGTCAGTCACATATATATGAAGTACAGTGACAGTGTTGATTACTGTACTTGCCATTTAGTGTTAAAATAAAGGATTTATTTAAAAAAAAATTGGCGTGGGGTTCCCCGTAATTTTAGGCTCTAGCGGAGGTTAAGCAGACAGCTGGGGCAGATGTTTGAAGCCTGGGAAGGGATAATACCCACGGAGCTTCCCAGGCTACTAATATCAGCCCCCAGCTGAATGCCTAGCCTTTACTAGCTATTAAAATGGGGGACCCCCAAAAAAATTGACGTGGGGTCCCCCCTATTTTAATAGCTAGCAAAGGCCAGGCAGACAGCTGGGGGCTGATATTAATAGCCCAGGAAGGGTGCCATGAATATTGGCCCCCTCCCAGGCTAGAAACACCAGCCGTCAGCCGCCCCAGAAATGGCGCATCCATAGGATGCGCCAATTCTGGCACTTAGCCTCGCTCTTCCCACTGCTCTGTAGCGGTGGCAGTGGGGTAATAGGGCTGGGGTTGATGTCAGCTTATAATGCCAGCTGACGTCAAGCCCAGGTTAGTAATGGAGAGGCGTCTATAAGACACCCCCATTACTAACCCCATAGTCAAAGTTAAAAAAAAACACAAACACCCAGAATAAAGTCCTTTAATTGAAATAAAGACACAATTCTTTATTGTTCTAAATTAAACCATACTTACCATCACGCCCATTCCAGCTGAAGCCAACGATCTCCTGCAATAAAAGAAAAATAATAAAGCAACATAATCCTTACCTTTCCATGGTTTCCACGACAGCTTCAGCTCTGCTACATCGAGATGACAGGCTGGACCGCAGCAGAAAGCTGCCATCCAGCCTGTCATCCCGCAGACACTGAGAAGCGCAGGCTTGCTTGCGCTCCTCAGCGTCTCTCTGTGACGGCATCCAGATGAGCCGAGTTCATGTCCAATGAACTCGGCTCACCTCATGCACGTCACTGACAGCGTGGGAAAATTCTCACGCTGAAGCGCTGAGTGCAGGAGAATTCTCCCATGCTGTCAGTGACGTGCATGAGGTGAGCTCATGTCCAATGAACTCAGCTCAACTCATGCACGTCACTGACAGCGTGGGAAAATTCTCCTGCACTCAGCGCTTCAGCGTGAGAATTCTCCCACGCTGTCAGTGACGTGCATGAGGTGAGCTGAGTTCCTTGGACATGAGCTCACCTCATGCACGTCACTGACAGCGTGGGAGAATTCTCCTGCACTCAGCGCTTCAGCGTGAGAATTTTCCCACGCTGTCAGTGACGTGCATGAGGTGAGTTCATGTCCAATGATCTCAGCTCACCTCATGCACGTCACTGACAGCGTGGGAAAATTCTCACGCTGAAGTGCTGAGTGCATGAGAATTTTCCCACGCTGTCAGTGACGTGCATGAGGTGAGCCGAGTTCATTGGACATGACCTCGGCTCATCTGGATGCCGTCACAGCGAGACACTGAGGAGCGCAAGCAAGCCTGTTCTTCTCAGTGTCTGCGGGTTGACAGGCTGGATGGCAGCGTTCTGCTGTGGTCCAGCCTGTCATCTCGATGTAGCAGAGCTGGAGCTGTCCTCGGAACCATCGAAAGGTAAGGATGATGTTGGTTTATTATTTTATTTTTATTGCAGGAGATCGTTGGCTTCAGCTGGAATGGGCGTGATGGTAAGCATGGTTTAATTTAGAACAATAAAGAATTGTGTGTTTATTTCAATTAAAGGACTTTATTCTGGGTGTTTGTGTTTTTTTTAACTTTCACTATGGGGTTAGTAATGGGGGTGTCTTATAGACGCCTCTCCATTACTAACCTGGGCTTGATGTCAGCTGGCATTATAAGCTGACATCAACTCCAGCCCTGTTACCCCACTGCCACCGCTACAGGGCAGTGGGAAGAGCAAGGCTAAGTGCCAGAATTGGTGCATCCTATGGATGCGCCATTTCTGGGGCGGCTGACGGCTGGTGTTTCTAGCCTGGGAGGGGGCCAATATTCATGGCACCCTTCCTGAGCTATTAATATCAGCCCCCAGCTGTCTGCCTAGCCTTTGCTAGCTATTAAAATAGGGGGGACCGCACATCATTTTTTTGGGGGGTCCCCCATTTTAATAGCTAGTAAAGGCTAGGTATTCAGCTGGGGGCTGATATGGGTAGCTCCGTGGGTATTACCCCCTTCCCAGGCTTCAAACATCTGCCTCAGCCGTCTGCTTAACCTCCGCTAGAGACTAAAATTACGGGGAACCCCACGCTAATTTTTTTTTTAATAAATCCTTTATTTTAACACAAAATGACAAGTACAGTAACCAACACTATCACTGTACTTATTATATATCTGACTGACATGTTTCTATCTATCTAATCTATGTGTGATGCTCTATCTTTATGTTCTAAATTGTCGGGTACAGATGCTGAATTGCCGGCCGGCTTTTTTAAAGAGACGGTGCATGAAAACACTATTATTTTTTTAAATAAATCCTTTACACTAAATGACAAGTACAGTAAGCAACACTATCACTGTACTTATTATATATGTGACTGACGTGTTTCTATCTATCTAATCTATGTGTGAAGCTCTATTCTTTCTGTTCTAAATTGTCAGGTACCGCTGCTGAATTGCCGGCCGGCTTTTTTAAAGAGACGGTGCATGAAAACACTAATGTTTTTTTTAATAAATCCTTTACACTAAATGACAAGTGCAGTAACCAACACTGTCACTGTACTTCTTATATGTGTGACTGACATGTTTCTATCTATCTAATCTATGTGTGATGCTCTATTCCTTCTTGTCTAAATTGTCGGGTACCGGTGTATGCCGCTGCTGAATTTGCCGGCCGGCTTTTTTAAAGAGAGTGTCTTCTGAGCAGTTTGTCAGCTTTTGGACACCTTTGAAGTTGTTTTCTATGTGTTTTTGTTTGCCTGCCATTGGTTTTAACGGTGTTCGACGGTGTTCTAAGGTGTTCCACGAACAGTTCGACGAACAGTTCCTCGAACATCCCGGTTTTCGACGAACCGAACCGAACCCGAACACTACGGAGGTGGCTCAACACTACACATGACATTTAGGACCCAATAATCAGTGACCTAGAGAAGCCAGTAAGGTATGTGGAAAGGAGAGTCCGCCTACATTAAAAAGAATCTGGAAAAAGAGTTCATCCGAAAATCTTCATATCCAGCCAGTGCAGGCTGCTTATTCGTCAGAAGGAAAGATGGGTCTATGAGATCGTGCACAGAGTATCAGGGTCTGAATAAAATCACGCTGGAAGACTGTTATCCATTGCCCTCAATTTCAAACTCATATGCCAGGATTAAAGGTGTTATCATCTTTACCAAATTAGACCAAGCCTTCCAAGAAGTAAAGTCGAATATTTCCAATCCTCCGGTCCCACACCATCCTCATGTCAGCAGGCCCTTTTAACTCACAGTGGATGCCTATGATTTACCTGGAGCATCATGAATCCTACTTACCAGATGAACTCTTACACCCTCGTAATGGGCCGTGTAATATCATGTTATGGGATAGCTGCAAGGCTGTTTGGAGAAGCCTGCACAGCCGCCCTGGAGATCATCTGAGCCTTCTCTTTCTTACTTTTGGTTTGTTTATAATGGTAGAGGCCATTTTTTGGCATTTTAGTTGACTTAAATCGCAAATTGTTCAAATTAGCCGGTTTCAGAGAATTTGTTTAATTTTAATGCAAATTAAATTTGCATAATATTGATTTACTCATCTCCAGATGTGATATACTGTATGAGAAATAGTATTATAACATGAAAGATAAAATTTATGATTTTTTAAATATTTGGAAACCCTAGAATTACATTAGTAATGGGAAGAGATGGTATTTTATAGTATATTAGGTTTTTCAATATATTCTTGGC
The DNA here is from genome assembly GCF_046119375.1 of Phyllobates terribilis. Classification (NCBI taxonomy): domain Eukaryota; kingdom Metazoa; phylum Chordata; class Amphibia; order Anura; family Dendrobatidae; genus Phyllobates; species Phyllobates terribilis. The sequence goes on from NW_027362772.1 coordinate 142,787,744, forward strand.
TTATTATTACCTGTCTGTATAATGTAAATAAAAAGAATGTTTGTGAAATTAAAAAAACAGCACTAGAAGCCGCCATGAAATTCTCTGCTGTTCCTCTGGACTCTAAACTGTCACCCATGATGCCCACATCAGTGTATAGGGCAGAGAAGGCAATGAGCCGCTGCCTGGCAGGGGCCACCTGAGGTTCCATCACCTCTGACATCACCTGCACACGACCAACTGCCGTTTACTTTCAACTGTCGGTTGAAGTGATCGGACGGAGGTCTGCAGACTGAAAGATATTACTGTAAATGGCGTCTACTGGACACAGAGAAAGCGAGGAGAAGAAGAGAGAAGACAAGAGGAAGAGAGAAGAGTACAGTGATACTTCTGGATTCAAGAAGATCAAGAAGAAGAGGAGAGAGGCCAAAGGCAATGGATTGGAGGATGAAAAGCCAACACCTGGATGCAGCAGGGACCCCAGAACATCCAGCCCCTACCCCATGCTTAACATGAGAAATTTTCCTATCCATAAAATCTTGGGTAGGGGCAACTTTGGCCAAGTAAGTTTTTATATATTTTTCTTTTGACCCCTAATGAAGCTGTGGTGAAACACGTGTTGGGTCTCTTGATGGGTGAGCTGACCACATTTAGGTATTATTGATTGTTTGTATGTATACCATTTGCAACTCTTCCCCTTCTTTTTCTTGTATTTATTCTCTACTATGGGTAATACATATTATTCCTCTTAGAGGAGATTCACCTGTAATTGTGATACATTACTAACAGCTGCCATACTTAAGGCCCTCTAGATAGGCTTTAGCAGTGTAGGTGAACCAACGTGTGTTCTCTTATGTTACTATGAAATGTACCTCCTGGTAATTTGATTTTGGTATACCCATGTACATGTGTACTTACTTACACAATCTTCTATGTGATTAACTCACTCACCAACTTTCTTTGTCGCCTGTGTCTGTGTTGTGTCTGTTTTTTGCTTTTATTGCTTTGCTGCTTATATATATATTTTTTGACTTACTCAATAAAATTGATGCTTTTATTAAAAACATTGTTGTACATTGTTCTGGGCACATCCTCCTTTTTCTCTTTGGTTACTTATTTGCTTTTGTGGCTTATGAGGACTTTAATTAACATATATACTTATGTATAAGTCGACTTTTTCAGCACATTTTTTCGGATGAAAAAGTCCCCCTTGGTTTATACTTGGGTATATACTTTACATAGTATATACATTCCGGTGGTGGATAGTGGTGAGGGGGGTGGGGTTTCGGCGGCGGACGAGCGGGGCACACACAGTGACAGGCTGCTGCAGCTACCACGTGTGCACGCTGCTAAAGGGGAATGAATATTCACTCTTCTTCACGCCCATAGGAGTTGAGAGCAGTGAATATTCATTTATTTAAAAGCGGACCCATACTGTCAGCAGCGCCGCAGCTCCTGCAGCGGCTCAGCAATCTTCTGTGCCCGCTATTAGAGAGCATGAATATTCACTCTTCTCCACTCCCATGGGCTTGGAGAAGAGTGAATATTCATTCTCTTAAGTAGCTGGCATGAAGGATCGCTGAGCAGCAGCGGGAGCTGCGGCGCTGCTGACAGTGTGCACCTGCTATTTAAGAACATGGATATTCACTCCACTCCCATGGTTTCGGTGTGGAATGGAGTGAATATCCCCGCAGCTCACCTCAGCATCTAAAGGCGCATGTCAGTGATATCATGCGCTGCTCAGATGCTGAGAACAGGACACAGCGCTGGAGCACAGGGGAGAAAGGTGAGTAGAAGTGTTTATTTTTTCATGTGCGCAGTGATGGGGGCCATGTATACCAGGATTGGGGGGATGAGGGGGCCATACATACCAGGATTTGGGGATGAGGGGCCCATGCATACCACGATTGGGGATGAGGCGCCCATGCATACCAGGATTGGGGACGAGGTGCCCATGCATACCAAGATTGAGGATGGAGGGGCCCATGCATACCAGGATTGGGGGATGAGGGGGCCATGCATACCAGGATTGGGGACGAGGGGCCCATACATACCAGGAATGGGGACTAGAGGCCCATGCATACCAGGGTTGAGGACAAGGACCCCATGCATACCAGGATTAGGGATGAGGGGCCCATGCATACCAGGATTGGGGGATGAGGGGTGCCATACATACCAGGATTAGGGACGAAGGGCCCATGCATACCAGGATTAGGGATGGAGGGCCCATGCATACCAGGATTGGGGATGAGGGGTGCCATACATACCAGGATTAGGGACGAGGGGCCCATGCATGCCAGGATTAGGGATGAAGGGCCCATGCATACCAGGATTGGGGATGAGGGGGCCATACATACCAGGATTGGGGATGAGTGGGCAATGCCTACCAGGATGGAGAAATTTACCAGTAGCTGCTGCATTTCCCACTCTAGACTTATACTCGAGTCAATAAGTTTTCTCAATTTTTTGTGGTAAAATTAGGTGCCTCGGCTTATATTCAGGACGGCTTATACTCGAGTATATACGGTAATCTAAAAACTTGGGTTAAATTGAGATTTATCTGATATATTTTTCTTTATTAACCTATATTTGCCAATTTAGCTCCATTAGTTATCTTCTGTAGGAAGAAATTCATTTAAGTGCTCTTCTATGGGATGATTGAAAAGAGATCCAGACGCTCCTCTGAGCCTATGATGATTGAACATATTGGCTCATCTGATCACCATAGTTAGGTCTAGTGCTGCTATAAATGGGTATTCTGATTCATCGGAGAGCTGATCTCTGGGATCACATCTGTGGGGAGTTGGGGGGACATGGTTTATTTCCGTCCATGCCCTGGTCCATATATGCTGCAATCAGGATACAATATATTCGTTGCCCTCAATGTTTCAGTAAACTTCAAATCAATTGCACATTGATATAAGACCAATACTGACCCCAACCAGCTCAAAGTGCCATCCAGTGTTCGTCCTATTTGTTCCCATATGGTGATAATGGACTACCCTTTTAAGACCTCTCCATTGAGCATTCATGAAGCAGATAGTGCATTATGCTGATAGATTAGCTTTGCTCAGCTATAAGGTCCAGATTACCAGCAGACTCACACACCACTCAGTCCACCTGTTTCTTGTGCAGTAGATAAACCAGCTGTTTTTCACCTCCCATACACATTTTCTAAGCATTCCTTATTTCTTTCCTCAGGTGGTCCTAACATCAGCTCTCAGCCGAAACATCTCTATGGCTGTAAAGATGATCAAGAAAAAGAAGGTAAAGGAAAACATCCTTATGAGAGAGCGGCGGATTCTCCTGGCCGCCCGAGACTGCCCATTCTTATGTCACCTCTATGCCGCATAGGAGTCTCGGAAGCTGGAGTATTTCATCATGGAGCCTCGAGGCTTTGATTGAAATGTGCGGCTGCCTGAACATCGACAGCGTAAGGTGAGTATGAGGAAGATATACGAAAAAGAGAGCAGAGGGGTAAAAATAAAAGCAGAGGTGGAGATGTAGCTGGGAGAGGACTGGCAGGTCATGCAGCCCAGGAAGGAAGGAGCTACCAGTGATGACATTGATTCTACACTTTGTTCTCTCCATCAGATTCTACACAGCAGAGATTGTATGTGGCCTCCAATTCCTCCAAGGACACAACATCGTCCACCGGTAGGCAGAACTTTCCTCCTTCTCTCTGTCCCTTCTACATGCTTGAAAAGTGCCCCCAACTTTCCTGGTGTCCTCCCATCTATTTTGCCTGATCTTGCAGTGACCCATTTTCCATCTCCTGTATCATGGGGCAGAATTCTTACCCTGTTGTCTAATTTCATTGCAGAGATATTAAGCCAGTAAACATCATGCTGGATGCCGATGGCCACATCCGTATAGTTGACCTGGGGCTTGCCCAAGATGGCGTCACCTCCTCCATTAACATCTCTGGAGTAATGGGCACTTTCCATTTCATGGCCCCTGAGGTGCTTCTCAAAAAAGGATATGGCACAGCAGTGGATTGGTGGAGCCTGGGGATTGTGGTGTCCAAGATGGCAACAGGACGCTCCCCATTTTACACCGGCTCCGTCAGCAAAATGGCTTACACAGCAATAACCAAAGGAGAACCTGAAATTCCATCTTGGCTTGATGCTGACTTGAAAGATCTTATCAAGAAGCTGCTGTGCAAACATCCAGTGAAGCGATTGGATGCGTGCGGGAACATCAGAGAGCATCCATTCTTTACCAACATCGGCTGGGAGGATCTGGAAAAAAGGAGAGCAAATCCGCCATTCATACCATTCAGGCCAGTTCTGGAGAACCATTATCTGCAGTGGCCGGAGGTTAAGAAAGCCTTTAACCCCATGGCCGGATTTAATTACGTGTCATCAAGCTGGGCCCGGTAAGAACATCCTTCCCTGAGGATAAATCCCATCAAATGTTCTTCTCAACTTGTGGCCATTATGACCATCCTTGTCTTCTCCCACTGTTTCTGTCAATGACTGTATCTCTGTTATTAGGTGGATGAGAATATCTGGGCTGTGAAAGAATCCAAGACCATCTGGTGAGTGACCGCTGTACACACAGGACACCGATCATTAAATGTGTACATTATATCTGATGTTACATAGGGGAATGGTTCATTATAATGACCATTCCTCTAAGATAACAGAAGATCCAGGAGATAGAAGTTATTGAAATGTCTTCCTCCTTATGTCTTGCAGGATGAACCCGTGCCAACTGCCCAGAACTTTTTGCCTCCTGACCCGTACCTCATGTCTCTGCTGCTGTTTGTCACCTCAGCTGCCCTAGAACATCATGTCTCTCTTTAACACCTTCATGTCGGACCACTGCCATCATGTCGCTGCACCAGGCCCTTGACTTGGCCTCCTCCAATCCAGGGCTGGCATCTGAGATCCCTCCAGCCCGAAGGTCTTCTGTGCCCCAGGAGCAGCCTGTGCTAAGTTTCAATCTGGTGAGATCAGGAATAATAGTATAATATAGGCCGCTATCCCTGAACTCACCTTAGCACAGGCCGGGTAAGTACTGCACCCATCATCCATCACATCCACAGTACATGATAGGTTTAGGCCCCACACTACACTATAGGTATAGCCCCCCATTACACTATAGGTATAGGCACACACAGATAGTGTTCACATAGCACATAGCATGTAGCACATAGCACGTAGATAGAGATTTTGGCTTTTGATCCTGGGATTTAATCTGATCGCCATATATGGGGTCAGGAAGGAATTTTTCCCGCTAATATGAGGCTAATTGGCCCATTCCTCATAGGGGTTTTTTGCCTTCCTTTGGATCTACACGGCCTTAAATAGGTTTAGTAATATATCAATAAGTTAATTGACACATAAGTAGCGAAAAAAAAAAGTTTTAAAAATGTTAAAAAGTATTTTCAAAAATAGTTAATTTTACACAAAACATTTTAAATCTAAATATAACAAATAAATAAAATATATAATAAAAAATCTCACTTCCATTCCACACAGGTAGATACGAACCTTTGATCCTGGGATTTAATCTGATCTGATCGCCATATTTGGGGTCAGGAAGGAATTTTTCCCCCGTCATGAGAATAATTGGCACATTTCTCACGTGGGGTTTTCACCTTCCTCTGGATCAACATGGCCCATAAATAGGTTTAGTAAAATACAATAAATAAGTAGGTTCTCATGTTTATAACAAAATAAAAATAAAAATAAAAAAGAATATAATTCATGTAAAATAATATATTTTTGATTTACAGTAATTTTTATTTGACATAAATATAAATGTAAATGAGTCTAAAAATAGAAAATACTTTTATATTTTTAAATAGTAAAATTTTATATAATAATATATAACAATTTATATAATATATAATAATAATCATTTTATATAAAAAAAAATTAAATTACACTTACGTATCACACATTAGCTATGAGCCCTTGATCCTGGGATTCATCCCGATCGCCATATTTGGGATCAAGAAGGAATTTTTCACCTTCTTCTGGATCAACACGGCCTTAAATAGATATAAACTGACTGTTATATAAGTAATTCACATATTAATGGCTTATTATAAATACGTAAAAACATTTTAAAGTATAGGCAGGTTTTCAGATAATTTATAATATATATAGTAACTATATACAAAAATAAGAATAAGACAAATAGTTTAATACATTTTTTAGAAATGAATTTAATTCCACAGAATTCTCAGCCCTTGATCCTGAGATTTATTCTGATCGCCATATTTGGGGTCAGGAAGGAATTCCCCCCCCTGATATGAGGACAATTGGCTTATTCCTCACAGGGGGTTTTCGCCTTCCTCTGGATCAACACGGCCCATAAATAGGATTATTCTAATAGATGAATAATTTACACATATACATGATACTATAACATATAATAACCCCATCTATAAATAAAATCTTTCTTTTACCCTCTACATTGTTGTTCTTGTCTTTATTCCATCGGACGTCCATGTAGTGAATGTGGGTTTAGCCTCTGAGTCTTGATGGGGTCATCCAGTCTCATGCAAGATTTCTCCATATGGGTCAGAGGTGAAGCCCCAATGTGCTGCGGATAAAGACCAAACTGATCCCTTCTGCAGTCAGCGAGTACTCGGCAGCAGGTGCTGAATTTCCCTACCGCGCCTCCAAAGGAGAAAAGAAGTATTACACATGATTCTCTGTAATCACTGGGCTGCACAAGGAAATCGTGGAAGTGTTGGGTCCTCCAGGGCAGGAGACGCTGTTTGTTGGTCATTTCCATTCTGACTAATGGATGAGAATACAGAACAGCGTCCCTTCTGTTACCTCAGATTCCCATAAAATGCCATTTGGATTTGCGGTTTTCTAAACTGGTCAAAAACATTAAAGGTTTCGGCACAACTTCAGTCACCACTCAGTATACAGTGATCAGCAGCTGCAACAACGCCGGCGGCACTGACTGACAGCTCAGCAGTGCATCAGTACAGATCCGGCTGTCAGTCAGTGCCAGGGTGCGGTTACAGCCGCAGCTCATTATGTACTGAACAGTGATTGAAGCCATGCCGGCCGCGCCTCTATGACTGAAAGCTGGAGGCTGCCAGGAGGAATAAAGTGCATTTCCTCCCGGTAGCCGGGCTTTCAGCTTTATAAACCTGCAGATTAACCCCATATCTGCAGATTAGTAGCATTTAGGGACATGACAGATTCCCTTTAAAGCATAGAGTGAAAACCGCCGGTGGCAGAGCTTTACCAGGGAAAGCTCACCGGTGTCTAAATGATGTGCACATACCCTTAGACTACATTCTCACAATGAATTTTTAGTCACTTTTTAACGCTGTATATTTTAGAAAAAATGCAAGTAACCTATTTTACTTAATGGGAGCAGAAATGGTGCAGAAAATCTGCAGCATCAAAAACTCACTAGAAGCTCATCGTGGGGACGCAGCCTTATACCTCAAAAAGCAAAGTGTCCGATTCATCATTTTGCTTCTTTTTTTAACAATTGATAGCATGTGATCTCCTCTTAGTAATCTTGCAAAACCTTTACTAAAATCTTTGCTGTGCAGTTATAGGGCCCAATTCAACATTGTAATTTTTTAGTCCATTTTCTTTTTATATCTTTTGGTATCATTTAATTATTTTTTTTGTGCCAAATTCCTGAAAGTGGTTCATGAATTTTGCCCAAATTCAAAAATGTTTTTTTTTGCTTTTTAATCCTTTTTGTGTCTTTTTATTGCAAAAAAAGTGGCATACTAAAATGTTACAAAGTTTGTGCAAAAAAAAACCTCCCAGACTAGAGAACATAAAATCACTTGAAAATTTATCAACTTTTTAAAAAGTCAATTAGAGAATTAGCCGGAAACCCTATAATTATTTATGAAAAAAAAAGGGAACGCTGCAGACTTTAAAAAGGCGCAGATTAAAAGAAGAATAAGTCGCAAATGAAAAACACTAAAAACTAGAAAAAAGTCACAAATACACTAATGAATTGTCCCATAGTTTTATAACAGTGCCATAATATGTAAATTGTGTAAGAAAACACCCCATTATAAAGGGGAAGGTGACATCTAGCAGTCAGGTGGTCTGACATTTTCAGGAACAGCACAATATGGAGGTCATAGAAAATACATGAACTGTATTTGATTCTCTGCCAATTCTGCAAGTTTTCCCACCTACAAAGAATGGAGAGGTCTGTAATTTTTATCATAGGTATACTTCACATGTGAGAGATAGAATCTAAAAATAAAAACAGAAAATCACATTGTATGATTTTTACATAATTAATTTGCATTTTATTGCATGAAATAAGTATTTAATCAGCAAGAATTCTGGCTCTCACAGACCTGTTACTTTTTCTTTAAGAAGCCCTCCTTCTCTGCACTCATTACTTGTATTAATTGCACCTGTTTGAACTTGTTACCTGTATTAAATACACCTGTCCACACTCAATCACACTCCAGCCTCTCCACCATGGCCAACACCAAAGAGCTGTCTAAGGACACCAGGAACAAATTGTAGACCTGCAAAAGGTTGGATACAGTTAAAAGCAACGATGGAAGAGCAAGCCACGTCTCAGGTAAAAGTCCAGTAAAATAACACTTATATTCACCTTCGGTGTTGGTGTTGTACCAGCTGTCTCGGCATTGGCTCTCCCGGGGCTCATGCGACATAACAATGGCCCTGGCATACCGCTAATAACGGCAGACCCTGCAGCTGCTTTGAGACTTTGAGACGGTAGGCAATGCCAGCACAGGCACTGGGCCCCCCGCATCCAGCGACACACTTTCAACGGTATGCACATTCTGGATGCAGATACAATTGAAAGTGTCTGCTCCCTCCTCCATCATTCTCTTCTGCGCTTCTGACGTCTCAGCTCAGCGAGTGTGATAACATCCCAAAATCGCATCCACTGTGCCAAGCTGAGCAGAGCTTCATAATATTTGGAGGATTATGTGGGAAGCATCATACTGTTTGGAGTGCTGTGTGGGGGCCAATATACTACTATTTGGATGGCTAGGTGTCAGGCTATCATACTATTTGGAGGCTTATGTAGGGTCCATTATATTTTTTCGAGGGCTGTGTTTGGGTCATTATACTATTTGGAGGGCTGTGTGGTGAGGGGCATTATACTGTCTGGATAGCTAGTTCGGGCCATTATATTGTTTGGGTGGATAGTGGGGGCCATTATACTGTATGAGGATCATTATACACTGTGGAGGGCTGTGCGGGGTCCATTATACTATGTGAAGGGTTATGCGGGGACCATCATACTATATTGAGGTCACAGGGTGGGTATCGTATTTTATGGGGGGTACTGTAGGGAAATTCACTGTGGGGGTTTCTTACTGTATTTTTGGGGGCACATTTTTGGCCATTAAATGGGTATCTTAGCTTGTGGGAACACAAGGAGGCTTCAATTGGGGCAAAATTACTTTGTAAGGGTTGCAAAGTTGTGAGGTATGCTCTTCTGTGACCCCGCTGTATATTTCATGTACTGTGGGCCTATACCTATCATGTAAATTGGGGCCTATACCTATCATATAGTTTGAGCATATATCTATCATGTAGTGTGGGGGCCTATACCTAACATGTAGTGTGGGAGCCTATACCTATCATGTAGTTTTTAGACCTAAAGAGAATAGGAGTAAGACACCCTATAAGAAATACAAAGAAATATAAGTGTATTTAAAATAACATTTTATTAAATAGAAAAATAGATAAAAAATCATGTGACACTAAGAGAGAAGATCAAGGCAGGGTCGGAATACACACATAGCAGCCACGGCTATAGATTAGTGGGTCCCCCAAAGGGTTAAGTACAGAAATACATTGGTCAATAAATGATCCATAAAGTAACTAGGCTAGTACCTATAGATATAGTGACAGCGTCCATGTATAAGTCCAAAAAATACCGGTAAAAAGAAGGACTAGCAGGCTAAATAGTGTAATACACACCAGGAGAAGTCACATGATCCCAAAAGTAAACGGGATCCAAACCTAAAAACTCACCCATGGGGACAAGGGTAGCCACAAAGCCGTGCTACAAGCCCCGACGCGCGTTTCACGTGGCTTCCTCGGGGGGCTGTGGCTGTGGATGAGGTAGGCACCATTAAATACCCCCTTGTAGGTCATCGCTGATGAGAGCAGCGCATGCGGAGTGACTGCGTCCCCCCCTGAGCGTCGCGTCACGTGCAGGCCAGTTTCCCGGGGGATCGCGGGCAGGGACGCGAAAAAACCGCGTCACTACCCACAACCCCCTCGTACGGAAGCCCGACGGGACGCGGCCGGAGGAGACGGCACTGCGCATGCGCGGCACAGCGGCGGCCATGATGAAAAAGGGCAAACATATGGGCAAAGGCAAATCCCAGAGCTCAAAGGTACCCGTCATCGTAATGAGTGAATTGTATAAAAGATATATACAAGAGGAAAAGTAGTTGTCCTCATATTATAGAGGGGGCCATAAATGTACATATGAGCATGATCAAATATATCTATACATGTCAGAAAGATACATCCATAATCCCAATATAGGTTAATACAGGATTCAAAAAGCCATATACTGAAAATATACATTCATCATTGGGTACAGTATATAGCGAGTTGGCACAGTAGATAGCCATCCGGACGATTATTTGTGGTGTAGATATTCCGGGTGGCCAATTCCGCATAGATCAAAAAGGGATCCTACATATGATGTAGAGGTGTAGATACTGATGCCTAGATATGCACAATATAAATGAGAAAAAGAAAAGAATTAAGTAGGGAAAAATGTGAAACAAAAAATAATAAAAACCACAATTAAAAACGGAGAAGATGAGAAACTACAAAAAGGAAGAGAAACTGTTATTTTCATTGAGGCCCCCAGGGGTCACCGTGTCCAGCGTAGCTATCCAGCGGCACTCCAATTGCGCCAAAGTACGCTTATAATTGCCGCCCCTGGTGCCTAGTTGCACCATATCAATCCCAATAAATTTTACGGAGTGAGGTGTCACAACCATGGCGCAACTTGAAGTGCCGCGGGACTGTCTTGAGTGTCGAGAAGTCCGCAACATCCCTCGCAGCTACCACGTCCCTGACATGTTCTCTGACACGGACTCGAAATTCGCGGGACGTAAGACCCACGTAGTTTAATCCACATGGACACGTGGCCATATAGACCACGTACGTAGAGCTGCAGGAGATATGGCGGGTAATCCGAAACTCCCGACCCTGAGTAGCAGAGAATGACTTAGTCCGAATAATGTTACGACAGGCCATGCATGACCCACATGGATAACATCCCCATCGTGATTTGGTCACCCCGAAGGGAGTAGAGGTAGGGGCGACATAATGGCTCCTAACCAGAGAGTCCTTCAGACTTTTCCCCCTTCGGGCCGTCATCAACGGTCTATCGGGCAGGATTTTATTAAGTACTGGCTCTGTTTTAAGGATAGGCCAATGTCTATTAAGAATCCCACGAATAGTCTGCCAGTGGCTGTTGTATGTTGATATGAATCTGATTGGATGGTCACCTCCATGCGACCTATCAGAGTTGATCAAAAGGAGGTCACGTGGGGTTCTCTGAGCCCGTCTGTAACCTCTCCTAATAGATCGCGCACTGTAGCCCCGTTCCCGGAATCTTTCGCATAGGTCACGAGACTGAGCTTCAAACGCCGCATCGGTGGAGCAGATGCGTTTGGCTCTGAGATACTGTCCAACAGGAATGGCCCGAATAGTAGCCGGTGTATGGGCTGATGTTGCATGTAACAATGCGTTGACCGATGTTTTCTTACGAAAAACATCAGTCTGCAATAGGCCATCCTGCTGGACAGTAATGCCAATATCCAAAAAGTCAATATGGGTAGAGTCCCATATATATGTAAGTCTTATGTTCAGTTCATTCCTATTTAAAAAGGCAATGAAATTATGAAGCTCAGTCTCGGAACCCTGCCAAATAACAAAAATATCATCTATATACCTAAACCAACACTGCGCATGGGCAGCGGCGCGCGCGCCACCCCCGAAAACCTCCCTCTCCCAAAAACCGAGAAAGAGATTAGCGTAGGATGGCGCGCACGCCGCTCCCATCGCAGTGCCGCGTCTCTGAAGAAAAAAACGATCTTTAAATGTAAAAAAATTATGGGTGAGTATAAATTCAAGTAGTTCCAAGACCAGTGCACGAAGGGAGGCGTCCAGAGCGCTGCTCTCAAGGAAGAACTCAACTGTACGTAAACTATCCATATGGCCAATACTAGTATATAATGATTCAACATCAACAGCCACCAGCAGACTACCCGGGTCAAGATATATGCCATCAATTTTACTAAGGACGTCCCCAGTGTCCCTGACATAGGAGGGCAGCGTCTCCACCAAAGGATGCAAGTAGTACTCAATAAATTTACAAATGGGGTCGCATAGCCCACCAATGCCAGAGACAATGGGACGTCCTGGTGGGTCTGAAAGGTTTTTGTGGATCTTTGGGAGAAGGTAAAAGGTCGGAATGACTGGATACCTAGTACAGAGGCCATCAAGGACCTTTTTGGGGATAATACCCTGTTCGTATGCACGTTCTAAAATGTCAAAGAGGTCTGCTCTGAAGGATGTCATGGGGTTATCGGGCAAGGTGCTGTAAGATGTACGGTCTCTGAGAAGTTTAAAAGCTTCCTTCTCGTACTTCGCAATAGGCCAAATCACGACATTTCCCCCCTTGTCCGCCGGTTTAAAGACCACATCTTTTAATGATTGTAGCTCATTGAGGGCTTGTCTCTGTTCCATCGTAAGATTATGGTTCTTTGATCTTCCGGACAATGCCCTAAGGTCCCTACTAACCAATTTGTTAAATATTTCCACTTGTGGGCAGAGGGAAAAGGGGGGAAACGTCGTAGATCTGGCCAAAACAGAACTCGGAAAAGTACCTGCTTGAGTTGAAGTGCCTTCACTCTCTAACTCCTCCAGAGCCGACAAAGCCTCTCTCTCTAAAGTCGTGTCCAAAACACAGTCAGGCGTTGTTTTTGCATGTAGTTTACATAATGTCACTTTTCTAAGAAATAGCTGTAAGTCCTTCAGTACTGTGAAAAAATTATAGCCATTAGTCGGAACAAAAGTCAGACCCAAAGAGAGAACTTCCTTTTGACTATCAGACAGAATATGTGTAGACAGATTGATTACCTCTAAGTTGTTCGACTTGGATTTCTTCTTCAAAACATGGGGAGGGGTCAATTTGCGTTTTGAATATGTTTTGCCCCTTAACTGACCATACTGTTGATCACCCAAAGTTTTTATACCACCAGAATTAGCTGGATTACTTCTAGGTGGTTCTTCATCCATAGAGGATAGTGATGAAACTGAATTCCACCGATTACCTGGTGTCTGTCTGTTGGGGCCCTTACTCCCTTTCCATTTGTAAACCCGTTTCAGATTAAAGTCGGAGAGATCTCTCTGATATTTTTTCGTCTTAATGGTCAATATATATTTCTCCCATTTAAGGAAGTCAGAATCCAAGTCCGCATTGAATTTCCTCCACATCTTTCTGACATGTATAGATATATTTGATCATGCTCATATGTACATTTATGGCCCCCTCTATAATATGAGGACAACTACTTTTCCTCTTGTATATATTTTTTATACAGTTCACTCATTACGATGACGGGTACCTTTGAGCTCTGGGATTTGCCTTTGCCCATATGTTTGCCCTTTTTCATCATGGCCGCCGCTGTGCCGCGCATGCGCAGTGCCGTCTCCTCCGGCCGCGTCCCGTCGGGCTTCCGTACGAGGGGGTTGTGGGTAGTGACGCGGTTTTTTCGCGTCCCTGCCCGCGATCCCCCGGGAAACTGGCCTGCACGTGACGCGACGCTCAGGGGGGGACGCAGTCACTCCGCATGCGCTGCTCTCATCAGCGATGACCTACAAGGGGGTATTTAATGGTGCCTACCTCATCCACAGCCACAGCCCCCCGAGGAAGCCACGCGAAACGCGCGTCGGGGCTTGTAGCACGGCTTTGTGGCTACCCTTGTCCCCATGGGTGAGTTTTTAGGTTTGGATCCCGTTTACTTTTGGGATCATGTGACTTCTCCTGGTGTGTATTACACTATTTAGCCTGCTAGTCCTTCTTTTTACCGGTATTTTTTGGACTTATACATGGACGCTGTCACTATATCTATAGGTACTAGCCTAGTTACTTTATGGATCATTTATTGATCAATGTATTTCTGTACTTAACCCTTTGGGGGACCCACTAATCTATAGCCGTGGCTGCTATGTGTGTATTCCGACCCTGCCTTGATCTTCTCTCTTAGTGTCACATGATTTTTTATCTATTTTTCTATTTAATAAAATGTTATTTTAAATACACTTATATTTCTTTGTATTTCTTATAGGGTGTCTTACTCCTATTCTCTTTAGGTCTAATATTTATGCAGGAGTACCTTATCTTGACTTATTATGAAATTGTACCATGTTGTTCGGTTCTTGTTTCATTATTACCTATCATGTAGTGTAGGGGCCTATACCTATCATGTAGTGTGGGGGCCTATACCTGTAGTGAAATGTCGGCCTATACCTATCATATAATGTATGCCTATACCTATCATGTAGTGTAGGGGCCTATACCTATCATGTAGTATGGGGGCCTATACCTATCATGTAGTATGGGGGCCTATACCTATCATGTAGTGTGGTGGCCTATAACTATCAAGTAGTGTGGGGGCCTATACCTATAGTGTAGTATGTGGGCCTATAGCTATCATGTAGTGTGCGCCTTGTAGTGTGGTGGTGTTCACACTGTGCAGTAATGAAGCAGTGACCCAAGGAAAGTCCAACTTAAACGGCTTTATTTAGAAAAAACTCAAACTCCAAAGCAAAAACCATCCTCCGGGTCGCAGCCGGGATATCCCCACAGTCCGTATAACCCCGTTGCCGTGGGAGACGGCCACACAGTGTCACTTAGGGTGCATCAGAAACGTTGTTTTCACAGGCGTGTGTTCAGCCTCATACAAGCTTGCAGAGCTTTCTTGCTATGCTGCTAGCAATCCCAACACTGACACACCCAAACCTTTACTGCAGGTTTTTAAAAGGAATCTGTGGCCACGAGCCACTTGTAAGACCCGGCTGGAGGGAGTGAACCGCCCCACTGCCTTCCTGTAGTCCACTCCAAATATAAAAGCCCATGCTGAGTTTTCTTAAATCCAACTTAGCCAAATAGCTTGACCAAGTTCAAACTTTACTTTTATCATGAACTGCAATCACAGCTGTGACTATGATAGCAATGCGCTCCAGTAGGATCAATATGCCTCTATGCACATCCTAGGAGAAACATACCGTCCCTTGCATATGATCCCTCTCACTTCCTCACAGCCTATACCTATCATGTAGTGTGGGGCCTATACCTATCATGTAGTGTGGGGCCTATACCTATCATGTAGTGTGGGGTCTATACTTATCATGTAGTGTGGGGAATATACCTATCATGTAGTGTGGGGCCTATACCTATCATGTAGTGTGGGGTCTATACTTATCATGTAGTGTGGGGAATATACCTATCATGCAGTGTGGGGCCTATACCTATCATGTAGTATGGGGCCTATATCTATCATGTAGTGTGGGGCCTATATCTATCATGTAGTGTGGGCCTATACCTATCATGTAGTATGGACCTATACCTATCACGTAGTGTGGGCCTATACCTATCATGTAGTGTGGGGGCATATACCTATCATGTAGTGTTGGGCCTATACCTATCATGTAGTGTGGGCCTATATCTATCATTCTATTCTATTCTATTCTATTCTATTCTATTATAGAATTTTGGATAACTAGAGGAGGAAGACATGTGAAGACTCAAACTTCAAGGTTAGATTTTAGAAAGGCAGATTTTAAGAGACTCAGAAAGAGAACAGGAGGGATCCAATGGCTGGATGTCCTTAAGGACAAAAATGTCCAGGAAGGATGGGAAATTTTTAAAAATGAGATTCTCAAAGCACAATCGTTAACAATCCCGAAAAGTAGGAAGAATGGGAAGCATTTAAGGAAACCAGGATGGATGAACACAGAACTTAAACACATGCTAAAAAGAAAGAAAGAAATGTTTATTAAATGGAAAGAGGGAGGCATATCTAAAGAAGATTATAATGCAGTCTGCAGATCCTGTAGGGCACGTATCAGGTTAGCTAAAGCTGACAATGAATTAAGGCTTGCAAGAGATGTCAAAAGCAATAAAAAAGGATTTTGGGGGTATGTCAAAAGTAAAAGAAAAGTCAAAGATGCTATAGGATTTTTACAGGATGAAAATGGAGAAATGGTAAGAGAGGATGTTGAGAAGGCCGAACTTTTTAATTCCTATTTTGCATCTGTTTTCTCTCAGAAAGAAAATGTAACATCAACTGATCTTCACTATCCTTTTAAAGGAATAGAGGAATCCAAGTTATCTGTAAACAGAAAGATTGTGAGGGAATATTTAGCTAACATAAATGAGTTCAAGTCTCCAGGTCCAGATGAATTACACCCCAGAGTACTGAAGGAGATCGTAGAAGAAATTGTAGAACCACTCTCCATAATCTTTGAAAATTCTTGGAGAACAGGAGAAGTCCCAGAAGACTGGAGAAGAGCAAATGTTGTTCCTATCTTCAAAAAGGGGAAGAAGGTGGACCCAGGGAACTATAGGCCGGTGAGTCTGACTTCTATACCAGGAAAGATCTTTGAACAAATTATTAAACAACATGTATGTAAGTACATGGATAAGAATGAAGTGATTAACCAGAGTCAGCATGGGTTTGTAACTAACAAGTCATGTCAGACTAACTTAATTTCCTTCTATGACAGAATCACTGACTGGGTAGATCAGGGAAATGCTGTAAATATAGTATATCTTGACTTCAGCAAAGCATTTGACAAAGTATTTCACACCATCCTTATTGAAAAAATGACCAAGTATGCAATGGACCAGGCAACTGTTAGGGGGATTCATAACTGGCTTAGTGATCGGACTCAAAGGGTGGTTGTAAATGGCTTCACATCCAGCTGGATGAATGTCTCAAGTGGGGTACCACAGGGCTCCGTCCTGGGACCTGTATTGTTCAACATCTTTATCAATGATTTAGATGAAGGAATTGAGGGTAAACTGATTAAATTTGCTGATGACACAAAGCTAGGAGGGATAGCTAATACTAGAGAAGAGAGAGAGAGGATTCAAAAAGACCTAAATAAACTGGAGCAGTGGGCAGCAACCAACAGAATGGTTTTTAACAGGGAAAAATGCAAAGTACTACATCTGGGCAATAAAAATGAAAAAAGCATATACAGAATGGGAGGAATAGAGCTAAGCAACAGTACATGTGAAAAAGACTTAGGTATACTAATAGATCATAGACTGAACATGAGTCAACAGTGTGATGCAGCAGCAAAAAAGGCAAATACAATTCTGGGATGTATTAACAGAAGCATACAGTCTAGATCACGTGAAGTCATTATCGGTCTTTACTCCTCTTTGGTCAGACCTCATCTGGAATACTGTGTACAGTTTTGGGCACCACATTTTAAAAAAGACATAGACAAACTGGAGCAAGTTCAGAGAAGAGCGACCAGAATGGTGACTGGTCTGCAAACCATGTCCTATGAGGAACGGATGCAGGATTTGGGAATGTTTAGCTTGCAAAAAAGAAGACTGAGAGGAGACTTAATAGCTGTCTACAAATATGTCAAGGGCTGTCACATTGTAGAAGGATCATCTTTATTCTCATTTGCACAAGGAAAGAATAGAAGCAATGGGATGAAACTAAATGGGAGGAGACACAGATTAGATATTAGAAAAAACTTTTTGACAGTTAGGGTGATTAATGAGTGGAACAGGCTGCCACGAGAGGTGGTGAGTTCCCCTTCAATGGACGTCTTCAAACAAAGGCTGGACAGACATCTGTCTGAGATGATCTAGTGAATCCTGCTTTGAGCAGGGGGTTGGACCAGATGACCCAGGAGGTCCCTTCCAACTCTACCATTCTATGATTCTAGGATTCTATGTAGTATGGGGGCCAGTACCTATCATGTAGTGTAGGGCCTATACCTATAATATATTGTGGGGGCCTATACCTATCATGTAGTGTGGGCCTATACCTATCATGTAGTGTGGAACCTATACCTATCATGTAGTGTGGGGCCTATACCTATCATGTAGAGTTAGGCCTATACCTATCATGTAGTGTGGAACCTATACCTATCATGTAGTGTGGGGGCCTATATCTAACATGTAGTGTGGGGCCTATACCTATCATGTAGTGTGGGGCCTATACCTATCATATAGTGTGGGGCCTATACCTATCATATAGTGTGGGGGCCTAAACATATCATGTAGTGTGGGGGCCTAAACATATCATGTAGTGTGGGCCTATACCTATTATGTAGTATAGGCCTATACCTATCATGTAGTGTGGGGGCCTATACCTATCATGTAGTGTGGGGGCCTATATCTATCATGTAGTGTGGGGCCTATACCTATCATGTAGTGTGGACCTATACCTGTGATGTAGTGTGGGCCTATATCTATCATGTAGTGTGGGGCCTATACCTATCATGTAGTATGGGGACTATACCTATCATGTAGTGTGGGGGCCTATACCTATCATGTAGTGTGGGCCTATACCTATTAAGAAGTATAGGCCTATACCTATTATGTAGTGTGGGGGCCTATACCTATCATGTAGTGTGGGGGCCTATACCTATCATGTAGTGTGGGGGCCTATATCTATCATGTAGTGTTGGCTTATACCTGTGATGTAGTGTGGGCCTATATCTATCATGTAGTGTGGGCCTGTACCTATCATGTAGTGTGGGGGCTATACCTATCATGTGGTGTGGGGCCTATACCAATCATATAGCGTGTGCTTATACCTATCATGTAGTGTGGGGGCCAGTACCTATCATGTAGTGTGGGGGCCTATACCTATCATGTAGTGTGGGGGCCTATACCTATCATGTAGTGTGGGGGCCTATACCTATCATGTAGTCTGGGGCCTATACATATCATGTAATGTGGGGCCTATACCTATCATGTAGTGTGGGGCCAATACCTATCATGTAGTGTGAGGGCCTATACCTATCATGTAGTTTGGGGCCTATACCTATCATGTAGTCTGGGGCCTATACCTATCATGTAGTGTGGGGGCCTATATCTATCGTGTAGTGTGGGCCTATACCTATCATGTAGTATGGGGCCTATACCTATCATGTAGTGTGGGGGCCTATACCTATCATGTAGTGTGGGGGCGTATACCTATCATGTAGTGTGGGCCTATACCTATCATCCAGTGTGGGGCCTATACCTATAGAGTAATGTGGGCCTATACCTATCATGTAGTGTGGGCCTATACCTGTGATGTAGTGTGGGCCTATACCTATCATGTAGTGTGGGGGCCTATGCCTATCATATAGTGTGGTGGCCTATACCTATCATGTAGTGTTGGGGCCTATGCTATTCATATAGTGTGGGGGCCTATACCTATCATGTAGTATGGGGCCTATACCTATCATGTAGTGTGGGTTCCAATACCTATCATGTAGTGTGGGCCTATACCTATTAAGTAGAATAGGCCTATATCTATCATGTAGTATGAGGCCTATATCTATCATGTAGTGTGGGCCTATACCTATCATGTAGTGTAGGGCCTATACCTATCATGTAGTGTGGGGGCCTATATCTAACATGTAGTGTGGACCCATACCTATCATGTAGTATGGGGACTATACCTATCATGTAGTGTGGGGCCTATACCTATCATGTAGTATGGGGCCTATACCTATCATGTAGTGTGGGGGCCTATACCGATCATGTAGTGTGGGCCTATACCTATTATGTAGTATAGGCCTATACCGATCATGTAGTGTGGGCCTATACCTATTATGTAGTATAGGCCTATACCTATCATGTAGTGTGGGGGCCTATATCTATCATGTAGTGTGGGGGCCTATATCTATCATGTAGTGTGGGGCCTATACCTATCATGTAGTGTGGGGGCTATACCTATTATGTAGTTTTGGGCCAATACCTATCATATAGCGTGTGTCTATACCTATCATGTAGTGTGGGCCTATATCTTTCATGTAGTGTGGGGGCCAGCACCTATCATGTATTGTGCGGCCTATACCTATCATGTATTGTGGGGGCCTATACCTATCATGTAGTGTGGGGGCTTATACCTATCATGTAGTGTGGGGGCCTATACCTATCATGTAGTCTGGGGCCTATACCTATCATGTAGTGTGGAGGCCTATACCTATCATGTAGTCTGGGGCCTATACCTATCATGTAGTCTGGGGCCTATACCTATCATGCAGTGTGGGGGCCTATACCTATCATGTAGTGTGGGGGCCTATACCTATCATGTAGTGTGGGTCCTATACCTATCATGTAGTGTGGGTCCTATACCTATCATGTAGTGTGGGGCCTATACCTATCACGTAGTGTGGGGGCCTATACCTATCATGTAGTGTGGGGGCCTATACCTATCATGTAGTGTGGGCCTGTACCTATCATGTAGTCTGGGGCCTATACCTATCATGCAGTGTGGGGGCCTATACCTATCATGTAGTGTGGGGGCCTATACCTATCATGTAGTGTGGGTCCTATACCTATCATGTAGTGTGGGTCCTATACCTATCATGTAGTGTGGAGGCCTATACCTATCATGGAGTGTGGGGGCCTATACCTATCATGTAGTGTGGGCCTATACCTATCATCTAGTGTGGGGCTAATACCTATAGTGTAATGTGGGCCTATACCTATCATGTAGTGTGGGTCTATACCTGTGATGCAGATTGGGCCTATACCTATCATGTAGTGTGGGGGCCTATACCTATCATGTAGTGTGGGGGCCTATACCTATCATGCAGTGTGGGGCCTATACCTATCATGTAGTATGGGGCCTATATCTATCATGTAGTGTGGGCCTATACTTATCATGTAGTGTGGGTCTATATCTATCACATAGTGTGGGCCTATACCTATCATGTAGTGTGGGCCTATACCTATCACGTAGTGTTGGCCTATACCTATCACGTAGTGTGGGCCTATACCTATCATGTACTATGGGGGCCAGTACCTATCATGTAGTATAGGGCCTATACCTATAATATATTGTGGGGGCCTATACCTATCATGTAGTGTGGGGCCTATACCTATCATGTAGTGTGGAACCTATACCTATCATGTAGTGTGGGGCCTATACCTATCATGTAGTGTGGGGCCTATACCTATCATGTAGTGTGGGGCCTATGCCTATCATGTAGTGTGGGGCCTATACCTATCATGCAGTGTGGGGGCCAATATCTAACATGTAGTGTGGGGCCTATACCTATCATGTAGTGTGGGGCCTATACCTATCATGTAGTGTGGGGCCTATACCTATCTTGTAATATGGGGCTTATACCTATCATGTAGTGTGGGGGCCTAAACTTATCTTGTAGTGTGGGCCTATATCTATTATGTAGTATAGGCCTATACCTATCATGTAGTGTGGGGGCCTATACCTATCATGTAGTGTGGGGGCCTATATCTATCATGTAGTGTGGGGCCTATACCTATCATGTATTGTGGGCCTATACCTGTGATGTTGTGTGGGCCTATATCTATCATGTAGTGTGGGGCCTATACCTATCATGTAGTATGGGGACTATACCTATCATGTAGTGTGGGGGCCTATACCTATCATGTAGTGTGGGCCTATACCTATTAAGTAGTATAGGCCTATACCTATCATGTAGTGTGGGGGCCTATACCTATCATGTAGTGTGGGGGCTTATATCTATCATGTAGTGTGGGGCCTATACCTATCATGTAGTGTGGGCTTATACCTGTGATGTAGTGTGGGCCTATATCTATCATGTAGTCTGGGGCCTATATCTATCATGTAGTGTGGGCCTATACCTATTGTGACACCCCAGGGGTCTGGTTGCCACAGTGATAGAGATATTATGTCTGAGAGCAGGTGGGAGGTCCTTTGGTCAGGGATCCTGTGCATGCCACACCTCCTGCCCAGTCTTGGGAGGGGAAGAACTTCCCCTGTATAAACCCGGGGCTGAGGCAGGGTGGGTCAGACAAGGAGAGTGGAGAAGAGAAGCAGCATAGGAAACAGCAGAGTTACAAGGAGTCAGGGGCTGGCAGCTACAGAGCTCGCCCTGACTAAGAAGATTCTTTACCGGACCCGGAGTCCGAGGCTGTGGGGACTAACTCCTACCCAGCAGCAGAATCCGTCGGGCAGGGGATTTCAGGTCCTCTGGCCCAGAAGCCCGAAGGCACGGTCACACGCGTGGGACCAGCACCGCCATCGTGGAGCGGAAGCCATTAGAAGGCCCCGAGTCACCGGCCATACGGGTGAGCACCACACGGTACACTCAGGGACGTGGGCTACTTACATCAGCTTCTAGCAAGGTAGCCAGAAGAGTACAGTCAGTTTGGGAGGCCTACAACTACGCCTGGCCAGGGGAGATCCCATCTGCTCAAAGACTGACCAGGCCCCATTTGCTAGCAAGTACTCCGGGAGGGTCTGTCGTTGTTACCAGTAAAGACCCTGAACTACACCGTACCGTCTCTTAGTGGTTCCTGCTACCCCCATCATCCACGTCGGCTGCCCTGAGGCCATACCCCTCCCGTTGGGGGTTATACTATCACGCTGCACAATCCTACCACCGGCCTCAGCGGTCTGCCCTGCAGCAGCAGCTTCCTGGCTGCACTCAACGGGTGGCGTAGTCATCAACTATTTACTACTAATAGACTGCCGTCTAGTTTGACTCCCTGGGCACGGACCGGGTCACCGCCACGAGATTACAACCCTCCACGGATCCGGCTCCGGGTAAGCTCCCGCGTGCGCACCGCAGCGCGACACAGGCCCAGGGGCGCGTCAACTTTGGCGTAGTCGGCAGGATTTCGTGCCCGCAACCACCGGGTACTGCGTGCCTGAAAAGCAAAGACTGTTCAAACTTACCAGTGGTGAAGGTTTCCCGCCATCCGGCGCCATCTTCTACCTTCTTCCCGCCATCCGCGAAGTTTTCCCGCCATCCGGCGCCATCTTCGACCTTCTCCCGCCATCCGTGGAGTTTTCCCGCCATTGGACGCCATCTTGAGGACGCCGCGCGGGAAGAAGAGGGGCGTGGACTCCGAAAGCGCGCGAGAACTGAAGCCCCGCCTCACGTCCGGACGTTGCGTAAGGTCCTGGAAGGAGCCCAGCAGACGCCGACGTCACAGGAGCGCGACGGAAGGTCCTCAACCCTGACGATCCACTGCGGAGCCGCGGCCTACGGAAGAGGATCATCGCAAGGTAGGCCACGGTCCACTAGGGGGGAGGAAGATGTCGGATACGGAGGAGAGCTTCACTGCCTCAACCCCCGCCAGCGCTACCGCTGCTGCAGTTATGCCCTTCACCATGCCCTATATCCCGGGAGCAGCTTGGCTACCCCAGTACTCAGGGGAGTCACATACCCTGCATGACTTTAGAGAAAAGCTGGATAGCCTCTTCCAGGTGTACCCCCTCACAGAAGAGCAAAAAGTGAGCATCCTGGTGGCCCAACTAACCGGGGCAGCCAAAAGGGAAGTAAAATCCTGGCCACCTGGGAGGAAGACTGTCGCAGGGATACTAACCCGGCTGAAGGACACCTTTGATACCCGCACCTCAGCCGAGATTAAGCTTAGATTCTACGGGTGCAAGCAGCGAGTGCATGAGAGTATAAGGGACTATGCACTAAACCTACAAGAGGCCCTGAGGGCCATAAAGCAGACCGACCCTGATGGGGTGGGAAACGAGGACAGGCTGTTGACTGAACAATTTATAGAGGGTTTATATTGCAATGCCCACCGAACCCAGTTGCGGGCAATGGCCTTACAGGATCCCCATCTGGACTTTGCACAGTTCAAGGACAGAGCCATCCGGGTGCTCCGAGAACCGGCACCAGGTGGCGTTGTGACCCACAGACGCCCCACTACCACTTACTACCAGGAGGCGGCGCCCTTGTCAGCAGGGCCTGTGGGAGCTGATGCGCAGGCTTTGGACAATGACCCGGCTCCAGACCTACACCATCAGGTCCAAGAGCTAGCTAAGAGCGTTGCTGCGCTAACCCGAACTGTGCAGTCTTTACAGGTTTCCACCCCAGGGAAGATCCAGCTGGCATCCGGACCGGAGGACATCCCGTGGCGTCGACCAAGGAGGACCCCACCGGCCAGAGGAAGACCCAGTGACCGATACAGTGAGGACGGACGACCCATCTGCCGCCGCTGCAATCAACCCGGACATATGGCAAGGTACTGTTCTTTAAACGGGCACAACCTGGGGTAGAGGGCCAACCCCCAGGAAAAAGATCACCAGGCCCATCGAACTGGCGCGACAGATATGTGGGAGGACGTCCAGTCTTGCCTGTGGTACTGGATGGCATTCCCATGAGTGCCCTACTGGACACCGGGTCACAGGTCACCACCATCCCGTACGTGCTCTTCAAGCAGTACTGGAATGACTCGGATATTACCCGCTACCCCGACGACGACTTGAGTATCATCGCCAGCAATGGTCAGCCCGTGCCACAGATCGGATTTAAAGAGGTGACCATCAAAATTGGTAGAGTCGAACTGGCCGCACAGGGACTGATTATTGTAGATATCGATAAACATGAGAGTCACCCAAAAATAACTCTAGGAACTAATGTAATTGAAAATTGTCTTGCAGAGGTGATTTTCCTTTTACAGCAGGTTGCCAAGAATGCCAGCTCCGGCGAGCAGCGGGTGCTCCAGAAAGAGATCCGGGCACTGATGCAACGGCAACAAGTGGAACTCTCCGGCGGTGAGATTGGTAGCGTAAGAATGTGTGACCCTTTTCCTATTGCCATGCCCCCAAAAAGTGAAATGATGATTTGGTGCCGGGCAGCTATTGGTCTGAGAGGTAGAGATTACCAGGCAATGGTAGAACCAGTTTACTCAGACAGTAGGCCCACCATTTTGACAGCACGGGGGGTGGTCAATGTACGCCATGGGAGGGTGCCCATTCGCATAATAAATATCGGGGAGAGGGAAGTGTACCTGCCCCGGTATGCCACGCTAGCCAAATTATATACCACCAATCAAAGTTCTATACAATCTGTGGAACCCTTGCCTCCATCTCACCCGGAGGAAGGTAACGGCTCTAAGAAAGACATGGAGGACTGGTGTCAGCAACTACATTTGGGTACTGACTCCACTCCCTCACATCAGAAACAAGGAGTCTATCGGGTGGTTCAAGAGTATGAGAGAGTGTTTAGTAAACACCCGTTAGACTTCGGGCGAGTCAAGGGGGTAGAACATCGCATCCCCACTGGAGATCATCCTCCCATAAAAGAGAGGTATCGACCCGTACCCCCTGCACATTACCAACACGCCAAGGGGATGCTTAGAGATATGAAGGAGGCTGGGGTAATCCGGGATAGTTGTAGCCCCTGGGCAGCCCCATTAGTTTTAGTCAAAAAGAAAGACAACACCATGAGGATGTGTGTAGATTACCGGAAAATCAACCGTATCACACACAAGGATGCGTACCCCTTACCAAGGATAGAGGAGTCATTGGCTGCTTTAAGATCTGCTAACTTCTTCTCTACCTTGGATCTCACTAGCGGGTACTGGCAGGTTCCTGTAGCAGAGGCGGACCGGGAGAAGACCGCATTCACCACCCCGATGGGACTTAGCGAGTTCACCTGCATGCCGTTCGGACTCTGCAACGCACCAGGAACCTTCCAACGCCTAATGGAGTGTTGTCTGGGCCACAGAAACTTCGAGACGGTCCTGTTGTACCTGGACGATGTCATCGTATGTTCCAAGACGTATGAGGACCACCTGAAACACCTGGCGGAAGTGTTCGAGGCTCTGGCGAGTTACGGCCTAAAGGTGAAACCCTCCAAATGTCACCTCCTGAAACCAAAGGTGCAGTACCTGGGACACGTGGTGAGCGCTGACGGAGTGGCTCCCGACCCCGATAAGATCACCGCAATTAAGGGATGGCCAAGCCCCTCCAGCGTAAAAGAAGTGCGGCAGTTCCTCGGGTTGGTAGGCTACTACCGAAGGTTTATTCCCGGTTTCACCAAAAAGGCAGCACCTATGCAGGACCTCCTGATAGGCCAGTCCCGGAAGGCCAAGAACCAGAAGCCGCCCTTCAAATGGGAAGAGCTGGAAGAAGAGTCCTTCCGCCAGCTGAAGATGGCCCTCACGGGGGACGAAATCCTGACGTACCCGGATTATAGCCAGCCCTTTATCCTCTACACCGACGCCAGTAACATCGGGCTAGGAGCCATACTGTCCCAGATCCAGCAGGGGAAGGAACGAGTAATCGCCTACGCCAGCCGAAAACTGCGACCCACCGAAAGGAACCCCGAGAATTACAGCTCATTTAAGTTAGAGTTCCTGGCCGTAGTATGGGCAATCACTGAGCGCTTTAAGCATTACCTCGCTTCTTCCCGGTTCACCGTGTACACGGATAACAACCCGCTGACACACCTGGACACGGCAAGACTCGGTGCCCTGGAGCAGAGGTGGATGGCCCGTCTGTCCAACTACGAGTTCACAATTAAATACCGGGCAGGACGCTCCAATACCAACGCGGACGCCCTGTCCAGGATGCCCAACCTGCCGGACGGAGGAGAAGATCCGGAGGGACTGGAAGAAGTTGAACTCCCTGCGTTCCACCGTCATGGGACTATTCAGTATTCCCACCGGGTAAGGAGTAAGCAGGCTGCTACGTTGAACCCCTTACCCCACTACAACTGGGCGGAAACGCAAGACAGCGACCCTGCCGTCCGACTGGTGAAGGAGATGCTGACTCGGCCGGAGGCTCGCCTTGAACCAGACGCTCCGGAGGAAGCCAAACAACTATGGGCAGAGAAGAGTCGACTGTTCCTTTACAAAGGGAAGTTGTGCCGCAGAATGGTTAACTCCCGGACGCATGAATTACTCTGGCAAGTAGTGGTGCCACGAAGAGACGCAGCCATGGTGATGGAGGCATACCACGACGGAGCTGGACACTTTGGGTGGAAAAAGCTGGAGTTCCTGCTGCGCGAGCGGTTCCACTGGGTAGGCATGAGGGGAACCATCGAGAAGTGGTGCAGAGATTGTGGCCCGTGCAACCTGAGAAGGAAGGACCGAGCCAGCCAGAAGACTCCCCTGCAGTCCATCGTCACCCGGCAACCGTTGGAACTGGTAGCCTTGGATCATGTAAAACTGACCCCAAGCAGAAGTGGCTACGTCTACGCGTTAACCATCGTGGATCATTACTCCCGGTTCTTGGTTGTCGTCCCCGTCAAGGACTTAACGGCTCAAACAGCAGCTAGAGCCTTCCAGCAGCACTTCTGCCGTCCACACGGGTACCCGGACCAAGTGCTGACGGACCAGGGACCTGCCTTTGAAGCGGAGGTCTTTCAGGAATTCTGCAATCTGTATGGCTGCCGGAAGATAAGGACGACACCCTACCATCCGCAGACTAATGGACTTTGTGAAAAAATGAACCAGGTGGTAATGGATCTTCTAAAAACGTTGCCCCTGGAAGAACGCAGTCTGTGGCCTGAAAAGTTGCCCGATCTGGTGGACCTATACAACCACATCCCGGTAGGTTCCACCAACTGTACCCCGGCTTAGCTAATGAGGGCAAGACCTGGTAAGTTACCTGTTGACCTGGAAATGGGAGTCCTGACCCCCGAGGACACTTCACCAGAAACAGACTGGGACACAGAGAGGCAGCAGCAGTACCGGAGAGTACAGGAGAGCGTGGAGCGAAGTCTCTGTCAGGCTAGGGAAAGACAAGAGAAAACTTACAACCAGTATGCTCCCGCTGTTCCCCTGGTACCCGGAGAGCAGGTCTTGAAGAGGAAGAGACGGCTCCACAAGTTGGACGACCAGTGGGAGAAGGACCCGTACACCGTACTGCCCTCAAGCCACGAGAACCCGAAGGTCTGTACCATCAGTAAAGACGGAGGGGAAACCACAGCCATTGTATCCCGGGACCACCTGAAGAAGTGTCCCGAACAACTGAGGAACCCTGAAGAGGAACAAGAAGACCATCGACCCGTGGAAGAAAGGGAAGATATGGTTAGTACCGTGCTCGGGGACTTTCCTCAGTCTTGGACTCAAGTCAATGGTGCAGTTGTGGTACCCGTACTCACCTTCCTCCAACCATCATCCCAAGAACCTACGGAGCAACGGGTAGAGCTGGAAGAACAGCCGGTCCAGGAGGCAGAAGACTCCACACAAGCAGAACAGGAGAATCAACCCTCTGCTTATAGTGAGCCTGCCGTACCCCTAGTGAGACAAAGAGCCAGTAGACAGCTGCCCAGTTTACCCTTGACAGCTCCTACACCCTGTAGTTCAGGGCCAGACAGTCAGCTCCGTAGGTCCACTCGGGCCACTAGAGGCCAGTTACCCGCACGCTGGAGAATTTAAAGTGTATAAATTGTTTTATTTATGTTTTTCTGTGTCTTGTTGCTTGTGTATAATTTTGTGTTTCTAGTTATTTTTAGGAAACCTTGGTGGATTTACCGGGAATCCTTGTATGTAGTTGGAGCGTAACCCAGGATGGACTAGAGACTGTTAAGGACTCGGGGTAGGACAGACCCCTACCTGGTTACGTCTCCCTGTGTTGGTGAAATGGACACCTTTGCTTTTCTTCAAAGACTGCATCCGGTTGCGGACACGCCGTAACCATCTTATGTGTTTTTCTTATAGTATTGTTATTGTTATACTTTGTTATGTTTTTCTAAATGTGTTTAGTCCCGGAGTACTAAATTTCACTAGGGGGGAATGTGACACCCCAGGGGTCTGGTTGCCACAGTGATAGAGATATTATGTCTGAGAGCAGGTGGGAGGTCCTTTGGTCAGGGATCCTGTGCATGCCACACCTCCTGCCCAGTCTTGGGAGGGGAAGAACTTCCCCTGTATAAACCCGGGGCTGAGGCAGGGTGGGTCAGACAAGGAGAGTGGAGAAGAGAAGCAGCATAGGAAACAGCAGAGTTACAAGGAGTCAGGGGCTGGCAGCTACAGAGCTCGCCCTGACTAAGAAGATTCTTTACCGGACCCGGAGTCCGAGGCTGTGGGGACTAACTCCTACCCAGCAGCAGAATCCGTCGGGCAGGGGATTTCAGGTCCTCTGGCCCAGAAGCCCGAAGGCACGGTCACACGCGTGGGACCAGCACCGCCATCATGGAGCGGAAGCCATTAGAAGGCCCCGAGTCACCGGCCATACGGGTGAGCACCACACGGTACACTCAGGGACGTGGGCTACTTACATCAGCTTCTAGCAAGGTAGCCAGAAGAGTACAGTCAGTTTGGGAGGCCTACAACTATGCCTGGCCAGGGGAGATCCCATCTGCTCAAAGACTGACCAGGCCCCATTTGCTAGCAAGTACTCCGGGAGGGTCTGTCGTTGTTACCAGTAAAGACCCTGAACTACACCGTACCGTCTCTTAGTGGTTCCTGCTACCCCCATCATCCACGTCGGCTGCCCTGAGGCCATACCCCTCCCGTTGGGGGTTATACTATCACGCTGCACAATCCTACCACCGGCCTCAGCGGTCTGCCCTGCAGCAGCAGCTTCCTGGCTGCACTCAACGGGTGGCGTAGTCATCAACTATTTACTACTAATAGACTGCCGTCTAGTTTGACTCCCTGGGCACGGACCGGGTCACCGCCACGAGATTACAACCCTCCACGGATCCGGCTCCGGGTAAGCTCCCGCGTGCGCACCGCAGCGCGACACAGGCCCAGGGGCGCGTCACTATCATGTAGTGTGGGGGCTATACCTATCATGTGGTGTGGGGCCTATACCTATCAAATAGCGTGTGCCTATACCTATCATGTAGTGTGGGCCTATATCTTTCATGTAGTGTGGGGGCCAGTACCTATCATGTAGTGTCGGGCCTATACCTATCATGTAGTGTGGGGGCCTATACCTATCATGTAGTGTGGGGGCCTATACCTATCATGTAGTGTGGGGGCCTATACCTATCATGTAGTGTGGGGGCCTATACCTATCATGTAGTGTGGGGGCCTATACCTATCATGTAGTCTGGGGCCTATACCTATCATGTAATGTGGGGCCTATACCTATCATGTAGTGTGGGGGCCTATACCTATCATGTAATTTGGGGCCTATACCTATCATGTAGTCTGGGGCCTATGCCTATCATGTAGTGTGGGTCCTAAACCTATCTTGTAGTGTGGGGGCCTATACCTATCATGTAGTGTGGGGGCCTATACCTATCATGTAGTGTGGGCCTATACCTATCATCTAGTGTGGGGCTAATACCTATAGTGTAATGTGGGCCTATACCTATCATGTAGTGTGGGCCTATACCTGTGATGTAGTGTGGGCCTATACCTATCATGTAGTGTGGGGGCCTATACCTATTATGTAGTGTGGGGGCCTATACCTATCATGCAGTGTGGGGCCTATACCTATCATGTAGTATGGGGTCCTATATCTATCATGTAGTGTGGGACCATACCTATCATGTAGTATGGGGCCTATATCAATCATGTAGTGTGGGCCTATACTTATCATGTAGTGTGGGCCTATACCTATCATGTAGTATGGACCTATACCTATCACGTAGTGTGGGCCTATACCTATCACGTAGTGTGGGCCTATACCTATCATGTACTATGGGGGCCAGTACCTATCATGTAGTGTAGGGCCTATACCTATAATATATTGTGGGGGCCTATACCTATCATGTAGTGTGGGGCCTATACCTATCATGTAGTGTGGAACCTATACCTATCATGTAGTGTGGGGCCTATACCTATCATGTAGTGTGGGGCCTATACCTATCATGTAGTGTGGGGCCTATGCCTATCATGTAGTGTGGGGCCTATACCTATCCTGCAGTGTGGGGGCCTATATCTAACATGTAGTGTGGGGCCTATACCTATCATGTAGTGTGGGGCCTATACTTATCATGTAGTGTGGGGCCTATACCTATCATGTAGTGTGGGCTTATACCTGTGATGTAGTGTGGGCCTATACCTATCATGTAGTGTGGGTCTATACCTGTGATGCAGATTGGGCCTATACCTATCATGTAGTGTGGGGGCCTATACCTATCATGTAGTGTGGGGGCCTATGCCTATCATGTAGTGTGGGGGCCTATACCTATCATGTAGTCTGGGGCCTATACATATCATGTAATGTGGGGCCTATACCTATCATGTAGTGTGGGGCCAATACCTATCATGTAGTGTGAGGGCCTATACCTATCATGCAGTTTGGGGCCTATACCTATCATGTAGTCTGGGGCCTATACCTATCATGTAGTGTGGGGGCCTATATCTATCGTGTAGTGTGGGGCCTATACCTATCATGTAGTATGGGGCCTATACCTATCATGTAGTGTGGGGGCCTATACCTATCATGTAGTGTGGGGGCGTATACCTATCATGTAGTGTGGGCCTATACCTATCATCCAGTGTGGGGCCTATACCTATAGAGTAATGTGAGCCTATACCTATCATGTAGTGTGGGCCTATACCTGTGATGTAGTGTGGGCCTATACCTATCATGTAGTGTGGGGGACTATGCCTATCATATAGTGTGGGGGCCTATACCTATCATGTAGTGTTGGGGCCTATGCCTATCATATAGTGTGGGGGCCTATACCTATCATGTAGTATGGGGCCTATACCTATCATGTAGTGTGGGTTCCAATACCTATCATGTAGTGTGGGCCTATACCTATTAAGTAGAATAGGCCTATATCTATCATGTAGTATGAGGCCTATATCTATCATGTAGTGTGGGCCTATACCTATCATGTAGTGTAGGGCCTATACCTATCATGTAGTGTGGGGGCCTATATCTAACATGTAGTGTGGACCCATACCTATCATGTAGTATGGGGACTATACCTATCATGTAGTGTGGGGCCTATACCTATCATGTAGTATGGGGCCTATACCTATCATGTAGTGTGGGGGCCTATACCGATCATGTAGTGTGGGCCTATACCTATTATGTAGTATAGGCCTATATCTATCATGTAGTGTGGGGGCCTATATCTATCATGTAGTGTGGGGGCCTATATCTATCATGTAGTGTGGGGCCTATACCTATCATGTAGTGTGGGGGCTATACCTATCATGTAGTTTTGGGCCAATACCTATCATATAGCGTGTGTCTATACCTATCATGTAGTGTGGGCCTATATCTTTCATGTAGTGTGGGGGCCAGCACCTATCGTGTATTGTGCGGCCTATACCTATCATGTATTGTGGGGGCCTATACCTATCATGTAGTGTGGGGGCCTATACCTATCATGTAGTGTGGGGGCCTATACCTATCATGTAGTCTGGGGCCTATACCTATCATGTAGTGTGGAGGCCTATACCTATCATGTAGTCTGGGGCCTATACCTATCATGTAGTCTGGGGCCTATACCTATCATGCAGTGTGGGGGCCTATACCTATCATGTAGTGTGGGGGCCTATACCTATCATGTAGTGTGGGTCCTATACCTATCATGTAGTGTGGGTCCTATACCTATCATGTAGTGTGAGGCCTATACCTATCACGTAGTGTGGGGGCCTATACCTATCATGTAGTGTGGGGGCCTATACCTATCATGTAGTGTGGGCCTGTACCTATCATGTAGTCTGGGGCCTATACCTATCATGTAGTCTGGGGCCTATACCTATCATGTAGTCTGGGGGCCTATACCTATCATGTAGTGTGGGGGCCTATACCTATCATTTAGTGTGGGTCCTATACCTATCATGTAGTGTGGGTCCTATACCTATCATGTAGTGTGGGGCCTATACCTATCATGTAGTGTGGGGGCCTATACCTATCATGTAGTGTGGAGGCCTATACCTATCATGAAGTGTGGGGGCCTATACCTATCATGTAGTGTGGGCCTATACCTATCATCTAGTGTGGGGCTAATACCTATAGTGTAATGTGGGCCTATACCTATCATGTAGTGTGGGTCTATACCTGTGATGCAGATTGGGCCTATACCTATCATGTAGTGTGGGGGCCTATACCTATCATGTAGTGTGGGGGCCTATACCTATCATGCAGTGTGGGGCCTATACCTATCATGTAGTATGGGGCCTATATCTATCATGTAGTGTGGGCCTATACTTATCATGTAGTGTGGGTCTATATCTATCACATAGTGTGGGCCTATGCCTATCATGTAGTGTGGGCCTATACCTATCACGTAGTGTTGGCCTATACCTATCACGTAGTGTGGGCCTATACCTATCATGTACTATGGGGGCCAGTACCTATCATGTAGTATAGGGCCTATACCTATAATATATTGTGGGGGCCTATACCTATCATGTAGTGTGGGGCCTATACCTATCATGTAGTGTGGAACCTATACCTATCATGTAGTGTGGGGCCTATACCTATCATGTAGTGTGGGGCCTATACCTATCATGTAGTGTGGGGCCTATGCCTATCATGTAGTGTGGGGCCTATACCTATCATGCAGTGTGGGGGCCAATATCTAACATGTAGTGTGGGGCCTATACCTATCATGTAGTGTGGGGCCTATACCTATCATGTAGTGTGGGGCCTATACCTATCATGTAGTATGGGGCTTATACCTATCATGTAGTGTGGGGGCCTAAACTTATCTTGTAGTGTGGGCCTATACCTATTATGTAGTATAGGCCTATACCTATCATGTAGTGTGGGGGCCTATACCTATCATGTAGTGTGGGGGCCTATATCTATCATGTAGTGTGGGGCCTATACCTATCATGTATTGTGGGCCTATACCTGTGATGTTGTGTGGGCCTATATCTATCATGTAGTGTGGGGCCTATACCTATCATGTAGTATGGGGACTATACCTATCATGTAGTGTGGGGGCCTATACCTATCATGTAGTGTGGGCCTATACCTATTAAGTAGTATAGGCCTATACCTATCATGTAGTGTGGGGGCCTATACCTATCATGTAGTGTGGGGGCTTATATCTATCATGTAGTGTGGGGCCTATACCTATCATCTAGTGTGGGCTTATACCTGTGATGTAGTGTGGGCCTATATCTATCATGTGGTCTGGGGCCTATATCTATCATGTAGTGTGGGCCTATACCTATCATGTAGTGTGGGGGCTATACCTATCATGTGGTGTGGGGCCTATACCTATCAAATAGCGTGTGCCTATACCTATCATGTAGTGTGGGCCTATATCTTTCATGTAGTGTGGGGGCCAGTACCTATCATGTAGTGTCGGGCCTATACCTATCATGTAGTGTGGGGGCCTATACCTATCATGTAGTGTGGGGGCCTATACCTATCATGTAGTGTGGGGGCCTATACCTATCATGTAGTGTGGGGGCCTATACCTATCATGTAGTATGGGGCCTATACCTATCATGTAATGTGGGGCCTATACCTATCATGTAGTGTGGGGGCCTATACCTATCATGTAGTTTGGGGCCTATACCTATCATGTAGTCTGGGGCCTATGCCTATCATGTAGTGTGGGTCCTAAACCTATCATGTAGTGTGGGGGCCTATACCTATCATGTAGTGTGGGGGCCTATACCTATCATGCAGTGTGGGGCCTATACCTATCATGTAGTATGGGGTCCTATATCTATCATGTAGTGTGGGACCATACCTATCATGTAGTATGGGGCCTATATCAATCATGTAGTGTGGGCCTATACTTATCATGTAGTGTGGGCCTATACCTATCATGTAGTATGGACCTATACCTATCACGTAGTGTGGGCCTATACCTATCACGTAGTGTGGGCCTATACCTATCATGTACTATGGGGGCCAGTACCTATCATGTAGTGTAGGGCCTATACCTATAATATATTGTGGGGGCCTATACCTATCATGTAGTGTGGGGCCTATACCTATCATGTAGTGTGGAACCTATACCTATCATGTAGTGTGGGGCCTATACCTATCATGTAGTGTGGGGCCTATGCCTATCATGTAGTGTGGGGCCTATACCTATCCTGCAGTGTGGGGGCCTATATCTAACACGTAGTGTGGGGCCTATACCTATCATGTAGTGTGGGGCCTATACTTATCATGTAGTGTGGGGCCTATACCTATCATGTAGTGTGGGCTTATACCTGTGATGTAGTGTGGGCCTATACCTATCATGTAGTGTGGGGCCTATACCTATCATGTAGTGTGGGGCCTATACCTATCATGTAGTATGGGGCCTATACCTATCATGTAGTGTGGGGGCCTATACCTATCATGTAGTGTGGGGGCCTATACCTATCATGTAGTGTGGGGGCCTATACCTATCATGTAGTGTGGGGGCTTTTATCTATCATGTAGTGTGGGGCCTATACCTATCATGTAGTGTGGGCTTATACCTGTGATGTAGTGTGGGCCTATATCTATCATGTAGTGTGGGGCCTATACCTATCATGTAGTGTGGGGGCCTATACCTATCATGTAGTGTGGTGGCTTATATCTATCATGTAGTGTGGGGCCTATACCTATCATGTAGTGTGGTCTTATACCTGTGATGTAGTGTGGGCCTATATCTATCATGTAGTGTGGGGCCTATATCTATCATGTAGTGTGGGCCTATACCTATCATGTAGTGTGTGGGCTATACCTATCATGTGGTATGGGGCCTATACCTATCATATAGCGTGTGCCTATACCTATCATGTAGTGTGGGCCTATATCTTTCATGTAGTGTGGGAGCCAGTACCTATCATGTAGTGTCGGGCCTATACCTATCATGTAGTGTGGGGGCCTATACCTATCATGTAGTGTGGGGGCCTATACCTATCATGTAGTGTGGGGGCCTATACCTATCATGTAGTGTGGGGGCCTATACCTATCATGTAGTCTGGGGGCCTATACCTATCATGTAGTCTGGGGCCTATACCTATCATGTAATGTGGGGCCTATACCTATCATGTAGAGTGGGGGCCTATACCTATCATGTAGTTTGGGGCCTATACCTATCATGTAGTCTGGGGCCTATACCTATCATGTAGTGTGGGGGCCTATACCTATCATTTAGTGTGGGTCCTATACCTATCATGTAGTGTGGGTCCTATACCTATCATGTAGTGTGGGGCCTATACCTATCATGTAGTGTGGGGGCCTATACCTATCATGTAGTGTGGGGGCCTATACCTATCATGTAGTGTGGAGGCCTATACCTATCATGAAGTGTGGGGGCCTATACCTATCATGTAGTGTGGGCCTATACCTATCATCTAGTGTGGGGCTAATACCTATAGTGTAATGTGGGCCTATACCTATCATGTAGTGTGGGTCTATACCTGTGATGCAGATTGGGCCTATACCTATCATGTAGTGTGGGGGCCTATACCTATCATGTAGTGTGGGGGCCTATACCTATCATGCAGTGTGGGGCCTATACCTATCATGTAGTATGGGGCCTATATCTATCATGTAGTGTGGGCCTATACTTATCATGTAGTGTGGGTCTATATCTATCACATAGTGTGGGCCTATGCCTATCATGTAGTGTGGGCCTATACCTATCACGTAGTGTTGGCCTATACCTATCACGTAGTGTGGGCCTATACCTATCATGTACTATGGGGGCCAGTACCTATCATGTAGTATAGGGCCTATACCTATAATATATTGTGGGGGCCTATACCTATCATGTAGTGTGGGGCCTATACCTATCATGTAGTGTGGAACCTATACCTATCATGTAGTGTGGGGCCTATACCTATCATGTAGTGTGGGGCCTATACCTATCATGTAGTGTGGGGCCTATGCCTATCATGTAGTGTGGGGCCTATACCTATCATGCAGTGTGGGGGCCAATATCTAACATGTAGTGTGGGGCCTATACCTATCATGTAGTGTGGGGCCTATACCTATCATGTAGTGTGGGGCCTATACCTATCATGTAGTATGGGGCTTATACCTATCATGTAGTGTGGGGGCCTAAACTTATCTTGTAGTGTGGGCCTATACCTATTATGTAGTATAGGCCTATACCTATCATGTAGTGTGGGGGCCTATACCTATCATGTAGTGTGGGGGCCTATATCTATCATGTAGTGTGGGGCCTATACCTATCATGTATTGTGGGCCTATACCTGTGATGTTGTGTGGGCCTATATCTATCATGTAGTGTGGGGCCTATACCTATCATGTAGTATGGGGACTATACCTATCATGTAGTGTGGGGGCCTATACCTATCATGTAGTGTGGGCCTATACCTATTAAGTAGTATAGGCCTATACCTATCATGTAGTGTGGGGGCCTATACCTATCATGTAGTGTGGGGGCTTATATCTATCATGTAGTGTGGGGCCTATACCTATCATCTAGTGTGGGCTTATACCTGTGATGTAGTGTGGGCCTATATCTATCATGTGGTCTGGGGCCTATATCTATCATGTAGTGTGGGCCTATACCTATCATGTAGTGTGGGGGCTATACCTATCATGTGGTGTGGGGCCTATACCTATCAAATAGCGTGTGCCTATACCTATCATGTAGTGTGGGCCTATATCTTTCATGTAGTGTGGGGGCCAGTACCTATCATGTAGTGTCGGGCCTATACCTATCATGTAGTGTGGGGGCCTATACCTATCATGTAGTGTGGGGGCCTATACCTATCATGTAGTGTGGGGGCCTATACCTATCATGTAGTGTGGGGGCCTATACCTATCATGTAGTATGGGGCCTATACCTATCATGTAATGTGGGGCCTATACCTATCATGTAGTGTGGGGGCCTATACCTATCATGTAGTTTGGGGCCTATACCTATCATGTAGTCTGGGGCCTATGCCTATCATGTAGTGTGGGTCCTAAACCTATCATGTAGTGTGGGGGCCTATACCTATCATGTAGTGTGGGGGCCTATACCTATCATGCAGTGTGGGGCCTATACCTATCATGTAGTATGGGGTCCTATATCTATCATGTAGTGTGGGACCATACCTATCATGTAGTATGGGGCCTATATCAATCATGTAGTGTGGGCCTATACTTATCATGTAGTGTGGGCCTATACCTATCATGTAGTATGGACCTATACCTATCACGTAGTGTGGGCCTATACCTATCACGTAGTGTGGGCCTATACCTATCATGTACTATGGGGGCCAGTACCTATCATGTAGTGTAGGGCCTATACCTATAATATATTGTGGGGGCCTATACCTATCATGTAGTGTGGGGCCTATACCTATCATGTAGTGTGGAACCTATACCTATCATGTAGTGTGGGGCCTATACCTATCATGTAGTGTGGGGCCTATGCCTATCATGTAGTGTGGGGCCTATACCTATCCTGCAGTGTGGGGGCCTATATCTAACACGTAGTGTGGGGCCTATACCTATCATGTAGTGTGGGGCCTATACTTATCATGTAGTGTGGGGCCTATACCTATCATGTAGTGTGGGCTTATACCTGTGATGTAGTGTGGGCCTATACCTATCATGTAGTGTGGGGCCTATACCTATCATGTAGTGTGGGGCCTATACCTATCATGTAGTATGGGGCCTATACCTATCATGTAGTGTGGGGGCCTATACCTATCATGTAGTGTGGGGGCCTATACCTATCATGTAGTGTGGGGGCCTATACCTATCATGTAGTGTGGGGGCTTTTATCTATCATGTAGTGTGGGGCCTATACCTATCATGTAGTGTGGGCTTATACCTGTGATGTAGTGTGGGCCTATATCTATCATGTAGTGTGGGGCCTATACCTATCATGTAGTGTGGGGGCCTATACCTATCATGTAGTGTGGTGGCTTATATCTATCATGTAGTGTGGGGCCTATACCTATCATGTAGTGTGGTCTTATACCTGTGATGTAGTGTGGGCCTATATCTATCATGTAGTGTGGGGCCTATATCTATCATGTAGTGTGGGCCTATACCTATCATGTAGTGTGTGGGCTATACCTATCATGTGGTATGGGGCCTATACCTATCATATAGCGTGTGCCTATACCTATCATGTAGTGTGGGCCTATATCTTTCATGTAGTGTGGGAGCCAGTACCTATCATGTAGTGTCGGGCCTATACCTATCATGTAGTGTGGGGGCCTATACCTATCATG
This sequence comes from Phyllobates terribilis, assembly GCF_046119375.1. Lineage (NCBI taxonomy): Eukaryota > Metazoa > Chordata > Amphibia > Anura > Dendrobatidae > Phyllobates > Phyllobates terribilis. The sequence goes on from NW_027362772.1 coordinate 142,826,726, forward strand.
TAGTGTGGGGGCCTATACCTATCATGTAGTGTGGGGGCCTATACCTATCATGTAGTGTGGGGGCCTATACCTATCATGTAGTCTGGGGGCCTATACCTATCATGTAGTCTGGGGCCTATACCTATCATGTAATGTGGGGCCTATACCTATCATGTAGAGTGGGGGCCTATACCTATCATGTAGTTTGGGGCCTATACCTATCATGTAGTCTGGGGCCTATACCTATCATGTAGTGTGGGGGCCTATATCTATCGTGTAGTGTGGGGCCTATACCTATCATGTAGTGTGGGGGCCTATACCTATCATGTAGTGTGGGGGCCTATACCTATCATGTAGTGTGGGGGCCTATACCTATCATGTAGTGTGGGCCTATACCTATCATCCAGTGTGGGGCCTATACCTATAGAGTAATGTGGGCCTATACCTATCATGTAGTGTGGGCCTATACCTGTGATGTAGTGTGGGCCTATACCTATCATGTAGTGTGGGGGCCTATGCCTATCATATAGTGTGGGGGCCTATACCTATCATGTAGTATGGGGCCTATACCTATCATGTAGTGTGGGTTCCAATATCTATCATGTAGTGTGGGCCTATACCTATTAAGTAGAATAGGCCTATACCTATCATGTAGTGTGGGGGCCTGTACCTATCATGTAGTGTGGGGGCCTATACCTATCATGAAGTGTAGGGCCTATACCTATCATGTAGTGTAGGGCCTATACCTATCATGTAGTGTGGGGGCCTATATCTAACATGTAGTGTGGGGCCTATACCTATCATGTAGTTTGGGGCCTATACCTATCATGTAGTGTGGGGGCCTATACCGATCATGAAGTGTGGGCCTATACCTATTATGTAGTATAGGCCTATACCTATCATGTAGTGTGGGGGCCTATACCTATCATGTAGTGTGGGGGCCTATACCTATCATGTAGTGTGGGGGCCTATACCTATCATGTTTTCTGGGGCCTATACCTATCATGTAATGTGGGGCCTATACCTATCATGTACAGTGGGGGCCTATACCTATCATGTAGTTTGGGGCCTATACCTATCATGTAGTCTGGGGCCTATACCTATCATGTAGTGTGGGGGCCTATATCTATCGTGTAGTGTGGGGCCTATACCTATCATGTAGTATGGGGCCTATACCTATCATGTAGTGTGGGGGACTATACCTATCATGTAGTGTGGGGGCCTATACCTATCATGTAGTGTGGGGGCCTATACCTATCATGTAGTGTGGGCCTATACCTATCATCCAGTGTGGGGCCTATACCTATAGAGTAATGTGGGCCTATACCTATCATGTAGTGTGGGCCTATACCTGTGATGTAGTGTGGGCCTATACCTATCATGTAGTGTGGGGGCCTATGCCTATCATATAGTGTGGGGGCCTATACCTATCATGTAGTATGGGGCCTATACCTATCATGTAGTGTGGGTTCCAATATCTATCATGTAGTGTGGGCCTATACCTATTAAGTAGAATAGGCCTATACCTATCATGTAGTGTGGGGGCCTGTACCTATCATGTAGTGTGGGGGCCTATACCTATTATGTAGTGTAGGGCCTATACCTATCATGTAGTGTAGGGCCTATACCTATCATGTAGTGTGGGGGCCTATATCTAACATGTAGTGTGGGGCCTATACCTATCATGTAGTATGGGGCCTATACTTATCATGTAGTGTGGGGGCCTATACCGATCATGTTGTGTGGGCCTATACCTATTATGTAGTATAGGCCTATAACTATCATGTAGTGTGGGGGCCTATACCTATCATGTAGTGTGGGCTTATACCTGTGATGTAGTGTGGGCCTATATCTATCATGTAGTCTGGGGCCTATATCTATCATGTAGTGTGGGGGCCTATATCTATCATGTAGTGTGGGGGCCTATATCTATCATGTAGTGTGGGGCCTATACCTATCATGTAGTGTGGGGGCTATACCTATCATGTAGTTTTGGGCCTATACCTATCATATAGCGTGTGTCTATACCTATCATGTAGTGTGGGCCTATATCTTTCATGTAGTGTTGGGGCCAGTACCTATTGTGTATTGTGGGGCCTATGCCTATCATGTAGAGTGGGGGCCTATACCTATCATGTAGTTTGGGGCCTATACCTATCATGTAGTCTGGGGCCTATACCTATCATGTAGTGTGGGGGCCTATATCTAACATGTAGTGTGGGGCCTATACCTATCATGTAGTATGGGGCCTATACCTATCATGTAGTGTGGGGGCCTATACCGATCATGAAGTGTGGGCCTATACCTATTATGTAGTATAGGCCTATACCTATCATGTAGTGTGGGGGCCTATACCTATCATGTAGTGTGGGGGCTTATATCTATCATGTAGTGTGGGGCCTATACCTATCATGTAGTGTGGGCTTATACCTGTGATGTAGTGTGGGCCTATATCTATCATGTAGTCTGGGGCCTATATCTATCATGTAGTGTGGGGGCCTATATCTATCATGTAGTGTGGGGGCCTATATCTATCATGTAGTGTGGGGCCTATACCTATCATGTAGTGTGGGGGCTATACCTATCATGTAGTTTTGGGCCTATACCTATCATATAGCGTGTGTCTATACCTATCATGTAGTGTGGGCCTATATCTTTCATGTAGTGTTGGGGCCAGTACCTATTGTGTATTGTGGGGCCTATGCCTATCATGTAGTGTGGGGGCCTATACCTATCATGTAGTTTGGGGCCTATACCTATCATGTAGTCTGGGGCCTATACCTATCATGTAGTGTGGGGGCCTATATCTATAGTGTAGTGTGGGGGCCTATATCTATCATGTAGTCTGGGGCCTATACCTATCATGTAATGTGGGGCCTATACCTATCATGCAGTGTGGGGCCAATACCTATCATGTAGTGTGGGGGCCTATACCTATCATGCAGTGTGGGGCCAATACCTATCATGTAGTGTGGGGGCCTATACCTATCGTGTAGTGTGGGGCCTATACCTATCATGTAGTATGGGGCCTATACCTATCATGTAGTGTGGGACCTATACCTATCATGTAGTGTGGGGGCCTTTACCTATCATGTAGTGTGGGGGCCTATACCTATCATGTAGTGTGGGCCTATACCTGTCATCCAGTGTGGGGCCTATACCTATAGAGTAATGTGGGCCTATACCTGTGATGTAGTGTGGGCCTATACCTGTGATGTAGTGTGGGCCTATACCTGTCATGTAGTGTGGGGGCCTATGCCTATCATATAGTGTGGGGGCCTATACCTATCATGTAGTATGGGGCCTATACCTATCATGTAGTGTGGGTTCCAATACCTATCATGTAGTGTGGGCCTATACCTATTAAGTAGAATAGGCGTATACCTATCATGTAGTGTGGGGGCCTATACCTATCACGTAGTGTGGGGCCCTATACCTATCGTGTAGTGTAGGGCCTATACCTATCATGTAGTGTAGGGCCTATACCTATCATGTAGTGTGGGGGCCTATATCTAACATGTAGTGTGGGGCCTATACCTATCATGTAGTATGGGGACTATACCTATCATGTAGTGCTGGGGCCTATACCTATCATGTAGTGTGGGGGCCTATGCCGATCATGTAGTGTGGGCCTATACCTATTATGTAGTATAGTCCTATACCTATCATGTAGTGTGGGGGCCTATATCTATCATGTAGTGTGGGGGCCTATATCTATCATGTAGTGTGGGGCCTATACCTATCATGTAGTGTGGGGGCCAGTACCTATCATGTAATGTGTGGGCCTATACCTATCATGTAGTTTTGGGCCTATACCTATCATATAGCGTGTGTCTATACCTATCATGTAGTGTGGGCCTATATCTTTCATGTAGTGTTGGGGCCAGTACCTATCGTGTATTGTGGGGCCTATACCTATCATGTAGTGTGGGGGCCTATACCTATCATGTAGTGTGGGGCCAATACCTATCATGTAGTGTGGAGGCCTATACCTATCATGTAGTCTGGGGCCTATACCTATCATGTAGTCTGGAGCCTATACCTATCATGTAGTCTGGGGCCTATACCTATCATGTAGTGTGGGGGCCTATACCTATCATGTAGTGTGGGGCCTACACCTCTGATGTAGTGTGGGCCTATACCTGTGATGTAGTGTGGGCCTATACCTATCATGTAGTGTGGGGGCCTATACCTATCATGTAGTGGGGGGGCCTATACCTATTATGTAGTATTGGGCCTATACCTATCATGTAGTGTGGGTTCCTATACCTATCATGTAGTGTGGGCCTATACCTATTATGTAGTATAGGCCTATACCTATCATGTAGTGTGGGGGCCTATACCTATCATGTAGTGTGGGGCTTAAACCTATCATGTATTGTGGGGCCTATAACTATCATGTAGTGTGGGCCTATACCTGCGATGTAGTGTGGGCCTATTTCTATCATGTAGTGTGGGGCCTATATCTATCATATAGTGTGGGGACTATACCTATCATGTAGTGTGGGGGCTATATCTATCATGTAGTGTGGGGCCTATACCTATCATATAGCGTGTGCCCATACCTATCATGTAGTGTGGGACTATATCTTTCATGTAGTGTGGGGGCCAGTACCTATCATGTAGTGTGGGGCCTATACCTATCATGTAGTGTGGGGGCCTATACCTATCATGTAGTGTGGGGGCCTATACCTATCATGTAGTGTGGGGGCCTATACCTATCATGTAGTCTGCGGCCTATACCTATCATGTAGTGTGGGGCCTATACCTATCATGTAGTGTGGGGCCAATACCTATCATGCAGTTTGGGGCCTATACCTATCATGTAGTCTGGGGCCTATACCTATCATGTAGTATGGGGGCTTATAACTATCATGCAGTGTGGGGCTTATAACTATCATGTAGTGTGGGGGCTATACCTATCATGTAGTGTGGGGCCTATACCTATCATATAGCGTGTGCCTATACCTATCATGTATTGTGGGCCTATATCTTTCATGTAGTGTGGGGGCCAGTACCTATCATGTAGTGTTGGGCCTATACCTATCATGTAGTGTGGGGGCCTATACCTATCATGTAGTGTGGGGGCCTATACCTATCATGTAGTGTGGGGGCCTATGCCTATCATGTAGTCTGCGGCCTATACCTATCATGTAGTGTGGGGCCTATACCTATCATGTAGTGTGGGGCCAATACCTATCATGTAGTGTGGCGGCCTATACCTATCATGTAGTTTGGGGCCTATACCTATCATGTAGTTTGGGGCCTATACCTATCATGTAGTGTGGGGCCTATACCTATCATGTAGAGTGGGGCTTATACCTATCATGTAGTGTGGGGGCCTATACCTATCATGTAGTATGGGCCTATACCTATCATCTAGTGTGGGCCTATACCTGTGATGTAGTGTGGGCCTATATCTATCATGTAGTGTGGGGGCCTATATCTATCATGTAGTGTGGGGGGCCTATACCTATCATGTAGTTCGGGGGCCTATATCTATCATGTAGTGTGGGGGGCCTATACCTATCATGTATTGTGGGCCTATATCTATCATGTAGTGTGGGGACCTATATCTATCATGTAGTGTGCGGACCTATATCTATCATGTAGTGTGCAAGGGAAAGAAAAGAGAAGTGCGCTGACCGAGTGGACCAATTAAGATGAGGACTGCCAAAGGGCCACTTGCCTACTGGATTTGTGCACCCCTGCACAACCCTGGTGACTGCCAGAAGGTGGAGGGATGGTGGCGCTCACCACACGATGCGGAGAGGTATGTTCACCACGTTCTGCGGACCGTTGTCTGTGACCGCTGCTTCTGGGTTCCTGGTCGCGGACCACGTGACCAGCCGTGGACCACGTGACTCAGGGCCGGGTGCGTGACACCGCAGGTCCTTTGGAGTTGGACAGGGTGGCTCCGGTACCGCAGGTCCTCAAGTAGTTAGATGGGGAGTTGTAAGGATAATTGGCAAGTGATCAGCCGCTGCTCCTGCCACTAACTCTCTGAGAGGGAATAAAAATAGTGAAATAAGAAGGGAAGAAGAGCGGTCTATGGAGTGCTGGAGTGATCACTGGAAAACAAAATTGGGGCTAATAAAACATTTAATAAGCCCTATCGACAACGCGTTTCGATAGTCAAACTATCTTCATCAGGTAGTACAAAGATATGAACACAAGAAAAACATTTATAGGCAAAGTTTCACAATGATTGGTGCACAGGCTAATTATTTGGTCATGGGTTCAAAAGACCTTTCATGTGCCAGTGTGCATGTGCCTATGATATAAGTACATGGATAACAGTCACATGAATTCAGAATTAAAAAATGAATTGGATAAGTAGTGGAATATAGCAATACAGTTTGATAAAACAATGAAAATTACAATATCAGTATTAAAAACACAAGGATGAAATATTATTTATTATAATGCATCACAAATATGACAATAATAATAATAAAAAAGGGCAATAAGGGATAAAATCACCAATGAATCTGAGGGAAGAAAAGGTGACGGAGTCGCTAGGAACTAACCACATTTTTAAGGGCCAAATTCAAACCTTCAGGGGCTAATGTGCCGAGTTTAAAAATCCCAAAACTCTCATTATTAATTAAACTCGCCAATCGATATGGAACGGTATCTGTTACATGGTCAATAATACTGAGCCTCATCACTCCTGGTTCCTTTTGGTGGACAATACTGAAGTGTTTAGATACACTATGCAATTGATAACCTATTCGAATATTTTGTCTATGTTTATTAAGGAGTGCATGCATGGTTTGTATCGTTCGGCCCACATACTGAAGGTCACATGCACACTCCAATAGGTAGATCACATGTGTTGATTGACAATTCACGTCATGTTTAATAGAATTTTTTTTTCCTGTAGTCTGTGATGAAAAAACCTTTTGGATGCCATTTTTAATGGCTTTGCAACACTTTGGCATGTTGCAAGGATGGCAACCCATCTGGGAACTATCCTGTGATAACTGTTTTGGACTTCAGAGATGTATTACTAGGTGCAATTAAACTTCGTTTATTTTTATTCTTCCTATAGATGATGTTAGGTTTATTGGGTATGAGTGACCCTAAGATTGGATCACCCTTCAAAATGAACCAAAACTTATTAAAGATGTTTTGAACGGTGACTCTGCATTGGCTAAACTTGGTGACCATACTCGATCTAGCCAATTCTGAAGCCGCTTTATTTTTATCAGTGGATATCAATACACATATCCTGGGTGTGATCTCTGGTAGTGATGAGCGAGCATGCTCGCTACTTCTCGGTGCTCGCCCGAGCATCTCACTGCTCAAGATGCTCAGAGTTCGCCGAGTATGTCCAGGGTTGCTTGGAGGGAGCTCGGGTCCCCTCCCTGCATGTTTGGCGCTCTTTAGAGCACCAATCAACATGCTGGGATTGCTTGCCACTCACTGTAATGCCGTAGCCATGGTGGTTGTGGCATTACATTGATTGGCTGGCCGCACAGCGTCATCAGATCAATATCAGACCTTGTGCCGCTGTGCTCGTCACAGTCACTCCGGAATCAGACTGTGTGGGGAGAGGTGATGTTGCTTCAGGGAGAGATTTGCTTGTGTATTAGGTAGTGTAGGGAGATAAACCGTACATTATACATATCCATCTTAACAAACAGTCCTTTTAATATGACTGTTATGACTGTAAATATAAAATTTAATATGCAAATTGCCTCTTCAGAGAAAAAGAGGACTTGTACTCTTTAGCGCCACCGTGTCTACAAATTGAGATTCTGATTTGGCTTTTATCCTAAGTCATATTGCATGACTCGTTAAAGGGTTGATTGTGACTTGTAGGATTGCTGCTTTCAATAGGTGGCGCTATAGAGTACAAGTTCTCTTTTTCTCTGAAGAGGCAATTTGCATATTAAATTTCCCAGAGGAGCATTGCATGGCGAACAAGCCTCCTTACCTTGATGTGCCATAGCTGGTGAATCACTCTCCATAAGGAGAAATGTTACCCCTTAGACCTCAGTCCAGAGCCTCTCACCTAGCCAAATCAGTTCTCATATTTTGCACTGATGAGGGCCAACAGCCCGAAACACCGTGTCTGCAAATTGAGATTCTGATTTGGCTTTTATCCTAAGTCATATTGAACGACTCGTTAAATGGTTGATTGTGACTTGTAGGATTGCTGCTTCCAATAGGTGGTGCTATAGAGTACAAGTCCCCTTTTTCTCTGAAGAGGCAATTTGCCTGTACAAACTACTTACCTACAGGCCAGGTATTCAAAACTCTGTTTTCTCCGTCACACGGATCACATATACGTTGTCAGAAAATACTGCCATTTCTGGCCTCCATTAAAAATTTCTTTCAGTGTGTGAGTGAAGCAATTCATAGCAGTTTGCTGTTCAAACTACTTACCTACAGGCGAGGTATTTAAAATTCTGTTTTCTCCGTTACACAGATCACATATAAGTTCGGTCCAAACTCAGTCAATTGTAGTGAGCGTGGAAGATAATACTGTCCTCCATTTAAAATGGGCAAGGCACGTGGCAAGGGACAGGGAACTGGACGTGATGGTGATGGTGCATGCAGAGACCGAGGACAAGGCCTTGGGCAAGCTGAAATTGTGCCACATCAAACACCCACATCTTCTCGCCTGACCTTCCTGTCCCAATTCCTAGGGGACCGCAGCACACCACTATTGAACCCAGAGCAGCGTCAAAAGGTTGTTGGCTGGATAGCAGATAATGCTTCCAGTCACTTAGCCACCACCACCCTGTCTTCCACACGGTCAAGTCTCAGTAGCCATAAGTCTGGACCGCATATTCTTCACCCTGATCCTCCTTCCTCCCACCTTGCCGAGTGCCCGGAGACAAATGATCCCACACTTGGACACTCTGAAGAGCTGTTCACTTTTCCATTTATAGATTCGGGCCTCTCGCCCGGTCCATTTGAAGCGGGGCAAATAATTGAGCAGCCACGGTCACACGGTCACACGAAGGCGATGGTGGGAAAGTGTCACAAGAGGTGGATGAGATGAGACACAATTGCCAGACAGTCAGGAGGAGGACCAGGGTGGGGAAGTGGTAGACGAGGTGGTGGATGATATAGTAACTCACCCAACATGGCAGGAGGACATGCAGAGCGAGGACAGCAGCACATAGGGGGACAGAGGCACGGCACTCCAACAGGCCAGAAGAAACAGTGTGGTGGCCGCCGACAGAAGGCAGGCAACCGTTCCTCGTAACACCAACACGAAGGAAGTTGCCAGCACAACTGTTAGGTCTTCCAGAATCTGGTTGTTTTTAAAGACTCTGCCGATAACCCCAAAAAGGCCATTTGCACCACCTGCCAGGCCAGCATCTGCAGGGGTGGCAAAACAACCAGCCTGACCACCACCAGCATGATCAGGCACATGGCAGCAAAGCACCCGACTTCGTGGGCTGAACCCCAGGGTCCAGGAACAGAGTCTTCAGGTGGCACCATTGCTTCTTCCGCTGTTGTAAAAGCAAGCCAATCCCCTGTCCTTGGTGCATGCGAAGATGCCTCCTGCCCTGCACCTGTCGTTGAGCACTCTCAAGTAGCATCATCAGGAAGCACGTCCATGTCCTTGTCCCAGCGCAGCGTTCAGTTGCCCATACCCCAGTCCTTGGAACGCAAGTGCAAATATGCAGCCAGTGCCCCACAGGCCACACTACTAAATTCTCACATTTCACAACTGCTTGCGCTCGAAATGTTGCCTTTTAGGCTCGTGGAGACTGAAGCATTCCGCAATCTGATGGCGGCGGCCGTCCCTCGGTATTCGGTCCACAGCCGCCACTATTTCTCCCGGTGTGCCGTCCATGCATTACACAAGCACGTGTCCCAAAACATTAGTCATGCCCTCAACAACGCAGTTACCGGGAAAGTCCACCTAACCACTGACACGTGGACGAGTAATTGTGGGCAGTGTCCTAGGTCAATCAGGGATGCCCCTGCGGTCTACAGCTCCTGCACCTTATCCTCCTCAGCCTCCTCCTCCTCTTCAGCCTCCATCTCCAAAATGACCACATCAGTAACAAGCTGGAAGCACTGCAGCACTGCCTCGGTCAAGTGGCAACAGGCTTTTCTGAAGCTAATATGCAAGCTCACACAAGTAGCATGCCTGGCCCATGAGCTTAATCTCGTGGTTCAGCGATTTCTCAAATCCTACCCGGAGCTGCCGGATCTGCTTGTTAAATTACGCTGCCTGTGTGCCCATTTTAGAAAGTCAGCTGCAGCTTCCGCCGCCCTTGCCGTGTTTCAGCAGCGTTTGCAGCTTCCGGCTCACAGACTGGTGTGTGATGTCCCCACGCGTTGGAACTCTACACTGCAGATGTTGGGAAGGATTTGTGAGCAGAAGAGGGCAGTTGTTGAGTACCAGCATCAACAAGGCCGTCGGTATTCAGTTCAGATTCCACACATAAGACCTCAGGAGTGGACATGGATGTCAGACATATGTACCATACTCCAAAACTTTGAGGACTCCACCAAGATGGTGAGTGGCGATGATGCCATAATTAGCATCACCATCCCGCGTCTCTGTCTTCTGAAACGCTCTCTGCTCACAATCAAAGAGGATGCATTGCAGTCGGAGCACGATAAGATGGAGCAAGGAACCATACAGGGTGATTACACACAGCCAAGTCTCATCTCATCCCAATGTGGATTGGGTGACAATGAGGAAGAGGAGGAGGAGGAAGGACAGGCGCTAGTTTCATGCACTATTGACTGTACTACCTGCACAGCTGTCATACTGTCTGTTCAGCGTGGATGGCCAGAGGACAGATAGGAGGAGGAGGAGGAAGAGGAGGAGAGCATGGCCAGTCATTCTCTTGGTGATGACACGGAAGTCTAGCCTGTTAGTAGTCTGGTACGCATGGCCGAGTTTATGTTACGCTGCCTTTCTCATGACCTTCGCATTCTCAAAATTTTGGATGACAGTCATTACTGGTTGGTGACACTTCTAGACCCGCGCTACAAGGAGAACTTTATATCTCTTATTCCTGAGGCAGACAGGTCTAAAAAATGGGGCTGTATCAGTAGGCCCTTGTTGCGGAACTATTAAAAAAAATTCCCATCAGAAAACGCTGGCGGCAGGGGGCACACTTAGTTGGACAACCAAGGAGTACAGGCGAGAGAGACACAACTTCAATCCAGCAGAGGCAGGGGAACACTGTCAAAGTTCTGGGAGAGTTTTCTCAGACCTTCCTATCGAACAGGCCCTGAGGCGCGGGGTACTCTCACAAGGAGTTCAAAGTTTGGGAAGATGCTGAGGGAGTACCTTGCCGACCGTACCAACGTCCTATGTGATTCCGCTGTGCCATATAATTATTGGGTATCCAAGCTGGATACGTGGAATGAACTGGCTCTCTATGCCTTGGAAGTCCTGGCCTGCCCTGCCACCAGCGTTTCATCAGAGCGGGTTTTTAGTGCCGCTGGTGGAATTAACTGATAAGCGCATCCGCCTGTCAACTGAAAATGCTGACAGGCTGACTCTTATAAAAATGAATAAGGGCTGGATTGGGCCAGACTTCTCAACACCACCGAATGATAGCAGCGTAACATAAACTCCAATCCAGTGTCTTTTCTTGGAAGGTATTCTCCCATGCACCTTTTCACACCCACACATGGGTATACGGTTCATGATTTTGGCTATTTGCTCTTGTCCTCCTCCTTCTCCTCATCCTCCACCACCATATCACCAGGGTGACCGTGGTCCGTGATGCAACACCCACCTAATTTTTTGAAAGGTTGTTTATGATGTCCGTAAAAAAAATTTTTTGCACAGTATGTTCATGTATACCCCCCAGGGGTAAATGTTTGTCAGCCAATACACTTAGTGCAAGGGCATTACAGGTATAGGAGGCCCGCTCCTTTCTAATGTGAACATTTTATTATGAGGCCCACCTCCAAATTTTTGGCAGCCATTGCATTCACTGCATAGGCCAACACTATAGGAGGCTCTCTCCTTTCTAATGGGAATTTGTCATTACTGTGGCCCTGCTCTATGTCTCTTTAAATTGTCAGTGGGGTTTTTCTTAAATTTGGTCAGCCGTTGGACTCACTGCATACCCTATAACTATATAGCAGACTCTCTCCTTTCTGAATTGAATTTGTCGTTACTGTGGCCCTGCTCAATGTGTCTTTAATTTCTTAGTGGGGTTTTTCCTAAATTTGGTCAGCCGTTGGTCTCACTGCATACCCTATAACTGTATAGCAGACCCTCTCCTTTCTAATGGGAACACGTCGTACCTTGTTACTGTGGCCCTGCTCTATGTGTCTTTAAATTCTTAGTGGGGTTTTTCCTAAAATTGGTCAGCCGTTGGACTCACTGCATACCCTATAACTGTATAGCAGACTCTCTCCTTTCTAAATAGAATTTGTCGTTACTGTGGCCCTGCTCTATGTGTCTTTAAATACTTATTGGGGTTTTTCCCAAATTTTGGCAGCCCTTGCCGTCACAGCATGGGCATTACCACTCTAAGAGACCCGCTCCTTTATAATGGGAATATTTTTTTTACAGAGACCCTCCTCAATGTCTCTTGAAATGGGTACTGGGTTGCGTCCAAATTTTTGGCTGCCATTGCAGTCACTGGATACGCAATAACAGTATAGGAGACCCACTTGTTAATAATGGGAACAACAAAGCATAGCCGGCTGATGGCTCTCTAACAATAGTGAGGGCCGACTGCTGGCCTTTTAAGAATAGTAAGGGCAGTCTGATGGCCCTATAAAAATAGGCTTTATGACTTTCAGAGTCCCTCCATCATAAATAAAGCAGGGTGTGTCTGATGATGTGTCACACACCACATTGCCAGATAAGGTTGTAAAATGTTAAAATGACATTTCCCGGTGAATGCATTTGTCTTAAAAAATAACGTAAAAAAAATAAAACAATAGAATCTTTCTTTAGTATAAAAAACAGCGTCACCAATTTAACCTCAATGTGATCACATTGTTCAGCTCCTGCACCTCCTCCTCCATCTCCGAAATGACCAGATCAGTTAGAAGCTGATAGCACTGCAGCACTGCCTTGGCCAAGCGGCAACAGGCTGTGCTGAAGATAATATGCTTAATGCTTAATTGACAAACCGCCCAGCGCTGCAGAGTTGTTGAAAGCTGTAACACAGCAGCCTGATCTGTGGCTCTCACCGCTGAACATACAGCCAGGCATGGTCGTGTGTGACAATGGGCGGAACCTGGTGACGGAGAAATGACAGCCGGAGTAGATACGGTTTCCCTCTATGCCAGTCCTTTCACCGAGCTAAATACAACTCTCAGCAAATAAAGCTGTGTACTGGCTCTGTACTGTCCATGGCCACATTCACCAGTCCATGTGTTTGTGGTTAGACGGTCCTTCCCAGTAAGTGCACTGGGGAGGGCACGGGTAATGTTGTGGGACCAATGCTTGTGGAAGGTGGAGAAGATACCGGGAGAAATAGTGTCGGCTGGGGACCCAGTATGGACACCCAGTCGCCGCCGGCATGAGGTTATAAAAGGCTTCCGCCTCCACGAGCCAAAAAGGCCACATTTCAAGTGAAAGCAGCTTTAGAGGACTTCTTGGTAGAAATGACAGCTGGGTAGAAATGGTTTCCCAAGTCCTTTCACCAAGCTAAAGAATATGGCTGTAGTGAAATACAACTCAGTAAAAAAAGCTGTGGACTGGCTCCGTATGGTCCCTGGCCACATTCACCTGTCCATGTGTTTGTGGTTAGGCGGTCCTTCCCAGCAAGTGCACTGGGGAGGGCACGTGTAATGTTGTGGGACCCGTGCTTTTGGAAGGCGGAGACGATACCGGGAGAAATAGTGGTGGCTGGGGACCGAGTATGGACACCCGGCCACCGCTGGCATGAGGTTATGAAAGCGAGCCTAAAAGGCCACATTTCAACTGCAAGCAGCTGTCAAAACTTTGGCAGTATAGTATTGCAGCCTCTGGGTGGGTGGGTGACTGACTGCATAATTGCGCTTGCAATCCAAGGAATGGGGTAGGGACAACTGAACGCTGCACTGGGGCAAGGATGTGGATGGTGATTGTTGCAAGTCTGCAATGACAGGTGCACGGCGGGAGGCATCTTCACATGCGCCAAGGATCACTTATGATGGGCACACTTTTAGACAGTAATCTGGGAGTCGGAAATGCTTCCAGAGGTCTTCCCCATGCTGTTTTCATGTCTTTTCAGCACTGTATGCATGTGTCTGATGATGTGTCACACACCACACGGCCAGATAAGGTAGTAAAATGTTAAAATGAAATTTCCTGGTGAATGCATTTGTCTTGGTTGAAAGCAATGCAAAAGAGCAAAAACGCATCAAAAACGCTACGTGTGAACATAGCCCAAATTGTGGAGGAGCATTTTTGTTTTTGGTTATATATTTTGCCTTATATACAAGTCATTACTCTGGAAAGGATGTTCCTTAACATATTTCCCAGGAAAATCCATTTTGGGTTCATTTTTGTATGCTTTATAGTGAGTCCGTAAAAGTGGCGTAATACTCTGACAACATTGTTGACAGCAGTGACCTGGGAGTCAGAAATGCTTCCAGGGGTCTTTCCCATGCTGTCCCCATGTCATTTGAACACTGTTCCCATCGACTTGAACAATTTTTAGGTCTTCTGCAGACCGCCTGAAAAATGCTTGAGTTTCCCATAGACTTACATTGGGCTCATTGCTCGGGTCGAGCACCCGAGTATTCCAATTTGCTTGACCCGAGCAACGAGTACCCGAGCATCTTAGTGCTCGCTCATCACTAATCTCTAGTCCTAGAGAAGGCATCATTTAGCAATCTTTTGGGGTAACCCTTCCATATAAACCGTTTCCTCAATATTTTTGATTCTACCAAAAATTCACAATCCCTAGTACCCTTCCATAAGAAGAATAAATTGTCTATATAACGACGGTAAAAGAACAAATGGCTCGCCGCCATAGGGGACTGTGCGATGAAGATGGACTCAAAGAGCCCCATAAACAAATTAGCATAACTAGGGGCGAATCTCGTCCCTATCTCGCAGCCCCTCAACTGACGGTAAACCACCCCTTCAAACGTGAACACTTTATTGTTCAATATGAACATAATAGACGTCTTAAGAAAATTCTTTTGTTCTATTGGGATATTGTTATCAGCTAGCAAAAAATGTTCAACTGCTTTTAACCCCAAATCATGGGATATGTTACTGTAAAATGCACTAACATCAAGAGTCAGTAGGAGACAATTGCTCATGGGGGGGACTTCTTAATTGGTCAGACCTCATCTGGAATCTCATTTTTAAAAATTTCCCATTCTTCCTGGACATTTTTGTCCTTAAGGACATCCAGCCATTGGATCTCTCCTATTCTCTTTCTGAGTCGCTTAAAATCTGCCTTTCTGAAATCTAACCTTGAAGTTTGAGTCTTCACATGTCTTCCTCCTCTAGTTATCCAAAATTCTATAATACCATGATCGCTGCCTCCTAGCATCCCAGCCTCTTTTACCTCCTCAACCATTTCCTCCCTGTTTATGAGGATTAGATCGAAAGTAGCAGATCCCCTTGTTTTCTCCCCTACCTTTTGGAAGATAAAGATACTTCACTTGGGGACAACCAAAATCTCATCATTAAGAGTGCAGATAAAGGAGGCGGTGTAGTATTGATGAACAGAGGCTGGTATATTGGGGAGGGAAGAAGGATTTTGAATGACCATGATTACTATGAAATATTGTGTCATGACCCTTCCGTTTCCATATTTTTAAAATACAAAGAACTTATAAAAACTGCATATGCTAATGGTCTCCTGAACAAAAAAGAGAAGAAGTTCCTAGATAAAACATAATTCAGGGTTCCCTTCTATTATTTCCTCCCCAAGATACACAAAAGTCCCACTAACCCCCCCGGTCGTCCAATCATTTCGGGAATTGGTTCTATTACCAGCAACTTTTCCCATTATGTTGATCTCTTCCTTCAAAAATATGTTCTTAAACTTGACTCATATTTAAGAGATTCATCCCAATTTTTCAAACTATTAAGAAGACTTCCACCCATGAGCAATTGTCTCCTTCTGACTCTTGATGTTAGTGCCCTTTACAATTACATATCCCATGATTTGGGGTTAAAAGCAGTTGAATATTTTTTGCTAGCTGATAAAAATATCCCAATAGAACAAAAGAATTTTCATAAGACGTCTATTATGTTCAAATTGAACAATAACGTGTTCACGTTTGAAGGGGTGGTTTACCATTGAGGGGCTGTGCGATGGGGACGAGATTCACCCCTAGTTACGCTAATTTGGTTATGGGGCTCTTTGAGTCCGTCTTCGTCGTACAGTCCCCTATGGCGGCGAGCCATGTGTTTTTTTTACCGTCGTTATATAGACAATTTATTCTTCTTATGGAAGGGTACAAATGAGAGTGCACTGAAATTTGTTGATTAGCTTAATTCCAACTCATGGGGTTTATTCTTCACAGCAACCATTTCTGAAACTGCCCTCCAATTTTTGGACCTGATGGTACAGTTTGACAATATGAGAAGATTGTTTACATCAACCTTTTTCAAACCAGTGGATGTAAACAGTTATCTGAGGTTTGATAGTGGACATCTCCCAAAGTGGATCACCAATGTCCCTTATGAACAATATTGGAGGGTTCGCAAAAACTGTACTAGAGATTCAGAATTTTTGGTAGAATCAAAAATATTGAGGAAACGGTTTATACAGAAGGGTTACCCCAAAATATTACTAAATGATGCCTTCTCTAGGACTAGAGATCTCACCCAGGATATATGTATTGATAGAATAGAATCATCCACTGGTAAAAATAAAGCGGATTCAGAATTGGCTAGATGGAGTATGGTCACCACGTTTAGCCAATCCAGAGTCACCGTTCAAAACATCTTGAATAAGTTTTGGTTCATTTTGAAGGGTGATCCAATCTTAGGGCCACTCATACCCAATAAACCAAACATCATCTATAGGAAGAATAAAAATCGACGAAGTTTAATTGCACCTAGTAATACATCTCTGAAGTCAAAAACACAGTTATCACAGGATAGTTCCCAGATGGGTTGTCTTCCTTGCAACACGCCAAAGTGTTTATGTTGCAAAGCCATTCAAAATGGCACCCAAAATATTTTTTCATCACAGACTACAGGAAAAAAAAATTCTATTAAACAAGACGTGAATTGTCAATCAACACATGTGATCTACCTATTGGAGTGTACATGTGACCTTCAGTATGAGGGCCGAACCATACAAACCATGCATGCACGTCTTAATAAACATAGACATAATATTTGAATAGGTTATCAATTGCATAGTGTATCTAAACACTTCAGTATTGTCCATCAAAAGGATCCAGGAGTCATGAGGCTCAGTATTATTGACCATGTACCAGATACCGTTCCAGATCGATTGGCGAGTTTAATTAATAAGGAGAGTTTTGGGATTTTTAAACTCGGCACATTAGCCCCTGAAGGTTTGATTTGGCCCTTGAAAATGTGGTTAGTTCCTAGCGACTCCGTCACCTTTTCTTCCCTCAGACTCATTGGTGATTTTATCCCTTATTCCCCCATTCTATTGCATTATAATATATAATATTTCATCCTTGTGTTTTTAATACTGATATTGTCATTTTCAATATTTTTTTATCAATATGTATTGCTATATTCCACGACTTATCCATTTAGTGTTTTAATTCTGAACTCATGTGACTGTTGCCCATGTGCTTATATCATAGGCACATGCACACTGGCACATGAAGGGTCTTTTGAACCCATGATCAATTAATTAGTCTGTGAACCAATCATTGTGAAACTTTGCCTATAAATATTTTTCTTGTGCTCATATCTTTGTACCACCTGATGAATAGAGTTTGGCTATCGAAACGCGTTGTGGATAGGGCTTATTAAATGTTTTTTTAGATCCAAATTTGTTTTCCAGTGATCACGCCAGCGCTCCATAGACCGCTCTTGTTCCCTTCTTATTTCACTGTCATGTAGTGTGGGCCTATATCTATCATGTAGTGTGGGGGCCTATATCTATCATGTAGTGTGGGGGCCTATACCTATCATGTAGTGTGGGCCTATACCTATCATGTAGTGTGGGGGCCTATATCTATCATGTAGTGTGGGGGCCTATATCTATCATATAGTGTGGGGGCCTATACCTATCATGTAGTGTGGGCCTATACCTATCATGTAGTGTGGGGGCCTATACCTATCATGTAGTGTGGGCCTATACCTATCATGTAGTGTGGGGGCCTATATCTATCATGTAGTGTGGGTGCCTATATCTATCATATAGTGTGGGGGCCTATACCTATCATGTAGTGTGGGCCTATACCTATCATGTAGTGTGGGGGCCTATATCTATCATGTAGTGTGGGGGCCTATATCTATCATGTAGTGTGGGGGCCTATACCTATCATGTAGTGTGGGGCCTATACCTATCATGTAGTGTGGGGCCTATACCTATCATGTAGTGTGGGAGCCTATATCTATCATGTAGTGTGGGGGCCTATATCTATCATGTAGTGTGGGGGCCTATACCTATCATGTAGTGTGGGGCCTATACCTATCATGTAGTGTGGGGCCTATACCTATCATGTAGTGTGGTGGACTATACCTATCATGTAGTGTGTGGGCCTCTACCTATCATGTAGTGTGGGCCTTTACCTATCATGTATTGTGGGGGTCTATACCTATCATGTAGTGTGGGACCTATATAGAGACTAAAGAAGCAAGCAAGAAGTGTAAAAAAAATGTTTTTAAAAATATTAAAAAATATAAAAGTTTAAATCACCCCCCTTTCGCCCCTGAATGTATCAAAATAAAATAATTTAAAAAAAAACCACATACACATATTTGGTATCGCCGCGTTCAGAATCGCCCGATCTATCAATATAGGAAAAGAATTAATCCGATCGGTAAACGGCGTAATAAGAAAAAAAATCTAAACGCCAGAATTAAGTTTTTTTAGTCGCCACAACATTGCAATAAAATGCAATAACGGGCGATCAAAACATCAGATCAATCCAAATATTGTATCAATAAAAACTTCAGCTCGGCATGCAAAAAATAAGCCCTCACCCGGCCCCAGATCCCGAAAAATGGAGACGCTACGGGTCTTGGAAAATGGCGCCATTTTTTATTTTTTTTTATCAATCTTTGGATTTTTTTTCACCACTTAAATAAAAAGAACCTATACATATTTAGTATCTACGAACTCGTAATGTCCTGGAGAATAAGAGTGGCAGGTCAGTTTTAGTATTCAGTGAACGTGGTAAGAAAAAAAAAACATCTGTGGTATTGCACTTTTTTTGCAATTTCACCGCACTTGAATTTTTTTTCCCATTTTCCCGTACACGATATGGTAAAACCCGCAATGTCGTTCAAAAGTACAACTCGTCCCGCAAAAAATAAGCCCTCACACTATTGATCTGGGAACAAGGGAAGCAAAAAACGAAAATGCAAAAACGGAAAATCCCAGGGTCCTTAAGGGGTTAATGAAAGCCTGATTTTATATCTCTTCTGCTGTATTTAATTAATTTGACAGTTTACACATGTAACATTTTTATTATAACTAGCATTTTTATATTTTTAAGATGTATTTTTTTATCTACTGTCACTATCCTCATAAAATGTCTAGAAGTTTTTGCACTGGTTTATTGGTATGTTAGGCTGATGTTTCATGTTTTCTGTAAGTCACTTGTCTGCTTTGTTGTATAGACTTTGCTAAAGAATAGAACAGACTAAAAGTATACAAATTTTTTTTAGAGGGTGGAGAATTTATTAATAGTTCTATTGCACTGCTGGAAGTTAAAGGGAATCTGTCAGCGGGTTTTTGCTACCTCATCTCAGAGCAGCATAGTGTAGGGAAAGAGACCTTGATTCCAATGATGTATCACTTAGATTACTGGGTGCAGCAATTGTGACACAATCTGAGTTCTTAGATGTAGAATGCAGCAGAGCTGAGAAAGCTAACCACACACACACCAGATGTTCTATGTACATAGTATATTAACAGTGAGTTGCTTATCACAAAAGGGGGTGGAGTCAGACAACTTGGCACAAGGCAGCTAGCCACAGCAATGATAATATCCTAGTGATAAAGCCTTCATTGTAAGTAAACAACATCACACAGCCTAATAGGTGACACATCCCTGAATTCAGTGTTTTAACCCCTACCTCATGCTGTCCTCAGATTACATAGCAAAAACCTGCTGACCGATTCCCTTTAACAAAAATGACATTATACGCTATGCCTCTAAGTAAAACTTTAAGGCACATAATAAATGCAGTACAAAGCACATAAAATAGATTTTTTTGCTGCAAATTGCTCCAGAATTCAAATATAATTATTTACCTGCATAATTAACTTTGATTAATAAAATTAAAATCAATTACGTGAAAAATTTCCTTTTTTCTGAAATAAATTAATACAATGGAGATAAAATATTTACAAACCAATTTCGATAACAAATGAAAAGAGCGAAAAGAAAATGTCATTGAGATGTGTCAAGCGACTGTAGTATTAGGTTGATACAAATTCTAATTCTACAGTGCCAAGTGTTCATTATATAATCCAGGCCCATGAGTCAAGCTCCAGTAATACAGTTCTCCGACTTGTATCATCTGCCAGTGATATAGTTCTGACCTGGAGCCAAATTTCGGTAATACCCTGACATCCCAAGTGATCCCATGACACATAGGTATCTGTAGCTGGCAACAGCACGCAGAAGCCAAGAGCCATATATCTATAGGTGGCCCAACTTTTATTTTATCCTTTTCATTTATACTATTTTTGCTGAATGTATCAAAGCTTTCAGATCTAATAATAATAAGGTTCTCCAGTATAACCTCATTGCCCCAAATCCATACATTGACTTTACAATAAGTTTATTTTTTCTCTCGTCATATAGTCCATTTACATGTTATAATTTTCAGACGTTTCTTATAAAGGAAAAATTCAGGTCACTTACCTGATGCTATTGCTTCTTCTTAAGATCACCAATAATAATTCAGTATAATGTAACTTTTCTTAAAATAACATAAAGAAATATCAGAGTTGCCATCTTTCAAGAATATACCAGCCTGTCTTGACTTTGAATGCTTAAAGCAATGTGATTAGCCTATTTATATTATTATTATGTATCATAGGCTTGCAGGCAAAATACTTCTGCAAGATTAATGAAATTTAACAGTGTTTGTTATTTCCACAAAATGTCAGATAGAACGCCTTCCGTAGTAAGAACTGCAGCATAACTCAGAGAAACTAATAGTATCTATTCTCCATTGTTAAGCCATTTGCTAACGAACTTATGTATTTCTCCATTAAAAAGTTTTGGATCAAGTAGTTAAAGGGAGTTTGTCAGCCCAAACTATTAGTATATGCTATGCACATAACCTTGAAGGGGACATAGCTCCTTTAAAAATTGCATTTTTAGTGTTTTAACTGCCGCCTGTGATCTGCAGAACCTGAAGTTTAATTAAATATAATAATTAGGGTTCTTGGGGCACCCTTGGTGTGGCCAAAAGCCTCAGTGCACTGTGTCACCCAGTCATTTTGCATGCCATTTTCCCCTACTGGTTATTGTCAGCATTGGCTTTCCTCGAGTGAGCTCTGTCTGTGGAGACGTCTGAGGCCAGCACTGTCAATCACCAGTGAGGAGGTGGGGTTATGCCAACCCAGTCGGTGGAACAGTTCACTGCGCTTCTCGGCCTCACCAAGGGTGCACAAAGAACTGTAATATCATATTTGATCTAACTCCAGTTTCTCCAAAACAGAGGTAGTGATTAAGTCAATAAAGGTGTGAATTTAATGGGGGCTCTATACCCAGAGTCATATCCATGTGCTTAGTTTTTACTGACAGTTTGGATTGGTAAACTCCCCTTATGTTATTATTTATCCATGGATAGTTGATATTTTACTAATCCCTCGATGTTGAGAACAGTGCTCAGCCTTGTATGAATTTAGCAGAGATTGAGATAGTTCAGAAAAACTATTTTTGCTAAATGTATTGACACTTAAAGACACAATAAAGGTGGTAAAATTCTCTAGCGTAATCTAATTGGACCCAATCCATGCTCAAGCTGATCTTTGTTGTCTCTGACATAGACAATGTATGCACACTACCATTCCATTTAATATCTATGGAATTGCTAGAAACAGCCAAGAACAGCTTGAGGGTAGTTTATAGAAATTAAAAGCATCTGTAATTCACTGATTGCAAATTGGTTATCAGTCCAGTATTTTTTCACTCAAAGTGCCAGTTCATTATCCATGGGAGTGCCAGAGATATCAGAGCATTATGATCGACCACTGGCGGACACAGACAAAAAAAGTGCCCCTGTGCATGATCAATATATGGGCCCTTTGTAGTCAAATAACGGATCCTAATGCACAAATCCACCTGCTTTGGAGAGGATAGTGGCCCTTTACCTCTTGGGCCTTTATACGTCTGCACAGGTTGCACCAATCATATGTCCTCCCCTGTCTTCAACAGTTTTTAGTATTCCCATAGACAATGAATAGACTGCTCCTTTTAGACAGGGCTCTACAGAGTGCTGTCCTCAGAATTGTGGTTGGATCTACTGTCATCAGTGAGTTATCACCTATTCAATAAATAGGAGAAAGCTTACCAACTTCCATTCAAACCATTTAAAGCCCAGCTCCAGTTTTTTTTTTATTTCAGCTGTGTATGGGTGCCACTACCGTAAGGTTCCTGACCCTAATATTATACTCACCAGCCGCTGTCTTCAGCTCTTCCCGGCACCACTCTGGTGCCGATCAGCCAACTTCTCACTGACCAGAAATCAAAGGTAACAGTCACAAGCTCTCATTGTCTCAAGTCTATTAGAGCCTCGTTCTGGCCTCGTTCTTGGTCTCATAGACTGACATTGAGTTGTGGTTTCCGGATTGTCCAGCAAACACTGGAGAGATCCGGCAGGTCACAACCTGCAGAAGATGACATGAGCGGTGCCGATAACAGATGAAGACAGTGGCTGGTAAGTATGAGCCTAAGTGAAGGGAACTTAGATTAGTAGCACCACTCCAGTGGTAACATTTAAAATTTAGAGTGGTGCTTCAATGGACACTTTACAGTTTGTAACTGTTGTTTCCATGCGTACATAAAAAGTGTATTTAGTTCTTTTTGCAGTATTTAGTTTTAGTATTATTGTACAAAAGTATGTAGTCGGTGTAGGCACTAGTTTTTCCAGCATACTCTTCTAAATTAAGGCCTAACAGCTTTAAAGCGCAGAAAATGTCACACATGTTTAATCTGTTTGGAGCTCCCATTGTCAAACATGACAGAACCTGTAAAAAAATGGTCCAGTAGCTTTATAAATAAAATATAAAGTGCTGAAAATGATAAAATAATAAACTATGCCATATGCTAACCTTTTAGGCTCATACACAATTGTAATACTGCTTTGTTTTGTATGAAGTAATACTGGGGTTTCTATGGAGGTTCACTTTACTTCCATATACCTCCAATTGAATTGACATGTTTTGTTTTTGGATTTTTTGCTGAATTTAATTTCATGATGAATGTGCTTATTTTTAACTTATAAGTTGTGGTTGGATTCAATTTTCTATTTTTTTGTATTATTTCTGGTATATACAGTACAATCAGAAATAGTCTTATTCCGTTAGTAATTCTCAAGAACAGTTTTCTATCTTTTGCACTATTAATTTACACCTCTAACATAATACAGCAAACGCGAGCAGGGTTACATTCAATTATTAGAATATATAACAGTATTAAATAATACTGCCATTAAGTTCACTGTATCTCTTACATTATTGCAGGGTTATGTAATTGACTTTCATCTCTCATTGTACTCTGTCATTGAAAATAAATAGGAGCCTCATAAGCAATAATCATGGCTATGAATGAGACTAATAGCTGGAATTGTATTTTTTCAACTAATGGAATTTGGAATAATATATTGAAACTGATCTTATATTCCTAATAATTATTTTTCAACTTTGAGATTTTTAATGAAATCTTCTTTAAAATGTCTCTCTGAGATTTTTGCCATTGGTGAAACATTAATTGCTTTGCCTAACTCCACTGGGGTTGCAATGGTTTAACATTTTAAAAAAGGCAGTGGCTCCATATTTAAAAGAATTCTTAATTAATTTCAGTCTCTACCCTCCAGTAAAGCTTTTTAAACATCCTATAATTAAAATTGACTTGAAGGGGTAATGCAGGACTATATTCGTTTTTTGGCTCATAGTAAAAAAAAAATAACAGGCAAGTAGCTGCTAACTACCTGCCTCTTCTATCCAGCTCTGGCTGCTCATGTTAGCGTTTGAGCTGCTTTTCCTCTTCCTGTATCCTTTGTCAACAGGGCATGACAGTCCACATCATACTGATTGACAGCCAGTTAAGCAGTGGGGAGCTGGCTGTCAATCAGTATGACATCGGCAGTCACGTCCCATCAACAGGGCAGAGTGGAAGAGAAGCCAATGCCCTCTAGACGTGACCTCAGCAGAAGCCACAAAATTGCTGACAGGAGCTGTGCTGGGTAGAACAGACTTGCCTATTGGTTGTTATTCCCATAGTAAAAAAATAATTTAATCCTGGATAACCACTTTAAATTGATATCTAAGGGTGACATTTCTCCTTGCGGAGAGCGACATATT
The DNA here is from genome assembly GCF_046119375.1 of Phyllobates terribilis. NCBI lineage: Eukaryota > Metazoa > Chordata > Amphibia > Anura > Dendrobatidae > Phyllobates > Phyllobates terribilis. The sequence goes on from NW_027362772.1 coordinate 142,851,319, forward strand.
AAGCATGTCACGGTGAGGAGACTTTTAAAGCCGCAATCCTCCTCTGGGAAATATGCAAATTGTCTCTTCAGAGAGGAAGAGCACCAAAACTCTAGTGCCACCCACTTGAAGTAGCATTCCTAAAAGTCAATAGTGACCCTTTAACGAGCCTGATCACATGACTTAGGATATAAGCCAGAACCAGAAACTCAGTTTTCAGACACTGTGTTTCAGGGTACTGCCCCTTGTCAGTGCAAAGTGTGAGTTCTCATTTGGCTGCCTGAGAGGCGTCAGACCAGTATCTAGGAGTAACATTTCTCCTTGTGGAGAGTGACGTGTTAAGTACGTGAGGTGAGTAGACTTTTTAAAGCCGCAATGCTCCTCTGGGAAATATGCAAATTGTCTCCAGAGAGGAAGAGGACCAGAGCTCTAGTGCCACCTACAGGAAGTAGCAATAATAAAAGTATTTAACGAGCCTTATCACATGACTTAGGATATAAGCCAGAACCTTCCTGTAGGTGGCACTAGAGTTCTGGACCTCTTCCTCTCTGAAGAGACAATTTGCACTTTAAATTGAACAATTTCTAGAGCCTTTAGCTGATTTATAAATATTTTGTCACATAAATGCTCAAACTTGCCTTTCATTTACACTTAAAGGGAATCTATTAGTAGGATCAACCCTTCTAAGCTGTCTCTATGGACATGCAGGTCATTGAAAGTTGAATAAAATGATAACTTGATATCTGTAATCTGATGTCTTATTCCAGAGAGATGCACATTTTTCATATATGTAAATGAGTTATTCAGATCTATGGGCCAGACATAGATCTCCCTGAGATTTGGCCTCCTCGGCTTATTTTAAATTAAAGGAGATGTTACCAGTGTGAGACACGTAATGACTGATACTTTGCTCTCATAATCATACAGGTCTGCAGTTTGATTACAAATAACATAGTAAAGCAGATCTAACAAAGCACAGCAGAAGTGAATTTTGTCTCATTGCAAACAAAATTGCTTCATACAGCACTTTATATATATATATATATCGTTCAAAAGTTTGAGGTCACCCAGACAATTTTGTGTTTTCCATGAAAACTCATACTTTTATTTATCAAATGAGTTGTAAAATGATAGTCCAGACATTGACAAGGTTAGAAATAATGATTTTTATTAGAAAGAATAATTTTCTCCTTCAAACTTTGCTTTTGTCAAAGAATGCTCCCTACGCAGCAATTACAGCATTGCAGACCTTTGGCATTCTAGCTGTTAATTTGCTGAGGTAATCTTGAGAAATTTCACCCCATGCACTTTTTGCGTACCATACGGTCAAGCTGCTCCCACAACAGCTCAATGGAGTTGAGATCTAGTGACTGCGCTGGCCACTCCATTACAGATAGAATACCAGCTCCCTGCTTCTTCCCTAAATAGTTCATGCATAATTTGGAGGTGTGCTTTTGCTCAATGTCCTGTTGTAAGAAGAAATTGGCTCCAATCAAGCGCTGTCCACAGGGTATGGCATGGCATTACAAAATGGAGTGATAGCCTTCCTTATTCAAAATCCCATTTACCTTGTACAAATCTCCCACTTTACCAGCACCAAAGCAACCCCTCAAACTTTGATTCGTCTGTCCATAAAACTTTTTTCCAATCTTCCTCTGTCCAATGTCTGTGTTCTTTTGCCCATATTAATCTTTTACTTTTATTAGCCAGTCTCAGATATGGCTTTTTCTTTGCCACTTTGCCCTGAAGTCCAGCATCCCAGAGTCGCCTCTTCACTGTTGATGTTGACACTGGCGTTTTGCGTGTACTATTTAATGAAACTGCCAGTTGAGGAGCTGTGAGGCGTTGATTTCTCAAACTAGAGACTCTAATGTACTTGTCTTGTTGCTCAGTTGTGCAGCGGGGCCTCCCACTTCTCTTTCTACTCTGGTTAGAGCCTGTTTGTGCGCTCCTCTGAAGGGAGTAGTACACACCATTGTAGGAAATCTTCAGTTTCTTGGCAATGTCTCGCATGGAATAGCCTTCATTTCTAAGAACAAGAATAGACTGTCAAGTTTCACATGGAAGATCTCTTTTTCTGGCCATTTTGAGAGTTTGATAGAACAAACAAATGTAATTCTCCAGATTCTCAACTAGCTCAAAGGAAGGTCAATTTTATAGCTTCTCAAATCAGCCAAACCATTTTCAGCTGGGCTAACATACTTGTGCAAGGGTTTTCTAGGGTTTTCTAAACATCCATTAGCCTTCTTACACAGTTAGCAACCACAATGTACCATTAAAACACTGGAGTGGTGGTTGTTGGAAATGGGCCTCTATACACCTATGTAGATATTGCAATAAAACCAAGATGTTTGCAGCTAGAATAGTCATTTACCACATTAACAATGTATAGAGTGTATTTCTGATTCATTTAATGTTAGTTTCATTGAAAAAAAATGTGCTTTTCTTTCTAAAATAATGAAATTTAGAAATGACCCCAAACTTTTGAACGGTAGTGTATATATATATATATATATATATATATATATATATATATATATATATATATATATATACATATACAGTGGTGGCCAAAAGTATTGGCACCCCTGCAATTCTGTCAGATAATACTCAGTTTCTTCCCGAAAATGATTGCAATCACAAATTCTTTGGTATTATTATCTTCATTTAATTTGCTTGGTCCAAAGCCAACACCAGCAGCATCTGTAGCAGTAGCAGCGGGACCAGCTGCAGCAGCAACAACAGGGCACAATGGGAAAATATGCATTATGAAGTGTTGTATTGGATATATTATCTGCAATTTTTCTGGCTGGTCATATTGCATAATCATTAGTGTTGAGCGAGCACTAAAATGCTCGGGTGCTCGAAGCTCGGGCCGAGCTCGCCGTGATACTCGGGTGCTCGACCCGAGCAACGAGCCCAATGTTAGTCTATGGGAGGCCCGAGCATTTTTGCGGCGGCACCCCTGGCAGTCTTTTAAAAGCCTAACAAATGCCCAAACGATAGTGAAAGTGCTCAAATGACATGTGGACAGCATGGGGATCGCCCCAGGAAGCATTTTTGACCCCCAGGTCACTGCTGTCAACAACGTGGTCAGAGGTATTAAGCCACTTTTAAGGGCTCACAATAAAACGTTCAAAAACGAAACTGAAACTGCTTTCCTGTGAAATATGTTAAGGAAGTTCCTTTCCAGGGTAAAGACTTGTGTATAAGGTAAAATAAGTAACCCAAAAAAAAATACTCCTCCACACCTTGGACTATGTTCACAAGTAGCATTTTTTATGTGTTTTTGCACTTTTGTATTGCTTTCAACCGTGACAAATGCATTCACCGGGAAATGTCATTTTAACATTTTACAACCTTATCTGGCCATGTGCTGTGTGACACATGCATACAGTGCTGAAAATACATGGGAACAGCATGGGGAAGACCCCTGGAAGCATCTCTGACACCCAGGTCACTGCCTAAAAGTGTGCCCATCTGAAGTGATCCTAGCCGCATCAGAAGATGCAGACTTGCAACTATCCCCGTGCAAGTCCTTGTCCCAGGGAAGTGTTCAATTGTACCACCCCCATTCCTTGCAATGCAAGCGCAAATATGCAGCCAACCACCCACCCACTCACCCGCAGGCTGCAATACTATACTTCTAGCTTGCACTTGAAATGGGGATTTTAGTTTGGAGGAGGCCGAAGCTGGCCACTACCTCATGGCTGCTTCGGCAGCGAGGCATCCATACTCAGTCCCCAGCCGCCCGGTGGCCATGTGTCCACGCTCGGACCCCAGCCGCCAGGGGGCGGCCGGGTGTCCATACTCGGTCCCCAGCCGCTCCTATTTCTCCTGTCACCTTCCCACACACTTTTCTTAGCCTGGCCTACTTTAGGGCAGCATTGGACGAGCCCACCAGAGAACCAGACTCCTCCGGTGGGCCCTGGCTTCTCCATCAGGGGAGTTGAGAGTGCCAAGGTGAGGAGCATGATGATGATGATAGAAGTTAGCATCTGCTTTGTTTTCTTTTAATGCAAGCGTAAGTGTGCAGCCTGCCACCCACCCACCCCCAGGATGCAATGCGATACTGCTAGCTTGCACTTGAATTGGGGCCTCTTAGTTTGGAGGAGGTCGAAGCTGGCCACTACCTCATGGCTGCTTCGGCAGCAAGGTATCCATACTCAGTCCCCAGCCGCCCGGCGGCCGGGTGTCCACGCTCGGTCCCCAGCCGCCAGGGGGCGGCCGGGTGTCCATACTCGGTCCCCAGCCGCCCCGCGGCCGGGTGTCCACACACGGTTCCCAGCCACATGGGGGCGGCCGGGTGTCCATAAACGGTCCCCAGCTGCCCCTATTTCTCCTGTCACCATCCCACACACTTTTCTTAGCCTGGCCTGCTTTAGGGAAGCATTGGACGAGCCCACCAGAGAACCAGACTCCTCCGGTGGGCTCTGGCTTCTCCATCAGGGGAGTTGAGAGTGCCAAGGTGAGGAGCATGATGATGATGATAGAAGTTAGCATCTGCTTTGTTTTCTTTTAATGCAAGCGTAAGTGTGCAGCCTGCCACCCACCCACCCCCAGGCTGCAATGCCATACTGCTAGCTTGCACTTGAATTGGGGCCTCTTAGTTTGGAGGAGGTTGAAGCTGGCCACTACCTCATGGCTGCTTTGGCAGCAAGGTATCCATACTCAGTCCCCAGCCGCCCGGCGGCCGGTGTCCACGCTCGGTCCCCAGCCGCCAGGGGGTGGCCGGGTGTCCATACTCGGTCCCCAGCTGCCCCGCGGCCGGGTGTCCACACACGGTTCCCAACCGCCTGGGAGCGGCCGTGTGTACATAAACGGTCCCCAGCCACCCCTATTTCTCTTGTCACCTTCCCACACACTTTTCTTAGCCTGGCCTGCTTTAAGGCAGCATTGGACGAGCCCACCAGAGAACCAGACTCCTCCGGTGGGCTCTGGCTTCTCCATCAGGGGAGTTGAGAGTGCCAAGGTGAGGAGCATGATGATGATGATAGAAGTTAGCATCTGCTTTGTTTTCTTTTAATGCTAGCGTAAGTGTGCAGCCTGCCACCCACCCACCCCCAGGCTGCAATGCCATACTGCTAGCTTGCACTTGAATTGGGGCCTCTTAGTTTGGAGGAGGTTGAAGCTGGCCACTAGCTCATGGCTGCTTTGGCAGCAAGGTATCCATACTCAGTCCCCAGCCGCCTGGCGGCCGGGTGTCCACGCTCGGTCCCCAGCCGCCAGGGGGTGGCCGGGTGTCCATACTCGGTCCCCAGCTGCCCCACCTTCCCACACACTTTTCTTAGCCTGGCCTGCTTTAAGGCAGCATTGGACGAGCCCACCAGAGAACCAGACTCCTCCGGTGGGCCCTGGCTTCTCCATCAGGGGAGTTGAGAGTGCCAAGGTGAGGAGCATGATGATGATGATAGAAGTTAGCATCTGCTTTGTTTTCTTGGAATGCAAGCGCATGTATGTAGTAGCGGCTAGGCCTGAGGTGGTCAGTGTTTTGGCGCATATCCCACCTCCTCCGAGGTATTGCAGCCTGCCACCCACCCACCCCCAGGCTGCAATACCATACTGCTAGCTTGCACTTGAAATGGGGCCTTTTAGATTGGAGGAGGCCGAAGCTGGCCACTACCTCATGGCTGCGTCGGCGGCGAGGTCTCCATACTCAGTACCCAGCCGCCACTATTTGTCCCGGGAACCTTCCCCACACTTTTCTTAGCCTGGCCTGCTTTAGGGCAGCATTGGACGAGCCCACCAGACAACAGAGACTCCTCCGGTGGGCCCTGGCTTCTCCATCAGGGGAGTTAAGAGTGCCAAGGTGAGGAGCATGATGATGATGATAGAAGTTAGCATCTGCTTTGTTTTCTTGGAATGCAAGCGTAAGTGTGCAGCCTGCCACCCACCCACCCCCAGGCTGCAATACCATACTACTAGCTTGCACTTGAAATGGGGCCTTTTAGTGTAGAGGAGGCTGAAGTTGGCCTCTACCTCATGGCTGTTTCGGCAGCGAGGTATCCATACTCGGTCCCCAGCCGCCCCTATTTGTCCCGGTGCGCCTTATACATAAGATTAAGTGCGCATACCAAAACATTACATGTGCCCTCCCCAGTGAATTTAGAGGGAAGGACAGCCTATTCCGCTGTAGTGTGTGCATGCCAAACCCCTGTTCATGGTACATGCAAAGATGCCTCCCACCCTGCACCTGTCATTGCAGACTTGCAACTATCCCCATTCAAGTCCTTGTCCCAGGGCAGTGTTCAATTGTACCTCTCCCATTACTTGCAATGCAAGCGCAAGTATTTAGCCTGCCACCCACCCACCCCCAGGCTGCAATACCATACTGCTTGCTTGCACTTTAAATTGGGCCTTTTAGGCATGTGGAGGTGGAATCTGGCCACCACGTCATGGCTGCGTTGGCGGCCTGGTATCCATACTCAGTCCCCAGCCGCCCAGCGGCCGGGTGCCCACACTCAGTCCCCAGCCGCCAGGGGGCGGTTGCGTGTCCATACTCGGTCCCCAGCCACTCCGTGGCCGGGTGTCCACACATGGTCCCCAGCCGCCCCTATTTCTCCTGTCACCTTCCCACACACTTTTCTTAGCCTGGCCTGCTTTAGGGCAGCATTGGACGAGCCCACCAGAGAACCAGACTCCTCCGGTGGGCCCTGGCTTCTCCATCAGGGGAGTTGAGAGTGCCAAGGTGAGGAGCATGATGATGATGATAGAAGTTAGCATCTGCTTTGTTTTCTTGGAAGGCAAGCGCATGTATGTAGTAGCGGCTAGGCCTCAGGTGGCCAGCGTTTTGGCGCACATCCTACCTCCTCTGAGGATTGCTGGATGTTTTCCTGCTACTATCCCAGTTTTATGACTCCTGTTAAAACAAAACTTCAGGTGATAAATGATGGATGAGGTGGTGGCAAAGGAGAAAGAGCAGGAGGAACAGGGACCATTCACATCAATATCAGGCCAGTCAACCACATATGTCTTGTAGGATATGTTTCTGTAACAAACGGAGCGGTTCGGCTACACAGTTATAGGTCATACAGTGAGTGCAATGCCTACCAAAAATTTCGAGGCACTCCAATGCCCCTTGGAAATGACATGGAGGTCAGAGGGCCTTAACTAAACCGTCTTTTCCATTTATAGCAACTGGGTCTACTGTACACTGTTGGCCTAAGCAGTGAATGGAAGGCTTTCCAAAAATTATGAGGAACTGCAATGCCCCTTGAAACAGACGTGGATCACAGAGTACTAAAAACCTTCTGCCCATTATTGGGGAGTGGGTCTCCCTTAGTTTTCGCCTTTGCATTGAAAAGCAAAAGCTGACTAAAATTAGGAGGAAATGCAATGCCCCTTGGAAGAGTCGTGGAGGTTAGAGGTAATTAAAAACAACATTTCAATGCCCCTTGGAAGAGCTGTGGAGTTCAGAGAGGTTTAACACTAGAACTACTGATGGAGTCATTTTGACTCCTTTCATTTTTTATTTCTCTTCTGTGACTACATTTTTCAGAATTCCGGCTTGAAACTCGGTGACTTTTCCTCAAATATGATGTGAAAAAAGATTTTGTGAGAATAAATAATTTTGGTGAAAAATTTGCGCGTTTTTTTCAAAATTTACCAAGAACTACTGAAGGGAGTCATTTTGACTCCCTACTATATTTTGAGGTCCTTTTGTCACTAAATGTTGCTATAAAGTTTTGTGCATAATTTTTTCACTCTGTCTTATTTACCCTGATGTTCATATAGATGTAGTTCAATTTACATGTCAACTTTTCACATTTTCCTTGTGTTTTACCTGCTTGTATTACTGTGTAATGCTGAACAAAATAGCTTGTTTACTCTAGGCTCTTATCTTATGCTAATGAAGGGTGGTGTTTTTCTAAGGTCCTAGCAGGAGACAGTATTCTGGATAGTAACTTTACTTTCAGTTCAGCTGAAGAGACAAAGAGAACAGACGCAGACATACGAGCTCTGAAGACTCATACAGGTATGAATTGTTATGAAATAGTTTAGCTGTCTGTCAACTGATTCAGCCCACCTACTTTTGAAGGTGGCAGAACAGTTATTATTTCTTTTAGTTTTGATTTCATTTCTATTTTTCAGCAGGGAACTATATAGAATTATGGAATTTGTGAGGAATATGGAGAGAAGACGTTTGATAAAGCCTCAGGATATTCTGGCTACTTTGCAATCCATACCGGAGGATGAATCGGAATCCGAATTGCAGGAACATGTATTTGATTCTGACAGTGATGAAGATTTCATTCCTCAGAACATATCAAGTGAATCTGAAGACTCAGAAGGAACAAATCCAGAAGGTAAGTAGTTATGTGTATTTATTTGTTCTTCCACACACTGAGTTAGGGCCTGTGCACACTAGCAGAATTCTGGCTGAATAGCCATCTGGATATTCTTGCCGCAATACAGGCCGTACCTGCCCGCTCATGCCTGAAGCTCCGCTCCGAATCCCGGGCTGGAGCCGCTGTCAGGGACAGAGCAGCGCTTGCTTACGCGCGAGCACAGCTCCGTCCCAGACAGCGGCTCCAGCCCGGGGTTCGGAGCGGAGCTTCAGGTATGAAACTCCGCTCTGTACCTGAGCGGGCAGGTACGGGCCGGATTGTGGTGAGAATATCCGGTCGGATATTCCGCCGCTAATCCAGCCAGTGTGCACGGACCCTTACAAAACAAAAATTCTAAATATTCATCAACTTTTTTACAGATATTCCAAGCACATCAACTGGGGATCGGGCTCATGCAGTTATGTTGCCTCGTGACCATCCTCCTGGTCGTGGACAGAAAAAATCAGCAAAACGTCCCAGAAATGAAAGAACAACAGATAACGATGGCGGCGAAGGTAATGCAACAACAAACACCAGAGAAGGCGAATCTGAAGGAATACTAGTTTCAGCGGATGGTATTCAATGGAAACCTGTTGAAATTGGAGAACACTTGCCTGGTAGGCGTGACAGCCAAAATATTCTTCGAGAAGCACCTGGCCCTACAGGATACGCCAGAAGAAATATCATTATCGATAGTCCTTTGAGCGCATGGCGTTTATTTTTTGATTCATATATATTGACACATATAAAGAACTGTACGCTTGCAGAAGCATGCAGGAACAATAATTTACAGTTTACTCTATCTGATGAGGAGCTAGATGCATTCATTGCGATATTCTATGCTCGTGGAATATCTGGCACGAACCGTCACTCGATTAGCAGTATTTGGTGTAATGACTGGGGAATACCGTTTTGCAAAGCGACAATGTCTAGGGACCGCTTTGTTGAAATTATGAGGTTTCTCAGATTTGATGAGAAATCTACTCGATCGGAGAGACTGCAAACGGACAAGTTTGTTCTATTTTCTACTGTGTGGGACAGGTTTATTGAAAATTGTATTGCGTGTTACAAACCTGGCCCATACATAACGGTGGATGAGCAACTTTTCCCAAGCAAAACTAGGTGTCCATTCACGCAGTACATGCCTTCCAAACCAGATAAATATGGCCACAAATATTGGCTAGCTGTTGATAAGAGGAGCAAATATCTGGCAAATGGCTTCCCTTATCTAGGCAAAGATGACACACGCCGTGCTGAGGACCGTTTAGCTGACCATGTGGTAATGAAGTTATTGGACCCGTTTTTGAAAAAAGGTCGCAATGTTACAACCGATAATTATTTTACAAAATATGGAGTAGATGTAGTGGATCAGATGGCACGAAAATATACCACACGAACATGCACAAGGAGATGGCCTGTTCATGCATTTGAAAATGCCTTAGACTTTGCGGGTATAAATGCATGGATAATATTCAAGGAGATTACCCACCAAAAAATGTCACGCAAGGCATTTTTGCAAACACTTGTGAGAGAGTTGAGTGGTCCTTATGTCACAGATAGGGAAAAGGGTTCCACGTCCCAAGTTTCTACATGCTCAGAAGTGATGGTTCAAACAAAATTTTGCCAGATCAAAGAAAAGTGCAAGAAAAATAGATCTGTCGGAAATTGTAAGACTTGTGGTAAGTCTTTGTGTGGGCAATGTACTGCCATAAATCAAAGGCAATGCCTAAAATGCGAAACACCAAATGTTTAGAAGGTGAATTCTGCGCCATATTTTCATTTTTATGCTCCTCCACCTACATTTTCTCTGCTTTTTGTTCTTCAGTTGTTGTTTATATGTGTGCACTTGAGTAAAAAAAAATGTTTGAAAAACGTCTATTATAATTATTGTTATTTTCTGTAGAAAAATAAGAAAAGCAGAAAAAAAACAATCAAAAGCATTACTGTTGGATCTCACAATAATAATACATTACAAAAAATATAATTATTAATAAATAACCACAAATGAAACTCTAAAAATAAACGAAAACAAGCAAGGAGTCAAAATGACTCCTTTCAGTAGTTCTAGGCGGGGTCACGAGTCCAGTAGTCCTAGTGTTAAGAAGATGCTTTTAATGCCCCTTTGAAGAGACGTGGAGGTCACAGTAGCTTAACAAGATGGTTTTAATGCCCCTTACAAGAGCCATACAGTACAGCATCTTAAAAACATTATTCCCATTATTGGGGAGTGGGTCTCACATGGTCTTTGCTTATGCCTTCCAAGCAAATGCTGGCAAAAATTAGGACGGAGGAACTTGCATTGCCCCTTACAAAAGCCATGCAGTACAGCATATTACAAACATTATTCCCATTATTGGGGAGTGGGTCTCCCATAGTCTTTGCTTATGCCTTCCAAGCAAAAGCTGCCAAAAATTAGGATGGAGGAACTTGCAATGTCCCTTACAAGAGCCATGCAGTACAGCATATTACAAACATTATTCCCATTATTGGGGAGTGGGTCTCCCATACTCTTTGCATATGACTTCCAAGCAAAAGCTGCCAAAAATTAGGACGGAGGAACTTGCAATGCCCATTACAGAGCCATGCAGTACAGCATATTAAAAACATTATTCCCATTATTGGGGAATGGGTCTCCCAGAGTCTTTGCTTATGCCTTCCAAGCAAAAGCTGCCAAAAATTAGGACGGAGGAACTTGCAATGACCCTTACAAGAGCCATGCAGTACAGCATATTACAAACATTATTCCCATTATTGGGGAGTGGGTCTCCCATAGTCTTTGCTTATTCCTTCCAAGCAAAAGCTGCCAAAAATTAGGAGAAAATACGATGCCCGTTCGAAGAGTCGTGGAGGTTAGAGTTAATTAAAAACAACATTTCAATGCCCCTTGGAAGAGCTGTGGAGTTCAGAGTGGTTTAACAAGACGCTCTTAATGCCCCTCGGAAGAGACTTGGAGGTCCTAGTAGCTTAACAAGACGGTTTGAATGCCCCTTGGAAGAGACGTGGAGGTCACAGTAGCTTAACAAGATGGTTCTAATGCCCCTTGGAAAAGTGGTGGAGTTCACAGTAGCTTAACAAGACGGTTTTAATGCCCCTCGGAAGAGACATGGAGGTCACAGCAGCTTAGCAAGATGATTTTAATGCCCCTCGGAAGAGATGTGGAGGTCACAGTAGCTTAACAAGACGGTTTTAATGCCCCTCAGAAGAGACGTGGAGGTCCCAGTAGCTTAACAAGACGGTTTGAATGCCCCTTGGAAAAGTGGTGGAGGTCGCAGCAGCTTAACAAGACAGTTTTAATGCCCCTTGGAAAAGTGGTGGAGGTCACAGTAGCTTAACAAGATGGTTTTAATGCACCTCGGAAGAGACACTTAGGTCACAGTAGCTTAACAAGATGGTTTGAATGCCCCTTGGAAAAGTGGTGGAGGTCGCAGCAGCTTAACAAGACAGTTTTAATGCCCCTTGGAAAAGTGGTGGAGGTCACAGTAGCTTAACAAGACGGTTTTAATGCCCCTCGGAAGAGACATGGAGGTCACAGTAGCTTAACAAGATGGTTTTAATGCCCCTCGGAAGAGATGTGGAGGTCACAGTAGCTTAACAAGACAGTTTTAATGCTCCTCGAAAGAGACGTGGAGGTCCCAGTAGCTTAACAAGACGGTTTGAATGCCCCTTGGAAAAGTGGTGGATGTCACAGTAGCTTAACAAGATGGTTTTAATGCCCTTTGGAAGAGACGTGGAGGTCCCAGTAGCTTAACAAGACAGTTTTAATGCCCCTTGGAAAAGTCGTGGAGGTCGCAGTAGCTTAACAAGACGGTTTTAATGCCCCTTGGAAAAGTGGTGGAGGTCACAGTAGCTTAACAAGATGGTTTTAATGCCCCTTGGAAAAGTGGTGGAGGTCACAGTAGCTTAACAAGACTGTTTTAATGCCCCTCGGAAGAGACGTGGAGGTCCCAGTAGCTTAACAATACTGTTTGAATGCCCCTTGGAAGAGATGTGGAGGTCACAGTAGCTTAACAAGACGGTTTTAATGCCCCTTGGAAAAGTGGTGGAGGTCGCAGTAGCTTAACAAGTTGGTTTTAATGCCCATTACAAGAGCAATACAGTACAGCATCTTAAAAATATTATTCCCATTATTGGGGAGTGGGTCTCCCACAGTCTTTACTTATGCCTTCTAAGCAAAAGCTGACAAAAATAAGGACGGAGGAACTTTCAATAATGGCAACATGGACCACGGTCATCCTGGTGGTATAGTGGTGGTGGTGGAGGCTGAGGATAAGGAGAAGAACATAAAACAGCCAAAATGAGGAAGCGTATACCCATGTGTGGGTGTGAAGCGGTGCATGTGAATACACCTCCCGAAATAACACAGTGTATTTGACTTTATGTTACTCTACTGTCATTTGGTGGTGATGAGAAGTCTGGCCCAATCCAGCCCTTGTTCATTTTGATAAGGGTTAGCTTGTCAGCATTGTCGGTTGACAGTCGAGTGTGCTTATCAGTTATAATTCCTCCAGCGGCACTAAAAACACGCTCGATAACACGCTAGCGGCAGGGCAGGCCAGGACCTCCAAGGCGTACAGAGCGAGTTCATTCCAAGTGTCCAGCTTGGATACCCAATAATTAAAGGGCACAGAGGAATCACGGAGGAAGCTGGTACGGTCGGCAAGGTACTCCCTCACCATCTTTTGAAACTTTCCACTCCTTGTGAGAGTAGCCCGCGCCTCAGGGTCTGTCCGAAGGGAGGGTCTGAGAAAACTGTCCCAGAACGTTGATAGTGTTCCCCTGCTTCTGCTGGATTGGAGTTGCGTCTCTCTCGCCTGTACGCCTTGGTTGGGCAACGAACTGTGACCTCTGCCGCTAGCGTGTTCAGATGGGAATTTTTTTTAACAGTTCTACAGCAAGGGCATTCTGGTACTGCCCCATTTTTGTAGACCTCTCCACCTCAGGAATAAGAGAGTGAAAGTTATCCTTGTTGTGGGGGTCTAAAAGTGTCACCAACCAGTAATGTCTGTCACCCAACATTTTGACAACGTGCGGGTCACGGTTAAGGCAGCGTAACATAAAGTCAGCCATGCGTGCCAGACTGGTAACGGGCAAGACTTCCGTGTCCTCACCAAGATGATGACTGACCATGCTCTCCTCCTCCTCCTCCCCCCTGTCCTCAGGACACCCACTCTGAACCGACAGTGTGACAGTTGTACAGGTACTACCGTCTACAGCGCATGATACAAGCTCCTGTTCTTCCTCCTCCTCCTTCTCTCCCTCATTGTCCCCCAATGCACGTTGGGATGAGATGAGGCTGGGCTGTGTGCAATCGCCCGCTACTGCTTCTTGATCTATCTCATCATACTCAGGCTGCAATGCCTCCTCTTTAATTCTCTGCAGAGAGCGTTGCAAAAGACAGACAAGTGGAATGCTGACGCTAATGGTGGCATCATCGCCACTCACCATCTTGGTGGACTCCTCAAAGTTTGTCAAGATGGTACATATGTCAGACATCCAGGTCCACTCCTGAGGTCTTATGTGTGGAGTCTGACCTGAATATCGACGGCCTTGTTGCAGCTGGTACTCCACAACTGCTCTCTTCTGCTCACAAATCCTTTGCAACATGTGGAGGGTAGAGTTCCAACGTGTGTGGACATCACACATCAGTCGGTGTGACGGAAGCTGCAAACGCTGTTGCAACACAGCAAGGGCGGCGGAAGCTGTAGCCGACTTGCGAAAATGAGCTGACAGGCGGCGCACTTTTACGAGCAGATCTGGCAACTCGGGGTACGATTTAAGAAACCGCTGAACCACGAGGTTAAGCACATGAGCCAGGCATGGTACGTTTATGATCTCGCCTCGCCTCAGAGCCGCCACCAGGTTATGGCCATTGTCACACACGACCATGCCTGGATGTAGGTTCAGTGATCTCAGCCACAGATCTGCCTGCTCTTTCACAGCTGTCCACAACTCACAAGCAGTGTGAGGTTTATCACCTAAGCTTATGAGTTTCAGCACAGCCTGTTGCCGCTTGGTGGAGGCAGTACTGCAGTGCTTCCAGCTTGTAACTGATGTGGTGATATCTGAGATGGAGGCTGAACATGAGGAGGAGGAGGAGGATGATGCGCAGGAGCTGTACACTGTGGGGGCAACTCTGACTGACATAGGGCCCGCAATCCTCGGTGTGGGGAGGATGTGTTCCATCCCAAGGTCTGACTGGGTCCCGGCTTCCACTATGTTTACCTAGTGTGCCGTCAGGGAGATGCACCGTCCCTGGCCACAAGCACTTGTCCACGTGTCCGTTGTCAGATGGACTCTCCCAGTAACTGCGTTGTTGAGGGCACAGCAGATGTTTTGGGACACGTGCTTGTGTAGTGCGGGGATGGCACACCGGGCAAAATAGTGTTGGCTGGGGACCGAGTACCGAGGGACGGCCACCACCATAAGGTTGCGGAAGGATTCCATCTCCACCAGCCTAAAAGGCAGCATTTCCAACGCAAGCAGTCGTGAAATGTGCAAATTTAGGTCTGTGGCCTGTGGGGTGTTATCTGCAAATTTCCGCTTTCGTTCAAAAGTCTGGGATATGGACATTTGAATGCTTTGGTGGGACGTGGACATGGACGTTGATGCTGTTTCTTGAGAAACTGCCATAACAAGTGAAGACTGAGAGGAGGGGGCATCTTTGCATGCAGTATGGACAGGGGATTGCCTTGCACAACACGGGGTTCTATTTCACGCACAACAGCGGAAGAAGCAGTGGTGACACCCGCTGACACAGGTCGTGGACCCTGGGGTTCGCCCCACAAAGTCGGGTTCTTTGCTGCCATGTGTCTGATCATGCTGGTGGTGGTCAGGCTGGTAGATTTGTCACCCCTGCTGATGCTGGCATGGCAGGTGGTACAAATGGCCTTTTTGGGGTTATCAGCAGAGTCTTTAAAAAATTCCAGACTCTGGAAGACCTACAGGTTGTACTGGCAATGTCCCTTGTGTTGGTGTTACGGGGAACTGTTGCCTTCCTTCTGTATGCGGCCACCACACTGCTTCTTCCTGCCTGTTGGGGTACTCTGCCTCCCTCACCCTGTGTGCTGCTGGCCTCGCTCTGCATGTCCTCCTGCCACGTTGGGTCAGTTACTAGATCATCCACCACCTCCTCCTCTTCCACTTGTGCACCACGATCCTCCTCCTCACTACCTGGAAATTGTGTCTCGTCATCGTCCACCTCTTGTGACAAATTGCCAGCGTCGACTTCCTGTGGCCGTGGCTGTTCAAATATTTGGGCATCGCTACATGGGATCTCCTCTCCCACCACTTCAAGCGGAGCAGGCGAGGGGCACAAATCTGGAAATGGACCAGTGAACAGCTTTTCAGAGTGTCCAACTGTGGGATCAGTTGCTGTCTGACGACACTCGGCATGGTGGGAGGAAGGAGCATCAGGGTGAGGAGGAGTATGCGGTCGAGACTCACAGCTACTAAGATTTGACCATGTGGAAGATAGACCGGAGGTGGTGGTGCCCAGGTAACTGGAAGTATTATCTGCTATCCAATTAATAACCAGTTCACACTGATCAGTTCGCAATACTGGTGTTGTTCTGTGCTTCCCTAGTAATTCGGTCAAGAAGTGGGAGCGAGAAGATGTGGCTGTTGGTTGTGGCACATTTTCACCTTGGCCATGGCCTCGTCCTCTGCACACACCATCACCAGAACGTCCAGTTCAACGTCCCTTGCCACGCGCCTTGCCCATTGTAAAGGAAGTAAAATAGCTTACAATCGCACTATCAATGGAAAAAGGGTAATAGAAAGTAGATTAGAACCGTGGAAGAGGAAAACCACAGTTCTATTTCTCTGGCCTACACCCGACTCTTTTAAACAATCTGAACAATCAGGGAGAAACTATTACTGTTTTTCTTTATGGAAAAAATAACAAAAGCTGGATAATAGAGATTTTGTACCGTGGAACAGCAAAACCACAGTTATAATTTACTGGTGTATACCAGACTTTTTTAAATATATATATCTGCGGCTGAACAGTGAGTGCCACACTCAAACTGGTTTTTTTAGATGCAAATGGCCCAAAAGTGGATAATACAGAGGTTTGAACCATGGAACTGCAAAACCATACTTCTGTTTCTCTGACCTACACCAGACTATTTTCAATAGATATATTTGTGTCTTAAAAATCAGGGAGACACTATTAGTCTTTTTTTTACGGCAAAAAATGCCAAAAGCAGGATAATAGAGATTTTTTACCGTGGAACAGCAAAACCACAGTTATAATTTACTGGTGTATACTAGACTTTTTTAAATATATATATTTGCGGCTGAACAGTGAGCGACACACTCAAACTGTCTTTTTTTAGATACAAATAGCCCAAAAGTGGATAATACAGAGGTTTGAACCGTGGAATTGCAAAACCACAGTTCTGTTTCTCTGGCCTACACCAGACTATTTTCAACAGACATATTTGTGTCTGAACTGTCACAAACACACTTTTTTTTTTTTTTTTTGGGGGGGGGGACACCAAAAGGTTAAGAAGACGGGTATTTGTACAGTGTGAAGGAGGAAAAAAAAAAGAGGATTTAGATGAAAAAAAAAGGATTTTTCCTGGACCCCGAGACCTGGAGCTAAGTCCAGCAATTTCAGCAACAGGAGCACACAGGACTGTAATGCAGGGTTTGCTGGTATAACCACTGCGTCTCCTATACAGCCTGCCTGCCTGATATCTGGGATGGATATTAGTCCTGAGAAGGACTGTTTGTTTGATCTGGCAGCCTTTACAGATCCTACACTAACTATTTCGCAGTATATATCTCTCCCTAAATCAGCAGCGCTGTCCCTACACTGTCTGATCCCAGCCGTCTGTGTCCAAGATGGCGGCGCCCGGTTTTAAATACTCGAGGTGACGCTGTGCGGCCAGCCAATCAATGTAATGCCCACAACCAACACGGCTGCGGCATTACAGTGACTGGCTGGCAATCCCTGCATGTTCATTGGCTCTGTAAAGAGCGACAAACATGCAGGGCGGAGACGCGAGCTCCCGCCCGAGTAACCCGGCAATGCTCAGTGCTCGCCGAACATCCCGAGTAGCGTGATGCTTGGGCAAGTACCGAGCAGTGTCGAGCATTTTCGCTCAAGACTAATAATCATTTTGCATATTACTACTTCTGGTTAAAGTGCTTTCATATGCTTGTGATGGATAGGGTTGGCAAAAGCCCTATTATTGGCTTTTTTTGTCTAGTAACTAGTGTTGAGCCACCCCCGTAGTGTTCGGGTTCGGTTCGGTTCGTCGAACACCGGGATGTTCGAGGAACTGTTCGTCGAACTGTTCGTCGAACACCTTAGAACACCGTCGAACACCGTTAAAACCAATGGCAGGCAAACAAAAACACATAGAAACACATAGAAAACACCTGCAAAGGTGTCCAAAAGCTGACAAACTGCTCAGAAGACACTCTCTTTAAAAAGCCGGCCGGCAAATTCAGCAGCGGCATACACCGGTACCCGACAATTTAGACAAGAAGGAATAGAGCATCACACATAGATTAGATAGATAGAAACATGTCAGTCACACATATAAGAAGCACAGTGACAGTGTTGGTTACTGCACTTGTCATTTAGTGTAAAGGATTTATTAAAAAAAATATTAGTGTTTTCATGCACTGTCTCTTTAAAAAAGCCGGCCGGCAATTCAGCATCTGTACCCGACAATTTAGAACAGAAAGAATAGAGCTTCACACATAGATTAGATAGATAGAAACATGTCAGTCACATATATAATAAGTACAGTGATAGTGTTGCTTACTGTACTTGTCATTTAGTGTAAAGGATTTATTTAAAAAAATAATAGTGTTTTCATGCACTGTCTCTTTAAAAAAGCCGGCCGGCAATTCAGCAGCGGTACCCGACAATTTAGAACAGAAAGATAGAGCATCACACATAGATTAGATAGATAGAAACATGTCAGTCACATATATATGAAGTACAGTGACAGTGTTGGTTACTGTACTTGTCATTTAGTATTAAAATAAAGGATTTATTATTAAAAAAATTGGCGTGGGGTTCCCCTTAATTTTAGGCTCTAGCGGAGGTTAAGCAGACGGCTGGGGCAGATGTTTGAAGCCTGGGAAGGGGGTAATACCCACGGAGCTTCCCAGGCTACTAATATCAGCCCCCAGCTGAATACATAGCCTTTACTAGCTATTAAAATGGGGGACCCCCCAAAAAAAATGACGTGGGGTCCCCCCTAATTTAATAGCTAGCAAAGGCTAGGCAGACAGCTGGGGGCTGATATTAATAGCCCAGGAAGGGAGCCATGAATATTGGCCCCCTCCCAGGCTAGAAACACCAGCCGTCAGCCGCCCCAGAAATGGCGCATTCATAGGATGCGCCAATTCTGGCACTTAGCCTCGCTCTTCCACGCTGCCCTGGTGCGGTGGCAGGGGGTAATAGGGTTGGGGTTGATGTCAGCTTATAATGCCAGCTGACATCAAGCCCAGGTTAGTAATGGAGAGGCGTCTATAAGACACCCCCATTACTAACCCCATAGTCAAAGTTAAAAAAAACACAAACACCCAGAATAAAGTCCTTTAATTGAAATAAAGACACAATCCTTTATTGTTCTAAATTAAACCATACTTACCGTCACGCCCATTCCAGCTGAAGCCAACGATCTCCTGCAATAAAAGAAAAATAATAAAGCAACCTCATCCTTACCTTTCCATGGTTCCCATGACAGCTTCAGCTCTGCTACATCGAGATGACAGGCTGGACCGCAGCAGAACGCTGCCATCCAGCCTCTCATCCCGCAGACACTGAGAAGCGCAGGCTTGCTTGCGCTCCACAGTGTCTCTCTGTGAGGGCATCCAGATGAGCCGAGTTAATGTCCAATGAACTCGGCTCACCTCATGCACGTCACTGACAGCGTGGGAAAATTCTCCTGCACTCAGCGCTTCAGCGTGGAAGAATTCTCACACTGAAGCGCTGAGTGCAGGAGAATTCTCCCACGCTGTCAGTGACGTGCAGGAGGTGAGCTGAGTTCATTGGACATGAGCTCACATTATGCACGTCACTGACAGCGTGGGAAAATTCTCCTGCACTCAGCGCTTCAGCGTGGGAGAATTCTCACGCTGAAGCGCTGAGTGCAGGAGAATTCTCCCACGCTGTCAGTGACGTGCAGGAGGTGAGCTGAGTTCATTGGACATGAGCTCACCTTATGCACGTCACTGACAGCGTGGGAGAATTCTCCTGCACTCACCGCTTCAGCGTGAGAATTTTCCCACGCTGTCAGTGACGTGCATGAGGTGAGCCGAGTTCATTGGACATGAACTCGGCTCATCTGGATGTCGTCACAGAGAGACGCTGAGCAGCGCAAGCAAGCCTGCACTTCTCAGTGTCTGCAGGATGAGAGGCTGGATGGCAGCGTTCTGCTGCGGTCCAGCCTGTCATCTCGATGTAGCAGAGCTGAAGCTGTCGTGGGAACCATGGAAAGGTAAGGATGAGGTTGCTTTATTATTTTTCTTTTATTGCAGGAGATCGTTGGCTTCAGCTGGAATGGGCGTGACGGTAAGTATGGTTTAATTTAGAACAATAAAGGATTGTGTCTTTATTTCAATTAAAGGACTTTATTCTGGGTGTTTGTGTTTTTTTTAACTTTGACTATGGGGTTAGTAATGGGGGTGTCTTATAGACGCCTCTCCATTACTAACCTGGGCTTGATGTCAGCTGGCATTATAAGCTGACATCAACCCCAACCCTATTACCCCCTGCCACCGCACCAGGGCAGCGTGGAAGAGCGAGGCTAAGTGCCAGAATTGGCGCATCCTATGAATGCGCCATTTCTGGGGCGGCTGACGGCTGGTGTTTCTAGCCTGGGAGGGGGCCAATATTCATGGCTCCCTTCCTGGGCTATTAATATCAGCCCCCAGCTGTCTGCCTAGCCTTTGCTAGCTATTAAATTAGGGGGGACCCCACGTCATTTTTTTTGGGGTGTCCCCCATTTTAATAGCTAGTAAAGGCTATGTATTCAGCTGGGGGCTGATATTAGTAGCCTGGGAAGCTCCGTGGGTATTACCCCCTTCCCAGGCTTCAAACATCTGCCCCAGCCGTCTGCTTAACCTCCGCTAGAGCCTAAAATTAAGGGGAACCCCACGCCAATTTTTTTAATAATAAATCCTTTATTTTAATACTAAATGACAAGTACAGTAACCAACACTATCACTGTACTTCATATATATGTGACTGACATGTTTCTATCTATCTAATCTATGTGTGAAGCTCTATTCTGTCTGTTATAAATTGTCGGGTACCGCTGCTGAATTGCCGGCCGGCTTTTTTAAAGAGACGGTGCATGAAAACAATATTATTTTTTTTGATAAATCCTTTACGCTAAATGACAAGTACAGTAAGCAACACTGTCACTGTACTTCGTATATATGTGGCTGACATGTTTCTATCTATCTAATCTATGTGTGAAGCTCTATTCTGTCTGTTATAAATTGTCGGGTACCGCTGCTGAATTGCCGGCCGGCTTTTTTAAAGAGACGGTGCATGAAAACACTATTATTTTTTTTGATAAATCCTTTACGCTAAATGACAAGTACAGTAAGCAGCACTTTCACTGTACTTCGTATATATGTGGCTGACATGTTTATATCTATCTAATCTATGTGTGAAGCTCTATTCTTTCGGTTCTAAATTGTCGGGTACAGGTGTATGCCGCTGCTGAATTGCCGGCTTTTCATGTTTCACTGTTGGCACTGTTCCCATCGATTTGGGCAATCACTGTAATGCCACAACCACCATGGCTGTGGCATTACAGTGAGTGGCAGACAATCCCTGCATGATTGGTGCTCTAAATAGCGCCAGACATGCAGGACACGCTTTTGGTGCACGAACAGTTATCGAACATAACCTCGAACAGCCGAATTTTTTGCAAATCGTTCGGGTTCGTCGAACAACTCGAACACCGCCCAAAACAGCTCGAATTTGAGATTGGCGAACAGTTGTAGTCGAACACCGCTCATCTCTACTAGTAACCTGATGTATTTGTTTTAAATGTTTGTCCTTGTTGGCTTATGTGCTAAATTAATAAATATTTATATAAATATGTGCTTACTTGTCTGTACATATCTATTTTTCCTTGGTAAACAATTAATTTTTGGGGGGGTAAGTTAAAGCTTGATCTCTTTTTAAATAGTGTGATGCCCTCCTTTTTTACTTAGTTTAGGTACCTGGCGACTACCTGCAGCCAAGCCTAACCTTACCACCAGAGGTTCTAGCAAAAACCAGGTAGTCACATAGTCACGCCCCTCCTGGGTAAGCCCTGCCCATAGCACAATGGGTTCACACCGACCAGCTTGACATCATCACACAGCATCAATTGTGCTGTACCGCCCTTCCCCCACACTGGCTGCCTGTGAGATGGAAGCTGAAGCATTGTTAGGCTGTGTGCCCACGATGCGTTTTTCAAGTGTTTACGCTGCGGAATTATCGCAGCGTAAACGCTTGGTAAACGCTTGGCAAACCTTCCCCCATGGTCTCCAATGCAATGCACTTTCAATGCCCATGCTTTGGATTTTTCCGCAGCGTTTATGCTGCACTCAAAAATCTGCAGCATGTCCATTAATTTTGCGGAAGCGCTTCATTTTCGCCGCCATTGACTTGCATTGGAACGCGCCAATTCCACAAGACTGCATCTGTACTTGCGTAATTGGCGCGCTCTAATGTGCGGATGGTACCCGGGTGTGGAGGACAGGAGACTCTCATCCACACCCAGGTACCATTAAAAGCTGTAAAAAAAAGAATAAAATAAAAAATAAAGATTATATTCACCTTCCGATTGCCCCCGGACTCCTTCCCTGTGCTGGCCGACAGATCGCGCAGGACTGAAGGACCTGGGGTTAAGTCACAGTCATGTGACATCAGGTCTTTCAGTACAGCGTACCGCGATCTGCCGGCAGCCAGCACAGGAGTGCAGCAAGACAGTGCGGGTCATCGGAAGGTAAGTATAGGTTTATTTTTTTATTTTGAACCATTCTCTCGGGTCACACTATATAAATCCATGCCATTTGCATGGAATTATAGAGTGTGACCTAGTTGTCAAGCACTTTCCAAGTGATGCTAAAATCGCTTGGAAAGCGCTTGACACCCGCATGCGGAAATGCATGTGAAGAACGCTTCATTTCCGCATGTCCCTGGCATGAAAACGCATGTACAATCCGCATGTACAATCCGCATGTACAATCCCCATGCGTTTTTTTCTGCCAGGGAGATGCAGAAACGCTCAGGAAAAAATCCTCTGCTGTACTGTGTTAGCTCTGCTGTACTGTTATGTCTGTTATTACTATAGAGCTGTGTGTGATTATGAGACCAAAGTGTCAGCCTTACTTGGTTCACACTGATAAAGCCACTGTTCATTTAAAATAATCTCTGGAGGCAGATTTTCAGGGAGATCAATGTCCAGCCCATAGTCCTGAACAGCTCATTTACGTATAAGAAAAACATGGTTTTCCCTGGAGTAAGACATCAAATCGCACATATCAAGATATCATTTTATTCAACTTTTATGACTTGCATGCTCATATAGATTGCTTAGAAGGCTTGATTCTACTGAGAGATGCCCTTTTAAAAGTTAACATTATTTTATTTGAAACTTTTCAATGTTTCATTTATTTTAATAGACACTTTTTGAAGATAATAGTAGGCAAGGGAAGTAGAATCCAGCATTGGAATCATAAGAAATCAATTCTTGATTGAATCATCATAAAAAGAGGAACAAAAACAGTCCAAAATGGGACAGATAACACCTCCTCGGGGATACCGGTTACGGCGAGTCACTTTAATTTGCAGGCATCTGCACATGGTATCAGTTATGTCCGTAATTTGAGGACGTGAGTGACCCAAGACTTATTATAGCTATCTGATCCCGCCCTTTAAAAATAATGGTCTGATTCTCATAACATTTTTATTTTTCTGTAGGTAGAGTTGCATGTGTGGCTTTTTCGAAGGACAAGCTATAGTTTTCACTGGAACATTTTTGTTCACATAATACATTTTGATCACTTTTTATTTGATTTTTTTTAGTAGAACAGATGAAAACATGAATAGCAATTCTGAAGTTATTATTATTATTATTATTATTTTTACAGTCCTCATGCAAGATAACTAAAGATATTGTTTTCTTCGAGGTGCACTTCCATAAAGTCAGGGATTTTGTAGGATTACAGTCAGGAGTATAAGTAACTAATTATACTAAAGAGGAGATAAAGATCATCATTTATATAAATAGAAAGAAATACAGGTATTGAATGAAACATTAGTGTATATTTCAAGAAATCTTTGAAAACAAAAGGATATTCCATGTTGGGAGCTGTTTTTTTAATGAGAGCATTAACCACTCTGTTGCATCAAGGATAGATAGCAGCCCCTATAATGATCAATGTTGATTCTGAAAATATTTTTTTTTTCCCATTGCCCTGAAAAAAAAAGTTACACAGTAAAAATAATTGCCAACTTTTATGTTCTAAAAAAATGAAACAAAAAATAAAATCTAAATACAAAATAAGTTAAGATTCAAATAGAAAAATAATCTCGACTCATACATTCAATTGTTTCATCCTTGAGAAGTTCATGATTTATAATAAATAATTAAATTAAAGACATTAATATTTTGTTTTTAAAGCATAGACGTGTTGATTGTGATTTTTTTGCTTCTAAGACAATGATCCGTTCAAAATTGTACAATATTTTAGAGATGGGCTACGCTTAAGAATTACAAAGCCAGAAGGATGAAGATCTTTTTTTCATCTGTACTATTATTTTGAAATAAATTAAGAATAAAACATCATTTTAGTGTAGACAGAGTTTAATTTTTGTGTTACTTTGTTAGGTCTGTAAATCTTCATTTACAGAGGTCACTCAGTGATTGACCTTTGCAGACTTTGGATTACACCATCCATTGTGCTCTTTAGAGTTCAATAGATAAAAAAATATTTCATAGAAGAAGAAAATGTTTAATTTTGCTCCCATGTGTGAAAAGCATTTTTTTAGTAATTCGAGGTCAGAGAGTAGATTCTATTCCTGATCTATTTTTGATTATATTCTTTTATTACATTGGTAATAAAAAAACGAAAGTCAGTAATGATTTTGTCTGCTTGAAAAATAACATTTTTTCTATTTAAAAATTATTAAACCTATTTTCTTCTCATATTGAAAAAAAATTAAAATTGTGTAAATACTTTGCAAAATTAACTCCCTGCATTTATCATATACAGTGGGTACGGAAAGTATTCAGACCCCTTTAAATTTTTCACGCTTTGTTTCATTGCAGCCATTTGGTAAATTCTAAAAAGTTCATTTTTATTTTCTCATTAAAGTACACTCTGCACCCCATCTTGACTGAAAAAAAACAGAAATGTAGAAATATTTGCAAATTTATTAAAAAAGAAAAACTGAAATCTCACATGGTCATAAGTATTCAGATCCTTTGCTCAGACACTCATATTTAAGTCACATGCTGTCCATTTCCTTGTGATCCTCCTTGAGATGGTTCTACTCCTCCATTGGAGTCCAGCTGTGTTTAATTAAACTGATAGGACTTGATTTGGAAAGGTACACACCTGTCTACATAAGACCTCACAGCTCACAGTGCATGTCAGACCAAATGAGAATCATGAGCTCAAAGGAACTGCCCAAGGAGCTCAGAGACAGAATTGTGCCAAGACAAAGATCTGGCCTAGGTTACAAAAGAATTACTGCATTACTCAAGGTTCCTAAGAGCATAGTGGCCTCCATAATCCTTAAATGGAAGAAGTTTGGGACCACCAGAAGTCTTCCTAGACCTGGCCGTCCTGCCAAACTGAGCAATCGTGGGAGAAGAGCCTGGGTGAGAGAGGTAAAGAAGAACCCCAAGATCACTGTGGCTGAGCTCCAGAGATGCAGTAGGTAGATGGGAGAAAGTTCCAGTTGGGCCTTTATGGCAGAGTTGCCCAACAGAAGCTTCTCCTTAGTGCAAGACATATGAAAACTCGCATAGAGGTTGCTCAAAAACACATGAAGGACTCCCAGACTATAAGAAATAAGATTCTCTGGTCTGATGAGACGAAGATAGAACTTTTTGGTGATAATTCTAAGCGGTATGTGTGGAGAAAACCAGACACTGCTCATCACCTGCCCAATACAATCCCAACAGTAAAACATGGTGGTGGCAGCATCATGCTATGGAGCTGTTTTTCAGCTGTAGGGGCAGTACAACTGGTTGCAATTGAAGGAAACATGAATGCAGCCAAGTACAGAGATATCCTGGATGAAAACCTCTTCCAGAGTGCTCTGGACCTCAGACTTGGCCAAATGTTCACTTTCCAACAATACAATGACCCTAAGCACCCAGCTAATAACAAAGGAGTGGCTTCAGAACAAATCTGTGACCATTCTTGACTGGCCCAGCCAGAGCCCTGACCTAAACCCAATTGAGCATCTCTGGAGAGGTCTGAAAATGGCTGTCCACCAATGTACACCATCCAACCTGACGGAACTAGAGAGGCTCTGCAAGGAAGAATAGCAGAGGATCCCCAAATCCAGGTGTGAAAAACTTGTTGCATCATTCCCAAGAAGACTCATGGCTGTACTAGGTCAAAAGGGTGCTTCTACTCAATATTGAGCAAAGGGTCTGAATACTTATGACCAGTTTTTCTTTTTTAACAAATTTGTAAAAAAAAAATTTCAGTCAATATGGGGTGCAGAGTGTACTGTAATGAGAAAAAAAATGAACTTTTTAGAATTTACCAAATGGCTGCAATGAAACAAAGAGTGAAAAATTTAAAGGGGTCTGAATACTTTCCGTACCCACTCTACATGTTGGCATTGTAGTAGTGCTTTATAGACTGATCTCTAGCTCATTCACTTATATAGAAAGGTTCCCATGCACCTTAGCTACTGCTACCTTAGTAATGAAATGATGTTCAGTTGACAACTATGTTTCCCAAGCCTTCAAAGGAATGCTTAGCTCAACAATGTGTGCATTCATATTGTATGGGGAAAGGAGACTAAGCCTTAATAATAATAATCTTTGTTTTTATATAGCACTAACATATTCTGCAGCACTTTACAAACATTATTGTCGCTGTCCCCATCGGGGCTCACAATCTATATTCCCTATCAGTATGTCTTTGGAGTGTGGGAGGAAACTGGAGAACCTGGAGGAAACCCACACAAACATGGGGAGAACATACAAACTCCTTGCAGATGTTGTCTTTGGTGGGATTTGAACCCAGGACCCCAGCACTGCAAGGCTGCAGTGCTAACCACAGCGCCACCGTGCTGCCTTCATGAAATGTGTTTGGGGACCTTTATGGTATATGCACATGTTAAGTATTTGGTACAGAAAATTCTGCACCATTTCTGCATCTCTTGGCAAGAAAAATGCAGCAACTAAAACACGCTTTTTTGATGTGCTTTTTATTTGCATTTTTGGTGTTGATTTTTCCCCACTTATTAGTTCGGGTGAAATCTGCAGCAAAAATGCTGAAAGTATTGATATGCTGCAGATTTAAATCTGCACCAAATCTGCAAGTCACAAACATCTTCAGGATTCCCATTCTCTTTGCTGGCATCAGAAAACCCTTCAAGTTTTGTGACTAATCTGCACTGAACAAACACAGCAAGAACACAGCAAAATCACAATGTGTGTACACAGCCTTACACTCTCAGGCTGAGAGACTGATAAGGCAAAAACAGTCGTCAAAATAAAAAAAAATTGTAGATATCAGTTATTTTGCTGTTGTGAAAGAAGAGCTTTGAGTAATTAAGAATCCATTTTTAGACCTATATTCCGGTTTTTCAATATTTTAGGTGGTAAATCAAGATTTTCAACTCCGCAGGTCTATTTTGCCACACCTGTTAAAATTGTCAAATTGTAGACACATACACGCTACATCAATATTACAGGCAGATTGTTGTTGAATAGTGATGGGCGAATCCAATTAGTAAAGTTCAAAGTTTGGGGTCTGTACCGAACACCTAGTGTCTGTGCACGGACCCCGAACACGGACTTCTACAGATGACAGCTTGGGAAACAATGAATGTCCGGGCCCCCCATTCATCTGAATGGGATCCGAGTTCGGATTTAAGTTTGGATACCGTTCTGGTACCCAAACCAAACTTTTTTTTACATGCTTGGCCGAACGCACCGGACCCGATCATCTATGGGTTCCCCCATCACTATTGTTGAATTATCCTTTTTGTCTGTTAAATAAGATTAGCATTTCTGGTTGATTTAATATTTGTCCTGTATTCGCTTAGTGTGGTAAGAAAGTTTTGGACCCAAATTAAAGGTTGTATTTGTGTCAAAAACATATGTTAAACCAAAACGTGGTACAGGCAAGTGACATGGTAGCTGATAGAAAAAAATGTGGGAGCAGATAGAAGCAGCAACATTACCTGTAGTGTTGACCACCCCCGTAGTGTTCGGGTTTGGTTCGTCGAACACCGGCATGTTCGTCGAACGGTTCATCGAACACCGTTGATCACCGTCGTAAACCGTTGAACACCGTTAAATCCAATGGCAGGCAAACAAAAACACATAGAAACACATAGAAAACACATAGAAAACACGTTCAAAGGTGGAGGAGTAAAAGAAGGAGGAGACACAGTTCAATTCACAATTCACAATTCAGCAGCGGCATACACCGGTACCCGACAATTTAGAACAGAAAGAATAGAGCATCACACATAGATTAGATAGATAGAAACATGTCAGTCACATATATAATAAGTATAGTGACAGTGTTGGTTACTGTACTTGTCATTTAGTGTTAAAATAAAGGATTTATTAAAAAAAAAATAATAGTGTTTTCATGCACCCGTCTCTTTAAAAAAGCCGGCCGGCAATTCATCATCGGTACCCGACAATTTAGAACAGAAAGAATAGAGCATCTCACATAGATTAGATAGATAGAAACATGTCAGTCACATATATAATAAGTACAGTGACAGGGTTGGTTACTGTACTTGTCATTTAGTGTTAAAATAAAGGGTTTATTAAAAAAAAAATTGGCGTGGGGTTCCCCGTAATTTTAGTCTCTAGCGGGGGTTAAGCAGATGGCTGGGACAGATGTTTGAAGCCTGGGAAGGGGGTAATACCCAAGGAGCTTCCCAGGCTACTAATATCAGCCCCCAGCTGAATACCTAGCCTTTACTAGCTATTAAAATGGGGGACCCAAAAAAAAATGACATGGAGTCCCCCCTATTTTAATAGCTAGTAAAGGCTAGGCAGACAGCTGGGGGCTGATATTAATAGCCCAGGAAGGGTGCCATGAATATTGGCCCCCTCCTAGGCTAGAAAAACCAGCCGTCAGCTGCCCCAGAAATGGCTTTGTCATTTTCAAGAGGACCAGGTTATCCACAGTAAACATGAGAAAACCTAACATTGATCAAAATGAAACAGGCACAGATCAGTGCTGATTTTAATACACCTCTGCCTTGTGCCAATGATTAAATCTGACAAACCATCAGCCTGCTTGACTCTCTGTTTTCTGTCTTTAACAATGTTCTGTCACTGTAAGAGCCAATGGCATCTAATCCCTGTCTATCATATCATTTATACTATAGTACTGCTGATGCAGTGGCTGCCATTGCTGGCTTTATGCTAAAAAAGCTTGGTGAGAAGCTATTGCTTCTTCTTTGAAAGCAGTTTGTCTGTTTCTGCTCTCTAAAAAAGGTGTTAATTTTTGGATAGCTTTATAAAAAGCCTTTGTAATTGCTTAATCA
Organism: Phyllobates terribilis; assembly: GCF_046119375.1. NCBI lineage: Eukaryota > Metazoa > Chordata > Amphibia > Anura > Dendrobatidae > Phyllobates > Phyllobates terribilis. The sequence goes on from NW_027362772.1 coordinate 142,880,365, forward strand.
TATTCGAAATGGCAAACCTGTTGTGGATCCCCCCAAAGGATTTTTTTTCACTTCAAGTTGAGAAGCAACTACTTCTTCACGTTCAAAACAACACATCTGTTTTGTCTTCATAAATAAAGGGATAATTTTTGAGCAGCTTCTAACAAATCTATTGCTAATTCATGCTGCAAATAACAAAGCTCTTCATAGTCCCGAAACAAGGATAGTTTTTGAACATCCCAGTGCTAAAAACGAACAACTTCCTTCTTCCATATGTGCTGCCTATATATAAGCACCAGCAGGGCAGGTATGAGCCATCAAAATGGGTAACTATTTGAGAGTTTATAAAATGTAAGCCTACAAAGTCTGAAAATGCAGTGTTTAGTTAGATAAAATGCTGGTTAATACCCATTTTTCCCTATCTAGAAAGGTTGAGGTCACTTGGGCACTAGCAAGGTTGTGTTTGCATTTCTGAATTCAAAATAGGTTCCATACACACCAAGGATACTTCAGTGTGTTACACACCTATTTTCCGAGCAATTAGAGTTTTTTCAGTAATTTGATTATCACCTAGTTTATTTTCTGCAGATCGAATCTTCTGGAAAAATTTGCCAATGCTGTCGAATTCAGATTTCAAACAGTCCGCTCATTTTTTCTTTGTTCTTACAAAAAAAATCTGTATGCCTCCATATGAAATCAGAATCACGTGCAAAAGAATAAGACTAAACATGAAGTAACATGAGATTTTGTAAAATGTAATCAAATGTTTACAAAGTGTACTTGCTATGTCTCAGCTCTGTAGAAAAATTGAAAATGTCTAATGGTTTTGAAAAGAAGTCTTGTATATAGAGTAATTGGTGTAATTTTCAACTGTAATTTGATCAAATTTCGTTTTGGAGTCTATGGGAACACTATGGAAAAAATGAAGGTGTGCAATTGAAGCACCAGGATGCTTTGCTATTATAGCATTTATAGTCTGCTAACATTGTCTGTAGCAATCAAGTATTTTACCTAGTTTTTTTTTATAAAACTCCTAAACTACTATAAAGTTTACTGCATGATAGGAAATTGTGCCTCATGCATAATAGTCCAGATAATAGGGTAATAATTTTGCGTAAAATTTTAGTGGTCATTCAGTGTTATGTCAATGTGCCTGGGCAAATTATAAAACAGATGAGCATTTGTATTAAACAAAATATGGGACGAAATATTTCCATCAGCACTTATCCAGTGAGTTTTATAGCACAGGAGATAGTAAGGGGTCCTGAAGTAATAATGCTAGAACATATTGACAACATGCTCGCAGCGGCATGTATAACTACGCAATTTTGCCAGCATCTCCAATCACAGATATAGATGTGGAAATTTCTTCGTTTATTGCTGCAGTATGTAAATATCAGTAAATATCAAGCTTTGCATGTAATTGCTCTTAGTATTACATCAGTGACTAGATGTAAAAGTTATTCAATCATCTTGATAAGACCTTGTCAGTAAATACAATGTGACAAATGCATTTTTCTCCTGGGTTCTAGATGTCATAGACTTTTAATTAGTAGTACTATTATTCCCACATGCCTGTCAGAACCTACAGCACAGCTGAATGATGTGTAGACAAGTAGACATTTTGCTAGGCAAGCCATTGAATAGAGATGTTTTTCATCTGCCAGTAAATATAGAGTTCTTCAAAAATCTCAGCTAAGCAAGCCGAGTGAATCGATAGTTAAAATTTGTCCTTGAATCAACTTTGGGAAGACAACACAGGCATTGCCTACACAGTTTTGTAGGTTACAACCTTGCATGTTTTGTATTTCATAATTAGATCTATTACGAGAACATAGTCTGAGATATATGACAATATATAAATCTGCCCTAATGTTTACCTCCTAATGTAAAAATGTAAAAGCATTGAGCCAAACTTGAGTTAAAAAGTCTTCAATTTAAAGATACAACTAAATAAAGAAGCACTCCTCCTCCCATCAAAGTTTTTATCCTCTTATTATATTTCAATCATCATATTATAGCACTGTGTTCTTGCAAATTGCTCATTTTTGCATGACATTGGGCCATGATCCAGATGTTCATTTACAGGTGTTCCACTGACCTCATTCCACCACTTTTAAAAGCTATCATTTTGCAGAGCAAAAAGGCAATGGAGGCTGGAATGGAAGTCTATCCTCTTCAGCGATGAGTCCCACTTTCATCTTTGATACAAAGATAGCCAGAGATTGATCTGGAGCTCACATGTACCACGAAAAGGCCTTAACAGGGGAACATAAAAGTGTCTTATGTGGCCTAAACATGCTACCATGGCATGCTGCATATCCAGACTTCTCTCCCATTGAACATAATATGTCATTGGTCATCATTTGCAAGGGGAGCTGACTAGTGTTGAGCGAGCATGCTCGACACTGCTCGGTACTCGCCCAAGCATCTCACTACTCGGGATGTTCGGCAAGCACCGAGCATTTCCGGGTTACTTAGGTGAGAGCTCGGGTCTCCGCCCTGCACGTTTGGCACTCTTTACAGAGCCAATGAACATGCAGGGATTGCCAGCCAGTCACTGTAATGCCGCAGCCATGTTGGTTGTGGGCATTACAGTGACTGGCTGGCCGCACAGCGTCACCTCGAGTATTTAAAACCGGGCGCCGCCATCTTGGACCCAGTCGCTCCAGATCAGCCAGTGTAGGGTCAGTGCTGCTGAGCTAGGAAGAGATTTATACTCCGAAATAGTTAGTGTAGGGTCTCTAAAGCCTGCCAAATCAAACAAACAGTCCTTCTCAGGACTAATGTTCATCCCAGATATCAGGCAGGCAGGCAGGCTGTATAGGAGACGCAGAGGTTATACCAGCAAACACTGCATTACAGTCCTGTGTGCTCCTGTTGGTCAAATTGCTAGACTTATTACCCCAGTCTCAGGGGCAAGGAAACATTTTTTTTTTTCATTTTTCATCTAAATTCTGTATTTTTTTTTTCCTCAGTCAGACTGTCCAAATACGCGTCTTAGTAACCTTTTGGTATCCCCCCGCCCCCCCCAAAAAAAAATTTAGTGTGTCTGTGACTGTTCAGACACCAATATATCTGTTTAAAAGAGTCTGGTATAGGCCAGAAAAATAGAACTGTGGTTTTGCAATTCCACAGGTCAAATCTCTGTATTATCCTGTTTTTGGCATTTTTTGCCGTAAAAAAAAAGGTAATAGTGTCTCCCTGACAGATCAGACACCAATACAGTGGTGGCCAAAAGTATTGACACCCCTGCAATTCTGTCAGACAATACTCAGTTTCTTCCTGAAAATGATTGCAATCACAAATTCTTTGGTATTATTATCTTCATTTAATTTGCTTGCAAGGAAAAAACACAAAAGAGAATGAAGCAAAAATCAAATCATTGATCATTTCACACAAAACTCCAAAAATGGGCCAGACAAAAGTATTGGCACCCTCAGCCTAATACTTGGTTAAACAACCTTTAACCAAAATAACTGCGAACAACCACTTCCGGTAACCATCAATGAGTTTCTTACAATGCTCTGCTGAAATTGTAGACCATTCTTCTTTGGCAAACTGCTCCAGGTCCCTGATATTTGAAGGGTGCCTTCTCCAAACTGCCATTTTGAGATCTCTCCACAGGTGTTCTATGGGATTCAGGTTTGAACTCATTGCTGGCCACCTTAGAAGTCTCCAGTGCTTTCTCTCAAACCATTTTATAGTGTTTTTGGAAGTGTGTTTTGGGTCATTGTCCTGCTGGAAGACCCATGACCTCTGAGGGAGACCCAGCTTTCTCACACTGGGCCCTACATTATGCTGAAAAATTTGTTGGTAGTCTTCAGACTTTATAATGCCATGCACACGGTCAAGCAGTCCCGTGCCAGAGGCAGCAAAGCAACCCCAAAACATCAGGGAACCTCCGCCATGTTTGACTGTAGGGACCATGTTCTTTTCTTTGAATGCCTCTTTTTTTTTCCTGTACACTCTATGTTGATGCTTTTTGCCAAAAAGCTCTACTTTTGTCTCATCTGACCAGAGAACATTCTTCCAAAACGATTTAGGCTTTCTCAGGTAAGTTTTGGCAAACTCCAGCCTGTTTTTTTATGTCTCGGGGTAAGTAGTGGGGTCTTCCTGGGTATCCTACCATACAGTCCCTTTTCATTCAGACGCCGACGTATTATCCTGTTTTTGGCATTTTTTGCCATAAAAAAAAACTGTAATAGTGTCTCCCTGATTGTTCAGACACAAATATATCTGTTTGAAAGATTCTGGTATAGGCAAGTAAAATATTGCTGTGGTTTTGCAGTTCCACAGTTCAAATATCTGTATTATCCACTTTTGGGCACTTTTTACATAAAAAACAGTTGGAGTGTGTTGCTGATTGTTCAGCCCCAAATATATCTATTTAAAAAAGCCTGGTATACGCCAGTAAATTAGAACTGTGGTTTTGCAGTTCCACGGTTCATATTTCTATATTATCCAGCTTTTGGCCTCTTTTACGTAAAAAAAAAAATAGTGTCTCCCTGTCTGTTCAGTCACAAATATATATGTTTAAAAGATTCTGTTGTAGGCCAGAGAAATAGAACTGTGGTTTTCCTTCCACTGTTCTAATCTCCTTTTTATTACCCTTTTTCCATTGATAGTGCAAGTGTAAGCTATTTTACTTTATTTACAATGGGCAAGGCGCGTGGCAAGGGACGTGGAACTGGACGTTCTGGTGATGGTGGGGGTAGAGGACTGGGCTGTGGCCAAGGTGAAAATGTGCCACAACAAAGAGCCACATCTTATCGCTCCCACTTCTTGACCGAATTACTAGGGAACCACACTACAACACCAGTATTGTGAACTGATCAGTGTGAACAGGTTATTAATTGGATAGCAGATAATACTTCCAGTTACCTGGGCACCACCACCTCCGGTCTGTCTTCCACACGGTCAAGTTTTAGTAGCCTTGAGTCTCGACCGCATACTCCTCCTCACCCTGATGCTCCTACCTCCCACCATGCCGAGTGTCGTCAGACAGCAACTGATCCCACACTTGGACACTCTGAAGAGCTGTTCACTGGTCCATTTCCATATTCATGCCCCTCGCCTGCTCCGCTTGAAGTGGTGGAAGAGGAGATCCCATGTAGCGATGCACAAATATATGAACAGCCACGGACACAGGAAGTCGACACTTGCAATTTGTCACAAGAGGTGGACGATGATGAGACACAATTGCCACGAAGTGAGGAGGAGGTAAGCGGTGCACAAGTGGAAGAGGAGGAGGTGGTGGATGATCTAGCAACTGATGCAACGTGGTAGAAGGACACGCAGAGCGAGGCCTGCAACACACAGGGGGAGGGAGGCAGAGTACCCCAACAGGCAGGAAGAAGCAGTGTGGTGGCCGCACACAGAAGGCGGGCAACAGTTCCCCATAACACCAACACCAGGGACGTTGCCAGTACAACGGGTAAGTCTTTCAGAGTCTGGAATTTTTTTAAAGACTCTGCTGATAACCCCAAAAAGGCCATTTGTACCACCTGCCATGCCAACATCAGCAGGGGTGACAAAACTACCAGCCTGACCACCACCAGCATGATCAGGCACATGGCAGCAAAGCACCCGACTTTGTGGGGCGAACCCCAGGGTCCACGACCAGTGTCAGCGGGTGTCATCACTGCTTCTTCCGCTGTTGTGCATGTAATAGAAACCCCTGTTGTGTGTGCAAGGCAATCCCCTGTCCATACTGCATGCAAAGATGCCCCCTCCTCTCAGTCTTCACTTGTTATGGCAGTTTCTCAAGAAACAGCATCAACGTCCATGTCCACGTCCCACCGCAGCGTTCAATTGTCCGAAAGCGCAAATTCTCAGCCAACGCCCCACAGGCCACAGTCCTAAATTCGCACATTTCATGACTGCTTGCGTTGGAAATGCTGCCTTTTAGGCTGGTGGAGACGGAATCCTTCTGCAACCTTATGGCGGTGGCCATCCCTCAGTACTCGGTCCCCAGCCAACACTATTTTTCCCGGTGTGCCATCCCCGCACTATACAACCACGTGTCCCAAAACATCTGCCGTGCCCTCATCAACGCAGTTACTGGGAGAGTCCACCTGACAACGGACACGTGGACAAGTGCTTGTGGTTAGGGATGGTACATCTCCCTGACGGCACACTGGGTAAACATAGTGGAAGCTGGGACCCAGTCGGACCTTGGGACGGAACACATCCTCCCCACACCGAGGATTGCGGGTCCTATGTCAGTCAGAGTTTCCCCCACAGTGTATATCTCCTGCGCATCATCCTCCTCCTCCTCCTCATGTTCAGCCTCCATCTCAGATATCACCACATCAGTTACAAGCTGGAAGCACTGCAGTACTGCCTCAGCCAAGCGGCAACAGGCTGTGCTGAAACTCATAAGCTTAGGTGATAAACCTCACACTGCTTGTGAGTTGTGGACAGCTGTGAAAGAGCAGGCAGATCTGTGGCTGAGACCGCTGAACCTCCATCCAGGCATGGTCTTGTGTGACAATGGCCGTAACCTGGTGGCGGCTCTGAGGCGAGGCGAGATCACACACGTACCATGCCTGGCTCATGTGCTTAACCTCGCGTTTCAGCGGTTTCTTAAATCGTACCCCGAGTTGCCAGGTCTGCTCGACAAAGTACGCCGCCTGTCAGCTCATTTTTGGAAGTCGGCTACAGCTTCTGCTGCCCTTGCTGTGTTGCAGCAGCGTTTGCAGCTTCTGGCACACTGACTGGTGTGTGATGTCCCCACACGTTGGAACTCTACCCTCCACATGTTGCAAAGGATTTGTGAGCAGAAGAGAGCAGTTGTGGAGTACAAGCTTTAACAAGGCCATCGATATTCAGGTCAGAATCTACACATAAGACCTCAGGAGTGGACCTGGATGTCTGACCTATGTACCATCCTGACAAACTTTGAGGAGTCAACCAAGATGGTGAGTGGCGAAGACATCATCATTAGTGTCAGCATCCCACTTGTCTGTCTTTTGCAACGTTCTCTGCAGAGAATTAAAGAGGAGGCATTGCAGCCAGAGTATGATGAGATGGATCAAGAAGCCGTAGCGGGCGATTACACACAGCCCAGCCTCATCTCATCCCACCGTGCATTGGGGGACAATGAGGGAGGGGAGGAGGAGGAGGATGAAGAACAGGAGCTGGTATCATGCGCTGTAGACAGTAGTACCTGTACAACTGTCATATCGTCGGTTCAGAGTGGGTGGCCTGAGGACAGGGGGGAGGAGGAGGAGAAGGAGGAGGAGGAAAGCTTGGTCAGTTGTCATCTTGGTGAGGACACGGAAGTCTTGCCCATTACCAGTCTGGCACGCATGGCTGACTTTATGTTACGCTGCCTTAACCGTGACCCTCGCGTTGTAAAAATGTTGGGTGACAGTCATCACTGGTTGGTGACACTTTTAGACCCCCGCTACCAGGAGAACTTTCACTCTCTTATTCCTGAGGTGGATAGGTCTACAAAAATTTGGCAATACCAGAAGGCCCTTGCTGCAGAACTGTTAAAAAAATTCCCTTCTGAACATGCTAGCGGCAGAGGTCACAGTTCGTTGCCCAACCAAGGCGTACAGGCGAGAGAGACGCAACTCCAATCCAGCAGAGGCAGGGGAACACTGTCAACATTCTGGGACAGTTTTCAGAGACCCGCCCAGCTTACAGGCCCTGAGGCACTGGGTACTCTCACAAGGAGTGGAAAGTTTCAAAAGATGGTGAGGGAGTATCGTGTCGATCGTACCAGCGTCCTCCGTGATTCCTCTGTGCCTTTTAATTTTTGGGTATCCAAGCTGGACTCTTGGAATGAACTCGCTCTGTACGCCTTGGAGGTCCTGGCCTGCCCTGCCGCTAGCGTGTTATCGGAACGTGCTTTTAATGCCGCTGGGGGAATTATAACAGATAAGCGCATTCGCCTGTCAACTGACAATGCTGACAAGCTGACCATTATCAAAATGAACAAGGGCTGGATTGGGCCAGACTTTTCATCACCACCAAATGACAGCAGAGTAACATAAAGTCAAATCTACTGTATTATTTCAGGAGGTATATTCCCATGCACCGCTTCACACCCACACATAGGTATATGCTTCCTCATTTCAGCTGTATTTTGCGCTTCTCCTTATCCTCAGCCTCCACCACCACTATATTACCAGGGTGACCTTGGTCCATGTTGCCAGCATTGCAAGTTTCTCCATCCTAATTTTTGGCAGCTTTTTCTTGGAAGGCATAGGCAAAAACTATGGGAGACCCTCTCCCCAATAATGGGAATAATGTTTTTAAGATGCTGTACTGCATGGCTCTTCCAAGGGGCATTTAAACCGTCTAGTTAAGCTACTGCAACCTCCACGTCTCTTTCAAGGGGCATTAAAACCGTCGTGTTAAGCTTCTGCGACCTCCACCACTTTTCCAAGGGGCATTAAAACAGTCTTGTTAAGCTACTGCGACCTCCACCACTCTTACAAGGGGCATTGATATTGTCTTTTTATTCCACTGTGACCTCCTCGTCTCTTCCAAGAGGCATTTAAACTGTCCTTTAAGCTACTGCGACCTCCACCACTCTTCCAAGGGGCAATGATATTATCTTTTTTTCCACTGGGACCTCCACGTCTCTTCCTAGGGACATTAAAACCGTCTTGTTAAGCTACTGTGACCTACACCGCTCTTCCAAGGGTCATTAAAGCCATCTTGTTAATCTACTGCGATCTCCACCACTTCTCCAAGGGGCATTAAAACCGTCTTGTTAATCTTCTGCGACCTCCACCACTTTTCCAAGGGGCATTAAAACAGTCTTGTTAAGCTACTGCGACCTCCATCACTCTTCCAAGGGGCATTGATATTGTCTTTTTATTCCACTGTGACCTCCTCGTCTCTTCCAAGGGGTATTTAAACCATCTTTTAAGCAACTGCGACCTCCACCACTCTTCCAAGGGGCATTGATATTGTCTTTTTATTCCACTGGGACCTCCACGTCTCTTCCAAGGGACATTAAAACTGTCTTGTTAAGCTACTGCGACCTACACCGCTCTTCCAAGGGGCATTAAAGCCATCTTGTTAATCTACTGCGACCTCCACCACTTCTCCAAGGGGCAATAAAACCGTCTTGTTAAGCTACTGCGACCTCCAACACTTTTCCAAGGGGCATTAAAACTGTCTTGTTTAGCTACTGCGACTCCATATCTCTTCCAAGGGGCATTGATATTGTCTTTTTATTCCACTGCGACCTCCACGTCTCTTCCAAGGGGCATTAAAACCGTCTTGTTAAGCTACTGCGAATTCCACCGGTCTTCCAAGGGGTATTAAAACCATCTTGTTAAGCTAATGCGACCTCCACCACTACTCCAAGGGGCATTCAAACCATCTTGTTAACATACTGCGACCTCCACCACATTTTCAAGGGCATTGATATTGTCTTTTTATTCCACTGCGACCTCCACGTCTCTTCCAACGGGCTTTAAAACCATCTTGGTAAGCTATTGCGACATCCACTGCTCTTCCAAGGGACATTTATATTGTCTTTTTATTCCACTGTGATCTCCACGTCTCTTCCAAGGGGCATTTAAACCGTCCTTTTAAGCTACTGTGACCTCCACCACTCTTGCAAGGGTCATTAAAACCATCTTGTTAAGCTACTGCGACCTCCACCATTCTTCCAAGGGGCATTAAAACCGTCTTGTTAAGCTACTGCGACCTCCACCATTCTTACAAGGGGATTAAAACAGTCTTGTTAAGCTACTGCGACCTCCATCTCTCTTCCAAGCGGCATTGATATTGTCTTTTTATTCCACTGCGACCTCCACGTCTCTTCCAAGGGGCATTTAAACCGTCTTTTAAGCAACTGCGACCTCCACCACTCTTCCAAGGGGCATTGATATTGTCTTTTTATTCCACTGGGACCTCCACGTCTCTTCCAAGGGACATTAAAACTGTCTTGTTAAGCTACTGCGACCTACACCGCTCTTCCAAGGGGCATTAAAGCCATCTTGTTAATCTACTGCGACCTCCACCACTTCTCCAAGGGGCAATAAAACCGTCTTGTTAAGCTACTGCGACCTCCAACACTTTTCCAAGGGGCATTAAAACTGTCTTGTTTAGCTACTGCGACTCCATATCTCTTCCAAGGGGCAGTGATATTGTCTTTTTATTCCACTGCGACCTCCACGTCTCTTCCAAGGGGCATTAAAACAGTCTTGTTAAGCTACTGCGACCTCCACCGGTCTTCCAAGGGGTATTAAAACCATCTTGTTAAGCTAATGCGACCTCCACCACTACTCCAAGGGGCATTCAAACCATCTTGTTAACATACTGCGACCTCCACCACATTTTCAAGGGCATTGATATTGTCTTTTTATTCCACTGCGACCTCCACGTCTCTTCCAACGGGCTTTAAAACCATCTTGGTAAGCTATTGCGACATCCACCGCTCTTCCAAGGGACATTGATATTGTCTTTTTATTCCACTGTGATCTCCACGTCTCTTCCAAGGGGCATTTAAACCGTCCTTTTAAGCTACTGTGACCTCCACCACTCTTGCAAGGGTCATTAAAACCATCTTGTTAAGCTACTGCGACCTCCACCATTCTTCCAAGGGGCATTAAAACCGTCTTGTTAAGCTACTGCGACCTCCACCATTCTTACAAGGGGATTAAAACTGTCTTGTTAAGCTACTACGACCTCCATCTCTCTTCCAAGCGGCATTGATATTGTCTTTTTATTCCACTGCGACCTACACGTCTCTTCCAAGGTGCATTAAAAACGTCTTGTTAAACTACTGCGGCCTCCACCTCTTTTCCAAGGGGCATTAAAACCGTCTTGTTAAGCTACTGCGACCTCCACCACTACTTCAAGGGGCATTAAAACCGTCTTGTTAAGCTACTGCGACCTCCACCACTTTTATACAGGGCATTAAAACCGTCTTGTTAAGCTCCTGCGACCTCCACCATTCTTCCAAGGGGCATTGATATTGTCTTTTTATCCCACTGCGACCTTCACGTCTCTTCCAAGGGGCATTAAAACCGTTTTGTTAAGCTACTGCGACCTTCACCACTTCTCCAAGGGGCATTAAAACCGTCTTGTTAAGCTACTGTGACCTGCACCACTCTTCCAATGGGCATTGATATTGTCTTTTTATTCCACTGCGACCTCCACATCTCTTCAAAGGGGCATTGAAACCGTCTTGTTAAGCTACTGCGACCTCCACCTCTCTTCCACGGGGCATTAAACCCGTCTTATTAAGCTACTGCAAACTCCACCACTTCTACAAGGGGCATTAAAACCGTCTTGTTAAGCTATTGCGACCTCCACCACTTTTCCAAGGGGCATTAAAACCGTCTTGTTAAGCTACTGCGACCTCCACGACTCTTCCAATGGGTATTGATATTGTCTTTTTATTCCACTGCAACCTCCAAGTCTCTTCCAAGGGGCATTAAAACCGTCTTGTTAAGCTACTGCGACCTCCACCGCTCTTCCAAGGGGCATTAAAACCGTCTCGTTAATCTACTGCGACCTCCACCACTTCTCCAAGGGGCATTAAAACAGTCTTGTTAAGCTACTGTGACCTCCACCACTCTTCCAAGGGGCATTAAAACTGTCTTGTTAAGCTACTGCGACCTCCACCGCTCTACCAAGGGGCATTAAAACCGTCTTGTTAAGCTACTGCGACCTCCACCACATTTTCAAGGGGCATTGATATTGTCCTTTTATTCCACTGCGACCTCCACGTCTCTTCCAAGGGGCATTAAAACCGCCTTGTTAAGCTACTGCGACCTCCACCGCTCTTCCAAGGGACATTGATATTGTCTTTTTAATCCACTGCGACCTCCACGTCTCTTCCAAGGGGCATTTAAACCGTCTTTTTAAGCTACTGTGACCGCTACCACTCTTTCAAGGGTCATTAAAACCATCTTGTTAAGCTACTGCGACCTCCACGCCTCTTCCAAGGGGCATTAAAACCATCTTGTTAAGCTACTGCGACCTCCACCATTCTTCCAAGGGGCATTAAAACAGTCTTGTTAAGCAACTGCGACCTCCACCACTTCTCCAAGGGGCATTAAAGCCATCTTGTTAAGCTACTGCAACCGCCACCACTTTTCCAAGGGGCATTGATATTGTCTTTTTATTCCACTGCGACCTCCTCCATTCTTCCTACAGGCATTGCATTTCCTCCTAATTTTAGTCAGCTTTTGCTTTTCAATGCATAGGCGAACACTAAGGGAGACCCACTTCCCAATAATGGGTAGAAGGATTTTAGTATGCTGTAATCCACGTCTTTTTCAAGGGGCATTGCAGTTCCTCATAATTTTTGGAAAGCCTTCCATTCACTGCTTAGGCCAACAGTATACAGGAGACCCAGTTGCTATAAATGGAAAAAACGGTTTAGTTAAGGCCCTCTGACCTCCGTGTCACTTCCAAGGGACATTGGAGTGGCTCGAAATTTTTGGTAGGCATTGCACTCACTGCATGCCCTTTAACTCTGTAGCCGAACCACTCCCTTTGGTATAGAAACATATCCTACCAGACATGTGTGGTTGACTGGCCTGATATTGATGTGAATGGTCCCTGTTCCTCCTGCTCTTTCTCCTTTTCCACCACCTCATCCATTACTCATAACCTGAAGCTTTGTTTTAGCGGGAGTCATAGAACTGGGATAGTATCAGGAAAACATCCAGCAATCCTCGGAGGAGGTAGTATATGCGCCAAAACTCTGACCACCTCAGGCCTAGCTGCTACTACATACATGCACTTGCATTCCAAGAAAGCAAAGCAGACACTAACTTCTATCAACATCATGCTCCTCACCTTGGCACTCTCAACTCCCTTGATGGAGAAGCCAGGGCCCACCGGAGGAGTCTGGTTCTCTGGTGGGCTCGTCCAATGCTCCCCTAAAGCAGGCCAGGCTAAGAAAAGTGTGTGGGGAGATGTTCCAAGGAGAAATAGGGGCGTCTGGGAACCGCTTATGGACATCCGGCTGCCCCCAGGCGGCTCGGGACATTGTGTGAACTCCCGGCCGCTTGGCGGCTGGGGACCGAGTATGGACACCCGGCCGCCCCCTGGTGGCTAGGGACCGAGCGTGGACACCCGGCCACTGGGCGGCTGGGCACTGAATATGGATACCTCACTGCCGAAGCAGCCATGAGGCAGTGGCCAGCTGAGGCCTCGTCCAAACTAAAAGGCCCCACTTCAAGTGCAAGCAAGCTAGCAGTATGGTATTGCAGCCTGGGGGTGGGTGGGTGGCAGGCTGCATACTTGCGCTTGCATTGCAAGGAATGGGGGAGGTACTATTGAACACTGCCGTGGGACAAGGACTTGCACAGGGATAGTTGCAATTCTGCATCTTCTGAAGCGGAAAGGATCACTTCTGATGGGCACACTTTTAGGCAGTGACCTGGGTGTCAGAGATGCTTCCAGTGGTCTTCTCCATTCTGTTCCCATGTCTTTTCAGCATTGTATGCATGTGTCACACAGCACATGGCCAGATAAGGTTGTAAAATGTTAAAATGACATTTCCCAGTGAATGCCTTTGTCACGGTTGAAAGCAATACAAAAGTGCAAAAACGCAAAAAAATGCTACTTGTGAACATAGTCCAAAGTGTGGAGGAGGATTTTTGTTTTTGGTTATTTATTTTACATTATACACAAGTCTTTACCCTGGAAAGGAAGTTCCTTAGCATATTTCACAGGAAAACCGTTTCAGTTTAGTTTTTGAACGTTTTATTGTGAGCCCATTAAAGTGGCTTAATATCTCTGAGCACGTTGTTGACAGCAGTGACCTGGGGGACATAAATGCTTCCTGGGGCGATCCCCATGCTGTCCCCATGTCTTTTGAGCACTGTCACTATCGTTTTGGGCACTTTTTAGGCTCTCTACAGACTGCCGGGGGTGCCGCAGCAAAAATGCTCGGGTCTCCCATAGATTGACATTGGGCTCGAACTGAGTATCACGGCAATCTCGGCCCGAGCTTCGAGCACCCGAGCATTTTAGTGCTCGCTCAACACTAGAGCTGACAGCAGTAGACCTTCATGATTTGCTTCTTCAGGTGCACTCAATATGGCAGAGCATTCCTCAGACAACCATTAATACTTTCATTGATAGCAACCAAGGCATTTATGGATACTGAATAAATCAAGATGTTTTGACATTTTTTTTATGATTTGCATGTAATTAACATGTTTGTTGATTCTGTCACTTTCATAATTCCATGACTTTTCCTTCTTGGTGTTCCAATATAAATGTTGAGGAGTGTATATATCAAAGAAAGTTAGTATTTGGGAGTGTGTCCTGCAAAGCTGGAAGACTCATGCAGGAAGGAACTTGCCCAATGTGTTCTTAAAAAAAAACAGGTCTGGATGGAGTACCTTTATTGGTACTAAGGGCCATATACAATGGAGTAGAACATTGCCATTTTCTTTCATTGGCCATTCTTTCTTCATAGAAAATGGAAGATATCTATTGTCATTTTGGCCTTGGTTCGCACTTCTTTAGCCATGATGGTAATGTTCCATGTGTCTTTGTGTAAATGCATAAAAGTAGAATTTCACTTGAAATGTAAAAAATAACATACCTGTTTCAGAGCTGGTTACATGCCTTCTTTTTAGGTCATATTTATTGGTGACGCCCTTCAAGGAGTGTTTCCAGGTTGTTTCTTCAGAAGTGCACCACTCCTCAGCCTCTGGACTTCCTTGTACACTTCTAAAGATTGACAATTTGGATTGGATGCACTATTGGTCTGAAATAAACGTTTTCCTATGACTTTAGTAAAGGCAGCTTGGGAGAAGTGCAGTGACAATGAAGCTAACTGGATACAGCAATCTGGCTATCTTCAGAGAGGTGTTTGCAGGTGTTAAAGTATAGCGCCTTCTAGCTGCGTGCACACCTCACCTAGGTAACTTGCCATTCAGGAACTCGAAGATGGTCATCTTTACGTAAGGCAACAATCTGTTCACCTCTATTTAAAAATCTATTTGTTCTTAAGAACTGAATGGAATTTTAATGAGAAGTTTTTACAAGCACTTTGCAATTTTAACCATTTAGGAATTTACTATTTTAACCATTTGTGAACTTGAGACAACCCTTTTAATCACTGGAACGGTTTAGTTAGCACAAATACTAAGTGGGATATACTTAATTAATTAACATCCTACATTTTTATTATGATACACATAGATGTGAGATACATATCTTAAGGAAATAAAAGTGTAAGAAACAAGAGAAAAAAGCGGGACAATAAGTGACAAAAGGAAAACATTTAAAATAAAACAACACAAGGTCAGAGAAGAATTACTAAAAATCTATAAAGAATAAAAAAAATTGTATAAAAAACATAAGGAGGCAGCAAAGCTGGAGTGCGAGAGATACTCAAAGAAAGTCAAAGAATGTAAAACTAACCTTAGTATGTTCTTCAGTTGTTTAAACATCAAAAAGGTTAAAAAGTAGCAATTCAGGCATTGTGGGGAGTAATGATGAGAAAGTAAATTTATTAAACATTTTTTTCATTGTGTTCACAAAGGAAAATGAAATGTTGCCTGTCTAACCCTGGAAGCACAGAGCAATCTTAAATAGATTAAGGGTCCAGATGGCATTATCCCTTAGGTTCTAAAGGAATTAAGAACTTTGATAGACAGACTGATATTTCTAATATGAAGGCATTCTATTAATAAAGAAACAGTCAATGGTCTCACTCTCACAAAGGGAAGAAGTTGAAAAGTTTATGTAACAGTGAGTTCAAAGCCAAATGAGTTAAAGGGAATGTCAACTTTCAGTAAAAGTTTTCTCATAGGCTCATTTAACTGTAGCAAACTGATCTTTATTAAATCTCCCTAAGCTGAGCGCAGTGTTCCACCGCTGCTCCTGTCACTGTTGTTTGGTTGTAGCTGTAATGTCACTTTGACAGTGCTGCAGCCAATCACTATGCTCAGAAGCTAATGCCATCTACATTGATAGAGGCGCTAAGCTCAATGATTGACTGCAGCACTCTGAATGTGAAGTCCCTGCTGCAGTCAAACAAAAGAGACTGGTGCAGAGACAGAGACACGGGGCTGAAATCGCCAAAAGGGTAAGAAAAGCTTTTTGCTTTTCCTTTTGCAAATAAGTGTGGATTTAGGAAAATGTTTGACAACTCTTTAAACCCCTTTCTGCCTTAGCCAGCTTTCACCTTCCAGACCAGGCCAAATTTTTCAAATCTGACATGCGTCAATTTATATGGTAATATCTTTGCAATGCTTCCACAAATCACAGTACGTCTGAGAATGTTTTTTCATGTCACAATGTACTTTATGATCATGATAAATTTAAATCATGATTTGCATTTATTTATGAAAATATTGAAAACTTGATGAAAATTTAGAAAAATTCTCAATTTTCAAACTTTGACGTTTTTTGCCCTTAAAAAGAATAGTCATACCACATATAATAGTTAATGTGTCTACCTTACTCCAGAATCATTTTTTAAATCTCTCTTTTTGTAACTTTTATAAAAAATGTTATAATATTTTATAACATTTGTTACATTTTAGTTTTTTAACATGGTGGATGAAGAACATGAAAAGATACATTTTTTCTACACAGATGTTTACATAGCCCCAATTTTTTTATTTTCACAAGTATATCAGGAAAAAGTTGACTGCCTACTTTGTTGCAATTGTTCTCCTGAATACACCAGTACCCCATATGTAGTCACAAGCTACTGTTCGGGCACATTGCAAGGCAGGAAGTGCCCTTTTTGAACACAAATTTATCTGAAATATACGTGGATACCATGTCCTGTTCAAAAATTCCCTGAGATGCCAAAACCGCAAAAATTACCCACAAGTGACCGCATTTTGTAAGCTACACCCCACCTCAATGAACTTATCAAGGTACGTAGAGAGAATTTTGAACCTACAGGTGCTTCATAGAATTATATACCATTGGACATTGAAAATGTAAAAATATGTTTTTTTTAATAGACCCAGATTTTTCATATTCATGAGGCAAAGTGGAAAAAATGGATTAGGAAAATTTATTGTGCAATTTATTCTGCGTATGCCGATATTCCTGATTGGAAACTACTGCTTGTGCACATGGCAGGGATTGGAAGGGAAGGAGCACTATTTAGATTTTGACACTCACTTTTAGCTGGAATAGATCGCAGATACAATGTGCTACATTTGAAGATCCAATAAGGTGCAAAAACTACAGAAACCATAAAAGGTCACTGCATTTTGGAAGTTAAAACCCTCAATGAATTCATCTAGGATCACATTATAATTTTTATGCATATCTAAGGTCTCCAAGTTGTAGAAACTTGAATTCTTATTGGATGAAGCAGATCAGGTGGTGTGTATTTGTGTAATGAGGGCACAGACCTCCACTTCCACTCAGACTCTACCACGGTGGAGGTGAATGCTGCTATTGGCTGGTAATATTAAAGATGAGCTAGTTAAACCTTTTCAGGTTGAAGAAAGACGTAAAAAATCAACTTCCAAACCTACTGAGATTTCAGAAGACACTATCTTCAAGCAGTGGTACAGAAAAACTCTGCATATTTCAAGAGAACCATGATTGTTATAAGGGACAATGCTCGATCGCAGCATCAAAGTCTTCACTGCTTGGCTGCTAGTAGGCACCTTAAAGATTAAAGTTAAAAGGAAAATGACATGGCCCTTTCCTAACCCAACCTAAACCCTAAAACCCTACTGAGAACTTTTTGGTCCTGCTTAACTGGGAGATTTATGGTGAAGGAAAACAGTCACATTGGCATCTGGGAGGCTGATGTTGGTTCTTCCCAAAAGTTGATCGTCAGCAGATTAAGAAAATGACAGACTTCACGGATGGAAGGCTTATGACTGTTATTGAAAACAAGGGCGGCTATATTAGTCACTAATATATTCTTTTGCAATTTCAGAAAATGTATTTTTCATATTTTAAGTTGTTTGGTTATTATTCTCACTGCAAGAGATGAAAATAAACAAATGTGAACATTTACATTTTTCGTTTAGTGGCATAATAATCCTGCACACTGATAGTTAACCAACAATTATACAGACATAAATATTCTCCAAAAAAAGGCAAAACCTCACTTTTACTTTCTTAAATATTCAGGTTTATTAACCTCTTGGATTAACTGGCAACACTAGTTGTTTAATAACATAATTACACTATTATGCTAATAAAATAATTAATGGCTTCCTGGTCGCTTCATGTTGGATTATTCTCAAATCTTTGTCAGTTAATGTGCGCCTTTTTTCTCAACACGTTTTCTGTGACACTGTTGACTATTTGCAACAAAACTTTTGATGGTTCTGTAATCACATCCAAATATCTTAGCAATTTCAAGAGTGCTGAATCCATCTGTAATACTTGTAACAATTTTTGACTTTGCAGAGTCAGTTAAATCTCTTTCTTGGCCCATTTTGCCAATAATTCTTCTTGATAAAGGGTGTTGTATCTTTAGGTCGCTTCATCCAAAAAGCATTCCAGTTTATAGAGCTCAGAGTTGGAAAATCTGTATAAAAATGATGATATGGTCAAAATACTCACTTGTCTAATAATTGTGCACACAGTGGACATGTACATCAAATGTTAGGAAGCGATTGAAGAAAGAAATGTAAAACCTTAATAAATAGTCATAGATATTTCCCTGATGAAAGGATAATCCAGGCTTATGCTTAAAAGGGTATTTTCTGAATACCTTCCACAAGAAGCCTCTTTATACATTATTGGCCAATTAATTTATTTAAATAATCTCAAATAAAAATTTTTCTAAAACACCAGCCCTGTCTGTTCTGAAGCTCCCATACATATTGGACTAATTTAGACACAAAGGAGTTACATTAGTAAATGTGGCGCTGGTAGGCTAGTCACTATGACCTACTGCGAATTTGAGACAGCTGCCACAAATTGTCGGAGGGTAAGGGTAAATATACCAAAAAAAGGATAAAAACTTGCGCTGGTATAGTGGACAAAACTGGAGATGGACAAGTTAAAAATTGCCATACTGTATATAAAGGCACCCCATAGCTCAAAAAGACCATCCCTGAGGAAGGAAGCAGGAGCTTTCAAAACGCGTTGGAACTGGTCCTCATTCAGCCTCCATACTGCCTGGATCACGTGTGTACCACGTGCCGCCACGTTACACAGGTCCTAGCAGGTCTGCACCAAGCACTGCGCGCATTTCCGGAATATCGTGAGCAGCGGAAGTCACCGACCGGGACTCTGCACTCGCTCCGGCCGCCAGCAAGACTTCTCCTCTACTCCGTGAGCACCCCTGGTCGTCTCCAGCAGCATCCGCTCATTTCCAGACACACACCCTCGATACAGGTACGAACGTCCAGATTACACTAAGCTGGACAAGTGATGAAGATTCACCTTCACCGGCACTTTTGCATCCATCAGATCTTCCAATACAGCTAATCGTATCTGAACTCTATCCACATTCACACAATCGGGCAAGACAAACTGATCACCTACCTAATCCATCCATTGGTCAGTCCGTCTGATCCACAGGCGCTATCAACCTATACCTTGATAAATACATACAGGTATATAATATACTCCCCCAGCCATTTCAGTTAGTGCACTGCTTTATTAACCATTGCTCCCTCTGTATACCTAGCATAATCTTCCCATCAGCCCTAAAAGGACTCATCAAGGACCCCCTCACCCTCTTCCAGATCCGGTGAGAACTCCACTACAGAAAAGCTGAACACCTCTAAATCCATCCCCCTATCAGCCCTTCTAATCTAAAGACATGTCCTTGAATACCCTGACCAACTACACACAGGTATCTGTTATATCCTTCTAGCCACCCCAGACAGTGTAGCGCAATATTTACTCTTGCATCCTATCTGTATCCAGCTACGCTAGGAATTCGCAAGCTACAAGTGACCATCTTTTTATCCTTTTATCCAGTGACTATTTAACTTATATCAAAATATAATTTAGACACAACCCAACTATAATGATGGGTTTGACCAATGGTTTAATGGAGCCCTGGACAATATTTTATAGAGGAGTTAAGGAACTGGCATGATGTATTTCCGACTACCCATCTTTTTCTTCTCTGTGAGATAAGCTGCTGCCAGACATGTCTGGCAGCAGCTCTTTAATAGAGAACCCAGGAGAGCTTGGCCTAAGAGCTCTCCCATGTATAGGACAGATAGTCAAGATGCCGGATGAACAATCGGCCAAATCATCATCTGGCTAACAGCCATCTAATGTCTTGGCGACTTAATACTGTTAAGTCAGTTATGACCTTCACTAGCCCAGTCTTAGATAGGAAAGACCAGATGAGTAGATGCCTACTTTCCTGTCTAGAACATTCTGATGAAACTAATAAGAATATAATGTTGCAAATGATTAACTCATGGAAGCAATAGTGATTCTTTTTCCTATTTTTCTTAGCGCTTTATTGACGCGTCTTATACATAGCAAATGTGGTGCCAAAAAGCTTCAAAAATTTAGCCCATAAAAGGCTTTAAAATTAGCCTCTATTGTGGGTAAAGTATTTGAAGATTTTCTAAGAGATACTATCACAGAGCATCTCAGTGAAAATAAATGTATAACTTCACATCAGCACGGGTTGATGAGGGATCAGATTTGTTAAACCAATCTGATCAGATTCCATAAGCAATTAAATTCTAGACTGAACCATATATTATATATATTGCTTTTATAATCATTTAGTACTGTGATGCTTAAAAAAATTGTACTTAAAATTATAATGTTTAGACTAGAGTAAAATGAGTGTATCTGGGTAAGTAACTGGTTTGGTAATTTTACAGATGATACCAAACCATGTAATGTAATGAATACAAAGGAAGATAGTAACAAATGGTAATATATAAGTTAGAGAAAGGACAAATGAGTTTCAATACTGTAAAAATGTAAAAAAGGGAAAATACTGGGTAAAAAAGACTGTAGTAATCAGTATCATGCAGATGCTACCAACGCAAAAGAAATTATCATAGAAGGCATAAACAAAGAGTGATTCATGCTACTGACAGGGTCTGATGAAAGTACTAAGATGGCAGCCATGAAGGCCTTTGCTAGTACCCTGGTTGCCATCACTATTTTTAGCCCCACCATCTAACCACACTTCCCGATGGGCATCCTTCGGCCATTGTGACCAACTTGCTTACATGTAAGGATCAGACAAATTGCTGCCCAATATACCTTGTAAATAAAGATTCTTGTTAAGAAGGTTTGGTGGTTGGAAGCTTTGAGTTTAATGTGACAACAATTTAAATTTAAAGAGTTTATACACATAGAAACCCAAGAATATACCCAAAAGATGGAACATTACAACATTCTTTGGAGGATATTTACCACTTTGATTAGTAAATAGTAACTAAAATGATTCTCCACTTCACCCTCCGTTGGGTGGCAGTAAAACTGTACAGTCTGGTGGAACCAAACTGTGTCCAAGAATCAAATCAAAACAAATAGGATCCAAGAGCTATAAATATTCCACTGTGCATTGTGATGCCAAGTTTGCTCACAGCTGCATGAAGTACGAGAAGTGCACCTGGAAGAGTTGAAAGCAGCTTTAAAATGCCATAAAAAAGAAAACAAATATTCTTAACCTTATGCCAGCAAGCAAAATCTCAGGGGAAGTTTATATATTCCAATTCTGATCAGCAACGAGTAATTTTAACAATATGCATGAAATGTTCCTGGAGACAATTTGTGTAACAAAAATCAATTTTTGGGTAGAAAAAGGAAAGCAGACAAAGAACAGCTAAAAGCTCCTGTTGATTGGACTTATTGAAATGTTTATTTTATTTGACCGTTTCACTTTGGGTCAGTCTTCCTGAGCACTCAAGAATTCAAGCTAACATTGGCTAAATATAGAAGAGATCATACCAGCAATAAAATAACAAAAGTGGAGCCGTGACTTGAATTCAGACAAAAAAGTAGCACTTATTTAATAATTTAAAAAGATTAGATTATTTTAGCGTCTAAAGTCGTGAAACAAAAAACTACATGTAATACCTTCATTTCTTGATGATGTCAATGAACTGCATTATCATGCCTGCCTAGCTGCCAATCTTTACAAACATTATGATTTTCATGCATATTTATCTTATATTTTGCTAACACTGTGGCTCTCCAGGTGTTGTCAAAATCTCAGCAAGCCATAACAGATTGCAGGTTTTATTACATGCTGGAAGTTATCGTTGTACTGTTTCGAAGTCACAGATTTCATAAAATATAAATGTATTTGCACACTGAAAACCACTTTATTAGAGCCAATCATCTAGCAGTGCATTGGACCTACTTTGTCTTCAGAAATGCAGTGATTTGTTGTGGCTTACATTTCTCTCGCTGTAGAAATTGTTCTTCTAAAATATTGGCCCATATGAACTTGATATCTTCCCACATTTACACCAAATTAGATGGGGTAGTTGCATGCTTTAAACATCCTGTTCTACCTTGTTGCAGAGCTTTGAAGATTTTGAAACCTAAGGAAGAAAGAAGATCTTGATGTCACATTTCTGGTGGAACCAATTCATGACCATCTGACCATTGAGGCAGGGTACTTTGTCCTGCTTTCCTTCTGCCACAAAGTAAACAGCAGTATGAAGGGTTAGCCACAATGCTTAAATGAGCCCTACTCTCTAAATGTCCATCTACAGGTATCAAAAGACCCGACTAGAGATGAGCGTTGTTCTACTCGAACTGTTCGCCAATCTCAAATTCGAGCTGTTTTGGGCGGTGTTCGAGCCGGTCGGCGAACACGAACAATTTCAGAAAAATTCGGCTGTTCGAGGTTATGTTCGATAACTGTTCGTGCACCAAAATCATAACTGGATTTTTTCTCAGTAATGATGAAAATTAATGTTAATACGCAGTTTGAGTGTACAGCGGGGCGGGGGGAGGGGCAGGGGATGGATCTCTGCAGGAACAATGAAGATCTCCATTTTTTTTTCTCTTTCCCGCATTTGCAGTGGGGAGGTGCAATCTGTCAGCCTATCAGCAGCGCACACACGGAGCGAAGTGCTTTTTTTCACACAAGCAAGGGCATGTGTGATTGGCAGTGTATGTCACATGTCCTTGCCCTATAAGACCAAGCCATTTTCCCCGTCGCCACCATTTTCTCACTGCTGCAGCTGCGTGTTAGACGGCACCGCTGTTGCTGTGTGCGCTATACCTTGTTAATTTCAAGCCAATTTTCGCACAAATATACAGATAGCTTGGGAGTAGGGAATAGTTGTGATTGCAGTCCTTTTAAGGACTAGGTTACAGCATTTCCTACGACTTTTATCAGGCAGGTCTGTGCTCTTAAATAGATAGATTGTGGGAGTAAAGACTAATTGTAATTGGAGTCCTTTTCAGGACTAGGTTACATCAGTTCCTATCAGTTTTTGCCAGGCAGGTCTGTGCCAGTGCTGTGCAAGTTTTTTTCACAGCATTTGGCTGAATCTAGCAAAGCTAATCCTTTTTGGCCTATTGCAGAGTGTGTTAGTCAGTGGAGTAGCCTATCTGTGTTGCAAGATATACCACCTGTGTATAGAATACCAATTTTTTTACTGCACCTAGTGAAGTAAAATCTTTTGGGCATAGCATCATTCTATTAGTCCATCTATACTGACCTCCATCAGGTTGCAAACTGAATATAATTTTTTTCTGCATCTAGCTCTGAAAAAATATTTGGGCTTCTAGCAGTGTGTGGGACTTGGTCTATTAGTCCATCTATACTGACCTCCATCAGGTTGCAAATTAAAAATAATTTTTTTCTTCATTTAGCTCTGAAAAAATATTTGGGCTTCTAGCAGTGTGTGGGACTTGTTCTATTAGTCCTTCTATACTGACCTCCAGCAGGTTGCAAATTGAATATAATTTTTTTCTGCATCTAGCTCTGAAAAAATATTTGGGCTTCTAGCGGTGTGTGGGACTTGGTCTATTAGTCAATCTATACTGACCTCCATCAGGTTGCAAATTAAAAATAATTTTTTTCTGCATCTAGCTCTGAAAAAATATTTGGGCTTCTAGCAGTGTGTGGGACTTGGTCTATTAGTCCATCTATACTGACCTCCATCAGGTTGCAAATTAAAAATAATTTTTTTCTTCATTTATCTCTGAAAAAATATTTGGGCTTCTAGCAGCGTGTGGGACTTGTTCTATTAGTCCATCTATACTGACCTCCATCAGGTTGCAAATTAAAAATAATTTTTTTCTGCATCTAGCTCTGAAAAAATATTTGGGCTTCTAGCAGTGTGTGGGACTTGGTCTATTAGTCCATCTATACTGACCTCCATCAGGTTGCAAATTAAAAATAATTTTTTTCTGCATCTAGCTCTGAAAAAATATTTGGGCTTCTAGCAGTGTGTGGGACTTGGTCTATTAGTCCATCTATACTGACCTCCATCAGGTTGCAAATTGAATAAAAAAATTTTCTGCATCTAGCTCTGAAAAAATATTTGGGCTTCTAGCGGTGTGTGGGACTTGGTCTATTAGTCCATCTATACTGACCTCCATCAGGTTGCAAATTAAAAATATTTTTTTTCTGCATCTAGCTCTGAAAAAATATTTGGGCTTCTAGCAGTGTGTGGGACTTGGTCTATTAGTCCATCTATACTGACCTCCATCAGGTTGCAAATTAAAAATAATTTTTTTCTTCATTTAGCTCTGAAAAAATATTTGGGCTTCTAGCAGTGTGTGGGACTTGTTCTATTAGTCCTTCTATACTGACCTCCAGCAGGTTGCAAATTGAATATAATTTTTTTCTGCATCTAGCTCTGAAAAAATATTTGGGCTTCTAGCGGTGTGTGGGACTTGGTCTATTAGTCCATCTATACTGACCTCCATCAGGTTGCAAATTAAAAATAATTTTTTTCTTCATTTATCTCTGAAAAAATATTTGGGCTTCTAGCAGCGTGTGGGACTTGTTCTATTAGTCCATCTATACTGACCTCCATCAGGTTGCAAATTAAAAATAATTTTTTTCTGCATCTAGCTCTGAAAAAATATTTGGGCTTCTAGCAGTGTGTGGGACTTGGTCTATTAGTCCATCTATACTGACCTCCATCAGGTTGCAAATTAAAAATAATTTTTTTCTGCATCTAGCTCTGAAAAAATATTTGGGCTTCTAGCAGTGTGTGGGACTTGGTCTATTAGTCCATCTATACTGACCTCCATCAGGTTGCAAATTGAATAAAAAAAATTTCTGCATCTAGCTCTGAAAAAATATTTGGGCTTCTAGCGGTGTGTGGGACTTGGTCTATTAGTCCATCTATACTGACCTCCATCAGGTTGCAAATTAAAAATATTTTTTTTCTGCATCTAGCTCTGAAAAAATATTTGGGCTTCTAGCAGTGTGTGGGACTTGGTCTATTAGTCCATCTATACTGACCTCCATCAGGTTGCAAATTAAAAATAATTTTTTTCTTCATTTAGCTCTGAAAAAATATTTGGGCTTCTAGCAGTGTGTGGGACTTGTTCTATTAGTCCTTCTATACTGACCTCCAGCAGGTTGCAAATTGAATATAATTTTTTTCTGCATCTAGCTCTGAAAAAATATTTGGGCTTCTAGCGGTGTGTGGGACTTGGTCTATTAGTCCATCTATACTGACCTCCATCAGGTTGCAAATTAAAAATAATTTTTTTCTGCATCTAGCTCTGAAAAAATATTTGGGCTTCTAGCAGTGTGTGGGACTTGGTCTATTAGTCCATCTATACTGACCTCCATCAGGTTGCAAATTAAAAATAATTTTTTTCTGCATCTAACCCAGCCAATAGTTTTGGCCTAATACCACAGTTTGGCCACTCAGCTCTGCTCGGTTACCATCCATTGTTTTTTTTGTGCAAACAACTCCAGAGTTGTGAATTAGTTAACCACCAAAATGAGTGGAAAAAGGCCTGCTGCTGGTGGAAAGGGGAATAGGCATGTTGGGAAGGGGAAAAAATGTTGTGTCCGTGGGGTAGGTGCAGAAGAAAGACCATCTTCCAGCCAAACTAAAATGTCTACTTCTTTTAGCGGACAATGTGATAAGATCCCTTTCTTACGGCCACGCCAATCGCTACAAATTCCAGATGAGGCACAAAAACAGCAGGTGCTTCAACGGATATCAAGTGCTCCTTTAAGTGGGCTCTCCTCCACATCAACTTCAACATCACAAATACTCCAGTCCTCAAAGGTGTCACCCAAATCGCACTTGCTTCCTCACAGCTCCCAAATCTCCAGCTGCCCGTCTGAGTATGAGGTAGAACAGATGGTTGAGTCTGCAGAGCTGTTTACTCATACTATAGCCTGGGAATCAGAGGTCGACTCCAGCGCTTCTGTGAATCCAGACGAGGAAATGATCTGCACTGATGCCCAGAATCTTTATGAGTCGGATCCAGGACCAGACGCAGAAGGTTCTGACCATAATGTAGACCCTCATTCCCAAACTGTAACTCCTGTTGGTGGAGACAATGAGGAAGATGATGATAAGACTCAAATACCTGATTGGAGCGACAACTTTAGTTTTTTGTCAGGGCAGGAACAGGTTGGCTCTGAGGACGACGGGTGTGATAACGCACAGGGTGATGATGATGAGGTCGGAGATCCCACTTACTGTCAACCCACAGTCAGCCAAGAGATGAGGTCAGCAGAGGAGGTGGAGGAAGATGCTAGTGACGACGAGGTCAGGTTGCGCCTTCCTGGACAGAGACGTAGTACTGGAAGCACGTCAACAACTGCATCCTCAAACACAACTCTGCCTCTCACCACAAGTTGTGGTGGCTCTTCAGGTCGCATGGGTGCTAAGCCTTGCATAGCCTGGGCATTTTTTCAGATCGATAAAGATGACCCAACTCGTGTTATCTGTAACATTTGTCAGCAAAAGCTAAGTAGAGGCCAAAAAATACATAGTTTGAGTACTTCATGCATGAACCGGCACATGGACATGAAGCATAAGTTGCAGTGGGAAGCTCAGTGTGCTACAATGCGGTCTAGCCGGCCGGGCCAACCACCGTCTGCCATATCTTGTGCATCCGCGGCCTCTTCATCCTCTGTGACTGGGGGGACAGCAGTCACACCTGTTTTGGGGCGCAGACCTGCCACCTCTTTACCCGCAACAGCCAGCGTGATTGGCAGGTCATCATTTTCTTTGGAGGTGGTAACACCAGCTGGTCTTGAGCGCTGTCCGACATCGATAGCACCACCTTTGGATCAAGGCAACCTAACATGTCCGCCTGCATCTTCCTCACAGACCGGCAGTTTGCCGGGGACACCCTTATCAACCCCGTCTAAGCACAATAGCCAGCCCTCGGTCCCTCAGATGTGGACAAGTAAAAGACCATTTTCTGCTAGCCATGAGAAAGCTAAGAGGTTGAATTTCACCATCTGCAAGCTCTTGGCTACAGAAATGCTGCCTTTCCGCCTGGTGGACACAGAGGATTTTCGAGACCTTATGTCCGTCGCAGTGCCCCAGTACCAGATGCCCAGTCGGCACTACTTCTCAAAGAAAGGTGTGCCTGCGCTCCACCAGCATGTCGCACACAACATCACCGCTTCTTTGAGAAACTCTGTGTGTGACAGGGTGCATTTCACCACAGACACTTGGACGAGTAGGCATGGACAGGGGCGTTACATGTCGCTGACTGGGCACTGGGTAACTATGGTGACAGCAGGACAAGGGGCTGCTGTCCAAGTCTTGCCGTCCCCACGAGTTGTGCGTCAATCCTCTTTATGTCATTTTTCCTCCACTGCTTCTGCCTCCTCAACCTCCTCTCGGTCTTCCACCTGCACCCAAAGCCTGTCTGGTCATGCCACAAGCTTTCTAACTGCGCAGAAGGGATCCTGCACACCTCCTTACTATGTTGGCAGTAGGGCTCAACGTCATCAGGCGGTTTTTACATTGAAATGTCTGGGAAATGTGAGTCACACAGCTGAGGAGTTGTGGTCAGCTCTGGAGAACCAATTTCATGAATGGTTGTCTCCACTGGACCTGAAACCAGGGAAGGCCGTGTGCGACAATGCTGCAAACCTGGGTGCGGCCCTTCGCCGGGGCAATGTCACACACGTGCCTTGTATGGCTCACGTGTTGAACCTGGTTGTCCAGCAATTTTTAGCCCACTATCCCAGACTAGATGGCCTTCTGCAGAGGGCACGGTCGCTGTGTGCTCACTTCCGCCGTTCGCATCCCGCAGCTCAGCGACTTACATCTCTACAGAAGTCGTTGGGCCTGCCTCTTCACCGGCTAAAATGCGATGTGCCTACCCGGTGGAATTCAACTCTGCACATGTTTCAGCAACTGTGACAGCACCGACAAGCCCTGGTGCAATACGTTCTTACGTATAGCCTGGGCCAACGAGATTCAGAGGTGGGGCAAATCACGCTGGAGGAGTGGTCTCAGATCAGGGACCTATGCACCCTTCTGCACAGTTTTGAAATGGCGACGAAGATGTTTAGTGCTGACGATGCCATTATCAGCATGACTATTCCGGTGATTTACATGCTGGAGCACATGTTAAACAGAATTCGGAGTCAGGTGGTGGCACAAGAGGAGGTGGAGGAAGTAGAGGAGGAGGAGTTGTATGCGGAAGGGCTAACATCTGCAAGGTCCAGACGGTCGGCAGCACCAGGGCGGCAGGCATGTGAGGGTGGGGGAGATGATTTTACCAGGGCGCATGGTAGCAGCCAAACTAGTGAGGAAGGTGCAGGAGCCCAGGAAGAAGTGGAGGACGAACTGATGGAAGACTCATCAGATGAAGGAGACCTTGATCACATTTCTGTTGTGCGAGGTTGGGGGGAGAGGACAGAGGAAGGAAGCATGATTGTTACCTCGCCACCAACACAACAGGGACTTGGTGCTCCTGGATGCGCAACACACATGAGTGCCTTCTTGCTGCACTACCTGCAACATGACCCTCGAATTGTGACAATTAGAAATAATCCTGACTACTGGGTTGCCACACTGTTAGATCCCCGGTACAAAAGTAAATTTGCAGAAATTATTCCTGCCATAGAAAGGGATGCACGCATGCAGGAGTATCAGCAGAGACTGTTGCAGAATCTTACATGTGCTTTTCCACAAAATACCAGTGGTGCACGTAGTGAATCTCACAGTTCCAACTTGCCAACCGTGGTCTGTATGGAATTGTTCAATAAAGGGCCCAAAATTAAGATAACATAGATGGGAGAGGTCTCTATGAATAGGAATTCCTAAGTATTTGATACCCTGTGAGGGCCAGGCAAAGGGAAAGTTGGACTGGATGGAATCCTATATGGATTTAGGGAGTGAGACATCGAGGGCCTCAGACTTCGCTGCATTGATTTTAAAATTTTACCATGTAACAAAGTGATCTATTTCAGCCATAACAGCAGGGATGGATATATGTGATTGAGTGATATATACTAGGACATCATCAGCAAATAGAGAGCACTTGTACTCGGTGCCTCCCACCTCAATCCACCTAATATTGGGGTTATGGCGAATTGATGAGAGCAGGTGCTCCGTCACTAGGATGTATAAGAGAGGGGACAGAGGACATCCCTGCCTTGTCCCATTGGTGATTGTGAAAGGTGATGAAAATGTTCTGACGCACCCCCTGGGCCTTGGGACACCCGGAGCCGGACCCTTTTTGGTGGATGCTGGTGGTTGTAGTCTTCGTGGCGGTGATCCGGTTCCGTGGCTCAGGGCGGTCAAACCAGTGGCAGAACTATTTATGTGGTTTTGATGTTTAAATGTCCGACTACGCCACCCGTGGATTGCGGTCAGAGTGAACCGCCGCTACAGGGCAGACCGCTAAGGCTGGTGTTGTGGGTGCAGCAGAGCGTAGCATAACTCCCCACGGGAGGAGTATAGCCTCAGGGCAGTGTATGCGGAGGATGGGGGTGATGGTGCAGGGCAGCAGCAGTAACGACACGGAGTCAGTGATGCAGTTCAGGGCCTTTACTCACAGTTCTTATTATCCAGACCACGTCTGCAGGTAACGGCTGCCCACGTCGTATTGTGCTCACCAGGTGAGGGGCTCAGACAACTCCCAGATAACTTTGGAGCGCTTCACAGGACCCCCTTTGTGTGTCCTTTGTCTGGCCTTTCTTACCAACACTTCTGTCCGGCTGCCTCGGGCCTCCTCTTGGTAAACTTGGCGCCAGTTTCCCTGACCCTATGTGGTGCCTTCCTAGCGGGTGGAGCAAGGAGCTGCGCCACATAAAATGTCAGAGCCTCCGGTTTCTAGCTGAGGGTCGTTTCCTGCCTCCACTAGTTCGGGGACCGGTCTCCCCCTTTGGCCTGACCCCTCCACGCAGGTGGATTCGGGCGTGCGGTGGCGACTCGCCCGTCCGCACCCCTGGGATCCCTTCATTCCTCGTTCCTGGAGCCTTCTCCGCTCCTCTTCCTTCCTTCTCCCTCTTGCAGGCCTGGGCCTCTGTTACTAGGCCCGCCTCCGGAGCAGAGCTCATGCAGAGCCCCTGCTCCCTGCCACTTCTGCTCAGACTTCTCTGCACTGAACTAAGATGGTGCCCACCTTTTATACTCCCTTCTCAATGCACCCAGGAACTGCTTCCTCCCTGCTCCTGCACTGCAGGGTTCCCCTTCCTCAGTGTTCCCTCCCCCCACTCCAGCCAGGGACAGGGACTGTCGTGCCCATCTCAGGGGCATATTGGTCGCCCTGCCCCATGGCAATGTGGTGTAATGCATGCAGGTGTCGGGTCCTGATCCACACTCCATCCTTATCTGAGAGTGAGATATCACACCTCTGGGTGAGGTGCAATACGTCTGTAGCAACCGAGCCCTCGGTGCTACAGTTCCATTTATCTTCAGCCTAGGTGACGTATTGTGATACAGGGCCGTGATTTTGGCTATAAAAGGGTCCCCTAGACCCCTACCCCAAGCTTTTTAAGAGAATCATATATGGCGTGCCAGGAGACTCTATGGAATGCTTTCTCAGCATCCAACGAGAGTATCTACTTACAAATTTTTAACTGCATCTAGCCCAGGAAATACTTTTTGCCTAGTAGCAGTGTCTGCTAGTCAGCGGATTATCCCGGCTGTTAAGCAAGCTACACCACCTGTAGTTTGGACACTTAATTTTTTCAAAGGAAATGCTTCGGGACCACGGGATACTTAGTGAAGAGCATCAGGAGGCACCCCAAGGCATAGGGGCTGGGACTGGCACTAGGATGCCTTGCGGTGGACAGCCGAGCTCGATCCTTATAAAAGCTTTTTAACTGCAGCAGCTTTAGTGGACGCTACTGGAGCTGGAATTACGCGGCTGCTGGCATGAGACTTGCCCTCCAATAGATCCTTGTAAATGGATTTAAAGTGTATTCATTCAAATTAGAGGGACAATTTAAATTAAAAAGCTTAGAGCTGCCTCCACCACAGGGGGGCTCTCTCGACCCACCAGCGGACAGGCACCAGTATTGGGAGAGGGGGGCTGGCCGTCAGGGTTTACCGCGGCTCTGGCACAAACCCGGCGACACGGAGGTGGCACGGGCAGGAGCGGACTGGCCGTCTCGGCTTCTCACTTTTTGGATTTTAGAAGGGCATGACATGCCTATATCTGTGTCTCCCCCTCCTTTTACTCCTCCACCTCTTTTCTTTTCGCATGACTATATGTACTTGTCACTTTTCCATGTGTTAGTTGTGTCTTCTGAGCAGTTTGTCAGCTTTTGGACACCTTTGAAGGTGTTTTCTATGTGTTTCTATGTGTTTTTGTTTGCCTGCCATTGGTTTTAACGGTGTTCGAAGGTGTTCGACGAACAGTTCGACGAACAGTTCGGCGAACACACGGGTGTTCGACGAACCGAACCGAACTCGAACACTACGGGGGTGGCTCAACACTAGACCCGACGTGTTCCAATAAAACATTTGCCACACTGTTTCTTCATCCTGAACTTCTAACACTGAACAGAAAGGGTTCATCGATTCATTTATGCCTAATTTTGACCCTCTGATCAGCTTGTTCCAACAGCAATCTGGGTATGTGTGACCAAGCAATGTTTTTCCACTGATCATTGATGGAATTGTTGTGCTCTTTTACCCATTGGTTTCTTGCCTGTTCGACTTAGACAGCAATCACATCTAACCTGGGTGACTGTGGTTGTAGCTGATCCATGCTAAGAAATGTTGAATGGCATACAGATGCTTTAGCTTGAGTGTTAGTATTGCATTCAGATATAATCTGCTAGACTGTTTACGGCTCATCATCACATTATTGATATCTTCCAGCGACCTCTATTGTCAACTCATTAAGCTCTCAGGATTCTCTTTTCATTGGATATCATTCTCAACACAACCCACAAAATTGACAGTCTTTAAAATACTGCCCTCCGCTATATTAGCACTTGTGTAGTCACTCAAATAGTTAATTTTTTTCCATTTAATATAAATTCACACTTGAACTGATCCACAGAAAATCTGATCAGTGTATTTTACAATGCACTGGGAGTCACGTATCTAATTTTTATTCAGAAGAGCTCCAATTGTGAAAGTGCAATTGTCTCTAGTAAAGAGTTAATTCAGTGGGCCCAACTTATGAAGGTTTTCATGAATTTTCTAGTGTAAAACACTTTAAAATTTCGCAAAATATTTTCACAACTCAGAGTTGAGCAAAAATTTAATGATTTTTGGTGTATTCAAATCAGTCTCGGCCAGTTTCACCAAATTGAGGCGAGCATGGATGGGACACAGCATGGTGAAGCTCATCTGGCAAATACATCAAAGTTGCCCGTCAGTCTGTCCATTGTCATCTACACTATTCCGCCGGTGCCTGTGAAAGTACGCCATGCCCACACAGGCCTCCACCTGCTGCTCATCGTGTCTGCTAAACTATACTGCAGCTGCCAGGGCTGCCGTTACTGGACCTGCACTACCAGACATCTACTTGCCTACCCTGTTACGTTTTCACACTGTGTTGCTTCTGCCACTGCCACTGCACAAACACCAGGCACAAAAATTCTGACTGTAAAGTGTATTTATTGCACAATACTATGGTGTTGCTATCATTGCTAGCCCTACACTACCAGGAATTCACTTGCTTGCCCTAGCATATTTTCATACCATGAGGCTCTTGCCGCAGCCAACGCCATTGCCACTGTATAGCCCCACAACTCCTGGCTGCACACTGTCTTTTATAGTGCTATACTGTACTGCTGTTTCTGGGGCTGGCATTGCTAGCCCTATACTGCCAGACATCTTTTTCCTGCCGCATCTTATTTTTTTTTACCATGCAGCCTCTGCTGCTGCCACAACCGCTAAATACCCACACACATCTCCTGTGCTTGACCAGTGTGTTATATAGCTATATTGTATTACTGCTGAGAAGCGTACCCTCTTTAGGGTACATAAACATGAAACAACTCCAAAAATAGAGATCAATTTTACTGTTTTTATGACAAGCTATTGATTCTTCACTTTAAAAACAACTAACCTCTTCCTGTTCTCTAAATAAAGGAATAATTTTTGGACAACTTGATAAAAAACCTTTGTAATTTTTAGTCATTTTGATAATAGCAAATCTTTTGCAAATCTAAAAAATGGAATATTTTTTTTTGCTCAGAGTTGAGAAGACATTGCTTTCAAATGGCAAATCTGCCACCTAAATAAGTAAAACATTTTGGGCAGCTTGTGAAAAATATATAGCTTCTTCATGTATCAAAAATGGAGCTCTTGATAATTTCTAAACAAGAATAATTTTAGCACTAAAAAGTTAGGGCTTCTACTGTTTTCACTGCTTGTGTATGAACACCAGCAAGGCAGGCATCAGCTCCCCAAAAGGGATAATTTTTGGACTGTTTTTACAATTTAAGTAGACTAAAAAGTCTGTTAGTGCAGAGAGTTCTTAAAGGGAAACTGTCACCAGAAACAACGCTACTAACCTATAGATATGCAGTTAATCTGCAGATTAATAGCATTAATAACCTGCCTGGCTCCTGCACAGACCAAATGCAGCAAGGAGAAAAAAACTTTATTCTCCCTGGCAGTATTCGGTTTCAGTCACAGGGGGCGGTGCTGGCGCTGGTTCAGTCACCGCTCTAAGAATACAGATCAGTGGCTGTAACGCGGCCCCCTGACCTGACTTACACTCAGTCTGCATTGGGACTGACTGTCTGTCAGGGCCAGGTGTGTGGTTACAGCCAACTACAGAAGATTAACTGCATATCTACAGGTTAATAGTGTTATTTCTGGTGACAGGTTCCCTTTAAATAGACTGTTGGTAACTAGCAGTTACCATCTGATTTCCCTTCGTCAGATATGTTGTGGTTACTTGGCCATTAATTAGACTGTGTGTATGTTAAATAGCTCAAAGGGATTCATTATAGTACTAGAAGAATTCAAAGTACTATACGGGTAGTTTTTGGGCAATTGGAGAACTTGTGATTTTTGGAAAAATCAATCGTAGCTGGTAAAAGCTTTAATCATTTCTAGTTTTAAACATTATCAACATTCAATGCATGAGGTCTTTTTGCTTTTCTATTATTCGGCTACTTATATTAGAGATGTATATTTATAATGTTTGCTGTATCTGTAATGTCTTATTTTTTTTAATTTTTCTGTCAGTTTTCAATGTCAAATTCCTACACTATGTGTTATTTGATCTATTTATCTCTTTGTTATATGCTCCGTCTGCATTCTTTGGCCCTAATGTGCTATTTCTCTTCCCTGTCCCTGCGTTGTATATTCATTCTTTCCTTTGTTCTTTCATTATAGAGCTGCACACTGTTGCCCTGACATCATAATGATGCTCTTCTCATAGTTTGAGAATTGATGATATAGACAAGCAGAATCACTATCTAGATAGAGAGCTAATGGATTTTAACTGTTTACCATCCAAAACAGCCTTAATAATATTTTCTCTGGCTATGTTATCTAGAGCTAGCGCTGATGATACAGCAGACCAGAGTAGAAATTGAAAATGTACTGAGAAATTATACAATGCCTACAAAATTATACAGTTTTTAAAAGGAATCTGTAAGCAGGTTTTTGCTATGTAATCTGATGACAGCATAAGGTAGGGGTTAAAACACCGAATGTGTCACATGTCAAGCTGTGTGCTATTGTTTACTTACACTTAAAGTTTTATCACTAGGACATTATTGTTGCTGTGACTAGCTGGTGTACTGGCATTTGTACAACTCCACCCCCTCCTATGATAAGCAGCTCACTGTCAATAGACTATGTATACCATATGATGTACTAAAGGATGCGAAGAAAATATCAAGTGAGGTTAAATGATGAAAAAATGTCACAATTCCATCATTGTTTTTTTTTGTTGTTACAGTGTTCATTGGGGTAAAGATGTCCAGGTCAGTACTATTACACCAAAACCAAACTTGTATAGTTTTTTTTATTAGTTTCATGGCCTAAAATTTTTTTTCCATTTTCTGAGAGCTATAGTTTATTTTATTTTTGCGTCAATTCCCCAGTGTGCAGTAGTGAGAGGATCTTTTCAAATGCAAATCGCCAAATTTGACAAGAAAATTTGCATGAATATCACTGCTACAAAACTTATTAATGCTTGAAAAGTACACGTGAGGGAGAGGAGTGAGAGAGAAAGAGCCCTATTGAAGTTAAGAACTTACACTCTACAGGACAGAGATAGGACCCCTCTGACTATATGAGCTCGAACACTACAGAAGAGAGAGGTAGAGGACCCCACTGATCATAAGAGCTTACACTCTATAGGGGAGGGAGAGGATGCTCCTGACCATGAGGGTTTACACACTACAGTAGAGAAAGAAAGAGAACCCCGCTGACCATAAGAGCTTACACTCTGCATGAGAGAGAGAACTCTGCTGACTATAAGAGCTTACACTCTACATGAGAGCGAGAACCCCGCTGACCATAAGAGCTTACACTCTGCATGGGAGCGAGAACCCCGCTGACCATAAGAGCTTACACCCTTCAGAAGAGAGATGATGAAATTATGGTGAAAAGATATCTGGCACTCTGTGAGTGGACTAAAATCTTCAAATTTTTTTCAGGAACATAAATATTGACAGGACAGCTCAGTCAGCAAAACCAACGCGTTTTGACCATAAGGTCTCAATCATGAATCTCAAAATGTTCGAACTCGCTTGAAATTGTGAATATCAGGAATTTTGACTTCGACTCAATCCTCCCCGGACCAATCTGCTTATCTCTAACAAAGATTATCAAATATTTGGAAACTCAAATTTGCCAGGATTTGTAAAAAAATTTTTAAAAAATTCAAAAAATGTATTCACTGTGAGTAGCAAGTACTCTGATTGCCCTGGAAAGATGTGTATAACACTCTGGGGACTTTGAGGACTGTATGCAACCCCTTTCAATCTCTTAGATCGCAACTGGTAATTAACCCATATTCCATTCAATAGCACAACACACTGACAGATTTTTCATGCTTTTTTTTTAAATTAACCAATGGTGTAAAAATTTATGAGCCTTACTCATTTGTTATCAGGAAGACTGTTCTGGGCAGGACACTGACTCAAACTGGCAATATCTCTGTTAGGGCTCGTTCATACTGTCGTATAACATGGCCGAGTACTCTTTGATGTGTTATCGGATAGCAGTCAGCCCAATGTTATACTATGGGGCAGGTGCAGATCTGCAATTATTTTCTCCAGGTGCAGATCTACAATTATATTGCTTCCAAGAATCGCATCGCACGCACTCCTACAAGTCTATGGGTGCGTATGAAACATCGGACTGCATTCGGATGTCTTCCCATGTCATCTGAGTGCAGTCCGGTTACCATGGTTGTTGTTAATGGAGGCGAATTGGCATGAGAAAATCATCACAGTATTTGTATCATACATACATGTCTTTTGTTATGTTTCCTATAACCCTATTTGGTCTCTCTGGTGACATCTCCACTTCATTAAAAAAAAGTATACATCATTTTGTATATTTGCATCAGTCTTTATTTGTGCATTATCCTATTTTTTTGTAGGTTTGTCTTGTATACTGGGCTTAGGTACGAAACTTACCTTCTTGCCATGGATTACTAGATCAAATTTGACTACAGAATCTAGTAGTTTTGGTTCTTTATTACT
Organism: Phyllobates terribilis; assembly: GCF_046119375.1. Lineage (NCBI taxonomy): Eukaryota > Metazoa > Chordata > Amphibia > Anura > Dendrobatidae > Phyllobates > Phyllobates terribilis. The sequence goes on from NW_027362772.1 coordinate 142,917,278, forward strand.
GTTGTGTTTTTTTTCTTTTTTTGATACTTTATTTTCCTCAGTGTTAGAGATAGCAGAAGGGAAGGGGAGGTGGGTTGTACACAAATCTGGAGTGTAGAGAGAAGAAAGTATCTTGTAAGGCAAAGAATTAAAGGCAATAGAGAAGAAGGGACGCAAATGGAGAGGAAACTACAGCATTGAAGTTGTGTTGACGCATAAAAGCAAGTTTACACACAGCGCCCTAGAAAAACACAGAGCTCACATCCAGTCTATATTACTGGACATCCCCACAAAAGAAAGGTCTAAAACTTAAATCAAGATGAAAGCTGTATATCAGGGGGTCTGAAAGTAAATAAAATGATGAAGGTTGAAGATTGAAACGTAGAGCAATTTTATTAATTTAAGGAAACAAATAACATACAGAACATCATTTTTTCCATGCCAAAAGGAGTCCATAGTGTTTAAAGCACCACTCGTCAAAAAAGCGTTAGTTTTTTTTTATCATCACTGGAGTGGCACTTCAAATATAAGCTTCCTGCCCCCAGTCATATACTCACCTTCCGGCAGCTTCCCTTCTTACCGACGCTGCTCCGGTAGTCAGGAGCTACATCACAAGCTCTCTATTTAAGTCTATGAGAGCCAGAACTAAGCCAGAACGAGGCTCTCGTAGACTTGTATTGAAAAGTGACCTCCGACGCGCTCCAGCAGACACTAGAGTGTGCCGGCAGGTCACTTTTCACTGGAGACGGACCAGAGCGAAGCTGGAAAAGAATGAAGGGGACAACAGGTAGACAGTGGGCAGGGGACTTACATTTAAAGCACCACTCCAGCAGTGCAATAAAAAAAACGCTGGCATGGTGCTTTAAGAGTATTCAAAAATAATTGTGATTATGCTAGGTGATACATCATAATACATATATTTTTGAGCCTATGATTCTGTTTTTTGCAAAAGTCATTGCTCAAAAATAAAAATGTATAGGGATGATGGTGAGCCGTAAAGTGGACGTGTTATACTGTCCATTTTTTGCCAGATTAAGTGTTGGATATTGAGTCACATCATTATATGTAGACCCACACATAGCTAATTCAATCATCTGTTGCTCATTGATGCTGTTGTCTTACACTGCTGGAATATTTATACCACAGAAGACAGATAACTAAGTGTGAACAATGCTAGGATATCCAAGCTTCTATGAATCCATGATGGATCCACAAGTTGTTTTAGAGTATAAGATAATAGATGTGCATTTAGGCCCTTTCTAAGAACTATCCACTAAATGGGACCTCAGCCTCAATTTTTAGAGCTAGAGATAAGTATTTATTTTGTGATTTCATGCCACAGTTTTTACAGGGAACCTGTCACCAATTTTTTTGCTTTTAAACTCTACCCTTCCTCTTTAAGATCATATGAATTGGGTTGCTACAACCCCTTTATATTCTCAGAGTTGCCCCTGCATACTTCCGAAAATGTGTTTTATTCATGTCCTGAGTGTCATGGGTTTACTGTGACTGAGAGGAGCCATTAGACCTCCGCATCTGATTACATGTACTCCTGCACTGATTAGAAGCACTTCTTACTTATATTAAACAATGTAGGTTTCTGTCAGCATTGCAGGGGTTAATTTGTTCAGCTTGAAGTCTCTGAAGTTTCCTCTCCTCTCTCCTTAATATTCTCGCCTCTGGCAATCTGGATTGCCAGTGTTAAGTCTTGTAGTGCCTAGTGAGGAGAGGAGAATTATCGGTTTTGGTAGATGCATTTTGGAGACTTTTTCTGTGACTGTTGCTTGGTGTTTTGACTGTGTGCATAGTCCCCATCCTCATCTATTTATTTTACCTACCTAATCTCTCCGGTGCTTCCTTCTGTTGTCTGTGAGTGCATATTATGTATGATTGGTATGTTCATTTATTCCTGTACGTCCTTACTTGTTTGTCTGCTGTGTGTATTTAAATACACTATTCCTCCTACTTTTCTGGGTGGGGGTAGAGACAGAATAGGGCTGATTCAGGAGCTCAGCAAGGTATGTGGCCCCAGCATCTTCACCATCAAAAGCAACCTGGGGAGCAGGGATAGCTAGGGCACCCCTAGCATTACGGACAGTGAAAGAGACCCTGGTTATCAAACAACAGAATGTAAGTGGATGATGTCATCCACACAGTGCCCGATGACTCGTGCCTGCACAGTGAAATCAGAGAGCAGCGCAGGTGTTACACACTCTGCCCCATTGAACAGCAAGGAAGCTGGTGACTTGACTTTGCTCTGCTGGTCTGATTCCACTGCACCAGTGTGAGACTTTGAGCACTGTGTGGATGATGTAGAGACGTCACCCAGTAACATCCAGAGAGAAAAGGCAGTGTTTGAAAAGACCAGGACGGCACTGATCGCAATCTGGAGACACCCATTGGACCGAACCACACAATTTACATGCAGTGCAGAAAAAGTATAAAACAAATTTTCAGAGGTTTGCGGGGTCACCTCTGAGGATATAAAGGGGTTGTAGGAACATCATTCATAAGACCATAAAGTGATTGGCAGGGTTTGTAAATGAAACAACTGAGGACAGGTTCACTTTAATCAGGTTAGGACCTTTTTTTCTCTGCTGCAACTCCTTTTTAATTTGATTTATAATTTGGGATGATAAGTTATTATTTATTTTGCATCAGGCAATCAGTTTCCAAAGACATTAATTAAAAAAAAGTCTAAACTAGCATTCTGGCTAATTCTTTGATGTTGAAAAATAAATTATCCGGTTACACTTCTTATTTTTATGTAAGTCAGGTGGCATAACTGATGCAAACGTTACAGATACACAAGTCTGATACAATAAGAAAGCAAAAGCTTAAGTATAAATATAGCAATAAGCTATAAAAACCTGGATGAACAAACACTCTTCCATCATGACATTGACTGAGTATTAGTCCTGCTAGGAATACAGGAATCTGTTATGTGTCTTTACGCTGGTATTTTCGACTATTATATATGAAGCTATTATGTTAGGAAATTCAATCAAGACTCTGGCTTCCTATGGTAGTTCAAGAGCAACACACTTTTCTAATCTTTCTTCTGTGGGACTGCAAGCCACAAAAGACACTATATTTTCTTAGCTGTTCCAAATACTGAGCAACTAGTTCAAGCTTTCTGAGGGTTAAGAGCTTTGTGCTGGTCACCAATATACTTTAACATGTACAACAAGTCATAGCCTTGTACAGCCGATTCTTGGTGAAAGGTCAATGTGCTCATAAACTACATTGCTTGAAAATAAAGTAAAAAACATTATGTCTATAATCAGGGAATTATTAATGATCCATCCTGCTGTAAATATCAACATTTATCATTCTATTTTCATATAGAATATCTCATATTTCATATCTATATATTAATTCTCCTTAAATTTGCGATTTTTTCAAAACCTATGAATAGCAGAGGATGTTATAAAATAAATAAGTAACTTAACCTTACCCGCTGCTCCAGCGCCACGGCACTGGTGTCCTGACAATCTTTGTTAGTTGTCCCCCATTGATGCGTTTCTGACTTGCATGTAATCGCTGATTTGATTTTGCTGTTACATGTAGACTTTGCTATTATGACCACTGATAAGGCACAGAGCTTGATGGTTAGCATACTTTACAGATGCATTGAACTTGGTGGTTAAGGCTCTTGACAGGAACAGCCTCTTTAATACAGACAGTGGCAGTTTTTTCTAGCTTCAGAAACAGTGCAGCAGCTTTTGGTTATTACAGGTCATCTAGCAGTATATCAAACTCATATCAGTCCATGATGTCTCTCACAGGAACAGTCTGTAATGTGTACTCAGCGTACAATGATATTCAGAGATGAACACACTCATAATTCAGGTCAGTCTTTTTTTCCTTTCTCAGGTCTTTGAGGCTCACAGTGTTATGATCTGCTACAAGCACTAAGGAAAGACAGGAGATCTGTCCCTACAATAGAACTAAACTGGATCCATACGATGTAATGGGGAACCTGATCCTGCGATCAGACCCGCTAAAGTCCTCAGCTAGTCTGTACGAAGACCTATAGATGCAAGGGAGGGATCCCTACAAGAACTAGGGACTAGGATAAAGTTGGACACCTCCTAGCAGAAATTGTAGCAGTAAAAGACAAACACACAACATAGAACATAGAGGTCAGAAGACCTAACAAAACTAACAGAGAAAGGTAACAGAGCACCAAACTAGCTCAAGAGTAGAAATTACAATGAAGTCCAGCAAGGCCAGGAGGGCGGAGCCGGATTAAATAGGCAAAAAAGGTCATGTGACCAGCAAACTAGAAAAAAAACAACTGGAGAGTTCTAACAGTACCCCCTCTTCTAAGAGGATCCTTCGGATCCCCTAGGCCCGGGCTTATCAGGAAACCTCCTGTGAAACGCTCTGACAAGTCTGGAAGCAGAAACATCATCCGCCCTCACCCATGAGTTATCCTCGGGTCCGAAACCCTTCCAAGCAACGAGATGCTGCAAACTCCCTCTATACCGTCTAGAATTTAGGATGCGGGAAATTTCATATTCCCCGTCCTCCACCACCGGAGGAACCGTGGCAGAGGCGTCACCAACTGACACATCAGCTCTTTTCAACAGAGAAACATGAAACACCGGATTAATCTTCCAGGAGGTAGGAACCTCCAACCTAACAGCAGATTGGTTAACTATCTGAAGCACCTTAAAGGGCCCTACAAACTTGGGACCCAATTTTTTAGAAGGAATCCTCAATCGCAGATTCTTAGAGGACAACCAAACCATGTCACCAATAGCAAACGAAACCTCTTGCCGTTTCCTATCAAAGTACCTCTTAGATTTTTTGCTAGCCTCCTGAAGATTATCACGCACATCCGTCCAAACTCTCTCCAAATCACTGGAAAAACTCTCCTCCTCAGGAACAGTCGATACCAATTTGGAGAATGACCCAAAAGACTGTTGTCTCCCAGAACAACAAAAAAAGGCGAACACCCAGCAGAAGAGGATGTATGGTTGTTAAGAGCAAATTCAGCAAGTGGCAGAAACTCAGACCACCACTCTTGATTGTCTGCCACAAAGCAGCGCAAGAGCTGCTCAACATCCTGGTTCTTTCTTTCTGTCTGGCCATTAGACTCAGGATGATACCCAGATGAAAACGACAAATGAACTCCCAACCTGTCACAAAAGGCACGCCAAAAACGAGCCACGAACTGAGGTCTCCTATCAGAAACAATGTCAGTAGGAACGCCATGTAGTCTGACAATTTCCTTGACAAAGGCATTAGCGAGTGTCTTAGCGCAAGGCAGTTTGATGAAGGGAACCAAGTGACACATCTTGCTAAAATGGTCCACGACCACCCAGATGACCGTGAAACCTTCAGAGTGGGGAAGGTCAGTAATAAAGTCCATAGCCAGATGTGTCCAAGGTGCACTTGGAACCTCCAGAGGGCAAAGCAACCCCGCAGCAGGAGCATGCAAAGACTTAGATCTAGCACACACAGTACATTGACGCACCCACTTAATGACTTCCTTCTGCCATCCAGGCCACCAAAAACTGCGACCCACAAGTCTCTTGGTCTCAGAAATTCCTGGATGACCTGCCAACCGAGACTCATGACACTCAACAAACCAATCTCTCCTAAAGGTCCTAGGCACAAACAACCTCCCATGGGGAATGCTAGATGGGGCATTCTCCTGAGCTTTAAGAATCTCATCCTCCAAAATGGAGTCCAAAGCAGCAATCACAACACCTTCTTGTAAAATGCTCTCCTCCTCCTCCTCAGCACTGACCATGAGAGAAAAGCTGCGAGACAAAGCATCCGCCTTAACATTCTTGGTACCCGGGATGTAAGTAACGGAAAAATTAAACCGCGAGAAAAAAAGTGCCCACCTAGCCTGACGGGCATTCAAGCGCTTGGCAGCATCAAGATAGATCAGATTTTTATGATCAGTGAAAACCTGAATGGGAAATTCAGCAACTTCCAAGAGATGACGCCAGTGTTCAAATGCGAGTTTAATAGTCAGCAATTCCCGATTACCAATATCGTAATTAAGTTCAGTCTCAGAAAATTTTTTTGAAAAAAAGGCACAGGGATGTACTCCATCCTTGCTTTCCTGAGACAACACCGCACCGACCCCCACAGAAGAAGCATCAACCTCAACCAAAAACGGCTTAGTCACATCAGGCTGCATAAGGATGGGAGCAGAGGTGAACCTCTCCTTTAGAAACACAAAAGCTTCAATGGCCTCAGAAGTCCAGTGAACCACATTAGCACCTTTCCTGGTGAGATTGGTCAGCGGTTTGACAATAATAGAAAAATTTTTTATGAATTTTCGGTAATAATTGGCGAAACCCAAAAACCTCTGTATCGATTTCAAACCAATAGGCCTAGGACATTCCTGCACAGCTTGAACTTTAACCGGGTCCATCTCAAAACCTTCACTGGAGATAATGTAACCCAAAAAACTAATTCTCTGTACAGCGAACTCACATTTCTCTAGCTTAGCAAAAAGCGAATTGTCCATTAATAACTGTAAAACCTCACGTACGCTCTGCCAATGAGACTCCAGATCAGGCGAATAAATCAGAATGTCATCCAAATACACAACCACATTTTTGCCGATCAAAGGTCTAAGGATGTCATTAATAAGATTCTGAAAAAATGCTGGAGCATTGGTAAGACCAAAAGGCATAACCAGATTCTCAAAATGACCCACAGGAGTGTTAAAAGCAGTCTTCCATTCATCACCCTCCTTCATGCGCAACAAATTGTATGCCCCCCGGAGATCAATTTTAGAGAACCACTTGGCCCCCACTAACTGGTAAAACAAATCAGGAATCAATGGCAGTGGGTAAGGATTGCGTACAGTAATTTTATTAATCTCACGAAAATCCAGACAAGGACGTAAACCGCCGTCCTTTTTTTTAACAAAAATAAATCCAACAGCCACAGGAGACTTGGAAGGCCTAATGTGACCGGCGGCCAAGCTTATCTGTATGTATTCCTCCAAAGCCTTTCTCTCAGGAATAGTAAGATTAAATAAACGACTTTTAGGAAGAGTCGCTCCAGGGACAAATTCAATGGTACAATCATAGTCTCTATGGGGAGGCAAAATTTGTGACTTCTCCTCAGAAAAAACTCTCCAAAAATCCTGAATAGGTACAGGTAATTCCCCTTTTTCCACCGCAGCAATACGTCCGTTACAACACTTGTCATAACATTTAGGGCTCCAGGACTTAATTTCATTGGTAGACCAATCCAGTACAGGATTGTGCAATTTTAACCAGGGCAACCCCAAAATTACTGGAGAAGGCAAATTATTTAATACTACCAAATCCAAATTCTCTTGATGAATGCCATTAATAGTGAGGGGAAATTCACAGACCTTGTGAGTAACACTCTTCAAGGAAGAGCCATCAACAGAAACCACAGCAATAGGGGATGACAATGGTTTAGGTTTTAATTTAAGTTTTTCAAAGAATCCCCCATCAATCACATTCAGAGTAGAACCACAATCCACAAATACCTGAAATTCAATTAATTCTTCCTGAGCAGCGGTAGTAGCAGATAGGAATACTCCCTTAGAATTTAAACAGGCTATAAGTGCATGACTGACCTTTTTTTTTCTTTTTGGCTGGACTTACTGTTATGATCTGCTACAAGCACTAAGGAAAGACAGGAGATCTGTCCCTACAATAGAACTAAACTGGATCCCTATGATGTAACGGGGAGCCTGATCCTGCGATCAGACCCGCTAAAGTCCTCAGCTAGTCTGTACGAAGACCTATAGATGCAAGGGAGGGATCCCTACAAGAACTAGGGACTGGGAGAAAGATGGACACCTCCTAGCAGAAATTGTAGCAGTAAAAGACAAACACACAACATAGAACATAGAGGTCAGAAGACCTAGCAAAACTAACAGAGAAAGGTAACAGAGCATCAAGCTAGCTCAAGCGTAGAAATTACAAGGCCAGGAAGGCGGAGCCGGATTAAATAGGCAAAAAAGGTCATGTGACCAGCAAACTAGAAAAAAACCAACAGGAGAGTTCTAACACACAGCTCAGGTCACAGTGGACTTACTTTCTTGGACCATGGCAGAGATTGTCATCACGAGCCTTACTCTGTCGTAGGCCATAGAACCATTATGAGTTAAAGCCAACAGCTTCTTTCACTGTCACTGTTTTACTACTATAGACCACAATTTCTATCACTATCTCAGGCCATACTTTCTCACCATAGGCAACTGCAAGTCACAGTTGATAGTTGTAGACCACTTTATTGCATCTATTAAAGTACTTACTGAAGTTCAAAGTGTCCCTTCACCTTTGAAGGAACCCATAGATAGTCGACAGAGAGCAATCTGGACCTACTCACAACTTCCAGAGTCACATCTCTCTGTTAGTAGACTATAAATTTACAGAAGTCTTGAGCATACCTCTCGGCCTTTTGTTGTGCTGACAGGTGCACCCCTTTGGCTGTTAAATAAGAAAAAAACAAAGTCAAGATCCAAAGTTAATCAATTATAACCTGAAAATTATTTCTTCAGTTAACAAACATGTATCCAGTTATATTCCACAAGCAGGAGATATGAATATCACTTACTCATTTCAGGCACAACCGGGCCTTAATTATAGCCTTTGGCTGTTGCACACATTATCTAACTGCCATATACTCCATCCAAATATAAAGTGTCATTGTTCCATTAAAACTCTGTACTTAAATAGACAAAACTTGTGAGGACCACATTTTGGAATCTTGCACAGGTGATTTGTGACCTCAACTATCCTGTTGACTCGTATACATCAAAACGCAGTGCTTGCATCAACATTTTTCCATGTTTTCTCATGTAATGGACAGGATATTCAGCATCTAAATCATAGAGAAAAGATATTTTTTGCAAGGGGTTGTTTGGTACCTCTCACGTCTACATCAATACATCATGAGGGGAACAGCATTGGTAATGTTCCACAAGCTGTCGGTGCATGTGGAAAATCACAGGTGCACACTGACCCAAAGATCTGCCCATTGTTCACATGGACAGCACACTGACCAAAAGTATGACTGTCTGACTGGACCTTAGCTGCTGCTGCTAATCTGAAAACCATTTCATGGACCACACAGTGGCCAAACTTTAACCTCAGAGAAACTGGTTAATAATTGGCCTACTTTGTCATCTTAATTGGTTGTTTTACAGTGTGGCTTAATCTCAGAAGACTAGATAGGACATGTGCACAATCTTTAGGCCCTATTTTTTCCTTTTTTGTCTTTCCGAGTGCCCCAGGCAGACACTAAAATAATAATAAATAGGAGCTTGTTAAATCATCCGATGACACATAGCTGTGCCAGAATGATGGGCTGGGATCACTTAATTAGCTGACATGGCAAAATGAATTTACAAAGTTGACAAAATTAAAAGAATAACCCAGCGGGCCTGGTGCTAATTTGCCTCTCTGAAGCAAAAGGCTCAGGAGGAAAAAGAAAGAGAGAGGAGTAGAACATCCTTTGAAATGAGCCTTTCAGGGAAAATTGGTTTCCCCCCTCTCATCCTACAAGGCACATCCATTTTAAGTGATAAAATACTGCTTTTTGTGAAATATCTCCGTTATTCTCAGGCATTACACTGAAAGAGTCCCTGTGCCTGCTAAATGATTTTTCTCTTCTTTATAAAAGAATCTAGCAGCAGGGACTTACTATAATCTTTCTGTAAAAAGGGCAAAATAACGTACAGTAATATAGTAGAGCTGATTTTTTATTTTATGTTTATTCTTCTTTTTGTGTGCCATGAAAACTAGCTGAGTTAATGATATAAATCCCGTCATAATGCAATTCATGTGATAATAATACTGGACTTACCTGCAATTCTATTGAAAATTAGAACATTGTTCTATATTTAAAATTTAGAACATTATACCCTAAAACATATGACTAGACAGACAGCTGTGGGTAGTGATATTAATAGCTTAGGAAGTAACCATGCATATTGGCCCTCTCCCAGACTAAGAACATCAGCCCTCAGCCACCACAGAAATGGCGCATCCATTACTTGCACTAATTCTGGCACTTAGCTTCCGCTGTTCCTGCTGTCCCTGGTGTGGTTGATCTCAGCTTTGTAATATCAGCTAACATCAAGCCTAGGTGTTAGATGGAGAGGCATCTATAAGACACCCCCATTACTAACCCCGTAAGTTTAAATAAAACAAACTCACTCAGAAAGCAAAGTCCTTTATTTGAAGAAAACACTCCCCCACCCTATTTTACCCATTTATTAAGTACCAAAAAAAATAAAAAAACAAAGAAATCCTCACCAATCCACCGATAATCCATATGTTGCTGGAAAACCTCAACTCAGCTACATCTGGATTCATTGTTGCTCAAGGTCTTGCATATTTGAAGGGTGCCTTCTCCCAACAGAAATTTTAAGATCTCTCCACAGGTGTTCAATGGGATTTAGAACTGGACTCATTGCTGGTCACTTCTGAACTCTACAGTGCTTTATTTCCATCCATTTATGGGTGCTTCTTGAAGTATTGTCCTGCTGGAAGACCTATGACCTAGGATGCAAACCCAGCTTTCTGACACTGAGCACTACATTGTGACACAAAATCCTTTGGTAATCTTCAGATCTCATGATGCTTTGCATACAGTCAAGGCACCCTGTGCAAGAGGAAGCAAAGCAACCCAAAAAATCTTTGAACCTCCACCATATTTGACTGTAGGTACTGTGTTCTTTTCTTTGTAGGCCTCATTTTGATTTCGGTAAACAGTAGAATGATGTGCTTTATTGAAAAGCTCTATCTTGGTCTCATCTGTCCACAAGGCATTTTCCTAGAAGGATTTTGCCTTACACACATTCATTTCGGAAAACTGAAGTCTAGCTTTTTTATGTCTCTGTGTCAGCAGTGTGGTCTTCTGCCATAGCATTTCATTTCATTCAAATGTTAATGGATAGTTTGCGCTGACACTGATGCAATCTGAGTCTGCAGAACAGCTTGACTTTCTTTGGCACTTGATTGGGGCTTCTTATCCATCACCCGTTATCCTGCATTGCAACCTTTCATGAATTTTTGTCAGCCACCCATGTCCAGGGAGATTAGATACTAGTGTTGAGCCACCCCCGTAGTGTTCGAGTTCGGTTCGGTTCGTCGAACACCCGTGTGTTCGCCGAACTGTTCGTCGAACTGTTCGTCGAACACCTTCGAACACCGTTAAAACCAATGGCAGGCAAACAAAAACACATAGAAACACATAGAAAACACCTTCAAAGGTGTCCAAAAGCTGACAAACTGCTCAGAAGACACAACTAACACATGGAAAAGTGACAAGTACATATAGTCATGCGAAAAGAAAAGAGGTGGAGGAGTAAAAGGAGGGGGAGACACAGATATAGGCATGTCATGCCCTTCTAAAATCCAAAAAGTGAGAAGCCGAGACGGCCAGTCCGCTCCTGCCCGTGCCACCTCCGTGTCGCCGGGTTTGTGCCAGAGCCGCGGTGAACCCTGACGGCCAGCCCCCCTCTCCCAATACTGGTGCCTGTCCGCTGGTGGGTCGAGAGAGCCCCCCTGTGGTGGAGGCAGCTCTAAGCTTTTTAATTTAAATTGTCCCTCTAATTTGAATGAATACACTTTAAATCCATTTACAAGGATCTATTGGAGGGCAAGTCTCATGCCAGCAGCCGCGTAATTCCAGCTCCAGTAGCGTCCACTAAAGCTGCTGCAGTTAAAAAGCTTTTATAAGGATCGAGCTCGGCTGTCCACCGCAAGGCATCCTAGTGCCAGTCCCAGCCCCTATGCCTTGGGGTGCCTCCTGATGCTCTTCACTGAGTATCCCGTGGTCCCGAAGCATTTCCTTTGAAAAAATTAAGTGTCCAAACTACAGGTGGTGTAGCTTGCTTAACAGCCGGGATAATCCGCTGACTAGCAGACACTCCTACTAGGCACAAAGTATTTCCTGGGCTAGATGCAGTTAAAAATTTGTAAGTAGATACTCTCGTTGGATGCTGAGAAAGCATTCCATAGAGTCTCCTGGCACGCCATATATGATTCTCTTAAAAAGCTTGGGGTAGGGGTCTAGGGGACCCTTTTATAGCCAAAATCACGGCCCTGTATCACAATACGTCACCTAGGCTGAAGATAAATGGAACTGTAGCACCGAGGGCTCGGTTGCTACAGACGTATTGCACCTCACCCAGAGGTGTGATATCTCACTCTCAGATAAGGATGGAGTGTGGATCAGGACCCGACACCTGCATGCATTACACCACATTGCCGTGGGGCAGGGCGACCAATATGCCCCTGAGATGGGCACGACAGTCCCTGTCCCTGGCTGGAGTGGGGGGAGGGAACACTGAGGAAGGGGAACCCTGCAGTGCAGGAGCAGGGAGGAAGCAGTTCCTGGGTGCATTGAGAAGGGAGTATAAAAGGTGGGCACCATCTTAGTTCAGTGCAGAGAAGTCTGAGCAGAAGTGGCAGGGAGCAGGGGCTCTGCATGAGCTCTGCTCCGGAGGCGGGCCTAGTAACAGAGGCCCAGGCCTGCAAGAGGGAGAAGGAAGGAAGAGGAGCGGAGAAGGCTCCAGGAACGAGGAATGAAGGGATCCCAGGGGTGCGGACAGGCGAGTCGCCACCGCACGCCCGAATCCACCTGCGTGGAGGGGTCAGGCCAAAGGGGGAGACCGGTCCCCGAACTAGTGGAGGCAGGAAACGACCCTCAGCTAGAAACCGGAGGCTCTGACATTTTATGTGGCGCAGCCCCTTGCTCCACCCGCTAGGAAGGCACCACATAGGGTCAGGGAAACTGGCGCCAAGTTTACCAAGAGGAGGCCCGAGGCAGCCGGACAGAAGTGTTGGTAAGAAAGGCCAGACAAAGGACACACAAAGGGGGTCCTGTGAAGCGCTCCAAAGTTATCTGGGAGTTGTCTGAGCCCCTCACCTGGTGAGCACAGTGCGACTTGGGCAGCCGTTACCTGCAGATGTGGTCTGGATAATAAGAACTGTGAGTAAAGGCCCTGAACTGCATCACTGACTCCGTGTCGTTACTGCTGCTGCCCTGCACCATCACCCCCATCCTCCGCATACACTGCCCTGAGGCTATACTCCTCCCGTGGGGAGTTATGCTACGCTCTGCTGCACCCACAACACCAGCCTTAGCGGTCTGCCCTGTAGCGGCGGTTCACTCTGACCGCAATCCACGGGTGGCGTAGTCGGACATTTAAACATCAAAACCACATAAATAGTTCCGCCACTGGTTTGACCGCCCTGAGCCACGGAACCGGATCGCCGCCACGAAGACTACAACCACCAGCATCCACCAAAAAGGGTCCGGCTCCGGGTGTCCCAAGGCCCAGGGGGTGCGTCAGAACATTTTCATCACCTTTCACAATCACCAATGGGACAAGGCAGGGATGTCCTCTGTCCCCTCTCTTATACATCCTAGTGACGGAGCACCTGCTCTCATCAATTCGCCATAACCCCAATATTAGGTGGATTGAGGTGGGAGGCACCGAGTACAAGTGCTCTCTATTTGCTGATGATGTCCTAGTATATATCACTCAATCACATATATCCATCCCTGCTGTTATGGCTGAAATAGATCACTTTGTTACATGGTAAAATTTTAAAATCAATGCAGCGAAGTCTGAGGCCCTCGATGTCTCCCTCCCTAAATCCATATAGGATTCCATCCAGTCCAACTTTCCCTTTGCCTGGCCCTCACAGGGTATCAAATACTTAGGAATTCCTATTCATAGATACCTCTCCCATCTATGTTATCTTAATTTTGGGCCCTTTATTGAACAATTCCATACAGACCACGGTTGGCAAGTTAGAACTGTAAGATTCACTACGTGAACCACTGGTGTTTTGTGGAAAAGCACATGTACACCGCGTTCCAAATTATTATGCAAAAAGTGTTTAGGAGTGATAAGGGAAGAATTTGTTTGTTTGTCAGTTAAACTCATTGATGGTGATGTGTGTCAGGGCTCTTTATATCACTGTAAGCAATTGCAGACACCTGTGCTAATTAGTTTGGCAGGTGTGTCCAATGAAAGGCAAGACTACTTAAGAAGGCTCTCTCACATTATTAAGCAGCCTACATTTTCTGCCAAAATGGGAAAGAAAAAGGATGTGTTGGCTGCTGAGAAGCAACAAATTGTGGAGTGTTTAGGTCAAGGCATGACTACAATCAACATTGTGCGATGATCAGGATGAAGTGTCTTGGCAATCAAGAAGTATGTAGCTGATTCACAGTACACACGTGTGCGTGCTGATAAGGGCAAATTGAGGACTCTTTCCTACAGGCAATTACGTCAGGTTGAAAGAGCAGCGGCAAAAAAGCCTTGTCATAGCAGCAGACAAGTTTTTGAAGCTGCTTGTGCCTCCAACGTCCCCCGAACAACAAGATGCAGGGTCCTTCAGAGGTTTGCAGCTGTGCATACGCCATCCTGTCGACCTCCTCTATCCACTTCACACAAGCAGAAACGGCTCCAGTGGGCCAAACATTACATGAAGACTGATTTCAAAACTGTTTTGTTCACGGATGAGTGCCGTGCAGCGCTCGATGGTCCAGATGAATGGAGTGGAGGATGGCTGGTTGATGGACACCCCACGCAAACACGGCTACAGCGCCAACAAGGAGGAGGTGGAGTAATGTTTTGGGCTGGAATCATGGGGAGAGAGATTGTCGGCCCCTTTAGGATCCCTGAAGGCGCTAAAGATGAACTCCATAATGTATGTGGATTTTCTCAAACAGCACTTCCTGCCATGGTTCAAGAAGAAGAACCGTGTATTTCACAGCAAGATCATTTTTCTGCATGATAATGCACCATCTCATGCTGCACATAAAACATCTGCATCTCTGGCTGATATGGGCATAAAAGGGGACAAACTTATGGTGTGACCCCCATGCTCCCCTGACCTCTACCCCATTCAGAACCTTTGGAGCATCATTAAAAGGAGTGTCTATGATGGCGGGAGGCAGTTCACATCTAAGCAACAGCTCTGGGAGGGTATTCTGTCCTCATGCAAAACAATTGAAGCAGAAACCATCCAAAACCTGACAAATTCAATGGACGAGAGAGTTCAGAAGCTCCTTTCGAACAAGGGGTCCTATGTGAAAATGTAACATCACCTAGAATAAAGTTTTGAGTTGAAAACTGTTTGATTTCAGTTTCTAACAACCTGCTAATGCTTATAATTTCAAAAATGACCATTTTTTTGGTCTTTATTAAAATGAAAAGGTTGATCGAAAAGTTTGGGGGATCTAAGAGTGTGGCAACCCAGTAGTCATGATTACTTCGAATTCTGACAATATGAGGGTCATGCTGCAGGTAGTGCAGCAAGAAGACACTTATGTGTCTTGCACATCTCGGAGCCCCAAAATTATTTTCCGGGCTAGATGCAGCTAAAAATTATTTTTAATTTTAAATCTGGTGAAGCTTATTATAGATGGCCTAATAGGATCAGTGCTGCACACTGCTACAAAGCCCAAATTATTTTCCAGTCAAGATACAGATAAACATGATTAGTAATTTGAAAGCTTAAAACGGTTGGTAGGGTGATTTTAACCAATCATCAAGCTTTTACTCTCCCCAGGATGACACAGGGGTAGAAAAGTCATTTCGGATCCATGATTTGTTCATCTTTATGAACGTGAGTCTGTCTACATTATCAGTGGAGAGCCGCGTGCGCTTATCTGTCAGCACACCACCAGCAGCGCTGAACACACGTTCAGACAGAACGCTGGCTGCGGGGCATGACAAGATCTCCAAGGCGTAAGTGGCTAGCTCCGGCCATTTATCCAGATTGGAAGCCCAAAAAGAGCAAGGGTCCAGTGACACAGTCGTGGCTTCAATGTTTACTTGGAGATACTCCTGTACCATCGTCTCTAGGCGTTGACTATGTGTCAGACTTCTTGTCTCCTGTGGCCTTGCAAAGGATGGGCTAAAAAAGTGGTGAAATGATTCCGCAAAATTGATGTTACCAGCAGATACTGTGGTTCTGTTACGGTTTGAGTGCTGAACACTTGACAGTCCCACGGTTGGCAAGTTGGAACTGTGAGATTCACTACGTGCACCACTGGTATTTTGTGGAAAAGCACATGTAAGATTCTGCAACAGTCTCTGCTGATACTCCTGCATGCGTGCATCCCTTTCTATGGCAGGAATAATTTCTGCAAATTTACTTTTGTACCGGGGATCTAACAGTGTGGCAACCCAGTAGTCAGGATTATTTCTAATTCTCACAATTCGAGGGTCATGTTGCAGGTAGTGCAGCAAGAAGGCACTCATGTGTGTTGCGCATCCAGGAGCACCAAGTCCCTGTTGTGTTGGTGGCGAGGTAACAATCATGCTTCCTTCCTCTGTCCTCTCCCCCCAACCTCGCACAACAGAAATGTGATCAAGGTCTCCCTCATCTGATGAGTCTTCCATCAGTTCGTCCTCCACTTCTTCCTGGGCTCCTGCACCTTCCTCACTAGTTTGGCTGCTACCATGCGCCCTGGTAAAATCATCTCCCCCACCCTCACATGCCTGCCGCCTTGGTGCTGCCGACCGTCTGGACCTTGCAGATGTTAGCCCTTCCGCATACAACTCCTCCTCCTCTACTTCCTCCACCTCCTCTTGTGCCACCACCTGACTCCGAATTCTGTTTAACATGTGCTCCAGCATGTAAATCACCGGAATAGTCATGCTGATAATGGCATCGTCAGCACTAAACATCTTCGTCGCCATTTCAAAACTGTGCAGAAGGGTGCATAGGTCCCTGATCTGAGACCACTCCTCCAGCGTGATTTGCCCCACCTCTGAATCTCGTTGGCCCAGGCTATACGTCAGAACGTATTGCACCAGGGCTTGTCGGTGCTGCCACAGTCGCTGCAACATGTGCAGAGTTGAATTCCACCGGGTAGGCACATCGCATTTTAGCCGGTGAAGTGGCAGGCCCAACGACTTCTGTAGAGATGTAAGTCGCTGAGCTGCGGGATGCGAACGGCGGAAGTGAGCACACAGCGACCGTGCCCTCTGCAGAAGGCCATCTAGTCTGGGATAGTGGGCTAAAAATTGCTGGACAACCAGGTTCAACACGTGAGCCATACAAGGCACGTGTGTGACATTGCCCCGGCGAAGGGCCGCACCCAGGTTTGCAGCATTGTCGCACACGGCCTTCCCTGGTTTCAGGTCCAGTGGAGACAACCATTCATGAAATTGGTTCTCCAGAGCTGACCACAACTCCTCAGCTGTGTGACTCACATTTCCCAGACATTTCAATGTAAAAACCGCCTGATGACGTTGAGCCCTACTGCCAGCATAGTAAGGAGGTGTGCAGGATCCCTTCTGCGCAGTTAGAAAGCTTGTGGCATGACCAGACAGGCTTTGGGTGCAGGTGGAAGACCGAGAGGAGGTTGAGGAGGCAGAAGCAGTGGAGGAACTTTGACATAAAGAGGATTGACGCACAACTCGTGGGGACGGCAAGACTTGGACAGCAGCCCCTTGTCCTGCTGTCACCATAGTTACCCAGTGCCCAGTCAGCGACATGTAACGCCCCTGTCCATGCCTACTCGTCCAAGTGTCTGTGGTGAAATGCACCCTGTCACACACAGAGTTTCTCAAAGAAGTGGTGATGTTGTGTGCGACATGCTGGTGGAGCGCAGGCACACCTTTCTTTGAGAAGTAGTGCCGACTGGGCATCTGGTACTGGGGCACTGCGACGGACATAAGGTCTCGAAAATCCTCTGTGTCCACCAGGCGGAAAGGCAGCATTTCTGTAGCCAAGAGCTTGCAGATGGTGAAATTAAACCTCTTAGCTTTCTCATGGCTAGGAGGAAATGGTCTTTTACTTGTCCACATCTGAGGGACCGAGGGCTGGCTATTGTGCTTAGACGGGGTTGATAAGGGTGTCCCCGGCAAACTGCCGGTCTGTGAGGAAGATGCAGGCGGACATGTTAGGTTGCCTTGATCCAAAGGTGGTGCTATCGATGTCGGACAGCGCTCAAGACCAGCTGGTGTTACCACCTCCAAAGAAAATGATGACCTGCCAATCACGCTGGCTGTTGCGGGTAAAGAGGTGGCAGGTCTGCGCCCCAAAACAGGTGTGACTGCTGTCCCCCCAGTCACAGAGGATGAAGAGGCCGCGGATGCACAAGATATGGCAGACGGTGGTTGGCCCGGCCGGCTAGGCCGCATTGTAGCACACTGAGCTTCCCACTGCAACTTATGCCTCATGTCCATGTGCCGGTTCATGCATGAAGTACTCAAACTATGTATTTTTTGGCCTCTACTTAGCTTTTGCTGACAAATGTTACAGATAACACGAGTTGGGTCATCTTTATCGATCTGAAAAAATGCCCAGGCTATGCAAGGCTTAGCACCCATGCGACCTGAAGAGCCACCACGACTTGTGGTGAGAGGCAGAGTTGTGTTTGAGGATGCAGTTGTTGACGTGCTTCCAGTACTACGTCTCTGTCCAGGAAGGCGCAACCTGACCTCGTCGTCACTAGCATCTTCCTCCACCTCCTCTGCTGACCTCATCTCTTGGCTGACTGTGGGTTGACAGTAAGTGGGATCTCCGACCTCATCATCATCACCCTGTGCGTTATCACACCCGTCGTCCTCAGAGCCAACCTGTTCCTGCCCTGACAAAAAACTAAAGTTGTCGCTCCAATCAGGTATTTGAGTCTTATCATCGTCTTCCTCATTGTCTCCACCAACAGGAGTTACAGTTTGGGAATGAGGGTCTACATTATGGTCAGAACCTTCTGCGTCTGGTCCTGGATCCGACTCATAAAGATTCTGGGCATCAGTGCAGATCATTTCCTCGTCTGGATTCACAGAAGCGCTGGAGTCGACCTCTGATTCCCAGGCTATAGTATGAGTAAACAGCTCTGCAGACTCAACCATCTGTTCTACCTCATACTTAGACGGGCAGCTGGAGATTTGGGAGCTGTGAGGAAGCAAGTGCGATTTGGGTGACACCTTTGAGGACTGGAGTATTTGTGATGTTGAAGTTGATGTGGAGGAGAGCCCACTTAAAGGAGCACTTGATATCCGTTGAAGCACCTGCTGTTTTTGTGCCTCATCTGGAATTTGTAGCGATTGGCGTGGCCGTAAGAAAGGGATCTTATCACATTGTCCGCTAAAAGAAGTAGACATTTTAGTTTGGCTGGAAGATGGTCTTTCTTCTGCACCTACCCCACGGACACAACCTTTTTTCCCCTTCCCAACACGCTTATTCCCCTTTCCACCAGCAGCAGGCCTTTTTCCACTCATTTTGGTGGTTAAATAATTCACAACTCTGGAGTTGTTTGCACAAAAAAACAATGGATGGTAACCGAGCAGAGCTGAGTGGCCAAACTGTGGTATTAGGCCAAAACTATTGGCTGGGTTAGATGCAGAAAAAAATTATTTTTAATTTGCAACCTGATGGAGGTCAGTATAGATGGACTAATAGACCAAGTCCCACACACCGCTAGAAGCCCAAATATTTTTTCACAGCTAGATGCAGAAATTTTTTTTATTCAATTTGCAACTTGATGGAGGTCAGTATAGATGGACTAATAGACCAAGTCCCACACACTGCTAGAAGCCCAAATATTTTTTCAGAGCTAGATGCAGAAAAAAATTATTTTTAATTTGCAACCTGATGGAGGTCAGTATAGATGGACTAATAGACCAAGTCCCACACACCGCTAGAAGCCCAAATATTTTTTCAGAGCTAGATGCAGAAAATTTTTTTTTTCAATTTGCAACCTGATGGAGGTCAGTATAGATGGACTAATAGACCAAGTCCCACACACTGCTAGAAGCCCAAATATTTTTTCAGAGCTAGATGCAGAAAAAAATTATTTTTAATTTGCAACCTGATGGAGGTCAGTATAGATGGACTAATAGACCAAGTCCCACACACCGCTAGAAGCCCAAATATTTTTTCAGAGCTAGATGCAGAAAATTTTTTTATTCAATTTGCAACCTGATGGAGGTCAGTATAGATGGACTAATAGACCAAGTCCCACACACCGCTAGAAGCCCAAATATTTTTTCAGAGCTAGATGCAGAAAAAAATTATTTTTAATTTGCAACCTGATGGAGGTCAGTATAGATGGACTAATAGACCAAGTCCCACACAGTGCTAGAAGCCCAAATATTTTTTCAGAGCTAGATGCAGAAAAAAATTATTTTTAATTTGCAACCTGATGGAGGTCAGTATAGATGGACTAATAGACCAAGTCCCACACACCGCTAGAAGCCCAAATATTTTTTCAGAGCTAGATGCAGAAAAAAATTATATTCAATTTGCAACCTGCTGGAGGTCAGTATAGAAGGACTAATAGAACAAGTCCCACACACTGCTAGAAGCCCAAATATTTTTTCAGAGCTAAATGAAGAAAAAAATTATTTTTAATTTGCAACCTGATGGAGGTCAGTATAGATGGACTAATAGACCAAGTCCCACACACTGCTAGAAGCCCAAATATTTTTTCAGAGCTAGATGCAGAAAAAAATTATTTTTAATTTGCAACCTTATGGAGGTCAGTATAGATGGACTAATAGACCAAGTCCCACACACCGCTAGAAGCCCAAATATTTTTTCAGAGCTAGATGCAGAAAAAAATTATATTCAATTTGCAACTGCTGGAGGTCAGTATAGAAGGACTAATAGAACAAGTCCCACACACTGCTAGAAGCCCAAATATTTTTTCAGAGCTAAATGAAGAAAAAAATTATTTTTAATTTGCAACCTGATGGAGGTCAGTATAGATGGACTAATAGACCAAGTCCCACACACTGCTAGAAGCCCAAATATTTTTTCAGAGCTAGATGCAGAAAAAAATTATATTCATTTTGCAACCTGATGGAGGTCAGTATAGATGGACTAATAGAATGATGCTATGCCCAAAAGATTTTACTTCACTAGGTGCAGTAAAAAAATTGGTATTCTATACACAGGTGGTATATCTTGCAACACAGATAGGCTACTCCACTGACTAACACACTCTGCAATAGGCCAAAAAGGATTAGCTTTGCTAGATTCAGCCAAATGCTGTGAAAAAAACTTGCACAGCACTGGCACAGACCTGCCTGGCAAAAACTGATAGGAACTGATGTAACCTAGTCCTGAAAAGGACTCCAATTACAATTAGTCTTTACTCCCACAATCTATCTATTTAAGAGCACAGACCTGCTTGATAAAAGTCGTAGGAAATGCTGTAACCTAGTCCTTAAAAGGACTGCAATCACAACTATTCCCTACTCCCAAGCTATCTGTATATTTGTGCGAAAATTGGCTTGAAATTAACAAGGTATAGCGCACACAGCAACAGCGGTGCCGTCTAACACGCAGCTGCAGCAGTGAGAAAATGGTGGCGACGGGGAAAATGGCTTGGTCTTATAGGGCAAGGACATGTGACATACACTGCCAATCACACATGCCCTTGCTTGTGTGAAAAAAAGCACTTCGCTCCGTGTGTGCGCTGCTGATAGGCTGACAGATTGCACCTCCCCACTGCAAATGCGGGAAAGAGAAAAAAAAATGGAGATCTTCATTGTTCCTGCAGAGATCCATCCCCTGCCCCTCCCCCCGCCCCGCTGTACACTCAAACTGCGTATTAACATTAATTTTCATCATTACTGAGAAAAAATCCAGTTATGATTTTGGTGCACGAACAGTTATCGAACATAACCTCGAACAGTCGAATTTTTCTCAAATTGTTCGTGTTCGCCGACCGGCTCGAACACCGCCCAAAACAGCTCGAATTTGAGATTGGCGAACAGTTCGAGTAGAACAACGCTCATCTCTATTAGATACACTTCTTACTGTAAATTTCTTGATTATGTTGCACACTGTGGACAAAGGAACATCAAGATCTCTGAAGATGGACTTGTAACCTTGCGATTGTTGATATTGTACAACAATTTTGGTTTTCAAGTCCTCAGACAGTTCTCTTAACCTCTTTCTGTTCTCCATGCTTAGTGTGGCACACACAGACGCACAATGCAAAGGTTGCGTCAACTTTTCCTCTTTTTATCTGGTGTCAGGTATGACTTTCATTTTGCCCACCCCTTTTACTTGCCACAGGTGAGTTTGAATGAGCATCACATGCTTTAAGCAAAGTTGTTTATCCACAATTTTTGAAAGGTGCTAACAATTTTGCCTGGCCCATTTTGGGGGTTTTGTATGAAATTATGTCCAATTTGGCCAATTTGAATTTTTTTCTCTGTTTTCTTTTGTGTTGTTCCAATACACTCAAAGGAAATAAATATGCTTATAATGAAACATATGTAATTGCAATAATTTTCTGGGAGAAATATTTCATTTTCTGGAACAATTCCAAGGGTGCCAAGACTTTCAGCCATGACTGTATATATACATTATATATCTTTTCACTCAAATAGCTCCTTTTTATCTGAATATATATAATTTATATATTGCACATGGATGTGATTTTCTATTATATTATTGGGTTAATTTATTTTGCTGATATAATGGGGACATACAGTGCATTGTGAAAGTATTTGACCCCCTTGAACTTTTCTATCTTTTGCCACATTTCTGGCTTCAAACATAAAGATATAAAATTAAAAATTTTTTGGGAAGAATCAACAACAAGTGGGACACAATCGTGAAGTGGAACGAAATTTATTGGATATTTTAAACTTTTTTAACAAATTAAAAACTGAAAAGTGGGGCTTGCAATGTTATTCGGCCCCTTTGAGTTAATACTTTGTAGCGCCACGTTTTGCTGTGATTACAGCTGCAAGTCGCTTGGGGTATGTCTCTATCAGTTTTGCACATCAAGAGGCTGAAATTCTTGCCCATTCTTCCTTGCAAAACAGCTCAAGCTCATTGAGGTTGGATGGAGGGCATTTGTGAACAGCAGTTTTCAGCTCTTTCCACAGATTCTCGATTGGATTCAGGCCTGGACTTTGACTTGGCCATTCTAACACCTGGATACGTTTATTTTTGAACCATTCCATTGTAGATTTTTCTTTTTGTTTCGGATCAATGTCTTGTTGAAAGATAAATTTCCGTCCCAGTCTCAGGTCTTTTGCAGACTCCAACAGGTTTTCTTCCAGAATGGCTCCGTCCATCTTCTCATCAATTTTAACCATCTTCCCTTTCCCTGCTGAAGAAAATCAGGCCCAAACCATGATGCTGCCACCACAATGTTTGACAGTGGGGATGGTGTTTTGAGGGTGATGAGCTGAGTTGCTTTTACGCAAAGCATATCGCTTTGCATTGTGGCCAAAAAGTTCGATTTTGGTTTCATCTGACCAGAGCACCTTATTCCACATGTTTAGTGTGTCTCCCAGGTGGCTTGTGGCAAATTTCAAATTAGACTTTTTATGGATATCTTTGAGAAATGGCTTTCTTCTTGCCACTCTTCCATAAAGGCCAGATTTGTGCAGTGTACAACTGATTGTTGTCCTATGGACAGACTCTCCCACCTCAGCTGTAGATCTCTGCAGTTCATCCAGAGTGATCATGGGCCTTTTGGCTGCATCTCTGATCAGTCTTCTCCTTGTTCGAGATGAAAGTTTAGAGGGACAGCCGGGTCTTGGTAGATTTTCAGTGGTCTGATACTCCTTCCATTTCAATATGATCGCTTGCACAGTGCTCCTTGAGATGTTTAAAACTTGGGAAATATTTTTGTATCCAAATCCAGAATTAAACTTCGCCACAACAGTATCTCGGACCTGCCTGGTGTGTTCCTTGGTCTTCATGATGCTCTCTGCACTTGTAACAGATCCCTGAGACTATAACAGAGCAGGTGCATTTATACGGAGACTTGATTACACACAGGTGGATTCTATTTATCATTACCAGTCATTTAGGACAACATTGGATCATTCAGAGATCCTGACTAAACTTCTGCACTGAAAGTAAAGGGGCCGAATAATATTGCATGCCCCACTTTTCAGTTTTTAATTTGTTAAAAAAGTTTAAAATATCCAATAAATATTGTTCCACTTAACGATTGTGTCCCACTTGTTGTTGATTCTTCCCAAAAAAATTTGAATTTTATATCTTTATGTTTGAAGCCAGAAATGTGGCAAAAGGTAGAAAAGTTCAAGGGGGGCAAATACTTTCACAATGCACTGTATATTTGCTTATTTTTAATATTTCTGTTATTCCTTTCCGATTTCAGATGAAGTTAGGAGGGACTAACACAGATATAAGTAGACATAAATAAATATATATTAATACATATTTTAAACATATGTATATTTATATATACAGTATCTATATGTATATGCAGTATAAATATATATTAACCAGAAGAAAGCAATTTACATTTAATATCTTATAATACAGCTGAAAACTGCTGTGCCTTTTACGAAGAAACAGTGTCATAGACACACCATAGCCATGCAGTAGCTGCTTGCCAACAACTTCATAAGACCTTCACGGGATGAAAAAATAAAACTGATAAAGTAAAGGGAAAAAGGACAAGCAACCGTTCCATGTTGAAAGATAATTTTTTATCAAATATTTGGGACATTAAGGCTGCATTCACATGTGGCCACAATGAATTTTTTTGCCGCAATCACAATTATAATGCATCAAAAATTAAATGTGGCCACAACATGTGAACGCAGTGTTAAAGCGGTTTTCCGGGACTTTAACATTAATGGCCTATTCTTAGGATAGGTCATCAATGATGATCAAAAATCCTGGAGAACAGGAGAAGTTCCAGAAGATCTTTAAAAAGGAAAAAAAATGGAGCCAGGAAATTACAGGCCAGTGAGCTTACTTCTATACCAGGAAAGATCTTTGAACAAATTATTAAACAGCATGTATGTAAGTACTTGAATAAGAATAGAGTAATTAACCAGAGCCAGCTTGGGTTTATAGCAAATAAATCATGCCAGAGGAATCTAATTTCCTTCTATGATGGAATCACTGACTGTGTGGATCAGGGAAATTGCAGTAGATATAGTAAATCTCGACTTAAGCAAAGTATTTGATAAAGTATCTCAAACTATCCTTAGTGAAAAAATTATCAAGTATGTGATTGACAAGGCTATGGTTAGGTGGATTCACAACTGGCTCAGTGATCATACTCAAAAAGTGGTAATAAATGGCTGCACTTCCAATTGGAAGAGTGGTTTAAGTGGGGTACCACAAGGCTCTGTCCTTGCCCCAGTGTTGTTCAACATTTCTATAAATGATCTAGATAAGGGAACTGAAGTTGAACTAATCAAATTTGCAAAGGATGCAAAGCTAGGCGGGATCGCTAACACTAGAGAAGACAGAGAAAGGATTCAGAAAGATCTAGATAAGCTTGAACAATGGGCAGCAATTAATAGAATGGTATTTAACAGGGAGAAAAAGAAGATTCTACATCTGGGCAAAAAAAATGAAAATTACATCTACAGAATGGGAGGAATAGAACTAAGCAACAGCACGTGTGAAAAAGACTTGGGTGTATTAATAGATTACAGAGTGCACATGAGTCAACAGTGTGATGCAGCAGCAAAAAAGGCAAACACAGTTCTGGGATGTATTAAGAGAAGCATAGAGTCTAGATCATGTGAAGTAATTATCCCCCTCTACTCCTCCTTGGTCAGACCTCATCTGGAATACTGTGTCCAGTTCTGGGCATCACATTTTAAAAAATACATTGAAAAACAGGAGCAAGTATAGAGAAGAGCAACCAGAATGGTGAGTTGACTGCAATCTTTGTCCTACGAGGAATAGTTAAAGGATCTGGGAATGTTTAGCTTGCAAAAAAGAAGGCTGCGAGGAGACTTAATAGCTGTCTACGAATATCTGAAGGGATGTGTCAGTGAAGAGGAATCATCCTTATTCTCATTTGCACATGGAAACATGAGAAGCAATGGAATGAAACTGAAAGAGAGAAGATACAGATTAGATATTAGAAAAAACATTTTGACAGTGAAGGTGATCAATGAGTGAATTAGGCTGCCATGAGAGGTGTTGAGTTCTCCCTCAATGGAAGTCTTCAAACAGAAACTGGACAGACATCTGTCTGAGATGGTTTAGTGCAGGGTTCCCCAACTCCAGTCCTCAAGGCCCACCAACAGGTCATGTTTTCAGGATTTCCTTAGTATTGCACAGGTGATGTAACTATTGCCTGTGCTGATGATGGAATTATCACCTGTGCAATACTAAGGAAATCCTGAAAACATGACCTGTTGGTGGGCCTTGAGGACTGGAGTTGGGGAACCCTGGTTTAGTGAACCTGCACTGAGCAGAGGGTTGTACACAATAACCCTGGAAGTCCCTTCCAGCTCTAACATTCTGTGATTGTATGATTGGTGGGTGACACCCTGAATCCCAGCCGATCAGCTGTTTATGGTGTTGTCAGTGGCCAGAACTGATCAGTTAACGAGCTGCACAGCTCAGCTCTGTCGGCTGTATGGGGGCGCATCCGGGTACTGCACATCCGCATCCTATTCAAATCAATAGCGGGGTAGATGTTCAGTACCATTATTCTGTCAAAGTATCTGTGCTGTGCAGCTCCGTAACTGAGCAGTGTTGGCCGCTGCCGACACCGGGAACAACTGATGGGTGGGGGTGCCAGGTGCTGCACCCCACCAATCAGACTTTGATGACCTAACTTAAGGATAGACAATCAATTTTAAAGTCCTGGACAACCCCTGTAAAGAGGACTTGTCACCATAAGTAGCCAGTTTTTCCTCTTTTATTCTTGCTTCCCTGAGTATTCCATATTCTTTTTAATCTGCAATACGGTTCCAGAGATATGAACCTTTTTACTAAGTTCTAATTTTTAAGGACTCAAAGGCCAATAATGTAAAGCAACTTAAATGCACACCCCAGAGAACCCACTAGGCAACGCCCCCTAGGTAAAGACCATAAAAAATAGCACAAAATAAAAGCCTATATCTCTGGGAACATATGGTGGATTGTAAAAAAGAAAAAAATGTTATACTCAGGAAAGCAGCTGTTAAGCATCGGGCGTTTTCTGGATCCAAAATGGGTTCAGAATCATCAGTGGAATCTGTGGTCTCTCATTCTGGTCCAGCTGGGGCCGATGCTGCTCAGCATCGTCGTTGGTCCCAGTGCCTAGCTGGTGCACGAGATGTACAAGTTGTCTCTTGGGTCTTTGTTCCTAGCAACATAAAGGATAGGTTCCGGAGGGAAACAGGGCTGCTACAGCCTAAGTCCAGGATACACTGCACTGAGCATGCCCGTGACATGGCGGACCATGATTGGTGGTTTGGGAGTCAGCTGATCCGGTGACCTGGCACCACCTGATTGGTCGCGGGTGACGTCACCAATAATGCGATGGTGGGCAGGGCTTAATCTTTAAAAAGCCCGCTCACAAACCTGGCGGCGTGCTCTGATCATTGAGCTGAGATGGTGTTATTGTGTGGACGCTTGGTCGTTTGGGCTCCACGTGTGCTATTGCTGTTATAGCTTCTGACAGGCAGGTTTAGCGGGGGATAGGCAGCCTTAGATGGAGGGAGGCAGGTAGCTTCGTCTGACAGTCTGGCTCCGACAAGGGGGTCGCTATACACCCCGAGCAGACTGCAGACTCCGTATTCCCGGCACCGCCTGTTAGCCACGTGGAGAGAAACTCCTCAGTCCGGTAGCACGCCGGCTGGGAGCTCGTATACGCCGGCGTGTATCACACACGCATCCTAGCACCTGCTGTGTAGTCCCTGTGCAGTAAACAGGGCTACGGATACATTATTTGTCGCACATCTCTCGTGCAGTTAACGGAGATAGTGCGAATCCTTATTCCCGTTCCGGTGTGCAGTAACACGGAAGGGATCGTTATTTCAGTTGGTTGTTTTACCTTCTTACCCGGAAGGTGTTCGGCCGCAGTCCTCCAGGCTGCATCGCGGACCCCGGGTTCGGTTGCTTTCCATTATTAATAAAGTTGTTTGCAACCGTCCCCTTCAGAGCAGCAGGAGTTAAATTATAGCAAAAACTGGCAACCTTCGAATATGCTGTTTCCTGCTGAGTAGGCATTACTTATTTTTGTATCGTTTTTTTCCCTGTAGCTTCTAGTTTAGAATTACCTGCCCTTTAACAGTAGTATTGTTGCATTTTAGGAACATAGACTGTTGCTTAATGAATAACCAGGCAAAAAGTGTGTACTATTAGATGGACTTGGTATTGTGTGAATATTATTTGCTTATGGCTATTTTTATTGCTATTATTGTTACACAGTACTACTTTTATTTCCAGTAATAAGCGTAATAATTCAGCGCATTCAGAAATCTAGATATGGAGATTTATATAATAAATATAACATGCAATAAACGTCTTAGAGCAGTTACTGGATTTATAATAATTACATTCTATACAGAGTAAGTGTGACAACATATATAATCAGACATTACAGTACATGTTCCTTTAAGGCAATCTCTGTATTGTGTCCGTAGAGTACTGGTGGTAAATAGGATTGCTGTACAATAAGTCTCAGCCCATAGTGGAGTTGAATTGTTAATGCAAATACAAGATTTCTCAAGATAAAAAAAAATACTGTGAACTCAGAAATGTAATATAGCAGTAAGGGATATTGTGCTGTAGCAGCTGGTCGGTGTGGAAAGAAGGGATTTGAACAAAATCTAAAATGTATTATAGAAACCTGGGGCCCCTGGATCAGCTCTAATAATATTACTGATAGCTCTGGACTGTAGAAAAAAAACTGCATGACTTTAGAGCCAGGGGCAAGAAATGCACATGTGTAATTGTGAGAATGTCAGTGCAGAAAATTACATGGAAGATAGAGCATATAGTGGATCACCTATATGTCCACTGCTGATTTATGGTAAATTGCTAAGGATACACATTTATTCCTAACTAGTAAAAAAATACTATATGGCCAAATCTTTCATGTGAATCATGTGAAGCCGTGTCTGAAAGCTATTTCATGGCCACTATGGACATAGGAATGTATTATCTATGTAATGCATATATGTAGATGTCACTGTGATATATAATTATTTCCTATATGCAGATTAAAAGGGCACAAAAAATCAATCCAGCTGTCCCTGTAATGAGTCTCCAAGCTACATTTCTATTTTTTTTTTCAAGCAACCTTTTTGTATGCTTGTGCGGGGTCTTTTATTACTTACATCCTGAACTTTCTGCAAGTTCTCCCACTGTGCCTCAAGATGACATTTCTCAAGAGACAGATTTGTATCTGTCCCACATCTCCCTCAATCCCACCCTTAATGCCATCCCAATCCACTGACAAAGCGCCATCTTAAAGGGAATCTGTCAGTAGGATTACACAGGTCGACAAAACAAATTTTTTTTTCAGGTGTCAAGGTTTTTTGAAAGGATTTAGGGTATTTTGAGGGTGCTGAACTCAAAAATAACATTACTTTTGCTGAAATTATTCTAGTTTTTGAGATAAACAATCCATGAAAATAATGTATTCCCCCAATGTGTCTTGTGTGTCATAACAAATGCAATAACTTTTTGTCTTTTGACTCTTTAACAGTGTCTTAGGTAATGAAATATCCCCTATAATTATTTTGCATTTCAATGTTTACAATGCTATAAGGCTATGTGCCCACGTTGCGGAAATGAAGCAGAAAATTTCTGCTTCATTTCCGCATGTCCTCTCCCGGAAAAACGCATGCGGAATTCCGCACGCGTTTATTGCGCGTTTATCGCGCGTTTACCACATGCGGAATTGCCTTGCGTTTTTAATGCATTGCACAAGGCAATTCCGCTGGCGGAAACGCAAAATTAATGAACATGCTGCGGATTTTTGAACGCAGCATAAACGCTGCGGGAAAATCCGCAGCGTGGGCATAGAACTTGCGGAATCCCCTTGGGGACCATGGGGAGCGGATTACCTAGCGTTTAACAAGCGTTTACGCTGCGGAAATTCCGCAGCGTAAACGCTTCAAAAATGCTACGTGGGCACGCAGCCTAAAAGTGACTTTTAAAATTCTACTGTAATTAACTATGAAATATCTCAGAAACTAGAGCCAATCTAGCAAAACTGAAGTCATATTATTAATCAGCACCATAAATGTAACATAAAACAGTTCAGACATCGTTGGCACAAAATAACTGTGTACCAGTGTGATCTTTCCTAAGTCGTTTATACAGTGGGGGGAATAAGTATTTGATCCCTTGCAGTTTTTGTAAGTTTGCCCACTGACAAGACATGAACAGTCTATAATTTTAAGGGTAGGTTAATTTTAACATTGAGAGATAGAATATCCTCAAAAAAAGCAAGAAAATCACATTGTATAAATTAGATATTTTTTTTAGTTAACTATATCAATTGATAGATTAAAAGTTCTGGGATTATTATTTATAGAACTAAAGTACACCTTTAGTAATTTTGCCTTTTCTTGATCATCAGTGACCAACTCTTTGTTACCACTATTTAAAGAGGACCTTTTACCAGTTTGAGGATGTTCGACTGGCCACATCATGGATAAGTGGCTGAAGGTCTGAAAAAAAAAACTACATTATTTCTTTAATTTCTCATCTCCATTGTAAACATATTAGCTTGTAAGTTTTAATTTGTGCTAAGCATTCGCAGAGATTGGTCTCTAGGGGTGTGTGCTTTTTCTCCTGTATGACAGTAAACAATTATAAGCAGGAGGCATCGTGCAGGGGATAAAGATGAATATGCACACAGAAAAGCTTAGATATTAGGCCTTTTCTGTGTGAGACATGTAATGACGCACAGCCCTGCTATTCTGCCTGATCTCACTGCTGCCTTTGACTGTGTATAGTAGAGCCAACCTGTTTGTTATTACAAACACCTCTTGCATATTTCTTGTCATGACAGTATGGCGAAAGGGAGTAGAGCAGAGCTGTGTGTCATTACAACCATCTCTTGCAGGTTTCCTCTCATGACAATCAGTGTGGAGGAGGAGAATAGAGCAGAGCTGACAGTGCCCTGGGACGAATGCTAGATGAATGCTGCAAGAGGTGTTTGTAATGGTAGATAGCTCTGCAGTACTTCCACTCCCCCTGCACTAACTGCTATGAAATGAAAGCTGCTGGAAGTGTTTGTAATGATACATAGTTCTGCTGTACTAAACTCCCATTCCGCATTGACTGCTATGAGATGAAAGCTTTTGAATGTGTTGTAATGACTCATAGCTTTGCTGTGCTCTTCAAAATAGGTAGAGAGATCACTGAGGAGAGAAGAACTGTCTGTCATTACATGTCTCACACAGAAAAAGCCTGCTCTAAGCTTTTCTGGGGTCATGTATTTTTTCCCTGACCAATGACTTCTGCTTACAATTGGCCAATGTCATGCAAGGAAAAAAGTACAGACATTCATAGACAAATCTCTGCTAACGCTCACTTGGGCTTAGCATAAATTAGAATCTAAATTTACAATCTAATATTTCTGCAATAGAGAAGAGAAACAATATATATATATATGTACTCTGTATATATATATATACTCTGTATATTTTATTCAGCTCTGCAGACACTACTATTCCATGATGTGTACAGTTTAACATGATAATATTTGTGAAAGGTCATCTTTAAGGGACCTATTTGTGCTGACCTTGTCTTTCAGTATTTGTATATCTCCTATATATTAACTCCTTGTTACCAGGTTCTCATACTCCTCTCATCAGGATTGTGGCACGGCACTCTGGCATCAGAAAATTTGTACTGACCTCTGTGTCAGGCTTCTTTAGGGTCTAAGCTGATGCTGGCACTTCTTTCTCTCATTAACTGGTTGCTGAGAAACACATCAATCTCTGTTTTATAATGGATTTGAAGATGCAAGACTAAATGGATTGACACACAATGGCTGCATAAAATGATACAGTTTACTGTTTTGTAACTAACATACAAGACAATAGGAAACATACAAGAGCATAAAGGATAGCAAAAGATGCATAGCATAACAAAATATATCATCAACAGCTACATAATAAAATAACAAAAATATAATAAACTAATAATATACAACCAAAAGAAATGAAAAGAATTATTAGTTGATATACAGTACATACAACATGTAGGAGAATGTTCACACTGGCCATTAATCAGATAAAATCTAAGATAGAAACAAAATGAATATATACCCTGATGTAAGTAAGTAAAAAGCAATAGTGCATATAAATGGCATAGGGTACTTAGTAAACACTGTTTTTGATCAAAAAAAGAGTAAAAGTCATCCCACTAGTGACAAAGTGTACTAGAGGTCTTAACCTCTAGTATTAAACCCTTACCATGTGTGAAAAATTATCTCAATGTGAATAAAGGCCGAGCAGGAGCGGGTGCCGACTATGGACACCCAGCCATGGGAAGCTATACAAACGTAATGCCCAGCTCAAAAACAGAGAGGCTACACCCTTGTGTGCACTGAGTGCAAGAAACTAACGTGTGTAATGAGCATGTTCACACTGGCCATTAAACAGACAAAAATGAACAGCTACATAATAAAAGAACAAAAATATAATAAACTAATAATATAATATAGTACAAACTGTACATTTTATTTACAGGACACTTAATTAATGCAGTAGAGTAATAATAAATCTTTCCCAAACTCTCCAAAAAACAATTAGTCTTTTAAGTTGAATCAAATAAAAACATTAAATCTCTTTACCTGGGAGGGCTATGCATGCCCACTAGGGATGAGCGACCACTAAAATGCTCATATGCTCTTTACTCGAACCAAGCAATTCCTAATGCTCAGGTGC
The DNA here is from genome assembly GCF_046119375.1 of Phyllobates terribilis. NCBI lineage: Eukaryota > Metazoa > Chordata > Amphibia > Anura > Dendrobatidae > Phyllobates > Phyllobates terribilis. The sequence continues at coordinate 142,949,856 of NW_027362772.1, forward strand.
TCATTTAGAGTAACGAGTATAATAAGAATCAATCGGAAATGCGAGTATTTTTTTTGGCAGAATCTACAAGGAGGTCTGGGGGGCAGTGAAAATGTTGAAATTGATGGAATAGTGCTGAATGGAATAAGGAAGACCCCTGGAAGCATCTTTGAACCCCAGATCGTTGCTGAGAACAATATTGTCACACTTTTAATCCACTTCAAGGACTGACAATAAAACATTTCAAATCAAATATAAATTGGAGTTTAAAGAAAAAAAAATGATAAAATATAGTATTGAGCGAGCACTAAAATGCTCGGGTGCTTGAAGCTCGGGCCAAGCTCACTGTGATACTCGGGTGCTCGACCCGAGCAACGAGCTCAATGTTAGTCTATTGGAGACCCGAGCATTTTTGCGGCGGCACCCCCGGCAGTCTGTAGAAAGCCTAAAAAGTGCCCAAACCGATAGTGACAGTGCTCAAATGACATGAGGACAGCATGGGGATTGCCCCAGGAAGCATTTCTGACCCCCAGGTCGCTGCTGTGAACAACGTGGTCAGAGATATTAAGCCACTTTTACGGACTCACAATAAAACGTTCAAAAACGACACTGAAACGGTTTTCCTGTGAAATATGTTAAGGAACATCCTTTCCAGGGTAAAGACTTGTGTATAAGGTAAAATAAATAACCAAAAACAAAAATACTCCTCCACACTTTGGGCTATGTTCACAAGTAGCATTTTTTATGCGTTTTTGCACTTTTGTATTGCTTTCAACCGTGACAAATGCATTTACCGGGAAATGTCAATTTAACATTTTACAACCTTATCTGGCCATGTGCTGTGTAACACATGCATACAGTGCTGAAAAAACAGGGGAACAGCATGGGGAAGACCCCTGGAAGCATCTCTGACACCCAGGTCACTGCCTAAAAGTGTGCCCATCAGAAGTGATCCTTGCCGCAGTGATCCGTGCAAGTCCTTGTCCCAGGGCAGTGTTCAATTGTACCTCCCCATTCCTTGCAATGCAAGCGCAAATATGCAGCCAACCACCCACTCACCCACAGGCTGCAATACTATACTGTTAGCTTGCACTTGAAATGGGGCCTTTTAGTTTGGAGGAGGCCGGAGCTGGCCACTACCTCATGGCTGCATCGGTGGCAAGGTCTCCATACTCCGACCCCAGCCGCCACTATTTGTCCCGGGAACCTTCCCCACACTTTTCTTTGCCTGGCCTGCTTTAGGGCAGCATTGGATGAGCCCACCAGACAACCACAGACTCCTCCGGTGGGCCCTGGCTTCTCCATCAGGGTAGTTGAGAGTGCCAAGGTGAGGAGCATGATGATGATGATAGAAGTTAGCATCTGCTTTGTTTTCTTGGAATGCAAGCGTAAGTGTGCAGCCTGCCACCAACCCACCCCCAGGCTGCAATACCATACTGCTAGTTTGCACTTGAAATGGGGCATTTTAGTTTGGAGGAGGCCGAAGCTGGCCACTACCTCATGGCTGCTTTGGCAGCGAGGTCTCCATATTCAGTCCGCAGCCGCCACTATTTGTCCCGGTAACCTTCCCCACACTTTTCTTAGCCTGGCCTGCTTTAGGGCAGCATTGGACGAGCGCACCAGACAACCAGACTCCTCCGGTGGGCCTTGGCTTCTCCATCAGGGGAGTTGAGAGTGCCAAGGTGAGGAGCATGATGATGATGATAGAAGTTAGCATCTGCTTTGTTTTCTTGGAATGCAAGCGTAAGTCTGCAGCCTGACACCCACCCACCCCCAGGAGGCAATTCCATACTGCTAGCTTGCTTGCACTTGAAATGAGGCCTTTTAGTAAATTATTCATGATCATGAGGCCATTCATCTCCTTAGCTTTCTGTTCCTTGGAATGCAAGCGCATGTATGTGGTAGCGGCTAGGCCTGAGGTGGTCAGCGCTTGGTTCATATCCTACCTCCTCCGAGGATTGCTGGATGTTTTCCTGCTACTATCCCAGTTCTATGACTCCCATTAAAACAAAGCTTCAGGTGATGAATGATGGATGAGGTGGTGGAAAAGGAGAAAGAGGAGGAGGAACAGGGACCATTCACATCAATATCAGGCCAGTCAACCACACATGTCTTGTAGAATACGTTTCTGTACCAAAAGGAGCGGTTCGGCTACACAGTTATAGGGCATACAGTGAGTAAAATAGCTACCAAAAATTCCGAGGCACTCCAATGCCCCTCGGAAGTGACATGGAGGTCAGAGGGCCTTAACTAAACCGTTTTTTCCATTTATAGCAACTGGGTCTCCTGTACACTGTTGGCCTAAGCAGTGAATGGAAGGCTTTCCAAAAATTATGAGGAACTGCAATGCCCCTTGAAACAAACGTGGATTACAGCGTACTATAAACCTTCTACCTATTATTGGGGAGTGGGTCTCCCTTAGTGTACGCGTATGCATTGAAAAGCAAAAGCTGACTAAAATTAGGAGGAAATGCAATGCCCGTTGGAAGAGTCGTGGAGGTTAGAGGTAATTAAAAACAACATTTCAATGCCCCTTGGAAGAGCTGTGGAGTTCAGAGTGGTTTAACAAGACGGTTTTAATGCCCCTTGGAAGAGACGTGGAGGTCACAGTAGCTTAACAAGACGGTTTTAATGCCCCTTGGAAGAGACGTGGAGTTCAGAGTGGTTTAACAAGACGGTTTTAATGCCCATTTGAAGAGACGTGGAGGTCCCAGTGGAACAAAAAGGCAATATCAATGCCACTTGGAAGAGACGTGGAAGTCCCAGTGGAATAAAAAGACAATATCAATGCCCCGTGGAAGAGTGGTGGAGGTTACAGTGGAATAAAAAGACAATATCAATGCCCCTTGGAAGAGTGGTGGAGGTCACAGTGGAATAAAAAGACAATATCAATGCCCCTTGGAAGAGTGGTGGTGGTCCCTGTGGAATAAAAAGACAATATCAATCACCCTTGGAAGAGACGTTGAGGTCACAGTAGCTTAACAAGACAATTTTAATGCCCCTTGGAAGAGACGTGGAGGTCACAGTAGCTTAGCAAGACGGTTTTAATGCCCCTTGGAAGAGACGTGGAGGTTGCAGTTGCTTAACAAGACGGTTTTAATGCCCCTTGGAAGAGACTTGGAGGTTGCAGTAGCTTAACAAGATGGTTTTAATGCCCCTTGGAAGAGATGTGGAGTTCAGAGTGGTTTAACAAGACGGTTTTAATGCCCCTTGGAAGAGACATGGAGGTCCCAGTGGAATAAAAAGACAATATCAATGCCCCTTGGAAGAGTGGTGGAGGTCCGAGTGGAATAAAATGACAATATCAATGCCCCTTGGAAGAGTGGTGGAGATTACAGTGGAATAAAAAGACAATATCAATGCCTCTTGGAAGAGTGGTGGAGGTCGCAGTGGAATAAAAAGACAATATCAATGCCCCTAGGAAGAGTGGTGGAGGTCGCAGTGGAATAAAAAGACAATATCAAAGCCCCTTGGCAGAGTGGTGGATGTTGCAGTGGAATAAAAAGACAATATCAATGCCCCTTGGAAGAGTGGTGGAGGTCGCAGTGGAATAAAAAGACAATATCAAAGCCCCTTGGCAGAGTGGTGGATGTTGCAGTGGAATAAAAAGACAATATCAATGCCCCTTGGAAGAGTGGTGGAGGTCCCAGTGGAATAAAAAGACAATATCAATGACAAGACGATTTTAATGCCCCTTACAAGAGCCATGCAGTACAACATATTAAAAACATTATTCCCATTATTGGGGAGTGGGTCTCCCACAGTCTTTGCCTTTGTCTTCCAAGCAAAAGCTGCCAAAAATTAGGACGGAGGAACTTGCAATGCTGGCAACACGGACCACGGTCACCCTGGTGGTATAGTGGTGGTGGAAGCTGAGGATAAGGAGAAGAGCAAAAAACAGCCGAAATGAGGAAGCGTATACCCATGTGTGGGTGTGAAGCGATGCATGGAAATACACCTCCCAAAATAACACAGTGGATTTGAATTTATGCTACTCAGCTGTCATTTGGTGGTGATGAGAAGTCTGGCCCAATCCAGCCCTTCTTCATTTTGATAAGAGTCAGCTTGTTAGCATTGTCAGTTGACAGGCGAGTGCGATTCTCAGTTATAATTCCCCCAGTGGTACTAAAAACATGCTCCGATAACACGCTAGCAGCACGGCAGGCCAGGACCTCCAAGGCGTACAGAGCGAGTTCATTCCAAGTGTCCAGCTTGGATACCCAATAATTAAAAGGCACAGAGGAATCACAGAGGACGCTGGTACGGTCGGCAAGGTACTCCCTCACCATCTTTTGAAACTTTCCACTTCTTGTGAGAGTACCCCGCGCCTCAGGGCCTGTAAGCTGGGCAAGTCTCAGAAAACTGTCCCAGAACGTTGACAGTGTTCCCCTGCCTCTGCTGGATTAGAGTTGCGTCTCTCTCGCCTGTACGCCTTGGTTGGGCAACGAACTGTGACCTCTGCCGCTAGCGTGCTCAGATGGGAATTTTTTTAACAGTTCTGCAACAAGGGCCTTCTGGTACTGCCCCATTTTTGTAGACCTCTCCACCTCAAGAATAAGAGAGTGAAAGTTCTCCTTGTAGCGGGGGTCTAAAAGTGTCATCAACCAGTAATGACTGTCACCCAACATTTTGACAACGCGAGGGTCACGGTAACATAAAGTTAGCCATGCGTGCCCGACTGGTAACGGGAAAGACTTCTGTGTCCTCACCAAGATGATGACTGACCATGCTCTCCTCCTCCTCTTCCTCCTCCCCCTGTCCTCAGGCCACCCACGCTGAACCGACGGTATGACAGTTGTGCAGGTACTACCGTCTACAGCGCATGATACCAGCTCCTGTTCTTCCTCCTCCTCCTCCTCTCCCTCATTGTCCCCCAATGCATGTTGGGATGAGATGAGGCTGGGCTGTGTGTAATCACCCGCTACGGCTTCTTGATCCATCTCATCATACTCTGGCTGCAATGCCTCCTCTTTAATTCTCTGCAGAGAGCGTTGCAAAAGACAGACAAGTGGGATGCTGATGCTAATGATAGTGTCATTGCCACTCACCATCTTGGTGGACTCCTCAAAGTTTGTCAGGATGGTACATAGGTCAGACATCCAGGTCCACTCCTGAGGTCTTATGTGTGGAGTCTGACCTGAATATCGACGGCCTTGTTGCAGCTGGTACTCCACAACTGCTTTCTTCTGCTCACAAATCCTTTGCAACATGTGGAGGGTAGAGTTCCAATGTGTGGGGACATCACACACCAGTCGGTGTGCCGGAAGCTGCAAACGCTGCTGCAACACATCAAGAGCGGCGGAAACTGTAGCCGACTTCCGAAAATGAGCTGACAGGCGGCGTACTTTGACGAGCAGATCTGGCAACTCGGGGTACGATTTAAGAAACCTCTGAACCACGAGGTTAAGCACATGAAAAAAGGCAAAAAGGTGGATTACACCCAGATTTGAACCGTGAAAGAGGAAAACCACAGTTCTTTTTTTCTCTCCTACACCAGAATCTTTTAAACAGATATATTTGTGTCTGAACAGTCAGCGAGACACTCAAACTGTTTTTTTTTTATGGAAAAAAGGCAAAAAGGTAAATTACACCCAAATTTGAACCGTGGAAGAGGAAAACCACAGTTCTATTTCTCTGGCCTACACCATAATCTTTTGAACAGATATATTTGTGTCTGAACCGTCAGCGAGACACTCAAACTGTGTTTTTTTATGTAAAAAAGGCAAAAAGGTGGATTACACCCAGATTTGAACCGTGGAAGAGCAAAACCACAGTTCTCGTTCTCTGGCTTACACCAGAATCTTTTAAACAGATATATTTGTGTCTGAATAGTCAGTGAGACACTCAAACTGTTTTTTTTTATGGAAAAAAGGCAAAAAGGTAAATTACACCCAAATTTGAACCATGGAAGAGGAAAACCACAGTTCTAGTTCTCTGGCCTACACCAGAACCTTTTAAACAGATATATTTGTGTCTGAACAGTCAGCGAGACACTCAAACAGTTTTTTTTTATGGAAAAAAGGCAAAAACGTGGATAACACGCAGATTTGAACCGTGGAAGAGGAAAACCACAGTTCTATTTCTCTGGCCTACACCATAATCTTTTGAACAGATATATTTGTGTCTGAACCATCAGCGAGACACTCAAACTGTATTTTTTTATGGAAAAAAGGCAAAAAGGTGAATAACACCCAGATTTGAACCGTGGAAGAGGAAAACCACAGTTCTAATTTCCTGGCGTATACCAGAGTTTTTTAAACAGATATATTTGTGTCTGAACAGTCACCGAGACACTCAAACTGTTTTTTTTATGTAAAAAAGGCAAAAAGGTGGATTACACCCAGATTTGAACCGTGGAAGAGCAAAACCACAGTTCTAGTTCTCTGGCCTACACCAGAATCTTTTAAACAGACATGTTTGTGTCTGAATAGTCAGCGAGAGACTCAAACTGTCTTTTTAATGTAAAAAAGGCAAAAAGGTTGATTACTCCCAGATTTGAACCGTGGAAGAGGAAAACCACAGTTCTATTTCTCTGGCCTACACCAGAATCTTTTAAACAGATATACTTGAGTCTGAACAGTCAGCGAGACACTCAAACTGTTTTTTTTATGGAAAAAGGGCAAAAAAGTGGATAATACAGAGATTTGAACCGTGGAACTGCAAAACCACAGTTCTAGTTTTCTGGCCAAAACCACACTCTTTTAAACAGATATATTTGTGTCTGAGCACTCACAGACACACTCCATTTTTATGGGGGGGGGAGGGAATACCAAAAGGTTAATAAGATGGGTATTTGTACTGTCTGACTGAGGGAAAAAAAAAAGAGGATTTAGATGAAAAAAAAGGATTTTTCCTGGCCCCCGAGACCTGGGGCTAAGTCTAGCAATTTGAGCAGCAGCAGCACACAGGACTGTAATGCAGTGTTTGTTGGTATAGCCACTGCGTCTCCTATACAGCCTGCCTGCCTGCCTGCCTGATATCTGGTATGGATATTAGTCCTCAGAAGGACTGTTTGATTTTGCAGGCTTTAGAGACCCTACACTACCTATTTCGCAGTATAAATCTCTCCCTAGCTCAGCAGCACTCTCCCTACACTGTCTGATCCGGAGAGACTGTGTCCAAGATGGCGACGCCCGGTTTTAAATACTCGAGGTGACGCTGTGCGGCCAGCCAATCACTGTAATGCCCACAACCAACATGGCTGCGGCATTACAGTGACTGGCTGGCAATCCCTGCATGTTCATTGGCTCTGTAAAGAGCGCCAAACATGTAGGGCGGAGACCTGAGCTGCCGCCCGAGTAACCTGAAAATGCTCGGTGCTCGCCGAACATCCCGAGTAGTGAGTTGCTCGGGCGAGTACCGAGCAGTGTCGAGCATGCTCGCTCAACACTAATAAAAAACATTCTTTCCTGTATAATGACTTGTATATAAGGCAAAATTTAAAAAGGTTTTTAAATAATATTAATTTAAGTAAGCTAAAATTAAAATTTTTATTAAAAAATGGGAAATTTTAGTGTAATTTATGAAAGAATCAAGTAGAGTCAAAAATTAGATGGAAGAGACTCAGATACAACATGTATTTGATATAAAGGAGGGCCTAGTACTCCTAGACTCATAAAGTCTATGTGTCACCCCTGGTGTGGGAAAGACTTAGTGCAACAAAAAGGGAAAAGGGAAAGGGAGCCCAGACTCTAGGGAAAGGGGGAAGAGGAGACCTACTAGTCTGGTCTAGTGTCACCCTGTCTCAACTACCGTCCCTATAATGGCACTTCACCAATCGCCGCACGTGTGCTTCACCCTGACTTTCCCTGACATATGGTGTTTTTCCTGCCAGGTAGAAGCATTTGTCAAGCGTTTTTGCATGCATTTCTGCATGCAATTTATCAAGCGCTTTTCCAAGTGATTTTAGCATCATTAAAACATTTTTACAGGATTGCAAAGATAGCAATGGAGAGGCAAGAATAGAAAAGAGTTAGCAACGCTGGTGGTAAAGCCAATTCTGTTGCCATGTGTTAGGTGCTAGTGCAGGATGTGATATTTCAATTTCGCTACATTGTTGATGGCAAAGACATAGCTCTAGTACGTTAGCTGGAAGTAAAGGGCCAGACTAGCTGGATGATGGACAGGAGGTATGGGCTAAATGTCAAAGTACATATAGCTTAAGAGGTCTAAATACCGGCATGGTGTAAGGGTGCACTGGTAGCCCAGAAGACCCGACGCTATCTGTCATACTGAGAGTACACCATTCCTAAGAAGGGCCATGCACTGTCAAAAATGAAGAAGAAGAAAAACAATATAGATATGTGATTGGGGCAAATAAAAATAATTAAGTATGGTACTGGGACAAAAAAAAATAGAATATTAATGGGACAACGCTTAGGCAAGGTTGCAAAAAAGAAGCAAGACAAAAATATATCTCATACCCTACCATAATTATATATAAATGTAAAGCAAAATTGCATAATAAATATAGGGTACTTAGTGAACTATTTTTGATCAAAAAAAGTATACAAGCCGTCCCACCAGCGGCAAGGTGACCCTAAATTGGGACGGTACCTATACTGCCTATATTAAAAACCTTACTGTATATCAAAGTTGAAGTAATGCATATAAAAGGGTAGACAAATAGGACCGGGTCCCAACTCCAGACCACCTAGGCCCGTGGTAAGCTACATATATACCAATCAGCTCAACAAAGGGCATGCCACACCCTTAAATTGCACAGAATGCAAACAAGTCAAAAAACCAGACAATGTGAACTGAGGTCTAAGATGGCAGACATACAAGAAACAGAGGCATGTTCACACTAGCAAAAAAGAAGCAAGACAAAAATATATCTCATACCCTACCATAATTATATATAAATGTAAAGCAAAATTGCATAATAAATATAGGGTACTTAGTGAACTATTTTTGATCAAAAAAAGTATACAAGCCGTCCCACCAGCGGCAAGGTGACCCTAAATTGGGACGGTACCTATACTGCCTATATTAAAAACCTTACTGTATATCAAAGTTGAAGTAATGCATATAAAAGGGTAGACAAATAGGACCGGGTCCCAACTCCAGACCACCTAGGCCCGTGGTAAGCTACATATATACCAATCAGCTCAACAAAGGGCATGCCACACCCTTAAATTGCACAGAATGCAAACAAGTCAAAAAACCAGACAATGTGAACTGAGGTCTAAGATGGCAGACATACAAGAAACAGAGGCATGTTCACACTAGCAAAAAAGAAGCAAGACAAAAATATATCTCATACCCTACCATAATTATATATAAATGTAAAGCAAAATTGCATAATAAATATAGGGTACTTAGTGAACTATTTTTGATCAAAAAAAGTATACAAGCCGTCCCACCAGCGGCAAGGTGACCCTAAATTGGGACGGTACCTATACTGCCTATATTAAAAACCTTACTGTATATCAAAGTTGAAGTAATGCATATAAAAGGGTAGACAAATAGGACCGGGTCCCAACTCCAGACCACCTAGGCCCGTGGTAAGCTACATATATACCAATCAGCTCAACAAAGGGCATGCCACACCCTTAAATTGCACAGAATGCAAACAAGTCAAAAAACCAGACAATGTGAACTGAGGTCTAAGATGGCAGACATACAAGAAACAGAGGCATGTTCACACTAGCAAAAAAGAAGCAAGACAAAAATATATCTCATACCCTACCATAATTATATATAAATGTAAAGCAAAATTGCATAATAAATATAGGGTACTTAGTGAACTATTTTTGATCAAAAAAAGTATACAAGCCGTCCCACCAGCGGCAAGGTGACCCTAAATTGGGACGGTACCTATACTGCCTATATTAAAAACCTTACTGTATATCAAAGTTGAAGTAATGCATATAAAAGGGTAGACAAATAGGACCGGGTCCCAACTCCAGACCACCTAGGCCCGTGGTTTTTTGACTTGTTTGCATTCTGTGCAATTTAAGGGTGTGGCATGCCCTTTGTTGAGCTGATTGGTATATATGTAGCTTACCACGGGCCTAGGTGGTCTGGAGTTGGGACCCGGTCCTATTTGTCTACCCTTTTATATGCATTACTTCAACTTTGATATACAGTAAGGTTTTTAATATAGGCAGTATAGGTACCGTCCCAATTTAGGGTCACCTTGCCGCTGGTGGGACGGCTTGTATACTTTTTTTGATCAAAAATAGTTCACTAAGTACCCTATATTTATTATGCAATTTTGCTTTACATTTATATATAATTATGGTAGGGTATGAGATATATTTTTGTCTTGCTTCTTTTTTGCTAGTGTGAACATGCCTCTGTTTCTTGTATGTCTGCCATCTTAGACCTCAGTTCACATTGTCTGGTTTTTTGACTTGTTTGCATTCTGTGCAATTTAAGGGTGTGGCATGCCCTTTGTTGAGCTGATTGGTATATATGTAGCTTACCACGGGCCTAGGTGGTCTGGAGTTGGGACCCGGTCCTATTTGTCTACCCTTTTATATGCATTACTTCAACTTTGATATACAGTAAGGTTTTTAATATAGGCAGTATAGGTACCGTCCCAATTTAGGGTCACCTTGCCGCTGGTGGGACGGCTTGTATACTTTTTTTGATCAAAAATAGTTCACTAAGTACCCTATATTTATTATGCAATTTTGCTTTACATTTATATATAATTATGGTAGGGTATGAGATATATTTTTGTCTTGCTTCTTTTTTGCTAGTGTGAACATGCCTCTGTTTCTTGTATGTCTGCCATCTTAGACCTCAGTTCACATTGTCTGGTTTTTTGACTTGTTTGCATTCTGTGCAATTTAAGGGTGTGGCATGCCCTTTGTTGAGCTGATTGGTATATATGTAGCTTACCACGGGCCTAGGTGGTCTGGAGTTGGGACCCGGTCCTATTTGTCTACCCTTTTATATGCATTACTTCAACTTTGATATACAGTAAGGTTTTTAATATAGGCAGTATAGGTACCGTCCCAATTTAGGGTCACCTTGCCGCTGGTGGGACGGCTTGTATACTTTTTTTGATCAAAAATAGTTCACTAAGTACCCTATATTTATTATGCAATTTTGCTTTACATTTATATATAATTATGGTAGGGTATGAGATATATTTTTGTCTTGCTTCTTTTTTGCTAGTGTGAACATGCCTCTGTTTCTTGTATGTCTGCCATCTTAGACCTCAGTTCACATTGTCTGGTTTTTTGACTTGTTTGCATTCTGTGCAATTTAAGGGTGTGGCATGCCCTTTGTTGAGCTGATTGGTATATATGTAGCTTACCACGGGCCTAGGTGGTCTGGAGTTGGGACCCGGTCCTATTTGTCTACCCTTTTATATGCATTACTTCAACTTTGATATACAGTAAGGTTTTTAATATAGGCAGTATAGGTACCGTCCCAATTTAGGGTCACCTTGCCGCTGGTGGGACGGCTTGTATACTTTTTTTGATCAAAAATAGTTCACTAAGTACCCTATATTTATTATGCAATTTTGCTTTACATTTATATATAATTATGGTAGGGTATGAGATATATTTTTGTCTTGCTTCTTTTTTGCTAGTGTGAACATGCCTCTGTTTCTTGTATGTCTGCCATCTTAGACCTCAGTTCACATTGTCTGGTTTTTTGACTTGTTTGCATTCTGTGCAATTTAAGGGTGTGGCATGCCCTTTGTTGAGCTGATTGGTATATATGTAGCTTACCACGGGCCTAGGTGGTCTGGAGTTGGGACCCGGTCCTATTTGTCTACCCTTTTATATGCATTACTTCAACTTTGATATACAGTAAGGTTTTTAATATAGGCAGTATAGGTACCGTCCCAATTTAGGGTCACCTTGCCGCTGGTGGGACGGCTTGTATACTTTTTTTGATCAAAAATAGTTCACTAAGTACCCTATATTTATTATGCAATTTTGCTTTACATTTATATATAATTATGGTAGGGTATGAGATATATTTTTGTCTTGCTTCTTTTTTGCTAGTGTGAACATGCCTCTGTTTCTTGTATGTCTGCCATCTTAGACCTCAGTTCACATTGTCTGGTTTTTTGACTTGTTTGCATTCTGTGCAATTTAAGGGTGTGGCATGCCCTTTGTTGAGCTTATTGGTATATATGTAGCTTACCACGGGCCTAGGTGGTCTGGAGTTGGGACCCGGTCCTATTTGTCTACCCTTTTATATGCATTACTTCAACTTTGATATACAGTAAGGTTTTTAATATAGGCAGTATAGGTACCGTCCCAATTTAGGGTCACCTTGCCGCTGGTGGGACGGCTTGTATACTTTTTTTGATCAAAAATAGTTCACTAAGCACCCTATATTTATTATGCAATTTTGCTTTACATTTATATATAATTATGGTAGGGTATGAGATATATTTTTGTCTTGCTTCTTTTTTGCTAGTGTGAACATGCCTCTGTTTCTTGTATGTCTGCCATCTTAGACCTCAGTTCACATTGTCTGGTTTTTTGACTTGTTTGCATTCTGTGCAATTTAAGGGTGTGGCATGCCCTTTGTTGAGCTGATTGGTATATATGTAGCTTACCACGGGCCTAGGTGGTCTGGAGTTGGGACCCGGTCCTATTTGTCTACCCTTTTATATGCATTACTTCAACTTTGATATACAGTAAGGTTTTTAATATAGGCAGTATAGGTACCGTCCCAATTTAGGGTCACCTTGCCGCTGGTGGGACGGCTTGTATACTTTTTTTGATCAAAAATAGTTCACTAAGTACCCTATATTTATTATGCAATTTTGCTTTACATTTATATATAATTATGGTAGGGTATGAGATATATTTTTGTCTTGCTTCTTTTTTGCTAGTGTGAACATGCCTCTGTTTCTTGTATGTCTGCCATCTTAGACCTCAGTTCACATTGTCTGGTTTTTTGACTTGTTTGCATTCTGTGCAATTTAAGGGTGTGGCATGCCCTTTGTTGAGCTGATTGGTATATATGTAGCTTACCACGGGCCTAGGTGGTCTGGAGTTGGGACCCGGTCCTATTTGTCTACCCTTTTATATGCATTACTTCAACTTTGATATACAGTAAGGTTTTTAATATAGGCAGTATAGGTACCGTCCCAATTTAGGGTCACCTTGCCGCTGGTGGGACGGCTTGTATACTTTTTTTGATCAAAAATAGTTCACTAAGTACCCTATATTTATTATGCAATTTTGCTTTACATTTATATATAATTATGGTAGGGTATGAGATATATTTTTGTCTTGCTTCTTTTTTGCTAGTGTGAACATGCCTCTGTTTCTTGTATGTCTGCCATCTTAGACCTCAGTTCACATTGTCTGGCTTAGGCAAGGTTGTATGCTGCATAGGGGGATATCGGATATACTGAATAACCGAAAGGTACTAGTAAGTGAAAAATTAAATATTTTGTCTTTGTGAACAGAGTAAAAGTAAAGTCGAAAAAAAGCAAGAAAATAAAGGGAGAGAAAGGAGTGAAAGAATGGAAAGGGGATATACTATGATAGGAAGCAACCCTGCAGTCCATATAGGGCATTCTATTGGTTTTCATAAAATGAGAAGAAAAAAATAATATCAGAAATGATCAATTATCAAAGTTAAAATTACAATTCTTAGTATGCCATCTTTCATAGAAAACATGAGTAAACATAGTCTCTGATTAGACACCTCGGTTCCAGAGTATATTTGCAGTTATTACATCATATGGTATAGCGAAGCCAATAAGGATGGGCTACAACAGCTTGTATAAAAGCCTAAGCAGAGAATGCAGCATCCACTGTAGGGTGATTTTAGGATAGTGAGAGTACATCAAAGCTCACAGCTCAGCAACAGAGATAGGAAGAGAAAGACCTAAAATGTTTGACAAGTACTCCAGAAAGCAATATTTTAAATAACTGCTGTAGTGAAGAATATGGGATTAGTAGTTTATGAAACCTCTCATTAAGTACCAAATACTATGATTGCTAAAATTTCCACAACAGAGAGGCAAAATAAAATAAAATTTTTATTTTGCTCAGCAGACAAAGCTACATTGTGTGTCCATTGTAAAGTGAAAAATTTGGTCTTCTTTAGGAAGTTAAAGGATTATTCCTACAATCACATTATTTTTCAGCAAGCACAGTAAATGCGTACTTATTGTTAATTTGCAGAGTAACACCAATATAAAGTTCCATTCTCGTACATTTAACTTTTTCATCTCTATCTGCCCTTCTGTGCATCCATCATCACATATTACAAATCATTCACTGCTAAAACTACATTTCCCAGCAATACCTTACTTCTCCTTAGTGCTGCAGACCTTTCCTCTTTCTCCTGTGTGCAACTTAGAAGACCATTTCTCAAGCTAAATTAGGAGATGAATTCAACCTATACTTCAGTGCATGCTCTGCTCCTGTACAATACCCTGCCTGGCCCATTCAATCTTCTGCCATCTACATCAGTATAGCTATCTGTGAATTTTTCTATCATTGTTAGCTTTTTCTAGCACAGGTCAACTCTCCAGAAGGGGGCTGGAGGCAAGTGCAGCTAGAAAAAAGCCCCACATGACCGTGATTGGCCAGGAGGTTGCAATATTAAATCTAAGGGATCAGAATTGGGTATTAGAGTAGAGGGGGGCGGGCATTGAAAGAGGGGGGGGTATATTAAGGAAAGTGCAGGAAAATAGCCAGTCCAGCAGGGGAGTCAGAAGAGAAAGTATCCACCCACCCATCCCCCTTTTTTCCAGTAGTGAAATTACACAGAAAATAGTAAAATTACCCACTCACCCATTAATAGTGGACACTGACCGGGCGTAATGGAGACGGTGGACTCCCTTATTAACAGGCTGCGGGACGCAGCTCGATCCAGGCGTGGAGGGTGGTTGGAGTCCCAGCTGTCAGAGTTGCTGGGGAATGTCAGGGCAGAAGTACTGCCGTCGGGGTCAGGAAGGAGAGCAAGGAGAACGCGGTCCCCCGAGAGGCTCTCACCCGAGATATCCGTGCGCAGAAGGCACAGGCTGCGGAGCCCCTCAGGGGACCCTGCATCAGGTGAACATGGCAGCGGAATCCCCCGCCGCTGCACCCGCCACGGCAGGATTCCACCCAGCCTGCCTGTGGGCGCTGATGCCTGAGGGTTGCAGTCCGCGACTGAAGCGAGGGCCCCACGGGAAGTGCAACCTGCACCGGCGGTGCGCCGCGACACCAGAGCCGGGGCCGCACCGGAAGCAAGGCCGGCACCATAGCCGCGTCACCAGTTAGGGGACGGGGCCACACAGTAAGTAGGCGGTGCACCAACAATACTGTCCCCCTCAATAAGAGCCGGCAGCGGTTCACTGCGGCGGGTTTTCCACAAGAAGGGAGCTAGAGGGACCAGCAGCATGGCAGGCACAACTGGTGATATTCCAGTCGGGGTGCCTGTTAGACCAAACAGCATGGGAGGACAGCACAGTGTTTCTACGGGCAGACAACAGCAGTTTGAAGACCTGCTGCCTGGCCCAAGTCACCAGATCCGGGGTAGCAGAGCGGCAGGCAGCAGCATGGAGCTGCCTGGCAGTTATACACGAGGCGGCACAGACCGGGCTGGGAAGTCCGGGTCTAGAGGTTGTGTAGGGTCACGGGCGGCAGGGAAGACTGGTGCAGTGTCGGGTGGAAAACGATCTGAGGGGACATCAGCACGTGCTCAGGTCCCCCCATGGTGACATGGAGGCCAGGGGCGCGGGCCTTGAGCAGCAGCAAGAGTCAGGAGGATCAGAATACGGGGAGGATCGGGATGACTCAAGGAACCAACAGGATTCGGGAAGTATGGCTGGCAGGGACACAGCACCTGCCAGCTCGGTGAGTATGAGTCTATGTACGGTTTGTCACCCGAGGGATCGTTGGCGGAAGGGGCGGGGGATAGGCAGTTGGCAGAGCCCAGCAGGGTAAATGTTAGGGGGAGGTGTGGGTCAGACGTCGTGGGGCTCAGAGATATTTTAGGGAGCATGTCGCAATTTCTGGCAAGAATAGACGGTGGTGGAGTCAGGGAGGCAGGGTTATCGCAGGAGGGGGCTTGGTTACCTAGTCAAACGGTTGAGCCGCAGGTGGGGAGTGAATCGGCAACATCGGCGGTGCGTGTAGAGGGGGCATCTTCGGGCGTATCGGTGTCCGTGCAGACAGAAAAAGATAAAGCGGATGCCGTAAAATTGGATGATAGGGCAAAAGGGGAGGTATATGTGTGCTTTGAGGGGCCGTTAGGGGCACACTTGAAGAAAGAAGTCAAGAAAAAATATGGCGGTTTAAATATGTTGAAATTTTCTCCCTTCTTCCTCTTGAAAAGTTTAATTTGGACAAGGGAAAAAAGGACGACAGTAAAAAGGAGGAGGAGAGAAGCGTAGGTGGAGGTTGATTCCTCAGACGTTTGTCAATTGGTTGCAAGCTTTTGCAATAATCACTAGTATCATTAGAGAAAAAGCTCCAGATAATTGCTCAGGTTTATTTTGTTACCTAGATTCTATTGGGGAGGCTCACCGTACTTATGGGTGCCAGACATGGTTACGATACGATGAGCAATTCCGGCAGAGGAAGGCAGTCCGCCCGGAGATTAGATGGGATCAAAAAGACATAGGGCTTTGGCTAAAGGTTATGGCTCTGGTGAGGTACGGGCAGTCCTTTCATGGGGGCAGCAGTAGTAGGAATCAATCGGCAGGACACGGGGGGAGTAGCCAGGGGGCGCAAAGCACTAATAAGGAAACAGGGACTTGTTGGCAATTTAATGATGACCAATGTTAAGTACGGGAACTCCTGCAAATTCAAGCATGTGTGCTCCCATTGGAACGGAAGCTCACATGGGGCAGCTAAATGCTTTAAGAAGGAAAGTCGCCAGTGGGTACCTGTCAAGGCGGTGACTCCGGTGAGGCTTCATGAGATGGCACCCTTTCTAAGTAGATATCCAGATCGGTTGAAGGCTAAGGTCATTTCAGATGGTTTTTTGGAAGGTTTTAGAATTCCTCCACCTAGTCACAATGTTCCTTTTTCTGTTAAGAATCTGATGTTGGCTTCCCTTCATCCAGAGGTGGTTAGTGCGAAGTTGGCAAAAGAGGTTGAGTTGGGTAGGATGGCCAGACCGTTTCCGGGCTTACCTAGCAGCGAGGTTATTATTTCTTCCTTGAGGGTTGTACCCAAGAAAGAGCTGAATAAATTTTGTTTGATTCAGCATTTGTTGTACCCAAAGGGGCTTTCTGTGAATGATGGCATTGCGCAAGAATTGTGTTCGGTTGAGTATACATCATTCGATGCGGCGGTGCAATGGGTACGGAGATATGGGCCAGGTTCTTTTCTAGCTAAGACTGATATTGAGTCGGCTTTTAGGTTGCTGCCAGTTCAGCCGGATAGCATCCCGTTGTTAGGTTGTTTTTGGAAAGGGAAATATTACGCGGATAGGTGTTTGCAAATGGGTTGCGCAATTTCGTGTTCCTTGTTTGAAACGTTTAGTACCTTTTTGGAATGGGTGGTGAGGGACTTGGCATCGGTTCAATCGTTCATTCATTATTTGGATGACTTTCTGTTTATAGGTCCTCCACAATCGTTGTTGTGTAGGAATTCGTTAGGAACTATGGTGTGGATAGCAGAGCATTTTGGCATACCATTGTTGGTAGAAAAAAAACAGAAGGACCTTGCACCATTTTAATTTTTTTTGGGCATATTAACTGACTCAGAGAGGATGGAGTGTCGGTTGCCAGACAATAAATTGAGTCTGCTCAAGCAAGCAGTGGATAGAGTCAGGAGATTGCATAAGGTGACGTTAAAAGAGTTTCAATCACTGCTAGGTCGTTTAAATTCTGCATGCAGGATTATGCCGATAGGCAGAATTTTTTTTCGCAGGTTGTCAGGAGCGATGGCAGGAGTGCGTGCGCCACATCATTTCATTCATTTAAATAAAGACCACAAGGATGATTTGAAGGTTTGGAAGTTGCTTTTGGAAAATTATAACGGCAGGTCGTTAATTCAGCACGAGTTTTTGAACAGTTTTGATTGTGAGATTTTTACAGATGCTGTGGGAGGTGCTGGTTACAGGGCCTACTAGAATGGGCGTTGGAGTGTTGGGGAATGGCCAAGTTTGTGGAAAGGAAGGGTTTTTACGAGGAACCTGGCGTTTTTGGAATTGTTTCCTATCGTTGTTGCGTTTTAATTTGGGGGGAGTGTTTTGCGAACAGGAGAATACGGTTTCATTGCGATAATATGGGAGTGGTGTCTGTAATTAACAGCGTCGGCCTCGTCTCCTCCAGTGATTGGGCTGCTGAGGGAGCTAGTTCTCTATTATCTCAGTTTAAACGCTTGGATTATGGCAGTTCATGTTCCATGTGTACAAAATTCCATCGCAGATGCCTTGTCTCATTTCCAATGGGATCGTTTCCGGGCACTAGCACCAGAGGCAGAGGACGTGGGATAGGAATGCCCTTCGCATCTGTGGCAGCTGGTTATGGAAGAGCAGGACAGTTAATTCAGGAGTCCATTACAAGGCAGACCTGGTCATCATACGAGGCATCGTGGCGAGTATGGCAAAGTTGGATACTGCAGTGGAGCTTAGTCGAGAACGACGATAATAGAATGATGGCGGTGTTGTTTCTTGTCAGTAGGGCAGCAGAGATTGGGTGGTCTGTGGCGAAAGTTGGTAAATTTGTTGCAGGACTTGCGCTTGGTTTTAAATTACAAGGGGTAAATGACGTTACAAAGTATTTTTTAGTGAAGGAAGCACTTAGGGGCTTTTGGAGAGGAAGTAAGATTTTAGATAAACGAAGACCAGTGTCTTTTAGCATTTTGGAAAGGTTGGGTTTAGTATTAGATAGGATATGCTGTTCAGTTTTTGAACCTACACTGTTTAGGTTGCCTTTTTCATTGGCGTTTTTTGGGGCACTGAGACTAGGTGAATTGGTTGCACTGAGCAGGAATAGGGTCGTGGGTTTGTTTGCAGAGGATGTGAGCTGTTAGGCTAGGGGCATTGAATTTTGGATCAGATGTGGTAAGACAGATCAATTGGGCAGAGGCAGGCGGGTGGCATTGGGTGAGGTGAATGGGGCTTTCATGTGCCCAAAAAAATGTTTAGTGGCATATTGGCAGGTTTGGTTCGGGCGAGTGGGCCCCCTATTATGCCATGAAAATGGGGAGTTTTTATCACGTTTTCAATTTATAGCGGTATTTAAAAAAGGAGTTTGAGAGTTGGGCCTCTCCCCTGAGGTGTACGGGTCACATTCTTTCAGAATTGGCGCGGCATCAGAAGCGGATGGTTTTGGTTTAGGCAAAGACGCGATAAAACGTATCAGGAGGTGGAATTCTGATTGTTATTTGTCTTATGTACAGCATTGGGTAAGGGGGCTGGATTGTTTTATCTTGATAAGTGTTGAATACCTTGTGGTTGTTTGTTGCAGGTGTCATTCCATTGTTAGCATGGATTCTCGGATACTCCTTCGTCCACTGGGGGCACGTCCGTCTGGCGGACGTGAGGCCAGATGGTAGGCAATTGGGATTTAGCAGGGAGCAAGTGGTGGTTCTGTGGTTCAGCTTTAAGGGGATGGTATGGAGGAGGGTGCTGCCTGAATTTCATAAGGCAGCTCGCTTGTACAGATCGCCGGATATTTTGGTGATGCATATGGGTGGGAAAGATCTGTGGGCTCGCCCTGTTAGGGAATTGATTAGGAACATTCGTTTTTATTTTTTAAAGTTGTGGACGTCTTTTCCTGGGGTTTTGATGGTTTAGTCTGACATTGTGCTAAGGCAAAAATGGAGGGAGGCGAGATCAGTGAAGGGGATTAATAGGGCGCAAGTGAAGTTGAATAGAGCCACATCAGGTTTTGTGTCCAGGAACGGGGGTGTGAGTGTTCGACACTTTGAACTTGAGGCAGGGGTTGGTAATTTTTGGTTAAAGGATGGCGTGCACTTGAATGCCATTGGTATCGATTTGTGGGCATTGGCTATACAGGAGGGGATTGAGAGGGCTTTGGCGGTGTTGGGGAACTCACGAGCCTGAGGTTGTCAGGGCTGTTCGCCTTTGGTGGGGGGTGGGGTTCTTGGAGTTGGTACAGAACTGTCAGTGGAAACAATTTGGTAAAATTAAAAGCAGTTGGTTAATTTGAGTGGGGTGATGTGGCATTTTGGTTTTGGGCTCTGGACGGGGTTTTACCTTGGGAGCTTTTGGTGCCCTTGAGCTGGTGATGGACGGCTGAGGGTAACATGGCGGTTCAAGTTTAGTTTAATTTATGCCAGATCTATTTTAACTCCAAGAACCCTGCCTTCTTATTTATTTTATAACACTGTTAAAATGTTAATGTTGTTTGTTAATAAAATGGCCGCTGTGGCCAAATTTATCCAAAGAAATACAGGTGCAGTGTTTTTATTTGGTGGAGAAAAGGTGAGTGCTGGAATATGGTAGGGGCATTTTAATAAGGGGAACCCGGCTTGGCCGTACACGGTTAAGAAGAGGGCTTGAGGCAAGTGCAGCTAGAAGAAAGCCCCACATGACCGGGATAGGCCAGGAGGGTGCAATTTTAAATCTAAGGGATCAGGATTGGGTATTAGGGTGGAGGGGGGCGGGCATTGAAAGAGGGGGGGTATATTAAGGAAAGTGCGGGAAAATAACCAGTCCTGCAGGGGAGTCAGAAGAGAAAGTACGCACCCATCCATCCCTTTTTTCTGGTTGCAATTTCAGGAGTACAGTTGTGGAAGAGTGGTGTTGTATTAATGAAAGGAATAAAGGAGTGAAATAGATATATATCTATAATTATATATATATATATATATGAGGGTAATTAGAATTGGGGAGGATATATATATAAAAAAAAAGGGGGGGGATTTTTGTTGCAGTGGCTTGGTGGAGGGGGGTGGGGTTCTTGGAGTTGGTACAGAGCTGTCGGTGGAAAGAATTTGGTAAAATTACAGGCAGTTGGTTAATTTGAGTGGGGTGATCTGTAGTGATGAGCGAACGTGCTCGCCGCTACTCGGTACTCGCCCGAGCATCATGGTGCTCGACAAGCTCGGCGAGTATTTCCGGGTTGCTCGGACGGGAACTCGGGTCCCCTCCCTGCATGTTTGGCACTCTTTAGAGAGACAAGGAACATGCAGGGATTGCCTGCCAAGCACTGTAAAACCATAGCCATGTTGGTTGTGGGCATTACAGTGATTGGCTGGCAGCACAGCGTCATCAGGTCTATATCAGACCTGGAGCCGCCATGCTCGTCACAGTCACTCCGGATCAGACAGTGTAGGGAGAGCTGCTGCTGTGTCAAGGAGAGATTTAATCGTGTATTAGGTAGTGTAGGGAGAAAAAACATACATTACACATATCCTCATATGCCTCATATCCTCATATGGAGACGAGGCATAAGGCCCTCCTCCACGTCTCTTCCAAGGGGCATTGAAGTGCCTCCAAATTTTTGGCAGCCCTTGCATTCACTGCAAAGGCCATCTCTAAGACTCTCTCCTTTCTAATGGGAATTTGTTGTTACTGTGCCCTGCTCTATGTGTCTTTAAATTCTTAGTGGTGTTTTTACTAAAATTGTTCAGCCGTTGGACTCACTGCATACCCTATAACTGTATAGCAGACCCTCTCATTTCTAATGGGAACATGATGTACCTTGTTACTGTGGCCCTGCTCTGTGAGTCTTTAAATTCTTAGTGGGGTTTTTCCTAAAATTGTCAGCCATTGGACTCACTGCATACCCTATAACTGTATAGCAGACCCTCTCCTTTCTAATGGTAACATGTCGTACCTTGTTACTGTGGCCCTGCCCCATGTGTCTTTAAATTCTTAGTTGGGTTTTTCCAAAAATTGTCAGCCGTTGGACTCACTGCATACCCTATAACTGTATAGCAGACCCTCTCCTTTCTAATGGGAACATGTCGTACCTTGTTACAGTGGCCCTGCTCTATGTGTCTTTAAATTCTTAGTGGGGTTTTTCTCAAATTTTGGCAGTCACAGCATGGGCATAACCACTATAGGAGATCCGCTCCTTTATAATGGGAACATTTTTTTTACTGAGACCCTCCTCTATGTCTCTTCAAAAGGGTATTGGGTTGCGTCCAAATTTTTGGCAGCCCTTGCAGTCACTGGATACGCAATAACTGTATAGGAGACCCACTTGTTAGTGATGGAAACAACAAAGCATAGCCGGCTGATGGCTCTCTAACAATAGCTAGGGCCGACTGCTGGCCTTTTAAAAATAGTAAGGGCCGTCTGATGTCCCTATAAAAATAGGCTTTATGACTTTCAGAGTCCCTCCATCATAAATAAAACGGGATGTGTCTGATGATGTGTCACACACCACATTGCCAGATATGGTTGTAAAATGTTAAAATGACATTTCCCGGTGAATGCATTTGTCTTAAAAAAAAACGTAAAAAAAAAAAACAATAGGATCTTTCTTTAGTATAAAAAACAGCGTCACCAATTTAACAACAATGTAATCACATTGTTCAGCTCATGCACCTCCTCCTCCATCTGCGAAATGACCACATCAGTCACAAGCTGACAGCTCTGCAGCACTGCCTTGGCCAAGCGGCAACAGGCTGTGCTGAAGATAACATGCTTAATGCTTAATTGACAAACCGCCCATCACTGCAGAGTTTTTGAAAGCTGTAACACAGCAGCCTGATCTGTAGCTCTCACCGCTGAACATACAGCCAGGCATGGTCGTGTGTGACAATGGGCGGAACCTGGTGACAGAGAAATGACAGCCGGGGTAGATACGGTTTCCCACTATGCCAGTCCTTTAACTAAGCTAAAGAATATGGCTGTGGTGAAATACAACTCCAACTGCAGGGGCGTACATAGAAATCATGGGGCCCCATAGCAGAAGCTCTAATTGCCCCCCCCCCAAATAAATAAATAAATATTTGTCTGTGTCACAGAAGAGCAGATCTCACAACTTTCCAGCCTTTACATAGTAATTTTCCTCCTGCTAAAGTCCTAGTTCCCCCTATCATTTCCCCATAAAGTATGATGCCAACAAAAGTGCCCCCCACACACAGTATGATACCCCCATGGTGCATTCCTCCACATGCAGAGTATAATGACCCTAACATACCCCACTTCAACTCCCAAGGCAAAGTATGGTGACACCAACACAGTATGATCCCCCAACTGTGACCCCCACAGAGCCCTCCATACACTATAATGGGCTTACATACAGTATAATGGCCTGCACTATCCCTCCAAATAGTATAATGGCCCCCCATATAGCCCTCAAAATATTATAATGGCCCCACATAGCCTTCCATATAGTATAATACGCCACTGATAATCCTCCATATAGTATAATGCGCCCCCATAATCCTCCATATAGTAAAATGAACTTCCCATGGTACTCCAGAGAATATAATTCACTCCCCACAGTCCTCCATACAGTATATTACACACTCCATAGGATAAAATGCAGCCCCCATATAGTATAATGCACCTCACAGTCCTGCAGTATTATGGGCACCACGTACTCACTGATTTTCAAAATTCCATATATTTTAAATAAGCCGACCCGAGTATAAGCTGAGGCCCCTAATTTTACTACAAAAAACTGGAAAAACGTATTGACTCGAGTGTAAGCCTAGGGTGGGAAATGCAGCAGCTAATAGTAAATTTCCCAATCCTGGTACGTATGGCACCCATCATCCCCCAATCCTGGTACGTATGGCACCCCTCATCCCCCAATCCTGGTTTGTGTGGCCTCCTCAATCCCCCAATCCTGGTATGTGTGGCCTCTTCAATCCCCCAATCCTGGTATGTGTGGCCTCCTCAATCCCACAATCCTGGTATGTGTGGCCTCCTCAATCCCCCAATCCTGGTATGTGTGGCCTCCTCAATCCCCCAATCCTGGTATGTGTGGCCTCCTCAATCCCCCAATCCTGGTATGTGTGGCCTTCTCAATCCCCCAATCCTGGTATGTGTGGCCTCCTCAGTCACCCAATCGTGGTATGTGTGGCCTCCTCAATCCCCCAATCCTGGTATGTGTGGCCTCCTCAATCCCTTAATCCTGGTATGTGTGGCCTCCTCAATCCCCCAATCCTGGTATGTGTGGCCTCCTCAATCCCCCAATCCTGGTATGTGTGACCTCCTCAATCCCCCAATCCTGGTATGTGTGGCCTCCTCAGTTCCCCAATCCTGGTATGTGTGGCTTCCTCAATCCCCCAATCCTGGCATGTGTGGCCTCCTCAATCCCTTAATCCTTCTATGTGTGGCCTCCTCAATCCCCCAATCCTGGTATGTGTGACCTCCTCAATCCCCCAATCCTGGTATGTGTGGCCTCCTCAATCCCCCAATACTGGTATGTGTGGCCTCCTCAATAACCTAATCCTGGTATGTGTGGTCTCCCCAATCCCCCAATCCTGGCATGTGTGGCCTCCTCAATCACCCAATCCTGGTATGTGTGACCTCCTCAATCCCCCAATCCTGGTATGTGTGGCTTCCTCAATCCCCCAATCCTGGTATGTGTGGCCTCCTCAATCCCCCTATCCTGGTATGCATGGCCCCCTCAATCCCCCAATCCTGGTATATGTGGTCCCTTCAATCCCCCAATCTTGGTATGTGTTGCCCCCGCAAACCACCAATCCTGGTATATAAGGCCCCCTCATCCCCCAATCACTGCACACGCAAAAAATAAACACTAATACTCACCTTCCTTCCTCACCTCTCCTCCAGCGCTGCGTCCTGGCTGCTGCAGCTCATGTCGGCATCTGAGCAATGCGCATTCTCAGATCCCGAGGTGAGCTGCTGCTGCCGGCATATTCACTCCTCTCCACACCAGGACTATGGGTGTGGAGAAGCGTGAATATGCATTCTCTTTAGTAGCAGGCACTGTCAGCAGGAGCTGTGACTCAGCGCTCCTCCGTGCCCACTACTTTAGAGAATGAATATTCCCTCTTCTCCACGCCCATGTGTGTGCTCCGCTCTGCCGCAACCTCCCTCCCCCCACCACTATCCACCAATACTTACCTATACAACTCGTCGCCACACTGCTTGGGTCCCCCCGCTGCTTGGGGCCCCCATCGGCTCATGGGCCCCCCGCGGTCACAGGCCCCATAGCAGTGGCGTGGTCTGCCGCCATTGGCAGTACGCCACTGTCCCACTGAGAAGCTGTTTCAGATTGAAAAACATTGTGCCCACCAGAGGTTTTCACTATGAGGGCTTAACTTTCTCCCTCGCTCAAGAGCCCCATAGCAGCTGCAAAGTTAGCGCTATCATGAACTTTCCTGAGGTAGAAGCCAAGGCACACCAGAGGACTCTCTGGTGGGACCAGCCAACCCTGCCAAGAAGCAGTCCTGGCTAAGAAAAGTGTGTGGAAAGGTTCCCGGACACTCTATGGCTGCTTTTTTACTGAGGAGGAAACACACGCAAACACGGGGAGAACATACAAAGTCCTTGCAGATGTTGTCCTTGCTGGGATTTGAACCCAGGATCCCAGCGCTGCAAGTCTTCAGTGCTAACCACTGATCCAATGTGCTGCCGTTCACCCTCTAATATCTAACAGGCTGGAGAAACTTGCACCTACTGCCACTCTATCTTCAGCTCCTTTGTGAGAAAATGAATTTGGGCAGCCACTCAGTCTACCAAATAAAATTCCTGAGAAGGAAGTTGGGGATGGCTTTGTTACTGATACTAGGGGCAGTGCTAATACCATGGCGTCGTACCATAGTTTGCTGGAAATATTCCAGGCTGGTAGGAGGCAAGCAAATTCCCACAGGAAAGTACCAGCAGTAATGTTCAGGGACCCGCGCTTGAAGAAGACGGAGACAACACTGGGAGAAATAGTGATGACTGGGGACCGAGTATGGACACGAGGCATGAGGCATGTGGTTGTGAAAAGCTTCCACCTCCATGAGCCTTAAAGGCCACATTTCAAGTGCAAGCAGCTTTACGGCGGGAGGAGTCTCCGGTTCTCTGGTGGGCCCATCCAACCCTGCCAAAAAGCAGCCCTGGCTAAGAAAAGTGTGGGGAAAGTTCTCGGACACTCTATGGCTGCTTTTTTAATGTGGATCGGCCATGCTTATGCATGTTATTTCTCAAACCGCATTACAGATCAGGCCATTGTCCAACTCTGTATTCAAGAAATTAAATGAGCAAAGAAAGATGTGTGTGTGTCAACGCACCACCGACAAGGGCGAGTTGATGTTTGATGGGCTGCCATTGCTTCTGCAACAAGCTGCATTACAGAACTTCCTGTGAGAAATGACATGCAGGGTAGATAGGGTTTCCCTCTATGCCAGTCCTTTCACCGAGCTAAATACAACTGTCAGCAAAAAAAGTTGTGGACTGGCTCCATACCGTCCCTGGCCACATTCACCTGTCAAAGTGTTTGCGGTTAGGCGGTCTTTCCCAGTAAGTGCACTGGGGAGGGCACGGGTAATGTTGTGGGACCCATGCTTGTGGAAGGCGGAGGCGATACCGGGAAATATAGTGGCGGCTGGGGACCGAGTATGGACACCCGGCTGCCGCAGGCATGAGGTTGTGAAAAGCTTCCGCCTCAACGAGCTTAAAAGGCCACATTTCAAGGGCAAAAAGCTGCCCAGAAATCTGGCAGTTTAGTGTTGCGGCCTGTGGGTGGCTGGCTGGCTGCATACTTGCACTTGCATTCCAAGTAACAGAAAACTAAGCAGATGGTGGCCTCTATCATCATCATGGCCTCACCTCGACACTATGAACTCTCCTGAAGGAGAAGCCAGGGCCCGCCGGAGGAGTCTCCGGTTCTCTGGTGGGCCCATCCAACCCTGCCAAAAAGCAGCCCTGGTTAAGAAAAGTGTGGGGAAAGTTCTCGGACACTCTATGGCTGCTTTTTTAATGTGGATCGGCCATGTTTATGCATGTTATTTCTCAAACCGCATTACAGATCAGGCCATTGTCCAACTTTGTATTCAAGAAATTAAATGAGCAAAGAAAGATGTGTGTGTGTCAACGCACCACCGACAAGGGCGAGTTGATGTTTGATGGGCTGCCATTGCTTCTGCAACAAGCTGCATTACAGAACTTCCTGTGAGAAATGACATGCAGGGTAGATAGGGTTTCCCTCTATGCCAGTCCTTTCACCGAGCTAAATACAACTGTCAGTAAAAAAAGTTGTGGACTGGCTCCATACCGTCCCTGGCCACGTTCACCTGTCAAAGTGTTTGCGGTTAGGCGGTCTTTCCCAGTAAGTGCACTGGGGAGGGCACGGGTAATGTTGTGGGACCCATGCTTGTGGAAGGCGGAGGCGATACCGGGAAATATAGTGGCGGCTGGGGACCGAGTATGGACACCCGACAAAAATTTGGCAGTATAGTATTTCAGCCTGTGGGTGGGTGGCTGGCTGCCTGCATACTTGCGCTTGTAACGCACCCCATGGGCCATGGGTTACCCGATGCCGGGCCGGTGGATGCTGGGGGTGATGTCACAGTGGCAGTGCCCGGTCCGTGACCCAGGGCGGTGACCCAGGGCGGTCATTAAAAGGGGATTATTTATAGGGGATTTGTAAAGTGTTGGTGATGCCACCTGTGGAATGCGGCTAAAAGGAGCCGCCGCTGCGGGGCAGTCCTCTCGAGCTGGTTTAACGGCAGCAGGGAAGGTGTGGCTCTCCACAGGTAGAGCTAGCTCCAGGGCAGTGTAGGGGTAGATGGTGGATGCTGGTGAGAGACAGCAGGACGGTTCCGGGGGAAAGACGGACACTCACAAGGGGGTAAGCTTAAGTACCTTTATTGGTGATGATGCAGGCACGGTCCAGGGTACTCCGGAAGAAGGGCGCACTTTTGGACTGTCCCCAGTGAGCGGGTATAGGGCCTCCTGATCCCTGGCTTTACTCGCTAAGCTTCTGACCTGCCTGGAGCTAGGCCTAGCTTGGTTCCGTCTCTCTCTCCCTTGCACCTGCTGACCTGGTGGTAGGGCCTTCTTTTGGAGATCACTCTCAATGGTTGCTGGGGCCTCCGTGACTCCTTGCCCTGGTACTGTAGTCAGCGTTTGGTAAACCTGGGACCTGTAGTCCTCCAGGGGTTCCGGTGGTCCCTACTGGGTATAAAGGGACCCCGTAGGCGCGGACCCGGTGTCCGGTATATATCTCGGGGTGAGCCTGGTATGCTCCTCTGCCCCCTTGCTACTTCTTCCTTCTCCTCTCGCCTTCGGCCACACTCAGGGCCCTCACTAGGCTTTCACTCGTGCTATAGGCCTTGGCTCGCCTAAGCACAGCAGCCAGCGTGCTGCCTCTTCGCTGCTATCTGAGCGTCAGCACGCTCTCAGACTCTCTCTTAGTCTGACTAGTTATTCACTGAGCTGACTTCTGACTGAGCTGCCTGGCTCCACCCTCCATATATATGTCCCTAACGGGCTCCCTCTGCTGGTCTGAGGTGGTAGGGTGAAGGTGTGTTAATGTGTGAGGGCCTCTTGTGGAGAAGTCCATCCATGCACCCTTCTGGGTTCTGTGGCACCAGTGCACAGCAGGCCGCCACACTTGCATTCCAAGGAATGGGGTAGGGACAACTGAACGCTGCAGTGGGACAAGGACGTGGACGGTGATTGTTGCAAGTCTGCAATGACAGGTTCATGGCGGGAGGCATCTTTGCTTGCGCCAAGGATCACTTATGATGGGCACACTTTTAGGCAGTGACCAGGGAGTCAGAGATGCTTCCAGAGGTCTTCCCTATGCTGTTCCCATGACTTTTCAGCACTGTATGCATGTGTCACACATCACATGGCCAGATAAGGTTGTAAAATGTTAAAATGAAATTTCCTGGTCAATGCATTTGTCTAGGTTGAAAGCAATGGAAAAGTGCAAAAATGCATCAAAAACGGTACGTGTGAACATAGCCCAAAGTGTGGAGGAGTATTTTTGTTTTTGGTTATGTATTTTGCCTTATATACAAGTCATTACACTGGAAAGGATGTTTCTTAACATATTTCCCAGGAAAATCCATTTTGGTTTCGTTTTTGTATGTTTTATTGTGAGTCCTTAACCCCTTAATAACATCTGACGTACTAATACGCGTCTGTGCCCTGGGACTTAAGAGCCAGACCCGTATTAGTACGTCATCGCGATCGCGCCCGCACACAGGTTGTGCGGGCGCGATCGCCGCCGGGTGTCAGCTGATTGTCACAGCTGACACCCGGTACTATGTGCAGGGAGCGGTCACGCACCGCTCCCAGCACATTAACCCCCGCGATGCTGCGATCGAAGTCGATCGAAGTCGATCGCGGCATTGCGGGGGCAAGGGGAGGTGATCGGCGATACTCACCTCCTCTTCCGGCTTCCAGCGCAGTCTGCAAAGGCTTCCCGGGTGTTGCCATGACGACCCGATGTCGTCATGACAACATCCGGGTCACCAGAGAGCAGGAAGATTGCTTGGACATGCGCAGTGCATCTCCAAGCAATCTTCACACTGTGCACTTCTGACAGCCTTCATGGCATAGGGATGGTGCTCCATTCCTGTGCCATGCAGGCGATCAGAAAAAAAAAAGTGAAAGTCCCAGAGTGGGAAAAAGTAATAAAGTGTATAAACTGTGTGAAAGTGGAAAAAAAAAAATGTGCAAAAATATTATAAAAAAATAAAAAAAATAATACACCAAAAATAAAAATATAATGTACCCATCAATAAATATTATTATAAAAAAAATAAAAAAAAAACAATAAAAGTACACATATTTGGTATCGGCGCGTCCGGAACAACCTGACCTATAAAACTGTCCCACTAGTTAACCCCTTCAGTGAACACGGTAAAAAAAAAAAAAAAAAAAACAAGCAAAAAACAATGCTTTATCACCATACCGCCAAAAAAAAAGTGGAATAACACGCGATCAAAAAGACGCATATAAATAAAAATGATACCGCTGAAAACGTCATCTCGTCCCGCAAAAAACAAGCCGCAATATAGCTCCATCAGCCGAAAAATAAAAAAGTTATAGCTCTCAGAATAAAGCGATACTAAAAAATATTTTTTTCTATAAAATAGCTTTTATTGTGTATAAGCGCCAAAACATAGAAAAATGATACAAATGTGGTACCGCTGTAAACGTACTGACCCGAAGAGTAAAGCTGCCTCATCAATTTTACCACACGCGGAACAGAATAAAAAAAAAAAAAAAAAACAATTCCTGAATTGTTGGTTTTTGTTTATTCTGCCTCCCAAAAATCGGAATAGAAAGCGATCAAAAAATGTCACGTGCCTGAAAATGGCACCAATAACAACGTCAAGTAATCCCGCAAAAAACGAGCCGTCACATGACTGTCTGCCAAAATCTGGAAAAATTATAGCTCTCAAAATATGGCGATGCAAAAACTAGATTTTACAAAAAATGCGTCTTTTAGTGTGTGACAGCTGTCAGTCATAAAAACCCCATATGATTCTGGCATTGCTGTAATCACACCGACCCGAAGAATAAAGTCGTCTAATCACTTATACCGCACAAGGAACGGCGTCAAAAATAAACTCTTGAGTTAGGATTGGGCTAGGGTTAGGGCTGGGTTTGGGGCTAGGGTTGTGCTGGGGCTAGGGTTGTGCTGGAGCTAGGGTTGTGCTGGGGCTAGGGTTGTGCTGGGGCTAGGGTTGTGCTGGGGCTAGGGTTGTGCTAGGGTTAGGGCTGGGGTTGGGATTTTTTTCAAAAGTAAGAAAAAAAGATGACGATATGGCGACTAGTGTTGAGAAAAAAAAATGAAAAAGTGAAAAAAAAACACTTTTTCATTTTTATGAATCAATTTGTGAAGCACCTGGGGTTCCAAGTGCTCACTATGAATCTAGATAGGTGCCTTGGGGGGTCTAGTTTCCAAAATGGGGTCACTTGTGGGGGAGCTCCAAAGTTTGGGCACAGAGAAGCTCTCCAAACGCAATGTGGTGTCCGCTAACAATTTGAGCCGATTTTCCATTCAATTTGTTAGCGGATACTATGTTGCATTTAGAGAGTCCCTGTGTGCCCAAACATTGGAGCTCTCCCACAAGTGACCCCATTTTGGAAACTAGACCCCCCAAGGCACCTATCTAGATGCATAATGAGCAGTTGGAACCCCCAGGTGCTTCACAAATTGATTCATAAAAATGAAAAAGTGTTTTTTTTTTCACTTTTTCATTGTTACGAATCAATTTGTGAAGCACCTGGGGGTTCCAAGTGCTCACTATGCATCTAGATAGGTGCCTTGGGGGGTCTAGTTTCCAAAATGGGGTCACTTGTGGGGGAGCTCCAATGTTTGGGCACACAGCAGCTCTCCAAACGCAACATGGTGTCGCTAACAATTTGAGCCAATTTTGCGTTAAATTTGTTAGCGGACACCATGTTGCATTTAGAGAGCCGCTGTGTGCCCAAATATTGGAGCTCCCCCACAAGTGACCCCATTTTGGAAACTAGACCCCCCAAGGCACCTATCTAGATGCATAGTGAGCAGTTGGAACCCCCAGGTGCTTTACAAATTGATTCATAAAAATGAAAAAGTGTTTTTTTTTTCACTTTTTCATTGTTACGAATCAATTTGTGAAGCACCTGGGGGTTCCAAGTGCTCACTATGCATCTAGATAGGTGCCTTGGGGGGTCTAGTTTCCAAAATGGGGTCACTTGTGGGGGAGCTCCAATGTTTGGGCACACAGGGACTCTCTAAATGCAACATGGTGTCCTCTAACAAATTTAACGGAAAATCGGCTCAAATTGTTAGCGACACCATGTTGCGTTTGGAGAGCCGCTGTGTGCCCAAACATTGGAGCTCCCCCACAAGTGACCCCATTTTGGAAACTAGACCCCCCAAGGCACCTATCTAGATGCATTGTGAGCACTTGGAACACTCAGGTGCTTCACAAATTGATTCATAAAAATGAAAAAGTGTTTTTTTTTTTCACTTTTTCATTGTTACGAATCAATTTGTGAAGCACCTGGGGGTTCCAAGTGCTCACTATGCATCTAGAAAGGTGCCTTGGGGGGTCTAGTTTCCAAAATGGGGTCACTTTTGGGGGAGCTCCAAAGTTTGGGCACACATGGGCTCTCCAAACATAACATGGCGTCCGCTAATTATTCAAGCAAATTTTACAATCAAAAAGTCAAATAGCGCTCCTTCCCTTCCGAGCCCTGCCGTGCGCCCAAACAGTATTTTTTCCCCAAATATTGGGTATCTGCGTGCCCAGGGGAAATTGCACAACAAATTTTGGGGTCCATTTTTTCTTGTTACCCCTGTGAAAATAAAAAAAATTGGGTCTAAATTAACATTTTTGTGAAAAAAGTTAAATGTTCATTTTTTTCTTCCACATTCAAAAAATTCCTGTGAAGCACCTGAAGGGTTAATAAAGTTCTTGAATGTGGTTTTGAGCACCTTGAGGGGTGCAGTTTTTAGAATGGTGTCACTTTTGGGTATTTTCTGTCATAAAGACCTCTCAAAGTGACTTCAAATGTGATGTGGTCCCTAAAAAAATGGTTTTGTAAATTTTGTTGGAAAAATGAGAAATCGCTGGTCAACTTTTAACCCTTATAGCTCCCTAACAAAAAAAAATTTTGGTTCCAAAATTGTGCTGATGTAAAGTAGACATGTGGGAAATGTTATTTATTAACTCTTTTGTGTGACATATCGCTCTGATTTCAGGGCTTAAAAATTCAAATTTTGAAAATTGCTAAATTTTCAAAATTTTTGCCAAATTTCCATTTTTTTCACAAATAAACGCAAGTGATATCGAAGAAATTTTTCCACAATCATGAAGTACAATATGTCACGAAAAAACAATCTCAGAATCAGGGGTATCCGTTGAAGCGTTCGAGAGTAATTACCTCATAAAGTGACAGTGGTCAGAATTGTAAAAATTGGCCCGGTCATTAACGTGCAAACCACCCGCGGGGCTTAAGGGGTTAAAAGTGGTGTAATACTCTGACAACGTTGTTGACAGCAGTGATCTGGGAGTCAGAGATGCTTCCAGGGGTCTTCCCCATGCTGTCCCCATGTCATCTGAGCACTGTTCCCATCGATTTGAGCAAATTTTAGGTCCTCTGCAGACCGCCGGGGGGAGCCGCCTGAAAAATGCTCGAGTTTCCCATAGACTTACATTGGGCTTGTTGCTCGGGTCGAGCACCCGAGTATTCCAATTTGCTCGACCCGAGCAACGAGTACCTGAGCATTTTAGTGCTCGCTCATCACTAGTGATCTGGCATTTTGGTTTTGGGCTCTGGACAGGGTTTTACCCGGGGAACTTTTGGTGCCCTTGAGCTGGTGATGAACGGCTGAGGGTAACATGGCGGTTCAAGTTTAGTTTAATTTATGCCAGATCTATTTTAACTCCAAGAACCCTCCCTTCTAATTTATTTTATAACACTGTTAAAATCTTAATGTTGTTTGTTAATAAAATGGCCGCTGTGGCCAAATTTATCCAAAGAAATACAGGTGCAGTGTTTTTATTTGGTGGGAAAAGGGTGAGTGCTCTAAGATGGGAGGGGCATTTTAATAAGGGGAACCCGGCTTGGCCATACACGGTAATGCACTTCTCCCCAACAGAGTCTGTACACACTAGACAATGCAGAGCTGAGACACAAGTTGAGTTGTCATTAGTGATGATCGAGCACTAAAATGCTCGAGTGTTCGCTACTCGAATCGAGCAGGTCGGACGCTTGGATGGACTCGACTCGAGTAATGAGTATAATAGAAGTCAATGGGAAACTAGAGCATTTGTCTGGAAGACCCAAACAGGAGGGCTGAGGGGCAGGGGGGTAAAATGTTCAAAACGAGGCAAATTTAAAAATGAATTATATTGACACAAATGAATAAATATATGTGTACA
This sequence comes from Phyllobates terribilis, assembly GCF_046119375.1. NCBI lineage: Eukaryota > Metazoa > Chordata > Amphibia > Anura > Dendrobatidae > Phyllobates > Phyllobates terribilis. Next base: position 142,983,497 of record NW_027362772.1, read on the forward strand.
TTATTATAAGACCACATTATAATTTTGGAAATAATCCTTTAACAGCAGCAGCTGGAGATTAGCTTTTATTGCTGTTGATAGAGGCAGATGCCGGCTGAGTAACTCAGACAGCATCTGCTGGATATAGTGCGGGCTCAGCTCCCAAGCCACTTCATACATGCACCTGACCTTGGACGTACCAAAGTACATCTAACGTCAGTAAGTGATTATTGATGCCTTCATTTCTGAGACAGATTGTTCTAGATGAAAACGAGGAAAAGCAACACACATACCAATTTATTTTATAGCATTTCTCTGACTTGAACTATTGATCATCTCATGTACAAAACAAAGAGTGCCTTAGGCCACAGTCAGGAAAATGCATACGTCACGGGATACTGCATGCGTCACCAGAAAAATTTCATTGTAAGCAAGAACCTGTAAACCAAGAATATGAAAACCCAGTATCAATATAGATGTATTCATACAGATACATAACAGATATTAAATAATGCCTTCAAAAAAATTCTACATGTACAAAATTATCATGAGTATTAATTACTCATCAGGAGGTACACATGTATAATGGAAAAAGGGAAAAAAAAGGTTAATCCAAGCTCGTTCAACAACATTACGATGTTCAATTCAATCATATCAATCATGATTAAAATTACATTCCACTCATAGAAAAAAATAAACACCTAGAAAACTTTAACCCATAATGTCCACTTAAATGGTTTTAACATTCTGACAATCTCTCCCCCTTTATATAAATACATAATTAGAGATAGGAGAATCAATTTGCAGGACTCTGCTCCTTAGGCCAGGTCAGTAGTCTGTGACCCCTGGACCTTAGGCCTGTGAATCTCCTGATTAGTGTTGAGCCACCCCCGTAGTGTTCGAGTTCGGTTCGGTTCGTCGAACACCCGTGTGTTCGCCGAACTGTTCGTCGAACTGTTCGTCGAACACCTTCGAACACCGTTAAAACCAATGGCAGGCAAACAAAAACACATAGAAACACATAGAAAACACCTTCAAAGGTGTCCAAAAGCTGACAAACTGCTCAGAAGACACAACTAACACATGGAAAAGTGACAAGTACATATAGTCATGCGAAAAGAAAAGAGGTGGAGGAGTAAAAGGAGGGGGAGACACAGATATAGGCATGTCATGCCCTTCTAAAATCCAAAAAGTGAGAAGCCGAGACGGCCAGTCCGCTCCTGCCCGTGCCACCTCCGTGTCGCCGGGTTTGTGCCAGAGCCGCGGTGAACCCTGACGGCCAGCCCCCCTCTCCCAATACTGGTGCCTGTCCGCTGGTGGGTCGAGAGAGCCCCCCTGTGGTGGAGGCAGCTCTAAGCTTTTTAATTTAAATTGTCCCTCTAATTTGAATGAATACACTTTAAATCCATTTACAAGGATCTATTGGAGGGCAAGTCTCATGCCAGCAGCCGCGTAATTCCAGCTCCAGTAGCGTCCACTAAAGCTGCTGCAGTTAAAAAGCTTTTATAAGGATCGAGCTCGGCTGTCCACCGCAAGGCATCCTAGTGCCAGTCCCAGCCCCTATGCCTTGGGGTGCCTCCTGATGCTCTTCACTAAGTATCCCGTGGTCCCGAAGCATTTCCTTTGAAAAAATTAAGTGTCCAAACTACAGGTGGTGTAGCTTGCTTAACAGCCGGGATAATCCGCTGACTAGCAGACACTGCTACTAGGCACAAAGTATTTCCTGGGCTAGATGCAGTTAAAAATTTGTAAGTAGATACTCTCGTTGGATGCTGAGAAAGCATTCCATAGAGTCTCCTGGCACGCCATATATGATTCTCTTAAAAAGCTTGGGGTAGGGGTCTAGGGGACCCTTTTATAGCCAAAATCACGGCCCTGTATCACAATACGTCACCTAGGCTGAAGATAAATGGAACTGTAACACCGAGGGCTCGGTTGCTACAGACGTATTGCACCTCACCCAGAGGTGTGATATCTCACTCTCAGATAAGGATGGAGTGTGGATCAGGACCCGACACCTGCATGCATTACACCACATTGCCGTGGGGCAGGGCGACCAATATGCCCCTGAGATGGGCACGACAGTCCCTGTCCCTGGCTGGAGTGGGGGGAGGGAACACTGAGGAAGGGGAACCCTGCAGTGCAGGAGCAGGGAGGAAGCAGTTCCTGGGTGCATTGAGAAGGGAGTATAAAAGGTGGGCACCATCTTAGTTCAGTGCAGAGAAGTCTGAGCAGAAGTGGCAGGGAGCAGGGGCTCTGCATGAGCTCTGCTCCGGAGGCGGGCCTAGTAACAGAGGCCCAGGCCTGCAAGAGGGAGAAGGAAGGAAGAGGAGCGGAGAAGGCTCCAGGAACGAGGAATGAAGGGATCCCAGGGGTGCGGACGGGCGAGTCGCCACCGCACGCCCGAATCCACCTGCGTGGAGGGGTCAGGCCAAAGGGGGAGACCGGTCCCCGAACTAGTGGAGGCAGGAAACGACCCTCAGCTAGAAACCGGAGGCTCTGACATTTTATGTGGCGCAGCCCCTTGCTCCACCCGCTAGGAAGGCACCACATAGGGTCAGGGAAACTGGCGCCAAGTTTACCAAGAGGAGGCCCGAGGCAGCCGGACAGAAGTGTTGGTAAGAAAGGCCAGACAAAGGACACACAAAGGGGGTCCTGTGAAGCGCTCCAAAGTTATCTGGGAGTTGTCTGAGCCCCTCACCTGGTGAGCACAGTACGACGTGGGCAGCCGTTACCTGCAGACGTGGTCTGGATAATAAGAACTGTGAGTAAAGGCCCTGAACTGCATCACTGACTCCGTGTCGTTACTGCTGCTGCCCTGCACCATCACCCCCATCCTCCGCATACACTGCCCTGAGGCTATACTCCTCCCGTGGGGAGTTATGCTACGCTCTGCTGCACCCACAACACCAGCCTTAGCGGTCTGCCCTGTAGCGGCGGTTCACTCTGACCGCAATCCACGGGTGGCGTAGTCGGACATTTAAACATCAAAACCACATAAATAGTTCCGCCACTGGTTTGACCGCCCTGAGCCACGGAACCGGATCGCCGCCACGAAGACTACAACCACCAGCATCCACCAAAAAGGGTCCGGCTCCGGGTGTCCCAAGGCCCAGGGGGTGCGTCAGAACATTTTCATCACCTTTCACAATCACCAATGGGACAAGGCAGGGATGTCCTCTGTCCCCTCTCTTATACATCCTAGTGACGGAGCACCTGCTCTCGTCAATTCGCCATAACCCCAATATTAGGTGGATTGAGGTGGGAGGCACCGAGTACAAGTGCTCTCTATTTGCTGATGATGTCCTAGTATATATCACTCAATCACATATATCCATCCCTGCTGTTATGGCTGAAATAGATCACTTTGTTACATGGTAAAATTTTAAAATCAATGCAGCGAAGTCTGAGGCCCTCAATGTCTCCCTCCCTAAATCCATATAGGATTCCATCCAGTCCAACTTTCCCTTTGCCTGGCCCTCACAGGGTATCAAATACTTAGGAATTCCTATTCATAGAGACCTCTCCCATCTATGTTATCTTAATTTTGGGCCCTTTATTGAACAATTCCATACAGACCACGGTTGGCAAGTTAGAACTGTAAGATTCACTACGTGAACCACTGGTGTTTTGTGGAAAAGCACATGTACACCGCGTTCCAAATTATTATGCAAAAAGTGTTTAGGAGTGATAAGGGAAGAATTTGTTTGTTTGTCAGTTAAACTCATTGATGGTGATGTGTGTCAGGGCTCTTTATATCACTGTAAGCAATTGCAGACACCTGTGCTAATTAGTTTGGCAGGTGTGTCCAATGAAAGGCAAGACTACTTAAGAAGGCTCTCTCACATTATTAAGCAGCCTACATTTTCTGCCAAAATGGGAAAGAAAAAGGATGTGTCGGCTGCTGAGAAGCAACAAATTGTGGAGTGTTTAGGTCAAGGCATGACTACAATCAACATTGTGCGATGATCAGGATGAAGTGTCTTGGCAATCAAGAAGTATGTAGCTGATTCACAGTACACACGTGTGCGTGCTGATAAGGGCAAATTGAGGACTCTTTCCTACAGGCAATTACGTCAGGTTGAAAGAGCAGCGGCAAAAAAGCCTTGTCATAGCAGCAGACAAGTTTTTGAAGCTGCTTGTGCCTCCAACGTCCCCCGAACAACAAGATGCAGGGTCCTTCAGAGGTTTGCAGCTGTGCATACGCCATCCTGTCGACCTCCTCTATCCACTTCACACAAGCAGAAACGGCTCCAGTGGGCCAAACATTACATGAAGACTGATTTCAAAACTGTTTTGTTCACGGATGAGTGCCGTGCAGCGCTCGATGGTCCAGATGAATGGAGTGGAGGATGGCTGGTTGATGGACACCCCACGCAAACACGGCTACAGCGCCAACAAGGAGGAGGTGGAGTAATGTTTTGGGCTGGAATCATGGGGAGAGAGATTGTCGGCCCCTTTAGGATCCCTGAAGGCGCTAAAGATGAACTCCATAATGTATGTGGATTTTCTCAAACAGCACTTCCTGCCATGGTTCAAGAAGAAGAACCGTGTATTTCACAGCAAGATCATTTTTCTGCATGATAATGCACCATCTCATGCTGCACATAAAACATCTGCATCTCTGGCTGATATGGGCATAAAAGGGGACAAACTTATGGTGTGACCCCCATGCTCCCCTGACCTGTACCCCATTCAGAACCTTTGGAGCATCATTAAAAGGAGTGTCTATGATGGCGGGAGGCAGTTCACATCTAAGCAACAGCTCTGGGAGGGTATTCTGTCCTCATGCAAAACAATTGAAGCAGAAACCATCCAAAACCTGACAAATTCAATGGACGAGAGAGTTCAGAAGCTCCTTTCGAACAAGGGGTCCTATGTGAAAATGTAACATCACCTAGAATAAAGTTTTGAGTTGAAAACTGTTTGATTTCAGTTTCTAACAACCTGCTAATGCTTATAATTTCAAAAATGACCATTTTTTTGGTCTTTATTAAAATGAAAAGGTTGATCGAAAAGTTTGGGGGATCTAAGAGTGTGGCAACCCAGTAGTCATGATTACTTCGAATTCTGACAATATGAGGGTCATGCTACAGGTAGTGCAGCAAGAAGGCACTTATGTGTCTTGCGCATCTCGGAGCCCCAAAATTATTTTCCGGGCTAGATGCAGCTAAAAATTATTTTTAATTTTAAATCTGGTGAAGCTTATTATAGATGGCCTAATAGGATCAGTGCTGCACACTGCTACAAAGCCCAAATTATTTTCCAGTCAAGATACAGATAAACATGATTAGTAATTTGAAAGCTTAAAACGGTTGGTAGGGTGATTTTAACCAATCATCAAGCTTTTACTCTCCCCAGGATGACACAGGGGTAGAAAAGTCGTTTCGGATCCATGATTTGTTCATCTTTATGAACGTGAGTCTGTCTACATTATCAGTGGAGAGCCGCGTGCGCTTATCTGTCAGCACACCACCAGCAGCGCTGAACACACGTTCAGACAGAACGCTGGCTGCGGGGCATGACAAGATCTCCAAGGCGTAAGTGGCTAGCTCCGGCCATTTATCCAGATTGGAAGCCCAAAAAGAGCAAGGGTCCAGTGACACAGTCGTGGCTTCAATGTTTACTTGGAGATACTCCTGTACCATCGTCTCTAGGCGTTGACTATGTGTCAGACTTCTTGTCTCCTGTGGCCTTGCAAAGGATGGGCTAAAAAAGTGGTGAAATGATTCCGCAACATTGATGTTACCAGCAGATACTGTGGTTCTGTTACGGTTTGAGTGCTGAACACTTGACGGTCCCACGGTTGGCAAGTTGGAACTGTGAGATTCACTACGTGCACCACTGGTATTTTGTGGAAAAGCACATGTAAGATTCTGCAACAGTCTCTGCTGATACTCCTGCATGCGTGCATCCCTTTCTATGGCAGGAATAATTTCTGCAAATTTACTTTTGTACCGGGGATCTAACAGTGTGGCAACCCAGTAGTCAGGATTATTTCTAATTCTCACAATTCGAGGGTCATGTTGCAGGTAGTGCAGCAAGAAGGCACTCATGTGTGTTGCGCATCCAGGAGCACCAAGTCCCTGTTGTGTTGGTGGCAAGGTAACAATCATGCTTCCTTCCTCTGTCCTCTCCCCCCAACCTCGCACAACAGAAATGTGATCAAGGTCTCCCTCATCTGCTGAGTCTTCCATCAGTTCGTCCTCCACTTCTTCCTGGGCTCCTGCACCTTCCTCACTAGTTTGGCTGCTACCATGCGCCCTGGTTAAACCATCTCCCCCACCCTCACATGCCTGCCGCCTTGGTGCTGCCGACCGTATGGACCTTGCAGATGTTAGCCCTTCCGCATACAACTCCTCCTCCTCTACTTCCTCCACCTCCTCTTGTGCCACCACCTGACTCCGAATTCTGTTTAACATGTGCTCCAGCATGTAAATCACCGGAATAGTCATGCTGATAATGGCATCGTCAGCACTAAACATCTTCGTCGCCATTTCAAAACTGTGCAGAAGGGTGCATAGGTCCCTGATCTGAGACCACTCCTCCAGCGTGATTTGCCCCACCTCTGAATCTCGTTGGCCCAGGCTATACGTCAGAACGTATTGCACCAGGGCTTGTCGGTGCTGCCACAGTCGCTGCAACATGTGCAGAGTTGAATTCCACCGGGTAGGCACATCGCATTTTAGCCGGTGAAGTGGCAGGCCCAACGACTTCTGTAGAGATGTAAGTCGCTGAGCTGCGGGATGCGAACGGCGGAAGTGAGCACACAGCGACCGTGCCCTCTGCAGAAGGCCATCTAGTCTGGGATAGTGGGCTAAAAATTGCTGGACAACCAGGTTCAACACGTGAGCCATACAAGGCACGTGTGTGACATTGCCCCGGCGAAGGGCCGCACCCAGGTTTGCAGCATTGTCGCACACGGCCTTCCCTGGTTTCAGGTCCAGTGGAGACAACCATTCATGAAATTGGTTCTCCAGAGCTGACCACAACTCCTCAGCTGTGTGACTCACATTTCCCAGACATTTCAATGTAAAAACCGCCTGATGACGTTGAGCCCTACTGCCAGCATAGTAAGGAGGTGTGCAGGATCCCTTCTGCGCAGTTAGAAAGCTTGTGGCATGACCAGACAGGCTTTGGGTGCAGGTGGAAGACCGAGAGGAGGTTGAGGAGGCAGAAGCAGTGGAGGAAAAATGACATAAAGAGGATTGACGCACAACTCGTGGGGACGGCAAGACTTGGACAGCAGCCCCTTGTCCTGCTGTCACCATAGTTACCCAGTGCCCAGTCAGCGACATGTAACGCCCCTGTCCATGCCTACTCGTCCAAGTGTCTGTGGTGAAATGCACCCTGTCACACACAGAGTTTCTCAAAGAAGCGGTGATGTTGTGTGCGACATGCTGGTGGAGCGCAGGCACACCTTTCTTTGAGAAGTAGTGCCGACTGGGCATCTGGTACTGGGGCACTGCGACGGACATAAGGTCTCGAAAATCCTCTGTGGCCACCAGGCGGAAAGGCAGCATTTCTGTAGCCAAGAGCTTGCAGATGGTGAAATTCAACCTCTTAGCTTTCTCATGGCTAGGAGGAAATGGTCTTTTACTTGTCCACATCTGAGGGACCGAGGGCTGGCTATTGTGCTTAGACGGGGTTGATAAGGGTGTCCCCGGCAAACTGCCGGTCTGTGAGGAACATGCAGGCGGACATGTTAGGTTGCCTTGATCCAAAGGTGGTGCTATCGATGTCGGACAGCGCTCAAGACCAGCTGGTGTTACCACCTCCAAAGAAAATGATGACCTGCCAATCACGCTGGCTGTTGCGGGTAAAGAGGAGGCAGGTCTGCGCCCCAAAACAGGTGTGACTGCTGTCCCCCCAGTCACAGAGGAGGAAGAGGCCGCGGATGCACAAGATATGGCAGACGGTGGTTGGCCCGGCCGGCTAGACCGCATTGTAGCACACTGAGCTTCCCACTGCAACTTATGCATCAGTGCAGATCATTTCCTCGTCTGGATTCACAGAAGCGCTGGAGTCGACCTCTGATTCCCAGGCTATAGTATGAGTAAACAGCTCTGCAGACTCAACCATCTGTTCTACCTCATACTCAGACGGGCAGCTGGAGATTTGGGAGCTGTGAGGAAGCAAGTGCGATTTGGGTGACACCTTTGAGGACTGGAGTATTTGTGATGTTGAAGTTGATGTGGAGGAGAGCCCACTTAAAGGAGCACTTGATATCCGTTGAAGCACCTGCTGTTTTTGTGCCTCATCTGGAATTTGTAGCGATTGGCGTGGCCGTAAGAAAGGGATCTTATCACATTGTCCGCTAAAAGAAGTAGACATTTTAGTTTGGCTGGAAGATGGTCTTTCTTCTGCACCTACCCCACGGACACAACCTTTTTTCCCCTTCCCAACACGCCTATTCCCCTTTCCACCAGCAGCAGGCCTTTTTCCACTCATTTTGGTGGTTAACTAATTCACAACTCTGGAGTTGTTTGCACAAAAAAACAATGGATGGTAACCGAGCAGAGCTGAGTGGCCAAACTGTGGTATTAGGCCAAAACTATTGGCTGGGTTAGATGCAGAAAAAAATTATTTTTAATTTGCAACCTGATGGAGGTCAGTATAGATGGACTAATAGACCAAGTCCCACACACCGCTAGAAGCCCAAATATTTTTTCAGAGCTAGATGCAGAAAAAAATTATTTTTAATTTGCAACCTGATGGAGGTCAGTATAGATGGACTAATAGACCAAGTCCCACACACTGCTAGAAGCCCAAATATTTTTTCAGAGCTAGATGCAGAAAAAAATTATTTTTAATTTGCAACCTGATGGAGGTCAGTATAGATGGACTAATAGACCAAGTCCCACACACCGCTAGAAGCCCAAATATTTTTTCAGAGCTAGATGCAGAAAAAAATTATATTCAATTTGCAACCTGCTGGACGTCAGTATAGAAGGACTAATAGAACAAGTCCCACACACTGCTAGAAGCCCAAATATTTTTTCAGAGCTAAATGAAGAAAAAAATTATTTTTAATTTGCAACCTGATGGAGGTCAGTATAGATGGACTAATAGACCAAGTCCCACACACTGCTAGAAGCCCAAATATTTTTTCAGAGCTAGATGCAGAAAAAAATTATTTTTAATTTGCAACCTGATGGAGGTCAGTATAGATGGACTAATAGACCAAGTCCCACACACCGCTAGAAGCCCAAATATTTTTTCAGAGCTAGATGCAGAAAATTTTTTTATTCAATTTGCAACCTGATGGAGGTCAGTATAGATGGACTAATAGACCAAGTCCCACACACTGCTAGAAGCCCAAATATTTTTTCAGAGCTAGATGCAGAAAAAAATTATTTTTAATTTGCAACCTGATGGAGGTCAGTATAGATGGACTAATAGACCAAGTCCCACACACTGCTAGAAGCCCAAATATTTTTTCAGAGCTAGATGCAGAAAAAAATTATTTTTAATTTGCAACCTGATGGAGGTCAGTATAGATGGACTAATAGAACAAGTCCCACACGCTGCTAGAAGCCCAAATATTTTTTCAGAGATAAATGAAGAAAAAAATTATTTTTAATTTGCAACCTGATGGAGGTCAGTATAGATGGACTAATAGACCAAGTCCCACACACTGCTAGAAGCCCAAATATTTTTTCAGAGCTAGATGCAGAAAAAAATTATTTTTAATTTGCAACCTGATGGAGGTCAGTATAGATGGACTAATAGACCAAGTCCCACACACCGCTAGAAGCCCAAATATTTTTTCAGAGCTAGATGCAGAAAAAAATTATATTCAGTTTGCAACCTGATGGAGGTCAGTATAGATGGACTAATAGAATGATGCTATGCCCAAAAGATTTTACTTCACTATTTGCAGTAAAAAAATTGGTATTCTATACACAGGTGGTATATCTTGCAACACAGATAGGCTACTCCACTGACTAACACACTCTGCAATAGGCCAAAAAGGATTAGCTTTGCTAGATTCAGCCAAATGCTGTGAAAAAAACTTGCACAGCACTGGCACAGACCTGCCTGGCAAAAACTGATAGGAACTGATGTAACCTAGTCCTGAAAAGGACTCCAATTACAATTAGTCTTTACTCCCACAATCTATCTATTTAAGAGCACAGACCTGCCTGATAAAAGTCGTAGGAAATGCTGTAACCTAGTCCTTAAAAGGACTGCAATCACAACTATTCCCTACTCCCAAGCTATCTGTATATTTGTGCGAAAATTGGCTTGAAATTAACAAGGTATAGCGCACACAGCAACAGCGGTGCCGTCTAACACGCAGCTGCAGCAGTGAGAAAATGGTGGCGACGGGGAAAATGGCTTGGTCTTATAGGGCAAGGACATGTGACATACACTGCCAATCACACATGCCCTTGCTTGTGTGAAAAAAAGCACTTCGCTCCGTGTGTGCGCTGCTGATAGGCTGACAGATTGCACCTCCCACTGCAAATGCGGGAAAGAGAAAAAAAAATGGAGATCTTCATTGTTCCTGCAGAGATCCATCCCCTGCCCCTCCCCCCGCCCCGCTGTACACTCAAAGTGCGTATTAACATTAATTTTCATCATTACTGAGAAAAAATCCAGCTATGATTTTGGTGCACGAACAGTTATCGAACATAACCTCGAACAGCCGAATTTTTCTCAAATTGTTCGTGTTCGCCGACCGGCTCGAACACCGCCCAAAACAGCTCGAATTTGAGATTGGCGAACAGTTCGAGTAGAACAACGCTCATCTCTACTCCTGATATCCTGGTGCTCCTGGCTCTTCTATTGATTAGCCTAACTGACGCAACATCATTCATTGCCGCATGATGCACATAGAAAGTCATACCAGCTTGGCTAATGAAAAGAAGAATCAAATTCTGGAAGGTAAGGAGATTGATTTGAAGGCCTCCCGTCCAGCGGTAACAGAAAACTGACCTGGCTGATAAACTGGAGCCTTGTGAATGAATCCTCCCATCTCTACACAGAATTGAGGCTGTGTGCCCATGATGCGGATTTAATGCGTTTCCGCGGTGCCCATGCTGAGAAAATTTCCGCTGCAGATTATCATTGCGGAAAAATCCGCAGCACAACCAATTTGGGCGTGATTTGGCAGCGAAATCGGGCCCATTGACTTGCATTGAACCGCATAAAATCTGCACGTATCGATTTATATATGCAGATTTTATGCAGTTCAATGCGCGGATGGTACACAGGTCTGGAGAAGAGGAGACTCTCATCCGACTCAGGTACCATCGTACCCGCAAGTTAAAAAAGAATTATAAGGTAAAAAATAAAAAAAAAATTTTAATACTCACCTTTCCGGCGGCCCCCGGTCTCCTCCCGGCGGCGATCCTCTCTCCTCGGCAGCCTGCAGTTCACTGGCAGGACCTGCGGTGACGTCATTTAATGAGCTGATGGTCATGCGACCATCACCTGACTGCTGACGTCAGCAGTCAGGTGATGGTCGCGTGACCATCAGTTGATTAAATGACATCACTGCAGGTTCTGCAGTACACTATGGGCCACCGAGGATAGAGGATCGCCGCTGGGAGGAGACCGGGGGCCGCCGGATAGGTGAGTATAAGGTTTTTTTTTCTTTTTACTTTTTAATTCTTTTTCTCAGTATAGATGCACCATTTGAAAACAGAACTCTCCTCATAAGTTGATCACACAATATAAATCCATGCCAGTTGCATGGATTTATATTGTGTGACCAACTTGTCAAGCCCTTTTCCAAGTGATGCTCAAAATCGCTTGGAAAACAGCTTGAAAAAATGCATGCATAAACGCAGGTAAAAACGCTTAAAAAAACGCATGCGTTTTTTCTGCCAGGGAAAGGAAAAAACACTCACGAAATTTCTGCTTCAAATCTGCATCATGGGCACATACTCTGAAGAAAATTTGTGCCACCTGATTGGATGAGAAAAATGGCTGCCTGTTCCTACAGCTGCACCAAGGATTACCAGTGAAAGGGAACCAGTTATAGACATCCGGATTTGTGGACAACATGATATAGAGAAGGAGAAGCTGAGACAAATGATGTAAGGTGCCCCAGCGAGGTAGTCGTGGGCGAGTTTTAGCCCCTGCTCGCTTTGACACCCTACAGACAATTTGTGTCTTCCATCTGATGTGTGGCTGGGTATGTGACATCCTTCACTTACTTCAAACTATCCAATCGCGGCTGTCTCCAGGCATTTCTCTTCTGGAACCAGGGTAGCAATAAATTCAGAGGACACGAAGTTCTTAACCATAACTGGGATTTTACTTGGGGGAGAGGAGTATATACAGTATTTACAGTCAGGTGCATTGGATAAGGCCCAACAGGTTTTCATCTCCCATACAGGTGCTAGAAACATCTTCAGCCGTGGTGCCCTCTTTAGGTGAAGCATTTCTCTAACTCTATTCTCTAACTGAAGAGAAGTTTCCTCACCAGCAACAGTGTATCCGGATCCTATATCTCCCTCACAGCTTAGCCTGAAGTCCTATCTTCCTCTGATACCTGTAGACTAGACTTGCCCAAGTGCTCAATACCTCCATTGAGTTTTTCCGGCCGGCTAATGGAACTCATGCGTGAGGAGATATTTACACAGTTGATCCACTGTCTGAGGGTAGGGAGCAGCCCCTGTCTACCCTAGCAGCCATTTCCCTGGCTGTCCGCTGCCCGTAAGGCTTCCTGTCACAACTCTGACAGGACTCCAACTGACACTTTCTGGAAAATTCTCCAGACGTTACCTAGGATGCCCCGCTCTCTGCGGCAGTTAATTCCTCACTGTCATTCTGGTAGCCGGCTCTCACTAACAGCTGCACCTGACAGTGGCATCTTGTGGCCGATTTAAAGTACTACAGCCCCACATGGAAATATGTCAAACTAAACCACAGATATACTCCACGCCTGACCGAGACACTGCGTTCCCCCCTCTACTCTACTGACTGTACCACTGAAGCTAACCCCTTAACTTGACCTAACAGCAGTCCAGAGAGATCTAACTATGGGAACATGTTATTTTAACTACTTCAGCGCCAGGGGAAGGTTACATCCTTCCTCACTATTACAATGATATAAAGGTTTGTTGAAAAAGATACAATTTAACTTGTATTTTATTGATTCAAATCCTTGTTGTTTGTATGTAAGAGTGAGTCCACTGCATGAGTCCAATGGGCGTCCAGCGGGTGGTCCTACTAGTGATTGACTGCTATCTCTGCATGCACACTCTTTCAGGGAAGACTGTCAGTCACAGGACCACCCACTGGACTCATATGCATACCAACATCAGGAAGTTCAATGAATACAATGTAAGTTTTACTAAAATTTTTCCCCAAAAAATGTATATTAATTCGATCAGCTCCCTTTGCTGTTTAACATCCTGCCTGCAGAGCAGATACTGTTGTCAATGACGCGCCCCCTAGGACTGTGGGGTACTCACCACCTGGTCAGTCGGTTCCTTGGGATTGTCACAGGGGCGTGACTCGGTCCGGGGCAATAGGCGGTCAATAAAAAAGGACAATATATTTAGGGGAAAAGTTTTGTGACGCCACCAGTGGTATGCGGCTATAGGTGGCCGCCGATGCTGAAAAAGACCGCTGGGGCCATTGGTGACGCAGCCGGGATGGATTTGCTCCCCACTGGTAGGGCGAGAACCAAGGGCTACCGGTACAGTTTATGTAGGGGATTGTGGATGTTGGGGAGCAGGACTGAGGGTTCAGATAATGACCAGATGACACAAGAATGGTGGTTTCCTCTACATTTACTTGATGTTTGATGGTGCAGACTGGGGCACTGGTAACAGAAGGTAATGGAGAACCGGACAGCCTACAAGCAATTTGGGATCCACCTCGCCAGGTGGGGTTGTAGGCCTTCCTTCTGTGCTGTCCTCTTTGGCCCTGCTGACTATAGCTATGCTGCGGCCCTCTTAGAATCATAGAATCATAGAATCATAGAATGGTAGAGTTGGAAGGGACCTCCTGGGTCATCTGGTCCAACCCCCTGCTCAAAGCAGGATTCACTAAATCATCTCAGACAGATGTCTGTCCAGCCTCTGTTTGAAGACGTCCATTGAAGGGGAACTCACCACCTCTCGTGGCAGCCTGTTCCACTCATTAATCAAAAAGTTTTTTCTAATATCTAATCTGTGTCTCCTCCCATTTAGTTTCATCCCATTGCTTCTAGTCTTTCCTTGTGCAAATGAGAATAAAGATGATCCTTCTACAATGTGACAGCCCTTGACATATTTGTAGACAGCTATTAAGTCTCCTCTCAGTCTTCTTTTTTGCAAGCTAAACATTCCCAAATCCTGCAACCGTTCCTCATAGGACATGGTTTGCAGACCAGTCACCATTCTGGTCGCTCTTCTCTGAACTTGCTCCAGTTTGTCTATGTCTTTTTTAAAATGTGGTGCCCAAAACTGTACACAGTATTCCAGATGAGGTCTGACCAAAGAGGAGTAAAGACCGATAATGACTTCACGTGATCTAGACTGTATGCTTCTGTTAATACATCCCAGAATTGTATTTGCCTTTTTTGCTGCTGCATCACACTGTTGACTCATGTTCAGTCTATGATCTATTAGTATACCTAAGTCTTTTTCACATGTACTGTTGCTTAGCTCTATTCCTCCCATTCTGTATATGCTTTTTTCATTTTTATTGCCCAGATGTAGTACTTTGCATTTTTCCCTGTTAAAAACCATTCTGTTGGTTGCTGCCCACTGCTCCAGTTTATTTAGGTCTTTTTGAATCCTCTCTCTCTCTCTTCTCTAGTATTAGCTATCCCTCCTAGCTTTGTGTCATCAGCAAATTTAATCAGTTTACCCTCAATTCCTTCATCTAAAACATTGATAAAGATGTTGAACAATACAGGTCCCAGGACGGAGCCCTGTGGTACCCCACTTGAGACATTCATCCAGCTGGATGTGAAGCCATTTACAACCACCCTTTGAGTCCGATCACTAAGCCAGTTATGAATCCACCTAACAGTTGCCTGGTCCATTGCATACTTGGTCATTTTTTCAATAAGGATGGTGTGAGATACTTTGTCAAATGCTTTGCTGAAGTCAAGATATACTATATCTACAGCATTTCCCTGATCCACCCAGTCAGTGATTCTGTCATAGAAGGAAATTAAGTTAGTCTGACATGACTTGTTAGTTACAAATCCATGCTGACTCTGGTTAATCACTTCATTCTTATCCATGTACTTACATACATGTTGTTTAATAATTTGTTCAAAGATCTTTCCTGGTATAGAAGTCAGACTCACCGGCCTATTGTTCCCTGGGTCCACCTTCTTCCCCTTTTTGAAGATAGGAACAATATTTGCTCTTCTCCAGTCTTCTGGGACTTCTCCTGTTCTCCAAGAATTTTCAAAGATTATGGAGAGTGGTTCTAAAATTTCTTCTATGATCTCCTTCAGTACTTTGGGGTGTAATTCATCTGGACCTGGAGACTTGAACTCATTTATGTTAGCTAAATATTCCCTCACAATCTTTCTGTTTACAGATAACTTGGATTCCTCTATTCCTCTAAAAGGACAGTGAAGATCAGTTGATGTTACATTTTCTTTCTGAGAGAAAACAGATGCAAAATAGGAATTAAAAAGTTCGGCCTTCTCAACATCCTCTCTTACCATTTCTCCATTTTCATCCTGTAAAAATCCTATAGCATCTTTGACTTTTCTTTTACTTTTGACATACCCCCAAAATCCTTTTTTATTGCTTTTGACATCTCTTGCAAGCCTTAATTCATTGTCAGCTTTAGCTAACCTGATACGTGCCCTACAGGATCTGCAGACTGCATTATAATCTTCTTTAGATATGCCTCCCTCTTTCCATTTAATAAACATTTCTTTCTTTCTTTTTAGCATGTGTTTAAGTTCTGTGTTCATCCATCCTGGTTTCCTTAAATGCTTCCCATTCTTCCTACTTTTCGGGATTGTTAACGATTGTGCTTTGAGAATCTCATTTTTAAAAATTTCCCATCCTTCCTGGACATTTTTGTCCTTAAGGACATCCAGCCATTGGATCCCTCCTATTCTCTTTCTGAGTCTCTTAAAATCTGCCTTTCTAAAATCTAACCTTGAAGTTTGAGTCTTCACATGTCTTCCTCCTCTAGTTATCCAAAATTCTATAATAGCATGATCGCTGCCTCCTAGCGTCCCAGCCACCTTTACCTCCTCAACCATTTCCTCCCTGTTTATAAGGATTAGATCCAAAGTAGCAGATCCCCTTGTTTTCTCCCCTACCTTTTGGAAGATAAAGTTGTCAGCAAGAGAGGATAAGAATTTGCTTGACCTGTTAGTTTTACTTGAGAGAGATTCCCAACAAATGTCTGGATAGTTTAAATCTCCCATGACCACTACGTCATATTTTTTGGAGAACTTGGTCATTTGATACATAAAGAGTTCATCCATATCTTCAGCTTGCCCAGGTGGCCTGTAGTAAATGCCTACAATGGTGTCCTTTCCGTTGTTCTCTCCTTGTATTCTTACCCAAACAGTTTCCACAGAACTCCCAGTCTCTGAAGCTTCAATCTCTGTGCAGATATACGCTTTTCTAACATACAATGCGACACCTCCTCCTCGTTTATCAAGTCTGTTTCTTGCAAATAAGTTGTATCCTTTTAGCCTTTTATTCCAATCATGTGTATCGTCCCACCAAGTTTCAGTGATTCCAATAACATCATATTCCTTTTCCTGCGTTAGTAGTTCCAATTCTCCTTGTTTGTTGCCCATGCTTTGTGCATTTGTATAAAAACATTTTAGTTTGTGATTGGTTTCTCTTCCTCCCATATTTTTATTATTTAAATTGTTTTGTCTTTGTTCTTCCTTTCCACTTCCAGTAGCAGAGATCTCAATAGTATTTGTCAGCTGTATGGCTTTTTCTGGCCTTTTGCTTCCCTTCCCACATTGTTCTAGTTTAAAGCTCTCCTGATGAGTGTAGCAAGGCGACTTCCAAATACATGTTTTCCAGTCTTCATAAGGTGCACCCCATCTCTAGCAAGTAGTCCATCGTATAGGTAATTCATTCCGTGATCCAGAAATCCAAATCCTTGTTGACGGCACCATCGACGTAGCCAGTTGTTCACCTGTAGAATCTTATTCCACCTCATTGTTCCATGGCCATCCACTGGGATGATGGATGAGAAGACCACCTGCGCTCCCAATTCTTTCACTTTCTTGCCTAAGTCTTCAAAGTCACTGCAGATGGTTTCCAGGTCCTTTCTTGCGGTGTCATTTGTCCCCACATGTATTAGCAGGAATGGGTAGTGATCTGTAGGTCTGAAGAATCTTGATATCCTGTCAGACACATCTTTAATTTTTGCTCCTGGAAGACAGCACATTTCTCTTGAGGTTATGTCTGGTCTGCAGATAGCGGCCTCTGTTCCTCTTAACAGGGAATCCCCCATGACCACCACTCTCCGTTTTTTCTTCACAACATTCTTCTTTCTCCATCCAGGAGGATTCTGAGGACTTACAAGGTTATTCATTGCTGGCAAAGTCTTATTTTGCTGTATTTCTTCATGGTTCTCCTGCGTGAGAGCCTGGTACTGGTTCCTGAGCAGTATGGGTGCTGACTGCCTCTCGATCCTCCTGCTTCTCTGGGTCACATGCTTCCATTCCTCTGTTTCGTCAGGTGCAGTTCGAATTTCTTCTCTTTCTGAATCATGAAGAGATAATTCTGCTCTGTCTAAGAACTCTTCACCTTCCTTAATGATTTTCAAGGTAGTTAACCTCTCTTCTAGATTTCGCAACTTTTCCTCCAACAGGGACACAAGCTTGCATTTCTGGCATGTGAAGTTTGGCTTTTCCACTGGCAAGTCTGTGAACATGTAGCAGGATATGCAGCTCACCAAATGGCTCCTGGACTCTTCCATGTTCTTACTGTTAATGTTCTGAAAACAGTGAAAAAAGCTTAAAAAAAAAAAAAAGCTTCAAAATGCGCGCGCCTGCCGGCGCGCGGTTTACCGATGTCCTTTTTTCAGCTCCAACAGCCAAAATCCAGTGTTCTTTGAGCTCGCGGAGACTCTTCACTTACCCCAAAATGCAGTGGGAATATGCAAATTATCTCCTCAGGACTCCTCCCCTGGTTTACCGATGTCCTCTTTTCAGCTCCAACAGCCAAAATCCAGTGTTCTTTGAGCTCGCGGAGACTCTTCACTTACCCCAAAATGCAGTGGGAATATGCAAATTATCTCCTCAGGACTCCTCCCCTGGTTTACCGATGTCCTCTTTTCAGCTCCAACAGCCAAAATCCAGTGTTCTTTGAGCTCGCGGAGACTCTTCACTTACCCCAAAATGCAGTGGGAATATGCAAATTATCTCCTCAGGACTCCTCCCCTGGTTTACCGATGTCCTCTTTTCAGCTCCAACAGCCAAAATCCAGTGTTCTTTGAGCTCGCGGAGACTCTTCACTTACCCCAAAATGCAGTGGGAATATGCAAATTATCTCCTCAGGACTCCTCCCCTGGTTTACCGATGTCCTCTTTTCAGCTCCAACAGCCAAAATCCAGTGTTCTTTGAGCTCGCGGAGACTCTTCACTTACCCCAAAATGCAGTGGGAATATGCAAATTATCTCCTCAGGACTCCTCCCCTGGTTTCCGGAGTGATTGTTAAATCCTAGCCCGTATGGCAGGTAGCTCGAGCCTTTTACAGGTGTCGCTCCTTCATGGCTGCTCCGGACTCTAGTATGAGCCGCCGGGTGCTTGGTGGGGCCTGAAGACCTGCAGTCTCCTGCCCTCACGATTTAGCTGCTGGGACTTCAGTACCCGAGCAACCACAGACTCCTGTGTCCAGTTTCTGCCGCTTTTCTCTGGGGCGAGCTTGGTCACAGCTCCGATCCCCAGATTCTTCCTCGTCTACCACTCGCTCTCCTCCGTCCCCAACTGACTTTTGGAACTTCCGCCTCCGGGTTCCAATTTAAAGGGGAAGCTCCCCTGAAACCGGGTTAGAGCTCCCCCTTCTGGTCTGGAGCCAGGAAATGTGTTGGATGCTGGTGTTACCTGATAAGGGGACCCCTCCTTGCTTCCAGGCATGGCATCACCCTCTGTGAGGGAGGCAATGCCAATGTGGCAACTGGACTCCTGGGGTGCCACATCAACATGACAGGTGCCCTTAAAAGTCCTTTGATTATCTATAGTACTGAGCAAAATAGATCACTATACTACCTATAGACATTGAATGAACAGGTAGGACCATGCATAACCACGGCATCGACAAGGCACAGGTGATAAATATTTATTGTCCAACCTCCGTAAGTTTACAGCGTTTTCAAGGTCAAGGGAGTGAGTGTCTCTTTAGGAAAGGATATTCCGGCATATGAATATGGTGGTTAATCATTGCACTACCTATATACGGTGCTCGGGCAGGGTCCAACGCAAGTAATATGTATTGCAAAAACCCAGCACGCAAGGTAAAGTTTCAAACAATTTAATAAGCCAGCAAACAGAGAGTGTTATACAGCAGATATTTCGGTTAAATAGCCGTCATCAGTACACTCTATAATAATGAAATCAAAAGAAAAAAATACATCAATACAAAATGTATAGAAAAATGGCAAAACAATAAACAAAAAAGGAGAAGAGGAAAGAAGCAAAAAAAGGGGAGAATGCAATGCAATCCTTTAAACAAGATATATAGCTCAATCTTGGGCTTCATGAATGAGAACAGCAAGATACATTCTGACATAATAAATAGAAAAGGAAAGAGGAGGAAGGGAAAGAAAGATCTGAGAGAAGGAACACCATACCTGCAAGGCTATGTAGTAGAGATATAACGGTATCTTTCAGAGAAATGTCAGGCTGTGGAAAAAGATCAGTAGAATGAGTATACATCAAGAGACTGCCCCAGTAAATAGAAGTCAAGTCATACCATGTGGCAAGTAGCAGGCTTCCTGTGTTGTGGCATACCGACGCGGTATCCACCGCTTGTCAGTGAGCTGCGCCTGTTTAGAAAGGCACCTGTAAGTGTTTTATACAGTCACTGAATGGATGTGAAAGAGCCGCGGCCAATCAGAAAATCCGAGCGTGGTGGAAATGACGTGTTTAGGTGCTAGGTAGATTAGTAACAGGTCATGTAACCTCATGGTGCGTTCCAAAAGAGCGGAAGAATGCGTTCCACACATAGGAGGTGAAAGTAGGAGGCAGAACGGAGTGGGAGAGGGTAGATGGGACGATCCAGGATAAAGTGGTGAGGAACTCGCAACAGGGTATTTTTACATCTGATTGTGGATTTATGTTTCGAAATCCTTTCCTTCATTGATTGTGTGGTTTCCCCCACATACAAGAGACCACATGGGCATTTTATAAGATAAACCACGTAAGAGGTATCACACATGGAAAAGTCCTTGATCAGATATTTCTTTCCCCTCTATGGGTGAAGTATCTGATTACCCTTTTGTACATTGTTGCATTGTATACATTGTAGACATGGGAAAGTCCCAGTTTTTTGCGTCTGCAGGACCCTCTGTCTCCGAGTAGGTGTGGTACCAAAGTCGGCAGGTACCAAACTATCCCTAAGGTTAGGAGCTCTTTTAAAGTACGGGAGGAAAGGTTGTGAAAATTCTTTAATGTGAGCGTATGCGGTGCTCAGAATGCTACAGTGTTTACGAATGCAACGATGCATGATATAGGAAAAGGGGTGATACGTGTGTACGTAATCCCTAAGGTTAGTCTCCATCCACCAGCAATGACAAGATCCATTCCCAGATCCCAATTTAAGAGAGTACAACGAATTGTCAAAAATCCTGAATTATGTGCTACTAGACTCAATGAAATGCAGTCTAAATTTAGGGAACGGGTTTATCCTGACAGGGTACTACAAGAATCATTGAGACCTACCACTTCCACACGCCCTCCAGTCACCGACAGGATCCCCTTCGTACACACGTATCACCCCTTTTCCTATATCATACATCGTTGCATTCGTAAACACTGGAGCATTTGAGCACTGCATACCCTCACATTAAAGAATTTTCACAACCTTTCCTCCCGTGCTTTAAAAGAGCTCCTAACATTAGGGATAGTTTGGTACATGCCGACTTTGGTACCACACCTACTCGGAGACAGAGGGTCCTGCAGACACAAAAAACTTAGACTTTCCCATGTCTACAATGTAGACAATGCAACAATGTACAAAGGGGTAATCAGATACTTCACCCATATACGGGAAAGAAATATCTGATCAAGGACTTTTCCATGTGTGATACCTCTTACGTGGTTTATCTTATAAAATGCCCATGTGGTCACTTGTATGTGGGGGAAACCACACAATCCGTAAAGTAAATGATTTTGAAACATAAATCCACAATCAGATGTAAAAATACCCTGTTGCCAGTTCCTCACCACTTTATTTCATTGGGTCATAATATATCACAATTAAAATTCCAAGTGATTGAACATGTTCCCCCATTGAGACGGGGAGGGGATCGGGTCTGGTTCCTCAAATACTGGGAAGCCTTTTGGATTCATGAATTGCAAACTTTGGCACCAAAAGGCTTGAATAGGGAATACGATCTGCTGTCGTTTATTTGAATTTAATATGCTGCTCAGTTTTATGTTTTCTTCATTGCTGCAACTGATTATGCTTTTACATGCTTTAACAGCCCTTATTGTACTGACTTACGGGATATTGATATAGCTTCTTCTTTTTTAGACCCAGCATTAATATCCCACTGTTCCCCTGTGGATCATCAAATCCTTTCCCTGTTGGTCCTATCCTGGATCGTCCCATCTACCCTTTCCCACTCCGTTCTGCCTCCTACTTTCACCTCCTATGTGTGGAACACATTCTTCCACTCTTTTGGAACGCACCATGAGGTCACATGACCTGTTACTAATCTACCTAGCAACTAAACAATCCATTCCACCGCGCTCAGATTTTCTGATTGGCCGTGACTCTTTCACATCCATTCAGTGGATGTATAAAACACTTATGGGTGCCTTTCTAAACAGGCGCAGCTCACTGGCAAGCGGTGGATACCGCGTCGGTATGCCACAACACAGGAAGCCTGCTACTTGCCACATGGTATGACTTGACTTCTATTTACTGGGGCTGTCTCTTGGCATGGTGTATACTTATTCTACTGATCTTTTTCCACAGCCTGACATTTCTCTGATAAGATACCGTTATATCTCTACTACATAGCCTTGTAGGTATGGTCTTCCTTCTCTCAGATCTTTCTTTCCCTTCCTCCTCTTTCCTTTTCTAAGTATTATGTCAGAATGTATCTTGCTGTTCTCAATCATGAAGCCCAAGATTAAGCTATATATCTTGTCTAAAAGGATTGCATTGCATTCTCCCCTTTTTTTTGCTTCTTTCCTCTTCTCCTTTTTTGTTTATTGTTTTGGCATTTTCTATACATGTTGTATTGATGTATTTTTTTCTTTTGGTTTCATTATTATAGAGTGTACTGATGAAGGTTCTTTAACCGAAACGTGTGCTGTATAACACTCTCTGCATAGCCTACACTAAATGACAAATATATATTTTCTTGTAGATTCCTTCTAGAATTAAAACTAGAAAGATGATTATTAAGATAGACAGACTGACATAGGAAGCAGAAGCAGCACCATATAGAGTGCAGATCCAATTCAGACCTCACCCTGGTCCACAATAGATATAAGGCTTTAATTCATTATGTTTCATTCAAAGTTTAACACTAAAAAAAGTGATGTAAAAGCTTTGAAAAGTCACAAAATATTGTCTCAACATGAAGCTACTCAAAAATCTTTAGATTTTTGGATTTTTAACTACAGTTTCACTCAGCTGTGCCAATATGGGAGGAGCTGAAATAGGACGAGGGAGTGGCGGGGGCATGATGCCACAGCATGTCCAGTTTATGATGAGCTGTGGTGCTCCCTAAGCCAGAAATTTCACTCAAGTCATTATGTAAAATGTGTCCCATGATGGTATGACACTATCAGAGGCCTAGGTGTGCCAAAAGCCATGGTTAAGAGTGAAGGAACAAGAAGAAGATGCATGCAATGGGGGTTGGTGAAAAGAAGAGACGTGGAGGGCTAGATGGCATGCAGCAAGGACAGCAGCTCAGGTGAGCAGTGTGGGGAGTATTGCTTGGTTTTATCACCTTTTACTGGCCACGTACAATTCTGCAACAAGACTGCCCGCTGGCTGCTATTTTGTTAAATTCACACAGAGTGGATTGCAAAAAAAATTGTATTTTGGAGAATAGAAATTTTGGTAAATTTCAAGGACAATTCAATTCCACTGGAATAAATTGCTCATCTCTATTTGCTTGTACTATTGATTTATGCAAAGTTTGCTGTAGTGACAGTGAACATTTAACACTATTGGGAAAAGTTATCATGTCTTGTACAAGAAAAAAATGATGTCAGGACTTGAACCTGGTGATTCCTATGCACCAGGCAGCATTTCTGGCCAGCTCCTTGATATTTTAGCTACCAGTACCTGTTGTTCCTGATTTACTCCACCTTATGATTTCCTGATTTGCTCCACCCTGTGGTTTCTGGATTGGACACCTGGCCTTGCACTTCATTCCTTGTGAGATTATTGAGTGCCAAGCCTTTAATTTAGCACTGTTAAATCTTGCTCCTTCATATTGTATTGCTGTTCCTGTGTACCAATCTCTGGCTTCTCACTGACTAAGCTACCAGCTGCTGGTGTACTGACTTCTGACCTACTGACTATGCTACCTGCTGCTCCTCCAGTGCTGTTCCTGTGTTCCAACCTCTGGATACCCACTGACTATGCTACCTGCCTGTGCTAGCTAACCCAATAGTTGCAATAAAAAGACCAATCCAGACTCAGATCATTACAACTGGTGTCTAAAAGTCACATAATTTGTTGCAAATGGAATTTTTTTCACAAAAAAGATCAACTGCTTGATCTTATGTTCCAGTCCCAGCACTTTTTAAAAAATTGGGCAAGGTTTAGCAAATGTTTTAGTGGTCTACTGACAAGTGACACATTTACTATTATATTCATTAGAAAAATGGAGTACATTATAGATAAAATCTAAGGTAGATCATGTCTGCCAAATAATTTTCTGTTGGACAGTCAAAAGATGCACCAAATTTATTAAATACACTCACTGACATTGAAATTGTAACACTAAGATGAAAAAATTATGGAGTTATGAAAATGACAAGCTCAATAAACATATTAAATATATGTATATATACTTTTCCTTTTCTATATTTTATTACAATAGATGTAACTGACAGAGCCATACAGGCTGTTGAATACAGTTTTGAGGCATCAGCATCATTTTAACAACTAAGTAAAAGTCTTAAGGATATTCACTCTGTCTGTCTGAAAGGTCATCCCTTTGACTGCAGCTTCTGACATGTCTAAAGGGTTGAGATTTCTTGCTGTACATATGTCAAACTAAAACATTTTTTTAATCAAAAGCAGTTGTCATTTCAGAGTCTGTCTGATCTGCTATATTAAAATTTTGTAGTCTTTTATTTTAATTTGAACAGTACATTACTTCATTCCCTTGAGTCTCCGCACTTCTTTTACAAAAAGTAGAACAGAAAGCAACTTTGACAGGCTTTTAATCGTGACAGGAACCTGTTCCTCAGCTGTCTCTCCTCTGAACAAACAAGACCTTTAGATCACTAAGTTCAAGAACCCAGGAAATGTTAAAAAAAAGTGGCCGTCACACATTGTCCCCTCATGCATGAAGAAGACAGGTAGGTATCCTCAGGAGATA
Organism: Phyllobates terribilis; assembly: GCF_046119375.1. Taxonomy (NCBI): domain Eukaryota; kingdom Metazoa; phylum Chordata; class Amphibia; order Anura; family Dendrobatidae; genus Phyllobates; species Phyllobates terribilis. The sequence goes on from NW_027362772.1 coordinate 143,008,166, forward strand.
TAAGTATGTAAAATGCTCTGAAATGTATCAAAATATTGAGTCAAATGTAGAGATAGTGTTTGTGGAAACAAAGAGATAATGTTATTAAAAAGAATGGCACAAAATGCAGATGAAATATGAAGTAAGAAGAGTGATCATTTGAAGGTCTCGGCCGCTATTCTAATGACTTCTTCTGAGCCGATGTCAGAACCGATTATAAGAAAAAAAATTATATCCACCAAACTAATTTTCAATTAAGGGAAGCAACAAACAAAACAGCACAAAAATATTAGCTATTAACGTTTACTGACATATCTACTGCATCTTTGCTGGTAGATGATGGTTATAATATTCAGCCATCATCTGCCCATGCAAGCCATCTACTGAGTGAAGCTGTTAAATGCTGCTGTCAATCTATGACAGCTGTATTTACAGCACATCCTGGGAGTATGCTGCTCTATTCGCCCTCTGGCACTCCTGCAATGTGATCACAGGGAGCCATGGGTTCCTGTGATAGCCAGGGGCCTGTAGAAAACCCTCATGCCTGTCATGATGGTACTCCAGTGAAAGCTTCCCTGTGGCTGGCATTCACAGTAGGCCATGATTTTTGTGATATACAGCAATGGTGTTGTATGTAGCACATGTGTCTATAACAGGGAATCCATATTTACATAGAAACAAATTCCGGGCAAAACTCAAATAGTCAATGTCACAAGAAAAGGTAAGAAAACCCAAAGAGTATGTAAACTCATAAAACAAAATTTATTTAAACAATTAAAACAGACATAGATGCAAAAATTAGCAAAAAATTAACAAAAGCAGTCCCTGAACTCGGAACTCGTGACTCACACCCCCTCCATCTAGCACTCTAAATTGTCTGGCCACTCTGATATAATCATGTCTACTCCCTCCCCAACACATGCCTTCTGATGAAGACAAAACGAAACGTGCGTTGGGGCGGCGGGGACCCTGTAGCAAATATTCTTCATACATGTAAGTGTACTATTTATTTTAGCCCTTCTTTTTGCATAGTTGGGAAGATTTATGCAGTGATACTTCTTTACATTAGGGCTTCACCTCTGTCTACCTACTAAGACATGTATCTGTAACCGCTGAGTGTGTATATGTGTTTCCTCGCATTAGTGCTCAGCAGCCTGTTTTTGCTAATTTTTTGCTAATTTTTGCATCTCTGTCTGTTAAGTGTTTAAATAAATGTTTTTTTATGGGTTTATTGACTCTTTGGGCTTTCTTACCCTTTCTTGTGACTTGTCGCACATGTGATCAAACAATCGCAGGTTCAAGTCCTTTGAAAGGACTAAGAAATACTGCAAGAAGAAAAAAAAAAGATGAAAAAAAGATACTGTATTTAAAAGTTAAAATCACCCTGTTTTCCCCAATTAAAATTTCAAAAATACATATATGTGGTATTGCTATGTTAGTAAAATTCCAATCTATCAAAATATAAGATTAATTAACCTGATCAGTAAGAGTAACAAGAAAAACAATCAAAGCGGCAAAATTGAATTTTTTAGGAAGCCGCAATAGCACAAAAAATATAATAAGACGCCATCAAACCATTATTTCTACCTCCAAATGGTGTCAATAAAAACATTGACTCAGGGCACAAAAAACATGCCTCAGATAGCTCTATCAATTGAAAATTGAAAACGCCATGGAAAATGGTGAAGCAAAGATAATTTTCCTTTTTTACAAATTTTCAATTTTTACCATAAAAAAATCTATGCATGTTTGGTATTGTAATCATAATTACCAGAGAAATCATATTTTCAGGTTATTTTTTAACATATAAGGAGTACTGTAAATAAAACACCTAAAAAACTATTGCAGAATTACATTTTTTCCACAATTTTGCTGCACTTGAATTTTTTCCCCTCTTCCCAGTACATTACATGATAAAATGGATGAATGGATGGTGTCATTCAAAAGTATAACTCATCCTGCAAAAAAATAAACCATCATAGGACTATATCACTGGAAAAATAAAAAAGTTATGGCAGATGGAAGGAGAGAAAAAATGAAGCGCAAAAAAGGAACTTCCCCATTTCGGGAAAGGGTTCAGAAACAAAAAACAAGGTTTCAGCAAACAATAGCAAAATGCAAGTTTTGGCCAGAAGAGCTTCAAGTCTAAGGATTCATTACAAAAAAGTGCATGCCTTCACGCTATTAATCATTGTCTCAGCTGTTCAGGAAACGCTCTTAATCAAAAATGCAAATTAGGGTGTTTGGCACACCCTTGGCATGGAACAGCGGTTTAGTGCACCATTATGCCCACTGGTTTTTAGAGCTGGTTGCTTCCCTCTGACGTTGATTGATAGTGATAGTTTATGCAGAGCAAGTCAAGAATCTTTGAGTATGTGCTCACTTTAGAAGTGTTCAGCAAGCACATAAAGCCCTCTCCTCTCTGTTACACCTGGAAGTGTAGAAGAGCTACCTGATGAGAGATTAATGCAAAAATTAAGATACTCCAAGGATGCACCAAGCACCTAAATTTGTATATTTGATTAACAGCGTTTTCTGCATAATAGGACAAATACTTAAGAAAGTAAAAATTAGATTTTTATATGGGCTAGTCCCTCGTATGGCTCTTTGGTAAGTTTGTAAAAAGTGTTATGGGGCTGATAAACTTCCTTTAAGGAATGTAAAGAAAGCAACATTCATTAAAACAGAGAAACAAGTTTTTCTAACGTGTGAGCCAAGAGCAAAGATGATAGCTGTATTAGAAGTTTTAGCATCATGAAAAAAAGGAAAATTCAAGAGCTTTGTTTTTTTTTTTGCGGAATTAATTCACTTTAAGATGATTTTCCTATTTTCATTTTGGTTTGAAGCTCTTCTGTGCTCTTATGTGTGTACAGAAGTTTTCTCAGCAATGTGTGTCTATATTAAGAAACTTGTCCAGAGGCTTAAACTAACTTTTTTTTCTTGCATAGCTGTAAAGAGAGGAGCAATGCGCGGCAGTTTACCACGGCATGTCAATGTGTCATCTGGCAAAAGTAAACAAATATATAGAGTTTGGGACCAAAACTCAGTGATGCTGTGTAACTGATGAGTTACTGTGTCAGCAAGACTTCTTTACTGTATAAACTAATAGGTTCATCAAAGCCATAGTTGTCATGAACATAACATAGGAATCAAAGTTAACTCCATGGTTAAAACTTCTGCCTTTGACTGGGAGTTGTCATAATTGGTTTCACAGTATCCTCATCTATATACACTCGTATATGCAGGAAACAGTTCCAAATATCACCTGTAAAATACAAATTTTCTGTAAGTATTTTGCTTTATAAACTCTAAAGTGGAATGATGATCATTAAAGAAAGGGCTCATTCAGACATCAGTTTTTGATATACGTTGTAAGGCAGCGCTAGTCATCATAATGGGGGATACTCGCGGCACCGGGTAAATTAAGGCACATAAGCAATGTCCTTCCGATAATTCACAATGCAGTTTATTATTTCGTCATAAACCGCTAATCACACAGTCCATCTTAGTATACGCCCGGCATGTTTACACCTATCACCTCCGGGAGCTTCTCAAGTGGCAGACCGGCATATTACAGACAACACAATTCGGGAGCCTTTCCAGCGACAGATACGTCCACTTGGCTCCCGTTATAGCCCTCGGCTAGGCAACAACACAAATGTCCATATAACGCAGCGTTTTACCTTTAGCGGGTTTTGGCTGCTACAGTCCGTTTATTCCGCCATCACTGTGGCTTTGCGGCTTTCCCAGGTGGGGGTCTCTAGCCGTCGTCTCCTCGTAGGCTACTGGTATGTCTTCCACACTTGACATCCAGCCTGCACCTTTCAGGGTTCTGCACCAAGCCGGCTCTCCCTCAAAGGCCACTGACATCCACGCACCGGATCCAGGCTCGGCTTTCCAGGCTGCCAGGCTTCACTCTCGGCCTCACTAGGCCTCTCACAAACGGTGTCCCACACACACGGAGCACAGGCCTCACACCGAACACACCTGTCTCAAATTACCAGGGTTTATATATCGTGTGCACACACACACACACATACTGACAGGACCTTGCTGATGTCACAGTCATGTGATCAGTCAGCTGTGTGTATAGGTCCTGTGTGCTGTCCCAGTCATGTGTACAGATCTTTACTGTGCATACAGGACCTGTATGATGTCACAGTCATGTGACCAGTCAGCTGAGGGAAAGGTATATGGTCAGGTAAAACACATCCTAGACCATTACCGTAATGCAAGCACGTCACTGCATTACATATCCCCCCTCTGTTCAAACTTGTGGGGTTGAACACATAATATACACAATCACCTCATATCCCACAGCTCATAATCTTGTCAGACCTCCCCCGCTCCCAGCAGTCAGTCATACAGCGGTGTGACTCACATGCCCTGGTATCTAAGGTCCGGTTCGACTGCGTACTGTCCCATCCTCTATGGGGTCGTTTGTATGGGCTTGCTCAAACCTGAGTTACTGGAGGTCTCACTACCTCTAAACCCACGCCCACTACTCTCAGGACATCTTGAAAGGTCCCTAACTCCAGCTGTAGCTGTTCTGGTATTTAGGGGGCCCTTTCTCTGTCGGGTCTCACTATTTCTAGACGGCTTCCATCTTCTGCTGCTCAGATGATGCTGTCTATCTACTCGCAGTCTAGCGAGATTCAATTGTTCTACCTCCTGCAGGTAGGTTACTCGGTACTCAATCAGCATGCGTATATATTCTAGGCTTTCTTCTGTTCCTACAGCGGAGAAGGACACCATGCCGTCTTCATCTGGTATCCAGTCCTGATGATCACGTGGACTGCTTACTTTCACCACACCAGATTTCTTGACCATCATCTGCATGGCTCGACCGCTTCTCCCAATGAGCTTTCTCACCAGAACATGAGGCACCTGGATGACCTCTTCACGCATACTGTGAGCTTTCCTCATCAGCTCCCGTTGTCTAACGGCTTGTTCCGTCTTCAACCAGAGAAACCGCTTTGTGCGAATACATCGCCAATGCATATCACTTAGGATCGCCACCCTCTTCACTGTGTCCTCGGTCATGGACAGAACCACCAGCTGTTTAGCTTCGGAGGTCAAGTACACCTTACAGGCTCCCACAGCCTTCTTAAACTCTTCATGCACGGACTCTAGGGTGCATTCTTCCCTCAAATCCTCGGGTACATCTATGAGGCATTTGTACCAAGACGTTTCGGACTCACCAGTAGTTTCCAGACGATCAACCAGCTCAGGGTTCAGGGACAACTGACTTTCAGCTTCTTCCCCCTGTATGCTTACCCTGAGCTGAGTCACAGCTACAAATTCACAAATTCTCGTCTTGACCACTTCCACTTCATATTTATCTTCTGTTACCCTGCTCTTAGCTCTCCTCAGGTCCACCTTCTCATGGTACAAGGGAGTGAGTACAACGTGTTTGCCCTTTTCCTTCTCCAAGGAGGCCTCGCTCACCGAGTGATACTTGGTCAGGCGACTTTTGAGCCCGGAAACCTCTTCCTCTAGTTCAGTCACTCGCCTCTCAGCGGCCCGTCTCTGAAGCTCTTCCTGTTCAACTGCTCTTTTAACAGTAGAGTTCTCTCAGACCTCTCTTGCTTCAAATGGGCCTGAAGCAATTCCTTGAGCTCCCTGATCTCGGCTCTTACTTCCACTGAATCATCCAAGCTCGCATCACTCGAGGAGGTATCTGCTTCATACCTCCCCTCACCAGCGGCCAACTCCTGGCCCTGGTCTGTGGCTTCTCCGATGGACTCCTCCATCTCTTTCCGCTCAGCTTCCATCTTGCTGACTGTTTCTTTAAGGCACGTCTCCGCCCTCTGGAGAGTTTCACAGGACATCTGTAGCTCCTTCACCTGAGCTTCCAGACCTAGGGTCTTTCCACGGAGATAATCATTCTCCTCACGGGTCTCTTGCAGAGTGGTCTCACCCACTTGGCGCACTTGCTCTGCACCCGCCTTATCCTCCTCTAGTTTTTCTTTTACCTTGAGGAGATCCTCATAATCTCTCTTAAGTTGTTGCAGTTCCATACCGAACTTTTCATCACCCTCCTTCTTGGAGTCACACAGCTCCTGGTTGAACTGTTCGCGCAATCGTTCCAGGTTTTGTTCACGCCCAGCAACTTCATGCTGCAGCGCCTCTTTGAGGGCAGACAGCTCTAACTGTACCAGGGAGAAGCGATCTTTCACCTCGCATAACTCATCTTCACACACCGCTTTGTCAATCTGTAATTGAAAAACCTCCTCCTTGATTTTATGGCGGTCCTCCTTAATTCCGTAGAACATTTCCTTCCAATGGCTAATTTCCGCGTTGCTTCCCTCCATGTCTCTCTGCCAGTTCCTCATAACCTGGTATATTTTCCACTGCTCAGACTCCAGGTTCAGCTGGTCTGAGGACACGTTCCCCAGGTTTTCACATAACTGCTGCACGTCAACCTGACACTGCGGCCTGATAGGCTCCAGCTCTTGGTTATGTCTGGCCGCCTCCTCTTTCAGGGCTGTCAGATCCTTCTGACTCGGTAGCGTACCGGAGGTTGCTACTGGCAACATCACCTCCTTTTCTATCTCTAATGGAGGATCCACACTTGAAGCAAAGGCACACAGTACTACATTCTTTTTATTTTCATTTTCAGCGAGGACTACCGGAGAAACCTTTTTGTGGCCCTTGCGCCGTCGACGACGAGAGGGGGACTTTCTCCCCTCGTCTAGCCCCCTCCTGACTGAACTCACCTTTTACTTTCATAGTGTCACAGTCAGCTACGGGGTCTGTCTCACTCCCCATGGTGTTGTGGACTAACAGGTCACCTCCCATTTTGACGTCACCCTCTTCTACTGGAGTTCCCCCGTTATCAACGGTCACATTGTCATTTTTAGGAGGTACCAACCCACAACCAGTAACAATTTCCAGTTTTCTGCACTCTATGCTGTTTTGAAAAACCGCCCCTTTTTTTAGACTCCGCCCCCTTTTCAACAACCACACCGGCAGGGTAATTTTTAGAAAAAAAATCAGCAATAGTCTTAGGACTTAGTTCTCAACAGCTCTTACCACCTCCCCGGGCACTCTGGGACAACACTGGCGCCCCCGGAGAGTTCATAGAATGGTCCACTGCCGCCATTCCATATGGTGCCCACAGCTCCTGTGGTTCCTGCACCATGTCCAGTTTCATGTCCAGTAGACGTTTCTCATATATGTGGTCCGACTCATCAGACCCATTTGCAGCTCCGTTCACAGCCATCGCGGTGCACTGTTCACACCAGAACTTCACCGCTCTCCCCGGAAAAAATATTCGTGGCCCCGCCGAGCCCTCGCAAACCAGGTTTGAGTGCGACGATAATCTTCGCAACCCTGTCGAGTTGCAGCCAGATGCTTTTAATTTCGTGAGCCCCGCCGAGCCACAGCAAACCAGGTTTGAGTGCGACATCAATCTTCGCAACCCCGCCGAGTTGCAGCAAGATGCTTTATCCACACTGGTCATCCTATGCCATTGCCCCTAGCAACTGGGTTGTCGTTGCCGCTAGCAACCAGGCTGCCGTTGCCCGCATTCTCGAACCATATGTAAGGCAGCGCTAGTCATCATAATGGGGGATACTCGCGGCACCGGGTCAATTAAGGCACATAAGCAATGTCCTTCCGATAATTCACAATGCAGTTTATTATTTCGTCATAAACCGCTAATCACACAGTCCATCTTAGCAGGGCCGGCTCCAGGTTTTTCTGGGCCCCGGGCGAAAGAATCTCAGTGGGCCCCTTTAACACATACCACGATTCATGATGCAGAGATACGGCGGAGAAATATATATATATATATATATAGTACAATGCAAAGATTTCACGTCTTACATTACATGAGTGATATCTATTGTAAATTCCACAATAGCTCAGAAACCGGTGAATTGCTCCACACAGAATACTGGACCCCATATAAGGCTCCATACGGAATACTGGCCCCCATATAATGCTTCATACGGAATACTGGCCCCCATATAAGGCCCCATACGGAATACTGGCCCCCATATAAGGCCCCATAAGGAATACTGGCCCCCATGTAAGGCCCCATACGGAATACTGACCCCCATATAAGGCTCCATGCGGAATACTGACCCCCATATAAGGCTCCATACGGAATACTGGCCCCCATATAAGGCTCCATACAGAATACTGGCCCCCATATAAGGCTCCATACGGAATACTGGCCCCCATATAAGGCTCCATACGGAATACTGGCCCCCATATAAAGCTCCAGACGGAATACTGGCCCCCATATAACGCTCCATACAGGATACTGGTCCCCTTATAAAGCTCCATACAGGATACTGGCCCCCATATAACGCTGCATACAGGATACTGGTCCCCTTATAAAACTCCATACAGGATACTGGCCCCCATATAACGCTCCATACAGGATACCGGTCCCCTTATAACGCTCCATACAGGATACTGGCCCCCATATAATGCTGCATGCAGGCTGTTACCCCCCACATAATGCCCCATGCAGGCTGTCCCCCCCTTATAATGCTCCATGCAGGCTGTTACCCCCCACATAATGCTCCATGCAGGCTGTCCCCCCTCACATAATGCACTATGCAGGCTGCCCCCCCTTTATAATGCCCCATGCAGGCTGTTCCCCACCTTATAATGCCCCATGCAGGATGTCCCCCCCTCTCTTTATAATGCCCCATGCTGGATGCCCCCCCTCTTTATAATGCCCCATGCAGGATGTCCCCCCCTCTCTTTATAATGCCCCATGCAGGATGTCCCCCCTCTCTTTATAATGCCCCATGCAGGATGCCCCCCCCTTCTCTTTATACTGCCCCATGCAGGATGTCCCCCCCCTTCTCTTTATACTGCCCCATGCCTCCATACATTAAAAAAAAAATTAAATACTCACCTCCCTTCTCCTCACCTGCTACCTGCTGTCCGCTGCTCGCTGCTCGGGTCCGAACTCCAGCGTTGTTGGCTTCTTCCTGCTCAGCGCTCCCTGTGACAGCTCAGGGGAGGGCGCGGTGTAAAGACGTCACCGCGCCCTCTGACCTGAGACGTCACAGGGAGCGCAGAGCAGGAAGACAGCTGATCTGTTGAGGCACGAGGAGAGGTAAGTATCCGGCTGCCGGGGCCCTGAGCAAGCGGCAGAGAAGGGTGGGCGCTGACACCGCTCTCCTCCGCCCATAGCCCAGTGGGGTGTGCGACCGCCAGTGGGCCCCTCTGCCTGCTCAGGGCCCCGGCATTTGCCCGGGTGCGCCGGGTGCTGACGCCGGCCCTGCATCTTAGTATACGCCCGGCATGTTTACACCTATCACCTCCGGGAGCTTCTCAAGTGGCAGGCCGGCATATTACACACATCACAATTCGGGAGCCTTTCCAGCGACAGATACGTCCACTTGGCTCCCTTTATAGCCCTCGGCTAGGCAACAACACAAATGTCCATATAATGCAGCGTTTTACCTTTAGCGGGTTTTGGCTGCTACAGTCCGTTTATTCCGCCATCACTGTGGCTTTGCGGCTTTCCCAGGTGGGGGTCTCTAGCCGTCGTCTCCTCGTAGGCTACTGGTATGTCTTCCACACTTGACATCCAGCCTGCGCCTTTCAGGGTTCTGCACCAAGCCGGCTCTCCCTCAAAGGCCACTGATATCCACGCACCGGATCCAGGCTCGGCCTTCCAGGCTGCCAGGCTTCACTCTCAGCCTCACTAGGCCTCTCACAAACGGTGTCCCACACACACAGAGCACAGGCCTCACACCGAACACACCTGTCTCAAATTGCCAGGGTTTATATATCGTGTGCACACACACACACATACTGACAGGACCTTGCTAATGTCACAGTCTTGTGATCAGTCAGCTGTGTGTATAGGTCCTGTGTGCTGTCCCAGTCATGTGTACAGACCTTTACTGTGCATACAGGACCTGTATGATGTCACAGTCATGTGACCAGTCAGCTGAGGGAAAGGTATATGGTCAGGTAAAACACATCCTAGACCATTACCGTAATGCAAGCACGTCGCTGCATTACAACGTGTTGTATTCATGTTTTTCATGGATATAATTCTTACCCAGGATAGTCTAAGGTGTTGTTCACATATCTGTCCCTTTTTGTGAAACCTTGTTGATTTTCATGTGATTTTCATCAATATTGCCATCCATGTGCCATCAAGGTGTCTGTTTTTAATGTTTGTGTGTGATCCATTTTTACAAATGTACATTAAAAATGCACATGATCAAATGCAGTTTGGATTTGTATCCGTAAAAATTGGATATCACATGGATGTTGTAATTGGGATTCAATGTTTTTGTGTACCCGTAGACTTAAATGGATGAGTCTCATCCAAATACGCAACAGAATAGTATAAACTGCAATTTGTTTCACTTGGACACTTGTCACTTGTGATCTGAACAGACCAATTGAGTCACATTGTTCAGTGCGCTCTCCAACTTTTACTCACACAGCACATGTCCATATTGTATGCTCAGCTGAAATAATCTTTTAGAATGCAGAAAAAAGTCAGCCAGGAGCAGTAAGAAAAAAGTATTGTTACCAAACGGTCAAGATAACAGCAGTGTATCCAAATCGCCACAACACATTGCTTCATTAGGGGCTTTCTACTTTGAAGTCTATGGAAGTTACAAAACCAGTTACAAAAAATGCATGGCTAATTCTACAACACTCATAGGGGAAAAGGAATCAAAACTAGAGCAAAAAAAAAGTGGGATGGTTGCCTAAAATGTTAGATTGGTCATAGGTAAGTATTCTGTTTTTTTCACTTTTGGATTTGCAAATTGCCTCTTCAGAGAGGACACAATGAAAAACATCCAGGGAAGCTTATTCACGCATCAGTCCCAGCTATAAGTGGTGTGCATAGCTTTAAGAGCCCTCTCTTGCAGAGCAATATGCTGTATATCACATATAAAGGTGGTGCTTATATTAGAGTTCCACATAGTACATCCAAGAAAATTGAAGAAAAGCAGCACTCACCAGGTATGCAATTCAAACAGTCCTTTCTGTAGGATCTAACCCGTTGAAGCGCAGCTGCACGATACAGCAGTTGTTCTCTTTCCTTCCCCTGCTCACTTCCTGCCCTCCACTAAATTAGATCCTGCTCCAATGAATTGGAAATAAAGGATTGTTTGAACCACATACCTGGTGAGTGCTGCTTTACTTCAATTTTCTTGGATGTACTCTTCAGAGAAGAAGAGGGTTGGAACTCTAGTTCCACCTATGGGATATCCTAAAAGTCAATATTGACCATTTAAGAAACCTTGCCACGTGATTTAGGATAAAAGTAAAGCAATTTGCATATTTAATTTCCCAGCGGAGCATTGCATAGCCCACAAGCTTCCTTACCCTGGCATGTCAAGCATGTCACTCTCTACACGTTGAAATGTTACCCCTTAGATCCCAGTCAGAGGCCTCTCATACATTCAAATCAAATCTTATGCTTTACACTGAGAAACGGCTACACCCTGAAACATGTGCCTGCAAATTGAGATTGTGATTTGGCTTGTATCCTAAGTCCCATGGTAAGGCTTATTAAAGGGTCAATATTGACTTTTAGGATTGCTACTTCTAAGTGGTGGCACTAGAATTCAAGTCCTCTTTCTCTCTGAAGAGGCAATGCTCCCAGAAGAGCATTGCATGGCCTATAAGTCTCCTTGATCTGGCATGTCTGGCATGTCACTCTCCACAAAGAGAAATGTTACCTCTTATTCACTATTGGAGACTCTTCCTGCTAGGCTAAAATAAAAAAAAGATGGCCAACTCTTTACTTTATTTCTTCCAATTTTTTGGGTGTCCTTTTTGGATTTCCTAACATGAGTCATGGAACCTCCATTCTCCGGGTAGGTGGGAAACCTACCTTTAGCATATGTTATAAGTATATGTAGATACAGGATGCATAAATGTGTGTAAAACCCTGGATTCATTACAATGTTACTGTTTAGTTATTTTATATACAAGTGCAATACCTATGCCAAATGGCGTTGTTCCAGAAGTTTAAGATTGACATGGTTAATCTTTAGATGAGCGATGAGTGCTAATCCTTTAGCATCCTGGGTTTTCCACTGACTGCCTACAGTGAAACACCTGCTTGGAGGCTTCATCGCTTGCAAGAACATTTCCATCACTGGGGCTTTCATGGACCACAGAGCATGCAGCTATGGAATGTTGCATCTTGATATGATGGGTATTTGTTAGAGACTTAATTCCATGCACAATGCAGGGAGACAGAATCATGATCTAGCAGCAGTAAAAATAAAAGTAATGGTATAGGAGATTAAATCTGACAATTAAAATAAAAGAGAAGACACAGTCTGACAGGTCAGCCTGCAACCAAAGCCCAATGGGATTTGGAGAGTGTTGTAGTAGTTCTACCTCCTTTCATCTCAGTTTTACCTTAACATGGCTATTGGCTATCATGTTTTATAAATAAGGAGACAAAAAAGAATAAAAGGGAACAAAGTGAGAGATTGAAAACTGGTCTGGCCGTATTGTATGATTAAAGTGTAATTAGAATGTTCAAACACAAAGAACTGGCAATGAGAGACACAGCCTGCATTGAGCCCATAAAATTATCACACTAATGTCTTTATTTGACCCATTTTATCTAGTATCTTTCTATTTATCTTTTTACACTTATTACTGTCCCAAATTTAGACAGCATGAAAGTAGACCAAACAGTCAAAAATGATGCCAAGTTCTCAATGAATTTGGCTCGTCTTGCTAGGTAGATTAGACATATATAACATATAAATTTTATATTTTTTGTGGGGGGAGAGACAACTAAACAGTTTAAGCAATATTTTTCTTTCGTTGTTTGGATTGTTACAATGATGATACCCAGGGGTGTAAATAGAGTCCTATGGGCAATTTTGGACATGGGCCACCTCACAATTATCAGGTGTTGCTTTAAAGTATGGGCCCTTAAGACACTGCTAAAATCTAAAAGGACAATGACCCCTTCCTTTAAAAATTTTACAAAATTCTTTGTTATAGTAAAAAGGAGAGTAGAAGTAGCACGCACCGGTTCTTAAAACCTCAAAGTCTTAACTTAAGGCATAAAAAAATATTTGCAAGGAGGGATGTAGCACAGTGAACGGACTAAGAATTTGAAGATTGAAGAACCGGTGAGTGCTATTTCTACTCTCTTTTTTACTATGACAATCGTATTTTCTCTCATCCAAGACAATCTGGTCGATTATGCTAACCACACTCTGATCACACTCTGATCAGAGTTTGATCAGAGGGTGATTATAGTGTGATCTAATTTTCTCGGATGAGGAGAAAATGGGAAAAAAAATTCTCCATCTTCTTCGATCTGTTACTCCATGAAAATCGGACCACACTTAGAAGTCATTTGAGTGCGGTCCTATTTTGTCTACGAACTCATTGACTTGCATGGCCTAGTGCAATCCAAATATAGGATGCAAATCAAGCATGCTGCATTTTTTTCTCGCACAGATTAATCGAGGAAAAATCAGACATGTGCACGGCCCCATAGAGTAACATTGGTTCGGGTGTGATTTGATGTTTTGTCGGATTGCACTCGTACCGAAAATACAATGGTCTGCATGAACCCTTAGAGTTAGCAAGTTAGCATAAGTAGACATACCACCACCACCCTGTTGATGAACAAACTATACTGACACCAATACTATTAACATTATCATTATATAAGGAACAAAAAATACCTCTATACCAGTACCACATATTACCATCACATAGCAACTAGTGTTGAGCGAGCATGCTCGACACTGCAAGGTACTCGCCCGAGCATCTCACTACTCGGGATGTTCGGCAAGCACCGAGCATTTCTGGGTTACTCGGGCGGGAACTCGGGTCTCCGCCCTGCATGTTTGGCGCTCTTTACAGAGCCAATGAACATGCAGGGATTGCCAGCCAGTCACTGTAATGCCGCAGCCATGTTAGTTGTGGGCATTACAGTGATTGGCTGGCCGCACAGCGTCGCCTCGAGAATTTAAAACTGGGCACAGTAGCTCCGGATCACACAGTGTAGGGAGAGTGCTGCTGAGCTAGGGAGAGATTTATGCTGCGAAATAGGTAGTGTAGGGTCTCTAAAGTCTGCAAAATCAAACAAACAGTCCTTCTTAGGACTAATATCCATCCCAGATATCAGGCAGGCAGGCAGGCTGTATAGGAGACACAGTGGTTATACCAACAAACACTGCATTACAGTACTGTGTGCTGCTGCTGCTGCTCAAATTGCCAGACTTAGCTCCAAGTCTCAGGGGGCCAGGAAAAATCCTTTTTTTTTTCATCTAAATCCTCTATTTTATTTTATTTTTTTCTCTGTCAGACTGTACAAATACCCATCTTATTAACCTTTTGGTATTTCCACCCCCCCCCCAAAAAAAAAATTGAGTGTGTCTGTGAGTGTTCAGACACTAATATATCTGTTTAAAAAAGTCTGGTAAATGCCAGGAAACTAGAACTGTGGCTTTCCTCTTCCACGGTTTAAATCTGGGTGTAATCCACCCTTTTGCCGTTTTTACATAAAAAAAAACAGTTTGAGTGTCTAGCTGACTGTTCAGACACAAATATATATGTTTAAAAGATTCTGGTGTAGGCCAGAGAAGTAGAACTGTGGTTTTCCTCTTCCACCATTCAAATCTGGGTGTAATCCACCTTTTTGCATAAAAAAACAGTTTGAGTGTCTCGCTGACTGTTCAGACACAAATATATCTGTTTAAAAGATTCTGGTGTAGGCCAGAGAAATAGAACTGTGGTTTTCCTCTTCCACGGTTCAAATCTGGGTGTAATCCACATCTTTGCCTTTATTACATAAAAAAAAGCAGTTTGAGTGTCTCGCTGACTGGTCAGACACAAATATATCTGTTTAAAAGATTCTGGTGTAGACAAGAGAACTAGAACTGTGGTTTTCCTCTTCTACAGTTCTAATCTCCTTTTTATTACCTTTTTACCACTGATAGTGTGAGTGTAAGCTATTTTACTTCATTCACAATGGTCAAGGCGCATGGCAAGGGACGTATTACTGGATGTTCTGGTGATGGTGCGTGCAGAGGACGGGGCCGTGGCCAAGGTGAAAATGTGTCACAACCAACAGCCACATCTTCTCGCTCCCAGTTCTTGACCGAATTACTAGGGAAGCACACAACAACACCACTATTGCGAACTGATCAGTGTGAACAGGTTATTAATTGGATAGCAGATAATACTTCCAGTCACCTGGGCACCACCACCTCCGGTCTGTCTTCCACACGGTCAAGTGTTAATAGCCGTGAGTCTCGACCGCATACTCCTCCTCACCCTGATGCTCCTTCTTCCCACCATGCCGAGTGTAGTCAGACAGCAACTGATCCCACACTTGGACACTCTGAAGAGCTGTTCACTGGTCCATTTCCATATTTGGGCCCCTCGCCTGCTCCGCTTGAAGTGGTGGAAGAGGAGATCCCATGAAGCGATGGCCAAATATTTGAACAGCCACGGCCACAGGAAGGCGACGCTGGCAATTTGTCACAAGAAGTGGACGATGATGAGACACAATTGCCACGAAGTGAGGAGGAGGACCGTGGTGCGGAAGTGGAAGAGAAGGAGGTGGTGGATGATCTATTAACTGACCCAACGTGGCAGGAGGACACGCAGAGCGAAGCCAGCAGCACACAGGGGGAGGGAGGCAGAGTACGCCAACAGGCAGGAAGAAGCAGTGTGGTGGCCGCAGACAGAAGGCGGGCAACCGTTCCCCATAATACCAACACGAGGAACGTTGCCAGTACAACTGGTAGGTCTTCCAGAGTCTGGAATTTTTTTAAAGACTCTGCTGATAACCCCAAAAAGTCCATTTGTACCACCTGCCAGGCCAGCATCAGCAGGGGTGACAAAACTACCAACCTGGCCACCACCAGCATGATCAGGCACATGTCAGCAAAGCACCCGATTTTATGGGGTGAACCCCAGGGTCCACGACCAGTGTCAGCGGGTGTCACCACTGCTTCTTCCGCTGTTGTGCGTGTAAGAGATCCCCCTGTTGTGAGTGCAAGGCAAACCCCTGTCCATGCTGCATGCAAAGATGCCCCCTCCTCTCAGCCTTCACTTGTTATGGCAGTTTCTCGAGAAACAGCATCAAGGTCCACGTCCCACCGCAGCGTTCAATTGTCCGTATCCCAGACTTTTGAATGAAAGCGCAAATTCTCAGCCAACGCCACACAGGCCACAGTCCTAAATTCGCACATTTCACGACTGCTTGCGTTAGAAATGCTGCCTTTTAGGCTGGTGGAGACGGAATCCTTCCGCAACCTTATGGCGGTGGTCGTCCATCGGTACTCGGTCCCCAGCCGACACTATTTTGCCCGGTGTACCATCCCCGCACTACACAAGCACTTGTCCCAAAACATCTGCCGTGCCCTCAACAACGCAGTTACTGGGAGAGTCCACCTGACAAAGGACACGTGGACAAGTGCTTGTGGCCAGGGATGCTACATCTCCCTGACGGCACACTGGGTAAACACAGTGGAAGCCGGGACCCAGTCGGACCTTGGGACGGAACACATCCTCCCCACACTGAGGATTGCGGGCCCTATGTCTGTCAGAGTTGCCCCCACAGTGTGCAGCTCCTGCGCATCATCCTCCTCCTCCTCCTCCTCATATTCAGCCTCCATCTCAGATATCACCACATCAGTTACAAGCTGGAAGCACTGCAGTACTGCCTCAGCCAAGCAGCAACAGGCTGTGCTGAAACTCATAAGCTTAGGTGATAAACCTCACACTGCTTTTGAGGTGTCGACAGCTGTGAAAGAGCAAGCAGATCTGTGGCTGAGACCGCTGAACCTACATCTAGGCATGGTCGTGTGTGACAATGGCCGTAACCTGGTGGCGGCTATGAGGCGAAGCGAGATCACACACGTACCATGCCTGGATCATGTGCTTAACCTCGTGGTTCAGCAGTTTCTTAAATCGTACCCCGAGTTGCCAGATCTGCTCGTCAAAGTACGCTGCCTGTCAGCTCATTTTCGGAAGTTGGCTACAGCTTCCGCTGCCCTTGCTGTGTTGCAGCAGCGTTTGTAGCTTCCGGCACACCAACTGGTGTGTGATGTCCCCACATGTTGGTACTCTACCCTCCACATGTTGCAATGGATATGTGAGCAGAAGAGAGCAGTTGTGGAGTACCAGCTGCAACAAGGCCGTCGATATTCAGGTCAGACTCCACACATAAGACCTCAGGAGTGGACCTGGATGTCTGACATATGTACCATCCTGACAAACTTTGAGGAGTCCACCAAGATGGTGAGTGGCGATGACACCATCATTAGCGTCAGCATCCCGCTTGTCTGTCTTTTGCAATGCTCTCTGCAGAGAATTAAAGAGGAGGCATTGCAGCCAGAGTATGATGAGATGGATCAAGAAGCCGTAGCGGGCGATTACACACAGCCCAGCCTCATCTCATCCCAACGTGCATTGGGGGACAATGAGGGAGAGGAGGAGGAGGAGGAAGAACAGGAGCTGGTATCATGTGCTGTAGACGGCAGTACCTGTACAACTGTCATACCGTCGGTTCAGCGTGGGTGGCCTGAGGACAGTGGGGAGGAGGAGGAGGAGGAGAGCATGGTCAGTCATAGTGTTGAGCATTCCGATACTGAAATATCGGGTATCAGCCGATATTCGCAGTATCGGAATTCCGATACTTAATTCCGATACTTTTGCAATATCGTATACCGGAATCATAAGTTCCCATAATGCAATGAGCCAGTTTCATTTTATTCAGCCAATGAGGATCCTAAGAAGTGTGGGCACATCCTGTTAGGCATGTAGGCATGTTAACTAATGGCATGGCTGTGATTGGCTGCTGAAATGATGTCATGATGCACTATAAAAGCCGCCGCCGCCATTTTGAGCTCACTCTGCTGTGAATTCAGTTAGGGATAGGATGCTGTTGTTCTGAGGGACAGTTTTAGCTACCTATTTGGTCTATTCTGCTTTACCCAAGCTACTTTATAAATCGCTGTGCCTTGCAGCGCTAGTGCACAGTTCTCTGTGCTGTTCACCGCAGTCTGCAAGGTCTCTGTGTGTGAGTGCAGCTCACCCTGTAGTATGTGCTTCAGCCACGTCTGGTTGTAGTGCACTCAGTGTGTGTCACTGCCTCATACATTGTCCTTTTTTGCTAATTGAACATTTTTCCTGATTTCTCCTATTAGTGTGGTGGTTCCATCCGCATTCAGCTAAATTGGTTCCAAACACACTATATAGGAGTAGATAGAGAATTTTTTTTTGTCTTGAAGCGCTAGTGCACAGTGCTCTGCATCTGCACTGTTCACGCCTGTCTGCAAGGTCTCTGTGTGTGAGTGAAGCTCATGCTGTAGTGTGTGCTTCTGCCACGTCTGGTTGTAGTGCGCTCAGCGTGCGTCACTGCCTCTTACATTGTCCTTTTTTGCTAATTGAACATTTTTCCTGATTTCTCCTATTAGTGTGGTGGTTCCATCCGTATTCAGCTACATTGGTTCCAAACACACTATATAGGAGTAGATAGAGGAGCCTTTCTGCAGCATTGTGCCCTGCAGCCCCAGCCAGATTAGTATTAGCCTATTTTTTGTAGCCTCATCTGTTGCATTGTAGGTTTCCTTCCTACATTGTAATAGCTACAAAAAGTTTGTGATACTATCGATATTACATCTTAGGGCACATCCAGTGTCTTTTTGTGACAAAAGAAACCTAAATAAAGTTTACCAAACACTCCACTTTACAGTTGTGTAGGCCACATTAGCTCATATTAAAGTCTAGTCCACACTTTATAAAATTAGTGTTTCTTATACCTGTTAGCAGCTGTTCAGGAATAAGCACACTAAGCCCTTAATACTTTTCTGCCTATCTTTATCAGTCTACCAAGATGAAGAAGGCAGGGAGTAAGGCATGTGGTCGTGGGCGTGGGCGTCGAGTTTCTGCAGGGAGAGGACGTGAGGATTCTGTGCCTGCAGGGAGAGGACGTAGGGATTCTGTGCCTTATGCAGGCACCAGTGACTCAGCATCCCACAGTTTTACCAGGGAACAGTCCTTTATGCGCAGCTTTGTAGGAGCTAGCCGTACCCCACTGCTGCGGGAGGACCAAATTGAAGCCGTTGTCGGATGGATGGCAGCTAACACATCGACTTCAATTAGTTCCAGATCCTCTCAGGTCTTGAGCACTTGAGAGCACCCATCTGTCTCTTAACCACCTGCCAAATTTCCCAGGCAGTCAGAGAGCCCTGGACAGGAGCCATCTCTACTTCTGTTCTCTAAATCTCTTGGCTTGGAAAGAGGGGACCAGTCAAGCAGAATTTGAGAATTTGAAGAAGAGGTAGTATGCAGTGATGCGCAACTGTTTTGTCTCTCTGAATCTGAAGAGGCGGGTGGGCCAGTGCCTATGGTCAGCAGCACACCTCAGTACGCATCTGATGATGAGACTCAGGTGCCACTTTCTGGTGCGTACTGTGCTGTCGAGACTACCCAGGAGAAGCAGTTGTTTGAAGAGGGTGGTGTAGATGATGAGGTCCTTGACCCATCATGGCGTGAGGGACAGGAAGGTGGTTCGAGTAGCTCTGTGGAAGAGATTCCCCGAACGGCCCAAAAAGGAGGGAGAGGGAGGGGACAGACTTGGTTGCCTGTAGCCTCCACTTCGGAACCCATTAGGAGCATGGCTCTTCCAAAATCCAAAGCGGGCGCTCCCAAGACTTGCAGTGCCTGTTCCTTTTTTGACACAGTTGCAGATGACATTTGCTTTGTCAAATGCAAGCTGTGTAATCAGAAGGTGAAAAGAGGGAAAAGTGTCAGCAACCTCAATACCACAAATATGTGGAAACATGTGCAGACCAAGCACGTGGTGGAGTTACAAAAACACACTGAAGACCTAGGCCAACCTACAGCGCCACCTACCACCTCCTCAGCTCGTGTTGTAGCCTCTTCCTCCAGCTCACACACAGCTGGTTCGGCTTCCTCACAGGATCGCCATGGAAGAATCTCTGGCACTGTTGTACAGAGACACAGTGTAATTCCACCCACAGCACCACTTTCCCTGTCATCTTCACACTCCCAGGCCAGTCTACAGCCATCGTTAGCACAGGCATGGGAGAAAAGGCGCCCATACTCGGCAAACCACCCCCGAGCACAGGCTCTGAATGTTGGCATTGCTAAATTACTGGCCCTTGAAATGCTATCATTCAGGCTGGTGGAGACTGACACCTTCCGTAACTTTACGGCATTGGCAGTTCCACAATACAACGTGCCCAGCCGCTTTTATTTCAGCAGGCAAGCCGTCCCTGCCCTGCAACAGCATTTGGAGGGAAAAATTAAACATGCGCTACAAAACGCTGTCAGTAGCAAGGTCCACCTGACCACCGATGCGTGGACCAGTAAGCATGGACAGGGACGATACCTTTCCCTCACTGCCCATTGGGTAAATGTTGTGGAGCCGGGTACAGATCTTGAGAATGGCGCTGTACGTGTTCTGCCAACTCCAAGGATTGCAGGAATCCAGTCTGTACACATTGACTCCTCCTCATACTCCAGTTCCTCTGAATCAGTGCTGCAGGAGCCGCCACGGTCTACCTCCACATCGACCCATGAACGGTTACCTGTTATGATGACCGATATGAGCACAGCTGTGGCCAAATGTCAACAGGCCGTATTAAAATTAATTTCTTTGGGAAATCGAAGCCACACAGCGCAGGA
Source organism: Phyllobates terribilis (assembly GCF_046119375.1). Lineage (NCBI taxonomy): Eukaryota > Metazoa > Chordata > Amphibia > Anura > Dendrobatidae > Phyllobates > Phyllobates terribilis. Next base: position 143,028,800 of record NW_027362772.1, read on the forward strand.
GCTCTGGAATGCCATCAAGCAGCAGAGCAACGTGTGGTTTGTGCCAGCGATTCTCCAGCCAGGCATCGTAGTGTGTGACAATGGCCGAAATCTGGTGGCAGCTCTGGGCCTAGGCAACCTCACTCACATCCCATGTCTGGCACATGTGATCAACTTGGTCGTGCAGAATTTTTTGAGGGGCTATCCGGATCTTGATGCACTGCTTCACAAGGTTCGCATAGAGTGCGCTCACTTGCGGCGTTCCAGCAACGCAAGATCGAGCATTGCAGCTCTGCAGCGCCGATTACGTCTTCCGGAACATCACATCATATGTGACCTACCCACCAGGTGGAATTCAACGTTACATATGTTGGAGAGGTTGTGTGAGCAGCAGGCAGCAGTAATAGAGTACCAGCTGCAGCAAGCGCAAACAAGTAGCAGTGCGCGCTGTTCACACTTCACCACCACTGAGTGGGCCTCTATGAAGGACATTTGCCACGTTTTGCGTGCCTTCGATTATTCCACGCGGATGGCGAGTGCAGATGATGCACTAGTCAGCATGACTATCTCCCTTATCTGCCTGCTTGAAAAAACACTGCAAGCACTAAGGGAGGAGGTTTTGGAAGAGGTGGAGGATGAGGAGTCACCAATGCCATCTGCTTCTCTACAGTCTGCGCAACGTAGTTCCTCCCAAAGGCCTAGGCAGGGGACACTTTGTGAGGAGAATGAGGAGGAGTCAATGGAGGAGGAAGACATCTGTCCAGAGGAGGGAGGTACACAATGCTCTAGTAGTCAGTATCTAGAGCGAGGGTGGGGTGATGTAGAGCAGGCAGAGATCATGCCTCAAGCAGGGGACAGCGTTTCTTGGCCAGTTGGCAGTCTGCAGCACATGGTTGATTTCATGCTGCAGTGCCTGAGAAACGACCGCCGCATCGCCCACATTCTCAACACGGCTGATTATTGGGTGTCCACACTCCTAGATCCTCACTACCGGGACAACTTACAAAGCCTCATAATACCGTTGAACCGGGAGCGTAAAATGCGGGAGTACCAAGACGCACTGGTGCATTCCATCATGTTCTCCATTCCAACCGAGAGCAGTGCTGCTAGTGCTTTACAAAGCAGCTCAGTGCGTCGAGGCAGTGGAGGAAGCTCTGCACAAAGAGGGAGCAGAAGCAGCGCCTCAGCACAAGGCAAGACCAGTATGGGCCAAATGTGGCAAAGTTTTGTGTCCCCGCTGCCACAAATGTCTCACAGACATCTCCAGTCAGCAGGAGGCAACGTTTCCGTCAGATGGTGACAGACTACATGTCTTGCCCTCTCAGTGTACTCCCAGACGGCTCTTCTCCCTTCAAGTTTTGGGTCTGTAAGCAGGATACATGGCCAGAGCTTAGCCAGTATGCATTGGAGGTGCTAGCTTGCCCTGCTGCTAGTGTATTATCAGAACGCGTCTTTAGTGCTGCAGGTGGTGAACTAACAGACCGTCGCATGCGACTATCCTCCGATAACGTTGACCGGCTTACTTTTCTCAAAATGAATAAGGCCTGGATCTCTCATGAATTTGCCAGTCCTCTTCCAGAATAAATAATTGGTTGGCAACAGTATCCAGTTCTCCTGCTGTGTTCATGTTTCTACCACCTGAACTGTAATCCCTGAGCTCCAACACCGCCAGTTGGTGCTCAGAAGTGCTGTCTGCACAGTCAACACTTGCTGCCGTGTTATTGGGGTTCAGTAATGTCAGCTGTTCCCCTGCTGTGCGGATGGCAATTTCTCCTGCTCTGTCCACATTCTCACTACTACAGATTTTAAAGTTGCTCCAATTACACCTCTGGCTCCTCTGTTTTTAATATTATCCCTTAGCTCCAACACCGCCAGTTGGCGCTCAGAAGTGACGTCTGCACAGTCAACACTTGCTGCCGTGTTATTGGGGTTCAGTAACATCAGCTGTTCCCCTGCTGTGCGGACGGCAAATTCTCCTGCTCTGTCCACATTCTCACTACTACAGATTTTAAAGTTGCTCCAATTACACCTCTGGCTCCTCTGTTTTCAGTATTATCCCTGAGCTCCAACACCGCCAGTTGGCGCTCAGAAGTGACGTCTGCACAGTCAACACTTGCTGCCGTGTTATTGGGGTTCAGTAACGTCAGCTGTTCCCCTGCTGTGCAGACGACAATTTCTCCTGCTCTGTCCACATTCTCACTACTACAGATTTTAAAGTTGCTCCAATTACACCTCTGGCTCCTCTGTTTTCAGTATTATCCCTGAGCTCCAACACTGCCAGTTGGCGCTCAGAAGTGCCGTCTGCACAGTCAACACTTGCTGCCGTGTTATTGGGGTTCAGTAACGTCAGCTGATCCCCAGCTGTGTGTCCGGCAAATTCTCCTGCTTTGTCCACATCCACTGTACTACTGATTTAAAACTTGCTCCAATTACACCTCTGGCTCCTCTGTTTTTAGTATTTACCCTTGGCTCCAATAGTGCTAGTTGCTGCTCAGAAGTGCCGTCTGCACAGTCAACGCTTGCTGCCGTGTTATTGGGGTTCAGTAACGTCAGCTGATCCCCAGCTGTGTGTCCGGCAAATTCTCCTGCTTTGTCCACATCCACTGTACTACTGATTTAAAACTTGCTCCAATTACACCTCTGGCTCCTCTGTTTTTAGTATTTACCCTGGGCTCCAATACCGCTAGTTGCTGCTCAGAAGTGCCGTCTGCACAGTCAACGCTTGCTGCCGTGTTATTGGGGTTCAGTAACGTCAGCTGATACCCAGCTGTGTGTCCGGCAAATTCTCCTGCTTTGTCCACATCCACTGTACTACTGATTTAAAACTTGCTCCAATTACACCTCTGGCTCCTCTGTTTTTAGTATTTACCCTGGGCTCCAATACCGCTAGTTGCTGCTCAGAAGTGCCGTCAGCACAGTCAACGCTTGCTGCCGTCTTATTGGGGTTCAGTAACGTCAGCTGATCCCCAGCTGTGTGTCCGGCAAATTCTCCTGCTTTGTCCACATCCACTGTACTACTGATTTAAAACTTGCTCCAATTACACCTCTGGCTCCTCTGTTTTTAGTATTTACCCTGGGCTCCAATACCGCTAGTTGCTGCTCAGAAGTGCCGTCTGCACAGTCAACGCTTGCTCCAGTGTTATTGGGATTCAGTAACGTCAGCTGTTCCCCTGCTGTGTGTCCGGCAAATTCTCCTGCTCTGTCCACATTCACACTACTATTGATTTTAAACTTGCTCCAATTAGGCCTCTGGCTCCACTCTGTTTTTAGTATTTACCCTGGGTTCCAGCACCGCCAGCTGTTTCCCAGCAGTGTCTTTGGCACGGGTATTCCCTCTTGCCTATCCTGGTTCCAGCACACCAGCTGTTTCCGGGTAGTGTCAACGTCACTTTGCCTCCAATGCGTTGTCCTCTCGTGTTGCGGTCGGGTTAGCCGACTCTATGGTACCTGCAGTTTAGATGACTCCTATGTGGGCTGCGGGATCTGGCAATGAAGGCTGGTTCCATAGTGCCAATAAGAAAAGCACCCCCTGTAGGACTGTGGGTTTCGGTAACTGCGGCCGGCTCGCGGCCTTGCAACTTTTTTTTACATGGGTACCTTCTGCTACCCATCCGGTTCCAGTACCGTCAGCTGGTCCTCGGTAATTCCATTTGCTCTTGTACCTTCTGCTACCCATCCGGGTTCCAGTACCGTCAGCTGGTTCTCGGCAGTGCCTTTGGCTTAGGTACCTCCTTCTTGGTATCCAAGTTCCACCAACGTCTGCTGGTCCTTGGTAGTGCTTTCTGGCACAGGTACCTCCTGCTTAGTAACCGAGTTCCAGTACCGTCAGCTGGTCCTCGGTAGTTCCATTGGCTCTTGTACCTTCTGCTACCCATCCGGGTTCCAGTACCGTCAGCTGGTTCTCGGCAGTGTCTTTGGCACGGGTACTCCCTCCTGCCCAGCCTGGTTCCAGCACGCCAGCTGTTTCCAGGTAGTGTCAACATCACTTTGCCTCCAATGCGTTGTCCTGTCGTGTTGCGGTTGGGTTAGCCGACTCTATGGTGCCTGCAGTTTAGGTGACTCCTATGTGGGCTGCGGGATCTGGCAATGAAGGCTGGTTCCATAGTGCCAATAAGACAAGCACCCCCTGTAGGACTGTGGGTTTCGGTAACCTTGGCCGGCTCGCGGCCTTGCAACTTTTTTTTACATGGGTACCTTCTGCTACCCATCCGGTTCCAGCACCTTTAGCTGGTTCTCTGCAGTGCATTTGGCTTAGGTGCCTCCTTCTCAGTATCCAAGTTCCACCAACGTCTGCTGGTCCTTGGTAGTGCTTTCTGGCACAGGTACCTCCTGCTTAGTAACCGAGTTCCAGTACCGTCAGCTGGTCCTCGGTAGTTCCATTGGCTCTTGTACCTTCTGCTACCCATCCGGGTTCCAGTACCGTCAGCTGGTCCACGGTAATTCCATTTGCTCTTGTACCTTCTGCTACCCATCTGGGTTCCAGTACCGTCAGCTGGTTCTCGGCAGTGTCTTTGGCACGGGTACTCCCTCCTGCCCAGCCTGGTTCCAGCACGCCAGCTGTTTCCGGGTAGTGTCAACGTCACTTTGCCTCCAATGCGTTGTCCTGTCGTGTTGCTGTCGGGTTAGCCGACTCTATGGTGCCTGCAGTTTAGATGACTCCTATGTGGGCTGCGGGATCTGGCAATGAAGGCTGGTTCCATAGTGCCAATAAGACAAGCACCCCCTGTAGGACTGTGGGTTTCGGTAACTGCTGCCGGCTCGCGGCCTTGCAACTTTATTTACATGGGTACCTTCTGCTACCCATCCGGGTTCCAGTACCGTCAGCCGGTTCTCGGCAGTGCCTTTGGCTTAGGTGCCTCCTTCTCTGTATCCAAGTTCCACCAACGTCTGCTGGTCCTTGGTAGTGCTTTCTGGCACAGGTACCTCCTGCTTAGTAACCGAGATCCAGTACCATCAGCTGGTCTTCGGTAGTTCCATTGGCTCTTGTACCTTCTGCTACCCATCCGGGTTCCAGTATCATCAGCTGGTTCTCGGCAGTTCCTCAGCCTTCTTGTACCTTCTGCTACATTTCCAAGTTCAAGCTTTTTGAAATGGTTCTTGGTAATCACTCTGGATCTCCCTGACGAGTGTTATGTTCTGCTACCAAAGCTAAGGAAAGAGAGGAGATCTGTCCCTACTATAAGACTCAGCTGAATCCCTACGATGTAACAGGGAACCTGATCCTGCGATCAGACCTGCTAAAGTCCTAATCTAGTCTGTACGAAGACCTATAGATGTGGGGAGGGAATCCCTACAAGTACTAAGGACTGGGAGGAATATGGGACACCTCCTAACAGAAATAGTAGCAGACAGACGAACAAACAAAATAGATAGAACATAGAGGTCCGTAGACCAAGCAAACTAACAGAGTTAGATACAGAGCACAGGCTAGCTAGAAAGTAGATATACAATGAAGTCCAGCAAAGCCAGAAGGGCGGAGCAGGATTAAATAGGCCAACAAGGTCATGTGACCAGCAAAGGGAAAAAAAACCTAACAGCAAGGTTCTAACAACGAGGACCCTGAAGACCACCTCGAAGAAGACGAGGACCCCGAAGACGAGGACCCTGAAGACGAGGACCCTGAAGACCAACACGAAGAAGACGAGGACCCCGAAGACGAGGACCCTGAAGATGAGGACCCTGAAGACCAACCCGAAGAAGACGAGGACCCCGAAGACGAGGACCCTGAAGACGACGACCCTGAAGACCACCCCGAAGAAGACCAAGAAGATGACCCTGAAGAAGTTGACCAAGAGGATAAAGAAGAAGAAGACAACCACCAAGATACAGAAGAGCAAGAGACAGAAAACCAAGAAGCAGAAGTACAAGAAGCTGCAGAACAAAAAGCGGAAGAACATTAAGCATGAGACTAAAAATCAGAGCAAAAGATAATATCTAAATTAAAAGCAGAAGATGACTAAGCAGTGTATGGGGGTGAGTCCGTTCCTCCTCGTGGTGCCCCTGGAAAAGACCTGCTGCTGCAGGCCAAACTAAACGCGGACAAATCCTGTTGTAAATCTTTTATGACGGGCAGAACGAAAGGTGTAATGTTCAAACGTTTATAGATAACAACTGTCACAAATAAGAATATGATGAAGAAGAAGAATATGAAGAAGATGAAGAAGTAGAATATGAAGAAGAATATTAGTTGAATAAGAAGAATATGAAGAATGTAAAAAAAAAGAATAATACGAAGAAGGAGAAGAAGAAGAAGATGAAGAAGGTGAAGACGAAGTTGATGAAAAAGATCATGATGCTGAGGATGATGAAGGAGAAAGTGTGGGAGAAGTAAAAAAGAAGGTGAAGAGCATGGAAGTAGTGAAACATAAATATCTGACAAAATATAAAAAAACTTAACATAGTCAATATTTCCGCAACTCAGAACGTCTTAAAAAATATATTAATTCCTGCTATTCCATTTGATTGGGCTAAACCTCTATGCCTTTATTGTCTCCCCCACCTCCCCCAATACATTCTACATTATTCTTAGTTGTTTTCCTTCATGTAGAATTAACCTACAAGGAAAGAAAGGGTTTATTTTTATTCCGATATTTCTGTCCCATTGACTTGCATTGGTTTCCGGTATCGGAATCAGTGATATCCGATACTTTTTGGGTATCGGTCCGATCCAATCCGATCCGATATTTCCCGATATTGGAAGGTATCACTCAACACTAGTCAGTCATCATCTTGGTAAGGTCACGGAAGTTTTGCCCATTACCAGTCTGGCACGCATGGCTGACTTTATGTTACGCTGCCTTAACCGTGACCCTCACGTTGTCAAAATGTTGGGTGACAGTCATTACTGGTTGGTGACACTTTTAGAACCCCGCTACAAGGAGAACTTTCACTCTCTTATTCCTGGGGTGGAGAGGTCTACAAAAATGGGGCAGTACCAGAAGGCCCTTGCTGCTGAACTGTTAAAAAATATTCCCATCTGAACACGCTAGCGGAAGAGGTCACAGTTCGTTGCCCAACCAAGGCGTACAGGCAAGAGAGACGCAACTCCAATCCAACTGAGGCAGGGGAGCACTGTCAACGTTCTGGAACAGTTTTCTGAGACCCGCCCAGCTTACAGGCCCTGAGGCGTGGGGTAATCTCACAAGGAGTGGAAAGTTTCAAAAGATGGTGGGGGAGTACCTTGCTGACCGTACCAGCGTCCTCCGTGATTCCTCTGTGCCTTTAATTATTGGGTATCATAGCTGGACACTTGGAATGAACTCGTTCTGTACGCCTTGGAGGTCCTGGCCTGCCCTGCTGCTAGCGTGTTATCGGAGCGTGTTTTTAGTGCTGCTGGGGGAATTAAAACTGACAAGCGCACTCGCCTGTCAACTGACAATGCTGACAAGCTGACCCTTATCAAAATGAACAAGGGCTGGATTGGGCTAGACTTTTCATCAATACCAAATGACAGCAGAGTAACATAAAGTCAAATCCACTGTGCTATTTCGGGAGGTGTACTCACATTCACCGCTTCACACCCACACATGGGTATACGCTTCCTCATTTCGGCTGTTTTTTGCTCTTCTCCTTATCCTCAGCCTCCACCACCACTATACCACCAGGGTGACCATGGTCCGTGTTGCTAGCATTGCAAGTTCCTCCGTCCTAATTTTTTGGCAGCTTTTGCTTGGAAGGCATAGGCAAAGACTATGGGAGACGCACTCCCCAATAATGGGAATAATATTTCTAATATGCTGTACTGCATGGCTCTTGTAAGGGGCATTGCAAGTTCCTCGGTCCTAATTTTTGGCAGCTTTTGCTTGGAAGGCATAGGCAAAGACTATGGGAGACCGACTCCCCAATAATGGGAATAATGTTTTTAACCCCTTAACAACATCTGATGTACTAATACGCGTCTGTGCCCTGGGACTTAAGAGCCAGACCCGTATTAGTACGTCATGGCGATCGCACGCGCACACAGGCTGTGCGGGCGCGATCGCCGCCGGGTGTCAGCTGATTGTCACAGCTGACACCCGATACTATGTGCACCACTCCCAGCACATTGACCCCCGCGATGCTGCGATCGAAGTCGATCGAAGTCGATCGCAGCATTGCGGGGGCAAGGGGAGGTGATCACAGATACTCACCTCCTCTTCCGACTTCCCAGCGCTGTCTGCAAAGGCTTCCCGGGTGTTGCCATGACGACCAGATGTCGTCATGACAACATCCAGGTCACCAGACAGCAGGAAGATTGTTTGGACATGCGCAGTGCATCTATAAACAATCTTCTCCCTGTCCAGCGCTGACAGCCTGCATGACACAGGGATGGTGCTGCATTCCTGTGCCATGCAGGCGATCAGAGAAAAAAAAGTGAAAGTCCCAGAGTGGGACAAAGTAATAAAGTATATAATCTTTCAGAAAGTAAAAAAAAAAAAAAAAAAATTGCAAAAATATAAAAAATAAAATAAAAAAAATAATCCACCAAAAATAAAAATATAATGTACCCATCAATAAATATTATTATAAAAAAAAAACAAAAACAATAAAAGTACACATATTTGGTATCGCCGCATCCGGAACAACCTGACCTATAAAACTGTCCCACTAGTTAACCCCTTCAGTGAACACGGTAAAAAAAAAAAAAAAAACGAAGCAAAAAACAATGCTTTATCAATACCGCCAAATAAAAAATGGAATAACACGCGATCAAAAAGACAAATATAAATAAAAATGGTACCGCTGAAAGCGTCATCTCATCCCGCAAAAAACAAGCCAAGATACAGCTCCATCAGCAGAAAAATTAAAAAGTTATAGCTCTCAGAATAAAGCTATGCTAAAAAATATTTTTTTCTATAAAATTGCTTTTATTATGTAAAAGTGCAAAACATAGAAAAACTATATAAATGTGGTACCGCTGTAAACGTACTGACCCAAAGAATAAAGCTGCCTTATCAATTTTACCACACGCGGAACAGAATAATAAAAAAAAAAAAAACAATTCCTGAATTGTTGTTTTTTGTTTATTCTGCCTCCCAAAAATCGGAATAGAAAGCGATCAAAAAATGTCACGTGCCTGAAAATGGCACCAATAACAACGTCAACTCATCCCGCAAAAAACGAGCCATCACATGACTATCTGCCAAAATCTGGAAAAATTATAGCTCTCAAAATATGGCGATGCAAAAACTAGATTTTACAAACAATGCGTCTTTTAGTGTGTGACAGCTGTCAGTCATAAAAACCCCATATGATTCTGGTATTGCTGTAATCACACCGACCCGAAGAATAAAGTCGTCTAATCACTTATACCGCACGAGGAACGGCGTCAAAAATAAACTCTTGGGTTAGGATTGGGCTAGGGTTAGGGCTGGGTTTGGGGTTAGGGTTGTGCTAGGATTAGGGTTGTGCTAGGGTTAGGGTTGTGCTAGGGTTAGGGTTGTGCTAGGGTTAGGGTTGTGCTAAGGTTAGCGCTGGGGTTGGGGTTAGGGTTGGGGTTAGGGTTGTGATGGGGTTGGGATTTATTTCAAAAGTAAGAAAAAAAGATATGGCGACTAGTGTTGAGCGCAAGTGCTCGCTACTTGAGTTTGCATCGGGTGCTCTGGTATGCATTGAGTATTGTGGGTATTTGCGTGACATGCTCGAGTCTCTGCCCCATATGCTTCACGGCCAAAAAAACTTTACGGGGATTGCCTGCCATGCACGAGCGATCCCCGCATGGTTTTTTTTGGGTGTCTAATAACCATAAAACATGCAGAGCAGGGACTCGAGCATGTCACTCGAGCACACACTGTACATGGTGCATACCTGAGTACCCGAAGCAAACTCAAGTAGCGAGCACTTGCGCTCAAGACTAATGACAACTTATTCAATATGATGACCTAATGTAAACAAATTCTGTGTCGTACCTCTGGGTTCAAAATGTTCACTATACACCTTAATAAAATCCTTGAGGGGTATAGTTTCCAAAATGGGGTCACTTGTGGGGGAGCTCCACTGTTTAGGCACATCACGGGCTCTCCAAACGCGACATGGTGTCCGCTAACAAATTGAATGGAAAATCGGCTCAAATTGTTAGCGGACGCCATGTTGCGTTTGGAGAGCTACTGCGTGCCCAAACATTGGAGCTCCCCCACAAGTGACCCCATTTTGGAAACTAGACCCCCCAAGGCACCTATCTAGATGCATAGTGAGCACTTGGAACCCCCAGGTGCTTCACAAACTGATTCATAAAAATGAAAAAGTGTTTTTTTTTTCACTTTTTCATTTTTACGAATCAATTTGTGAAGCACCTGGGGGTTCCAAGTGCTCACTATGCATCTAGATAGGTGCCTTGGGGGGTTTAGTTTCCAAAATGGGGTCACTTGTGGGGGAGCTCCAATGTTTGGGCACACAGGGGCTCTCCAAACGCAACATGGTGTCCGCTAACAATTTGAGCCGACAATTTGTTAGCGGATACCATGTTGCATTTGAAGAGTCCCTGTGTGCCCAAACATTGGAGCTCTCCCACAAGTGACCCCATTTTGGAAACTAGACCCCCCAAGGCACCTATCTAGATGCATAGTGAGCACTTGGAACCCCCAAGTGCTTCACAAATTGATTCATAAAAAGGAAAAAGTTTTTTTTTTTCACTTTTCATTTTTACAAATCAATTTGTGAAGCACCTGGGGGTTCCAAGTGATCACTATGCATCTAGATAGGTGCCTTGGGGGGTCTAGTTTCCAAAATGGGGTCACTTGTGGGGGAGCTCCAATGTTTTGGCACACAGGGCTCTCCAAACGCAACATGGTGTCCGCTAACAATTTGAGCCGATTTTATATTCAATTTGTTAGCGGATACCATGTTGCATTTGGAGAGTCCCTGTGTGCCCAAACATTGGAGCCCCCCACAAGTGACCCCATTTTGGAAACTAGACCCCCCAAGGCACCTATCTAGATGCATAGTGAGCACTTGGAACCCCTAGGTGCTTCACAAATTGATTCGTAAAAATTAAAAAGTGAAAAAAAAAACACTTTTTCATTTTTACGAATCAATTTTTGAAGCACCTGGGGGTTCCAAGTGCTCACTATGCATCTAGATAGGTGCCTTGGGGGGTCTAGTTTCCAAAATGGGGTCACTTGTGGGGGAGCTCCAAAGTTTGGGCACACAGGGGCTCTCCAAACACAACATGGTGTCCGCTAATTATTCAAGCAAATTTTACTATCAAAAAGTCAAATGGAGCTCCTTCCCTTCCGAGCCCTGCCCTGCGCCCAAACAGTGTTTTTTCCCCACATAATGGGTATCTGCGTGCCTAGGGGAAATTGCACAACAAATTTTGGGGTCCATTTTTTCTTGTTACCCCTGTGAAAATAAAAAAAATTGGGTCTAAAGTAACATTTTTGTGAAAAAAGTTAAATGTTCATTTTTTTCTTCCACATTCAAAAAATTACTGTGAAGCACCTGAAGGGTTAATAAAGTTCTTGAATGTGGTTTTGAGCACCTTGAGGGGTGCAGTTTTTAGAATAGTGTCACTTTTGGGTATTTTCTGTCATAAAGACCTCTCAAAGTGACTTCAAATGTGATGTGGTCCCTAAAAAAATGGTTTTGTAAATTTTGTTGGAAAAATGAGAAATCGCTGGTCAACTTTTAACCCTTATAGTTCCCTAACAAAAATTTTTTTACTGATGTAAAGTAGACATGTGGGAAATGTTATTTATTAACTCTTTTGTGTGACATATCTCTCTGATTTAAGGGCATAAAAATTCAAATTTTGAAAATTGCAAAAATTGCCAAAATTTTCGCCAAATTTCCATTTTTTTCACAAATAAACGCAAGTGATATCAAAGAAATTTTACGACAATCATGAAGTACAATATGTCATGAAAAAACAATCTCAGAATCAGGGGGATCCGTTGAAGCGTTCCAGAGTAATTACCTCATAAAGTGACAGTGGTCAGAATTGTAAAACTTGGCCTGGTCATTAACGTGCAAACCACCCTCGGGGCTTAAGGGGTTAATATGCTGTACTGCATGGCTCTTGTAAGGGGCATTGCAAGTCCCTCCGTCCTAATTTTTGGCAGCTTTTGCTTGGAAGGCATAGGAAAAGACTATGGGAGACCCACTCCCCAATAATGGGAATAATGTTTTTAATATGCTGTACTGCATGGCTCTTGTAAGGGGCATTGCTAGTTCCTCCGTCCTAATTTTTGGCAGCTTTTGCTTGGAAGGCATAGGCAAAGACTATGGGAGACCCACTCCCCAATAATAGGAATAATGTTTCTAATATGCTGTACTGCATGGCTCTTGTAAGGGGCATTGCAAGTTCCTCCATCTTAATTTTTGGCAGCTTTTGCTTGGAAGGCATAGGCAAAGACTATGGGAGACCCACTCCCCAATAATGGGAATGTTTGTAATACGCTGTACTGCATGGCTCTTGTAAGGGGAATTGCAAGTTCCTCCATCCTAATTTTTGGCAGCTTTTGCTTGGAAGGCATAGGCAAAGACTATGGGAGACCCACTTACCAATAATGGGAATAATATTTGTAATATGCTGTACTGCATGGCTCTTGTAAGGGGAATTGCAAGTTCCTCCATCCTAATTTTTGGCAGCTTTTGCTTGGAAGGCATAGGCAAAGACTATGGGAGACCCACTCCCCAATAGTGGGAATAATGTTTTTAATATGCTGTACTGCATGGCTCTTGTAAGGGGGATTGCAAGTTCCTCCGTCCTAATTTTTGGCAGCTTTTGCTTGGAAGGCATATACAAAGACTATGGTAGACCCACTCACCAATAACGGGAATAATGTTTTTAATATGCTGTACTGCATGGCTCTTGTAGGGGCATTGCAAGTTTCTCTGTCCTAATTTTTGGCAGCTTTTGCTTGGAAGGTATAGGCAAAGACTATGGGAGACCCACTCCCTAATAATGGGAATAATGATTTTAATATGCTGCACTGCATGGCTCTTGTAAGGGGCATTGGAAGTTCCTCTGTCCTAATTTTTGGCAGCTTTTGCTTGGAAGGCATAGGCAAAGACTATGGGAGACCCACTCCCCAATAGTGGGAATAATGTTTTTAATATGCTGTACTGCATGGCTCTTGTAAGGGGCATTAAAATCGTCTTGTTAAGCTTCTGTGACCTCCACGTCTCTTCCAAGGGTCATTGATATTGTCTTTTTTTTCCACTGGGTCCTCCACGTCTCTTCCAAGGGGCATTAAAACCATCTTGTTAAGCAACTGTGTCCTCCACGTCTCTTCTAAGGGGCATTAAAACCGTCTTGTTAAACCACTCTGAACTCCACGTCTCTTCCAAGGGGCATTAAAACCGTCTTGTTAAGCTACTGTGACCTCCATGTCTCTTCTAAGGGGCATTAAATCCGTCTTGTTAAACCACTCTGAACTCCACGTCTCTTCCAAGGGGCATTAAAACTGTCTTGTTAAGCTACTGTGACCTCCACGTCTCTTCCAAGGGGCATTAAAACCATCTTGTTAAACCACTCTGAACTCCACAGCTCTTCCAAGGGGCATTAAAATGTTGTTTTTAATTACCTCTAACCTCCACGACTCTTCCAACGGGCATTGCATTTCCTCCTAATTTTAGTCAGCTTTTGCTTTTCAATGCATAGGCGAACACTAAGGGAGACCCACTTCCCAATAATGGGTAGAAGGTTTTTAGTACGCTGTAATCCACGTCTGTTTCAAGGGGCATTGCAGTTCCTCATAATTTTTGAAAAGCCTTCCATTCACTGGTTAGGCCAACAGTGTACAGGAGACCCAGTTGCTTTAAATGGAAAAAAGGCCCTCTGACCTCCATGTCACTTCCAAGGGGCATTGAAGTGCCTCTAAATTTTTGGTAGGCATTGCACTCACTGTATGCTCTATAACTGTGTAGCCAAACCGCTCCTTTTGGTACAGAAACACAAATCCTACAAGACATGTGTGGTTGACTGGCCTGATATAGATGTGAATGGTCCCTGTTCCTCCTGCTCTTTCTCCTTTGCCACCACCTCATCCATCATTCATCACCTGAAGCTTTGTTTTAATGGGAGTCATAGAACTGGGATAGTAGCAGGAAAACATCCAGCAATCCTCGGAGGAGGTAGGATATGCGCCAAAACGCTGACCACCTCAGGCCTAGCTGCTACTACATACATGCATTTGCATTCCAAGGAACAGAAAGCTAAGGAGATGGATGGCCTTATGATCATGAAAAATTTACTCATTGTGTAGGAGGCCGACCACTGCTGCTGTCTACCTTCTGAACTGTGTGTTGAAGCCTGATTGACCCAGGACCCGCAATCCTCTATGTCTGGAGGACGTGTTGCATCCCAGTTTCCAACTGTGTCCCGGCTTCCACAATATTAACCCAGTGTGAAAGCATCAGTGAGATGGACCATCCCTGGCCACATTCACTTGTCCACGTGTTTGTGGTTAGGCTGTCCTTTGCCTAAAGGATAAAAGCTAAACCAGAATCTCAATTTGCAGACATAGTGTTTCAGGGTATTGCCCGTCGTTAGTGCAAAGTATGAGATTTGATTTTACTAGGTGAGTGGCTTAGACTGGGATCTGAGGGGTAATGTTTCTCTTTGTGGTGAGTGACAAGCCAGGTTTGGCATGGCAATATGAGGAGACTTAAACTGACAAGGGGCAATACCTTGAAACACTGTGTCTGCAAATTGGGATCCTGGTTTGGCTTTTATCTTAAGTCATATTGCAAGGCTCGTTAAAGGGTTAATATTGACTTGTAGGTTTGCTACTTCCAATAGGTGGTGCTAGAGTTTAAGTCCGCTTCCTCTTTAAAGGGACAATTTGCACAATTAAAAAGAAAAATTCAAACTCCATCCATTATGCCGCCAGGATGAGCCGCAAGGTTCTCCTACTTTTTCTTCCTGCAACCTGTTATTGCTCTGCTTGACTTCACTTGCACACTTCTGAGCTGTTGTAGGCCACAGTCCTTAAGCAGTCTGTAACTTACTAAAGTTAGTGATGAAGCAGGGAGCCAATGGCTCTCTGCTCTGTTACACTTTTCAACTGTAATGTATGTAATGAAAATCTAGATATAGTTAAAAATATAGCTGACCCTTTTTCTCTTGGTCTGGTGGGATGAGACTTTGGTCGTTACTCCACTCACTCATGATACGATGTGCATGTAAACTGACATCCAGCAGTCAGGATTGATAACTAGTTTTGATCCCGACCATGGCAGTAGGATGTCTGCTGTATATTATAGTTGGCACACCCTGTAGATGCTACAAGCACTTGCACATCCATTTATTTATGTGAACCAGTTTATGCCTAAAAGTGTCCTATGGGGTTGTTGACAGATAAGCATTTGGATTTTTCTTTATAAAATATCGTGCTACTTTTTCATGCACTTCTATGGTCCGTCTTTCTATGTTTTGTTGAATATTTAGATTTGAGAGTCCTCAGTGGTTGATACCTTTTAATGGCTAACTGAAAAGATGGTAACAAATTGCAAGCTTTCGAGACTACCTTGGTCTCTTCATCAGGCTAGTATACCACAAAATCTGAAGAGTCACATATTTATACACAATAAGACACAAAAATAATACAATAGATAAGAGAGGTGATCAAAAGCAGAGTTATTATGGAAGAAATAAACAGTTCTGGCTATAAGGTTTTATTGTCCTGTGACTAGGTCCAGTGTTGTGATGGCCTCACAAGTCTGAGGGGCACATTCCTTAGTTGATGCAGAATGACATAAATCCATGCGACACATTCATTCCTGTTCTGAAAGTGTTAAAGGTCATCATCAGTTTATATTCTGAGATTCTTCTTTCTCTTTGAGATTTGAAGTTACCTTTTAATACCAGTAATTTCATGTATTTTATGCTGTGATCAGGGGAACAAAATCCAAATCTGGAGGCGCTAAGGAGAGCTGCACGGAAACTACAACCCTTACGACAAAAAGATGCCCGATTACAATCCATATTTCCAGACCCCCCACTTCTGTGTTTCAGGCAGCCCCCAAATCTAAGAAGCAAATCTAAGAAGCATCATTGTCAGAAGCTTCCTGTCATCTCCTCCAGCTACAGGTACCTTTCCTTGCAAACAGAAAAAATGTAAAACCTGTCCGTTTATAATGACCACAGACAAGATAAAGATCCCCAATTCACATCAGGACTATAAGATCCCAGGTAATTTCAGCTGTATCACATCTAATGTAGTGTACTTAATTATATGTACCAAATGTCCAGCTGGGGGTCTTTATGTAGGGGAAACAGGGCAAAAACTTAGGACAAGGATGAATCATCATCGCCACACAATTAAAGAAAAAAAGAATAGATCTACCTGTAGCCAAGCATTTTTGTTCCCCTGATCACAGCATAAAATACATGAAATTACTGGTATTAAAAGGTAATTTCAAATCTCAAAGAGAAAGAAGAATCTCAGAATATAAACTGATGATGACCTTTAACACTTTCAGAACAGGAATGAATGTGTCGCATGGATTTATGTCATTCTACATCAACTAAGGAATGTGCCCCTCAGACTTTTGAGGCCATCACAACACTGGACCTAGTCACAGGACAATAAAACCTTCACACTCCTTATCTATTAACTGCTAAAATATTTATAGCCAGAACTGTTTATTTCTTCCATAATAACTCTGCTTTTGATCACCTGTCTTATCTATTGCATTATTTTTGTGTCTTATTGTGTATAAATATGTGACTCTTCAGATTTTGTGGTATACTAGCCTGATGAAGAGACCAAGGTAGTCTCGAAAGCTTGCAATTTGTTACCATCTTTTCAGTTAGCCATTAAAAGGTATCAACCACTGAGGACTCTCAACTCTAAATATTTTTCTATCTACTGGCTAACACGGTACAAGAATATATATATTTTCCCTTTATGTTTTACTGCCAACTCCTGGAAGAGACCGATACAAATAGCATGGTTGTCATATTTATTTAGGTCCAACAAATATTTTTATAAGGGTGTTTTCCAACAAATTAACTAATATTAGAGTGAAGAATTGGCCACTCTACAGTCATGGTCATGCTTGGTATGTTCTGATTGCCCATTTTATGGCTATAGACATTTGCCTACATATTGGTGTTATGCTGTTATGTTTGTTTCAACCATGAAATTACCATGCCTACGCAAGGTCGGAAAGGGGTCAAACTCTTCTATATATCTGCAGATGAGGTCATTTTAAAATAATCCAAAGCTAAATCTTTCCAAATTTATGTTATTTCACAGAATGTTGCTTCATTAAATGTATATTAATTATTTTGCTTTGCAAACGTGTTTCACACATGTAAACTCTTTGAGAAGTTGACTTTAGATAATTATTAAAAATGGAAATTATTACTAAAAAACTTTAATGACCATTTATACAATTTATAATCTTCACATTTCAAGATATTTTGACACTAATAAATTGGTTCATCTTTACTCAATTTTATACCTTTCTGATGATCAAGAAGTTAAGTGCAAGAAATACTTAGTTTTAAAAGAGCCGATTAAAGTTTATTCTTGTAGAAAAAAAATATAATAAAAATCAGCTTATATGGTGTGACAAAAATATATAAAGCAACTTTCGTCCTGAGAGCAAATCCTTTGTATTAATAATGAAGGATCAAATAATATCGGCAGATAATTTATGTGTATAGGAGAGTCAGGAGAGAGAGCTGTTAGTTGATTGGGGATATAACCAATATTAAAAAAATAATAGTTATCTAATAGATGTGTTTGTTCTGAAGAAAATTAAAGGGGTATTCCCATCTCCAAGATCCTATGCCAATATGTAGTAGGTGTAATAATAATAATATTAGCAAATACCTCCAATTAGAAATGTAGTATAGTGTTGAGCCACCCCCGTAGTGTTCGAGTTCGGTTCGGTTCGTCGAACACCCGTGTGTTCGTCGAACTGTTCGTCGAACACCTTCGAACACCGTTAAAACCAATGGCAGGCAAACAAAAACACATAGAAACACATAGAAAACACCTTCAAAGGTGTCCAAAAGCTGACAAACTGCTCAGAAGACACAACTAACACATGGAAAAGTGACAAGTACATATAGTCATGCGAAAAGAAAAGAGGTGGAGGAGTAAAAGGAGGGGGAGACACAGATATAGGCATGTCATGCCCTTCTAAAATCTAAAAAGTGAGAAGCCGAGACGGCCAGTCCGCTCCTGCCCGTGCCACCTCCGTGTCGCCGGGTTTGTGCCAGAGCCGCGGTGAACCCTGACGGCCAGCCCCCCTCTCCCAATACTGGTGCCTGTCCGCTGGTGGGTCGAGAGAGCCCCCCTGTGGTGGAGGCAGCTCTAAGCTTTTTAATTTAAATTGTCCCTCTAATTTGAATGAATACACTTTAAATCCATTTACAAGGATCTATTGGAGGGCAAGTCTCATGCCAGCAGCCGCGTAATTCCAGCTCCAGTAGCGTCCACTAAAGCTGCTGCAGTTAAAAAGCTTTTATAAGGATCGAGCTCGGCTGTCCACCGCAAGGCATCCTAGTGCCAGTCCCAGCCCCTATGCCTTGGGGTGCCTCCTGATGCTCTTCACTAAGTATCCCGTGGTCCCGAAGCATTTCCTTTGAAAAAATTAAGTGTCCAAACTACAGGTGGTGTAGCTTGCTTAACAGCCGGGATAATCCGCTGACTAGCAGACACTGCTACTAGGCACAAAGTATTTCCTGGGCTAGATGCAGTTAAAAATTTGTAAGTAGATACTCTCGTTGGATGCTGAGAAAGCATTCCATAGAGTCTCCTGGCACGCCATATATGATTCTCTTAAAAAGCTTGGGGTAGGGGTCTAGGGGACCCTTTTATAGCCAAAATCACGGCCCTGTATCACAATACGTCACCTAGGCTGAAGATAAATGGAACTGTAGCACCGAGGGCTCGGTTGCTACAGACGTATTGCACCTCACCCAGAGGTGTGATATCTCACTCTCAGATAAGGATGGATTGTGGATCAGGACCCGACACCTGCATGCATTACTCCACATTGCCGTGGGGCAGGGCGACCAATATGCCCCTGAGATGGGCACGACAGTCCCTGTCCCTGGCTAGAGTGGGGGGAGGGAACACTGAGGAAGGGGAACCCTGCAGTGCAGGAGCAGGGAGGAAGCAGTTCCTGGGTGCATTGAGAAGGGAGTATAAAAGGTGGGCACCATCTTAGTTCAGTGCAGAGAAGTCTGAGCAGAAGTGGCAGGGAGCAGGGGCTCTGCATGAGCTCTGCTCCGGAGGCGGGCCTAGTAACAGAGGCCCAGGCCTGCAAGAGGGAGAAGGAAGGAAGAGGAGCGGAGAAGGCTCCAGGAACGAGGAATGAAGGGATCCCAGGGGTGCGGACGGGCGAGTCGCCACCGCACGCCCGAATCCACCTACGTGGAGGGGTCAGGCCAAAGGGGGAGACCGGTCCCCGAACTAGTGGAGGCAGGAAACGACCCTCAGCTAGAAACTGGAGGCTCTGACATTTTATGTGGCGCAGCCCCTTGCTCCACCCACTAGGAAGGCACCACATAGGGTCAGGGAAACTGGCGCCAAGTTTACCAAGAGGAGGCCCGAGGCAGCCGGACAGAAGTGTTGGTAAGAAAGGCCAGACAAAGGACACACAAAGGGGGTCCTGTGAAGCGCTCCAAAGTTATCTGGGAGTTGTCTGAGCCCCTCACCTGGTGAGCACAGTACGACGTGGGCAGCCGTTACCTGCAGACGTGGTCTGGATAATAAGAACTGTGAGTAAAGGCCCTGAACTGCATCACTGACTCCGTGTCGTTACTGCTGCTGCCCTGCACCATCACCCCCATCCTCCGCATACACTGCCCTGAGGCTATACTCCTCCCGTGGGGAGTTATGCTACGCTCTGCTGCACCCACAACACCAGCCTTAGCGGTCTGCCCTGTAGCGGCGGTTCACTCTGACCGCAATCCACGGGTGGCGTAGTCGGACATTTAAACATCAAAACCACATAAATAGTTCCGCCACTGGTTTGACCGCCCTGAGCCACGGAACCGGATCGCCGCCACGAAGACTACAACCACCAGTATCCACCAAAAAGGGTCCGGCTCCGGGTGTCCCAAGGCCCAGGGGGTGCATCAGAACATTTTCATCACCTTTCACAATCACCAATGGGACAAGGCAGGGATGTCCTCTGTCCCCTCTCTTATACATCCTAGTGACGGAGCACCTGCTCTCATCAATTCGCCATAACCCCAATATTAGGTGGATTGAGGTGGGAGGCACCGAGTACAAGTGCTCTCTATTTGCTGATGATGTCCTAGTATATATCACTCAATCACATATATCCATCCCTGCTGTTATGGCTGAAATAGATCACTTTGTTACATGGTAAAATTTTAAAATCAATGCAGCGAAGTCTGAGGCCCTCGATGTCTCCCTCCCTAAATCCATATAGGATTCCATCCAGTCCAACTTTCCCTTTGCCTGGCCCTCACAGGGTATCAAATACTTAGGAATTCCTATTCATAGAGACCTCTCCCATCTATGTTATCTTAATTTTGGGCCCTTTATTGAACAATTCCATATAGACCACGGTTGGCAAGTTAGAACTGTAAGATTCACTACGTGAACCACTGGTGTTTTGTGGAAAAGCACATGTACACCGCGTTCCAAATTATTATGCAAAAAGTGTTTAGGAGTGATAAGGGAAGAATTTGTTTGTTTGTCAGTTAAACTCATTGATGGTGATGTGTGTCAGGGCTCTTTATATCACTGTAAGCAATTGCAGACACCTGTGCTAATTAGTTTGGCAGGTGTGTCCAATGAAAGGCAAGACTACTTAAGAAGGCTCTCTCACATTATTAAGCAGCCTACATTTTCTGCCAAAATGGGAAAGAAAAAGGATGTGTCGGCTGCTGAGAAGCAACAAATTGTGGAGTGTTTAGGTCAAGGCATGACTACAATCAACATTGTGCGATGATCAGGATGAAGTGTCTTGGCAATCAAGAAGTATGTAGCTGATTCACAGTACACACGTGTGCGTGCTGATAAGGGCAAATTGAGGACTCTTTCCTACAGGCAATTACGTCAGGTTGAAAGAGCAGCGGCAAAAAAGCCTTGTCATAGCAGCAGACAAGTTTTTGAAGCTGCTTGTGCCTCCAACGTCCCCCGAACAACAAGATGCAGGGTCCTTCAGAGGTTTGCAGCTGTGCATACGCCATCCTGTCGACCTCCTCTATCCACTTCACACAAGCAGAAACGGCTCCAGTGGGCCAAACATTACATGAAGACTGATTTCAAAACTGTTTTGTTCACGGATGAGTGCCGTGCAGCGCTCGATGGTCCAGATGAATGGAGTGGAGGATGGCTGGTTGATGGACACCCCACGCAAACACGGCTACAGCGCCAACAAGGAGGAGGTGGAGTAATGTTTTGGGCTGGAATCATGGGGAGAGAGATTGTCGGCCCCTTTAGGATCCCTGAAGGCGCTAAAGATGAACTCCATAATGTATGTGGATTTTCTCAAACAGCACTTCCTGCCATGGTTCAAGAAGAAAAACCGTGTATTTCACAGCAAGATCATTTTTCTGCATGATAATGCACCATCTCATGCTGCACATAAAACATCTGCATCTCTGGCTGATATGGGCATAAAAGGGGACAAACTTATGGTGTGACCCCCATGCTCCCCTGACCTCTACCCCATTCAGAACCTTTGGAGCATCATTAAAAGGAGTGTCTATGATGGCGGGAGGCAGTTCACATCTAAGCAACAGCTCTGGGAGGGTATTCTGTCCTCATGCAAAACAATCGAAGCAGAAACCATCCAAAACCTGACAAATTCAATGGACGAGAGAGTTCAGAAGCTCCTTTCGAACAAGGGGTCCTATGTGAAAATGTAACATCACCTAGAATAAAGTTTTGAGTTGAAAACTGTTTGATTTCAGTTTCTAACAACCTGCTAATGCTTATAATTTCAAAAATGACCATTTTTTTGGTCTTTATTAAAATGAAAAGGTTGATCGAAAAGTTTGGGGGATCTAAGAGTGTGGCAACCCAGTAGTCATTATTACTTCGAATTCTGACAATATGAGGGTCATGCTGCAGGTAGTGCAGCAAGAAGGCACTTATGTGTCTTGCGCATCTCGGAGCCCCAAAATTATTTTCCGGGCTAGATGCAGCTAAAAATTATTTTTAATTTTAAATCTGGTGAAGCTTATTATAGATGGCCTAATAGGATCAGTGCTGCACACTGCTACAAAGCCCAAATTATTTTCCAGTCAAGATACAGATAAACATGATTAGTAATTTGAAAGCTTAAAACGGTTGGTAGGGTGATTTTAACCAATCATCAAGCTTTTACTCTCCCCAGGATGACACAGGGGTAGAAAAGTCGTTTCGGATCCATGATTTGTTCATCTTTATGAACGTGAGTCTGTCTACTTTATCAGTGGAGAGCCGCGTGCGCTTATCTGTCAGCACACCACCAGCAGCGCTGAACACACATTCAGACAGAACGCTGGCTGCGGGGCATGACAAGATCTCCAAGGCGTAAGTGGCTAGCTCTGGCCATTTATCCAGATTGGAAGCCCAAAAAGAGCAAGGGTCCAGTGACACAGTCGTGGCTTCAATGTTTACTTGGAGATACTCCTGTACCATCGTCTCTAGGCGTTGACTATGTGTCAGACTTCTTGTCTCCTGTGGCCTTGCAAAGGATGGGCTAAAAAAGTGGTGAAATGATTCCGCAAAATTGATGTTACCAGCAGATACTGTGGTTCTGTTACGGTTTGAGTGCTGAACACTTGACGGTCCCACGGTTGGCAAGTTGGAACTGTGAGATTCACTACGTGCACCACTGGTATTTTGTGGAAAAGCACATGTAAGATTCTGCAACAGTCTCTGCTGATACTCCTGCATGCGTGCATCCCTTTCTATGGCAGGAATAATTTCTGCAAATTTACTTTTGTACCGGGGATCTAACAGTGTGGCAACCCAGTAGTCAGGATTATTTCTAATTCTCACAATTCGAGGGTCATGTTGCAGGTAGTGCAGCAAAAAGGCACTCATGTGTGTTGCGCATCCAGGAGCACCAAGTCCCTGTTGTGTTGGTGGCGAGGTAACAATCATGCTTCCTTCCTCTGTCCTCTCCCCCCAACCTCGCACAACAGAAATGTGATCAAGGTCTCCCTCATCTGATGAGTCTTCCATCAGTTCGTCCTCCACTTCTTCCTGGGCTCCTGCACCTTCCTCACTAGTTTGGCTGCTACCATGCGCCCTGGTAAAATCATCTCCCCCACCCTCACATGCCTGCCGCCTTGGTGCTGCCGACCGTCTGGACCTTGCAGATGTTAGCCCTTCCGCATACAACTCCTCCTCCTCTACTTCCTCCACCTCCTCTTGTGCCACCACCTGACTCCGAATTCTGTTTAACATGTGCTCCAGCATGTAAATCACCGGAATAGTCATGCTGATAATGGCATCGTCAGCACTAAACATCTTCGTCGCCATTTCAAAACTGTGCAGAAGGGTGCATAGGTCCCTGATCTGAGACCACTCCTCCAGCGTGATTTGCCCCACCTCTGAATCTCGTTGGCCCAGGCTATACGTCAGAACGTATTGCACCAGGGCTTGTCGGTGCTGCCACAGTCGCTGCAACATGTGCAGAGTTGAATTCCACCGGGTAGGCACATCGCATTTTAGCCGGTGAAGTGGCAGGCCCAACGACTTCTGTAGAGATGTAAGTCGCTGAGCTGCGGGATGCGAATGGCGGAAGTGAGCACACAGCGACCGTGCCCTCTGCAGAAGGCCATCTAGTCTGGGATAGTGGGCTAAAAATTGCTGGACAACCAGGTTCAACACGTGAGCCATACAAGGCACGTGTGTGACATTGCCCCGGCGAAGGGCCGCACCCAGGTTTGCAGCATTGTCGCACACGGCCTTCCCTGGTTTCAGGTCCAGTGGAGACAACCATTCATGAAATTGGTTCTCCAGAGCTGACCACAACTCCTCAGCTGTGTGACTCACATTTCCCAGACATTTCAAAGTAAAAACCGCCTGATGACGTTGAGCCCTACTGCCAGCATAGTAAGGAGGTGTGCAGGATCCCTTCTGCGCAGTTAGAAAGCTTGTGGCATGACCAGACAGGCTTTGGGTGCAGGTGGAAGACCGAGAGGAGGTTGAGGAGGCAGAAGCAGTGGAGGAACTTTGACATAAAGAGGATTGACGCACAACTCGTGGGGACGGCAAGACTTGGACAGCAGCCCCTTGTCCTGCTGTCACCATAGTTACCCAGTGCCCAGTCAGCGACATGTAACGCCCCTGTCCATGCCTACTCGTCCAAGTGTCTGTGGTGAAATGCACCCTGTCACACACAGAGTTTCTCAAAGAAGCGGTGATGTTGTGTGCGACATGCTGGTGGAGCGCAGGCACACCTTTCTTTGAGAAGTAGTGCCGACTGGGCATCTGGTACTGGGGCACTGCGACGGACATAAGGTCTCGAAAATCCTCTGTGTCCACCAGGCGGAAAGGCAGCATTTCTGTAGCCAAGAGCTTGCAGATGGTGAAATTCAACCTCTTAGCTTTCTCATGGCTAGGAGGAAATGGTCTTTTACTTGTCCACATCTGAGGGACCGAGGGCTGGCTATTGTGCTTAGACGGGGTTGATAAGGGTGTCCCCGGCAAACTGCCGGTCTGTGAGGAAGATGCAGGCGGACATGTTAGGTTGCCTTGATCCAAAGGTGGTGCTATCGATGTCGGACAGCGCTCAAGACCAGCTGGTGTTACCACCTCCAAAGAAAATGATGACCTGCCAATCACGCTGGCTGTTGCGGGTAAAGAGGTGGCAGGTCTGCGCCCCAAAACAGGTGTGACTGCTGTCCCCCCAGTCACAGAGGATGAAGAGGCCGCGGATGCACAAGATATGGCAGACGGTGGTTGGCCCGGCCGGCTAGGCCGCATTGTAGCACACTGAGCTTCCCACTGCAACTTATGCTTCATGCCCATGTGCCGGTTCATGCATGAAGTACTCAAACTATGTATTTTTTGGCCTCTACTTAGCTTTTGCTGACAAATGTTACAGATAACACGAGTTGGGTCATCTTTATCGATCTGAAAAAATGCCCAGGCTATGCAAGGCTTAGCACCCATGCGACCTGAAGAGCCACCACGACTTGTGGTGAGAGGCAGAGTTGTGTTTGAGGATGCAGTTGTTGACGTGCTTCCAGTACTACGTCTCTGTCCAGGAAGGCGCAACCTGACCTCGTCGTCACTAGCATCTTCCTCCACCTCCTCTGCTGACCTCATCTCTTGGCTGACTGTGGGTTGACAGTAAGTGGGATCTCCGACCTCATCATCATCACCCTGTGCGTTATCACACCCGTCGTCCTCAGAGCCAACCTGTTCCTGCCCTGACAAAAAACTAAAGTTGTCGCTCCAATCAGGTATTTGAGTCTTATCATCGTCTTCCTCATTGTCTCCACCAACAGGAGTTACAGTTTGGGAATGAGGGTCTACATTATGGTCAGAACCTTCTGCGTCTGGTCCTGGATCCGACTCATAAAGATTCTGGGCATCAGTGCAGATCATTTCCTCGTCTGGATTCACAGAAGCGCTGGAGTCGACCTCTGATTCCCAGGCTATAGTATGAGTAAACAGCTCTGCAGACTCAACCATCTGTTCTACCTCATACTCAGACGGGCAGCTGGAGATTTGGGAGCTGTGAGGAAGCAAGTGCGATTTGGGTGACACCTTTGAGGACTGGAGTATTTGTGATGTTGAAGTTGATGTGGAGGAGAGCCCACTTAAAGCAGCACTTGATATCCGTTGAAGCACCTGCTGTTTTTGTGCCTCATCTGGAATTTGTAGCGATTGGCGTGGCCGTAAGAAAGGGATCTTATCACATTGTCCGCTAAAAGAAGTAGACATTTTAGTTTGGCTGGAAGATGGTCTTTCTTCTGCACCTACCCCACGGACACAACCTTTTTTCCCCTTCCCAACACGCCTATTCCCCTTTCCACCAGCAGCAGGCCTTTTTCCACTCATTTTGGTGGTTAACTAATTCACAACTCTGGAGTTGTTTGCACAAAAAAACAATGGATGGTAACCGAGCAGAGCTGAGTGGCCAAACTGTGGTATTAGGCCAAAACTATTGGCTGGGTTAGATGCAGAAAAAAATTATTTTTAATTTGCAACCTGATGGAGGTCAGTATAGATGGACTAATAGACCAAGTCCCACACACCGCTAGAAGCCCAAATATTTTTTCAGAGCTAGATGCAGAAAATTTTTTTATTCAATTTGCAACCTGATGGAGGTCAGTATAGATGGACTAATAGACCAAGTCCCACACACTGCTAGAAGCCCAAATATTTTTTCAGAGCTAGATGCAGAAAAAAATTATTTTTAATTTGCAACCTGATGGAGGTCAGTATAGATGGACTAATAGACCAAGTCCCACACACTGCTAGAAGCCCAAATATTTTTTCAGAGCTAGATGCAGAAAAAAATTATTTTTAATTTGCAACCTGATGGAGGTCAGTATAGATGGACTAATAGAACAAGTCCCACACGCTGCTAGAAGCCCAAATATTTTTTCAGAGCTAAATGAAGAAAAAAATTATTTTTAATTTGCAACCTGATGGAGGTCAGTATAGATGGACTAATAGACCAAGTCCCACACACTGCTAGAAGCCCAAATATTTTTTCAGAGCTAGATGCAGAAAAAAATTATATTCAGTTTGCAACCTGATGGAGGTCAGTATAGATGGACTAATAGAATGATGCTATGCCCAAAAGATTTTACTTCACTAGGTGCAGTAAAAAAATTGGTATTCTATACACAGGTGGTATATCTTGCAACACAGATAGGCTACTCCACTGACTAACACACTCTGCAATAGGCCAAAAAGGATTAGCTTTGCTAGATTCAGCCAAATGCTGTGAAAAAAACTTGCACAGCACTGGCACAGACCTGCCTGGCAAAAACTGATAGGAACTGATGTAACCTAGTCCTGAAAAGGACTCCAATTACAATTAGTCTTTACTCCCACAATCTATCTATTTAAGAGCACAGACCTGCTTGATAAAAGTCGTAGGAAATGCTGTAACCTAGTCCTTAAAAGGACTGCAATCACAACTATTCCCTACTCCCAAGCTATCTGTATATTTGTGCGAAAATTGGCTTGAAATTAACAAGGTATAGCGCACACAGCAACAGCGGTGCCGTCTAACACGCAGCTGCAGCAGTGAGAAAATGGTGGCGACGGGGAAAATGGCTTGGTCTTATAGGGCAAGGACATGTGACATACACTGCCAATCACACATGCCCTTGCTTGTGTGAAAAAAAGCACTTCGCTCCGTGTGTGCGCTGCTGATAGGCTGACAGATTGCACCTCCCCACTGCAAATGCGGGAAAGAGAAAAAAAAATGGAGATCTTCATTGTTCCTGCAGAGATCCATCCCCTGCCCCTCCCCCCACCCCGCTGTACACTCAAACTGCGTATTAACATTAATTTTCATCATTACTGAGAAAAAATCCAGTTATGATTTTGGTGCACGAACAGTTATCGAACATAACCTCGAACAGCCGAATTTTTCTCAAATTGTTCGTGTTCGCCGACCGGCTCGAACACCGCCCAAAACAGCTCGAATTTGAGATTGGCGAACAGTTCGAGTAGAACAACGCTCATCTCTAATGTAGTATAGTATTTTTGATTCGCTATCTCTCTTGCCTCATGTGCAGGCATTGCAGGACCTTAGGTATCCATGGTTACGTCCACTAGCAACTAGCTGACTAACTGTGACTTTATCAGTGGATGTAACCATGGATACCTAAGGTCCTGCAATGCCTGCACATGAGGAAAGTGTAACATACCAAGCGGCGTACTTGCATAGTGCACCATCTCCCACTATGCAAGATCGCAATCTTAGCCTTCAGTCCAGTTTGTAAGCCGTGCTCCTGTTCTTACTGTGTGCATGCTCTGGTCTGACTGCTTAGGGCGGCGGCCCGGTTACTTCCTGCTTCTTATAGCTGCTGTGGGCGCACCCCTAATGCGTCTCCAGCCTATTGCTGTGAGTCCCTGGATATTTAAACCCCCTCCACCCACTAGGAGGTGCCTGAGCAACTCCTTCACTCAGTTCTGTTACCTCTGTCTTCTAGTCTGTTTTCGCGACTCTAGGGGCTGTACTCCCAGACTCGCTCCTCTATCTCTGCAGTAGCAGTTCCTGTCTGAACTGCACCCTAGCTTGTTTGTCCGCCATTCTCGGGGCCATATACCCAGACTCTCTCCTATATCTCTGCAGTAGCAGTTCCTGTCTGAACTGCACCCTAGCCTGCTTGTCCGCCATTCTGGGGGCCGTATTCCCAGACTCTCTCCTGTATCTCTGCAGTAGCAGTTCCTGTCTGAACTGTACCTTAACCTTTTACCTGTTTTGTCTCTATGTCCGTACCTTCCCTTTTCCTGCATTGTCTGAACCTGCACCTAACTCCTACTCGTTGTCTCTGTACTTCTGTTTGTGAGTTTTGCGTCCACTCGCTACTTCATAGCAAGTACCTTGTGTGTATCTGGTTCTGCTTGTCCCTTTTCCCTTCCTCCATATCTTCCTGTATTTTCCAGTCTGTTCCATGTGAACAGAGCCCTGTCCTCTCTGCCTTGTCCACCGCACTTGCGGTTTCTCTCTGCTCTGACTTGTCCACCGCTCCGGCGGTTTCTCTCTGCTCTGACTTGCCCACCGCTCCAGCGGTTTCTCTCTACTCTGACTTGCCCACCGCTCCAGCGGCTTCACTCTGCTCTGACTTACCCACCGCTCTGGCGGTTCCTCCTGCTCTGCCCTTGCTCACCGCTCCGGCGGTATCTCTCTGCTCTGCTTGGCTCACCGCTCCGGTGGTTTCTTTCTGCTCTGACTTGCCCACCGCTCCGGCGGTTCCTCCTGCTCTGCTCTTGCTCACCGCTCCGGCGGTATCTCTCTGCTCTGCTCTGCTCACCGCTCCGGCGGTTCCTCCAGCTCTGCCTTGCTTGCTGCTCCAGCGGTTTCCTCCCGCTCTGCCTTGCTCACCGCTCTGGCGGTATTTCTCTGCTCTGCTTTGCTCACCGTTCCGGCGGTTCCTCCTGCTCTGCCTTGCTCACCGCTCCGGCGGTTCCTCCTGCTCTGCCTTGCTCACCGCTCTGGCGGTATCTTCCTGCTCTGCTTTACCCACCGCTCCGGCGGTTCTTCTCTCCCCCGCTTGTCTACCACATCTGCGGTTCTGTTCCTGAATCCCAGTCTGTACTGGACCCTATCCAGTCTGCGCTCCAACCTGCTAGTGCCTCCCTGTCGGCACTCTAGCCGTGCCGGCCAGTACCCCCTCCTGCCTACATACCAGCCGTGCTTGCCAGTGCGCACCTGCCAGCATACCAGCCGTACTTGCCAATACCCTCCTGCCTGTGTGCCAGCCTACCTGCCTGTTCCTGCATTCCCCGGTGTGGGTCAACTACTGTGACTGGGGTCTGACCTGGAGTCGCACCTGGTCCCTCTGCTCGGTTCCTCCTTGGTTCACGGAGTCGTTAGCCACCGTGCGACCTTGGTCTGATCGGGTAGATACTTAGTTACGCCCCTCCAGGCACTCCCCGGTTCGTGGTACAGTGGGATCACTAATCATGCTCACGCCAGTCAGTCCGGGCGTGAGCTTAACCGAAAGAGACATAGCGAATCAAAAATACTATACTACATTTCTAATTGGAGGTATTTGCTAATATTATTATTATTACACCAACTACATATTGGGATAGGATCTTGGAGATGGGAATGCCCCTTTAAGTTTAATCAAATTTCACATCTACATCTTGACTTGCTCCTGCGACATCTGCTTCTGTAGCCCAACGCCGCCATATTCATTCTGTGGGCACACTGGTGATAGAAGAGACGTTGGAGCCAGAAGCACTGAATGGCACGGGCTCTGTTAAGCCAATAAAATTAGGGTGGCTGGGACCGGCAGTGCAGTCCAGTCTAACAGTATGGGTGTATGCGCTGTCTAGCTGGATTTATCAGCTCTCTGGTCTGGCCAAATGAAGAGCACCACATCCTACTTAAGCTTCCAGCTTAAGTCTGGAAGCTGCCAGATATAGCCTTGTGATCCTCTGGTTTAGTCATGTCTGTTCAACTTTTGTGTAGTATCATTGTTTCCTGTTTTGACCCCGGCTTGTTTTACTGACTGTTCTTGCATATACTGATTTTGTACTTTTCCTGCCCTCTTGATTCTGAGCTACCTGACCTCTTCCAAACTGTACCTCTGAACAGCAAATTATTCTGTAGCCCCAGCTCAGAGGCCCTCATTTACTCTAAGTTCAGATCCCTGAAGGGTGAAGGCCAAGGCAACCCCTGGGATCTGGTAAGCAGAGTGGCTTGCGCTAAACTGTCCATGGTAGTCATTTTAGAGCTGGCTGACAGAACCCCATTATACAAATGTCCTAATTAGGGTGCTTTGTGCACCCTTGGTGTGGCTAAACAGCTAAGTGTGCTGCTCCGCCCAATGGTTTTGCATGTCACACCTCAGTTATTGGTAATGGACAGTGCTGACTAGCATGGAGAGAACACTGCCTGCAGAAAGAACCTTGGCAAGCAAGCGCTGTCAATCACCAGTGATGAAGGCAAGTTATTGCAATGGAAACAATGGAAAAATTGGCAAAAGACTGATCTTTCATGTGGATTAAAATAGAGTGCCCCTCTTGGCCATCAAATCGGTCCTGCCATTGGCCACTTACTAGGTCCAATCATTGGAAGGTCAGACGGATGTAGATATCTCATGATTATAAGCTAATTGGAAATCAAGCAGACGGGGTGATCACATCTCTAATAGACAGAGTACAAGGCTATGTGGCAGTCACCTCTTCTCAGCGCATCCTACGGAGCCTGAGTGCAAGTGCCTGACAGTGCCTGGTAGATGTAAAAGGGCCCCGACTACTAACGGCGGGGGTAAGATTCCGTTTTGATACAGTGATGCCACAGACAGGACAGATGAGCTTCAAAAGAAAAATGGTGGTAAAATAATAACAAGATTTATTGTAACAAAACTAGCCCCCGTTTGCATGGGGAAGGAAAGTGAATAAAAAAAACTGTAAAATTTTTAATCCAGCAACTCGTACAAAAGAATTGTGTTTTCTTTTTCTTACCAGGAGAACAGCCACATATTCCTGGTCCCAGTAAGGGGATGTCTTATCTTGGGCCAATAATGCCACCCCTCTCCCCTAAATGTGTCCGGACTTAAGCAGGGCTAGTTCCTAAGGGGAAGCCGTAATATGTGTCTTTTCTCCTGGTTCACAAGCTTAATACTATTCCCAATCAATAAACTTTCTAGGATCCCAATATGACCAAACTCAGTGTACAGCTAGGTGTATTACAACCCAAGTTCACCTAACAAGAATAACATATAAAATATACAACCATATTCAATTCCCATTTACAAGAACACAGATGATAGCAAATTCTTTTGATTAGCATGCTCTGCGGGAAATTCAATCCAGACAGGTGGGTGCCTTGGGAGCTTCACCACGGACTGTGGCCTTTCTGAACTTCGCACCGCGCTATCAACAGTCGCTGACAAGATGAACACAGTTCGTGCCTCACTGACACCGTCCCATAGAGACTAGTCATTTAGATTGGTCTCAACACCTAGCTGACCCTAACTAACTCGTTGGACTGGTCAGGGAGAATTTAAAATAAGAAGAAGAACATGAGGTACCTCATCCTTGTTTAAAACATAGGGTGCTTTACCCTCCGTGGGCGCCGTGTCACGCTTCACAAGATGGCCGGCTCTTTTCAATGTTATCCCACTGTTGCACTTTCCCGCGCTCTTTACCGAACAAAAATAGAGGATTATTGTCCCAGACGTCACCAATCACAGGAGCACAAAACCGCTGCAGTCCAAGGGGGAACCAGGTTCACCTACTCCGGACCTTCGTTTTTTTCTCATCCACCAGGAGCTCCCAGACCACACGCGTCACGTCCCAGCTCCGTCTCCCTGGCAACCCAACCCCTCTCCACCAAACAAACTTTATCCTTCCTCAGCTTGAGTGGCAGAGCAATGATGCAATGAAAGTATTTTATAACTCAAGCAGCAAAATTGCATTTTCACTGCACAGTTCGTCTATTAATTACATCGCAGCATTCATGAAATTATTCAAGTATTGTTTTGTTAACACATAATAAAATTTAGATCAACAGTGAGCGTCACTGACATCTAGTGATCAGATGTCATCGTTACAGGTGTGGCCTCCACTTACAGTCATCACCAACATACACCCTCTTACATAGACACCACCAGAAAAAGTTCAGATGAATATGCTGTGGTAGTAAATCAGGATACATCATTTTACTATATTAAATAAATCATAAAAATTTAAAAAATGTGTAGACAAAATTGCACAAGTAAGAGCTTGAACTTTTACAAAAATGTATTTATAATCACTCATAATACTTCAATAAATAATCAGTAATATTCAGGGAAATACAATATAGCAAGCTTTAAACACTAAGTTGAAGGCTTCATCCATGAAAAACCCTTTATAGATAATAGTAGTTTTATTCTTTTTCATTTTACTTTAGAAAAGCCAGTACATGGCCGACATTGTGTCAAAGTGAATGATTTATCAATAGGAAAATGTTAAATGAACAACCCTTTAATGATGTCCATTGTGGCAATCAAGTCTCCTATACAATAACACTGAGTAGATGCAGGAAATTTGTTCTTTCTTTCTCCAGGCTGTCCAGGTGTTCCTTTTTTCTACATGGTTGAAGGGTATTATGATTTTCTCTGTATGTCACAAGCTGTATCTGCAATGACTGCCTTAAAATTGTAAAGGCTGATAAATCTTTGAGCCTGCCCATCAACCTTTAGATTAATTCTTATGAAGCTGAGAGTTAAAATGTTGCAGGAATAATAGAAAGATTTTAAAATATTAGCTTCTTAATCTATCAATTTTTATACTGTGTTATATAGTGATATGTATCTACTATGAGAAGCCGTCATTAAATATGTTTGATGAATGGATAAAATGTACTCAGAATTACTACATCTTCTCTGGGTTATTTAAAATCTTAATAACTAAAGATAAAATAAACTGATTTTTTCTTTACCATCTGGTGAGATTCACAGTTTAAAAAATAAAATACCCCATTAACTCATGTAAAGTAATAATTTTCTTTAGATATATGCCATACTGTTGAGGCTAGGACTCTTAGGAGACTCGTGCACACGACTGTAAAAATTGGGAGACTGCTATCCATCATTTTGACGGCTAGAACTTGACCCCATTTTATTATATGGGGCTGTGCACATGTCCAAATTTTTCGTAGGACCTCGTCGGTGCTAGGAAA
This sequence comes from Phyllobates terribilis, assembly GCF_046119375.1. NCBI lineage: Eukaryota > Metazoa > Chordata > Amphibia > Anura > Dendrobatidae > Phyllobates > Phyllobates terribilis. Next base: position 143,062,013 of record NW_027362772.1, read on the forward strand.
AAATAGCAGCATGCACAAGTTGCCTCCGATAATAGGATGGCACTAACCCATTCATTTTTATGGCTCCATGTAAGACATCGGATCGCACTCGGATAACATCTGAGTGTGGTCTGTTTTTCACAGACACACTGAATGACGATGAGTCTGAATGCCCGCCACCTGTAAGCGTACACTCCCAAAAATGAGGCATGTCAGAGCACACATTTGCTCTCCCGGCACCATTATAGCTTATGGCCCCGTCAGCACATATAGCATGTCCAAATCCCAAAAAGGGTAGCTGTGTCTGTCAGGACAATGTCCAGAGCATGGAGCAGATACCAGGAGATGTGGAGGGAGCCAAAGGAGGGCAACAACCCAGCAGCGTTACCTCCTCCTTTGTGCAAGGAGGAACAGGAGGAGCACTGCCAGAGCCCTGCAAAATGACCTCCAGCAGGCCACAAATGTGCAAGTATCTGCACAAATGGTTAGAAACCGACTCCATGAGGGTGGTATGAAAGTCCGACGTCCACAGATGGGGGTTGTGCTCACAGCCCAACACCGTGCAGGACACTTGGCATTTGCCACAGAACACTATGATTGGCAAAGTCGCCACTGGCGCCCTGTGCTCTTCACAGATGAAAGCAGGTTCACACTGAGCACATATGACAGACGTGACAGAGTCTGGAGATACTGTGGAAATCGATCTGCTGCCTGCAACATCCTTTAGCATGACCGGTTTGGCAGTAGGTCAGTAATGGTGTGGGATGGCATTTCTTTGGCGGGCCGCACAGCCCTCCATGTGTTCGCCAAAGGTAGCCTGACTGCCATTAGGTACCGAGATGAGATCCTCAGACCCCTTGTGAGACCATATGCTCATGTGGTTGGCCCTGGGTTCCTCCTAATGCAGGACAATGCCAGACCTCATGTGGCTGGAGTATGTCAGCAGTTCCTGCAAGATGAAGGTATTGAAGCTATGGACTGGCCCGCCCGTTCCCCAGACCTGAATCCGATTGAGCACATCTGGGACATCATGTCTTGCTCCATACACCAACGTCACGTTGCACCACAGACTGTCCATGAGTTGGTGGACGCTTTAGTCCAGGTCTGGGAGGAGGTCCCACAGGAGACCATTCGCAACCTCATCAGGAGCATGCCCAGGCATTGTAGGGAGGTCATACAGGCACGTGGAGACCACACACAATACTGAGCCTCATTTTGACTTGTTTTAAGGACATTACATCAAAGTTGGATCAGCCTGTAGTGTGTTTTTCCACTTTAATTGTTAATAAATTTGATTTCCATTGATGATTTTTGTGTGATTTTGTTGTCAGCACATTCAACTTTGTACAGAACAAAGTATTCAGTGAGAATATTTCATTCATTTAGATCTAGGATGTTATTTGAGTTTTCCCTTTATTTTTTTGAGCAGTGTACATGTAATGACTCACTAACTGATCTCCTGTTCCTATTGCAATGATATACTTAATCCTAAGTAGCCAAGTAGAGGAAAGCTGAGCTTTGTCTCATTGCAAACACATCTGCAGTTGTAGCTCTCCTCTCATTGTGCTGTTATCTCTACTGTAGAGCTGTGCCTCATAACGACTAACACTTCTTCATCTTCTATCTCACTGGCAGCCAGTGTTTGGAGAGAGGCAGTACAGTTGAACTTTGTCTCATTATAAACACATCTGCAACTCTGCTGCAGAGCTGTGCCTGACTACAGCTAACACCTTTTCAGCTTCCATCTCACAAGCAGCCAGTGTAGGGAATAATTTTGTCTCATTAAAAACACATCTGCTGCTGAAGTTGTCCTATCATAGTGCTGTCAGCTCTGCTACAAAGCTGTGCCTGATTATAACTAGCATAGTACAAAATAGTTGCATTTTTGCCTCTTTACAAACACATTTGAGCTGTAGCTCTCTTCTCATGGTGCTGTCAACTCAGCTCTACTGCCATTACCCCCACACTGGCTACCTGTAAGATGAAAGCTGAAGCACTATGAAAGGGACATCTACAATTACAAATGTGTTTTCAATGAGAGAAAGCTCAGCTCTGCTGTACTGAGTTAGCTTCACACACAACTCTGCAGTAAGATTAGGAGAGCAAACTGTTAGTCATTACACCTCTCACATTAGTAATGCCCCCTTTCATTAAAAATAAGCTCTGAAGGCAGATTCTCAGGCAGATCTATGTCTGGCCCTTAGATTGTAACAGCTCATTTATATATTAAGAAAACCATGTATTTCTCTGTGTCAGGAAAAAGCCTGGAGATCTCACAGATATTCCATATCTGCCAAAAGTTTGTCAGGGTACAGTCAGAGATCACGCAGAGATCCCACCTTTGCCACCAATCTATTACAAACCAGCATTCCTCTGTCTCCAATCGTAAATACAATTACACAATTGACTGATGATTGATGAACGAGGCCACGGCTGCTTAGCTTTTGTTACTAGGCATATTATTGTGCGCTTCCAAGTGAACGTATAGGATATACACATCTGGTTCCAACGCATGGAATATAGAGTTGTGTGAAAAAGTATTTACCCCCTTCCTGATTTCTTATTCTTTTGCATGTTTGTCATATTTATATGTTTCAGATCACAAAACAAATTTAAATATTAGACAAAGATAACACAAGTAATCACAAAATGCAGTTTTTAAATGAAGGTCTTTATTTTTAAGGGAAAAAAGAAATCCAAACCTACAGGGCCTTGTGTGAAAAAGTGATTGCCCGCTAAACCTAATAACTGGTTGGGCCCTTAGCAGCAAAAACTGCAATCAAGCGTTTGCGATAACAGGCAGTGAGCCTTTTACAATGCTCTAGAGCAATTTTTGCCCATTCATCTTTGCAAAATTGTTGTAATTCAGCCACATTGGAGAGTTTCCAAGCATGAACCACATTTTTAATGTCATGCCACTGTATTTAAATCGGATTAAGGTCAGGACTTTGACTAGGTCATTCCAAAGTCCTAATTTTGTTTTTCTTAAGCCATTCAGAGGTGGACCTGCTGTTGTATTTTGGATCATTGTCCTGCTGCAGAACCCAAGTGTCCTTTAGCTTGAGGTCACAAACAGATGGCCGGACATTCTCCTTCAGTATTTTTGGTAGACAGCAGAATTCATGGTTACATTTACCATAGCAAGTCTTCCAGGTCCTGAAGCAGCAAAACAGCCCACTACCACACTACCACCATTATATTTTACTGTTGGTATGATGTTCCATTTCTGAAATGCTGTGTTACTTCTACGCCAGATGTAATGGGACATACACCTTCCAAAAAGTTCAGCTTTTGTCTCATCAGTTTACAAAGTATTCTCTCAAGAGTCTTGGCAATCATTAAGATGTTTTCTGGCAAAAATGAGATGAGCCTTTATGTTCTTTTTGCTCAGCAGTGGTTTTCATATTGGAGCTCTGCCATGCATGCAATTTTTGCCCAATCTCTTTCTTATGGTGGAGTCATGTACACTGACCTTAACTGAGGCAACTGAGGCTTGCAGTTTTTTGGATGTTATTGTGGGGTCTTTTGTGACCTCTTGGATGAGTCGTTGCAACGCTCTTGGGGTAATTTTGGTTGGCTGGCCACTCTTGGGAAGGTTCACCACTGTTCCATGTTTTCACCATTTGTGAATAATGGCTCTCACTGTGGTTCACTGGAGTCCCAAAGGAATCTTTTGGTCTACTTCACTTTGTCAGGCAGGTCCTATTTAAGTAATTCTTGATTAAGAACAGGTGTGGCAGTAATCAGGCATATGTGTGGTTAGGGAAATTGAACTCAGTTTCCCAAAGATGTGATAAACCACAGTTAATTTATGTTTTAAGGTGGGGCCAATCACTTTTTCACATAGGGTCCTGTGAGTTTAGATTTCTTTTTTCCTTAATAATAAAGGCATTCATTTAAAAACTTAATTTTACGTTTACTCGTGTTATCTTTGTCTAATATTTACTTTTTTTGTGATCTGAAACATTTAAGTATGACAATCATGCAAAAGAATAAGAAATCTCGAAGGGGGAAAACACTTTTTTCATACCACTGTATATATTTACTCTGGTATGGTCATCATCAAGCTTCACAATAACCCAAGAAAAAATAGCTGCCACCACCAACTGTTTGTTCAGGCCGAATAAACACCCGAGACTGGTAACATATGGCCTCATGAGACTTCAGGGATGCGGTCTTTAAAGCAAGAGGAGCAAATCTATTATATTTTATGTACTTCATCTAAAAATTAGGCAGTGTTTATAAAAATATAAAAAATATATTACAAAAGGGGACAACACAATACAGTATATACAATTGCATGAAATAAAAAGGTTTACAAAAGAAAAGTATTAAGCCTGTAGTTGCAGGAATGGTGCAAATCTTTTATGGAGGGAAGCACTCCAATTGGGAAAATGAAACAATCCTAGAACAAGCTCTATCTTCCAGCACTGAACAATGATTATAATTCAAAATCTGCTTTTATCAGAAAAAAGTCACTCCCAGATAACTCCCCTAGGTGAGCTCAGATTTGGGGCTGGTTAATGGGATGGGGCTTGGTTCTAAAAAATTATGGGATACCCGATCTTTAGGTTATCTGCCCCCCTTGAGGTCTCAGGCGTGAGATATTAATGTCATTGTTATGAACATTGTAACATACCTGGCGGCGTCCTTGCATAGTGGTCCATCTCCCACTGTGCAAGAGCGCGCACTTGATCTCCAATCCAGAATGTCTCTCTGGCTTCCCTCCATGCTGTCTGTTTGATTCTGTTTCTGCTGCTTAAGGGCGGCGCCCGATCACTTCCTGCTTTTTGTATCTGCTGCAGGCACACCCCTTGTGCATCCTCAGCCTATTGCTGTCTGTCACCTGGTATTTAAACCAGCTGCTCCAATTAACCCATGCCTGAGCACTGCGCTTCATTCAGTGTGCTCTTTCACTCTGAATGTGCCAGGTCCCTTTCTGTGTTTGCTTGCTTGCCATTCTTGTAGGCTGTATTTCCAGTCCTGTCTGAACACGCTCCTTGCCTGTTCATTCCGCCTTCTAGGGGCCGCATACCTAGACCCGCTCCCGTATCTTGACTGTCCTGTCTGAACACGCTCCTAGCCTGTTCCTCCCACCTTCTAGGGGCTGCATACCTAGACCCGATCCTGTATCTTGCTACTGTGTCAGTTCTTGTCTGTATGCTCTTCTAGCATGTTTCCTGAGTTTCTCTATGTCCGTACTTTTCCTTTTTCTGCAGAGTCTGAACTCGTACCTAACTCCTGCTCGTTGTCTCTGTACTTCCGTTTGTCAGATTGTGGTCCACTCGCTACTTCACTGCAAGTACCCTGTGGGTATCTGGTTCTGCCTTTCCCTTCCTGCCTGTTCCGTGTGTACAGAGCCCTGTCCAACCTGCTCTGCCTTGCTCACCGCTCCGGTGGTTCTAGCCTGCTCTGCCTTTGCTCACCGCTCCGTCGGTTCTGGCCTGCTCTGACCCTTTGCTCACCGCTCCGGCAGTCTTGCTCCGCTCTGACCCTTTGCTCACTGCTCCTGCAGTCTTGCTCCACTCTGACTCCTTTGCTCACTGCCCCGGCAGTCTCGCTCTGCTCTGACTCCTTTGCTCACTGCCCCGGCAGTCTCGCTCTGCTCTGACTCCTTGCTCACTGCTCCGGCAGTCTCGCTCCGCTCTGACCCTTTGATCACTGCTCCGGCAGTCTCGCTCCGCTCTGACCCTTTGCTCACTGCTCCGGCAGTCTCGCTCCGCTCTGACCCTTTGCTCACTGCTCCGGCAGTCTCGCTCTGCTCTGACTCCTTTGCTCGCTGCCCCGGCAGTCTCGCTCTGCTCTGACTCCTTGCTCACTGCTCCGGCAGCCTCGCTCAGCTCTGACCCTTTGCTCACCGCTCCAGGCGGCCTTGTCCTGCTCTACTCTTGCTCACCGCTCCAGGCAGCCTTGTCCTGCTCTACTCTTGCTCACCGCTCCAGGCGGCCTTGTCCTGCTCTACTCTTGCTCACCACTCCAGGTGGCCTCGTCCTGCTCTACTCTCGCTCACCGCTCTGGCGGTCTCGTCTTGCCCTGCTCTCGCTCACCTCTCTGGGCGGCCTCACTCTGCTGTGTTTGTCCGCCACATCTGTGGTTCTGCTCCTGAGTCCCAGTGTGTACTGGGTCCTATCCCGCCTGTGTTCCAACCTGCTAGTGCCTCCCTGTCTGCACTCTAGCTGTGCTTGCCTGTACCCCCCTGCCTGCATACCCGCCTGCCTGCATACCAGTCGTGCCGGCCTATACCCACCAGTCTGTGTGCCAGCCTAACCTGTCTGTTCCTGTATTCCCCTGTGTGGGTCAACAGCCATGTCCGGGGTCTGTCCTGGAGTAGCACCTGGTCCCTCTGCTCGGTTCCTCCTTGGTGCACTGGCGTCGTATGCCGTCGTGCGACCCTGGTCGGATCGGGTGAATACCTAGTTACGCCCCTCCAGGCATTCACTCTCCGGCACGGTCCAGTGGAATCACACGCACACGCCGCTCACCCCGGGCGTGTGCATTACAGCATGCTCAGGCCATGGTTCCCGTTGAGCCCCACGGCCTGTGCTCTCTGAGACGTTTTCCAGCGAATACGTGCATTAAAAATAAATAAAAAAAATATATATATATTTTTTTTCTTTAGCTGAGTTCCAGGTGAACTACACACCCGTCCAGATGGATCTTTCTGCACTCTTTCCTGCGGATCCGCCACGGTACTATGGGGATCCAAGACGGAGTCGTACATTTGTGGAGCAATGCTTGCTACACTTCAAGTTCTACCCTCTTTGTTTTCCCACCGATCGGGTTAAGGTGGGATTCATTATGTCAAACCTAGCGGGTGATGCCTTGGAATGGATCAACCCCCTATGGGAAACACAGGATCCTATCCTCCTGGACCTTCAGGCCTTCCTGGTGGCCTTTCTAATGGTCTTCGATGACCCTAACCCGGAGACCCCTGCTGAAGCTTCACTTCCCAAAATCCCGGAGCAGCCCCGATGGGTAATGTGTGTAGGTAGCGTCCTAGTCCTCCTGCCCAAAGAGACTACTGCCCATCCAGAATCCACACAGGATGACTACGCTCTCCGGAATACTTCTCCCTACCTCAAGAGGCAGTCCAGACGTGCTAGGCGTAGACGCAAGCAGTCACGCCTGGGTCTGTCCTCCCAAAGACCTCCTGATCCCAACCTTGAAGTCCCTGCTGAAGCTTCATTTCCCTGTATCCCGGAGCAGCCCCTTCGGGTAATATGCGTGGGTAGCGCACCTGTTCTCCTGCCCGAAGAGACTTCTGCCCACCTAGAATCCTCTGGGATACCACCTGATGACAAATGGAGAGAGACTTCCCTACACCCGGTACCCGATACTTCGTCCGCTTCGTCCTGTGAGCCTGACAATGGGTACCTCAAAGTGGTAGTTATCCCCGAGTCTCTACACCCCTCCGACCAGGCAGAGGACCTCCAGTTGTCTCCAGAACCCTTCGGGGTGCTACCTGGTAGCAAATGGACAGAGTCTTCCCTATACTCTGTACCTGATACCTCGCCCGCTTCGTCCAGTGAGCCCGACCTAGTGTACTCCGAAGCAGAGGTTATCCCCGAGTCTCTACACCCCTCCGACCAGGCAGAGGACCTCCAGTTGTCTCCTGAACCCTTCGGGGTGCTACCTGATAGCGAATGGACTGAGACTCTCCTATACTCGGTACCTGATACCTCGCCTGCTTCTTCCAGTGAGTCCGACCTAGTGTACTCCGAAGCAGAGGTTATCCCCGAGTCTCTACACCCCTCCGACCAGGCGGAGGACCTCCAGTTGTCTCCTGAACCCTTCGGGGTGCTACCTGATAGCGAATGGACAGAGACTCTCCTATACTCGGTACCTCATACCTCGCCCGCTTCTTCCAGTGAGTCCGACCTAGTGTACTCCGAAGCAGAGGTTACCCCCGAGTCTCTGCACTCTTCTGACCCGGCGGAGGACCCCCAGTTGTTTCCTGAATCCTCCGGGGTACCACCTGATAACAATGAGACAGTGACTTTTCTACACCTTGTACCTGATAACTCGCCCATTTCATCCTGTGAGCTTGACAAGTTGTACCCCGAAGCAGAGGTTACCCCCGAGTCTCTGCACCCCTCCAACCCGGCGGAGGGCTTCCAGTTGTCTCCTGAACCCTCTGGGGTGCTACCTGATAATAAGTGGAGAGAGACTTCCTTGTGTGCTGTTCCTGGTACTCCACCCGTTTCGTCTGTTGCTGAGGATGGCTGGATAGGAGGTAGCATCCTAGCTACCCAGAGGAGACCAGTTTTTCAGGTGGACAGTGGAAGTGATCTCCTTGAAGTGAAGGATTGGCCCTCGAATTCCCTGCGGAACATTCTGGCAGGCCTGAAGAAGAGGGGGCGTAGGGGGGGGTGGGTACTGTAACATACCTGGTGGCGTCCTTGCATAGTGGTCCATCTCCCACTGTGCAAGAGCGCGCACTTGATCTCCAATCCAGAATGTCTCTCTGGCTTCCCTCCATGCTGTCTGTTTGATTCTGTTTCTGCTGCTTAAGGGCGGCGCCCGATCACTTCCTGCTTTTTGTACCTGCTGCAGGCACACCCCTTGTGCATCCTCAGCCTATTACTGTCTGTCACCTGGTATTTAAACCAGCTGCTCCAATTAACCCATGCCTGAGCATTGTGTTTCATTCAGTGTGCTCTTTCACTCTGAATGTCCCAGGTCCCTTTCTGTGTTTGCTTGCTTGCCTTTCTTGTAGGCTGTATTTCCAGTCCTGTCTGAACACACTCCTTGCCTGTTCGTTCCGCCTTCTAGGGGCCGCATACCTAGACCCGCTCCCGTATCTTGTCTGTCCTGTCTGAACACGCTCTTAGCCTGTTCCTCCCGTCTTCTAGGGGCTGCATACCTAGACCCGATCCTGTATCTTCCTACTGTGACAGTTCTTGTCTGTATACTCTTCTAGCCTGTTTCCTGAGTTTCTCTATGTCCGTACCTTTCCTTTTTCAGCAGAGTCTGAACTCGTACCTAACTCCTGCTCGTTGTCTCTGTACTTCTGTTTGTGAATTTGTGGTCCACTCGCTACTTCACTGCAAGTACCCTGTGGGTATCTGGTTCTGCCTTTCCCTTCCTGCCTGTTCCGTGTGTACAGAGCCCTGTCCCCCCTGCTCTGCCTTGCTCACCGCTCCGGCGGTTCTAGCCTGCTCTGCCTTTGCTCACCGCTCCGTCGGTTCTGGCCTGCTCTGACCCTTTGCTCACCGCTCCGGCAGTCTTGCTCTGCTCTGACCCTTTGCTCACTGCTCCGGCAGTCTCGCTCCGCTCTGACCCTTTGCTCACTGCTCCGGCAGTCTCGCTCCGCTCTGACCCTTTGCCCACTGCTTCGGCAGTCTCGCTCAGCTCTGACCCTTTGCTCACCTCTCCAGGCGGCCTTGTCCTGCTCTACTTTTGCTCACCGCTCCAGGCGGCCTTGTCCTGCTCTACTCTTGCTCACTGCTCCAGGCGGCCTTGTCATGCTCTACTCTTGCTCACCTCTCCAGGCGGCCTCGTCCTGCTCTACTCTCGCTTACCGCTCTGGCGGTCTCGTCTTGCCCTGCTCTCGCTCACCTCTCTGGGCGGCCTCACTCTGCTGTGTTTTTCCGCCACATCTGTGGTTCTGTTCCTGAGTCCCAGTGTGTACTGGGTCCTATCCCGCCTGTGTTCCAAACTGCTAGTGCCTCTCTGTCTGCACTCTAGCTGTGCTTGCCTGTACCTCCCTGCCTGCATACCCGCCTGCCTGCATACCAGTCGTGCCTGCCTATACCCACCAGTCTGTGTGCCAGCCTAACCTGTCTGTTCCTGTATTCCCCTGTGTGGGTCAACAGCCGTGTCCGGGGTCTGTCCTGGAGTAGCACCTGGTCCCTCTGCTCGGTTCGTCCTTGGTGCACTGGTGTCGTATGCCGTCGTGCGACCCTGGTCGGATCGGGTGAATACCTAGTTACGCCCCTCCAGGCATTCACTCTCCGGCACGGTCCAGTGGAATCACACGCACACGCCGCTCAGCCCGGGCATGTGCATTACAAACATGTTCACACTCACACCAGAAAAACGCTGCACCTACACCCAATTGGTCCGTGAACAGACTAGAAAGGCCCTAGTTTCACAACTAAAAAACACCTGGCTCCTTACAAGGCCGTCGGGGGGCTTCTTCCTGAGGAATCAGAGGGAAGGTCGCAACAAACAACCAACAAGGGGAAGAAATTAAAACACATTCAAATAATTTGAAGGAGTGATGGTTAAGGAGTACCAGAAATAAAAGGAACAAGTAAGATCTCCCAAGAACCTAACTGAGATAAAAGGAAAAGGTGCTGGGAGAGAAAGAAAATCCATTTACTGCATGAATATAACTGGAGTTTACCCAGCAAGGTAAACCCGTAAGAAAAAGAGCTGGAACTCTTACATGTACATCCACCAGGAAATATAGCCAGCAAGGAAATGCAGAGACGGGATACTATATAAAGCCCCACCCAAAACATGATAGGGCAAACCAAAATTGGAAAATGGAAAACACTTTGAAAGGAGGAATCCAAGAAGGGAGATTAAGGTCAAAAGAACAATCAGCATATGGACAGGGAAGGAACAGAGCAATAGCTCAACATATAGAAGAACTGACCACAAAGCAACATGTCACTGGATCAAATCCCCAAACCAAGCCATGACTGCCATATTTCCTATCATGGTTTCAGCTCTATATAGATCAGAAACAGATAGGAAACATGAGATGTAGTTTCCAAAATTGGGTCACCTGTGGGGATTTCTGTTGTTTTTGCATGCAAAATGTCAAATGTGACATTGCATCCGCAATCTATTCTAGCTAAAATTGTGCTCCAGAATTCAATTGGCACTTCTTCCCTTCTGAGCCCTGCCGTGCGCCCAAACAGTAGATTTTCACCACATATGGGTTATCGGTATACTAAGGAGAAATTGCTCAACAAATAGTATGGTACTTTTTCTCATGTTACACTTGTGAAAATGCCACATTGGGCTACAGCAACATTTTTGTGGGAAAAAATAAAATTTTCTTTTTTTCCCACATTGTTTTAATTCCTGTGAAGCACCTGAAGGGTTAATGAACTTTTTGAATGTGGTTTTGAGCATTTAGAGGGGTGCAGTTTTTAAAATGATGTCACTTTTTGGTATTTCTGTCATATAGACCCCTCAAAGTCACTTCAAATGTGATGTGGTCCCTAAAAAACATGGTTTTGTAAATTTTGGGGGAAAAATGAAATATTGATGATTACATTTTAACCCTTCTAACTTCCTAACAAAAAACAATTATGTTTTAAAAATTATGCTGATATAAAGTAGACATGTGATGTTATTTATTAAATATTTTGTGTGGTATAACTCTCTTGTTTAAGGGCATGAAAATAAAAAGTTTGAAAATTGCAAAATTTTTAACATTTTCACCAAAAATAAACACCAAAAATTTCAACCTAAATTCACCACTACCATAAAGTGCAATGGCTCATGAAAAACTATCTCAGAATCAGTGGGATACGTTGAAGCGTTCCAGAGTTATTACCTCATAAAGGGACAATGGTCACAATTGTAAAATTTGGCCTGGTCAGGAAAGGGAAAACAGGCCCGGGGATAAAGGGGTTTATAAATTTTGTTCATGAACTGATAAAGTAAAATCACTCAGATTTAAGATTTTTTTTGTCCCTTGTCTATTTCTCCTGATTCTAGTTTTATTTTCTCCTATTTGCTGAGTTTCCCACCCCTGCATCCTCTTTTGATTTATTTTGTGACCCTTTGACAAAAATGTTGCTTCAGAGTTATTTTTTTAGATTATTTTTTGCTTTATTTATGATTTGCATTTTCCACCATTTATGGATCCTGAGTGGGTGCTTTTTCCTGTGGTTATTGAATCCTCTGTGGTGCTCATATCTCCCAGAGTTTGAAATCTATTTCTTAGAATCATAGGGTCTGGTTCCACTATTATAACAGTAAGTGTTAATGGTGTAAATAGCTCCATTATTTGAAGCAGCTGAGCCCGACATACTTGAACGGTTTGTTTCTATGGGAGATACCACATCACATTGTGATGTTATGTTGGGTGGGATACTGTGGATGGTTAAATTCAATAGATAACTATTTAGAAATGGTGCCATGGATCTCATCCAATGTTTGGAGAGACCCTCCTAAGGATAATATATCACTAACCTCACCCTGAGGTGATGGTATCCAAATTCTAGTAACCCCACCCTGTGATGTCTGCGCATAAGACTGTGGGTTTTGATCTCTACAGAACTTGGAAAACTTTTTTTCCATAATCTCATTATCTTTCTGTTAAAGACATTTTTGTATGCTAAGTGATAGTGCATTTATCTCTGGATGATTTTTGAAAGGTTTTATCATCTCGAAATGTTCTAAAATCTCATTATTTAATCTCCTAAGTGTTTGTTGTCTTCTTTCTATAATAAAAAGGTGACTTATTTGGAGAAGCCCTTGGACGTTGTATCCCAATCTTTTAATATCTTGGGATCTTCGATGTCTCCGGTCTCCTGCTAGGGTTTTATGCAGTATCAAACCTCTTTGTATTCTCTCATAGGCTGGGTACCGTTTCAAGGTTGACACTTCCCAAAAGCATTTTATTTCTAATACCAGTAGATGGTCTATTCTTTTCAAAATTTGTTTGTTTTGATAATAGTGTCCTCATCTGTATGTTTGAAGGTAGGAAATTGCTGTGTATCACTAAAAAAGTATTGTATGTTGGTAATCCTCTTTTTGCGATCTAACCAAAGGTTAGGCATATTTGGTAACATGCTAAACTGTAATACCAATAAATAGTAATAAGGGTGATGTGCTTTGCCAAGTAAATAGCAGGTGTATATACCAACAATTTCTTTGAATACAGAAATACCAACGCTATCACCCTGTGATGTGCACACTTGCTGAAATAAGCGGAAAGCCATCTGCTAGAGCTTGCTTCCAATTACATAAATTAAACAGATAAAAATGCAAACTACGCTATGTACATTTCAAAATAAACCCAACAGTTGTGACACATATACTAGGAATCCTACCTAGGTGACTAGAAAGTCCTAGGAGAGCTGTCATCAAGAGTTCAATGTTACTGTATTGTGGTCAGGTAATATTCCAATCAGTGGAGACGAAGGTGATGCTTCTAGACATTATAAGGAGGTCCTTAATAGTAATATGAAAGGTACCTCTTTTTGGGGAACAGAAAGGGTTACCCAACATGGGGTGGCAACTATCTGCATCAAATGTCTAGAGCAAAGAGTCGCTGGATTTTTTAACTAAATACTCTCAAACCATCAGGACTGAATTGTGAAATTGAATTGTTCTCATTTATGAATTGAATTAGAAGTAATTGGATACGTTATATCATTTGTTACATAGTCACCTGGAGGAACGACCGCCTGTATACGTAAGTCCATGAAAACCATCCCTGAGGAGGAATGATGACTCCTTAGAAGCACATAGGATAAGTTACTCCATGACCCATGGACTCTTTTGTAGCGTGTGATGTCACACCGTCTTAGGCGGATCGCTTCATTTGGACTCTGGTTAGTCTAGTGCTGCACTACCGGCCAGAGCCCTTCATGGTGCCACCTATACCAATCAGTCACATACAGAGAGACAATCAGGAAATCAGGTATCACCTTCGTCTCCAGTGACTGGAATATTGCAGACACATTACAGTAACATTGGGCTCTTGATGACAGCTCCCATAGGACTTTCTATCTACCTAGGAAGGATTTTTAATATACAGTATGTATCAACAACTGTTGGGCTTATTTTGAAGTATACATAGCGCAGTTTGCCTTTTTATCTGTTTAATATTCATAACTGGACTTCAGCTCCAAAGAGTCTGCTTGTAGTTCTTTTGAAGCTTTATCTCCAAAGGCACTAAAAATCTCACCTCTCAGATAGCCCACTTCAATTACCTGTTCACAGCAGGGGGTCATAGCTAAATAGGGGTTGGAATGAAGTGTTAGCTTTTTTCCCTTTAGGTTATGATGAAGCCATGCTTTAATGCTCAATATGAAAGTGACAAATCCCCTCTCAAGAGATGACTTTATAGATTGGTCCCATTTTACCATTACATCTATGACAATCTGGCATACAGCATCAGATCACAAGGTATCATTTTATTCAGCTTCCTATGACCCACATGACTGTATAGATGGCTTACTGGGGTGGATCCTACTAACAGATTCCCTTTAGTGGCATGAATGCTTTGGTTAAGTTCATATACTGTATGGTTTACTGAGAGCTTAAGATTTCTGTAGCTTATTGTGCTGTGCAGGTTTCTTGACTATAAAATGTTATCATAATTGATACCCAGACTGGCAAAACATTTCCAAAAAGCACAGAAAGCAGCAAGTATATTCAATTAACTTGGCTATGGCACAGCAGCACTGAATGGTGGAGCCCCACTCTGATCACATGCTTCTGAATAGGGTCATGTCCTGTGTCATATGATGTGATACTACACTTCTTCTTGTTTGCTTCTCTTTCTTTATAGTGTATTGTGACAAGATATGTAGCACTGAGATTATTAGCTCCAGCAATATAAACGTAGAAAAAGTGTCCCAGCACACAAAGTGTAGACAGGGGTTAATCAGCCATGTTTAGTGCTAGGGTGATTAAATAGTTGTAGAGAGGGAGGAGGTCAGAGGATAAATTCCCAGCCTTTTAGAGCATTTGGTGTGGGGTGGGCCTGAAGGTGATGAAAGCTCTGGAACTATATTGCCATGTGAAGGAAAGCTAAACCTTGGGTTGTTTTGTTCCTGAAGCAGGTGGTTACCTGTAGCAGTAAGGACTGTGCCATACGGTTTGCTTTGTTTTTCCAGTTATGCCGGGAAGGCCGAGTTTGTTTTGCTAACATTGCCCTGGTTTTATGCAGTACTTTTAATAAAAGAAGCAGAAGACTTAAAGAGACAGTGTTCCTGTATGTGCCGCTGCGTGAGATGATCTTTCCCAGTATATATGAATATTTTGCTTTTGCTCTAACCTTTTTACACCTCAATTTTTCCCCAAGGAAGCAGAACAACAGGCTAATGGAATGCAATTGGTTGAAGGATCACAACACAATTCTGACACCATACAAAGTGTCCACCCACCCTACAAAAACTAGCAAAGGAAAAATGATACAGAGCATTAGGGATTACTGAGGTTTCATGGAATTTAAACATAGGTCAGATTCCCATTTGATATAATATTGGTGTTATTAATTTTCTTAATGTAAAAGATGCAGATGCAGATGAAGGAATCTGGTAAATCATGGAGATAGAAAAATCACACAAAGTAATATTTTTAATAAACAGTTGTTCAGATTATGGAAATCTATTTGTTTAGCCACTAATGTTATTTTAATGAATAATGTATTTTCTGTCCTTTGTCCTTGCTTTGAATGTATTAACTGTCCGTCAATCTGTGATGTCAAACTGTTTAATTAGGTTTAACAGATAACTTATAATTTTGCTGCAATCGCTTCTGTTCAGAAGAATACTTTGTTTATGAAAAGCTTTCAAGATTTGATTCTCTTTTATGATGGTCTTTTACGTCTAACAGTTTCTAGGGCTTTTTTCTACTAATCTCAATTATCATGCGGCATAAATGAGATCCCTCCTTCTGTAAGTCAGCAGAAAATCTGCTGATACTAGCAAGTGTAGTGAAATGTGATTACAATATTAACAAAAGTAAGAACATTTTAAGTAAAAATACAAAACATTGCCAAAAGCTACTTCTCTTAAAACAGGAGCCTAAAAACTTGGAATCTGATGCTAAATTAATTGTATCTGAACAAATTAAAGGGAATCTGTCACCCCCCTAGGCGATATTAGACCTCTACTATGGCCATACAGGGTATAGAAAAGTAAATCTATACTTACCTATATGGCCTATAGTAGAGGTCTGATTGCGGAGAAAAGCACTTTAATCAATTCTTTTTTCCACAGGCTTGGCGTCTGGGGGACACCAAGCAATCCCCGCCTATGTGCTTATTGTTCCCTCAAATCCCCGCCTCTCTGTTTAATTATCATATCCCCCCCTCCCCTGCACGTCACCCTTTAACCCGTAAGACTCAGAACACTTTGGACACCAATTTGAGGTACTGTAGACTGATATCCACCTTCTGTTTCAGTTGGATCAGGCTGTTGCTGCATTTCCCTTCCCCACTGCAACTTTGTCTCTGCATGAAGGATATGGAGGAACAATTATCGCCTTAGGGGCAAGTGGGCAGAATATTTTGGGCCACAAAAGGGTTTTACCAAGTTTTCAAGTTGTCCTCTATCATAACGTGAAGTGATAATTTACTGATTACTGGGGATATGATTACTGGGACCCCAATTATCTTGAGGACATGGAGCTAAAAGGAGCAGTAGTCGAGCATGTGCACTTCTGCTCCATTCATTCTCTATGGGACTGCTGAACATAGCAAAGTGCAGTTTGACCAGTATCCTCTTAGGGCCGAATATAGGTGTTCTAAGACTGCAGACCTGAGGGCCATTGTTAACCCTTTCCTGTCATCCGTGATACATGTACGGTACAAGTTGGAAGCAGGTGTAGGAAGCTGCCCAATACTCGGCGGGTGATAGCTGTGTCTTACAGCCAGGACTTGCCTTTAAGAAGTATCGGTGGAGCGGATCTCTTCCCATGATTGATAACCTGTTAATGCCGATGTCAAACTCTGACAGCTTCATTTAACACGCTCCGGCATGGGGACGCATCATTCCATTAGCTCATTGATGATCTCGTGACAAGATCGCGGGTCGCCGATGGGTTGTTATGTGAGCGAGGGGTATGTTGATGACCTCTGTGCTTGTCATTATGGAGTTTCCCTTTGAAGCCCTGCCTGTGGTCGGGCTTCAAAGGAGACAGGGATTTTCACTATAAGCAGCGATGCTGTGGCTTTGCTGTATATAAAGTGCTGCTCACCATTATTGGAACTCCTTCATTTTTTTCATAGACTGTACATTATCTACAGAAATAAATGGAAATGTACCAAAGTTATATCTTCAGGATTTTTTAATTAGTGATCCAAAGTTATACAACAATAAAACATTGTTTTTCAAATTCCATGTTGCAATTTCAAAGGAGAAACAGAATAAACAGCATGTGCAGCAATTAAAGCACCCCTAATTATTACTTGGTTGCACACACTTTGGCATAGCTGACAGCCTCCAAACGTTTCTTGTAGCCAGCTATAAGCTTCTTGCATTTCTCAGCTGGAATTTTCTCCCACTCTTCCGTTGCAGTTTGTTCAAGCTCTTGAATGTTTGCAGGGTTCTTTTTCCCAATGGCAGATTTCAGCTCATCCCAAAGATTTTAAATGGGATTGAGGTCAGGACTCATTGCTGGCCATTTTAAAACAGTCCATTCTTTTCTTTTTCAACAATTTCTCTGTACTTTTGTGTGTGTGCTTTGGGTCATTGTCTTACTGGAGGACCCATGATCTTCGACTCAAGCCAAGTTTTCTTACACTGGGTAGGACATTTTTCTCTCTAAAATCTCTTGATAATTCTCTGATTTCATGATTCCTGTGATACGGTCAAGGCCTCCAGTGCAAGGCGCAGCAAATAAGCCCCACAGTATTATGGATCCTCCACCATGCTTAACTGTTGGTAAGGTGTTCTTTAGTGTTGAGCCACCCCCGTAGTGTTCGAGTTCGGTTCGGTTCGTCGAACACCCGTGTGTTCGCCGAACTGTTCGTCGAACTGTTCGTCGAACACCTTCAAACACCGTTAAAACCAATGGCAGGCAAACAAAAACACATAGAAACACATAGAAAACACCTTCAAAGGTGTCCAAAAGCTGACAAACTGCTCAGAAGACATAACTAACACATGGAAAAGTGACAAGTACATATAGTCATGCGAAAATAAAAGAGGTGGAGGAGTAAAAGGAGGGGGAGACACAGATATAGGCATGTCATGCCCTTCTAAAATCCAAAAAGTGAGAAGCCGACACGGCCAGTCCGCTCCTGCCCGTGCCACCTCCGTGTCGCCGGGTTTGTGCCAGAGCGGCGGTGAACCCTGATGGCCAGCCCCCTCTCCCAATACTGGTGCCTGTCCGCTGGTGGGTCGAGCGAGCCCCCCTGTGGTGGAGGCAGCTCTAAGCTTTTTAATTTAAATTGTCTCTCTAATTTGAATGAATACACTTTAAATCCATTTACAAGGATCTATTGGAGGGCAAGTCTCATGCCAGCAGCCGCGTAATTCCAGCTCCAGTAGCGTCCACTAAAGCTGCTGCAGTTAAAAAGCTTTTATATGGATCGAGCTCGGCTGTCCACCGCAAGGCATCCTACTGCCAGTCCCAGCCCCTATGCCTTGGGATGCCTCCTGATACTCTTCACTGAGTATCCCATGGTCCCGAAGCATTTCCTTTGAAAAAATTAAGTGTCTAAACTACAGGTGGTGTAGGTTGCTTAACAGCCGGGATAATCCGCTGACTAGCAGACACTGCTACTAGGCACAAAGTATTTCCTGGGCTAGATGCAGTTAAAAATTTGTAATTAGATACTCTCGTTGGATGCTGAGAAAGCATTCCATAGAGTCTCCTGGCACGCCATATATGATTCTCTTAAAAAGCTTGGGGTAGGGGTCTAGGGGACCCTTTTATAGCCAAAATCACGGCCCTGTATCACAATACGTCACCTAGGCTGAAGATGAATGGAACTGTAGCACCCTGAGGGCTCGGTTGCTACAGAGGTATTGCACCTCACCCAGAGGTGTGATATCTCACTCTCAGGTAAGGATGGAGTGTGGATCAGGACCCGACACCTGCATGCATTACACCACATTGCCGTGGGGCAGGGCGACCAATATGCCTCTGAGATGGGCACGACAGTCCCTGTCCCTGGCTGGAGTGGGGGGAGGGAACACTGAGGAAGGGGAACCCTGTAGTGCAGGAGCAGGGAGGAAGCAGTTCCTGGGTGCATTGAGAAGGGAGTATAAAAGGTGGGCACCATCTTAGTTCAGTGCAGAGAAGTCTGAGCAGAAGTGGCAGGGAGCAGGGGCTCTGCATGAGCTCTGCTCCGGAGGCGGGCCTAGTAACAGAGGCCCAGGCCTGGAAGAGGGAGAAGGAAGGAAGAGGAGCGGAGAAGGCTCCAGGAACGAGGAATGAAGGGATCCCAGGGGTGCGGACGGGCGAGTCGCCACCGCACGCCCGAATCCACCTGCGTGGAGGGGTCAGGCCAAAGGGGGAGACCGGTCCCCGAAACTAGTGGAGGCAGGAAACGACCCTCAGCTAGAAACCGGAGGCTCTGACATTTTATGTGGCGCAGCCCCTCGCTACACCCGCTAGGAAGGCACCACATAGGGTCAGGGAAACTGGCGCCAAGTTTATCAAGAGGAGGCCCGAGGCAGCCGGACAGAAGTGTTGGTAAGAAAGGCCAGACAAAGGACACACAAAGGGGGTCCTGTGAAGCGATCCAAAGTTATCTGGGAGTTGTCTGAGCCCCTCACCTGGTGAGCACAGTACGACGTGGGCAGCCGTTACCTGCAGACGTGGTCTGGATAATAAGAACTGTGAGTAAAGGCCCTGGACTGCATCACTGACTCCGTGTCGTTACTGCTGCTGCCCTGCACCATCACCCCCATCCTCCGCATACACTGCCCTGAGGCTATACTCCTCCCGTGGGGAGTTATGCTACGCTCTGCTGCACCCACAACACCAGCCTCAGCGGTCTGCCCTGCAGCGGCGGTTCACTCTGACCGCAATCCACGGGTGGCGTAGTCGGACATTTAAACATCAAAACCACATAAATAGTTCCGCCACTGGTTTGACCACCCTGAGCCACGGAACCAGGTCGCCGCCACGAAGACTACAACCACCAGCATCCACCAAAAAGGGTCCGGCTCCGGGTGTCCCAAGGCCCAGGGGGTGCATCAGAACATTTTCATCATCTTTCACAATCACCAATGGGACAAGGCAGGGATGTCCTCTGTCCCCTCTCTTATACATCCTAGTGACGGAGCACCTGCTCTCATCAATTCGCCATAACCCCAATATTAGGTGGATTGAGGTGGGAGGCACCGAGTACAAGTGCTCTCTATTTGCTGATGATGTCCTAGTATATATCACTCAATCACATATATCCATCCATGCTGTTATGGCTGAAATAGATCACTTTGTTACATGGTCAAATTTTAAAATCAATGCAGCGAAGTCTGAGGCCCTCGATGTCTCCCTCCCCAAATCCATATAGGATTCCATCCAGTCCAACTTTCCCTTTGCCTGGCCCTCACAGGGTATCAAATACTTAGGAATTCCTATTCATAGAGACCTCTCCCATCTATGTTATCTTAATTTTGGGCCCTTTATTGAACAACTCCATACAGACCACGGTTGGCAAGTTAGAACTGTAAGATTCACTACGTGAACCACTGGTGTTTTGTGGAAAAGCACATGTACACTGCGTTCCAAATTATTATGCAAAAAGTGTTTAGGAGTGATAAGGGAAGAATTTGTTTGTTTGTCAGTTAAACTCATTGATGGTGATGTGTGTCAGGGCTCTTTATATCACTGTAAGCAATTGCAGACACCTGTGCTAATTAGTTTGGCAGGTGTGTCCAATGAAAGGCAAGACTACTTAAGAAGGCTGTCTCACATTATTAAGCAGCCTACATTTTCTGCCAAAATGGGAAAGAAAAAGGATGTGTCGGCTGCTGAGAAGCAACAAATTGTGGAGTGTTTAGGTCAAGGCATGACTACAATCAACATTGTGCGATGATCAGGATGAAGTGTCTTGGCAATCAAGAAGTATGTAGCTGATTCACAGTACACACGTGTGCGTGCTGATAAGGGCAAATTGAGGACTCTTTCCTACAGGCAATTACGTCAGGTTGAAAGAGCAGCGGCAAAAAAGCCTTGTCATAGCAGCAGACAAGTTTTTGAAGCTGCTTGTGCCTCCAACGTCCCCCGAACAACAAGATGCAGGGTCCTTCAGAGGTTTGCAGCTGTGCATACGCCATCCTGTCGACCTCCTCTATCCACTTCACACAAGCAGAAACGGCTCCAGTGGGCCAAACATTGCATGAAGACTGATTTCAAAACTGTTTTGTTCACGGATGAGTGCCGTGCAGCGCTCGATGGTCCAGATGGATGGAGTGGAGGATGGCTGGTTGATGGACACCCCACGCAAACACGGCTACAGCGCCAACAAGGAGGAGGTGGAGTAATGTTTTGGGCTGGAATCATGGGGAGAGAGATTGTCGGCCCCTTTAGGATCCCTGAAGGCGCTAAAGATGAACTCCATAATGTATGTGGATTTTCTCAAACAGCACTTCCTGCCATGGTTCAAGAAGAAGAACCGTGTATTTCACAGCAAGATCATTTTTCTGCATGATAATGCACCATCTCATGCTGCACATAAAACATCTGCATCTCTGGCTGATATGGGCATAAAAGGGGACAAACTTATGGTGTGACCCCCATGCTCCCCTGACCTGTACCCCATTCAGAACCTTTGGAGCATCATTAAAAGGAGTGTCTATGATGGCGGGAGGCAGTTCACATCTAAGCAACAGCTCTGGGAGGGTATTCTGTCCTCATGCAAAACAATTGAAGCAGAAACCATCCAAAACCTGACAAATTCAATGGACGAGAGAGTTCAGAAGCTCTTTTCGAACAAGGGGTCCTATGTGAAAATGTAACATCACCTAGAATAAAGTTTTGAGTTGAAAACTGTTTGATTTCAGTTTCTAACAACCTGCTAATGCTTATAATTTCAAAAATGACCATTTTTTTGGTCTTTATTAAAATGAAAAGGTTGATCGAAAAGTTTGGGGGATCTAAGAGTGTGGCAACCCAGTAGTCATGATTACTTCGAATTCTGACAATATGAGGGTCATGCTGCAGGTAGTGCAGCAAGAAGGCACTTATGTGTCTTGCGCATCTCGGAGCCCCAAAATTATTTTCCGGGCTAGATGCAGCTAAAAATTATTTTTAATTTTAAATCTGGTGAAGCTTTAGTATAGATGGCCTAATAGGATCAGTGCTGCACACTGCTACAAAGCCCAAATTATTTTCCAGCCAAGATACAGATAAACATGATTAGTAATTTGAAAGCTTAAAACGGTTGGTAGGGTGATTTTAACCAATCATCAAGCTTTTACTCTCCCCAGGATGACACAGGGGTAGAAAAGTCGTTTCGGATCCATGATTTGTTCATCTTTATGAACGTGAGTCTGTCTACATTATCAGTGGAGAGCCGCGTGCGCTTATCTGTCAGCACACCACCAGCAGCGCTGAACACACGTTCAGACAGAACGCTGGCTGCGGGGCATGACAAGATCTCCAAGGCGTAAGAGGCTAGCTCCAGCCATTTATCCAGATTGGAAGCCCAAAAAGAGCAAGGGTCCAGTGACACAGTCGTGGCTTCAATGTTTACTTGGAGATACTCCTGTACCATCGTCTCTAGGCGTTGACTATGTGTCAGACTTCTTGTCTCCTGTGGCCTTGCAAAGGATGGGCTAAAAAAGTGGTGAAATGATTCCGCAAAATTGATGTTACCAGCAGATACTGTGGTTCTGTTACGGTTTGAGTGCTGAACACTTGACGGTCCCACGGTTGGCAAGTTGGAACTGTGAGATTCACTACGTGCACCACTGGTATTTTGTGGAAAAGCACATGTAAGATTCTGCAACAGTCTCTGCTGATACTCCTGCATGCGTGCATCCCTTTCTATGGCAGGAATAATTTCTGCAAATTTACTTTTGTACCGGGGATCTAACAGTGTGGCAACCCAGTAGTCAGGATTATTTCTAATTCTCACAATTCGAGGGTCATGTTGCAGGTAGTGCAGCAAGAAGGCACTCATGTGTGTTGCGCATCCAGGAGCACCAAGTCCCTGTTGTGTTGGTGGCGAGGTAACAATCATGCTTCCTTCCTCTGTCCTCTCCCCCCAACCTCGCACAACAGAAATGTGATCAAGGTCTCCCTCATCTGATGAGTCTTCCATCAGTTCGTCCTCCACTTCTTCCTGGGCTCCTGCACCTTCCTCACTAGTTTGGCTGCTACCATGCGCCCTGGTAAAACCATCTCCCCCACACTCACATGCCTGCCGCCTTGGTGCTGCCGACCGTCTGGACCTTGCAGATGTTAGCCCTTCCGCATACAACTCCTCCTCCTCTACTTCCTCCACCTCATCTTGTGCCACCACCTGACTCCGAATTCTGTTTAACATGTGCTCCAGCATGTAAATCACCGGAATAGTCATGCTAATAATGGCATCGTCAGCACTAAACATCTTCGTCGCCATTTCAAAACTGTGCAGAAGGGTGCATAGGTCCCTGATCTGAGACCACTCCTCCAGCGTGATTTGCCCCACCTCTGAATCTCGTTGGCCCAGGCTATATGTCAGAACGTATTGCACCAGGGCTTGTCGGTGCTGCCACAGTCGCTGCAACATGTGCAGAGTTGAATTCCCAACGACTTCTGTAGAGATGTAAGTCGCTGAGCTGCGGGATGCGAACGGCGGAAGTGAGCACATAGCGACCGTGCCCTCTGCAGAAGGCCATCTAGTCTGGGATAGTGGGCTAAAAATTGCTGGACAACCAGGTTCAACACGTGAGCCATACAAGGCCCGTGTGTGACATTGCCCCGGCGAAGGGCCGCACCCAGGTTTGCAGCATTGTCGCACACGGCCTTCCCTGGTTTCAGGTCCAGTGGAGACAACCATTCATGAAATTGGTTCTCCAGAGCTGACCACAACTCCTCAGCTGTGTGACTCACATTTCCCAGACATTTCAAAGTAAAAACCGCCTGATGACGTTGAGCCCTACTGCCAGCATAGTAAGGAGGTGTGCAGGATCCCTTCTGCGCAGTTAGAAAGCTTGTGGCATGACCAGACAGGCTTTGGGTGCAGGTGGAAGACCGAGAGGAGGTTGAGGAGGCAGAAGCAGTGGAGGAACTTTGACATAAAGAGGATTGACGCACAACTCGTGGGGACGGCAAGACTTGGACAGCAGCCCCTTGTCCTGCTGTCACCATAGTTACCCAGTGCCCAGTCAGCGACATGTAACGCCCCTGTCCATGCCTACTCGTCCAAGTGTCTGTGGTGAAATGCACCCTGTCACACACAGAGTTTCTCAAAGAAGCGGTGATGTTGTGTGCGACATGCTGGTGGAGCGCAGGCACACCTTTCTTTGAGAAGTAGTGCCGACTGGGCATCTGGTACTGGGGCACTGCGACGGACATAAGGTCTCGAAAATCCTCTGTGTCCACCAGGCGGAAAGGCAGCATTTCTGTAGCCAAGAGCTTGCAGATGGTGAAATTCAACCTCTTAGCTTTCTCATGGCTAGGAGGAAATGGTCTTTTACTTGTCCACATCTGAGGGACCGAGGGCTGGCTATTGTGCTTAGACGGGGTTGATAAGGGTGTCCCCGGCAAACTGCCGGTCTGTGAGGAAGATGCAGGCGGACATGTTAGGTTGCCTTGATCCAAAGGTGGTGCTATCGATGTCGGACAGCGCTCAACACCAGCTGGTGTTACCACCTCCAAAGAAAATGATGACCTGCCAATCACTCTGGCTGTTGCGGGTAAAGAGGTGGCAGGTCTGCACCCCAAAACAGGTGTGACTGCTGTCCCCCCAGTCACAGAGGATGAAGAGGCCGCGGATGCACAAGATATGGCAGACGGTGGTTGGCCCGGCCGGCTAGGCCGCATTGTAGCACACTGAGCTTCCCACTGCAACTTATGCTTCATGTCCATGTGCCGGTTCATGCATGAAGTACTCAAACTATGTATTTTTTGGCCTCTACTTAGCTTTTGCTGACAAATGTTACAGATAACACGAGTTGGGTCATCTTTATCGATCTGAAAAAATGCCCAGGCTATGCAAGGCTTAGCACCCATGGGACCTGAAGAGCCACCACGACTTGTGGTGAGAGGCAGAGTTGTGTTTGAGGATGCAGTTGTTGACGTGCTTCCAGTACTACGTCTCTGTCCAGGAAGGCGCAACCTGACCTCGTCGTCACTAGCATCTTCCTCCACCTCCTCTGCTGACCTCATCTCTTGGCTGACTGTGGGTTGACAGTAAGTGGGATCTCCAACCTCATCATCATCACCCTGTGCGTTATCACACCCGTCGTCCTCAGAGCCAACCTGTTCCTGCACTGACAAAAAACTAAAGTTGTCGCTCCAATCAGGTATTTGAGTCTTATCATCGTCTTCCTCATTGTCTCCACCAACAGGAGTTACAGTTTGGGAATGAGGGTCTACATTATGGTCAGAACCTTCTGCGTCTGGTCCTGGATCCGACTCATAAAGATTCTGGGCATCAGTGCAGATCATTTCCTCGTCTGGATTCACAGAAGCGCTGGAGTCGACCTCTGATTCCCAGGATATAGTATGAGTAAACAGCTCTGCAGACTCAACCATCTGTTCTACCTCATACTCAGAAGGGCAGCTGGAGATTTGGGAGTTGTGAGGAAGCAAGTGCGATTGGGGTGACACCTTTGAGGACTGGAGTATTTGTGATGTTGAAGTTGATGTGGAGGAGAGCCCACTTAAAGGAGCACTTGATATCCATTGAAGCACCTGCTGTTTTTGTGCCTCATCTGGAATTTGTAGCGATTGGCGTGGCCGTAAGAAAGGGATCTTATCACATTGTCCGCTAAAAGAAGTAGACATTTTAGTTTGGCTGGAAGATGGTCTTTCTTCTGCAGATGTTACTGTTGCTTTAACACCTACCCCACGGACACAACCTTTTTTCCCCTTCCCAACACGCCTATTCCCCTTTCCACCAGCAGCAGGCCTTTTTCCACTCATTTTGGTGGTTAACTAATTCACAACTCTGCAGTTGTTTGCACAAAAAAACAATGGATGGGAACCGAGCAGAGCTGAGTGGCCAAACTGTGGTATTAGGCCAAAACTATTGGCTGGGTTAGATGCAGAAAAAAATTATATTCAATTTGCAACCTGATGGAGGTCTGTATAGATGGATTAATAGAACAAGTCCCACACACAGCTAGAAGCCCAATATTTTTTCAGAGGTAGATACAGAAAAAAATATATTCAGTTTGCAACCTGATGGAGGTCAGTATAGATGGACTAATACAACAAGTCCCACACACATCTAGAAGCCCAATATTTTTTCAGAGGTAGATGCAGAAAAAAATATATTCAGTTTGCAACCTGATGGAGGTCTGTATAGATGGATTAATAGAACAAGTCCCACACACAGCTAGAAGCCCAATATTTTTTCAGAGGTAGATGCAGAAAAAATATATTCAGTTTGCAACCTGATGGAGGTCTGTATAGATGGATTAATAGAACAAGTCCCACACACAGCTAGAAGCCCAATATTTTTTTAGAGGTAGATGCAGAAAAAAATATATTCAGTTTGCAACCTGATGGAGGTCTGTATAGATGGATTAATAGAACAAGTCCCACACACAGCTAGAAGCCCAATATTTTTTCAGAGGTAGATGCAGAAAAAAATATATTCAGTTTGCAACCTGATGGAGGTCTGTATAGATGGATTAATAGAACAAGTCCCACACACAGCTAGAAGCCCAATATTTTTTCAGAGGTAGATGCAGAAAAAAATATATTCAGTTTGCAACCTGATGGAGGTCTGTATAGATGGATTAATACAACAAGTCCCACACACAGCTAGAAGCCCAATATTTTTTCAGAGGTAGATGCAGAAAAAAATATATTCAGTTTGCAACCTGATGGAGGTCTATATAGATGGATTAATAGAACAAGTCCCACACACAGCTAGAAGCCCAATATTTTTTCAGAGCTAGATGCAGAAAAAAATATATTCAGTTTGCAACCTGATGGAGGTCTGTATAGATGGATTAATAGAACAAGTCCCACACACAGCTAGAAGCCCAATATTTTTTCAGAGGTAGATGCAGTAAAAAATATATTCAGTTTGCAACCTGATGGAGGTCAGTATAGATGGACTAATACAACAAGTCCCACACACAGCTCGAAACCCAATATTTTTTCAGAGGTAGATGCAGAAAAAAATATATTCAGTTTGCAACCTGATGGAGGTCTGTATAGATGGATTAATAGAACAAGTCCCACACACAGCTAGAAGCCCAATATTTTTTCAGAGGTAGATGCAGAAAAAAATATATTCAGTTTGCAACCTGATGGAGGTCTGTATAGATGGATTAATAGAACAAGTCCCACACACAGCTAGAAGCCCAATATTTTTTCAGAGGTAGATGCAGAAAAAAATATATCCAGTTTGCAACCTGATGGAGGTCAGTATAGATGGACTAATACAACAAGTCCCACACACAGCTAGAAGCCCAATATTTTTTCAGAGGTAGATGCAGAAAAAAATATATTCAGTTTGCAACCTGATGGAGGTCTGTATAGATGGATTAATAGAACAAGTCCCACACACAGCTAGAAGCCCAATATTTTTTCAGAGCTAGATGCAGAAAAAAATTATATTCAATTTGCAACCTGATGGAGGTCAGTATAGATGGACTAATAGAATGATGCTATGCCCAAAAGATTTTACTTCACTAGGTGCAGTAAAAAAATTGGTATTCTATACACAGCTGGTATATCTTGCAACACAGATAGGCTACTCCACTGACTAACACACTCTGCAATAGGCCAAAAAGGATTAGCTTTGCTAGATTCAGCCAAATGCTGTGAAAAAAACTTGCACAGCACTGGCACAGACCTGCCTGGCAAAAACTGATGTAACCTAGTCCTGAAAAGGACTCCAATTACAATTAGTCTTTACTCCCACAATCTATCTATTTAAGAGCACAGACCTGCCTGATAAAAGTCGTAGGAAATGCTGTAACCTAGTCCTTAAAAGGACTGCAATCACAACTATTCCCTACTCCCAAGCTATCTGTAGATTTGGGCGAAAATTGGCTTGAAATTAACAAGGTATAGCGCACAAAACAACAGCGGTGCCGTCTAACACGCAGCTGCAGCAGTGAGAAAATGGTGGCGACGGGGAAAATGGCTTGGTCTTATAGGGCAAGGACATGTCACATACACTGCCAATCACACATGCCCTTGCTTGTGTGAAAAAAAGCACTTCGCTCCGTGTGTGCGCTGCTGATAGACTGACAGATTGCACCTCCCCACTGCAAATGCGGGAAACAGAAAAAAAAATGGAGATCTTCATTGTTCCTGCAGAGATCCATCCCCTGCCCCTCCCCCCACCCCGCTGTACACTCAAACTGCGTATTAACATTAATTTTCATCATTACTGAGAAAAAATCCAGTTATGATTTTGGTGCACGAACAGTTATCGAACATAACCTCGAACAGCCGAATTTTTCTCAAATTGTTCGTGTTCGCCGAACGGCTCGAACACCGCCCAAAACAGCTCGAATTTGAGATTGGCGAACAGTTCGAGTAGAACAACGCTCATCTCTAATTCCTAGCAATTTCTGCTGAGATTTCTGTATTTTTTTTCATAATTTGCCAAAGTTTGTTTAATGAGAATCCGATTGTAAATAAATGCATTTATTTATTAATCATGGTATACTTTCTATGTGATTATGATTCACATATTTTCTTATTTGCAGCAATCTTGCAGAACTCCAATATGAATGTCAGTGTTACATTTTAATTATCTTCCATTTTTTATGTATTATAATTTATACATTAAAAAGAAGATACTGATGTGAGTATGCAAATAACCGGTGAGAGGCTAAACATTTCCATTCTATTCTTTGCTTCCCGTTGTCTGCTTTGCTTGAGCAACATCTGTGTACAGACTGTGCGAGAAGTAGGGAACGCTCGTGGCAGTTCTGATGAGTGAAGGGGCAATGGGCCAACTCCTCTGGGAGACAAAAGCTCAATCTTTTTCAGTTATGTTTCTCTGGAAAACATACAGGGCCAGATTTGTTAATTGAGAGTGACAGGAGCTATGGAAAGCAATTTATTGTCCCAACTAGTATTGCAACGTATGTATATATTTATGAGGCTTATATCAAACAAATCAGGACATTCAAAGTAATTGATTGAATGTTTATTTTTGAATCTTTTCTTGTACAATAAAAAAGTGCAGACTATAGAAAAATGAACGTATTATGCATGAAGGAATATGATGCAGAATCTGATTTACCTGTGTGCTGTACACAGCCCGTACATACTGTTCCATACCCCAATCTCTGTTTGCCCAAGACTTGGTGGGTATTTGAATTCCAATCATGTTGCTTAACAGTTAATCAGGTCATTTAGCATGCTAATCAGTGCAGTTGGTATGCAATCAACCCAGCCAATATGCTAATCAGCCCTTCTTCATATCAAATCATTTTGCCAGTTATATTTCCAGTGTGTAGCAGGATGCAGACGGTGTGTTATAAGTTTAATCAGTGTGAGAGGTTCTTGCTGTAGTTTTACATCATTATTTCGTTTCCTTTTTTGTTTTGTTTTGTTTTTTTCACTTTTTTTTATTTGAAATTGACATTCTTGATCAAGTCTTAAATACCTTGCAGTTAATACTGTGGTTCCAGTTTTATGAAAATGACTTTCCTGCAGGCTACTATGCAGATAATGGAGGTCATATGTGAAAGCGTTGATGATATGGATTAGAATCAAGAATGGATGTGAGGTTTACATTTAAAGTATGACTGCTCTTTTTTTTCACCTTTTAATAATCAAAGGCCATTCACATCGAATGCATGTTCCTGGCATCAAATTGGTGTTTTTACAAATGTGCAATTTGAGTTTAGAAAGCACCTCTATGCTGCACTGACAAGTGTGATTTATTAAATAAGTATATTCCCAATAATCTTTTTTTTATCAGCTTTGTGCTGTTCCTCTGTTAATGCGCTTACAAATATCTGGGTGTCTCCATTTTGGGATGTGTAACTACATAGTCTTAAACTCTCCAGTAAGTTCTGCCAGTGTCAGATGGTGTAGGGACACCGCTGTCTCGACAAGGGAAAAAGTAACATCCAATTGCAAACTTTTAAGTTTCCAAAAAGTATAACAGTGGAACATCTCCAGAATTGTTATTTCGTGGAAAATACAGGCATTTACTGTACTAAAGTAGACAAGTTAAGAGAGCAGAAAGGTGTTCTTCAAAGTCCCTTCCCTTGTAGCATCTTTTTGCATTGCATTTTTAATTGAGTGACATGGAAATGAGTGAATAATTTGAAATTGAAATTTGTCAGCTTAGGCAAATTTTCCCCAACAAATGTGATTCTGTGTGAATAAATTCGTTAGAAATCGCATAAAGGCAAAGCCTCAATTTGTACAAAAAATACATGTATAATATTCTGAGGTCTCCTTGGTGTGTTTTGAACCTGTATTGAGCTATGTAATGCAAGCAAACATTATCAGTGTCCAACCATCAACTGATTAGGCTACAGGAAAACAAATGGTAAGCAGTGGTCACCAACAGCTTATTTAACTACATGCTGCATTTTCACGCTCTGTAGGCTACTGAAATTGCACAATCTGCAAAAATAATTATCCATTTTGGTGGCAGATGCCTGTAGTTGCCCTGGCTATGTGTTTCTGGTCATTGTCATGCTGGAAGACCCAGCCATGACCCATCTTCAATGTTCTTACTAAGGGAAGGATATTGTTGGCCAAAAGCTCGTCATAAATAACCACATCCATTCTCCCTTCAATATGGTACAGTAGTCCTGCAGAAAAGCACCTGCAAAGTATAAAGTTTCCCCCACCATGTTTCATCGTTGGGACAGTGTTCTTGGGGTTGTACTCATCCTTCTTCTTCCTCCAAACAAGGCGAGTGGAGTTGATATCAAAAAGTTCTATTGTGGTCTCATCTGCCACATGATTCCTGACCTTTCTCAGAATTAGCGCCTTACCCCGTGATGCGAGATCTTGCATGGAGCCCCTGACCAAGGAAGATTTACAGTCATCTTTTGTTTCTTCCATTTTCTAATACTTGTGCCAACAGTTGTTGCCTTCTCACCAAGCTGCATGCCTATTGTCCTATAGCCTATCCCAGCCTTGAGCAGATCTACAGTTTTGTCCCTGGTGTCCTTAGACAGCTCTTCAGTCTTGGCCATGGTGGAGAGGTTGAAGTGTGATTGATTGAGTGTGTGAACAGGTGACTTTTATACAGGTAACGAGTTCAAACAGGTGCTATTAATACAAGTAATGAGTGCAGAGTAGGAGGGCTTCTTAAAGAAAAACTAACAGGTCTGTAAGAGCCAGAATTCTTGCTGGTTGGTAGTAGTGTTGAGCAAGTAGGTTTCATTAACCCTTTCGGCGAGCCCGCTTGGGTGCTCGCCGAGTATTTTGGCGTGCTCAGCATTTCTTTTACTAATAGCTGTGACACTTGTAGCCGAGGCAACAGTAAAATAAATACTGAGCACGCCAATATACTCGGCGAGCACGCTCGGGTTAATGAAGGATTAATGAAAGCTACTGGCAGGTGATCATATGCTTATTTCATGCAATAAATTGCAATTTAATTATTTAAAAATAATACAACGGGATTTTCTGGATTTTCTTTTTAGATCCTGTCTCTCACAGTTGAAGTGTACCTACGAAGAAAATGACAGACCTCTCCATTCTTTGTAGGTGGGAAAACTTGCAAAATCGGCAGTGTGTAAAATACTTAGATAGATATTTTCTTTTTTGATTTTATCTATCTATCTATCTCATATACAGTATGTAACTTTATCTATCTATCTCATATATGTAACTTTATCTATCTATCTATCTGTAACTTTATCTATCTATCTAGATAGCTTCACCTTAATTGCATTCCTTTAATATAGTGTGCCATCTACTGTATGAACAAGACATTTTTTTAACTATAATATATTAATTATATTCAAATTACAAATACTCCCCCCATCCTTAGAAATCATAATAAATGATGGTGTCAGATTCTTGCATGGAAATTTAACGCTATTGAAGTTGAAATCAGTTTGTTGCCCTGGAACTAAATAACTTCTCCGCTCTGTGCTAAATAAAAAATTGATCACCTTCTGAATGAGAAACGCAACTCATCTCCAGTGAGATCAATTACCCGGCAAAACTCATTATCTCAATCTAACAGCATCAACTAGGAAAGTTCTGCTGAATACAACATTAGACGATGATGCTCTAAATTTTCTATTTTCATAGCGCATGGTAGGAAAAATTATGCAAGTGAAAAAACTATTAGTGATGAGCGAGCATACTCGCAAGTACTCAGATGCTCGGATCTCCTCCCTGCATGTTTGGCGCTCTTTAGAGCGCCAATCAACATGCAGGGATTGCGTGCCACTCATTGTAATGCTGCAGCCATGGTGGTTGTGGCATTACAGTGATAGGCTGGCTGCACAGCGTCATCAGGTGTATATCAGACGTGGCACCGCCATGCTCATCACAGTCACTCTGGAATCAGACAGTGTAGGGAGAGGTGCAGCTGAGCTAGGGAGAGATTTGCTTGTGTATTAGGTAATGTAGGGAGAAAAACCGTACATTACACATATCCATCTTAACAAACAGTCCTTCTGAGGACTAATCCATCTGCAGAGATATCAGGCAGGCAGGGGGTATAGGCAGGCAGGGTATATAGCACAAGAGGCTATGTAACATACCTGGCGGCGTCCTTGCATAGTGGTCCATCTCCCACTGTGCAAGAGCGCGCACTTGATCTCCAGTCCAGACTGCCACTCTGGCTTCTTTCCATGTTGTCTGCTTTGCTTTGCTCTTGCTGTTTAGAGCGACGCCCGCCGAACTTCCTGATTCTTGTAGCTGCTGCAGACACACCCCTAATGCGTTCTCAGCCTATTGCTGTCTGTCACCTGGTATTTAAACCAGCTCCTTCTTGGAATCCATGCCTGAGCATCTTGTTCTGTCGGTTGGCTTCTGTCGCTGACATGCCAGGTCCTGTCTATGTTTCCTGCCTTACGGTATCAGTTCCCGTGTCTGAACTGTGTCCTGTTTGTGCACTCTAGCCAGCTTTCTCTCTGCCTTCCTGGAGGCTGTATTTCCAAGCCTGTCTGAACACGCTCTTAGCCTGTTTGTCTCGCCCTCTGGGGCCGCATACCCAGACTCGCTCCTGTATTTGTTGCAGTACAGTTCCTGTCTGAACTGTCTCCTAGCTTCCTACCTGTTTTGTCTTTATGTCCGTTTGTTCCCTTTTTCTGCAGTGTCTGAACCAGCGCTTGGCTTTACCTAGGCTCGTTTCTGCATTTTGTTGCAGTAACTGTTCTTGTCTGAACTGTCTCCTAGTTTCTTACCTGTTTTGTCTTTATGTCCATTTTCTCCCTTTTTCTGCAGTGTCTGAACCAGCACTTGGCTTTACCTAGGCTCGTTCCTGCATTTTGTTGCAGTAACTGTTCTTGTCTGAACTGTCTCCTAGCTTCATACCTGTTTTGTCTTTATGTCCGTTTGCTCCCTTTTTCTGTAGAGTCTGAACCTGCACCTAACTTCTACTCGTTGTCATTGTACTTCCGTTTGTGAGTTGGAGTCCTTTCGCTACTTCTTTGCAAGTACCTTGTGTGTATATGGTTCTGCTTTTCTTTTCGAGGCTGTTTTGTGTGAACAGAGCCCTATCCCTTTTGCTTTGTCTTTGTTTACCTCTTCGGCGATTTATCTCAGCCTTGTCCACCGCGTCTGCGGTTTCGCTCTGCTCTGCCTTGTCCACCGCGTCTGCGGTTTCGCTCTGCTTAGCCTTGTCCACCGCATCTGCGGTTTTGCTCTGCTCAGCCTTGTCCACCGCCTCTGCGGTTTCGCTCTGCTCAGCCTTGTCCACCGCGTCTGCGGTTTCGCTCTGCTCAGCCTTGTCCACCGCATCTGCGGTTTCGCTCTGCTCAGCCTTGTCCACCGCGTCTGCGTTCCTCCCTGGTGCACTGGCGTCGTATGCCGTCGTGCGACCTTGGTCAGATCGGGCAGATACTTAGTTATGCCCCTCCAGGCACTCTCCGGTTCATGGCACAGTGGAACCACTAAACACGCACATGCAAGTCAGTCCGGGCGTGTGCATTACAGGCTCCATTCCAATTCTGCCTTCTGCTGCTGTTAGATATTTCTAGACAAAGCCTCAGGTCTCAGGGGCCAGGAATCCTTTTTTTTTGGAACTTAATCCTCATTATTTGCTTAAAAAGCAATCCAGAGAACATGTTTTTTCTGCGCCATTTGCTTGTTGGCACTGCAGAATACAGCCAGGTCCTTTCCTTATTACAGCGCTAGAAATTCAGCTACTTAAAACTGTGTTTTCTACGTCACACGGATCACATATACGTTTTCAGAAAATACTGCCATTTCTGGCCTCCATTAAAAAGTTGTTTCAGTGTGTCAGTGAAGCAATTGACACCAGTTTGCTGTTCAAACTACTTACCTACAGGCCAGGTATTCTCTGTCACACGGATCACATATAAGTTTGCTCCAAACTCAGTCATTTGTAGTGAGCATGGAAGATATTGTACTCCATTTAAAATGGGCAAGGCATGTGGCAAGGGATGGGGAACAGGACGTGATGGTGATGGTGCATGCAGAGGCCGAGTACAAGGCCGTGTGCAAGCTGAAGAAATTGTGCCACATTTGGATTTAAACTTTCTAAAAAGGAGTGCTGCTACTGGATACCTGTGCTTTCATCGTTTTATGTGCCGTCTAGAGGATCATGGACTGTGGTTACAGACTATACTGGCTGTAGATAAGAAATCTGTGGGCCAACCAAAAGTTGGGAGACAGTGAGTATGGCCTTATACAAAGCCAGTGGAACTACTGAACCCAGATTGGGAACTTGAGGACTGAGAGAACTGTATTTTGGTCATTTATCTGGAATTGCATTTTTACCATGGCTGTGATCAATAAAATATTGTTGCATCGTTAACCTGCCTAGGTGATTACTTACAACCTACAACCTCAGATCTTTACACTGACTCTTATAAAAATGAACAAGGGCAGGATTGGGCCAGACTTCTCAACACCACCGAATGATAGCAGCGTAACAAACTCAAATCCAGTGTCTTTTCTTGGGAGGTGCATTCCCATGCACCTTTTCACACCCAGACATGGGTATGCGTTTCCTGATTTTGGCTATTTGCTCTTGTCCTCCTCCTTCTCCTCATCCTCCACCACCATGTCACCAGGGTGACCGTTGTCTGTGATGCAACACCCACATAATTTTTTTAAAGGGTGTTTATGATGCCCGTAAAAAAATAAAATTTATACAGTATGTTCATGTATACCCCCCAGTGGTAAATGTTTGTCAGCCCATATACTTAGTGCATGGGTATTACAAGTATAGGAGGCCCGCTCCTTTCTAATGGGAATATTTTTTTATGATCCCCTCCTCCACGTCTCTTCCAAGGGGTATTGAAGTGCCTCAGTGCCTCCCAATTTTTGGCAGCCCTTACATTCACTGCATAGGCAAACACAATGGGAGACCCACTTCCTAATAATGGGAACATTTTTTCATGAGGCCCTCTACATCTCTTCCAAGGGGAATTGAAGTGCCTCCAAATTTTTGCAACCCTTGCATTCACTGCATAGGCCAGCACTATGGGAGACCCACTTCCTAATAATGGGAACATTGTTTTGAGGAGGCCTTCTGACCTCTATGTCTCTTCCAAGGGGCATTGAAGTGCCTCCAAATTTTTGGCAACCCTTGCATTCACTGCATAGGTCAACACTATGGGAGACGCACTTCCTAATAATGGGAACATTGTTTTGAGGAGGCCTTCTGACCTCTACGTCTCTTCCAAGGGGCATTGAAGTGCCTCCAAATTTTTGGCAACCTTTGCATTCACTGCATAGGTCAACACTATGGGAGACCCACTTCCTAATAATGGGAACATTGTTTTGAGGAGGCCCTCTGATCTCCATGTCTCTTCCAAGGGGCGTTGAAGTGCCTCCAAATTTTTGGCAACCCTTGCATTCACTGCATAGGTCAACACTATGGGAGACCCACTTCCTAATAACGGGAACATTTTTTCATGAGGCCCTCTACGTCTCTTCCAAGGGGCATTGGAGTGCCTCCCAATTTTTGGCAACCCTTGCATTCACTGCATAATCAAACACAATGGGAGACCCACTTCCTAATAATGGGAACATTGTTTTCAGGAGGCCCTTTGACCTCCACGTCTCTTCCAAGGGGCATTGGAGTGCCTCCAAATTTTTGCTAACCCTTGCATTCACTGCATAGGAAAACAAAATGGGAGACCTACTTCCTAATAATAGGAACATTGTTTTCTAAGTCTTTTCAAAGGGGTATTGGGGTGCATCCAAATTTTACAAGTGGAATTGGGATGCGTCCAAATTTTGGGCAGCCCTGGCACTCACTGCATACGCAATAACAGTATAGGAGACTCACTCTTTAGTAATGGAAACAATAAAACATAGCTGACTGATGGCGCTCTAAGAATAGTGAGGGCCGACTGCTGGTCCTTTAAGAGTAGTAAAGGCCGCCTGATGGCCCTATAAAAATAGGCTTTGTGACTTTCAGAGTCCCTCCTTCATAAATGAAACACGATGTGTCTGATGATATGTCACACACCACATGGCCAGATAAGGTTGTAAAATATTAAAATGACATTTCCTGGTGAATGCATTTGTCACGGTTGAAAGCAATGCAAAAGTGCAAAAACGCATCAAAAACGCTAAGTGTGAACATAGCCCAAGGTCTGGAGGAGCATTTTTGTTTTTGGTTATTTATTTTTCTTTATATACAAGTCATTACCCTGGAAAGGATGTTCCTTAACATATTTCCCAGGAAAATCCATTTTGGTTTCGTTTTGGTATTTTTTATTGTGAGTCCGTAAAAGTGGCGTAATACTCTGACAACATTGTTGACAGAAGTGACCTGGGAGTCAGAAATGCTTCCAGGGGTCTTCCCCATGCTGTCCCCATGTCATTTGAGCACTGTTCCCATCGATTTGGGCAATTTATAGACCCTTTGCAGACCACCGGGGGGAGCTGCCTGAAAAATGCTCGAGTTTCCCATAGACTTACATTGGGTTCGTTGCTCGGGTCGAGCACCCGAGTATTCCAATGTGCTCGACCCGAGAATTGAGCACCCGAGCATTTTAGTGCTCGCTCATCATTAAAAACTATGCATGCTTTAAAATCTGTGCTGTGTTTTTTGTGTTTTTCTCTCCTCAAATCAAACAGAGCATGTTTAATAGCATGACATACAATATTTAAAATCTTGCAGGTTTTGTTGGGTGCTTTAGTTAGTACCTAAAAAAGAATTTAAGGCAAGAGGTTATCTGTCAACATGAGGAATAGTTGTCCTAAGCTCACTGATACACAGGAGGAGAGAAGGTTAGTCTATCTAGTTCAATCCTACACAAAAGTTGCTGAGGCACAAATTGAAGAAAAATGTAATGCTGGCTATAATACAGTAGCTACAGTTGTGCTCAAAAGTTTACATACCGCAGCAGAATTTTTCCTTTATTGGCCTTGTTTCAGAAAATATGAATGATAACAAAACAACTTTTTCTCCACTCATGGTTATTGGTTGGGCGAAGCCATTTATTGTCAAACTACTGTGTTTTCTCTTTTTAAATCTTAATGACAACCATAAGCATCCAAATTACCCTAATCAAAAGTTCACATACCCTTGTGTTTTGGCCTGATAACAAGCACAGAATTTGACACATATGGGTTTGAATGGCCACTAAAGGTAACATCTTCGCCTGTGACCTGTTTGCTTGTAATCAGTGTGTGTGCATGAAAGCTGAGTGAGTTTCTGGGATCCAGACAGACTCTTGCATCTTTCATCCATCCACTGACATTTCTGGATTGTGATTCATGGGGAAAGCAAAAGAATTGTCAACGGATCTACGTGAAAAGGTAGTTGAACTGTATAACACAGGAAAGGAATACAAAAAAATATCCAAGGAATTGATAATGCCAGTCATCAGCGTTTAAACTGTATAATATAAGGAAAAATAAGGAGGTACTTGTAGAAAAATGGGCTGCATGGTCGAGTCGCCAGAAGAAAGTCATTACTGCACAAATGCCACAAAGTATCTCACCTACAATATGCAAAACAGCACAGAGACCAGCCTCAAAACTTCTGGAACAAGGTAATTTGGAGTGATGAGACCAAAATTGAACTTTTTGGCCACAACCATAAACGTTACATTTGGAGATAGGTCAAAAAGGCCTATTATGAAAGGAACACCATTCCTACAGTAAAGCATGGAGGTAGATCGCTGATGTTTTGGGGATGTGTGAGCTACAAATGCACAGGAAACTTTGTAAAAGTTGAAGGAAAGATGAATGCAGCACGTTATCAGCAAATACTGGAGGAAAATTTGCACTCATCTGCGCATGGGACGTACTAGGATGTTCCAACATGACAACGATCTAAACAGCAAGGCCAAGTTCACCTGTCATTAGCTACAGCAGAGCAAAGTCAAGGTTCTAGAGTGGCCATCCCAGTCTCCTGACGTTAATACCATTGAGCCACTCTGGGGAGATCTCAAATGCGCAGTTCATGCTAGACAGCCCAGGAATTTACAGGAACTGGAGGCTTTTTGCCAAGAAGAATAGGCAGCAGAAACATTACTGTGTCCAACAGTTATTACATACAGTTATATGAAAAAGTTTGGGCACCCCTAATAATCTTAAGCTTAATGTTTTATAAAAATTGGTGTTTTTGCGACAGCTATTTCAGTTTGATATATGTAATAACTGTTGGACACAATAATGTTTCTTCCTTGAAATGAGGTTTATTGTACTAACAGAAAATGTGCAATCTGCATTCAAACAAAATTTGACAGGTGCATAACTATGGGCACCCTTATCATTTTCTTGTTTTAAATACTCCTACCTACTTTTTACTGACTTACTAAAGCACTTTTTTTTGTTTTGTAACCTCATTGAGCTTTGAACTTCATAGCCAGGTGTATGCAATCATGAGAAAAGCTACTTAAAGTGGCCACTTGCAAGTTGTTCTCCTGTTTGAATCTCCTCTGAAGAGTGGCATCATGGGCTCCTCAAAACAACTGTCAAATGATCTGAAAACAAAGATTATTCAACATAGTTGTTCAGGGGAAGGATACAAAAAGCTGTCTCAGAGATTTAACCTGTCAGTTTCCACTGTGAAGAACATAGTAAGGAAATGGAAGAAGACAGGGACAGTTCTTGCTAAGGCCAGAAGTGGCAGGCCAAGAAAAACATCAGAAAGGCAGAGAAGAAGAATGGTGAGATCAGTCAAGGACAATCCTCAGACCACCTCCAGAGAGCTGCAGCATCAACTTGCTGCAGATGGTGTCACTGTGCATCGGTCAACTATACAACGCACTTTGCACAAGGAGAAGCTGTATGGGAGAGTGATGCGAAAGAAGCCGTTTCTGCAAGCACGCCACAAACAGAGTCGGCTGAGGTATGCAAAAGCACATTTGGAGAAGCCAATTTCTTTTTGGAAGAAGATCCTGTGGACTGATGAAACCAAGATTGAGTTGTTTGGTCATGCAAAAAGGCGTTATGCATGGCGGCAAAAAAACACAGCATTCCAAGAAAAACACTTGCTACCCACAGTAAAATTTGGTGGAGGTTCCATCATGCTTTGGTGCTGTGTGGCCAATACCGGCACCGGGAATCTTGTTAAAGTTGAGGGACGCATGGATTTCACTCAATATCAGCAGATTCTTCACAATAATGTTCAAGAATCAGTGACAAAGTTGAAGCTACGCAGGGGATGGATCTTTCAGCAAGACAATGATCCAAAACACCGCTCCAAATCTACTCAGTCATTCATGCAGAGGAACAATTACAATGTCCCCAGACCTGAATATCATTGAACATCTGTGGGATCATTTGAAGAGGGCTGTCCATGCTCGGCGACCATCAAACTTAACTGAACTGGAATTGTTTTGTAAAGAGGAATGGTCAAAAATACCTTCATCCAGGATCCAGGAAATCATTTAAAGCTACAGGAAGCGACTAGAGGCTGTTATTTTTGCAAAAGGAGGATCTACTAAATAATGTCACTTTTCTGGTGAGGTGCCCATACTTATGCACCTGTCAAATTTAGTTTGAATGCAGATTGCACATTTTCTGTTAGTACAATAAACCTCATTTCAAGGCAGAAACATTACTGTGCCCAACAGTTATTACATATATCAAACTGAAATAGCTGTTGCAAAAACACCAATTTTTATAAAACATTAAGCTTAAGATTAATAGGGGTGCCCAAACTTTTTCATATAACTGTATATCAAACTGAAATAGCTGTTGCAAAAACACCAATTTTTATAAAACAATAAGCTTAAGATTAATAGTGGTGTCCAAACTTTTTCATATAACTGTATATACAGTACAGACCAAAAGTTTGGACACACCTTCTCATTTAAAGATTTTTCTGCATTTTCAAAACTATGAAAATTGTACATTCACACTGAAGGCATCAAAACTATGAATTAACACATGTGGAATTATATACTTAACAAAAAAGTGTGAAACAACTGAAAATATGTCTTACATTCTAGGTTCTTCAAAGTAGCCACCTTTTGCTTTGATGACTGCTTTGCACACTCTTGGCATTCTCTTGATGAGCTTCAAGAGGTAGTCACCGGAAATGGTTTTCACTTCACAGGTGTGCCCTGTCAGGTTTAATAAGTGGGATTTCTAGCCTTATAAATGGGGTTGGGACCATCAGTTGTGTTGTGCAGAAGTCTGGTGGATGCACAGCTGATAGTCCTACTGAATAGACTGTTAGAATTTGTATTATGGCAAGAAAAAAGCAGCTAAGTAAAGAAAAATGAGTGGTCATCATTACTTTAAGAAATGAAGGTTAGTCAGTCTGAAAAATTGGGAAAACTTTGAAAGTGTCCCCAAGTGCATTTGCAAAAACCATCAAGCGCTACAAAGAAACTGGCTCACATGAGGACCGCCCCAGGAAAGGAAGACCAAGAGTCACCTCTGCTTCTGAGGATAAGTTTATCCGAGTCACCAGCCTCAGAAATCGCAGGTTAACAGCAGCTCAGATTAGAGACCAGGTCAATGCCACACAGAGTTTTAGCAGAAGACACATCTCTTCAACAACTGTTAAGAGGAGACTTTGTGCAGCAGGCCTTCATGGTAAAATAGCTGCTAGAAAACCACTGCTAAGGACAGGCAACAAGCAGAAGAGACTTGTTTGTGCTAAAGAACACAATCAATGGACATTAGACCAGTGGAAATCTGTGCTTTGGTCTGATGAGTCAAAATTTGAGATCTTTGGTTCCAACCACCATGTCTTTGTGCGACGCAGAAAAGGTGAACGGATGGACTCTACATGCCTAGTTCCCACCGTCAAGCATTGAGGAGGAGGTGTGATGGTGTGGGGGTGCTTTGCTGGTGACACTGTTGGGGATTTATTCAAAATTGAAGGCATACTGAATCAGCATGGCTACCACAGCATCTTGCAGCGGCATGCTATTCCATCCGGTTTGCGTTTAGTTGGACCATCATATAGTTTTCAACAGGACAGTGATCCCAAACACACCTCCAGGCTGTGTAAGGGCTATTTGACCAAGAAGGAGAGTGATGGGGTGCTACGCCAGATGACCTGGCCTCCACAGTCACCAGACCTGAACCCAATCGAGATGGTTTGGGGTGAGCTGGACCGCAGAGTGAAGGCAAAAGGGCCAACAAGTGCTAAGCATCTCTGGAAACTCCTTTGAGATTGTTGGAAGACCATTTCCGGTGACTACCTCTTGAAGCTCATCAAGAGAATGCCAAGAGTGTGCAAAGCAGTCATCAATGCAAAAGATGGATACTTTGAAGAACCTAGAATATAAGACATATTTTCAGTTGTTTCACACGTTTTTGTTAAGTATATAATTCCACATGTGTTAATTCATAGTTTTGATGCCTTCGATGTGAATGTACTATTTCCATAGTCATGAAAATGCAGAAAAATCTTTAAATGAGAAGGTGTATCCAAACTTTTGGTCTGTACTGTATATGTGTATATATATAATAATAATAATCTTTATTTTTTTACAGCACTAACATATTCTGCAGTGCTTTACATGCATTATTGTCACTGTCCCCATTGGGGCTCACAATCTAGATTCCCTATCAGTTTGTCTTTGGAGTGTGGGAGGAAACCGGAAAACCCTTGCAGATGTTGTCCTTGGTGGGATTTGAACCCAGGACCCCAGCCCTGCAAGGTTACAGTGCTAACCACTGCACCACCGTGCCGCCCATATATGTATTCACACACACATGTGTGTACAACCATGGCTGAAAGTGTTGGCACCCTTGAAATTGCTCCAGAAAATGAAGTATTTCTAGCAGAAAATTATTGTAATTACACATGTTTTGTTACACACATGTTTATTTCCATTGTGGGTATTGGATCAACAACAATAAATGGGCTGGACAAAAATTGTTGGCAACTTTCAAAAATTGTAGGTAAGCTACTTTGTTTTGAGGATGTGATGCTTATTCAAACTCACCTGTGGCAAGTAACAGGTGTGGGCAATATGAAAATCACATCTGAAACCAGATAAAAAAGGAGAAGTTGACTTAATCTTTGCATTGTGTGTCTGTGTGTGCCATACTAAGCATGGAGAACAAAAAGAGGAAAAAAGAATTGTCTGAGAACTAGAGAACCAAAATTGTTGAAAAATATTAACAATTCCAAGGTTACAATACAAGTCCATCTCCAGAGATCTAGATGTTCTTTTGTCCACAGTGCACAAAATAATTAAGAATTTACAGCCCATGGCACTGTAGCTAATCTCCCTGGACATGGATGGCAGAGAAAAATTAATGAAAGGTTGCAACACAGGATAGTCCAGATTGTGGAGAAGAAGCCCCAATCAAGTTCCAAAGAAATTCAAGCTGCCCCGCAAGCTTAGGGTGCATCAGTGTCAGAGCAAACTATCCTTTCACATTTGACTGACCTCACTGCTTACACAGAGACATAAAAAAGCTAGACTACAGACTGCATTAAAAATGTGGCTGTAAAACATCAGTATTCATGCTCTATGACTAAGGGCGCAGTAGGTGTCAGAAATGCGCCAGAGCGGTTCCTGTACATCATCATCCTTCTATGGATTTTAAAAGATATGTATTTGGAATAAAGCTTGAAGACTTTTTATTATTGGATGTTCCTCTCCATCTTTTTTTGTATAGGCCGTAGTGCTGTTGACATAATGTCAAGACTATGAGAGACTCCAGGAGCAGTGGTTGAGAATCGGTGTTGGAATTAGAAAGAGTAACTAAAGCACAATGGACTGTTTGGTTACATTACAAGTTTGAGCAAAGGCTGTTTTTAATAGCACTGTTCTACAGCCAAATTGGTTCAGAGACAAAAACAGTTGAACTCAACTAAGTTTGTGGTGCTGAAAACAAATATGATGCTTACATTTCCTGATTTGCTCTAA
The DNA here is from genome assembly GCF_046119375.1 of Phyllobates terribilis. NCBI lineage: Eukaryota > Metazoa > Chordata > Amphibia > Anura > Dendrobatidae > Phyllobates > Phyllobates terribilis. The sequence goes on from NW_027362772.1 coordinate 143,105,206, forward strand.
TTTTCAAGATCCAGAGGAGATTGTAACTACTTTTGACACTTTTCATACAGGCTTATAGAAAAATTGTGCCTTTACTATTACATCATTATTATTTCATTGTTAGTAGCTTTTCTATTACATCTGTTACGGATCCGGGTGGTGGAACCTCTGTGCTGCGGTGCAAGGAGTGACCAGAGGGGCATAACTAGGTATCAACTTGGACTGACCAAGGTCGCACGGCGGCTCAATAGACTCCGTGAACCAGGGAAGGACCGAGCAGAGGGACCAGGTGCTACTCTTGACCAGTCCTTGTATGAGAGCAGGTGACTCCCATGGGTCAGAAGGCAGGGGCTGACCGGTAAAGCAGATGAGCATGGCAGGCAGGTTGATGGCTGATCTGGGAAGACGGACTAGCAGACCCCACGGGTAGCTGGCAGGAACCTCCAGGTAGGCTGGCTGGTAGGCACGGCAGGTAACTGGTACATTCTCCGGGTAGGCAGGCAAGCCTGGCCCATAGACAGACTGGTGGGTTAGGACCATAAGCAGACCGTTGGCTGAAGAGTGTACTTGGCAGGCGGACACAGGTAGACTGGCTGGCGGACTGGACTGGTAGTCAGGCTGTCGGACTGGACTGGTAGTCAGGCTGGCGGACTGGACTGGTAGTCAGTCTGGAGGACTGGACTGGTAGTCAGACTGGCGGACTGGACTGGTAGTCAGGCTGGCGGACTGGATTGGTAGTCAGGCTGGCGGACTGGATTGGTAGTCAGGCTAGTGGACTGGACTGGTAGTCAGGCTGGCGGACTGGACTAGTAGTCAGGCTGGCGGACAGGACTAGTAGTCAGGCTAGCAGTGGGACCAGAGGGCTGAAGCAGAGTTTAGAACACAGAGCTACAACCTTGCACGGGCACCTCCAATTTGGAGGAGGTGCCTTTTATATGAGAGGTCCTCCGGCCATTGGCCGGGGACTCCTTAGGACGGCGCGCGAGGCCCCTTTAAGAGGGAGGGAGCACGCGCCCTAAGCACAGTGCTCGGGAAGCTGTGCTCGCCGGCAGCAGCAGCAGGAGGGCCGGAGGACGCCGGGCCCGGAGCGCGGCGGTAAGGGGGGCGGTGTCTCTGCCTATCAGGGGGCAGAGACGCCGATGCTACACCATCATCTATTTAGTCTATTGAGCCTTCAGTATTCTATCATCTTAGGATGACCAATCAAAAAACGCCAACTCAGCTCTGATGACGTTTTAAATGCTCTCTTTGTAAGGTATATAGTTTCAGGATTTCTTAGCTTAGTTTCTTAGCATATTGATATATTTCTATGTTTTTTCAGATATGACTTTTTCTTTCATTAATAAAGCGGATAGTTTTTGCTAATTTGCGTAGAAGTTACTTTTATGTCATGAATGCGAAACTTGACTACTATGATAAGGAAAGCGTAGAACCTGTATTTTGGCTGCAGCTTAGGAGATCAGGACAAGAGTTGGGTTCCACACATATTCCGCAATAGACGCAGTGGTTTCAAGGGAAGAGGAAATCTATGCCTTTTACAGGCTCAATGATCTGGAGAGAGCCAACCCATCACACTACCAATTGCTATTTCTGCATGGTGACCCCGATTAGGAAAGAAGTTTGAAGGTAAAAATGGACTTTACAGTATCTAAACATTCCATCTGCAATACACCCAGTACCAAATACAGAAGAACTGCCGGTTCCAAAAGCACCAGAAACATTTTCAGTTGAGTCACGTGAGAAAGAAGAGGGCGCTTGGTGTCATGAAGCATCTTCCTCTCACGACCCAGAAGTTCTGTCAGCAATCTCAACTGAGCCACACCATATAACACAAAGTGAACTGAAACTGAACGATCTTGTTAGAGATTTAGACCTTCCCAAGAGTAAGGCTGAGCTCTTAGGGTCCAGGCCAGAGCAGTGGAATCTCCTTGAGGGGGATGTTCTTTGTTCTGCAACAGTGATAAAGATCTTGTTCAATACTTCTTCATGGAGGGTGATCTTGTGGCATGCAACAACATCAACAGTTTAATGGAAGCTCTGAAAATAAGTCATAATCCAGAGGAAAGGAACGATTCGTCCAAAAGAAGCCTAAAAGCCGTTTTGCTACATAATGACTTTCAATATCAGTTGGTTATGCAGTCCACATGAAAGAAACCTATGACAACATAAAACAGCTGTTACAGGTGTCTGAACTACGACCAACATTTGTGGCCCCTATGTGGTGACTTAAAGGTGATTGCCCTTTAATTTGGTCTCCAGGGTGGATAGGTGCAGTAGGGTAATAGACTATTAAAACATAACTTTTAATCTAGATATTACTAAAAATCATATAAACACTAATTACTTAAAAGTACAAATATTCAGATAGTGCACACCTAAATCCACTTCAAACCGATTGTGGAGATTGACTCTGCATTATTTACCAATGTTGGATGGGTGATCAACCAAGCTTGATCATAGTGCTGGTAAGGTGTGGGATTAAGCGGTCAATCGCCCATGCATCCAAAGGAGACACATTGTTCAGTTCAAGTGGACATAGAAATTATGGTACCCTATGGGTGCCTATAAGGATTTAGGACAGAAATGATAATTAATCACAAATATGAGTACCATAATTATATTCTTATGAGTTACTGCCTATTCACAATGCACTTATAACTCTGGCAGTCATGTTTGAATAAGTAGCAATGGTGAATTCACAATATATAAAAAAAGTTAATATTAGAGTGGAACGTCCTCACCCATTAGTGGTGGAGTGATGATGGTGTGGTAGTAGCGGTGCTTCAGGCGGTATCCTGCAGATATCATAGGTAAGTCGCCTGGTTCTTCCACCATAGAATCCCTGTATGGTCTGCACTGACCTGAAACCCATTTTGCTCCTGCCCTTTCAAGGGCAGTCCACAGCTAAATGCTACAATATTTGGCCCTGCATTCTCCCTTTACGTTTATCGTATGTCCTGACGCATTTCTTCCAGAGGAGTCATCAGGGAACGTTTACACATAGTGCAAATTGGAGTCTATGCTATTGTGCTGAAAAGAGCAATTTCTGTCTCCACTATCTCTGAGCGAAGCTCCAGGGTGGATACACAATGTGCTGCATCTTTCTGTATGTGGGATAGTCGTGCAAGAGAATATCACTACAATAAAAGAGACTGGCCTCTCCGAAATTCATTTCACCGAGGGAATAAAAATGTCCTGCATCCAGCATTTGTTGACCCACATAAGAGTTTGTTACCATCATTGCATACCAAGTTGGGCATAATGAAGAACTTTATAAAGGCAATGGATAAAAATGCAAATGCATTTAAGTATCTCATTGATAAATTTCCAAGATTGAGTGAAGCAAAGATGAAGAAAGGAGTCTTTATTGGACCTCAGATTCGTAAGCTTCTTCAAGATGAGGAGTTTCTCCATTTGTTGCAGGGCAAGGAAAAGGCTGCATTGGTAGCATTCGCACTAGAAGTAACTAATTTTTGCTGAAACTCAAGACCAGATAACTATTAACTGTTGGTGGAAAATCTCCTCAAAACATATAAGGATCTTGGCTGTAACAATTCCTTAAAGATTAATTTCTTACATTCGCATTTAGACTTTTTTTCCACCAAACTGCGGAGCAGTGAGCGACGAGCGCGGCGAGAGATTTCACAAATATATTGCGGCTATGCAGAAAAGATATCAAGGAATATGAAATTCATCAATGCTTGCAGATTACTGTTGGCAATTGTAAGCGATGATCTGATACAGGAGTACAAGAGACAGGCAAAAAAGAGTCGTCACTCAATGAGGACCACATTTTGTAGTGCAATTTCTGTAACTGTTATGTAACTGTTTATAATTCGCAATAGTGTTTAGACATGTTTAAGTTATTTGAATTGTTGCTAAGTTTCCTCTAAATAAATATCAGAAAATTGGCATAACAAAATATTCTGCATCTTTATATTTGCAAAAATAATAATGTTTCAAAGTACTAAAAAGTTTATGCATTAATTATATGTAGCAGTAGATGGAAAACTCTTTGATATTATAGAAACAAGAGCCAACTAAAAATTTTCATTGTCAGATGTGAATTCATGAGGTCATTAAGAAATGGTTAGTTTCATGACTGAACCTGACAACTTTTGAAAATATGTAGAACAGTATAATTAACTATCACTGACTTTTGAAAATATCTTAAATAATGGCTATTATCTAAAATATAATTGTTCTATTAGCATTCTGTCCATTTAAGTGATGAAATAAGGTCTACAATTCAAGACTGTCCAAGCACTATAAGTAATAACTTTAGCTTGAAGGCAGCTTTTTTTTTGGTGCTAAGAGGTGTCAGGGGTTTCATTCCTAGACTTCCACAGCTTTGAATTACCAAAAAATCAAACCTGAGCAATTCAAGACTTTGTGAACAGATTACCAATCAGTTGCAAATTTTGAATATTCCTAAATACTGATTACTATAGGCTTCCACATCTTTGAATTGCTAATGAACTCATATATGACTGAGTTGTCTTTAATGACTAATTATCTGTGATCGCTAAATATCATTTTCTTAAAGTGGCTACCAGCGGCAATAAATGTTCTACAGAGCTGCTTTTTCTTTTGGGAGCAATTACAATGCTAATGGTGTATTGTGAACTATTCTTTCTTGTTCCTAATTAATTTTTAACAGCTCTTGCATGAGTCGGGGTACAATGCCACCCCTGTATTTAATAATTATAGTGAGATTTAATACCACAATGCAAAAATAAGTACTAGGAGCAAGGATAAAGAAAGATAAAGACAATAGTGTTGTTTCGAGTTGAATGGACACATTTCCTAAGTCCCCAGCTAAAGTATTTAAGAACAACATTAAGGAGTAAGGTGGGATATCTCTTCGATCCAGAAGGACATAAAGAAGGTGAGAGAATGGTAGAAATACAGAGGCTAGGAGAAGTTTAAGACAAGTCATTGAATATGGCTAAGAAGATTAAGTGCTTGCTAAGTGCCAAGAAATTGCCAAAATAACAGATATTGAAGATGGATCTAGAAGATGTAATATTAGGACCTTATGCTTTCTAGAGAAAGAAGATGACGTAGACCAGGAATGTCAAACTTAAACACACAGAAGGCCAAAATGAAAAACTTGGACAAAGTCACGAGCCAACTAGTATACAGTATAATGAGCCCCACGTAGTCCTCCATACAGAATAATGGGCCTCAGATTGTCCTCCATACAGAATAATAAACCCATAGTCCTCCATACAGAATAAAATACCTTAATAGTCCTCCATACAGAATAATGGCCCCACATAGTCATCCATACAGTATAATGGGCCCCACATAGTCCTCCATACAGAATAATGGGCCTCAGATAGTCCTCCATACAGAATAATGAACCCAAAGTCCTCCATACAGAATAAAAGGCCTTAATAGTCCTCCATACAGAATAATGGCCCCACATAGTCCTCCATACAGAATAATGGCCCCACATAGGGATGGCGGTTCTGGTGTCAGGGGCCAAATATAACCACTCTGTGGGCCAAATTTGGCCCACGGGTCGGAGTTTGACACATATGACGTAGACTGTGCAGCCTTTATAAGGAAGTTGAAATGGAGAACATTGAAGCTCTTTCAATTCTTTGAAGCATAGAAATATCCCCTAAGCTCTCAATTTCTCTGGATTTATGAGATTTGTCCGAACATGGGAAGAGTGAAGTGGCCGCTCATTGGCCTCAGGGATTGCTTGACAAAACATTACTCAAAAGGTGCCGACCCTGGAAGTGGAGTATAAGTGTTATTATTTTATTGGGGGCAAACATATGGATTGAGAATGGGTTGTCCAAGTAGTGGACAACCCCTTTAAACTACATGCTAATATGGCAACCTATAGGTACCTGCAATTTCACTTTTGGAGGTAGGAAAGGATGAGAGGGATATGCAGATACTGTGCAGTCTATGGGAATAATTACATTAATTAGCCCATGTATGACTTGTTCACACTCCATTTTTGAGATACATTCAGATGTGTAATTCCTCATCTTTTCTTCTTGGCTCAACATATCCAGAGATGAGTGGCATGGGATTACCAGTAGTGATGAGCGAGCACTAAAATGCTCGGGTACTCGTTGCTAGGGTCGAGGAAATTGGAATACTCGGGTGCTCGACCCGAGCAACGAGCCCAATGTAAGTCTATGGGAAACTCGAGCATTTTTCAGGCGGCTCCCCCCAGCAGTCTGCAGAGGGCCTAAAAATTGCCCAAATCGATGGGAACAGTGCTCAAATGACATGGGGACAGCATGGGAAAGACCCCTGGAAGCATTTCTGACTCGCAGGTCACTTCTGTCAACAACGTTGTCAGAGGTATTACGCCACTTTTACGGACTCACAATAAAACATACCAAAGTGAAACCAAAATGGGCTTTCCTGGGAAATATGTTAAGGAACATCCTTTCCATGACATGTGCAATGTATATAAAGCAAAATAAATAACCAAAAACAAAAATACTCCTCCACAGCTTGGGCTATGTTCACACGTAGCATTTTTGATGCGTTTTTGCACTTTTGCATTGCTTTCAACCAAGACAAATGCGTTCACCAGAAATTTAATTTTAACCTTTTACAACCTTATCTGGCCATGTGGTGTGTGACACATCATCAGACACATGCATACAGTGCTGAAAAGTCATGGGAACAGCATGGGGAAGACCTCTGGAAGCATCTCTGACTCCCAGGTCACTGCCTAAAAGTGTGCCCATCATAAGTGATCCTTGGCGCATGCGAAGATGCCTCCCACCATGAACCTGTCGTTGCAGACTTGCAACAATCACCGTTCACATCCTTGTCCCACTGCAGAGTTCAGTTGTCCCTACCCCATTACTTGGAATGCAAGCGCAAGTATGCAGGCAGCCAGCCACCCACCCACAGGCTGCAATACTACTGTATACTGCTAAATTTTTGACAGCTGCTTGCACTTGAAATGTAGCCTTTTAGGCTCGTGGAGGCGGAAGCTTTTCATAACCTCATGCTGGAGGCAGCCGGTTTCCATACTTTGTCCCCAGCCGCCACTATATTTCCCGGTATCGTCTCTGCCTTCCACAAGCATGGGTCCCACAACATTACCCGTGCCCTCCCCAGTGCACTTACTGGGAAGGACCGCCTAACCACAAACACGTGGACAGGTGAATGTGGCCAGGGACGGTACGAAGCCAGTCCACAACTTTTTTTGCTTACAGTTGTATTTAGCTCGGTGAAAGGACTGGCATAGAGGGAAAACCTATCTACCTTGCATGTCATTTCTCACAGGAAGTCCTGTCATGCAGCTTGTTGCAGAAGCAATGGCAGCCCGTACAACATCAACTCGCCCTTGTCCGGTGGTGCTTTGACACACACACATCTTTCTTTGCGCATTTAATTTCTTGAATACAGAGTTGGACAATTGTCTGATCTGTATTGCGGTTTGAGAAATAACATGCATAAGAATGGCCGATCCATATTAGAAAAGCAGCCATAGAGTGTCCGCGAACCTTTCCACACACTTTTCTAAGCCAGGACTGCTTCTCGGCAGGGTTTGACAGGCTCACCAGAGAGCCGGAGACTCCTCCAGCGGGCCCTGGCTTCTCCATCAGGAGAGTTCATAGTGCCGAGGTGAGGCCATGATGATGATAGAGGCAACCATCTGCTTAGTTTTCTGTTACTTGGAATGCAAGTGCAAGTATGCAGCCAGCCAACCACCCACAGGCCGCAACACTAAACTGCCAGATTTCTGGGCAGCTTTTTGCACTTGAAATATGGCCTTTTAAGCTCGTAGAGGTGGAAGCTTTTCACAACCTCATGCCGCCGGCGGCTGGGTGTCCATACTCGGTCCCCAGCCGAAACTATATTTCCCGGTATCGCCTCCGCCTTCCACAAGCACGGGTCCCACAACATTACCCATGCCCTCCCCAGTGCACTTACTGGGAAGGACCGCCTAACCACAAACACGTCGTGGACAGGTGAATGTGGCCAGGGACGGTACGGAGCAAGTCCACAACTTTTTTTGCTTACAGTTGTATTTAGCTGGGTGAAATGACTGGCATAGAGGGAAACCCTATCTACCCTGCATGTCATTTCTCACAGGAAGTCCTGTAAAGCTGTTTTCACTTGAAATGTGGCCTTTTAGGCTCGTGGAGGCGGAAGCTTTTCACAACCACATGCCTCATGCCTCGTGTCCATACTCGGTCCCCAGCCGTCACTATTTCTCCCGGTGTTGTCTCTTTCTTCTACAAGCGCGGGTCCCTGAACATTACTGCTGGTACTTTTCTGTGGGAATTTTCTTGCCTCCTACCAGCCTGGAATATTTCCAGCAAACTATGGTACGACGCCATGGTATTAGCACTACCCCCAGTACCAGTAGCGAAGCCATCCCCAATTTCCTTCTCAAGAATATTATTTAGTAGACTGAGTGGCTGCCCAAATACATTTTCTCACAAAGGAGCTGAAGATAGAGTGGCAGTAGGTGCAAGTTTCTCCAGCCTGTTAGATATTAGAGGGTGTACGGCAGCACATTGGATCAGTGGTTAGCACTGAAGACTTGCAGCACTGGGATCCTGGGTTCAAACCCCAGCAAGGACAACATCTGCAAAGACTTTGTATGCTCTCCCCGTTTTTGCGTGTGTTTCCTCCTCAGTAAAAAAGCAGCCATAGAGTGTCTGGGAACCTTTCCACACACTTTTCTTAGCCAGGACTGCTTCTTGGCAGGGTTGAACGGTCTCATCAGAGAATCCTCTGGTGTGCCTTCGCTTCTCCCTCAGGAGAGTTCATGACAGCGCTAACTTTGCAGCTGCTATGGGGCTCTTGAGCGGGTGAGAAAGGTTAGCCCTCAGAATCAAATCCTCTGGTGGGCACAATGTTTTTCAATCTGAAACAGCTTCTCAGTTGGAGTTGTTTTTCATCACAGCCATATTCTTTAGCTCATTGAAAGGACTGGCATAAAGGGAAATAGTATCTACCCCGGCTGTCATTTCTCATTCACCAGGTTCCGCTCATTATCACACATGACCATGCCTGGCTGTATATTCAGCGGTGATAGCCACAGATCAGGCTGCTGTCTTACAGCTTTCAACAACTCTGCAGCACTGGGCGGTTTGTCAATTAAGCATTAAGCATGTTATCTTCAGCACAGCCTGTTGCCGCTTGGCCAAGGCAGTGCTGCAGTGCTGTCAGCTTGTGACTGATGTGGTCATTTCGGAGATGGAGGAGGAGGTGCATGAGCTGAACAATGTGATTACATTGTTGTTAAATTGGTGATGCTGTTTTTTTATACTAAAGAAAGATCCTATTGTTTTGTTTTTTTAACGTTTTTTTTAAGACAAATGCATTCACCGGGAAATGTCATTTTAACATTTTACAACCTTATCTGGCAATGTGGTGTGTGACACATCATCAGACACATCCTGTTTTATTTATGATGGAGGGACTCTGAAAGTCATGAAGCCTATTTTTATAGTTTCATCAGACGGCCCTTACTATTCTTAAAAGGCCAGCAGTCGGCCCTAGCTATTGTTAGAGAGCCATCAGCCGGCTATGTTTTGTTGTTCCCATTATTAACAAGTGGGTCTCCTATAATGTTATTGCAGTGGACGCAACCCAATACCCCTTTAAAGAGACATAAAGAAGGGTCTCAGTAAACAAAATGTTCCCATTATAAAGGAGCGGGTCTCCTATAGTGGTAAGGCACATGCTGTGACTGCTAGGGCTGCCAAAATTTGGAAAAAAAAACACTAAGAATTTAAAGACACATAGAGCAGGGCCACAGTAACAAGGTACAACATGTTCCCATTAGAAAGGAGAGGGTCTGCTATACAGTTATAGGGTATGCAGTGAGTCCAACGGCTGACCAATTTTATCAAAAACTCCACTAAGAATTTAAAGACACACAGAGCAGGGCCACAGTAACAAGGTATGACATGTTCCCATTAGAAAGGAGAGAGTCTGCTATACAATTATAGGGTATGCAGTGAGTCCAACGGCTGACCAATTTTAGGAAAAACACCACTAATAATTTTAAAGACACACAGAGCAGGGCCACAGTAATGACAAATTCCCATTAGAAAGGAGAGAGTCTCCCATAGTGTTGGCGTATGCAGTGAATGCAAGTGCTGCCAAAAATTTGGAGGCACTTCAATGACCCTTGGAAGAGACGTGGAGGAGGGCCTCATAAAAAAATGTTCCAATTAGAAAGGAACGGGCCTCCTATACTTGTAATGCCCATGCACTAAGTGTCTGGGCTGACAAACATTTACCCCTGGGGGGTATACATGAACATACTGTGTAAAAATTTTTTTTTACGGGCATCATAAACACCCTTTACAAAAATTAGGTGGGTGTTGCATCACGGACCACGGTCACTCTGGTGATATGGTGGTGGAGGATGAGGAGAAGGAGGAGGACAAGAGCAAATAGCCAAAATCAGGAAGCGTATACCCATGTGTGGGTGTGAAAAGGTGCATGGGAATACACCTCTCAAGAAAAGACACTGGATTGGAGTTTATGTTATGCTGCTATCATTCAGTGGTGTTGAGAAGTCTGGCCCAATCCAGCCCTTGTTCATTTTTCTAAGAGTCAGCCTGTCAGCATTTTCAGTTGACAAGCGGATGTGCTTATCAGTTATAATTCCACCAGCGGCACTAAAAACCCGCTCTGATAAAACGCTGGCGGCAGAGCAGGCCAGGACCTCCAAGGCATAGAGAGCAAGTTCATTCCACGTATCCAGCTTGGATACCCAATAATTATAAGTCGCAGCGGAATCACGGAGGACGTTGGTACGGTCGGCAAGGTACTCCCTCAGCATCTTCCCAAACTTTGCACTCCTTGTGAGAGTACTCCGCGCCTCAGGGCTTGTCCGATGGGAGGGTCTGAGAAAACTCTCCCAGAACTTTGACAGTGTTCCCCTGCCTCTGCTGGATTGAAGTTGTGTCTCTCTCGCCTGTGCTCCTTGGTTGTCCAACGAAGTGTGCCCTCTGCCGCCAGCGTTTTCATATGGGAATTTTTTTAATAATATCGCAACAAGGGCCTTCTGGTACAGCCCTATTTTTGTAGACCTGTTCGCCACAGGAATAAGAGATATAAAGTTCTCCTTATAGCGTGGGTCTAGAAGTGTCACCAACCAGTAATGAAGGTCACCCAAAATTTTGAGAACGCGAGGGTCATGGGAAAGGCAGCGTAACATAAACTTGGCCATGCGTGCCAGACTACTAACAGGCAAGACTTCCATGTCATCACAAAGAGGATGACTGACCATGCTCTCCTCCTCCTCCTCCTCTTCTCTGTCCTCTGGCCATCCACGCTGAACAGATGGTATGACAGCTGTGCAGGTAGTACTGTCTATAGTGCATGAAACTAACTCCTGTCCTTCCTCCTCCTCCTCCTCCTCTTCCTCATTGTCACCCAATCCACGTTGGGATGAGATGAGGCTTGGCTGTGTCTAATCACCCTGTATGGTTCCTTGCTCCATCTCATCGTGCTCCGCCTGCAATGCATCTTCTTTAATTGTGAACAGAGAGCGTTTTAGAAGACAGAGAAGCGGGATGGTGACGCTAATTATGGCATCATTGCCGCTCACCTTCTTGGTGGAGTCCTCAAAGTTTTGGAGGATGGTACATATGTCTGACATCCATGTCCACTCCTGAGGTCTTATGTGTGGAGTCTGAACTGAAAACCGATGGCCTTGTTGATGCTGGTACTCAACAACTGCCCTCTTCTGCTCACAAATCCTTACCAACATCTGCAGTGTAGAGTTCCAACGCATGGGGACATCACACACCAGTCTGTGAGCCGGAAGCTGCAAACGCTGCTGAAACACTGCAAGGGCGGCGGAAGCTGTAGCTGATTTTCTAAAATGGGCACACAGGCGGCGTACTTTAACAAGCAGATCCGGCAGCTCAGGGTAGGATTTCAGAAACCGCTGAAACACGAGGTTAACACATGGGCCAGGCATGGCATGTGTGTGAGCTCGCCTCGCCTCAGAGCCACCACCAGCTTCTGGCCATTGTCACACACGACCATTTCTGGCTGTAGGTTCAGCGGTGTGAGCCACAGATCTGCCTGCTCTCTCAGAGCTGTCCACAACTCTTCAGCATTGTGTGGTTTTTCACCTAAGCATATTAGCTTCAGCACAGCCTTTTGCCGCTTGGCCGAGGCAGTGCAGCAGTGCTTTCAGCTTGTGACTGATGTGGTCATTTCGGAGATGGAGGCTGAAGAGGAGGAGGAGGCTGAGGAGGATGAGGTGCAGGATCTGTAGACCATGGAGGCAACCCTGATTGTCCTAGAGCCCACAAACCTTAGCGTCGGGAGGACGTGTTCCGTCCCAAGGTTCAACTGGGTCCCGGCTTCCAGTATGTTAACTCAGTGTGCCGTCAGCGAGATGTACCGTCCCTGCCCACAAGCACTTGTCCACTTGTCCATGGATAGGAGAACTTTAACGGTAACTGCGTTGTTGAGAGCACGGCTAATGTTTTGGGACACTTGCTTGTGTAATGCGGGGACGGCACACCGGGAGAAATAGTGGCGGCTGTCGACCGAGTACCGAGGTACGGCCGCCGCCATCAGGTTGCGGAATGCTTCCGTCTTCACGAGCCTAAAAGGCAACATTTCGAGAGCAAACAGTCGTGAAATGTGAGATTTAGTAGTGTGGCCTGTTGGGCGTTGGTTGCATATTTGCGCTTGCGTTCCAAGGACTGGGGTATGGACAACTGAACGCTGCACTGGGACAAGGACATGGACGTGCTTCCTGATGCTGCTACTTGAGAGTGTGCAACGACAGGTGCAGTGCAGGAGGCATCTTCGCATGCACCATGGACAGGGGATTGGCTTGCATGCACAACAGCGGAAGAAGCAATGGTGCCACCCGCAGACACTGTTCCTGGACCCTGGGGTTTGGCCCACAAAGTCGGGTGCTATGCTGCCATGTGCCTGATCATGCTGATGGTGGTCAGGCTGGTTGTTTTGCCACCACTGCTGATGCTGGCCTGGTAGGAGGTGCAAATGGCCTTTTTGGGGTTGTCGGCAGAGTCTTTAAAAAACAACCAGACTCAGGAAGACCTAACAGTTGTACTGGCAACTTCCTTCGTGTTGGTGCTACGGGGATCGGTTGCCTGCCTTCTGTCTGCGGCCACCAACCTGCTACTTCCTGCCTGTTGGGGTGCTCTGCCTCCCTCCCCCTGTGTGCTGCTGTACTCTCTCTGCATGTCCTCCTGCCAGGTTGGGTCAGTTACTATATCATCCACCACCTCATCTTCCACTTTCGCACCCTGGTCCTCCTCCTGACTTTCTGGCAATTGTGTCTCATCATCTTCCACCTCTTGTGACACTTTCCCACCGTCGCCTTCGTGTGACCGTGGCTGCTCAAATATTTGGGCATCTCTACACGCGATCTCCTCTTGCCCCGCTTCAAGTGGATCGGGAGAGAGGCCCGAATCTATAAATGGAAAAGTGAACAGTTCTTCAGAGTGTCCAAGTGTGGGATCAGTTGTTTCTGGGTACTCGACATGGTGGGAGGAAGGAGGATCAGGGTGAGGAATATGCGGTCCAGACTCACGGCTACTGAGACTTGACCATGTGGAAGACAGGTGGTGGTGGTGGTGGCTTAGTGACTGGAAGCATTATCTGCTATCCAACCAACAACTTTTTGACACTGCTCTGGGTTCAATAGTAGTATGCTGTGGTCCCCTAGAAATTGGGATAGGAAGGTCAGGCGAGAAGATGTGGGTGTTTGTTATGGCACAATTTCGGCTTGCCCACGGCCTTGTCCTCGGCCTCTGCATGCACCATTACCATCACGTCCAGTTCCCTGTCCCTTGCCACATGCCTTGCCCATTTTAAATGGAGGACGGTATCTTCCACGCTCACTACAAATGACTGAGTTTGGAGCGAATTTATATGTGATCTGGTGTGAATTGCTTCACTGACACACTGAAAGACATTTTTAATGGAGGCCAGAAATGGCAGTATTTTCTGACAAAGTATATGTGATCCGTGTGATGGAGAAAACACAGTTTTAAATACCTGGCCTGTAGGTAACTATTTTGAACCGCAATCTGGTATCAATTGCTTCACCGACACACTGAAACAATTTTTTAATGGAGGCCAGAAATGGCAGAATTTTCTGAAAACGTATATGTAATCCGTATGACGGAGAAAACACAGTTTTATATACTTTGCCTGTAGGTAACTGTTTTGAACAGCAAACCAGTGTCAAAAACTTTGCTGACACACTGAAAAAAAAATTTAACGGAGGCCAGAAATGGCAGTATTTTTTGACAACGTTTATGTGATCCGTGTGACGGAGAAAACACAGTTTTAAATACCTGGCCTGTAGGTAACTGTTTTGAACAGCAATCTGGTGTCAATTGCTTCACTGACACACTGAAAATTTTTTTTAATGGAGGCCAGAAATGGCAGTATTTTCTGAAAACGTATATGTAATCCGTGTGACGGAGAAAACACAGTTTTAAATACCTGGCCTGTAGGTAAGTGTTTTGAACAGCAAACCAGTGTCAAAAACTTTCCTGACTCCCTGAAAAAAAATTTAATGGAGGCCAGAAATGGCAGTATTTTCTGAAAACGTATATGTGATCCATGTGATGGAGAAAACACAGTTTTAAATAGATGGATTTTTAGGGCTGTAATATGGAAAGGACCTAGCTGTATTCTGCGGTGCCAAAAAGCAAATGGAGCAGAAAAAACGTGTTCTCTGGATTGCTTTTTAAGCAAATAATGAGGATTAAGATGCAAAAAAAATTATTCCTGGCCCCTGAGACCTGGGCCTATTTCCAGAAATATCTAACAGCAGCAGCCAACATAACAAGAATGGAGCCTCTTGTCCTATGTGCACTGCAGTCTGCTTTATAAACTGCCTGCCTGCCTATATACACTGCCTGCCTGATATCTCTGCAGATGTATTAGTTAGTCCTCAATAGGACTGTTTTTTAAGATGGATATGTGTAATGTACGGTTTTTCTCCCTACACTACCTTATACACAAGCAAATCTCTCCCTAACGCAGCAGTAGCTCTCACTACACTGTCTGATGCGGAGTGACTGTGACGAGCATGGCGGCGCCAGGTCTGATATAGACCTGATGATGCTGTGCGGCCAGCCAATCACTGTAATGCCCACAACCAACATGGCTACGGCATTACAGTGCATGGCAGGCAATCCCTGCATGTTCATTGGCTCTCTAAAGAGCGCCAAACATGCAGGGAGGGGACCCGAGTTCCCGCCCGAGCAACCCGGAAATACTCGCCGAGCGCCGAGCTTGTCGAGCACCATGATGCTCGGGCGAGTACCGAATAGTGGCGAGCACATTCGCTCATCACTAGTGATGAGCAAGTATGTTTTGTTAACCCTTTCGCCGAGTATACTCGGGCGAGCACCGAATATTTATAGCCTGCTCGGTGATATGTTTGAATCACTCCCGTGTGCATGATTTGCGACTGTTTGACAGTTTTATTACATGTGAGGAATGTGTAAGAAGCAGACATTCCTCACATGTATTAAAGCTGTCAAACCGTCGCAAATCATTCACACGGGAGTGATTCAAACATATCACCGAGCACGCTATAAATATCGGTGCTCGCCCGAGTATACTCGGCGAAAGGGTTAACAAAACATACTCGCTCATCACTACTCATCACTAATTACTAGCTTTAAAAAGCATGCAGACAAAATTCTATTGGGAATTATGTATATTGTATGCGCCTATATATGACCAACATGTGGTTATTATGATGTAAATTGCAACCTGTCAAGGGTTTCACAAGTCGGTTGTAATAAATATATTGAATTCTTATTATAAATATTTTATTGAAAGTTAAGGGGACTAACTTATCTCTAGAGCCACATTGATTAAGCATATGTCAAAATAGTGGTTTTTGACTGCAAATCTGCGAGACAACTCTCTAGGACTAATGGTTTGTATGGACATTGAGCACATTGCTAAATATATTATCCCATTAGGGATGCAGACAATTTTTGTATTTTGTGGTTTAATTTTTTCCTTCTGTTCTTCAAAGAGCCATATTTTTTTTCATCGACATAGCCCTATGAGGCCTTGTTTATTGTGAGACAAATTGTAGTTTTATTGACTTTATTCATGTTACCATATAATTTACTGGGAAATGATAAAAAAAATTCCAACTGAAGTGACAGGGTGACAAAAACACAATTCTATCATAGTTTTTGGAATTTTGCATCAAAGGAGATGTTTCCTTTCATTCTTTTAATCTCAAGCTGCAAGCTACTAACTGTACTAACCTCCCTGAACTCTGTTTAAAACAATTTGGTTTGTGTTGCCATAACTTTTTTATTTTTCCATCACTAGAGCTATGTGAGTGCTTTTTTGTTACGCACTAATTGGTAGACTTCAATGGTACCATTTGGGGGTAAATATCATATTTTGATTTCTTTTTATTGCATTTTTTGTTGGTGCCGTGACCCAAAAATAGTAATTTTGCCTTTTTGATTTTTTTTATATTTTTTTAGGTAATTCTTGCACTGGTTAAACAATTTTATATTTAGATAGGTCAAACTTTTATATATGAGAAGATAACAAATATGCTTATTTTACATGTCTTATTTTTAACTAGAAAAATGGGGAGTCATTTTAATTTTTATGTTTTTTACTTTTTTATATCCTTCTTTTTCTTTTTTACTTTCGTAGTGTCCCCTTAGTAACCTTGAACCTTAAATTGATTGATCTCTTGTACTATATAATGCAATACTTAACTATTGCAGTACTTGGTCCTAATTGCAGTATCTTATGAAGCTTTGGCGCAGATTGGGCTTTACACAAGTACCAACATGGCAGTGAAAGGGGGTGATGTGTGACCAGAATGGATGGCTGGATAAGATCGCTCAGGCTAAATGCAGATGTCAGTGATTGATAGCGGCATTTAATTGGTTAACAGCAGTGATCAGAGCTTGCTCTGGATGCTGCTGTCAGAGGCAGATTCTGGCCACTCCATACAGTAGCACTTGCTCTATGAACTGATATATCATGCGGCAGGCAGGAAGGCATTAAGAAATTTTTGTGTCTGTAATTATAATATTGAGAGGGGCTCCCATCAACTTGTCTTTGGCGTATTTTGGACTAGCATGTGCTGACATACCTTTTAGTCACTGCATCGAATTGTGTAATAGAATATGCAATTCTATGGAGAAGTATAAGCTAAAAGACCAGGTACTACAAATATACTACAAATCCATCATGAATATTTCTCCAAACATAATACATAGCACTTCAAAAAATACATGTAAACTGTCAATGTGGGTCTGCCCCAAGGAGGAAGCAAGCGGGGTGAAACGTGCATAGGGGCAGTGAGACCCATCATACCTGCTGCACTTGAACAGACCCACAATGGAAGTCAACCCATAAAGTTCAGGTAAAATTCCTCATATATAATTAACTAAACTTTACAGTGGAACTGGAAAGCTGTGGAATTTTAGTACAGTCTTTGGATCCAGGCAAAACTCAACAGTATAGATAGTAAAGATGTTATGCACTAGCATGGTACTATAATATACACCTATGGAGATTTACCCTTTCTGGTCTACAAAAATTGTCAAGGTATGCAGGTTCTTGATGTCCTTTTAGAGGCATCCCTTCTTTTATATGATTTTATCTTGAATTTTTTATATATTTTTTCAATTAACTTTGATGTTATTTATTCTGAGAACATATAGTATCACAGATTCAATTGGTTTACAAAGATAGTACAAAGTTTGCATTATTTTATAATGCAGTCCTATGGGCAATATAAGCAGCAAATATTACTATATGCCTAGAAAGCAGCATACAATAGAGACTTCCACCAGGAAATATTCAAAATATGAGCAGGGCCTATGTTTTTTTTATGTAGCTGCAGTAAAGAAAATTAACTAATGAAAAAATATATTTAATAGTGATCTACAATAGAAGTTCTGCATGACATTCAAGGGCCATTTATTTTGATGACAAATATCAAACATCTGAGCTTGGGAGTATTTTCTTGATTATGAACATTACATTTATAATGAAACATAAAATATAAATAGTAGATAAAGTAATAAGGATTATCATTTTTAGTAATGACCTTTTCACTGTTAATAATGTACCTTACAGACATTTCATCAGATCTATGAGTCACTACATGGGGCTCTGCAGAAATCCTGTACTTGTTTTACATTTTAATCATAGGTAAGAACCAGATATAGTTCGCCCATCCTTTAGCTATAGCTTTTATATTGTGAACGCTAGAGATAAACAGATCGATATGTGGAATATTGAGTTCAAGTCGAATTTTTCAAAATATCTCTCTCTCGCCTGAAGAGTGTAAGCTCTGATGGTCAGCAGGGTCCTCTCTCTTTCTCCTGTAGAGTGTAAGCTCTGATGGTCAGCAGGGTCCTCTCTCTCACCTGTAGAGTGTAAGCTCTGATGGTCAGCAGGGTCCTCTCCTGGACTGTGTAGTCTCTTATGATCAGCAGGGCCCTCTCTCCCTTCTGTAGAGTGTAAGCTCTGATGGTCAGCAGGGTCCTCTCCTGGACTGTGTAGTCTCTTATGATCAGCAGGGCCCTCTCTCCCTTCTGTAGAGTGTAAGCTCTGATGGTCAGCAGGGTCCTCTCCTGGACTGTGTAGTCTCTTATGATCAGCAGGGCCCTCTCTCCCTTCTGTAGAGTGTAAGCTCTGATGGTCAGCAGGGTCCGCGCTCTCACATCTTGAGCGACTGCTCAGTGAGCTTAGACAACAGAACCGTATTTGAGACAGAGAACAGGGTCTAGAGTGACGAGGCCAAAGTAGCAACTGGGGAAAGGGAAAAGAAAATGGTGGAGCACCGAATGGTGGGCTGCGACGACAGTGACAAAGGTAAATGGTGAGTTGAGTATATTTTTTTTCTTTTTTTTATATATCCTATGTATTTTCAGCATATTCCAACAAGTAATAATAAATATAAAACCGCAGTAAATAGTCATTTTGCATTTTTTCTGATGGCACTTTTCCAAGAAGAAAATAACAATGATTTCATTCTATTTCAATTTAATAAAATGAAAGAAACATAAACAGCAAAAATCCAGAAAACCACATTTCATTCAATGTGTTCATAATAAACGCATTTGCACTGCCACATTTTTTTCCATAATCTTTGATGTATGTTATTGTCTCATCTTGCGCTCCTTAATGACCAATTGCAGCACAGAAAGAACCAATATATGGTGTTGTAAAACAAAGTATTATACAGTCACAACCTCTCCTTCACTATATTGCAGCTTATTCTGGATATTAAGCCCTGTTTCAAGCCTAGGTATATTTTGAGACGCATGTATTATTTGAAAGCTGCCAGTGACATTTTAAAAGGTCATTTTTTGGATAGGTCTGTTTCTCTTTTGGCCTTATCTACAAAACAGAGTTAGAAAAAAATTTATATTTTCAGTAGAATAAAAATTTACTTGTAGGGTGCACAAATGTTTGATCTTTGTAAAGAAGATGGCAAAATGTTTTTAAATTGATAAAAAGAAGCATAGCTACAATATGTGAATACTTTCATCTGCTGCACTAAGTTTCCTTGGTCGGCCATTGCGTCTTCGGTTTTTGATATTGTCTTCTTCTTGGAGTTCTCAAAATTGATAAATACAGTCAGATACTTATCCATCATGCAATACCATCAGGGAGGTGAAGGTTTGGCTCCAAATTTATGCTGCAGAAGGACATTGACCGCAAACACACAGCTAATATCATTCAGAATTATCTTCAGTGTAAAGAAGAACAAGGAGTCCTGGAAGTGATGGTATGACCCCACAGAACCCTGATCTCAATATTGTGAAGACTGTGAGAGATTACATGAAGAGACAGAAGCATTTGTGCAATCCTACATCTACAAACGATCTGTGGTTAGTTTTATAAGATGTTTGGAACAATCTCACTGTCGAGCTCCCTCAAAAACTGTGTGAAATCGTGCCAAGAAGAATTGATGCTTTGATGCTGTTTTGAAGGCACAGCGTGGTCACACCAAATATTGATTTGATTTAGATTTGTCTATACTTCATTCACTTTGCATTTTGTTAATAAAATACAGTAAAATATTAACACTTCTTACTGTGCAGCATTTTTTACACACCTGACTAAAACTTCTGCACTGTACTGTATATGGCACATCACTCATCTCAATCACAGCAGCTTGAGGACAGGTGACGCCACAGCTTTTGTTGGTAGACGAGGCTCAACAGCGGCTGGAAACTCTGGTTGTAGTCATTGAAGTGGTGAGTTCTATGTGTGGTCATCTTGCTTGTAGGAATTCTCTTTAATGTTGCCAGAGGACCAATCTTTGGCAGTGTGCAGGCTCTGCAGTCACAAAATTAGCCATGTAAATCTCTGCACAAATCAACTAGGAACTATGGCTCTCCATTGGCACATGATTTGCCATAACTTGCCCATGTTGGAAAATAAAACTGGACAGTAATATAAATAAAGCTAAAGCTGTCCTCCTCCTTCTCCTTGTGATTGTCTGTCTGGTAGTAGTGTTGTGCGAACGTGCTTGGGTAAGGTGTTATTCAAGCACGCTCGAGTCCTAACTGAGTATCTTCAGCGTACTCACAAAATATGTTCACGTCACCACAGCTGCATTTCTCGCGGCTGTAAGATAGCCACAACACATGCAGGTGTGGCGCCCCTGAGGGTTCAGTCGCCACAGGGGTACTGCACCTCAGATAGAGGTGTGGTATCTCCTCTTCCAAGTAAGGATGGAACATCACCCAGGACCCCACTTCACACTCAACACTCCACCACTCCTGTCCTGTAGGGGGCCTAAATGCACCAGAGTGCTGCCCCGGACCGGGATAGAGGAGATGGGAGGGAACCAAAGATAGGGGGAACCTAGTAGTGGGTGAGGGTAGAGGAAACACTTAACAGTGCACTAATAGAATCATATATAACCAACGGCCATCTTAAGTTCAAGGTCTTTTGATTGTGGTCTTCTGTCAGGGTCCAGCAAGAGTCTGTAGCTGGCAGAAGATTCACGGTCCTCGTTCTCAGGCCTTTAGGTGAGGAGCGGGTCAGACTTAACCAGTGTCTCTGCCCGGTCAGGGTCCCGTTCTAAGAAGGCCTTGGAGGGGAGCAGAGGAGATAGGCTCCACAGGCAAAAGGATCCCAGGGGGACATGGATGGAGCGGAGTCACCACCTGTATTCTTCACTCTGGCCAAGCCAGAGGGATTCCTGCTGCAAAAGGGGTGACCGGCCCCCGATATCTGACTGTGTACTTCACGTCACTGTTGGAAAAGCCCGGCGGCTTAGTGGATCCCAGGGAGGGACACAAGCGGGAGGAGAAGGAGAGAAGAGAGGGAGAAGGAGAGGAACACACCAACGGGGTCTTGATAGGTGCTCCTGATCTACCTGGGAAGTGCTGAACTCCCTTCCTGGTGGCCGCAGCACGCCACGAGAAGCAGAGAGAAGCTTTATAGCGGCTACTTCACTAAAGTGAGTAAAACCTGGATGACTTCATTTACCGTCTCCGCTTGGTTATTCCCGCGCGGCACTGCCCCCCCACCATCCCTCCACTCAGTTCATTCTGACACTGCCCTGAGGCCTACTCCGCCTGTGGGGAGTAGTTCCAACCAAGCTGCCAGAACATCAGCCTCAGAGAACTGTTGCAGCGCTGGTGGCCCCTCACCAGAAACCACAGGTGGCATAGTCGAATAACCACTCATCAACAAGCCCATTATTTTCATGTGACAGCCCTGGGCACGGACCGGGTCACGGCCACGACGATATCCCACATCGCCACCCTACATTGGCCTGGCTCCGGGTACCCCACCGCTCAGGGAGGGCGTCACACAGGGATTGCCTGTTTGTCAGGCAATCTTTGCATGTCTCGTGGCTGCCAAACAGACGCAAGACATGCAGCCGCCTTGATGCAGAAATATTTTGCGAGCACGCTGAAGATACTCGGTTAGGACTCGAGCGTGCGCAGATAACCCCTTTTCCGAGAACATTCACACAACACTATCTGGTAGCCAAGTGGCATCCTCAAATAGTGCTTACTGCTTTTTGTATTCTTCCTATTCTTCCTTTATTGAATAATCAGTTATCCAATTGAGTGACCAGGAATCAGCAATATGTGTATAGGTGGGCTATGGGGGCATTACACTGTGTACAGAGGACTATGAGTCATTATACTGTGTAAAGAGGGGTCACGTGTTACGTGACTAAGGGGTCATTATACTGTCTATAAGGGAGGTATCATAATGTGTGTAGGGAGCTATGGGGCATTATCATGTGTATAAGATGGCTACAGGCCATCGTATCATGTATAGGGGCTATGGGTAGTGATAAGCGAGCACTAAAATGCTCGGGTACTCGTTGCTCAGGTCGAGCAATTTGAAATGCTTGAGCAATGAGCCCAATGTAAGTCTATGGGAAACTCAAGCATTTTTCCGGCGCCCCCTCTTCCCTGGCGGTCTGCAGACGGCCTAAAAATTGCCCAAATCGATGGGAACAGTGCTCAAATGACATATGGGAACAGCATGGAGTAGATACATGGAAGCATCTCTGACTCCCAGGTCACTGCTATCAACAATGTTGTCAGAGTATTACACCACTTTTACAGACTCACAATAAAACATACAAAAGAAGGAAACCAAAATGGATTTTCCTAGGAAATATACAGCATTAAGGAACATTCTTTCCAGGTTAATGTGTTGTATATAAGGCAAAATAAATATACAAAAACAAAAATGCTCCTCCACACCTTGGGCTATGTTCACACGTAGCATTTTTGATGCGCTTTTGCCCTTTTGCATTGCCTTCAATGGTGAAAAATACATTCACCGGTAAATGTCAATTTAACATTTTACAACCTTATCTTGCCATGTAGTGTATGAGACATCATCAGACACATCCTGTTTCATTTATGAAGGAGGGACTCTGAAAGTCACAAAGCCTATTTTCATAGGGCCATCAGGCGTCCCTTACTATTCTTAAAGGGCCAGCAGTCGGTGGGGTTCTTATACTGTAATTGCGTATGCAGTGACTGCAAGGGCTGCCAAAAATTTGGATGAAACCCAATACTAGAGATGAGCGTTGTTCTACTCGAACTGTTCGCCAATCTCAAATTCGAGCTGTTTTGGGTGGTGTTCGAGCCGTTCGGCGAACACGAACAATTTGAGAAAAATTCGGCTGTTCGAGGTTATGTTCGATAACTGTTCGTGCACCAAAATCATAACTGGATTTTTTCTCAGTAATGATGAAAATTAATGTTAATACGCAGTTTGAGTGTACAGCGGGGTGGGGGGAGGGGCAGGGGATGGATCTCTGCAGGAACAATGAAGATCTCCATTTTTTTTTTCTCTTTCCCGCATTTACAGTGGGGAGGTGCAATCTGTCAGCCTATCAGCAGCGCACACACGGAGCGAAGTGCTTTTTTTCACACAAGCAAGGGCATGTGTCATTGGCAGTGTATGTCACATGTCCTTGCCCTATAAGACCAAGCCATTTTCCCCGTCGCCACCATTTTCTCACTGCTGCAGCTGCGTGTTAGACGGCACCGCTGTTGCTGTGTGCGCTATACCTTGTTAATTTCAAGCCAATTTTCGCACAAATCTACAGATAGCTTGGGAGTAGGGAATAGTTGTGATTGCAGTCCTTTTAAGGACTAGGTTACAGCATTTCCTACGACTTTTATCAGGCAGGTCTGTGCTCTTAAATAGATAGATTGTGGGAGTAAAGACTAATTGTAATTGGAGTCCTTTTCAGGACTAGGTTACATCAGTTCCTATCAGTTTTTGCCAGGCAGATCTGTGCCAGTGCTGTGCAAGTTTTTTTCACAGCATTTGGCTGAATCTAGCAAAGCTAATCCTTTTTGGCCTATTGCAGAGTGTGTTAGTCAGTGGAGTAGCCTATCTGTGTTGCAAGATATACCACCTGTGTATAGAATACCAATTTTTTTACTGCACCTAGTGAAGTAAAATCTTTTGGGCATAGCATCATTCTATTAGTCCAGCTATACTGACCTCCATCAGGTTGCAAATTGAATATAATTTTTTTCTGCATCTAGCTCTGAAAAATTATTGGGCTTCTAGCTGTGTGTGGGACTTGTTGTATTAGTCCATCTATACTGACCTTCATCAGGTTGCAAACTGAATATATTTTTTTCTGCATCTACCTCTGAAAAAATATTGGGCTTCTAGCTGTGTGTGGGACTTGTTGTATTAGTCCATCTATACTGACCTCCATCAGGTTGCAAACTGAATATATTTTTTTCTGTATCTACCTCTGAAAAAATATTGGGCTTCTAGCTGTGTGTGGGACTTGTTCTATTAATCCATCTATACAGACATCCATCAGGTTGCAAACTGAATATAATTTTTTTCTGCATCTAGCTCTGAAAAAATATTTGGCCTTCTAGCAGTGTGTGGAACTTTCTCTATTAGTCCATCTATACTGACCTCCATCAGGTTGCAAATTAAAAATAATTTTTATCTGCATCTACAGTACCTCTGAAAAAATATTTGGGCTTCTAGCTGTGTGTGGGACTTGTTCTATTAGTCCATCTATACTGACCTCCATCAGGTTGCAAATTGAATATAATTTTTATCTGCATCTAGCTCTGAAAAAATATTTGGCCTTCTAGCAGTGTGTGGGACTTTCTCTATTAGTCCATCTATACTGACTTCCATCAGGTTGCAAATTGAATATAATTTTTATGTGCATCTAGCTCTGAAAAAATATTTGGCCTTCTAGCAGTGTGTGGGACTTTCTCTATTAGTCCATCTATACTGACCTCCATCAGGTTGCAAATTAAAAATAATTTTTATCTGCATCTACCTCTGAAAAAATATTTGGGCTTCTAGCTGTGTGTGGGACTTGTTCTATTACTCCATCTATACTGACCTCCATCAGGTTGCAAACTGAATATATTTTTTTCTGCATCTACCTCTGAAAAAATATTGGGCTTCTAGCTGTGTGTGGGACTTGTTGTATTAGTCCATCTATACTGACCTCCATCAGGTTGCAAATTAAAAATAATTTTTATCTGCATCTACAGTACCTCTGAAAAAATTTTTGGGCTTCTAGCTGTGTGTGGGACTTGGTCTATTAGTCCATCTATACTGACCTCCATCAGGCTGCAAATTGAATATAATTTTTATCTGCATCTAGCTCTGAAAAAATATTTGGCCTTCTAGCAGTGTGTGGGACTTTCTCTATTAGTCCATCTATACTGACCTCCATCAGGTTGCAAATTAAAAATAATTTTTATCTGCATCTACCTCTGAAAGAATATTTGGGCTTCTAGCTGTGTGTGGGACTTGTTCTATTAATCCATCTATACAGACCTCCATCAGGTTGCAAACTGAATATAATTTTTTTCTGCATCTAGCTCTGAAAAAATATTTGGCCTTCTAGCAGTGTGTGGGACTTGTTCTATTAGTCCACCTATACTGATCTCCATCAGGTTGCAAATTCAAAATAATTTTTTGTCTGCATCTAGCTCTGAAAAAATATTTGGCCTTCTAGCAGTGTGTGGGACTTTCTCTATTAGTCCATCTATACTGACCTCCATCAGGTTGCAAACTGAATATATTTTTTTTCTGCATCTACCTCTGAAAAAATATTGGGCTTGTAGCTGTGTGTGGGACTTGTTCTATTAATCCATCTATACAGACCTCCATCAGGTTGCAAACTGAATAAAAATTTCTTCTGCATCTACCTCTGAAAAAATATTTGGGCTTCTAGCTGTGTGTGGGACTTGTTCTATTAGTCCATCTATACTGACCTCCATCAGGTTGCAAATTGAATATAATTTTTTTCTGCATCTAACCCAGCCAATAGTTTTGGCCTAATACCACAGTTTGGCCACTCAGCTCTGCTCGGTTCCCATCCATTGTTTTTTTGTGCAAACAACTCCAGAGTTGTGAATTAGTTAACCACCAAAATGAGTGGAAAAAGGCCTGCTGCTGGTGGAAAGGGGAATAGGCGTGTTGGGAAGGGGAAAAAAGGTTGTGTCCGTGGGGTAGGTGTTAAAGCAACAGTAACATCTGCAGAAGAAAGACCATCTTCCAGCCAAATTAAAATGTCTACTTCTTTTAGCGGACAATGTGATAAGATCCCTTTCTTACGGCCACGCCAATCGCTACAAATTCCAGATGAGGCACAAAAACAGCAGGTGCTTCAATGGATATCAAGTGCTCCTTTAAGTGGGCTCTCCTCCACATCAACTTCAACATCACAAATACTCCAGTCCTCAAAGGTGTCACCCCAATCGCACTTGCTTCCTCACAGCTCCCAAATCTCCAGCTGCCCGTCTGAGTATGAGTTAGAACAGATGGTTGAGTCTGCAGAGCTGTTTACTCATACTATAGCCTGGGAATCAGAGGTCGACTCCAGCGCTTCTGTGAATCCAGACGAGGAAATGATCTGCACTGATGCCCAGAATCTTTATGAGTCGGATCCAGGACCAGACGCAGAAGGTTCTGACCATAATGTAGACCCTCATTCCCAAACTGTAACTCCTGTTGGTGGAGACAATGAGGAAGACGATGATAAGACTCAAATACCTGATTGGAGCGACAACTTTAGTTTTTTGTCAGGGCAGGAACAGGTTGGCTCTGAGGACGACGGGTGTGATAACGCACAGGGTGATGATGATGAGGTTGGAGATCCCACTTACTGTCCACCCACAGTCAGCCAAGAGATGAGGTCAGCAGAGGAGGTGGAGGAAGATGCTAGTGACGACGAGGTCAGGTTGCGCCTTCCTGGACAGAGACGTAGTACTGGAAGCACGCCAACAACTGCATCCTCAAACACAACTCTGCCTCTCACCACAAGTCGTGGTGGCTCTTCAGGTCGCATGGGTGCTAAGCCTTGCATAGCCTGGGCATTTTTTCAGATCGATAAAGATGACCCAACGTGTGTTATCTGTAACATTTGTCAGCAAAAGCTAAGTAGAGGCCAAAAAATACATAGTTTGAGTACTTCATGCATGAACCGGCACATGGACATGAAGCATAAGTTGCAGTGGGAAGCTCAGTGTGCTACAATGCGGCCTAGCCGGCCAGGCCAACCACCGTCTGCCATATCTTGTGCATCCGCGGCCTCTTCATCCTCTGTGACTGGGGGGACAGCAGTCACACCTGTTTTGGGGCGCAGACCTGCCACCTCTTTACCCGCAACAGCCAGCGTGATTGGCAGGTCATCATTTTCTTTGGAGGTGGTAACACCAGCTGGTGTTGAGCGCTGTCCGACATCGATAGCACCACCTTTGGATCAAGGCAACCTAACATGTCCCCCTGCATCTTCCTCACAGACCGGCAGTTTGCCGGGACACCCTTATCAACCCCGTCTAAGCACAATAGCCAGCCCTCGGTCCCTCAGATGTGGACAAGTAAAAGACCATTTCCTCCTAGCCATGAGAAGGCTAAGAGGTTGAATTTCACCATCTGCAAGCTCTTGGCTACAGAAATGCTGCCTTTCCGCCTGGTGGACACAGAGGATTTTCGAGACCTTATGTCCGTCGCAGTGCCCCAGTACCAGATGCCCAGTCGGCACTACTTCTCAAAGAAAGGTGTGCCTGCGCTCCACCAGCATGTCGCACACAACATCACCGCTTCTTTGAGAAACTCTGTGTGTGACAGGGTGCATTTCACCACAGACACTTGAACAAGTAGGCATGGACAGGGGCGTTACATGTCGCTGACTGGGCACTGGGTAACTATGGTGACAGCAGGACAAGGGGCTGCTGTCCAAGTCTTGCCGTCCCCACGAGTTGTGCGTCAATCCTCTTTATGTCAAAGTTCCTCCACTGCTTCTGCCTCCTCAACCTCCTCTCGGTCTTCCACCTGCACCCAAAGCCTGTCTGGTCATGCCACAAGCTTTCTAACTGCGCAGAAGGGATCCTGCACACCTCCTTACTATGCTGGCAGTAGGGCTCAACGTCATCAGGCGGTTTTTACATTGAAATGTCTGGGAAATGTGAGTCACACAGCTGAGGAGTTGTGGTCAGCTCTGGAGAACCAATTTCATGAATGGTTGTCTCCACTGGACCTGAAACCAGGGAAGGCCATGTGCGACAATGCTGCAAACCTGGGTGCGGCCCTTCGCCGGGGCAATGTCACACACGTGCCTTGTATGGCTCACGTGTTGAACCTGGTTGTCCAGCAATTTTTAGCCCACTATCCCAGACTAGATGGCCTTCTGCAGAGGGCACGGTCGCTGTGTGCTCACTTCCGCCGTTCGCATCCCGCAGCTCAGCGACTTACATCTCTACAGAAGTCGTTGGGCCTGCCACTTCACCGGCTGAAATGCGATGTGCCTACCCAGTGGAATTCAACTCTGCACATGTTGCAGCGACTGTGGCAGCACCGACAAGCCCTGGTGCAATACGTTCTGACGTATAGCCTGGGCCAACGAGATCCAGAGGTGGGGCAAATCACGCTGGAGAAGTGGTCTCAGATCAGGGACCTATGCACCCTTCTGCACAGTTTTGAAATGGCGACGAAGATGTTTAGTGCTGACGATGCCATTATCAGCATGACTATTCCGGTGATTTACATGCTGGAGCACATGTTAAACAGAATTCGGAGTCAGGTGGTGGCACAAGAGGAGGTGGAGGAAGTAGAGGAGGAGGAGTTGTATGCGGAAGGGCTAACATCTGCAAGGTCCAGACGGTCGGCAGCACCAAGGCGGCAGGCATGTGAGGGTGGGGGAGATGGTTTTACCAGGGCGCATGGTAGCAGCCAAACTAGTGAGGAAGGTGCAGGAGCCCAGGAAGAAGTGAAGGACGAACTGATGGAAGACTCATCAGATGAGGGAGACCTTGATCACATTTCTGTTGTGCGAGGTTGGGGGAGAGGACAGAGGAAGGAAGCATGATTGTTACCTCGCCACCAACACAACAGGGACTTGGTGCTCCTGGATGCGCAACACACATGAGTACCTTCTTGCTGCACTACCTGCAACATGACCCTCGAATTGTGAGAATTAGAAATAATCCTGACTACTGGGTTGCCACACTGTTAGATCCCCGGTACAAAAGTAAATTTGCAGAAATTATTCCTGCCATAGAAAGGGATGCACGCATGCAGGAGTATCAGCAGAGACTGTTGCAGAATCTTACATGTGCTTTTCCACAAAATACCAGTGGTGCACGTAGTGAATCTCACAGTTCCAACTTGCCAACCGTGGGACCGTCAAGTGTTCAGCACTCAAACCGTAACAGAACCACAGTATCTGCTGGTAACATCAATTTTGCGGAATCATTTCACCTCTTTTTTAGCCCATCCTTTGCAAGGCCACAGGAGACAAGAAGTCTGACACATAGTCAACGCCTAGAGACGATGGTACAGGAGTATCTCCAAGTAAACATTGAAGCCATGACTGTGTCACTGGACCCTTGCTCTTTTTGGGCTTCCAATCTGGATAAATGGCCGGAGCTAGGCACTTACGCCTTGGAGATCTTGTCATGCCCCGCAGCCAGCGTTCTGTCTGAACGTGTGTTCAGCGCTGCTGGTGGTGTGCTGACAGATAAGCGCACGCGGCTCTCCACTGATAATGTAGACAGACTCACGTTCATAAAGATGAACAAATCATGGATCCGAAACGACTTTTCTACCCCTGTGTCATCCTGGGGAGAGTAAAAGCTTGATGATTGGTTAAAATCACCCTACCAACCGTTTTAAGCTTTCAAATTACTAATCATGTTTATCTGTATCTTGGCTGGAAAATAATTTGGGCTTTGTAGCAGTGTGCAGCACTGATTCTATTAGGCCATCTATAATAAGCTCCACCAGATTTAAAATTACTAATCATGTTTATCTGTATCTTGACCGGAAAATAATTTGGGCTTTGTAGCAGTGTGCAGCACTGATCCTATTAGGCCATCTATACTAAAGCTTCACCAGATTTAAAATTAATAGTAATTTTTAGCTGCATCTAGCCCGGAAAATAATTTTGGGGCTCCGAGATGCGCAAGACACATAAGTGCCTTCTTGCTGCACTACCTGCAGCATGACCCTCATATTGTCAGAATTCGAAGTAATCATGACTACTGGGTTGCCACACTCTTAGATCCCCCAAACTTTTCGATCAACCTTTTCATTTTAATAAAGACCAAAAAAATGGTCATTTTTGAAATTATAAGCATTAGCAGGTTGTTAGAAACTGAAATCAAACAGTTTTCAACTCAAAACTTTAGTCTAGGTGATGTTACATTTTCACATAGGACCCCTTGTTCGAAAGGAGCTTCTGAACTCTCTCGTCCATTGAATTTGTCAGGTTTTGGATGGTTTCTGCTTCAATTGTTTTGCATGAGGACAGAATACCCTCCCAGAGCTGTTGCTTAGATGTGAACTGCCTCCCGCCATCATAGACACTCCTTTTAATGATGCTCCAAAGGTTCTGAATGGGGTAGAGGTCAGGGGAGCATGGGGGTCACACCATAAGTTTGTCCCCTTTTATGCCCATATCAGCCAGAGATGCAGATGTTTTATGTGCAGCATGAGATGGTGCATTATCATGCAAAAAAATCATCTTGCTGTGAAATACACGGTTCTTCTTCTTGAACCATGGCAGGAAGTGCTGTTTGAGAAAATCCACATACATTATGGAGTTCATCTTTAGCGCCTTCAGGGATCCTAAAGGGGCCGACAATCTCTCTCCCCATGATTCCAGCCGAAAACATTACTCCACCTCCTCCTTGTTGGCGCTGTAGCCGTGTTTGCGTGGGGTGTCCATCAACCAGCCATCCTCCACTCCATCCATCTGGACCATCGAGCGCTGCACGGCACTCATCCGTGAACAAAACAGTTTTGAAATTAGTCTTCATGTAATGTTTGGCCCACTGGAGCCGTTTCTGCTTGTGTGAAGTGGATAGAGGAGGTCGACAGGATGGCGTATGCACAGCTGCAAACCTCTGAAGGACCCTGCATCTTGTTGTTCGGGGGACGTTGGAGGCACCAGCAGCTTCAAAAACTTGTCTGCTGCTATGACAAGGCTTTTTTGCCACTGCTCTTTCAACCTGACGTAATTGCCTGTAGGAAAGAGTCCTCAGTTTGCCCTTATCAGCACGCACACGTGTGTACTGTGATTCAGCTACATACTTCTTGATTGCCAAGACACTTCATCCTGATCATCGCACAATGTTGATTGTAGTCATGCCTTGACCTAAACACTCCACAATTTGTTGCTTCTCAGCAGCCGACACATCCTTTTTCTTTCCCATTTTGGCAGAAAATGTAGGCTGCTTAATAATGTGAGACAGCCTTCTTAAGTAGTCTTGCCTTTCATTGGACACACCTGCCAAACTAATTAGCACAGGTGTCTGCAATTGCTTACAGTGATATAAAGAGCCCTGACACACATCACCATCAATGAGTTTAACTGACAAACAAACAAATTCTTCCCTTATCACTCCTAAACACTTTTTGCATAATAATTTGGAACACAGTGTACATGTGCTTTTCCACAAAACACCAGTGGTTCACGTAGTGAATCTTACAGTTCTAACTTGCCAACCGTGGTCTGTATGGAGTTGTTCAATAAAGGGCCCAAAATTAAGATAACATAGATGGGAGAGGTCTCTATGAATAGGAATTTCTAAGTATTTGATACCCTGTGAGGGCCAGGCAAAGGGAAAGTTGGACTGGATGGAATCCTATATGGATTTGGGGAGGGAGACATCGAGGGCCTCAGACTTCGCTGCATTGATTTTAAAATTTGACCATGTAACAAAGTGATCTATCTCAGCCATAACAGCATGGATGGATATATGTGATTGAGTGATATATACTAGGACATCATCAGCAAATAGAGAGCACTTGTACTCGGTGCCTCCCACCTCAATCCACCTAATATTGGGGTTATGGAGAATTGATGAGAGCAGGTGCTCCGTCACTAGGATGTATAAGAGAGGGGACAGAGAACATCCCTGCCTTGTCCCATTGGTGATTGTGAAAGGTGATGAAAATGTTCTGACGCGCCCCCTGGGCCTTGGGACACCCGGAGCCGGACCCTTTTTGGTGGATGCTGGTGGTTGTAGTCTCCGTGGCGGCGACCCGGTTCCGTGGCTCAGGGCGGTCAAACCAGTGGCGGAACTATTTATGTGGTTTTGATGTTTAAATGTCCGACTACGACACCCGTGGATTGCGGTCAGAGTGAACCGCCGCTCCAGGGCAGACCGCTGAGGCTGGTGTTGTGGGTGCAGCAGAGCGTAGCATAACTCCCCACGGGAGGAGTATAGCCTCAGGGCAGTGTATGCGGAGGATGGGGGTGATGGTGCAGGGCAGCAGCAGTAACGACACGGAGTCAGTGATGCAGTCCAGGGCCTTTACTCACAGTTCTTATTATCCAGACCACGTCTGCAGGTAACGGCTGCCCACGTCGTACTGTGCTCACCAGGTGAGGGGCTCAGACAACTCTAAGATAACTTTGGAGCGCTTCACAGGACCCCCTTTGTGTGTCCTTTGTCTGGCCTTTCTTACCAACCCTTCTGTCCGGCTGCCTCGGGTCTCCTCTTGGTAAACTTGGCGCCAGTTTCCCTGACCCTATGTGGTGCCTTCCTAGCGGGTGTAGCGAGGGGCTGCGCCACATAAAATGTCACAGTCTCCTGTTTCTAGCTGAGGGTCGTTTCCTGCCTCCACTAGTTTCGGGGACCAGTCTCCCCCTTTGGCCTGACCCTCTCCACGCAGGTGGATTCGGGCGTGCGGTGGCGACTCGCCCGTCCGCACCCCTGGGATCCCTTCGTTCCTCGTTCCTGGAGCCTTCTCCGCTCCTCTTCCTTCCTTCTCCCTCTTCCAGGCCTGGGCCTCTGTTACTAGGCCCGCCTCCGGAGCAGAGCTCATGCAGAGCCCCTGCTCCCTGCCACTTCTGCTCAGACTTCTCTGCACTGAACTAAGATGGTGCCCACCTTCTATACTCCCTTCTCAATGCACCCAGGAACTGCTTCCTCCCTGCTCCTGCACTACAGGGTTCCCATTCCTCAGTGTTCCCTCCCCCCACTCCAGCCAGGGACAGGGACTGTCGTGCCCATCTCAGGGGCATATTGGTCGCCCTGCCCCACGGCAATGTGGTGTAATGCATGCAGGTGTCGGGTCCTGATCCACACTACATCCTTACCTGAGAGTGAGATATCACACCTCTGGGTGAGGTGCAATACCTCTGTAGCAACCGAGCCCTCAGGGTGCTACAGTTCCATTTATCTTCAGCCTAGGTGACGTATTGCGATACAGGGCCGTGATTTTGGCTATAAAAGGGTCCCCTAGACCCCTACCCCAAGCTTTTTAAGAGAATCATATATGGCGTGCCAGGAAACTCTATGGAATGCTTTCTCAGCATCCAACGAGAGTATCTAATTACAAATTTTTAACTGCATCTAGCCCAGGAAATACTTTGTGCCTAGTAGCAGTGTCTGCTAGTCAGCGGATTATCCCGGCTGTTAAGCAAGCTACACCACCAGTAGTTTGGACACTTAATTTTTTCAAAGGAAATGCTTCGGGACCACGGGATACTCAGTGAAGAGCATCAGGAGGCACCCCAAGGCATAGGGGCTGGGACTGGCAGTAGGATGCCTTGCGGTGGACAGCCGAGCTCGATCCTTATAAAAGCTTTTTAAATGCAGCAGCTTTAGTGGACGCTACTGGAGCTGGAATTACGCGGCTGCTGGCATGAGACTTGCCCTCCAATAGATCCTTGTAAATGGATTTAAAGTGTATTCATTCAAATTAGAGAGACAATTTAAATTAAAAAGCTTAGAGCTGCCTCCACCACAGGGGGGCTCGCTCGACCCACCAGCGGACAGGCACCAGTATTGGGAGAGGGGGGCTTGCCGTCAGGGTTCACCGCAGCTCTGGCACAAACCCGGCGACGCGGAGGTGGCACGGGCAGGAGCGGACTGAACGTGTCGGCTTCTCACTTTTTGGATTTTAGAAGGGCATGACATGCCTATATCTGTGTCTCCCCCTCCTTTTACTCCTCCACCTCTTTTCTTTTCGCATGACTATATGTACTTGTCACTTTTCCATGTGTTAGTTGTGTCTTCTGAGCAGTTTGTCAGCTTTTGGACACCTTTGAAGGTGTTTTCTATGTGTTTCTATGTGTTTTTGTTTGCCTGCCATTGGTTTTAACGGTGTTCGAAGGTGTTCGACGAACAGTTCGACGAACAGTTCGGCGAACACACGGGTGTTCGACGAACTGAACCGAACTCGAACACTACGGGGGTGGCTCAACACTACCCAATACCCCTTTGAAGAGATATAGAGGATGGTCTCAATAAAAAAAATGTTCCCATTATAACGGAGCAGGTCTCCTACAGTGGTAATGCCAATGCTGTGACTGCAAGGGCTGTCAAAATTTTGAAAAAAAAACACTAACAATTTAAAGACACATAGAGCTGGGCCACAGTAACGACATGTTCCCATTGTTACGCTCGCGCCCAGACTGACTGGCGTGAGCGTGATTAGTGATCCCACTGTACCATGAACCGAGGAGTGCCTGGAGGGGCGTAACTAAGTATCAACCCGATCCGACCAAGGTCTCACGGCGGCTCAGTCGACTCCGTGAACCCAGGAGGAACCGAGCAGAGGGACCAGGTGCTACTCCAGGTCAGACACCGGTCACAGCTGTTGACCCACACCGGGGAATGCAGTAACAGGCAGGTTAGACCGGCATGTAGACAGGTGGGTACTGACAAACACGGCTGGTATGCAGACAGGTGGATATTGACAGGCACAGCAGGTATGCAGACAGGTGGGCACTGGCAGGCACGGCTGGCGTGCAGACAGGTGGGCACAGGCAGGTACGACTGATATGCAGAGAGGTGGGTACTGGCAGGTAGAAACGCAGGCAGGATAGGGACCTGTACAGACTGGGACACAGGAATGGAGCCGCAGGTGTGGTAGATGAGCAGAGCAGAGCAAAACCAGCAGATGCGGTAGACAAGCTGAGCAGAGCAAAACCCGCAGATGCGGTAGACAAGCTGAGGAGAGCAAAACCGCAGGTGCGGAAAACAAGCAGAGCGGAGCAAAACCTCAGGCGCAGTGAACAAGCAGAGCGGAGCAGAACCGCAGGCGAGGTGAACAAGTAGAGTGGAGCAAAACTGCAGGTAGGGTAAATAAGCGGAGCAGAGCGGAATCGCCGGAGCGGTGAACAAGCAGAGCAGAATAGAACCGCAGGTGCGGTAACCAAGCGGAGCAGAGCGGAACCGCCGGAGCGGTGAACAAGCAGAACGGAGCAGAAAGTGAAGGCAGACAGGATAGGGGTCTGTTCACATGGAACAGACTGGAAAATACAGGAAGATGGTTAGAACACAGGAGGTAGATACGGAGGAAGGGAAAGGGGACAAGCAGAACCAGATACACACAAGGTACTACAATGAAATAGCAAGTGGACACAAAACTCACAAACAGAAGTACAGAGACAACGAGTTGGAGTTAGGTGTAGGTTCAGACACTGCAGGAAAAGGGAAGATTCGGACATAGAGACAAACAAGTAAAGGGCTAGGACACTGTTCAGACAGGAACTGAACCGGGAATAATATACAGGAACGAGCCTGGGAATAAGTATGAGCTGTGTTCGAATCGAACTGTTCGCCAATCTCAAATTCGAGCTGTTTTGGGCGGTGTTCGAGCCGTTCGACGAACCCGAACGATTTGAAAAAAATCCGGCTGTTCGAGGTTATGTTCGATAACTGTTCGTGCACCCAAAACGTAACTGGATTTTTTCACAGTAATGCTGATAATCAATGTTAATACGCAGTTTGAGTGTACAGCGGGGTGGGGGGAGGGGCATGGGATGGATCTCTGCAGAAATAATGAAGATCTCCATTTTTTTTTTCTCTTTCCCGCATTTACAGTGGGGAGGTGCAGTCTGTCAGCCTATCAGCAGCGCACGCACGGAGCAAACTGCTTTTTTTCACACAAGCAAGGGCATGTGTCATTGGCTGTGTATGTCACATGTCCTTGCCCTATAAGACCCAGCCATTTTCCCCGTCGCCACCATTTTCTCACTGCTGCAGCTGAGTGTTAGACGGCACTGCTGCTGCTGTTAGCGCTATATTGTGTAACTGAATTGCAAGCGAATTTTCTCTTAAATAGACAGAAAGGTTTAGGGAGTAGGGACTAGTTTGTAATTGCAGCCCTTTTGAGGGCTAGGTTACAGCAGTTCCTAGCACTTTTAGCAGGCAGGTCTGTGCTCTTAAATCGACAGATAGGTTGGGAGTAGTGACTAGTTGTAATTCCAGCCCTTTTGAGGGCTAGGTTACATCAGTTCCTATCACTTTTTGTCAGGCAGGTCTGTTTTAGTGCTGTGCAAGTGTTTTTCACAGCATTTGGCTGAATCTAGCTAAGCAAATCCTTTTGGGCCTCTTGCAGTGTGTGTTAGTCAGTGGAGTAGCCTATCTGTGCTGCAAGCTACATCACCTGTGTATGTAATACAAATTTTTTACTGCACCTAGCCAAGTAAAACCTTTTGGGCCTGTAGCAGTGTGTGGTACTCAATCTATTAGGCCATCTATACCAAGCTCCACCAGCTTTGAAATTAATAATAATTTTTAGCTGCATCTAGCCCGGAAAATTATTTTGGGCTTAGTAGCAGTGTGTGGTACTCATTGTATTAGGCCATCTATACCAAGCTCCACCAGCTTTGAAATTAATAATAATTTTTAGCTGCATCTTGCCTGGAAAATAATTTTGGGCATAGTAGCAGTGTGTGGTACTCATTGTATTAGGTCATCTATACCAAGCTCCACCAGCTTTGAAATTAATAATAATTTTTAGCTGCATCTAGACCGGAAAATAATTTTTCTTCCCAATAGTGGTAGCAATAGAAATATGGGGCGCGCGCCTGGCTAACAAAAATATACGCTTCATAAAAAAAACACCAGCCTAGCGCACTGCATTAATAAGATGGCATCGTCTCTCCCAGTGCTAGGTCTAAAGCTGCTGCTAATGCTTTATCACAATTCAATTGGCAGATTTTCACAGAGCTCCTCCCCAACGCCCACCCATCGGGCAACAGTTGCCCACCCTCCCTATGGGATCTAGTGGCGAATAGTTGATGCCATTAATCAGAGCGTCAGTTGCCCCATCGACGTGGCAAGCATACGGTAAGGCATGGGAAGAGTGGACACGACTAGTAGCAGGCAGACGGGTTGACCAATGTGAACAAGCCAGATTACAAGTCACCATAGAATTTCTCCACCAGCTAATGATGAGGGGCATATCAGGGGCGTCAGTGCAGCGGTGTCTGACCGGAGTAGCATTTCACTTCCAACTACTGAATTGGGGAGATGTGACAAAGAGATTCATCATCAGACAATCCATAAAAGGGTGGAAAAGGGGTCAGCCAAGTCAGGAGTGTAGACGTCCCGTCCCGTGTCACTAAAACTGATTTCTCACATCATATCCCTAACACCATTAACATGACACTCACAATTTGAAGCAACACTACTGTCTACTGCATTTGCGATCGCCTTCTTCGGGGCGTTATGCATAAGCGAATTAGTCCCTTAATCCAAAATTACCACCAGTGGAGGCTTATTACACCATGACATAGTCATAGCCAATAATGCAATACGTCTACGCATACGCCAATCGAAAACGGTTCCAGCGGGCAAGGGCACTTGGGTACTTCTGCAACCCACAAACGGTACACTGAGTCGGGTAACAATAGTAAAAACATATATAACCATCAGATCACAAAGTAATTTCTTCCTATCACACATTGATGGAACGCCATTATCAAGATACCAGTTCCAAGCTATATTTAATAAATGCATAACATCGGCAGGGAACCACCCCAAAGATTATGGGACTCACTCATTCCACATAGACGCGGCCACGGAAGCAGCAAGAGCAGGATTGTCAGAAACGGAAGTTCAGAGGATAGGGAGATGGCGATCCACGTGTTTGGCGAGATACATAAGACCGGACTTGTTATCCTAACGTGGTTTGTTTATTTTACAGGTGACGCTAAGCCAACAGTGTGGGTGATAGGTCACTCGAATATATATTGGGCAGAAAAAAGGACGAAAGTCCGCCCAGGTGGGAGGAAATTAGAGTTTCATAACACATATTTCAACTGGAGAGGTATTAGAGGCCTGCTATGGCCACGGGTACTAATGGAGGAAACCAAGGTAGGGAGAGAGGCAAGAGGTTCGGTCATCTTAGTTATGCAGGCCGGGGGAAACGACCTAGGTCATCACAAGAGCGCATAACTAATTGCAATAATGAAACTAGACACTGAGCGCTTCAGAGAATTTTTCACAAAACTAACTATAGTATGGTCAGAGATTGTGCCGATAGCGGTATGGCAATGTGTGCGAGACATCACGGCCATCGAACGGACAAGGCGGGTAATAAATATTCGGATGGCAAAATTTAGAAGAGACAGAGGCGGTGTAGTGATACAACACCGACAACTGGAAGGAGATAAAGCAGGCCTCATACGGCCCGACGGTGTTCACTTAATGGATATTGGACTGGACATATTCCTGTCAGGACTACAGGACGGAGTGGAACAAGCGTTAAGAGTGATTGATGGGGGTCAGAGTCCTGCATACGAGTACGCAGCATCCTCCGTGGCCTGGAAATAGAAAGGACATGTTGGAGAGTTACACTTGTTGGCCAACTTGCCGGTGTGGAGACCCAGGGCATGCTGCAACAAACTGAATTATTTTAGAAATAAAATGCCTTTATAATGGAATGAGTATAAAGAGTTAATAAAGCTGTGACCGATCCTCACCCATCCAGTTGTAAGAGTTACATTATTGTATTGTCAAGGAAAGGGGGGCTGTAGGGGGGCTGAGCATCTGGGTTTGGTTGGGGGTCCCCACAGTCTGCCTAGGCTAGATGCATTTAAAAATTCTTATTAGATACACAGGCGGTGCAGCTTCCTTCGCAGCTGGGCTACTACGCCCAAAGTATTGCCTAGGCTAGATGCAGTTAAAAATTCTACACTGACTAGCAGACACTGAAGCTTTGGAGCAGACCTCTGAGTAAACAACTCTTCAGACTCAACCATCTGTGTTACCCCAAGCCATAGTGTATGTAGTTTCTTACAGTTAAAAGGGGGGGAGCGACCCAACCCACCTGGAATTGACGATGCCAACGTCACGTAAAACACAGCAAGGGGACTCCAAAAAGAGTCTCCATTTTTTCCCAAAAAATTGTGGCACAGACACCACTTAAGTGGCATCAATTGCCCCAGAGTTGCTTAAAATGGTTGGTGAGGTGATTTTGCCAAATCCTCAAGCTTTTAGTCTCCCCAGGATGACACAGGGGTAGAAAAGTCCTTGCGGATCCTTGATTTGTTCATCTTTATGAACGTGAGTCTGTCTACATTCTCAGTGGACAGCCGCGTGCGCTTATCTGTCAGCACACCACCAGCAGCGCTGAACACACGTTCAGAGAGAACGCTGGCTGCGGGGCATGACAAGTTCTCCAAGGCGTGAGTGGCGAGCTCCGGACATTTTTCAAGATTGGAATCCCAAAATGAGCAAGGGTCCAGTGACACAGTCATGGCTTCGATGTTCACTTGGAGATACTCCTGTACCATCCTCTCTAGGCGTTGACTATGTGTCAGACTTCTTGTCTCCTGTGGCCTTGCAAAGGATGGTCTAAAGAAGTGGTGAAACGATTCCACAAAATTGCTGTTACCAGCAGTTACTGTGTTACTCTTACAGTTTGAGTGATGAATAGTGTTGAGCCACCCCCGTAGTGTTCGAGTTCGGTTCGGTTCGTCGAACACCTGTGTGTTCGCCGAACTGTTCGTCGAACTGTTCGTCGAACACCTTCGAACACCGTTAAAACCAATGGCAGGCAAACAAAAACACATAGAAACACATAGAAAACACCTTCAAAGGTGTCCAAAAGCTGACAAACTGCTCAGAAGACACAACTAACACATGGAAAAGTGACAAGTACATATAGTCATGCGAAAAGAAAAGAGGTGGAGGAGTAAAAGGAGGGGGAGACACAGATATAGGCATGTCATGCCCTTCTAAAATCCAAAAAGTGAGAAGCCGAGACGGCCAGTCCGCTCCTGCCCGTGCCACCTCCGTGTCGCCGGGTTTGTGCCAGAGCCGCGGTGAACCCTGACGGCCAGCCCCCCTCTCCCAATACTGGTGCCTGTACGCTGGTGGGTCGAGAGAGCCCCCCTGTGGTGGAGGCAGCTCTAAGCTTTTTAATTTAAATTGTCCCTCTAATTTGAATGAATACACTTTAAATCCATTTACAAGGATCTATTGGAGGGCAAGTCTCATGCCAGCAGCCGCGTAATTCCAGCTCCAGTAGCGTCCACTAAAGCTGCTGCAGTTAAAAAGCTTTTATAAGGATCGAGCTCGGCTGTCCACCGCAAGGCATCCTAGTGCCAGTCCCAGCCCCTATGCCTTGGGGTGCCTCCTGATGCTCTTCACTGAGTATCCCGTGGTCCCGAAGCATTTCCTTTGAAAAAATTAAGTGTCCAAACTACAGGTGGTGTAGCTTGCTTAACAGCCGGGATAATCCGCTGACTAGCAGACACTGCTACTAGGCACAAAGTATTTCCTGGGCTAGATGCAGTTAAAAATTTGTAAGTAGATACTCTCGTTGGATGCTGAGAAAGCATTCCATAGAGTCTCCTGGCACGCCATATATGATTCTCTTAAAAAGCTTGGGGTAGGGGTCTAGGGGACCCTTTTATAGCCAAAATCACGGTCCTGTATCACAATACGTCACCTAGGCTGAAGATAAATGGAACTGTAGCACCGAGGGCTCGGTTGCTACAGACGTATTGCACCTCACCCAGAGGTGTGATATCTCACTCTCAGATAAGGATGGAGTGTGGATCAGGACCCGACACCTGCATGCATTACACCACATTGCCGTGGGGCAGGGCGACCAATATGCCCCTGAGAAGGGCACGACAGTCCCTGTCCCTGGCTGGAGTGGGGGGAGGGAACACTGAGGAAGGGGAACCCTGCAGTGCAGGAGCAGGGAGGAAGCAGTTCCTGGGTGCATTGAGAAGGGAGTATAAAAGGTGGGCACCATCTTAGTTCAGTGCAGAGAAGTCTGAGCAGAAGTGGCAGGGAGCAGGGGCTCTGCATGAGCTCTGCTCCGGAGGCGGGCCTAGTAACAGAGGCCCAGGCCTGCAAGAGGGAGAAGGAAGGAAGAGGAGCGGAGAAGGCTCCAGGAACGAGGAATGAAGGGATCCCAGGGGTGCGGACGGGCGAGTCGCCACCGCACGCCCGAATCCACCTGCGTGGAGGGGTCAGGCCAAAGGGGGAGACCGGTCCCCGAACTAGTGGAGGCAGGAAACGACCCTCAGCTAGAAACCGGAGGCTCTGACATTTTATGTGGCGCAGCCCCTTGCTCCACCCGCTAGGAAGGCACCACATAGGGTCAGGGAAACTGGCGCCAAGTTTACCAAGAGGAGGCCCGAGGCAGCCGGACAGAAGTGTTGGTAAGAAAGGCCAGACAAAGAACACACAAAGGGGGTCCTGTGAAGCGCTCCAAAGTTATCTGGGAGTTGTCTGAGCCCCTCACCTGGTGAGCACAGTACGACGTGGGCAGCCGTTACCTGCAGACGTGGTCTGGATAATAAGAACTGTGAGTAAAGGCCCTGAACTGCATCACTGACTCCGTGTCGTTACTGCTGCTGCCCTGCACCATCACCCCCATCCTCCGCATACACTGCCCTGAGGCTATACTCCTCCCGTGGGGAGTTATGCTACGCTCTGCTGCACCCACAACACCAGCCTTAGCGGTCTGCCCTGTAGCGGCGGTTCACTCTGACCGCAATCCACGGGTGGCGTAGTCGGACATTTAAACATCAAAACCACATAAATAGTTCCGCCACTGGTTTGACCGCCCTGAGCCACGGAACCGGATCGCCGCCACGAAGACTACAACCACCAGCATCCACCAAAAAGTGTCCGGCTCCGGGTGTCCCAAGGCCCAGGGGGTGCGTCAGAACATTTTCATCACCTTTCACAATCACCAATGGGACAAGGCAGGGATGTCCTCTGTCCCCTCTCTTATACATCCTAGTGACGGAGCACCTGCTCTCATCAATTCGCCATAACCCCAATATTAGGTGGATTGAGGTGGGAGGCACCGAGTACAAGTGCTCTCTATTTGCTGATGATGTCCTAGTATATATCACTCAATCACATATATCCATCCCTGCTGTTATGGCTGAAATAGATCACTTTGTTACATGGTAAAATTTTAAAATCAATGCAGCGAAGTCTGAGGCCCTCGATGTCTCCCTCCCTAAATCCATATAGGATTCCATCCAGTCCAACTTTCCCTTTGCCTGGCCCTCACAGGGTATCAAATACTTAGGAATTCCTATTCATAGAGACCTCTCCCATCTATGTTATCTTAATTTTGGGCCCTTTATTGAACAATTCCATACAGACCACGGTTGGCAAGTTAGAACTGTAAGATTCACTACGTGAACCACTGGTGTTTTGTGGAAAAGCACATGTACACCGCGTTCCAAATTATTATGCAAAAAGTGTTTAGGAGTGATAAGGGAAGAATTTGTTTGTTTGTCAGTTAAACTCATTGATGGTG
The DNA here is from genome assembly GCF_046119375.1 of Phyllobates terribilis. Lineage (NCBI taxonomy): Eukaryota > Metazoa > Chordata > Amphibia > Anura > Dendrobatidae > Phyllobates > Phyllobates terribilis. The sequence continues at coordinate 143,147,701 of NW_027362772.1, forward strand.
ATGTGTGTCAGGGCTCTTTATATCACTGTAAGCAATTGCAGACACCTGTGCTAATTAGTTTGGCAGGTGTGTCCAATGAAAGGCAAGACTACTTAAGAAGGCTCTCTCACATTATTAAGCAGCCTACATTTTCTGCCAAAATGGGAAAGAAAAAGGATGTGTCGGCTGCTGAGAAGCAACAAATTGTGGAGTGTTTAGGTCAAGGCATGACTACAATCAACATTGTGCGATGATCAGGATGAAGTGTCTTGGCAATCAAGAAGTATGTAGCTGATTCACAGTACACACGTGTGCGTGCTGATAAGGGCAAATTGAGGACTCTTTAATACAGGCAATTACGTCAGGTTGAAACAGCAGCGGCAAAAAAGCCTTGTCATAGCAGCAGACAAGTTTTTGAAGCTGCTTGTGCCTCCAACGTCCCCCGAACAACAAGATGCAGGGTCCTTCAGAGGTTTGCAGCTGTGCATATGCCATCCTGTCGACCTCCTCTATCCACTTCACACAAGCAGAAACGGCTCCAGTGGGCCAAACATTACATGAAGACTGATTTCAAAACTGTTTTGTTCATGGATGAGTGCCGTGCAGCGCTCGATGGTCCAGATGAATGGAGTGGAGGATGGCTGGTTGATGGACACCCCACGCAAACACGGCTACAGCGCCAACAAGGAGGAGGTGGAGTAATGTTTTGGGCTGGAATCATGGGGAGAGAGATTGTCGGCCCCTTTAGGATCCCTGAAGGCGCTAAAGATGAACTCCATAATGTATGTGGATTTTCTCAAACAGCACTTCCTGCCATGGTTCAAGAAGAAGAACCGTGTATTTCACAGCAAGATCATTTTTCTGCATGATAATGCACCATCTCATGCTGCACATAAAACATCTGCATCTCTGGCTGATATGGGCATAAAAGGGGACAAACTTATGGTGTGACCCCCATGCTCCCCTGACCTCTACCCCATTCAGAACCTTTGGAGCATCATTAAAAGGAGTGTCTATGATGGCGGGAGGCAGTTCACATCTAAGCAACAGCTCTGGGAGGGTATTCTGTCCTCATGCAAAACAATTGAAGCAGAAACCATCCAAAACCTGACAAATTCAATGGACGAGAGAGTTCAGAAGCTCCTTTCGAACAAGGGGTCCTATGTGAAAATGTAACATCACCTAGAATAAAGTTTTGAGTTGAAAACTGTTTGATTTCAGTTTCTAACAACCTGCTAATGCTTATAATTTCAAAAATGACCATTTTTTTGGTCTTTATTAAAATGAAAAGGTTGATCGAAAAGTTTGGGGGATCTAAGAGTGTGGCAACCCAGTAGTCATGATTACTTCGAATTCTGACAATATGAGGGTCATGCTGCAGGTAGTGCAGCAAGAAGGCACTTATGTGTCTTGCGCATCTCGGAGCCCCAAAATTATTTTCCGGGCTAGATGCAGCTAAAAATTATTTTTAATTTTAAATCTGGTGAAGCTTATTATAGATGGCCTAATAGGATCAGTGCTGCACACTGCTACAAAGCCCAAATTATTTTCCAGTCAAGATACAGATAAACATGATTAGTAATTTGAAAGCTTAAAACGGTTGGTAGGGTGATTTTAACCAATCATCAAGCTTTTACTCTCCCCAGGATGACACAGGGGTAGAAAAGTCGTTTCGGATCCATGATTTGTTCATCTTTATGAACGTGAGTCTGTCTACATTATCAGTGGAGAGCCGCGTGCGCTTATCTGTCAGCACACCACCAGCAGCGCTGAACACACGTTCAGACAGAATGCTGGCTGCGGGGCATGACAAGATCTCCAAGGCGTAAGTGGCTAGCTCCGGCCATTTATCCAGTTTGGAAGCCCAAAAAGAGCAAGGGTCCAGTGACACATTCGTGGCTTCAATGTTTACTTGGAGATACTCCTGTACCATCGTCTCTAGGCGTTGACTATGTGTCAGACTTCTTGTCTCCTGTGGCCTTGCAAAGGATGGGCTAAAAAAGTGGTGAAATGATTCCGCAAAATTGATGTTACCAGCAGATACTGTGGTTCTGTTACGGTTTGAGTGCTGAACACTTGACGGTCCCACGGTTGGCAAGTTGGAACTGTGAGATTCACTACGTGCACCACTGGTATTTTGTGGAAAAGCACATGTAAGATTCTGCAACAGTCTCTGCTGATACTCCTGCATGCGTGCATCCCTTTCTATGGCAGGAATAATTTCTGCAAATTTACTTTTGTACCGGGGATCTAACAGTGTGGCAACCCAGTAGTCAGGATTATTTCTAATTCTCACAATTCGAGGGTCATGTTGCAGGTAGTGCAGCAAGAAGGCACTCATGTGTGTTGCGCATCCAGGAGCACCAAGTCCCTGTTGTGTTGGTGGCGAGGTAACAATCATGCTTCCTTCCTCTGTCCTCTCCCCCCAACCTCGCACAACAGAAATGTGATCAAGGTCTCCCTCATCTGATGAGTCTTCCATCAGTTCGTCCTCCACTTCTTCCTGGGCTCCTGCACCTTCCTCACTAGTTTGGCTGCTACCATGCGCCCTGGTAAAACCATCTCCCCCACCCTCACATGCCTGCCGCCTTGGTGCTGCCGACCGTCTGGACCTTGCAGATGTTAGCCCTTCCGCATACAACTCCTCCTCCTCTTCTTCCTCCACCTCCTCTTGTGCCACCACCTGACTCCGAATTCTGTTTAACATGTGCTCCAGCATGTAAATCACCAGAATAGTCATGCTGATAATGGCATCGTCAGCACTAAACATCTTCGTCGCCATTTCAAAACTGTGCAGAAGGGTGCATAGGTTCCTGATCTGAGACCACTCCTCCAGCGTGATTTGCCCCACCTCTGAATCTCGTTGGCCCAGGCTATACGTCAGAACGTATTGCACCAGGGCTTGTCGGTGCTGCCACAGTCGCTGCAACATGTGCAGAGTTGAACTCCACCGGGTAGGCACATCGCATTTTAGCCGGTGAAGTGGCAGGCCCAACGACTTCTGTAGAGATGTAAGTCGCTGAGCTGCGGGATGCGAACGGCGGAAGTGAGCACACAGCGACCGTGCCCTCTGCAGAAGGCCATCTAGTCTGGGATAGTGGGCTAAAAATTGCTGGACAACCAGGTTCAACACGTGAGCCATACAAGGCACGTGTGTGACATTGCCCCGGCGAAGGGCCGCACCCAGGTTTGCAGCATTGTCGCACACGGCCTTCCCTGGTTTCAGGTCCAGTGGAGACAACCATTCATGAAATTGGTTCTCCAGAGCTGACCACAACTCCTCAGCTGTGTGACTCACATTTCCCAGACATTTCAATGTAAAAACCGCCTGATGACGTTGAGCCCTACTGCCAGCATAGTAAGGAGGTGTGCAGGATCCCTTCTGCGCAGTTAGAAAGCTTGTGGCATGACCAGACAGGCTTTGGGTGCAGGTGGAAGACCGAGAGGAGGTTGAGGAGGCAGAAGCAGTGGAGGAACTTTGACATAAAGAGGATTGACGCACAACTCGTGGGGACGGCAAGACTTGGACAGCAGCCCCTTGTCCTGCTGTCACCATAGTTACCCAGTGCCCAGTCAGCGACATGTAACGCCCCTGTCCATGCCTACTCGTCCAAGTGTCTGTGGTGAAATGCACCCTGTCACACACAGAGTTTCTCAAAGAAGCGGTGATGTTGTGTGCGACATGCTGGTGGAGCGCAGGCACACCTTTCTTTGAGAAGTAGTGCCGACTGGGCATCTGGTACTGGGGCACTGCGACGGACATAAGGTCTCGAAAATCCTCTGTGTCCACCAGGCGGAAAGGCAGCATTTCTGTAGCCAAGAGCTTGCAGATGGTGAAATTCAACCTCTTAACTTTCTCATGGCTAGGAGGAAATGGTCTTTTACTTGTCCACATCTGAGGGACCGAGGGCTGGCTATTGTGCTTAGACGGGGTTGATAAGGGTGTCCCCGGCAAACTGCCGGTCTGTGAGGAAGATGCAGGCGGACATGTTAGGTTGCCTTGATCCAAAGGTGGTGCTATCGATGTCGGACAGCGCTCAACACCAGCTGGTGTTACCACCTCCAAAGAAAATGATGACCTGCCAATCACGCTGGCTGTTGCGGGTAAAGAGGTGGCAGGTCTGCGCCCCAAAACAGGTGTGACTGCTGTCCCCCCAGTCACAGAGGATGAAGAGGCCGCGGATGCACAAGATATGGCAGACGGTGATTGGCCCGGCCGGCTAGGCCGCATTGTAGCACACTGAGCTTCCCACTGCAACTTATGCTTCATGTCCATGTGCCGGTTCATGCATGAAGTACTCAAACTATGTATTTTTTGGCCTCTACTTAGCTTTTGCTGACAAATGTTACAGATAACACGAGTTGGGTCATCTTTATCGATCTGAAAAAATGCCCAGGCTATGCAAGGCTTAGCACCCATGCGACCTGAAGAGCCACCACGACTTGTGGTGAGAGGCAGAGTTGTGTTTGAGGATGCAGTTGTTGACGTGCTTCCAGTACTACGTCTCTGTCCAGGAAGGCGCAACCTGACCTCGTCGTCACTAGCATCTTCCTCCACCTCCTCTGCTGACCTCATCTCTTGGCTGACTGTGGGTTGACAGTAAGTGGGATCTCCGACCTCATCATCATCACCCTGTGCGTTATCACACCCGTCGTCCTCAGAGCCAACCTGTTCCTGCCCTGACAAAAAACTAAAGTTGTCGCTCCAATCAGGTATTTGAGTCTTATCATCGTCTTCCTCATTGTCTCCACCAACAGGAGTTACAGTTTGGGAATGAGGGTCTACATTATGGTCAGAACCTTCTGCGTCTGGTCCTGGATCCGACTCATAAAGATTCTGGGCATCAGTGCAGATCATTTCCTCGTCTGGATTCACAGAAGCGCTGGAGTCGACCTCTGATTCCCAGGCTATAGTATGAGTAAACAGCTCTGCAGACTCAACCATCTGTTCTACCTCATACTCAGACGGGCAGCTGGAGATTTGGGAGCTGTGAGGAAGCAAGTGCGATTTGGGTGACACCTTTGAGGACTGGAGTATTTGTGATGTTGAAGTTGATGTGGAGGAGAGCCCACTTAAAGGAGCACTTGATATCCGTTGAAGCACCTGCTGTTTTTGTGCCTCATCTGGAATTTGTAGCGATTGGCGTGGCCGTAAGAAAGGGATCTTATCACATTGTCCGCTAAAAGAAGTAGACATTTTAGTTTGGCTGGAAGATGGTCTTTCTTCTGCACCTACCCCACGGACACAACCTTTTTTCCCCTTCCCAACACGCCTATTCCCCTTTCCACCAGCAGCAGGCCTTTTTCCACTCATTTTGGTGGTTAACTAATTCACAACTCTGGAGTTGTTTGCACAAAAAAACAATGGATGGTAACCGAGCAGAGCTGAGTGGCCAAACTGTGGTATTAGGCCAAAACTATTGGCTGGGCTAGATGCAGAAAAAAATTATTTTTAATTTGCAACCTGATGGAGGTCAGTATAGATGGACTAATAGACCAAGTCCCACACACTGCTAGAAGCCCAAATATTTTTTCAGAGCTAGATGCAGAAAAAAATTATTTTTAATTTGCAACCTGATGGAGGTCAGTATAGATGGACTAATAGACCAAGTCCCACACACTGCTAGAAGCCCAAATATTTTTTCAGAGCTAGATGCAGAAAAAAATTATTTTTAATTTGCAACCTGATGGAGGTCAGTATAGATGGACTAATAGAACAAGTCCCACACGCTGCTAGAAGCCCAAATATTTTTTCAGAGATAAATGAAGAAAAAAATTATTTTTAATTTGCAACCTGATGGAGGTCAGTATAGATGGACTAATAGACCAAGTCCCACACACTGCTAGAAGCCCAAATATTTTTTCAGAGCTAGATGCAGAAAAAAATTATTTTTAATTTGCAACCTGATGGAGGTCAGTATAGATGGACTAATAGACCAAGTCCCACACACTGCTAGAAGCCCAAATATTTTTTCAGAGCTAGATGCAGAAAAAAATTATTTTTAGTTTGCAACCTGATGGAGGTCAGTATAGATGGACTAATAGACCAAGTCCCACACACCGCTAGAAGCCCAAATATTTTTTCAGAGCTAGATGCAGAAAATTTTTTTATTCAATTTGCAACCTGATGGAGGTCAGTATAGATGGACTAATAGACCAAGTCCCACACACTGCTAGAAGCCCAAATATTTTTTCAGAGCTAGATGCAGAAAATTTTTTTATTCAATTTGCAACCTGATGGAGGTCAGTATAGATGGACTAATAGACCAAGTCCCACACACTGCTAGAAGCCCAAATATTTTTTCAGAGCTAGATGCAGAAAAAAATTATTTTTAATTTGCAACCTGATGGAGGTCAGTATAGATGGACTAATAGACCAAGTCCCACACACTGCTAGAAGCCCAAATATTTTTTCAGAGCTAGATGCAGAAAAAAATTATTTTTAATTTGCAACCTGATGGAGGTCAGTATAGATGGACTAATAGAACAAGTCCCACACGCTGCTAGAAGCCCAAATATTTTTTCAGAGATAAATGAAGAAAAAAATTATTTTTAATTTGCAACCTGATGGAGGTCAGTATAGATGGACTAAAAGACCAAGTCCCACACACTGCTAGAAGCCCAAATATTTTTTCAGAGCTAGATGCAGAAAAAAATTATTTTTAATTTGCAACCTGATGGAGGTCAGTATAGATGGACTAATAGACCAAGTCCCACACACTGCTAGAAGCCCAAATATTTTTTCAGAGCTAGATGCAGAAAAAAATTATTTTTAATTTGCAACCTGATGGAGGTCAGTATAGATGGACTAATAGAACAAGTCCCACACGCTGCTAGAAGCCCAAATATTTTTTCAGAGATAAATGAAGAAAAAAATTATTTTTAATTTGCAACCTGATGGAGGTCAGTATAGATGGACTAATAGACCAAGTCCCACACACTGCTAGAAGCCCAAATATTTTTTCAGAGCTAGATGCAGAAAAAAAATATTTTTAATTTGCAACCTGATGGAGGTCAGTATAGATGGACTAATAGACCAAGTCCCACACACTGCTAGAAGCCCAAATATTTTTTCAGAGCTAGATGCAGAAAAAAATTATTTTTAATTTGCAACCTGATGGAGGTCAGTATAGATGGACTAATAGACCAAGTCCCACACACCGCTAGAAGCCCAAATATTTTTTCAGAGCTAGATGCAGAAAAAAATTATATTCAGTTTGCAACCTGATGGAGGTCAGTATAGATGGACTAATAGAATGATGCTATGCCCAAAAGATTTTACTTCACTAGGTGCAGTAAAAAAATTGGTATTCTATACACAGGTGGTATATCTTGCAACACAGATAGGCTACTCCACTGACTAACACACTCTGCAATAGGCCAAAAAGGATTAGCTTTGCTAGATTCAGCCAAATGCTGTGAAAAAAACTTGCACAGCACTGGCACAGACCTGCCTGGCAAAAACTGATAGGAACTGATGTAACCTAGTCCTGAAAAGGACTCCAATTACAATTAGTCTTTACTCCCACAATCTATTTATTTAAGAGCACAGACCTGCCTGATAAAAGTCGTAGGAAATGCTGTAACCTAGTCCTTAAAAGGACTGCAATCACAACTATTCCCTACTCCCAAGCTATCTGTATATTTGTGCGAAAATTGGCTTGAAATTAACAAGGTATAGCGCACACAGCAACAGCGGTGCCGTCTAACACGCAGCTGCAGCAGTGAGAAAATGGTGGCGACGGGGAAAATGGCTTGGTCTTATAGGGCAAGGACATGTGACATACACTGCCAATCACACATGCCCTTGCTTGTGTGAAAAAAAGCACTTCGCTCCGTGTGTGCGCTGCTGATAGGCTGACAGATTGCACCTCCCCACTGCAAATGCGGGAAAGAGAAAAAAAAATGGAGATCTTCATTGTTCCTGCAGAGATCCATCCCCTGCCCCTCCCCCCGCCCCGCTGTACACTCAAACTGCGTATTAACATTAATTTTCATCATTACTGAGAAAAAATCCAGTTATGATTTTGGTGCACGAACAGTTATCGAACATAACCTCGAACAGCCGAATTTTTCTCAAATTGTTCGTGTTCGCCGACCGGCTCGAACACCGCCCAAAACAGCTCGAATTTGAGATTGGCGAACAGTTCGAGTAGAACAACGCTCATCTCTAGTGATGAAGACTCGACAGTCCCACGGTTGGCAAGTTAGAACTGTGAGATTCACTACGTGCACCACTGGTGTTTTGTGGAAAAGCACATGTAAGATTCTGCAACAGCCTCTGCTGATACTCCTGCATGCGTGAATCCCTTTCTATGACAGGAATTATTTCGGCAATTTTACATTTGTACCGGGGATCTAAGAGTGTGGCAACCTAGTAGTTGTGATTACTTTGAATTCTGACAATCCGAGGGTCATGTTGCAGGTAGTGCAGCAAGAAGGCACTCATGTGTCTTGTGCATCCAGGAGGACCAAGTCCTTGTTGTGTTGGTAGCGAGGTAAGAATCATGCTTCCTTCCTCTGCCCTCTCCCCCCAACCTCGCACAACAGAAATGTGATCAAGGTCTCCCTCATCTGATGAGTCTTACATGCCCATCGCCAGTTCGCCCTCCACTTCTTCCTCGGCTCCTGCACCTTCCTCAACAGTTTGGCTGCTACCATGAGCCCTGGTTAATCCCTCTCCCCCACCCTCCCATGCCTGCTGCCTTGGTGATGCCGACCGTCTGGACCTTGGAGATGTTATCCCTTCCGCATACGACTCCTCATCTACTTCCTCCACCTCCTCTTGTCCCACCACCTGACTCTGAATTCTGTTTAACGTGTTCTCCAGCATGTAGATCACCGGAATAGTCATGCTGATAATGGCATCGCCGTCAGCACTAAACATCTTCGTCGCCATTTCAAAACTGTGCAGAAGGGTGTGTGGCGCCCCTGAGGGTTCAGTCTCCACAGAGGTACTGCATCTCACCTGGAGGTGTGGTATCTCACCCTCAGGTAAGGAAGGAGTATGGCTCCGGACCCTAACACCTGCATCCAACACATACCCGCAGTGGGGGTAGGGCAAGATTGCTCCTAAGGGAGAGCACAGTCCCAGGTCCCAAGCTGGCAGGAGGGTCCTATGTAGTGGGTGTGGGTGGTGAAAGCAGCTTAGGGGAGCACATGACAGGGAGAGTATAAATAGGAAGCCATCTTAGAAAGAGCAAGCCAGTCAGAGGAGGAGAAGTGACAGGAGCAGAGGCTCTGCATGAGCTCTGCTCCGGAGGCGGGCCTAGCCTGGGAGGCCCAATACTGAAGGAGAGAAGAGAGGAGTGGGAGCAGGAAGGCTCCAGGAACCGAAGGGACCCTAGGGGTACGGGTCGTGCAGAAGGCCACCCGTACGCCCGCTGCTACCAGGAGGTAGAGGGGTCAGGCCAGATAAGGGGAACCGGTCCCTCAACTAGCGGAGAAACAGCAAGGCTCAACTAGAAACCGGAGGCTGCAGCATTTCATGTATTGCAGGCCAAAGTCCACACCAGTCTCACTAAGAAGGTAGCCACATAGGACCCAGGGGACGGAACACACGTCGCCCGCCAAGGCCCGAGGATACCGGATAGAAGTGTCACTGGGTGTGAGGTGCAGGGAGGAGGCCAGAGAAAGGACACACAGAAGGGGGTCCTGCTAAGTACTCAGGAGCTATTTCGGGGTGGACTGAGCCCCTCACTGAGTACGCACAGCACGACGGGGGAGATTGCTCTGGTACCTGTAATCTGGACTGCAACAACTGTGAGTAAAGATCTTGGGACTGCATCACACGGACTCTGTGTTCATTACTGACTCCCTGCACTACAACCACCATCATCCACCCACACTGCCCTGAAGCTACACTCTTCCTATGGGGAGTAATAATACCATTGCTGCAAAACCACAAGCTTCAGAGGACTGTTCCGCAGCGGCGGCCCCTTTGGCCGCACTCCACAGGTGGCATAGTCGGACATTATAAAACCCATATATACAAATTACCCTTGGATTGACCGCCCTGGGTCACGGACCAGGTCACCGCCACAGTGACTACAACCCCCAGCGTCTACCGGCCCAGCTCCAGGTACCCCACGGCCCAGGGGGCACGTCAACTTCATTGGTCCCTGATCTAAGACCACTCCTGCAGCGTGATTTTCCCCACCTCTGGATCTCGTTGGCCCAGGCTATATGTCAGAACGTATTGCACCAGGACTTGTCGGTGCTGCCACAGTCACTGCAACATGTGCAGAGTTGAATTCCACCATATCGGCACATCGCATTTCAGCCGGTGAACTGGCAGGCCCAATGACTTCTGTAGAGTAGTGTTGAGCCACCCCCGTAGTGTTCAAGTTCGGTTCGGTTCGTCGAACACCCGTGTGTTCGCCGAACTGTTCGTCGAACTGTTCGTCGAACACCTTCGAACACCGTTAAAACCAATGGCAGGCAAACAAAAACACATAGAAACACATAGAAAACACCTTCAAAGGTGTCCAAAACCTGACAAACTGCTCAGAAGACACAACTAACACATGAAAAAGTGACAAGTACATATAGTCATGCAAAAAGAAAAGAGGTGGAGGAGTAAAAGGAGGGGGAGACACAGATATAGGCATGTCATGCCCTTCTAAAACCAAAAAAAGTGCGAAGCCGACACGGCCAGTCCGTTCCTGCCCGTGCGACCTCCGTGTCGCCGGGTTTGTGCCAGAGCCGTGGTGGACCCTGACGGCCAGCCCCCCTCTCCCAATACTGGTGCCTGTCCGCTGGTGGGTCGAGCGACTCCACCTGCGGTGGAGGCAGGTCTAATCTTTTTAATTTAAATAGTCTCTCTAATTTGAATGAGTACACTTTAAATCCTTTTACAAGGATCTATTGAAGGGCAAGTCTCATGCCTGCAGCCGCGGTAATTCCAGCTCCAGTAGCGTCCACTAAAGCTGCTGCAGTTAAAAAGCTTTTACAAGGATCGAGCTTGGCGGTCCACCGCAAGGCGTCCTACCGCCAGTCCCAGCCCCTGTGCCTTGGGATGCCTCCCCAATGCTCTTCACTGAGTGTCCCGTGGCGCCCAAACCATTTCCTTTGAAAAAATTAAGTGTCCAAACTACTGGTGGTGTAGCTTGCTTAACAGCTGGGATAATCCACTGACTAGCAGACACTGCTACTAGGCACAAAGTATTTCCTGGGCTAGATGCAGTTAAAAATTTGTAATTAGATACTCTGTTGGATGCTGAGAAAGCATTCCATAGAGTCTCCTGGCACGCCATATATTATTCTCTTAAAAAGCTTGGGGTAGGGGTCTAGAGGACCCTTTTATAGGCAAAATCACGGCCCTGTATCGCAATACGTCACCTAGGCTGAAGATAAATGGAACATTTTCATCACCTTTCATAATCACCAATGGGACAAGGCAGGGATGTCCTCTGTCCCCTCTCTTATACAACCTAGTGACGGAGCACCTGCTCTCATCAATTCGCCATAACCCCAATATTAGGTGGATTGAGGTGGGAGGCAACGAGTACAAGTGCTCTGCATTTGCTGATGATGTCCTAGTATATATCACTCAATCACTTATATCCATCCCTGCTGTTATGGCTGAAATAGATCACTTTTTTACATGGTCAAATTTTAAAATCAATGCAGCGAAGTCTGAGGCCCTCGATGTCTCCCTCCCCAAATCCATACAGGATTCCATCCAGTCCAACTTTCCCTTTGCCTGGCCCTGACAGGGTATCAAATACTTAGGAATTCGTATTCATAGAGACCTCTCCCGTCAATGTTATCTTAATTTTGGGCCCTTTATTGAACAACTCCATACAGACCACGGTTGGCAAGTTAGAACTGTAAGATTCACTACGTGAACCACTGGTGTTTTGTGGAAAAGCAGATGTACACTGTGTTCCAAATTATTATGCAAAAAGTGTTTAGGAGTGATAAGGTAAGAATATTTTTGTTTGGCAGTTAAACTCATTGATGGTGATGTGTGTCAGGGTGCTTTATATCACTATAAGCAATTGCAGACACCTGTGATAATTAGTTTGGCAGGTGTGTCCACATTAAGAAGGCTGTCCCACATTATTAAGCAGCCTACATTTTCTGCCAAAATGGGAAAGAAAAAGGATGTGTCGGCTGCTGAGAAGCAACAAATTGTGGAGTGTTTAGGTGAAGGCATGACTACAATCAATATTGCCAAGACACTTCATCCTGATCATCGCACAATCAAGAAGTATGTAGCTGATTCACAGTACACATGTGTGCGTGCTGATAAGGGAAAATTGAGGACTCTTTCCTACAGGCAATTACATCAGGTTAAAAGAGCAGCGGCAAAAAAGCCTTGTCATAGCAGCAGACAAGTTTTTGAAGCTGCTGGTGCCTCCAACGCCCCCCGAACAACAAGATGCAGGGTCCTTCAGAGGTTTGCAGCTGTGCGTAAGCCATCCTGTCGACCTCCTCTATCCACTGTACACAAGCAGAAACGGCTCCAGTGGGCCAAACAATACATGAAGACTGACTTCAAAACTGTTTTGTTCACCGATGAGTGCCGTGCAACGCTCGATGGTCCTGATGGATGGAGTGGAGGATGGCTGGTTGATGGACACCCCATGCAAACAAGGCTACGGCGCCAACAAGGAGGAGGTGGAGTAATGTTTTGGGCTGGAATCATGGGGAGCGAGATTGTCGGCCCCTTTAGGATCACTGAAGGGGCAAAGATGAACTCCATAATGTATGTGGAGTTTCTCAAACAGCACTTCCTGCCATGGTTCAAGAAGAAGAACCGTGTATTCCGCTGCAAGATCATTTTCATGCATGATAATGCACCGTCTCATGCTGCACATAACACATCTGCATCTCTGGCTGATATGGGCATAAAAGGGGACAAACTTATGGTGTGACCCCCCATGCTCCCCTGACCTCAACCCCATTCAGAACCTCTGGAGCATCATCAAAAGAAGTGTCTATGATGGCAGGAGGCAGTTTACATCTAAGCAACAGCTCTGGGAGGGTATTCAGTCCTCATGCAAAACAATTGAAGCAGAAACCATCCAAAACCTGACAAATTCAATGGACGAGAGAGTTCAGAAGCTCCTTTCGAACAAGGGGTCCTATGTGCAAATGTAACAACACCAAGAATAAAGTTTTGAGTTGAAAACTGTTTGATTTCAGTTTCTAATTACCTGCTAATGCTTATAATTTCAAAAATGAACATTTTTTTGTTCTTTATTAAAATGAAAAGGTTGATCGAAGAGTGTGGGGGATCTAAGAGTGCGGCAACCCAGTAGTCAGGATTATTTCGAATTCTAACAATATTAGGGTCATGTTGCAGGTAGTGCAGCAAGAAGGCACTCATGTGTCTTGCGCATCTAGGAGCCCCAAAATTATTTTCCGGGCTAGATGCAGCTAAAAATTATTATTAATTTGAAAGCTGGTGGAGCTTAGTATAGATGGCCTAATAGAATCTGTACTGCAAACTGCTACAAGGCCCAAATTACTTTCCAGCCAAGATACAGATAAACATGATTAGTAATTTTAAATCTGGTGGAGTTTAGTATAGATGGCCTAATAGAATCAGTACTGCACACTGCTACAAAGCCCAAATTATTTTCCAGCCAAGATACAGATAAACATGATTAGTAATTTTAAATCTGGTGGAGCTTTGTATAGATGGCCTAATAGAATCAGTACTGCACACAGCTACAAGGCCCAAATTATTTTCCAGCCAAGATACAGATAAACATGATTAGTAATTTGAAAGCTTAAAACGGTTGGTGAGGTGATTTTAACAAATCATCAAGCTTTTACTCTCCCCAGGATGACACAGGGGTAGAAAAGTGCTTTCGGATCCATGATTTGTTCATCTTTATGAACGTGAGTCTGTCTACATTATCAGTGGAGAGCCGCGTGCGCTTATCTGTCAGCACACCACCAGCAGCGCTGAACACACGTTCAGACAGAACGCTGGCTACGGGGCATGACAAGATCTCCAAGGCGTAAGTGGTGAGCTCCGGCCATTTATCCAGATTGGAAGCCCAAAAAGAGCAAGGGTCTAGTGACACAGTCATGGCTTCAATGTTTACTTGGAGATACTCCTGTACCATCGCCTGTAGGCATTGACTATGTGTCAGACTTCTTGTCTCCTGTGGCCTTGCAAAGGATTGGCTAAAAAAGTGGTGAAATGATTCCGCAAAATTGATGTTACCAGCAGATACTGTGTTTCTGTTACGTTTTGAGTGCTGAACACTCGACGGTCCCACGGTTGGCAAGTTGGAACTGTGAGATTCACTACGTGCACCACTAGGGTTTTGGGGAAAAGCACATGTAAGATTCTGCAACAGTCTCTTCTGATACTCCTGGCAGGAATAATTTCTGCAAATTTACTTTTGTACCAGGGATCTAAGAGTGTGGCAACCCAGTAGTCAGGATTATTTCTAATTCTCACAATTCGAGGGTCAAGTTGCAGGTAGAGCAGGAAGAAGGCACTCATGTGTCTTGCGCATCCAGGAGCACCAAGTTCCTGTTGTGTTGGTGGCGAGGTAACAATCATGCTTACTTCCTCTGCCCTCTCCCCCCAACCTCGCACAACAGAAATGTGATCAAGGTCCCCTCATCTGATGAGTCTTCCATCAGTTCGTCCTCCACTACTTCCTGGGCTCCTGCACCTTCCTCACTAGTTTGGCTGCTACCATGCGCCCTGGTAAAACCATCTCCCCCACCCTCACATGCCTGCCGCCTTGGTGCTGCCGACCGTCTGGACCTTGCAGATATTAGCCCTTCCGCATACAACTCCTCCTCCTCTACTTCCTCCACCTCCTCTTGTGCCACCACCTGACTCCGAATTCTGTTTAACATGTGCTCCAGCATGTAAATCGCCGGAATAGTCATGCTGAAAATGGCATCGTCAGCACTAAACATCTTCGTCGCCATTTCAAAACTGTGCAGAAGGGTGCATAGGTCCCTGATCTGAGACCACTCCTCCAGCGTGATTTTCCTCACCTCTGGATCTCATTGGCCCAGGCTATACGTCAGAACGTATTGCACCAGGGCTTGTCGGTGCTGCCACAGTCGCTGCAACATGTGCAGAGTTGAATTCCACCGCGTAGGCACATCGCATTTTAGCGGGTGAAGTGGCAGGCCCAACGACTTCTGTAGAGATGTAAGTCGCTGTGCTGCGGGATGCGAACGGCAAAAGTGAGCACACAGCGACCGTGCCCTCTGCAGATGGCCATCTAGTCCGGGATAGTGGGCTAAAAATTGCTGGACAACCAGGTTCAACACATGAGCCATACAAGGCACGTGTGTGACATTGCCCCGGCGAAGGGCTGCACCCAGGTTTGCAGTATTGTCGCACACGGTCTTCCCTGGTTTCAGGTCCAGTGGAGACAACCATTCATGAAACTGGTTCTCCAGAGCTGACCACAACTCCTCAGCTGTGTGACTCACATTTCCCAGACATTTCAAAGTAAAAACCGCCTGATGACGTTGAGCCCTGCTGCCAGCATAGTAAGGAGGTGTGCAGGATCCCTTCTGTGCAGTTACAAAGCTTGTGGCATTACCAGACAGGCTTTGGGTACTGGGGCACTGCAACGGACACATCTGAGGGACCGAGGGCTGGCTGTTGTGCTTAGACGGGGTTGAGAAGGGTGTCCCCGCAAACTGCCGGTCTGTGAGGAAGATACAGTCGGACGTGTAAGGTTGCCTTGATCCAAAGGTGGTGCTATCGATGTCGGACAGCGCTCAACACCAGCTGGTGTTTCCACCTCCAAAGAAAATGATGACCTGCCAATCACGCTGGCTGTTGCGGGTAAAGAGGTGGCAGGTCTGTGTACCAAAACAGGTGTGACTGCTAACCCCCCAGTCACAGAGGATGAAGAAGCCGTGGATGCACAAGATGTGGCAGACGGTGGTTGGCCCGGCCGGCTAGGCCACATTGTAGCACAGTGAGCTTCCCACTGCAACTTATGCATCATATCCATGTGCCGGTTCATGCATGAAGTACTCAAACTATGTATTTTTTTGCCTCTACTTAGCTTTTGCTGACAAATGTTACAGATAACGCGAGTTGGGTCATCTTTATCAATCTGAAAAAATGCCCAGGCTATGCAAGGCTTCGCACCCATGCGACCTGAAGAGACACCACAACTTGTGTCAGAGGCAGAGTTGTGTTTGAGGATGCAGTTGTTGACGTGCTACCAGTACTACGTCTCTGTCCAGGAAGGCGCAACCTGACATCGTCGTCACTAGCATCCTCCTCCACCTCCTCTGCTGACCTCATCGACTGGCTGACTGTGGGTTGACAGTAAGTGGGATCTCCAACCTCGTCATCATCACCCTGTGTGTTATCATACCCGTCGTCCTCAGAGCCAACTGGAGAGATGTAAGTCGTTGAGCTGCGGGATGCGAACGGCAGAAGTGAGCACACAGCGACCGTGCCCTCTGCAGAAGGCCATCTAGTCCGGGATAGTGGGCTAAAAATTGGTTCAGGGCCAAAAAGGTTCAACACGTGAGCCATAAAAGGCACATGTGTGACATTGCCCCGGCGAAGGGCCGCACCCAGGTTTGCAGCATTTTCGCACATGGCCTTCCTTGGTTGCAGGTCCAGTGGAGACAACCATTCATGAAACTGGGTCTCCAGAGCTGACCACAACTCCTCAGCTGGGTGACTCACATTTCCCAGATATTTTAAAGTAAACACCGCCTGATGCCATTGAGCCCTGCTGCCAGCATAGTAAGGAGGTGTGCAGGATTCCTTCTGCGCAGTTAGAAAGCGGGTGGCATTACCAGACAGGCTTTGGGTGCAGGTGGAGGACCGAGAGGAGGTTGAGAAGGCAGAAGCAGTGGAGGAACTTCGAAATAAAGAGGATTGACGCACAACTCGTGGGGACGGTAAGACTTGGACAGCAGCCCCTTGTCCTGCTGTCATGATAGTTACCCAGTGCCCAGTCAGCGACATGTAACGCCCCTGTCCATGCCTACTCGTCCAAGTGTCTGTGGTGAAATGCACCCTGTCACACACAGAGTTTCTCAAAGAAGCGGTGATGTTGTGTGCGACATGCTGGTGTAGCGCAGGCACACCTTTCTTTGAGAAGTAGTGCCAACTGGGCATCTGGTACTGGGGCACTACGGCGGACATAAGGTCTCAAAAATCCTCTGTGTCCACCAGGCGGAAAGGCAGCATTTCTGTAGCCAACAGCTTGCAGATGGTGAAATTCAACCTCTTAGCTTTGTCATGGCTAGGAGGAAATGGTCTTTTACTTGTCCACATCTGAGGGACCGAGGGCTGGCTGTTGTGCTTAGACAGGGTTGAGTAGGGTGTCCCCGGCAAACTGCCGGTCTGTGAGGAAGATGCAGGTGGAAAAGTTAGGTTGCCTTGATCCAAAGGTGGTGCTCTTGATGTCGGAGAGCGCTCAACACCAGCTGGTGTTTCCACTTCCAAATGAAATGATGACCTGCCAATCACACTGACTGCTGCGGGTAAAGATGTGGCAGGTCTACGTCCAAAAACAGGTGTGACTGCTGTCCCCCCAGTCACAGAGGATGAAGAGGCCGCGGATGCACAAGATGTGGCAGATGGTGGTTGGCCCGGCCCGCTAGGCCGCATTGTAGCACAGTGAGCTTCCCACTGCAACTTATGCTTCATATCCATGTGACGGTTCATGCATGAAGTACTCAAACTATGGATTTTTTGGCCTCTACTTAGCTTTTGGTGACAAATATTACAGATAACAAGAGTTGGGTCATCCTTATCGATCTGAAAAAATGCGCAGGCTATGCAAGGCTTAGAGCCCATGCGACCTGAAGAGCCACCACGACTTGTTGTCAGAGGCAGAGTTGTGGTTGAGGATGCAGTTGTTGACGTGCTTCCAGTACTCCGTCTCTGTCCAGGAAGGCGCAACCTAACCTCGTCGTCAATAGCATCTGTGACGCCCAGCTGCGCTTGGTATCACAGATCCTAAAAGAGTGCATTGATGGAATCCTCCACAAGAGGCCCCCATAAACATTCACACATCTCCACCTTCCACCTCAGACCAGCAGAGGGAGCCCGTTAGGGATATAAATAGGGAAGGTGGAGCTAGGCAGTTCAGTTCCTCTGAAGAGTTCCTGCAGTAGAGAAGCCTAAGAGAGGTCAGTCTGCAGTGGAGCTCAGTCTAGTCTAGGGAACTCAGTTAATAGTTCAGCAGTGGAGCACAAGGCTCCTGCTAGCTAGATTCAGGGAGCCCAGTTAGAGCTTAAGGTGTGCCGGCGCCATAAGGTTGGTGAAGCTCAGCAAGCTGCCGTTAGTGTGTATAGCCTAGTGAGGGCCCGAGTAGGCCGAAGGCGAGTGGAGAGTTAGTACATAGGGGGCAGAGGAGCTTAACCAGCTCACCCAGAAGCATTTACCGGACACCAGATCCGAGCTTACCGGGATCTCTATGACCCAGTAAGGCATCACCGGAATCCCTGGAGAACTACAAGTCCCAGGATCGCTAAGGTGCTGATACGTAACAGAGCCAGGAGACGCTTAGGCCCCGCATACTGGGAGCGTGAACTCCAAGACAAGGCCCCACCACAAGGTCAGCCAGCGCAGGACAGAGACAAAGTTAGGCCTAGCTCCAGGCAGGTCAGAAACTTACTACGCAGAGGCAAGAAACAGGAGGCCCTACTCCCGCTCATTGGGGATGATCCTGATATGCACTCTTCACCCTACAGTGCTCCAGGATGTGCCTGAATTTCCACCAGTAAAAGGTACTGAAGTGACTACCGTGTCCGTTCCCATTCTTGCTCTGACCCAGCTGGGTGTCTCTTGTCCTGCATTCCCCCCTGCATACGCTTTTCTGAGGCCTAGCTCCACCTGTGGGGAGCTATACCATCGAGCTGCCTTATCACTGGCCTCAGTGGACTGCTGCAGCGCAGGTGCTTCTCACCAGATACCACAAGTGGCGTCACAAACTCTTATAAAATTAACAATTATCCACCCTTAAAGAGTGACCCCAGGGTTCTTGCCCGGGAGCCGACCACCGCGACATCCCAAAGGCCAGGCAAAGGCCCGGGTACCGAGTCATCCCCATCACCTGGGCTAGTCACATCCTCCTCTACCTCCTCTGCTGACCTCATCGATTGGCTGACTGTGGGTTGACAGTAAGTGGGATCTCCAACCTCGTCATCATCACGCTGTGTGTTCTCACACCCGTCATCCTCAGAGCCAACCTCCTCCTGCCCTGACTGAAAAATCAAGTTGTCGCTCCAATCAGGTATTTGAGTCTCATCATCGTCTTCCTCATTGTCTCCACCAACAGGAGTTACAGTTTGGGAACGAGGGTCTACATTATGCTCAGAACCTTCTTCATCTCGTCCTGGATCCGACTCATAAAGATTCTGGGCATCAGTGCAGATAATTTCCTCATCTGGATTAACAGAAGCTCTGGAGCAGACCTCCATTTCCCAGGCTATAGTATGAGTAAACAGCTGTGCAGACTCAATGATCTGTTCTACCCCATACTCAGACGGGCAGCTGGAGACTTGGGAGCTGTGAGGAAGCAAGTGCAATTGGGGTGACACCTCTGAGGACTGGAGTATTTGTGATGTTGAAGTTGAGGTGGAGGAGAGCCCACTTGAAAGAGCACTTGATATCCGTTGAAGCATCTGCTGTTTTTGTGCCTCATCTGGAATTTGCAGCGATGGGCGTGTCCGTAAGAAGGGGATCGTATCACATTGTCCACGAAAAAAAGTAGACATCTTAGTTTGGCTGGAAGATGGTCTTTCTTCTGCAGATGTTACTCCCCCCCCACCGCGGGGGTGCTCGACCCACCAGCGGACAGGCACCAGTATTGGGAGAGGGGGGCTGGCCGTCAGGGTCCACCGCGGCTCTGCCACAAACCCGGCGACACAGAGGTCGCACGGGCAGGAACGGACTGGCCGTTTCGGCTTTGCACTCCAGCATAGTCCCTCTGCCCGCTCGCGCCCGTAGCCTCAAAGGGAGGCGCAAGCGGCTTTTCTTCCCAGGGCTGTTCCCCGCCCAGCAGGAACGTGGGGGAGCTCAGGTCGGCCTTCCACTGTACTCCCTTACCTCCCTAGCCCTCTTTCCTTCTTCCGTTCTCCATCTAACCCCTCGGCTCTGTGGTGTCCGCTCTCCCTCCAGCTCTCTCCTTCTCACAGGTGGACTACCGCGTGTATTCACACTGTGGCGAATCTTTTGGGCCCAGGAATAAGAAGTTGTCGAGGTAATGGATAATATGTGCCCCCTTAGAAATGTCCATTACAACCCATTCGAGGAAGCAACTAAACGCCTCAAATAGTGAGCAGGATATGGAGCACCCCTTGGGCAAACAGCGATCTATATAGTATGCTCCTTCCCAGAAGCAGCCCAATAGGTGGACACTATTCGGAGGCACAGGTAGTAAGTTAATGGAATGCCGCATCAATGTCTGTTT
This sequence comes from Phyllobates terribilis, assembly GCF_046119375.1. NCBI lineage: Eukaryota > Metazoa > Chordata > Amphibia > Anura > Dendrobatidae > Phyllobates > Phyllobates terribilis. Next base: position 143,168,073 of record NW_027362772.1, read on the forward strand.
TGGCCATTAGGGTGACCCTTCCCAACTTCTTGATCTGCCTGATTGCCTTGTCAAAGGTTGTACAGTATATACTACTGTACTTGGTTCCGCGTCGATGTTGTCGTTTACTAACCTGCCCCTTGGATATGACAAATGGTGGATTAGTCCGAATGTATTGGGTTCCGTTTTTGGCACAACTCACAACGGGGATACCACTACGTCTTGTAAGGAAAGTGTTCTGAATGGAACCGCCATTCTACCTAAAGATATTTATTTTTTTAATTTTCTTGTCACGACGTCTGGGTGTTGGTAGGCTGATTTTAGATTTTTACTCCAGCCTTTCTTGATTATAGAAGGGCATGACATGCCTATATCTGTGCCTCCCCCTCCTTTTACTCCTCCACCTCTTTTCTTTTCGCATGACTATATGTACTTGTTACTTTTCCATGTGTTAGTTGTGTCTTCTGAGCAGTTTGTCAGCTTTTGGACACCTTTAAAGTGTTTTCTATGTGTTTTCTATGTGTTTCTATGTGTTTTTGTTTGCCTGCCATAGGTGTTAACGGTGTTCGAAGGTGTTCGACGAACAGTTTGACGAACAGTTCGGCGAACATACGGGTGTTCGACGAACCGAACCGAACTCGAACACTACGGGGGTGGCTTAACACTACCTGGGAACTCAGCCCCCAGGGTGGCAGAAACAGACTAGGAGTCAGAGATACAGGTAGTGCCCCTGGGTACTCGGCCCCCAGGGTGGCGGAAACAGAGTCAGGACAGGACCTGGCAACTAATAGTTGCACAGAACACAGAATGTAAGAAAGTGCTGCTCAGGCACCTCTCACTGGGTGGAGGGGGTTTAAGTATCCAGTGACTCACAGCAATAGGCTGGGGACACATTAGGACTGTGCACACAGTAGCTATAAGAAACAAGCAGAAAGCCGCGCCGACGTCCTAAGCAATCAGACAAGAGACATGGACAGAGCAGGTACTGGAGCAAAGAGTGCAGCATGGACTGACAGGTAAGATTGCGGTCTTGCATAGTGGGAGGTGGTGCACTATGCAAGCACGCCGCAAGGGATGTTACACCCATTAGAAAGTAGAGGGTCTGCTATACAGTTATAGGGTATGCAGTGAGTGCAACGGCTGCCAAAATTTAAGAAAAACACCACTAACAATTTAAAGACACATAGAGCTGGGCCACAGTAACGACATGTTCCCATTAGAAAGGAGATGGTCTGCTATACAGTTATAGGGTATGCAGTGAGTCCAATGGCTGCCAAAATTTAGGAAAAATACCACTTTCAATTTAAAGACACATAGAGCAGGGCCACAGTAACAAGGTACAACATGTTCCCATTAGAAAGGAGAGAGCCTTTTATACAGTTATAGGGTATGCAGTGAGTGCAATGGCTGCCAAAATTTAGGAAAAATACCACTAACAATTTAAAGACACATAGAGCAGGGCCACAGTAACAAGGTACAACATGTTCCAATTAGAAAGGAGAAAGTCTGCTGTACAGTTATAGGGTGTGCAGTAAGTTCAACGGCTGCCAAAATTTAGGAAAAACCCCACTAACAATTTAAAGACACATAGAGATGGGCCACAGTAACGACATGTTCCCATTAGAAAGGAGAGGGTCTGCTATACAGTTATAGTGTATGCAGTAAGTTCAACGGCTGCCAAAATTTAGGAAAAACCCCACTAACAATTTAAAGACACATAGAGGTGGACCAGAGTAACGAGTACGGCATGTTCCGATTAGAAAGAGAGGGTCTGCTATTCAGTTATAGGGTATGCAGTGAGTCCAACGGCTGCCAAAATTTATGAAAAACCCCACCAACAATTTAAAGACACATAGAGGTGGGCCTCAGTAGCGACATATTCCCATTAGAAAGGAGAGGGTCTCCCATACTGTTTGCCTGTGCAGTGACTGGAAAGGCTGTCAAAAATTTGGAGACACTCCAATGCCCCTTGTCAGAGACATAGAGGTCAGAGGGCCTCCTTAAAACAATGTTCCTATTACTAAGAAGTGGGTCTCCCATACTCTTTGCCTATGCAGCGAAGCAACAGCTGCCAAAAATTTGGAGGAACTCCAATGCCCCTTGCAAGAGACATAGCGGTCGGAGGGCCTCCTCAAAACAATGTTCCCATTATTAGGAAGTGGGTCTCCTATACTGTTTGCATAGGCAGTGAAGCAATGGCTGCCAAAAATTTGAGGAACTTCAGTGTCCATTGCAAGAGACGTAGATATGTTGATATGGTACATATGGTGGTGATATGGTGGTGGAGGATGAGGATGCGGAGAAGGACGAAGAGAAGAGCAAATAGACAAAATCAGGAAGCGTATACCGATGTCTCGCTGTGAAGACAGAGGTGGATGGAAATAGAGTTAGACCTCCCCCAAAAAATACACTGTATTTGAGTTTATGTTACGCTGCTATCATTCGGTGGTTTTGAGAAATCTGGCCCAATCCAGCTCTTGTTAATTTTTATAAGAGTCAGCCTGTCAGTATTTTCAGTTAACAGGCGGATGCGCCTATTGGTTATAATTCCACTCTCGGCACTAAAAACCTGCTTTGACAAAACTCTAGCAGCAGGGCAGGCCAGGACCTCCAAGACGTGGAGAGCCAGTTCATGCTACATGTTCAGCTTGGATAATCAATAATTATAAGGCAAAGAAGAATCACGAAGGATGTTGGTAGGGTCGGCAAAGTTACTCCCTCACCATTTTCCGAAACGTTTCCTTCCTAGGGAGAGTACCCTATGCCTCAGGGCCTGTGCGGTTGGAGGGTATGAGAAAACTGTCCTAGAACTTTGACAGTGTTCCCCTGCATCTGCTAGATTGCATTTGTGTCTCTCTCTCCTGTACTACTTGGTTGTCCAACGAACTATGACTTCTGCCGCCAGCATTTTCAGATGGGAATTTTTTTAATAATTCCACAACAATGGCATTCTGGTGCTGCCCCATTTTATTAGGCCTGTCCAGCGTGGAAATAAGAGACAGAAATTTTCCTTGTAGCATGGGTCTGGAAGTGTCACCAACCAGTAATGGCTGTCACCCAAAATTTGGACAATGCGAGGGTCACGGGAAAGGCAGCGTAACATAAACTCAGCCATGAGTGCCAGACTATAAAGAAACAAAACTTCCATGTTCTCACCAAGAGGACGACTGACCATGCTGTCCTCCTCATCCTCCTCCTCTTATGCCTCTTCCCTGTCCTCAGGCCATCCACGCTGAATAGACAGTATGACAGTTTTGCAGGTAGTAACGTCTATAGCGCAGGAAATTAGCTAATGTTCTTCCTCCTCCTCTTCCTCATTGTCACCCAATCCATGTTGGGATGAAATGAGGCTGGGCTGTGTGGAATGAACCTGTATGGTTCCTTGCGCCATCTCATCATGCTCCGCCTGCAATGCATCCTCTTTAATTGTGATCAGAGAGCATTTCAGAAGACAGAGAAGCGGGATGGTGATGCTAATTATGGCGTCATCGCCGCTCACCATTTTGGCGGAGTCTTCAAAGTTTTGGAGGATGGTACATATGTCTGACATCCATGTCCACTCCTGAGGTCTTATGTGTGGAGTCTGAACTGAATACCGATGGCCTTGTTGATGCTGGTACTCAACAACTGCCCTCTCATGCTCACAAATCCTTTCCAACATCTGCAATGTAGAGTTCCAAAGCGTACGGACATCGCAGATCAGTCGGTGAGCTAGAAGCTGCAAATGCTGCTGAATCAGGGCAAGGGCGGAGGAAGCTGTAGCTGGCTTTCTAAAATGGGCACACAAGCAACGTATTTTGACAAGCTAATCCGAAAGAATCGGGTAGGTTTTGAGAAACCGCTGAACCACGAGGTTAAGCACATGGTACGTGTATGAGCTCGCCTCAGAGCCGCCACCATGTTCCGGCTATTGTCACACACGACCATGCCTGGCTGTAGGTTCAGCGGTGTGATCCACAGATCTGCCTGCTCTTTCAGAGCTGTCCACAACTCTTCAGCGTTGTGCGGTTTGTCACCTAAGCATATTAGCTTCAACACAGCCTGTTGCTACTTGGCCGAGTCAGTGCTGCAGTTATTCCAGCTTGCGCCTGATGTAGTCATTTCAGAGATGGAGGATGAAGAGGAAGAAGATGAGGTGCAGGAGCTGTAGAATGTGGGGGCAACCCTGATTTACCCTGGGCCCGCAATCCTCTGCGTCATGGGTACGTGTTCCGTCCCAAGATCCAACTGGGTCCCACCTTCCACTATATTAACCAAGTGTGCCGTCAGTGAGATGTACCGTCCATGCCCACAAGCACTTGTCCACGTGTCCATGGTTAGGTGTACTTTCCCAGTAACTGCGTTGTTGATGGCACATGTAATGTTGTGGGACACGTGCTTGTGTAATGTGGGGACGGCACACAGGGAGAAATAGTGGCGGCTGGGGACCGAGTACCAAGGGACGGCCGCCGCCATCGGGTTGCGAAAAGCTTCCATCCCCACGAGTCTAAAAGGCAACATTTCGAGCACAAGCATTCACAAAATGTGCGAATTTAGTAGTGTGGCTTGTGGGGCTTTGGCTGCGTATTTGTTCTTGAGTTCCAAGGACTGGGGTAGGGACAACTGAACGCTCTGTTGGGACAAGGACGTGGACGTGCTTGCTGCTGGTGCTGCTTGAGAGTGTTCAACGACAGGCGCAGGGCAAGAGGCATCTTGGCATGCGCCACAGACAGGGATTGGCGTGCAGGCACAAAAGCGGATCAAGCAGTGGTGTCACTTGCAGACACTGTTCTTGGATACTGGGGTATGGCCCACTTAGTCAGGTGCTTTTGCTGCCATGGACTGTTCATGCTGGTGGTGGTCAGGCTGCTAGTTTTGCTACCCCTGCTGATGCTAGCCTGGCAGGTCATGCAAATGGCCTTTTTGGGGTTATCTGCAGTCTTTAAAAAATAACCAGACTTGGGAAGTCCTAACAGTTGTACTAGCAACTTCCGTCTTGTTTGCGTTACGGGGAACGTTTTCCCGCCTTGTGTCTGCGGCCACCTCACTGCTTCTTCCTGCCTGTTGTGGTGCTACGCATTATCTGCTAACCAACCAACAACCTTTTGACACTGCTGTGTTAAATAGTGGTGTTCTGTGGTCCCCTAGTAATTGGGACAGGAAGGTCGAGCGACAAGATGTGGGTGTTTGTTGTGGCACAATTTCAGCTTGCTCACGGCCACTTCCTCGGCCTCTGCATGCAGCATCACCATCACGTCCACTTCCCCATCCCTTGCCATGCACCTTGCCCATTTTTAATGGTGGACAATATTTTCCACGTTCATGAGAAATGGCTGATTTTGGAACCCAGTTATATGTGATACGTCTGACATAGAACCACGATTTTAAACAGCAGGCTTGTAATTTACTGATATTATTCTACAGAGACATAATGTGAATAGCTTAACGACACACTGCAACAGAATGGAAATGGAAGAAATGTCTGATTTTGGAACAGTCTTATAGGTGATATGTCTGACAGAGAACCACGGTTTTAAGTAGCAGGCCTGTAATATACTAATACCATTCTTCACAGAAACCTAGTGTGAATAACTTGACTGACACACTGCAACAGAATGGAAATGGAAGAAATGTCTGATTTTGGAACAGTCTTATAGGTGTTATGTTTGACAGAGAACCACAGTTTTAAATAGCAGGCCTGTAATTTACTAATACTATTCTTCACAGACACCTAGTGTGAATAGCTTAACCGACACACTGCAACAGAATGGTAAAGGAGGCCAATATTTTCCACGTTCAGTTCAAATTTCTGGATTTTTATCGCTGAAATATGGAACAGATCTGGCTTTATTATATTGCAGTGAGAACAAGCAAATGGAGCAGAAAAATGGTGTACTCTGGATTGCTTTTTAAGCAACTAACCAGGATTAAGATAAAAAAAAAATTGCCCTGGCCCCTGATATCTGGGGCTATGTCTACAAATATCTGTAATTATTACAGCAGCAGACAGGACTTTCAATGGACCCTCTTGTGCTGTATCATACACTGCAGTCTGCCACATACACTGCCTGCCTAGCACTGATTATATGCAGCTGGATTAGTCCTCAGAATGACTGTTAGTTCAGATGAATATATATACACTGCTCAAAAAAATAAAGGGAACACTCAAATAACACATCCTAGATCTAAATTAATGAAATATTCTCATTGAATACTTTGTTCTGTACAAAGTTGAATGTGCTGACAACAAAATCACACAAAAATCATCAATGGAAATCAAATTTATTAACCAATGGAGGCCTGGATTTGGAGTCACCCCCAAAATTAAAGTGGAAAAACGCACTACAGGCTGATCCAACTTGATGTAATGTCCTTAAAACAAGTCAAAATGAGGCTCAGTATTATGTGTGACCTCCACGTGCCTGTATGACCTCCCTACAATGCCTGGGCATGCTCCTCTTTATTAACTACTGTTATAGGTAAGCAGAGTACACAGAGCACATAAGCAAGTACCTGGTGAGTTAAGAGTAAAAAGGTGCTATACCTTTTGACATGTTGTCGTTATGGAGCAAGCTGGGGATCCGTGCAAGCGCCACGACACGCGTTTCTCCTTCTGGCAGACCCATCCTGACGAAGCTGGAAGGAGAAATGCGCGTCAAGGTGCTGGCACGGATAACAATTCATAACAATTTTAGCAATTGGTTCTATCTCACCTTATATGTCTTTTCATCTATATGATAATATATCTTTAATAAAATTTATTATACGTATCATTAAGCTGATCCCGCAGTTGTTTTTATTTTTTTGATCTTTTGTTTAATCTCAAATGGCTATAATAATCCCTTGACATTTAATTTTACAAATACTACTTTGGGACTTATTAATTAGATCATATCTTACAGATCAAACTATCTTTTCTTTTGTGGTTGAGAGATTCTGGTAATGTATTCATGTAGTAATGGTGATTCTGATGCTTTTATCAAATACTAATTATAGTTCTGGTGTTGTATTCATGTATTAATGATGCTTCTGGTGATGCAATAATGTACTGATAGCTGTTCTGGTGCTGTATTCATGTACTGATGGTGGTTTTAGTGATGTTTTCATGTACTGATGATGTTCTGGTGCTGTACTCATGTAATGATGAAGATTCTGGTGCTGTATCCATGTACTGATGGTGGTTTTGGTGCTGTTTTCAAAGTCTGATGATGGTTCTGATGCTGTATTCATGTATTCATGGTGATGCATTCATGAATTCATGGTGGTGTTGGTGATGTTTTCCTGTACTGATGGTGGCTTTTGTGATGTATTACTGTATTGATGGTGGTTCTGGTGCTGTATTCATATATTGATGGTGCTTCTGGTGCTGTATTCATGTGATGATAGTGGTTCTAGTGCTGTATTCCTTCATAAAAGAGAGGTAATGTGTAGTGTTGAGCCACCCCCGTAGTGTTCGAGTTCGGTTCGGTTCGTCGAACACCCGTGTGTTCGCCGAACTGTTCGTCGAACTGTTCGTCGAACACCTTCGAACACCGTTAAAACCAATGGCAGGCAAACAAAAACACATAGAAACACATAGAAAACACCTTCAAAGGTGTCCAAAAACTGACAAACTGCTCAGAAGACACAACTAACACATGGAAAAGTGACAAGTACATATAGTCATGCGAAAAGAAAAGAGGTGGAGGAGTAAAAGGAGGGGGAGACACAGATATAGGCATGTCATGCCCTTCTAAAATCCAAAAAGTTAGAAGCCGACACGTTGAGTCCGCTCCTGCCCGTGCCACCTCCGTGTCGCCGGGTTTGTGCCAGAGCCGCGGTGAACCTTGACGGCCAGCCCCCCTCTCCCAATACTGGTGCCTGTCCACTGGTGGGTCGAGCGAGCCCCCCCTGTTGTGGAGGCAGCTCTAAGCTTTTTAATTTAAATTGTCTCTCTAATTTGAATGAATACACTTTAAATCCATTTACAAGGATCTATTGGAGGGCAAGTCTCATGCCAGCAGCCGCGTAATTCCAGCTCCAGTAGCGTCCACTAAAGCTGCTGCAGTTAAAAAGATTTTATAAGGATCGAGCTCGGCTGTCCACCGCAAGGCATCCTACTGCCAGTCCCAGCCCCTATGCCTTGGGGTGCCTCCTGATGCTCTTCACTAAGTATCCCGTGGTCCCGAAGCATTTCCTTTGAAAAAATTAAGTGCCCAAACTACAGGTGGTGTAGCTTGCTTAACAGCCGGGATATTCCGCTGACTAGCAGACACTGCTACTAGGCACAAAGTATTTCCTGGGATAGATGCAGTTAAAAATTTGTAATTAGATACTCTCGTTGGATGCTGAGAAAGCATTCCATAGAGTCTCCTGGCACGCCATATATGATTCTCTTAAAAAGCTTGGGGTAGGGGTCTAGGGGACCCTTTTATAGCCAAAATCACGGCCCTGTATCACAATACGTGACCTAGGCTGAAGATAAATGGAACTGTAGCACCCTGAGGGCTCGGTTGCTACAGAGGTATTGCACCTCACCCAGAGGTGTGATATCTCACTCTCAGATAAGGATGGAGTGTGGATCAGGACCCGACACCTGCATGCATTACACCACATTGCCATGGGGCAGGGCGGCCAATATGCCTCTGAGATGGGCACGACAGTCCCTGTCCCTGGCTGGAGTCGGGGGAGGAAACACTGAGGAAGGGGAACCCTGTAGTGCAGGAACAGGGAGGAAGCAGTTCCTGGGTGCATTGAGAAGGGAGTATAAAAGGTGGGCACCATCTTAGTTCAGTGCAGAGAAGTCTGAGCAGAAGTGGCAGGGAGCAGGGGCTCTGCATGAGCTCTGCTCCGGAGGCGGGCCTAGTAACAGAGGCCCAGGCCTGGAAGAGGGAGAAGGAAGGAAGAGGAGCGGACAAGGCTCCAGGAACGAGGAATGAAGGGATCCCAGGGGTGCGGACGGGCGAGTCGCCACCGCACGCCCGAATCCACCTGCGTGGAGGGGTCAGGCCAAAGGGGGAGACCGGTCCCCGAAACTAGTGGAGGCAGGAAACGACCCTCAGCTAGAAACAGGAGGCTGTGACATTTTATGTGGCTACACCCGCTAGGAAGGCACCACATAGGGTCAGGGAAACTGGCGCCAAGTTTACCAAGAGGAGGCCCGAGGCAGCCGGACAGAAGGGTTGGTAAGAAAGGCCAGACAAAGGACACACAAAGGGGGTCCTGTGAAGCGCTCCAAAGTTATCTGGGAGTTGTCTGAGCCCCTCACCTGGTGAGCACAGTACGACGTGGGCAGCCATTACCTGCAGACGTGGTCTGGATAATAAGAACTGTGAGTAAAGGCCCTGGACTGCATCACTGACTCCGTGTCGTTACTGCTGCTGCCCTGCACCATCACCCCCATCCTCCGCATACACTGCCCTGAGGCTATACTCCTCCCGTGGGGAGTTATGCTACGCTCTGCTGCACCCACAACACCAGCCTCAGCGGTCTGCCCTGCAGCGGCGGTTCACTCTGACCGCAATCCACGGGTGGCGTAGTCGGACATTTAAACATCAAAACCACATAAATAGTTCCGCCACTGGTTTGACCACCCTGAGCCACGGAAACGGGTCGCCGCCACGAAGACTACAACCACCAGCATCCACCAAAAAGGGTCCGGCTCCGGGTGTCCCAAGGCCCAGGGGGTGCATCAGAACATTTTCATCACCTTTCACAATCACCAATGGGACAAGGCAGGGATGTCCTCTGTCCCCTCTCTTATACATCCTAGTGACGGAGCACCTGCTCTCATCAATTCGCCATAACCCCAATATTAGGTGGATTGAGGTGGGAGGCACCGAGTACAAGTGCTCTCTATTTGCTGATGATGTCCTAGTATATATCACTCAATCACATATATCCATCCATGCTGTTATGGCTGAAATAGATCACTTTGTTACATGGTCAAATTTTAAAATCAATGCAGCGAAGTCTGAGGCCCTCGATGTCTCCCTCCCCAAATCCATATAGGATTCCATCCAGTCCAACTTTCCCTTTGCCTGGCCCTCACAGGGTATCAAATACTTAGGAATTCCTATTCATAGAGACCTCTCCCATCTATGTTATCTTAATTTTGGGCCCTTTATTGAACAACTCCATACAGACCACGGTTCGCAAGTTAGAACTGTAAGATTCACTACGTGAACCACTGGTGTTTTGTGGAAAAGCACATGTACACTGTGTTCCAAATTATTATGCAAAAAGTGTTTAGGAGTGATAAGGGAAGAATTTGTTTGTTTGTCAGTTAAACTCCTTGATGGTGATGTGTGTCAGGGCTCTTTATATCACTGTAAGCAATTGCAGACACCTGTGCTAATTAGTTTGGCAGGTGTGTCCAATGAAAGGCAAGACTACTTAAGAAGGCTCTCTCACATTATTAAGCAGCCTACATTTTCTGCCAAAATGGGAAAGAAAAAGGATGTGTCGGCTGCTGAGAAGCAACAAATTGTGGAGTGTTTAGGTCAAGGCATGACTACAATCAACATTGTGCGATGATCAGGATGAAGTGTCTTGGCAATCAAGAAGTATGTAGCTGATTCACAGTACACACGTGTGCGTGCTGATAAGGGCAAATTGAGAACTCTTTCCTACAGGCAATTACGTCAGGTTAAAAGAGCAGCGGCAAAAAAGCCTTGTCATAGCAGCAGACAAGTTTTTGAAGCTGCTGGTACCTCCAACGTCCCCCGAACAACAAGATGCAGGGTCCTTCAGAGGTTTGCAGCTGTGCATACGCCATCCTGTCGACCTCCTCTATCCACTTAACACAAGCAGAAACGGCTCCAGTGGGCCAAACATTACATGAAGACTGATTTCAAAACTGTTTTGTTCACGGATGAGTGCCGTACAGCGCTCGATGGTCCAGATGGATGGAGTGGAGGATGGCTGGTTGATGGACACCCCACGCAAACACGGCTACAGCGCCAACAAGGAGGAGGTGGAGTAATGTTTTGGGCTGGAATCATGGGGAGAGAGATTGTCGGCCCCTTTAGGATCCCTGAAGGCGCTAAAGATGAACTCCATAATGTATGTGGATTTTCTCAAACAGCACTTCCTGCCATGGTTCAAGAAGAAGAACCGTGTATTTCACAGCAAGATCATTTTTTTGCATGATAATGCACCATCTCATGCTGCATATAAAACATCTGCATCTCTGGCTGATATGGGCATAAAAGGGGACAAACTTATGGTGTGACCCCCATGCTCCCCTGACCTCTACCCCATTCAGAACCTCTGGAGCATCATTAAAAGGAGTGTCTATGATGGCGGGAGGCAGTTCACATCTAAGCAACAGCTCTGGGAGGGTATTCTGTCCTCATGCAAAACAATTGAAGCAGAAACCATCCAAAACCTGACAAATTCAATGGACGAGAGAGTTCAGAAGCTCCTTTCGAACAAGGGGTCCTATGTGAAAATGTAACATCACCTAGAATAAAGTTTTGAGTTGAAAACTGTTTGATTTCAGTTTCTAATAACCTGCTAATGCTTATAATTTCAAAAATGACCATTTTTTTGGTCTTTATTAAAATGAAAAGGTTGATCGAAAAGTTTGGGGGATCTAAGAGTGTGGCAACCCAGTAGTCATGATTACTTTGAATTCTGACAATATGAGGGTCATGTTGCAGGTAGTGCAGCAAGAAGGCACTTATGTGTCTTGCGCATCTCGGAGCCCCAAAATTATTTTCCGGACTAGATGCTGCTAAAAATTGTTATTAATTTTAAATCTGGTGGAGCTTAGTATAGATGGCCTAATAGGATCAGTGCTGCACACTGCTACAAAGCCCAAATTATTTTCCAGTCAAGATATAGATAAACATGATTAGTAATTTTAAATCTGGTGGAGCTTATTATAGATGGCCTAATAGAATCAGTGCTGCACACTGCTACAAAGCCCAAATTATTTTCCAGCCAAGATACAGATAAACATGATTAGTAATTTGAAAGCTTAAAATGGTTGGTAGGGTGATTTTAACCAATCATCAAGCTTTTACTCTCCCCAGGATGACACAGGGGTAGAAAAGTCATTTCGGATCCATGATTTGTTCATCTTTATGAACGTGAGTCTGTCTACATTATCAGTGGAGAGCCGCGTGCGCTTATCTGTCAGCACACCACCAGCAGCGCTGAACACACGTTCAGACAGAACGCTGGCTGCGGGGCATGACAAGATCTCCAAGGCGTAAGTGGCGAGCTCCGGCCATTTATCCAGATTGGAAGCCCAAAAACAGCAAGGGTCCAGTAACACAGTCATGGCTTCAATGTTTACTTGGAGATACTCCTGTACCATCGTCTCTAGGCGTTGACTATGTGTCAGACTTCTTGTCTCCTGTGGCCTTGCAAAGTATGGGCTAAAAAAGTGGTGAAATGATTCCGCAAAATTGATGTTACCAGCAGATACTGTGGTTCTGTTACGGTTTGAGTGCTGAACACTTGACGGTCCCACGGTTGGCAAGTTGGAACTGTGAGATTCACTACGTGCACCACTGGTGTTTTGTGGAAAAGCACATGTAAGATTCTGCAACAGTCTCTGCTGATACTCCTGCATGCGTGCATCCCTTTCTATGGCAGGAATAATTTCTGCAAATTTACTTTTGTAACGGGGATCTAACAGTGTGGCAACCCAGTAGTCAGGATTATTTCTAATTCTCACAATTCGAGGGTCATGTTGCAGGTAGTGCAGCAAGAAGGCACTCATGTGTGTTGCGCATCCAGGAGCACCAAGTCCCTGTTGTGTTGGTGGCGAGGTAACAATCATGCTTCCTTCCTCTGTCCTCTCCCCCCAACCTCGCACAACAGAAATGTGATCAAGGTCTCCCTCATCTGATGAGTCTTCCATCAGTTCGTCCTCCACTTCTTCCTGGGCTCCTGCACCTTCCTCACTAGTTTGGCTGCTACCATGCACCCTGGTAAAACCATCTCCCCCACCCTCACATGCCTGCCGCCTTGGTGCTGCCGACCGTCTGGACCTTGCAGATGTTAGCCCTTCCGCATACAACTCCTCCTCCTCTACTTCCTCCACCTCCTCTTGTGCCACCACCTGACTCCGAATTCTGTTTAACATGTGCTCCAGCATGTAAATCACCGGAATAGTCATGCTGATAATGGCATCGTCAGCACTAAACATCTTCGTCGCCATTTCAATACTGTGCAGAAGGGTGCATAGGTCCCTGATCTGAGACCACTCCTCCAGCGTGATTTGCCCCACCTCTGGATCTCGTTGGCCCAGGCTATACGTCAGAACGTATTGCACCAGGGCTTGTCGGTGCTGCCACAGTCGCTGCAACATGTGCAGAGTTGAATTCCACCGGGTAGGCACATCGCATTTTAGCCGGTGAAGTGGCAGGCCCAACGACTTCTGTAGAGATGTAAGTTGCTGAGCTGCGGGATGCGAACGGCGGAAGTGAGCACACAGCGACCGTGCCCTCTGCAGAAGGCCATCTAGTCTGGGATAGTGGGCTAAAAATTGCTGGACAACCAGGTTCAACACATGAGCCATACAAGGCACGTGTGTGACATTGCCCCGGCGAAGGGCCGCACCCAGGTTTGCAGCATTGTCGCACACGGCCTTCCCTGGTTTCAGGTCCAGTGGAGACAACCATTCATGAAATTGGTTCTCCAGAGCTGACCACAACTCCTCAGCTGTGTGACTCACATTTCCCAGACATTTCAAAGTAAAAACCGCCTGATGACGTTGAGCCCTATTGCCAGCATAGTAAGGAGGTGTGCAGGATCCCTTCTGCGCAGTTAGAAAGCTTGTGGCATGACCAGACAGGCTTTGGGTGCAGGTGGAAGACCGAGAGGAGGTTGAAGAGGCAGAAGCAGTGGAGGAACTTTGACATAAAGAGGATTGACGCACAACTCGTGGGGACGGCAAGACTTGGACAGAAGCCCCTTGTCCTGCTGTCACCATAGTTACCCAGTGCCCAGTCAGCAACATGTAACGCCCCTGTCCATGCCTACTCGTCCAAGTGTCTGTCGTGAAATGCACCCTGTCACACACAGAGTTTCTCAAAGAAGCGGTGATGTTGTGTGCGACATGCTGGTGGAGCGCAGGCACACCTTTCTTTGAGAAGTAGTGCCGACTGGGCATCTGGTACTGGGGCACTGCGACGGACATAAGATCTCGAAAATCCTCTGTGTCCACCAGGCGGAAAGGCAGCATTTCTGTAGCCAAGAGCTTGCAGATGGTGAAATTCAACCTCTTAGCTTTCTCATGGCTAGGAGGAAATGGTCTTTTACTTGTCCACATCTGAGGAACCGAGGGCTGCCTATTGTGCTTAGACGGGGTTGATAAGGGTGTCCCCGGCAAACTGCCGGTCTGTGAGGAAGATGCAGGCGGACATGTTAGGTTGCCTTGATCCAAAGGTGGTGCTATCGATGTCGGACAGCGCTCAACACCAGCTGGTGTTACCACCTCCAAAGAAAATGATGACCTGCCAATCACGCTGGCAGGTCTGCGCCCCAAAACAGGTGTGACTGCTGTCCCCCCAGTCACAGAGGATGAAGAGGCCGCGGATGCACAAGATATGGCAGACGGTGGTTGGCCCGGCCGGCTAGGCCGCATTGTAGCACACTGAGCTTCCCACTGCAACTTATGCTTCATGTCCATGTGCCGGTTCATGCATGAAGTACTCAAACTATGTATTTTTTGGCCTCTACTTAGCTTTTTCTGACAAATGTTACAGATAACACAAGTTGGGTCATCTTTATCGATCTGAAAAAATGCTCAGGCTATGCAAGGCTTAGCACCCATGCGACCTGAAGAGCCACCACGACTTGTGGTGAGAGGCAGAGTTGTGTTTGAGGATGCAGTTGTTGACGTGCTTCCAGTACTACGTCTCTGTCCAGGAAGGCGCAACCTGACCTCGTCGTCACTAGCATCTTCCTCCACCTCCTCTGCTGACCTCATCTCTTGGCTGACTGTGGGTTGACAGTAAGTGGGATCTCCAACCTCATCATCATCACCCTGTGCGTTATCACACCCGTCGTCCTCAGAGCCAACCTGTTCCTGCCCTGACAAAAAACTAAAGTTGTCGCTCCAATCAGGTATTTGAGTCTCATCATCGTCTTCCTCATTGTCTCCTCCAACAGGAGTTACAGTTTGGGAATGAGGGTCTACATTATGGTCAGAACCTTCTGTGTCTGGTCCTGGATCTGACTCATAAAGATTCTGGGCATCAGTGCAGATCATTTCCTCGTCTGGATTCACAGAAGCGCTGGAGTCGACCTCTGATTCCCAGGTTATAGTATGAGTAAACAGCTCTGCAGACTCAACCATCTGTTCTACCTCATACTCAGACGGGAAGCTGGATATTTGGGAGCTGTGAGGAAGCAAGTGCGATTGGGGTGACACCTTTGAGGACTGGAGTATTTATGATGTTGAACTTGATGTGGAGGAGAGCCCACTTAAAGGAGCACTTGATATCCGTTGAAGCACCTGCTGTTTTTGTGCCTCATCTGGAATTTGTAGCGATTGGCGTGGCCGTAAGAAAGGGATCTTATCACATTGTCCGCTAAAAGAAGTAGACATTTTAGTTTGGCTGGAAGATGGTCTTTCTTCTGCAGATGTTACTGTTGCTTTAACACCTACCCCACGGACACAACCTTTTTTCCCCTTCCCAACACACCTATTCCCCTTTCCACCAGCAGCAGGCCTTTTTCCACTCATTTTGGTGGTTAACTAATTCACAACTCTGGAGTTGTTTGCACAAAAAAACAATGGATGGGAACCGAGCAGAGCTGAGTGGCCAAACTGTGGTATTAGGCCAAAACTATTGGCTGGGTTAGATGCAGAAAAAAATTATATTCAATTTGCAATCTGATGGAGGTCAGTATAGATGGACTAATAGAACAAGTTCCACACACAGCTAGAAGCCCAAATATTTTTTCAGAGGTAGATGCAGAAAAAAATTGTATTCAGTTTGCAACCTGATGGAGGTCAGTATAGATGGACTAATAGAACAAGTCCTACACACAGCTAGAAGCCCAAATAATTTTTCAGAGGTAGATACAGAAAAAAAATATATTCAGTTTGCAACCTGATGGAGGTCAGTATAGATGGACTAATAGAGAAAGTCCCACACACTGCTAGAAGGCCAAATATTTTTTCAGAGCTAGATGCAGACAAAAAATTATTTTTAATTTGCAACCTGATGGAGGTCAGTATAGATGGACTAATAGAACAAGTCCCACACACAGCTAGAAGCCCAAATATTTTTTCAGAGGTAGATGCAGAAAAAAATTATATTCAGTTTGCAACCTGATGGAGGTCTGTATAGATGGATTAATAGAACAAGTCCCACACACAGCTAGAAGCCCAATGTTTTTTCAGAGGTAGATGCAGAAAAAAAATATATTCAGTTTGCAACCTGATGGAGGTCAGTATAGATGGACTAATAGAGAAAGTCCCACACACTGCTAGAAGCCCAAATATTTTTTCAGAGCTAGATGCAGACAAAAAATTATTTTTAATTTGCAACCTGATGGAGGTCAGTATAGATGGACTAATAGAGAAAGTCCCACACACTGCTAGAAGGCCAAATATTTTTTCAGAGCTAGATGCAGATATAAATTATTTTTAATTTGCAACCTGATGGAGGTCAGTATAGATGGACTAATAGAGAAAGTCCCACACCCTGCTAGAAGGCCAAATATTTTTTCAGAGCTAGATGCACATAAAAATTATTTTTAATTTGCAACCTGATGGAGGTTGTAGCATCGGCGTCTCTGCCCCGTTCTAGGCAGAGACGCCGTCCCTCTCACCTCCCCGCTCCTGGCGCGGCGTCCTCCAGCGCTGCTCTCCCCGCTGCTTCCGGCGCGCGCTCCTTCCCCGGCAGTATGCTTAGGGCGCTCGCGCGCGCGCCCCCTCTCTCTTAAAGGGACCGCGCGCGCCGTCCTAAGGAGTCCCCGGCCAATTGCCGGAGGACCTCCCATATAAAGGGCACCTCCTCCATAATGGAGGTGCCCGAGCAATGTTGTTTGCACCTGTGTCTCACCTGTGCTTCAGCCCTCAGGTCCCGTTGCCAGTTACCTGCCAGATTCCTGCCAGCTTGCTGCCTTTGTCCTGCCTGATATCCAGTCACCTGCCTGCTAGCCTGAGGTCCGACGGTCTGCCTTCCAACTCCTGTCAGTCTGTCTATGGACCAGCTTGCCCGCTCACCTGGGAGCGCACACCTGTTACCTGCCTGCTAGCCTACCTGGAGGCTCCGCCGTCACGTGCTGTGACCATCTGCCTTTTCAGAGACTCCTGCCCGCTCACCTGGGAGCGCACACCTGTTACCTGCCTGCTAGCCTACCTGGAGGCTCCGCCATCACGTGCTGTGACCATCTGCCTTTCCAGAGACTCCTGCCCGCTCACCTGGGAGCGCCCACCTGTTACCTGCCTGCTAGCCTACCTGGAGGCTTCGCCGTCACATGCTGTGACCACCTGCCATTCCAGAGACTCTCGCTTGCTCACCTGGGAGCACACATCTACCATCTGCCTGCTAGCCTACCCGGAGGCTCTGCCATCACAGGTCGTACCTACCCTTTACCCAGAGACTGCCCCGGTCACTTGCCGTAACTCCCTGCCCGTTCATCCAGAGACTGCCCCGGTCACTTGCCGTAACTCCCTGCCCGTTCTTCCAGAGACTGCCCCGGTCACTTGCCGTGACCTCCTGCCCGTTCTTCCAGAGACTGCCCCGGTCACTTGCCGTGACCTCCAGCCCGTCCACTCAGAGACTGTCCCGGTCACCTGCTGTGACTGCCTGCCCGTCATCCCTGATTGCCACCCGCTCCCTTACAAGGACCGCCCCCTTGTATAGTAGCTCAGAGGTTCCGCCTCCCAGACCCGTTACAGAGGTCAGTATAGATGGACTAATAGAGAAAGTCCCACACACTGCTAGAAGGCCAAATATTTTTTCAGAGCTAGATGCAGAAAAAAATTATATTCAGTTTGCAACCTGATGGAGGTCAGTATAGATGGACTAATAGAACAAGTCTCACACACAGCTAGAAGCCCAAATATTTTTTCAGAGGTAGATGCAGATAAAAATTATTTTTAATTTGCAACCTGATGGAGGTCAGTATAGATGGTCTAATAGAGAAAGTTCCACACACTGCTAGAAGGCCAAATATTTTTTCAGAGCTAGATGCAGATATAAATTATTTTTAATATGCAACTAGATGGAGGTCAGTATAGATGGACTAATAGAGAAAGTCCCACACACTGCTAGAAGGTGAAATATGTTTTCAGAGCTAGATGCAGAAAAAAATTATATTCAGTTTGCAACCTGATGGAGGTCAGTATAGATGGACTAATAGAACAAGTCCCACACACAGCTAGAAGGCCAAATATTTTTTCAGAGGTAGATGCAGATAAAAATTATTTTTAATTTGCAGCCTGATGGAGGTCAGTATAGATGGACTAATAGAGAAAGTCCCACACACTGCTAGAAGGCCAAATATTTTTTCAGAGCTAGATGCAGACAAAAAATGATTTTTAATTTGCAACCTGATGGAGGTCAGTATAGATGGACTAATAGAGAAAGTCCCACACCCTGCTAGAATGCCAAATATTTTTTCAGAGCTAGATGCACATAAAAATTATTTTTAATTTGCAACCTGATGGAGGTCAGTATAGATGGACTAATAGAGAAAGTCCCACACACTGCTAGAAGGCCAAATATTTTTTCAGAGCTAGATGCAGAAAAAAATTATATTCAGTTTGCAACCTGATGGAGGTCAGTATAGATGGACTAATAGAACAAGTCTCACACACAGCTAGAAGCCCAAATATTTTTTCAGAGGTAGATGCAGATAAAAATTATTTTTAATTTGCAACTTGATGGAGGTCAGTATAGATGGTCTAATAGAGAAAGTTCCACACACTGCTAGAAGGCCAATTATTTTTTCAGAGCTAGATACAGACAAAAAATTATTTTGAATTTGCAACCTGATGGAGGTCAGTATAGATGGACTAATAGAGAAAGTCCCACACACTGCTAGAAGGCCAAATATGTTTTCAGAGCTAGATGCAGAAAAAAATTATATTCAGTTTGCAACCTGATGGAGGTCAGTATAGATGGACTAATAGAACAAGTCCCACACACAGCTAGAAGCCCAAATATTTTTTCAGAGTTAGATGCAGAAAAAAATTATATTCAGTTTGCAACCTGATGGAGGTCTGTATAGATGGATTAATAGAACAAGTCCCACACACAGCTAGAAGCCCAATATTTTTTCAGAGCTAGATGCAGATATAAATTAATTTTAATTTGCAACCTGATGGAGGTCAGTATAGATGGACTAATAGAGAAAGTCCCACATACTGCTAGAAGGCCAAATATTTTTTCAGAGCTAGATGCAGATAAAAATTATTTTGAATTTGCAACCTGATGGAGGTCAGTATAGATGGACTAATAGAGAAAGTCCCACACACTGCTAGAAGGCCAAATATTTTTTCAGAGCTAGATGCAGAAAAAAATTATTTTCAGTTTGCAACCTGATGGAGGTCAGTATAGATGGACTAATAGAACAAGTCCCACACACAGCTAGAAGGCCAAATATTTTTTCAGAGGTAGATGCAGATAAAAATTATTTTTAATTTGCAGCCTGATGGAGGTCAGTATAGATGGACTAATAGAGAAAGTCCCACACACTGCTAGAAGGCCAAATATTTTTTCAGAGCTAGATGCAGACAAAAAATTATTTTGAATTTGCAACCTGATGGAGGTCAGTATAGATGGACTAATAGAGAAAGTCCCACACACTGCTAGAAGGCCAAATATTTTTTCAGAGCTAGATGCAGAAAAAAATTATATCCAGTTTGCAACCTGATGGAGGTCAGTATAGATGGACTAATAGAACAAGTCCCACACACAGCTAGAAGCCCAAATATTTTTTCAGAGGTAGATGCAGAAAAAAATTATATTCAGTTTGCAACCTGATGGAGGTCTGTATAGATGGACTAATAGAGAAAGTCCCACACACTGCTAGAAGGCCAAATATTTTTTCAGAGCTAGATGCAGATATAAACAATTTTTAATTTGCAACCTGATGGAGGTCAGTATAGATGGACTAATAGAGAAAGTCCCACGCACTGCTAGAATGCCAAATATTTTTTCAGAGCTAGATGCAGAAAAAAATTATTTTCAGTTTGCAACCTGATGGAGGTCAGTATAGATGGACTAATAGAACAATCCCACACACAGCTAGAAGGCCAAATATTTTTTCAGAGGTAGATGCAGATAAAAATTATTTTTAATTTGCAGCCTGATGGAGGTCAGTATAGATGGACTAATAGAGAAAGTCCCACACACTGCTAGAAGGCCAAATATTTTTTCAGAGCTAGATGCAGACAAAAAATTATTTTGAATTTGCAACCTGATGGAGGTCAGTATAGATGGACTAATAGAGAAAGTCCCACACACTGCTAGAAGGCCAAATATTTTTTCAGAGCTAGATGCAGAAAAAAAATATATTCAGTTTGCAACCTGATGAAGGTCAGTATAGATGGACTAATAGAGAAAGTCCCACACACTGCTAGAAGGCCAAATATTTTTTCAGAGCTAGATGCAGACAAAAAATTATTTTTAATTTGCAACCTGATGGAGGTCAGTATAGATGGACTAATAGAACAAGTCCCACACACAGCTAGAAGCCCAAATATTTTTTCAGAGGTAGATGCAGAAAAAAAATATATTCAGTTTGCAACCTGATGGAGGTCTGTATAGATGGATTAATAGAACAAGTCCCACACACAGCTAGAAGCCCAATATTTTTTCAGAGGTAGATGCAGAAAAAAATATATTCAGTTTGCAACCTGATGGAGGTCAGTATAGATGGACTAATAGAGAAAGTCCCACACACTGCTAGAAGCCCAAATATTTTTTCAGAGCTAGATGCAGACAAAAAATTATTTTTAATTTGCAACCTGATGGAGGTCAGTATAGATGGACTAATAGAGAAAGTCCCACACACTGCTAGAAGGCCAAATATTTTTTCAGAGCTAGATGCAGATATAAATTATTTTTAATTTGCAACCTGATGGAGGTCAGTATAGATGGACTAATAGAGAAAGTCCCACACCCTGCTAGAAGGCCAAATATTTTTTCAGAGCTAGATGCACATAAAAATTATTTTTAATTTGCAACCTGATGGAGGTTGTAGCATCGGCGTCTCTGCCCCGTTCTAGGCAGAGACGCCGTCCCTCTCACCTCCCCGCTCCTGGCGCGGCGTCCTCCAGCGCTGCTCTCCCCGCTGCTTCCGGCGCGCGCTCCTTCCCCGGCAGTGTGCTTAGGGCGCGCGCGCGCGCGCTCCCCCTCTCTTAAAGGGACCGCGCGCGCCGTCCTAAGGAGTCCCCGGCCAATTGCCGGAGGACCTCCCATATAAAGGGCACCTCCTCCAAAATGGAGGTGCCCGAGCAATGTTGTTTGCACCTGTGTCTCACCTGTGCTTCAGCCCTCAGGTCCCGTTGCCAGTTACCTGCCAGTTACCTGCCAGATTCCTGCCAGCTTGCTGCCTTTGTCCTGCCTGATATCCAGTCACCTGCCTGCTAGCCTGAGGTCCGACGGTCTGCCTTCCAACTCCTGTCAGTCTGTCTATGGACCAGCTTGCCCGCTCACCTGGGAGCGCACACCTGTTACCTGCCTGCTAGCCTACCTGGAGGCTCCGCCGTCACGTGCTGTGACCATCTGCCTTTTCAGAGACTCCTGCCCGCTCACCTGGGAGCGCACACCTGTTACCTGCCTGCTAGCCTACCTGGAGGCTCCGCCGTCACGTGCTGTGACCATCTGCCTTTCCAGAGACTCCTGCCCGCTCACCTGGGAGCGCCCACCTGTTACCTGCCTGCTAGCCTACCTGGAGGCTTCGCCGTCACATGCTGTGACCACCTGCCATTCCAGAGACTCTCGCTTGCTCACCTGGGAGCACACATCTACCATCTGCCTGCTAGCCTACCCGGAGGCTCTGCCATCACAGGTCGTACCTACCCTTTACCCAGAGACTGCCCCGGTCACTTGCCGTAACTCCCTGCCCGTTCATCCAGAGATTGCCCGGGTCACTTGCCGTAACTCCCTGCCCGTTCTTCCAGAGACTGCCCCGGTCACTTGCCGTGACCTCCTGCCCGTTCTTCCAGAGACTGCCCCGGTCACTTGCCGTGACCTCCAGCCCGTCCACTCAGAGACTGTCCCGGTCACCTGCTGTGACTGCCTGCCCGTCATCCCTGATTTCCACCCGCTCCCTTACAAGGACCGCCCCCTTGTATAGTAGCTCAGAGGTTCCGCCTCGCAGACCCGTTACAGAGGTCAGTATAGATGGACTAATAGAGAAAGTCCCACACACTGCTAGAAGGCCAAATATTTTTTCAGAGCTAGATGCAGAAAAAAATTATATTCAGTTTGCAACCTGATGGAGGTCAGTATAGATGGACTAATAGAACAAGTCTCGCACACAGCTAGAAGCCCAAATATTTTTTCAGAGGTAGATGCAGATAAAAATTATTTTTAATTTGCAACCTGATGGAGGTCAGTATAGATGGTCTAATAGAGAAAGTTCCACACACTGCTAGAAGGCCAAATATTTTTTCAGAGCTAGATGCAGATATAAATTATTTTTAATATGCAACTAGATGGAGGTCAGTATAGATGGACTAATAGAGAAAGTCCCACACAATGCTAGAAGGCCAAATATGTTTTCAGAGCTAGATGCAGAAAAAAATTATATTCAGTTTGCAACCTGATGGAGGTCAGTATAGATGGACTAATAGAACAAGTCCCACACACAGCTAGAAGGCCAAATATTTTTTCAGAGGTAGATGCAGATAAAAATTATTTTTAATTTGCAGCCTGATGGAGGTCAGTATAGATGGACTAATAGAGAAAGTCCCACACACTGCTAGAAGGCCAAATATTTTTTCAGAGCTAGATGCAGACAAAAAATTATTTTTAATTTGTAACCTGATGGAGGTCAGTATAGATGGACTAATAGAGAAAGTCCCACACACTGCTAGAAGGCCAAATATTTTTTCAGAGCTAGATGCAGATATAAATTATTTTTAATTTGCAACCTGATGGAGGTCAGTATAGATGGACTAATAGAGAAAGTCCCACACCCTGCTAGAATGCCAAATATTTTTTCAGAGCTAGATGCACATAAAAATTAGTTTTAATTTGCAACCTGATGGAGGTCAGTATAGATGGACTAATAGAGAAAGTCCCACACACTGCTGGAAGGCCAAATATTTTTTCAGAGCTAGATGCAGAAAAAAATTATATTCAATTTGCAACCTGATGGAGGTCAGTATAGATGGACTAATAGAACAAGTCTCACACACAGCTAGAAGCCCAAATATTTTTTCAGAGGTAGATGCAGATAAAAATTATTTTTAATTTGCAACCTGATGGAGGTCAGTATAGATGGTCTAATAGAGAAAGTTCCACACACTGCTAGAAGGCCAAATATTTTTTCAGAGCTAGATACAGACAAAAAATTATTTTGAATTTGCAACCTGATGGAGGTCAGTATAGATGGACTAATAGAGAAAGTCCCACACACTGCTAGAAGGCCAAATATGTTTTCAGAGCTAGATGCAGAAAAAAATTATATTCAGTTTGCAACCTGATGGAGGTCAGTATAGATGGACTAATAGAACAAGTCCCACACACAGCTAGAAGCCCAAATATTTTTTCAGAGTTAGATGCAGAAAAAAATTATATTCAGTTTGCAACCTGATGGAGGTCTGTATAGATGGATTAATAGAACAAGTCCCACACAGAGCTAGAAGCCCAATATTTTTTCAGAGCTAGATGCAGATATAAATTAATTTTAATTTGCAACCTGATGGAGGTCAGTATAGATGGACTAATAGAGAAAGTCCCACATACTGCTAGAAGGCCAAATATTTTTTCAGAGCTAGATGCAGATAAAAATTATTTTGAATTTGCAACCTGATGGAGGTCAGTATAGATGGACTAATAGAGAAAGTCCCACACACTGCTAGAAGGCCAAATATTTTTTCAGAGCTAGATGCAGAAAAAAATTATTTTCAGTTTGCAACCTGATGGAGGTCAGTATAGATGGACTAATAGAACAAGTCCCACACACAGCTAGAAGGCCAAATATTTTTTCAGAGGTAGATGCAGATAAAAATTATTTTTAATTTGCAGCCTGATGGAGGTCAGTATAGATGGACTAATAGAGAAAGTCCCACACACTGCTAGAAGGCCAAATATTTTTTCAGAGCTAGATGCAGACAAAAAATTATTTTGAATTTGCAACCTGATGGAGGTCAGTATAGATGGACTAATAGAGAAAGTCCCACACACTGCTAGAAGGCCAAATATTTTTTCAGAGCTAGATGCAGAAAAAAATTATATCCAGTTTGCAACCTGATGGAGGTCAGTATAGATGGACTAATAGAACAAGTCCCACACACAACTAGAAGCCCAAATATTTTTTCAGAGGTAGATGCAGAAAAAAATTATATTCAGTTTGCAACCTGATGGAGGTCTGTATAGATGGACTAATAGAGAAAGTCCCACACACTGCTAGAAGGCCAAATATTTTTTCAGAGCTAGATGCAGATATAAACTATTTTTAATTTGCAACCTGATGGAGGTCAGTATAGATGGACTAATAGAGAAAGTCCCACACACTGCTAGAAGGCCAAATATTTTTTCAGAGCTAGATGCAGAAAAAAATTATTTTCAGTTTGCAACCTGATGGAGGTCAGTATAGATGGACTAATAGAACAATCCCACACACAGCTAGAAGGCCAAATATTTTTTCAGAGGTAGATGCAGATAAAAATTATTTTTAATTTGCAGCCTGATGGAGGTCAGTATAGATGGACTAATAGAGAAAGTCCCACACACTGCTAGAAGGCCAAATATTTTTTCAGAGCTAAATGCAGACAAAAAATTATTTTGAATTTGCAACCTGATGGAGGTCAGTATAGATGGACTAATAGAGAAAGTCCCACACACTGCTAGAAGGCCAAATATTTTTTCAGAGCTAGATGCAGAAAAAAATTATATTCAGTTTGCAACCTGATGGAGGTCAGTATAGATGGACTAATAGAACAAGTCCCACACACCTAGAAGCCCAAATATTTTTTCAGAGGTAGATGCAGAAAAAAATTATATTCAGTTTGCAACCTGATGGAGGTCTGTATAGATGGATTAATAGAACAAGTCCCACACACAGCTAGAAGCCCAATATTTTTTCAGATTTAGATGCAGAAAAAAAATATATTCAGTTTGCAACCTGATGGAGGTCAGTATAGATGGACTAATAGAGAAAGTCCCACACACTGCTAGAAGGCCAAATATTTTTTCAGAGCTAGATGCAGACAAAAAATTATTTTTAATTTGCAACCTGATGGAGGTCAGTATAGATGGACTAATAGAGAAAGTCCCACACACTGCTAGAAGGCCAAATATTTTTTCAGAGCTAGATGCAGATATAAATTATTTTTAATTTGCAACCTGATGGAGGTCAGTATAGATGGACTAATAGAGAAAGTCCCACACACTGCTAGAAGGCCAAATATTTTTTCAGAGCTAGATGCAGATAAAAATTACTTTTAATTTGCAACCTGATGGAGGTCAGTATAGATGGACTAATAGAGAAAGTCCCACACACTGCTAGAAGGCCAAATATTTTTTCAGAGCTAGATGCAGAAAAAAATTATATTCAGTTTGCAACCTGATGGAGGTCAGTATAGATGGACTAATAGAACAAGTCCCACACACAGCTAGAAGCCGAAATTATTTTTTCAGAGGTAGATGCAGATAAAAATTATTTTTAATTTGCAACCTGATGGAGGTCAGTATAGATGGACTAATAGAGAAAGTCCCACACACTGCTAGAAGGCCAAATATTTTTTCAGAGCTAGATGCAGACAAAAAATTATTTTGAATTTGCAGCGTGATGGAGGTCAGTATAGATGGACTAATAGAACAAGTCCCACACACTGATAGAAGGCCAAATATTTTTTCAGAGCTAGATGCAGAAAAAAATTATATTCAGTTTGCAACCTGATGGAGGTCCGTATAGATGGACTAATAGAACAAGTCCCACACACTGCTTGAAGCCCAAATATTTTTTCAGAGCTAGATGCAGAAAAAAATTATATTCAATTTGCAACCTGATGGAGGTCAGTATAGATGGACTAATAGAATGATGCTATGCCCAAAAGATTTTACTTCACTAGGTGCAGTAAAAAAATTGGTATTCTATACACAGGTGGTATATCTTGCAACACAGATAGGATACTCCACTGACTAACACACTCTGCAATAGGCCAAAAGGATTAGCTTTGCTAGATTCAGCCAAATGCTGTGAAAAAAACTTGCACAGCACTGGCACAGACCTGCCTGGCAAAAATTGATAGGAACTGATGTAACCTAGTCCTGAAAAGGACTGCAATTACAATTAGTCTTTACTCCCACAATCTATCTATTTAAGAGCACAGACCTGCCTGATAAAAGTCGTAGGAAATGCTGTAACCTAGTCCTTAAAAGGACTGCAATCACAACTATTCCCTACTCCCAAGCTATCTGTAGATTTGTGCGAAAATTTGCTTGAAATTAACAAAGTATGGCGCACACAGCAACAGCGGTGCCGTCTAACACGCAGCTGCAGCAGTGAGAAAATGGTGTCGACGGGAAAAATGGCTTGGTCTTATAGGGCAAGGACATATGACATACACTGCCAATGACACATGCCCTTGCTTGTGTGAAAAAAAGCACTTCGCTCCGTGTGTGCGCTGCTGATAGGCTGACAGATTGCACCTCCCCACTGCAAATGCGGGAAAGAGAAAAAAAAATGGAAATCTTCATTATTCCTGCAGAGATCCATCCCCTGCCCCTCCCCCCACCCCACTGTACACTCAAACTGCGTATTAACATTAATTTTCCTCATTACTGAGAAAAAATCCAGTTATGATTTTGGTGCACGAACAGTTATCGAACATAACCTCGAACAGCCGAATTTTTCTCAAATCGTTCGTGTTCGCCGAACGGCTCGAACACCGCCCAAAACAGCTCGAATTTGAGAATGGCGAACAGTTCGAGTCGAACAACGCTCATCTCTAGTAATGTGTTCTATTTATTGCTATAATGTGACATTGCAGTATATAATATAAGCGATCAAGTGACGACATGCTCAAGTCCCCTAAGGGGACTAAACAACATTGAAAGAATACTGTAAATGCAAAACCCAAAAGACAGCGATGGAATTATGTTTGCTCACTGCATGTTTAAGTTGTACTGCGGGGTGGGGCACAATTCAATTCTCGTTTCAGGATGCAGAAACGCTAGAATTGGCCCTGACTCTGATACATAAAATTTGGATCCTCTCCTTTTTCTACTTTCTGGATTAGCCCTCTTCCCATTAAGGCTGTGTGCCCACTATGCGTTTTTCAAGCATTTTTGCCGCGGAATTTCCGCAGCGAAAACACTTAAAAAACGCTTGGTAATACGTGCCCCATGGTCCCCAATGATAATCCGCATGTGCTGTGCACATGCTGCGGAAATTTACGCTGCGGATTATCATTGCGGAAAAATGTCCATTCATTTTGCAGACACGCAGCGTCATTGCCGCCATTGACTTGCATTGAAACGCATAATATCCATGTCAGTACATTTGTACACACGGATATTATGCGTTTCTATGTGCGGATGGTACCCGGGTTTGGAGAAGATGAGACTCTCCTCCAGACCCCGGTACCACAGAACCTGTTAAAAAAAGAATTTAAAATAAAAAATAAAGATTATACTCACCTTCTGATGTCCTCCCGGTGTTTTTTCCGCTCCGTCTGGTCTTCTGTATGGGTCGCGGTGTTATGAAGGACCAGCCATGATGTCATTGAGTCATTTGACCTGACACATGACTCAATGACGTCACCGCAGGTCCTTCACAGCACCCCAAGCCGCCAAGACACCGGACGGAGAGGAGAAAACACTGAGAGGACATCGGAAGGTAAGTATAAAATTTATTTTTTAGTTTTTACCATTCTTATTCTTTTTTTTTAACTAACTTGGTCACACTACTATAAATCCATGCCGTTTGCATGGATTTATATAGTGTGACCAAGTTGTCAAGCACTTTTCCAAGTGATGCTAAAATAGCTTGGAAAAGCGCTTGATAAACCACATGCAGAAATGCATGCAAAAACACTTGACAAGCGCTTCTACCTGGCAGGAAAAACGCATGTAAAATCCGCATGCGTTTTTCCTGCCAGGGAGAAGCGGAAAAAATATGCAGCATTTCTGCATCGTGGGCACATAGCCTAAGAAGGCATCTGTTATCGGATCTTGATCATCATTTGGATATAGTTCTCCTTTTGATATGTAACAGCTGGACTCCTCCTGCATATCATTTGTTGCATTTATTTGTGCCATTTTATAGTGATTTTTATCAGCTTTTAATAGTTTCTTCTTTTGTGTTTGGAATTATTTAAGAATTATTATTTTCCTGCTATACATACTTTAACAGTATGCCCCTAATATGAACTGTATGGACAGATTCATATATTATTATTATTATTTATTATTAAAGCGCCATTCATTCCATGGCGCTTTACATGACATGTGAAAGGGATATACATGGCACAAACAATTGCAATAAATTTTCAACAATACAAGTCAGCGACTGGTACAGGAGGAGCGAGGACCCTGCCTGCAAGGGCTCACAATCTACAGAGGATGGGTGAAGTTATAGTAGGTGAGGGTAGAGCTGGTCATGCAGCGAATGGTGGAGCGAGGGTTACTGCAGGTTGTAGGCTTGTCGGAAGAGGTGGGTCTTCAGGTTCCTTTTGAAGGTTTCCATGGTAGGTGAAAGTCTGCTGTGTTGGGGTAGAGAGTTCCAGAGTAGTGGGGATGCATGGGAGAAATCTTGTATACGATTGGATAAGAGGAGATAAGAGGGGAGTAGCAAAAGAGATCTTGTGAGGATCGGAGGTTGCATGTAGGTAAGTACCAGGAGACTAGGTCATAGATATATGCGGGAGACAGGTTGTGGATGGCTTTGTATGCCATGGTTAGGGTTTTGAACTGGAGTCTCTGGGCAATGGGGAGCCAGTGAAGGGATTGACAGAGAGGAGAGGCCGGGGAATAGCGGGGGAACAGGTGGATTAGTCAGGCAACAGAGTTTAGGATAGATTGGAGGGGTGCGAGAGTGGTCGAAGGGAGGCCACAGAGCAAGAGGTTGCAGTAGTCAAGGCGGGAGATGATGAGGGTGTGCACTAGTGTTTTTGCAGATTCGTGGTTGTTTAATGTGCGGATCCGGGAGATATTTTTGAGTTGGAGTTGGCAGGAAGTGGAAAGGGCTTGGATATGTGGTTTAAAGGAGAGGTTACCCCAAGGCAGCGGGCTTGCGGGACTGGGGAGATTGGGCAGCCATTGACTTTGATGGATAGTTCAGTTGGGGGGGTTGAGTGAGACAGTGGAAAGATGATGAATTCAGTTTTATCCATGTTAAGTTTTAGAAATCTGTCAGAGAATAAGGATAAGATAGTGGACAGACATTGTGGGATTCTGGTTAGTAGGGAGGAGTTATCGGGTCCAGAGAGGTAGATCTGTGTGTCATCAGCATAGAGGTGATACTGAAAGCCATGGGACTCTATGAGCTGTCCCATGCCGAAAGTGTAGATCAAGAAGAGCAGGAGTCATAGGACTGAACCTTCGGGGACACCGACAGATAGGGGGAGAGATGAGGACGTGGTGTGTGAGTGGGAGACACTGAATGTCCCGTCTGTTAAGTATGAGGAGATCCAAGATAGGGCCAAGTCTTTGATGCCAAGAGAAGAGAGAGTCTGTAGTAAGAGGGAATCGTCTACTGTGTCAAAGGCAGATGACAGGTCCAGGAGGAGAAGGACAGAGTAGTGTCGCTTGGATTTGGCAGTTAGTAGGTCGTTGGTGACTTTAGTCAAGGCAGTTTCAGTGGAGTGGTGCGGTCGGAAGCCAGATTTGAGGCCGTCAAAGAGAGAGCAGGAGGAGAGGTGAGAGGACAGTTCAGAATGGATGTGTTGTTCCAGTAGTTTTGAGGCGTAATGGAGAAGTGATATAGGGCGATAGCTATACAGAGAGGATGGGTCAAGGGAGGGCTTTTTGAGGATGGGTGTGATCGAGGCATGTTTGAAGCATGAGGGGAAGACACCAGTTGTTAGTGACAGGTTGAAAAGGTGGGTTAGGGTTGGGATGAAGACTGTGGTGAGGTTAGGGATGAAGAGGGATGGGATTGGGTCAAGTTCGCAGGTGGTGAGGTGTGATTTGGAGAGTAAAGAGGAGAGTTGATCGTCCCTAATGGTGGAGAAGCTGGTTTTGGAGGAGGATGGTTGAGTAGTTGAGTGGTATTATGGTTGTGACGACTTTATGCAAAAGCTTTGTCTGATGGTGTCAATCTTCTGCTTGAAGAATGAGGCAAAGTCTTCTGCTGAGATGAGAGGAGAGGGAGGAGGTGCTGGGGGATGGAGGAGAGAATTGAAAATTTTGAATAGCTGTTTAGGGTTGTGTGACAGGGAGGATATGAGAGATGAGAAGTATGTTTGTTTTGCTGCAGTAAGTGTGGACTTAAAGGTAGTGAGGGACTGTTTGAATGCGATGAAGTGCTCATTGGAGTGGGAACTTTCCCATTTCTGCTCAGAAACCGTGGAGGCCCTTCGCAGTTTTTTAGTCAGTTTGGTGTGCCAGGGCTGCCGGTTGAGTGGGCGAGCTGTGGTATGTGTGAAAGGGGCGACCGAATTGAGAGCTGCAGCTGCTGTGGTGTTATGTAAAGTGGCAGCAGCATTTGCATTATGTAATGAACTTATGCCTGTGAGAGGGAGAAGGGATTCAGAGAGTGAGTGTAGGTCAAGGTGTTTGAGATTTCTGCGAGAGTGTGCAAGTTTATGCATTTATTTAAGTATAATTTCCTTACTTAATTAGTTAGAATCTTGTTCTTAGATGCACAATCTCCCTTACTATTCTCTTTTACATGTAGTTTATTTTGTATTATTCATTTCAATGAGATAAAATATTGCAAAGAGATAAAATAGCAAACCAGAATTCCATGATGATGCTTTCAATTTGTCTGGACCCCTTGTCTGAGATCTAAACTCTGAAATTACTATGGGACCACACATTACTGAACAACAGCTAAATATACGCCTACAAGCCTCTAGTTATTTCATATTTTATTTATATTATTCCATTTAGTTATTCACAAACTTTGATCTAAATGTCAACAGTTGCCTTTCCTTACTCTGCAAAGGTATTATAGTGTGAAGTTTAATTATGTCAGAAAATACCAAAACAATCAATAACATGAATTACAAAATATTGCATGCACCAAGAAGAGGGCAAATCTTACCTTTCCCTCTTTTATTTATTTATATATTGATTTATTTTGTGCAGTAACAAAGTTCCATAGGAAGAATATAATAAGATCGTTCATTAGAACATGCAATAAACTAATTGCCAGAGACTCACAGCAACGACACCAGGGAGATCACACAATATCTCA
This sequence comes from Phyllobates terribilis, assembly GCF_046119375.1. Taxonomy (NCBI): domain Eukaryota; kingdom Metazoa; phylum Chordata; class Amphibia; order Anura; family Dendrobatidae; genus Phyllobates; species Phyllobates terribilis. The sequence continues at coordinate 143,199,531 of NW_027362772.1, forward strand.
CTGTGCCGTCACTCTGTCAGGATTTCGTCAGGGATTCGCAAGCACACGATCCCGACTACTCACTACGTAGGCATCGGCAAGCGATCAGTGAGCATATGGCATCACACCTCCGCATTCCAACGCATGAAATATGTGTATACGCCCCCTTACGGTCACTGTCAGCTTAATGATAGCCCAATTATTATTATTTGCTGCCACCACTGTCCAGATTTTAAATATAATACAGGCCTGGTTGAAAGCCTGCTTTCTGGTAGCATATATAGCTTTGAGGAAGGGAATAATTACAGAACAAAAGAAACAGAACTATTAAATTTTATATTTAATCCAAAAAGGAGGCAGTGTTATGAAAAATATACAAGGTTTCTACAAAGGGGACAATTACAGTACAGAATATACAGTTACACAAAATAAAACAGGATTAAATAAGACTTACCATAGAGATCGCTGAGACGATTCAGTATAGGTGGAGGGAAGCACTCCACTTCTGGCCGCCATCGCACGGAACCCGTGCTACATATAAATATGTACTTCCAACATGAGTACTCATTCATCCTCCATGGATTCTTTTATGCCTAAGGGGAGACCTGCCCACACACCCCTTGGGATGACGTCACGTGAGCTGGACTCCAGCCTCTACATTTTTATTAAGATATCTGTTTTTTGTGATAACTTATCACTGGTTGATTGCAGAGGCTTGCAAGTGACACCATTTTTTCCATTATGATTTTACCTTTCTTTAGAGACCACACATGGCGTAGCTGCGATCCGTTATTCCGGCACTTTTGCGTAACAGCTCCCCGGAGGGGCTTACAGCGACGGGAAAATATCCATATTGTTCCCTAGCTGACCCTGTCACTAAAAATATAGGTCCCATTATTATCAGAATTATGGAACTTACAATATTCAATATTTCATGTCGGTGCCCAAAAGTCTGGAGACTTCGGTTGGATCCCTTTGATATCTTGGGAATGAATCTTCCTCAGCTACTTGTAAATTGTCGCAAGCCTGTGTCTAATTATCCCCTGCCTCTGCCAGGGTGAAATATCAATTTAAAGTATCAATTAGGTATTATCATGAGAGACCGTAGTAGAATGTGAACATAAATCCTCTAAAACTAAATTTTATTAAGAAATATTAAAAACATCAAATTCCCTTTTGTGATAGAAAGGGTCTCATTGCAGTTACAATAATGTGACCGAAAAAAGACAATGATACAAGAAAAAAAACAACGTTCCTACGGGATTTGGATAAGCCCAGTCAGGCACAAATGGTATATAATACACTTATCTCGCCTTAGTAAAAGCCTGAACAATTCCTGCCTAGCATGGGGGTTGGCACCCTATGACAATGATTTTGGCACCCCCGTTCCTCGGTGGCTGTCCCTATCTTACCCTGTTTCACCCTATGATAGTGAGCTATACACAGAGAAAAGGTGACTGCCTATTCTAATACATTATAGTTACTGCACTGAGATAACACACAGATATATTGATACATACATAATGTTCCTGTACTTGCCCCAAGGATTATGTAGGGAAGACCCGAAGGGAGATGCGGACACGAGTGGGTGAGCACTTGGGAGACATTAGAAACAAACGTGATACACTGATTGCACGTCATATGAATGAAGTCCATGGGGGATGACTGAAAGAAATATCATTTAATATGATCACGTTGATTAGACCCAAGATTAGAGGTGGAAACCTGGGCAAAGCCATTCTGAGAAAAGAAACCAAGTGGATATTTAGATTACAGTCAGTACCCCCGAAAGGACTAAATGAACAGCTCTCATATGTATGCTTTCTGTGAAGTATCCCCTCATCATGTCTCCCACTTGATATACTCTCCATACTCCATGTCCTTGCCCCTTAAGTCTGGTGGTTTCTTTGACCTCTGCCTCAATATGAGCCTACTTCTATAAATTGCCTCTCTCTATGTCCTCAGCATTGAGGAATTCCTATTATGGAATAGTTATATATCTTACATCTATTTTTGGCAATGTATATCCACCTTTATATCCTTAATGGATTGATACCTAGTTAGCTGTCCCTAATGATTTGTTTTTACACCTTCTCTCTATATATGGACAAATATTTCCCACTGATGGAATCATCTTGACTGATATGGCGTGCTGGTGTCTGCATTCTAGTGCTTCATGTTAGCCCCTGGCATCGTGATAAGCAGCCATAAATAGCCAATAAAAAAAATATTTTTGATATGATAAATTGAATCATCATGCTTTCAGGAACTGACTACTATGTGCCTGCTATTTGGGCAATCACTGCAAGTGTACTATAGACCACCGCAGCGCTAGTCAATTAGCGCGTGCGATTGGGATAGTTAATATGTGCTGGGAGCCTGTACACCTGCGCGCGTGGTCTGACCGGATGTACTGCGCTCCACGCTGGAACGTAACTACTACTTCCGGTCTGGATGTGACGCAATAGCACATGCGCACTCTATCTTACAACCCAGCCTCTAGTTTTTGCGGGATTGACATGCGCAATGGAGTCCGGAGGGACAGAAGACCATAAGGTGGGGATAGCTGTCCGGAATGAGTGGGCGTATGTTCATGATTAATATCCAATCTGTGTACACATTTAAATAGAACCATATGGTGAAGGACCATAGCCTGACACAATCTACTGAAATAAGCATCACTGCTCTCTTTCTGGACATCTTTTTACCTGGCCTCCTGATGAACCGATGGGACGGGGAAACGCGTTGAGGTAATACCCAGATCTATGAGATAAGTTCTAATAACATTATGTATGGATCAATATACCTGTGTGTTATTTCAGTGCAGTAATTCTAATGTATTAGAATAGGCAGTCACCTTTTCTCTGTGTATAGCTTACCATCATAGGGCGAAACAGGGTAAGATAGGGACAGCCGCCGAGGAACGGGGGCGCCAAAATCGCTGTCATAGGGTGCCAACCCCCATGCTAGGCAGGAATTGATCAGGCTTTTACTAGGGCGAGTTAAGTGTATTATATACCATTGGTGCCTGATTGGGCTTATCCAAATCCCGTAGGGACGTTGGATTTTTTTCTTGTATCATTGTCTTTTTTCGGTCGCATTATTGTGACTGCAATGAGACCCTTTGTATCACAAAAGGGAATTTGGTGTTTTTTATATTTCTTAATAAAATTTCGTTTTAGAGGATTTATGTTCATATTCTACCAGGGTGAAATATCCTCACATTTTAATTAAGTTGGTAGCACCTCTCTTGTGCCAGCAGTTGTTTAAGCTACTTCTGCTGTGGGTGATGATTTGCAGAGAGATCGCTCTTTAGATTGTCAGCTCTTCTCTTGTGACAAATGGTGGATAAGAGAGGAGTGAAGAGGGGTTTGGGAGAAATGGTTAAAATTTTCTTAATATGTCCCTGACACTAATGCATTTTATAAATGCTTCCCAATCTGAGAGCAGCATAAAATAGCTATAGAAATCCTAATTCAAGTGGTGTGTCACGTACTGTTGTCAGTGCTGTTTTTTACTTCTGCAATTCTTCTAGTCCTCTTAATGATGAGTTCTGTTTAACCTGGTCTGCACTATTGATTGACAGCTTTCTGCCTATGTAAAGATGGAGAAGATGTTAAACACCCTCTCTGAAGAGTCTTAATGTGTTTTATTGTGTGACCTGTTTGCTTTATGTGATTATTCCTTATGTAGGCTGCAATTCTCCTGTATACAGGGGTGGACAGGGTTAACTGTAAGGCTAGCCCATGGTTTGGGGAGGAGTAAGTGGGCACTAGGAGTTAGTTCCTGTTTTTATCAGTTGGTTTCAGTTTAGGTACAGAGAAGGAAGACTACTCTCAGCATTGTCAGCTGTATTAGATTTGCAAAGAAGAGCAGGCTCATAGAAGATAGTACAATCCTTCACTATCAAGCAACAGTGACAGCAGTTTTCTTCACAGCAGGCACCCTTACACATATATAAAAAGTTTTCCTAGTCCTACTCTGTCCCCATCTATTTTGAGGCCTGCTGGCACATAGCTAGGTGAATTAATACAGTAGGAACCATCCTGATTGGGTACACCTTGTCACGGTGGGATTGCTTTTACCCTTATCTGATCAAAAAAATGTCAGCTACACACGTGTTTAAAATTGTTAGTACCCCTCGTTTAATGAAAGAAAAACCCACAATGGTCACAGAAATAACTTGAATCTGACAAAAGTAATAATAAATAAAAAATCTATGAAAATAAACAAATGAAAGTCAGACATTGCTTTTCAACCCTGCTTCCACAGAATTTAAAAAAATAAATAAACTCATGACATAGGCCTGGACAGAAATGATGGTAACCCCAAAATAATGTGACAAAAGGGACATGTTAAATCAAGTTGTGTCCACTAATTAGCATCACAGGTGTCTACAATCTTGTAATCCGTTAGTGGGCCTGTATATAGGGCTATAGATACTCACTGTGCTGTTTGGTGACATGGTGTGTACCACACTCAACATGGACCAGAGGAAGAAAAGGAAAGAGTTGTCTCAGCAGATTAGAAAGAAAATTATAGACAAGCATGTTAAAGGTAAAGGTTATAAGACCATCTCCAAGCAGCTTGATGTTCCTGTGACTACAGTTGCACATATTATTCAGAAATTTATGATCTATGGGACTGTAGCCAACCTCCCTGGACGTGGCCACAAGAAGAAAATTGATGACAAATCAAAGAGGCAGATAATATGAATGGTAGAAAAAGAGCCCAGGATATTTTTACAGAGATTAAAGGTGAACTTCAAGCTCAAGGAACATCAATGTCAGATCGCACCATCATCCGTCGTTGTTTTATCCAAAGTGGACTTCATGGGAGATGACCAAGGAGAACACCATTGTTGAAAAAAATCATAAAAAAGCCAGACTGGAATTTGCCAAACTACATGTTAACAAGCCACAAAGCTTCTGGAAGAATGTCCTATGGACAGATGAGACAAAAATGGAAGTTTTTGGCAAGGCACATCAGCTCTATGTTCATAGATGGAAAAATGAAGAATATCAAGAAAAGAACACTGTCCCTACTGTGAAACATGGAGGAGGCTCTGCTATGTTCTGGGGCTGCTTTGCTGCATCTGGCACAGGGTGTCTTCAATCTGTGCAGGGTACAATGAAATCTCAAGACTATCAAGGGATTCTAGAGAGAAATGTGCTGCCCAGTGTCAGAAAGCTTGGTCTCAGTCGCAGGTCATGGGTCTTGCAACAGGATAATGACCCAAAACACACAGCTAAAAACACCCAAGAATGGCTAAGAGGAAAATATTGGACTATTCTGAAGTGGCCTTCTATGAGCCCTGATCTAAATCATATTGAGCATATTTGGAAAGAGCTGAAACATGCCGTCTGGAAAAGGCAACCTTCAAACACGAGACAACTGGAGCAGTTTGCTCATGAGGAGTGGGCCACAATACCTGTCGAGAGGAGCAGAAGTCTCATTGACAGTTATAGGAATAGTTTGATTGCAGTGATTGCCTCAAAAGGTTGTTCAACAAAATATTAAGTTAAGAATACCATCATTTCTGTCCTGGCCTATTTCATGAGTTTCATTTTTTTAAAAAAATTCTGTGGAAGCAGGGTTGAGAAGCAATGTCTGACTTTCTTTTGTTCATTTTCAAAGATTTTTAATTTATTATTACTTTTGTCAGATTCAAGTTATTTCTGTGACCATTGTGGGTTTTTCTTTCATTAAACGAGGGGTACCAACAATTTTGACACGTGTGTAAATACACTATGTTATTAAATGTATTACTACTACTTATTTACTTACTATAGGGTATCTATTCATAGTTTTTATTCTAGGTTTTCTTTGTCTGTTAGTGGCCACTGTGTGAATGTGCACCTACAGTACATCTTGCACTTATACCAACAGGTGTGCTGACCCATGTTTTCAGTTTTGCTTTTTGTTTATACCTTGTACATTTGAGGATGTCCACCTCCCTCAAACCCCACCTTTGGGTTGTGCACCATATCTATGAAGTTTTCCATTGGCAGGAGTAAAACACAATCAGGCGTTGGTCCTTCTCTGCCACCATCAAGTTTGAGGCCTGCCGGCACATAGCAAAGTGAGTTAAAAGAGTAGGGACCATATTGATTGAATACATGTCGCGGTGGGATGGTTTTAATCTTATTTGATAAAAAAAAATGTCAACTAAGTACCCTGTGTTATTTACGTGTATTAATACTATTTATTCACTTACTGCAGGCTATCTATGTATTGTTTTTTTATTCTAGGTTATATAGATTGAAAGCTGCCAAATGATGACGGGGTCTGGATAACCAGAGCGCATGAATATTGAGGACTACATAGCAGGAGCTCATGATCGAGAGGACTAGTAGAGCCGCAGCAGATCAATTATTGTTAACCAAAACTATACCAAGAAGCCCAGTAAGTTTATAGCAAGAAACTTTTGAATCGGAGTTTCTGCCCTTACTTTGTCAGATGGGACAACCTAAACCTGGTGAAAAAAATTTTTTCAAAGAGGCAACAATCCAATATGTTAGAAAAAAAATGTTTAGTATATTTTTAAAAATTTGATTGATTTAGTAAATCTTTTCATCAAGTAAGTTTAAAGTTTTTTTCTCCAACAAACAACATTTATCCACAGGATGGGAGATAAATGTATAATTGGTCGGGGGCTGTCTAAAGATAAACAGATCTGACACATTTAGAATTTACCAAATCCGCCAGTTTTACTACAGAATTCAATTTACTGTGAATTTATTCTACGTGAATTTATTGTACCTTATTATATTCTGGCGTCTGGAGAGAATGACATTTTACTGGTAAATATCTCTGCAATTGAGAGGAGAAAATAAAAAGTAAAAACTACGCTTTGTTCAGCTCTGCAGTCACTATTCCATTTTGTGGCCAGTTTAACATGCTATAACTGGTGAAAGGTCCTCTTTAGTAAAAACGGTAGCCAATTTACAATATTTGTTACAAATGTACTGTAAACAACAATTCAAGGAAATTATTAATATGTATATATACAGAATATATTGTTACCAAAAGATCATCAAAAATATGCTCCTCCACAAAGCCTTGCTACCATGTTTAATACAGTCTTCTGAACAGATTACATGGCAATCAAGCCCTAAACATGCCTGCTGATGGAGAAGCATTTGACCTGGCATGCCCATCAGAAGCCCCAATTAAAAACACCATAAATGAGAACTATATACACAGTAAACGTGCTTGTATGAATGCATGTATTGTAGGTGGCAGCATGGAGGTTCAGTGGTTAACACTGGGGTCCTGGGATCAAATCCCACCAAGGACAACATCTGCAAGGAGTCTGTAGGTTCTCCCTGTGTTTTTGTGAGTTTCCCCCAGGTTCTCTGGTTTCCTCCCACACTCCAAAGACACACTGATAGGAATCTAGATTGTGAACCCCAATGGGGACAGTGATGATGATGTCTGTACAGTGCAGCAAGTGTGCATATATTGGCATTTATACAGTGAGCTTAAACACATGTGAAAGGGCGCCTGTCAGTAGGATCAACTCTCCTGAGCCGTCTATATGGGCATGTACATCATAGGAAGTAGAATCAAATGATACCTTGATATCTCTAATCTGATGAATGGTTCCTGAGAAATACAAATTTTTTAAAATATGTAAATGAACTGAAAATAGTAGGATCTTCCAGAGAGTCTGCCTCCAGGGATCTTTTTAGCTCATTTACATATTTGAAAAACATGGATTTCCCAGAAACCATTCATAGGATCAAAGATATCAAGGTATGGTTTGATTCAACTTCCTTTGATCTTCATGTCTATATAGACGGCTTAGGAGGGTTGATCCTACTGATAGATTCCCTTTAATGCTCACTTATAGTGTGGCAGATTTAGTTGAGTCATTTAGACCCTTTACCCCCGAGGGTGGTTTGCACGTTAATGACCGGGTCAATTTTTACAATTCTGACCACCTGACAGACTGAGGTAATTACTCCGGAACTCTTCAACGGATCCCACTGATTCTGAGAATATTTTTTCGTGACATATTTTACTTCATGATAGTGGTAAAATTTCTTCGATATCACTTGCGTTTATTTGTGGAAAAAACAAATTTGACGAAAATTTAGAAAATTTTGCAATTTTCAAAATTTGAATTTTTATACCCTTAAATCAGAGAGATATGTCACAAAAAATAGTTAATAAATAACATTTCCCACATGTCTACTTTACATCAGCACAATTTTGGAACCAAAATTTTTTTTTGATAGATAGCTATAAGGGTTAACAGTTGACCAGCGATTTCTAAATTTTCCAACAAAATTTACAAAACCATTTTTTTAGAGACCACATCACATTTGAAGTGACTTTAGGGGCCTTTATGACAGAAAATACCCAAAAGTGACACCATTCTAAAAACTGAAACTCTCAAGGTGCTCAAAACCACATTCAAGAAGTTTATTAACCCTTCAGGTGCTTCACAGGAATTTTTGGAATGTGGAAGAAAAAAATGAACATTTAACGTTTTTCACAAAAATGTTAATTTAGACCCCAATTTTTTTATTTTTGCAAGGGTGAAAGGAAAAAATGGACCCCAAAATTTGTTGTGCAATTTCTTCTGAGCACACCAATACCCCATATGTATGGGTAAAACAACTGTTTGGGTGCACGACAGGGCTCGAAAGGGAAGGAGTGCCATTTGACTTTTTGATTTTGAATATAAAATTTGATGAATAATTAGCAGATGCCATGTTGCGTTTGGGGAGCCCCTGATGTACCTAAGCAGTGGAAACCCCCCACAAGTGACACCATTTTGGAAACTAGACCTCTCAGGAAACTTATCTAGATGTGTGGTGAGCACCTTGAACCAACAGGTGCTTCACAGAAGTTTAGAACATTGAGCCATAAAAATAACATTTTCACATTTTTGCAACAAAATGTTTTTCAGCCTCCAATTTTGCATTTTCATAAGTGTAACAGGAGAAATTGCACCATGAAATTTGTTGTGCAATACCTCCTGAGCACGTCAATACCCCATATGTGGAGGAAAACGACTGTTTGGGCGCACGGCAGGGCTCGGAAGGGCAGGAGTGCCATTTGACTTTTTGAATGTAAAATTTGCTTGAATAATTAGTGGATGCCATCTTGTGTTTGGAGAGTCCCTGATGTGCCTAAACAGTGGAAACCCCCCACATGTGACACCATTTTGGAAACTAGACCCCTCAGGGAACTTATCTAGATGTGTGGTGAGCACCTTGAACCAACAGGTGCTTCACAGAAGTTTAGAACATTGAGCCATAAAAATAACATTTTCACATTTTTGTAACAAAAATGTTTTTCAGCCTCCAATTTTGCATTTTCATAAGTTTAACAGGAGAAATTACACCATGAAATTTGTTGTGGAATACCTCCTGAGCACGTCAATACCCCATATGTGGAGGAAAACGACTGTTTGGGTGCACGGCAGGGCTCAGAAGGGAAGGAGTGCCATTTGACTTTTTGAATGTAAAATTTGCTTGAATAATTAGCGGATGCCATGTTGTGTTTGGAGAGTCCCTGATGTGCCTAAACAGTGGAAACCCCCCACAAATGACACCATTTTGGAAACTAGACCCCTCAGGGAACTTATCTCGATGTGTGGTGAGCACCTTGAACCCCCAGGAGCTTTACAGACATTTAGAACATTGAGCAGTAAAAATACACTTTTTAACATTTTTGCAAAAAAAAATGTTTTTCAGCCTCCAATTTTTTATTTTCATAAGAGAAACAGCAAAAATTGCACCATGCAATTTGTTGTGCAATTTCTCCTGAGTAAGCCGATACCCCATATGTGGGGGGAAAACAATATGCAGAGATCGCTCGTGCATGGCAGGCAATCCCCGCGAGGTTTTTTTGGCTGTGTAACAGCTGCAAAACATATGGGGAGGAAACTCGAGCATGTCACTCCAGCACCCGCGATACTCGGTGCATACCCGAGCACCCGATGCAAACTCAAGTAGCAAGCATTTGCGCTCAACATTAGTCGCCATATTGCCATATTTTTTTTCTTTACTTTTAAAAAAATCCCAATCCTAACCCTAGCACAACCCTAGCCCTAACACAACCTTAACCCGAGAGTTTATTTTTTACGTCGTTCCTCATGCGGCATAAGTGATTAGACCGCTTTATTCTTCGGGTCGGTGTGATTACAGAGATACCAAATTCATATCGGATTTGTATTATTGACATCTGTCACATACTAAAAGACGCTTTTTTTTGCAAGGACTAGTTTTTGCATCGCCATATTTTGAGAGCTATAATTTTTCCATATTTCGGCTGACAGAGTCATATGACAGCTTGTTTTTTGTGGGACAGGTTGACATTTTTATTGGTACCATTTTTGGGCACGTGACATTTTTTGATCGCTTTCTATTCCGATTTTTTTGAGGGAGAATAAACAAAAAACAACAATTCCGTAATAATTTTTTTGTTTGTTTTTTTTATACCGTTCCGCGTGAGGTAAAATTGATAAGGCAGCGTTATTCTTTGGGTCAGTATGATTACAGCGGTACCACATTTATATTGTTTTCTTATGTTTTGGCGCTTTTACACAATAAAAACTATTTTATATAAAAAATATTTTTTTTGTATTGCTTTATTCTGAGAGCTATAACTTTTTCATTTTTTGGCCAATGAAGCTGTATTGTGGCTTGTTTTTTTGCAGGACTAGATGACGTCTTCAGCGGTACCATCTTTATTTCCATTCGTCTTTTTGATCACGTTTTATTGTATTTTTTGCTTGCGGTATGATGATAAAGCATGGCTTTATGCTTTCTTTTTTTGTTTTTTTTTACCATGTTCACTAAAGGGGTTAATTAGTGGGACAGGTTTATAGGACAGTTCGTTCCGGATTTGGTGATACCATATATGGGTACTTTTATTGTTTTTTGGGGTTTTTTTTCCACAATAATATTTATTTATGTGTACAATATATATATATATATTTTTTGTATTATTTTTTTCATTTTTTTTATATTTTTACAATTTTTTTTTAGTTATTTTTTTCATATTCTGATTCTTTTTTCAATTTTTCACCTTGTCCCACTATGGGACTTTCACATTTTATTTTCAGATCGCCTGTATAGCATAGAGAGCAGCAGCAGCTCCCTGTGCTATACAGACTGTCACTGCTGTAGAGGGAGAAGATACTTTGGACATACACTGTACATGACCAAAGTATCTTCCTGCTGTCTGGTGACCCGGATGTTGTCATGATGACATTGGGTCGTCATGGCAACATCCAGGAGCCGCGGCAGACAGCGTTGGACGCCGGCATGAGAGATGAGTATCGGCGATCACCTCCCCTTGCCCAAGTAATGCTGCGATCGACTTCGATCGCAGCATTGAGGGGGTTGATGTGCAGGGAGCAGAGCAGGACTGCTCCCTACACATAGTACCGGGTGTCAGCTGTGACAATCAGCTGGCACCCGGAGGCGATCGCCTCGCACCGCTTGTGTGCGGGCGTGATCGCCATATGACCTAATAGTACATCATTGGTCCAAGCGGCCCAGGTCACCATGACGTACTATTAGGTCTCACGTCAGAAAGGGGTTAATAATATACTTTTATGTTAGATGTTTGTTAGAAAATCCAGCTATTACTTTACTACACTTTGAGAACTTGCATGTAACTGGTATTATCCCAAAGTCTCTGTTCTTTTTTAAAATATTTTCTAATTAAACTTAAATTACTTAACTATATTGTTGTGCATTTACATTGACATGCTTCACATCTGCAGCAGAGAAATGCAGTCTAATGTAGAAGCATTTCCAATAACTATACTGTATATTCACATTATACACCTTCACGCAATTCAAAACAAAGCATATAGTCGTAAAAGTAATTCAGCACTTAATTCACAGCTCGCTTTATGCGTTTGTCGTAGAAGTCACTTGTCACTTTTATGAGTACCATGAAGATGGAAATAAGCATCCAATCATAATGAACGGGAAACACAAATGCTAATACTCTTGCAGAGTGCTTGATTTAGCAGCAGTGATGTAGCCCAGTGTGCAGTGCTGGAAACAAGCAGATTGTTAAAGCATACGTTGGAGAACAACTGTCACAAAGGATGTCACAATCCACAAGCTCACTGCCCTTGGTGGCCAGCATTTTCATACTCCTGCCATTCTGCTCCAGCATCAGGCTCCAGTCTCTTAAAGATCCAGCGTTGGCCAATCACCCCTGACTGCAGGCAATGCTGAAGTACCATAGATCTCATGGACCCTTTCCCCATCACTTTGTGACAGAGTATCTAGGTCATTTTGCTTCTGCAAAGGTGTATTGGTCCTGTTCTATTTGGGATCAAGCTGGCTCGTGTTCTTGAACTTTTCATCTTGCCTATTGCCCATTCTGATATCTTCTGGTCTACAACTCATGACAAAAGTCTTGCCTTAACCCTTGCACCGACTGCAATACTTCTTCCTTTCTACAGACTAGCCATTCTACTAGTCATAGCATTTTCCTGCAGTAAAGTCCATACACCCGTGCAGAAGGTGAAAGGGTGAAGAACTCTGCTTAATCTGCAGGCCACAGAAAAAATACACATGCCATACAGTGTGTAAATATCTTCTTTTTCATTTTGAAGAATAATTTAAATTATATTTCCAGCAAGTGGTGTTATTAGAATCTGATAGGCCCTCATGCAAAATTTGGACCTGGGCCCCCACCTGCATGTTGGTCAGATGTATGGGCCCTTGTAGTGTTCTACTGTAGATCCTATAAAGACATACGTATATGCCCCCCATGTAATAATGTCCCTCATCCTGGTCTCCTTCCAGTAAGGATGTCTCCCATCCTTGGCCTCTTCCTGTAATATTGTCCCTGTTCCTGGGCCCTTCCAGTAAAGATGTCTTCAGTCCTGGGCCTCTTCCAATAATAATGCCCTCCATCCTGGGTCCTTCCAGTAATAATGCCCCACATCCTGTGCCCCATGCTATAACAATTTCCCCCATCCTTGGCTTCTTCCTGGTATAATGCACACCATCATGTAATAATGACGCCCTTTCTGAGCACTTTATTTAATAATGTCCCCTATCCTGGGCCTCTTCCTATAACAATGTCCTGCATCCTGGGCCTCTTTCTATAACAATGTCCTCCATCCTGGGCAACTTCCAGTAATAATATCCCATCCTGACCCCTTCCAGTAGTAATGTCCGCTGACGTGGGCCCTTCCAGTAAAAATGCCCCACATCATGGGCCCCTTCTAGCAGTAAAACCCTATCATGCACCAACGGTCACAGGAGGCTGACGTCTGTTGCCGGCCTGTGATTAGCTAGCAACATGTATTGGGAAGTGCAGGGAACTGGTGAGTTTCTGCGACACAATACATTTCAGCTGAATGTGCATCCGAGTACGCACATTTGGGTAAAATTAGCGCTGGTGTCAGCCGGCCCCCTTCCCTCATGGGCCCAGTCAAGTTCGCACCCTCTGCCACCAATGTGTGTTTCAAAGTTTGTTGTCCAGTTAGAACATATATATTAATAAAGTGGAAGGAAGAGCCAAGCTGTACTATCTGCCACTATCTACTATCTGGAAACCTCAACTCAATCGTAGATACATGGAGACATTTGTTACTATATATTTTTTGAGTAATGTATTACAACATTGTTTGAGTATTGAATTGCTATATTATGTGGACAAGGTACTTCTGGCCCTACAGTATATGGCATTATTTGGTTATTGCATCGGGTTAAGCTAAAGCTTTTATTTAATGATATTGTCATTGTAGAAAATCACCCAACTGGTAAAATTTAATTCTATATTGACAGGTAGCAGGTTTGTTTAAAAAATTTAGGACTTGAGAATCTATTCTATACATGTGAAGGAGTTTTTTTCTGCGGCAGTTGTTTGGATTTCTGCAAGTCCCACTGAGATGAATGGAACATTAACAGAATTGTCTGCACCTAATTGATGTTTATAGAGGCCTCGCGACTCTTCCCGACAATTGACGTTGGGGGAAATAAGGATCTAGCAGTTTGAAGTCAAAGACCCAATTTTTTGTTCTCCAGCTAAATAAGCAACTGACAGAGAAGTCTGACAATGACTTTCTATATTCTCCCCTTAGAGAACACAAGAAAACATGGCTGATCCAAACACTCATGTGTATAGGGCCATCTGGAGAAATACCATTGGGACAACTGAGGATAGGGCCAACAGCTACAGGATCTAAGATGTATTGGCAACTTTGGATCAAGGGACTCTCACTGTGCTTTTCTGAAGTTCCAAGTGAAATTCAGGGCTCTATACTAAGTTTTTTTTATACAGTAGTTCTGCTACTAAACACCTGGTCACTAAGAAAGGGCAGGAAATAATTGCGTATCACTTCTCAGATGATCGTAATAGGGCCCATGATGGAGATCACTCTCAGTTCTTCTGTGTTGTAAGGAATGTTACTTTAGTGATATAGAAATGGAAATGCGGAACTTGTAAGCTAAATAATAACAGTGATCATCATGCTATACAATCCTGGTCAGAAGTTTGGACACACCTGTTCATGAAATGCTTTCTTTGTTCTTATTGGAATGTGCATACTGTAGATTCAAAGTGAATGCAGCAAAACTACGAAGGGACAGATATTGAAGCAACAAGCAAAAGAAACACATGTGAAACAAATCAGAATGCGTGTTAAACCTTAGATTTCTCAAAAACTTTAATTTGGATGACAGAGTTACACATTCTTGTTACTTGAAATGCTTAAAGGGAATCTGTCAGTAGGATTTCACACTCCAAGCTATTTATATACACATGAAGCTCTTTTAAAGACAAGTCCAGCAATACCTTTACATGGTCAGTCCATTGCTCCATTGCGAGAAAGTAGTGTTTGTATTATAGGCAAATTAGGCTGTATACCGGAAGCCTCTGTCACTCCAGCTTTGTTCCCTGCACAGCGATGCCTTCTCCTGCTCTAGACACGGCTCCTTTGCCTTAAGTCACACAGCAAAGAGGCTGTCGGTGCAGTAGGATGAGGCAAAACTGTGCGGGGAATAGAGCTGGAGTGACAGAGACTTCAGATCTACCATAGCTCTTCAGCTTAAAATGCATATCAATTCACCGCTGATTTCTCAGTACCGGAAGCAGACAGACATGTAAAAGTATTGCTGGCTTGTATGTGAAAGAGCTATGTGAACATATAAATAGTATGATCCTGCTGAGAGATTCCCTATAAGAGCTGAACGTGCCTGTCTTCTTGTCTATGAGTAAGGGTTTGTGTAACCCAAAAATATTATAAAACTGAACATGACTGTACTATTTTTAATAGAATATAAATAAAGCAAAACATGTAATACATTTGTAATGCTGGACATTTCACTGGAATTTTGCATACAACAAAACAGATCTGGTTGATTTTCCATGCTGTAATATTTCTGCTATAAATAGTGATGAGAACATAGTCTAAAATGTTCCCTTTTTCCAGAGAATGCAACTCAGCACTGTAAATTATATGTCACATTTCTTGCCTCTTTAGTGCAGCATATCTTATTATTGAAGGATAGTACAGAGTTTTTATGTATCACTGTCTTAGTTGATGTGCCATCTAATGGCAGCAAGTAACAGATCGGAGACATAGAACTACTGTCTTCTGATGTATACTGCAGAGCCTCAATATACTCTACTAGATGGTGGCCCGATTCTAACGCAACGGGTATTCTAGAATATGTATGTAGTTTATTTATGAAGATTTAAGAACAATGCAATGAATATACAGGATTTTCCAGGTAAAATATATACATTATCATTACATTTTATTGCTCATAGAACTTAATACAACTGAATGAAATTATTAAACAGATCATCAAAATATATAAACCATTACATGAATATCTAACTGTATTTAAATAAATCATCGGACGAAAGAAGTGCATCGACTATAATATATTTGTTAACAATATCAACCCCAAATATTTTTGTACACCGCATTTCTTGTGAATACATTATGACTATCTATAAGCAACTTTCCTTGTAAAGGGGTATGAAGAACTTGCACCTTGACGTTGGATCTCATTTTAACTCTTGAAAATGCAATGTAGAGTTGTCTGTGACTAAAAACGGGCTCCGGTAGATATATGCCAACACGGTGCAGAGTTTGACCTTGTGACTTGTTTATTGTCATGGCAAATGCTGGTTTTACTGGAAACTGTCGACGCCAAAGCCTAAATGGAAGACCGGTGTCCGAAGAACATAAATCAATGCGTGGAATGAACACTTTGTCTCCTTTTGCAGATCCAGTGATCACTGTTGCTTGAATTACGTGGGAATGGATTCTAGTAACAAAAAGGCGAGTTCCATTACATAGACCATTTCTTTTATTTAGATTCCACAGCAACATTACGATTGTTCCAACTTTGAGTTGTAGTCTGTGGGATGGCATTCCTGATGGCGTAACACTATTTAAAAATTCAACTGGATAATGCTCTCGCTCATCTTCATTGTCTACATCCACTGAATCAACACTTTTGTACAACTTATACTCTCCAGGCATTCTATTCATCACACCGGAATTTAGCAGAGCTACGTCATCGTTCTGGGGACAGAAAATTGCATGGTAAGAGGCCCTCTCAACACTGCTTTGGTCGTTCACATCAATTTCAACGCATTGTCCAAAAACATCACTTACGATGCAGTCAGTGCACAACATGTCTTCTGGTATTTTAATAATGTCTTCTCCAAGGTTGTTTTCTTTGCTAAGTTCACCGTTACCAAGTTTAAGAAGCCACTTGCTGTACTCTGGATCAGAAGATCGCATGTTGTTAATTAGTTGGAGTTTATTAGACTGTTTCCAAAGGTCAGCCATTTTTAACCCCTTAACAACATTTGACGTACTAATACGCGTCTGTGCCCTGGGACTTAAGAGCCAGACCCCTATTAGTACGTCATGGCGATCGCGCTCGCACACAGGCTGTGCGGGCGCGATCGCCGCCGGGTGTCAGCTGATTGTCACAGCTGACACCCGGTACTATGTGCAGGGAGTGGTCACGCACCGCTCCCAACACATTAACCCCCGCAATGCTGCGATCGAAGTCGATCGCAGCATTGCGGTGGCAAGGGGAGGTGATCGCAGATACTCACCTCCTCTTCCGGCTTCCAGCGCTATCTGCCGTGGCTTCCAGGATGTTGCCATGACGACCCAATGTCGTCATGACAACATCCGGGTCACCAGACAGCAGGAAGATTTTTTGGACATGCGCAGTGCATCTCCAAACAATCTTCTCCCTGTCCAGCGCTGACAGCCTGCATGGCACAGGGATGGTGATGCATTCCTGTGCCATGCAGGCGATCAGAGAAAAAAAAGTGAAAGTCCCATAGTGGGACAAAGTAATAAAGTATAAAAACTATCAGAAAGTGAAAAAAAAACTGAAAAAAAAATTGCAAAAATATAAAAAAATAAATAAAAAAATAATCCACCAAAAATAAAAATATAATGTACCCATCAATAAATATTATTAGAAAAAATAAACAAAAAAAACAATAAAAGTACACATATTTGGTATCGCCGCATCCGGAACAACCTGACCTATAAAACTGTCCCATTAGTTAACCCCTTCAGTGAACACGGTAAAAAAAAAAAAAAAGCAAAAAACAATGCTTTATCACCATACCGCCAAACAAAAAATGGAATAACACGCGATCAAAAAGACAAATATAAATAAACATGGTACCGCTGAAAACGTTATCTCGTCCCGCAAAAAACAAGCCACAATACAGCTCCCTCAGCTGAAAAATAAAAAAGTTATAGCTCTCAGAATAAAGCTATGCTAAAAAATAATTTTTTCTATAAAATTGCTTTCATTATGTAAAAGTGCAAAACATAGAAAAACGATATAAATGTGGTACCGCTGTAAAAGTACTGACCCGAAGAATAAAGCTGCCTTATCAATTTTACCACACGCAGAACAGAATAAAAAAAAAACAAAAAAAACAATTCTTGAATTGCTGGTTTTTGTTTATTCTGCCTCCCAAAAATCGGAATAGAATGCGATCAAAAAATGTCACGTGCCTGAAAATGGCACCAATAACAACATCAACTCATCCCGCAAAAAACGAGCCGTCACATGACTGTCTGCCAAAATCTGGAAAAATTATAGCTCTCAAAATATGGCAACGCAAAAACTAGATTTTACAAAAAATGCGTCTTTTAGTGTGTGACAGCTGTCAGTCATAAAAACCCCATATGATTCTGGTATTGCTGTAATCACACCGACCCGAAGAATAAAGTCATCTAATCACTTATACTGCATGAGGAACGGCGTAAAAAATAAACTCTCAGGTTAGGGTTGGACTAGGGTTAGGGCTGGGTTTGGGGTTAGGGTTGTGATGGGGTTGGGATTTTTTTCAAAAGTAAGAAAAAAAGATGACGATATGGCGACTAGTGTTGAGCGCCAGTGCTCACTACTTGAGTTTGCATCGGGTGCTCTGGTATGCATTGAGTATCGTGGGTATTTGAGTGACATGCTCGAGTCTCCGCCCCATATGCTTCGCGGCCAAAAAAACTTTGAGGGATTGCCTGCCATGCACGAGCGATCCCCGCATGTTTTTTTTGGGGTGTCTAATAACCGTGAAACATGCGGAGCAGGGACTCGAGCATGTCACTCGAGCACACGCTGTACATGGTACATACCTGAGTACCCGATGCAAACTCAAGTAGCGAGCAATTGCGCTCAAGACAAATGACAACTTATTCAATATGATGACCTAATGTTATCAAATTCTGTGTCGTACCTCTGGGTTCAAAATGTTCACTATACACCTTAATAAAATCCTTGAGGGGTATAGTTTCCAAAATGGGGTCACTTGTGGGGGAGCTCCACTGTTTAGGCACATCAGGGGCTCTCCAAACGCGACATGGTGTCCGCTAACAAATTGAATGGAAAATCGGCTCAAATTGTTAGCGGACGCCATGTTGCGTTTGGAGAGCCCCTGCGTGCCTAAACATTGGAGCACCCCCACAAGTGACCCCATTTTGGAAACTAGACCCCCCAAGGCACCTATATAGATGCATAGTGAGCACTTGGAACCCCCAGGTGCTTCACAAATTGATTTGTAAAAATAAAAAAGTGAAAAAAAAAACACTTTTTCATTTTTATGAATCAATTTGTGAAGCACCTGGGGGTTCCAAGTGCTCACTATGCATCTAGATAGGTGCCATGGGGGGTCTAGTTTCCAAAATAGGGTCACTTGTGGGTGAGCTCCAATGTTTGGGCACACAGGGGCTCTCCAAACGCAACATGGTGTCCGCTAACAATTTGAGCCAACAATTTGTTAGCAGATACCATGTTGCATTTGCAGAGTCCCTGCGTGCCCAAACATTAAAGCTCCCCCACAAGTGACCCCATTTTGGAAACTAGACCCCCCAAGGCACCTATCTAGATGCATGGTGAGCACTTGGAACCCCCAGGTGCTTCACAAATTGATTCGTAAAAATGAAAAAGTGAAAAAAAAAAACCTTTTTCATTTTTATGAATCAATTTGTGAAGCACCTGGGGGTTCCAGGTGCTCACTATGCATCTAGATAGGTGCCTTGGGGGGTCTAGTTTCCAAAATGGGGTCACTTGTGGGGGAGCTCCAATGTTTTGGCACACAGGGCTCTCCAAACGCAACATGGTGTCCGCTAACAATTTGAGCCGATTTTATATTCAATTTGTTAGCGGATACCATGTTGCATTTGGAGAGTCCCTGTGTGCCCAAACATTGGAGCCCCCCCAAGTGACCCCATTTTGGAAACTAGACCCCCCAAGGCACCTATCTAGATGCATAGTGAGCACTTGGAACCCCTAGGTGCTTCACAAATTGATTCGTAAAAATGAAAAAGTGAAAAAAAAAACACTTTTTCATTTTTACGAATCAATTTGTGAAGCACCTGGGGGTTCCAAGTGCTCACTATGCATCTACATAGGTGCCTTTGGGGGTCTAGTTTCCAAAATGGGGTCACTTGTGGGGGAGCTCCAATGTTTGGGCACACAGGGGCTCTCCAAACGCAACACGGCGTCCGCTAATTATTCAAGCAAATTTTACAATCAAAAAGTCAAATGGCGCTCCTTCCCTTCTGAGCCCTGCCGTGCGCCAAAAGAGTGTTTTTTCCCCACATATGGGGTATCTCCGTGCCCAGGGGAAATTGCACAACAAATTTTGTGGTCCATTTTTTCTTGTTACCCCTGTGAAAATAAAAAAAACTTGGGTCTAAAGTAACATTTTTGTGAAAAAAGTTAAATGTTCATTTTTTTCTTCCACATTCCAAAAATTCCTGTGAAGCACCTGAAGGGTTAATAAAGTTCTTAAATGTGTTTTTGAGCACCTTGAGGGGTGCAGTTTTTAGAATGGTGTCACTTTTGGGTATTTTCTGTTATAAAGACCTCTCAAAGTGACTTCAAATGTGATGTGGTCCCTAAAAAAATGATTTTGTAAATTTTGCTGGAAAAATGAGAAATCGCTGGTCAACTTTTAACCCTTATAGCTCCCAAACAAAAAAAAATTTTGGTTCCAAAATTGTGCTGATGTAAAGTAGACATGTGGGAAATGTTATTTATTAACTCTTTTGTGTGACATATCTCTCTGATTTAAGGGCATAAAAATTCAAATTTTCAAAATTTTCACCAAATTTCCATTTTTTCACAAATAAAAGAAAGTGATATCGAAGAAATTTTACCACAATCATGAAGTACAATGTGTCACGAAAAAACAGTCTCAGAATCAGGGGTATCTGTTGAAGCGTTCCAGAGTAATTACCTCATAAAGTGACAGTGGTCAGAATTGTAAAAATTGGCCTGGTCATTAACGTGCAAACCACCATCGGGTGTTAAGGGGTTAAGCTGGACTCGATAAGATCTGTTCTTTTTCCATTTGGTATGACTGGACGGCATTGCCTAAAATCTCTGCCAATGACAAAAATTTTACCTCCAAACGTAATTTCATTTTTTTCAGCAACATTTGTAGTCATTACTTCACGCAGAAAACTGTCCATTAAGCTCAAAGTGTATTTGGGTGCCATGGTGCACTCGTAAAGTATCAAAAGATTTGCGTTGTTTAACTGTCTTCCTGCAAATGTGTCTTGTTTTATTCGGAAACAGAGATTTCGTTGACTGGAACTTGTATCCCAAAGAGTGAATGGATAGTGCGACCTCATCGTAAAAGGTTTGCTGCAATACCTGTTGCAGCCGATGGCAATACAACTTTTCCCAACCCTCTAATGTGATGCATTAAAACTTCATAGAGGTATGTTTTACTGCTCCCTCCTGGACCATCAATAAAGAAACATTTTGGCTTTGCATCTGCTTGGTTTTCTATAGCGCTCACAACAGTGTCATATGCAATCCATTGTTGTTCATTTAAGGAGTTTCTCTTCTCTGTTGCCAACAATAATTCGTAAGCTTCGTCATACTCTGGAACTTGTGGAACTTGAATTGCAGGCTGTGGCAAATTAAAGTCTGAAAACGTTTTTTCCATGCAGTAGTAGGATATTTTGAACATCTTGCATGGCATAAGATTCACAATTTTGACAATTTCCACTTCTGTTGTGAAGACGTAAGCAGTAATCCCGGATTATATGTTCTTTGAAATTTGTCCAAAGTTGAGCCGGATTTGTAGGCGGTCCAAATACGCAGATGCAGGCAAACAATTCACGAAGTTGCTTAGGCATATGTAAGGTAACTGCATCTTCTAAAGTAAGTCTTCACACAGTATCATCCAATAGAAGTCCTAAAGCCAAAGCTGCAGCTTTAAATGTATCGTGCAATACTCCATTAACTGTTTTCAAATCATCATAACTTGTAGCTCCTTTCACATGCAGTAGTAACAGCCGAAGGCAATATCTTTCTTGATCCTTGACACTAACAGTATACATGCATCCAATTATTCTGCTAAGTCCTCGTTGTCTTGGATTCCAAATTTTATTGCAAACGTAATGCTCTGGAATCTCTCGATACAAATACTGCCTTGCGTTTTCGTCATGTTGGTTCAGCAAAAACCATTCCATTAATGTTGACGTCGTGCTTAAAGTTTTTGAGACATCTTTGACTTGAGCATCTTCAAAGAAATAAAGCTGCTGGTGGTTTGGTAAATGACTAGCTAAACGTATAATGGCATGGGACTGTGAATGCATTGGAAACGCAAATATCCTCCAAGCAGCTTCTGGAGTACTCACATATCTTGAGTCAACAAAAGTTGATGATTCGTCGTGATTGACTGTTTTCTGTTGTATTTCGACGTTAGCTTTGTCATGCCCCTTGTAGATGTACTTGAAAAGATATTTTACACTTTTTATTGAAGCACAGATTTCTACGTTGATGTGACAGTTGTAGCATTTTGATAAGTACGGGTTGTATGGAACTATCCATGAGTTATTTATAATTTTTTTGTTGCGAACAATGTTATCAATGTGTTGTTGCCGGTAGAATGGGTAGCATGGACTTTTTGGATTTGCTACACCGCATGGGCCATGAACCATATGAGAGACTACAATATTATACAGTTCAGGATACTTTTCTTGGTTAGGAATTTCAGCCCACACTATGTTGTCGATTTCTTCCTCTGTGCGAAACTTGGAATCCGCGTCTAAGATAATTAGTATATGCGCATGTGGGAGACCTAGTTTCTGAAACTCTATGACATGTACCATTGCTACGACTGTTCCAAAAAGCCCATTTTGATGTCTTTCAAAAGGCTGCTGAGTTTCAGTGAAAATACGGGTGCGACTAAGTCCGGCGTGTGTTCAACTTGTTGCCAGGGTTCTAGATTTTCGGAAATTTCCAGCCATTTAGGATTACAGGTCATTGTCACAAAAATGTCAGGTCTTCCATACTTTGTTACTATTGCCATTGCATCTTGATAACGCTGTTGCACGTTGCGGGTGCTACCTTCAAATGACGAAGGGAGAATTACTGTTTTTCCAATTGGAATTCCCTTTTGAATTGATTGTTTCTGCAAATGTTCTTGAACGCTGTAGTCTTCAACTTTAAGTTGT
This sequence comes from Phyllobates terribilis, assembly GCF_046119375.1. Lineage (NCBI taxonomy): Eukaryota > Metazoa > Chordata > Amphibia > Anura > Dendrobatidae > Phyllobates > Phyllobates terribilis. Next base: position 143,222,476 of record NW_027362772.1, read on the forward strand.
TTTTGGTTCATTCGTATGAAATTTAGACGATTAGCTTCAATTTTAACGTATGCGTCAACTAAGTACTGTTGTGTCAGTTTCCCACCGTTTAAGATAGGATTGAAGTAATTTTGGACAGACAGAAGAAAACTGTAGTACTGCAGTTGTGTAATTCTTCTTGAAGTTCCTTGCTGGTGTAGGTTTTCATGCCACCCTTGATCACCTCTTGGAAAGAATAGCGAACACAGAAGAGCATCAAGGTTGCTGTGCAAAATGCTAATTCGTTGTGTCTTAGGAATCAAAGGGTTGTTTTGGTCTGGTTGAAGATGGACTAATATATCCCTTTGAAAAGGAGGCTCTCCGTCATCGTTTTGAAAAACAACTGCGACCTCACTTACACATAGTTTGTTGTAAAGTCGGGGATCCTGTTTACGTTCTTGTTTAATGGCCATGATAATAGAAGGCATTTCAGTCCCATTTTGTATAGCTCTCTGTTCCTCCTCAGCTTCGACGTCTTTTAGCATGCGATATGCGGCAGCAAATGGGCTGATTTTTTGTAAATGTACGGCAATTTGGTTCATCAGTTCAGCATCACACTTTTCGTTTTCTTTCAGGTTCATCTTTTGTTCTGTAGCCTCATTTGTATCAATGATGTATAATTCTGCAAATTTTGGTGGTTGTCCTATTTCTGGGTGGAGTGTTTCAGTGCGGTGGTAGATCTGGCGGTGAATTTTAAAACAATACGGTCCGAATCCAGGGGGCAGTGCAATGTTGGCACCAAATGAAGCAAACGCATGAGAACTGTTGATGCTTCTGTTATTTTCCATAAAATTTCTACTGTGTTGATGTGTTCCTTTCATCAACTGCTCAAATAGATCTGAGTAGTGATGTCTCGGTAGCATAACTTTTCCTTTTTGGCAGCATTGAGTTAACTGATTGTCAGATGGTTTTTCATCAATAAAATTCAGAGAGTCGCATTTAGAGCAAACTGCATTCATATTCCTACAGTAGTGTTCAATAATTGTAGTTTCGTTGTGTGTTACTTAACATACAAGTTGTAGAATATTCTGCTGGGCTTGCCTTAGAGCATTCATTTTTTATGAATTTGGCAATCGTGTTGTTGTCTGTTTGCCTTTGATTGTGGAGATTCATTCACCCGACGTTGTATGTGGGATTTCGCATTGTGTTTCTGCCTAGCAGCAATGTGTTCTGGTGTCTCCTGTTCGTGACATTGTCTCTGTGAATCAGCTACTTGTACCTGTAGTGTAGCAGTTTGTTGTGGTGTTTCCTGTTGGCGACGTTGTCTGTGAGATTCTGCATCCTGGGCTTGCTGGCGACAGTTTGTTGTAGTATTTCTTGCTCTCGACATTGTCGTTACCTTGCTGCTGCTGCTTTTCTGTCATCCTTTATGGCATATTTTTGCTTACGACCCATTGGAAGACAGGAAACGTAAATCATGATAGCGTACAGTATGAAGTATCTGTTCAGTGCCCTGTGACTGACAGAATGTGTTCAGTAAACGTGAGTGAACTACGTTGCATTGTGACTGACAGAACTTATTCAGTAAACGTGACTGAACTACATTGCACTGTGACTAATAGAACTTATTCAGTAAACGTGAGTGAACTACGTGGCACTGTGACAGACAGAAATTATTTATTCAGTAAACGTGACTGAACTACGTGGCACTGTGACTGACAGAACGTGTTCAGTAAACGTGACTGAACTACGTGGTACTCTGACTGACAAAACGTGTTCAGTAAACGTGACTGAACTACGTGGCACTGTCACTGACAGAACTTGTTCAGTAAACGTGAGTGAACTATGTGGCACTGTGACTGACAGAACTTGTTCAGTAAACGTGAATGAACTATGTGGCACTGTGACTGACAGTACTTGTTCAGTAAATGTGACTGAACTACGTGGCACTGTGACTGAGAGAACGTGTTCAGTAAACGTGACTAAACTACGTGGCACTGTGACTGACAGAATGTATTCAGTAAATGTGACTGAACTACGTGGCACTGTGACTGACAGAACTTGTTCAGTAAAAGTGACTGAACTACGTGGCACTGTGACTGGCAGAACTTGTTCAGTAAACGTGACTGAACTACATCACACTATGACTGACAGAACCTGTCCAGTAAACGTGAGTGAACTATGTCCCACTGTGACTGACAGAACTTGTTCAATAAACGTGAGTGAACTACGTGGCACTGTGACTGACAGAACTTATTCAGTAAACGTGAAAGAACTATGTAGCACTGTGACTGACAGAACGTGTTCAGTAAACGTGAGTAAACTACGCAGCACTGTGACTGACAAAATGTTTTCAGTAAACGTGACTGAACTACATCACACTATGACTGATAGAACCTGTCCAGTCAACGTGAGTGAACTATGTCCCACTGTGACTGACAGAACTTGTTCAGTAAACGTGAGTGAACTGCGTGGCACTGTGACTGACAGAACTTATTCAGTAAACGTGACTGAACTATGTGGCATTGTGACTGACAGAATGTGTTCCGTAAACGTGAGTAAACTACGTGGCACTGTGACTGACAAAATGTGTTCAGTAAACGTGACTGAACTACGTGGCACTGTGACTGACATAATGTGTTCAGTAAACGTGACTGAACTACGTGGCACTGTGACTGACAGAACTTGTTCAGTAAACGTGATTGAACTAAGTGGAACTGTGTCTGATAGAACTTGTCCAGTATACATGACAGAACTACATCACACTGTGACTGACAGAACTTGTCCAGTAAACGTGAGTGAACTATGTCCCACTGTGACTGACAGAATGTGTTCAGTAAACGTGACTGAACTACGTGGCACTGTGACTGACAAAACGTGTTCAGTAAACGTGACTGAAACACATGGCACTGTGACTGACAGAACTTGTTAAGTAAACGTGACTGAACTACGTGGCAGTGTAACTGACAGAACTTGTCCAGTAAACGTGACTGATCTTCGTGGCACTGTGACTGACAGAACTTATTCAGTAAACGTGACTGAAAAACGTGGCACTGTGACTGACAGAACGTGTTCAGTAAACGTGAGTGAACTACGTGGCACTGTGACTGTCAAAATGTGTTCAGGAAACGTGACTGATCTACATGGCACTGTGACTGACAGAACTTGTTCAGTAAATGTGAGTGAACTACGTGGCACTGTGACTGACAGAACTCGTTAAGTAAATGTGACTAAACTAAGTGGCACTGTCACTGACAGAACTTGTTCAGTAAACGTGAGTGAACTATGTGGCACTGTGACTGACAGAACTTGTTCAGTAAACGTGAATGAACTATGTGGCACTAAGACTGACAGAACTTGTTCAGTAAATGTGACTGAACTACGTGGCACTGTGACTGAGAGAACGTGTTCAGTAAATGTGACTGAACTATGTGACACTGTGACTGACAGTACTTGTTCATTAAACGTGACTGAACTACGTGGCACTGTGACTGACAGAACTTGTTCAGTAAACGTGACTGAACTACATCACACTATGACTGACAGAACCTGTCCAGTAAACATGAGTGAACTATGTCCCACTGTGACTGACAGAACTTGTTCACTAAAAGTGAGTGAACTACGTGGCACTGTGACTGACAGAACGTGTTCAGTAAACGTGAGTAAACTACGTGGCACTGTGACTGACAAAATGTGTTCAATAAACGTGACTGAACTACGTGGCACTGTGACTGACAGAACTTGTTAAGTAAACGTGCCTGAAATACGTGGCACTGTGACTGACAGAATGTGTTCAGTAAACGTGACTGAACTACGTGGCACTATGACTGACAGAACTTGTTCAGTAAACGTGACTGAACTACATCACACTATGACTGATAGAACCTGTTCAGTAAACATGATTGAACTAAGTGGCAATGTGACTGATAGAACTTGTCCAGTAAAAGTGACTGAACTACATCACACTGTGACTGACAGAACTTGTCCAGTAAATGTGCGTGAACTATGTCCCACTGTGACTGACAGAATGTGTTCAGTAAACGTGACTGAACTACATGGCACTGTGACTGACAGAAATTGTTAAGTAAACTTGATTGAACCACGTGGCACTGTGACTGACAGAACTTGTTCAGTAAACATGAGTGAACTACGTGGCACTGTGACTGACAGAACTTGTTCAGTAACCGTGACTGAACTACATGGCACTGTGAATGACATAACTTGTTCAGTAAACGTGACTGAACTGCGTGGCACAGTGACTGACAGAACGTGTTCAGTAAACGTGAGTGAACTACGTGGCACTGTGACTGACAAAACGTGTTCAGGAAATGTGACTGAACTACGTGGCACTGTGACTGACAGAACTTGTTCAGTAAATGTGACTAAACTACGTGGCACTGTCACTGACAGAACTTGTTCAGTAAACGTGAGTGAACTATGTGGCACTGTGACTGACAGAACTTGTTAAGTAAAGGTGACTAAACTACGTGGCACTGTCACTGACAGAACTTGTTCAGTAAACATGAGTGAACTACGTGGCACTGTGACTGACAGAACTTGTTCAGTAGACGTGAATGAACTACGTGGCACTGTGACTGACAGTACTTGTTCAGTAAATGTGACTGAACTGCATGGCACTGTGACTGAGAGAACGTATTCAGTAAACGTGTGTGAACAATGTGGCACTGTGACTGACAGAACTTGTTCAGTAAACGTGACTGAACTACGCGACACTGTGACTGACAAAATGTATTCAGTAAATGTGACTGAACTACGTTGCATTGTGACTGACAGAACTTGTTCAGTAAACGTGACTGAACTACGTGGCACTGTGACTGACAGAACTTGTTCAGTAAACGTGAATGAACTACATCACACTATGACTGACAGAACCTGTCCAGTAAACGTGAGTGAGCTATGTCCCACTGTGACTGACAGAACTTGTTCAGTAAACATGAGTGAACTACGTTGCACTGTGATTGCCAGAAATTATTCAGTAAACGTGACAGAACTTTGTGGCACTGTCATTGACAGAACGTGTTCAGTTAACGTGAGTAAACTACGTGGCACTGTGACTGACAAAATGTGGTCAGTAAACGTGACTGAACAATGTGGCACTGTGACTGATGGAACTTGTTAAGTAAACGTGACTGAACTACATGGCACTGTGACTGACAGAATGCGTTTAGTAAGCGTGACTGAACTACGTGGCACTGTGACTGACATAATTTGTTCAGTAAACGTGACTGAACTACGTGGCACTTTGACTGACATAACTTGTTTAGTAAACGTGACTGAACTACGTGGCAGTGTGACTGACAGAACTTGTCCAGTAAACGTGACTGAACTTCGTGGCACTGTGACTGACAGAATGTGTACTGTAAACGAGACTGAACTACGTGGCACGTTGACTGACACAACTTGTTCAGTGAACGTGACTGAACTACATGGCATTGAGACAGACAAAATGTGTTCAGTAAATGTGACTGAACTACGTGGCACTGTGACTGACAGAACTTGTTAAGTAAATGTTATTGAACTACGTGGCACTGTGACTGACAGAATGTGTACTGTAAACGTGACTGAACTACGTTGCACGTTGACTGACAGAACTTGTTCAGTGATCGTGACTGAACTACATGGCACTGTGACTGAAAAAATGTGTTCAGTGATCGTGACTGAACTACATGGCACTGTGACTGAAAAAATGTGTTCAGTAAACGTGACTGAACTACGTGGCACTGTGACTGACAGAACTTGTTCAATAAATGTGATTGAACTAAGTGGCACTGTGACTGACAGAACTTGTCCCGTAAACGTGACTGAACTACATCACACTGTGACTGACAGAACTTGTCCAGTAAACGTGAGTGAACTATGTCCCACTGTGACTGACAGAATGTGTACTGTAAACGTGACTGAACTACGTGGCACTGTGACTGACAGAACTTGTTAAGTAAATGTGACTAAACTACGTGGCACTGGCACTGACAGAACTTGTTCAATAAACGTGAGTGAACTATGTGGCACTGTGACTGACAGAACTTGTTCAGTAAACGTGAATGAACTATGTGGCACTGTGACTGACTGTACTTGTTCAGTAAATGTGACTGAACTACGTGGCACTGTGACTGAGAGAACGTGTTCAGTAAACGTGAGTGAACTACGTGGCACTGTGACTGACAGAACTTGTTCAGTAAACTTGACTGAACTGCGGGGCACTGTGACTGACAGAATGTATTCAGTAAATGTGACTGAACTACGTGGCACTGTGACTGACAGAACTTGTTCAGTAAACTTGACTGAACTACGGGGCACTGTGACTGACAGAATGTATTCAGTAAATGTGACTGAACTACGTGGCACTGTGACTGACAACTTGTTCAGTAAACGTGACTGAACTACATCACACTATGACTGACAGAACCTGTCCAGTAAACGTGAGTGAACTATGTCCCACTGTGACTGACAGAACATGTTCAGTAAACGTGAGTGAACTACGTGGCACTGTGACTGACAGAACTTATTCAGTAAACGTGACAGAACTATGTAGCACTGTGACTAACAGAACGTGTTCAGTAAACGTGAGTAAACTACGTGGCACTGTGACTGACAAAATGTGTTCAGTAAACGTGACTGAACTACGTGGCACTGTGACTGACAGAACTTGTTCAGTAAACGTGATTGAACTACATCACACTATGACTGATAGAACCTGTCCAGTAAACGTGAGTGAACTATGTCCCACTGTGACTGACAGAACTTGTTCAGTAAACGTGAGTGAACTACGTTGCACTGTGATTGACAGAAATTATTCAGTAAACGTGACAGAACTATGTGGCACTGTGACTGACAGAACGTGTTCAGTTAACGTGAGTAAACTATGTGGCACTGTGACTGACAAAATGTGCTCAGTAAACGTGACTGAACAATGTGGCACTGTGACTGACGGAACTTGTTAAGTAAACGTGACAGAACTACATGGCACTGTGACTGACAGAATGTGTTTAGTAAGCGTGACTGAACTACGTGGCACTGTGACTGACAAAATGTGTTCAGTAAACGTGACTGAACTACGTGGCACTGTGACTGACAGAACTTGTTAAGTAAATGTTATTGAACTACGTGGCACTGTGACTGACAGAATGTGTACTGTAAACGTGACTGAACTACGTTGCACGTTGACTGACAGAACTTGTTCAGTGATCGTGACTGAACTACATGGCACTGTGACTGACAAAATCTGTTCAGTAAACGTGACTGAAATACGTGGCACTGTGACTGACAGAACTTATTCAGTAAATGTGATTGAACTAAGTGGCACTGTGACTGACAGAACTTGTCCCGTAAACGTGACTGAACTACATCACACTGTGACTGACAGAACTTGTCCAGTAAACGTGAGTGAACTCTCGCACTGTTACTGACAGAATGTGTACTGTAAACGTGAGTGAACTACGTGGCACTGTGACTGACAGAACTTGTTAAGTAAATGTGACTAAACTACGTGGCACTGTCACTGACAGAACTTGTTCAATAAACGTGAGTGAACTATGTGGCACTGTGACTGACAGAACTTGTTCAGTAAACGTGAATGAACTATGTGGCACTGTGACTGACTGTACTTGTTCAGTAAATGTGACTGAACTACGTGGCACGGTGACTGAGAGAACGTGTTCAGTAAACGTGAGTGAACTACGTGGCACTGTGACTGACAGAACTTGTTCAGTAAACTTGACTGAACTACGTGGCACTGTGACTGACAGAATGTAATCAGTAAATGTGACTGAACTACGTGGCACTGTGACTGACAGAACTTGTTCAGTAAACGTGACTGAAATACATCACACTATGAGTGAAAGAACCTGTCCAGTAAACCTGAGTGAACTATGTCCCACTGTGACTGACAGAACTTGTTCAGTAAACGTGAGTGAGCTACGTGGCACTGTGACTGACAGAACTTATTCAGTAAACGTGACAGAACTATGTAGCACTGTGACTGACAGAACGTGTTCAGTAAACGTGAGTAAACTACGTGGCACTGTGACTGACAAAATGTGTTCAGTAAACGTGACTGAACTACGTGGCACTGTGACTGACAGAACTTGTTCAGTGATCGTGACTGAACGACATGGCACTGTGACTGACAAAATATGTTCAGTAAACGTGACTGAACTAAGTGGCACTGTGACTGACAGAACTTGTTCAGTAAATGTGATTGAACCAAGTGGCACTGTGACTGACAAAACTTGTTAAGTAAATGTGACTAAACTACGTGGCACTGTCACTGACAGAACTTGTTCAATAAACGTGAATGAACTATGTGGCACTGTGACTGACTGTACTTGTTCAGTAAATGTGACTGAACTACGTGGCACTGTGACTGAGAGAACGTGTTCAGTAAACGTGAGTGAACTACATCACACTATGACTGATAGAACCTGTCCAGTAAACGTGAGTGAAAAATGTCCCACTGTGACTGACAGAACTTGTTCAGTAAACGTGAGTGAACTACGTGGCACTGTGACTGACAGAACTTTTTCAGTAAACGTGACTGAACTATGTGGCACTGTGACTGACAGAACTTTTTCAGTAAACGTGACTGAACTACATCACACTATGACTGATAGAACCTGTCCAGTAAACGTGAGTGAAAAATGTCCCACTGTGACTGACAGAACTTGTTCAGTAAACGTGAGTGAACTACGTGGCACTGTGACTGACAGAACTTTTTCAGTAAACGTGACTGAACTATGTGGCACTGTGACTGACAGAACGTTTTCCGTAAACGTGAGTAAAGTAAGTGGCACTGTGACTGACAAAATGTGTTCAGTAAACGTGACTGAACTACGTGGCACTGTGACTGACAGAACTTGTTAAGTAAACATGACTGAACTACGTGGCACTGTGACTGACATAATGTGTTCAGTAAACGTGACTGAACTACATGGCACTGTGACTGACAGTACTTGTTCAGTATACGTCAATGAACTACATTACACTTTGACTGACAGAACTTGTCCAGTAAACGTGAGTGAACTATGTTCCACTGTCACTGACAGAATGTGTTCAGTAAACGTGACTGAACTTCGTGGCACTGTGACTGACAAAATGTGTTCTGTAAACGTGACTGAAATACATGGCACTGTGACTGACAGAACTTGTTAAGTAAACGTGACTGAACTATGTGGCACTGTGAATGCAGAACTTGTTCAGTAAACATGAGTGAACTACGTGGCACTGTGACTGACAGAACTTGTTCAGTAAACTTGATTGAACTAAGTGGCACTTTGACTGACAGAACTTGTTCAGTAAATGTGACTGAACTACGTGGCAATGTGACTGACAGAACGTGTTCAGTAAACGTGAGTGAACTACGTGGCACTGTGACTGACAGAACTTGTTCGGTAAACGTGAATGAGCTACGCAGCACTGTGACTGACAGAATGTATTCAGTAAATGTGATTGAACTACGTGGCACTGTGACTGACAGAACTTGTTCAGTAAACGTGACTGAACTACATCACACTATGACTGACAGAACCTGTCCAGTAAACGTGAGTGAGCTATGTCCCACTGTGAGTGACAGAAATTGTTCAGTAAACGTGAGTGAACTACGTTGCACTGTGACAGACAGAACTTATTCAGTAAATGTGACTGAACTTTGTGGCACTGTGACTGACAGAACGTGTTCACTAAACGTGAGTAAACTACGTGACACTGTGACTGACAAAATGTGTTCAGTAAACGTGACTGAACTATGTGGCACTGTGACTGACGGAACTTGTTAAGTAAACGTGACTGAACTACGTGGCACTGTGACTGACAGAATGTGTTTAGTAAACGTGACTGAACTACGTGGCACTGTGACTGACAAAATGTGTTCATTAAACGTGACTGAACTACGTGGCACTGTGACTGACAGAATGTGTTCAGTAAACGTGACTGAACTACATTACACTGTGACTGACAGAACTAGTCCAGTAAACGTGAGTGAACTATGTTCCACTGTGACTGACAGAATGTGTTCAGCAAACTTGTCTGAACTACGTGACACTGTGACTGACAGATCTTGTTCAGTAAACATGAGTGAACTACGTGGCACTGTAACTGACAGAACTTGTTCAGTTAACTTGAGTGAACTACGTGGCACTTTGACTGACATAACTTGTTTAGCAAACGTGACTGAACTACGTGGCAGTGTGACTGACAGAACTTGTCCAGTAAACGTGACTGAACTTCGTGGCACTGTGACTGACAGAATGTGTACTGTAAACGTGACTGAACTACGTGGCACGTTGACTGACACAACTTGTTCAGTGAACGTGACTGAACTACATGGCACTGTGACTGACAAAATGTGTTCAGTAAACGTGACTGAACTACGTGGCACTGTGACTGACAGAACTTGTTAAGTAAATGTTATTGAACTATGTGGCACTGTGACTGACAGAATGTGTACTGTAAACGTGACTGAACTACGTGGCACGTTGACTGACAGAACTTGTTCAGTGATCGTGACTGAACTACATGGCACTGTGACTGACAAAATGTGTTCAGTAAACGTGACTGAACTACTTGGCCCTGTGACTGACAGAACTTGTTCAGTAAATGTGATTGAACTAAGTGGCACTGTGACTGACAGAACTTGTCCCGTAAACGTGACTGAACTACATCACACTGTGCCTGACAGAACTTGTCCAGTAAACGTGAGTGAACTATGTCCCACTGTGACTGACAGAATGTGTACTGTAAACGTGACTGAACTATGTGGCACTGTGACTGACAGAACTTGTTAAGTAAATGTGACTAAACTACGTAGCACTGTCACTGACAGAACTTGTTCAATAAACGTGAGTGAACTATGTGGCACTGTGACTGACAGAACTTGTTCAGTAAACGTGAATGAACTATATGTCACTGTGACTGACTGTACTTGTTCAGTAAATGTGACTGAACTACGTGGCATTGTGACTGAGAGAACGTGTTCAGTAAACGTGAGTGAACTACGTGGCACTGTGACTGACAGAACTTGTTAAGTAAATGTTATTGAACTACGTGGCACTGTGACTGACAGAATGTGTACTGTAAACGTGACTGAACTACGTGGCACGTTGACTGACAGAACTTGTTCAGTGATCGTGCCTGAACTACATGGCACTGTGACTGACAAAATCTGTTCAGTAAACGTGACTGAACTACGTGGCACTGTGACTGACAGAACTTGTTCAGTAAATGTGATTGAACTAAGTGGCACTGTGACTGACAGAAATTGTCCCGTAAACGTGACTGAACTACATCACACTGTGACTGACAGAACTTGTCCAGTAAACGTGAGTGAACTGTCCCACTTTGACTGACAGAATGTGTACTGTAAACGTGACTGAACTACGTGGCACTGTGACTGACAGAACTTGTTAAGCAAATGTGACTAAACTACGTGGCACTGTCACTGACAGAACTTGTTCAATAAACGTGAGTGAACTATGTGGCACTGTGACTGACAGAACTTGTTCAGTAAACGTGAATGAACTATGTGGCACTGTGACTGACTGTACTTGTTCAGTAAATGTGACTGAACTACGTGGCACGGTGACTGAGAGAATGTGTTCAGTAAACGTGAGTGAACTACGTGGCACTGTGACTGACAGAACTTGTTCAGTAAACTTGACTGATTTACGTGGCACTGTGACTGACAGAATGTATTCAGTAAATGTGACTGAACTACGTGGCACTGTGACTGACAGAACTTGTTCAGTAAACGTGACTGAACCACATCACACTATGACTGACAGAACCTGTCCAGTAAACCTGAGTGAACTATGTCCCACTGTGACTGACAGAACTTGTTCAGTAAACGTGAGTGAACTACGTGACACTGTGACTGACAGAACTTATTCAGTAAACGTGACAGAACTATGTAGCACTGTGACTGACAGAAAGTGTTCAGTAAACGTGAGTAAACTACGTGGCACTGTGACTGACAAAATGTGTTCAGTAAACGTGACTGAAATACGTGGCAATGTGACTGACAGAACTTGTTCAGTGATCGTGACTGAACGACATGGCACTGTGACTGACAAAATATGTTCAGTAAACGTGACTGAACTACGTGGCACTGTGACTGACAGAACTTGTTCAGTAAATGTGATTGAACTAAGTGGCACTGTAACTGACAAAACTTGTTAAGTAAATGTGACTAAACTACGTGGCACTGTCACTGACAGAACTTGTTCAATAAACGTGAATGAACTATGTGGCACTGTGACTGACTGTACTTGTTCAGTAAATGTGACTGAACTACGTGGCACTGTGACTGAGAGAACGTGTTCAGTAAATGTGAGTGAACTACGTGGCTCTGTGACTGACAGAACTTGTTCAGTAAACGAAACTGAACTACGTGGCACTGTGAATGACATAACTTGTTCAGTAAACGAGACTGAACTACGTGGCATTGTGACTGACAGAACTTGTCCAGTAAAAGTGACTGAACTTCGTGGCACTATGAATGACAGAACTTATTCAGTAAACATGACTGAACTACGTGGCACTGTGACTGACAGAACGTGTTCAGTAAATGTGAGCGAACTACGTGGCACTGTGACTGACAAAACATGTTCAGGAAATGTGACTGAACTACGTGGCACTGTGACTGACAGAACTTGTTCAGTAAATGTGACTAAACTACGTGGCACTGTCACTGACAGTTCTTGTTCAGTAAACGTGAGTGAACTAGGTGGCACTGTGACTGACAGAACTTGTTAAGTAAAGGAGACTAAACTAAGTGGCACTTTCACTGACAGAACTTGTTCAGTAACCATGAGTGAACTACGTGGCACTGTGACTGACAGAACTTGTTCAGTAGACGTGAATGAACTACGTGGCACTGTGACTGACAGTACTTGTTCAGTAAATGTGACTGAACTACGTGGCACTGTGACTGAGAGAACGTGTTCAGTAAACGTGAGTGAACTACGTGGCACTGTGACTGACAGAACTTGTTCAGTAAACATGACTGAACTACGTGGCACTGTGACTGACAGAATGTATTCAGTAAATGTGACTGAACTATGTGACACTGTGACTGACAGTACTTGTTCAGTAAACGTGACTGAACTACGTGGCACTGTGAGTGACAGAACATGCTCAGTAAACGTGATTGAACTACATCACACTATGACTGACAGAACCTGTCCAGTAAACATGAGTTAACTATGTCCCACTTTGACTGACAGAACTTGTTCAGTAAAAGTGAGTGAATAATGTGGCACTGTGACTGACAGAACTTATTCAGTAAACGTGACTGAACTATGTGGCACTGTGACAGACAGAACGTGTTCAGTAAACATGAGTAAACTACGTGGCACTGTGACTGGCAAAATGTGTTCAGTAAACGTGCCTGAAATATGTGGCACTGTGACTGACAGAATGTGGTCAGTAAACGTGACTGAACTACGTGGCACTGTGACTGACATAATGTGTTCAGTAAACGTGACTGAACAACGTGGCACTGTGACTGACAGAACTTGTTCAGTAAACATGAGTGAACTACGTGGCTCTGTGACTGACAGAACTTATTCAGTAAACGTGACTGAACTACGTGGCACTGTGAATGACATAACTTGTTCAGTAAACGGGACTGAACTACGTGGCATTGTGAATGACAGAACTTGTCCAGTAAAAGTGACTGAACTTCATGGCACTGTGACTGACAGAACTTATTCAGTAAACGTGACTGAACTACGTGGCACTGTGACTGACAGAACTTGTTAAGCAAATGTGACTAAACTACGTGGCACTGTCACTGACAGAACTTGTTCAATAAACGTGAGTGAACTATGTGGCACTGTGACTGACAGAACTTGTTCAGTAAACGTGAATGAACTATGTGGCACTGTGACTGACTGTACTTGTTCAGTAAATGTGACTGAACTACGTGGCACGGTGACTGAGAGAACGTGTTCAGTAAACGTGAGTGAACTACGTGGCACTGTGACTGACAGAACTTGTTCAGTAAACTTGACTGATTTACGTGGCACTGTGACTGACAGAATGTATTCAGTAAATGTGACTGAACTACGTGGCACTGTGACTGACAGAACTTGTTCAGTAAACGTGACTGAACTACATCACACTATGACTGACAGAACCTGTCCAGTAAACCTGAGTGAACTATGTCTCACTGTGACTGACAGAACTTGTTCAGTAAACGTGAGTGAACTACGTGGCACTGTGACTGACAGAACGTGTTCACTAAACGTGAGTAAACTACGTGACACTGTGACTGACAAAATGTGTTCAGTAAACGTGACTGAACTATGTGGCACTGTGACTGACGGAACTTGTTAAGTAAACGTGACTGAACTACGTGGCACTGTGACTGACAGAATGTGTTTAGTAAACGTGACTGAACTACGTGGCACTGTGACTGACAAAATGTGTTCATTAAACGTGACTGAACTACATTACACTGTGACTGTAAGAACTAGTCCAGTAAACGTGAGTGAACTATGTTCCACTGTGACTGACAGAATGTGTTCAGCAAACTTGTCTGAACTACGTGACACTGTGACTGACAGATCTTGTTCAGTAAACATGAGTGAACTACGTGGCACTGTAACTGACAGAACTTGTTCAGTTAACTTGAGTGAACTACGTGGCACTTTGACTGACATAACTTGTTTAGCAAACGTGACTGAACTACGTGGCAGTGTGACTGACAGAACTTGTCCAGTAAACGTGACTGAACTTCCTGGCACTGTGACTGACAGAATGTGTACTGTAAACGTGACTGAACTACGTGGCACGTTGACTGACACAACTTGTTCAGTGAACGTGACTGAACTACATGGCACTGTGATTGACAAAATGTGTTCAGTAAACGTGACTGAACTACATGGCACTGTGACTGACAGAACTTGTTAAGTAAATGTTATTGAACTATGTGGCACTGTGACTGACAGAATGTGTACTGTAAACGTGACTGAACTACGTGGCACGTTGACTGACAGAACTTGTTCAGTGATCGTGACTGAACTACATGGCACTGTGACTGACAAAATGTGTTCAGTAAACGTGACTGAACTACTTGGCCCTGTGACTGACAGAACTTGTTCAGTAAATGTGATTGAACTAAGTGGCATTGTGCCTGACAGAACTTGTCCCGTAAACGTGACTGAACTACATCACACTGTGCCTGACAGAACTTGTCCAGTAAACGTGAGTGAACTATGTCCCACTGTGACTGACAGAATGTGTACTGTAAATGTGACTGAACTATGTGGCACTGTGACTGACAGAACTTGTTAAGTAAATGTGACTAAACTACGTGGCACTGTCACTGACAGAACTTGTTCAATAAACGTGAGTGAACTATGTGGCACTGTGACTGACAGAACTTGTTCAGTAAACGTGAATGAACTATATGTCACTGTGACTGACTGTACTTGTTCAGTAAATGTGACTGAACTACGTGGCATTGTGACTGAGAGAACGTGTTCAGTAAACGTGAGTGAACTACGTGGCACTGTGACTGACAGAACTTGTTAAGTAAATGTTATCGAACTACGTGGCACTGTGACCGACAGAATGTGTACTGTAAACGTGACTGAACTACGTGGCACGTTGACTGACAGAACTTGTTCAGTGATCATGCCTGAACTACATGGCACTGTGACTGACAAAATCTGTTCAGTAAACGTGACTGAACTACGTGGCACTGTGACTGACAGAACTTGTTCAGTAAATGTGATTGAACTAAGTGGCACTGTGACTGACAGAACTTGTCCCGTAAACGTGACTGAACTACATCACACTGTGACTGACAGAACTTGTCCAGTAAACGTGAGTGAACTGTCCCACTTTGACTGACAGAATGTGTACTGTAAACGTGACTGAACTACGTGGCACTGTGACTGACAGAACTTGTTCAGCAAATGTGACTAAACTACGTGGCACTGTCACTGACAGAACTTGTTCAATAAACGTGAGTGAACTATGTGGCACTGTGACTGACAGAACTTGTTCAGTAAACGTGAATGAACTATGTGGCACTGTGACTGACTGTACTTGTTCAGTAAATGTGACTGAACTACGTGGCACGGTGACTGAGAGAACGTGTTCAGTAAACGTGAGTGAACTACGTGGCACTGTGACTGACAGAACTTGTTCAGTAAACTTGACTGATTTACGTGGCACTGTGACTGACAGAATGTATTCAGTAAATGTGACTGAACTACGTGGCACTGTGACTGACAGAACTTGTTCAGTAAACGTGACTGAACTACATCACACTATGACTGACAGAACCTGTCCAGTAAACCTGAGTGAACTATGTCCCACTGTGACTGACAGAACTTGTTCAGTAAACGTGAGTGAACTACGTGGCGCTGTGACTGACAGAACGTGTTCACTAAACGTGAGTAAACTACGTGACACTGTGACTGACAAAATGTGTTCAGTAAACGTGACTGAACTATGTGGCACTGTGACTGACGGAACTTGTTAAGTAAACGTGACTGAACTACGTGGCACTGTGACTGACAGAATGTGTTTAGTAAACGTGACTGAACTACGTGGCACTGTGACTGACAAAATGTGTTCATTAAACGTGACTGAACTACGTGGCACTGTGACTGACAGAATGTGTTCAGTAAACGTGACTGAACTACATTACACTGTGACTGACAGAACTAGTCCAGTAAACGTGAGTGAACTATGTTCCACTGTGACTGACAGAATGTGTTCAGCAAACTTGTCTGAACTACGTGACACTGTGACTGACAGATCTTGTTCAGTAAACATGAGTGAACTACGTGGCACTGTAACTGACAGAACTTGTTCAGTTAACTTGAGTGAACTACGTGGCACTTTGACTGACATAACTTGTTTAGCAAACGTGACTGAACTACGTGGCAGTGTGACTGACAGAACTTGTCCAGTAAACGTGACTGAACTTCGTGGCACTGTGACTGACAGAATGTGTACTGTAAACGTGACTGAACTACGTGGCACGTTGACTGACACAACTTGTTCAGTGAACGTGACTGAACTACATGGCACTGTGACTGACAAAATGTGTTCAGTAAACGTGACTGAACTACGTGGCACTGTGACTGACAGAACTTGTTAAGTAAATGTTATTGAACTATGTGGCACTGTGACTGACAGAATGTGTACTGTAAACGTGACTGAACTACGTGGCACGTTGACTGACAGAACTTGTTCAGTGATCGTGACTGAACTACATGGCACTGTGACTGACAAAATGTGTTCAGTAAACGTGACTGAACTACTTGGCCCTGTGACTGACAGAACTTGTTCAGTAAATGTGATTGAACTAAGTGGCACTGTGACTGACAGAACTTGTCCCGTAAACGTGACTGAACTACATCACACTGTGCCTGACAGAACTTGTCCAGTAAACGTGAGTGAACTATGTCCCACTGTGACTGACAGAATGTGTACTGTAAACGTGACTGAACTATGTGACACTGTGACTGACAGAACTTGTTAAGTAAATGTGACTAAACTACGTGGCACTGTCACTGACAGAACTTGTTCAATAAACGTGAGTGAACTATGTGGCACTGTGACTGACAGAACTTGTTCAGTAAACGTGAATGAACTATATGTCACTGTGACTGACTGTACTTGTTCAGTAAATGTGACTGAACTACGTGGCATTGTGACTGAGAGAACGTGTTCAGTAAACGTGAGTGAACTACGTGGCACTGTGACTGACAGAACTTGTTAAGTAAATGTTATTGAACTACGTGGCACTGTGACTGACAGAATGTGTACTGTAAACGTGACTGAACTACGTGGCACGTTGACTGACAGAACTTGTTCAGTGATCGTGCCTGAACTACATGGCACTGTGACTGACAAAATCTGTTCAGTAAACGTGACTGAACTACGTGGCACTGTGACTGACAGAACTTGTTCAGTAAATGTGATTGAACTAAGTGGCACTGTGACTGACAGAACTTGTCCCGTAAACGTGACTGAACTACATCACACTGTGACTGACAGAACTTGTCCAGTAAACGTGAGTGAACTGTCCCACTTTGACTGACAGAATGTGTACTGTAAACGTGAATGAACTACGTGGCACTGTGACTGACAGAACTTGTTAAGCAAATGTGACTAAACTACGTGGCACTGTCACTGACAGAACTTGTTCAATAAACGTGAGTGAACTATGTGGCACTGTGACTGACAGAACTTGTTCAGTAAACGTGAATGAACTATGTGGCACTGTGACTGACTGTACTTGTTCAGTAAATGTGACTGAACTACGTGGCACGGTGACTGAGAGAACGTGTTCAGTAAACGTGAGTGAACTACGTGGCACTGTGACTGACAGAACTTGTTCAGTAAACTTGACTGATTTACGTGGCACTGTGACTGACAGAATGTATTCAGTAAATGTGACTGAACTACGTGGCACTGTGACTGACAGAACTTGTTCAGTAAACGTGACTGAACTACATCACACTATGACTGACAGAACCTGTCCAGTAAACCTGAGTGAACTATGTCCCACTGTGACTGACAGAACTTGTTCAGTAAACGTGAGTGAACTACGTGGCACTGTGACTGACAGAACTTATTCAGTAAACGTGACAGAACTATGTAGCACTATGACTGACAGAAAGTGTTCAGTAAACGTGAGTAAACTACGTGGCACTGTGACTGACAAAATGTGTTCAGTAAACGTGACTGAAATACGTGGCAATGTGACTGACAGAACTTGTTCAGTGATCGTGACTGAACGACATGGCACTGTGACTGACAAAATATGTTCAGTAAACGTGACTGAACTACGTGGCACTGTGACTGACAGAACTTGTTCAGTAAATGTGATTGAACTAAGTGGCACTGTAACTGACAAAACTTGTTAAGTAAATGTGACTAAACTACGTGGCACTGTCACTGACAGAACTTGTTCAATAAACGTGAATGAACTATGTGGCTCTGTGACTGACTGTACTTGTTCAGTAAATGTGACTGAACTACGTGGCACTGTGACTGAGAGAACGTGTTCAGTAAATGTGAGTGAACTACGTGGCTCTGTGACTGACAGAACTTGTTCAGTAAACGAAACTGAACTACGTGGCACTGTGAATGACATAACTTGTTCAGTAAACGAGACTGAACTACGTGGCATTGTGACTGACAGAACTTGTCCAGTAAAAGTGACTGAACTTCGTGGCACTATGAATGACAGAACTTATTCAGTAAACATGACTGAACTACGTGGCACTGTGACTGACAGAACGTGTTCAGTAAATGTGAGCGAACTACGTGGCACTGTGACTGACAAAACATGTTCAGGAAATGTGACTGAACTACGTGGCACTGTGACTGACAGAACTTGTTCAGTAAATGTGACTAAACTACGTGGCACTGTCACTGACAGTTCTTGTTCAGTAAACGTGAGTGAACTAGGTGGCACTGTGACTGACAGAACTTGTTAAGTAAAGGAGACTAAACTAAGTGGCACTTTCACTGACAGAACTTGTTCAGTAACCATGAGTGAACTACGTGGCACTGTGACTGACAGAACTTGTTCAGTAGACGTGAATGAACTACGTGGCACTGTGACTGACAGTACTTGTTCAGTAAATGTGACTGAACTACGTGGCACTGTGACTGAGAGAACGTGTTCAGTAAACGTGAGTGAACTACGTGGCACTGTGACTGACAGAACTTGTTCAGTAAACATGACTGAACTACGTGGCACTGTGACTGACAGAATGTATTCAGTAAATGTGACTGAACTATGTGACACTGTGACTGACAGTACTTGTTCAGTAAACGTGACTGAACTACGTGGCACTGTGAGTGACAGAACATGCTCAGTAAACGTGATTGAACTACATCACACTATGACTGACAGAATATGTCCAGTAAACATGAGTTAACTATGTCCCACTTTGACTGACAGAACTTGTTCAGTAAAAGTGAGTGAATAATGTGGCACTGTGACTGACAGAACTTATTCAGTAAACGTGACTGAACTATGTGGCACTGTGACAGACAGAACGTGTTCAGTAAACATGAGTAAACTACGTGGCACTGTGACTGAGAGAACGTGTTCAGTAAACGTGAGTGAACTACGTGGCACTGTGACTGACAGAACTTGTTCAGTAAACGTGACTGAACTACGTGGCACTGTGACTGACATAATGTGTTCAGTAAACGTGACTGAACAACGTGGCACTGTGACTGACAGAACTTGTTCAGTAAACATGAGTGAACTACGTGGCTCTGTGACTGACAGAACTTGTTCAGTAAACGTGACTGAACTACGTGGCACTGTGAATGACATAACTTGTTCAGTAAACGGGACTGAACTACGTGGCATTGTGAATGACAGAACTTGTCCAGTAAAAGTGACTGAACTTCATGGCACTGTGACTGACAGAACTTATTCAGTAAACGTGAGTGAACTACGTGGCACTGTGACTGACAAAACGTGTTCAGGAAATGTGACTGAACTACATGGCACTGTCACTGACAGAACTTGTTCAGTAAATGTGACTAAACTACGTGGCACTGTCACTGACAGAACTTGTTCAGTAAATCTGAGTGAACTACGTGGCATTGTGACTGACAGAACTTGTTAAGTAAAGGTGACTAAATTATGTGGCACTGTCACTGACAGAACTTGTTCAGTAAACATGAGTGAACTACGTGGCACTGTGACTGACAGAACTTGTTCAGTAGATGTGAATGAACTACGTGGCACTGTGACTGACAGTACTTGTTCAGTAAATGTGACTGAACTACGTGGCACTGTGACTGAGAGAACGTGTTCAGTAAACGTGAGTGAACTACGTGGCACTGTGACTGACAGAACTTGTTCAGTAAACATGACTGAACTACGTGGCACTGTGACTGACAGAATGTATTCAGTAAATGTGACTGAACTATGTGACACTGTGACTGACAGTACTTGTTCAGTAAACGTGACTGAACTACGTGGCACTGTGAGTGACAGAACATGCTCAGTAAACGTGATTGAACTACATCACACTATGACTGACAGAACCTGTCCAGTAAACATGAGTTAACTATGTCCCACTTTGACTGACAGAACTTGTTCAGTAAAAGTGAGTGAATAATGTGGCACTGTGACTGACAGAACTTATTCAGTAAACGTGACTGAACTATGTGGCACTGTGACAGACAGAACGTGTTCAGTAAACATGAGTAAACTACGTGGCACTGTGACTGGCAAAATGTGTTCAGTAAACGTGCCTGAAATATGTGGCACTGTGACTGACAGAATGTGGTCAGTAAACGTGACTGAACTACGTGGCACTGTGACTGACATAATGTGTTCAGTAAACGTGACTGAACAACGTGGCACTGTGACTGACAGAACTTGTTCAGTAAACATGAGTGAACTACGTGGCTCTGTGACTGACAGAACTTGTTCAGTAAACGTGACTGAACTACGTGGCACTGTGAATGACATAACTTGTTCAGTAAACGGGACTGAACTACGTGGCATTGTGAATGACAGAACTTGTCCAGTAAAAGTGACTGAACTTCATGGCACTGTGACTGACAGAACTTATTCAGTAAACGTGAGTGAACTACGTGGCACTGTGACTGACAAAACGTGTTCAGGAAATGTGACTGAACTACATGGCACTGTCACTGACAGAACTTGTTCAGTAAATGTGACTAAACTACGTGGCACTGTCACTGACAGAACTTGTTCAGTAAATCTGAGTGAACTACGTGGCATTGTGACTGACAGAACTTGTTAAGTAAAGGTGACTAAATTATGTGGCACTGTCACTGACAGAACTTGTTCAGTAAACATGAGTGAACTACGTGGCACTGTGACTGACAGAACTTGTTCAGTAGATGTGAATGAACTACGTGGCACTGTGACTGACAGTACTTGTTCAGTAAATGTGACTGAACTACGTGGCACTGTGACTGAGAGAACGTGTTCAGTAAACGTGAGTGAACTACGTGGCACTGTGACTGACAGAACTTGTTCAGTAAACGTGACTGAACTACGTGGCACTGTGACTGACAGAATGTATTCAGTAAATGTGACTGAACTATGTGACACTGTGACTGACAGTACTTGTTCAGTAAACGTGACTGAACTACGTGGCACTGTGAGTGACAGAACATGCTCAGTAAACGTGACTGAACGACATCACACTATGACTGACAGAACCTGTCCAGTAAACATGAGTGAACTATGTCCCACTTTGACTGACAGAACTTGTTCAGTAAAAGTGAGTGAACTACGTGGCACTGTGACTGACAGAACTTATTCAGTAAACGTGACTGAACTATGTGGCACTGTGACAGACAGAACGTGTTCAGTAAACATGAGTAAACTACGTGGCACTGTGACTGGCAAAATGTGTTCAGTAAACATGCCTGAAATACGTGGCACTGTGACTGACATAATGTGTTCAGTAAACGTGACTGAACTACGTGGCACTGTGACTGACAGAAATTGTTAAGTAAACTTGACTGAACTACGTGGCACTGTGACTGACAGAACTTGTTCAGTAAACATGAGTGAACTACGTGGCTCTGTGACTGACAGAACTTGTTCAGTAAACGTGACTGAACTACGTGGCACTGTGAATGACATAACTTGTTCAGTAAACGGGACTGAACTACATGGCATTGTGAATGACAGAACTTGTCCAGTAAAAGTGACTGAACTTCATGGCACTGTGACTGACAGAACTTATTCAGTAAACGTGAGTGAACTACGTGGCACTGTGACTGACAAAAGTTGTTCAGGAAATGTGACTGATCTACATGGCACTGTCACTGACAGAACTTGTTCAGTAAATCTGAGTGAACTACGTGGCATTGTGACTGACAGAACTTGTTAAGTAAAGGTGACTAAATTATGTGGCACTGTCACTGACAGAACTTGTTCAGTAAACATGAGTGAACTACGTGGCACTGTGACTGACATAACTTGTTCATTAGACGTGAATGAATTACGTGGCACTGTGACTGACAGTACTTGTTCAGTAAATGTGACTGAACTACGTGGCACTGTGACTGAGAGAACGTGTTCAGTAAACGTGAGTGAACTACGTGGCACTGTGACTGACAGAACTTGTTCAGTAAACGTGACTGAACTACGTGCACTGTGACTGACATAATGTGTTCAGTAAACGTGACTGAACAACGTGGCACTGTGACTGACAGAACTTGTTCAGTAAACATGAGTGAACTACGTGGCTCTGTGACTGACAGAACTTGTTCAGTAAACGTGACTGAACTACGTGGCACTGTGAATGACATAACTTGTTCAGTAAACGGGACTGAACTACGTGGCATTGTGAATGACAGAACTTGTCCAGTAAAAGTGACTGAACTTCATGGCACTGTGACTGACAGAACTTATTCAGTAAACGTGAGTGAACTACGTGGCACTGTGACTGACAAAACGTGTTCAGGAAATGTGACTGAACTACATGGCACTGTCACTGACAGAACTTGTTCAGTAAATGTGACTAAACTACGTGGCACTGTCACTGACAGAACTTGTTCAGTAAATCTGAGTGAACTACGTGGCATTGTGACTGACAGAACTTGTTAAGTAAAGGTGACTAAATTATGTGGCACTGTCACTGACAGAACTTGTTCAGTAAACATGAGTGAACTACGTGGCACTGTGACTGACAGAACTTGTTCAGTAAACGTGAGTGAGCTACGTGGCACTGTGACTGACAGAACTTATTCAGTAAACGTGACAGAACTATGTAGCACTGTGACTGACAGAACATGTTCAGTAAACGTGAGTAAACTACGTGGCACTGTGACTGACAAAATGTGTTCAGTAAACGTGACTGAACTACGTGGCACTGTGACTGACAGAACTTGTTCAGTGATCGTGACTGAACGACATGGCACTGTGACTGACAAAATATGTTCAGTAAACGTGACTGAACTAAGTGGCACTGTGACTGACAGAACTTGTTCAGTAAATGTGATTGAACCAAGTGGCACTGTGACTGACAAAACTTGTTAAGTAAATGTGACTAAACTACGTGGCACTGTCACTGACAGAACTTGTTCAATAAACGTGAATGAACTATGTGGCACTGTGACTGACTGTACTTGTTCAGTAAATGTGACTGAACTACGTGGCACTGTGACTGAGAGAACGTGTTCAGTAAACGTGAGTGAACTACGTGGCACTGTGACTGACAGAACTTGTTCAGTAAACTTGACTGAACTACGTGGCACTGTGACTGACAGAATGTATTCAGTAAATGTGACTAAACTACGTGGCACTGTGACTGACAGAACTTGTTCAGTAAACGTGACTGAACTACGTGGCACTGTGACTGACAGAACTTGTTCAGTAAACGTGACTGAACTACATCACACTATGACTGATAGAACCTGTCCAGTAAACGTGAGTGAAAAATGTCCCACTATGACTGACAGAACTTGTTCAGTAAACGTGAGTGAACTACGTGGCACTGTGACTGACAGAACTTGTTAAGTAAACATGACTGAACTACGTGGCACTGTGACTGACATAATGTGTTCAGTAAACGTTACTGAACTACGTGGCACTGTGACTGACAGTACTTGTTCAGTATACGTCAATGAACTACATTACACTGTGACTGACAGAACTTGTCCAGTAAACGTGAGTGAACTATGTTCCACTGTCACTGACAGAATGTGTTCAGTAAACGTGACTGAACTTCGTGGCACTGTGACTGACAAAATGTGTTCTGTAAACGTGACTGAAATACATGGCACTGTGACTGACAGAACTTGTTAAGTAAACGTGACTGAACTATGTGGCACTGTGAATGCAGAACTTGTTCAGTAAACATGAGTGAACTACGTGGCACTGTGACTGACAGAACTTGTTCAGTAAACTTGATTGAACTAAGTGGCACTTTGACTGACAGAACTTGTTCAGTAAATGTGACTGAACTACGTGGCAATGTGACTGAGAGAACGTGTTCAGTAAACGTGAGTGAACTACGTGGCACTGTGACTGACAGAACTTGTTCGGTAAACGTGAATGAGCTACGCAGCACTGTGACTGACAGAATGTATTCAGTAAATGTGACTGAACTACGTGGCACTGTGACTGACAGAACTTGTTCAGTAAATGTGACTGAACTACGTGACACTGTGACTGACAGAACTTGTTCAGTAAACGTGACTGAACTACATCACACTATGACTGACAGAACCTGTCCAGTAAACGTGAGTGAGCTATGTCCCACTGTGACTGACAGAAATTGTTCAGTAAACGTGAGTGAACTACGTTGCACTGTGACAGACAGAACTTATTCAGTAAACGTGACTGAACTTTGTGGCACTGTGACTGACAGAACGTGTTCACTAAACGTGAGTAAACTACGTGACACTGTGACTGACAAAATGTGTTCAGTAAACGTGACTGAACTATGTGGCACTGTGACTGACAAAATGTGTTCATTAAACGTGACTGAACTACGTGGCACTGTGACTGACAGAATGTGTTCAGTAAACGTGACTGAACTACATTACACTGTGACTGACAGAACTAGTCCAGTAAACGTGAGTGAACTATGTTCCACTGTGACTGACAGAATGTGTTCAGCAAACTTGTCTGAACTACGTGACACTGTGACTGACAGATCTTGTTCAGTAAACATGAGTGAACTACGTGGCACTGTAACTGACAGAACTTGTTCAGTTAACTTGAGTGAACTACGTGGCACTTTGACTGACATAACTTGTTTAGCAAACATGACTGAACTACGTGGCAGTGTGACTGACAGAACTTGTCCAGTAAACGTGACTGAACTTCGTGGCACTGTGACTGACAGAATGTGTACTGTAAACGTGACTGAACTACGTGGCACGTTGACTGACACAACTTGTTCAGTGAACGTGACTGAACTACATGGCACTGTGACTGACAAAATGTGTTCAGTAAACGTGACTGAACTACGTGGCACTGTGACTGACAGAACTTGTTAAGTAAATGTTATTGAACTATGTGGCACTGTGACTGACAGAATGTGTACTGTAAACCTGACTGAACTACGTGGCACGTTGACTGACAGAACTTGTTCAGTGATCGTGACTGAACTACATGGCACTGTGACTGACAAAATGTGTTCAGTAAACGTGACTGAACTACTTGGCCCTGTGACTGACAGAACTTGTTCAGTAAATGTGATTGAACTAAGTGGCACTGTGACTGACAGAATGTGTACTGTAAACGTGACTGAACTATGTGGCACTGTGACTGACAGAACTTGTTAAGTAAATGTGACTAAACTACGTGGCACTGTCACTGACAGAACTTGTTCAATAAACGTGAGTGAACTATGTGGCACTGTGACTGACAGAACTTGTTCAGTAAATGTGAATGAACTATATGTCACTGTGACTGACTGTACTTGTTCAGTAAATGTGACTGAACTACGTGGCATTGTGACTGAGAGAACGTGTTCAGTAAACGTGAGTGAACTACGTGGCACTGTGACTGACAGAACTTGTTAAGTAAATGTTATTGAACTACGTGGCACTGTGACTGACAGAATGTGTACTGTAAACGTGACTGAACTACGTGGCACGTTGACTGACAGAACTTGTTCAGTGATCGTGCCTGAACTACATGGCACTGTGACTGACAAAATCTGTTCAGTAAACGTGACTGAACTACGTGGCACTGTGACTGACAGAACTTGTTCAGTAAATGTGATTGAACTAAGTGGCACTGTGACTGACAGAACTTGTCCCGTAAACGTGACTGAACTACATCACACTGTGACTGACAGAACTTGTCCAGTAAACGTGAGTGAACTGTCCCACTTTGACTGACAGAATGTGTACTGTAAACGTGACTGAACTACGTGGCACTGTGACTGACAGAACTTGTTAAGCAAATGTGACTAAACTACGTGGCACTGTCACTGACAGAACTTGTTCAATAAACGTGAGTGAACTATGTGGCACTGTGACTGACAGAACTTGTTCAGTAAACGTGAATGAACTATGTGGCACTGTGACTGACTGTACTTGTTCAGTAAATGTGACTGAACTACGTGGCACGGTGACTGAGAGAACGTGTTCAGTAAACGTGAGTGAACTACGTGGCACTGTGACTGACAGAACTTGTTCAGTAAACTTGACTGATTTACGTGGCACTGTGACTGACAGAATGTATTCAGTAAATGTGACTGAACTACGTGGCACTGTGACTGACAGAACTTGTTCAGTAAACGTGACTGAACTACATCACACTATGACTGACAGAACCTGTCCAGTAAACCTGAGTGAACTATGTCCCACTGTGACTGACAGAACTTGTTCAGTAAACGTGAGTGAACTACGTGGCACTGTGACTGACAGAACTTATTCAGTAAACGTGACAGAACTATGTAGCACTGTGACTGACAGAAAGTGTTCAGTAAACGTGAGTAAACTACGTGGCACTGTGACTGACAAAATGTGTTCAGTAAACGTGACTGAAATACGTGGCAATGTGACTGACAGAACTTGTTCAGTGATCGTGACTGAACGACATGGCACTGTGACTGACAAAATATGTTCAGTAAACGTGACTGAACTACGTGGCACTGTGACTGACAGAACTTGTTCAGTAAATGTGATTGAACTAAGTGGCACTGTAACTGACAAAACTTGTTAAGTAAATGTGACTAAACTACGTGGCACTGTCACTGACAGAACTTGTTCAATAAACGTGAATGAACTATGTGGCACTGTGACTGACTGTACTTGTTCAGTAAATGTGAC
Source organism: Phyllobates terribilis (assembly GCF_046119375.1). Lineage (NCBI taxonomy): Eukaryota > Metazoa > Chordata > Amphibia > Anura > Dendrobatidae > Phyllobates > Phyllobates terribilis. The sequence goes on from NW_027362772.1 coordinate 143,250,226, forward strand.
TGAACTACGTGGCACTGTGACTGAGAGAACGTGTTCAGTAAACGTGAGTGAACTACGTGGCTCTGTGACTGACAGAACTTGTTCAGTAAACGAAACTGAACTACGTGGCACTGTGAATGACATAACTTGTTCAGTAAACGAGACTGAACTACGTGGCATTGTGACTGACAGAACTTGTCCAGTAAAAGTGACTGAACTTCGTGGCACTATGAATGACAGAACTTATTCAGTAAACATGACTGAACTACGTGGCACTGTGACTGACAGAACGTGTTCAGTAAATGTGAGCGAACTACGTGGCACTGTGACTGACAAAACATGTTCAGGAAATGTGACTGACCTACGTGGCACTGTGACTGACAGAACTTGTTCAGTAAATGTGACTAAACTACGTGGCACTGTCAATGACAGTTCTTGTTCAGTAAACGTGAATGAACTGGGTGGCACTGTGACTGACAGAACTTGTTAAGTAAAGGAGACTAAACTAAGTGGCACTTTCACTGACAGAACTTGTTCAGTAACCATGAGTGAACTACGTGGCACTGTGACTGACAGAACTTGTTCAGTAGACGTGAATGAACTACGTGGCACTGTGACTGACAGTACTTGTTCAGTAAATGTGACTGAACTACGTGGCACTGTGACTGAGAGAACGTGTTCAGTAAACGTGAGTGAACTACGTGGCACTGTGACTGACAGAACTTGTTCAGTAAACATGACTGAACTACGTGGCACTGTGACTGACAGAATGTATTCAGTAAACGTGACTGAACTACGTGGCACTGTGAGTGACAGAACATGCTCAGTAAACGTGATTGAACTACATCACACTATGACTGACAGAACCTGTCCAGTAAACATGAGTTAACTATGTCCCACTTTGACTGACAGAACTTGTTCAGTAAAAGTGAGTGAATAATGTGGCACTGTGACTGACAGAACTTATTCAGTAAACGTGACTGAACTATGTGGCACTGTGACAGACAGAACGTGTTCAGTAAACATGAGTAAACTACGTGGCACTGTGACTGGCAAAATGTGTTCAGTAAACGTGCCTGAAATATGTGGCACTGTGACTGACAGAATGTGGTCAGTAAACGTGACTGAACTACGTGGCACTCTGACTGACATAATGTGTTCAGTAAACGTGACTGAACAACGTGGCACTGTGACTGACAGAACTTGTTCAGTAAACATGAGTGAACTACGTGGCTCTGTGACTGACAGAACTTGTTCAGTAAACGTGACTGAACTATGTGGCACTGTGAATGACATAACTTGTTCAGTAAACGGGACTGAACTACGTGGCATTGTGAATGACAGAACTTGTCCAGTAAAAGTGACTGAACTTCATGGCACTGTGACTGACAGAACTTATTCAGTAAACGTGAGTGAACTACGTGGCACTGTGACTGACAAAACGTGTTCAGGAAATGTGACTGAACTACATGGCACTGTCACTGACAGAACTTGTTCAGTAAATGTGACTAAACTACGTGGCACTGTCACTGACAGAACTTGTTCAGTAAATCTGAGTGAACTACGTGGCATTGCGATTGACAGAACTTGTTAAGTAAAGGTGACTAAATTATGTGGCACTGTCACTGACAGAACTTGTTCAGTAAACATGAGTGAACTACGTGGCACTGTGACTGACAGAACTTGTTCAGTAGATGTGAATGAACTACGTGGCACTGTGACTGACAGTACTTGTTCAGTAAATGTGACTGAACTACGTGGCACTGTGACTGAGAGAACGTGTTCAGTAAACGTGAGTGAACTACGTGGCACTGTGACTGACAGAACTTGTTCAGTAAACATGACTGAACTACGTGGCACTGTGACTGACAGAATGTATTCAGTAAATGTGACTGAACTATGTGACACTGTGACTGACAGTACTTGTTCAGTAAACGTGACTGAACTACGTGGCACTGTGAGTGACAGAACATGCTCAGTAAACGTGATTGAACTACATCACACTATGACTGACAGAACCTGTCCAGTAAACATGAGTTAACTATGTCCCACTTTGACTGACAGAACTTGTTCAGTAAAAGTGAGTGAATAATGTGGCACTGTGACTGACAGAACTTATTCAGTAAACGTGACTGAACTATGTGGCACTGTGACAGACAGAACGTGTTCAGTAAACATGAGTAAACTACGTGGCACTGTGACTGGCAAAATGTGTTCAGTAAACGTGCATGAAATATGTGGCACTGTGACTGACAGAATGTGGTCAGTAAACGTGACTGAACTACGTGGCACTGTGACTGACAGAACTTGTTCAGTAAACGTGACTGAACTACATCACACTATGACTGACAGAACCTGTCCAGTAAACCTGAGTGAACTATGTCCCACTGTGACTGACAGAACTTGTTCAGTAAACGTGAGTGAACTACGTGGCACTGTGACTGACAGAACTTATTCAGTAAACGTGACAGAACTATGTAGCACTGTGACTGACAGAAAGTGTTCAGTAAACGTGAGTAAACTACGTGGCACTGTGACTGACAAAATGTGTTCAGTAAACGTGACTGAAATACGTGGCAATGTGACTGACAGAACTTGTTCAGTGATCGTGACTGAACGACATGGCACTGTGACTGACAAAATATGTTCAGTAAACGTGACTGAACTACGTGGCACTGTGACTGACAGAACTTGTTCAGTAAATGTGATTGAACTAAGTGGCACTGTAACTGACAAAACTTGTTAAGTAAATGTGACTAAACTACGTGGCACTGTCACTGACAGAACTTGTTCAATAAACGTGAATGAACTATGTGGCACTGTGACTGACTGTACTTGTTCAGTAAATGTGACTGAACTACGTGGCACTGTGACTGAGAGAACGTGTTCAGTAAACGTGAGTGAACTACGTGGCTCTGTGACTGACAGAACTTGTTCAGTAAACGAAACTGAACTACGTGGCACTGTGAATGACATAACTTGTTCAGTAAACGAGACTGAACTACGTGGCATTGTGACTGACAGAACTTGTCCAGTAAAAGTGACTGAACTTCGTGGCACTATGAATGACAGAACTTATTCAGTAAACATGACTGAACTACGTGGCACTGTGACTGACAGAACGTGTTCAGTAAATGTGAGCGAACTACGTGGCACTGTGACTGACAAAACATGTTCAGGAAATGTGACTGACCTACGTGGCACTGTGACTGACAGAACTTGTTCAGTAAATGTGACTAAACTACGTGGCACTGTCAATGACAGTTCTTGTTCAGTAAACGTGAATGAACTGGGTGGCACTGTGACTGACAGAACTTGTTAAGTAAAGGAGACTAAACTAAGTGGCACTTTCACTGACAGAACTTGTTCAGTAACCATGAGTGAACTACGTGGCACTGTGACTGACAGAACTTGTTCAGTAGACGTGAATGAACTACGTGGCACTGTGACTGACAGTACTTGTTCAGTAAATGTGACTGAACTACGTGGCACTGTGACTGAGAGAACGTGTTCAGTAAACGTGAGTGAACTACGTGGCACTGTGACTGACAGAACTTGTTCAGTAAACATGACTGAACTACGTGGCACTGTGACTGACAGAATGTATTCAGTAAACGTGACTGAACTACGTGGCACTGTGAGTGACAGAACATGCTCAGTAAACGTGATTGAACTACATCACACTATGACTGACAGAACCTGTCCAGTAAACATGAGTTAACTATGTCCCACTTTGACTGACAGAACTTGTTCAGTAAAAGTGAGTGAATAATGTGGCACTGTGACTGACAGAACTTATTCAGTAAACGTGACTGAACTATGTGGCACTGTGACAGACAGAACGTGTTCAGTAAACATGAGTAAACTACGTGGCACTGTGACTGGCAAAATGTGTTCAGTAAACGTGCCTGAAATATGTGGCACTGTGACTGACAGAATGTGGTCAGTAAACGTGACTGAACTACGTGGCACTGTGACTGACATAATGTGTTCAGTAAACGTGACTGAACAACGTGGCACTGTGACTGACAGAACTTGTTCAGTAAACATGAGTGAACTACGTGGCTCTGTGACTGACAGAACTTGTTCAGTAAACGTGACTGAACTATGTGGCACTGTGAATGACATAACTTGTTCAGTAAACGGGACTGAACTACGTGGCATTGTGAATGACAGAACTTGTCCAGTAAAAGTGACTGAACTTCATGGCACTGTGACTGACAGAACTTATTCAGTAAACGTGAGTGAACTACGTGGCACTGTGACTGACAAAACGTGTTCAGGAAATGTGACTGAACTACATGGCACTGTCACTGACAGAACTTGTTCAGTAAATGTGACTAAACTACGTGGCACTGTGACTGACAGAACTTGTTCAGTAAATCTGAGTGAACTACGTGGCATTGCGATTGACAGAACTTGTTAAGTAAAGGTGACTAAATTATGTGGCACTGTCACTGACAGAACTTGTTCAGTAAACATGAGTGAACTACGTGGCACTGTGACTGACAGAACTTGTTCAGTAGATGTGAATGAACTACGTGGCACTGTGACTGACAGTACTTGTTCAGTAAATGTGACTGAACTACGTGGCACTGTGACTGAGAGAACGTGTTCAGTAAACGTGAGTGAACTACGTGGCACTGTGACTGACAGAACTTGTTCAGTAAACATGACTGAACTACGTGGCACTGTGACTGACAGAATGTATTCAGTAAATGTGACTGAACTATGTGACACTGTGACTGACAGTACTTGTTCAGTAAACGTGACTGAACTACGTGGCACTGTGAGTGACAGAACATGCTCAGTAAACGTGATTGAACTACATCACACTATGACTGACAGAACCTGTCCAGTAAACATGAGTTAACTATGTCCCACTTTGACTGACAGAACTTGTTCAGTAAAAGTGAGTGAATAATGTGGCACTGTGACTGACAGAACTTATTCAGTAAACGTGACTGAACTATGTGGCACTGTGACAGACAGAACGTGTTCAGTAAACATGAGTAAACTACGTGGCACTGTGACTGGCAAAATGTGTTCAGTAAACGTGCATGAAATATGTGGCACTGTGACTGACAGAATGTGGTCAGTAAACGTGACTGAACTACGTGGCACTGTGACTGACATAATGTGTTCAGTAAACGTGACTGAACAACGTGGCACTGTGACTGACAGAACTTGTTCAGTAAACATGAGTGAACTACGTGGCTCTGTGACTGACAGAACTTGTTCAGTAAACGTGACTGAACTACGTGGCACTGTGAATGACATAACTTGTTCAGTAAACGGGACTGAACTACGTGGCATTGTGAATGACAGAACTTGTCCAGTAAAAGTGACTGAACTTCATGGCACTGTGACTGACAGAACTTATTCAGTAAACGTGAGTGAACTACGTGGCACTGTGACTGACAAAACGTGTTCAGGAAATGTGACTGAACTACATGGCACTGTCACTGACAGAACTTGTTCAGTAAATGTGACTGAACTACGTGGCACTGTCACTGACAGAACTTGTTCAGTAAATCTGAGTGAACTACGTGGCATTGTGACTGACAGAACTTGTTAAGTAAAGGTGACTAAATTATGTGGCACTGTCACTGACAGAACTTGTTCAGTAAACATGAGTGAACTACGTGGCACTGTGACTGACAGAACTTGTTCAGTAGATGTGAATGAACTACGTGGCACTGTGACTGACAGTACTTGTTCAGTAAATGTGACTGAACTACGTGGCACTGTGACTGAGAGAACGTGTTCAGTAAACGTGAGTGAACTACATGGCACTGTGACTGACAGAACTTGTTCAATAAACGTGACTGAACTACGTGGCACTGTGACTGACAGAATGTATTCAGTAAATGTGACTGAACTATGTGACACTGTGACTGACAGTACTTGTTCAGTAAACGTGACTGAACTACGTGGCACTGTGAGTGACAGAACATGCTCAGTAAACGTGACTGAACGACATCACACTATGACTGACAGAACCTGTCCAGTAAACATGAGTGAACTATGTCCCACTTTGACTGACAGAACTTGTTCAGTAAAAGTGAGTGAACTACGTGGCACTGTAACTGACAGAACTTATTCAGTAAACGTGACTGAACTATGTGGCACTGTGACAGACAGAACGTGTTTAGTAAACATGAGTAAACTACGTGGCACTGTGACTGGCAAAATGTGTTCAGTAAACATGCCTGAAATACGTGGCACTGTGACTGACAGAATGTGGTCAGTAAACGTGACTGAACTACGTGGCACTGTGACTGACATAATGTGTTCAGTAAACGTGACTGAACTACGTGGCACTGTGACTGACAGAAATTGTTAAGTACACTTGACTGAACTACGTGGCACTGTGACTGACAGAACTTGTTCAGTAAACATGAATGAACTACGTGGCTCTGTGACTGACAGAACTTGTTCAGTAAACGTGACTGAACTACGTGGCACTGTGAATGACATAACTTGTTCAGTAAACGGGACTGAACTACATGGCATTGTGAATGACAGAACTTGTCCAGTAAAAGTGACTGAACTTCATGGCACTGTGACTGACAGAACTTATTCAGTAAACGTGAGTGAACTACGTGGCACTGTGACTGACAAAAGGTGTTCAGGAAATGTGACTGATCTACATGGCACTGTCACTGACAGAACTTGTTCAGTAAATCTGAGTGAACTACGTGGCATTGTGACTGACAGAACTTGTTAAGTAAAGGTGACTAAATTATGTGGCACTGTCACTGACAGAACTTGTTCAGTAAACATGAGTGAACTACGTGGCACTGTGACTGACATAACTTGTTCATTAGACGTGAATGAATTACGTGGCACTGTGACTGACAGTACTTGTTCAGTAAATGTGACTGAACTACGAGGCACTGTGACTGAGAGAACGTGTTCAGTAAACGTGAGTGAACTACGTGGCACTGTGACTGACAGAACTTGTTCAGTAAACGTGACTGAACTACGTGGCACTGTGACTGACATAATGTGTTCAGTAAACGTGACTGAACAACGTGGCACTGTGACTGACAGAACTTGTTCAGTAAACATGAGTGAACTACGTGGCTCTGTGACTGACAGAACTTGTTCAGTAAACGTGACTGAACTACGTGGCACTGTGAATGACATAACTTGTTCAGTAAACGGGACTGAACTACGTGGCATTGTGAATGACAGAACTTGTCCAGTAAAAGTGACTGAACTTCATGGCACTGTGACTGACAGAACTTATTCAGTAAACGTGAGTGAACTACGTGGCACTGTGACTGACAAAACGTGTTCAGGAAATGTGACTGAACTACATGGCACTGTCACTGACAGAACTTGTTCAGTAAATGTGACTAAACTACGTGGCACTGTCACTGACAGAACTTGTTCAGTAAATCTGAGTGAACTACGTGGCATTGTGACTGACAGAACTTGTTAAGTAAAGGTGACTAAATTATGTGGCACTGTCACTGACAGAACTTGTTCAGTAAACATGAGTGAACTACGTGGCACTGTGACTGACAGAACTTGTTCAGTAAACGTGAGTGAGCTACGTGGCACTGTGACTGACAGAACTTATTCAGTAAACGTGACAGAACTATGTAGCACTGTGACTGACAGAACGTGTTCAGTAAACGTGAGTAAACTACGTGGCACTGTGACTGACAAAATGTGTTCAGTAAACGTGACTGAACTACGTGGCACTGTGACTGACAGAACTTGTTCAGTGATCGTGACTGAACGACATGGCACTGTGACTGACAAAATATGTTCAGTAAACGTGACTGAACTAAGTGGCACTGTGACTGACAGAACTTGTTCAGTAAATGTGATTGAACCAAGTGGCACTGTGACTGACAAAACTTGTTAAGTAAATGTGACTAAACTACGTGGCACTGTCACTGACAGAACTTGTTCAATAAACGTGAATGAACTATGTGGCACTGTGACTGACTGTACTTGTTCAGTAAATGTGACTGAACTACGTGGCACTGTGACTGAGAGAACGTGTTCAGTAAACGTGAGTGAACTACGTGGCACTGTGACTGACAGAACTTGTTCAGTAAACTTGACTGAACTACGTGGCACTGTGACTGACAGAATGTATTCAGTAAATGTGACTAAACTACGTGACACTGTGACTGACAGAACTTGTTCAGTAAACGTGACTGAACTACGTGGCACTGTGACTGACAGAACTTGTTCAGTAAACGTGACTGAACTACATCACACTATGACTGATAGAACCTGTCCAGTAAACGTGAGTGAAAAATGTCCCACTGTGACTGACAGAACTTGTTCAGTAAACGTGAGTGAACTACGTGGCACTGTGACTGACAGAACTTTTTCAGTAAACGTGACTGAACTATGTGGCACTGTGACTGACAGAACGTTTTCCGTAAACGTGAGTAAAGTACGTGGCACTGTGACTGACAAAATGTGTTCAGTAAACGTGACTGAACTACGTGGCACTGTGACTGACAGAACTTGTTAAGTAAACATGACTGAACTACGTGGCACTGTGACTGACATAATGTGTTCAGTAAACGTGACTGAACTACGTGGCACTGTGACTGACAGTACTTGTTCAGTATACGTCAATGAACTACATTACACTGTGACTGACAGAACTTGTCCAGTAAACGTGAGTGAACTATGTTCCACTGTCACTGACAGAATGTGTTCAGTAAACGTGACTGAACTTCGTGGCACTGTGACTGACAAAATGTGTTCTGTAAACGTGACTGAAATACATGGCACTGTGACTGACAGAACTTGTTAAGTAAACGTGACTGAACTATGTGGCACTGTGAATGCAGAACTTGTTCAGTAAACATGAGTGAACTACGTGGCACTGTGACTGACAGAACTTGTTCAGTAAACTTGATTGAACTAAGTGGCACTTTGACTGACAGAACTTGTTCAGTAAATGTGACTGAACTACGTGGCAATGTGACTGAGAGAACGTGTTCAGTAAACGTGAGTGAACTACGTGGCACTGTGACTGACAGAACTTGTTCGGTAAACGTGAATGAGCTACGCAGCACTGTGACTGACAGAATGTATTCAGTAAATGTGACTGAACTACGTGGCACTGTGACTGACAGAACTTGTTCAGTAAATGTGACTGAACTACGTGACACTGTGACTGACAGAACTTGTTCAGTAAACGTGACTGAACTACATCACACTATGACTGACAGAACCTGTCCAGTAAACGTGAGTGAGCTATGTCACACTGTGACTGACAGAAATTGTTCAGTAAACGTGAGTGAACTACGTTGCACTGTGACAGACAGAACTTATTCAGTAAACGTGACTGAACTTTGTGGCACTGTGACTGACAGAACGTGTTCACTAAACGTGAGTAAACTACGTGACACTGTGACTGACAAAATGTGTTCAGTAAACGTGACTGAACTATGTGGCACTGTGACTGACAGAATGTGTTTAGTAAACGTGACTGAACTACGTGGCACTGTGACTGACAAAATGTGTTCATTAAACGTGACTGAACTACGTGGCACTGTGACTGACAGAATGTGTTCAGTAAACGTGACTGAACTACATTACACTGTGACTGACAGAACTAGTCCAGTAAACGTGAGTGAACTATGTTCCACTGTGACTGACAGAATGTGTTCAGCAAACTTGTCTGAACTACGTGACACTGTGACTGACAGATCTTGTTCAGTAAACATGAGTGAACTACGTGGCACTGTAACTGACAGAACTTGTTCAGTTAACTTGAGTGAACTACGTGGCACTTTGACTGACATAACTTGTTTAGCAAACGTGACTGAACTACGTGGCAGTGTGACTGACAGAACTTGTCCAGTAAACGTGACTGAACTTCGTGGCACTGTGACTGACAGAATGTGTACTGTAAACGTGACTGAACTACGTGGCACGTTGACTGACACAACTTGTTCAGTGAACGTGACTGAACTACATGGCACTGTGACTGACAAAATGTGTTCAGTAAACGTGACTGAACTACGTGGCACTGTGACTGACAGAACTTGTTAAGTAAATGTTATTGAACTATGTGGCACTGTGACTGACAGAATGTGTACTGTAAACCTGACTGAACTACGTGGCACGTTGACTGACAGAACTTGTTCAGTGATCGTGACTGAACTACATGGCACTGTGACTGACAAAATGTGTTCAGTAAACGTGACTGAACTACTTGGCCCTGTGACTGACAGAACTTGTTCAGTAAATGTGATTGAACTAAGTGGCACTGTGACTGACATAACTTGTCCCGTAAACGTGACTGAACTACATCACACTGTGCCTGACAGAACTTGTCCAGTAAACGTGAGTGAACTATGTCCCACTGTGACTGACAGAATGTGTACTGTAAACGTGACTGAACTATGTGGCACTGTGACTGACAGAACTTGTTAAGTAAATGTGACTAAACTACGTGGCACTGTCACTGACAGAACTTGTTCAATAAACGTGAGTGAACTATGTGGCACTGTGACTGACAGAACTTGTTCAGTAAATGTGAATGAACTATATGTCACTGTGACTGACTGTACTTGTTCAGTAAATGTGACTGAACTACGTGGCATTGTGACTGAGAGAACGTGTTCAGTAAACGTGAGTGAACTACGTGGCACTGTGACTGACAGAACTTGTTAAGTAAATGTTATTGAACTACGTGGCACTGTGACTGACAGAATGTGTACTGTAAACGTGACTGAACTACGTGGCACGTTGACTGACAGAACTTGTTCAGTGATCGTGCCTGAACTACATGGCACTGTGACTGACAAAATCTGTTCAGTAAACGTGACTGAACTACGTGGCACTGTGACTGACAGAACTTGTTCAGTAAATGTGATTGAACTAAGTGGCACTGTGACTGACAGAACTTGTCCCGTAAACGTGACTGAACTACATCACACTGTGACTGACAGAACTTGTCCAGTAAACGTGAGTGAACTGTCCCACTTTGACTGACAGAATGTGTACTGTAAACGTGACTGAACTACGTGGCACTGTGACTGACAGAACTTGTTAAGCAAATGTGACTAAACTACGTGGCACTGTCACTGACAGAACTTGTTCAATAAACGTGAGTGAACTATGTGGCACTGTGACTGACAGAACTTGTTCAGTAAACGTGAATGAACTATGTGGCACTGTGACTGACTGTACTTGTTCAGTAAATGTGACTGAACTACGTGGCACGGTGACTGAGAGAACGTGTTCAGTAAACGTGAGTGAACTACGTGGCACTGTGACTGACAGAACTTGTTCAGTAAACTTGACTGATTTACGTGGCACTGTGACTGACAGAATGTATTCAGTAAATGTGACTGAACTACGTGGCACTGTGACTGACAGAACTTGTTCAGTAAACGTGACTGAACTACATCACACTATGACTGACAGAACCTGTCCAGTAAACCTGAGTGAACTATGTCCCACTGTGACTGACAGAACTTGTTCAGTAAACGTGAGTGAACTACGTGGCACTGTGACTGACAGAACTTATTCAGTAAACGTGACAGAACTATGTAGCACTGTGACTGACAGAAAGTGTTCAGTAAACGTGAGTAAACTACGTGGCACTGTGACTGACAAAATGTGTTCAGTAAACGTGACTGAAATACGTGGCAATGTGACTGACAGAACTTGTTCAGTGATCGTGACTGAACAACATGGCACTGTGACTGACAAAATATGTTCAGTAAACGTGACTGAACTACGTGGCACTGTGACTGACAGAACTTGTTCAGTAAATGTGATTGAACTAAGTGGCACTGTAACTGACAAAACTTGTTAAGTAAATGTGACTAAACTACGTGGCACTGTCATTGAGAGAACTTGTTCAATAAACGTGAATGAACTATGTGGCACTGTGACTGACTGTACTTGTTCAGTAAATGTGACTGAACTACGTGGCACTGTGACTGAGAGAACGTTTTCAGTAAACGTGAGTGAACTACGTGGCTCTGTGACTGACAGAACTTGTTCAGTAAACGAAACTGAACTACGTGGCACTGTGAATGACATAACTTGTTCAGTAAACGAGACTGAACTACGTGGCATTGTGACTGACAGAACTTGTCCAGTAAAAGTGACTGAACTTCGTGGCACTATGAATGACAGAACTTATTCAGTAAACATGACTGAACTACGTGGCACTGTGACTGACAGAACGTGTTCAGTAAATGTGAGCGAACTACGTGGCACTGTGACTGACAAAACATGTTCAGGAAATGTGACTGAACTACGTGGCACTGTGACTGACAGAACTTGTTCAGTAAATGTGACTAAACTACGTGGCACTGTCACTGACAGTTCTTGTTCAGTAAACGTGAGTGAACTAGGTGGCACTGTGACTGACAGAACTTGTTAAGTAAAGGAGACTAAACTAAGTGGCACTTTCACTGACAGAACTTGTTCAGTAAACATGAGTGAACTACGTGGCTCTGTGACTGACAGAACTTGTTCAGTAAACGTGACTGAACTACGTGGCACTGTGAATGACATAACTTGTTCAGTAAACGGGACTGAACTACGTGGCATTGTGAATGACAGAACTTGTCCAGTAAAAGTGACTGAACTTCATGGCACTGTGACTGACAGAACTTATTCAGTAAACGTGAGTGAACTACGTGGCACTGTGACTGACAAAACGTGTTCAGGAAATGTGACTGAACTACATGGCACTGTCACTGACAGAACTTGTTCAGTAAATGTGACTAAACTACGTGGCACTGTCACTGACAGAACTTGTTCAGTAAATCTGAGTGAACTACGTGGCATTGTGACTGACAGAACTTGTTAAGTAAAGGTGACTAAATTATGTGGCACTGTCACTGACAGAACTTGTTCAGTAAACATGAGTGAACTACGTGGCACTGTGACTGACAGAACTTGTTCAGTAAACGTGAGTGAGCTACGTGGCACTGTGACTGACAGAACTTATTCAGTAAACGTGACAGAACTATGTAGCACTGTGACTGACAGAACGTGTTCAGTAAACGTGAGTAAACTACGTGGCACTGTGACTGACAAAATGTGTTCAGTAAACGTGACTGAACTACGTGGCACTGTGACTGACAGAACTTGTTCAGTGATCGTGACTGAACGACATGGCACTGTGACTGACAAAATATGTTCAGTAAACGTGACTGAACTAAGTGGCACTGTGACTGACAGAACTTGTTCAGTAAATGTGATTGAACCAAGAGGCACTGTGACTGACAAAACTTGTTAAGTAAATGTGACTAAACTACGTGGCACTGTCACTGACAGAACTTGTTCAATAAACGTGAATGAACTATGTGGCACTGTGACTGACTGTACTTGTTCAGTAAATGTGACTGAACTACGTGGCACTGTGACTGAGAGAACGTGTTCAGTAAACGTGAGTGAACTACGTGGCACTGTGACTGACAGAACTTGTTCAGTAAACTTGACTGAACTACGTGGCACTGTGACTGACAGAATGTATTCAGTAAATGTGACTAAACTACGTGGCACTGTGACTGACAGAACTTGTTCAGTAAACGTGACTGAACTACGTGGCACTGTGACTGACAGAACTTGTTCAGTAAACGTGACTGAACTACATCACACTATGACTGATAGAACCTGTCCAGTAAACGTGAGTGAAAAATGTCCCACTGTGACTGACAGAACTTGTTCAGTAAACGTGAGTGAACTACGTGGCACTGTGACTGACAGAACTTTTTCAGTAAACGTGACTGAACTATGTGGCACTGTGACTGACAGAACGTTTTCCGTAAACGTGAGTAAAGTACGTGGCACTGTGACTGACAAAATGTGTTCAGTAAACGTGACTGAACTACGTGGCACTGTGACTGACAGAACTTGTTAAGTAAACATGACTGAACTACGTGGCACTGTGACTGACATAATGTGTTCAGTAAACGTGACTGAACTACGTGGCACTGTGACTGACAGTACTTGTTCAGTATACGTCAATGAACTACATTACACTGTGACTGACAGAACTTGTCCAGTAAACGTGAGTGAACTATGTTCCACTGTCACTGACAGAATGTGTTCAGTAAACGTGACTGAACTTCGTGGCACTGTGACTGACAAAATGTGTTCTGTAAACGTGACTGAAATACATGGCACTGTGACTGACAGAACTTGTTAAGTAAACGTGACTGAACTATGTGGCACTGTGAATGCAGAACTTGTTCAGTAAACATGAGTGAACTACGTGGCACTGTGACTGACAGAACTTGTTCAGTAAACTTGATTGAACTAAGTGGCACTTTGACTGACAGAACTTGTTCAGTAAATGTGACTGAACTACGTGGCAATGTGACTGAGAGAACGTGTTCAGTAAACGTGAGTGAACTACGTGGCACTGTGACTGACAGAACTTGTTCGGTAAACGTGAATGAGCTACGCAGCACTGTGACTGACAGAATGTATTCAGTAAATGTGACTGAACTACGTGGCACTGTGACTGACAGAACTTGTTCAGTAAATGTGACTGAACTACGTGACACTGTGACTGACAGAACCTGTTCAGTAAACGTGACTGAACTACATCACACTATGACTGACAGAACCTGTCCAGTAAACGTGAGTGAGCTATGTCCCACTGTGACTGACAGAAATTGTTCAGTAAACGTGAGTGAACTACGTTGCACTGTGACAGACAGAACTTATTCAGTAAACGTGACTGAACTTTGTGGCACTGTGACTGACAGAACGTGTTCACTAAACGTGAGTAAACTACGTGACACTGTGACTGACAAAATGTGTTCAGTAAACGTGACTGAACTATGTGGCACTGTGACTGACAGAATGTGTTTAGTAAACGTGACTGAACTACGTGGCACTGTGACTGACAAAATGTGTTCATTAAACGTGACTGAACTACGTGGCACTGTGACTGACAGAATGTGTTCAGTAAACGTGACTGAACTACATTACACTGTGACTGACAGAACTAGTCCAGTAAACGTGAGTGAACTATGTTCCACTGTGACTGACAGAATGTGTTCAGCAAACTTGTCTGAACTACGTGACACTGTGACTGACAGATCTTGTTCAGTAAACATGAGTGAACTACGTGGCACTGTAACTGACAGAACTTGTTCAGTTAACTTGAGTGAACTACGTGGCACTTTGACTGACATAACTTGTTTAGCAAACGTGACTGAACTACGTGGCAGTGTGACTGACAGAACTTGTCCAGTAAACGTGACTGAACTTCGTGGCACTGTGACTGACAGAATGTGTACTGTAAACGTGACTGAACTACGTGGCACGTTGACTGACACAACTTGTTCAGTGAACGTGACTGAACTACATGGCACTGTGACTGACAAAATGTGTTCAGTAAACGTGACTGAACTACGTGGCACTGTGACTGACAGAACTTGTTAAGTAAATGTTATTGAACTATGTGGCACTGTGACTGACAGAATGTGTACTGTAAACCTGACTGAACTACGTGGCACGTTGACTGACAGAACTTGTTCAGTGATCGTGACTGAACTACATGGCACTGTGACTGACAAAATGTGTTCAGTAAACGTGACTGAACTACTTGGCCCTGTGACTGACAGAACTTGTTCAGTAAATGTGATTGAACTAAGTGGCACTGTGACTGACAGAACTTGTCCCGTAAACGTGACTGAACTACATCACACTGTGCCTGACAGAACTTGTCCAGTAAACGTGAGTGAACTATGTCCCACTGTGACTGACAGAATGTGTACTGTAAACGTGACTGAACTATGTGGCACTGTGACTGACAGAACTTGTTAAGTAAATGTGACTAAACTACGTGGCACTGTCACTGACAGAACTTGTTCAATAAACGTGAGTGAACTATGTGGCACTGTGACTGACAGAACTTGTTCAGTAAACGTGAATGAACTATATGTCACTGTGACTGACTGTACTTGTTCAGTAAATGTGACTGAACTACGTGGCATTGTGACTGAGAGAACGTGTTCAGTAAACGTGAGTGAACTACGTGGCACTGTGACTGACAGAACTTGTTAAGTAAATGTTATTGAACTACGTGGCACTGTGACTGACAGAATGTGTACTGTAAACGTGACTGAACTACGTGGCACGTTGACTGACAGAACTTGTTCAGTGATCGTGCCTGAACTACATGGCACTGTGACTGACAAAATCTGTTCAGTAAACGTGACTGAACTACGTGGCACTGTGACTGACAGAACTTGTTCAGTAAATGTGATTGAACTAAGTGGCACTGTGACTGACAGAACTTGTCCCGTAAACGTGACTGAACTACATCACACTGTGACTGACAGAACTTGTCCAGTAAACGTGAGTGAACTGTCCCACTTTGACTGACAGAATGTGTACTGTAAACGTGACTGAACTACGTGGCACTGTGACTGACAGAACTTGTTAAGCAAATGTGACTAAACTACGTGGCACTGTCACTGACAGAACTTGTTCAATAAACGTGAGTGAACTATGTGGCACTGTGACTGACAGAACTTTTTCAGTAAACGTGAATGAACTATGTGGCACTGTGACTGACTGTACTTGTTCAGTAAATGTGACTGAACTACGTGGCACGGTGACTGAGAGAACGTGTTCAGTAAACGTGAGTGAACTACGTGGCACTGTGACTGACAGAACTTGTTCAGTAAACTTGACTGATTTACGTGGCACTGTGACTGACAGAATGTATTCAGTAAATGTGACTGAACTACGTGGCACTGTGACTGACAGAACTTGTTCAGTAAACGTGACTGAACTACATCACACTATGACTGACAGAACCTGTCCAGTAAACCTGAGTGAACTATGTCCCACTGTGACTGACAGAACTTGTTCAGTAAACGTGAGTGAACTACGTGGCACTGTGACTGACAGAACTTATTCAGTAAACGTGACAGAACTATGTAGCACTGTGACTGACAGAAAGTGTTCAGTAAACGTGAGTAAACTACGTGGCACTGTGACTGACAAAATGTGTTCAGTAAACGTGACTGAAATACGTGGCAATGTGACTGACAGAACTTGTTCAGTGATCGTGACTGAACGACATGGCACTGTGACTGACAAAATATGTTCAGTAAACGTGACTGAACTACATGGCACTGTGACTGACAGAACTTGTTCAGTAAATGTGATTGAACTAAGTGGCACTGTAACTGACAAAACTTGTTAAGTAAATGTGACTAAACTACGTGGCACTGTCACTGACAGAACTTGTTCAATAAACGTGAATGAACTATGTGGCACTGTGACTGACTGTACTTGTTCAGTAAATGTGACTGAACTACGTGGCACTGTGACTGAGAGAACGTGTTCAGTAAACGTGAGTGAACTACGTGGCTCTGTGACTGACAGAACTTGTTCAGTAAACGAAACTGAACTACGTGGCACTGTGAATGACATAACTTGTTCAGTAAACGAGACTGAACTACGTGGCATTGTGACTGACAGAACTTGTCCAGTAAAAGTGACTGAACTTCGTGGCACTATGAATGACAGAACTTATTCAGTAAACATGACTGAACTACGTGGCACTGTGACTGACAGAACGTGTTCAGTAAATGTGAGCGAACTACGTGGCACTGTGACTGACAAAACATGTTCAGGAAATGTGACTGAACTACGTGGCACTGTGACTGACAGAACTTGTTCAGTAAATGTGACTAAACTACGTGGCACTGTCACTGACAGTTCTTGTTCAGTAAACGTGAGTGAACTAGGTGGCACTGTGACTGACAGAACTTGTTAAGTAAAGGAGACTAAACTAAGTGGCACTTTCACTGACAGAACTTGTTCAGTAACCATGAGTGAACTACGTGGCACTGTGACTGACAGAACTTGTTCAGTAAACGTGAATGAACTACGTGGCACTGTGACTGACAGTACTTGTTCAGTAAATGTGACTGAACTACGTGGCACTGTGACTGAGAGAACGTGTTCAGTAAACGTGAGTGAACTACGTGGCACTGTGACTGACAGAACTTGTTCAGTAAACATGACTGAACTACGTGGCACTGTGACTGACAGAATGTATTCAGTAAACGTGACTGAACTACGTGGCACTGTGAGTGACAGAACATGCACAGTAAACGTGATTGAACTACATCACACTATGACTGACAGAACCTGTCCAGTAAACATGAGTTAACTATGTCCCACTTTGACTGACAGAACTTGTTCAGTAAAAGTGAGTGAATAATGTGGCACTGTGACTGACAGAACTTATTCAGTAAACGTGACTGAACTATGTGGCACTGTGACAGACAGAACGTGTTCAGTAAACATGAGTAAACTACGTGGCACTGTGACTGGCAAAATGTGTTCAGTAAACGTGCCTGAAATATGTGGCACTGTGACTGACAGAATGTGGTCAGTAAACGTGACTGAACTACGTGGCACTGTGACTGACATAATGTGTTCAGTAAACGTGACTGAACAACGTGGCACTGTGACTGACAGAACTTGTTCAGTAAACATGAGTGAACTACGTGGCTCTGTGACTGACAGAACTTGTTCAGTAAACGTGACTGAACTATGTGGCACTGTGAATGACATAACTTGTTCAGTAAACGGGACTGAACTACGTGGCATTGTGAATGACAGAACTTGTCCAGTAAAAGTGACTGAACTTCATGGCACTGTGACTGACAGAACTTATTCAGTAAACGTGAGTGAACTACGTGGCACTGTGACTGACAAAACGTGTTCAGGAAATGTGACTGAACTACATGGCACTGTCACTGACAGAACTTGTTCAGTAAATGTGACTAAACTACGTGGCACTGTCACTGACAGAACTTGTTCAGTAAATCTGAGTGAACTACGTGGCATTGTGATTGACAGAACTTGTTAAGTAAAGGTGACTAAATTATGTGGCACTGTCACTGACAGAACTTGTTCAGTAAACATGAGTGAACTACGTGGCACTGTGACTGACAGAACTTGTTCAGTAGATGTGAATGAACTACGTGGCACTGTGACTGACAGTACTTGTTCAGTAAATGTGACTGAACTACGTGGCACTGTGACTGAGAGAACGTGTTCAGTAAACGTGAGTGAACTACGTGGCACTGTGACTGACAGAACTTGTTCAGTAAACATGACTGAACTACGTGGCACTGTGACTGACAGAATGTATTCAGTAAATGTGACTGAACTATGTGACACTGTGACTGACAGTACTTGTTCAGTAAACGTGACTGAACTACGTGGCACTGTGAGTGACAGAACATGCTCAGTAAACGTGATTGAACTACATCACACTATGACTGACAGAACCTGTCCAGTAAACATGAGTTAACTATGTCCCACTTTGACTGACAGAACTTGTTCAGTAACAGTGAGTGAATAATGTGGCACTGTGACTGACAGAACTTATTCAGTAAACGTGACTGAACTATGTGGCACTGTGACAGACAGAACGTGTTCAGTAAACATGAGTAAACTACGTGGCACTGTGACTGGCAAAATGTGTTCAGTAAACGTGCCTGAAATATGTGGCACTGTGACTGACAGAATGTGGTCAGTAAACGTGACTGAACTACGTGGCACTGTGACTGACATAATGTGTTCAGTAAACGTGACTGAACAACGTGGCACTGTGACTGACAGAACTTGTTCAGTAAACATGAGTGAACTACGTGGCTCTGTGACTGACAGAACTTGTTCAGTAAACGTGACTGAACTATGTGGCACTGTGAATGACATAACTTGTTCAGTAAACGGGACTGAACTACGTGGCATTGTGAATGACAGAACTTGTCCAGTAAAAGTGACTGAACTTCATGGCACTGTGACTGACAGAACTTATTCAGTAAACGTGAGTGAACTACGTGGCACTGTGACTGACAAAACGTGTTCAGGAAATGTGACTGAACTACATGGCACTGTCACTGACAGAACTTGTTCAGTAAATGTGACTAAACTACGTGGCACTGTCACTGACAGAACTTGTTCAGTAAATCTGAGTGAACTACGTGGCATTGTGATTGACAGAACTTGTTAAGTAAAGGTGACTAAATTATGTGGCACTGTCACTGACAGAACTTGTTCAGTAAACATGAGTGAACTACGTGGCACTGTGACTGACAGAACTTGTTCAGTAGATGTGAATGAACTACGTGGCACTGTGACTGACAGTACTTGTTCAGTAAATGTGACTGAACTACGTGGCACTGTGACTGAGAGAACGTGTTCAGTAAACGTGAGTGAACTACGTGGCACTGTGACTGACAGAACTTGTTCAGTAAACATGACTGAACTACGTGGCACTGTGACTGACAGAATGTATTCAGTAAATGTGACTGAACTATGTGACACTGTGACTGACAGTACTTGTTCAGTAAACGTGACTGAACTACGTGGCACTGTGAGTGACAGAACATGCTCAGTAAACGTGATTGAACTACATCACACTATGACTGACAGAACCTGTCCAGTAAACATGAGTTAACTATGTCCCACTTTGACTGACAGAACTTGTTCAGTAACAGTGAGTGAATAATGTGGCACTGTGACTGACAGAACTTATTCAGTAAACGTGACTGAACTATGTGGCACTGTGACAGACAGAACGTGTTCAGTAAACATGAGTAAACTACGTGGCACTGTGACTGGCAAAATGTGTTCAGTAAACGTGCCTGAAATATGTGGCACTGTGACTGACAGAATGTGGTCAGTAAACGTGACTGAACTACGTGGCACTGTGACTGACATAATGTGTTCAGTAAACGTGACTGAACAACGTGGCACTGTGACTGACAGAACTTGTTCAGTAAACATGAGTGAACTACGTGGCTCTGTGACTGACAGAACTTGTTCAGTAAACGTGACTGAACTACGTGGCACTGTGAATGACATAACTTGTTCAGTAAACGGGACTGAACTACGTGGCATTGTGAATGACAGAACTTGTCCAGTAAAAGTGACTGAACTTCATGGCACTGTGACTGACAGAACTTATTCAGTAAACGTGAGTGAACTACGTGGCACTGTGACTGACAAAACGTGTTCAGGAAATGTGACTGAACTACATGGCACTGTCACTGACAGAACTTGTTCAGTAAATGTGACTAAACTACGTGGCACTGTCACTGACAGAACTTGTTCAGTAAATCTGAGTGAACTACGTGGCATTGTGACTGACAGAACTTGTTAAGTAAAGGTGACTAAATTATGTGGCACTGTCACTGACAGAACTTGTTCAGTAAACATGAGTGAACTACGTGGCACTGTGACTGACAGAACTTGTTCAGTAGATGTGAATGAACTACGTGGCACTGTGACTGACAGTACTTGTTCAGTAAATGTGACTGAACTACGTGGCACTGTGACTGAGAGAACGTGTTCAGTAAACGTGAGTGAACTACATGGCACTGTGACTGACAGAACTTGTTCAGTAAACGTGACTGAACTACGTGGCACTGTGACTGACAGAATGTATTCAGTAAATGTGACTGAACTATGTGACACTGTGACTGACAGTACTTGTTCAGTAAACGTGACTGAACTACGTGGCACTGTGAGTGACAGAACATGCTCTGTAAACGTGACTGAACGACATCACACTATGACTGACAGAACCTGTCCAGTAAACATGAGTGAACTATGTCCCACTTTGACTGACAGAACTTGTTCAGTAAAAGTGAGTGAACTACGTGGCACTGTGACTGACAGAACTTATTCAGTAAACGTGACTGAACTATGTGGCACTGTGACAGACAGAACGTGTTTAGTAAACATGAGTAAACTACGTGGCACTGTGACTGGCAAAATGTGTTCAGTAAACATGCCTGAAATACGTGGCACTGTGACTGACAGAATGTGGTCAGTAAACGTGACTGAACTACGTGGCACTGTGACTGACATAATGTGTTCAGTAAACGTGACTGAACTACGTGGCACTGTGACTGACAGAAATTGTTAAGTAAACTTGACTGAACTACGTGGCACTGTGACTGACAGAACTTGTTCAGTAAACATGAGTGAACTACGTGGCTCTGTGACTGACAGAACTTGTTCAGTAAACGTGACTGAACTACGTGGCACTGTGAATGACATAACTTGTTCAGTAAACGGGACTGAACTACATGGCATTGTGAATGACAGAACTTGTCCAGTAAAAGTGACTGAACTTCATGGCACTGTGACTGACAGAACTTATTCAGTAAACGTGAGTGAACTACGTGGCACTGTGACTGACAAAAGGTGTTCAGGAAATGTGACTGATCTACATGGCACTGTCACTGACAGAACTTGTTCAGTAAATCTGAGTGAACTACGTGGCATTGTGACTGACAGAACTTGTTAAGTAAAGGTGACTAAATTATGTGGCACTGTCACTGACAGAACTTGTTCAGTAAACATGAGTGAACTACGTGGCACTGTGACTGACATAACTTGTTCATTAGACGTGAATGAACTACGTGGCACTGTGACTGACAGTACTTGTTCAGTAAATGTGACTGAACTACGTGGCACTGTGACTGAGAGAACGTGTTCAGTAAACGTGAGTGAACTACGTGGCACTGTGACTGACAGAACTTGTTCAGTAAACGTGACTGAACTACGTGGCACTGTGACTGACATAATGTGTTCAGTAAACGTGACTGAACAACGTGGCACTGTGACTGACAGAACTTGTTCAGTAAACATGAGTGAACTACGTGGCTCTGTGACTGACAGAACTTGTTCAGTAAACGTGACTGAACTACGTGGCACTGTGAATGACATAACTTGTTCAGTAAACGGGACTGAACTATGTGGCATTGTGAATGACAGAACTTGTCCAGTAAAAGTGACTGAACTTCATGGCACTGTGACTGACAGAACTTATTCAGTAAACGTGAGTGAACTACGTGGCACTGTGACTGACAAAACGTGTTCAGGAAATGTGACTGAACTACATGGCACTGTCACTGACAGAACTTGTTCAGTAAATGTGACTAAACTACGTGGCACTGTCACTGACAGAACTTGTTCAGTAAATCTGAGTGAACTACGTGGCATTGTGACTGACAGAACTTGTTAAGTAAAGGTGACTAAATTATGTGGCACTGTCACTGACAGAACTTGTTCAGTAAACATGAGTGAACTACGTGGCACTGTGACTGACATAACTTGTTCATTAGACGTGAATGAACTACGTGGCACTGTGACTGACAGTACTTGTTCAGTAAATGTGACTGAACTACGTGGCACTGTGACTGAGAGAACGTGTTCAGTAAACGTGAGTGAACTACATGGCTCTGTGACTGACAGAACTTGTTCAGTAAACGTGACTGAACTACGTGGCACTGTGACTGACAGAATGTATTCAGTAAATGTGACTGAACTATGTGACACTGTGACTGACAGTACTTGTTCAGTAAACGTGACTGAACTACGTGGCACTGTGAGTGACAGAACATGCTCAGTAAACGTGACTGAACGACATCACACTATGACTGACAGAACCTGTCCAGTAAACATGAGTGAACTATGTCCCACTTTGACTGACAGAACTTGTTCAGTAAAAGTGAGTGAACTACGTGGCACTGTGACTGACAGAACTTATTCAGTAAACGTGACTGAACTATGTGGCACTGTGACAGACAGAACGTGTTCAGTAAACATGAGTAAACTACGTGGCACTGTGACTGGCAAAATGTGTTCAGTAAACGTGCCTGAAATATGTGGCACTGTGACTGACAGAATGTGGTCAGTAAACGTGACTGAACTACGTGGCACTGTGACTGACATAATGTGTTCAGTAAACGTGACTGAACTACGTGGCACTGTGACTGACAGAACTTGTTCAGTAAACATGAGTGAACTACGTGGCTCTGTGACTGACAGAACTTGTTCAGTAAACGTGACTGAACTACGTGGCACTGTGAATGACATAACTTGTTCAGTAAACGGGACTGAACTACGTGGCATTGTGAATGACAGAACTTGTCCAGTAAAAGTGACTGAACTTCATGGCACTGTTACTGACAGAACTTATTCAGTAAACGTGAGTGAACTACGTGGCACTGTGACTGACAAAACGTGTTCAGGAAATGTGACTGAACTACATGGCACTGTCACTGACAGAACTTGTTCAGTAAATGTGACTAAACTACGTGGAACTGTCACTGACAGAACTTGTTCAGTAAATGTGAGTGAACTATGTGGCATTGTGACTGACAGAACTTGTTAAGTAAAGGTGACTAAATTATGTGGCACTGTCACTGACAGAACTTGTTCAGTAAACATGAGTGAACTACGTGGCACTGTGACTGACAGAACTTGTTCAGTAGACGTGAATGAACTACGTGGCACTGTGACTGACAGTACTTGTTCAGTAAATGTGACTGAACTACGTGGCACTGTGACTGAGAGAACGTGTTCAGTAAACGTGAGTGAACTACGTGGCACTGTGACTGACAGAACTTGTTCAGTAAACGTGACTGAACTACGTGGCACTGTGACTGACAGAATGTATTCAGTAAATGTGACTGAACTATGTGACACTGTGACTGACAGTACTTGTTCAGTAAACGTGACTGAACTACGTGGCACTGTGAGTGACAGAACATGCTCAGTAAACGTGACTGAACGACATCACACTATGACTGACAGAACCTGTCCAGTAAACATGAGTGAACTATGTCCCACTTTGACTGACAGAACTTGTTCAGTAAAAGTGAGTGAACTACGTGGCACTGTGACTGACAGAACTTATTCAGTAAACGTGACTGAACTATGTGGCACTGTGACAGACAGAACGTGTTCAGTAAACATGAGTAAACTACGTGGCACTGTGACTGGCAAAATGTGTTCAGTAAACGTGCCTGAAATACGTGGCACTGTGACTGACAGAATGTGGTCAGTAAACGTGACTGAACTACGTGGCACTGTGACTGACATAATGTGTTCAGTAAACGTGACTGAACTACGTGGCACTGTGACTGACAGAAATTGTTAAGTAAACTTGACTGAACTACGTGGCACTGTGACTGACAGAACTTGTTCAGTAAACATGAGTGAACTACGTGGCTCTGTGACTGACAGAACTTGTTCAGTAAACGTGACTGAACTACGTGGCACTGTTAATGACATAACTTGTTCAGTAAACGGGACTGAACTATGTGGCATTGTGAATGACAGAACTTGTCCAGTAAAAGTGACTGAACTTCATGGCACTGTGACTGACAGAACTTATTCAGTAAACGTGAGTGAACTACGTGGCACTGTGACTGACAAAAGGTGTTCAGGAAATGTGACTGATCTACATGGCACTGTCACTGACAGAACTTGTTCAGTAAATGTGACTAAACTACGTGGCACTGTCACTGACAGAACTTGTTCAGTAAATGTGAGTGAACTACGTGGCATTGTGACTGACAGAACTTGTTAAGTAAAGGTGACTAAATTAAGTGGCACTGTCACTGACAGAACTTGTTCAGTAAACATGAGTGAACTACGTGGCACTGTGACTGACATAACTTGTTCATTAGACGTGAATGAACTACGTGGCACTGTGACTGACAGTACTTGTTCAGTAAATGTGACTGAACTACGTGGCACTGTGACTGAGAGAACGTGTTCAGTAAACGTGAGTGAACTACGTGGCACTGTGACTGACAGAACTTGTTCAGTAAACGTGACTGAACTACGTGGCACTGTGACTGACAGAATGTATTCAGTAAATGTGACTGAACTATGTGACACTGTGACTGACAGTACTTGTTCAGTAAACGTGACTGAACTACGTGGCACTGTGAGTGACAGAACATGCTCAGTAAACGTGACTGAACTACGTGGCACTGTGACTGACAGAACTTGTTCAGTAAACGTGATTGAACTACATCACTCTGTGACTGACAGAACCTGTCCAGTAAACGTGAGTGAGCTATGTCCCACTGTGACTGACAGAACTTGTTCAGTAAACGTGAGTGAACTACGTTGCACTGTGACTGACAGAACTTATTCAGTAAACGTGACTGAACTATGTGGCACTGTGACTGACAAAACATGTTCAGTAAACGTGAGTAAACTACATGGCACTATGACTGACAAAATGTGTTCAGTAAACGTGACTGAACTATGTGGCACTGTGACTGACGGAACTTGTTAAGTAAACGTGACTGAACTACGTGGCACTGTGACTGACAGTATGTGTTTAGTAAACGTGACTGAACTACGTGGCACTGTGACTGACATAATGTGTTCAGCAAACGTGACTGAACTACGTGGCACTGTGACTGACAGAACTTGTTCAGTAAACGTGACTGAACTACATTACACTGTGACTGACAGAACTTGTCCAGTAAACGTGAGTGAACTATGTCCCACTGTGACTGACAGAATGTGTTCAGTAAACGTGACTGAACTACTTGGCACTGTGACTGACAAAACGTGTTCTGTATACGTGACTGAAGTACATGGCACTGTGACTGACAGAACTTGTTAAGTAAACGTGACTGAACTATGTGGCACTGTGAATGACAGAACTTATTCAGTAAACATGAGTGAACTACGTGGCACTGTGACTGACAGAACTTGTTCAGTAAATGTGACTGAACTACGTGGCACTCTGACTGAGAGAACTTGTTCAGTAAACGTGAGTGAACTACGTGGCACTGTGACTTACAGAACTTGTTCAGTAAATGTGACTGAGCTACGCAGCACTGTGACTGACAGAATGTATTCAGTAAATGTGACTGAACTACGTGGCGCTGTGACTGACAGAACTTGTTCAGTAAACATGACTGAACTACGTGGCACTGTGACTGACAGATCTTGTTCAGTAAACGTGACTGAACTACATCACACTATGACTGACAGAACCTGTCCAGTAAACGTGAGTGATCTATGTCCCACTGTGACTGACAGAACTTGTTCAGTAAACGTGACTGAACTACGTGGCACTGTGACTGACAGAACTTGTTCAGTAAACGTGACTGAACTACATCACACTATGACTGACAGAACCTGTCCAGTAAACGTGAGTGATCTATGTCCCACTGTGACTGACAGAACTTGTTCAGTATACGTGAGTGAAATACGTTGCACTGTGACTGACAGAACTTATTCAGTAAACGTGACTGAACTATGTGGCACTGTGACTGACAGAACTTGTTCAGTAAATGTGAGTGAACTACGTTGCACTGTGACTGACAGAACTTATTCAGTAAACGTGACTCAACTATGTGGCACTGTGACTGACAGAACTTGTTCAGTAAACGTGAGTAAACTACGTGGCACTGTGACTGACAAAATGTGTTCAGTAAACGTGACTGAACTATGTTGCACTGTGACTGACGGAACTTGTTCAGTAAACGTTACTGAACTGCGTGGCACTGTGACTGACAGAACTTGTTAATTAAATGTTATTGAACTACGTGGCACTGTGACTGACAGAATGTGTACTGTAAACGTGACTGAACTACGTGGCACGTTGACTGACAGAACTTGTTTAGCGAATGTGACTGAACTACATGGCACTGTGACTGACAAAATGCGTTCAGTAAACGTGACTGAACTACGTGGCACTGTGACTGAGAGAACTTGTCCAGTAAATGTGATTGAACTTAATGGCACTTTGACTGACAGAACTTGTCCCGTAAACGTGACTGAACTACATCACACTGTGACTGACAGAACTTGTCCAGTAAACGCGAGTGAACTATGTCCCACTGTGACAGACAGAATGTGTACTGTAAACGTGACTGAACTATGTGGCACGTTTACTGACAGAACTTGTTCAGTAAATGTGACTGAACTTCGTGGCACTGTGACAGACAAAATGTGTTCAGTAAACGTGACTGAACTACGTGGCACTGTGACTGACAGAACTTGTTAAGTAAGCGTGACTGAACTACGTGGCACTGTGACTGACAGAATGTGTTCAGTAAACGTGACTGAACTACGTGGCACTGTGACTGACATAATGTGTTCAGTAAACGTGAATGAACTACATGGCACTGTGACTGAAAGAACTTGTTAAGTAAACGTGACTGAACTACGTGGCACTGTGACTGACAAAATGTGTTCAGTAAACGTGACTGAACTACGTGGCACTGTGACTGACAGAACTTGTTAAGTGAACGTGACTGAACTACGTGGCACTGTGACTGACAAAATGTGTTCAGTAAACGTGACTGAAATATGTGGCACTGTGACTGACAGAATGTGTTCAGTAAACGTGACTGAACTATGTTGCAATGTGACTGACAGAATGTGTTCAGTAGTGTTGAGCCACCCCCGTAGTGTTCGAGTTCGGTTCGGTTCGTCGAACACCCTTGTGTTCGCCGAACTGTTCGTCGAACTGTTCGTCGAACACCTTCGAACACCGTTAAAACCAATGGCAGGCAAACAAAAACACATAGAAACATATAGAAAACACCTTCAAAGGTGTCCAAAAGCTGACAAACTGCTCAGAAGACGCAACTAACACATGGAAAAGTGACAAGTACATATAGTCATGCGAAAAGAAAAGAGGTGGAGGAGTAAAAGGAGGGGGAGACACAGATATAGGCATGTCATGCCCTTCTAAAATCCAAAAAGTGAGAAGCCGACACGTTCAGTCCGCTCCTGCCCGTGCCACCTCCATGTCACCGGGTTTGTGCCAGAGCCACGGTGAACCCTGACGGCCAGCCCCCCTCTCCCAATACTGGTGCCTGTCCGCTGGTGGGTCGAGCGAGCCCCCCTGTGGTGGAGGCAGCTCTAAGCTTTTTAATTTAAATTGTCTCTCTAATTTGAATAAATACACTTTAAATCCATTTACAAGGATCTATTGGAGGGCAAGTCTCATGCCAGCAGCCGCGTAATTCCAG
The DNA here is from genome assembly GCF_046119375.1 of Phyllobates terribilis. Classification (NCBI taxonomy): domain Eukaryota; kingdom Metazoa; phylum Chordata; class Amphibia; order Anura; family Dendrobatidae; genus Phyllobates; species Phyllobates terribilis. Next base: position 143,279,022 of record NW_027362772.1, read on the forward strand.
CTCCAGTAGCGTCCACTAAAGCTGCTGCAGTTAAAAAGCTTTTATAAGGATCGAGCTCGGCTGTCCACCGCAAGGCATCCTACTGCCATTCCGAGCCCCTATGCCTTGGGGTGCCTCCTGATGCTCTTCACTGAGTATCCCGTGGTCCCGAAGCATTTCCTTTGAAAAAATGAAGTGTCCAAACTACAGGTGGTGTAGCTTGCTTAACAGCCGGGATAATCCGCTGACTAGCAGACCCTGCTACTAGGCACAAAGTATTTCCTGGGCTAGATGCAGTTAAAAATTTGTAATTAGATACTCTCGTTGGATGCTGAGAAAGCATTCCATAGAGTCTCCTGGCACGCCATATATGATTCTCTTAAAAAGCTTGGGGTAGGGGTCTAGGGGACCCTTTTATAGCCAAAATCACGGCCCTGTATCGCAATACGTCACCTAGGCTGAAGATAAATGGAACTGTAGCACCCTGAGGGCTCGGTTGCTACAGAGGTATTGTACCTCACCCAGAGGTGTGATATCTCACTCTCAGGTAAGGATGTAGTGTGGATCAGGACCCGACACCTGCATGCATTACACCACATTGCCATGGGGCAGGGCGACCAATATGCCCCTGAGATGGGCACAACAGTCCCTGTCCCTGGCTGGAGTGGGGGGAGGGAACACTGAGGAAGGGGAACCCTGTAGTGCAGGAGCAGGGAGGAAGCAGTTCCTGGGTGCATTGAGAAGGGAGTATAAAAGGTGGGCACCATCTTAGTTCAGTGCAGAGAAATCTGAGCAGAAGTGGCAGGGAGCAGGGGCTCTGCATGAGCTCTGCTCCGGAGGCGGGCCTAGTAACAGAGGCCCAGGCCTGGAAGAGGGAGAAGGAAGGAAGAGGAGCGGAGAAGGCTCCAGGAACGAGGAACGAAGGGATCTCAGGGGTGCGGACGGGCGAGTCGCCACCGCACGCCCGAATCCACCTGCGTGGAGGGGTCAGGCCAAAGGGGGAGACCGGTCCCCGAAACTAGTGGAGGCAGGAAACGACCCTCAGCTAGAAACAGGAGGCTGTGACATTTTATGTGGCGCAGCCCCTCGCTACACCCGCTAGGAAGGCACCACATAGGGTCAGGGAAACTGGCGCCAAGTTTACCAAGAGGAGGCCCGAGGCAGCCGGACAGAAGGGTTGGTAAGAAAGGCCAGACAAAGGACACACAAAGGGGGTCCTGTGAAGCACTCCAAAGTTATCTGGGAGTTGTCTGAGCCCCTCACCTGGTGAACACAGTACGACGTGGGCAGCCATTACCTGCAGACGTGGTCTGGATAATAAGAACTGTGAGTAAAGGCCCTGGACTGCATCACTGACTCCGTGTCGTTACTGCTGCTGCCCTGCACCATCACCCCCATCCTCCGCATACACTGCCCTGAGGCTATACTCCTCCCGTGGGGAGTTATGCTACGCTCTGCTGCACCCACAACACCAGCCTCAGCGGTCTGCCCTGGAGCGGCGGTTCACTCTGACCGCAATCCACGGGTGGCATAGTCGGACATTTAAACATCAAAACCACATAAATAGTTCCGCCACTGGTTTGACCGCCCTGAGCCACGGAACTGGGTTGCCGCCACGGAGACTACAACCACCAGCATCCACCAAAAAGGGTCCGGCTCCGGGTGTCCCAAGGCCCAGGGGGCACGTCAGAACATTTTCATCACCTTTCAAAATCACCAATGGGACAAGGCAGGGATGTTCTCTGTCCCCTCTCTTATACATCCTAGTGATGAAGCTCCTGCTCTCATCAATTCGCCATAACCCCAATATTAGGTGGATTGAGGTGGGAGGCACCGAGTACAAGTGCTCTCTATTTGCTGATGATGTCCTAGTATATATCACTCAATCACATATATCCATCCATGCTGTTATGGCTGAAATAGATCACTTTGTTACATGGTCAAATTTTAAAATCAATGCAGCGAAGTCTGAGGCCCTCGATGTCTCCCTCCCCAAATCCATATAGGATTCCATCCAGTCCAACTTTCCCTTTGCCTGGCCCTCACAGGGTATCAAATACTTAGGAATTCCTATTCATAGAGACCTCTCCCATCTATGTTATCTTAATTTTGGGCCCTTTATTGAACAACTCCATACAGACCACGGTTGGCAAGTTAGAACTGTAAGATTCACTACGTGAACCACTGGTGTTTTGTGGAAAAGAACATGTTCACTGTGTTCCAAATTATTATGCAAAAAGTGTTTAGGAGTGATAAGGGAAGAATTTGTTTGTTTGTCAGTTAAACTCATTGATGGTGATGTGTGTCAGGGCTCTTTATATCACTGTAAGCAATTGCAGACACCTGTGCTAATTAGTTTGGCAGGTGTGTCCAATGAAAGGCAAGACTACTTAAGAAGGCTGTCTCACATTATTAAGCAGCCTACATTTTCTGCCAAAATGGGAAAGAAAAAGGATGTGTCGGCTGCTGAGAAGCAACAAATTGTGGAGTGTTTAGGTCAAGGCATGACTACAATCAACATTGTGCGATGATCAGGATGAAGTGTCTTGGCAATCAAGAAGTATGTAGCTGATTCACAGTACACACGTGTGCGTGCTGATAAGGGCAAATTGAGGACTCTTTCCTACAGGCAATTACGTCAGGTTGAAAGAGCAGCGGCAAAAAAGCCTTGTCATAGCAGCAGACAAGTTTTTGAAGCTGCTTGTGCCTCCAACGTCCCCCGAACAACAAGATGCAGGGTCCTTCAGAGGTTTGCAGCTGTGCATACGCATCCTGTCGACCTCCTCTATCCACTTCACACAAGCAGAAACGGCTCCAGTGGGCCAAACATTACATGAAGACTGATTTCAAAACTGTTTTGTTCACGGATGAGTGCCGTGCAGCGCTCGATGGTCCAGATGGATGGAGTGGAGGATGGCTGGTTGATGGACACCCCACGCAAACACGGCTACAGCGCCAACAAGGAGGAGGTGGAGTAATGTTTTGGGCTGGAATCATGGGGAGAGAGATTGTCAGCCCCTTTAGGATCCCTGAAGGCGCTAAAGATGAACTCCATAATGTATGTGGATTTTCTCAAACAGCACTTCCTGCCATGGTTCAAGAAGAAGAACCGTGTATTTCACAGCAAGATCATTTTTCTGCATGATAATGCACCATCTCATGCTGCACATAAAACATCTGCATCTCTGGCTGATATGGGCATAATAGGGGACAAACTTATGGTGTGACCCCCATGCTCCCCTGAACTCTACCCCATTCAGAACCTTTGGAGCATCATTAAAAGGAGTGTCTATGATGGCGGGAGGCAGTTCACATCTAAGCAACAGCTCTGGGAGGGTATTCTGTCCTCATGCAAAACAATTGAAGCAGAAACCATCCAAAACCTGACAAATTCAATGGACGAGAGAGTTCAGAAGCTCCTTTCGAACAAGGGGTCCTATGTGAAAATGTAACATCACCTAGAATAAAGTTTTGAGTTGAAAACTGTTTGATTTCAGTTTCTAACAACCTGCTAATGCTTATAATTTCAAAAATGACCATTTTTTTGGTCTTTATTAAAATGAAAAGGTTGATCGAAAAGTTTGGGGGATCTAAGAGTGTGGCAACCCAGTAGTCATGATTACTTCGAATTCTGACAATATGAGGGTCATGCTGCAGGTAGTGCAGCAAGAAGGCACTTATGTGTCTTGCGCATCTCGGAGCCCCAAAATTATTTTCCGGGCTAGATGCAGCTAAAAATTATTATTAATTTTAAATCTGGTGAAGCTTTAGTATAGATGGCCTAATAGGATCAGTGCTGCACACTGCTACAAAGCCCAAATTATTTTCCAGTCAAGATACAGATAAACATGATTAGTAATTTTAAATCTGGTGGAGCTTATTATAGATGGCCTAATAGAATCAGTGCTGCACACTGCTACAAAGCCCAAATTATTTTCCAGCCAAGATACAGATAAACATGATTAGTAATTTGAAAGCTTAAAACGGTTGGTAGGGTGATTTTAACCAATCATTAAGCTTTTACTCTCCCCAGGATGACACAGGGGTAGAAAAGTCGTTTCGGATCCATGATTTGTTCATCTTTATGAACGTGAGTCTGTCTACATTATCAGTGGAGAGCCGCGTGCGCTTATCTGTCAGCACACCACCAGCAGCGCTGAACACACGTTCAGACAGAACGCTGGCTGCGGGGCATGACAAGATCTCCAAGGCGTAAGTGGCTAGCTCCGGCCATTTATCCAGATTGGAAGCCCAAAAAGAGCAAGGGTCCAGTGACACAGTCGTGGCTTCAATGTTTACTTGGAGATACTCCTGTACCATCGTCTCTAGGCGTTGACTATGTGTCAGACTTCTTGTCTCCTGTGGCCTTGCAAAGGCTGGGCTAAAAAAGTGGTGAAATGATTCCGCAAAATTGATGTTACCAGCAGATACTGTGGTTCTGTTACGGTTTGAGTGCTGAACACTTGACGGTCCCACGGTTGGCAAGTTGGAACTGTGAGATTCACTACGTGCACCACTGGTATTTTGTGGAAAAGCACATGTAAGATTCTGCAACAGTCTCTGCTGATACTCCTGCATGCGTGCATCCCTTTCTATGGCAGGAATAATTTCTGCAAATTTACTTTTGTACCGGGGATCTAACAGTGTGGCAACCCAGTAGTCAGGATTATTTCTAATTCTCACAATTCGAGGGTCATGTTGCAGGTAGTGCAGCAAGAAGGCACTCATGTGTGTTGCGCATCCATGAGCACCAAGTCCCTGTTGTGTTGGTGGCGAGGTAACAATCATGCTTCCTTCCTCTGTCCTCTCCCCCCAACCTCGCACAACAGAAATGTGATCAAGGTCTCCCTCATCTGATGAGTCTTCCATCAGTTCGTCCTCCACTTCTTCCTGGGCTCCTGCACCTTCCTCACTAGTTTGGCTGCTACCATGCACCCTGGTAAAACCATCTCCCCCACCCTCACATGCCTGCCGCCTTGGTACTGCCGACCGTCTGGACCTTGCAGATGTTAGCCCTTCCGAATACAACTCCTCCTCCTCTACTTCCTCCACCTCCTCTTGTGCCACCACCTGACTCCGAATTCTGTTTAACATGTGCTCCAGCATGTAAATCACCGGAATAGTCATGCTGATAATGGCATCGTCAGCACTAAACATCTTCGTCGCCATTTCAAAACTGTGCAGAAGGGTGCATAGGTCCCTGATCTGAGACCACTCCTCCAGCGTGATTTGCCCCACCTCTGGATCTCGTTGGCCCAGGCTATACGTCAGAACGTATTGCACCAGGGCTTGTCGGTGCTGCCACAGTCACTGCAACATGTGCAGAGTTGAATTCCACCGGGTAGGCACATCGCATTTTAGCCGGTGAAGTGGCAGGCCCAACGACTTCTGTAGAGATGTAAGTCGCTGAGCTGCGGGATGCGAACGGCGAAAGTGAGCACACAGCGACCGTGCCCTCTGCAGAAGGCCATCTAGTCTGGGATAGTGGGCTAAAAATTGCTGGACAACCAGGTTCAACACGTGAGCCATACAAGGCACGTGTGTGACATTGCCCCGGCGAAGGGCCGCACCCAGGTTTGCAGCATTGTCGCACACGGCCTTCCCTGGTTTCAGGTCCAGTGGAGACAACCATTCATGAAATTGGTTCTCCAGAGCTGACCACAACTCCTCAGCTGTGTGACTCACATTTCCCAGACATTTCAATGTAAAAACCGCCTGATGACGTTGAGCCCTACTGCCAGCATAGTAAAGAGGTGTGCAGGATCCCTTCTGCGCAGTTAGAAAGCTTGTGGCATGACCAGACAGGCTTTGGGTGCAGGTGGAAGACCGAGAGGAGGTTGAGGAGGCAGAAGCAGTGGAGGAACTTTGACATAAAGAGGATTGACGCACAACTCGTGGGGACGGCAAGACTTGGACAGCAGCCCCTTGTCCTGCTGTCACCATAGTTACCCAGTGCCCAGTCAGCGACATGTAACGCCCCTGTCCATGCCTACTCGTCCAAGTGTCTGTGGTGAAATGCACCCTGTCACACACAGAGTTTCTCAAAGAAGCGGTGATGTTGTGTGCGACATGCTGGTGGAGAGCAGGCACACCTTTCTTTGAGAAGTAGTGCCGACTGGGCATCTGGTACTGGGGCACTGCGACGGACATAAGATCTCGAAAATCCTCTGTGTCCACCAGGCGGAAAGGCAGCATTTCTGTAGCCAAGAACTTGCAGATGGTGAAATTCAACCTCTTAGCTTTCTCATGGCTAGGAGGAAATGGTCTTTTACTTGTCCACATCTGAGGGACCGAGGGCTGGCTATTGTGCTTAGACGGGGTTGATAAGGGTGTCCCCGGCAAACTGCCGGTCTGTGAGGAAGATGCAGGCGGACATGTTAGGTTGCCTTGATCCAAAGGTGGTGCTATCGATGTCGGACAGCGCTCAACACCAGCTGGTGTTACCACCTCCAAAGAAAATGATGACCTGCCAATCACGCTGGCTGTTGCGGGTAAAGAGGTGGCAGGTCTGCGCCCCAAAACAGGTGTGACTGCTGTCCCCCCAGTCACAGAGGATGAAGAGGCTGCGGATGCACAAGATATGGCAGACGGTGGTTGGCCCAGCCGGCTAGGCCGCATTGTAGCACACTGAGCTTCCCACTGCAACTTATGCTTCATGTCCATGTGCCGGTTCATGCATGAAGTACTCAAACTATGTATTTTTTGGCCTCTACTTAGCTTTTGCTGACAAATGTTACAGATAACACGAGTTGGGTCATCTTCATCGATCTGAAAAAATGCCCAGGCTATGCAAGGCTTAGCACCCATGCGACCTGAAGAGCCACCACGACTTGTGGTGAGAGGCAGAGTTGTGTTTGAGGATGCAGTTGTTGACGTGCTTCCAGTACTACGTCTCTGTCCAGGAAGGCGCAACCTGACCTCGTCGTCACTAGCATCTTCCTCCACCTCCTCTGCTGACCTCATCTCTTGGCTGACTGTGGGTTGACAGTAAGTGGGATCTCCAACCTCATCATCATCACCCTGTGCGTTATCACACCCGTCGTCCTCAGAGCCAACCTGTTCCTGCCCTGACAAAAAACTAAAGTTGTCGCTCCAATCAGGTATTTGAGTCTTATCATCGTCTTCCTCATTGTCTCCACCAATAGGAGTTACAGTTTGGGAATGAGGGTCTACATTATGGTCAGAACCTTCTGCGTCTGGTCCTGGATCCGACTCATAAAGATTCTGGGCATCAGTGCAGATCATTTCCTCGTCTGGATTCACAGAAGCACTGGAGTCGACCTCTGATTCCCAGGCTATAGTATGAGTAAACAGCTCTGCAGACTCAACCATCTGTTCTACCTCATACTCAGATGGGCAGCTGGAGATTTGGGAGCTGTGAGGAAGCAAGTGCGATTGGGGTGACACCTTTGAGGACTGGAGTATTTGTGATGTTGAAGTTGATGTGGAGGAGAGCCCACTTAAAGGAGCACTTGATATCCGTTGAAGCACCTGCTGTTTTTGTGCCTCATCTGGAATTTGTAGCGATTGGCGTGGCCGTAAGAAAGGGATCTTATCACATTGTCCGCTAAAAGAAGTAGACATTTTAGTTTGGCTGGAAGATGGTCTTTCTTCTGCAGATGTTACTGTTGCTTTAACACCTACCCCACGGACACAACCTATTTTCCCCTTCCCAACACGCCTATTCCCCTTTCCACCAGCAGCAGGCCTTTTTCCACTCATTTTGGTGGTTAACTAATTAACAACTCTGGAGTTGTTTGCACAAAAAAACAATGGATGGGAACCGAGCAGAGCTGAGTGGCCAAACTGTGGTATTAGGCCAAAACTATTGGCTGGGTTAGATGCAGAAAAAAATTATATTCAATTTGCAACCTGATGGAGGTCAGTATAGATGGACTAATAGTGAAAGTCCCACACACTGCTAGAAGGCCAAATATTTTTTCAGAGCTAGATGCAGAAAAAAATATATTCAGTTTGCAACCTGATGGAGGTCTGTATAGATGGATTAATAGAACAAGTCCCACACACAGCTAGAAGCCCAATACTTTTTCAGAGGTAGATGCAGAAAAAAATATATTCAGTTTGCAACCTGATGGAGGTCTGTATAGATGGATTAATAGAACAAGTCCCACACACAGCTAGAAGCCCAATATTTTTTCAGAGGTAGATGCAGAAAAAAATATATTCAGTTTGCAACCTGATGGAGGTCAGTATAGATGGACTAATACAACAAGTCCCACACACAGCTAGAAGCCCAATATTTTTTGAGAGTTAGATGCAGAAAAAAATATATTCAGTTTGCAACCTGATGGAGGTCTGTATAGATGGATTAATAGAACAAGTCCCGCACACAGCTAGAAGCCCAATATTTTTTCAGAGGTAGATGCAGAAAAAAATATATTCAGTTTGCAACCTGATGGAGGTCAGTATAGATGGACTAATACAACAAGTCCCACACACAGCTAGAAGCCCAATATTTTTTCAGAGGTAGATTCAGAAAAAAATATATTCAGTTTGCAACCTGATGGAGGTCTGTATAGATGGACTAATACAACAAGTCCCACACACAGCTAGAAGCCCAATATTTTTTCAGAGGTAGATGCAGAAAAAAATATATTCAGTTTGCAACCTGATGGAGGTCTGTATAGATGGATTAATAGAACAAGTCCCACACACAGCTAGAAGCCCAATATTTTTTCAGAGGTAGATGAAGAAAAAAATATATGCAGTTTGCAACCTGATGGAGGTCAGTATAAATGGACTAATACAACAAGTCCCACACACAGCTAGAAGCCCAATATTTTTTCAGAGCTAGATGCAGAAAAAAATTATATTCAATTTGCAACCTGATGGAGGTCAGTATAGATGGACTAATAGAATGATGCTATGCCCAAAAGATTTTACTTCACTAGGTGCAGTAAAAAAATTGGTATTCTATACACAGGTGGTATATCTTGCAACACAGATAGGCTACTCCACTGACTAACACACTCTGCAATAGGCCAAAAAGGATTAGCTTTGCTAGATTCAGCCAAATGCTGTGAAAAAAACTTGCACAGCACTGGCACAGACCTGCCTGGCAAAAACTGATAGGAACTGATGTAACCTAGTCCTGAAAAGGACTCCAATTACAATTAGTCTTTACTCCCACAATCTATCTATTTAAGAGCACAGACCTGCCTGATAAAAGTCGTAGGAAATGCTGTAACCTAGTTCTTAAAAGGACTGCAATCACAACTATTCCCTACTCCCAAGCTATCTGTAGATTTGTGCGAAAATTGGCTTGAACTTAACAAGGTATAGCGCACACAGCAACAGCGGTGCCGTCTAACACGCAGCTGCAGCAGTGAGAAAATGGTGGCGACGGGGAAAATGGCTTGGTCTTATAGGGCAAGGACATGTGACATACACTGCCAATGACACATGCCCTTGCTTGTGTGAAAAAAAGCACTTCGCTCCGTGTGTGCGCTGCTGATAGGCTGACAGATTGCACTTCCCCACTGTAAATGCGGGAAAGAGAAAAAAAAATGGAGATCTTCATTGTTCCTGCAGAGATCCATCCCCTGCCCCTCCCCCCACCCCGCTGTACACTCAAACTGCGTATTAACATTAATTTTCATCATTACTGAGAAAAAATCCAGTTATGATTTTGGTGCACGAACAGTTATCGAACATAACCTCGAACAGCCGAATTTTTCTCAAATTGTTCGTGTTCGCCGAACGGCTCGAACACCGCCCAAAACAGCTCGAATTTGAGATTGGCGAACAGTTCAAGTAGAACAACGCTCATCTCTAGTATTCAGTAAACGTGACTGAACTACGTGGCCCTGTGACTGATAGAACTTGTTCAGTAAACGTGATTTAACTAAGTGGCACTGTGACTGACAGAACTTGCCCATTAAACGTGACTGAACTACTTCACACTGTGACTGACAGAACTTTTCCAGTAAACGTGAGTGAACTATGTCCCACTGTGACTGACAGAACTTGTCCAGTAAACGTGACTGAACTTCGTGGCACTGTGACTGACAGAACTTGTTATGTAAATGTGATTGAACTACGTGGCACTGTGACTGACAGAATGTGTACTGTAAACGTGACTGAAGTACGTGGCACGTTGACTGACACAACTTGTTCAGTGAACGTGACTGAACTATATGGCACTGTGACTGACAAAATGTGTTCAGTAAACGTGACTAAACTACATGGCACTGTGACTGACAGAACTTGTTAAGTAAATGTTATTGAACTACATGGCACTGTGACTGACAGAATGTGTACTGTAAACGTGACTGAACTACGTGGCACGTTGACTGACAGAACTTGTTCAGTGAACGTGACTGAACTACATGGCACTGTGACTGACAAAATGTGTTCAGTAAACGTGACTGAACTACGTGGCACTGTGACTGACAGAACTTGTTCAGTAAACGTGATTGAACTACATCACACTGTGACTGACAGAACTTGTCCAGTAAACGCGAGTGAACTATGTCCCACTGTGACTGACAGAATGTGTACTGTAAACATGACTGAACTACGTAGCACGTTGACTGACAGAACTTGTTCAGTAAATGTGACTGAACTACGTGGCACTGTGACAGACAAAATGTGTTCAGTAAACGTGACTGAACTACGTGGCACTGTGACTGACAGAACTTGTTAAGTAAACGTGACTGAACTACGTGGCACTGTGACTGACAGAATGTGTTCAGTAAACGTGACTGAACTACGTGGCACTGTGATTGACAGAACTTGTTAAGTAAACGTGACTGAACTACGTGGCACTGTGACTGACAAAATGTGTTCAGTATACGTGACTGAACTACGTGGCACTGTGACTGACAGAACTTGCTAAGTAAACGTGACTGAACTACGTGGCACTGTGACTGAACTACGTGACACTGTGACTGACAGAATGTGTTCAGTAAACGTGACTGAACTACTTGGCACTGTGACTGATAGAACTTGTTCAGTAAACGTGATTTAACTAAGTGGCACTGTGACTGGCAGAACTTGCCCAGTAAACGTGACTGAACTACTTCACGCTGTGACTGACAGAACTTGTCCAGTAAACGTGAGTGAACAATGTCCCACTGTGACTGACAGAACTTGTTCAGTAAATGTGACTGAACTATGTGGCACTGTGACTGACATAATGTATTCAGTAAATGTGGCTGAACTACTTGGCACTGTGACTGATAGAACTTGTTCAGTAAACGTGATTTAACTAAGTGGCACTGTGACTGGCAGAACTTGCCCAGTAAACGTGACTGAACTACTTCACACTGTGACTGACAGAACTTGTCCAGTAAACGTGAGTGAACAATGTCCCACTGTGACTGACAGAACTTGTTCAGTAAATGTGACTGAACTATGTGGCACTGTGACTGACATAATGTGTTCAGTAAACGTGACTGAACTACGTGGCACTGTGACTGACAGAATGTGTTCAGTAAACGTTACTGAACTACGTGGCACTGTGACTGACATAATGTGTTCAGTAAACGTGAGAGAACTACGTGGCACTGTGACTGACAGAACTTGTTCAGTAAATGTGATTGAACTAAGTGGCACTGTGACTGACAGAACTTGTCCCTTAAACGTGACTGAACTACATCACACTGTGACTGACAGAACTTGTCCAGTAAACGTGAGTGAACTATGTCCCACTGTGACTGACAGAACTTGTTCAGTAAATGTGAGTGAACTACGTGGCACTGTGACTGACAGAATGTGTTCAGTAAATGTGACTGAACTACGTGGCACGGTACTGACAGAACTTGTTCAGTAAACGTGACTGAACTATGTGGCACTGTGACTAACATAACTTTTTCAGTAAACGTGACTGAGCTACGTGTCACTGTGACTAACATAACTTGTTCAGTAAACGTGACTGAACTATGTGGCACTGTGACTGACTTAACTTGTTAAGTAAACGTGACTGAACTATGTGGCACTGTGACTGACAGAATTGTTAAGTAAACATGACTGAACTACGTGGCACTGTGACTGACAGAACTTGTCCAGTAAACGTGACTGAACTACGTGACACTGTGACTGACAAAATGTGTTCAGTAAACGTGACTGAACTACGTGGCACTGTGACTGACAGAATGTGTTCAGTAAACGTGACTGAACTATGTGGCACTGTGACTGACATAATGTGTTCAGTAAATGTGATTGAACTAAGTGGCACTGTGACTGACAGAACTTGCCCAGTAAACGTCACTGAACTACATCACACTGTGACTGACAGAACTTGTCCAGTAAACGTGAGTGAACTATGTCCCACTGTGACTGACAGAACTTGTTCAGTAAATGTGAGTGAACTACGTGGCACTGTGACTGACAGAATGTGTTCAGTAAATGTGACTGAACTATGTGGCACTGTGACTGATAGAACTTGTTAAGTAAACATGAGTGAACTACGTGGCACTGTGACTGACAGAATGTGTTCAGTAAACGTGACTGAACTATGTGGCACTGTGACTGACAGAACTTGTTAAGTAAACGTGACTGAACTACGTGGCACTGTGACTGACAGAATGTGTTCAGTAAACGTGACTGAACTACGTGGCACTGTGACTGACAAAACTTGTTCAGTAAACGTGACTGAACTATGTGGCACTGTGACTGACAGAACTTGTCCAGTAAACGTGAGTGAACTATGTCCCACTGTGACTGACAGAACTTGTTCAGTAAACGTGAGTGAACGTTGCGCTGTGACTGGGGGTTAAAGTCCTCGCCAATATCTCTGATTGGTCATGGCCGGTCGGGCGCGACCAATCTGCGAAGCGGGGTTTAATTTGCGCACCAATATCGCTGATTGGTTGTGCCTAGCCGGAGTTTAAAGGGGTTGTCTACTACTTTAAATTAACCCCCCAATGTATCCCCCCGGGGCCCCTAATGAATTTCGTAATTAACTCATGTTGCCAATACTGCCTGTGCTGTCGCTGACTGCGCACAGGCAGCACGTGAACCCCGGCTGCAGCCGGCCCTTGCTTCCGCATACTTCATGACTATTTGTAGCTGCAGCCAGGGGTCACCTGTTTGCATCACACCCGGCATCCACCGCGCGCCCATTAATTGAGAGAGCGCGCGGTGGATGCTGGGTGTAATACGATGGGGGATAACCCCGCCCCCAACCCGTCACTCACCGTGGAACGTGGAACAGGAGACCCTTGACTGCAGCTGAAAATAATCGTGAGGTAAGCGGAAGCAAGGGCCGGCTGCAGCCGGGGGTCACGTGCTGCCTGTGCGTGGTCAGCGATAGCGCCGCGCACAGGCAGTATTGGCAACATGAGGAATTTACAAAATTCATTAGGGGCCCCGGGGGATACATTGGGGGGTTAATTTAAAGTAGCCACGCCTGTCGCTGATTGGTCGCGGGCGGCTGGCGCGACCAATCAGCGACGCGGGATTTCCGTTACAGACAAACAGACAGAATTAGACGATTATGTATATATATAGATATCCAGTTTGTCTCATCTTCTATATGACTGCTTTCTTATGTAAAGCAAAAATAATGGGGATGATTTATGAAACTGTTTAAAAGAAAAAGTCTTTCCCATAGTAGCCAATCATAAAACAGCTTTTATTTTACAAGAGCAAAATACAAAATGGAAGCTCTGCTGTGTTGGTTGATATGGGTAGAAAAAAACTGTTTTCCTTTAAATAGAATCTGTCAGTAGAATCATCCCTCATAAGCCATTTATATGGGTATGTAGGTCATAAAAAGTTGAATAAGATAATACCATGAAATCTGCAATCCGATGTCTTATTCCAGAGTAATCCATGTTTATTTATATGTAAATGAGCTGATGCAATGTCTGTGGGTCAGACATACAGTCATATGAAAAAGTTTGGGCACCCCTATTAATCTTAAGCTTAATGTTTTATAAAAATTGGTGTTTTTGCAATAGCTATTTCAGTTTGATATATGTAATAACTGTTGGACACAGTAATGTTTCTGCCTTGAAATGAGGTTTATTGTGCTAACAGAAAATGTGCAATCTGCATTCAAACAAAATTTGACCGGTGCATAAGTATGGGCACCCTTATCATTTTCTTGTTTTAAATACTCCTGCCTACTTTTTACTGACTTACTAAAGCACTTTTTTTGGTTTTGTAACCTCATTGAGCTTTGAACTTTATAGCCAGGTGTATGCAATCATGAGAAAAGCTACTTAAAGTGGCCACTTGCAAGTTGTTCTCCTGTTTGAATCTCCTCTGAAGAGTGGCATCATGGGCTCCTCAAAACAACTGTCAAATGATCTGAAAACAAAGATTATTCAACATAGTTGTTCAGGGGAAGGATACAAAAAGCTGTCTCAGAGATTTAACCTGTCAGTTTCCACTGTGAGGAACATAGTAAGGAAATGGAAGAACATAGGGACAGTTCTTGTTAAGGCCAGAAGTGTCAGGACAAGAAAAACATCAGAAAGGCAGAGAAGAAGAATGGTGAGATCAGTCAAGGACAATCCTCAGACCACCTCCAGAGAGCTGCAGCATCAACTTGCTGCAGATGGTGTCACTGTGCATCGGTCAATTATACAACGCACTTTGCACAAGGAGAAGCTGTATGGGAGAGTGATGCGAAAGAAGCCGTTTCTGCAAGTACGCACAAACAGAGTCGGCTGAGGTATGCAAAAGCACATTTGAAGAAGCCTATTTCTTTTTGGAAGAAGGTCCTGTGGACTGATGAAACCAAGATTGAGTTGTTTGGTCATACAAAAAGGCGTTATGCATGGTGGCAAAAAAACACAGCATTCCAAGAAAAACACTTGCTACACACAGTAAAATTTGGTGGAGGTTCCATCATGCTTTGGGGCTGTGTGGTCAATGCCGGCACTGGGAATCTTGTTAAAGTTGAGGGACGCATGGATTCCACTCAGTATCAGCAGATTCTTGGCAATAGTGTTCAAGAATCAGTGATAAAGTTGAAGTTACGCAGTGGATGGATGTTTCAGCAAGACAATGATCCAAAACACCGCTCCAAATCTACTCAGGCATTCATGCAGAGGAACAATTACAATGTTCTGGAATGGCCATCCCAGTCCCCAGACCTGAATATCATTGAACATCTGTGGGATCATTTGAAGAGGCTGTCCATGCTCGGCGACCATCAAACTTAACTGAACTGGAATTGTTTTGTAAAGAGGAATGGTCAAAAATACCTTCATCCAGGATCCAGGAACTCATTAAAAGCTACAGGAAGCGACTAGAGGCTGTTATTTTTGCAAAAGGAGGATCTACTAAATATTAATGTCACTTTTCTGGTGAGGTGCCCATACTTATGCACCTGTCAAATTTTGTTTGAATGCAGATTGCACATTTTCTGTTAGTACAATAAACCTCATTTCAAGGAAGAAACATTACTGTATCCAACAGTTATTACATATATCAAACTGAAATAGCTGTTGCAAAAACACCAATTTTTATAAAACATTAAGCTTAAGATTAATAGGGGTGCCCAAACTTTTTCATATGACTGTAGATCTACCCAAGAATCTGCCTACAGACCTTATTTTAAATGAAAGGGGGCATTACCAATGTGAGACATGTAATGACTGACAGTCTGCTCTCCTGATCTACATGTCTCACACTTGTAACTTCCCCTTTCATATAAATTAAGCTCTGGAGGCAGATTCTCAGGGAGACCTTTGTCCGGACCATAGATCTTAACAGCTCATTTATATATTAAGAAAAATGTGGATTTCTCTGGAATAACACATCAGATCACAAATATCAAGATATTATTTTATTCAGCTTTCTATGACTTACATGCCCATATAGACGGCTTATGAGGGTTGATCCTACTAACAGATTCCTTTTTATATGGGCATGCATATCTTTGAAAGCTAAATCCATTGATACCTTTATTTTTTCTATCTATTGCTGCATTCCCAAGAAAGTTCTAATCCACATGAAAATGAGGCGTCAAGTGCTTTGGGCATGACAGAGCACTTAAGGAGCCATTGCCTCTAGAGATGAGTGGTGTTCGACTAGAACTGTTCGCCAATCTCAAATTCGAGCTGTTTTGGGTGGTGTTCGAGTCGTTCGACGAACGCGAACGATTTGCAAAAAATTCGGCTGTTCGAGGTTATGTTCGATAACTGTTCGTGCACCAAAAGCGTGTCCTGTATGTCTGGCGCTATTCAGAGCACCAATCATGCAGGGATTGTCTGCCACTCACTGTAATGCCACAGCCATGGTGGTTGTGGCATTAGAGTGATTGCCCAAATCGATGGAAACAGTGCTCACAGTGAAACATGGAAAGGCAATTCAGCAGCGGCATACACCGGTACCCGACAATTTAGAACCGAAAGAAGAGAGTATCACACATAGATTAGATAGATAGAAACATGTCAGTCACATATATAAGAAGTACAGTGACAGTGTTGGTTACTGTACTTGTCATTTAGTGTAAAGGATTTATTAAAAAAAATATTAGTGTTTTCATGCACCGTCTCTTTAAAAAAGCCGGCCGGCAATTCAGCATCGGTACCCGACAATTTATAACAGAAAAAATAGAGCATCACACATAGATTAGATAGATAGAAACATGTCAGTCACATATATAAGAAGTACAGTGATAGTGTTGATTACTTTACTTGTCATTTAGTGTTAAAATAAAGGATTTTGCTGCTGCCGGGCGATCGCGTGTGCCCGCTATTAAAAGGCATGAATATTCACCCCCTCTCCACACCTATGGGAATAAGAATGAGGGGTGCCATGCATATCAGGATGGAGGGATGCCATGCATACCAGGATGGGGATGGGGGCCACGTATAACAGGAAGGGGGGCATATCTAGCAGGATGGGGGATATTATCAGAATTGGGGGACTTTACCCCTATAATAGTGTCAGCAGCAGACCCACTCCCCCTTAACAGTGCATCATGACCACATTTTTTTGTTTACATTTTTTTTCTATTTTCCTCCTCTAAAACCTATAAGATGCACCTTATGGTCGGGTGCGTCTTATAGTCTGAAAAATACGTTATATATGTAGCCGAGTTGGGAAGTTGGGATACAAAAAATATACAGGCAGAAATGTGTGGGTGAGTACAGATGGGTGTATCCATTCGCGTGACGCCAGTGCATCGGCCAGATCAGTAGTTTGGATGGGAGGCTTAACTTCTAGGATCCCCAACATAGCTTTTGATTGGCTGAGCTGGTGTGATGTCATCATTACGGAGTAATGCACAGATGACATCATGCCAAACCTGGCTAATCAAAAGCCGCACCAGGGATCCCAGAAGGTAAGAGATGTAACGATTTTCACGTCCAGCAGCATCAAATTACTGATCTAGCCAATGGACTGGAGTCACATGAATTGACCCTCCATTCTTTATTGGTAAGTTCAAATGTAGCTAAATATCCAGTAAAACACCACCACACATGGTATCAAGCATTCCCAAAATATATAAGACAGTTTCAATTTTTACAGTAAATCAGCTCAGTGTGTCATTGGAGAAAAGAAAATGACAGTGAAGCATTGCTGATACTTGAAGAGCATCCAAGTGAATTCTAATGTCAAAATAAATATGCATTAACACTTAATATCACTGCTCATCCAAACTGTATCATCTAGAACTGGCAAAAATGCAAAATCTTTCAATGTAGCAAATTCATCATATGTATTTCCCATACCACTGAGCTCTCTGAAAAGATCTCCTCCAAGATTATTCTCACTCACTTCATTTTTTTTCATTTATTTTTTTTTCACTTAACTTTTTTCTCTTTATCTTTTATTCTCCCATTCCTTCTCATTTTGTTTTCCTTTATCTTGCCCATTGTTACTCTTTTCTCTTCCTTCTTTATCATTTCCTTCCTTCTTTTTTTTCCTTACCTATCCCTTTCCTCTTCTTTAGTTTATTTCCCTTCTTTTCATCACTCTTCCTTTTCCTTTCTGGTCTTTTCCTTATTTTTCCTTTTCAATTTTTTATTTATCTTGTATCTTTAATATTTTTTATTATATTCTTATCTTTTATGTACATTTTTTTCTCTTTCCGTTCCACATTTTCCTTTCATTTTGTTTACACATTATCTCTATGTTTGTTCCATTTCTAGCTTTGCCTTACTGATGCAAAAAAAACCTGTTCAAACTAATTATGTGTGAAAGTGGCTTATATTGAGGATGCACCAGCTTTCGCAGACCCCGACTGTCATATACTATCCTTCTGAACTATTAAACAGAGTCACCTCCCAAATGCCTCCTTCAGTTTAATGCATTCAGTTGCCTATTAGTGTTGAGCGAGCATGCTCGACACTGCTTGGTACTCGCCCAAGCATCTCACTACTCGGGATGTTCGGCGACCACCGAGCATTTCCTGGTTACTCGGGCGGGACCTCGGGTCTCCGCCCTGCATGTTTGGCGCTCTTTACAGAGCCAATTAACATGCAGGGATTGCCAGCCAGTCACTGTAATGCCGAAGCCATGTTGGTTGTGGGCATTACAGTGATTGGCTGGCCGCACAGCGTCACCACGAGCATTTAAAACCGGGCGCCGCCATCTTGGACACAGTCGCTCCGGATCAGACAGTGTAGGGAGAGTGCTGCTGATCTAGGGAGAGATTTATACTGCGAAAAAGGTAGTGTAGGGTCTCTAAAGGCTGCCAAATCAAACAAACAGTCCTTCTCAAGACTAATATCCATCCCAATAGCAGAAAAAACTTTGGCACTCCTTACATGAATATATAAGAAATATAGTATCTAGACTAATGTCACTTTGAAAAATGAAGGTTCTTTGTGCATAATTTGGCCAATTTATGTGTGCCCATCAACCGCGACAAGGTCACCTTCGTATGATGGGTAACTATACTACGCTACCACTGGATATGCCACTCTTGGGCTGTAAGCCTGTATGGACAATATGGCTCTGCTGGGCTTTTAACCTACAATGTATGGGTTGGTAGAGCTAGTTAAAACCACCTGTGACTGAATGGGAGGGACACATGGTCAGAAAAAAGGCTGTCAAACTGCTAATAGTGTGAACACGTACCTACTGCAATGCTCCAGGAGCGGGATCCCAAAATTGATTAATAGAAAAAAGAGAGGGGTCGCTCACTGGTCTATTCGGGTGCTCTGAAGAAAGAAATAATCTAAATAGCAGAAAAAACTTCGGCACTCCATACATGAATATATAAGAAATATAGTATCTAGACTAATGTCACTTTGAAAAATGAAGGTTCTTTGCGCATAATTTGGCCAATTTATGTGTGCCCATCAACCGCGACAAGGTCACCTTCGTATGATGGGTAACTATACTACGCTACCACTGGCTATGCCACTCTTGGGCTGTAAGCCTGTATGGACAATATACAGGCTTACAGCCATATATTGTTAAGCTACTGCAACCTCCACGTCTCTTCCAAGGGGCATTAAAACCGTCTTGTTAAGCTACTGCAAGCTCCACATCTCTTCCAAGGGCATTTAAACCGTCTTACTAAGCAACTGAGACCTCCACCACTTTTCCAAGGGGCATTAAAACCATCTTGTTAAGCTACTGCGACCTCCACCATTCTTATTATACAGCTTTTGGTATTTTTTCCGTAAAGAAAAACAGTAATAGTATCTCCCTGATTGTTCAGACACAAATATATCTGTTTAAAAGATTCTGGTGTAGGCCAGAGAAATAGAACTATGGTTTTCCTCTTCCATGGTTCTAATCTCCTTTTTATTACCCTTTTTCTATTGATAGTGCGAGTGTAAGCTATTTTACTTCATATACAATGGGCAAGGCGTGTGGCAAGGGACGTGGAGCTGGGCATTCTGGTGATGGTGTGTGCAGAGGACGGGGCCGTGGCCAAGGTGAAAATGTGCTACAACCAACAGCCACATCTTCTCGCTCCCAGTTCTTGACCGAATTACTAGGGAAGCACACAACAAGAAGACCACTATTGCGAACTGATCAGTGTGAACAGGTTATTAATTGGATAGCAGATAATACTTCCAGTTACCTGGGCACCACCACCTCCGGTCTGTCTTCCACACGGTCAAGTTTTAGTAGCCGTGAGTCTCGACCGCATATTCCTCCTCACCCTGATGCTCCTTCCTCCCACCATGCCGAGTGTCGTCAGACAGCAACTGATACCATACTCTGAAGAGCTGTTCACTGGTCCATTTCCATATTTGGGCCCCTCGTCTGCTCTGCTTGAAGTGGTGGAAGAGGAGATCCCATGTAGCGATGCCCAAATATTTGAACAGCCACGGCCAGAGGAAGTCGACGCTGGCAATTTGTCACAAGAGGTGGACGATGACGAGACACAGTTGCCACAAAGTGAGGAGGAGGATCGTGGTGAGCAAGTAGAAGAGGAGGAGGTGGTGGATGATGTAGTAACTGACCCAACGTGGCAGGAGGACACGCAGAGCGAGGCCAGCAGCACACAGGGGGAGGGAGACAGAGTACCCCAACAGGCAGGAAGAAGCAGTGTGGTGGCCGCAGACAGAAGGCGGGCAACCGTTCCCCATAACACCAACACGAGGGACGTTGCCAGTTCAACCGGTAGGTCTTCCAGAGTCTGGAATTTTTTTAAAGACTCTGCTGATAACCCCAAAAAGGCCATTTGCCAGCATCAGCAGGGGTGACAAAACTACCAGCCTGACCACCACCAGCATGATCAGGCACATGGCAACAAAGCACCCGACTTTGTGGGGTGAACCCCAGGGTCCACGACCAGTGTCAGCGGGTGTCACCACAGCTTCTTCCACAGTTGAGCGTGTAATAGAACCCCCTGTTGTGCGTGCAAGGCAATCCCCTGTCCATACTGTATGCAAAGATGCCTCCTCCTCTCAGTCTTCACTTGTTATGGCAGTTTCTCAAGAAACAGCATCAACGTCCACGTCCACGTCTCACCGCAGCGTTCAATTGTCCATATCCCAAACCTTTGAACGAAAGCGCAAATTCACAGCAAACGCCCCACAGGCCACAGTCCTAAATTCGCACATTTAATGACTGCTTGCATTGGAAATGCTGCCTTTTAGTCTGGTGGAGACCGAATCCTTCTGCAACCTTATGGCGGTGGACGACCCTCGGTACTTGGTCCCCAGCCGACACAATTTTGCCCCGTGTGCCATCCCCGCACTACACAAGCATGTGTCCCAAAACATCTGCCGTGCCCTCAACAACGCAGTTACTGGGAGAGTCCACCTGACAACGGACACGTGGACAAGTGCTTGTGGCCATGGACGGTACATCTCCCTGACGGCACACTGGGTAAACATAGTGGAAGCTGGGACCCAGTCGGACCTTGGGACGGAACACATCCTCCCCACACCGAGGATTGCGGGCCCTAGAGTCAGTCAGAGTTGCCCTCACCATGTACAGCTCCTGCGCATCATCCTCCTCCTCATGTTCAGCCTCCATCTCAGATATCACCACATCAGTTACAAGCTGGAAGCACTGCAGTACTGCCTCAGCCAAGCGGCAACAGGCTGTGCTGAAACTCATAAGCTTAGGTGATAAACCTCACACTGCTTGTGAGTTGTGGACAGCTGTGAAAGAGCAGGCAGATCTGTGGCTGAGACTGCTGAACCCACATCCAGGCATGGTCGTGTGTGACAATGGCCATAACCTGGTGGTTGCTCTGAGGCGAGGCGAGATCACACACGTACCATGCCGGGCTCATGTACTTAACCTCATGGTTCATCGGTTTCTTAAATCGTACCCCGAGTTGACAGATCTGCTCGTCAAATTACTCCACCTGTCAGCTCATTTTTGCAAGTCGGCTACAGCTTCTGCCGCCCTTGCCGTGTTGCAGCAGCGTTTGCAGCTTACGGCACACCGACTGGTGTGTGATGTCCCCACAAGTTGGAACTCTACCCTCCACATGTTGCAAAGGATTTGTGAGCAGAAGAGAGCAGTTGTGGAGTACCAGCTCCAACAAGGCCTTAGATATTCAGGTCAGACTCTGTTAGAACCTTGCTGTTAGGTTTTTTTTCCTTTGCTGGTCACATGACCTTGTTGGCCTATTTAATCCTGCTCCGCCCTTCTGGCTTTGCTGGACTTCATTGTATATCTACTTTCTAGCTAGCCTGTGCTCTGTATCTAACTCTGTTAGTTTGCTTGGTCTACGGACCTCTATGTTCTATCTATTTTGTTTGTTCGTCTGTCTGCTACTATTTCTGTTAGGAGGTGTCCCATATTCCTCCCAGTCCTTAGTACTTGTAGGGATTCCCTCCCCACATCTATAGGTCTCCGTACAGACTAGATTAGGACTTTAGCAGGTCTGATCGCAGGATCAGGTTCCCTGTTACATCGTAGGGATTCAGCTGAGTCCTATAGTAGGGACAGATCTCCTCTCTTTCCTTAGCTTTGGTAGCAGAACATAACAGTAAGTCCAGCCTGCAAATTCTCTAAGGAAAGATTTTTTTTTTTTTTGTTCCATCATGGTGTCGGTTCAGGATTTGGCTAAACACCTGCAGGGACTCTCTCTGGAAGTGGCCGAGCTCCGTCAGCACGTGAGTAACTGTCCTGGAGCATATTTCTTGGAGCCTAAGGTATGTTTGCCGGATTTATTTTTTGGTGAACATCGAGAATTTTTTTCATTTAAAAATGCTTGCTTATTGTATTTTCGTTTGAGACCCAAGTCCTCTGGGGATGAATCCCAGCGCGTAGGGTTCATAATGTCACTTTTGCGCAAAGAGCCTCAGGAGTGGGCCTTTTCTTTGCAACCTAGTGATACATGCTTCAGATCAGTGGATAGTTTTTTTTCTGCTTTAGGACTATTATATGATGATCCTGACCGTGTGGCATCAGCTGAGACTGAGTTGAGACGTTTAAAACAAGGATCAGGTAATGTCGAAAAATATTGTACTCATTTTCGTCGTTGGTCCACTCAAACAGGGTGGAACGATTCTGCTCTGAAAAGTCTATTTCTTGCTGGGCTCAGTGAAAGGGTTAAAGACCTGCTAATTGCTTATCCTACACCTGAGGATTTGCAACAGGCTATGCAATTAGCTATACGGGTGGATAGAAGACTGCGTGCTAGGGTTAATGAGAGCAAATCCTCTGCTATGTCAGTTTCTGGTTATGATAATGTGTGTACTAACAGTGGTGAACCGATGGAGATTGGATCGGTGGCACCTCGCTCTCAAGAAAAAGACCGTCGCTTTTCGGAAGGCTTGTGTTTCTATTGCGGAAAATCTGGTCATTTGATTAAAGGCTGTGAGCTTCGTATGAAGAAAGAAAAAAAAATGGTCAGTCACGCCCGTATTGCCTGTTTAAATTCCAAGGGTATATTTTTAGCTGCTTCCACGATTGCTCAGGAAAAATTAATGGAATTTCGGGTGTTTGTTGATTGCGGGTCTACACTGAATGTAATTGATGGGGGATTCGTGGAAAAACTCAATTTAAAACCTGAACCTTTATCATCCCCCATTGCTGTGGTTTCTGTGGATGGCTCCCCTTTGAAGAATATTACTCTCAAGGTCAGTGAATTTCCTCTCACTATTAATGGTGTTCACCATGAGAAATTGGATTTGGTAGTGTTGAATAACTTGCCTTCTCCAGTAATATTGGGTTTGCCCTGGTTAAAATTTCACAATCCTGTACTGGATTGGTCTACCAGTGAAATTAAATCCTGGAGCCATAAATGTTATGACAAGTGTTGTAACGGGCGTATTGCAGCTTTGGATAGGGGAGAATTGCCTGTTCCTATTCAGGATTTTTGGAGAGTTTTTTCTGAGAAGGAATCGCAGGTTTTGCCTCCCCATAGAGACTATGATTGTTCTATTGAATTTGTCCCTGGAGCGACTCTTCCTAAAAGTCGTTTATTTAACCTTACTATTCCTGAGAGGAAGGCTTTGGAGGAATACATACAGACAAGTTTGGCCGCCGGTCACATTAGGCCCTCTAAGTCTCCTGTGGTGGTTGGATTTTTTTTTGTAAAAAAAAAGGACGGCGGTTTACGTCTTTGTCTGGATTTTCGTGAGATTAACAAAATTACGGTACGCAATCCTTACCCACTGCCATTGATTCCTGATCTGTTTAACCAGTTATTGGGGGCCAAGTGGTTCTCTAAAATTGACCTTAAGGGGGCATACAATCTGTTGCGCATGAAGGAGGGTGATGAATGGAAGACTGCTTTTAACACTCCTGTGGGTCATTTTGAGAATCTGGTTATGCCTTTTGGTCTTACTAATGCTCCTGCATTTTTTCAGAATCTGATTAATGACATCCTTAGACCTTTGATCGGTAAAAATGTGGTTGTGTATTTGGATGACATTTTGATTTATTCGCCAGATCTGGAGTCTCATTGGCGGAGCGTGCGTGAGGTATTACAGTTATTAATGGACAATTCGCTTTTTGCTAAGCTGGAGAAATGTGAGTTCGCTGTACAGAGAATTAGTTTTTTGGGCTACATTATCTCCAGCAAAGGTTTTGAGATGGATCCGGTTAAGGTTCAGGCTGTGCAGGAATGGCCTAGGCCTATTGGTTTGAAATCGATACAGAGGTTTTTGGGTTTCGCCAATTACTACAGAAAATTCATAAAAAATTTTTCTAGTATTGTCAAACCTCTGACTGATCTCACCAGGAAAGGTGCTGATGCGGTTCAGTGGTCTTCTGAGGCCATTGAAGCTTTTGTGTATCTCAAGGAGAGGTTCACCTCTGCTCCCATCCTTATGCAGCCGGATGTTACTAGGCCGTTTTTGGTTGAGGTTGATGCTTCCTCTGTGGGGGTTGGCGCAGTATTGTCTCAGGATAACGGGGATGGATTACATCCCTGTGCCTTTTTTTCAAAAAAATTTTCGGAGACTGAAATGAATTACGATATTGGTAATCGGGAATTATTGGCTATTAAACTCGCATTTGAACACTGGCGCCACTTCTTGGAAGGTGCGGAATTTCCCGTTCAGGTTCTTACGGATCATAAAAATCTGATATATCTTGATGCTGCCAAGCGCCTGAATGCCCGTCAGGCTAGGTGGGCACTGTTTTTCTCGCGGTTTAATTTCTCCGTTACTTACATCACTGGTACTAAGAATGTTAAGGCGGATGCCTTGTCTCGCAGTTTTTCTCCCATAGTCGGTGCTGAGAAAGAGGAAAACATTTTACAAGAAGGTGTTGTGATAGCTGCTTTAGACTCCGTTTTGGAAGATGAGATTCTTAAAGCTCAGGAGAATGCCCCATCTAACACTCCTCATGGGAGGTTGTTTGTGCCTGGGACCTTTAGGAGAGATTTGTTTGTTGAGTGTCACGAATCTCGGTTGGCAGGTCATCCCGGAATCTCTGAGACCAAGAGACTGGTGGGTCGCAGTTTTTGGTGGCCTGGATGGCAGAAGGAAGTCATTAAGTGGGTGCGCCAATGTACTATATGTGCTAGATCTAAGTCCTCACATACTCCTGCTGCGGGGTTGCTTTGTCCTTTGGAGGTCCCCAGTGCTCCTTGGACACATTTGGCTATGGACTTTATAAATGACCTTCCCCCCTCTGAGGGTTTTACTGTCATCTGGGTGGTCGTGGACCGTTTTAGCAAGATGTGTCACTTGGTTCCCTTCGTCAAACTGCCCTGCGCTAAAACTCTCGCTAAGGCCTTTGTCAAGGAAATTGTCAGACTTCATGGCGTTCCTACTGACATTGTTTCTGATAGGGGTCCTCAGTTCGTGGCTCGTTTTTGGCGTGCCTTTTGTGACAGGTTGGGAATTCATTTGTCGTTTTCGTCCGGATATCATCCTGAATCTAATGGCCAGACAGAAAGGAAAAACCAGGATGTTGAGCAGTTCTTGCGTTGTTTTGTGGCAGACAATCAAGAGGGGTGGTCTGAGTTTCTGCCACTTGCCGAATTTGCTCTGAACAATCATACATCTTCTTCTGCTGGTTGTTCGCCTTTTTTTTGTTGTTCTGGGAGACATCCGTCGTTTGGGTCGTTCTCCAAGTTGGGATCTGCCGTGCCTGAGGAGGAGAATTTTTCCGGTGATTTGGAAAGAGTTTGGACGGATGTGCGTGGTAATCTTCAGGAGGCCAACAGAAAATCTAAAGACTACTTTGATAGGAAACGACAGGAGGTTTTGTTCGCTGTTGGTGACATGGTTTGGTTGTCCTCTAGGAATCTGCGGTTGAGGATTCCTTCTAAGAAATTGGGTCCCAAGTTTGTAGGGCCCTTTAAGGTGCTTCAGGTTGTCAACCAATCTGCTGTTAGGTTGGAGGTTCCTACCTCCTGGAGAATTAATCCGGTCTTTCATGTCTCTCTGTTAAAAAAAGCTGTTGTTTCGGATGGTGACGCCTCTGCCTCTGTTCCTCCGGTGGTGGAGGACGGGGAATATGAAATTTCTCGCATCCTTGACTCTAGACGGTATAGAGGTAGTTTGCAGTATCTTGTGGCCTGGAAAGGTTTCGGACCCGAGGATAACTCTTGGGTGAGGTCAGATGATGTTTCCGCGTCCAGACTTATCAGAGCGTTTCACAGGAGATTTCCTGATAAGCCTGGTCCTAGGGGATCCGGAGGATCCTCTTAGAAGGGGGGGTACTGTTAGAACCTTGCTGTTAGGTTTTTTTCCTTTGCTGGTCACATGACCTTGTTGGCCTATTTAATCCTGCTCCGCCCTTCTGGCTTTGCTGGACTTCATTGTATATCTACTTTCTAGCTAGCCTGTGCTCTGTATCTAACTCTGTTAGTTTGCTTGGTCTACGGACCTCTATGTTCTATCTATTTTGTTTGTTCGTCTGTCTGCTACTATTTCTGTTAGGAGGTGTCCCATATTCCTCCCAGTCCTTAGTACTTGTAGGGATTCCCTCCCCATATCTATAGGTCTCCGTACAGACTAGATTAGGACTTTAGCAGGTCTGATCGCAGGATCAGGTTCCCTGTTACATCGTAGGGATTCAGCTGAGTCCTATAGTAGTGACAGATCTCCTCTCTTTCCTTAGCTTTGGTAGCAGAACATAACAGACTCCACACATTAGACCTCAGGAGTGGACCTGGATGTCTGACATATGTACCATCCTGACAAACTTTGAGGAGTCCACCAAGATGGTGAGTTGTGATGATGCCATCATTAGCGTCAGCATCCCACTTCTCTGTCTTTTGCAACGCTCTCTGCAGAGAATTAAATAGGAGGCATTGCAGCCAGAGTATGATGAGATGGATCAAGAACCCATAATGGGCGATTACACACAGCCCAGCCTCATCTCATCCCAACGTGCATTGGGGGACAATGAGGGAGAGGAGGAAGAACAGGAGCTGGTATCATGCGCTGTAGACGTTAGTACCTGTACAACTGTCACACAGTCGGTTCAGCGTGGGTGGCCTGAGGACAGGGGGGAGGAGGAGGAGAGCATGGTCAGTCGTCATCTTGGTGAGGACACGGAAGTCTTGCCCGTTACCAGTCTGGCACGCATGGCTGACTTTATGTTACTCTGCATTAACCGTGACCCTCGCGTTGTCAAAATGTTGGGTGACAGGCATTACTGGTTGGTGACACTTTTAGACCCCCACTACAAGGACAACTTTCACTCTCTTATTCCTGAGGTGGAAAGGTCTACAAAAATGGGGCAGTACCAGAAGGCCCTTACTGCAGAACTGTTAAAAAAATTCCCATCTGAACACACTAGCGGCAGAGGTCACAGTTCGTTGACCAACCAAGGCGTACAGGCGAGAGAGACGCAACTCCAATCCAGAAGAGGCAGGGGAACACTGTCAACATTCTGGGACAGTTTTCTGAGACCCGCCCAGCTTACAGGTCCGGAGGCGCGGGGTAATCTCACAAGGAAGGGAAAGTTTCAAAAGATGGTGAGGAAGTACCTTGTTGCCAACATTGCAAGTTCCTCCATCCAAATTTTTTGCCAGCTTTTGCTAGGAAGGCATAGGCAAAGACTATGGGAGACCCACTCCCCAATAATGGGAATAATGTTTTTAATATGCTGTACTGCATGGTTCTTGTAAGGGGCATTAAAATCATCTTGTTAAGCTACTGCTACCTGCACGTCTCTTCCAAGGGGCATTAAAACTGTCTTGTTAAGCTACTGCGACCTCCACGTCTCTTCCAAGGGGCATTAAAACCATCTTGTTAAGCTACTGCAACCTCC
Organism: Phyllobates terribilis; assembly: GCF_046119375.1. NCBI lineage: Eukaryota > Metazoa > Chordata > Amphibia > Anura > Dendrobatidae > Phyllobates > Phyllobates terribilis. The sequence continues at coordinate 143,307,033 of NW_027362772.1, forward strand.
ACGTCTCTTCCAAGGGGTATTTAAACCGTCTTGTTAAGCAACTGAGACCTCCACCACTTTTCCAAGGGGCATTAAAACCATCTTGGTAAGCTACTGCGACCTCCACGTCTCTTCCAAGGGGCATTTAAACCATCTTGTTAAGCTACTGCAACCTCCACGTCTCTTCCAAGGGGCATTAAAACCGTCTTGTTAAGCTACTGCAAGCTCCACGTCTCTTCCAAGGGCTTTTAAACCGTCTTGCTAAGCAACTGAGACCTCCACCACTTTTCCAAGGGGCATTAAAACCATCTTGTTAAGCTACTGCGACCTCCACCATTCTTCCAAGGGGCATTTAAACCATCTTATTAAGCTACTGCGACCTCCACGTCTCTTCCAAGGGGCATTAAAACCGTCTAGTTAAGCAACTGAGACGTCCACCACTTTTCCAAGGGGCATAAAAACCATCTTGTTAAGCTACTGCGACCTCCACGTCTCTTCCAATGGGCATTTAAACCATCTTTCTAATCTACTGAGACCTCCACGTCTCTTTCAAGGGGCATGTAAATGGTCTTGTTAAGCTACTGTGTCCTCCACGTCTCTTCCAAGGGGCATTTAAACCGTCTTGTTAAGCTCCTGCGACCTCCACGTCTCTTCCAAGGGGCATTTAAACCGTCTTGTTAAGCTACTGCAACCTCCACGTCTCTTCCAAGGGGCATTTAAACCATCTTGTTAAGCTACTGCGACCTCCATGTCTCTTCCAAGGGGCATTAAAACCGTCTTGTTAAGCTACTGCAACCTCCACCATTCTTCCAAGGGGCATTTAAACCATCTTGTTAAGCTACTGCGACCTCCACGTCTCTTCCAAGGGGCATTAAAACCATCTTGTTAAGCAACTGAGACCTCCACCACTTTTCCAAGGGGCATTAAAACCGTCTTGTTAAGCTACTGCGACCTCCACGTCTCTTCCAAGGGACATTTAAACCGTCTTGTTAAGCTACTGCGAACTCTAAGTCTCTTCCAAAGGGCATTTAAACTGTCTTGTTGAGCTACTGTGACCTCCACGTCTTTTCCAAGGGGCATTTAAACCATCTTGTTAAGCTACTGCGACCTCCACGTCTCTTCCAAGGGGCATTTAAACCATCTTGTTAAGCTACTGCAACCTCTATTTCTCTTCCAAGGTGCATTTAAACCATCTTGTTAAGCTACTGCAACCTCCACGTCTCTTCGAAGGGGCATTAAAACCATCTTTTTAACTACTGCAACCTCCACGTCTCTTCCAAGGGGCATTTAAACCGTCTTGTTAAGCTACTGCGACCTCCACGTCTCTTCCAAGGGGCATTAACACCGTCTTGTTAAGCAACTGAGACCTCCACGTCTTTTCCAAGGGGCATTAAAACCGTCTTGTTAAGCTATTGCAACCTCCACTTCTCTTCCAAGGGGCATTTAAACCGTCTTGTTAAGCTATTGCGACCTCCACGTCTCTTCCAAGGGGCATTAAAACCATCTTGTTAAGCTACTGCGACCTCCACGTCTCTTCCAAGGGGCATTAAAACCATCTTGTTAAGCTACTGCAACCTCCAAAACTCTTCCAAGGGGCATTTAATCCGTCTTGTTAAGCTACTGCGACCTCCACGTCTCTTCCAAGGGGCATTAAAACAGTCTTGTTAAGCAACTGAGACCTCCACGTCTCTTTCAAGGGGCATTAAAACCGTCTTGTTAAGCCACTGCAACCTCCACGTCTCTTCCAAGGGGCATTTAAACCGTCTTGTTAAGCTACTGCAGCCTCCACGTCTCTTCCAAGGGGCATTTAAACCATCTTGTTAAGCTACTGCGACCTCCATGTCTCTTCCAAGGGGCATTAAAACCGTATTGTTAAGCTACTGCAACCTCCATGTCTCTTCCAAGGGGCATTTAAACCGTCTTGTTAAGCAACTGAGACCTCCACCACTTTTCCAAGGGGCGTTAAAACCATCTTTTAAAGCTACAGCGACCTCCACGTCTTTTTCAAGGGGCATTTAAACTGTCTTGTTAAGCTACTGCGACCTCCACATCTCTTCCAAGGGGCATTTAAACCGTCTTGTTAAGCTACTGTGACCTCCATGTCTCTTCCAAGGGGCATTAAAACCGACTTGTTAAGCTACTGCGACCTCCGCCATTCTTCCCAGGGGCATTTAAACCGTCTTGTTAAGCTACTGCGACCTCCACATCTCTTCCAAGGGGCATTAAAACCGTCTTGTTAAGCTACTGCAACCTCCACGTCTCTTCCAAGGGGCATTAAAACCGTCTTGTTAAGCAACTGAGACCTCCACGTCTTTTCCTAGGGGCATTAAAACCGTCTTGCTAAACTACTGCAACCTCCACGTCTCTTCCAAGGGGCATTTAAACCGTCTTGTTGAGCTACTGCGACATCCACGTCTCTTCCAAGGGGCATTAAAACCGTCTTGTTAAGCTACTGCAACCTCCACGTGTCTTCCAAGGGGCATTTAAACTGTCTTGTTAAGCTACTGCTACCTCCACGTCTCTTGCAAGGGGCATTAAAACCGTCTTGTTAAGCTGCTGCGACCTCCACGTCTCTTCCAAGGGGCATTAAAATCGTCTTGTTAAGCTACTGCAACCTCCATGTCTCTTCCAAGGGGCATTTAAACTGTCTTGTTAAGCAACTGAGTCCTCCAACACGCTTTCAAGGGGCATTGAAATGTTGTTTTTAATTAACTCTAACCTCCACGATTCTTCCAACGGGCATTGCATTTCCTCCTAATTTTAGTCAGCTTTTGCTTTTCAATGCATAGGCGAACACTAAGGGAAACGCACTCCCTAATAATGGGTAGAAGGTTTTTAGCATGCTTTAATCCATATCTGTTTCAAGAGGCATTGCAGTTCCTCATAATTTTTGGAAAGCCTTCCATTCACTGCTTAGGCCAACAGTGCACAGGAGACCCCGTTGCTATAAATGGAAAAAAAGGTTTAGCTAAGGCCCTCTGACCTCCATGTCACTTCCAAGGGGCATTGGAGTACCTCGAAATCTTTGGTAGGCATTGCACTCACTGCATGCCCTATAACTGTGCAGCCGAACCTCTCCTTTTGGTACAGAAACATATTCTACTAGACATGTGTAGTTGACTGGCCTGATATTGATGTGAATGGTCCCTGTTCCTCATGCTCTTTCTCCTTTGCCACCACCTCATCCATCATTCATCACCTGAAGCTTTGTTTTAATGGGAGTCATAGAACTGGGATAGTAGCAGGAAAACATCCAGCAATCCTCGGAGGAGGTAGGATATGCGCCAAAACGCTGACCACCTCAGGCCTAGCCACTACTACATACATGCGCTTGCATTCCAAGAAAGCAAAGCAGATGCTAACTTCTATCATCATGCTCCTCACCTTGGCACTCTCAACTCCTCTGATGGAGAAGCCAAGGCCCACCGGAGGAGTCTGGTTCTCTGGTGGGCTCGTCCAATGCTGCCCTAAAGCAGGCCAGGCTAAGAAAAATGTTGGGGGATGTTCCAAGGAGAAATAGGGGCGGCTGGGGACCGTTTATGGACACCCGGCCGCGGGGCGGCTGGGGACCGAGTATGGACACCCGGCTGCCCCCTGGCGGCTGGGGACCAAGCGTGGACACCCGGCTACCGGGCGGCTGGGGACTGAGTATGGATACCAGGCAGCCAACACAGCCATGTCATGGTGGCCGGCGTCTGCCTCCACATGCCTAAAAGGCCCAATTTGAAGTGCAAGCAAGCTAGCAGTATGGTATTGCAGCCTGGGGGTGGGTGGGTGACAGGTTGCACACTTACGCTTGCATTCCAAGAAAACAAAGCAGATGCTAACTTCTATCTTCATCGTCATGCTTCTCGCCTTGGCACTCTCAACTCCCCTGATGGAGAAGCCAGGGCCCACCGGAGGAGTCTGGTTCTCTGGTGGGCTCGTCCAATGCTACTCTAAAGCAGGCAGGGCTAAGGAAAGTGTGTGGGGGGATGTTACAAGGAGAAATAGGGGCGGCTGGGGACCGTTTATGGACACCCGGCCGCCTCCAGGCAGCTGGGGACCGTGTGTGGACACTCGGCCGCAGGGCGGCTGGGGACCGAGTATGGATACCTCGCTGCCATGAGGTAGTGGCCATCTTTCGGCCTCCTCCAAACTAAAAGACCCCTTTTCAAGTGCAAGCAAGCTAGCAGTATGGTATTGCAGCCTGGGGGTGGGTGGGTGGCAGGTTGCACACTTACGCTTGCATTGCAAGGAATGGGGGAGGTACAAATGAACACTGCCCTGGGACAAGAACTTGCACGGGGATAGTTGCAAGACTGCATATTCTGATGCGGAAAGGATCACTACTGATGGGCATGACGCGCCCCTGGGCCTGTGTCGCGCTGCGCTGCGCATGCGGGAGCTTACCCGGAGCCGGATCTGTGGAGGGTTGTAGTCTCGTGGCGGTGACCCGGTCCGTGCCCAGGGAGTCAAACTAGACGGCAGTCCATTAGTAGTAAATGGTTGATGACTACGCCACCCGTTGAGTGCAGCCAGGGGGCTGCTGCTGCAGGGCAGACCGCTGAGGCCGATGGTGGGATTGTGCAGCGTGATAGTATAACCCCCAACGGGAGGGGTATGGCCTCAGGGCAGCCGACGTGGATGATGGGGGTAGCAGGAACCACTCAGAGACGGTACGGTGTAGTTCAGGGTCTTTACTGGTAACAACAAAAGACCCTCCCGGAGTACTTGCTAGCGGATGGGGCCTGGTCAGTCCTTGAGCAGATGGGATCTCCCCTGGCCAGGCGTAGTTGTAGGCCTCCCAAACTGACTGTACTCTTCTGGCTACCTTGCTAGGAGCTGATGTAAGTAGCCCACGTCCCTGAGTGTACCGTGTGGTGCTCACCCGTATGGCCGGTGACTCGGGGCCTTCTAATGGCTTCCGCTCCACGATGGCGGTGCTGGTCCCACGCGTGTGACCGTGCCTTCGGGCTTCTGGGCCAGAGGACCTGAAATCCCCTGCCTGACGGATTCTGCTGCTGGGCAGGAATTAGTCCCCACAGCCTCGGACTCCGGGTCCGGTAAAAAGTCTTCTTAGTCAGGGCGAACTCTGCAGCTGCCAGCCCCTGACTCCTTGTAACTGCTGTTTCTTCCTATGCTGTCTCTACTTCTTCTCTTCTTCTACTCACTCACCCTGCCTCAGCCCCAGGTTTATATAGGGGAAGTTCTTCCCCTCCCAAGACTGGGCAGGAGGTGTGGCATGCACAGGATCCCTGACTAAAGGACCTCCCACCTGCTCTCAGACATAACATTACGTTACTGTGGCAACCAGACCCCTGGGGTGTCACATTCCCCCCTAGTAAAATTTAGTACTCCGGGACTAAACACATTTAGAAAACATAACAAGGCAAAACATTAATAATACAATAAGAAAACACATAAAGATGGTTACGGCGTGTCCGCAACCGGGTGCAGTCTCTGAAGAAAGCAAGGTGTCCATTTCACCAACACAGGGAGACGTAACCAGGTAGGGGTCTGTTCTACCCCGAGTCCTTGACAGTCTTTAGTCCATCCTGGGTTACGCTCCAACTATATACAAGGATTCCCGGTAAATCCACCAAGGATTCCTAAAAACAACTAGAAATACAAAATTACACACAAGCAACTATAGACAGGTAAACATTATAAAATAGCTTAAACATTTAGATCCTCCAACGTGCGGGTAACTGGCCTCTAGTGGCCCTAGTGGACCTACGGAGCTGACTGTCTGGCCCTGAACTACAGGGTGTAGGAGCTGTCAAGGGTAAACTGGGCAGCTGTCTACCGGCTCTTTGTCTCACTAGGGGTACGGCAGGCTCACTATAAGCAGAGGGTTGATTCTCCTGTTCTACTTGTGTGGAGTCTTCTGCCTCCTGGACCGGCTGTTCTTCCAGCTCTACCCGTTGCTCCGTAGGTTCTTGGGATGATGGTTGGAGGAAGGTGAGTACGGGTACCACAACTGCACCATTGACTTGAGTCCAAGACCGAGGGAAGTCCCCGAGCACGGTACTAACCATATCTTCCCTTTCTCCCACGGGTCGATGGTCTTCTTGTTCCTCTTCAGGGTTCCTCAGTTGTTCGGGACACTTCTTCAGGTGGTCCCGGGATACAATGGCTGTGGTTTCCCCTCCGTCTTTACTGATGGTACAGACCTTCGGGTTCTCGTGGCTTGAGGGCAGTACGGTGTACGGGTCCTTCTCCCACTGGTCATCCAACTTGTGGAGCCGTCTTTTCCTCTTCAAGACCTGCTCTCCGGGTACCAGGGGAACAGCGGGAGCATACTGGTTGTAAGTCTTCTCTTGTCTTTCCCTAGCCTGACAGAGACTTCGCTCCACGCTCTCCTGTACTCTCCGGTACTGCTGCTGCCTCTCTGTGTCCCAGTCTGTTTCTGGTGAAGTGTCCTCAGGTGTCAGGAATCCCATTTCCAGGTCAACAGGTAACTTACCAGGTCTCGCCCTCATTAGGTAAGCCGGGGTACAGTTGGTGGAACCTACCGGGATGTGGTTGTATAGGTCCACCAGATCGGGCAACTTCTCAGGCCACAGACTGCGTTCTTCCAGGGGCAATGTTTTTAGAAGATCCATTACCACCTGGTTCATTTTTTCACAAAGTCCATTAGTTTGCGGATGGTAGGGTGTCGTCCTTATCTTCCGGCAGCCATACAGATTGCAGAATTCCTGGAAGACCTCCGCTTCAAAGGCAGGTCCCTGGTCCGTCAGCACTTGGTCCGGGTACCCGTGTGGACGGCAGAAGTGCTGCTGGAAGGCCCTAGCTGCTGTTTGAGCCGTTAAGTCCTTGACGGGGACGACAACCAAGAACCGGGAGTAATGATCCACGATGGTTAACGCGTAGACGTAGCCACTTCTGCTTGGGGTCAGTTTTACATGATCCAAGGCTACCAGTTCCAACGGTTGCCGGGTGACGATGGACTGCAGGGGAGTCTTCTGGCTGGCCCGGTCCTTCCTTCTCAGATTGCACGGGCCACAGTCTCTGCACCACTTCTCGATGGTTCCCCTCATGCCTACCCAGTGGAACCGCTCGCGCAGCAGGAACTCCAGCTTTTTCCACCCGAAGTGTCCAGCTCCGTCGTGGTATGCCTCCATCACCATGGCTGCGTCTCTTCGGGGCACCACTACTTGCCAGAGTAGTTCATGCGTCCGGGAGTTGACCATTCTGCGGCACAACTTCCCCTTGTAAAGGAATAGTCGACTCTTCTCCGCCCATAGTTGTTTGGCTTCCTCCGGAGCGTCTGGTTCAAGGCGAGCCTCCGGCCGAGTCAGCATCTCCTTCACCAGTCGGACGGCAGGGTCGCTGTCTTGCGTTTCCGCCCAGTTGTAGTGGGGTAAGGGGTTCAACGTAGCAGCCTGCTTACCCCTTACCCGGTGGGAATACTGGATAGTCCCATGACGGTGGAACGCAGGGAGTTCAACTTCTTCCAGTCCCTCCGGATCTTCTCCTTCGTCCGGCAGGTTGGGCATCCTGGACAGGGCGTCCGCGTTAGTATTGGAGCGTCCTGCCCGGTATTTGATTGTGAACTCGTAGTTGGACAGACGGGCCATCCACCTCTGCTCCAGGGCACCGAGTCTTGCCGTGTCCAGGTGTGTCAACGGGTTGTTATCCGTGTATACGGTGAACCGGGAAGAAGCGAGGTAATGCCTAAAGCGCTCGGTGACTGCCCATACCACGGCCAGGAACTCTAGCTTAAATGAGCTGTAATTTTCGGGGTTCCTTTCGGTGGGTCGCAGTTTTCGGCTGGCATAGGAGATTACTCGTTCTCTCCCCTGCTGAATCTGGGACAGTACGGCTCCTAGCCCGATGTTACTGGCGTCGGTGTAGAGGATGAAGGGCTGGCTATAGTCCGGGTACGCCAAGATTTCATCCCCCGTGAGGGCCATCTTCAGCTGGCGGAAGGACTCTTCTTCTAGCTTTTCCCATTTGAAGGGCGGCTTCTGGTTCTTGGCCTTCCGGGACTGGCCTATCAGGAGGACCTGCATAGGTGCTGCCTTTTTGGTGAAACCGGGAATAAACCTTCGGTAGTAGCCTACCAACCCTAGGAACTGCCGCACTTCTTTTACGCTGGAGGGGCTTGGCCATCCCTTAATTGCGGTGATCTTATCGGGGTCGGGAGCCACTCCGTCAGCGCTCACCACGTGTCCCAGGTATTGCACCTTTGGTTTCAGGAGGTGACACTTGGAGGGTTTCACCTTTAGGCCGTAACTCGCCAGAGCTTCGAACACCTCCGCCAGGTGTTTCAGGTGGTCCTCATAAGTTTTGGAGTATACGATGACATCGTCCAGGTACAACAGGACCGTCTCGAAGTTTCTGTGGCCCAGACAGCACTCCATTAATCGTTGGAAGGTTCTTGGGGCGTTGCAGAGTCCGAACGGCATGCAGGTGAACTCGCTAAGTCCCATCGGGGTGGTGAATGCGGTCTTCTCCCGGTCCGCCTCTGCTACAGGAACCTGCCAGTACCCGCTAGTGAGATCCAAGGTAGAGAAGAAGTTAGCAGATCTTAAAGCAGCCAATGACTCCTCTATCCTTGGTAAGGGGTACGCATCCTTGTGTGTGATACGGTTGATTTTCCGGTAATCTACACACATCCTCATGGTGTTGTCTTTCTTTTTGACTAAAACTAGTGGGGCTGCCCAGGGGCTACAGCTATCCCGGATTACCCCAGCCTCCTTCATGTCTCTAAGCATCCCCTTGGCGTGTTGGTAATGTGCAGGGGGTACGGGTCGATACCTCTCTTTTATGGGAGGATGATCTCCCGTGGGGATGCGGTGTTCTACCCCCTTGACTCGCCCGAAGTCTAACGGGTGTTTACTAAACACTCTCTCATACTCTTGAACCACCCGATAGACTCCTTGTTTCTGATGTGAGGGAGTGGAGTCAGTACCCAGATGTAGTTGCTGACACCAGTCCTCCATGTCTTTCTTAGAGCCGTTACCTTCCTCCGGGTGAGATGGAGGCAAGGGTTCCACAGATTGTATAGAATTTTGATTAGTGGTATATAATTTGGCTAGCGTGGCATACCGGGGCAGGTACACTTCCCTCTCCCCGATATTTATTATGCGAACGGGCACCCTCCCATGGCGTACATTGACCACCCCCCGTGCTGTCAAAATGGTGGGCCTACTGTCTGAGTAAACTGGTTCTACCATTGCCTGGTAATCTCTACCTCTCAGACCAATAGCTGCCCGGCACCAAATCATCATTTCACTTTTTGGGGGCATGGCAATAGGAAAAGGGTCACACATTCTTACGCTACCAATCTCACCGCCGGAGAGTTCCACTTGTTGCCGTTGCATCAGTGCCCGGATCTCTTTCTGGAGCACCCGCTGCTCGCCGGAGCTGGCGTTCTTGGCAACCTGCTGTAAAAGGAAAATCACCTCTGCAAGACAATTTTCAATTACGTTAGTTCCTAGAGTTATTTTTGGGTGACTCTCATGTTTATCAATATCTACAATGATCAGTCCCTGTGCGGCCAGTTCGACTCTACCGATTTTGAGGGTCACCTCTTTAAATCCGATCTGTGGCACGGGCTGGCCATTGCTGGCGATGATACTCAAGTCGTCGTCAGGGTAGCGGGTAATATCCGAGTCATTCCAGTACTGCTGGAAGAGCACGTACGGGATGGTGGTGACCTGTGACCCGGTATCCAGTAGGGCACTCATGGGAATGCCATCCAGTACCACAGGCAAGACTGGACGTCCTCCCACATATCTGTCGCGCCAGTTCGATGGGCCTGGTGATCTTTTTCCTGGGGGTTGGCCCTCTACCCCAGGTTGTGCCCGTTTAAAGAACAGTACCTTTCCATATGTCCGGGTTGATTGCAGCGGCGGCAGATGGGTCGTCCGTCCTCGCTGTATCGGTCACTGGGTCTTCCTCTGGCCGGTGGGGTCCTCCTTGGTCGACGCCACGGGATGTCCTCCGGTCCGGATGCCAGCTGGATCTTCCCTGGGGTGGAAACCTGTAAAGACTGCACAGTTCGGGTTAGCGCAGCAACGCTCTTAACTAGCTCTTGGACCTGATGGTGTAGGTCTGGAGCCGGGTCATTGTCCAAAGCCTGCGCATGAGCTCCCACAGGCCCTGTCGACAAGGGCGCCGCCTCCTGGTGGTAAGTGATAGCTGGGCGCCTGTGGGTCACAACGCCACCCGGTGCTGGTTCTCGGAGCACCCGGATAGCTCTATCCTTGAACTGTGCAAAGTCCAGATGGGGATCCTGTAAGGCCATTGCCCGCAACTGGGTTCGGTGGGCATTGCAATATAAACCCTCTATAAATTGTTCAGTCAACAGCCTGTCCTCGTTTCCCACCCCATCAGGGTCGGTCTGCTTTATGGCCCTCAGGGCCTCTTGTAGGTTTAGTGCATAGTCCCTTATACTCTCATGCGCTCGCTGCTTGCACCCGTAGAATCTAAGCTTGATCTCGGCTGAGGTGCGGGTATCGAAGGTGTCCCTCAGCCGGGTTAGTATCTCTGCGACAGTCCTTCTCCCAGGTGGCCAAGATTTTACTTCTCTTTTGGCTGCCCCGGTTAGTTGGGCCACCAGGATGCTCACTTTTTGCTCTTCTGTGAGGGGGTACACCTGGAAGAGGCTATCCAGCTTTTCTCTAAAGTCATGCAGGGTATGTGACTCCCCTGAGTACTGGGGTAGCCAAGCTGCTCCCGGGATATAGGGCATGGTGAAGGGCATAACTGCAGCAGCGGTAGCGCTGGCGGGGGTTGAGGCAGTGAAGCTCTCCTCCGTATCCGACATCTTCCTCCCCCCTAGTGGACCGTGGCCTACCTTGCGATGATCCTCTTCCGTAGGCCGCGGCTCCGCAGTGGATCGTCAGGGTTGAGGACCTTCCGTCGCGCTCCTGTGACGTCGGCGTCTGCTGGGCTCCTTCCAGGACCTTACGCAACGTCCGGACGTGAGGCGGGGCTTCAGTTCTCGCGCGCTTTCGGAGTCCACGCCCCTCTTCTTCCCGCGCGGCGTCCTCAAGATGGCGTCCAATGGCGGGAAAACTCCACGGATGGCGGGAAGAAGGTCGAAGATGGCGCCGGATGGCGGGAAAACTTCGCGGATGGCGGGAAGAAGGTAGAAGATGGCGCCGGATGGCGGGAAACCTCCACGGATAGCGGGAATCTTCACCACTGGTAAGTTTGAACAGTCTTTGCTTTTCAGGCACGCAGTACTCGGTGGTTGCGGGCACGAAATCCTGCCGACTACGCCAAAGTTGACGCGCCCCTGGGCCTGTGTCGCGCTGCGCTGCGCATGCGGGAGCTTACCCGGAGCCGGATCTGTGGAGGGTTGTAGTCTCGTGGCGGTGACCCGGTCCGTGCCCAGGGAGTCAAACTAGACGGCAGTCCATTAGTAGTAAATGGTTGATGACTACGCCACCCGTTGAGTGCAGCCAGGGGGCTGCTGCTGCAGGGCAGACCGCTGAGGCCGATGGTGGGATTGTGCAGCGTGATAGTATAACCCCCAACGGGAGGGGTATGGCCTCAGGGCAGCCGACGTGGATGATGGGGGTAGCAGGAACCACTCAGAGACGGTACGGTGTAGTTCAGGGTCTTTACTGGTAACAACAAAAGACCCTCCCGGAGTACTTGCTAGCGGATGGGGCCTGGTCAGTCCTTGAGCAGATGGGATCTCCCCTGGCCAGGCGTAGTTGTAGGCCTCCCAAACTGACTGTACTCTTCTGGCTACCTTGCTAGGAGCTGATGTAAGTAGCCCACGTCCCTGAGTGTACCGTGTGGTGCTCACCCGTATGGCCGGTGACTCGGGGCCTTCTAATGGCTTCCGCTCCACGATGGCGGTGCTGGTCCCACGCGTGTGACCGTGCCTTCGGGCTTCTGGGCCAGAGGACCTGAAATCCCCTGCCTGACGGATTCTGCTGCTGGGCAGGAATTAGTCCCCACAGCCTCGGACTCCGGGTCCGGTAAAAAGTCTTCTTAGTCAGGGCGAACTCTGCAGCTGCCAGCCCCTGACTCCTTGTAACTGCTGTTTCTTCCTATGCTGTCTCTACTTCTTCTCTTCTTCTACTCACTCACCCTGCCTCAGCCCCAGGTTTATATAGGGGAAGTTCTTCCCCTCCCAAGACTGGGCAGGAGGTGTGGCATGCACAGGATCCCTGACTAAAGGACCTCCCACCTGCTCTCAGACATAACATTACGTTACTGTGGCAACCAGACCCCTGGGGTGTCACAGGCACACTTTTAGGCAGTGACCTGGGTGTCAGAGATCCTTCCAGTGGTCTTCCCCATGCTGTTCCCATGTCTTTTCAGCACTGTATGCATGTGTCACACAGCACATGGCCAGATAAGATTGTAAAATGTTAAAATGCCATTTCCCAGTGAATGCATTTGTCACGGTTGAAAGCAATACAAAAGTGCAAAAAACGCATAAAAAATGCTACTTGTGAACATAGCCCAAGGTGTGGAGGAGTATTTTTGTTTTTGGTTATATATTTTACCTTATACACAAGTCTTTACCCTGTAAAGGAATTTCCTTAACATATTTCACAGGAAAACCGTTTCAGTTTCGTTTTTGAACGTTTTATTGTGAGCCCGTCAAAGTGGCTTAATACCTCTGACCACGTTGTTGACAGCAGTGACCTTGGGGTCAGAAGTGCTTCCTGGGGCGATGCCCATGCCGTCTCCATGTCATTTGAGCACTGTTACTATCGTTTTGGACACTTTTTAGGCTTTCTACAGACTGCCGGGGGTGCCGCCGCAAAAATGCTCGGGTCTCCCATAGACTTACATTGGGCTCGTTGCTCGGGTCAAGAACCTGAGTATCACGGCGAGCTCAGCTCGAGCTTCGAGCACCCGAGCATTTTAGTGCTCGCTCAACACTATTGCCTATATAAACTGATATTGTCATTCTAGTATCTGATGATTAGGATGAACAGAGCCCAAATTGAAAAAGGACCATAAAGTATATGATATTGCAAGACATTTTAAAACAGATTTAAAGAAAAAGAACTAAAACTATTTTTGATCACTATCAGTCAGTGCTGTTTCAATTGTAGTATATGAAGCTTCCTCTTATATCCTGTTACACATCAGTCCCAGATTTAGTATCGGTCTCTGCTCCCTTGTCTTATATCCATCTTACATTACTGCGGTCCACATGAGCTTTCACAGGTTGCCTGGCAAACTCCAGTGATGTTATCACCCAAAGCCTTTTAAGGTCGACTCTCTCAACCATATAGTTGTTCTCAAAAGTACACATACCCCGGCAGAATTTTTCCTTTCTTGGCCTTGTTTCAGAGAATATGAATGATAGCTAGTGATGAGCGAGCACTAAAATGCTCGGGTGCTCGAAGCTCGAGGTCGAGCATATTGGAATACTCGGGTGCTCGACCCGAGCAACGAGCCCAATGTAAGTCTATGGGAAACTCGAGCATTTTTCTGGTGGTCCCCCCCGGCGGTCTGCAGAAGGTCAAAAATTGCCCAAATCGATGGGAACGGTGCTCAATTAAACGTCAGGCAGGCAGAATATATAGGCAGACAGGCAGGCAGGGTATATAGGAGGGTGCATGAAAAACATAGCGGGGCACTTGAAACACACTAGTGTCCTCCGATTTTCATGCACCCGTCTCTTTAAAAAAGCCGGCAATTCATCAGCGGCATAAACCGGTACCCGACAATTTAGAACAGAAAGAATAGAGCATCACACATAGATTAGATAGATAGAAACATGTCAGTCACATATATAATAAGTACAGTGATAGTGTTGATTACTGTACTTGTCATTTAGTGTTAAAATAAAGGATTTATTTAAAAAAAAATGGCGTGGGGTTCCCCATAATTTTAGTCTCTAGCGGAGGTTAAGCAGACGGCTGGGGCAGATGTTTGAAGCCTGGGAAGGGGGTAATACCCATGGAGCTTCCCAGGCTACTAATATCAGCCCCCAGCTGAATACCTAGCCTTTACTAGCTATTAAAATGGGGGACTCCAAAAAAAATGATGTGGGGTCCCCCCTATTTTAATAGCTAGCAAAGGCTAGGCAGACAGCTGGGGGCTGATATTAATAGCCCAGGAAGGGTGCCATGAATATTGGCCCCCTCCCAGGCTAGAAACACCAGCCGTCAGCCGCCCCAGAAATGGTGCATCCACAGGATGCGCCAATTCTGGCACTTAGCCTCGCTCTTTCCACTGCCCTGTAGCGGTGGCAGTGGGGTAATAGGGCTGGGGTTGATGTCAGCTTATAATGCCAGCTGACATCAAGCCCAGGTTAGTAATGGAGAGGCGTCTATAAGACACCCCAATTACTAATCCCATAGTCAAAGTTAAAAAAAAGCACAAACACCCAGAATATAGTCCTTTAATTGAAATAAAGACACAATTCTTCAATGTTCTAAATTAAACCATACTTACCATCACGCCCATTCCAGCTGAAGCCAACGATCTCCTGCAATAAAAATAAAATAATAAACCAACCTCATCCTTACCTTTCCATGGTTCCCAGGACAGCTCCAGCTCTGCTACATTCACATGACAGGCTGGATCGCAGCCGAAAGCTGCCATCCAGCTTGCCATGCCGCAGACACTGGATGGGCCATTTCTGGGGCGGCTGACGGTTGGTGTTTCTAGCCTGGGAGGGGGTCAATATTCAGCCCCCAGCTGTCTGCCTAGCCTTTGCTAGCTATTAAAATAGGGGGGACCCCACGTCATACCTGGTAAAGGCTAGGTATTCAGCTGGGGGCTGATATTAGTAGCTTGGGAAGCTCCGTGGGTATTACCCCCTTCCCAGGCTTCAAACATCTGCCCCAGCCGTCTGCTTAACCTCCGCTAGAGACTAAAATTACGGGGAAAGCTACGCCAATTTTTTTTTTAATAAATCCTTTATTTTAACACTAAATGACAAGTACAGTAACCAACACTGTCTCTCTACTTAGAAACATGTCAGTCACATATATAATATCTATCTAATCTATGTGTGATGCTCTATTCTTTCTGTTCTAAATTGTCGGTACCGATGTATGCCTCTGAAGAATTGCCGGCTGGCTTTTTTAAAGAGACGGGTGCATGAAAACACTATTATTTTTTTTTTAATAAATCCTTTATTTTAACACTAAATAACAAGTACAGTAACCAACACTGTCACTGTACTTATTATATATGTGGCTGACATGTTTCTATCTATCTAATCTATGTGTGATGCTCTATTCTTTCTGTTCTAAATTGTCGGGTACCGGTGTATGCCGCTGCTGAATTGCCGGCTTTTCATGATTCACTGTGAGCACTGTTCCCATCGATTTGGGCAATCACTGTAATGCCACAACCATCATGGCTGTGACATTACAGTGAGTGGCAGACAATCTCAGCATGATTGGTGCTCTAAATAGCGCCAAACATGCAGGACGGGGACCCGAGCTCCCACCCGAGCATCTCGAAAGTACTCGGCGAGCTCCGAGCATCTCGAGTACTGAGATGCTCGGGTGTGTACCGAGCAGTGGCGAGCATGCTCGCTCATCACTTATGATAGCCAAAAAACTTTTTCTCCACTCATGGTTATTGGTTGGTTGAAGCCATTTATTGTCTACTGTGTTTTCTCTTTTTAAATCTTAATGACAACAAAAAACATCCAAATGACCCTGATCAAAAGTTCACATACCCCAGTTCTTAATACCGTGTATTGCCCCCTCTAACATCAGTGGCAGCTTGAAGTCTTTTGTGGTAGTTGTGGATGAGGTTCTTTATTTTCTCAGATGGTAAAGCTGCCCATTCTTTTTGGCAAAAAGCCTCTAGTTCCTGTAAATTCCTGGGCTGTCTAGCATGAACTGCGCGCTTGAGATCTCCCCAGAGTGGCTCAATGATATTGAGGTCAGGAGACTGAGATGGCCACTCCAGAACCTTCACTTTGTTCTGCTGTAGCTGACAGGTCGACTTGGCCTTGTGTTTTGTATCGTTGTCATGTTGGAACGTCCAAGTATGTCTCATGCGCAGCTTCCAGCCTGATGAGTGCAAATTTGCCTCCAGTTTTTGCTGATAACATGCTGCATTCATCTTTCCTTCAACTCTTACCAAGTTTCCTGTGCCTTTGTAGCTCACACATCCCCAAAACATCAGCGAGCCACCTCCGTGCTTTACTGTAGGAATGGTGTTCCTTTCATCATAACCCTTGTTGACCTCTCTCCAAATATAATGTTTATGATTGTGGCCAAAAAGTTCAATTTTGGTCTCATCACTCCAAATTACCTTGTTCCAGAAGTTTTCAGGCTTGTCTCTGTGCTGTTTGGCAGTAATGGCTTTTCTTGACCATGAAGCCCATTCGTCTTCAAGTGCCTCCTTATTGTGCATCATGAAACAGCCACACCGCTAGTTTTCAGAGAGTCCTGAATTTCAGCTGATGTTATTTGTGGGTTTTTCTTTGCATCCCGAACAATTTTCCTGATAGTTCTGTCCGAAATGTTTGTTGGTTTACCTGACCGTGGTTTGGTTTTTACAGAGCCCCTGATTTTCCATTTGTTAATCACAGTTTGAACGCTGCTGATTGGCATTATCAATTCCTTGGATATTTTTTTGTATCCCTTTCCTGTGTTATACAGTTCAACTACCTTTTCCCATAGATCTGCTGACAATTCTTTTGCTTTCCCCATGACTCACAATCCAGAAACGTCAGGAGCTGGATGAAAGATGCAAGAGTCTGTCTGGATCCCAGAAACTCACTCAGCTTTTATGCACACATTAATTACAAGCAAACAGGTCACAGGTGAGGATGCTACCTTTAGTAGCTATTCAAACCCATTTGTGTCTAATACTGTGCATGTTATCAGGCCAAAATCACCAGGTTATGTAAACTTTTGATCAGGGTCATTTGGATGTTTTTGGTTGTCATTAAGATTTAAAAAGAGTAGTTTGACAATAAATGGCTTCTCCCAACCATTAACCATAAGTGGAGAAAAAGTTTTTTGTCATCATTCATATTCTCTGAAACAAGGCCAAAAAAGGAAAAAATTCTGCCTGGGTATGTAAACTTTTGAGCACAACTGTATGTGGCAAAGTATTGAGTAACACACTGTCTTCTTGGATTGCCTCATAGGTTCTCCCAGCTGGTTATCTTCTTTGCAAACTCCTGTATTTCTATAACTTGCATCTACTTCCCGGGTCAGACCTGTCAGACCAGCAGCTTAACCTCTTGCCTGCTCTAAGCATAACAAACTTCTCTCTGGACTTGTTCAAACTTCAAACGCTGCTGCATCTGTGTCTTGTCTTTAAACAAGTTTGCCTCTCCATCCCTGCTGCCATCAACAATCAGTTTGTTTGCTTATTTACCCTTCGTCTGCTGTAAGCATTAAGCATAGCAAACTCTCCTCTGGACTTGTTGATATTGTGCTGTAGAAATTCATGAACTGGGTATGCTTTTTTAGTTCCTGTGTTTGTGTAAACTCCTGGCTCATCACCTTCTGTTGTGTCTTGCTCTGCTTATCTGCCTACTGTCCAGCTTAGCCTCTGATCCTCGCTGTTTTACAACCCATCCAGCAACTACTGTCCAGTGTGACATCTACTTTGGTCCATGTGTTCTCCATGATCTGAATCCACATCCCCAGGTGAGCTCTAATACGTTCAAGCAATTTTAATTTTCTTGAGTCTTATTCAAATAAGAGCCAATTAAAATAGTTTAGAACGTAAAATTTAAAAAAACTTCTAGACTAAATGTTCCAAGTTGTTTTGTACCATAAAGTCAATTACAAAATTGAATACAGAAGGTCTAAGGGGTAATGTTTCTCCTTGTGGAGGGGGACATACCAGATCTAGCATGTCAAGGTAAGGAGGCTTATTCACCATGCAATGCTCCTCTGGGAAATTTAATATGCAAATTTCCTCTTCAGAGAAAAAGAAGACTTGAACTCTATAGCATCACCTATTGGAAGCAGCAATCCTAGAAGTCACAATCAACCCTTTTAATGAGTCATGCAATATGACTTAGGATAAAAGCCAAATCAGAATCTCCATTTGCAGACGCGGTATTTCGGGCTATTGGCCCTCGTCAGTGCAAAGTATGAGAACTGATTTGGCTAGATGAGAGGCTCTGGACTGAGGTCTAAGGGGTAACGTTTCTCTTTGTGGAGAGTGACATACCAGCTCTGGCATGTCAAGGTGAGGAGGCTTATTCGCCATGCAATGCTCCTCTGGAAAATTTAATATGCAAATTGCTTCTTTAGTGAAAAAGAGGACTTGAACTCTATAGTGCCACCTATTGGAAACAGCAATCCTACAAGTCACATGTGTCTGCAAATTGAGATTCTGATTTGGCATTTATCCTAAGTCATATTGCGCTGCAGAAGGTGAAATGCTGTGTGCAATCTGATGCCCATGGAGTGTGGGGTTCATAACTTTTACTGACAGTTTGCTTTTTATTACCAACCAGTCATAGAAATAACATTGTTTAGTAACTGAGAATACGGCTAGGGTCTTTTGTTTTAAGGCAGATTTTTTATTTTACAATCTTGGAAGCTCACTTGTCACAGCAGTACAGTACTTAGAAATACGCAATCCATATTTCATAGGGCTTTCGGTTGAAGCTCAAATGAGAAATCATGCAGTCAGGTTGAAGCTGTTTCAAAAAGACATTTTTAAAATGTAGAAGGATTGGCCGTTCGTGAAAACAGACACATAAGAACTAGCAACGGCATAAAGCAGATAACTTGAGTCCACTTAAAGGAAAGGAACATTTTCTAGTGTATGTCAAACCAATTTCTATGCAGTGTGACCTACAGAGATATTCGAGCTTAATTTGCTACGCTTTGCTTTTCTTGCCCTCTTCTGACACTGAGGAGAGTGAAGAGATGAACATCCCCTGTAAATCCCGGGGGTTTTCATTTCAGCCTGGTGTTTTGGAAACTAGTTACCCTGACAACTCTGTGAATGGAAGAATTTGACAGCTGTAACAGGAGGTGAAAAAGGAGCAAAGGCCATATAGTTTTCTACAATCTATTACTGGAAAAGCAGTAAAAGAAAAAAAAACACAAGACCATTGTAGAAATGTGTTGGTCATCCTGTCGATAGAGGAATATATTGAAAATCTATTGAGTATTGAGCACTGTTGTTTTAGTATTGCTGGATATTTTCAATTCAATTTATTCCAGAAGAGGAGAGATGGAAAAGAAGTTTCAAAACACGGGTAAAGAGTTTCAGTAGTAAGTGTCGCAACGGATGCCAGTTAAAGGGGCTGTCAGCCACCGAGTGCTATAGAATAATAAAATTAGTGATACATCTCTCACAATTCCATTCCGAAGCAGTCCTGGTTCCTTATCAATTTCTGTACATTCTATTGTATGGGGATATACATATATATATATATATATATATATATATATATATATATATATATATATATATAGTACAGACCAAAAGTTTGGACACACCTTCTCATTTAAAGATTTTTCTGTATTTTCATGATTTTGAAAATTTTAGATTCACACTGAAGGCATCAAAACTATGAATTAACACATGTGGAATTATATACTTAACAAAAAAGTGTGAAACAACTGAAAATATGTCTTATATTCTAGGTTTTTCAAAGTAGCCACCTTTTGCTTTGATGACTGCTTTGCACACTCTTGGCATTCTCTTGATGAGCTTCAAGAGGTAGTCACCGGAAATGGT
This sequence comes from Phyllobates terribilis, assembly GCF_046119375.1. Classification (NCBI taxonomy): domain Eukaryota; kingdom Metazoa; phylum Chordata; class Amphibia; order Anura; family Dendrobatidae; genus Phyllobates; species Phyllobates terribilis. Next base: position 143,326,617 of record NW_027362772.1, read on the forward strand.
CTTCCAACAATCTTGAAGGAGTTCCCAGAGATGCTTAGCACTTGTTGGCCCTTTTGCCTTCACTCTGCGGTCCAGCTCACCCCAAACCTCGATTGGGTTCAGGTCTGGTGACTGTGGCGGCCAGGTCATCTGGCGTAGCACCCCATCACTCTCCTTCTTGGTCAAATAGCCCTTACACAGCCTGGAGGTGTGCTTGGGGTCATTGTCCTGTTGAAAAATAAATGATGGTCCAACTAAACGCAAACCGGATGGAATAGGATGCCGCTGCAAGATGCTGTGGTAGCCATGCTGGTTCAGTATGTCTTCAACTTTGAATAAATCCCCAAGAATGTCACCAGCAAAGCACCCCCACACCATCACACTTCCTCCTCCATGCTTCACGGTGGGAACCAGGCATGTAGAGTCCATCCGTTCACCTTTTCTGCGTCGCACAAAGACACGGTGGTTGGAACCAAAGATCTCAAATTTAAACTCATCAGACCAAAGCACAGATTTCCACTGGTCTAATGTCCATTCCTTGTGTTCTTTAGCCCAAACAAGTCTCTTCTGCTTGTTGCCTGTCCTTAGCAGTGGTTTCCTAGCAGCTATTTTACCATGAAGGCCAGCTGCTCAAAGTCTCCTCTTAACAGTTGTTGAAGAGATGTGTCTGCTGCTAGAACTCTGTGTGGCATTGACCTGGTCTCTAATCTGAGCTGCTGTTAACCTGCAATTTCTGAGGCTGGTGACTCGGATAAACTTATCCTCAGAAGCAGAGGTGACTCTTGGTCTTCCTTTCCTGGAGCGGTCCTCATGTGAGCCAGTTTCTTTGTAGCGCTTGATGGTTTTTGCAACTGCACTTGGGGACACATTCAAAGTTTGCCCAATTTTTCAGACTGACTGACCTTCATTTCTTAAAGTAATGATGGACACTCATGTTTCTTTACTTAGCTGCTTTTTTCTTGCCGTAATAAAAATTCTAACAGTGTATTCAGTAGGACTATCAGCTGTGTATCCACTTGACTTATGCACAACACAACTGATGGTCCCAACCCCATTCATAAGGCAAGAAATCCCACTTATTAAACCTGACAGGGCACACCTGTGAAGTGAAAACCATTTCCGGTGACTACCTCTTGAAGCTCATTAAGAGAATGCCAAGAGTGTGCAAAGCAGTCATCAAAGCAAAAGGTGGCTACTTTGAAGAACCTAGAATATAAGACATATTTTCAGTTGCTTCACACGTTTTTGTTTAGTATATAATTCCACATGTGTTAATTCATAGTTTTGATGCCTTCAGTGTGAATGTACAATTTTCAAAGTCATGAAAATACAGAAAAATCTTTAAATGAGAAGGTGTGTCCAAACTTTTGGTCTGTACTGTATGTTATTTATTACTAAAAGATATTACATTGGAAGCCAGCAGAACTGTGAAATTGCATTAATTGTGTTCCAGAATTATATTTTGCTTTTTGTGGATTAAGTGTGAGCTACAGCTAAATAAGATAAGGTCATATATTATGTATGCTATACCCATACTATGCCGATTACAAGAAAAATGCCTTTGTCTACTCCCTCCTACTCATTAAATGAACCATGTACCCAATGGATTCTTTCTGATGGTAATTCAAACACTGCTTGATTCTGTAAGTGTGTTTATTTTTAATGACTATGGATTCTGGCCTTGTCAGTGCCCCTCATTAGCACATCATTTGCCTCTAATGAGCCAACCTTGTCAACATCCTCATTCACCCACTATGACACCAGGTGTAATGCTCTGTATCGGTCAACGTGTTATGCACGTCTGGCTTTATCATGCATTTCTTTAATTTTGTGGCGTTTTAACTATCTGTACCCAAAGCTTGCTCTAGATAAAAAAGGTATATAAGCAGAGATACTTCCATTTCTCATTTATGAATATATACGTCTTTTTAGAAAGTTAGAGCTTGTTTGTCAAGTCATTAATCAAGTAGATGTACATTTTTAATACGTCTTGTCATGCAAAAACTCAATACGCCGCTAAGCCAATTTGTCTATAGCGCTGCAGAGAAATGTTAATGTAGAATGAAATTATGACAAATAAGAGACAATACTTTATAGCGTTACTTTCGCCCTTTAGTCCAGTGAATTCATTTAAAAACAACTTAATCATATATTCTTAAAGATTTCTTGCAGTGAACATGGTTTTTGTAGATGAGAACAATCATTGTCATAACATCTGCAGTATTGTGTATGATGTAAAATCCTTAAAATTTAAATATATATATTTTACACATATTTCTGTGCACTAATGTTTGGTACCATGAGGATAGATTATCTGCATTAAAGGGGTTGTCCAACTTCCAAAATTCTATTGTAGAAGGAGGGGATTGTTTTAAAATACGAGGGGCATTCATTAAAGATTTCCCCTGACCCACTTCCTGTGGACTGAGAGCAATGAAACTTGGCACAGTTATTAGTCCTTCTCTACATAGGTGCCACCTAGGGACACCCACTTCTCCCATCTATTTAAGCAACTGTAAACACCTCACTTGTGGAAGTCGACAGGTTGCTCCAAAAGCCACTTTGTGACTTCTGAAATCAGAATATCATTATCTGGAAAATGCTTGCCTTTCAATGATAACTTAATTTTTGGAAAGAGGTGGAGGTCCGATGGTGTGAACTTGGGTGAATAAGGGGGATGCAGTAGAATTTCAAAGCCACAGGCGCATGCTTCCTTTTGGGCAACATGTGAGTTGTTAACTGGTGCATTGTCTTGCAGAAGGCAGACACCTTTGATGAGCATGCCATGTCTCTTGGTTTTGATGGCATCCCGCAATTTCTGCAGCAGTGACGCATAGTATGCCCCAGTGATCATGGTACCCTTTGCTACGAAATCCATCAATACTACTCCGTGCTGGTCCCAAAATACTGCGAGCATGGCCTTGCCTGCCGAGGGTTGAGCACGTGCCTTCTTTGGAGGTGGTGAGTCATGATGCTTCCATTGCATCTACTAGACTTTAGTCTCAGGATCATACTGATGGACCCAGCTTTCATCCTGTGTGATCATTCTGTTGAAAAAGTCCTCCTGGTTACCATGGCACATCGTCAATAGAGCCTGAGAGCATTCGACTTGTTCCTGCTTCTGGAAAGGTGTGAGCAGCCGGGGAACCCAGCAAGCGGATACCTCATGCATGTGAAGATGGTCTTGGATGATTTTTTCCACGGACCCCACATTAATCTTGACATTTTGGACTAGGTGGCGAATGGTTAAGTGGCGATTTTCCAAAATGTGTTCATCAATAGCAGAGTGGGGTTGCCCTGGAATTGGAACTGTTTGCACCAAAGTCCGACCACATTTCAATTGACAATGCCAATTCTTGACTATATCATATGATGGGGAATCATCACCATAAACCTCTTTCATCTCATCGAACGTCTCCTTTGCTGTGCGACCTTTCAAGTAAAGGAACTTGATGACTGCTCTGTATTCCACCGGGTCCATTATCAAACCTAACACCACTTCAACACCTGTAAAATCAAGACCATTATCAGTTCTAAGTTGCAAATTGGCACGTAACCTATAGAGACTGATATCATTACACATGTGAAGTTTCAGCGTCCTGTGATAAATAGAAGTGGGTCAGAGGAAATCTTTAATGAACACCCCTCGTATGTGTAAAGGAAATGTATAATTTCCTGTCTCTACACAAAGGGCATGACATCTATTTACTCTTATTGCAGGAACTCAGAACCATATGGGCATTGGTTGAAAATACAGAGGTGTCAGTCGTGAGTCTGAACTTTTAAAGTGTGGGCAGATTGTCATTGTAGCTAGGCTATCTGGAGGGTGGTGGTTGAAAACACAAAGTATTTACATGCAAGGTGCTTGCCCCTAAATTAGCCCACGGTCCAGTCACAGACCAAAATATGTAATATTAAAATCTAGGCCATCCTGAAAATGTGAGCCCAGGACCAGGAGTATAAAAAGATGGGCTACACAATGTATAGGTGTTCATATGTGGGGGTCAGAATGTGCTGATTGTGATCAGCATTTTATTTCTCCTTCCCTCAAGGAAACAGAAGGATAACTTTAGATGGAAAGGTTTAGGTATTTCTGTTATTTTCTCTTTTAGTTTTATAATTGTTTTGCATATTTGCGTGTCATTTTATTTTTTTATCTTTTTATACTTTTTCTTGTAAGCACTAAACTTTTTAAATTAAATATTAAATCTTTAATAAGTTTGGTTATTGTATGCTTTAAAGAATCCATAGCCTTTCAGAGAGTGTGTAACTTTTTTTGATTGTCAGATAGTAGTATCTTTCTGTGATGAATGGTGGCAGTGTGTTGTGTATCTTGGGTGTGTGGACCGTATGCTCACTTTATAGTCTATAGCAGAGATTGAGTGCTGTATTGAGTGAGAGGAGATAAAGTAATTGGAGATGCACCCCACATCATGTGCTGGGAAGTGTATACTTGACAATAAGAAAAGAAGCTCTTTTCACCAACTCTAAACCCAGTCTACCCAGAGCTTTCTGCCAGTACAGGTGTCCCATTCTTTTTTGCCAGACCACTGAGGACTATGATTGGTGACAGCAATCAGGGACATCTTCAGGTGTGCCTCAAATGACATCCTGTTTCAATTTCGAAAGGAAAGCTAGCAGCACTGTTTTAAGAATTTTGTGCAAGGGGAATGAACCACTGTCTAAATATTTATTCAACTTTGAACCCCAGGAAGAATGAAGACAATCCAGGTAATTCAAATTCTTAACTTTTATTTGATTTGGCTGTGTAATGAGAAAATATAATCCCATGTTTCTACCTATGCAGAAGTCTTTATCTTAGGACATATGTTTAGCAAACTATAATAGTATAAGTGCATCAATAGAATAAACAATGGGAAATGGGTGAGAATAGGCAGGTTAAGAGAAAAGGGATGGAAACTTGAGTTCAAATATCACATAGTATGTTGACTTTAGAACACAATAATAACAAATTGAACATTGGAATAAGTAAGCATTACAGATGAGCAGATCGCTTTCGGCAACTCCGGTCCATGGTGTAGGTCAGATCTCTCAGGCCATAGACAGGATCTGTGCGAATTTTATCACCCCTTGGGATACTAGGTTCGGCTTTTGATCAGCCTGGCTGGCAAGATGTCATCTTTGAGTCACATGCCACACTGATGATGTCATGACAGGCCACTGGATCAAATGCCCCACCAGGGTACTTAGATGTTCAGGAAATTTGAGAAGCTCCTATCCACGGCCAGAAATCAGTGACCTAGACTGTGGAGCAGGGTTTCCAAGTGATCTTCTCTTCTCTAGTAGGTACATATGAAAAGCATATACTGTGCACAAATTTTAGGTAGCAGTAGAAAAAAACGCTGCAAAGTAAAAATGCTTTCAAAAATAGTAGAGTTAATAATTTATTATTTATCAATTAATAGAATGCACAGCAAATTAACTAAAAAGAAATCTAAATCACATCAATATTTGGTGTGACCAACTTTGCCTTCAAAAGAGCATCAAAGCATCTATTCTTCTAGGTACACTTGCACACAGTTTTTAAAAAACTTGGCAGGGCAGTAGATCGAAATATTGTGGATAACTAACCATATATGTTCTGTGATTTCGCTTGCACAAATCCTAAAGTCTCTTTATGATATCCAAAACAGACTAAATGATGATGAGATCGGGGCTCTGTGGGGCCATATCATCACTTCCAGGACTCCTTGTTCTTCTTTACCCTAAAGATACTGTAGTTCCTAATGTTATTGGCTATACATTTGCGATCATTGTTCTGCTGCAGAGCAAATTTGGAGCCAATGAGAAGCCTCCCTGATACTATTGCATAATGAATAACCATAAACCTGCATTTCTCAGCATTGAAGACACCATTAATCCTGACAAAATCCCCAACTCTATTTGCTGAAATGCAGCCTCAAACTTGGAAGGAATGTCCACCATGCTTCACAGTCACCTGCAGACACTCTCCAGCCCTTCGACGAACAAACTGCCTTCTGTTACATCTAAATTTTAACTAAACAGTCCAGAGCACCTGCTGCCATTTTTCTGCACCCCAGTTCCTATGGTTTTGTGCAAAGTTGCATCACTTGACTTTCATCAAAGATTTAGCTGCTGCATTATACAGTGCCTTACGCTGCTCATACAGACATTCCAACATATGTAGCTTCTGATTCCTGGGGGTAGCAAAATTGTAAATCAGGTGGCACTCCGACACACCATTCTGTTTTTGCAAAGCCAGGAGGTCGTTCATTGCCATGTATGATTATTTGAAATGAGTTGACATTTTCCTGGTAATAGCCACCAGACTCCTTAAGCAGGTATATCTGTGAAATAAATGGTGCACTAATAAATTCAGGACAGGGGCCATGCAAGGAGTGTGAGTTATTTTGTCCAAACATAGGGCAGCCAAAAATTTGCTGGCATTGTCGGTCATGACAATTACCAGCTTCAGTTAACATGTGAATTGCATGTGAATTGCCACTGAATGCACAGTTGCAACCTGTCTACTGTATGGCTTTTGTACTTTTAGGCAGGGTCGGACTGGCCTGGCGGGATAGCGGGAAAATTCCCGGTGGGCCCCGATGAGAGAGTGAGAGAATTGGTAGCGAGGCCCTTTAAAAGTGCGGGCCCTTTAAAAGCGCAGCCGAAGGAAATATAGCGTCGCGTGTGGCGCTCATACTATTCAGTGGTGACAGCGGGTGACGCGCATACTCACATGACAGGAGGACATGTGCTTGGTGGGCGGTGACACACACTGCGCTCTGCTTTCCCGCTTTTGGTGGCAGTGGTGTGGTGTCAGGTGACACGCCGACGTCGCGCTACCTGCTCCCCGGCTGGCTTCTGATAAGCCGACGCCGCGCTCTGCTCTACAGTCCCGGCTCCTGCTCCCTTGGAATTGGCCTTGTAACACCAGCTCCCGTCCGGGTATGTAACACCACACCAGCACCGCGCACCGCCCTCTTCTCTCCTGTTCTCTTGGCCTTTTAACGCCGGCTCCTGGGCTGAGTATGCGGTGACCTGTGCTCTGCTCTCTCACCGTCACCCTGGAAACAAGGCTGCAGGCCTACAGCTCTCCCTGCTTCAACTTCAAGTCAAGTGCAATATCCACGTTTTTCTGGGTGAGTGTTCCCAGCATTGGCCATCATGCATATATGGGGGGGTCAGGCTGGACACATGGGGGTGAGGGGGGGCAGGCGGGACACATGGGGACCTGGATGGACACATAGGGTTGAGGGGGGCAGGTTGGACACATGGGGACCTGGATGGACACATGGGGGTGAGAGGGGGCAGGCTGGACACATGGGGACCTGGATGGATACATGGGGGTGAGGGGAGCAGGCTGGACACATGGGGACCTGGATGGACACATGGGGGTGAGAGGGGGCAGGCTGGACACATGGGGACCTGGATGGATACATGGGAGTGAGAGGGGGCAAGCTGGACACATGGGGACCTGGATGGACACATGGGGTTGAGGGGGGCAGGTTGGACACATGGGGACCTGGATGGACACATGGGGGTGAGAGGGGGCAGGCTGGACACATGGGGACCTGGATGGATACATGAGGGTGAGGGGGGCAGGCTGGACACTCGGGGCCTAGGATGGATACATGAGGGTGAGGGGGGCAGACTGGATACATGGGGACCTGGATGGATACATGGGGGTGGTGAGGGGGGCAGGTTGGACACATGGGAACCTGGATGGACACATGGGGGTGGTGGGGGGGCAGGCTGGACACATGGGAACCTGGATGGACTCATGGGGTGATGGGGGGGCAGGCTGGACACATGGGGACCTGGATGGACTCATGGGGGTGGGGTGAGGGGGGGCAGGCTGGACACATGGGGACCTGGATGGACACATGGGTGTGAGGGGGGGCAGGCTGGACACATGGGGACATGGATGGACACATGGCGGTGAGGGGGGCAGCCTGGACACATGGTGACCTGGATGGACACATGGGAGTGAGGGGGGGCAGGCTGGACACATGGGGACCTGGATGGACACATGGGGTGAGGGGGGCAGGCTGGACCCATGGGGACCTGGATGGACACATGGAGGTGAGGGGGGCAGGCTGGACACCTGGGAACCTGGATGGACACATGGGGGTGAGTAGGCTGGACACATGGGGACCTGGATGGACACAAGGGGGTGAGAGGGGGCAGGCTGGACACATGGGGACCTGGATGGACACATGGGAGTGAGGGGGGCTGGCTACATGGGGACCTGGATGGACACATTGGGGTGAGGGGGGCCGGATGGACACAAGGGAACCTGGATGGACACATGGAGATGAGGGGGGCAGGCTGGACACATGGGAACCTGGATGGACACAAGGGGGTAAGAGGGGGCAGGCTGGACACATGGGGATCTGGATGGATACATGGGGGTGAGGGGGGCAGGCTGGACACATGGGGGCTAGGATGGATAATGGGGTGGGGCAGGCTGGACACATGGGGGACTGGATAGATATATGGGGGGGCTAGGATGGATCTATGGGGGTGGGCAGGTTGGACACATGGGGGCTAGGATGGATATATGGGTGGGGCAGGCTGGACACATGGGGGCTAGGATGGATATATGGGGGTGGGCAGGTTGGACACATGGGGGCTAGGATGGATATATGGGCTGGGGCAGGCTGGACACATGGGGGACTGGATAGATATATGGGGTGGGGCAGGATGGATATATGGGAGTGGGCAGGTTGGACACATGGAGGCCAGGATGGATATATGGGAGTGGGCAGGCTGGACACATGGAGGCCAGGATGGATAGATGGGGGGGGCCAGGATGGATAGATGGGGGGCCACGCTGGACAAGGGACTTTATTACTGTTTGGGGGCCAGATTGAGGATCTTTATTAGTTTATGGTGGCGAGTGGGGAACATTATTACTTTAGAGTCCAATTAGGGACATTATTACTTCTGTAATATAATTTACTTTTTAGGAAACGGTTTTCCATGGGATGGGACAAAAAGGGGGTCCTGTTACTGTGCAGGGCAGCAGTACGTTGCTTTATTTCTTCAACTGGTGAAGTGTAGAAGCCCGGGAAAAGTGTGAATGTGCTCTAAAAGAGATCAGTTATTGATAACTGTGTTATTTTCTGCAGAGATGAATACTGGCTTGAAGAAGTGATGGCGGACTGTGCCAGATGAAGAAGAAAAGCGAAGATGAAGAACTTCACCTAGAGACATCACTGGTGAGTCAGTGTATTACATGTACACTTACACTATATAGTATATACAGAGCTCCTGTGTATGTCACTGGTGACCAGTGTATTATCTGTACACTATATACAGAGCTCCTGAGTCTAATGTCACCCGTGATAACTGTATTGCCTGTACACTATATACTGAGCTCCTGTGTATAATGTCACCGGTGATCACTGTATTACCTGTACACTGACACTATATACAGAGCTCTTGTTTATAATGTCACTGGTGATCACTGTATTGCCTGTACACTATATACAGAGCTCCTGTGTATAATATCATTGGTGATCCCTGTATTACCTGTACACTATATACAGAGCACCTGTGTATAATATCACTGGTGATCCCTGTATTACCTGTACACTATATACAGAGCTCCTGTGTATAATGTCACTGGTGATCCCTGTATTATCTGTACACTATATACAGAGCTCCTGATTATAATGTCACTGGTGATCACAGTAATACCTGTACACTGACACTATATACAGAGCTCATGTGTATAGTGACAGTTTTGTTAGTATTGTGGTTTGTATTCCTGATCAGTATTGTATTATTTGGTCACTATGTGGTGGTAATATGTGGTCTGGTAATGGTGTGGTGATATTTGTCCCTTTTGTATGTGGTAATATTGGTGTTGTTATAGTGGATTATGTTGTGTATGGCGGTCATTTGTTCTCACTGATATTAACTAGGAAAATATTTTTTGCCATAAGGCCACGGCCCCACTATCAGTATTTGGTCAGTATTTTTTCTCAGCAGTGGGAGCCAAAACCAGGAGTGGGTGATAATGAAGAATTGGTGACTTGTTTCTATTATACCTTTTCTCTGATTGTTCCACACCTGGTTTTAGCTCCCACTCCTGAGAAAAAATACTGACCAAATACTGATAGTGGGGCTGTGGCCTTAGAGATTAAATACTTGGAGCAGAGCGGCACAGATGCACTTACAGGGGTTCTCCGGGGAAAACAAGTAATCACCTCTCCACAGGATAAGTGATAACTTATTGATTGGTGGGGGTCTGACTACTGGGACCTGCACCGATCGGCAGAATGTGGAGCTTTTATCCCCATTAGACTGGAGCTCTTGTGCGACTTGACCACTGATCCATTCATTCCCTCAGAGGCTGCGAGCGCTGCTTTTTTTTGGAAGCCCCCAAGAGAACGAATGAGGCTGCGGTCAGACGTCCCACCTGGCGCTGCATTTTAAAATGGGGATAAGTGTCCTGTCAGGGATAAAAGTTCCCCATTCTTCCGATAGGTGCGTTTTCCAATGTTCGGACCCAAACGATCAATAAGTGATCACCTATACTGTGGAGCCCATGGATCGGTGATAACTTGTTTTAACCAAAGAAGCCCTTTAATGCAAACTACCGTAATTGTACATCCCAGTTAGTGTCGCACAGTAGATGTGCAGGAGCCGCCAGTCAATGCTCCACTATAACAGGGATAGTGGATAACAGATATTTGCATATTGCTGTAGGTGGGCCCCTAGAATCAGTTCCCCCTGTGGGCCCCAGACACCCCAGTCCGACCCTGCTTTTAGGCTATGTGCTCACGATGCAGAAATGCTCAGGATTTTTTCCTGAGCGTTTCTGCATCTCCCTGGCAGAAAAAAACGCATGCGGATTGTACATGCGTTTTCCTGCCAGGGACATGCAGAAATGGAGCGTTATTCACTGATATTTCTGCATGCGGATTGACAAGCACTTTCCAAGGGATTAGCATCACTTGGAAAGTGCTTGTGCCAACTAGGTCACACTATATAAATCCATGCAAACGGCATGGATTTATATAGTGTGACCGAGAGAGTGGTTAAAAATAAAAAAATAAATGTATACTTACCCTCCGATGGCCAGCGCTGGCTTGTTTCGCTCGATCCCGGCTGCCGGCAGCGGTGAATTGAAAGACCTGCCGATGTCAGCGTCGCGTGACCCGTCACATGACTCTGACGTCAGCGCAGGTCCTTCAATGCACTGTGAAGTGCCGGGAAGCAAGCAGGAGCGCTGCGCGGGCCGCCGGAAGGTAAGTATACATTTATCTTTTATTTTATTCTGATTTTTTAATGGTACCTGGGTGTGCAGGAGACTCTCCTCTCCTCTACACCCGGGTACCATCCGCACATTAGAAAGCGCCAATTACGCAAGTACAGATGCAGTCTTGTGGAATTGGTGCGATCTAATGCAAGTCAATGGCGGCGAAAACGCTGCTCTTCTGCAAAATTAATGGACATGCTGCGGATTTTTGAGCGCAGCATAAATGCTGCGGAAAAATCCGCAGCATGGGCATTGAAAGTGCAGAATTGCATAGGGGACCATGGCAAAAGGCTTACCATGCGTCTATCATGCGTTTACGCTGCGGAAATTTCCGCACCAAAAACACATGAAATACGCATCATGGGCACACAGCCTTAAGCAGCAAAATCACTTGCCAGCGATTTATCTGTCATGAGCAAATTGAGTGAGGTTGGTGTCGGAATCAATGCAGTACCCTGTGACTGTTGGGGTTGGGGTGATGTCTGATGAGTAAAATCTGGAGTAGGTGTAGGAAGAGACAGGTAACCACCCCCTGTAGGTGGAAATAGACGTAGCTCCTAGTCATGGAGGTTTCACCATCGGTAACAGTTTTGGTGGGGCATCGCTGCCACTACAAACATTCAAAAATTGGGCCATGAAACTCATGTATTGTAACTGCATATTGTTGTTGTTCCATTTTTGTACATTGTAGTGCACTTTGAAGCTTGGAGACAAGTTGAGACAATGGCCTAAGGTCTTCTGCTCTTGAGAGACAACATTAGTTAGGAGAGAGTTTAGTTGGCAAACCAGCTGACAAGTGAGAGAGAATGCCTTTTTCCACACCTCACAATAAGGGTTGGATATTTGCAGGTGCAATGGAGAATGAGGGGGAGGTGTACTTTGAATACCGCACTCAGTATTGTTGGATGACAATGATGGTGACACTGATCTACACAAAAGTGTGGTCTCGATAACGGAAAGATAAGGGGGTGGTGGACAACATGAGACAAATGACACATAAATCTGCATTTCGGCAAATGCAGTTTTTTGTAAAATTCAAGTAGAATTTAATTCCATACAAATATATTTGGTCCTCTCTAGTGTTTAGCTGCCATATATTCTACACAGTCCAATAGTCCATATATAAACAACCTTTGGAAACAGCTGTTCACTGTATGCCTACCTTCAAAAATTAAACATCACCTTCTTTGGAGGGAATATAATTACTTGTAAAATTGCTTGGAAAATACACATCGGTAGAGGAGAGAGAGACGGAGAGAACACTGCTGTCCATAAGAGCTTACACTTTACAAGTGAGAGAGAAGAAGACGCTGACTATAAGAGCTTACACTTTACAAGTGAGGGCAGCACGGTGGCTCAGTGGTTAGCACTGGAGTCTTGCAGCGTTGGGGTCCTGGATTCAAATCCCACCAAGAACAATATCAGCAAGGAGTTTGCATGTTCTCCTCATGTTTGCGTGGGTTTCCTCTGGGTTCTCCGGTTTCCTCCCACACTCCAAAGACATACTGATAGGGAATATAGATCATGAGCGCCAATGGGGACAGTGCCAATAATGTCTGTACATTGTCTGAATTGTAAAGCGCTGCGGAATATGTTGGCGCTATATAAATAAAAAGGTTATTATTATTATTATTATTAAGTGAGAAAGAGGAAGCCGCTGACCATAAGAGCTTACACTTTACAAGTTAGAGTGAGAAAGACGCTGATCATAACAGTTTACACTTTACAAGTGATAGAGAGGAAGACGCTGACCATAACAGCTTACACTCTAGTGGCGAGAGAGAGAGGACGCCACTGGTCATAAGAGCTTATACTTTACAGGAGAGAGTGAGGATCCCATTGACCATAATAGCTTACACACAACAGATGAGAGAAAGAGAGAGAGGACCATGCTGACTATATGAGCTTACATACTAAAAGAGAGAGACACTTACCCAGTGACTCTGGAGATGTAAAACAACTTTGTGGCACAAACTCTGCTCCACTGGAAACCACTGATCCCAGATAATGACCACCAATGCACAAGGTATGATAATCAGTAAAATGTTATAGCTTAAGAGAATTATAGGGAAACCCATGTGGCTATGAAAAATGATATTAGCCCACTTTCTGATGCCTCAGCAGTGTGAGAAATGATGCAGGGAAAGTATTTTATTTTTGCAAACCGCAAAACAACTCTTAAAACATTGAAACTCACATGTAACCGCAAATTTCTGGAAATTCGCCAAAAAATAGATCCTTCAATCTGCTCATCACTACTAGACAGTACTAATGATACTGGGAAATGTATTTTCTTGAGGGTACACAAACATGAAAGTACTAATTTTTTTAAAAGGCTCAGAGACGACAAATCATAGCTTCTCCACTTTGAAAATAGTAGTCCTATTTTGTATCCCTAAAAAAGGAAAAGTATAATAGAAACACTTCACCACTTCTGGATTTATCACCCACTCCTGGTTTTAGCTTAGAAATACTGATGTAAAATACTGACCAAATACTGAACGTGTGACCGTGGCCTTATGGTTTGGACCATGACTACTTTAGCTAAAGCTGAATAAAGCAGGATTTATTTTCTGTTATTGGCTGAACTAAAAAGACTATTTCTTATATGAGTGGTACAATAAACACAGAAAAAACACTGTTTTAGTATTGATGTGACTTTTCATTGTCTATATCTGTGATAAGCCAATTTGCCTACTTAATATCCCACAGTTTAGCTTTTGTAGATTTGCAAATGGTAGAAAGCATGAGACCATAAAGTTATAGATGAAATTATAATAAAAATGGCTCAAAGTCAGCAACATTGGTTCCACCCAAAGGTAGGATTAAAACCAAACATGAATATTCATTGTTTAAAAATGCTAGTTGAGCAGCTGGATAATCAGAGGCCATGGACTGAAAGTTATTAACACTGCCAGCCCATGTAAGCTGACAGAGCCAGAGTATTTATTCCAGGTACAGTGTGCAGATCACAAGATATTGTGACCTTGCTGATTTCCTAAGGGAACTTCTGCAATGTTTCACTGACTCTTATTTTTTTTACATGCTAAACCATCCCCCATAACTGTTAGCCTGGTGCTATATAATAATTACATAATATGGGTTATACTATTATAACACTGACCAGTCCACATGACAGAAACCAAAATCCAAAGTTTAGATGTTATTACAATTCAGAAATCATGTCTTTACATTCTTGCCTTTTGGACTTATTGAACTGCTTTCCTTGTGATCAGTTCTGATTTATACCCAATTTCTTTCTATTACACAACAATAGCACCACCCAACAACTATTCCTGGGTACAATTTCAAGCCCGACATTCCTTGCAGAGACTTGGTATAAAGACCACGGTGTCCTTTGGACTAGAGGCGGACATAATTCTATGCATCTGGTTAAGATGGAGACAGAAGGGCCATAATGTGACAGTGGAAAGAAAATCCTTTCACCATTAACTGGCCACGACCAGGTGCTCCCTGCAAGAGTTTAGATAGAGGAGTGAAAAGAATTATCAGAAGAGTTGTCCAAGAGCCAAGGACCACCTGTGGAGAGCTACAGAAATAATGGGAGATTAAAGTCTGGTCAGATGAGACCAAAATTGAACTCTTTGGTTGCCATGTTTGTAGGCCAAAAGGCACTGCTTATCACCTCAAAAACACTTTACAATAGGGTGAAGTTTGGAGGTGGAAACATAATGTTCTATCATGGCCTACAGACTTTTTTTCCATCAAGCGCATCAGGGACATCATTGGTAGGCAATAACAAAAGAAGCTGACAGCAGCAAATCTTGATGATTTGCATATCAAGTGCATTCAGCGAGGTGGAACATTCTTCAGACAACCATTCATAACTAGTGTTGAGCCACCCCCGTAGTGTTCGAGTTCGGTTCGGTTCGTCGAACAACCGTGTGTTCGCCGAACTGTTCGTCGAACTGTTCGTCGAACACCTTCGAACACCGTTAAAACCAATGGCAGGCAAACAAAAACACATAGAAACACATAGAAAACACCTTCAAAGGTGTCCAAAAGCTGACAAACTGCTCAGAAGACACAACTAACACATGGAAAAGTGACAAGTACATATAGTCATGCGAAAAGAAAAGAGGTGGAGGAGTAAAAGGAGGGGGAGACACAGATATAGGCATGTCATGCCCTTCTAAAATCCAAAAAGTGAGAAGCCGAGACGGCCAGTCCGCTCCTGCCCGTGCCACCTCCGTGTCGCCGGGTTTGTGCCAGAGCCGCGGTGAACCCTGACGGCCAGCCCCCCTCTCCCAATACTGGTGCCTGTCCGCTGGTGGGTCGAGAGAGCCCCCCTGTGGTGGAGGCAGCTCTAAGCTTTTTAATTTAAATTGTCCCTCTAATTTGAATGAATACACTTTAAATCCATTTACAAGGATCTATTGGAGGGCAAGTCTCATGCCAGCAGCCGCGTAATTCCAGCTCCAGTAGCGTCCACTAAAGCTGCTGCAGTTAAAAAGCTTTTATAAGGATCGAGCTCGGCTGTCCACCGCAAGGCATCCTAGTGCCAGTCCCAGCCCCTATGCCTTGGGGTGCCTCCTGATGCTCTTCACTAAGTATCCCGTGGTCCCGAAGCATTTCCTTTGAAAAAATTAAGTGTCCAAACTACAGGTGGTGTAGCTTGCTTAACAGCCGGGATAATCCGCTGACTAGCAGACACTGCTACTAGGCACAAAGTATTTCCTGGGCTAGATGCAGTTAAAAATTTGTAAGTAGATACTCTCGTTGGATGCTGAGAAAGCATTCCATAGAGTCTCCTGGCACGCCATATATGATTCTCTTAAAAAGCTTGGGGTAGGGGTCTAGGGGACCCTTTTATAGCCAAAATCACGGCCCTGTATCACAATACGTCACCTAGGCTGAAGATAAATGGAACTGTAGCACCGAGGGCTCGGTTGCTACAGACGTATTGCACCTCACCCAGAGGTGTGATATCTCACTCTCAGATAAGGATGGAGTGTGGATCAGGACCCGACACCTGCATGCATTACACCACATTGCCGTGGGGCAGGGCGACCAATATGCCCCTGAGATGGGCACGACAGTCCCTGTCCCTGGCTGGAGTGGGGGGAGGGAACACTGAGGAAGGGGAACCCTGCAGTGCAGGAGCAGGGAGGAAGCAGTTCCTGGGTGCATTGAGAAGGGAGTATAAAAGGTGGGCACCATCTTAGTTCAGTGCAGAGAAGTCTGAGCAGAAGTGGCAGGGAGCAGGGGCTCTGCATGAGCTCTGCTCCGGAGGCGGGCCTAGTAACAGAGGCCCAGGCCTGCAAGAGGGAGAAGGAAGGAAGAGGAGCGGAGAAGGCTCCAGGAACGAGGAATGAAGGGATCCCAGGGGTGCGGACGGGCGAGTCGCCACCGCACGCCCGAATCCACCTGCGTGGAGGGGTCAGGCCAAAGGGGGAGACCGGTCCCCGAACTAGTGGAGGCAGGAAACGACCCTCAGCTAGAAACCGGAGGCTCTGACATTTTATGTGGCGCAGCCCCTTGCTCCACCCGCTAGGAAGGCACCACATAGGGTCAGGGAAACTGGCGCCAAGTTTACCAAGAGGAGGCCCGAGGCAGCCGGACAGAAGTGTTGGTAAGAAAGGCCAGACAAAGGACACACAAAGGGGGTCCTGTGAAGCGCTCCAAAGTTATCTGGGAGTTGTCTGAGCCCCTCACCTGGTGAGCACAGTACGACGTGGGCAGCCGTTACCTGCAGACGTGGTCTGGATAATAAGAACTGTGAGTAAAGGCCCTGAACTGCATCACTGACTCCGTGTCGTTACTGCTGCTGCCCTGCACCATCACCCCCATCCTCCGCATACACTGCCCTGAGGCTATACTCCTCCCGTGGGGAGTTATGCTACGCTCTGCTGCACCCACAACACCAGCCTTAGCGGTCTGCCCTGTAGCGGCGGTTCACTCTGACCGCAATCCACGGGTGGCGTAGTCGGACATTTAAACATCAAAACCACATAAATAGTTCCGCCACTGGTTTGACCGCCCTGAGCCACGGAACCGGATCGCCGCCACGAAGACTACAACCACCAGCATCCACCAAAAAGGGTCCGGCTCCGGGTGTCCCAAGGCCCAGGGGGTGCGTCAGAACATTTTCATCACCTTTCACAATCACCAATGGGACAAGGCAGGGATGTCCTCTGTCCCCTCTCTTATACATCCTAGTGACGGAGCACCTGCTCTCATCAATTCGCCATAACCCCAATATTAGGTGGATTGAGGTGGGAGGCACCGAGTACAAGTGCTCTCTATTTGCTGATGATGTCCTAGTATATATCACTCAATCACATATATCCATCCCTGCTGTTATGGCTGAAATAGATCACTTTGTTACATGGTAAAATTTTAAAATCAATGCAGCGAAGTCTGAGGCCCTCGATGTCTCCCTCCCTAAATCCATATAGGATTCCATCCAGTCCAACTTTCCCTTTGCCTGGCCCTCACAGGGTATCAAATACTTAGGAATTCCTATTCATAGAGACCTCTCCCATCTATGTTATCTTAATTTTGGGCCCTTTATTGAACAATTCCATACAGACCACGGTTGGCAAGTTAGAACTGTAAGATTCACTACGTGAACCACTGGTGTTTTGTGGAAAAGCACATGTACACCGCGTTCCAAATTATTATGCAAAAAGTGTTTAGGAGTGATAAGGGAAGAATTTGTTTGTTTGTCAGTTAAACTCATTGATGGTGATGTGTGTCAGGGCTCTTTATATCACTGTAAGCAATTGCAGACACCTGTGCTAATTAGTTTGGCAGGTGTGTCCAATGAAAGGCAAGACTACTTAAGAAGGCTCTCTCACATTATTAAGCAGCCTACATTTTCTGCCAAAATGGGAAAGAAAAAGGATGTGTCGGCTGCTGAGAAGCAACAAATTGTGGAGTGTTTAGGTCAAGGCATGACTACAATCAACATTGTGCGATGATCAGGATGAAGTGTCTTGGCAATCAAGAAGTATGTAGCTGATTCACAGTACACACGTGTGCGTGCTGATAAGGGCAAATTGAGGACTCTTTCCTACAGGCAATTACGTCAGGTTGAAACAGCAGCGGCAAAAAAGCCTTGTCATAGCAGCAGACAAGTTTTTGAAGCTGCTTGTGCCTCCAACGTCCCCCGAACAACAAGATGCAGGGTCCTTCAGAGGTTTGCAGCTGTGCATATGCCATCCTGTCGACCTCCTCTATCCACTTCACACAAGCAGAAACGGCTCCAGTGGGCCAAACATTACATGAAGACTGATTTCAAAACTGTTTTGTTCACGGATGAGTGCCGTGCAGCGCTCGATGGTCCAGATGAATGGAGTGGAGGATGGCTGGTTGATGGACACCCCACGCAAACACGGCTACAGCGCCAACAAGGAGGAGGTGGAGTAATGTTTTGGGCTGGAATCATGGGGAGAGAGATTGTCGGCCCCTTTAGGATCCCTGAAGGCGCTAAAGATGAACTCCATAATGTATGTGGATTTTCTCAAACAGCACTTCCTGCCATGGTTCAAGAAGAAGAACCGTGTATTTCACAGCAAGATCATTTTTCTGCATGATAATGCACCATCTCATGCTGCACATAAAACATCTGCATCTCTGGCTGATATGGGCATAAAAGGGGACAAACTTATGGTGTGACCCCCATGCTCCCCTGACCTCTACCCCATTCAGAACCTTTGGAGCATCATTAAAAGGAGTGTCTATGATGGCGGGAGGCAGTTCACATCTAAGCAACAGCTCTGGGAGGGTATTCTGTCCTCATGCAAAACAATTGAAGCAGAAACCATCCAAAACCTGACAAATTCAATGGACGAGAGAGTTCAGAAGCTCCTTTCGAACAAGGGGTCCTATGTGAAAATGTAACATCACCTAGAATAAAGTTTTGAGTTGAAAACTGTTTGATTTCAGTTTCTAACAACCTGCTAATGCTTATAATTTCAAAAATGACCATTTTTTTGGTCTTTATTAAAATGAAAAGGTTGATCGAAAAGTTTGGGGGATCTAAGAGTGTGGCAACCCAGTAGTCATGATTACTTCGAATTCTGACAATATGAGGGTCATGCTGCAGGTAGTGCAGCAAGAAGGCACTTATGTGTCTTGCGCATCTCGGAGCCCCAAAATTATTTTCCGGGCTAGATGCAGCTAAAAATTATTTTTAATTTTAAATCTGGTGAAGCTTATTATAGATGGCCTAATAGGATCAGTGCTGCACACTGCTACAAAGCCCAAATTATTTTCCAGTCAAGATACAGATAAACATGATTAGTAATTTGAAAGCTTAAAACGGTTGGTAGGGTGATTTTAACCAATCATCAAGCTTTTACTCTCCCCAGGATGACACAGGGGTAGAAAAGTCGTTTCGGATCCATGATTTGTTCATCTTTATGAACGTGAGTCTGTCTACATTATCAGTGGAGAGCCGCGTGCGCTTATCTGTCAGCACACCACCAGCAGCGCTGAACACACGTTCAGACAGAACGCTGGCTGCGGGGCATGATAAGATCTCCAAGGCGTAAGTGGCTAGCTCCGGCCATTTATCCAGATTGGAAGCCCAAAAAGAGCAAGGGTCCAGTGACACAGTCGTGGCTTCAATGTTTACTTGGAGATACTCCTGTACCATCGTCTCTAGGCGTTGACTATGTGTCAGACTTCTTGTCTCCTGTGGCCTTGCAAAGGATGGGCTAAAAAAGTGGTGAAATGATTCCGCAAAATTGATGTTACCAGCAGATACTGTGGTTCTGTTACGGTTTGAGTGTTGAACACTTGACGGTCCCACGGTTGGCAAGTTGGAACTGTGAGATTCACTACGTGCACCACTGGTATTTTGTGGAAAAGCACATGTAAGATTCTGCAACAGTCTCTGCTGATACTCCTGCATGCGTGCATCCCTTTCTATGGCAGGAATAATTTCTGCAAATTTACTTTTGTACCGGGGATCTAACAGTGTGGCAACCCAGTAGTCAGGATTATTTCTAATTCTCACAATTCGAGGGTCATGTTGCAGGTAGTGCAGCAAGAAGGCACTCATGTGTGTTGCGCATCCAGGAGCACCAAGTCCCTGTTGTGTTGGTGGCGAGGTAACAATCATGCTTCCTTCCTCTGTCCTCTCCCCCCAACCTCGCACAACAGAAATGTGATCAAGGTCTCCCTCATCTGATGAGTCTTCCATCAGTTCGTCCTCCACTTCTTCCTGGGCTCCTGCACCTTCCTCACTAGTTTGGCTGCTACCATGCGCCCTGGTAAAACCATCTCCCCCACCCTCACATGCCTGCCGCCTTGGTGCTGCCGACCGTCTGGACCTTGCAGATGTTAGCCCTTCCGCATACAACTCCTCCTCCTCTACTTCCTCCACCTCCTCTTGTGCCACCACCTGACTCCGAATTCTGTTTAACATGTGCTCCAGCATGTAAATCACCGGAATAGTCATGCTGATAATGGCATCGTCAGCACTAAACATCTTCGTCGCCATTTCAAAACTGTGCAGAAGGGTGCATAGGTTCCTGATCTGAGACCACTCCTCCAGCGTGATTTGCCCCACCTCTGAATCTCGTTGGCCCAGGCTATACGTCAGAACGTATTGCACCAGGGCTTGTCGGTGCTGCCACAGTCGCTGCAACATGTGCAGAGTTGAATTCCACCGGGTAGGCACATCGCATTTTAGCCGGTGAAGTGGCAGGCCCAACGACTTCTGCAGAGATGTAAGTCGCTGAGCTGCGGGATGCGAACGGCGGAAGTGAGCACACAGCGACCGTGCCCTCTGCAGAAGGCCATCTAGTCTGGGATAGTGGGCTAAAAATTGCTGGACAACCAGGTTCAACACGTGAGCCATACAAGGCACGTGTGTGACATTGCCCCGGCGAAGGGCCGCACCCAGGTTTGCAGCATTGTCGCACACGGCCTTCCCTGGTTTCAGGTCCAGTGGAGACAACCATTCATGAAATTGGTTCTCCAGAGCTGACCACAACTCCTCAGCTGTGTGACTCACATTTCCCAGACATTTCAATGTAAAAACCGCCTGATGACGTTGAGCCCTACTGCCAGCATAGTAAGGAGGTGTGCAGGATCCCTTCTGCGCAGTTAGAAAGCTTGTGGCATGACCAGACAGGCTTTGGGTGCAGGTGGAAGACCGAGAGGAGGTTGAGGAGGCAGAAGCAGTGGAGGAACTTTGACATAAAGAGGATTGACGCACAACTCGTGGGGACGGCAAGACTTGGACAGCAGCCCCTTGTCCTGCTGTCACCATAGTTACCCAGTGCCCAGTCAGCGACATGTAACGCCCCTGTCCATGCCTACTCGTCCAAGTGTCTGTGGTGAAATGCACCCTGTCACACACAGAGTTTCTCAAAGAAGCGGTGATGTTGTGTGCGACATGCTGGTGGAGCGCAGGCACACCTTTCTTTGAGAAGTAGTGCCGACTGGGCATCTGGTACTGGGGCACTGCGACGGACATAAGGTCTCAAAAATCCTCTGTGTCCACCAGGCGGAAAGGCAGCATTTCTGTAGCCAAGAGCTTGCAGATGGTGAAATTCAACCTCTTAGCTTTCTCATGGCTAGGAGGAAATGGTCTTTTACTTGTCCACATCTGAGGGACCGAGGGCTGGCTATTGTGCTTAGACGGGGTTGATAAGGGTGTCCCCGGCAAACTGCCAGTCTGTGAGGAAGATGCAGGCGGACATGTTAGGTTGCCTTGATCCAAAGGTGGTGCTATCGATGTCGGACAGCGCTCAACACCAGCTGGTGTTACCACCTCCAAAGAAAATGATGACCTGCAAATCACGCTGGCTGTTGCGGGTAAAGAGGTGGCAGGTCTGCGCCCCAAAACAGGTGTGACTGCTGTCCCCCCAGTCACAGAGGATGAAGAGGCCGCGGATGCACAAGATATGGCAGACGGTGATTGGCCCGGCCGGCTAGGCCGCATTGTAGCACACTGAGCTTCCCACTGCAACTTATGCTTCATGTCCATGTGCCGGTTCATGCATGAAGTACTCAAACTATGTATTTTTTGGCCTCTACTTAGCTTTTGCTGACAAATGTTACAGATAACACGAGTTGGGTCATCTTTATCGATCTGAAAAAATGCCCAGGCTATGCAAGGCTTAGCACCCATGCGACCTGAAGAGCCACCACGACTTGTGGTGAGAGGCAGAGTTGTGTTTGAGGATGCAGTTGTTGACGTGCTTCCAGTACTACGTCTCTGTCCAGGAAGGCGCAACCTGACCTCGTCGTCACTAGCATCTTCCTCCACCTCCTCTGCTGACCTCATCTCTTGGCTGACTGTGGGTTGACAGTAAGTGGGATCTCCGACCTCATCATCATCACCCTGTGCGTTATCACACCCGTCGTCCTCAGAGCCAACCTGTTCCTGCCCTGACAAAAAACTAAAGTTGTCGCTCCAATCAGGTATTTGAGTCTTATCATCGTCTTCCTCATTGTCTCCACCAACAGGAGTTACAGTTTGGGAATGAGGGTCTACATTATGGTCAGAACCTTCTGCGTCTGGTCCTGGATCCGACTCATAAAGATTCTGGGCATCAGTGCAGATCATTTCCTCGTCTGGATTCACAGAAGCGCTGGAGTCGACCTCTGATTCCCAGGCTATAGTATGAGTAAACAGCTCTGCAGACTCAACCATCTGTTCTACCTCATACTCAGACGGGCAGCTGGAGATTTGGGAGCTGTGAGGAAGCAAGTGCGATTTGGGTGACACATTTGAGGACTGGAGTATTTGTGATGTTGAAGTTGATGTGGAGGAGAGCCCACTTAAAGGAGCACTTGATATCCATTGAAGCACCTGCTGTTTTTGTGCCTCATCTGGAATTTGTAGCGATTGGCGTGGCCGTAAGAAAGGGATCTTATCACATTGTCCGCTAAAAGAAGTAGACATTTTAGTTTGGCTGGAAGATGGTCTTTCTTCTGCACCTACCCCACGGACACAACCTTTTTTCCCATTCCCAACACGCCTATTCCCCTTTCCACCAGCAGCAGGCCTTTTTCCACTCATTTTGGTGGTTAACTAATTCACAACTCTGGAGTTGTTTGCACAAAAAAACAATGGATGGTAACCGAGCAGAGCTGAGTGGCCAAACTGTGGTATTAGGCCAAAACTATTGGCTGGGCTAGATGCAGAAAAAAATTATTTTTAATTTGCAACCTGATGGAGGTCAGTATAGATGGACTAATAGAACAAGTCCCACACGCTGCTAGAAGCCCAAATATTTTTTCAGAGATAAATGAAGAAAAAAATTATTTTTAATTTGCAACCTGATGGAGGTCAGTATAGATGGACTAATAGACCAAGTCCCACACACTGCTAGAAGCCCAAATATTTTTTCAGAGCTAGATGCAGAAAAAAATTATTTTTAATTTGCAACCTGATGGAGGTCAGTATAGATGGACTAATAGACCAAGTCCCACACACTGCTAGAAGCCCAAATATTTTTTCAGAGCTAGATGCAGAAAAAAATTATTTTTAATTTGCAACCTGATGGAGGTCAGTATAGATGGACTAATAGACCAAGTCCCACACACCGCTAGAAGCCCAAATATTTTTTCAGAGCTAGATGCAAAAAAAATTTTTTTTAAATTGCAACCTGATGGAGGTCAGTATAGATGGACTAATAGACCAAGTCCCACACACTGCTAGAAGCCCAAATATTTTTTCAGAGCTAGATGCAGAAAAAAATTATTTTTAATTTGCAACCTGATGGAGGTCAGTATAGATGGACTAATAGAACAAGTCCCACACGCTGCTAGAAGCCCAAATATTTTTTCAGAGATAAATGAAGAAAAAAATTATTTTTAATTTGCAACCTGATGGAGGTCAGTATAGATGGACTAATAGACCAAGTCCCACACACTGCTAGAAGCCCAAATATTTTTTCAGAGCTAGATGCAGAAAAAAATTATTTTTAATTTGCAACCTGATGGAGGTCAGTATAGATGGACTAATAGACCAAGTCCCACACACTGCTAGAAGCCCAAATATTTTTTCAGAGCTAGATGCAGAAAAAAATTATTTTTAATTTGCAACCTGATGGAGGTCAGTATAGATGGACTAATAGACCAAGTCCCACACACCGCTAGAAGCCCAAATATTTTTTCAGAGCTAGATGCAGAAATTTTTTTTATTCAATTTGCAACCTGATGGAGGTCAGTATAGATGGACTAATAGACCAAGTCCCACACACTGCTAGAAGCCCAAATATTTTTTCAGAGCTAGATGCAGAAAATTTTTTTTTTCAATTTGCAATCTGATGGAGGTCAGTATAGATGGACTAATAGACCAAGTCCCACACACTGCTAGAAGCCCAAATATTTTTTCAGAGCTAGATGCAGAAAAAAATTATTTTTAATTTGCAACCTGATGGAGGTCAGTATAGATGGACTAATAGACCAAGTCCCACACACTGCTAGAAGCCCAAATATTTTTTCAGAGCTAGATGCAGAAAAAAATTATTTTTAATTTGCAACCTGATGGAGGTCAGTATAGATGGACTAATAGACCAAGTCCCACACACTGCTAGAAGCCCAAATATTTTTTCAGAGCTAGATGCAGAAAAAAATTATTTTTAATTTGCAACCTGATGGAGGTCAGTATAGATGGACTAATAGAACAAGTCCCACACGCTGCTAGAAGCCCAAATATTTTTTCAGAGATAAATGAAGAAAAAAATTATTTTTAATTTGCAACCTGATGGAGGTCAGTATAGATGGACTAATAGACCAAGTCCCACACACTGCTAGAAGCCCAAATATTTTTTCAGAGCTAGATGCAGAAAAAAATTATTTTTAATTTGCAACCTGATGGAGGTCAGTATAGATGGACTAATAGACCAAGTCCCACACACTGCTAGAAGCCCAAATATTTTTTCAGAGCTAGATGCAGAAAAAAATTATTTTTAATTTGCAACCTGATGGAGGTCAGTATAGATGGACTAATAGACCAAGTCCCACACACTGCTAGAAGCCCAAATATTTTTTCAGAGCTAGATGCAGAAAAAAATTATTTTTAATTTGCAACCTGATGGAGGTCAGTATAGATGGACTAATAGACCAAGTCCCACACACCGCTAGAAGCCCAAATATTTTTTCAGAGCTAGATGCAGAAAATTTTTTTTTTCAATTTGCAATCTGATGGAGGTCAGTATAGATGGACTAATAGACCAAGTCCCACACACTGCTAGAAGCCCAAATATTTTTTCAGAGCTAGATGCAGAAAAAAATTATTTTTAATTTGCAACCTGATGGAGGTCAGTATAGATGGACTAATAGACCAAGTCCCACACACTGCTAGAAGCCCAAATATTTTTTCAGAGCTACATGCAGAAAAAAATTATTTTTAATTTGCAACCTGATGGAGGTCAGTATAGATGGACTAATAGAACAAGTCCCACACGCTGCTAGAAGCCCAAATATTTTTTCAGAGATAAATGAAGAAAAAAATTATTTTTAATTTGCAACCTGATGGAGGTCAGTATAGATGGACTAATAGACCAAGTCCCACACACTGCTAGAAGCCCAAATATTTTTTCAGAGCTAGATGCAGAAAAAAATTATTTTTAATTTGCAACCTGATGGAGGTCAGTATAGATGGACTAATAGACCAAGTCCCACACACTGCTAGAAGCCCAAATATTTTTTCAGAGCTTGATGCAGAAAAAAATTATTTTTAATTTGCAACCTGATGGAGGTCAGTATAGATGGACTAATAGAACAAGTCCCACACGCTGCTAGAAGCCCAAATATTTTTTCAGAGATAAATGAAGAAAAAAATTATTTTTAATTTGCAACCTGATGGAGGTCAGTATAGATGGACTAATAGACCAAGTCCCACACACTGCTAGAAGCCCAAATATTTTTTCAGAGCTAGATGCAGAAAAAAATTATTTTTAATTTGCAACCTGATGGAGGTCAGTATAGATGGACTAATAGACCAAGTCCCACACACTGCTAGAAGCCCAAATATTTTTTCAGAGCTAGATGCAGAAAAAAATTATTTTTAATTTGCAACCTGATGGAGGTCAGTATAGATGGACTAATAGACCAAGTCCCACACACCGCTAGAAGCCCAAATATTTTTTCAGAGCTAGATGCAGAAAAAAATTATATTCAGTTTGCAACCTGATGGAGGTCAGTATAGATGGACTAATAGAATGATGCTATGCCCAAAAGATTTTACTTCACTAGGTGCAGTAAAAAAATTGGTATTCTATACACAGGTGGTATATCTTGCAACACAGATAGGCTACTCCACTGACTAACACACTCTGCAATAGGCCATAAAGGATTAGCTTTGCTAGATTCAGCCAAATGCTGTGAAAAAAACTTGCACAGCACTGGCACAGACCTGCCTGGCAAAAACTGATAGGAACTGATGTAACCTAGTCCTGAAAAGGACTCCAATTACAATTAGTCTTTACTCCCACAATCTATCTATTTAAGAGCACAGACCTGCCTGATAAAAGTCGTAGGAAATGCTGTAACCTAGTCCTTAAAAGGACTGCAATCACAACTATTCCCTACTCCCAAGCTATCTGTATATTTGTGCGAAAATTGGCTTGAAATTAACAAGGTATAGCGCACACAGCAACAGCGGTGCCGTCTAACACGCAGCTGCAGCAGTGAGAAAATGGTGGCGACGGGGAAAATGGCTTGGTCTTATAGGGCAAGGACATGTGACATACACTGCCAATCACACATGCCCTTGCTTGTGTGAAAAAAAGCACTTCGCTCCGTGTGTGCGCTGCTGATAGGCTGACAGATTGCACCTCCCCACTGCAAATGCGGGAAAGAGAAAAAAAAATGGAGATCTTCATTGTTCCTGCAGAGATCCATCCCCTGCCCCTCCCCCCGCCCCGCTGTACACTCAAACTGCGTATTAACATTAATTTTCATCATTACTGAGAAAAAATCCAGTTATGATTTTGGTGCACGAACAGTTATCGAACATAACCTCGAACAGCCGAATTTTTCTCAAATTGTTCGTGTTCGCCGACCGGCTCGAACACCGCCCAAAACAGCTCGAATTTGAGATTGGCGAACAGTTCGAGTAGAACAACGCTCATCTCTATTCATAACCTCACTGATAGCAGCAAAGGCTTTAAGTGCAGAGGTCTCTGCATGTGGCGCTCATACTCCAGACTGAATAAATTGAGATGTTTTGAAAATTTTGTTTCCAGTTTTTTATTATTTCTACATGATTTACATGTCTATTGGTCCTGTGATTTCCAAAACTTCATGATTTTCCTTCTCAATGTTGAAATTTAAATGTTGAGGAGTGTAGATATACTATATGAACAGCATATTGGGACACACCTCTTATTGCAGTCTGCCTTTACAAACGTTTGCGAAAGAATTGGTCATGTTAGAGAGCACACTGAATTCGAGCATGGTACTGAAATAGGATGTCACCATTGCAAAAGGTCAGTTTGTGAAATTTCTTTCCATCTAAATATTTCACAGTCAACTGTAATTGGTATTATTGAAAAGTGGAAGCATTTAGAAACCTGAACAACTCACATAAAGTTACAGAGCGTGGTTGATGGGTCTTTAAGAATTTAGGGGCTGCTTCTTTATAGTGTTATTATCTACAGAAAACTGGAAACACTTTGAAAAGTCGCAACATTTTTGTACAACTCTGATTTGTGCAAAAAAAATTCAACTTTTGGCATTTTCATGACAATTTCAAGCAGCTCTGTCAAAATGGGAAGAGGTGGGAAGATGCTGGGATGGAACAGGGAGTGGCTACACCCGCCAGTCAAATTAAGTAACAGTGTTGGTCCCAGACTGGAGTATCATTTCTGTTGAGGCACACAGAGACACTCACCACTAATAGGATGTGCCAAATTCATTAAGTGGCATGGATCTCTTAATGAATATGGCACCTCTTATTCTTGTGCATCCCTCATTAAGACTGGCATAAGAGATGCCAGTCTTAATGAATTGGGTACATAGTGCATAAAAGTCACCACCATTTTACTAACTAATCTCCACCTTTATTAACATTATTGCAAAAACTATGCTCCAGGAGATCATTGCATATATTTCCATAGCTAATCAGCTGAATACAAGCCTTACATGACCAAGCATAAATTGGAGTGGGTGTAAAGCACGCCATCACTGGACTCTAGAGTAGTGGTGTGCTGTGTAGGGAAAAATCATTTTTCCATAGTAGAGGGTATGGCCCGTAGCATTCCTTCATCAGAGGTACGCAATTGTTATGCACACGCCCGGGCTAAGCGGCGTGTGCGTGTGATTGGTAGTGATTCCACTGGACCGTGCCGGAGAGTGAATGCCTGGAGGGGCGTGACTAAGTATTCACCCGATCCGACCAGGGTCGCACGACGGCATACGACGCCAGTGCACCAAGGAGGAACCGAGCAGAGGGACCAGGTGCTACTCCAGGACAGACCCCGGACACGGCTGTTGACCCACACAGGGGAATACAGGAACAGGCTGGTAGGCTGGCACACAGACTGGTGGGTATAGGCAGGCACGACTGGTATGCAGGCAGGCGGGTATGCAGGCAGGGGGGTAAAGGCAAGCACAGCTAGAGTGCAGACAGGGAGGCACTAGCAGGTAGGAACACAGGCGGGATAGGACCCAGTACACACCGGGACTCAGGAACAATACAGGCAGAGGGTTACAGGCAAGCACAGCTAGAGTGCAGACAAGGCTGAGCAGGGAGGACAGGGCTCTGTTCACACGGAACAGACAGGAAGGGAAAGACAGAGCCAGATACTCACACAGTACTTGCAGAGACAACAAGCAGGAGTTAGGTACGAGTTCAGACTCTGCAGAAAAGGGAAGGGAACGGACATAGAGGCAAAACAGGTAAAGGACAGGAGAGAGTTCAGACTGGAACTGAGTGTACGGAGGAGACCGACACTGCAGAGGGATACAGGAGCGGGACTAGGAAATCGGCCACTAGAAGGCAAGAGGAACAGGCAAGGAGCGAGTTCAGACAGGTCAGACAAGATACAGGAACGGGTCTAGGTAATCGGCCCCTAGAAGGCAGGAGGGAAGAGACGGGACCTGGCACCTTCAGAGTGCAAGCACACACTGAAGGAAACACTATGCTCAGGCAGGGATAGAAGGGAGCTGCTGAGCTATATACCAAGTGACAGACAGCAATAGGCTGAGGACGCACAAGGGGTGTGACCCACAGCAGGTACAAAAGGCAGGAAGTGATCGGGCGCCGCCCTTAAGCAGCAGAAACAGACACAAACAGACAGCATGGAGGGAAGCCAGAGAGACATTCTGGACAGGAGATCAAGTGCGCCCTCTTGCACAGTGGGAGATGGACCACCATGCAAGGACGCCGCCAGGTATGTTACAGCAATGTCCAGCACCACTTGGAAGAAATTCAAATATAGAGATAATATCCCCTTCACGACCTTTGGCATATATTTACATCAAAGGTCGGGTCTCTGCCTTTGATGTGGGTTCGCATGCCGAGCTCACATCTTTCCCCACACGTGATGACTGATTTAATCCTACTGTTATCACTGATAGCGGCATTGAGCATGTGCCAGAAAGAGGAGCGTCATTCATCCCGCTCATCAGCGCCCATGTCTTGTGATACTCTGCTATAAATAACAGTGCTGAAACAATTTCAAGTCTCCAAAAGGGGATATTAAATAAAGTAAAAAGTACACAAGAAAGTTTTTAAAATATTAAAAAAAACATAAAAGTTCAAACCACTCCCCTTTTCCCCCATTCAAAATAAAACAATTAAAAATATACACATATTTGGTATAACGTAGTGTTCATAAAAGTCTGATCTATCAAAATATAAAGTAAATTAATCTGATCAGTAAACAGCGTAACGAAAAAAAAAAAATCAAAAAGCCAGAATTAACAGACGATCAAAACATCGCATCTACCCCAAATGGTATCAATAAAAACATCTGCTCAGGGAACAAAAATATGCCCTCACCCGGCCCCAGATCCTGAAAAATGAGAATGTTACGGGTCTCAGAAAACAAGCAAAATGTATTTTTCTTCCAAATTTTGGAATTTTATTTTCACTACTTAAATAAAAAAAATAACCTATACATGTTTGTTATCTGCATACTCATACTGACCTGGTAAATCATATTGCCAGGTCAGTTTTACCATATAGGGAGCACGGTAAATAAAAAGACCAAAAAACAATTGTGGAATTGAACTTTTTTTTGCAACTTCAACTCACTTGGAATTTTTTTCCTGCTTTCTAGTGCATCACATGATAAAATGGATGGTGTGATTCAAAAATACAACTCGTCCCACAAAAAACTTTGTGGTAACAGTTTGGGGAAGGCCCTGTCGTTGCAAAGCATGACTGTGCCCCACTGCACATGGTTGACTGATTTTGGTATGGAAGAGCTTGATTGACCCGTACAGAGTCTTGACCTCAAACCCATTGAAAATCTTTGGAATTAACTAGAACAAAGATTTTTCAATGCAGGATCTCATGTCCAGCATGAAAGTCTTACCTTTTGAATGCTCTATTGGTACGATGGGCAAAAATTCTCACAGACACCTCCAAAATCTTGAAGAAATCTTTCCCAGCAGAGCGGAAGCTGTCATAGCTTCAAAGAAAGAACCAAATAACTGCTAATGCCCATGTATTTAGAATATTTAGAATGTCATAAAACTCCTAGAAGTGTAATGTGTAGGTGTGCAACACTCTTGTCCATATCGTGTATATCCCTTTACAGCAGTAGTCGCCAACCTTTCTGACCTTGAGGGCCACATTCAGCTCTAAGAGAGGGTCGCGAGCCACATCCAACTCCTGCCCCCCTTACAGTAGTGGTAAGAAAAGCCCCATTACAGGTGTAATGATAACCAAAGCTTTTCCACCCACAGAAATCACCCCAAAACAATATACCAAGATCCAGGGGTTCCCACAATACCCCCATTTAGTATTCTCCCAGAAAGCACTCCCAACACACTGTCACATCCAGCTTCAGGCACCTCCTCTGACAGGTAGTATCATCCTTTCTCCATCTTACCATACTTAAATTATCTCTAAACCTAAAGCCAGTATACAGTATGTGCATCAAGATCTGCCCTTCTATGTAGGGCTACTCACAAATTTCACCATTTTGATATGCTCTTCTTACCTGCTTGCTAGACAGAAAGCCGCGAGCCACAATTCATAGGACCGCAAGCCACATGTGATTCCAGAACTACAGTTTGGGGACCCCTGCTTTACAGTATATCAGTACATTAAAGTAAACAAAAAAAACCATAAAACTAAATCTGATTTTTTTTTCCATAAGGCTACTAAAACTAAATTTTGGCAACACAATTACACTAATTGCATTTTTGCAATAAACATTTTTTTTAAATAAACATTACAAACCAGTAAATAACATACAAATGTTGTATACCTGTAATCATAACATCCTGTCAAATACAGAGAACACATGATTACTGTTTTTAGAAATAAATAAATGGCAAAATTGTTTTTTTTTTACATTTAAAAGTTGAATCTAATGTTTACATATATGGTGGTAAAATGGTATGTATAAAAATACTGCTTTTCTTGCAAAAAAACAAGACCTCATATAACAAAGTTTGCAAAAAAAATAAAAAAGGAAATGCTTTTATGCATATGACTGTGGAAAGGTGAAAAGAGAAAATATTTTGGCTATCTCAACAAGTGCATCAAAAAGCATTCATGAGTAAAATGATTAAATTAGAAACAGGAGCATGCTGCACTGCCTCTGTTCCATTTAGATTATGCTCACAATTTTTTTCTTTTTTTTGGGGGGTGTTCTTTGTTTACTGTATGTATATGTGAATATTTCACATACACATCTGTGTACATACAGGAGGGGCATCATAGAGGGGTGCGTCAGGACATGTGTTCTGCACAAGGGTTCTTGACTGTCAGTATGTGTCAGTACTTTGAACTCCGAACCACAGTCAAACTAATTCCCAGTCACCTGCAGATTCTAGTACCCACAATTCAAGTGAGCATAATAACCGTATTGTTCTAGTTTTTTGACAATTAATTGCTGAATTCGATTTTTTCTTTCTTTTCTGGTGAAAACCACAGAATAGGTGATAACTTCTTGATTGATGGGGGTCCGACCGCCGGGGCTCACACCAATAGACGGAACAGGAAACTTTTATCCCTGTTAGAATAAAGTGGCAGTGCACATGCGCGACCTGCACTCCATTCATTCCTTATGGGGCTGCTGATTGTTGTGCTTGGCTTTTACCAGCAGGTCTGTAGAGAAGCATTTGAGTGGTGGTTGGGCATCTGACTAATTGCTCTATTTGTAATGCCGATAAAAGTTCCCTATTCTGTTGGTCGGTGCGGGTTGGAGATGTCAGCCACCGATCATCAAGTTATCCTATGGATAGGTGATAACTTATTTTCACTCGACAACTCCTTTAAACTCAGTCATTTTGATGACTTGTGTGGCAACACAGCATTTCTTCTTAATTATGCCAGATGTAAATTTAAGGAGACCAGGAGCCATAGACTATTATATTTATGTTGACTTTTGAATTTATGTGTTTTTATTTGGTTGGGCAAGAAGCATAGACTATTGTTCATATAAGCCTGAATGTTGACACTTGAGATCATGTTTGCTACAACTTATTGTCTGCTAACTTTGCAAGACAGGGACGCAGGGTCATTGAACAATGGATGTTTCTTAAATATATTGATTGGCCTTTGTGTAGGCCTTGTGGCTTGTTGACCTGCAAAACAGAGAAGGACGAACTAAACAGATCGATTAAATACTCAAACAATGAGAGTTAAACTCATCCCCCCTCCCCTCTGACCTGTGGATGTTGACTAGAGCCACAAATGGGGGTATAAAAAGAGATTTCTATCATTTTGCAAGAAGAATCAGGGAGGGACTTGACTGAACACAGCCAGGAACACGCTATTGGACAGCTGCCAGGACACCTTGGCTCCATCAAGAGGGACACAGATGTGGCTCTACAGGATATCAACTTATGAGCCACGGCCCCAGCTGGAAGAACACAAATCTGCTCCATTGACCATTGCTGAACCCTCAGAGACGTCTTAAAGAATCCAGATTGAGACAATCAGGTCGGTCACCTGGCCACATACCTCACTGCTCTCTGTCAGCCTCCTAAGCTTGTTGTTACCTCATCATTATTGGCCCACCAAAAGCGGGGTACCACTGGTGGGATTAGTCAGAGCTGCTCTAATCCTGATGAGTCAGCAGAAAGGAGAGAGTCTTTAATTTTGCACCATTTGGTTATATGTTGGGACTGTGCTATATGTTTACTGTCTGTTTGGTGGTTCAATAAAGTATTGCTTCACTGTTTTACCCTCACCCTGTATTGTCTGAGTAGTATTATGCCCATGGGAAAAGGAGAATGGACATTCAGTGGGATGAGCCCTGGTCCATGTGGTCTTTCTAAAGACAGACGGGCCAGCGGATGAGAGCACCCACTGACCCCTGTGTCTCCACAACTTTTAAAGTTGGAAGCCAGCAATTCTGGTAAGGTAGAAAGAGTAGTTAATAAACCCTTGTACCAGTCATTGCACTGGTTACTAGTGTTGAGCCACCCCCGTAGTGTTCGAGTTCGGTTCGGTTAGTCGAACACCCGTGTGTTCGCCGAACTGTTCGTCGAACTGTTCGTCGAACACCTTCGAACACCGTTAAAACCAATGGCAGGCAAACAAAAACACATAGAAAACACCTTCAAAGGTGTCCAAAAGCTGACAAACTGCTCAGAAGACACAACTAACACATGGAAAAGTGACAAGTACATATAGTCATGCGAAAAGAAAAGAGGTGGAGGAGTAAAAGGAGGGGGAGACACAGATATAGGCATGTCATGCCCTTCTAAAATCCAAAAAGTGAGAAGCCGACACGTTCAGTCCGCTCCTGCCCGTGCCACCTCCGTGTCGCCGGGTTTGTGCCAGAGCAACGGTAAACCCTGACGGCCAGCCCCCCTCTCCCAATACTGGTGCCTGTCCGCTGGTGGGTCGAGCGAGCCCCCCTGTGGTGGAGGCAGCTCTAAGCTTTTTAATTTAAATTGTCTCTCTAATTTGAATAAATACACTTTAAATCCATTTACAAGGATCTATTGGAGGGCAAGTCTCATGCCAGCAGCCGCGTAATTCCAGCTCCAGTAGCGTCCACTAAAGCTGCTGCAGTTAAAAAGCTTTTATAAGGATCGAGCTCGGCTGTCCACCGCAAGGCATCCTACTGCCAGTCCGAGCCCCTATGCCTTGGGGTGCCTCCTGATGCTCTTCACTGAGTATCCCGTGGTCCCGAAGCATTTCCTTTGAAAAAATGAAGTGTCCAAACTACAGGTGGTGTAGCTTGCTTAACAGCCGGGATAATCCGCTGACTAGCAGACCCTGCTACTAGGCACAAAGTATTTCCTGGGCTAGATGCAGTTAAAAATTTGTAAGTAGATACTCTCGTTGGATGCTGAGAAAGCATTCCATAGAGTCTCCTGGCACGCCATATATTATTCTCTTAAAAAGCTTGGGGTAGGGGTCTAGGGGACCCTTTTATAGCCAAAATCACGGCCCTGTATCGCAATACGTCACCTAGGCTGAAGTTAAATGGAACTGTAGCACCCTGAGGGCTCGGTTGCTACAGAGGTATTGCACCTCACCCAGAGGTGTGATATCTCACTCTCAGGTAAGGATGTAGTGTGGATCAGGACCCGACACCTGCATGCATTACACCACATTGCCGTGGGGCAGGGCGACCAATATGCCCCTGAGATGGGCACGACAGTCCCTGTCCCTGGCTGGAGTGGGGGGAGGGAACACTGAGGAAGGGGAACCCTGTAGTGCAGGAGCAGGGAGGAAGCAGTTCCTGGGTGCATTGAGAAGGGAGTATAAAAGGTGGGCACCATCTTAGTTCAGTGCAGAGAAGTCTGAGCAGAAGTGGCAGGGAGCAGGGGCTCTGCATGAGCTCTGCTCCGGAGGCGGGCCTAGTAACAGAGGCCCAGACCTGGAAGAGGGAGAAGGAAGGAAGAGGAGCGGAGAAGGTTCCAGGAACGAGGAACGAAGGGATCTCAGGGGTGCGGACGGGCGAGTCGCCACCGCACGCCCGAATATACCTGCGTGGAGGGGTCAGGCCAAAGGGGGAGACCGGTCCCCGAAACTAGTGGAGGCAGGAAACGACCCTCAGCTAGAAACAGGAGGCTCTGACATTTTATGTGGCGCAGCCCCTCGCTACACCCGCTAGGAAGGCACCACATAGGGTCAGGGAAACTGGCGCCAAGTTTACCAAGAGGAGGCCCGAGGCAGCCGGACAGAAGGGTTGGTAAGAAAGGCCAGACAAAGGACACACAAAGGGGGTCCTGTGAAGCACTCCAAAGTTATCTGGGAGTTGTCTGAGCCCCTCACCTGGTGAGCACAGTAAGACGTGGGCAGCCGTTACCTGCAGACGTGGTCTGGATAATAAGAACTGTGAGTAAAGGCCCTGGACTGCATCAATGACTCCGTGTCATTACTGCTGCTGCCCTGCACCATCACCCCCATCCTCCGCATACACTGCCCTGAGGCTATACTCCTCCCGTGGGGAGTTATGCTACGCTCTGCTGCACCCACAACACCCGCCTCAGCGGTCTGCCCTGGAGCAGCGGTTCACTCTGACCGCAATCCACGGGTGGCGTAGTCGGACATTTAAACATCAAAACCACATAAATAGTTCCGCCACTGGTTTGACCGCCCTGAGCCACGGAACCGGGTTGCCGCCACGGAGACTACAACCACCAGCATCCACCAAAAAGGGTCCGGCTCCGGGTGTCCCAAGGCCCAGGGGCTGCGTCACAACATTTTCATCACCTTTCACAATCACCAATGGGACAAGGCAGGGATGTTCTCTGCCCCCTCTCTTATACATCCTAGTGACGGAGCACCTGCTCTCATCAATTCGCCATAACCCCAATATTAGGTGGATTGAGGTGGGAGGCACCGAGTACAAGTGCTCTCTATTTGCTGATGATGTCCTAGTATATATCACTCAATCACATATATCCATCCATGCTGTTATGGCTGAAATAGATCACTTTGTTACATGGTCAAATTTTAAAATCAATGCAGCGAAGTCTGAGGCCCTCGATGTCTCCCTCCCCAAATCCATATAGGATTCCATCCAGTCCAACTTTCCCTTTGCCTGGCCCTCACAGGGTATCAAATACTTAGGAATTCCTATTCATAGAGACCTCTCCCATCTATGTTATCTTAATTTTGGGCCCTTTATTGAACGACTCCATACAGACCACGGTTGGCAAGTTAGAACTGTAAGATTCACTACGTGAACCACTGGTGTTTTGTGGAAAAGCACATGTACACTGTGTTCCAAATTATTATGCAAAAAGTGTTTAGGAGTGATAAGGGAAGAATTTGTTTGTTTGTCAGTTAAACTCATTGATGGTGATGTGTGTCAGGGCTCTTTATATCACTGTAAGCAATTGCAGACACCTGTGCTAATTAGTTTGGCAGGTGTGTCCAATGAAAGGCAAGACTACTTAAGAAGGCTGTCTCACATTATTAAGCAGCCTACATTTTCTGCCAAAATGGGAAAGAAAAAGGATGTGTCGGCTGCTGAGAAGCAACAAATTGTGGAGTGTTTAGGTCAAGGCATGACTACAATCAACATTGTGCGATGATCAGGATGAAGTCTCTTGGCAATCAAGAAGTATGTAGCTGATTCACAGTACACACGTGTGCGTGCTGATAAGGGCAAATTGAGGACTCTTTCCTACAGGCAATTACGTCAGGTTGAAAGAGCAGCAGCAAAAAAGCCTTGTCATAGCAGCAGACAAGTTTTTGAAGCTGCTTGTGCCTCCAACGTCCCCCGAACAACAAGATGCAGGGTCCTTCAGAGGTTTGCAGCTGTGCATACGCCATCCTGTCGACCTCCTCTATCCACTTCACACAAGCAGAAACGGCTCCAGTGGGCCAAACA
Organism: Phyllobates terribilis; assembly: GCF_046119375.1. NCBI lineage: Eukaryota > Metazoa > Chordata > Amphibia > Anura > Dendrobatidae > Phyllobates > Phyllobates terribilis. The sequence continues at coordinate 143,363,769 of NW_027362772.1, forward strand.
TTACATGAAGACTGATTTCAAAACGGTTTTGTTCACGGATGAGTGCCGTGCAGCGCTCGATGGTCCAGATGGATGGAGTGGAGGATGGCTGGTTGATGGACACCCCACGCAAACACAGCTACAGCGCCAACAAGGAGGAGGTGGAGTAATGTTTTGGGCTGGAATCATGGGGAGAGAGATTGTCGGCCCCTTTAGGATCCCTGAAGGCGCTAAAGATGAACTCCATAATGTATGTGGATTTTCTCAAACAGCACTTCCTGCCATGGTTCAAGAAGAAGAACCGTGTATTTCACAGCAAGATCATTTTTCTGCATGATAATGCACCATCTCATGCTGCACATAAAACATCTGCATCTCTGGCTGATATGGGCATAAAAGGGGACAAACTTATGGTGTGACCCCCATGCTCCCCTGACCTCTACCCCATTCAGAACCTTTGGAGCATCATTAAAAGGAGTGTCTATGATGGCGGGAGGCAGTTCACATCTAAGCAACAGCTCTGGGAGGGTATTCTGTCCTCATGCAAAACAATTGAAGCAGAAACCATCCAAAACCTGACAAATTCAATGGACGAGAGAGTTCAGAAGCTCCTTTCGAACAACGGGTCCGATGTGAAAATGTAACATCACCTAGAATAAAGTTTTGAGTTGAAAACTGTTTGATTTCAGTTTCTAACAACCTGCTAATGCTTATAATTTCAAAAAAGACCATTTTTTTGGTCTTTATTAAAATGAAAAGGTTGATCGAAAAGTTTGGGGGATCTAAGAGTGTGGCAACCCAGTAGTCATGATTACTTCGAATTCTGACAATATGAGGGTCATGGTGCAGGTAGTGCAGCAAGAAGGCACTTATGTGTCTTGCGCATCTCGGAGCCCCAAAATTATTTTCCGGGCTAGATGCAGCTAAAAATTATTATTAATTTTAAATCTGGTGAAGCTTTAGTATAGATGGCCTAATAGGATCAGTGCTGCACACTGCTACAAAGCCCAAATTATTTTCCAGTCAAGATACAGATAAACATGATTAGTAATTTTAAATCTGGTGGAGCTTATTATAGATGGCCTAATAGAATCAGTGCTGCACACTGCTACAAAGCCCAAATTATTTTCCAGCCAAGATACAGATAAACATGATTAGTAATTTGAGAGCTTAAAACGGTTGGTAGGGTGATTTTAACCAATAATCAAGCTTTTACTCTCCCCAGGATGACACAGGGGTAGAAAAGTCATTTCGGATCCATGATTTGTTCATCTTTATGAACGTGAGTCTGTCTACATTATCAGTGGAGAGCCGCGTGCGCTTATCTGTCAGCACACCACCAGCAGCGCTGAACACACGTTCAGACAGAACGCTGGCTGCGGGGCATGACAAGATCTCCAAGGCGTAAGTGGCTAGCTCCAGCCATTTATCCAGATTGGAAGCCCAAAAAGAGCAAGGGTCCAGTGACACAGTCGTGGCTTCAATGTTTACTTGGAGATACTCCTGTACCATCGTCTCTAGGCGTTGACTATGTGTCAGACTTCTTGTCTCCTGTGGCCTTGCAAAGGATGGGCTAAAAAAGTGGTGAAATGATTCCGCAAAATTGATGTTACCAGCAGATACTGTGGTTCTGTTACGGTTTGAGTGCTGAACACTTGACGGTCCCACGGTTGGCAAGTTGGAACTGTGAGATTCACTACGTGCACCACTGGTATTTTGTGGAAAAGCACATGTAAGATTCTGCAACAGTCTCTGCTGATACTCCTGCATGCGTGCATCCCTTTCTATGGCAGGAATAATTTCTGCAAATTTACTTTTGTACCGGGGATCTAACAGTGTGGCAACCCAGTAGTCAGGATTATTTCTAATTCTCACAATTCGAGGGTCATGTTGCAGGTAGTGCAGCAAGAAGGCACTCATGTGTGTTGCGCATCCAGGAGCACCAAGTCCCTGTTGTGTTGGTGGCGAGGTAACAATCATGCTTCCTTCCTCTGTCCTCTCCCCCCAACCTCGCACAACAGAAATGTGATCAAGGTCTCCCTCATCTGATGAGTCTTCCATCAGTTCGTCCTCCACTTCTTCCTGGGCTCCTGCACCTTCCTCACTAGTTTGGCTGCTACAATGCGCCCTGGTAAAACCATCTCCCCCACCCTCACATGCCTGCCGCCTTGGTGCTGCTGACCGTCTGGACCTTGCAGATGTTAGCCCTTCCGCATACAACTCCTCCTCTACTTCCTCCACTTCCTCTTGTGCCACCACCTGACTCCGAATTCTGTTTAACATGTGCTCCAGCATGTAAATCACCGGAATAGTCATGCTGATAATGGCATCGTCAGCACTAAACATCTTCGTCGCCATTTCAAAACTGTGCAGAAGGGTGCATAGGTCCCTGATCTGAGACCACTCCTCCAGCGTGATTTGCCCCACCTCTGGATCTCGTTGGCCCAGGCTATACGTCAGAACGTATTGCACCAGGGCTTGTCGGTGCTGCCACAGTCGCTGCAACATGTGCAGAGTTGAATTCCACCGGGTAGGCACATCGCATTTTAGCCGGTGAAGTGGCAGGCCCAACGACTTCTGTAGAGATGTAAGTCGCTGAGCTGCGGGATGCGAACGGCGAAAGTGAGTACACAGCGACCGTGCCCTCTGCAGAAGGCCATCTAGTCTGGGATAGTGGGCTAAAAATTGCTGGACAACCAGGTTCAACACGTGAGCCATACAAGGCACGTGTGTGACATTGCCCCGGCAAAGGGCCGCACCCAGGTTTGCAGCATTGTCGCACACGGCCTTCCCTGGTTTCAGGTCCAGTGGAGACAACCATTCATGAAATTGGTTCTCCAGAGCTGACCACAACTCCTAAGCTGTGTGACTCACATTTCCCAGACATTTCAATGCAAAAACCACCTGATGACATTGAGCCCTACTGCCAGCATAGTAAGGAGGTGTGCAGGATCCCTTCTGCGCAGTTAGAAAGCTTGTGGCATGACCAGACAGGCTTTGGGTGCAGGTGGAAGACCGAGAGGAGGTTGAGGAGGCAGAAGCAGTGGAGGAACTTTGACATAAAGAGGATTGACGCACAACTCGTGGGGACGGCAAGACTTGGACAGCAGCCCCTTGTCCTGCTGTCACCATAGTTACCCAGTGCCCAGTCAGCGACATGTAACGCCCCTGTCCATGCCTACTCGTCCAAGTGTCTGTGGTGAAATGCACCCTGTCACACACAGAGTTTCTCAAAGAAGCGGTGATGTTGTGTGCGACATGCTGGTGGAGCGCAGGCACACCTTTCTTTGAGAAGTAGTGCCGACTGGGCATCTGGTACTGGGGCACTGCGACGGACATAAGGTCTCGAAAATCCTCTGTGTCCACCAGGCGGAAAGGCAGCATTTCTGTAGCCAAGAACTTGCAGATGGTGAAATTCAACCTCTTAGCTTTCGCATGGCTAGGAGGAAATGGTCTTTTACTTGTCCACATCTGAGGGACCGAGGGCTGGCTATTGTGCTTAGACGGGGTTGATAAGGGTGTCCCCGGCAAACTGCCGGTCTGTGAGGAAGATGCAGGCGGACATGTTAGGTTGCCTTGATCCAAAGGTGGTGCTATCGATGTCGGACAGCGCTCAACACCAGCTGGTGTTACCACCTCCAAAGAAAATGATGACCTGCCAATCACGCTGGCTGTTGCGGGTAAAGAGGTGGCAGGTCTGCGCCCCAAAACAGGTGTGACTGCTGTCCCCTCAGTCACAGAGGATGAAGAGGCCGCGGATGCACAAGATATGGCAGACGGTGGTTGGCCCGGCCGGCTAGGCCGCATTGTAGCACACTGAGCTTCCCACTGCAACTTATGCTTCATGTCCATGTGCCGGTTCATGCATGAAGTACTCAAACTATGTATTTTTTGGCCTCTACTTAGCTTTTGCTGACAAATGTTACAGATAACACGAGTTGGGTCATCTTTATCGATCTGAAAAAATGCCCAGGCTATGCAAGGCTTAGCACCCATGCGACCTGAAGAGCCACCACAACTTGTGGTGAGAGGCAGAGTTGTGTTTGAGGATGCAGTTGTTGACGTGCTTCCAGTACTACGTCTCTGTCCAGGAAGGCGCAACCTGACCTCGTCGTCACTAGCATCTTCCTCCACCTCCTCTGCTGACCTCATCTCTTGACTGACTGTGGGTTGACAGTAAGTGGGATCTCCAACCTCATCATCATCACCCTGTGCGTTATTACACCCGTCGTCCTCAGAGCCAACCTGTTCCTGCCCTGACAAAAAACTAAAGTTGTCACTCCAATCAGGTATTTGAGCCTTATCATCGTCTTCCTCATTGTCTCCACCAACAGGAGTTACAGTTTGGGAATGAGGGTCTACATTATGGTCAGAACCTTCTGCGTCTGGTCCTTTATCCGACTCATAAAGATTCTGGGCATCAGTGCAGATCATTTCCTCGTCTGGATTCACAGAAGCGCTGGAGTCGACCTCTGATTCCCAGGCTATAGTATGAGTAAACAGCTCTGCAAACTCAACCATCTGTTCTACCTCATACTCAGACGGGCAGCTGGAGATTTGGGAGCTGTGAGGAAGCAAGTGCGATTGGGGTGACACCTTTGAGGACTGGAGTATTTGTGATGTTGAAGTTGATGTGGAGGAGAGCCCACTTAAAGGAGCACTTGATATCCGTTGAAGCACCTGCTGTTTTTGTGCCTCATCTGGAATTTGTAGCGATTGGCGTGGCCGTAAGAAAGGGATCTTATCACATTGTCCGCTAAAAGAAGTAGACATTTTAGTTTGGCTGGAAGATGGTCTTTCTTCTGCAGATGTTACTGTTGCTTTAACACCTACCCCACGGACACAACCTTTTTTCCCCTTCCCAACACGCCTATTCCCCTTTCCACCAGCAGCAGGACTTTTTCCACTCATTTTGGTGGTTAACTAATTAACAACTCTGGAGTTGTTTGCACAAAAAAACAATGGATGGGAACCGAGCAGAGCTGAGTGGCCAAACTGTGGTATTAGGCCAAAACTATTGGCTGGGTTAGATGCAGAAAAAAATTATATTCAATTTGCAACCTGATGGAGGTCAGTATAGATGGACTAATAGAGAAAGTCCCACACACTGCTAGAAGGCCAAATATTTTTTCAGAGCTAGATGCAGAAAAAAATATATTCAGTTTGCAACCTGATGGAGGTCTGTATAGATGGATTAATAGAACAAGTCCCACACACAGCTAGAAGCCCAATATTTTTTCAGAGGTAGATGCAGAAAAAAATATATTCAGTTTGCAACCTGATGGAGGTCAGTATAGATGGACTAATACAACAAGTCCCACACACAGCTAGAAGCCCAATATGTTTTCAGAGTTAGATGCAGAAAAAAATATATTCAGTTTGCAACCTGATGGAGGTCTGTATAGATGGATTAATAGAACAAGTCCCACACACAGCTAGAAGCCCAATATTTTTTCAGAGGTAGATGCAGAAAAAAATATATTCAGTTTGCAACCTGATGGAGGTCAGTATAGATGGACTAATACAACAAGTCCCACACACAGCTAGAAGCCCAATATTTTTTCAGAGGTAGATGCAGAAAAAAATATATTCAGTTTGCAACCTGATGGATGTCTGTATAGATGGATTAATAGAACAAGTCCCACACACAGCTAGAAGCCCAATATTTTTTCAGAGGTAGATGCAGAAAAAAATATATTCAGTTTGCAACCTGATGGAGGTCTGTATAGATGGATTAATAGAACAAGTCCCACACACAGCTAGAAGCCCAATATTTTTTCAGAGGTAAATGCAGAAAAAAATATATTCAGTTTGCAACCTGATGGAGGTCAGTATAGATGGACTAATACAACAAGTCCCACACACAGCTAGAAGCCCAATATTTTTTCAGAGGTAGATGCAGAAAAAAATATATTCAGTTTAAACCTGATGGAGGTCTGTATAGATGGACTAATACAACAAGTCCCACACACAGCTAGAAGCCCAATATTTTTTCAGAGGTAGATGCAGAAAAAAATATATTCAGTTTGCAACCTGATGGAGGTCAGTATAGATGGACTAATACCACAAGTCCCACACACAGCTAGAAGCCCAATATTTTTTCAGAGGTAGATGCAGAAAAAAATATATTCAGTTTGCAACCTGATGGAGGTCTGTATAGATGGATTAATAGAACAAGTCCCACACACAGCTAGAAGCCCAATATTTTTTCAGAGGTAGATGAAGAAAAAAGTATATGCAGTTTGCAACCTGATGGAGGTCTGTATAGATGGACTAATAGAATGATGCTATGCCCAAAAGATTTTACTTCACTAGGTGCAGTAAAAAAATTGGTATTCTATACACAGGTGGTATATCTTGCAACACAGATAGGCTACTCCACTGACTAACACACTCTGCAATAGGCCATAAAGGATTAGCTTTGCTAGATTCAGCCAAATGCTGTGAAAAAAACTTGCACAGCACTGGCACAGACCTGCCTGGCAAAAACTGATAGGAACTGATGTAACCTAGTCCTGAAAAGGACTCCAATTACAATTAGTCTTTACTCCCACAATCTATCTATTTAAGAGCACAGACCTGCCTGATAAAAGTCGTAGGAAATGCTGTAACCTAGTCCTTAAAAGGACTGCAATCACAACTATTCCCTACTCCCAAGCTATCTGTAGATTTGTGCGAAAATTGGCTTGAAATTAACAAGGTATAGCGCACACAGCAACAGCGGTGCCGTCTAACACGCAGCTGCAGCAGTGAGAAAATGGTGGCGACGGGGAAAATGGCTTGGTCTTATAGGGCAAGGACATGTGACATACACTGCCAATGACACTTGCCCTTGCTTGTGTGAAAAAAAGCACTTCGCTCCGTGTGTGCGCTGCTGATAGGCTGACAGATTGCACCTCCCCACTGTAAATGCGGGAAAGAGAAAAAAAAATGAAGATCTTCATTGTTCCTGCAGAGATCCATCCCCTGCCCCTCCCCCCACCCCGCTGTACACTCAAACTGCGTATTAACATTAATTTTCATCATTACTGAGAAAAAATCCAGTTATGATTTTGGTGCACGAACAGTTATCGAACATAACCTCGAACAGCCGAATTTTTCTCAAATTGTTCGTGTTCGCCGAACGGCTCGAACACCGCCCAAAACAGCTCGAATTTGAGATTGGCGAACAGTTCGAGTAGAACAACGCTCATCTCTACTGGTTACCCATCCATTACAGAATACAATATAAATTTATCTCTCTCTCTCATCCACAACGTTCTCCACCATTCTACACTGCCCTATATCTCCTCCCTTATCTCTATCACCCAATCTGTGCTCTTCATTCTTCAACTGATCTAAGACTAACATCCATAATTTATACCTCTCATTTTGCTTCCAAGACCTCTCTTGTGCTGCACCAGTTTTTTGGAATGCAATACCCCAGACGATACAACTCATACCTAGCCCCCACATTTTAAAGTGTGCTTTAAACACAAATCTTTTTAGACTGGCCTATCACCTTACGTCATTATTCTAATTGTTCCCTGTTCCCTCTTCTAAGTTTTCATCACAATATGGTCTCTGTTACATATCCACATTCTTCATTCACCCAATAGCACTTGGAAAATGTTCTTAGCAAGATGATGGCTGGTGACTGGATTATGCAGCTTTGTATTATAACCCCTATTTATTATAATGATGACTGGACCATAAAGTACGTGACAAGCAAGTTCTCCCTATTGTGTCCCCCTCATCTCCTTATAGACTGTAAACTTGTGTGCAGGACCCTCACTCCGCCAGTAACTGGTGAACCATGTGTTACTTGGTAATTTTTTTGTCTGTACACGATCCCACTTAATTGTAAAGTGCTGCGAAATATTTTGGCGCAATATAAATAAAATTATTATTATTATTAACCCTATTAACCACCAATATATCTTTTTACTTACTTGAGATATAAGAGACTAGTATCCCACTACGGGTGAAAATACAGCAGCTGTCAGCTGTATACTATAGCTAACAACTTGCTGCATCAGTCACGATCAGTGTTGGCATCGACTATGGCGTTTAACCCCTTAAATTCTGTTATTAATAATAACTACAGCATCTAGATGGTTAACCGAGTGTGGGGGCTCCCTCTTTAACCCTATCGGCACCTTGAGATCATGATCATGTGGTCCTGATGTTTGCCATAGCAGTTCACGGCCAAATTATGGCCTTAGAGTCTGCCGGCTATAGCAGCCTGTTCAGAAATTATCAACATTTAGATAAAAATATCTAAAATAAATTTCTTCATTCCTGTTACGCCACTTTGCATTAATTTCTGAAAAGCACCTGAAGGGTTATTAAACTGCAAGAAAGCAATTTTGAATATGTTGAGGGGTGCTGTTTTTAAAATGGTATCACTTTTGGAGGTTACCAATATACAGGACCCCAAAAGTCACTTCAAAACTTAATAGATCCCTAAAAAATACATTTTGAAAATTTCCTTGAAAAAATGAAAAATTACTGCTACATTTTTAAATTTTTTAAAATGCTAACAAAATAAAACATTTTACAAATGGCGCTGATGTACAGCAGACATGAGGGAAATGTTATTTATTAATGTCTTTGTGTGGTATGACTATCTGTATTTAAGGGATAATCATTCAAAGTTTGAAAATTTCTAAAGTTTTGAAATTTTTGTAAAATTTTTTGATATTTTTATAAATAAACACAAAACATGACGACCTAAATTTACCGTTATCATAAAGTATAATGGGTCATGAAAAAAACATCTCAAAATCAATGGGATATGGCTCAGTGGTTAGCACTGCAGCCTTGCAGTGCTGGGGTCCTGGGTTCAAATCCCACCAAGGACAACATCTGCAAGGAGTTTGTATGTTCTCCTGGTGTCTGCGTGGGTTTCCTCTGGATTCTCTGGCTTCATCCCACACTCTAAAGACATACTGATAGGGAATCCAGATTGTGATCCCCAATGAGGACAGTTCCGATAATGTCTGTAAAGTGCTGTGGAATTAATGGTGCTATATAAGTGAGTAAAATAAATAAAAAATAAATATGTTGAAGCATTCCAGAGTTATTGCTACATAAAGTGACACTGGTCAGATTTAGAAAAATTGGGACAGTCACTAAGGGGTTAAAATAATGAGCAAGTTGAACAGCCCAGATGCGATTGAGAGACATTGCAGGGCTCTATCATGGGGAGTTTTTTAATCTTATTTAGACCTTCATTTCCATCAGTCATTTTATCTTCTTGTGACTGGATCATGTTCTTCCTGTATTCTCTTTCTTCTCAAATTTGGCCAGAATTCCTGAGCTTGTTTTCTTGCTGTCCATAGTGGATTTTTTGTATTATTTTTATAGACAAATTTTTACATTTAAAGAGGATTCATAATCCCTCTATCTTTACCAAGAGTCGGTCTGTATTGTATCACTTGCAGATCTTAAGAATTGTTCCACTTTTTTGGATGTTGTAGGGTCCATTGTTAATCTGTCTCGACTGCAGTGCCTTTCCCATTTTAATGCAAACTTTGGTCAGATCTTTCCATTAAATCCCAATGTCTATTTGTGTCTCAAACCTTATTCAGAAGCAATCAAGTAAAGTTTCTAGCCCCATACGATTAAAAAACATCACAAAGTCATGCTAGTGATGTTAGATTTAACACACGTATGCATTAAACTGTCTGGGAATGTTTAATCCTCGGTGATAATAACGAAGTTGGATTGTAATGGCTTCGTTTGTTATTAATGTAGATGTCACAAGTACTTCGTCTCTGAATTTTTTCACAGACACTTCACTCAGCAATAACAGGAATTTGTCATTAGGAGATGGTTGCCTTGTAATTGTGATAGCATTGTTAATCTCTTTCAAGTGCACAGGTTACAAGCCCCGGACTCTGCTCCTTCTACCTTGAATGAAAATTGGAAACGTAATCTAAAGATTCACTTTTTTTTAAGGTCTCATATGACTGAGCTTGTGGTTACATCAGATTGAGTTGTTTTCATTATTCAGACGTTTATAGTGGCATCTGGACTGCAGTAGAAGCAGAGTTGGATGTAAATGGATATAATGAGTTGAATACACTTAGGACACATATTTTAGGTTTCCAGTAAAAACCTTTACACAGTCATTCTGAAATAGCTGGTTGGTATGTAAAACTAAATTAAAAGTAAATATTAGGATCCATCAGTGGTATATGGTTTAGATCAGAGGTTCCAGCTTTTTTTTTGTAGCAAGAGTAGCATAGCGTCCAACAATATTTTTGCAGGTAAAAGGTGCAAAACCCTGAGCCAATAAAGTCGTTCATAGAGAATTCCCCTGTTTGCACGAATTTTCCAGGGCAAATTGCAGTGAAGCTATTTTCAGAGAATTGAATGTCCCTTGTAATAAATGTAAGAAGTAGTGATGATCGAGTATGTTTCATTAACCCTTTCTGGCGAGCACGCTCGGTTTTTATTATAATAATTAAAAAGTAGAGTGCTAAATGCCCATATGGTATGTAATTCACACCGTGAATATAAAATAGATAGTATAAAGGTACAAAACGTTGAACCTAAATTATGCCAGGTATAGACCTAATCATAAAGCATAATAGAAGCATCTATAATGAACAAAGCTCCAACAATCAAACCTTACTAGGTCAAACAAAGGTATGAATCCCCCAAAAGGTGCTTGGCTATAAAATCCAGATCCCGCATTAGTCCTTTAAATCCATACTAGGCATTAGTATGGATTTAAAGGACTAATGCGGGATCTGCACCATGATGGAACTACATCCCCTGATGAAGGATTGAAACGTTGGGATGTTCCGTGGATCAGCTTATCACCCTTAATATAGGGGGAATATTAAGAAAGACCCCGGGTGAGATTATTCCAGTACTCATGTGAGGATATAATTCCTGGATGGTAATAGAAGGCTCCTCATATGTATGGTTTGATTTATACAAACATACCTGCTGCTTTGATAATTGCTTGATATGTTATTAATAGTGGTTGCATGCGTATTTAGGTATGATCACCAAATCTACTGTTATACATATTAAAAAACCTGAAGGTGTGAACTGGAACATAAATTGATGTGCATGCAAAATGTAAATGCATGTTCACACAAGGCCATTAAACAAAGAGAAACCAAAGACAAGAAAAATACCCAAATGATTAAAAGTAAATATATAAATCGCACAGTGCAAAAATAATAATAAATAATAAAGGGTATTTAGTTAACATAATTTTGATCAAAATAATGTAAAAGCTGTCCCGCCACGTCATGGCATCCCATGTGGGACAGTCCTAACTCTAATATTAAAAACCTTACCATTTGTCAAGTGACATACATATGGACAAGGACAGAGAGACTGGATCCCTGGTGCAAGCATAAAACCGAGGCAGGAACAGCGTCCCAGCCCAGACAAAGGGCGGCCACACCCTTTTATATGCACTCAAGCATACTAACTGCAAAGAAAAAACATGAAGGTGTGAACGGGAACATAAATTGATGTGCATGCAAAATGTAAATGCATGTTCACACAAGGCCATTAAACAAAGAGAAACCAAAGACAAGAAAAATGCCCAAATGATTAAAAGTAAATATATAAATCGCACAGTGCAAAAATAATAATAAATAATAAAGGGTATTTAGTTAACATAATATTGATCAAAATAATGTAAAAGCTGTACCGCCACGTCACGGCATCCCTTGTGGGACAGTCCTAACTCTAATATTAAAAATGGTAAGGTTTTTAATATTAGAGTTAGGACTGTCCCACAAGGGATGCCGTGACGTGGCGGGACAGCTTTTACATTATTTTGATCCAAATTATGTTAACTAAATACCCTTTATTATTTATTATTATTTTTGCACTGTGCGATTTATATATTTACTTTTAATCATTTGGGTATTTTTCTTGTTTTTGGTTTCTCTTTGTTTAATGGCCTTGTGTGAACATGCAATTACATTTTGCATGCACATCAATTTATGTTCCAGTTCACACCTTCAGGTTTTTTCTTTGCAGTTAGTATGCTTGAGTGCATATAAAAGGGTGTGGCCGCCCTTTGTCTGGGCTGGGACGCTGATCCTGCCTCGGTTTTATGCTTGCACCAGGGATCCAGTCTCTCTGTCCTTGTCCATATGTATGTCACTTGACAAATGGTAAGGTTTTTAATATTAGAGTTAGGACTGTCCCACAAGGGATGCCGTGACGTGGCGGGACAGCTTTTACATTATTTTGATCAAAATTATGTTAACTAAATACCCTTTATTATTTATTATTATTTTTGCACTGTGCGATTTATATATTTACTTTTAATCATTTGGGTATTTTTCTTGTCTTTGGTTTCTCTTTGTTTAATGGCCTTGTGTGAACATGCATTTACATTTTGCATGCACATCAATTTATGTTCCAGTTCACACCTTCAGGTTTTTTCTTTGCAGTTAGTATGCTTGAGTGCATATAAAAGGGTGTGGCCGCCCTTTTTTCTGGGCTGGGACGCTGATCCTGCCTTGGTTTATGCTTGCACCAGGGATCCAGTCTCTCTGTCCTTGTCCATATGTATGTCACTTGACAAATGGTAAGGTTTTTAATATTAGAGTTAGGACTGTCCCACAAGGGATGCCGTGACGTGGCGGGACAGCTTTTTCATTATTTTGATCAAAATTATGTTAACTAAATACCCTTTATTATTTATTATTATTTTTGCACTGTCCGATTTATATATTTACTTTTAATCATTTGGGTATTTTTCTTGTCTTTGGTTTCTCTTTGTTTAATGGCCTTGTGTGAACATGCATTTACATTTTGCATGCACATCAATTTATGTTCCAGTTCACACCTTCAGGTTTTTTCTTTGCAGTTAGTATGCTTGAGTGCATATAAAAGGGTGTGGCCGCCCTTTTTTCTGGGCTGGGACGCTGATCCTGCCTCGGTTTTATGCTTGCACCAGGGATCCAGTCTCTCTGTCCTTGTCCATATGTATGTCACTTGACAAATGGTAAGGTTTTTAATATTAGAGTTAGGACTGTCCCACAAGGGATGCCGTGACGTGGCGGGACAGCTTTTTCATTATTTTGATCAAAATTATGTTAACTAAATACCCTTTATTATTTATTATTATTTTTGCACTGTGCGATTTATATATTTACTTTTAATCATTTGGGTATTTTTCTTGTCTTTGGTTTCTCTTTGTTTAATGGCCTTGTGTGAACATGCATTTACATTTTGCATGCACATCAATTTATGTTCCAGTTCACACCTTCAGGTTTTTTCTTTGCAGTTAGTATGCTTGAGTGCATATAAAAGGGTGTGGCCGCCCTTTGTCTGGGTATTTTTCTTGTCTTTGGTTTCTCTTTGTTATACATATTAGTAAATTCAGCGGGTATCACTGCTGATATTTACTTTGGCTAGTATTGCCGTTGTAGGGGCTTCTGGATTTTACAGCCAAGCACCTTTTGGGGGATTCATACCTTTGTTTGACCTAGTAAGGTTTGATTGTTGGAGCTTTGTTCATTATAGATGCTTCTATTACGCTTAATGATTAGGTCTATACCTGGCATAATTTAGATTCAACGTTTTGTACCTTTATATTATCTATTTTACAGTTGTATGAAAAAGTTTGGGCACCCCTATTAATCTTAAGCTTAATGCTTTATAAAAATTGGTGTTTTTGCAACAGCTATTTAAGTTTGATATATGTAATAACTGTTGGACACAGTAATGTTTCTGCCTTGAAATGAGGTTTATTGTACTAACAGAAAATGTGCTATCTGCATTCAAACAAAATTTGACAGGTGCATAACTATGGGCACCTCACTAGAAAAGTGACATTAATATTTAGTAGATCCTCCTTTTGCAAAAATAACAGCCTCTAGTCGCTTCCTGTAGCTTTTAATAAGTTCCTGGATCCTGGATGAAGGTTTTTTGACCATTCCTCTATACAAAACAATTCCAGTTCAGTTAAGTTTGATGGTCGCCGAGCATGGACAGCCCTCTTCAAATGATCCCACAGATGTTCAATGATATTCAGGTCTGGGGACTGGGATGGCCATTCCAGAACATTGTAATTGTTCCTCTGCATGAATGCCTGAGTAGATTTGGAGCGGTGTTTTGGATCATTGTCTTGCTGAAAGATCCATCCCCTGCGTAACTTCAACTTTGTCACTGATTCTTGAACATTATGGTCAAGAATCTGCTGATACTGAGTGGAATCCATGCGTCCCTCAACTTTAACAAGATTCCCGGTGCCAGCATTGGCCACACAGCCCCAAAGCATGATGGAACCTCCACCAAATTTTACTGTGGGTAGCAAGTGTTTTTCTTGGAATGCTGTGTTTTTCTGCCACCATGCATAACGCCTTTTTGTATGACAAAACAACTCAATCTTGGTTTCATCAGTCCACAGGACCTTCTTCCAAAAAGAAATTGGCTTCTCCAAATGTACTTTTGCATACCTCAGACGACTCTGTTTGTGGCGTGCTTGCAGAAACGGCTTCTTTCGCATCACTCTCCCATACAGCTTCTCCTTGTGCAAAGTGCGTTGTATAGTTGACCGATGCACAGTGACACCATCTGCAGCAAGTTGATGCTGCAGCTCTCTGGAGGTGGTCTGAGGATTGTCCTTGACTGATCTCACCATTCTTCTTCACTGCCTTTCTGATGTTTTTTTTGGCCTGCCACTTCTGGCCTTAACAAGAACTTTCCATGTGTTCTTCCATTTCCTTACTATGTTCCTCACAGTGGAAACTGACAGGTTAAATCTCTGAGACAGCTTTTTGTATCCTTCCCCTGAACAACTATGTTGAATAATCTTTGTTTTCAGATCATTTGACAGTTGTTTTGAGGAGCCCATGATGCCACTCTTCAGAGGAGATTCAAACAGGAGAACAACTTTCAATTGGCCACTTTAAGTAGCTTTTCTCGTGATTGCATACACCTGGCTATGAAGTTCAAAGCTCAATGAGGTTACAAAACCAAAAAAAGTGCTTTAGTAAGTCAGTAAAAAGTAGGTAGGAGTATTTAAAACAAGAAAATGATAAGGGTACCCATACTTATGCACCTGTCAAATTTTGTTTGATTGCAGATTGCACATTTTCTGTTAGCACAATAACCCTCATTTCAAGGCAGAAACATTACTGTGTCCAACAGTTATTACATATATCAAACTGAAATAGCTGTTGCAAAAACACCAATTTTTATAAAACATTAAGCTTAAGATTAATAGGGGTGCCCAAACTTTTTCATATAACTGTATATTCACGGTGTGAATTACATATCATATGGGCATTTAGCACTATACTTTTTAATTATTATAATAAAAGTTATATTTTAAATATACCTATTTGCTGTATCGATGCGGTAATAATTTATATGCTCTCAGCCTATGCTCATTTATATGAGTTTTAAAGGCCCAAAATGGATGCCAATTACATAGGGAGCACCCACTAGACCACTTAAACCAATAGTGAAATTAGGAAGGGGGGGGGGAGTTCAACTGGCAATTTCAAATTGATTAAAGTTAGAGGAAAAAAACATACTTATTAATGATAAAATGTGAACAGATGAATAGAAAACAAATAATTGAAATGTAGGATAAGAACCAAGGAGGGGGCAGTGAATAGAAGCCAGAGAGTAATATTTAACAGAGGAGTCTTGGGGTACTATTACAGAAACTATAAAAGATAAGGGCATTAAAAGCACAGACCATTTTAGAATTTTATACCCTAGGGATAGGTGGTCAGATCACAAAATTCATCATTATATATATATATAGAGGATAAAAAAGCCTACATCTGATTGTGATATTCTACAGCAGTGCTGAAAAACATTGAAAATGGGAGTGGTCATCTCAGTCTGCAAATGATACTAAAGAGATAGGGAGCTGCTGGATCTTCAGAATTAGTAGGACTGTCAACTGATTGAACTGAAACAAATTGTATTAATAGCACATTAATAACACATTATTTTTATTTAAAGTTTGTGGTCAGAGAAAGAATGTTTCCTGGCTTGTGAGATTGACAATTATTAAGTTATATTGTTTTAATATTTTTCTGCTTTATTTTATAAATTATAAAAAAAATAAAAATCTCTACACAAAAAAATGTAAATGCAACTATCAAACTCACAAACTGTATGTTACATTTTTTCAAACTTCCTTGTAATAGTCCAATATTATTCCAGTACACAACATCCAAATATAGCAGCCTGCTAGATATCTCCTTGCCTGGCCAGTCATTTTTATACAGTGTTATTTCTACCATGGTCACTGCACAGCCATGCCAGCCACACTTCTTATGGATGTCCACTGTGTTTTAATTGTGCTATACTGTACAGATGCTTCCATGGCTGCTATTGCTGGTCTTACAGTGCAAGACATCTCCTTGCTTTATTTTTCAACCATTCAGTGTCTGCGGCAGCTACTGCCGCTAGATGCCCACACACATCGACTGCGCTTGTCCAGTGTGTTGTATAGCTATATTAACATGCTGCTGGGAAGCATACTCTTTTCAGGGTACACAAGCATGATATGGGTCTCAAAATAGGAATACTTTTTTAAAGGAAATCCTTTGCTTCTTCATTTTGAAAACAGCTAACATTTACCTGTTTGCTAAATAAAGAGATCATTTTTGCATGGCTTAGAAAAAGCTAATATAATTGTTTAGTCATTTTGAGAATTTGCAGATCCCCCAAAATGGATATGTTTTGCACTCCAAGTTGAGAAGCCACTACTTCTTCAATTTCAAAATTGCACTCCTGTTTCTGGCCCTAAATAAAGGGATAATTTGTAGTGATGAGCGAGTATGTTCTGGGAACCCTCTCTGTTGTCTGTTTGACAACTTTAATACATGTGAGGAATGTGTAAGAAACAGACATTCCTTACATGTACTAAAGCTGTCAAACAGTCGCAAATCATGCACACGGGAGTGATTCAAACATAACACTGAGCAGCTGTAACTACTCGGTGCTCGGCCCAAGCATACTCGCTGAAAGGGTTAACAGAACATACTCGCTCATCACTAATAATTTTTCAAAGTCTAATGAAACAGCTATCATCCCCTAATTTAGCAAAGAACAAATCTTCTAATATTCCCCAAGCAGAGATTATCTTTGTGCCACACCTTCATCCACTTTCACTGCCTATGTATAAATACCAGCAAGGCAGGCATCTACCTGAAAGTGGGATAATTTTTGGATCATTTTTACAATTTAACTTGCCTAAAACTTCTGTTATAGCTGTGTGTCGTTAAATAGGCTGTTGGTTATCATTGGTTGCCATCCATTTTTCCTAGCCAAATAGATTGAGGACTTGGCTATGTTTTCATTAAAGAGCACAAATGGGGTTCAATACAGCCTTAGGAGACCTCCAAATGTTATAAGCTTCTTATCTGAGTGATTACAGTCTTTGTCATATTAAGATTCACTGAAAATGTATACACCGCAAATTAATTTTTTTCAAGAAAATTCGGTGAAGTTGACAAATTCGAATTTCAAAAGATTCGCTCATCTCTAATTAGCACATATTATGGCTCCCTGAACTGATTGCATTTGAAGTTGTTCCAAATTACTGTTTTTCACTAGTCTCTAATTTTGAGCAGAATAATCATCGAAAAAACAAGTACTATATATATAATGTAGGAAAGATATAGGATTTGCTTTATTTAGATTAAGCCATTCCTTGTTGATTTTAGATGATGCTGTAACTTAGCTTTTAGCACTAATTTCTTCAAGAACCTCTTAGAGACTTTCAGAATGTCTTAGTGGCAGAGCAAAGGTTACATGTAACATTTTATAGCAACTTTCAATTGTTTTTCCCTTAGTGTAATGAATGGGAACTTTTAGTGGCATGATTCACTGCTATAGACTTCATCGCATAGAAGATGACAATTAAGACAGCTAGTGTTATGAAGTAATGGAAAGTTGTAGTGCATTAAAAGTTATCCCATCCATAAGAGAACATTTAAGTCAATTATAGTTCTTGAGTGCATGTGAGGGCGGCTTCTGTAGACCTTTAATTATCTTAATCTGTCCAGCTTTGGTTAAATCTCTTGGTGAGTTAGAATCTGTTTTTAGAAGACATCGAAAAGGCTGATTACGTTGCAGTTATATTACTTCAAAGTGTAAAAAATGAAGATGATTTAGTTTTTCAGAGCAAATAGAGAACTGCATTAGCGGATTTGAGTTTGGCAGCAAAATGGGGCAAGTGGCAAAGTTCAGTGAAATGCAAACGATACTGGATTGAACATTAACGTAAACTTTGCTGCACACTTTTTGTGACAAGTGGAAACTGGATGGTGAGTAGTGTTGAGCCACCCCCGTAGTGTTCGAGTTCGGTTCGTCGAACTGTTCGTCTAACACCTTCGAACACCATTAAAACCAATGGCAGGCAAACAAAAACACATAGAAACACATAGAAAACACCATCAAAGGTGTCCAAAAGCTGACAAACTGCTCAGAAGACACAACTAACACATGGAAAAGTGACAAGTACATATAGTCATGCGAAAAGAAAAGAGGTGGAGGAGTAAAAGGAGGGGGAGACACAAATATAGGCATGTCATGCCCTTCTAAAATCCAAAAAGTGAGAAGCCGACACGTTCAGTCCGCTCCTGCCCGTGCCACCTCCGTGTCGCCGGGTTTGTGCCAGAGCCGCGGTGAACCCTGACGGCCAGCCCCCCTCTCCCAATACTGGTGCCTGTCCGCTGGTGGGTCGAGCGAGCCCCCCTGTGGTGGAGGCAGCTCTAAGCTTTTTAATTTAAATTGTCTCTCTAATTTGAATGAATACACTTTAAATCCATTTACAAGGATCTATTGGAGGGCAAGTCTCATGCCAGCAGCCGCGTAATTCCAGCTCCAGTAGCGTCCACTAAAGCTGCTGCAGTTAAGAAGCTTTTATAAGGATCGAGCTCGGCTGTCCACCGCAAGGCATCCCACTGCCAGTCCCAGCCCCTATGACTTGGGGTGCCTCC
Organism: Phyllobates terribilis; assembly: GCF_046119375.1. Taxonomy (NCBI): domain Eukaryota; kingdom Metazoa; phylum Chordata; class Amphibia; order Anura; family Dendrobatidae; genus Phyllobates; species Phyllobates terribilis. The sequence continues at coordinate 143,382,689 of NW_027362772.1, forward strand.
TGATGCTCTTCACTGAGTATCCCGTGGTCCCGTAGCATTTCCTTTGAAAAAATTAAGTGTCCAAACTACAGGTGGTGTAGCTTGCTTAGAAGCCGGGATAATCCGCTGACTAGCAGACACTGCTACTAGGCACAAAGTATTTCCTGGGCTAGATGCAGTTAAAAATTTGTAATTAGATACTCTCGTTGGATGCTGAGAAAGCATTCCATAGAGTCTCCTGGCACGCCATATATGATTCTCTTAAAAAGCTTGGGGTAGGGGTCTAGGGGACCCTTTTATAGCCAAAATCACGGCCCTGTATCACAATACGTCACCTAGGCTGAAGATGAATGGAACTGTAGCACCCTGAGGGCTCGGTTGCTACAGAGGTATTGCACCTCACCCAGAGGTGTGATATCTCACTCTCAGGTAAGGATGGAGTGTGGATCAGGACCCGACACCTGCATGCATTACACCATATTGCCGTGGGGCAGGGCGACCAATATGCCTCTGAGATGGGCACGACAGTCCCTGTCCCTGGCTGGAGTGGGGGGAGGGAACACTGAGGAAGGGGAACCCTGTAGTGCAGGAGCAGGGAGGAAGCAGTTCCTGGGTGCATTGAGAAGGGAGTATAAAAGGTGGGCACCATCTTAGTTCAGTGCAGAGAAGTCTGAGCAGAAGTGGCAGGGAGCAGGGACTCTGCAAGAGCTCTGCTCCGGAGGCGGGCCTAGTAACAGAGGCCCAGGCCTGGAAGAGGGAGAAGGAAGGAAGAGGAGAGGAGAAGGCTCCAGGAACGAGGAATGAAGGGATCCCAAGGGTGCGGACGGGCGAGTCGCCACCGCACGCCCGAATCCACCTGCGTGGAGGGGTCAGGCCAAAGGGGGAGACCGGTCCCCGAAACTAGTGGAGGCAGGAAACGACCCTCAGCTAGAAACCAGAGGCTCTGACATTTTATGTGGCGCAGCCCCTCGCTACACCCGCTAGGAAGGCACCACATAGGGTCAGGGAAACTGGCGCCAAGTTTACCAAGAGGAGGCCCGAGGCAGCCGGACAGAAGGGTTGGTAAGAAAGGCCAGACAAAGGACACACAAAGGGGGTCCTGTGAAGCGCTCCAAAGTTATCTGGGAGTTGTCTGAGCCCCTCACCTGGTGAGCACAGTACGACGTGGGCAGCCGTTACCTGCAGACGTGGTCTGGATAATAAGAACTGTGAGTAAAGGCCCTGGACTGCATCACTGACTCCGTGTCGTTACTGCTGCTGCCCTGCACCATCACCCCCATCCTCCGCATACACTGCCCTGAGGCTATACTCCTCCCGTGGGGAGTTATGCTATGCTCTGCTGCACCCACAACACCAGCCTCAGCGGTCTGCCCTGCAGCGGCGGTTCACTCTGACCGCAATCCACGGGTGGCGTAGTCGGACATTTAAACATCAAAACCATATAAATAGTTCCGCCACTGGTTTGACCACCCTGAGCCACGGAACAGGGTCCCCGCCACGAAGACTACAACCAAAAGCATCCACCAAAAAGGGTCCGGCTCCGGGTGTCCCAAGGCCCAGGGGGTGCATCAGAACATTTTCATCACCTTTCACAATCACCAATGGGACAAGGCAGGGATGTCCTCTGTCCCCTCTCTTATACATCCTAGTGACGGAGCACCTGCTCTCATCAATTCGCCATAACCCCAATATTAGGTGGATTGAGGTGGGAGGCACCGAGTACAAGTGCTCTCTATTTGCTGATGATGTCCTAGTATATATCACTCAATCACATATATCCATCCATGCTGTTATGGCTGAAATAGATCACTTTGTTACATGGTCAAATTTTAAAATCAATGCAGCGAAGTCTGAGGCCCTCGATGTCTCCCTCCCCAAATCCATATAGGATTCCATCCAGTCCAACTTTCCCTTTGCCTGGCCCTCACAGGGTATCAAATACTTAGGAATTCCTATTCATAGAGACCTCTCCCATCTATGTTATCTTAATTTTGGGCCCTTTATTGAACAACTCCATACAGACCACGGTTGGCATGTTAGAACTGTAAGATTCACTACGTGAACCACTGGTGTTTTGTGGAAAAGCACATGTACACTGTGTTCCAAATTATTATGCAAAAAGTGTTTAGGAGTGATAAGGGAAGAATTTGTTTGTTTGTCAGTTAAACTCATTGATGGTGATGTGTGTCAGGGCTCTTTATATCACTGTAAGCAATTGCAGAAACCTGTGCTAATTAGTTTGGCAGGTGTGTCCAATGAAAGGCAAGACTACTTAAGAAGGCTGTCTCACATTATTAAGCAGCCTACATTTTCTGCCAAAATGGGAAAGAAAAAGGATGTGTCGGCTGCTGAGAAGCAACAAATTGTGGAGTGTTTAGGTCAAGGCATGACTACAATCAACATTGTGCGATGATCAGGATGAAGTGTCTTGGCAATCAAGAAGTATGTAGCTGATTCACAGTACACACGTGTGCGTGCTGATAAGGGCAAATTGAGGACTCTTTCCTACAGGCAATTACGTCAGGTTAAAAGAGCAGTGGCAAAAAAGCCTTGTCATAGCAGCAGACAAGTTTTTGAAGCTGCTGGTGCCTCCAACGTCCCCCGAACAACAAGATGCAGGGTCCTTCAGAGGTTTGCAGCTGTGCATACGCCATCCTGTCGACCTCCTCTATCCACTTCACACAAGCAGAAACGGCTCCAGTGGGCTAAACATTACATGAAGACTGATTTAAAAACTGTTTTGTTCACGGATGAGTGCCGTGCAGCGCTCGATGGTCCAGATGGATGGAGTAGAGGATGGCTGGTTGATGGACACCCCACGCAAACACGGCTACAGCGCCAACAAGGAGGAGGTGGAGTAATGTTTTGGGCTGGAATCATGGGGAGAGAGATTGTCGGCCCTTTTAGGATCCCTGAAGGCGCTAAAGATGAACTCCATAATGTATGTGGATTTTCTCAAACAGCACTTCCTGCCATGGTTCAAGAAGAAGAACCGTGTATTTCACAGCAAGATCATTTTTTTGCATGATAATGCACCATCTCATGCTGCACATAAAACATCTGCATCTCTGGCTGATATAAGCATAAAAGGGGACAAACTTATGGTGTGACCCCCATGCTCCCCTGACCTCTACCCCATTCAGAACCTCTGGAGCATCATCAAAAGGAGTGTCTATGATGGCGGGAGGCAGTTCACATCTAAGCAACACCTCTGGGAGGGTATTCTGTCCTCATGCAAAACAATTGAAGCAGAAACCATCCAAAACCTGACAAATTCAATGGACGAGAGAGTTCAGAAGCTCCTTTCGAACAAGGAGTCCTATGTGAAAATGTAACATCACCTAGAATAAAGTTTTGAGTTGAAAACTGTTTCATTTCAGTTTCTAATAACCTGCTAATGCTTATAATTTCAAAAATGACCATTTTTTTGGTCTTTATTAAAATGAAAAGATTGATCGAAAAGTTTGGGGGATCTAAGAGTGTGGCAACCCAGTAGTCATGATTACTTCGAATTCTGACAATATGAGGGTCATGTTGCAGGTAGTGCAGCAAGAAGGCACTTATGTGTCTTGCGCATCTCGGAGCCCCAAAATTATTTTCCGGGCTAGATGCAGCTAAAAATTATTATTAATTTTAAATCTGGTGGAGCTTAGTATAGATGGCCTAATAGGATCAGTGCTGCACACTGCTACAAAGCCCAAATTATTTTCCAGCCAAGATACAGATAAACATGATTAGTAATTTTAAATCTGGTGGAGCTTATTATAGATGGCCTAATAGAATCAGTGCTGCACACTGCTACAAAGCCCAAATTATTTTCCAGCCAAGATACAGATAAACATGATTAGTAATTTGAAAGCTTAAAACGGTTGGTAGGGTGATTTTAACCAATCATCAAGCTTTTACTCTCCCCAGGATGACACAGGGGTAGAAAAGTCGTTTCGGATCCATGATTTGTTCATCTTTATGAACGTGAGTCTGTCTACATTATCAGTGGAGAGCCGCGTGCGCTTATCTGTCAGCACACCACCAGCAGCGCTGAACACACGTTCAGACAGAACGCTGGCTGCGGGGCATGACAAGATCTCCAAGGCGTAAGTGGCTAGCTCCGGCCATTTTATCCAGATTGGAAGCCCAAAAAGAGCAAGGGTCCAGTGACACAGTCATGGCTTCATTGTTTACTTGGAGATACTCCTGTACCATCGTCTCTAGGCGTTGACTATGTGTCAGACTTCTTGTCTCCTGTGGTCTTGCAAAGGATGGGCTAAAAAAGTGGTGAAATGATTCCGCAAAATTGATGTTACCAGCAGATACTGTGGTTCTGTTACGGTTTGAGTGCTGAACACTTGACGGTCCCACGGTTGGCAAGTTGGAACTGTGAGATTCACTACGTGCACCACTGGTGTTTTGTGGAAAAGCACATGTAAGATTCTGCAACAGTCTCTGCTGATACTCCTGCATGCGTGCATCCCTTTCTATGGCAGGAATAATTTCGGCAAATTTACTTTTGTACCGGGGCTCTAACAGTGTGGCAACCCAGTAGTCAGGATTATTTCTAATTCTCACAATTCGAGGGTCATGTTGCAGGTAGTGCAGCAAGAAGGCACTCATGTGTGTTGCGCATCCGGGAGCACCAAGTCCCTGTTGTGTTGGTGGCGAGGTAACAATCATGCTTCCTTCCTCTGTCCTCTCCCCCCAACCTCGCACAACAGAAATGTGATCAAGGTCTCCCTCATCTGATGAGTCTTCCATCAGTTCGTCCTCCACTTCTTCCTGGGCTCCTGCACCTTCCTCACTAGTTTGGCTGCTACCATGCGCCCTGGTAAAACCATCTCCCCCACCCTCACATGCCTGCCGCCTTGGTGCTGCCGACCGTCTGGACCTTGCAGATGTTAGCCCTTCCGCATACAACTCCTCCTCCTCTGCTTCCTCCACCTCCTCTTGTGCCACCACCTGACTCCGAATTCTGTTTAACATGTGCTCCAGCATGTAAATCACCGGAATAGTCATGCTGATAATGGCATCGTCAGCACTAAACATCTTCGTCGCCATTTCAAAACTGTGCAGAAGGGTGCATAGGTCCCTGATCTGAGACCACTCCTCCAGCGTGATTTGCCCCACCTCTGGATCTCGTTGGCCCAGGCTATACGTCAGAACGTATTGCACCAGGGCTTGTCGGTGCTGCCACAGTCGCTGCAACATGTGCAGAGTTGAATTCCACCGGGTAGGCACATCGCATTTTAGCCGGTAAAGTGGCAGGCCCAACGACTTCTGTAGAGATGTAAGTCGCTGAGCTGCGGGATGCGAACGGCGGAAGTGAGCACACAGCGACCGTGCCCTCTGCAGAAGGCCATCTAGTCTGGGATAGTGGGCTAAAAATTGCTGGACAACCAGGTTCAACACGTGAGCCATACAAGGCACGTGTGTGACATTGCCCCGGCGAAGGGCGGCACCCAGGTTTGCAGCATTGTCGCACACGGCCTTCCCTGGTTTCAGGTCCAGTGGAGACAACCATTCATGAAATTGGTTCTCCAGAGCTGACCACAACTCCTCAGCTGTGTGACTCACATTTCCCAGACATTTCAAAGTAAAAACCGCCTGATGACGTTGAGCCCTACTGCCAGCATAGTAAGGAGGTGTGCAGGATCCCTTCTGCGCAGTTAGAAAGCTTGTGGCATGACCAGACAGGCTTTGGGTGCAGGTGGAAGACCGAGAGGAGGTTGAGGAGGCAGAAGCAGTGGAGGAACTTTGACATAAAAAGGATTGACGCACAACTCGTGGGGACGGCAAGACTTGGACAGCAGCCCCTTGTCCTGCTGTCACCATAGTTACCCAGTGCCCAGTCAGCAACATGTAACGCCCCTGTCCATGCCTACACGTCCAAGTGTCTGTGGTGAAATGCACCCTGTCACACACAGAGTTTCTCAAAGAAGCGGTGATGTTGTGAGCGACATGCTGGTGGAGCGCAGGCACACCTTTCTTTGAGAAGTAGTGCCGACTGGGCATCTGGTACTGGGGCACTGCGACGGACATAAGGTCTCGAAAATCCTCTGTGTCCACCAGGCGGAAAGGCAGCATTTCTGTAGCCAAGAGCTTGCAGATGGTGAAATTCAACCTCTTAGCTTTCTCATGGCTAGGAGGAAATGGTCTTTTACTTGTCCACATCTGAGGGACCGAGGGCTGGCTATTGTGCTTAGACGGGGTCGATAAGGGTGTCCCCGGCAAACTGCCGGTCTGTGAGGAAGATGCAGGCGGACATGTTAGGTTGCCTTGATCCAAAGGTGGTGCTATCGATGTCGGACAGCGCTCAACACCAGCTGGTGTTACCACCTCCAAAGAAAATGATGACCTGCCAATCACGCTGGCTGTTGCGGGTAAAGAGGTGGCAGGTCTGCGCCACAAAACAGGTGTGACTGCTGTCCCCCCAGTCACAGAGGATGAAGAGGCCGCGGATGCACAAGATATGGCAGACGGTGGTTGGCCCGGCCGGCTAGGCCGCATTGTAGCACACTGAGCTTCCCACTGCAACTTATGCTTCATGTCCATGTGCCAGTTCATGCATGAAGTACTCAAACTATGTATTTTTTGGCCTCTACTTAGCTTTTGCTGACAAATGTTACAGATAACACGAGTTGGGTCATCTTTATCGATCTGAAAAAATGCCCAGGCTATGCAAGGCTTAGCACCCATGCGACCTGAAGAGCCACCATGACTTGTGGTGAGAGGCAGAGTTGTGTTTGAGGATACAGTTGTTGACGTGCTTCCAGTACTACGTCTCTGTCCAGGAAGGCGCAACCTGACCTCATCGTCACTAGCATCTTCCTCCACCTCCTCTGCTGACCTCATCTCTTGGCTGACTGTGGGTTGACAGTAAGTGGGATCTCCAACCTCATCATCATCACCCTGTGCATTATCACACCCGTCGTCCTCAGAGCCAACCTGTTCCTGCCCTGACAAAAAACTAAAGTTGTCGCTCCAATCAGGTATTTGAGTCTCATCATCGTCTTCCTCATTGTCTCCACCAACAGGAGTTACAGTTTGGGAATGAGGGTCTACATTATGGTCAGAACCTTCTGCGTCTGGTCCTGGATCCGACTCATAAAGATTCTGGGCATCAGTGCAGATCATTTCCTCGTCTGGATTCACAGAAGTGCTGGAGTCGACCTCTGATTCCCAGGCTATAGTATGAGTAAACACCTCTTCAGACTCAACCATCTGTTCTACCTCATACTCAGACGGGCAGCTGGAGATTTGGGAGCTGTGAGGAAGCAAGTGCGATTGGGGTGACACCTTTGAGGACTGGAGTATTTGTGATGTTGAAGTTGATGTGGAGGAGAGCCCACTTAAAGGAGCACTTGATATCCGTTGAAGCACCTGCTGTTTTTGTGCCTCATCTGGAATTTGTAGCGATTGGCGTGGCCGTAAGAAAGGGATCTTATCACATTGTCCGCTAAAAGAAGTAGACATTTTAGTTTGGCTGGAAGATGGTCTTTCTTCTGCAGATGTTACTGTTGCTTTAACACCTACCCCACGGACACAACCTTTTTTCCCCTTCCCAACACGCCTATTCCCCTTTCCACCAGCAGCAGGCCTTTTTCCGCTCATTTTGGTGGTTAACTAATTCACAACTCTGGAGTTGTTTGCACAAAAAAACAATGGATGGGAACCGAGCAGAGCTGAGTGGCCAAACTGTGGTATTAGGCCAAAACTATTGGCTGGGTTAGATGGAGAAAAAAATTATATTCGATTTGCAACCTGATGGAGGTCAGTATAGATGGACTAATAGAACAAGTCCCACACACAGCTAGAAGCCCAAATATTTTTTCAGAGGTAGATGCAGAAAAAAAATATATTCAGTTTGCAACCTGATGGAGGTCAGTATAGATGGACTAATAGAGAAAGTCCCACACACTGCTAGAAGGCCAAATATTTTTTCAGAGCTAGATGCAGATAAAAAATTATTTTGAATTTGCAACCTGATGGAGGTCAGTATAGGTGGACTAATAGAACAAGTCCCACACACTGCTAGAAGGCCAAATATTTTTTCAGAGCTAGATGCAGAAAAAAATTATATTCAGTTTGCAACCTGATGGAGGTCAGTATAGATGGACTAATAGAACAAGTCCCACACACAGCTAGAAGCCCAAATATTTTTTCAGAGGTAGATGCAGATAAAAATTATTTTTAATTTGCAACCTGATGGAGGTCAGTATAGATGGACCAATAGAGAAAGTCCCGCACACTACTAGAAGGCCAAATATTTTTTCAAAGCTAGATGCAGAAAAAAATTATATTCAGTTTGCAACCTGATGGAGGTCAGTATAGATGGACTAATAGAACAAGCCCCACACACAGCTAGAAGCCCAAATATTTTTTCAGAGGTAGATGCAGATAAAAATTATTTTCAATTTGCAACCTGATGGAGGTCAGTATAGATGGACTAATAGAGAAAGTCCCACACACTGCTAGAAGGCCAAATATTTTTTCAGAGCTAGATGCAGATAAAAATTATTTTTAATTTGCAACCTGATGGAGGTCAGTATAGATGGACTAATAGAGAAAGTCCCACACACTGCTAGAAGGCCAAATATTTTTTCAGAGCTAGATGCAGAAAAAAATTATATTCAGTTTGCAACCTGATGGAGGTCAGTATAGATGGACTAATAGAACAAGTCCCACACACTGCTAGAAGCCCAAATATTTTTTCAGAGCTAGATGCAGAAAAAAATTATATTCAATTTGCAACCTGATGGAGGTCAGTATAGATGGACTAATAGAATGATGCTATGCCCAAAAGATTTTACTTCACTAGGTGCAGTAAAATAATTGGTATTCTATACACAGGTGGTATATCTTGCAACACAGATAGGCTACTCCACTGACTAACACACTCTGCAATAGGCCAAAAAGGATTAGCTTTGCTAGATTCAGCCAAATGCTGTGAAAAAAACTTGCACAGCACTGGCACAGACCTGCCTGGCAAAAACTGATAGGAACTGATGTAACCTAGTCCTGAAAAGGACTGCAATTACAATTAGTCTTTACTCCCACAATCTATCTATTTAAGAGCACAGACCTGCCTGATAAAAGTCGTAGGAAATGCTGTAACCTAGTCCTTAAAAGGACTGCAATCACAACTATTCCCTACTCCCAAGCTATCTGTAGATTTGTGCGAAAATTGGCTTGAAATTAACAAGGTATAGTGCACACAGCAACAGCGGTGCCGTCTAACACGCAGCTGCAGCAGTGAGAAAATGGTGGCGACGGGGAAAATGGCTTGGTCTTATAGGGCAAGGACATGTGACATACACTGCCAATGACACATGCCCTTGCTTGTGTGAAAAACAGCAGTTCGCTCCGTGTGTGCGCTGCTGATAGGCTGACAGACTGCACCTCCCCACTGCAAATGCGGGAAAGAGAAAAAAAAATGGAGATCTTCATTATTCCTGCAGAGATCCATCCCCTGCCCCTCCCCCCACCCCGCTGTACACTCAAACTGCGTATTAACATTAATTTTCATCATTACTGAGAAAAAATCCAGTTATGATTTTGGTGCACGAACAGTTATCGAACATAACCTCGAACAGCCGAATTTTTCTCAAATCGTTCGTGTTCGCCGAACGGCTCGAACACCGCCCAAAACAGCTCGAATTTGAGATTGGCGAACAGTTCGAGTAGAACAACGCTCATCTCTAATGGTGAGTTTAACTCAGCTCGTGCTAAAGTTAGTCACTCAATTTCTTATGAGAATGACAAATCCCAGTAGCCATCAAATGGAGTGGGAATAATGTTGGGTTCTACTTGCAGGTAGTTATTTTACTTTATGTAGACTGAAACCAGCTCACCCAAAAAATCAACACTGTGATCTTCGACAAAGAAGAAGCCACTCCTACCCAACGTGGCACCACGTAAATCTAAGTAAGAAAATCTTCAATCCATGATTCGGATTAAAAATGATGAACTTTATTCCAACAAAATTAAAAAAGTGACTTCCTCAGAAACATCGAAAAGTAATAAATGACTTTCCTAAGTGCTCATCATTTTTAATCCGAATCACAGCTGGAAGATTTTTTTTTACATAGAGTGATTTCACTTTGTAAGTATTGGTGCAGAAATAGCTCCATAATTTGGTGCAACTTATTTGATCGGAGAAAACTAACAGTGCAAACTCAGACTTGACATTGTAAAGGTGCAGTACATTTATCAATCAACTTAGACTTTTAATCATACTTGCACCATTTTGAAATTTAACAGTTTTAGTAAAGCAGTCTCAATATCACACAAAATGCAAAAGGAAAAAACAAAAACAATGTTCAGAGATGTGTAATGTTTTACAATTGGATTTTACTGTAAAATGTGTAATTATGGCTATTATTGCCATCAGCTTGCTCTGCTGGATTTGCCATTAAATCATTTTCACCTCAAGTACGGTGATTAAAAACCTGTTTATTATTACGCAAGTCAGAATTCTAATTGTATGAAGTAATATGGATTTATGAAGTGAATATGGTTTATAGATTGTGAGTGGCAGAGGCCTCCTCTCAGCTTTTCAGGTTTATGATGCTTCAATAATCTGCAATAATTCTCCTCTACACAAAAACTAAACTATGAGGTGCCAACTACTCTAACTTTGTGAATCCTAAATTCCATTGTCTATTTCTACAATAGTTTTCCAATTTTTCCAGTACATAATGTTAAGACATGAGATGAATTCTTAGTACTAAATGAAATAACTAGTGATGAACGAGTAGTAAAATGCTTGAGTGCTTGGTACTCGAATTGAGCAGGTTGGACGCTCTGACGTGCTTGATTCGAGTACCAGGTATATTGGAAGTCATTGGGAAACTAGAGTATGTTTCCAGAAGACGCTAACTGGAGGGCTTGGGAGGCAGGAAAATCGCTGAACTGGATGGAAACAGCGCTTATATGGAATGGGAACAGCATGGGGAAGAAGCCTGGACGCATCTCTGACTCAAAGATCGCTGCTGGGAACAGTGTGGTCAGAGTATTACTCCACTTTTACGGACTGACAATAAAACATACAAAACCGAGGATAAAATAGATTTTACTGGAAAAAAATGTTAGGAAATATTCTTTCCTGTATAATGTCTTGTATATAAGGCAAAATTAAAAAGAGGAAGAAAAAAAAACGCCTCCTCCACCCCTTAATAGCCAGGCCATCTCTCACCTTACTTCACTGTCGCCTATTACTATAGCAGATGACATAGTAGCGGGGGAAATAAAACTACACCCGCCGGTAGTCACCGGTAAATTTAATTTTATCATTTAACTGCCTTATCTGGACATGTGGTGTGTGTGACATGGTCAGACACATGCTCTTTAATGAAGGAGGGACTCTGAAACTCACAAAGCCTATGCGGACAATGCAAGAACTGTCAAGAATTAGAAGGAAGAGGGACTCCAATACACCCTATATTAGACATAAAATTGTTAGATAGTAGGAGTCCTAGACTCATAAATAGAGATGAGAGGTGTTCGACTCGAACTGTTCGCCAATCTCAAATTCGAGCTGTTTTGGGCGGTGTTCGAGCCGTTCGGCGAACACAAACGATTTGAAAAAAATTTGGCTGTTCGAGGTTATGTTCGATAACTGTTCGTGCACCAAAATCATAACTGGATTTTTTCTCAGTAATGATGAAAATTAATGTTAATACGCAGTATGAGTGTACAGCGGGGCGGGGGGAGGGGCAGGGGATGGATCTCTGCAGGAATAATGAAGATCTCCATTTTTTTTTCTCTTTCCCGCATTTACAGTGGGGAGGTGCAATCTGTCAGCCTATCAGCAGCGCACAATACGGAGCGAAGTGCTTTTTTTCACACAAGCAAGGGCATGTGTCATTGGCAGTGTATGTCAAAAGTCCTTGCCCTATAAGACCCAGCCATTTTACCCGTCGCCACCATTTTCTCACTGCTGCAGCTGCGTGTTAGATGGCACCGCTGTTGCTGTGTGCGCTATACCTTGTTAATTTCAAGCCAATTTTCGCACAAATCTACAGATAGCTTGGGAGTAGGGAATAGTTGAGATTGCAGTCCTTTTAAGGACTAGGTTACAGCATTTCCTATGACTTTTATCAGGCAGGTTTGTGCTCTTAAATAGAAAGGTTGGGAGTAAAGACTAATTGTAATTGCAGTCCTTTTCAGGACTAAGTTACATCAGTTCCTATCAGTTTTTGCCAGGCAGGTCTGTGCCAGTGCTGTGCAAGTTTTTTTCACAGGATTTGGCTAAATCTAGCAAAGGTAATCCTTTTTGGCCTATTGCAGAGTGTGTTAGTCAGTGGAGTAGCCTATCTGTGTTGCAAGATATACCACCTGTGTATAGAATACCAATTTTTTTACTGCACCTAGTGAAGTAAAATCTTTTGGGCATAGCATCATTCTATTAGTCCATCTATACTGACCTCCATCAGGTTGCAAATTGAATATCATTTTTTTCTGCATCTAGCTCTGAAAAAATATTTGGGCTTCTAGCAGTGTGTGGGACTTGTTCTATTAGTCCATCTATACTGACCTCCATCAGGTTGCAAACTGAATATAATTTTTTTCTGCATCTAGCTCTGAAAAAATATTTGGCCTTCTAGCAGTGTGTGGGACTTTCTCTATTAGTCCATCTATACTGACCTCCATCAGGTTGCAAATTAAAAATAATTTTTATCTGCATCTAGATCTGAAAAAATATTTGGCCTTCTAGCAGTGTGTGGGACTTGTTCTATTAGTCCATCTATACTGACCTCCATCAGGTTGCAAACTGAATATAATTTTTTTCTGCATCTAGCTCTGAAAAAATATTTGGCCTTCTAGCAGTGTGTGGGACTTTCTCTATTAGTCCATCTATACTGACCTCCATCAGGTTGCAAATTAAAAATAAATTTTATCTGCATCTAGATCTGAAAAAATATTTGGCCTTCTAGCAGTGTGTGGGACTTTCTCTATTAGTCCATCTATACTGACCTCCATCAGGTTGCAAATTAAAAATAATTTTTATCTGCATCTACCTCTGAAAAAATATTTGGGCTTCTAGCTGTGTGTGGGACTTGTTCTATTAGTCCATCTATACTGACCTCCATCAGGTTGCAAACTGAATATAATTTTTTTCTGCATCTAGTTCTGAAAAAATATTTGGCCTTCTAGCAGTGTGTGGGACTTTCTCTATTAGTCCATCTATACTGACCTCCATCAGGTTGCAAACTGAATATATTTTTTTTCTGCATCTACCTCTGAAAAAATATTGGGTTTCTAGCTGTGAGTGGGACTTGTTCTATTAATCCATCTATACAGACCTCCATCAGGTTGCAAACTGAATATATTTTTTTTCTGCATCTACCTCTGAAAAAATATTGGGCTTCTAGCTGTGTGTGGGACTTGTTCTATTAATCGATCTATACAGACCTCCATCAGGTTGCAAACAGAATATAATTTTTTTTCTGCATCTAGCTCTGAAAAAATAGTTGGCCTTCTAGCAGTGTGTGGGACTTTCTCTATTAGTCCATCTATACTGACCTCCATCAGGTTGCAAATTAAAAATAATTTTTATCTGCATCTAGCTCTGAAAAAATATTTGGCCTTCTAGCAGTGTGTGGGACTTTCTCTATTAGTCCATCTATACTGACCTCCATCAGGTTTCAAATTAAAAATAATTTTTATCTGCATCTACCTCTGAAAAAATATTTGGGCTTCTAGCTGTGTGTGGGACTTGTTCTATTAGTCCATCTATACTGACCTCCATCAGGTTGCAAACTGAATATAATTTTTTTCTGCATCTAGCTCTGAAAAAATATTTGGCCTTCTAGCAGCGTGTGGGACTTTCTCTATTAGTCCATCTATACTGACCTCCATCAGGTTGCAAATTAAAAATAATTTTTATCTGCATCTAGCTCTGAAAAAATATTTGGCCTTCTAGCAGTGTGTGGGACTTTCTCTATTAGTTCATCTATACTGACCTCCATCAGGTTGCAAATTAAAAATAATTTTTATCTGCATCTACCTCTGAAAAAATATTTGTGCTTCTAGCTGTGTGTGGGACTTGTTCTATTAGTCCATCTATACTGACCTCCATCAGGTTGCAAACTGAATATAATTTTTTTCTGCATCTAGCTCTGAAAAAATATTTGGCCTTCTAGCAGTGTGTGGGACTTTCTCTATTAGTCCATCTATACTGACCTCCATCAGGTTGCAAATTAAAAATAATTTTTATCTGCATCTAGCTCTGAAAAAATATTTGGCCTTCTAGCAGTGTGTGGGACTTTCTCTATTAGTCCATCTATACTGACCTCCATCAGGTTGCAAACTGAATATAATTTTTTTCTGCATCTAGCTCTGAAAAAATATTTGGCCTTCTAGCAGTGTGTGGGACTTTCTCTATTAGTCCATCTATACTGACCTCCATCAGGTTGCAAATTAAAAATAATTTTTATCTGCATCTAGCTCTGAAAAAATATTTGGCCTTCTAGCAGTGTGTGGGACTTTCTCTATTAGTCCATCTATACTGACCTCCATCAGGTTCCAAATTAAAAATAATTTTTTTCTGCATCTAGCTCTGAAAAAATATTTGGCCTTCTAGCAGTGTGTGGGACTTTCTCTATTAGTCCATCTATACTGACCTCCATCAGGTTGCAAATTAAAAATAATTTTTTTTCTGCATCTACCTCTGAAAAAATATTGGGCTTCTAGCTGTGTGTGGGACGTGTTCTATTAATCCATCTATCCAGACCTCCATCAGGTTGCAAATTCAAAATAATTTTTGTCTGCATCTAGCTCTGAAAAAATATTTGGCCTTCTAGCAGTGTGTGGGACTTTCTCTATTAGTCCATCTATACTGACCTCCATCAGGTTGCAAACTGAATATATTTTTTTCTGCATCTACCTCTGAAAAAATATTTGGGATTCTAGCTGTGTGTGGGACTTGTTCTATTATTCCATCTATACTGACCTCCATCAGGTTGCAAATCGAATATAATTTTTTTTCTCCATCTAACCCAGCCAATAGTTTTGGCCTAATACCACAGTTTGGCCACTCAGCTCTGCTCGGTTCCCATCCATTGTTTTTTTGTGCAAACAACTCCAGAGTTGTGAATTAGTTAACCACCAAAATGAGTGGAAAAAGGCCTGCTGCTGGTGGAAAGGGGAATAGGCGTGTTGGGAAGGGGAAAAAAGGTTGTGTCCGTGGGGTAGGTGTTAAAGCAACAGTAACATCTGCAGAAGAAAGACCATCTTCCAGCCAAACTAAAATGTCTACTTCTTTTAGCGGACAATGTGATAAGATCCCTTTCTTACGGCCACGCCAATCGCTACAAATTCCAGATGAGGCACAAAAACAGCAGGTGCTTCAACGGATATCAAGTGCTCCTTTAAGTGGGCTCTCCTCCACATCAACTTCAACATCACAAATACTCCAGTCCTCAAAGGTGTCACCCCAATCGCACTTGCTTCCTCACAGCTCCCAAATCTCCAGCTGCCCGTCTGAGTATGAGGTAGAACAGATGGTTGAGTCTGCAGAGCTGTTTACTCATACTATAGCCTGGGAATCAGAGGTCGACTCCAGCGCTTCTGTGAAACCAGACGAGGAAATGATCTGCACTGATGCCCAGAATCTTTATGAGTCGGATCCAGGACCAGACGCAGAAGGTTCTGACCATAATGTAGACCCTCATTCCCAAACTGTAACTCCTGTTGGTGGAGACAATGAGGAAGACGATGATGAGACTCAAATACCTGATTGGAGCGACAACTTTAGTTTTTTGTCAGGGCAGGAACAGGTTGGCTCTGAGGACGACGGGTGTGATAACGCACAGGGTGATGATGATGAGGTTGGAGATCCCACTTACTGTCAACCCACAGTCAGCCAAGAGATGAGGTTAGCAGAGGAGGTGGAGGAAGATGCTAGTGACGACGAGGTCAGGTTGCGCCTTCCTGGACAGAGACGTAGTACTGGAAGCACGTCAACAACTGCATCCTCAAACACAACTCTGCCTCTCACCACAAGTCGTGGTGGCTCTTCAGGTCGCATGGGTGCTAAGCCTTGCATAGCCTGGGCATTTTTTCAGATCGATAAAGATGACCCAACTCGTGTTATCTGTAACATTTGTCAGCAAAAGCTAAGTAGAGGCCAAAAAATACATAGTTTGAGTACTTCATGCATGAACCGGCACATGGACATGAAGCATAAGTTGCAGTGGGAAGCTCAGTGTGCTACAATGCGGCCTAGCCGGCCGGGCCAACCACCGTCTGCCATATCTTGTGCATCCGCGGCCTCTTCATCCTCTGTGACTGGGGGGACAGCAGTCACACCTGTTTTGGGGCGCAGACCTGCCACCTCTTTACCCGCAACAGCCAGTGTGATTGGCAGGTCATCATTTTCTTTGGAGGTGGTAACACCAGCTGGTGTTGAGCGCTGTCCGACATCGATAGCACCACCTTTGGATCAAGGCAACCTAACATGTCCGCCTGCATCTTCCTCACAGACCGGCAGTTTGCCGGGGACACCCCTATCAACCCCGTCTAAGCACAATAGCCAGCCCTCGGTCCCTCAGATGTGGACAAGTAAAAGACCATTTCCTCCTAGCCATGAGAAAGCTAAGAGGTTGAATTTCACCATCTGCAAGCTCTTGGCTACAGAAATGCTGCCTTTCCGCCTGGTGGACACAGAGGATTTTCGAGACCTTATGTCCGTCGCAGTGCCCCAGTACCAGATGCCCAGTCGGCACTACTTCTCAAAGAAAGGTGTGCCTGCGCTCCACCAGCATGTCGCACACAACATCACCGCTTCTTTGAGAAACTCTGTGTGTGACAGGGTGCATTTCACAACAGACACTTGGACGAGTAGGCATGGACAGGGGCGTTACATGTCGCTGACTGGGCACTGGGTAACTATGGTGACAGCAGGACAAGGGGCTGCTGTCCAAGTCTTGCCGTCCCCACGAGTTGTGCGTCAATCCTCTTTATGTCAAAGTTCCTCCACTGCTTCTGCCTCCTCAACCTCCTCTCGGTCTTCCACCTGCACCCAAAGCCTGTCTGGTCATGCCACAAGCTTTCTAACTGCGCAGAAGGGATCCTGCACACCTCCTTACTATGCTGGCAGTAGGGCTCAACGTCATCAGGCGGTTTTTACTTTGAAATGTCTGGGAAATGTGAGTCACACAGCTGAGAAGTTGTGGTCAGCTCTGGAGAACCAATTTCATGAATGGTTGTCTCCACTGGACCTGAAACCAGGGAAGGCCGTGTGCGACAATGCTGCAAACCTGGGTGCGGCCCTTCGCCGGGGCAATGTCACACACGTGCCTAGTATGGCTCACGTGTTGAACCTGGTTGTCCAGCAATTTTTAGCCCACTATCCCAGACTAGATTGCCTTCTGCAGAGGGCACGGTCGCTGTGTGCTCACTTCCACCATTCGCATCCCGCAGCTCAGCGACTTACATCTCTACAGAAGTCGTTGGGCCTGCCACTTCACCGGCTAAAATGCGATGTGCCTACCCGGTGGAATTCAACTCTGCACATGTTGCAGCGACTGTGGCAGCACCGACAAGCCCTGGTGCAATACGTTCTGACGTATAGCCTGGGCCAACGAGATCCAGAGGTGGGGCAAATCACGCTGGAGGAGTGGTCTCAGATCAGGGACCTATGCACCCTTCTGCACAGTTTTGAAATGGCGACGAAGATGTTTAGTGCTGACGATGCCATTATCAGCATGACTATTCCGGTGATTTACATGCTGGAGCACATGTTAAACAGAATTCGGAGTCAGGTGGTGGCACAAGAGGAGGTGGAGGAAGTAGAGGAGGAGGAGTTGTATGCGGAAGGGCTAACATCTGCAAGGTCCAGACGGTCGGCAGCACCAAGGCGGCAGGCATGTGAGGGTGGGGGAGATGGTTTTACCAGGGCGCATGGTAGCAGCCAAACTAGTGAGGAAGGTGCAGGAGCCCAGGAAGAAGTGGAGGACGAACTGATGGAAGACTCATCAGATGAGGGAGACCTTGATCACATTTCTGTTGTGCGAGGTTGGGGGGAGAGGACAGAGGAAGGAAGCATGATTGTTACCTCGCCACCAACACAACAGGGACTTGGTGCTCCTGGATGCGCAACACACATGAGTGCCTTCTTGCTGCACTACCTGCAACATGACCCTCGAATTGTGAGAATTAGAAATAATCCTGACTACTGGGTTGCCACACTGTTAGATCCCCGGTACAAAAGTAAATTTGCCGAAATTATTCCTGCCATAGAAAGGGATGCACGCATGCAGGAGTATCAGCAGAGACTGTTGCAGAATCTTACATGTGCTTTTCCACAAAACACCAGTGGTGCACGTAGTGAATCTCACAGTTCCAACTTGCCAACCGTGGGACCGTCAAGTGTTCAGCACTCAAACCGTAACAGAACCACAGTATCTGCTGGTAACATCAATTTTGCGGAATCATTTCACCACTTTTTTAGCCCATCCTTTGCAAGGCCACAGGAGACAAGAAGTCTGACACATAGTCAACGCCTAGAGACGATGGTACAGGAGTATCTCCAAGTAAACATTGAAGCCATGACTGTGTCACTGGACCCTTGCTCTTTTTGGGCTTCCAATCTGGATAAATGGCCAGAGCTAGCCAGTTACGCCTTGGAGATCTTGTCATGCCCCGCAGCCAGCGTTCTGTCTGAACGTGTGTTCAGCGCTGCTGGTGGTGTGCTGACGGATAAGCGCACGTTGCTCTCCACTGATAATGTAGACAGACTCACGTTCATAAAGATGAACAAATCATGGATCCGAAACGACTTTTCTACCCCTGTGTCATCCTGGGGAGAGTAAAAGCTTGATGATTGGTTAAAATCACCCTACCAACCATTTTAAGCTTTCAAATTACTAATCATGTTTATCTGTATCTTGGCTGGAAAATAATTTGGGCTTTGTAGCAGTGTGCAGCACTGATCCTATTAGGCCATCTATACTAAGCTCCACCAGATTTAAAATTATTAATAATTTTTAGCTGCATCTAGCCCGGAAAATAATTTTGGGGCTCCGAGATGCGCAAGACACATAAGTGCCTTCTTGCTGCACTACCTGCAACATGACCCTCATATTGTCAGAATTCGAAGTAATCATGACTACTGGGTTGCCACACTCTTAGATCCCCCAAACTTTTCGATCAACCTTTTCATTTTAATAAAGACCAAAAAAATGGTCATTTTTGAAATTATAAGCATTAGCAGGTTATTAGAAACTGAAATCAAACAGTTTTCAACTCAAAACTTTATTCTAGGTGATGTTACATTTTCACATAGGACTCCTTGTTCGAAAGGAGCTTCTGAACTCTCTCGTCCATTGAATTTGTCAGGTTTTGGATGGTTTCTGCTTCAATTGTTTTGCATGAGGACAGAATACCCTCCCAGAGGTGTTGCTTAAATGTGAACTGCCTCCCGCCATCATAGACACTCCTTTTGATGATGCTCCAGAGGTTCTGAATGGGGTAGAGGTCAGGGGAGCATGGGGGTCACACCATAAGTTTGTCCCCTTTTATGCCCATATCAGCCAGAGATGCAGATGTTTTATGTGCAGCATGAGATGGTGCATTATCATGCCAAAAAATGATCTTGCTGTGAAATACACGGTTCTTCTTCTTGAACCATGGCAGGAAGTGCTGTTTGAGAAAATCCACATACATTATGGAGTTCATCTTTAGCGCCTTCAGGGATCCTAAAGGGGCCGACAATCTCTCTCCCCATGATTCCAGCCCAAAACATTACTCCACCTCCTCCTTGTTGGCACTGTAGCCGTGTTTGCGTGGGGTGTCCATCAACCAGCCATCCTCCACTCCATCCATCTGGACCATCGAGCGCTGCACGGCACTCATCCGTGAACAAAACAGTTTTTAAATCAGTCTTCATGTAATGTTTAGCCCACTGGAGCCGTTTCTGCTTGTGTGAAGTGGATAGAGGAGGTCGACAGGATGGCGTATGCACAGCTGCAAACCTCTGAAGGACCCTGCATCTTGTTGTTCGGGGGACGTTGGAGGCACCAGCAGCTTCAAAAACTTGTCTGCTGCTATGACAAGGCTTTTTTGCCGCTGCTCTTTTAACCTGACGTAATTGCCTGTAGGAAAGAGTCCTCAATTTGCCCTTATCAGCACGCACACGTGTGTACTGTGAATCAGCTACATACTTCTTGATTGCCAAGACACTTCATCCTGATCATCGCACAATGTTGATTGCAGTCATGCCTTGACCTAAACACTCCACAATTTGTTGCTTCTCAGCAGCCGACACATCCTTTTTCTTTCCCATTTTGGCAGAAAATGTAGGCTGCTTAATAATGTGAGACAGCCTTCTTAAGTAGTCTTGCCTTTCATTGGACACACCTGCCAAACTAATTAGCACAGGTGTCTGCAATTGCTTACAGTGATATAAAGAGCCCTGACACACATCACCATCAATGAGTTTAACTGACAAACAAACAAATTCTTCCCTTATCACTCCTAAACACTTTTTGCATAATAATTTGGAACACAGTGTACATGTGCTTTTCCACAAAACACCAGTGGTTCACGTAGTGAATCTTACAGTTCTAATTTGCCAACCGTGGTCTGTATGGAGTTGTTCAATAAAGGGCCCAAAATTAAGATAACATAGATGGGAGAGGTCTCTATGAATAGGAATTCCTAAGTATTTGATACCCTGTGAGGGCCAGGCAAAGGGAAAGTTGGACTGGATGGAATCCTATATGGATTTGGGGAGGGAGACATCGAGGGCCTCAGACTTCGCTGCATTGATTTTAAAATTTGACCATGTAACAAAGTGATCTATTTCAGCCATAACAGCATGGATGGATATATGTGATTGAGTGATATATACTAGGACATCATCAGCAAATAGAGAGCACTTGTACTCGGTGCCTCCCACCTCAATCCACCTAATATTGGGGTTATGGCGAATTGATGAGAGCAGATGCTCCGTCACTAGGATGTATAAGAGAGGGGACAGAGGACATCCCTGCCTTGTCCCATTGGTGATTGTGAAAGGTGATGAAAATGTTCTGATGCACCCCCTGGGCCTTGGGACACCCGGAGCCGGACCCTTTTTGGTGGATGCTGGTGGTTGTAGTCTTCGTGGCGGCGACCTGGTTCCGTGGCTCAGGGTGGTCAAACCAGTGGCGGAACTATTTATGTGGTTTTGATGTTTAAATGTCCGACTACGCCACCCGTGGATTGCGGTCAGAGTGAACCGCCGCTGCAGGGCAGACCACTGAGGCTGGTGTTGTGGGTGCAGCAGAGCGTAGCATAACTCCCCACGGGAGGAGTATAGCCTCAGGGCAGTGTATGCGGAGGATGGGGGTGATGGTGCAGGGCAGCAGCAGTAACGACACGGAGTCAGTGATGCAGTCCAGGGCCTTTACTCACAGTTCTTATCCAGACCACGTCGGCAGGTAACGGCTGCGCACGTCGTACTGTGCTCACCAGGTGAGGGGCTCAGACAACTCCCAGATAACTTTGGAGCGCTTCACAGGACCCCCTTTGTGTGTCCTTTGTCTGGCCTTTCTTACCAACCCTTCTGTCCGGCTGCCTCGGGCCTCCTCTTGGTAAACTTGGCGCCAGTTTCCCTGACCCTATGTGGTGCCTTCCTAGCGGGTGTAGCGAGGGGCTGCGCCACATAAAATGTCAGAGCCTCCGGTTTCTAGCTGAGGGTCGTTTCCTGCCTAGTTTCGGGGACCGGTCTCCCTCTTTGGCCTGACCCCTCCATGCAGGTGGATTCGGGCGTGCGGTGGCGACTCGCCCTGGAATCCCTTCATTCCTCGTTCCTGGAGCCTTCTCCGCTCCTCTTCCTTCCTTCTCAAACAAGCAAACAAATTCTTCCCTTATCACTCCTAAACACTTTTTGCATAATAATTTGGAACACAGTGTACATGTGCTTTTCCACAAAACACCAGTGGTTCACGTAGTGAATCTTACAGTTCTAACTTGCCAACCGTGGTCTGTATGGAGTTGTTCAATAAAGGGCCCAAAATTAAGATAACATAGATGGGAGAGGTCTCTATGAATAGGAATTCCTAAGTATTTGATACCCTGTGAGGGCCAGGCAAAGGGAAAGTTGGACTGGATGGAATCCTATATGGATTTGGGGAGGGAGACATCGAGGGCCTCAGACTTCGCTGCATTGATTTTAAAATTTGACCATGTAACAAAGTGATCTATTTCAGCCATAACAGCATGGATGGATATATGTGATTGAGTGATATATACTAGGACATCATCAGCAAATAGAGAGCACTTGTACTCGGTGCCTCCCACCTCAA
The DNA here is from genome assembly GCF_046119375.1 of Phyllobates terribilis. Taxonomy (NCBI): domain Eukaryota; kingdom Metazoa; phylum Chordata; class Amphibia; order Anura; family Dendrobatidae; genus Phyllobates; species Phyllobates terribilis. The sequence goes on from NW_027362772.1 coordinate 143,404,954, forward strand.
TCCACCTAATATTGGGGTTATGGCGAATTGATGAGAGCAGATGCTCCGTCACTAGGATGTATAAGAGAGGGGACAGAGGACATCCCTGCCTTGTCCCATTGGTGATTGTGAAAGGTGATGAAAATGTTCTGATGCACCCCCTGGGCCTTGGGACACCCGGAGCCGGACCCTTTTGGTGGATGCTGGTGGTTGTAGTCTTCGTGGCGGCGACCTGGTTCCGTGGCTCAGGGTGGTCAAACCAGTGGCGGAACTATTTATGTGGTTTTGATGTTTAAATGTCCGACTACGCCACCCGTGGATTGCGGTCAGAGTGAACCGCCGCTGCAGGGCAGACCGCTGAGGCTGGTGTTGTGGGTGCAGCAGAGCGTAGCATAACTCCCCACGGGAGGAGTATAGCCTCAGGGCAGTGTATGCGGAGGATGGGGGTGATGGTGCAGGGCAGCAGCAGTAACGACACGGAGTCAGTGATGCAGTCCAGGGCCTTTACTCACAGTTCTTATTATCCAGACCACGTCTGCAGGTAACGGCTGCCCACGTCGTACTGTGCTCACCAGGTGAGGGGCTCAGACAACTCCCAGATAACTTTGGAGCGCTTCACAGGACCCCCTTTGTGTGTCCTTTGTCTGGCCTTTCTTACCAACCCTTCTGTCCGGCTGCCTCGGGCCTCCTCTTGGTAAACTTGGCGCCAGTTTCCCTGACCCTATGTGGTGCCTTCCTAGCGGGTGTAGCGAGGGGCTGCGCCACATAAAATGTCAGAGCCTCCGGTTTCTAGCTGAGGGTCGTTTCCTGCCTAGTTTCGGGGACCGGTCTCCCTCTTTGGCCTGACCCCTCCATGCAGGTGGATTCGGGCGTGCGGTGGCGACTCGCCCTGGAATCCCTTCATTCCTCGTTCCTGGAGCCTTCTCCGCTCCTCTTCCTTCCTTCTCCCTCTTCCAGGCCTGGGCCTCTGTTACTAGGCCCGCCTCCGGAGCAGAGCTCATGCAGAGCCCCTGCTCCCTGCCACTTCTGCTCAGACTTCTCTGCACTGAACTAAGATGGTGCCCACCTTTTATACTCCCTTCTCAATGCACCCAGGAACTGCTTCCTCCCTGCTCCTGCACTACAGGGTTCCCCTTCCTCAGTGTTCCCTCCCCCCACTCCAGCCAGGGACAGGGACTGTCGTGCCCATCTCAGAGGCATATTGGTCGCCCTGCCCCACGGCAATGTGGTGTAATACATGCAGGTGTCGGGTCCTGATCCACACTCCATCCTTACCTGAGAGTGAGATATCACACTTCTGGGTGAGGTGCAATACCTCTGTAGCAACCGAGCCCTCAGGGTGCTACAGTTCCATTTATCTTCAGCCTAGGTGACGTATTGTGATACAGGGCCGTGATTTTGGCTATAAAAGGGTCCCCTAGACCCCTACCCCAAGCTTTTTAAGAGAATCATATATGGCGTGCCAGGAGACTCTATGGAATGCTTTCTCAGCATCCAACGAGAGTATCTAATTACAAATTTTTAACTGCATCTAGCCCAGGAAATACTTTGTGCCTAGTAGCAGTGTCTGCTAGTCAGCGGATTATCCCGGCTGTTAAGCAAGCTACACCACCTGTAGTTTGGACACTTAATTTTTTCAAAGGAAATGCTTCGGGACCACGGGATACTCAGTGAAGAGCATCAGGAGGCACCCCAAGGCATAGGGGCTGGGACTGGCAGTAGGATGCCTTGCGGTGGACAGCCGAGCTCGATCATTATAAAAGCTTTTTAACTGCAGCAGCTTTAGTGGACGCTACTGGAGCTGGAATTACGCGGCTGCTGGCATGAGACTTGCCCTCCAATAGATCCTTGTAAATGGATTTAAAGTGTATTCATTCAAATTAGAGAGACAATTTAAATTAAAAAGCTTAGAGCTGCCTCCACCACAGGGGGGCTCGCTTGACCCACCAGCGGACAGGCACCAGTATTGGGAGAGGGGGGCTGGCCGTCAGGGTTCACCGCGGCTCTGGCACAAACCCGGCGACACGGAGGTGGCACGGGCAGGAGCGGACTGAACGTGTCGGCTTCTCACTTTTTGGATTTTAGAAGGGCATGACATGCCTATATTTGTGTCTCCCCCTCCTTTTACTCCTCCACCTCTTTTCTTTTCGCATGACTATATGTACTTGTCACTTTTCCATGTGTTAGTTGTGTCTTCTGAGCAGTTTGTCAGCTTTTGGACACCTTTGATGGTGTTTTCTATGTGTTTTTGTTTGCCTGCCATTGGTTTTAACGGTGTTCGACGAACAGTTCGACGAACACACGGGTGTTCGACGAACCGAACCGAACTCGAACACTACGGGGGTGGCTCAACACTAGTTGCAAATTCAATATAATTTTTTTCAACATCTAGCTCTGAAAAAATATTTGGGCTTCTAGCAGTGTGTGGGACTTGGTCTATTAGTCCATCTATACTGACCTCCATCAGCTGGCAAATTGAATATAATTTTTTTCTGCATCTAGCTCTGAAAAAATATTTGGACTTCTAGCAGTGTGTGGGACTTGGTCTATTAGTCCATCTATACTGACCTCCATCAGGTTGCAAATTAAAAATAATTTTTTTCTACATCTAGCTCTGAAAAAAGTTTGGGCTTCTAGCAGTGTGTGGGACTTGTTCTATTAGTCCATCTATACTGACCTCCATCAGGTTGCAAATTGAATATAATTTTTTTCTGCATCTAGCTCTGAAAAAATATTTGGGCTTCTAGCAGTTTGTGGGACTCATTGTATTAAGCCATCTATACCAAGCTCCACCAGCTTTGAAATTAATAATAATTTTTAGCTTCATCTAGCCCTGAAAATAATTTTTCTTCCCAATAGTGGTAGCAATAGAAATATGGGGCGCGCGCCTGGCTTACAAAACGATACGCTTCATAACAAAAAACACCAGCCTAGCGCACTGCATTAATAAGATGGCATCATCGTCTCTCCCAGTGCTAGGCCTACTATGCAGGCTAGCATTCCTGTGCCTAAAACACAATGTATGGGTCCACGCTAGCCACTATGCTGAGGGGTCTAAAGCTGCTGCTAATGCTTTATAACAATTCAATTGGCAGATTTTCACAGAGCTCTTCCACAACGCCCACCCATCGGGCAACAGTTGCCCACCTTCCGTATGGGATCTAGTGGCGAATAGTTGATGCCATTAATCAGAGCGTCAGTTGCCCCGTCGACGTGGCAAGCATACGGTAAGGCATGGGAAGAGTGGACACGACTAGTAGCAGGCAGATGGGTTGACCAATGTGAACAAGCCAGATCACAAGTCACCATAGAATTTCTCCACCAGCTAATGATGAGGGGCATATCAGGGGCGTCAGCGCAGTGGTGTCTGACCGGAGTAGCATTTCACTTCCAACTACTGAATTGGGGAGATGTGACAAAGATTCATCATCAGACAATCCATAAAAGGGTGGAAAAGGGGTCAGCCAAGTCAGGAGTGTAGACGTCCCATCCCGTGTCACAAACTGATTTCTCACATCATATCCCTAACACCATTAACATGACACTCACAATTTGAAGCAACACTACTGTCTACTGCATTTGTGATCGCCTTCTTCGGGGCGCTATGCATAAGCGAAATAGTCCCTCAATCCAAAATTACCACCAGTGGAGGCTTATTACACCAGGACGTAGTCCTAGCCAATAATGCAAAAAGTCTACGCATACACCAATCGAAAACGGTTCCAGCGGGCAGGGGCACTTGGGTACATCTACAACCCACAAACGGTACACTGAGTCGGGTAACAATAGTAAAACCATAATTAACCATCAGATCACAAAGTAATTTCTTCCTATCACACATTGATGGAACGCCATTATCAAGATACCAGTTCCAAGCTATATTTAATAAATGCATAACATCAGCAGGGAACCACCCCAAAGATTACGGGACACACTCATTCCGCATAGGCACGGCCACGGAAGCAGCAAGAGCAGGACTGTCAGAAACGGAAGTTCAGAGGATAGGGAGATGGCAATCCACGTGTTTGGCGAGATACATAAGACCGGACTTGTTATCCTAACGTGGTTTGTTTCTTTTACAGGTGACGCTAAGCCAACAGTGTGGGTGATAGGCCACTTGTATATATATTGGGCAGAAAAAAGGGTGAAAGTCTGCCCAGGTGGGAGGAAATTAGAGTTTCATAACACATATTTCAACTGGAGAGGTATTAGAGGCCTGCTATGGCCACAGGTACTAATGGAGGTAATTAAGGTAGGGAGAGAGGCAAGAGGTCCAGTCATCTTAGTTATACAGGCTGGGGGAAACAACCTAGGTCATCACAAGAGCGCATAACTAATGGCAATAATGAAACTAGACACTGAGCGCTTCAGAGAATTTTTCACAAAACTAGCTATAGTATGGTCAGAGATTGTGCCGATATCGGTATGGCAAGGTGCGTGAGACATCACGGCCATCGAACGGACAAGGCGGGTAATAAATATTCGGATGGCAAAATTTAGAAGAGACAGAGGCGGTGTAGTGGTACGACACCGACAACTGGAAGGAGATAAAGCAGGCCTCATATGGCCCGACGGTGTTCAATTAATGGATATTGGACTGGACATATTCCTGTCAGGACTCCAGGACGGAGTGGAACTAGCGTTAAGAGTGATGGGTGGGGGTCAGAGTCCTGCATACGAGTACGCAGGATCCTCCGTGGCCTGGAAATAGAAAGGACATGTTGGAGAGTTAGATTTGTTGGCCAACTTGCAGGAGTGGAGACCCAGGGCATGCTGCAACAAGCTGAATTATTTTAGAAATAAAATGCCTTTCTAATGGAATGAGTATAAAGAGTTAATAAAGCTGTGACCGATCCTCACCCATCCAGTTGTAAGAGTTACATTATTGTATTGTCAAGGAAAGGGGGGCGGTAGGGGGGCTGAGCATCTGGGTTTGGTTGGGGGTCCCCACAGTCTGCCTAGGCTAGATTAATTTAAAAATTCTTATTAGATACACAGGCGGTGCAGCTTGCTTCGCAGCTGGTCTACTACGCCCAAAGTATTGCCTAGGCTAGATGCAGTTAAAAATTCTACGCTGACTAGCAGACACTGAAGATTTGGAGCAGACCTCTGAGTAAACAGCTCTTTAGACTCAACCATCTGTGTTACCCCAAGCCATAGTGTATGTAGTTTCTTACAGTTAAAAGGGGGGGGATGACCCAACCCACCTGGAATTGACGATGCCAACGTCACGTAAGACACAGCAAGGGGACTCCAAAAAGAGTCTCCATTTTTTCCCAAAATTGTGGCACAGACACAACTTAACCCTAGAACGCATAACTGGGGCCTCGCAGGCCCGCCCTGTTAATTGTTTTCTATTTTCTGCAAGATCACTTTAGTTAGAATTTTGAAACTCTAGGTATTCATCATGTATATAGTTGTTTGTCATTTGAGTTTGAGTTATTCCATGTTATTTGCACACGGGCCTAAAAGGCCCCAGGTATGTGAAAGTGTAGATTTTTATGGTCATGCGTTCTAGGGTTAAGTGGCATCAATTGCCCTACAGTTGCTTAAAACGGTTGGTGAGGTGATTTTATCAAATCCTCAAGCTTTTAGTCTCCCAAGGATAACACAGGGGTAGAAAAGTCCTTGCAGGTCCATGATTTGTTCATCTTTATGAACGTGAGTCTGTCTACATTCTCAGTGGACAGCCGCGTGCGCTTATCTGTCAGCACACCACCAGCAGCGCTGAACACACGTTCAGAGAGAACACTGGCTGCAGGGCATGACAAGATCTCCAAGGCATGAGTGGCGAGCTCCGGCCATTTTTCCAGATTGGAATACCAAAATGAGCAAGGGTCCAGTGACACAGTCATGGCTTCGATGTTCACTTGGAGATACTCCTGCACCATCCTCTCTAGGCATTGACTATGTGTCAGACTTCTTGTCTCCTGTGGCCTTTCAAAGGATGGTCTAAAAAAAGTGGTGAAACGATTCCACAAAATTGCTGTTACCAGCAGATACTGTGTCACTGTTACTGTTTGAGTGATGAAGACTCGACAGTCCCACGGTTGGCAAGTTAGAACTGTGAGATTCACTACGTGCACCACTGGTGTTTTGTGGAAAAGCACATGTAAGATTCTGCAACAGCGTCTGCAGATTCTCCTGCATGCGTCAATCCCTTTTTATGGCAGGAATTATTTTGGCACATTTACTTTTGTACCGGGGATCTAAGAGTGTGGCAACCCAGTAGTCGGGATTACTTCGAATTCTGACAATCCGAGGGTCATGTTGCAGGTAGTGCAGCAAGAAGGCACTCATGTGTCTTGCGCATCCGGGAGGACCAAGTCCTTGTTGTGTTGGTAGCGAGGTAAGAATCATGCTTTCTTCCTCTGCCCTCTCCCCCCAACCTCGCACAACAGAAATGTGATCAAGGTCTCCCTCATCTGATCAGTCTTCCATGCCCATCGCCAGTTCGTCCTCCACTTCTTCCTCGGCTCCTGCACCTTCCTCAACAGTTTGGCTGCTACCATGCGCCCTGGTTAATCCCTCTCCCCCACCCTCCCATGCCTGCTGCCTTGGTGCTGCCAACCGTCTGGACCTTGGAGATGTTATCCCTTCCGCATACGACTCCTCCTCTACTTCCTCCACCTCCTCTTATCCCACCACCTGACTCTGAATTCTGTTTAATGTGTGCTCCAGCATGTAAATCACCGAAATAGTCATGCTGATAATGGCATCGTCGTCAGCACTAAACATCTTCGTCGCCATTTCAAAACTGTGCAGAAGGATGTGTGGTGCCCCGGAGGGTTCCGTCGCCACAGAATTACTGCATCTCACCCAGAGGTGTGGTATCTCACCCTCAGGTAAGGAAGGCGTATGGCTCGGGACCCTAACACCTGCATCCAACACATACCCGGAGTGGGGGTAGGGCGAGATTGCTCCTAAGGGAGAGCACAGTCCCAGGTCCCTAGCTGGTGGAAGGGTCCTATGTAGTGGGTGCTTAGGGGAGCAGCTTAGGGGAGCACATGACAGGGAGAGTATAAATAGGAAGCCATCTTAGAAAGAGCAAGCTAGTCAGAGGAGGAAAAGTGACAGGAGCAGAGGCTCGGCATGAGCTCTGCTCCGGAGGCGGGCCTAGCCTGGGAGGCCCAGGACTGAAGGAGAGAAGAGAGGAGTGGGAGCAGGAAGGCTCCAGGAACCGAAGGGACCCTAGGGCTACGGGCCGTGCAGAAGGCCACCAGTACACCCGCTGCTACCAGGAGGTAGAGGGGTCAGGCCAGATAAGGGGAACCGGTCCCTCAACTAGCGGAGAAACAGCAAGGCTCAACTAGAAACCGGAGGCTGCAGCATTTCATGTACTGCAGGCCAAAGTCCACACCAGTCTCACTAAGAAGGTAGCCACATACGACCCAGGGAACGGAACACAAGTCACCCGCCAAGGCCCGAGGATACCGGATAGAAGTGTCACTGGGTGTGAGGTGCAGGGAGAAGGCCAGAGAAAGGAGACACAGAAGGGGGTCCTGCTAAGTACTCCGGAGCTATCTGGGGGTGGACTGAGCCCCTCACTGAGTACGCACAACACGACGGGGGAGATTGCTCTGGTACCTGTAATCTGGACTGCAACAACTGTGAGTAAAGATCTTGGGACTGCATCACACAGACTCTGTGTTCATTACTGACTCCCTGCACTACAACCACCATCATCCACCCACACTGCCCTGAAGCTACAATCTTCCTGTGGTGAGTAATAATACCATTGCTGCAAAACCACCAGCTTCAGAGGACTGATCCACAGCGGCGGCCCCTTTGGCCGCACTCCACAGGTGGCGTAGTCGGACATCATAAAATCCATATATACAAATTACCCTTGGATTGACCACCCTGGGTCATGGACTGGGTCACCGCCACAGTGACTACAACCCCCAGCGTCTACCGGCCCGGCTCAGGGTACCCCACGGCCCAGGGGGCGCGTCAACTTCATAGGTCCCTGATCTGAGACCACTCCTGCAGCGTGATTTGCCCCACCTCTGGATCTCGTTGGCCCAGGCTATACGTCAGAACGTATTGCACCAGGGCTTGTCGGTGCTGCCACAGTCGCTGCAATATGTGCAGAGTTGAATTTCACCGTGTCGGCACATCGCATTTCAGCCGGTGAACTGGCAGGCCCAATGACTTCTGTAGAGATGTAAGTCGTTGAGCTGCGGGATGCGAACGGCGGAAGTGAGCACACAGCGACCGTGCCCTCTGCAGAAGGCCATCTAGTCCGGGATAGTGGGCTAAAAATTTATGGACAACCAGGTTCAACACGTGAGCCATACAAGGCACGTGTGTGACATTGCCCCGGCGAAGGGCCGCACCCAGGTTTGCAGCATTGTCGCACACTGCCTTCCCTGGTTGCAGGTCCAGTGGAGACAACCATTCTTGAAACTGGGTCTCCAGAGCTGACCACAACTCCTCAGCTGTGTGACTCACATTTCCCAGACATTTCAAAGTAAACACTGATGCTGTTGAGCCCTGCTACCAGCATAGTAAGGAGGTGTGCAGGATTCCTTCTGCGCAGTTAGAAAGCAGGTGGCATTACCAGACAGGATTTGGGTGCAGGTGGAGGACCGAGAGGAGGTTGAGGAGGCAGAAGCAGTGGAGGAACTTCGAGATAAAGAGGATTGACGCACAACTCGTGGGGACGGTAAGACTTGGACAGCAGCCCCTTGTCCTGCTGTCACCATAGTTACCCAGTGCCCAGTCAGCGACATGTAACGCCCCTGTCCATGCCTACTCGTCCAAGTGTCTGTTGTGAAATGCACCCTGTCACACACAGAGTTTCTCAAAGAAGCGGTGATGTTGTGTGCGACATGCTGGTGGAGCGCAGGCACACCTTTCTTTGAGAAGTAGTGCCGACTGGGCATTTGGTACTGGGGCACTGCGACGGACATAAGGTCTCGAAAATCCACTGTGTCCTCCAGGCGGAAAGGCAGCATTTCTGTAGCCAACAGCTTGCAGATGGTGAAATTCAACCTCTTAGCTTTCTCATGGCTAGGAGGATATGGTCTTTTACTTGCCCACATCTGAGGGACCGAGGGCTGTCTGTTGTGCTTAGATGGGGTTGAGTAGGGTGTCCCCGGCAAACTGCCGGTCTGTGAGGAAGATGCAGGCGGACATGTTAGGTTGCCTTGATCCAAAGGTGGTGCTCTTGATGTCGGAGAGCGCTCAACACCAGCAGGTGTTTCCACTTCCCAATGAACTGACGACTTGCCAATCACACTGGCTGTTGCAGGTAAAGAGGTGGCAGGTCTGCTTCCAAAAACATGTGTGACTGCTGTCCCCCCAGTCACAGAGGATGAAGAGGCCGCGGATGCACAAGATGGGGCAGATGGTGGTTGGCCCAGCCTGCTAGGCTGCATTGTAGCACAGTGAGCTTCCCACTGCAACTTATGCTTCATATCCATGTGACGGTACATGCATGAAGTACTCAAACTATGGATTTTTTGGCCTCTACTTAGCTTTTGGTGACAAATATTACAGAGAACACGAGTTGGGTCATCCTTATCGATCTGAATAAATGCCCAGGCTGTGCAAGGCTTAGAGCCCATGAGACCTGAAGAGCCACTATGACTTGTGGTCAGAGGCAGAGTTGTGGTTGAGGATGCAGTTGTTGACATGCTTCCAGTACTCTGTCTCTGTCCAGGAAGGTGCAACCTAACCTCGTCGTCAATAGCATCTGTGACGCCCCGCTGTGCTTGGTATCACAGATCCTAGAAGAGTGTATTGATGGAATCCTCCACAAGAGGCCCCCATAAACATTCACACATTGCCACCTTCCACCTCAGACCAGCAGAGGGAGCCCGTTAGGGATATAAATAGGGAAGGTGGAGCTAGGCAGTTCAGCTCCTCTGAAGAGTTCCTGCAGTAGAGAAGCCTAAGAGAGGTCAGTCTGCAGTGGAGCTCAGTCTAGTCTAGAGAACTCAGTTAATAGTTCAGCAGTGGAGCACGAGGCTCCTACTAGCTAGACTCAGGTAGCCCAGATAGAGCTTAAGGTGTGCCGACGCCATAAGATCGGTGAAGCGCGGTAAGCTGCCGTTATTGTGTATAGCCTAGTGAGGGCCCGAGTAAGCCGAAGGCGAGTGGTGAGTTAGTACATAAGGGGCAGAGGAGCTTAACCAACTCACCCCGAAGCATTTACAGGACACCGGATCCGAGCTTACCGAGATCTCTATGACCCAATAAGGCATAACCGGAATCCCTGGAGAACTACAAGTCCCAGGATCGCTAAGGTGCTGATACATAACAGAGCCAGGACACGCTTAGGCCCCGCATACTGGGAGCGTGAACTCCAAGAGAAGGCCCTACCACAAGGTCAGCCAGCGCAGGACAGAGACAAAGTTAGGCCTAGCTCCAGGCAGGTCAGAAACTTGCTACGCAGAGGCAAGAAACAGGAGGGCCTACACCCTCTCATTGGGGAGGATCCTGATATGCACCCTTCACCCTACAGTGCTCGGGGATGTGCCTGAATTTCCCCCAGTAAAAGGTACTTTAGTGACTACCGTGTCCGTTCCCGTTCTTGCTCTGACCCAGCTGGGTCTCACCTGTCCTGCATTCCCCCTGCATACGCTGCCCTGAGACCTAGCTCTACCTGTGGGGAGCTATACCATCGAGCTGCCTTATCACGGGCCTCAGTGGACTGCTGCAGCGCTGGTGCTTCTTACCAGATACCACAGGTGACGTCACGAACTCTTATAAAATTAACAATTATCCACCCTTTTAAAGAGTGACCCCAGGGTACGGGTCAGGGAGCCGACCACCGCGACATCCCCAAGGCAAGGCAAAGGCCCGGGTACCGAGTCATCCCCATCCCCTGGGCTAGTCACATCCTCCTCCACCTCCTCCGCTGACCTCATCGAATGGCTGACTGTGGGTTGACAGTAAGTGGGATCTCCAACCTCGTCATCATCACCCTGTGTGTTATCACACCCGTCGTCCTCAGAGCCAACCTCTTCCTGCCCTGACCGAAAAGTCAAGTTGTCGCTCCAATCAGGTATTTGAGTCTCATCATCGTCTTCATCATTGTCTCCATGAACAGGAGTTACAGTTTGGGAACGAGGGTCTACATTATGCTCAGAACCTTCTTCATCTGGTCCTGGATCCGACTTATAAAGATTCTGGGTATCAGTGCAGATCATTTCCTCGTCTGGATTAACAGAAGCTCTGGAGCAGACCTCCGTTTCCCAGGCTATAGTATGAGTAAAAAGCTCTGCAGACTCAACCATCTGTGTTACCCCATACTCAGACGGGCAGCTGGAGATTTGGGAGCTGTGAGGAAGCAAGTGCGATTGGGGTGACACGTCTGAGGACTGGAATATTTGTGATGCTGAAATTGAGGTGGAGGAGAGCCCACTTGAAGGAGCACTTGATATCCGTTGAAGCACCTGCTGTTTTTGTGCCTCATCTGGAATTTGTAGCGATGGGCGTGTCCGTAAGAAAGGGATCGTATCACATTGTCCACGAAAAGAAGTCGACATCTTAGTTTGGCTGGTAGATGGTCTTTCTTCTGCAGATGAAAAAACAAGGGGAAAGGGAAAGGGAAAACGTATGTCAGCTCACCATGTAATAGCCAGACTCATCCAGTCCCAACGAAGTCTTGCAGCGGAGACGCCCAGGTCACGGGCTACCAAAGTTCAAGTAATGAGAAAGCAAGCAAAGATGTCTCCAGCAGGACCAGGGTTGTATATATCTTGTTAAAACTTCACTTTTAATTTCAAATTATAAAAGCCAAGGATGAGTTACAGAATGAGCAATATAGCGGCTCTTAGGTACAGCACATTCCAACGCGTTTCGGCTAAACCTTATTCATGGAATAATGTGAGAAATAAGCCTACTAGCTGAAGTTAAATAAAAAACACTTCTTGGTGATTGCTTCAGGTGTTGGACCACAGCCCAGAGGAGAATTAACCCATTATTGGCAGCTAAAATTAACTACAGCAAAAAAGCACAAAAACTACATAAAATTGGACATGAGATAGAATGGAATACAAAATGAGTGAGAGATACATGCAGAAACAAAAACAAAAAGATCTTTTATGCCGTGGAGCAGTAAAACACATAATAATGATCATAATAATCACTAAGCATCCTTTATGTCTGGTGAGCATGACTGTTTAAACACCATTAGAGTATAAATATAGTTAGTATATGTAGTCCCATTTAAAAAAAAAAATATATATATCTTTGAAAAAAAAATAAAAAAAACAAAAAAAAATTTCCTTTTTTTTTTTTTTTTTTTTCTTCCTTTCTTTTTTTCTTCCCTTTTATGGAAAAAGGATGCAAAAGTCATAAATATAAGCATTGAACAATAAAGCAGTTAAACAGTTAGACAGTGCATTCTATTATGACCACAAAGGAAATATATTATCAAAGTACTGTCGAACATGAATACGTGAGACTAAGTGTATTGTAAAATGAGATCCTGTCTCACATTCAAACCTTGCGGAAATCAAGAGAAAAATCCAGAATGATTCTCGGTTCAGGATTTTTCTCCTGTGGTCACCACCTCTCTCCGGCTTAAAAACTTTTTCTATTGCTTTAAATCTGAAGTTATTTAGATCTCCATGGTGAACATTTGCAAAGTGTTTTGAAACTGCCGATTTGTTTAGGCTGTTAGGATTACATGCATCCGACATATGACGACGGATGCGTATTTTTAAAGGTCCTGTGGTACAGCCTACATACTGTAGCTTACAAGCAATACATTCTGCAAGGTATATAACCCCTTCTGAATTGCAGTTTAAGAAGGTGCTGATTTTGTATATTTTTTTGGTGATTTCAGACTGAAAGGAAACACTTTTGTGTGCGTATTTGCAAGAAATGCACCTACTATGGCCACAATTATAAAACCCTTTTAAAGTGAGCCAGGTTTCTGATGGAAAATGAGAATTTTTTGTACAAAAAAGACTCGGAGAAACCAGTGAACCTATAGTGGGAGCTTTTTTAGCTATATATTTTATGGAACAATTGTCCATGATTTTCACTAGAGTGGGGTCCTGATTTAGCATGGGTATATATTTTTTTATGATATTGACAATACTGTTGAACTGTGGGCTAAATTGTGTAGTAAACACAACCGTATTTTTCGTATTTTTAAATCTGCTTGGTTCTTTTTTGGATCGATTTTTCAATAAATTCTTTCTGTCTATATTAGCTACTATTTTTTCTGCTCTGTTTAGAATGCCTTTAGAGTATCCTCTTAAAGCTAGTCTGTTTTTAGTGCTGGAGGCTGCCTCTTGATAACTCTTTTCTGTTGAGGAGTTCCTCTTTAACCTGATCATTTCTCCCACTGGGATATTTTTAATATTGTGGGGAGGATGGCAAGAGCTTGCTTGCAGAATGCTATTACCTGCCGTTTTTTTCCTAAATGGTGAGATCAAAACTCGCTTCATATCATCATGGTCCAACACTTGAAGCAATCACCAAGAAGTGTTTTTTATTTAACTTCAGCTAGTAGGCTTAGTTCTCACATTATTCCATGAATAAGGTTTAGCCGAAACACGTTGGAATGTGCTGTACCTAAGAGCCGCTATATTGCTCATTCTGTAACTCATCCTTGGCTTTTATAATTTGAAATTAAAAGTGAAGTTTTAACAAGATATATACAACCCTGGTCCTGCTGGAGACATCTTTGCTTGCTTTCTCATTTCTTCTGCAGATGTTACTCCCCCCCCCCTCAACCGCGGGGGGGCTCGACCCACAAGCGGACAGGCACCAGTATTGGGAGAGGGGGCCTGGCCGTCAGGGTCCACCGCGGCTCTGGCACAAACCCGGCGACACGGAGGTGGTACGGGCAGGAACGGACTGGCCGTGTCGGCTTCTCACTTTTGGGATTTTAGAAGGGCATGACATGCCTATATCTGTGTCTCCCCCTCCTTTTACTCCTCCACCTCTTTTCTTTTCGCATGGCTATATGTACTTGTCACTTTTCCATGTGTTAGTTATGTCTTTTGAGCAGTTTGTCAGCTTTTGGACACCTTTGAAGGTGTTTTCTATGTGTTTCTATGTGGTTTTGTTTGCCTGCCATTGGTTTTAATGGTGTTCGAAGGTGTTCGACGAACAGTTCGACGAACAGTTCGGCGAACACACGGGTGTTCGAAGAACCGAACCGAACTCGAACACTACGGGGGTGGCTCAACACTAGCAAAGACTAATTGTAATTGCAGTCCTTTTCAGGACTAAGTTACATCATTTACTATCACTTTTTGCCAGGCAGGTCTGTGACAGTGCTGTGCAAGTTTTTTCACAGCATTTGGCTAAATCTAGCAAAGCAAATCCTTTTTGGCCTATTGCAGAGTGTGTTAGTCAGTGGAGTAGCCTATCTGTGTTGCAAGCTACACCACCTGTGTATAGAATACAAATTTTTTTACTGCACCTAGTGAAGTAAAACCTTTTGGGCATAGAATCATACTATTAATCCATCTATACTAACCTCCACCAGGTTGCAAATTCAATATAATATTTTTCTGCATCGAGCTCTGAAAAAATATTTATTCTTCTAGCAGTGTGTGGCAGTTGTTCTATTAGTCCATATTTGCTAACCTCCATCAGGTTGCAAATTCAATCTAATTTTTTACTGTATCTAGCGCTGAAAAAAATATTAAGGCTTCTAGCAGTGTGTGGGACTTGTTCTATTAGTCCATCTATACTGACCTCCATCAGGTTGCAAATTCAATCTAATTTTTTTCTGCATCTAGCTCTGAAAAATATTTAGGCATCTAGGAGTGTGTGGCACTTGTTCTATTAGTCCATCTATACTAACCTCCATCAGGTAGCAAATTCAATATAATTTTTTACTGCATCTAGCGCTGAAAAAAATATTAAAGCTTCTAGCAGTGTGTGGGACTTGTTCTATTAGTCCATCTATACTGACCTCCATCAGGTTGCAAATTCAATCTAATTTTTTTCTGCATCTAGCTCTGAAAAAATATGTAGGCATCTAGCAGTGTGTGGGACTTGTTCTATTAGTCCATCTATACTGACCTCCATCAGGTTGCAAATTCAATATTATTTTTTTCTGCATCTAGCTGTGAAAAAATATTTCGGCTTCTAACAGTGTGTGGGACTTGTTCTATTAGTCCATCTATACTAAATTCCATCAGGTTGCAAATTCAATATAATTTTTTTCTGCATCTAGCTCTGAAAAAATATTTCAGCTTGTAGCAGTGTGTGGGACTTGTTCTATTAGTCCATCTATACTGACCTCCATCAGGTTGCAAATTCAATATAATATTTTTCTGCATCGAGCTCTGAAAAAATATTTCGGCTTGTTGCAGTGTGTGGGACTTGTTCTATTAGTCCATCTATACTGACCTCCATCAGGTTGCAAATTCAATATAATTTTTTTCTGCATCTAGCTCTGAAAAAATATTTCAGCTTGTAGCAGTGTGTGGGACTTGTTCTATTAGTCCATCTATACTGACCTCCATCAGGTTGCAAATTCAATATAATATTTTTCTGCATCGAGCTCTGAAAAAATATTTAGGCTTCTAGCAGTGTGTGGGACTTGTTCTATTAGTCCATCTATACTGACCTCCATCAGGTTGCAAATTCAATATAATTTTTTTCTGCATTTAGCTGTGAAAAAATATTTCAGCTTGTAGCAGTGTGTGGGACTTGTTCTATTAGTCCATCTATACTAACCTCCATCAGGTTGCAAATTCAATCTAATTTTTTTCTGCATCTAGCTCTGAAAAATATTTAGGCTTCTAGCAGTGTGTGGGACTTGTTCTATTAGTCCATCTATACTGACCTCCATCAGGTGGCAAATTCAATCTATTTTTTTTGTGCATCTAGCTCTGAAAAAATATTTCAGCTTCTAGCAGTGTGTGGGACTTGTTCTATTAGTCCATCTATACTGACCTCCATCTGGTTGCAAATTAATTATAATTTTTTTCTGCATCTAGCTCTGAAAAAATATTTTGGCTTCTAGCAGTGTGTGGGACTTGTTCTATTAGTCCATCTATACTAACCTCCATCAGGTTGCAAATTCAATCTAATTTTTTTCTGCATCAAGCTCTGAAAAAATAGTTCAGCTTGTAGCAGTGTGTGGGATTTGTTATATTAGTCCATCTATACTAACCTCCATCAGGTTGCAAATTCAATCTAATTTTTTTCTGCATCTAGCTCTGAAAAATATTTAGGCTTCTAGCAGTGTGTGGGACTTGTTCTATTAGTCCATCTATACTGACCTCCATCAGGTGGCAAATTCAATCTATTTTTTTTCTGCATCTAGCTCTTAAAAAATATTTCAGCTTGTAGCAGTGTGTGGGACTTGTTCTATTAGTCCATCTATACTAACCTCCATCAGGTTGCAAATTCAATCTAATTTTTTTCTGCATCTAGCTCTGAAAAATATTTCAGCTTGTAGCAGTGTGTGGGGCTTGTTCTATTAGTCCATCTATACTGACCTCCATCAGGTTGCAAATTCGATATATTTTTTTTCTGCATCTAGCTCTGAAAAAATATTTCAGCTTGTAGCAGTGTGTGGGACTTCTTCTATTAGTATATCTATACTGACCTCCATTGGTTGCAAATTCAATATAATTTTTATCTGCATCTAACCCAGCCAATACTTTTGGCCTAATACCACAGTTTGGCCGCTCAGCTCTGCTCGGTTCCCATTCATTGTTTTTTTGTGCAAACAACTCCAGAGTTGTGAATTAGTTAACCACCAAAATGAGTGGAAAAAGGCCTGCTGCTGGTGGAAAGGGGAATAGGCGTGTTGGGAAGGGGAAAAAAGGTTGTGTCCGTGGGGTAGGTGTTAAAGCAACAGTAACATCTGCAGAAGAAAGACCATCTTCCAGCTAAACTAAAATGTCTACTTCTTTTAGCGGACAATGTGATAAGATCCCTTTCTTACGGCCACGCCAATCGCTACAAATTCCAGATGAGGCACAAAAACAGCAGGTGCTTCAACGGATATCAAGTGCTCCTTTAAGTGGGCTCTCCTCCACCTCAACTTCAACATCACAAATACTCCAGTCCTCAGAGGTGTCACCCCAATCGCACTTGCTTCCTCACAGCTCCCAAATCTCCAGCTGCCCATCTGAGTATGGGGTAGAACAGATGGTTGAGTCTGCAGAGCTGTTCACTCATACTATAGCCTGGGAATTAGAGGTCGGCTCCAGCGCTTCTGTGAGTCCAGACGAGGAAATGATCTGCACTGATGCCCAGAATCTTTATGAGTCGGATCCAGGACCAGACGCAGAAGGTTCTGACCATAATGTAGACCCTCGTTCCCAAACTGTAACTCCTGTTGGTGGAGACAATGAGGAAGACGATGATGAGACTCAAATACCTGATTGGAGCGACAACTTTAGATTTTTGTCAGGGCAGGAACAGGTTTCCTCTGAGGACGACGGGTGTGATAACACACAGGGTGATGATGATGAGGTTGGAGATCCCACTTACTGTCAACCCACAGTCAGCCAAGAGATGAGGTCAGCAGAGGAGGTGGAGGAGGATGCTAGTGACGACGAGGTCAGGTTGCGCCTTCCTGGACAGAGACGTAGTACTGGAAGTACATCAACAACTGCATCCTCAAACACATCTCTGCCTCTGACCACAAGTCGTGGTGGCTCTTCAGGTCGCATGGGTGTTAAGCCTGGCATAGCCTGGGCATTTTTTCAGATCTATAAGGATGACCCAACTCGTGTTATCTGTAACATTTGTCAGCAAAAGCTAAGTAGAGGCCAAAAAATACATAGTTTGAGTACTTCATGCATGAACCGGCACATGGACATGAAGCATAAGTTGCAGTGGGAAGCTCACTGTGCTACAATGCGGCCTAGCCGGGCGGCCAACCACCGTCTGCCACATCTTGTGCATCCACGGCCTCTTCATCCTCTGTGACTGGGGGGACAGCAGTCACACCTGTTTTGGGACGCAGACCTGCCACCTCTTTGCCCGCAACAGCCAGCGTGATTGTCATCATTTTCTTTGGAGGCGGTAACACCAGCTGGTGTTGAGCGCTGTCCAACATCGATAGCACCACCTTTGGATCAAGGCAACCTAACATGTCCGCCTGCATCTTCCTCACAGACCGGCAGTTTGCCGGGGACACCCTTCTCAACCCCGTCTAAGCACAACAGCCAGCCCTCGGTCCCTCAGATGTGGACAAGTAAAAGACCATTTCCTCCTAGCCATGAGAAAGCTAAGAGGTTGAATTTCACCATCTGCAAGCTCTTGGCTACAGAAATGCTTCCTTTCCGCCTGGTGGACACAGAGGATTTTCGCGACCTTATGTCCATCGCAGTGCCCCAGTACCAGATGCCCAGTCGGTACTACTTCTCAAAGAAAGGTGTGCCTGCGCTCCACCAGCATGTTGCACACAACATCACCGCTTCTTTGAGAAACTCTGTGTGTGACAGGGTGCATTTCACCACAGACACTTGGACGAGTAGGCATGGACAGGGGCGTTACATGTCGCTGACTGGGCACTGGGTAACTATGGTGACAGCAGGACAAGGGGCTGCTGTCCAAGTCTTGCCGTCCCCACGAGTTGTGCGTCAATCCTCTTTATCTCAAAGTTCCTACACTACTTCTGCCTCCTCAACCTCCTCTCGGTCCTCCACCTGCACCTAAAACCTGTCTGGTCATGCCACAAGCTTTCTAACTGTGCAGAAGGGATCCTGCACACCTCCTTACTATGCTGGCAGCAGGGCTCAACATCATCAAGCAGTTTTTACATTGAAATGTCTGGGAAATGTGAGTCACACAGCTGAGGAGTTGTGGTCAGCTCTGGAGAACCAGTTTCATGAATGGTTGTCTCCACTGGACCTGAAGCCAGGGAAGGCAGCGTGCGACAATGCTGCAAACCTGGGTGCAGCCCTTCGCCAGGGCAATGTCACACACGTGCCTTGTAAGGCACACGTGTTGAACCTGGTTGTCCAGCAATTTTTAGCCCACTATCCCTGACTAGATGGCCTCTGCAGACGGCACGGTCGCTGTGTGCTCACTTCCGCCGTTCGCATCCCGCAGCTCAGCGACTTACATCTCTACATAAGTCTTTGGGCCTGCCACTTCGCTAAAATGCGATGTGCCTACCCGGTGGAATTCAACTCTGCACATGTTGCAGCGACTGTGGCAGCACCAACAAGCCCTGGTGCAATACATTCTGACGTATAGCCTGGGCCAACGAGATCCAGAGGTGGGGCAAATCACGCTGGAGGAGTGGTCTTAGATCAGGGACCTATGCACCCTTCTGCACAGTTTTGAAATGGTGATGAAGATGTTTAGTGCTGACGATGCCATTATCAGCATGACTATTCCGGTGATTTACATGCTGGAGCACATGTTAAACAGAATTCGGAGTCAGGTGGTGGCACAAGAGGAGGTGGAGGAAGTAGAGGAGGAGGAGTTGTATGCGGAAGGGCTAACATCTGCAAGGTCCAGACGGTCGGCAGCACCAAAGCGGCAGGCATGTGAGGGTGGGGGAGATGGTTTTACCAGGGCGCATGGTAGCAGCCAAACTAGTGAGGAAGCTTAAGGAGCCCAGGAAGAAGTGGAGGACGAACTGATGGAAGACTTATCAGATGAGGGAGACCTTGATCACATTTCTGTTGTGCGAGGTTGGGGGGAGAGGACAGAGGAAGGAAGCATGATTGTTACCTCGCCACCAACACAACAGGGACTTGGTGCTCCTGGATGCGCAACACACATGAGTGCCTTCTTGCTGCACTACCTGCAACATGACCCTCGAATTGTGAGAATTAGAAATAATCCTGACTACTGGGTTGCCACACTGTTAGATCCCCGGTACAAAAGTAAATTTGCAGAAATTATTCCTGCCATAGAAAGGGATGCACGCATGCAGGAGTATCAGCAGAGACTTTTGCAGAATCTTACATGTGCTTTTCCACAAAACACCAGTGGTGCACGTAGTGAATCTCACAGTTCCAACTTGCCAACCGTGGGACCGTCGAGTGTTCAGCACTCAAACCGTAACAGAAACAAAGCATCTGCTGGTAACATCAGTTTTGCGGAATCATTTCACCACTCTTTTAGCCCATCCTTTGCAAGGCCACAGGAGACAAGAAGTCTGACACATAGTCAACGCCTAAAGACGATGGTACAGGAGTATCTCCAAGTAAACATTGAAGCCATGACTGTGTCACTAAACCCTTGCTCTTTTTGGGCTTCCAATCTGGATAAATGGCCGGAGCTCGCCACTTACGCCTTGGAGATCTTGTCAAGCCCTGCAGCCAGCGTTCTGTCTGAACGTGTGTTCAGCGCTGCTGGTGGTGTGCTGACAGATAAGCGCACGCGGCTCTCCACTGATAATGTAGACCGACTCACGTTCATAAAGATGAACAAATCATGGATCCAAAACAACTTTTCTACCCCTGTGTCATCCTGGGGAGAGTAAAAGCGTGATGATTTGTTAAAATCACCTCACCAACCATTTTAAGCTTTAAAATTACTAATAATGTTTATCTGTATCTTGGCTGGAAAATAATTTGGGCTTTGTAGCAGTGTGCAGTACTGATTCTATTAGGCCATCTATACTAAGCTCCACCAGATTTAAAATTACTAATCATGTTTATCTGTATCTTGGCTGGAAAATAATTTGGGCTTTGTAGCAGTGTGCAGTACTGATTCTATTAGGCCATCTATACTAAGCTCCACCAGATTTAAAATTACTAATCATGTTTATCTGTATCTTGACTGGAAAATAATTTGGGCTTTGTAGCAGTGTGCAGTACTGATTCTATTAGGCAATCTATACTAAGCTCCACCAGATTTAAAATTACTAATCATGTTTATCTGTATCTTGGCTGGAAAATAATTTGGGCTTTGTAGCAGTGTGCAGTACTGATTCTATTAGGCCATCTATACTAAGCACCACCAGCTTTCAAGTTAATAATAATTTTTAGCTGCATCTAGCCCGGAAAATAATTTTGGGTCTCCTAGATGCGCAAGACACATGAGTGCCTTCTTGCTGCACTACCTGCAACATGACCCTCAGATTGTCAGAATTCTAAGTAATCCTGACTACTGGGTTGCTACACTCTTAGATCCCCACACTCTTCGATCAACCTTTTCATTTTAATAAAGAACAAAAAAATGGTCATTTTTGAAATTATAAGCATTAGCAGGTTATTAGAAACTGAAATCAAACAGTTTTCAACTCAAAACTTTATTCTAGGTGATGTTACATTTGCACATAGGACCCCTTGTTCGAAAGGAGCTTCTGAACTGTCTCGTCCATTAAATTTGTCAGGTTTTGGATGGTTTCTGCTTCAATTGTTTTGCATGAGGACAGAATACCCTCCCAGAGCTGTTGCTTAGATGTGAACTGCCTCTCTCCATCATAGACACTCCTTTTGATGATGCTCCAGAGGTTCTGAATGGGGTTGCATGGGGGTCACACCGTAAGTTTGTCCCCTTTTATGCCCATATCAGCCAGAGATGCAGATGTCTTATGTGCAGCATGAGACGGTGCATTATCATGCATGAAAATGATCTTGCTGTGAAATACACGGTTCTTCTTCTTGAACCAAGGCAGGAAGTGCTGTTTGAGAAACTCCACATACATTATGGAGTTCATCTTTACCCCTTCAGGGATCCTAAAGGGGCCGACAATCTCTCTCCCCATGATTCCAGCCCAAAACATTACTCCACCTCCTCCTTGTTGGCGCTGTAGCCGTGTTTGCGTGGGGTATCCATCAACCAGCCATCCTCCACTCCATCCATCTGGACCATCGAGCGTTGCACGGCACTCATCGGTGAACAAAACAGTTTTGAAGTCAGTCTTCATGTATTGTTTGGCCCACTGGAGCCGTTTCTGCTTGTGTGCAGTGGATAGAGGAGGTCGACAGGATGGCTTACTCACAGCTGCAAACCTCTGAAGTACTCTACATCTTGTTGTTCGGGGGACGTTGGAGGCACCAGCAGCTTCAAAAACTTGTCTGCTGCTGTGACAAGGCTTTTTTGCCGCTGCTCTTTTAACCTGACGTAATTGCCTGTAGGAAAGAGTCCTCAATTTGCCCTTATCAGCACGCACACATGTGTACTGTGAATCAGCTACATACTTCTTCATTGTGCGATGATCAGGATGAAGTGTCTTGGCAATGTTGATTGTAGTAATGCCTTGACCTAAACACTCCACAATTTGTTGCTTCTCAGCAGCCGACACATCATCACCATCAATGAGTTTAACTGACAAACAAAAAAATTCTTACCTTATCACTCCTAAACACTTTTTGTATCATAATTTGGAACACAGTGTACATGTGCTTTTCCACAAAACACCAGTGGTTCACGTAGTGAATCTTACAGTTCTAACTTGCCAACCGTGGTCTGTATGGAGTTGTTCAATAAAGGGCCCAAAATTAAGATAACATAGACGGGAGAGGTCTCTATGAGTCCTAAGTACAGTATTTGATACCCTGTGAGGGCCAGGCAAAGGGAAAATTGGACTGGATGGAATCCTGTATGGATTTGGGGAGGGAGACATCGAGGGCCTCAGACTTCGCTGCATTGATTTTAAAATTTGACCATGTAACAAAGTGATCTATTTCAGCCATAACATCAGGGATGGATATATGTGATTGAGTGATATATACTAGGACATCATCAGCAAATGCAGAGCACTTGTACTCTGTGCCTCCCACCTCAATCCACCTAATATTGGGGTTATGGCGAATTGATGAGAGCAGGTGCTCCATCACTAGGATGTATGAGAGGGGACAGATGACATCCCTGCCTTGTCCCATTGGTGATTATGAAAGGTGATGAAAATGTTCTGACGTGCCCCCTGGGCCTTGGGACACCCGGAGCCGGACCCTCTTTGGTGGATGCTGGTGGTTGTAGTCTCCGTGGCGGCGACCCGGTTCCATGGCTCATGGCGGTCAAACCAGTGGCGGAACTATTTATGTGGTTTTGATGTTTAAATGTCCGACTACGCCACCCGTGCATTGCGGTCAGAGTGAACCGCCGCTGCAGGGCAGACTGCTGAGGCTGGTGTGGGGGCAGCAGAGCATAGTATAACTCCCCACGGGAGGAGTATACCCTCAGGGCAGTGTATGCGGAGGATGGGGGTGATGGTGCAGGGCAGCAGCAGTAACGACACGGAGTCAGTGATGCAGTCCAGGACCTTTACTCACAGTTCTTATTATCCAGACCACTTCTGCAGGTAACGGCTGCCCACGTCGTACTGTGCTCACCAGGTGAGGGGCTCAGACAACTCCCAGATAACTTTGGAGCGCTTCACAGGACCCCCTTTGTGTGTCCTTTGTCTGGCCTTTCTTACCAACGCTTCTGTCCGGCTGCCTCGGGCCTCCTCTTGGTAAACTTGGCGCCAGTTTCCCTGACCCTATGTGGTGCCTTCCTAGCGGGTGTAGCGAGGGGCTGCGCCACATAAAATGTCACAGCCTCCGGTTTCTAGCTGAGGGTCGTTTCCCGCCTCCACTAGTTTCGGGGACCGGTCTCCCCCTTTGGCCTGACCCCTCCATGCAAGTGGATTCGGGCGTGCAGTGGCGACTCGCCCGTCCGCACCCCTGGGATCCCTTCGTTCCTCGTTCCTGGAGCCTTCTCTTCTCCTCTTCCTTCCTTCTCCCTCTTCCAGGCCTGGGCCTCTGTTACTAGGCCTGCCTCCGGAGCAGAGCTCATGCAGAGCCCCTGCTCCCTGTCACTTCTGCTCAGACTTCTCTGCACTGAACTAAGATGGTGCCCACCTTTTATACTCCCTTCTCAATGCACCCAGGAACTGCTTCCTCCCTGCTCCTGCACTACAGGGTTCCCCTTCCTCATTGTTCCCTCTCCCCACTCCAGTCAGGGACAGGGACTGTCGTGCCCATCTCAGGGGCGACCACGGCAATGTGATGTAATGCATGCAGGTGTCGGGGTCCTGATCCACACTCCATCCTTACCTGAGAGTGAGATATCACACCTCTGGGTGAGGTGCAATACCTCTGTAGCAACCGAGCCCTCGGGGTGCTACAGTTCCATTTATCTTCAGCCTAGGTGACGTATTGCGATAGAGGGCCGAGATTTTGGCTATAAAAGGGTCCCCTAGACCCCTACCCCAAGCTTTTTAAGAGAATATTATATGGCGTGCCAGGAGACTCTATGGAATGCTTTCTCAGCATCCAACGAGAGTATCTAATTACAAATTTTTAACTGCATCTAGCCCAGGAAATACTTTGTGCCTAGTAGCAGTGTCTGCTAGTCAGCGGATTATCCCAGTTGTTAAGCAAGCTACACCACCTGTAGTTTGGACACTTAATTTTTTCAAAGGAAATGCTTCGGGACGCCGGGATACTCAGTGAAGAGCATCAGGAGGCACCCCAAGGCATAGGGGCTGGGACTGGCGGTAGGACGCCTTGCGGTGGACCGCCGAGCTCGATCCTTATAAAAGCTTTTTAACTGCAGCAGCTTTAGTGGACTCTACTGGAGCTGGGATTACGCGGCTGCTGGCATGAGACTTGCCCTCCAATAGATCCTTGTAAAAGGATTTAAAGTGTATTCATTCAAATTAGAGAGACAATTTAAATTAAAAAGCTTAGACCTGCCCCCACCACAGGGGGGCTCGCTGGACCCACAAGCGGACAGGCACCTGTATTGGGAGAGGGTGGCTGGCCGTCATGATCCACCGCAGCTCTGGCACAAACCCGGCGACACGGAGGTCGCACAGGCAGGAACGGACTGGCCGTATCGGCTTCGCACTTTTTTGGTTTTAGAAGGGCATGACATGCCTATATCTGTGTCTCCCCCTCCTTTTACTCCTCCACCGCTTTTCTTTTCGCATGACTATATGTACTTATCACTTTTCCATGTGTTACTTGTGTCTTCTGAGCAGTTTGGCAGCTTTTGGACACCTTTGAAGGTGTTTTCTATGTGTTTCTATGTGTTTTTGTTTGCCTGCCATTGGTTTTAAAGGTGTTCGAAGGTGTTCGATGAACAGTTCGACGAACAGTTCGGCGAACATATGGGTGTTCGACGAACCAAACCAAACTCCAACACTACAGGGGTGGCTCAACACTACTCATAAAGCCTATGCACTAAGTGCAAGGGCTGCCAAAAATTAGAAGGAGGGATTGCAATACACCCTGGAAGATGCAAAGAGGAGGGCCTCAGAAAACATTTTTTTCCCATTTTTAATGAGTGGGATTCTTAGACTGGTAAATACTACGCACTAAGTGAGAGGGCTGAAAAACATTTACCTCTGGGAGTTATACATATATATACAGTGGGTACAGAAAGTATTCAGACCCCTTTACATATTTCACTCTTTGTTTCATTGCAGCCACTTGGTAAATTCTAAAAAGTTCATTTTTTTTCTCATTAAAGTACACTCTGCACCCCATCTTGATTGAAAAAAACAGAAATGTAGACATTTTTGCAAATTTACTAAAAAAGAAAAACTGAAATATCACATGGTCATAAGTATTCAGACCCTTTGCTCAGTATTGAGTAGAAGCACCCTTTTGAGTAGTACAGCCATGAGTCTTCTTGGGAATGATGCAACAAGCTTTTCCCACCTGGATTTGGGGATCCCCTGCCATTCTTCCTTGCATATCCTCTCCAGTTCCATCAGGTTGGATGGTGAACGTTGGTGGACAGCCATTTTCAGGTCTCTCCAGAGATGCTCAATTGGGTTTAGGTCAGGGCTGTGGCTGGGCCAGTCAAGAATGGTCACAGATTTGTTCTGAAGTCATTCCTTTGTTATTTTAGCTGTGTGCTTAGGGTCATTGTCTTGTTGGAAGGTGAAACTTCGGCCAAGTCTGAGGTCCAGAGCACTGTGGAAGATGTTTTCATCCCGGATATCTCTGTACTTGGCCGCATTCATGTTTCCTTCAATTGCAACCAGTCGTCCTGTCCCTGCAGCTGAAAAACACCCCCATAGCATGATGCTGCTGCCACCACCATGTTTCACTGTTGGGATTGTATTGGCCAGGTGATGAGTAGTGCTTTCATGTGTTTTTGAGCAAACTCTATGCGGGCTTTCATATGCCTTGCACTGAGGAGAGGCTTCCGTCGGGCCACTCTGCCATAAAGGCCTGACTGATGGAGGGCTGCAGTGATAGTTGACTTTGTGGAACTTTCTCCCATATTCCTACTGCATCTCTGGAGCTCAGCCACAGTGATCTTGGGGTTCTTTTTTAACTCTCTCACCAAGGCTCTTCTCCCACGATTGCTCAGTTTGGCTGGACAGCCAGGTCTAGGAAGACTTCTGGTGGTCCCAAACTTCTTCGATTTAAGAATTATGGAGGCCACTGTGCTCTTAGGGACCTTGAGTAATGCAGAAATTCTTTTGTAACCTTGGCCAGATCTGTGCCTTGCTGCAATTCTGTCTCTGAACTCCTTGGGCAGTTCCCTTGAGCTCATTTGGTCTGACATGCACTGTGAGCTGTGAGGTCTTATATAGACAGGTGTGTGTCTTTCCAAATCAAGTACTATCAGTTTAATTAAACATAGGTGGACTCCAGTGAAGGAGTAGAACCATCTCAAGGAGGAGCACAAGGAAATGGACAGCATGCGACTTAAATATGAGTGTCTGAGCAAAGAGTTTGAATACTTATGACCATGTGATATTTCAATGTTTCTTTTTTAATACATTTGCAAACATTTCTACATTTCTGTTTTTTTCAGTCAAGATGGGGTGCAGAGTGTACATTAATGAGAAAATAAAATGAACTTTTTAGAATTTACCAAATGGCTGCAATGAAACAAAGAGTGAAAAATTTAAAGGGGTCTGAATACTTTCCGTACCCACTTTATGTAAGTGTGTCACCCCAGGCCTGGATGCCACAAATAATAAAGGCTGTGTCTGAGAGCAGGAGGGAGGTTCCCTGGTTAGGGACAATTAGCATGCAGCACCTCCTGTCCCAGGCCAGTAGGGGGAGCAGGCTGCCCTATAAAAGCTGGAACTGGGGGCAGGGTTAGAGAGACCAGAGAGACCTGGGAGACCTGAGACCGTGACGGAGTCTAGGCCCAGAGAGAGTAAGGGTCAGCAGCAGGCTGAGGAGGTCGTGAGGCAGTGGAGGAACTGCTAGTCAGGGACGTACGGCATTGAGAGCCTGTCCTGGCAGAAAGGGAGAATTACCTACTGGACATTGGGGTCCGAGGCTGTAAAGACTCTAAGTCCAGCAGCAGAGAACCAATCCGCGAGGGATTTCAAGTCCTTTGGCCTAAAAAGCCCGGAGGCTCCGCCACAACAGAAGGGACCAGCACAGCTGAGAGAGGCCAGAGGTAAAAGGAGCCCAAGTCGCAAGCCATACGGGTGAGAATACACGGCACGCTCAGAGACGTGGGCTATTTTACCACTAAGAGGGGAATAGTCAGAAAGAGCATAGAGAGCACGGTAGGCCTACACCCTCACCCTGACCAGAGGGGCTTCCCGAGTGTTCTCAGACATCCAGGCCCCCTTCTAGCCGGTACTGTTGTTGGGTCATCACCATCTGTTACAATAAAGACCCTGAACTGTTTAAGCGGACTCTGCATGCTGACCATCGCGGCCGGAACTATCATCCCCAACATCCACCTACACTGCCCTGGGGCTGCACTCTTCCCGTGGGGAGTTATAGCATTCCTGTGCTGCTCACCAACACCAGTCCCAGTGGTCTGTCCTGCAGCGGCGGTTATCCCTGACTGCAATCCACGGGTGGCGTAGTCGGACTTTCACATGTGTATATATATATATATAGAGAGAGACTGCCACCATTTTAGCCTGACACCCTGAGCACGGGACCGGGTTGCCACTACTACCCCCATCAGCACCGCGCAACCTAGAGACCCGGTCTTGAGTGCCCCACGGCCCAGGGGGCGAGTCAGCTTTTTGGCGTAGTCGGCAGGATTGTGACCAACCCCCCACAAACGGGTATTGCGTGCCTGAAAAGACTTTATACTTACCTGAGTTAAGTTTCCCACCATTCAGGGCCGTTTCCCGCCAAAAGGCGCCATCTTCGGGACGCCACGCGGGAAGAAGAGGGGCGTGGACACCAAAACCGCGCGAGACTTGAAGCCCCGCCCTACATCCGGACGCTGCGCAAGGTCCTGGAAAGAGAGAGAGCGACGCTGACGTCACCAGGATGCGACACAAGGTCCTCGCCCAGAGCAGTGCTAGCGGAACCGCGGCCTACGGAAGAGGATCAACGGAAGGTAGGCCACGGTTAACTAGGGGGAAGGAAGATGTCGGAAGCGGAGGGGTCCACTACCACCAGCGTGGCTGCAGCAGCGGCGATGCCGTTTTCCATGCCCTATATCCCCAGCCTGGCTGCCCCAGTACTCGGGGGAATCCCATACATTATGTGACTTTAAGGAAAGACTGCACAGTTTATTTAAAGTCTATCCCCTAACAGAAGAACAGAAAATCAGCATACTGACAGGGCAGTTAACTGGTGCGGCCCAGCGGGAGGTAAAATCATGGCCACCTGAGGAGGAAAGGACTGTAAAGGACATTTTGACACCCGCACCTCAGCTGAAATTAAAATGCGGTTCTACGGATGTAAGCAGCGGACACAGGACAGCATCAGAGATTATGCCCTAAATTTACAGGAAGCCTTGGGAGCAATCAAACAAGCTGACCCTGGCAGCGTGCAGGATACAGATAAACTATTGACTGACCAGTTCATAGAAGGTCTGCTGTCCAGCGCCCACAGAACCCAGCTGCGCCTTATGGCCCTACAGAACCCCGATTAGACTTTTGCACAGTTTAAAGAGAGGGCCATCCGGGTGCTCCGAGAACCCACACCAGGTGGCGCTGTAGATTCCCGGCGTCCTGCCATTACGTACCACCAGGAGGCGGCGCCCTACCCTGCAGACCTTGTGGGGGCTGATGCGCAGGCCCTAAACCCATCCCGGCCTGCAAACCTGCACCATCAGGTCCAAGAACTAACAAAGAGTGTTACTGCATTGACCAGGACCGTACAGTCATTACAGATGGACCCGTCAGGACCAATCAAGCTGGCTTCCAGTCCGGAGGATGTCCCGAGGCGTCGACGGAGGAGGATCCCGTCGTTCAGAGGGAGGCCCACAGACCGCTACGCTGAGGATGGACAGCCAATTTGTCGCCGTTGCAACCAGCCATGACACATAGCCAGGTACTGGACTTTAAACGGGTCTGACCTGGGGCAGAGGGCCAACCCCCAGGCATAAGGTCACCAGGCCTGGCTAATTGGCGCGATAAGTATGTGGGGGGACGCCCGGTTTTACCCATAGTGCTGGACGGTATCCCCATGAGTGCACTGCTGGACACCGAGTCTCAAGTGACTACCATCCCCTATGTACTTTTCAAGCAGTACTGGAGTGACACTGATATAACCCATTATCCAGACGATGGCTTGAGCATCATCGCCAGCAATGGCCAACCCGTGCCGCAGGTGGGGTTCAGAGAGATGACCATTAAGATTGGTAAAGTTGAACTGCCGGCACAGGGAGTGATTATTGTGGACATTGACCGTCGAGAAAGTCACCCTAAAATAACCTTGGGTACTAACGTGATTGAAAATTGTCTTTCAGAAATAATTGCAATTTTGCAGCAGGTGGCGATGAATGCTAGCTCCAGCCAACAGAGGGTCCTCCAGAAAGAGATAAGAGCCCTGATGAGACGGCAACAGGTAGAACTGTCTGGTGGTGAGATCGGTAGTGTAAGGATGAGCGACCCATTCCCCATTGCCATGCCTCCCAAAAGTGAAATGATGATCTGGTGTCGGACTGCAATCGGGTTAAGAGGAAGAGACTACTAAGCGATGGTAGAACCCGTGTACTCAGACAGCAGGTCCACCATTTTGACAGCCCGGGGGGTGGTTGATGTCTGCCATGGAAGGGTGCCCGTCCGTATCTTAAACATTGGGGAAAGGGAAGTACACTTGCCCCGGTACGCTACACTAGCCAAATTGTTTGCTGTCGAACACAATGCTCTCAGGGTCGTGGAACCCTTGCCTCCATCTCCCCCGGTGGAGGATAATGGCTCCCAGAAACACAAGGAGGACTGGTGCCAGAAACTCCATGTGGGTGCTGACTCCGCTCCCTTGCACCAAAAACAAGGAGTCTACCGGGTGGTTCAGGAGTACGAGAGAATCTTTAGTAAGCACCCGCTAGACTTCGGCAGGGTGAAAGGGGTAGAACACCACATCCCCACGGGGAGCCACCCACCAATAAAAGAAAGATACAGACCAGTACCCCCCGCACACTATCAGAACGCAAAGGACATGCTGAGAGAAATGAAAGAAGCCGGGGTCATTAGAGACAGCTGTAGCCCCTGGGCAGCCCCCTTGGTTCTGGTAAAAAAGAAAGATGGTACCATGAGAATGTGCGTGGACTATAGAAAAGTGAATCGTATCACCCATAAAGACGCATACCCGTTGCCTAGAATAGAGGAGTCTTTGGCCGCACTAAAATCAGTTAATTTCTTCTCTACTTTGGACCTTACTAGCGGGTACTGGCAGGTACCTGTGGCAGAGGCTGACAAGAAGACCGCCTTCACCACCCCGATGGGATTAATCGAATTCAACTGTATGCCATTCAGGCTCTGCAACGCACCCGGGACCTTCCAGAGGCTGATGGAATGCTGTCTAGGGCACCGAAACTTTGAGACGGTCCTACTTTACCTGGACGACGTGATTGTATATTCAAAGACCTACGAGGACCATCTGAAACACCTGGCAGAGGTGTTCGAAGCCCTGGCAGGCTTTGGCCTGAAGGTGAAGCCCTCAAAGTGTCACCTGCTGAAACCGAAGGTACAGTACCTAGGACACGTGGTGAGTGCAGAGGGAGTAGCCCGCGACCCCGACAAGGTTGCAGTAATCAAGAGCTGGCCAAGCCCCTCTAACATCAAAGAAGTGAGGCAATTCCTCGGGTTGGTAGGCTACTACCGAAGGTTCATCCCCGGGGTTCACTAAAATGGCAGCTCCAATGCAGGACCTCCTAATAGGTCAGTCCAAAACTAAAAGTAACAAACCACCCTTCAAGTGGGATACGTTGGAAGAGGATTCCTTCCGCCAACTGAAGATGGCCCTCACGGGGGATGAAATTCTGGCCTACCCTGATTATAGCCAGCCTTTTATCCTCCACACCGATGCCAGTAATGTGGGGCTAGGAGCTGTACTGTCCCAAAATCAACAGGTCAGGGAACGAGTGATAGCGTATGCCAGCCGGAAGCTGAGGCCCACCAAAAGAAACCCGGAGAATTACAGCTCCTTCAAGCTAGAGTTCTTGGCAGTGGTGTGGGCCGTAACAGAACGGTTTAAACATTACCTGGCCTCTGCAAAGTTCACTGTGTACACGGACAACAACCCATTGACACATCTGGACAATGCTAGACTTGGTGCCCTAGAGCAGCGTTGGATGTCCCAGCTGTCGAATTATGACTTCACGATCAAATAACGAGTGGGCCGAACCAATGCCAACGCAGACGCCCTATCCAGAATGCCTCACTTACCCGACGGGAAAGAAGATCCAGAAGAGCTGGAGGAGGTGGAGCTCCCTGCGTTTCATCGGTATGGAGCCACCCAATATTCCCACAGCGTAAGAGACAAGAACGTAACCACGGTCATGTTCAACCCCTTACCTCATCACAGCTGGGCTGAAACGCAGGATAGTGACCCTGCAGTCAGCCTGGTGAAAGAGATGCTGACCCAGGCAGACGCTCGCCCTCATCTGGATGATCCAGAGGAAGCTAAGCAGCTGTGGACGGAGAAGAGCAGACTATTCCTCTACGAAGGTAAGCTGTGCAGAAGACTTGTCAACCACTGGACGCACGAGCTGACCTGGCAAGTAGTGGTCCCAAGACGAGATGCGGCTATGGTTCTGGAGGCTTACCATGACAGAGCGGGACACTTCGGGTGGAAGAAACTAGAGTTCCTACTGAGAGAGCGGTTCTTCTGGAGACGTATGAGAGGGGCCATAGAGAAGTGATGCAGGGACTGTGGCCCATGTAATCTAAGAAGGAAGGACCGTACCAGCCAGAAGACACCCTTGAGGCCCAACGTCACCAGGCAGCCTCTTGAGCTGGTAGCTCTGGATCATGTGAAATTGGCTCCAAGCCGGTCGGGCTACATCTATGCCCTGACAATAGTGGATCACTACTCCCGGTTCCTGGTGGTGGTCCCGGTTAAAGACTTGACAGCCCAAACGGCGGCCAGAGCCTTCCAGCAGCACTTCTGCCGCCCACACGGGTATCCGGAACAGGTACTGATAGACCAAGGTCCAGCGTTCGAGGCTGAAGTCTTCCAAGAGTTCTGCAACCTTTACGGCTGTAAGAAGATTCAGTTGACGCCTTACCATCCACAAACCAACGGGATGTGTGAGAAAATGAATCAGATAGTCATTGATCTACTCAAGACGTTGCCCCTGGAAGAACGCAGCCTGAGGCCGGAAAACCTGCCGGACCTGATAGACTTATACAATCATATCCCGGTGAATGCTACCAACTGCACCCCGGCTTATCTGATGCGAACAAGACCAGGTAAGCTGCCTATGGACCTGGAGATGGGAGTCCTGACACCCGAGGACACCTCCCCAGATGCGGACTGGGATACAGAACGGCGGCTACAGTACAAAAAGGTACAGGAGAGCGTGGAGAGGAGCCTGGCTCAAGCAAGAGAAAAGCAAGAGAGGCTCTTCAATCAACACGCCCCTGCTGGTCCCCTGGAACCTGGCGAGCAGGTCCTGAGGGGGAAGAGAAAGCTTCACAAGCTAGATGACCAGTGGGAGAGAGACCCGTACACAGTACTGCCATCCAACCACGACAACTCGAAGGTATGTGTAATAAGCAAGGATGGAGGAGAGACCACGAACACTGTCTCCAGAGACCACCTAAAACGATGCCCCGAGCAACTACAGAGTGCAAGTGAAGATCAAGATGACCTTGAGCCCGCAGTGGACAAGGAAGAAATGGTCAGCACCATTCTCAGAGAGTTCCCCCGGTCCTGGACTCGGATAAATGACGCAATAGTGGTACCCGTCCTACACTTCCTTCAACCAACCCAGCAAGAACCTACAGGAGAGCAGGAGGAATCAGAAGAACAAGCAGCCCCGGAGGCAGAGGAACCCATCCCAGCAGCCCAGGAGAGTCAACCCTCTGCTTACAGTGAGCCTGCCATGCCTGCGGTAAGCCAAAGGACCCGCAGACAGCTGCCTGCACTGCCTGTAAACCCAGCTAGTAGCTGTACCCTAAATTCTAGTGGGGAAAGCCAGGTTAGACCACCACCAGACAGTGGGTTACGTAGGTCCACCCGGAGCACTAGGGGGCAGATACCCGCTCGCTGGAAAATATAGGGTGTGTTAAGAACTGTATATAACCCTTGTAAATAATTGTCAAATGTTGAAATGTTTGAAAAGCTAATTGTGTAACCAGTGATTATGTTTTTCAGTTCTTTCAGTTAACCAAATGGACTAACAGGTTATGGACATTAAGTAACCGGGACTCTTTGTAACGTTTGTTTGGAGCTTAATCGAGGAATAAATAAAGACTGTCCACTAAAGACTGTCAAGGACTCGGGGCTAGGACAGCCCCCCACTCGGTTTAAGCTCCCCTTTTGTTGGTGTTATGAACACCCGGTCACAGACCACACTGTGACCTTAAGAACTCAAATTGTGCTGGTATTTGCTGATGTTTTATGGTTGTATGTATTTACCCTGTTTGTTTAAAGGCTTAGTCCCGGAATACTAAACTTTTACTAGGGGGGAATGTGTCAACCCAGGCCTGGATGCCGCAAATAATAAAGGCTGTGTCTGAGAGCAGGAGGGAGGTTCCCTGGTTAGGGACAATTAGCATGCAGCACCTCCTGTCCCAGGCCAGTAGGGGAAGCAGGCTGCCCTATAAAAGCTGGAACTGGGGGCAGGGTTAGAGAGACCAGAGAAACCTGGGAGACCTGAGACCGTGACGGAGTCTAGGCCCAGAGAGAGTAAGGGTCAGCAGCAGGCTGAGGAGGTCGTGAGGCAGTGGAGGAACTGCTAGCCAGTGACGTACGGCATCGAGAGCCTGTCCTGGCAGAAAGGGAGAATTACCTACCGGACATTGGGGTCCGAGGCTGTAAAGACTCTAAGTCCAGCAGCAGAGAACCACTCCATGAGGGATTTCAAGTCCTTTGGCCTAAAAAGCCCGAGGCTCCGCCACAACAGAAGGGACCAGCACAGCCGAGAGAGGCCAGAGGTAAAAGGAGCCCAAGTCGCAAGCCATACAGGTGAGAATACACGGCTCAGAGATGTGGGCTATTTTACCACTAAGAGGGGAATAATCAGAAAGAGCATAGAGAGCACGGTAGGCCTACACCCTCACCCTGACCAGAGGGGCTTCCCGAGTGTTCTCAGACATCCAGGCCCCCTTCTAGCCGGTACCGTTGTTGGGTCATCACCATCTGTTACAATAAAGACCCTGAACTGTTTAAGCGGACTCTGCATTCTGACCATCGTGGCCGGAACTATCATCCCCAACATCCACCTACACTGCCCTGGGGCTACACTCTTCCCGTGGGGAGTTATACCATTCCAGTGCTGCTCACCAACACCAGCCCCAGTGGTCTGTCCTGCAGCGGCGGTTATCCCTGACCGCAATCCACGGGTGGCGTAGTCGGACTTTCACATGTATATATATATAGAGAGACAGCCACCATTTTAGCCTGACACCCTGAGCACGGGACCGGGTTGCCACTACTACCCCCATCAGCACCGCGCAACCTAGAGACCAGGTCTTGAGTACCCCACGGCCCAGGGGGCGAGTCATAAGCGAATTGTAGAGGTAGGCCTCATACACATCCTGTAAAAATTATGAAGGAGGACATCATACAGACCCTGGAAAAATTAGGAGCCGAATGATGATCCTCTAAAAATTTAGAGTGAGGGCCGCATGATAACGCTCTAAAAATTCGAGTGAGAGCCGCATGATGACCCTGTTGATATAGTGAAGTAGGAGGAGGACCAGAAAAAGAAGAAACCATGAACCATATACCCTTTTTTTGGGCTGGATGGGGTGCATGGGAATACACCAGAAAAAAGCAACATTTGAATTGGTTTTATGTTTCACTGCTATCATCTGGTCAGGTTGAGAAGTCTAGGTCAATCCAGGCCTTGTTCATTTTGATCAGAGTAAGCCTATCAGCATTTTCAGTTGAGTGGCAGATGAGCCTATTGGTTATTATGCCCCCACGGCTCTAAAATCCCCCTCTCTCACAACGCTAGGGGCAGGGCAGGCCAGAACCTCCAAGGCATAGAGGAACAGTTCATGCAACGTGTCCAGCTTGAATACTCAATAGTTATATGGCATAGAGGAATCACAGAGGATGCTGGTATGGTCGGTTAGGTTCTCCATCACCATTTTCCCTCCTTGTCAGACTACCCCACATGTCATGGGCGCTGGGAGGGTGTAATGAAACTGTCCCAGACCCTTGCCTCTGTTGGACCTGGTGTGTGTCTCCCTTGTCTCTCTTCCTTTGTTGCCCAAGGAACTATGATGTTTGCTACCAGGGTTGTCAAATTGGAATTTTTGTATTAATTGTTTGACTAGGTCCTTCTGGTATTGCCCCATTTTACTAGACCTCTCTGCCTCAGGAAGCAGAGATGGCAAGTTCTCCTTGTAGCGTGAGTTGAGAAGGGTGAACAACCAGTAATCAGTGTTGGCCAAAATGCGTATGATGCGAGGGTCACGGGAAAGTCAGCGAAACATAAATTCAGACATGTCTGCCAGACTCACAACAGTCAAGACTTACCTGTCTCCACCAGAAGGACGACTCTCCATCTCCTCCTCCTCCCTCTCATCATCTTCAGGCCATACACACTGAACAGACAGGGTTAAGCTGGTGTGTGTAGTACCCACTAAAGAGCAGGCAAACATCTCCTGTTCCCCTTCCTCCTCAGCCTCCTCTACCTCATTATCACTCAATCAGCACTGAGAAGATGAAATGAGGTTGGGTTGGGTAGTATCACCTTGTGTACTTTCTTCCTCCATCTCCACATGGTCCACATGCATAGCTTCCTCTTTAATTGTGAGCAGCGAGCATTTGAGTAGACACAGAAGTGGGATGGTTATGCTGATTATGGTGTCATCGCCGCTCACCATCTTGTTTGATTCCTCAAAATATTGTAGATCCTCACAGATGTCAGACAATCATTCCCACTCATCGGTTATGTATGGAGGCTAAACAGAATACAGATGGGCATGTTGTAGATAGTATTCAACTACTGCCCTCTGCTGATCACAAAGCCTTGCCAAAATGTGTAATGTGAAGATCCAGCGCATGGGCATGTCACACACCAGTCGGTAAGATGGCACTTGCAAACACTACTGCAGCACTGCCAGACCAGTGGCTGCTGTAGCTTAGTTGTGGAAATGGGTGCACACATGACGTACCTTCAGAAGTAGCTCAGTAAAATCTGGGTAGATGTTAAGAAAACACTAAGTTGAGCATGTGGGCCAGGCATGGTATGTGTGCGAGCTTGCCGAGCTTTAGAGCTGCCACCAGGTTATGGCCATTATCACACACGACTATGCCTTTTTTGTAGGTTCAGTGGCAAGAGCCACAGATTTGTCTGGTCTGTTATAGCTTTCAACAACTCTGTGGCGGTGTGCTGATTGTCACCTAAAAAATAAGTTTCAGCAGAGCCTGCTGCCGCATCACCAAGACAGTGCTGCAGTGCTTCCAGCTTGCGACTGATATGGATGACATGCTCCGAGATGACAATTCGGAGATGGAAAATGAGAAGGAGGAGGGGGGTTCAGGAACTGATGTAGGAGGTGGGGGAAAACCCTGATGGAACTAAGGCCCGCGATCCTTGGCGTCAGTAGTATGTGTGCCGTCACAAGATCCGACTCGGACCTGGCCTCCACAAGGTTCACCCAGTGTAGTGTCTCTGGCCACAAACACTTGACCATGTGTTGGTCATTAAGTGGACCTTCCCAGTAACTGGGTTGGTCAGGGCACAAGTGATGTTATGGGACACATGCTAGTGTAAGACAGGGATGGCACAATGGGAAAATAGTGGTGGATGGGGAACGAGTAAGGCAGCAGCCATGAGGTTGCAGAAAGACTCCGTGTCCATAAGCTTAAACAGCAACACTTCAAAGCCAAAACATCAGGAAATGTGCCCATTTAGTGTTTGAGCCTATAGGTTTGTGGCTGGTTATTTATGTTTGCGTTCCAAGGCCTCGAGTAGGGAGAGCTGAACACTGCACTGGAACAAAGAATTGGACAAGGTTGTTGATGGTGCTTGTGAATGTGCAACAACAGGTGCAGGGCAGGAAGTATCTGCGCCTGCATTTTGGACAGGGGATTGACAAGCACATATCACAGGGGAAGAGCCAGTGGTGTCACCCGCAGACACTGATAGTAAACTCAGACGATTGAACCATCTAGTAGGCTGTTTTGATGACATGTGACTAAGCATGGTGGTGGTGGTCAGGCTGTGAGTGGTCAGGCTCCTGCTAATTTGATGCGGCACAGGTAGCATGTCCTTCCTTTTATCATCCGCACTTTCATTAAAAGAGTGCCAGACAGTACAACACTTAACTTTTGGCCTGGGAAGTTGCTATGTGTGGGTGCTCTGGGGAACAGTTGCCTGCCTTCTCCCTTTAGCTATCCCACTGCCTCTTCCTGCCTGTTGCAGTGCTGCAGATCCTTCTCCATCTGGAGTGCTGTTCTCACTCTGCATGGCACCTTCCCATGTGCCATTGTCCACTACCTCCTCTTCAATTTCCGCACTCTGGTCCTCCTGACTTGTTAACTTAATGACAGCACTTTTTTGGCAACTATGTCTGATCATCATCTACTTTTAGAGACACTATTTGCCATTCCTCACAGTCTTCTTCTGATCATGGCTGCTCAAATATTTGGCCAAAATCAATAAATAGAAATGTAAAGAGCTCCTCAGGGTGTTCGAGTGTGGAATAACTTGTTTCCGGGGACTTGCCATGGTGGAAGGAAGGAGGATCAGGGTGAGGATTATGTGGTCCAGACTCTTGGCTAGTGAGACTGGACTGTGTGAAAGACAGGGTGATGCTAGGAAACATACTTGAAGCATTATCTGCCATCCAATCGACCACCTATTCGCACTGTTCTGGCTTCAAGAGTGGTGTCCCACACGCTCTTGCAAAGTGAGACAGGAAGCTAGGTATCGTGGATGAGCAGCAGGCACAGTTTCACCTGCCCCACAGCCACTACGTGAACCATCAGCAGCATGTCCACTTCCCCGTCTGTTACCGCATGCCTTTTACATTTTAAATTTGGTATATAATATATGCTTGCAAACTTTCCGGTATTGATAGGGAAAATAAAATATGTAGCCCTGAAAAGTACTTTTCTTTTTAGGTTGCAGCAGCAGTATACCTACAGAAGAACTGTAAGGTAATAAACCGAGTCTATATACCTCTAATCCAAAACTATCCCTCTTCCACCAGGAATCCCTACATTGAATGCAGGTAACAGTGGTTTTACTAGAGAAAAGACAGTGTAGCCCTGAAAAGGACTTTTGTTTTAATGGTGCAGCAGCGGTATACAAGAACTGCAATAGCAATATTAAACCATGCCTATATGCCTGCTCTAAAATAAGCTCTTCCTCCAATAACAAATCTCCCTGAACCTTTTAACCTCTACATAACTTAAACCGATGGTTAACAAGGCTATTGTTGACAAAAATCTGATGGGTCAGTTCTAGCATTTAAAACTATAAAGAGGTCAATAGATTCTGTAACAAAGTAATCAAATCAGCTATAGTAGAAAATGAATATCAGGTATTCAAGGAAAGCAAGACAAATTCCAAGAAATTCTTTAAATATATATATATGCAAAAAAACCAAGGATCGCACCAATGGATTCCCTAAATAAAGGTAACTGGGAGTTGGTCACTGAGGATCAAGAGAAGGCAAAATTATCAGATAGGTTCTTTAGCTCTGTCTACACTAAAGAAAAGAGAGAGCATCAGATGTAGTCTGTCCCAGTGACCTTAATATGTTATCTTACTCAGTTAGTTAAATTTGGATGTGGTCAAAGCAAAACTAAATAATATCAATATGAACAAGACCCGGGGCTCTGATCGGCCACATTCAATAATTCTTACAGAACTTAGCTCTGTTATTGCTGTTTTCCTGTACTTAATTTTTGGAGCTTCTCTAGTGACTGGTACTATACAAGCAAGAGGCTCAAAACTCAAAGCTAGTGAGGTGTCCGCTATCAAAAAGTACTTATAGTCTAGTAAACTTAACATCTATTTGTGAAAAAATATTTGAAGAGCTTGTTAGTGAATATACGCATGAGTATGTAATAGAAAATAATGGTATAAGTGATAGCCAGTACAGTTTTACTAAGAACACATGTGGTAAAACTAACCTGATTCGTTTTTATGAAGAGGTGAGCATAGACCAGGCTAGAGGGGTAGCTGTGGATATTGCGTTTTTGGATTTTGCAAAGGCATTTGACAACGTCCAACACAGAGGCGGAATGGCTAAATTAAGGTTTATAGACTTAGAAAGTAAGGATTGTTATTGGATCGAAAACTGTCTTAAAGATCACACCCAGTGTGTTTCATTGAAAAACTGCAACTCTGAATGGTCTATTGTTATATGGGGTGGCCCCGCGGTTCAGTGCTGGGCCTGCTGTTATTCAGCTTATTTATTAATTATATAGAACATACAATTAATAATGTTTCAATTTTTGTAGATGACATCAAACTATGTAGTGTATGCAAGATGTTCATAAGTTATAGGTTGACTTGTACATGATAAAAATTGGGCAACCACTTGAATAAATGTAAAGTAATGTATTTAGGCACTAATAATATGCAGTCAACATATGAAGAAAAACTAGGAGAATCACTTGTAGAGAAGGATCTGAATGTACTTGTAGATAACAGACTAAATAATAGCATATAATATCAATCAGCACTTTCAAAGGCCAGCAGGATATTGTCATGTATTAAAAGGCATATGAACTCAAAGGATAGGCACATAATATTACCACTTTACAAAGCGTTAGTGCGATCTTATCTGGAATATGGAGTCTAGTTCAGGGCACCAGTACATGGAAAGGATGCCTTGTAGTTAGAAAAAGTACAAAGAGCCACAAAACTAATAAGGGTCATGGAGGATCATGATTTTGAGTAAAAAATAAAAGAAATACATTAATGTAGTCTTGAGAAGAGACATCTGAGGAGTGACATAATTAACTTGCACAAGTACATAGATGGTCGAAACAAAAAATCAATGCTGTTTCATGTAAAACCCCCTCAACTGACAAGAGGGAACTCCCTATGTCTGGAGAAAGAAAGGTTCAATCTTCAAAGAAGACAAGACTTTTTTTCTATAAGGACTATTAATCTGTGGAAAAATCTCAAATAGGAGCTGGTCACAGAAGAAAATAACATAAATGACTATGACCATGTGTAAAATTGTTTCTGAAGGTTTGATCTAGTGCATCCACATTTGGAATCAGCAGGAAAATATAAAAATTTTTACTACAAAAATGTTTTAGCTGGCAAAAAAATGTTTTTTAAGAGCTAGATGCAGAAAAAAATTATATTGAATTTGCAACCTGATGGAGGTCAGTATAGATAGACTAATAGACCATCTATACTGACCTCCATCAGGTTGCAAATTCAATATAATTTTTTTCTGCATCTAGCTCTGAAAAAATATTTAGGCTTCTAGCAGTGTGTGGGACTTGATCTATTAGTCCATCTATACTGACCTCCATCAGGTTGCAAATTCAATATAATTTTTTTCTGCATCTAGCTCTGAAAAATATTTAGGCTTCTAGCAGTGTGTGGAACTTGGTCTATTAGTCCATCTATACTAACCTCCACCAAGTTGCAAATTAAAAATATTTTTTTTCTGCATCTAGCTCTGAAAAAATATTTAGGCTTCTAGCAGTGTGTGGGACTTGGCCTATTAGTCCATCTATACTGACCTCCATCAGGTTGCAAATTCAATATAACTTTTTTCTGCATCTAGCTCTGAAAAAATATTTAGGCTTCTAGCAGTGTGTGGGACTTGGTCTATTAGTCCATCTATACTGACCTCCATCAGGTTGCAAATTCAATATAATTTTTTTCTGCATCTAGCTCTGAAAAAATATTTTGGCTTCTAGCAGTGTGTGGGACTTGTTCTATTAGTCCATCTATACTGACCTCCATCAGGTTGCAAATTAAAAATATTTTTTTTCTGCATCTAGCTCTGAAAAAATATTTAGGCTTCTAGCAGTGTGTGGGACTTGTTCTATTAGTCCATCTATACTTTCCTCCACAAGGTTGCAAATTAAAAATAATTTTTTTCTTCATCGAGCTCTGAAAAAATATTTAGGCTTCTAGCAGTGTGTGGGACTTGGTCTATTAGTCCATCTATACTGACCTCCATCAGGTTGCAAATTGAATATAATTTTTTTCTACATCTAACCCAGCCAATACTTTTGGCCTAATACCACAGTTTGGCCACTCAGCTCTGCTCGGTTCCCATCCATTGTTTTTTTGTGCAAACAACTCCAGAGTTGTGAATTAGTTAACCACCAAAATGAGTAGAGAAAGGCCTGCTGCTGGTGGAAAGGGGAATAGGCGTGTTGGGAAGGGGAAAAAAAGGTTGTGTCCGTGGGGTAGGTGTTAAAGCAACAGTAACATCTGCAGAAGAAAGACCATCTTCCAGCCAAACTAAAATGTCTACTTCTTTTAGCGGACAATGTGATAAGATCCCTTTCTTACGGCCGTGCCAATCGCTACAAATTCCAGATGAGGCACAAAAACAGCAGGTACTTCAATGGATATCAAGTGCTCCTTTAAGTGGGCTCTCCTCCACCTCAATTTCAACATCACAAATACTCCAGTCCTCAGAGGTGTCACCCCAATCGCACTTGCTTCCTCACAGCTCCCAAGTCTCCAGCTGCCCGTCTGAATATGGGGTAGAACAGATGGTTGAGTCTGCAGAGCTGTTTACTCATACTATAGCCTGGGAATCAGAGGTCGGCTCCAGAGCTTCTGTTAATCCAGACGAGGAAATGATCTGCACTGATGCCCAGAATCTTTATGAGTCGGATCCAGGACCAGACGCAGAAGGTTCTGACCATAATGTAGACCCTCGTTCCCAAACTGTAACTCCTGTAGGTGGAGACAATGAGGAAGACGATGATGAGACTCAAATACCTGATTGGAGCGACAACTTTAGTTTTTTGTCAGGGCAGGAACAGGTTGGCTCTGAGGACGACGGGTGTGATAACACACAGGGTGATGATGATGAGGTTGGAGAACCCACTTACTGTCAACCCACAGTCAGCCAAGAGATGAGGTCAGCAGAGGAGGTGGAGGAGGATGCTAGTGACAACAAGGTCAGGTTGCGCCTTCCTGGACAGAGACGTAGTACTGGAAGCAGGTCAACAACTGCATCCTCAAACACAACTCTGCCTCTGACCACAAGTCGTGGTGGCTCTTCAGGTCGCATGGGTGCTAAGCCTTGCATAGCCTGGGCATTTTTTCAGATCGATAAAGATGACCCAACTCGTGTTATCTGTAACATTTGTCAGCAAAAGCTAAGTAGAGGCCAAAAAACACATAGTTTGAGTACTTCATGCATGAACCGGCACATGGACATGAAGCATAAGTTGCAGTGGGAAGCTCACTGTGCTACAATGCGGCCTAGCCGGCCGGGCCAACCACCGTCTGCCACATCTTGTGCATCTGCGGCCTCTTCATCCTCTGTGACTGGGGGGACAGCAGTCACACCTCTTTTGGGACGCAGACCTGCCACCTCTTTACCCGCAACAGCCAGCATGATTGGCAGGTCATCATTTTCTTTGGAGATGATAACACCAGCTGGTGTTCAGCGCTGTCCGACATCGATAGCACCACCTTTGGATCAAGGCAACATAATATGTCCGCCTGCATCTTCCTCACAGACCGGCAAGTTTGCTGGGGACACCCTACTCAACCCCTTCTAAGCACAACAGCCAGCCCTCGGTCCCTCAGATGTGGACAAGTAAAAGACCATGTCCTCCTAGCCATGAGAAAGCTAAGAGGTTGAATTTCACCATCTGCAAGCTCTTGGCTACAGAAATGCTTCCTTTCCGCCTGGAGGACACAGAGGATTTTCGATGTAAAACAAAGAAAGGGTGGGGGGGAGAAGCGCTGTGCCTGTGTGAACCTGATAGATAATGAACTGGCTGTGCAAATAATGGTAGGCTGCTCACCTTGGGGGGGTTGTGCAAACCGCACAACCCAGGTGTGAAAGCCTCTGGTATACAAGGTGGTAGCTGCCGCTTATGGTGCGTGGCCTCTGATGACCGCTGTCTGCTGCCAGTCACGTGGTACTGGGTATGAATCACGTGATGGTGACGTCATCAAGGTCCTGGTTCCAGCAAGCACATACAGTTCCCTGCAGCTCCGAGCCACAAATCCCCTCGGGGATAGTATAGATAGATTGTGGTCAAATTCGGTCGCCAGGAACTGGATAAAGACGACTGGAAGGATATTTAAAAGAAAACGAACCTCTTTATTCGACAATGTTATGCCCACAACGTGTTTCTGCAGCGATCTGCTGCCTTCATCAGGTGGATTTACAAGGAAAAAGGTAAATTAGGGCACTTTTATACAAAAAAGGAGTAACTAAGTGGGAGGATTTAAAAAATCAATCAATTTACCTTAACCCCTTGATTGCTATTCACCAAAAAGACAATGTGAATTAGCAATCAAGAGAACCAAAAGGGCCCTATAAAAACCAACAATGATACATTAAAAATATACTAATAACAACATCAAAAAAGACGATGGTAACAATCATGATAAAATATAATACTCAATCACAAAAATAATAAAAATAATTAAAAATGTTGAAAAAGGAATAAAAGAACTCATTAATAAATCATACATGTAATATTCTGACAACTTCACTTATTTATAATGCAGATAGTGCACATACATCACCTGCAAACGTTGTCAATCGCTAAATTTAACCCTTCAGGATATAATGTACCTAATTTGAAGATCCGAAAATGTTCTCTTTTCATAAGGTATTTATACCGATTCACCATATTTTCAGAAATTTGTTCCAAAATTGTCACTCTCAGATCACTCGGATCCTTCTGATGAGTAGTCAAAAAATGTTTGGATACACTGTGCTGTAAATAACCATTCTTGATATTGGAACGATGTTTATTGAGGCGGGCATGCATTCTTTGTATAGTCCGGCCCACATATTGCAAACCACATCCACATTGTAACATGTAGATCACGTAATCAGAATGGCAATTCACCCTACAAGAAATATAAAATTGCTCCCCCGTGGTCTGTGAGGTAAAAGAGGTGGCACCATTAATGATAGCCCTACAACTTAAACATCCAGGGGATCCACAGGCAAAACAGCCTATTTCTATCTGTTTTTGTTTCTCATATTTTTGTGTTGAGGCTATAGATTTCAGCGTCGTATTGCTGGGTGATATAAAGGACCTTAGATTCCGATTTTTTCTATAAATAATCCTAGGCTTATTTGGTAGATGCTTATGTAGGATTGGGTCACCCAACAAGACACACCAATAACGATTTATCAATTTCTGTATGTTCATTCTAGATTTATTGAAAGTGGTCACTAGACTCCAATCTCTACATCGTGTGCTGGTGTTCTCACATTCCCGTTCAGAGACCTGTGCCAAACATGATTCTTGACTGAGCAGCTTAGTTCTTTTATATGCATCTCTAATCAGTTTCTTGGGGTATCCCTTCCTCAAAAACCTTTTTTGAAGAACATCAGCCTCATGGACAAAGTCACCATTGTGTGTGCAGTTTTTTCGTATACGCCAATACTGGCCATACGGAATGTTCTTAATCCACCTAGGAAGGTGGCCACTGTCAAATCTGAGATAGCTATTCACGTCCACAGTTTTGAAATGTGTGAATGTGGAAAAATTCCCCATGTCATCCAGTTTCAACATAAGGTCAAGGAACTGTATGGAACTACA
The DNA here is from genome assembly GCF_046119375.1 of Phyllobates terribilis. NCBI lineage: Eukaryota > Metazoa > Chordata > Amphibia > Anura > Dendrobatidae > Phyllobates > Phyllobates terribilis. Next base: position 143,449,818 of record NW_027362772.1, read on the forward strand.
TGACATGGATACGGAAAACTTGAGACCCCATGGGTTATGGTCCAAGGAAAAAAAGAAATCCCTGGCTGATTTCTCTGTACCCTCCCAAATAAAAATCAAGTCATCAATATAACGGCGGTAGAGTAAAATATGAGCCTGGGCTAAGGGTGAGGACGTGATAAACAAGGATTCAAAGAGTCCCATGAAGAGATTCGCGTAGCTGGGAGCTACCCTCGTCCCCATGGCACAGCCCTTTATTTGCTTATAGAAATTGTCTTCAAACATAAATACATTATTATTTAATATGAATTCAATTGATTTTAAAATGAATTCTTTTTGGGAAAGGGGGATGCTGTTATCCTTCATCAAGTAATGACGTACTGCTCCTATTCCCAAGTCATGGGCGATGTTACTATAGAGAGCCGTCTGCTGTGATGAGAATGCAATTTTTTACAGACGGTAGGCTCCTTATTATGGTAATCAAGGAAGTGGAATCTTTGAGATGAGACTCCAATTCACACACATATTTCTGGAGGAACAGGTCAATGAAGTGGGAAAGGTTGGACGTGATTGAATTGATCCCAGATATAATGGGACGCCCAGGTGGATTACATGGATCCTTGTGCAGCTTAGGTAGGAAATAAAAAACAGGAATCCGGTAACTGGGGATATCTAAAAATTTCTTTTCAGTCCTATTTAAAATGCCTTTCTCATTACCCTCCTTAATCAGGTAATTATAACTTACAAAAATGGAGATGGAGGGATCACTATCCAATTTTTCATAATATTGGTCATCACTCAAAATCCTGAGACCCTCATTCTGATACCAAGATCTGTCCATGACCACAACCCCACCTCCTTTATCGGCACTTTTGATTATAATGTTATTATTACTTCTCAAGGACTGTATGGCTTCCCTTTCACCTTTTCTTAGATTGTCCGACTTATCACCTCGTTCAATTGAATGTAAATCTCTGAGTACCAGCTGTTGGAATGATTCTATATGCGCACCTTTATGGTGCATCGGATAGAACTTATTAGAACCACCCCTAACTGTCATATGTTTATAATGGTCAGACAGGATTACCTCCTCATCAGGTGACCTGGAGGATCCTGTAGATGGGGTGGGGGCTGGCAATTTCTTACCACGTTCTTCTATCAAAAAATGCTGCTTGATGGTTAGTTTCTGAAAGAATTCGTTCAGATCTAAATATAGATCAAAACTATTCAAATCAGCATCTGGGCAAAAGGATAGTCCCTTCGCTAACAAGGAAATCTTGCCTTCTGTTAATTCATAGCTTGAAAGATTGAATATCCCAAGGGTTCTCAAGTCAATAGTTTCCGAAGTTTTTAAATTGGGTCCTAAGTCACCAATACTTTTGTTTTCTTTGTTACTGTGGACTCCGATTTGGCAGTGTTTGTCAGAGAACCTTCTGACTCCTCTACCTCCTCTACATCCACGTGTCCTCTTTTTCTTTTCGGGTGGCGTCCTGGTGCCACCCGAAAAAATTGTGTGATCGCTGCAGAAACGCGTTGTGGGCATAACATTGTCGAATAAAGAGGTTCGTTTTCTTTTAAATATCCTTCCAGTCGTCTTTATCCAGTTCCTGGCGCCCGAATTTGAACACAATCTATTTATACAGAGGATTTTCGAGACCTTATGTCCATCGCAGTGCCCCAGTAACAGATGCCCAGTCGGCACTACTTCTCAAAGAAAGGTGTGTTTGCGCTCCACCAGCATGTCGCACACAACATCACCGCTTCTTTGAGAAACTCTGTGTGTGACAGGGTGCATTTCACCACAGACACTTGGACGAGTAGGCATGGACAGGGGCGTTACATGTCGCTGACTGGGCACTGGGTAACTATGGTGACAGCAGGACTAGGGGCTGCTGTCCAAGTCTTGCCATCCCCACGAGTTGTACGTCAATCCTCTTTATCTCAAAGTTCCTCCACTGCTTCTGCCTCCTCAACCTCTTCTCGGTCCTCCACCTGCACCCAAAGCCTGTCTGGTCATGCCACAAGCTTTCTATCTGCGCAGAAGGGATCCTGCACACCTCCTTACTATGCTGGCAGCAAGGCTCAACGTCATCAGGCGGTTTTTACTTTCAAATGTCTGGGAAATGTGAGTCACACAGCTGAGGAGTTGTGGTCAGCTCTGGAGAACCAGTTTCATGAATGGTTGCCTCCACTGGACCTGAAACCAGGGAAGGCCGTGTGCGACAATGCTGCAAACCTGGGTGCGGCCCTTTGCCGGGGTAATGTCACACACGTGCCTTGTATGGCTCACGTGTTGAACCTGGTTGTCCAGCAATTTTTAGCCCACTATCCCGGACTAGATGGCCTTCTGCAGAGGGCATGGTCGCTGTGTGCTCACTACCGCCGTTCGCATCCCGCAGCTCAGCGACTTACATCTCTACAGAAGTCGTTGGGCCTGCCACTTCACCGGCTAAAATGCGATGTGCCTACCCGGTGGATTTCAACTCTGCACATGTTGCAGCGACTGTGGCAGCACCGACAAGCCCTGGTGCAATACGTTCTGACATATAGCCTGGGCCAACGAGATCCAGAGGTGGGGCAAATCATGCTGGAGGAGTGGTCTCAGATCAGGGACCTATGCACCCTTCTGCACAGTTTTGAAATGGCGACGAAGATGTTTAGTGCTGACGATGCCATTATCAGCATGACTATTCTGGTGATTTACATACTGGAGCACATGTTAAACAGAATTCGGAGTCAGGTTGTGGCACATGAGGAGGTGGAGGAAGTAGAGGAGGAGGAGTCGTATGCGGAAGGGCTAACATCTGCAAGGTCCAGACGGTCGGCAGCACCAAGGCGGCAGGCATGTGAGGGTGGGGGAGATGGTTTTACCAGGGCGCATGGTAGCAGCCAAACTAGTGACGAAGGTGCAGGAGCCCAGGAAGTAGTGGAGGACGAACTGATGGAAGACTCATCAGATGAGGGAGACCTTGATCACATTTCTGTTGTGCGAGGTTGGGGGAAGAGGACAGAGGAAGGAAGCATGATTGTTACCTCGCCACCAACACAACAGGGACTTGGTGCTCATGGATGCGCAAGACACATGAGTACATTCTTGCTGCACTACCTGCAACATGACCCTCGAATTGTGAGAATTAGAAATAATCCTGACTACTGGGTTGCCACACTGTTAGATCCCCGGTACAAAAGTAAATTTGCAGAAATTATTCCTGCCATAGAAAGGGATGCACGCATGCAGGAGTATCAGCAGAGACTGTTGCAGAATCTTACATGTGCTTTTCCACAAAACACCAGTGGTGCACGTAGTGAATCTCACAGTTCCAACTTGCCAACCATGGGACCGTCGAGTGTTCAGCACTCAAACCGTAACAGAAACACAATATCTGCTGGTAACATCAATTTTGCGGAATCATTTCACCACTTTTTTAGCCCATCCTTTGCAAGGCCACAGGAGACAAGAAGTCTGACACATAGTCAACGCCTAGAGACGATGGTACAGGAGTATCTCCAAGTAAACATTGAAGCCATGACTGCGTCACTAGACCCTTGCTCTTTTTGGGCTTCCAATCTGGATAAATTGCCGGAGCTCGCCACTTACGCCTTGGAGATCTTGTCATGCCCCGCAGCCAGCGTTCTGTCTGAACGTGTGTTCAGCGCCGCTGGTGGTGTGCTGACAGATAAGCGCATGCGGCTCTTCACTGATAATGTAGACAGACTCACATTCATAAAGATGAACAAATCATGGATCCGAAACGACTTTTCTACCCCTGTGTCATCCTGGGGGGAGAGTAAAAGCTTGATGATTTGTTAAATACTCACCAACCGTTTTAAGCTTTCAAATTACTAATCATGTTTATCTGTATCTTGACTGGAAAATAATTTGGGCTTTGTAGCAGTGTGCAGTACTGATTCTATTAGGCCATCTATACTAAGCTCCACCAGATTTAAAATTAATAATAATTTTTAGCTGCATCTAGCCCGGAAAATAATTTTGGGGCTCCTAGATGCGCAAGACACATGAGTGCCTTCTTGCTGCACTACTTGCAACGTGACCCTCAGATTGTCAGAATTCGAAGTAATCCTGACTACTGGGTTGCCACACTCTTAGATCCCCCACACTCTTTGATCAACTTTTCATTTTAATAAAGAACAAAAAAATGGTCATTTTTGAAATTATAAGCATTAGCAGGTTATTAGAAACTGAAATCAAACAGTTTTCAACTCAAAACTTTATTCTAGGTGATGTTACATTTGCACATAGGACCCCTTGTTCGAAAGGAGCTTCTGAACTCTCTCGTCCATTGAATTTGTCAGGTTTTGGATGGTTTCTGCTTCAATTGTTTTGCATGAGGACAGAATACCCTCCCAGAGCTGTTGCTTAGATGTGAACTGCCTCCCGCCATCATAGACACTCCTTTTGATGATGCTCCAGAGGTTCTCAATGGGGTTGAGGTCAGGGGAACATGTCCCCTTTTATGCCCATATCAGCCAGAGATGCAGATGTTTTATGTGCAGCATGAGACGGTGCATTATCATGCATGAAAATGATCTTGCTGTGGAATACACGGTTCTTCTTCTTGAACCATGGCAGGAAGTGCTCTTTGAGAAACTCCACATACATTATGGAGTTCATCTTTACCCCTTCAGGGATCCTAAAGGGGCCGACAATCTCTCTCCCCATGATTCCAGCCCAAAACATTACTCCACCTCCTCCTTGTTGGCACCGTAGCCGTGTTTGCGTGGGGTGTCCATCAACCATCCATCCTCCACTCCATCCATCTGGACCATCGAGCATTGCACGGCACTCATCGGTGCACAAAACAGTTTTGAAGTCAGTCTTCATGCATTGTTTGGCCCACTGGAGCCGTTTCTGCTTGTGTGCAGTGGATAGAGGAGGTCGACAGGATGGCTTACGCACAGCTGCAAACCTCTGAAGGACTCTGCATCTTGTTGTTCTGGGGACGTTGGAGGCACCAGCAGCTTCAAAAACTTGTCTGCTGCTATGACAAAGCTTTTTTGCCGCTGCTCTTTTAACCTGACGTAATTGCCTGTAGGAAAGAGTCCTCAATTTTCCCTTATCAGCACGCACACATGTGTACTGTGAATCAGCTACATACTTCTTGATTGTGCGATGATCAGGATGAAGTGTCTTGGCAATGTTGATTGTAGTCATGCCTTGACCTAAACACTCCACAATTTGTTGCTTCTCAGCAGCCGACACATCCTTTTTCTTTCCCATTTTGGCAGAAAATGTAGGCTGCTTAATAATGTGGGACAGCCTTCTTAAGTAGTCTTGCCTTTCATTGGACACACCTGCCAAACTAATTAGCACAGGTGTCTGCAATTGCTTACAGTGATATAAAGAGCCCTGACACACATCACCATCAATGAGTTTAACTGACAAACAAACAAATTCTTCCCTTATCACTCCTAAACACTTTTTGCATAATAATTTGGAACACAGTGTACATGTGCTTTTCCACAAAACACCAGTGGTTCACGTAGTGAATCTTACAGTTCTAACTTGCCAACCGTGGTCTGTATGGAGTTGTTCAATAAAGGGCCCAAAATTAAGATAACATAGATGGGAGAGGTCTCTATGAATAGGAATTCCTAAGTATTTCATACCTTGTGAGGGCCAGGCAAAGGGAAAGTTGGACTGGATGGAATCCTGTATGGATTTGGGGAGGGAGACATCGAGGGCCTCAGACTTCGCTGCATTGATTTTAAAATTTGACCATGTAACAAAGTGATCTATTTCAGCCATAACAGCAGTGATGGATATATGTGATTGAGTAATATATACTAGGACATCATCAGCAAATGCAGAGCACTTGTACTCGGTGCCTCCCACCTCAATCCACCTAATATTAGGGTTATGGCAAATTGATGAGAGCAGGTGCTCCGTCACTAGGATCTGTAAGAAAGGGGACAGAGGACATCCCTGCCTTGTCCCATTGGTGATTATGAAAGGTGATGAAAATGTTCTGACGTGCCCCCTGGGCCTTGGGACACCCGGAGCCGGACCCTTTTTGGTGGATTCTGGTGGTTGTAGTCTCGGTGGCGGCGACCCGATTCCGTGGCTCAGGGCGATCAAACTAGTGGCGGAACTATTTATGTGGTTTTGATGTTTAAATGTCCGACTACGCCACCAGTGGATTGCGGTCAGAGTGAACCGCCGCTGCAGGGCAGACCGCTGAGGCTGGTGTTGTGGGTGCAGCAGAGCGTAGTATAACTCCCCACGGGAGGAGTATAGCCTCAGGGCAGTGTATACGGAGGATGGGGGTGATGGTGCAGGGCAGCAGCAGTAACGACACGGAGTCAGTGATGCAGTCCAGGGCCTTTACTCACAGTTCTTAATATCCAGACCACTTCTGCAGGTAACGGCTGCCCACGTCGTACTGTGCTCACCAGGTGAGGGGCTCAGACAACTCCCAGATAACTTTGGAGCGCTTCACAGGACCCCCTTTGTGTGTCCTTTCTCTGGCCTTTCTTACCAACGCTTCTGTCCGGCTGCCTCGGGCCTCCTCTTGGTAAACTTGGCGCCAGTTTCCCTGACCCTATGTGGTGCCTTCCTAGCGGGTGTAGCGAGGGGCTGCGCCACATAAAATGTCACAGCCTCCGGTTTCTAGCTGAGGGTCATTTCCCGTCTCCACTAGTTTCGGGGACCGGTCTCCCCCTTTGGCCTGACCCCTCCACGCAGGTGGATTCGGGCGTGCGGTGGTGACTCGCCCGTCCGCACCCCTGGGATCCCTTCGTTCCTCGTTCCTGGAGCCTTCTCCGCTCCTCTTCCTTCCTTCTCCCTCTTCCAGGCCTGGGCTTCTGTTACTAGGCCCGCCTCCGGAGCAGAGCTCATGCAGAGCCCCTGCTCCCTGTCACTTCTGCTCAGACTTCTCTGCACTGAACTAAGATGGTGCCCACCTTTTATACTCCCTTCTCAATGCACCCAGGAACTGCTTCCTCCCTGCTCCTGCTCTACAGGGCTCCCCTTCCTAGGTGTCCCCTCCCCCCACTCCAGCCAGGGACAGGGACTGTCGTGCCCATCTCAGGGGCATATTGGTCGCCCTGCCCCACGGCAATGTGGTGTAATGAATGCAGGTGTCGGGGTCTTGATCCACACTCCATCCTTACCTGAGAGTGAGATATCACACCTCTGGGTGAGGTGCAATACCTCTGTAGCAACCGAGCCCTCGGAGTGCTACAGTTCCATTTATCTTCAGCCTAGGTGATGTATTGCGATACAGGCCCGTGATTTTGGCTATAAAAGGGTCCCCTAGACCCCTACCCCAAGCTTTTTAAGAGAATAATATATGGCGTGCCAGGAGACTCTATGGAGTGCTTTCTGAGCATCCAACGAGAGTATCTAATTACAAATTTTTAACTGCATCTAGCCCAGGAAATACCTTGTGCCTAGTAGCATTGTCTGCTAGTCAGCGGATTATCCCAGCTGTTAAGCAAGCTACACCACCTGTAGTTTGGACACTTCATTTTTTCAAAGGAAATGCTTCAGGCCCACTCAGTGAAGAGCATCGGGAGGCACCCCAAGGCATAGGGGCTGGGACTGGCGGTAGGACGCCTTGCGGTGGACCGCCCAGCTCGATCCTTATAAAAGCTTTTTAACTGCAGCAGCTTTAGTGGACGCTACTGGAGCTGGAATTACGCGGCTGCTGGCATGAGACTTGTCCTCCAATAGATCCTTGTAAAAGGATTTAAAGTGTATTCATTCAAATTAGAGAGACAATTTAAATTAAAAAGCTTAGACCTGCCTCCACCACAGGGGGGCTCGCTCGACCCATCAGCGGACAGGCACCAGTATTGGGAGAGGGGGGCTGGCCATCAGGGTCCACCACAGCTCTGGCACAAACCCGGCGACACGGAGGTCGCACAGGCAGGAACGGACTTGCCGTATCGGCTTCGCACTTTTTTGGTTTTAGAAGGGCATGACATGCCTATATCTGTGTCTCCCCCTCCTTTTACTCCTCCACCTCTTTTCTTTTCTCATGACTATATGTACTTGTCACTTTTCCATGTGTTAGTTGTGTCTTCTGAGCAGTTTGTCAGGTTTTGGACACCTTTGAAGGTGTTTTCTATGTGTTTCTATGTGTTTTAGTTTGCCTGCCATTGGTTTTAACGGTGTTCGAAGGTGTTCGACGAACAGTTCGACTAACAGTTCGGCGAACATACGGGTGTTCGACGAACCAAACCGAACTCGAACACTACGGGGGTGGCTCAACACTAATAATCATTAGAAGGACAGCGACAAATTTCCCAGGCGTTTTTAAAATAAGTGCTTTCTTGTATCATGTATGCTCAAGAATGCTTATTGACTAAAGATGAGAAAATATATTTAGTGGAATTTAATTCTACTTGAATTTTACCAAAAAACAGCTTTTGTCAAATTGTGTATTTTTTTTTGTAATTCGCTTCCATGTGAATTCAGCAAATTGCTTGCAGCTGGTCAGTTTGCTGTTCCATAAAAGACTATGAAAAGGTTAAAAACCAAAAAAAATATCTATATCTACTTACCACTCACCTCTCTGGCCCCTCTGCTCCTCTCCATCACCCTTCCAGTCCTTGCCACAACTTCTTATCACCACCCTCATGCTGAAAAGCCTGGACAGTTCTGCACCATACAAACATGGGATTTCAGCATCTAGGATTCAACATCTAGCTAGAGACCCCATCGGTTGGGAGAACAAGGCTTTGAAGTGCCCTATTTAAATGAAGTGATGGACGAGCATGAACCCTTTACACATGCCATCTCTCCATTCAAAGGGAGGACTTCAAAGCCATGATCTCAAGATTTCTGGGTGTCCCAGTGATAAGCAAAGTATCACCTTGTCTGTGGATAGGTGTTAACTTTAGGGCTGCATTAACCTTTTAATCTGGAGCTACAGTTTCAGTGTCCTATAGCTGGTTTACATCCATTTTTTACCTACACTGAGATATGGTCAAAAAATAAGTAAGAATAGCATAATAATAAGAGCAGTATAATCATAAAGTTTTATATTCCAAATCTAAAAAATAGGAGAAATGTAAAAATGTGTAGCCTATATTTTTTCATACAAAAATGGTTACTTAATCAACAGTATGTTCTTTGTATTTTTTTAGTGTTCAATCATTGTGTCTACAAAGCATTGTGTGCCTTGGTTCACTGTGACATTTAGTGAGCTGCAATCCTCTTCATTTGAGTCACAAGGTACTTAACACTCGAGGTTGAGGCAAACTCCATTGCCTGAGATGAAGTGATATAGGGATCTCCCTATTGGAAAATGGAAAAGAAGGCACTTATATCAACAAGGCGGTATTTGAGAAAACAAGCTTATTGATTACTAAAAAATCCATCAAACCACATGGAGATAAAAAAGCAAGTTCAAGTGTATGAAGTACAGCAAAGTGAAGTACAGTACATGGCTCACTTGTATTTCAAATGGATGTACTGCTACTGCTAACTTTTCACAGCACAGAATGCTTTTGAACAGGGTATATTCAGGCACTTTTAAAAGATGTAGGTTCATAATGCAATTCTTAAAGACATCTTCAAAGGAAATGTAAGCTGCAACATTAATTGTGGAAAATATGGTTCACAAAAGGTGATGTAAAAGTATTGTAAAGAAAATTAAAGAATTCCTCCAATGAAAAAATAAAGAACTTCACAGAGCTCTTAGGTCCTTATTATCTTTGTAAAGCCTTTCCCTTTAAAGCACAGTTAATTGGGTGTTTATAGATCTCTCTTGAATTGTTAATATTTAGACTAGCCAATGTTAAATGACTGTTGATTGGCTACATAGAAACCAATTGGGGGTTGTTTAATAGCCGGTATAGACAGGTTGACATGTATGAAGCAGTCACAGTGTTTTCTAGGTGGTGTAAATGTGTCACCCTGGCCTGGATGCCACAAATGTTTAATAAAGCTGTGTCTGAGAGCAAGGGGGAGGTTCCCTGGTTAGGGACCATTAGCATGGAGCACCTCCTGTCCCAGGCCAGTAGGGGGAGCAGGCTGCCCCTATAAAAGCTGGAACTGGGGGCAGGGTTAGAGGAAACTGGACGACCTGTCTCTGAAGTGAGAGGCGTCCCAGAGAAGGGAGAGCCAGTTCAGCTGAAGCTGAGGAGGTCGTGTGCAAGTAGAGGAGCCACGAGCCAGGGACGGAAGGCGACGTGAGCCTGTCCTGGCTGAGAGAGGAACTGAACTACCGGACTTTGGTGTCCGAGGCTGTTAGGATTCCAAGTCCTAGAGCAAGTAACCAGACCGCAGGGGATTGTATGTCCCTTGGCCTAAGAAGTCCGGAGGTTCCGCCACAACATAAGGGACCAGCAGAGCAGCACCAGGCCAAGAGTAGAAAGGGACCCAAGTTGCAAGCCATACAGGTGAGAAGACACGGCAAGCTCAGGAACGTGGGCTATTACACCACGAGGAGGGAAATAGCCAGGAAGAGTGCAGAGAGCACAGTAGGCCTACACCCTCACCCTGACCAGAAGGGCTACCCACTTGTTCTCAGACATCCAGGCCCCCCCCTCCTAGCCGGGACTGTTTTTGGGTCATTTCACCTGTTCAAATAAAGACCCTGAACTGTTTGAGAGGCCTCCGTTTCCTGGCTATTGCGGTCGGAATCATCCCCTCCATCACCCATTGATAGTGCCCTGGGGCCACACTCCTCCCGTGGGGAGTTATATTATTCAGTGCTGCACACTTACATCTGCCCCAGCGGTCTGCACTGCAGCGGCGGTTATCCCTGACCGCAATCCACGGGTGGCGTAGTCGGACATTAACCTAAAACATATAAAAGATTGCCACTGGTCTGACCACCCTGAGCCACGGGATCGGGTTGCCACTACTACCCCCATCATTGCGCAGAAGCCCGGTTCCGAGTGCCCCACGGCCCAGGGGGTGAGTCAGCTTTGGCGTAGTCGGCAGGATTGTGACCAACCCGCCACAAACGGGTATTGCATGCCTGAAAAAGACTGTACACATACCTTAAAAAGAGGTTTCCCGCCATCCGGAGCCGTTTCCCGCCATCTTCAGCCGTTTCCCGCCATCCTAAGCCGTGTTCCCGCCATCGGACGCCATCTTCAGGACGCCGCGCGGGAAGAAGAGGGGCGTGGACGTCCAAACTGCGCGAGACCTGAAGCCCTGCCCTACGCACCGACGCTGCGCAAGGTCCTGGAAGGAGTGAGAGCGACGCTGACGTGACCAGGACACGACGCAAGGTCTTCGCCCGGAGCAGCACCAGCGGAGCCGCGGCCTACGGAAGATGATCAATGGAAGGAAGGCCACGCTTAACTAGGGGGGAGGAGGATGACGGACGCGGAGAGACCTTCTACCACCAGCGTGGCTGCAGCAGCGGTGATGCCGTTCTCCATGCCCTACATCCCCGGAGCAGCCTGGCTGCCCCAATACTCAGGGGAATCCCATACCTTAACTGACTTTAAGGAAAGGCTGTACAGTTTATTCCAAGTTTGACAGAAGAACAGAAAATCAGCATACTGACAGGGCAGTTAACTGGCGCAGCCCAGCGGGAGGTAAAGTCATGACCCGCTGAGGAGAAAAAGACTGTAAAGGACATTCTGGCCCGGCTGCGGGGTACCTTTGATACACGTACCTCCGCTGAAATTAAAATGAGGTTCTACGGATGTAAACAGCGTGCACAGGACAGCATCAGAGACTATGCCCTAAATTTGCAGGAAGCCATGGGAGCCATCAAACAAGCTGACCCTGGCAGCGTGCAGGATACAGATAAGCTATTAACAGAACAGTTCATAGAAGGTCTGCTGTCTAGCGCCCAAAGAACCCAGCTGCGCCTCATGTTCTTTCAAAATCCTGGTCTAACCTTTGCCCAATTCAAGAACAGGGCCATAAGGGTGCTCCGTGAACCTGCACCAAGTGGCGCTATAAACCCCCGGCGCCCTGCTCTCACCTACCACCAGGAGGCGGCGCCCTCTTCTATGGACTCTGTGGGGGCCGATGCACAGGCCCTGAACCAAGCCCCGTCGAAAGATCTGCACCACCAAGTCCAGGAGCTGACCAGGAGCGTCGCGGCGTTGACCAGGACCGTCCAGGCGTTACAAGTGGACCCGTCAAGATCCATCGAGTTGGCTTCAAGTCCGGAGGATGTCCCGTAGCGTCGACAGAGGAGGACCCTGTCATTCTGAGGTAGGCCCACAGACCGCTACGCAGAGGATGGACAGCCCATTTGCCGTCGATGCAGCCAGCCCGGACTCATTTCCAGGTACTGTAATTTAAACGGGTCCAACCTGGGGCAGAGGGCCAACCCCCAGGCATAAGATCACCAGGCCCTTACAATTGGCGTAAGAAGTACGTCGGGGGGTGTCCAGTTTTACCCGTGGTGCTGGACGGTATCCCTATGAGTGCCTTGCTAGATACCGGGTCGCAAGTAACTACTATCCCTTATGTACTTTTTAAGCAGTATTGGACTGATGCTGATATAACACGGTATCCAGACAATGACTTGAGCATCATCGCCAGTAATGGCTTGCCCGTGCCGCAGATGGGGTTCAAAGAGATGACCATTTAGATTGGTAAAGTTGAACTGTCGGCACAGGGGGTGATTATTGTGGACATTGACCTTCGTGAAAGTCACCCTAAAATAACTGTGGGTACTAACGTGATTGAAAATTGTCTTTCAGAGATAATTGTAATTTTACAGCAGGTGGCGGTGAATGCTAGTTCCAGCCAACAGAGAGTCCTCAACAAAGAGATAAAGGCGCTGATGAGACGGCAGCAGGTAGAACTGTCTGATGGTGAGATCAGTAGCGTAAGAATGAGTGACCCGTTCCCCATTTCCATGCCTCCCAAAAGTGAAATGATGATCTGGTGCCGGACTTCAATCGGGTTGAGAGGCAGAGACTACCAAGCCATGGTAGAACCCGTGTACTCTGACAGCAGGCCCACCATTTTGACAGCCCGGGGGGTGGTTGATGTCCGTCTTGGGAGGGTGCCCGTTTGCATTCTCAACATTGGGGAGAGGGAGGTACACTTACCCAGGTACGCTACACTTGCCAAACTGTTTGCAGTTGAACACAAAGCTATCAGGGCCATGGAAGCTTTGCCTCCATCTCCACAGGCGGAGGGTAATGGCTCCTGGAAACACAAGGAGGACTGGTGCCAGAAACTCCATGTGGGTGCTGACTCCACTCCCCTGCACCAAAAACAAGGAGTCTACCGGGTGGTTCAGGAGTACGAGACAATTTTTAGTAAGCACCCGCTAGACTTCGGCCGAGTAAAGGGAGTAGAACACCACATCCTCACGGGGAGCCACCCACCAATAAAAGAGAGACACAGACCTGTACCCCCTGCACATTATCAGAACGCAAAGGGCATGCTGAGAGAAATGAAAGAAGCCGGGGTCATTAGAGATAGCTGTAGCCCCTGGGCAGCCCCCTTGGTTCTGGTAAAAAAGAAAGACGGTACCATGAGAATGTGCGTGGACTATAGACAAATCAATCGTATCACCCATAAAGACGAGTACCCGTTACCTAGGATAGAGGAGTCTTTGGCAGCCCTAAAATCAGCTAACTTCTTCTCTACTTTGGACCTTACTAGCGGGTACTGGCAGGTTCCTGTGGCAGAGGCTGACAAGGAGAAGACCGCCTTCACCACACCGATGGGATTGAGCGAATTCAACTGTATGCCCTTCGGGCTCTGCAACGCACCAGGGACCTTCCAGAGGCTGATGGAATGCTGTCTTGGGCACCGAAACTTCGAGACGGTCCTACTTTACCTGGACGACGTGATCGTCTATTCAAAGACCTACGAGGACCATCTAAAACACCTGGCAGAGGTGTTCGAAGCCCTGGAAGGCTATGGCCTGAAGGTGAAACCATCAAAGTGTCACCTGTTGAAACCGAAGGTCCAGTACTTAGGGCACGTGGTGAGTGCAGAAGGAGTAGCCCCCGACCCAGACAAGGTCACAGTAATCAAGAGCTGGCCAAGCCCCTCAAACATCAAAGAAGTGAGGCAGTTCCTTGGGTTGGTAGGCTACTACCGAAGGTTCATCCCCGGGTTCACTAAGATGGCAGCTCGAATGCAGGACCTCCTGATAGGTCAATCCAAATCCAGAAGTCAAAAGCCACCCTTCAAGTGGGACAAGCCAGAAGAGGAGTCCTTCTGCCAGTTGAAGATGGCCCTCACGGGGGATGAGATCCTGGCCTACCCCGATTATGGCCAGCCTTTTATCCTCCACACAGACCTCAGTAATGTGGGGCTGGGAGCCGTACTGTCACAAAACCAACAGGGCAGAGAAAGGGTGATCGCATATGCCAGCCGGAAGTTGAGGCCCACTGAAAGAAACCCAGAGAATTACAGCTCCTTCAAGCTAGAATTCTTGGCAGTGGTGTAGGCCATCACAGAACGGTTTAAGCATTACCTGGCCTCCGCAAAGATCACCGTGTACACGGACAACAACCCGTTGACACACCTGGAGAATGCAAGACTAGGTGCCCTAGAGCAGCGGTAGATGGCGCGACTCTCGAATTATGACTTCACGATCAAGTACCGGGCAGGCAGAACCAATGCCAACGCTGACGCCCTATCAAGAATGCCTCACTTACCTGACGGAGGCGAAGACCCAGAAGAGCTGGAGGAGGTAGAACTCCCTGCGTTTCACCGGTATAGAGCCGCTCAATACTCCCACTGCGTGAAGGAGGAAGACTTAACAACCATCATGATCAATCCCCTACCTCACCACAGCTGGGCCGAGACCCAAGATAGTGACCCTGCAATCCGCATGGTGAAAGACCTGCTGGCCCGGGAAGATGCCCGTCTAGATCCGGATGCTCCAGAGAGAGCCAAGCAGCTATGGAAAGAGAAGAGCAGGCTGTTCCTCTATGAAGGTAAGCTGTGCAGTAGACTCGTCAACCACCGAACGCGCGAGCTGACCTGGCAAGTCGGGGCCCCAAGGCGAGATGCAGCTATGGTCCTGGAGGCTTACCATGACAGAGCGGGGCACTTCGGCTGGAAGAAACTTGAGTTCCTGCTAAGAGGATGGTTCTTCTGGATCGGCATGAGAGGGGCTGTAGAGAAGTGGTGCAGAGACTGTGGCCCTTGTAATCTAAGGAGGAAGGACCGCACCAGCCAGAAGACACCCTTGAGGCCCATCGTCACCAAGCAGCCTCTTGAGCTGGTAGCTCTGGACCACGTCAAATTGGCTCCAAACCTGTCAGGATTAGTGTTGAGCATTCCGATACTGAAATATCGGGTATCGGCCGATATTCGCGGTATCGGAATTCCGATACTTAATTCCGATACTTTTACAATATTGAATACCGGAATCGGAAGTTCCCATAATGCCTGCGCTCTGCAGTGTCTCTGAAGGATGACAAGCTGGATGGCAGCGCTCAGCTGAGATCCAGCCTGTCATCAGAATGCCATCCCAGCGTGGGAGAATTCTCCTGATTGTTTAAAAGCCGGCGGGCGGTAAAAAACCGCCGGCTTTTAAACAATCACACGGCCCCTTACTGCTTCACGGCAGCCTCCCACCTCGATCCTCCGCTCCTCTCGCCACCTCCAATCCCAATCGTAAGTTAGGACCGGGCGGGGAGCACAGCACCAAGGAGCGGGGAGCGAAGGACCCGGGCGGGGAAGCCGGCAGTGAAAAGACTTCACCGCCGGCTTTCCCGTTCTGTGCTGCGCTTTCCCGCCGGTTATTTCAAATGAACAGCTGAGGTATCAGGTGATGCTGATCAGCTGTTCATTTGAAGTAGCCGTGGTGCCCTCAGAGGGTTCACGTGAGTTCATGCTTGACTGCATTGCATGAACTCACATGAACTTTCCCACGGCCACACAGGTCAGCCTCACCTCCCAGACCATCAGCCCGTCATGATTGGTGTGTGTGGGTGTCTGTGCGATGTCTGCGGGTGTGCGCGATGTCTGTGCGATGTATGCGCGGTGTCTGTGCGATGTCTGCGAGTGTGTGCGGGTGTGCGCGGTGTCTGTGCGATGTGTGCGGGTGTGCGCTGTGTCTGTGCGATGTGTGCAGGTGTGTGCGTGCAGGCAGACATAGGCCGATGTGACACTACTACTCCCATCGGCCTATGTCTGTCCCCCGTCCACTCGTGCCAGCAGGATCAGCTCGATGGGAGCAGTAGTTCCCATCAACCTGATCCTGCTATTTAAATTGCCCTACTGTGTCCCCAATAAATTTTAAATACATGTCATTGGTGGCCAGTGGTTACCTACAATAAATTAGTTCATACATTACCTGTCCCCGCCGATCGCCACCTAAAATAAAGTAAAAAATAAAAACTACACCTATACTCACCTAGACACCTAATTCCCCGAAACCATCGATCTCCTGTAATAAAATATAAAATAATAAACCACAACCTTATCCTTACCCCTCCGTAGTAGTCCACGAGTGTCCCACGAAGATCTCCAGTTTAGAGCAGCCACATAGAATGTGACCGCTCTGAACCGCTGCCGCCGCTAGAATGACGGGGCCGTAAAGCAGCCCCGTCATTGCATAAGCGGGTTCACCGGAGTTCAGGCAGCGCTGCTCCGGTCAGCTCCTTTACGGCCCTGCTGTACCGTGAGAAATTCCCACGGTACAGCAGTGCCGTAAAGGAGGTCTCCGGAGCAGCGCTGACTGAATGCACTCCGGTGACCTCAGTCAGTGGCTCCCGCTGCCGGGAGCGGACGTGTTCCCGGCAGCGTGAGCTTACAGCAGCCATGCACAGCTGTCACCATCTCCAGATGTGACAGCTGTGCATGGGAGATCAGCGCAGGAACGTGGACAGGTAACTATTTTTTTTTTTTAGTAAACTAAGAATTAAATAAAATGGTGTGTTTTATTTCAAATAAATTATTTTTTTCTGGGTGTAGTGTGTTTTTTCTTTTTAACACTTTGTAGGTTAGTAATGGGGGTGTCTTATAGACGCCCATCATTACTAACCTGGGCTTCATGGCAGCTGGCGCTGACATGAACCCCAGCCCTATTACCCCCTGCCACCGCACCAGGGCAGCGTGGAAGAGCGAGGCTAAGTGCCAGAGTTGGCGCATCCTATGGATGCGTCATTTCTGGGGCGGCTGACGGCTGGTGTTTCTAGCCTGGGAGGGGGCCAATATTCATGGCACCCTTCCTGGGCTATTAATATCAGCCCCCAGCTGTCTGCCTAGCCTTTGCTAGCTATTAAAATAGGGGGGACCCCACGTCATTTTTTTGGGGGGGTCCCCCATTTTAATAGCTAGTAAAGGCTAGGTATTCAGCTGGGGGATGATATTAGTAGCCTGGGGAGCTCCGTGGGTATTACCCCCTTCCCAGGCTTCAAACATCTGCCCCAGCTGTCTGTTTAACCTCCGCTAGAGACTAAAATTATGGGGGATCCCACGTCAATTTTTTTTTTAAATAAATCCTTTATTTTAACACTAAATGACATTTGAGGAGTTAATAAAGATGCAGTCCCTAAATTATTATTTATTTTTTTAATTAATTTTTCCCAAAAATTTTGACGTGGGCTTTGCTATATTTTTGTATGCCAGCCAGGTACAACATCCAGCTTCTATGAACGCGCCATTTTCCGGGGTGGCTGCGGACTGCAATTTGCAGCCGGGGGGGGCCCAGAAAGCTTGGGCCTCCCTGAGCTGCAGATTCCATCCCCCAGCTGCCTAGTTGTACCAGGCTGGACACAAAAATAGGGAGAAGCCCCACGTATTTTTTTTTTAAATTATTTCATGAAATTCATGAAATAATAAAGAAAAAAAGGGCTTCGCTATATTGTTGTGTTCGGCCAGGTACAAATAGGCAGCTGGTGGTTGGGGGCAGCCCGTTCCTGCCTGCTGTACCTGGCTGGACCCAAATATAGTGCGAAGCCCTGCCTGTAAGTCTAGCCAGTGATTGCACCCCGAGCGCTAGTGAGAAAAAACAGGTTAGACCACCACCAGACAGTGGGTTACGTAGGTCAACCCGGAGCACTAAGGGGCAAATACCAGCTCGCTGGAGAGTGTAGGGTGTGATAGCAAATGTAAATAGCCTGCAAAATGTTGAATTGTTTAAAATATAATTGCATGACCAGTAACTACGCATTTTCTCAGTTTCTTTCAGTTAATACATGGACTAACAGGTTATGAACTGTGAGTAACCGAGACTTGCTTGTAAATATGTTTGGAGCTTAACCAATGGAATGAACAAGGACTGTCAAGGACTTGGGGCTACGGCAGACCCCCACCTGGTTAGAGCTCCCCGTTGTTGGTGAGATGGACACCCGGTCACAGACCACACTGTGACCTTAAGAACTCAACCTGTGCGTCGTTTGCTTTTACTTGCCTAATAATGTTTTTATGGTCATGCATATTACTCTTGTTTTAAGCTTAGTCCCGGAGTACTAAGTTTTACTAGGGGGGAATGTGTCACCCTGGCCTGGATGCCACAAATGTTTAATAAAGCTGTGTCTGAGAGCAAGGGGGAGGTTCCCTGGTTAGGGACCATTAGCATGCAGCACCTCCTGTCCCAGGCCAGTAGGGGGAGCAGGCTGCCCCTATAAAAGCTGGAACTGGGGGCAGGGTTAGAGGGAACTGGACGACCTGTCTCTGACGTGAGAGGCATCCCAGAGAAGGGAGAGCCAGTTCAGCTGAAGCTGAGGAGGTCGTGTGGCAGTAGAGGAGCCATGAGCCAGGGACGGAAGGAGACGTGAGCCTGTCCTGGCTGAGAGAGGAACTGAACTACTGGACTTTGTTGTCCGAGGCTGTTAGGATTCCAAGTCCTAGAGCAAATAACCAGACCGCAGGGGATAGCCAGGAAGAGTGCAGAGAGCACGGTAGGGCTACACCCTCACCCTGACCAGAAGGGCTACCCACTTGTTCTCAGACATCCAGGCCCCCCCTCCTAGCCGGGACTGTTTTTGGGTCATTTCACCTGTTCAAATAAAGACCCTGAACTGTTTGAGAGGCCTCCGTTTCCTGGCTATTGCGGTCGGAATCATCCCCTCCATCACCCATTTATACTGCCCTGGGGCCACACTCCTCCCGTGGGGAGTTATATTATTCAGTGCTGCACACTTACATCTGCCCTAGCGGTCTGCACTGCAGCGGCGGTTATCCCTGACCGCAATCCACGGGTGGCGTAGTCGGACATTAACCTAAAACATATAAAAGATTGCCACTGGTCTGACCACCCTGAGCCACGGGATCGGGTTGCCACTACTACCCCCATCATTGCGCAGAAGCCCGGTTCCGAGTGCCCCACGGCCCAGGGGGTGAGTCATATATACATCAGCCTCAGTGTATTCTATATTATATATACAGCAGTCTCAGTATATCCTATATGTATATATCAGCCTCAGTGTATCTTATATCATACATACAACAGTCACATTGTATCCTATATGTATACAGCAGTCTTAGTGTTTCCTATGTGATGTATATAGAAGTCTCAGTGTATCCTATATGATATATTTACAGCAGACTCAGTGTACCCTATGTGGTGTACATACAGCAGTTTCAGTGTATCCTATGTGATGTATACAGCAGTCTTAGTTTTTCCTATGTGATATATATAGTAGTCTCAGTGTATCCTATGTGATTTATACAGCATCCTCAGTCTTTCCTATGTGATATACAGGTGCATCTCACTAAATTTGAATATTATCAAAAAGTTAATTTATTTCAGTTCTTCAATACAAAAAGTGAAACTCATATATTATATAGAGTCATTACAAGCAGAGTGATCTATTTCACGTGTTTATTTCTGTTAATGTTGATGATTATGGCTTACAGCCAATGAAAACACAAAAGTCATTATCTCAGTAAATTAGAATACTTAATAACACCAACTTGAAAAATGTTTTTAAAATCCGAAATGTTGACCTACTTAAATGTATGTTCAGTAAATGCACTCAATACTTGGTCCGGGCTCCTTTTGCATCAATTACTGCATCAATGCGGGGTGGCATGGAGGCGATCAGCCCGTGGCATTGCTGAGATGTTATGGAAGCCCAGCTTGCTTTGATAGCAGCCTTCAGCTCGTCTGCATTGTTGGGTCTGGTGTCTCTCATCTTCCTCTTGACAATACCCCATAGATTCTCTATGGGGTTAAGGTCAGGCGAGTTCGCTGGCCAATCAAGCACAGTGATACTGTTCTTTGCAAACCAGGTATTGGTACTTTTGGCAGAGTGGACAGGTGCAAAGTCCTGCTGGAGAATGAAATTTCCATCTCCAAAAAGCTTATCGGCAGAGGGAAGCATGAAGTGCTCTAAAATTTCCTGGTAGACGGCTGCGCTGACTTTGGTCTTGAAAAAACACAGTGGACCTACACCAGCAGATGCCATGGCTCCCAAACCATCACTGATTGTAGAAACTTCACACTAGACCTCAAGCAGCTTGGATTGTGGCCTCTCCGCTCTTCATCCAGACTCTGGGACCTTGATTTCCAAATGAAAATTGGAACTCTGGGACCTTGGGGAGTGTGTCAATGACTGCCTTCTGGATATCGATCAAGTCAGAAGTCTTCCCCATGATTGTGGAGCCTACTGAAACAGACTAAGGGACCTTTTAGTCTCAGTGTATCCTATATCATGTACACAGTAGTCTCAGTTTATCCTACGTAATGCAAGGAACAGAGTTTAATTATATCCTACGTGATGTATATGGCTGTCACAATGTCTACTCTGTGATGTATGCAGCAGTTGCAGTGTATCCTGTGTGATGTATGTACAGAAATCTCAGTGTCTCCTATGTGATACATATACAACAAAATCTCAGGGTATTCTATGTGAGGTATACAGAAGTATCAACTTTGAAGAAACATGCATAGACCTATGCATCTGTGTTTGGAACAACTTACTGGTGTGAGCATTTCTTTTCAAAGCTTATCACTGCAAAGAGTTGACTGCGCTCCATATTGATGCAAAACTGGAGAAGCAGTTGTGTGTAGCAACATCATCACTACTACCTAACATCACTGCCACACCAAAGAGAAGGGGAGCCAACCATTACATTAGGGGTGAGTTAATTAAATGTTTGACCAAATATAGCAGGATCATTTTTATGTTGATAATTTTGTATGGCCCGCAAATTATGTTATAGATATACAAATGACCCTTGGCATAAAAAAGGATCCCACCCCTGCTCTACAGAGACACAAACACATTTTAATTTCCTGTCCGGTTAAAATATTCAAGTTTTCAAATCCATTTAATCTCTCACAGCTAGAGCTGACAGCAGGACAAAAGTAAAGGGCTTCTAGACACATACGAAATATCATCTCTCTAAAATTGTATGCCTTTGTTCAAGAATGTAGGTTTTAGAATATCCTGATAATGATTTGGTGACAGCATTCCATCTTCTTGCTGCTGTCTTCTTCAGGTTTCCCCTCTAAACTATTTCAATGCAGAAACCCTTCTTCTTATCTATCCCAAATGCAATACAGCTTTAACCTAATCATTTGTAGAGACAAATGCACCTGATTTAGAAAATATTAGCTGGTTTTCATGATCCACTTGGTATTCTCAATGGCATTTGTTAGCATACTGTACTGTCAAACCTTAAAGGCAGGAAAGGTAATTCTATTAAAACTTTTATTAAAATTACTAAAATCACATTACTACTATTGCGTCACCTGTTCTCATTCTTGATGACTTTATTTCTTTTCATTTTTTTTTTTACAGTATTATAATTTTTTTTTATTTTTGTTTATTTAAGCCAAAAAAATTTTTTTTTTTAAATGTCTTAAAGGGGTTCCAGAAAATTGCATTGTTCTAAACTGACAGCAGTTGCTAAAACAATAAGTTTGTCATTTAAATTTATTAGAAATATGGAAATATTTATTATACTGTATATAATAAATTATTTGGAAGCTGTCTAGTTTTCTTACTTGTGGCACAAACACATCCAGTGTTGAGACTTCACAAAACCATGTGGCCAGGGTCCCATAAGTCTCTACCACCGTATCCAGACCTGTTCACTATGGGGAGGCTGTCTTCCTCACATTATTCCTATTCCATGCCCCCTGCTAGCTGATTTATGTAGTTACTTGACCACACCAATTTTCATCTATACTTGGTAGATCAAACATTTCAAGCAGTGTCGAACTGGGATGTCTGGGGCCCAGCGGTAGAATTGACCCTGGGGTCTACACAGCACCTATTAGGCAATATCACTGTCCGAGTAGAGTGTCAGCTGTAGAAGAAACTCTCAACAGTCAACATATATTAAGGACACAAAAAATATTTTACAAATTCTTGAAAAGTACCCAATGGGAACTGTATTATATTATGGGGACATTAGACATAACATCACTTATACAGTCATTGATAATAGCAAAGATGGGGAAGCAGTGCAATTCTTTTTACAGAAGGAAAAGGATTTTTTAAAAATGCCAATAGATCATATAGATTTTATTAAAAATGGCATTAATTGTATTACCACTCATAATTACTTCAAATATGAAGAACAATTTAATATACAGCAATGGGGACCAAATTCGCACCAAGTTTCTCTAATCTATATGTAGGGAGGTGGGAGTTACTTACTCTCTCCCCCTACCAGAGCCTTGGTGCGAGTCTCGTCCTCTGGAAACGCTTCATGGGTGATGTATTTTTTATTTGGTCCGTGGGACCTAATTCATTGGATCTTTTTTTAAATGAAATAAAAATGATTTTAATTTGGCGTTTACATCTAATGTTAGTAAATCCTCTATAACATTTTTAGACATCACTATATTTATAGATGGGGGGAATATGGTCACCAAGACATACAGCAAACCTACTGACAGCAACAGCTATATTCAAGTGGATAGCTGTCATTTACCTATCTGGCTGAGAAATATCCCAAGGGGACAGCTCAAGAGAACTAAGAGAAACTGAACAAGACAGGAAGACTATAATGAGGAATCTGAAAAAATAGTTAGCAAATTTGATGAAAAGCGATATAACCAAACCTAGCTAGAGACAATAAGGGAACAAGTAGGAAAGATATCAAGAGAAAAATAATTAACTGCATAAAAAAGCAATGGAGAAAATAAAAAAGGAGGAATTTACAAT
Source organism: Phyllobates terribilis (assembly GCF_046119375.1). Taxonomy (NCBI): domain Eukaryota; kingdom Metazoa; phylum Chordata; class Amphibia; order Anura; family Dendrobatidae; genus Phyllobates; species Phyllobates terribilis. The sequence continues at coordinate 143,472,786 of NW_027362772.1, forward strand.
GGGCCATCCACATTTAAAATACCAACTCAATATAATCAAAAGTGTAGACAACTAAGAAAAATATTGCCCGTGATTATAGGGTGACAAAGTTATAAAGGAACATATCCCCCTAAACCGAGCTTCGAATATAGGGAAGCCAAAAGCTTGGCCAGTCAATTAGCTCCAACAGTAGTAAAAGACAATAATAAAACTAAATGCGTTATATTAAACAAAGGTTTTTTCCCTGCAAAAAATGCGTTATGTGTAAAGCAACAGAAACTGATAAATAGTGTTGAGCGAACATGCTCGACACTGTTCGGTACTCGCCAGAGCATCACGCTACTCGGGATGTTCGGCGAGCACTGAGCATTTCCGGGTTACTCAGGTGAGAGCTCGGGTCTCCGCCCTACATGTTTGGCGCTCTTTACAGAGCCAATGAACATGCAGGGATTGCCAGCCAGTCATTATAATGCTGCAGCCATGTTGTTTGTGGGCATTACAGTGATTGGCTGGCCGCAAAGCGTCACCTCGAGTATTTAAAACCGGGCACCGCCATCTTGGACACAGTCGCTCCGGATTAGACAGTGTAGGGACAGCGCTGCTGAGCTAGGGAGAGATTTATCCTGCGAAATAGTTAGTGTAGGGTCTGTAAAGCCTGCCACATCAAACAAACAGATATCAGGCAGGCAGGCAGGTTGTATAGGAGACGCAGTGGTTATACCAGCAAACACTACATTACAGTCCTGTGTGCTCCTGTTTCTGAAATTGCTGGACTTAGCTCCAGGTCTCGGAGGCCAGTAAAAATCCTTTTTTTCATCTAAATCCTCTTTTTTTCTTTCCTCCTTCACACTGTACAAATACCCGTCTTATATTGGTGGTCTCTACTGGTGTCCCCCCCCCCCCCCAAAAAAAAAAAGTGTGTCTCTGATTTTTCAGACACAAATATATCTTTTGAAAAGAGTCTGGTATAGGCCACAGAAACAGAAGTGTGGTTTTGCAGTTCCACAGGTCAAATCTCCGTATTATCCAGTTTTGGGCCTTTTGTATAAAAAAAAAAACAGTTTGAGTGTGTCGCTCACTGTTCAGCCGCAAATATATATAGTTTAAATTTTATGGTATACCCCAGTAAACAATAACTGTGGTTTTGCCATTCCACTGTAAAAAATATATATTATTTAGGTTTTGGTAATTTTTCCGTAAAGAAAAACAGTAATAGTTTCTCCCTGATTGTTCTGATTGTTTAAAAGAGTCGAGTGTAAGCCAGAGAAATAGAACTGTGGTTTTCCTTTTCCACGGTTCTAATCTACTTTTTATTACCCTTTTTCCATTGTTAGTGCGAGTGTAAGCTATTTTATTTCCTTTACAATGGGCAAGGCGCGTGGCAAGGGACGTGGAAGTGGACGTTCTGGTGATTGTATGTGCAGAGGACGGGGCCGTGGCCAAGGTGAAAATTTGCCACAACCAACAGCCACATCCTCTCGCTCCCACTTCTTGACCGAATTACTAGGGAAGCACAGAACAACACCAGTATTGCGAACTGATCAGTGTGAACAGGTTATTAATTGGATAGCAGATAATACTTCCAGTTACCTGGGCACCACCACCTCCGGTCTGTCTTCCACACGGTCAACTCTTAGTAGCCGTGAGTCTTGACCGCATACTCCTCCTCACCCTGATGCTCCATCCTCCCACCATGCCAAGTGTCGTCAGACAGCAACTGATCCCACACTTGGACACTCTGAAGAGCTGTTCACTGGTCCATTTCCAGATTTGTGCCCCTCGCCTGCTCTGCTTGAAGTGGTAGAAGAGGAGATCCCATTTAGCGATGCCCAAATATTTGAACAGCCACTGCCACAGGAAGTCGACGCTGGCAATTTGTCACAAGAGGTGGACGATGAAGAGACACAATTGCCAGGAAGTGAGGAGGAGCATCATGGTGCGCAAGTGGAATGGGAGGAGGTGGTGGATGATCTAGTAACTGACCCAAGGTGGCAGGAGGACATGCAGAGTGAGGCCAGCAGCATACAGGGGGAGGGAGGCAGAGTACCCCAACAGGCAGGAAGAAGCAGTGTGGTGGCCGCAGACATAAGGCGGGCAACTGTTCCCCGTAACACCAACAAGAGGGACATTGCCAGTACAAGCGGTAGGTCTTCCAGAGTCTGGAATTTTTTTAAAGAATCTTCTGATAACCCCAAAAAGGCCATTTGTACCACCTGCCATGCCAGCATCAGCAGGGGTGACAAAACTACCAGCCTGACCACCACCAGCATGATCAGGCACATGGCAGCAAAGCACCCGACTTTGTGGGGCGAACCCCAGGGTCCACGACCAGTGTCATCACTGCTTCTTCCGCTGTTGTGCATGCAATAGAACCCCCTGTTGTGTGTGCAAGGCAATCCCCTGTCCATACTGCATGTAAAGATGACCCTCCTCTCAGTCTTCACTTGTTATGGCAGTTTCTCAAGAAACAGCATCAACGTCCACGTCCACGTCCCACCGCAGCGTTCAATTGTCCATATCCCAGACCTTTGAACGAAAGCGGAAATTTGCAGCCAACGCCCCACAGGCCACAGTCCTAAATTCGCACATTTCACGACTGCTTGCGTTGGAAATGCTGCCTTTTAGGCTGGTGGAGACGGAATCATTCCGCAACCTTATGGCGGTGGCCGTCCCTCGGTACTTGGTCCCCAGCCAACACTATTTTGCCCTGTGAGCCATCCCCGCACTACACAAGCACGTGTCCCAAAACATCTGCCGTGTCCTCAACAACGCAGTTACTGGGAGAGTCCACCTGACAACGGACACGTGGACAAGTGCTTGTGGCCAGGGACGGTACATCTCCCTGACGGCACACTGGGTAAACATAGTGAAAGCCGGGACCCTGTCGGACCTTGGGACGGAACACATCCTCCCCACACCGAGGATTGAGGGCCCTATGTCAGTCAGAGTTGCCCCCACAGTGTACAGCTCCTGCGCATCATCCTCCTCCTCCTCCTCATGTTCAGCCTCCATCTCAGATATCACCACATCAGTTACAAGCTGGAAGCACTGCAGTACTGCCTCCGCCAAGCGGCAACAGGCTGTGCTGAAACTCATAAGCTTAGGTGATAAACCTCACACTGCTTGTGAGTTGTGGACAGCTGTGAAAGAGCAGGCAGATCTGTGGCTGAGACCGCTGAACCTACATCCAGGCATGGTCGTGTGTGACAATGACCGTAACCTGGTGGCGGCTCTGAGGCGAGGCGAGATCACACATGTACCATGCCTGGCTCATGTGCTTAACCTCGTGGTTCAACGGTTTCTTAAATCGTACCTCGAGTTGCCAGACCTGCTCGTGAAAGTACGCCGCCTGTCAGATCATTTTCACAAGTCGGCTACAGCTTCCGCTGCCCTTGCTGTGTTGCAGCAGCGTTTGCAGCTTCCGGCGCACTGACTGGTGTGTGATGTCCCAACACATTGGAACTCTACACTCCACATGTTGCTAAGGATTTGTGAGCAGAAGAGAGCCGTTGTGGAGTACCAGCTGCAACAAGGCTGTCGATATTCAGGTCAGACTCCACACATAAGACCTCAGGAGTGGACCTGGATGTCTGACATATGTACCATCCTGACAAACTTTGAGGAGGCCACCAAGATGGTGAGTGGCGATGACGCCATCATTAGTGTCAGCATCCCACTTGTCTGTCTTTTGCAATGCTCTCTGCAGAGAATTAAAGAGGAGGCATTGCAGCCAGAGTATGATGAGATGGATCAAGAAGCCGTAGTGGGCAATTACACACAGCCCAGCCTCATCTCATCCCAATGTGCATTGGGGGACAATGAGGGAGAGGAGGAGGAGGAGGAAGAATAGGAGCTGGTATCATGCGCTGTAGACGGTAGTACCTGTACAACTGTCATACCGTTGGTTCAGCGTGGGTGGCCTGAGGACAGGGGGGAGGAGTAGGAGGAGGAGAGCATGGTCAGTCGTCAACTTGGTGAGGACACGGAAATCTTGCCCGTTATCAGTCTGGCACGCATGGCTGACTTTACGTTACGCTGTCTTAACCGTAACCCTCACATTGTCAAAATGTTGGGTGACAGTCATTACTGGTTGGTGACATTTGTAGACCCCTGCTACAAGGAGAACGTTCACTCTCTTATTCCTGAGGTGCAGAGGTCTACAAAAATGGGGCAGTACCAGAAGGCCCTTGCTGCAGAACTGTTAAAAAAATTCCCATCTGAACATGCTAGTGGCAGAGGTCACAGTTCGTTGCCCAACCAAGGCGTACATGCGAGAGAGATGCAACTCCAATCCAGCAGAGGAACACTGTCAACGTTCTGGGACAGTTTTCTCAGACCCTCCCTTCAGACAGACCCTGAGACGTGGGGTACTCTCACAAGGAGTGGAAAGTTTCAAAAGATGGTGAGGGAGTACCTTGTCGACCATACCAGCGTCCTCCGTGATTCCTCTGTGCCTTTTAATTATTGGGTATCCAAGCTGGACACTTGGAATGAACTCGCTCTGTAAGCCTTGGAGGTCCTGGCCTGCCCTGCCGCTAGAGTGTTATCGGAGCGTGTTTTTAGTGCCGCTGGGGGAATTATAACTGATAAGCGCACTCGCCTGTCAACTGACAATGCTGACAAGCTGACCCTTATCAAAATGAGCAAGGGCTGGATTGGGCCAGACTTCTCATCACCACCAAATGACAGCAGAGTAACATAAAGTCAAATCCACTGTGTTATTTCGGAAGGTGTATTCACATGCACCGCTTCACACCCACACATGGGTATACACTTCCTCATTTCGGCTGTTTTATGTTCTTCTCCTTATCCTCAGCCTCCACCACCACTATACCACCAGGGTGACCGTGGTCCGTGTGGCCATTATTGAAAGTTCCTAAATCCTGATTTTTGTCACCTTTTGCTTGGAAGGCATAAGCAAAGACAGTGGGAGACCCACTCCCCAATAATGGGAATAATATTTTTAAGATGCTGTACTGTATGGCTCTTCCAAGGGGCATTAAAACCGTCTTGTTATACCACTCTGACCTCCATGTCTCTTTTGAGGGGCATTAAAAGCGTCTTGTTATACCACTCTGACGTCCACGTCTCTTCTGAGGGGCATTAAAAGCGTCTTGTTATACCACTCTGACCTCCATGTCTCTTCTGAGGGGCATTTAATGCATCTTGTTAAAACACTCTGACCTCCACGTCTCTTCCAAGCGGCATTAAAACCATCTTGTTATACCACTCTGACCTCCACGTTCCTTCTGAGGGGCATTAAAAGCGCCTTGTTAAGCTACTGGGACCTCCACGACTCTTCGAACGGGCATTGCATTTCTTCATAACTTTTGGAAGCTTTTGCTTGGAAGGCATAAGCAAATACTATGGGAGACCCACTCCCCAATAATGGGAATAATGTTTGTAATATGCTGTACTGCATGGCTCTTGTAAGGGGCATTGCAAGTTGCTCCATCCTAATTTTTGGAAGCTTTTGCTTGGAAGGCATAAGCAAATACTATGGGAGACCCACTCCCCAATAATAGGAATAATGTTTGTAATATGCTGTACTGCATGGCTCTTGTAAGAGGCATTGCAAGTTTCTCCGTCCTAATTTTTGGAAGCTTTTGCTTGGAAGGCATAAGCAAATACTATGGGAGACCCACTCCCCAATAATGGGACTAATGTTTGTAATATGCTGTACTGCATGGCTCTTGTAAGAGGCATTGCAAGTTGCTCCGTCCTAATTTTTGGAAGCTTTTACTTGGAAGGCATAAGCAAATACTATGGGAGACCCACTCCCCAATAATGGGAATAATGTTTGTAATATGCTGTACTGCATGGCTCTTGTAAGAGGCATTGCAAGTTTCTCCGTCCTAAGTTTTGGAAGCTTTTGCTTGACAGGTATAAGCAAATACTATGGGATACCCACTCCCCAATAATGACAATAATGTTTGTAATATGCTGTACTGCATGGCTCTTGTAAGAGGCATTGCAAGATGCTCCGTCCTAATTTTTGGAAGCTTTTGCTTGGAAGGCATAAGCAAATACTATGGGAGACCCACTCCCCAATAATGGGAATAATGTTTGCAATATGCTGTACTGCATGGCTCTTGTAAGAGGCATTGCAAGTTGCTCCGTCCTAATTTTTGGAACCTTTTGCTTGGAAGGCATAAGCAAATACTATGGGAGACCCACTTCCCAATAATGGGAATAATGTTTGTATTATGCTGTACTGCATGGCTCTTGTAAGAGGCATTGCAAGTTGCTCCGTCCTAATTTTTGGAAGCTTTTGCTTGGAAGGCATAAGCAAATACTATAGGAGACCCACTCCCCAATAATGGGAATAATGTTTGTAATATGCTGTACTGCATGGCTCTTGTAAGAGTCATTGCAAGTGGCTCCGTCCTAATTTTTGGAAGCTTGTGCTTGGAAGACATAAGCAAATACTATGGGAGACCCACTCCCCAATACTGGGAATAATGTTTGTAATATGCTGTACTGCATGGCTCTTGTAAGAGGCATTGCAAGTTGCTCCATCCTAATTTTTGGAAGCTTGTGGTTGGAAGGCATAAGCAAATACTATGGGAAACCCACTCCCCAATAATGGGACTAATGTTTGTAATATGCTGTACTGCATGGCTCTTGTAAGGGGCATTGCAAGTTGCTTCGTCCTAATTTTTGGAAGCTTTTGCTTGGAAGGCATAAGCAAATACTATGGGAGACCCACTCCCCAATAATGGGAATAATGTTTGTAATATGCTGTACTGCATGGCTTTTGTAAGAGGTATTGCAAGTTGCTCCGTCCTAATTATTTGGAAGCTTGTGCTTGGAAGGCATAAGCAAATACTATGGGAGACCCACCCCCCAATAATGGGAATAATGTTTTTAAGATGCTGTACTGTATGGCTCTTGTAAGGGGCATTAAAACCAACTTGTTAAGCTACTGTGACCTCCACGACTCTTCCAAGGGGCATTAAAACCATCTTGTTAAACCACTCTGGACTCCACAGCTCTTCCAATGTGCATTAAAACCATCTTGTTAAGCTACTGTGACCTCCACGTCTCTTCCACGGGGCATTGATATTGTCTTTTTATTCCACTGCGACCTCCACCACTCTTCCAAGGGGCATTAAAACCATCATGTTAAGCTACTGTGACCTTCACATCTCTTCCAAGGGGCATTAAAACCGTCTTGTCAAACCACTCTGAACTCCACAGCTCTTCCAAGGGGCATTAAAACTGTCTTCTTAAGCTACTGTGACCTCCACGTCTCTTCCAAGGGGCATTGATATTGTCTTTTTATTCCACTGCGACCTCCACCACTCTTCCAAGGGGCATTAAAACCATCATGTTAAGCTACTGTGACCTTCACATCTCTTCCAAGGGGCATTAAAACCGTCTTGTTAAACCACTCAGAACTCCACAGCTCTTTCAAGGGGCATTAAAACCGTCTTGTTAAGCTACTGTGACCTTCACGTATCTTCCAAGGGGAATTAAAACCATCTTGCTAAACCACTCTGAACTCCACAGCTCTTCCAAGGGGCATTAAAACCGTCTTATTAAGCTACTGTGACCTCCACGTCTCTTCCACGGGGCATTGATATTGTCTTTTTATTCAACTGCGACCTCTACCACTCTTCCAAGGGGCATTAAAACAGTCTTGTTAAGCTACTGTGACCTCCACGTCTCTTCCACGGGGCATTGATATTGTCTTTTTATTCCACTGCAACCTCCACCACTCTTCCAAGGGGCATTAAAACTGTCTTGTTAAGCTACTGTGACCTCCACGTCTCTTCCAAGGGGCATTAAAACCATCTTGTTAAACCACTCTTAACTCCACAGCTCTTCCAAGGGGCATTAAAACCGTCTTGTTAAGCTACTGTGACCTCATCGTCTCTTCCAAGGGACATTGATATTGTATTTTTATTCCACTGCGACCTCCACCACTTTTCCAAGAGGCATTAAAGCCGTCTTGTTAAGCTACTGTGACCTTCACATCTCTTCCAAGGGGCATTAAAATCGTTTTGTTAAACCACTCTGAACTCCACAGCTCTTCCAAGGGGCATTAAAACCGTCTTGTTAAGCTACTGTGACCTCCACGTCTCTTCCACGAGGCATTAATATTGTCTTTTTATTCCACTGCGACCTCCACCACTCTACCAAGGGGCATTAAAACCGTCTTGTTAAGCTACCGTGACCTCCACGTCTCTTCCAAGGGGCATTAACTCCGTCTTGTTAAAGCACTCTGAACTCCACAGCTCTTCCAAGGGGCATTAAAACCGTCTTGTTAAGCTACTGTGACCTCCACGTCTCTTCCAAGGGGCATTAAAACCATCTTATTAAACCACTCTGCACTCCACAGCTCTTCAAAGGGGCATTAAAACCGTCTTGTTAAGCTACCGTGACCTCCACGTCGCTTCCAAGGGTCATTAACACGGTCTTGTTAAACCACTCTGAACTCCACAGCTCTTTCAAGGGGCATTAAAACCATCTTGTTAAGCTACTGTGACCTCCACGTCTCTTCTTAGGGGCATTAAAAGCGTCTTCTTAAGCCACTCTGAACTCCACAGCTCTTCCAGGGGCATTGAAATGTTGTTTTTAATTACCTCTAATCTCCACGACTGTTCCAACGGGCATTGCATTTCCTCCTAATTTTAGTCAGCTTTTGCTTTTCAATGCAAAGGCGAAAACTAAGGGAGACACACTGCCCAATAATGAGTAGAAGGTTTTTAGTACGCTGTAATCCACGTCTGTTTCAAGGGGCATTGCAGTTCCTCATAATTTTTGGAAAGCCTTCCATTCACTGCTTAGGCCAACAGTGCACAGGAGACCCAGTTGCTATAAATGGAAAAAAAGGTTTAGTTAAGGCCCTCTGACCTCCATGTCATTTCCAAGGGGCATTGGAGTGCCTCAAAATTTTTGGTAGGCATTGCACTCACTGTATGCCCTATAACTGTGTAGCCGAACCGCTCCTTTTGTTACAGAAACATATCCTACAAGACATATGTGGTTGACTGGCCTGATATTGATGTTAATGGTCCCTGTTCCTCCTGCTCTTTCTCCTTTGCCACTACCTCATCCATCATTTATCACCTGAAGCTTTGTTTTAACAGGAGTCATAGAACTTGGATAGTAGCAGGAAAACATCCAGCAATCCTCGGAGGAGGTAGGATATGCGCCAAAACGCTGACCACCTCAGGCCTAGCCGCTAATACATACATGCGCTTGCATTCCAAGAAAACAAAGCAGATGCTAACTTCTATCATCCTCATCATGCTCCTCACCTTGGCACTCTCAACTCCCCTGATGGAGAAGCCAGGGCCCAACGGAGGAGTCTGGTTCTCTGGTGGGCTCGTCCAATGCTCCCTAAAGCAGGCCGGGCTAAGAAAAGTGTGTGGGGGGAAGTTGACAGGAGAAATAGGGGTGGCTGGGGACCGTTTATGGACACCCGGCTACCCCCAGGGGGCTGGGGACCGTGTGTGGACACCCGGCCACGGGGCGGCTGGGGACCGAGTATGGACACCCGGCCACCCCCTGGCGGCTGGGGACCGAGTGTGGACACCTGGCCACCGGGCGGCTGGGGACTGAGTATGGATTCCAGGCCGCCAACGCAGCCATGACATGGTGGCCAGATTCCGCTTCCACATGCCTAAAAGGCCCAATTTCAAGTGCAAGCAAGCAAGCAGTATGGTATTGCAGCCTGGGGGTGGGTGGGTGGATGGCAGGCTGCATACTTGCGCTTGCATTGCAAGGAATGGGAGAGGTACAATTGAACACTGCCCTGGGACAAGGACTTGAACGGGGATAGTTGCAAGTCTGCAACGACAGGTGCAGGGTGGGAGGCATCTTCGCATGTACCATGAAAAGGGGTTTGGCAAGCACACACTACAGTGGAATAGGCTGTCCTTCCCACTAAATGCACTGGGGAGGGCACAGGTAATGTTTTGGTATGCACGCTTAATATAATGTATAAGGCACACCGGGACAAATATGGAGTATGGCTACCTCACTGCCGAAGCAGCCATGAGGTAGTGGCCAGCTTTGGCCTTCTCCAAACTAAAAGGCCCCATTTCAAGTGCAAGCTAGCAGTGTGGCATTGCAGCCTGGGGGTGGGTGGGTGGCAGGCTGCACACTTACGCTTGCATTAAAAGAAAACAAAGCAGATGCTAACTTCTATCATCATCATCATGCTCCTCACCTTGGCACTCTCAACTCCCTTGATGGAGAAGCCAGGGCCCACAAGAGGAGTCTGGTTCTCTGGTGGGCTCGTCCAATGCTGCCCTAAAGCAGGCCGGGCTAAGAAAAGTGTGTGGGGGGATGTTCCAAGGAGAAATAGGGGCGGCTGGGGACCGTGTGTGGACACCCGGCCGCGGGGTGGCTGGGGACCGAGTATGGACACCCGGCCGCCCCCTGGCGGCTGGGGACCGAGTGTGGACACCCGGCCGCCGGGCGGCTGGGGACTGAGTATGGACTCCAGGCCGCCAAAGCAGCCATGATGTGGTGGCCAGATTCCGCCTCCACATGCCTAAAAGGCCCAATTTCAAGTGCAAGCAAGCAGTATGGTATTGCAGCCTGGGGGTGGGTTAGTGGTTGGTTGCATATTTGCGCTTGCATTGCAAGGAATGGGGGCGGTACAATTGAACACTGCCCTGGGACAAGAACTTGCACGGGGATAGTTGCAAGTCTGCATCTTCTGATGCGGCAAGGATGACTTCTGATGGGCACAATTTTAGGCAGTGACCTCGGTGTCAGAGATGCTTCCAGGGGTCTTCCCCATGCTTTTCATATGTCTTTTCAGCACTGTATGCATGTGTCACACAGCACATGGCCAGATAAGGTTGTAAAATGTTAAAATGACATTTCCCGGTGAATGCATTTGTCACGGTTGAAAGCAATACAAAGTGCAAAAACGCATAAAAAATGCTACTTGTGAACATAGCCCAAGGTGTGGAGGAGTATGTTTTTTTGGTTATTTATTTTACCTTATACACAAGTCTTTACCCTGGAAAGGAACTTCCTTAACATATTTCACAGGAAAACAGTTTCAGTTTCGTTTTTGAACGTTTTATTATGAGCCCTTAAAAGTGGCTTAATGCCTCTGACCACGTTGTTGACAGCAGTGACCTGGGGGTCAGAAATGCTTCCTGGGGCGATTCCCATGCTGTCCCCATGTCATTTGAACACTGTCACTATCATTTTGGGCACTTGTTAGGCTTTTAAAAGACTGCCGGGGGTGCCGCTGCAAAAATGCTCGGTTCTCCCATAGACTAACATTGGGCTCATTGCTCGGGTCGAGCACCCGAGTATCACGGTAAGCTGGGCCCGAGCTTCGAGCACCCAAGCATTTTAGTGCTCACTCAACACTACTGATAAACCATTATTTTAATTTGGAAATAAAGAATAAACATTCATTATCCAAGACATATCCTGTTGCACTAAAGTTATTATACACTGCTCAAAAAAATAAAGGGAACACTTAAACAACAGAATATAACTCCAAGTAAATCAAACTACTGTGAAATCAAACTGTCCACTTAGGAAGCAACACTGATTGACAATCAATTTCACATGCTGTTGTGCAAATGGAATAGACAACAGATGGAAATTATTGGCAATTATCAAGACACACTCAATAAAGGCGTGGTTCTGCAGGTGGGGACCACAGACCACATCTCAGTACCAATGCTTTCTGACTGATGTTTTGGTCACTTTTGAATGTTGGTTGTGCTTTCACACTCATGGTAGCATGAGACGAACTCTACATCCCACAAAAGTTGCTCAGGTAGTGCAGCTCATCCAGGATGGCACATCAATGCGAGCTGTGCCAAGAAGGTTTGCTGTGTCTGTCAGCGTAGTGTCCAGAGGCTGGAGGCGCTACCAGGAGACAGGCCAGTACACCAGGAGACGTGGAGGTGGCCATAGGAGGGCAACAACCCAGCAGCAGGACCGCTACCTCCGCCTTTGTGCAAGGAGGAACAGGAGGAGCACTGCCAGAGCCCTGCAAAATGACCTCCAGCAGGCCACAAATGTTCATGTGTCTGCACAAACAGTTAGAAACCGACTCCATGAGGGTGGTATGAGGGCCCGACGTCCACAGATGGGGGTTGTGCTCACAGTTCAACACCATGCAGGAAGCTTGGCATTTGCCACAGAACACCAGGATTGGCAAAGTCGCCACTGGCGCCCTGTGCTCTTTACAGATGAAAGCAGGTTCACACTGAGCACATGTGACAGACGTGACAGAGTCTGGAGATGCCGTGGAGAGCGATCTGCTTCCTGCAACATCCTTCAGCATGACCGGTTTGGCAGTGGGTCAGTAATGGTGTGGGGTGGCATTTCTTTGGAGGGCCGCACAGACCTCCATGTGCTCGCCAGAGGTAGCCTGACTGCCTTTAGGTACAGAGATGAGATCCTTAGACCTCTTGCGAGACCATATGCTGGTGCGGTAGGCCCTGGGTTCCTCCAAATGCAGGACAATGCCAAACCTCATGTGGCTGGAGTGTGTCAGTAGTTCTTGCAAGATGAAGGCATTGAAGCTATGAACTGGCCCGCCCTTTCCCCAGACCTGAATCCGATTAAGCACATCTGGGACATCATGTCTCGCTCCATCCACCAACGTCATGTTGCACCACAGACTATCCAGGAGTTGGCGGATGCTTTAGTCCAGGTTTGGGAGGAGATCCCACAGGAGACCATCCGCAACCTCATCAGGAGCATGCCCAGGCATTGTAGGGAGGTCATACAGGCACGTGGAGGCCACACACAATACTGAGCCTCATTTTGACCTGTTTTAAGGTCATTACATCAAAGTTGGATCAGCCTGTAGTGTGTTTTTCCACTTTAATTTTGTGGGTGACTCCAAATCCAGGGCTCCATTGGTTAATAAATTTGATTTCCATTGATGATTTTTGTGTGATTTTGTTGTCAGCACATTCAACTTTGTACAGAACAAAGTATTCAATGAGACTATTTCATTCATTCAGATCTAGGATGTGTTGAGTGTTCCCTTTATTTTTTTGAGCAGTGTATATTGCATACAATGTCCCTGTCATAAACATTATGTAGGTAGAACCAAAAGGGAATTAAAAGTGAGAATGAAAGAGCATATATACAATATAAAACACCAATTCACTGGACACTCGTCGTCTTTACACTACAAAACAGTACATGATGGCAAACTAACAGGCAGCACATTTTGGGGCAATAAAAATGTGAAAAAACACTGGAGTGGAGGAAATTATATTCATAGGATGTCTAGAGTGGAAAGTAAATGGATTTTTACATTGAATTGATTGTGACCATTTAGTCTAAATAGCGAAATAGAACTGTTTGCCTTTAATTAGAAGTGTGGTTCCGCAGTCCAAGACACTCACCTATATAAGAGATGCCACCCACAGTGAATGTAATCCCTGAGGAAGGAGGTCATAACCTCAGAAACGCGTTGGATGAACTCTCGGCACTCTTTTGCACTAGAAGGAGATCCCGTAGTTTGATGACGCTACACAGACACAAGGCGGTAGATCTTTTTCCAAGCCAGCAGTAGAACAGGTGAAACCGGCCGGCACCCTGTCTATATGTCTTGCGGAGTTTCAAGCACAGCAAGCAGTTACAGCCTGCACATTTGTCCGTGGACTAGTTGAGCAACCTCCCACATTTGAATTGGGGTGGTTTCTCAAGCTACACCATCCTAAGGTAGACTGCAGCACTCTATCCAGCGACTCTTAGAGCGTACAACTGTTACCTTAACTGTAGAAGAAAGATGCCTCTTGCACATCTACTGTGCCCACACCATAACTGTGATATCAATAATGATGGTTTACATTAAAGGAATTCTTTGGTGAAAGCAAATTATCACCTATCGACTGGATACTGACTAACTTATTAATTGGTGTGGATCTGACCACTGGGACCTGTACCGATGGGAAGAATAGGGAACTTCTATTCCCAATGGGACCTTTTATCCCCAACTCAAAATGGAATGGTAGGTTGGATACCTGACCAGTTTACCATTCATTTTCTAAGGCTACCTGAAAAAGCAGAGCGGGGCGCATAGCAGCCCCAGAGTGGTTGTAGTACCTCCAGAGTAACAATATCTCCAAGAATAAAATATTTTACAGTAGCCATATCTCCCTTAGCGACCCCCTCACAGTAATAGTGGCCTCCAGTAATAATGCATATGTTCCCTTTTGTGAGCTCTTTACAATAGTAAAATTCTTGAATGCTCCACATGCAGTAGTATTGTTTATCTTTATACTAAAATACAACAGAATTGCCCCCTTTCCAGTAAAAATATATTGTTGTACCAGGTTAGCTGGTAGATAGAATAATATTAAAATTTGAGAGTCCTCAGTGGTTGATACCTTTTAATGACTAACTGAAAAGATGGTAACAAATAGTAAGCTTTTTAGTCTACTTAGGTCTCTTCATCAGGCACGCTTTGTGTTATACTATGCCTGATGAAGAGACCTGAGTTGTCTCAAAAGCTTGATATTTCCTACCATTTTTCAGTTAGCCATTGAAAGGTATCAACCACTGAGGACTCATAAATTTTAATATTTTTTCCCTTCCCAGTTTCACCCATATAATTATAGCATCCATGATTTTATGATTTGATACAGTTGGAATGTCAAAAATTATGGACCCATAAATCAATAATTAATAATGTATTAAGCAAAATGGGGAGCATTGTTATTGTATGGGACCACAATGGGGGCATTATTAATTTACCCAATTTGTTCCCATACATTAATAAAGTTGACCTTATTACCACATACAGTAAAATATCTCCTATTTTTTTCCCCAACATTGTAATAATGTCCTCCTCTTTAGCCTCAATACAGTATAATGTTCTCATCTGTGGCACCCATACAGTATAATTTCCCCCTCTGTGCCCCTCTTATAGTAATAATCTCCCCTTTTATGACAGTATAATTCTCCCTATTTTTATACCAATGCAATAAAATTTCCCTTACTGTATAATGTCCCCCTCTGTGAACCCTATTCAGTATAATTTCCCCATCTGTTGCCCTCATATAGTATTATAACTAGAGATGAGCGGTGTTCGACTAGAACTGTTCGACAATCTCAAATTCGAGCTGTTTTGGGCGGTGTTTGAGTTGTTCGACGAACCCGAACGATTTGCAAAAAATTCGGCTGTTCGAGGTTATGTTCGATAACTGTTCGTGCACCAAAAGCGTGTCCTGCATGTCTGGCGCTATTTTGAGCACCAATCATGCAGGGATTGTCTGCCACTCACTGTAATGTCACAGCCATGGTGATTGTGGCATTACAGTGATTGCCCAAATCGATGGGAACAGTGCCAACAGTGAAACATGAAAAGCGGCAATTCAGCAGCGGCATAGACCGGTACCAGACAATTTAGAACAGAAAGAATAGAGCATCACACATAGATTAGATAGATAGAAACAAGTCAGCCACATATATACGAAGTACAGTGACAGTGTTGCTTACTGTACTTGTCATTTAGTGTAAAGGATTTATCAAAAAAAATAATAGTGTTTTCATGCACCGTCTCTTTAAAAAAGCCGGCCGGCAATTCAGCAGCGGTACCCGACAATTTAGAATAGAAAGAATAGAGAATCACACATAGATTAGATAGATAGAAACATGTCAGTCACATATATGAAGTACAGTGACAGTGTTGCTTACTGTACTTGTCATTTAGTTTAAAGGATTTATTAAAAAAAATAATAGTGTTTTCATGCACTGTCTCTTTAAAAAAGCAGGCCGGCAATTCAGCAGCGGTACCCGACAATTTAGAATAGAAGGAATAGAGAATCACACATAGATTAGATAGATAGAAACATGTCAGTCACATATATATGAAGTACAGTGACAGTGTTGCTTACTGTACTTGTCATTTAGTGTTAAAATAAAGGATTTATTTAAAAAAAAATTGGCGTGGGGGTCCCCATAATTTTAGGCTCTAGCGGAGGTTAAGCAGACGGCTGGGGCAGATGTTTGAAGCCTGGGAGGGGGGTAATACCCATGGAGCTTCCCAGGCTACTAATATCAGCCCCCAGCTGAATACCTAGCCTTTACTAGCTATTAAAATGGGGGACCCCCCCAAAAAAATGACGTGGGGTCCCCCCTATTTTAATAGCTAGCAAAGGCTAGGTAGACAGCTGGGGGCTGATATTAATAGCCCAGGAAGGGTGCCATGAATATTGGCCCCCTCCCAGGCTAGAAACACCAGCCGTCAGCCGCCCCAGAACTGGCGCATCCATAGGATGCGCTAATTCTGGCACTTAGCCTCGCTCTTCCCACTGCCCTGTAGCGGTGGCAGTGGGGTAATAGGGCTGGGGTTGATGTCAGCTTATAATGCCAGCTGACATCAAGCCCAGGTTAGTAATGGAGAGGCGTCTATAAGACACCCCCATTACTAATCCCATAGTCAAAGTTAAAAGAAAACACAAACACCCAGAATAAACTCCTTTAATTGAAATAAAGACACATTCCTTTATTGTTCTAAATTAAACCATACTTACCACCACGCCCATTCCAGCTGAAGCCAACGATCTCCTGCAATAAAAGTAAAATAATAAAGCAACATCATCCTTACCTTTCCATGGTTCCCACGACAGCTTCAGCGCCGCTACATCGAGATGACAGGCTGGACTGCAGCAGAACGCTGCCATCCAGCTTGCCATGCCGCGGACACTGAGAAGCGCAGGCATGCTTGCGCTCCTCAGTGTCTCGCTGTGACGGCATAAAGATGAGACGAGTTCATGTCCAATGAACTCAGCTCACCTCATGCACGTCACTGACAGCGTGGGAGAATTCTCCTGCACTCAGCGCTACAGCGTGAGAATTTTCCCATGCTGTCAGTGACGTGCATGAGGTGAGCCGAGCTCATTGGACATGAACTCGTCTCATCTTTATGCCGTCACAGCGAGACACTGAGGAGCGCAAGCATGCCTGCCCTTCTCAGTGTCTGCGGGATGACAGGCTGGATGGCAGCGTTCTGCTGTGGTCCAGCCTGTCATCTCGATGTAGCAGAGCTGAAGCTGTCGTGGGAACCATGGAAAGGTAAGGATGAGGTTGCTTTATTATTTTACTTTTATTGCAGAAGACATTGGCTTCAGCTGGAATGGGCGTGACGGTAAGTATGGTTTAATTTAGAACAATAAAGAATTGTGTGTTTATTTCAATTAAAGGACTTTATTCTGGGTGTTGTGTTTTTTTTAAATACTTTACTAGAAATTCATGGCGGTCATGTCTAATATTGGCGTGACCCCATGAATTTCGGGCTTAGGGCCAGCTGATAATGCCAAGCTGGCCCTAACCCCTTTATTACCCAGTGAGCCACCGCACCAGGGCCCTGGATGAGTTGGGTACAGCGCCAGAAGATGGCGCTTCTATGAACGCGCCATTTTCCGGGGTGGCTGCGGACTGCAATTTGCAGCGGGGGGGACCCAGAAAGCTTGGGCCTCCCTGCGCTACAGATTCCAGCCCCCAGCTGCCTAGTTGTACCTGGCTGGACACAAAAATAGGGCGAAGCCCCACGTATTTTTTTTTTTAATTATTTCATGAAATTCATGAAATAATTAAGAAAAAAAGGGCTTCCCTATATTGTTGTGTCCAACCAGGTACAAATAGGCAGCTGGTGGTTGGGGGCAGCCCGTTCCTGCCTGCTGTACCTGGCTGGACACAAATATAGTGCGAAGCCCCACGTCAATTTTTTTTTTAATTATATCATGAAACTAGATGGTGGCCCGATTCTAACGCATCGGGTATTCTAGAATATGTATGCGGCAGACCCGGTGCAATCAGCAGAGCGGTGTTTAAATTTGGCGCCAAAATCGCTGACTGGTCGCGGCCAGCAACCGCGACCAATCAGCAAAGCGGTGTTGAAACTTGGCGACTATATCGCTGATTGGTCACGGCCAGCGGTTGCGACTAATCAGCAGAGCGGGGTTTAAATTTTGCGCCAATAATGCTGATTGGTCGCAGTCGCGACCAATCAGCAAAGCGGTGTTTAAATTTTGCGCCAATAATGCTGATTGGTTGCGGCTGCAACCAATCAGCAAAGCGGTGTTTAAATTTGGCGCCAATAACGGTGATTGGTCACGACCGCGACCATTCAGCAGGGCGGTGTTTAAATTTGGCGGCAACAAAGTTGATTAGTAGTGGCCGGCGGTCGCGACCAATCAGCAGAGCGGGGTTTAAATTTGGCGCCAATAATGCTGATTGGTCACAATCGCCGGCCGCGACCAATCAGCAGAGCGGTGTTTCAATTTGGCGCCAAAATCGCTGATTGGTCGCGGCCGGCAACCGTGACCCATCAGCAGAGCAGGGTTTAAATTTGGCGCCAATACTGCTGATTGGTCGCGGCCGGCAACCGTGACCAATCAGCCGAGCAGGGTTTAAATTTGGCGCCAATACTGCTGATTGGTTGCGGACGGCGACCGCGATCAATCAGCAGAGCGGTGTTTAAATTTGGCGCCAATAATGCTGATTAGTCGCGGCCGGCATCCGCGACCAATTAGCAGAGCG
Organism: Phyllobates terribilis; assembly: GCF_046119375.1. NCBI lineage: Eukaryota > Metazoa > Chordata > Amphibia > Anura > Dendrobatidae > Phyllobates > Phyllobates terribilis. Next base: position 143,491,263 of record NW_027362772.1, read on the forward strand.
GGGTTTAAATTTGGCGCCAATCTCGCTGATTGGTCGCGGCTGGAGTCCGCGACCAATCAGCAGAGCGTTGTTTAAATTTGGCACCAATCTCACTGATTGGTCGAGGCCGCTATTTAAATGTGGCGCCCAAATCGGTGATTGGTCGCGGGCAGTTTCCACGACCAATCAGCAGAGCGGTGTTTAACTTTAGCGCCAAGATCACTGATTGGTCGCGTGCGGAGAGCGCGACCAATCAGCGAATCGTATTGGTGAGGACTGGGGAGCGCCGCTGCCTGGTCGGATACTTCCGCTGCGAGAAGCCGGGAGATGAGCGACTGCTCTCAGCAGATGTATCCCGACCCGCAGCTCCGCTCCCCGGTCCTCCCTTGACACCCTAGTCGCTGATCTCCCCACAGTATCCGCATGGTGTTACAAAGATCCGGACATTTGTGTTAAAAATCGCTGATTGGTCGCTGGCGCTGCCCACGACCAATCACCGATTTGGGCGCCAAATTTAAATATCGGCCGCAACCAATCACCGATCTTGGCTCCACATTTAAACACCGCTGTGCTGATTGGTTGCCGACGCTGGGCGCGACCAATCACCGATTTTGGCGCCACATTTAAATAGCGTCCGCGACCAATCAGTACAGCGATGTTTAAATGTGGAGCCAAGATGGGTGATTGGTCGCGGACGATATTTAAATTTGGCGCCCAAATCGGTGATTGGTCGCGGGCAGCGCCAGCGACCAATCAGCGATTTTTAACACAAATGTCCGGACCTTTGTAACACCATGCGGATACTGTGGGGGCATCAGCGGCTAGGGTGTGAAGGGAGGACCGGGGAGCGGCGCTGCAGGTCGGGATACTTCTGCTCCGAGCGCCCGCTCATGTCCCGGGTTCTCGCAGCGGAAGTATCCGCACAGGCAGCGCCGCTGACATCCATGCGGCTAGGGCGTGAAGGGAGGACCGGGGAGCGGCGCTGACATCCAATTGGTCGCGGCCGCTATTTAAATGTGCCGCACAAATCGGTGATTGGTCGCCGTCTTGACCGCGACCAATCACTGATCTTGCCACCAAAGTTAAACACTACTGTGCTGATTGGTCGCGGACGCTGCCCGCGACCAATCACCGATTTGTGCGCCAAATTTAAATATCAGCCTCATGCACGTCACTGACAGCGTGGGAAAATTCTCCTGCACTCAGCGCTTCAGCGTGAGAATTCTCCCATGCTGTCAGTGACGTGCATGAGGTGAGCCGAGCTCATTGGACATGACCTCGGCTCATCTTTATGCCGTCACAGCCAGACACTGAGGAGCGCAAGCAAGCCTGCGCTTCTCAGTGTCTGCGGGATGACAGGCTGGATGGCAGCGTTCTGCTGCGGTCCAGCCTGTCATCTCGATGTAGCAGAGCTGAAGCTGTCGTGGGAACCATGGAAAGGTAAGGATGATGTTGGTTTATTATTTTACTTTTATTGCAGGAGATCGTTGGCTTCAGCTGGAATGGGCGTGATGGTAAGTATGGTTTAATTTAGAACAATAAAGAATTGTGTGTTTATTTCAATTAAAGGACTTTATTCTGGGTGTTTGTGTTTTCTTTTAACTTTGACTATGGGGTTAGTAATGGGGGTGTCTTATAGACGCCTCTCCATTACTAACCTGGGCTTGATGTCAGCTGGCATTATAAGCTGACATCAACCCCAGCACTATTACCCCACTGCCACCGCTACAGGGCAGTGGGAAGAGCGAGGCTAAGTGCCAGATTTGGCGCATCCTACGGATGCGCCATTTCTGGGACAGCTGACGGCTGGTGTTTCCAGCCTGGGAGGGGGCCAATATTCATGGCACCCTTCCTGGGCTATTAATATCAGCCCCCAGCTGTCTGCTTAGCCTCTGCTAGCTATTTAAATAGGGGGGACCCCACGTCATTTTTTTGGGGGGGTCCCCCATTTTAATAGCTAGTAAAGGCTAGGTATTCAGCTGGGGGCTGATATTAGTAGCCTGGGAAGCTCCGTAGGTATTACCCCCTTCCCAGGCTTCAAACATCTGCCCCAGCCGTCTGCTTAACCTCCGCTAGAGACTAAAATTACGGGGAACCCCACGCCAATTTTTTTTTTAATAAATCCTTTATTTTAACACTAAATGACAAGAACAGTGATCAACACTATCACTGTACTTCTTATATATGTGACTGACATGTTTCTATCTATCTAATCTATGTGTGATGCTCTATCTTTCTGTTCTAAATTGTCGGGTACCGAGGCTGAATTGCCGGCCGGCTTTTTTAAAGAGACGGTGCATGAAAACACTATTATTTTTTTAAATAAATCCTTTACACTAAATGACAAGTACAGTAACCAACACTGTCACTGTACTTATTATATATGTGATTGGCATGTTTATATCTATCTATGTGTGATGCTCTATTCTTTCTGTTATAAATTGTCGGGTACCGCTGCTGAATTGCCGGCCGGCTTTTTTAAAGAGACGGTGCACTAAAACACTATTATTTTTTTTAATAAATCCTTTACACTAAATGACAAGTACAGTAAGCAAAACTGTCACTGTGCTTCTTATATGTGTGACTGACATGTTTCTATCTATCTAATCTATGTGTGATGCTCTATTCCTTCTTGTCTAAATTGTCGGGTACCGGTGTATGCCGCTGCTGAATTGCCGGCCGGCTTTTTTAAAGAGAGCGTCTTCTGAGCAGTTTGTCAGCTTTTGGACACCTTTGAAGGTGTTTTCTATGTGTTTCTATGTGTTTTTGTTTGCCTGCCATTGGTTTTAACGGTGTTCGACGGTGTTCTAAGGTGTTCGACGAACAGTTCGACGAACAGTTCCTCGAACATCCCGGTGTTCGACGAACCGAACCCGAACACTACGGGGGTGGCTCAACACTAATTATAACCCCCATTGTGGCCACAATGAGCCCCCATACAGTATAACGCAACACATATTGTATATTATTTCCCTCTTTGGCTCCCATTTGGTATAATGTTCCCCATTGTGGCCCCTATATTGTATAATGTCCCAACTGTGGCCGTCATAGAGGAAAATGTTCCTCTCTGTGTACTTCATACAGTATAATGTTCCCCTCTCTGGTCTCCATAAAATCTAATGTCCTCCTCTCCAGTACTAATATAGTATAATGACCCCTCTTTAATGGTCTCCACAACAAGAGGCTACTTCTTCCTCTTCCACCGCAAGTCGCCAATGGCGTAATGCAGTGATGTCATATTGTTATCTACATTGTCACCTGTTGCACCTGGCATCTGACAGGCCAGCAACATCTACAGGTTTTGCAGGGTTATAATCCAATGGTTCTCTGCTCTGCAATACTTTTCAGCTATAACTAGTGTGTCTGATGCATATCCAGCTAAAATTAGCGCTGATACCAATGGATCCACTACCAACCTGATCATTATGCCTTGGTTCAGGGGCCCACCAGCGGATTCCCCGGTGGGACAGTCAAAGCCTAATTCCAGGTATAGCAAAAGAATGCTATGGTCAAGTGACTTTTTCCATGGACTTTTCCATAGTACCTAATGTATTAATTGATTATCTTTGCTTTAATTTGAACCACCTTTCATTGTGTTCCTTGCCCATTTGAATCTTTATTTTTCATTTGTCAGACCAACATATATCAATATTATTCCATATTCCACTAGGGAGTAGTTAACAACTTTATCACTCTAGACTTCAAAGGAAGGTATGAGACTTTACTAGACCAGTAGGGATGCCAATATTAACCCATATACCAGAGACACAGCGATAGGTGAAAGTGTTGGCACCCTTGAAATTGTTCCAGAAAATGAAGTATTTCTCCCAAAAATTATTGCAATTACACATGTTTTGTTCTACACATGTTTATTTACTTTGTGTGTATTGGAACAACACAAAAAATAGAAAAAAGGCAAACTAGACATAATTTCAAACAAAACCCCAAAAATGGGCAAGGCAAAATTGTTGGCACCTTTCCAAAACTGAGGATAAACAACCTTGTTTCAAGCATGTGACAGTTGTCCAAACGCATCTGTGACAAGTAACAGGTGTGGGCAATATGAAAATCACACCTGAAACAAGATAAAAAGGGGAGAAGTTGACTTAATCTTTGCATTGTGTGTCTGTGTGTGCCACACTAAGCATGAAGATCAAAAAGAGGAGAGGAAAACTGTTTGAGGACTTGAGAACCATAATTGTTGAACAATATCAACAATCTCAAGGTTATAAGTACATCTCCAGAGATCTTGATGTTCCTTTGTCCACGGTGCGCAACATAATCAAGAAGTTTAGAACTCATGGCACAATAGCTAATCTCTCTGGATGTTAACAACAGAGAAAAATTGATTGTCCGGATGGTGGATAAGCAGCTGCAATCAAGTTATAGAGAAATTCAAGCTGTCCTGCAGGCTCAGGGTGCATCAGTGTCAGGGCGAACTATCCATTCACATTTGAATGAGATAAAACGCTATGGCAGGAGATCCAGGAGGACCCCACTGCTGACACAGAGACATAAAAAAGCTAGACTGCAGTTTGCTAAAATGTACGTGAGTAAGCCAAAACCCTTTTATGAAAGCGCCTTGTGGACAGATGAGACCAAGATAGAGCTGTTTGGTAAATCACATCATTTTAACGGTTACCGAAAAAGGAAAGAGGCCTACAATGAAAAGTACATAGTAGCTACTGTCAAATATGGTGGAGGTTCAAAGATGTTTTGAGGTTGTTTTGCTGCTTCTGGCACTTGGTGCCTGGACTGATCATGAAATCTGAAGACTACCAAAGGATTTTGTTTCACAATGTATTGCCCATTGTCAGAAATCTGGGTTTGTGTCCTAGGTCATGGGTCTTCCAGCAGGGCAATGACCCCAAACATACTTCAAGAAGCATCCGGAAATGGATGAAAACAAAATTCTGGAGAGTTCTGAATAAGTCTGAATCTGAATCACATTGAACACCTGTGAAGAGATCCTAAGATTGCTGTTGGGAGAAGACGCCCTTCAAATATGAGAGACCTGGAGCAGTTTGCAAAAGAACAATGGTCCAAAATTCCAGTTGAGAGGTGTAAGAAGCTTGTTGATGGTTATAGGAAGTGATTGATTGCAGTTATTTATTCCAAAGGGTGTGCAACCAAGTATTAAGTTGAGGGTGCCAACAATTTTGTCCGGCCCATTTTGGGGGTTTTCTATGAAGTTATGTCCAATTTGTCTTTTTTTCTTTACTTTTTTTTGTGTTGTTCCAATACACACAAAGAAAATAAACATGTGCATAGCAAAACAAGTGTATTTTCAATAATTTTCTGGGAGAAATACTTCATTTTCTGGAACAATTTTAAGAGTGCCAATAATTTTGGCCATGAGTGTATAACCATTTATATTTTCAATAGCATACATTATGATAGATGCCACTAGTATTCGCTTTCCTGCCTTAGACCACATGGGATCATTATTAACCATTATATTAATTTCCATTTATTTACTACCTCAAACCATCAAGGCTATTGCCATTAAACCTCCCAATATTTGCAATAAGCAGGGTGGCATCTATTGTTATTTTACTATGCTAGACTTTCACAGATCTCTTCTTTAACCAGTCACTGACATAAACCACGAGAAATATTGTCATTAAGTGCACCTGTCATTTCAAATAACTTTCAGAATTATCATCTGTGTATATGATGAATAACACTGTTTCTGGTTTTTATATACAACTTATATCCTGCATTTTTTACCAGTTTTCCCCTCTGCAGGCTCTATTTCGAATTTTCAGTTCTCTCTGATCTAGTGAGTGGAGGCTCTCTGATGTGAAGTCTACACTACACAGACAGATGGATTTGGTATATGGGTGTTGTATGCTAGTATTACTTGGGCACCATAAGATAATAATACATTAGTACTGTAGAAATCATAATATGAGAGGTAATATTATGTGAGGACTATATGAGACTATATGGGGGTCCATCTAGCAGATTCTAGATGAACCCCAACCTTCACTCTTTAAGCCCTGTACAGGGATCTATACTTACAACGGGGTCCACTGGATTGCTTCCACAAAGGGCTGCTGGCCCGAGGAGCAAACCAGAGGAAAGAGAATAGTCTGGTAGCCGAGTAAGAACCAGGAGGTCGGTGCAGGGAAAAAATCGTAGTAAGAAATTGAACTGAAGTCAAAATCACAAATGTCTACAGAGAATAAAAGCAGGATAACCAGAAGTTCACTGAAGCTAGTCAAATTATAACTGCCAGCGGGATTTCAGGAGCTTAATTAGCTTGTAGCCTCACCCAGGTTACACAGCAAACAGTGGCAGAAATTAACTCTCGATCTCCCAGGCCCGATGGAACTGCACGTCTAAAAGAACTAAAGTTGTTGCCCCCATCGCCTGCAACAGGAGCGCAGCACTGCCTGGCAACAGAAACAGAGACAGGAATGGCAGTCAGCGATACAGATGTCACAGATGCATTGCATGGCAACGATATTTGAGCACTGTATTTTCGTATTATATAGATATTATATGGTCGTTTTATGTGAAAAAACAATCCAATAAATGCCCAAATGTGCTGACCTGAAGGCAGTCTCTCAATTCCTGTGACCCTAACAATGATATCAATGCTTATGAAGCTGCTCAAAAGAAAAACTGACTTAGCTGACTTAGTTATTTTCTGTTTAGTTGGATATCTAAAATAAGAGAGCAGTAAAATAGTAAATGAGAAAAACAGAAGCTGCATCAAATAGGATACACTGAGACTACTGTATATCTATTACATAGGATACACTAAGACTGCTGTATATGCATTACATAAGATACACTGAGACTGATATATACATCACATAGGATACACTGAGACTGATGTATACATATCATATGAAATTCACTGAGACTCTTCTATATACATCATATAGGATACACTGAGACTGCTTTATACATTACATAGGATACACTAAGACTCTGCTTTGTACTTCACATAGGATACACTGAAACTACTACATACATCAGAAAGGATACATTGAGGCTCTGCTATACACATCACATGGGATACACTGAGACTGCTGTATACCCATCACATGGAATACACTGAGACTCTGCGGTATACATCACATAAGATACACTGAGACTGCTATATACATTACATAGGATACACTAAGACTCTGCTTTGTACTTCACATAGGATACACTGAAACTATGTGTTAAGGTTTCACAAGGACAACACCGGGGAGATCACTCAATATCTCACCGTTGCCGTCACTCTGTCCAGATTTTATCAGGGATTCATGAGCACACGATCCCGACTAATCACTACGTAGGTATCGGCAAGCGACCAGTGAGCATATGGCATCACACCTCCGGATTCCAATGCGTGGAATATGTGTATACACCCCGTACAGTCACTGTCAGCTTCACAATAGCTCAAGTATTATACGCTGCCACCACCGACCGACTTTGAAATATAATACAGGCCTGGTCGGACGCCTTGGTAGTGTATATGGCTTTGGTAGAGGGAACAATTAAAAGATAAAAGAAACATAACTATTAAATTTTATATTTAATCCAAAAGGGAGGCAGTGTTTAGGGAAAAATATACAAAGATTTTACAAAAGGGGACAATACAATACATATGCAGTTACACAAATAAAACAGGATTAAAGAAGAGACTTACTATACGTTCGCAGTGACGACTCAGTATAGTTGGAGAGGAGCTCTCCTATGATTTGACCGTTCAGCGAACAGGATCCATTGCAAATAATAAATATATACTCCCTCAATGAATACTACTCCAGCCTCATCAGATTATTTTATGCTGAAGGGGGAGACCTGCCCACACACCCCCTGTGCTGACATCACAGGGGCTAGGCTCTAGCCTGCACATTTTTATTAAGATATCTGTTTTTTGTGATAACTTATCATTGGTTGAGCATAGAGGCCCAAAAGTGATACCATTTTTTCCAATATGAGTTTACCTTTCTTTAGAGACCACGCATGGCGTATTTGCGATCTGTTATTCTGGTACTTTTGCGCTATAGCTCCCCAGAGGGGCTTACAGTAACAGGAAAATATCCATTTTGTTCCCTAGCTGACCTGGTCACTAAAAATATAGGTCCCATTATTATCAGAATTATGGAACTTGAGTTATTCCATATTTCGCATCAGTGCCAGACATCCTGGGAACCTCTATTAAATTCTCTTTGACGTTCCTGGGAATAGAACTTCCTCAGCTACATGTAAGTTGTCGCAAACCTGTGTCTAATTATCCCCTGAGTCTGCCAGGGGAAAATACCCTCGCATTTTAATTGGGCAGTAGCACCTCTTGGCTGGCATTTGTTTACAAGTCACTACTGCTGTGTGTGTCAATTTACATAGGAGCAGATAGTCCAAGTGTTAACTCTTGGTGCTTTGACAATTACTATAGGGGAGGGAGAATGAGGGGTTTGGGAGAAATTGTTAATACTTTTCTTAATATCTCCATGACACTATGGTTTACACTGAAACTACTGCATACATCATAAAGGATACATTGAGGCTCTGCTATACATACTACATAGGATACCCCGAGACTGCTGTACACATTACATAGGATACAGTGAGACTCTGCTCTATATACATCACATAGAATACACTGATATTCTGCTATATACAACACATATGATGCACTGATGCTGCTGTGTATATCACATAGGATACACAGAGATTGATGTATACATCACATACATCACATATACACTGATACTGCTTTATATATCGCATATAATGCACTGAGACTGCTGTATACATCACAAGATACATTGAAACTTCTGTATACATCGCATAAGATACACTGAGACTATTGTAAACATCACATAGGATACACTGAGACTGTTGTATTTATCATTGGATAAAGGGAGACTCCTGTATACATCACATAAGATCGATTGAGACTGCTGTATATATCACATTGGATACACTGAGTCTGCTGTATGCATCATATAAGATACACTAAGACTGCTGTATACATCACATAATACACATTAAGACTACTACAACCCCTGGCAAAAATTATGGAATCACCGGGCTCGGTGGATGTTCATTCAGTTGTTTAATGTTGTTGAAAAAAAGCAGATCACATAATTTTTTCCCTCTGCTTGGTCTGAAAAAAATTACCCTTACTGAGTACCACATTTTTTATCTTGATTTTTTTAGTGTTTCTTAAAGCCATAAAGTTGCCATTTGAAATGATTTTAGTTTTGTGCCATGTCTGTGATCTGCTTTTTTTCAACAACATTAAACAACTGAATGAACATCCTCAGAGCCCGGTGATTCCATAATTTTTGCCAGGGGTTGTATATATATCACTTTGGATACACTGAGACTACAGTCATGGCCAAAAGTATTGAGAATGAGACAAATAGTAATTTTTCCAAAGTTTACTGCTTCATTTTTTGTAATGGCAATTTGCATATACTCCTGAATGTCAGAGTGATCAGCTTAACAGCAATTACTGTACTTGCAAAGTCAATATTTGCCCAGAAAATGAACTTTAACCCCCAAAACACATTTCAACATCATTGCAGTCCTGCCTTAAAAGGAGCAGCTAACATCATTTTAGTGATTGATCCATTAACACAGGTGTGGGTGTTGATGAGGACAGGGCTGGCGATCAATCAGTCATGATTAAGTAAGAATGACATCACTGGACACTTTAAAAGGAGGCTGGTTCTTGGTATCTTTGTTTCTCTTCAGTTAACCATGGTTATCTCTAAAGAAACACGTGCAGCCATCATTGCACTGCACAAAAATGGCCTAACAGGGAAGAGTATCGCAGCTACAAAGATTGCACCTCAGTCAACAATCTATCGCATCATCAAGAACTTCAAGGAGAGAGCTTCCATTGTTGTCAAAAAGGCTCAAGGGTGCCCAAGAAAGACCAGCAAGCCCAGGACCGTATCTTAAAACTGTTTCAGCTGCGGGATCGGACTACCAGCAGTGCCGAGCTTGCTCAGGAATGGCAGCAGGCTGGTGTGAGTGCTTCTGCACGCACTGTGAGGCGGAGACTCTTTGAGCAAGGGCTGGTTTCAAGGAGGGCAGCAAAGAAGCCACTTCTCTCCAGAAAAAACATCAGGGACCGACTGATATTCTGCAAAAGGTACAGGGAGTGGACTGCTGAGGACTGGGGCAAAGTCATTTTCTCTGATGAATCCCCTTTCAGACACAAATATATCTGTTGAAAATAGTCTGGTGTAGGCCCGAGAAATACAAGTGTGGTTTTGCAGTTCCACGGTACAAACCTCTGTATTATCCACTTTTGGGCCATTTGTATCTAAAAAAAACAGTTTGAGTGTGTCGCTCACTGTTCAGCCGCAAATATATATATATTTTAAAAAGCCTGGTATACACCAGTAAATTATAACTGTGGTTTTGCTGTTCCACAGTAAAAAATCTCTATTATCCTGCTTTTGGCATTTTTTGCCGTAAAAAATAAATAGTGTCTCCTGATTGTTCAGACACAAATATATCTGTTGAAAATAGTCTGGTGTAGGCCCGAGAAATACAAGTGTGGTTTTGTAGTTCCACGGTTCAAACCTTTGTATTATCCACTTTTGGGCCATTTGTATCTAAAAAAAACAGTTTGAGTGTGTCGCTCACTATTCTGCCGCAAATATATATATATTCAAAAAATTCTGGTATACACCAGTAAATTATAACTGTGGTTTTGCTGTTCCACGGTAAAACATCTCTATTATCCTGCTTTTGGCATTTTTTGCCGTAAAAAATAAATAGAGTCTCCTGATTGTTCAGACACAAATATATCTGTTGAAAATAGTCTGGTGTAGGCCCGAGAAATACAAGTGTGGCTTTGCAGTTTCACGGTTCAAACCTCTGTATAATAGTCTGGTGTAGGCCCGAGAAATACAAGTGTGGTTTTGCAGTTCCACGGTACAAACCTCTGTATTATCCACTTTTGGGCCATTTGTATCTAAAAAAAACAGTTTGAGTGTGTCGCTCACTGTTCAGCCGCAAATATATATATATTTTAAAAAGCCTGGTATACACCAGTAAATTATAACTGTGGTTTTGCTGTTCCACAGTAAAAAATCTCTATTATCCTGCAAGTGTGGTTTTGCAGTTCCACGGTACAAACCTCTGTATTATCCACTTTTGGGCCATTTGTATCTAAAAAAAACAGTTTGAGTGTGTCGCTCACTGTTCAGCCGCAAATATATATATATTTTAAAAAGCCTGGTATACACCAGTAAATTATAACTGTGGTTTTGAAAACTGTTGAAAATAGTCTGGTGTAGGCCCGAGAAATACAAGTGTGGCTTTGCAGTTTCACGGTTCAAACCTCTGTATTATCCACTTTTGGGCCATTTGTATCTAAAAAAAACAGTTTGAGTGTGTCGCTCACTGTTCAGCCGCAAATATCTCTATTTAAAAAAGTGTGGTATACCCCAGTAAACAATAACTGTGGTTTTGCCATCCCACGGTAAAAAATCTCTATTATTCAGGTTTTGGTAGTTTTTTCCGTAAAGAAAAACAGTAGTGTCTCCTGACTGTTGTGACACAAAAATATATCTGTTGAAAATAGTCTTGTGTAGGCCCAACATCCCAGTGTGGTTTCGCAGTTCCACGGGTCAAATCGCTGTACTATCCAGTTTTGGGCCTTTGGTATCTAAAAAAAAAGCAGTTTGAGTGTGTCGCTCACTGTTCAGCCGCAAATATCTCTATTTAAAAAAGTGTGGTATACCCCAGTAAACAATAACTGTGGTTTTGCCATCCCACGGTAAAAAATCTCTATTATTCAGGTTTTGGTAGTTTTTACCATAAAGAAAAACAGTAGTGTCTCCAGACTGTTGTGACACAAAAATATATCTGTTGAAAATAGTCTTGTGTAGGCCCGACATCCCAGTGTGGTTTCGCAGTTCCACGGGTCAAATCGCTGTACTATCCAGTTTTGGGCCTTTGGTATCTAAAAAAAAAGCAGTTTGAGTGTGCCGCTCACTGTTCAGCCTCAAATATCTCTATTTAAAAAAGTGTGGTATACCCCAGTAAACAATAACTGTGGTTTTCCTCTTCCACGGTTCTAATCTACTCTTTATTACCCTTTTTCCATTGATAGTGCAAGTGTAAGCTATTTTACTTCATTTACAATGGGCAAGGCGCGTGGCAAGGGACGTGGAAGTGGACGTTCAGGTGATGGTTCATGCAGAGGACGGGGCCCTGGCCAAGGTGAAAATGTGCCACAACCAACAGCCACATCTTCTCGCTCCCACTTCTTGACCGAATTACTAGGGAAGCACAGAACAACACCAGTATTGAGAACTGATCAGTGTGAACAGGTTATTAATTGGATAGCAGACACTACTTCCAGTTACCTGGGCACCACCACCTCCGGTCTGTCTTCCACGCGGTCAACTCTTAGTAGCCGTGAGTCTCGACCGCATACTCCTCCTCACCCTGATGCTCCTTCCTCCCACCATGCCGAGTGTCGTCAGACAGCAAGTGATCCCACACTTGGACACTCTGAAGAGCTGTTCACTGGTCCATTTCCATATTTGGGCCCCTCGCCTGATACGCTTGAAGCGGTGGAAGAGGAGATCCCATGTTGCAATGCCCAAATATTTGAACAGCCACGGCCACAGGAAGTCGACGTTGGCAATCTGTCACAAGAGGTGGACGATGACGAGACATAATTGCCAGGAAGAGAGGAGGAGGATCGTCGTGCGCAAGTGGAAGAGGAGGAGGTGGTGGATGATCTAGTAACTGACCCAACGTGGAAGGAGGACATGCAGAGTGAGGCCAGCAGCACACAGGGGGAGGGAGGCAGAGTACCCCAACAGGCAGGAAGAAGCAGTGTGGTGGCCGCAGACAGAAGGCGGGCAACCGTTCCCCGTAACACCAACACGAGGGACATTGCCAGTACAAGCGGTAGGTCTTCCAGAGTCTGGAATTTTTTTAAAGACTCTGCTGATAACCCCAAAAAGGCCATATGTTCCACCTTCCATGCCAGCATCAGCAGGGGTGACAAAACTACCAGCCTGACCACCACCAGCATGATCAGGCACATGGCAGCAAAGCACCCGACTTTGTGGGGCGAAACCCAGGGTCCACGACCAGTGTCAGCGGGTGTCACCACTGCTTCTTCCACTGTTGTGCATGCAATAGAACCCCCTGTTGTGTGTGCAAGGCAATCCCCTGTCCATACTGCATGTAAAGATGACCCTCCTCTCAGTCTTCACTTGTTATGGCAGTTTCTCAAGAAACAGCATCAACGTCCACGTCCCACCACAGCGTTCAATTGTCCATATCCCAGACCTTTGAACGAAAGCGGAAATTCGCAGCTAACGCCCCACAGGCCACAGTCCTAAATTCGCACATTTCACGACTGCTTGCATTAGAAATGCTGCCTTTTAGGCTGGTGGAGACGGAATCCTTCCGCAATCTTATGGCGGTGGCCATCCCACGGTACTCGGTCCCCAGCCGACACTATTTTGCCCGGTGTGCCATCCCCGCACTACTCAAGCACGTGTCCCAAAGCATCTGCCGTGCCCTCAACAACGCAGTTACTGGGAGAGTCTACCTGACAACGGACACGTGGACAAGTGCTTGTGGCCAGGGATGGTACATCTCTCTGACGGCACACTGGGTAAACATAGTGGAAGCCGGGACCCAGTCGGACCTTGGGACGGAACACATCCTCCCCACACCGAGGATTGCGGGCCCTATGTCAGTCAGAGTTGCCCCCACAGTGTACAGCTCCTGCGCATCCTCCTCCTCCTCCTCCTCCTCATGTTCAGCCTCCATCTCAGATATCACCACATCAGTTACAAGCTGGAAGCATTGCAGTACTGCCTCCGCCAAGCGGCAACAGGCTGTGCTGAAACTCATAAGCTTAGGTGATAAACCTCACACTGCTTGTGAGTTGTGGACAGCTGTGAAAGAGCAGGCAGATCTGTGGCTGAGACCGCTGAACCTACATCCCGGTATGGTCGTGTGTGACAATGGCCGTAACCTGGTGGCGGCTCTGAGGCGAGGTGAGATCACACATGTACCATGCCTGGCTCATGTGCTTAACCTCGTGGTTCAGCGGTTTCTTAAATCGTACCCCGAGTTGCCAGATCTGCTCGTGAAAGTACGCCGCCTGTCAGCTCATTTTCGCAAGTCGGCTACAGCTTCCGCTGCCCTTGCTGTGTTGCAGCAGCGTTTGCAGCTTCCGGCACACCTACTGGTGTGTGATGTCCCCACACGTTGGAACTCTACCCTCCACATGTTGCAAAGGATTTGTGAGCAGAAGAGAGAAGTTGTGGAGTACCAGCTGCAACAAGGCTGTCGATATTCAGGTCAGACTCCACACATAAGACCTCAGGAGTGGACCTGGATGTCTGACATATGTACCATCCTGACAAACTTTGAGGAGGCCACCAAGATGGTGAGTGGCGATGACGCCATCATTAGTGTCAGCATCCCACTTGTCTGTCTTTTGCAACGCTCTCTGCAGAGAATTAAAGAGGAGGCATTGCAGCCAGAGTATGATGAGATGGATCAAGAAGCCATAGCGGGTGATTACACACAGCCCAGCCTCATCTCATCCCAACGTGCATTGGGGGACAATGAGGGAGAGGAGGAGGAGGAGGAAGAACAGGAGCTGCTATCATGCGTTGTATACGGTAGTACCTGTACAAGTGTCATACCGTCGGTTCAGCGTGGGTGGCCTGAGGACAGGGGGGAGGAGGAAGAGGAGGAGGAGAGCATGGTCAGTCGTCATCTTGGTGAGGACACGGAAATCTTGCCCGTTACCAGTCTGGCACGCATGGCTGACTTTATGTTACGCTGCCTTAACCGTGACCCTCGCGTTGTCAAACTGTTGGGTGACAGTCATTACTGGTTGGTGACACTTGTAGACCACCGCTACAAGGAGAACTTTCACTCTCTTATTCCTAAGGAGGAGAGATCCACAAAAATGGGGCAATACCAGAAGGCCCTTGCTGCAGAACTCTTAAAAAAATTCCCATCTGAACACGCTAGCGGCAGAGGTCACAGTTCGTTGCCCAACCAAGGCGTACAGGCGAGAGAGATGCAACTCCAATCCAGCAGAGGCAGGGGAACACTGTCAACGTTCAGGGACAGTTTTCTGACACCCGCCCAGCTTACACG
This sequence comes from Phyllobates terribilis, assembly GCF_046119375.1. Taxonomy (NCBI): domain Eukaryota; kingdom Metazoa; phylum Chordata; class Amphibia; order Anura; family Dendrobatidae; genus Phyllobates; species Phyllobates terribilis. The sequence goes on from NW_027362772.1 coordinate 143,506,362, forward strand.
CCCTGAGGCGCAGGGTACTCTCACAAGGAGTGGAAAGTTTCAAAAGATGGTGAGGGAGTACCTTGCCTATCGTACCAGCGTCCTCCGAGATTCCTCTGTGCCTTTTAATTATTGGGTATCCAAGCTGGACACTTGGAATGAACTCGCTCTGTACGCCTTGGAGGTCCTGGCCTGCCCTGCCGCTAGCGTGTTATCCGAGCGTGTTTTTATTGCCGCTGGGGGAATTATAACTGATAAGCGCACTCGCCTGTCAACTGACAATGCTGACAAGCTGACCCTTATCAAAATGAACAAGGGCTGGATTGGGCCAGACTTCTCATCACCACCAAATGACAGCAGAGTAACATAAAGTCAAATCCACTGTGTTATTTCGGGAGGTGTATTCACATGCACCGCTTCACACCCACATATGGGTCTGTATGTATTCCTCCAAAGCCTTTCTCTCAGGAATAGTAAGATTAAATAAACGACTCTTAGGAAGAGTCGCTCCAGGGACAAATTCAATGGTACAATCATAGTCTCTATGGGGAGGCAAAACCTGCGACTCCTCCTCAGAAAAAACTCTCCAAAAATCCTGAATAGGTACAGGCAATTCCCCTCTATCCACAGCAGCAATGCGCCCGTTACAACACTTGTCATAACACTTAGGGCTCCAGGACTTAATTTCATTGGTAGACCAATCCAGTACAGGATTGTGCAATTTTAACCAGGGTAACCCCAATATTACTGGAGAAGGCAAATTATCCAATACCACCAAATCCAAATTCTCTTGATGAATACCATTAATAGTGAGGGGAAATTCACAGACCTTGCGAGTAACACTCTTCAAGGGAGAGCCATCGACAGAAACCACAGCAATAGGGGATGACAAAGTTTTAGGTTCTAATCTAAGTTTTTCCAAGAATCCCCCATCAATTACATTCACATTCAGAGTAGATCCACAATCCACAAATACCCGAAATTCAATTAATTCATCCTGAGCAGCAGTAGTGGCAGATAGGAATACTCCCTTAGAATTTAAACAGGCAATACGGGCATGACTGACCATTTTTTTTTCTTTCTTCATACGAAGCACACAGCTCTTAATAAAATGACCAGAATTTCCGCAATAGAAACACAAGCCTTCAGAAAGTCGGCGGTCTTTTTCCTGAGAGCGGGGTGTCATCGCCCCAATTTCCATTGGCTCACCATTGTCAGCACTGAACCTCTCAGGACTCGAAGCTGACATAGCAGAGGATTTGCTCTCATTAACCCTTGCACGCAGTCTCCTGTCCACCCGTATAGCTAATTGCATTGCCTCCTGCAAGTTTCCAGGTGTGGGATAAGCAATCAGTAAATCCTTAACTCTTTCACCTAGTCCTGCAAGAAACAAGCTTTTCAAAGCTAAATTGTTCCACCCCACCTGGGCAGACCACTGACGGAAGTGAGAACAATATTTTTCCACATTACCTGATCCCTGCCTCAAACGTCTTAATTCAGACTCAGCAGATGAGACACGATCAGGATCATCGTACAATAAACCCAAAGCAGAAAAAAAACTATCCACTGATCTAAAGCAAGGATCACTAGGTTGGAGAGAGAAGGCCCATCCCTGAGGATCTTTGCGCAAAAGTGACATTATGAACCCTATGCACTGTGATTCATCACCAGAGGATCCGGGTCTCAAACGAAAATATAATAGACAAGCATTTTTAAAAGAAAAAAAATCTTGTTGTTCGCCAAAAAATAGATCAGGCAGACGTACCTTTGGTTCCACAAAATGCGCTCCAGAACAGCTACTCACGTGTTGTTGGAGCTTGGCCACCTCCAGAGAGAGTCCCTGCAAGCGTTGAGCCAAATCTTGCACCGAGACCATGATGGAAAACTGGAGGTCTTTCCTTAGAGAATTTTTTTTTTTTTTTTTTTTTTTTAAGGCTGGACTTACTGTTATGATCTGCTACAGAGACTAAGGAAAGACAGGAGATCTGTCCCTACAATAGAACTAAACTAGATCCCTACGATGTAACGGGGAACCTGATCCTGCGATCAGACCCGCTAAAGTCCTCGGCTAGTCTGTATGAAGACCTATAGATGTGAGGGAGGAATCCCTACAAGAACTAGGGACTGGGAAAAGTTGGACACCTCCTAGCAGAAATCGTAGCAGTCAAAGACAAACACACAACAAAAAGTAAAGAGGTCAGAAGACCTAGCAAAACTAACAGAGAACGGCAACAGAGCACCAAGCTAGCTCAACAGTAGTAAATACAAATGAAGTCCAGCAATGCCAGGAGGGCGGAGCCGGATTAAATAGGCAAAACTGGTCATGTGACCAGCAAACTAAAAAAAAACTAACAGGAGAGTTGTAACAGGTATACGCTTCCTCGTTTCGGCTGTTTAATCTTCTTCTCCTTATCCTCAGTCTCCACCACCACTATACCACCAGGGTGCCAGCATTGCAAGTTCGTCCATCCTAATTTTTGGCAGCTTTTGCTGGGAAAGCATAAGCAAATACCATGGGACACCCACTCCCCAATAATGGGACTTATGTTTGTAATATGCTGTACTGCATGGCTCTTGTAAGGGGCATTGCAAGTTGCTCCGTCCTAATTTTTGGCAGCTTTTGCTGGGAAAGCATAAGCAAATTTGCGCTCCTCAGTGTCTCGCTGTGACGGCATAAAGATGAGACGAGTTCATGTCCAATGAACTCAGCTCACCTCATGCACGTCACTGACAGCGTGGGAGAATTCTCCTGCACTCAGCGCTACAGCGTGAGAATTTTCCCACGCTGTCAGTGACGTGCATGAGGTGAGCTGAGTTCATTGGACATGAACTCGTCTCATCTTTATGCCGTCACAGCGAGACACTGAGGAGCGCAAGCATGCCTGCCCTTCTCAGTGTCTGCGGGATGACAGGCTGGATGGCAGCGTTCTGCTGTGGTCCAGCCTGTCATCTCGATGTAGCAGAGCTGAAGCTGTCGTGGGAACCATGGAAAGGTAAGGATGAGGTTGCTTTATTATTTTACTTTTATTGCAGAAGACATTGGCTTCAGCTGGAATGGGCGTGACGGTAAGTATGGTTTAATTTAGAACAATAAAGAATTGTGTGTTTATTTCAATTAAAGGACTTTATTCTGGGTGTTGTGTTTTTTTTAAATACTTTACTAGAAATTCATGGCGGTCATGTCTAATATTGGCGTGACCCCATGAATTTCGGGCTTAGGGCCAGCTGATAATGCCAAGCTGGCCCTAACCCCTTTATTACCCAGTGAGCCACCGCACCAGGGCCCTGGATGAGTTGGGTACAGCGCCAGAAGATGGCGCTTCTATGAACGCGCCATTTTCCGGGGTGGCTGCGGACTGCAATTTGCAGCGGGGGGGACCCAGAAAGCTTGGGCCTCCCTGCGCTACAGATTCCAGCCCCCAGCTGCCTAGTTGTACCTGGCTGGACACAAAAATAGGGCGAAGCCCCACGTATTTTTTTTTTTAATTATTTCATGAAATTCATGAAATAATTAAGAAAAAAAGGGCTTCCCTATATTGTTGTGTCCAACCAGGTACAAATAGGCAGCTGGTGGTTGGGGGCAGCCCGTTCCTGCCTGCTGTACCTGGCTGGACACAAATATAGTGCGAAGCCCCACGTCAATTTTTTTTTTAATTATATCATGAAACTAGATGGTGGCCCGATTCTAACGCATCGGGTATTCTAGAATATGTATGCGGCAGACCCGGTGCAATCAGCAGAGCGGTGTTTAAATTTGGCGCCAAAATCGCTGACTGGTCGCGGCCAGCAACCGCGACCAATCAGCAAAGCGGTGTTGAAACTTGGCGACTATATCGCTGATTGGTCACGGCCAGCGGTTGCGACTAATCAGCAGAGCGGGGTTTAAATTTTGCGCCAATAATGCTGATTGGTCGCAGTCGCGACCAATCAGCAAAGCGGTGTTTAAATTTTGCGCCAATAATGCTGATTGGTTGCGGCTGCAACCAATCAGCAAAGCGGTGTTTAAATTTGGCGCCAATAACGGTGATTGGTCACGACCGCGACCATTCAGCAGGGCGGTGTTTAAATTTGGCGGCAACAAAGTTGATTAGTAGCGGCCGGCGGTCGCGACCAATCAGCAGAGCGGGGTTTAAATTTGGCGCCAATAATGCTGATTGGTCACAATCGCCGGCCGCGACCAATCAGCAGAGCGGTGTTTCAATTTGGCGCCAAAATCGCTGATTGGTCGCGGCCGGCAACCGTGACCCATCAGCAGAGCAGGGTTTAAATTTGGCGCCAATACTGCTGATTGGTCGCGGCCGGCAACCGTGACCAATCAGCCGAGCAGGGTTTAAATTTGGCGCCAATACTGCTGATTGGTTGCGGACGGCGACCGCGATCAATCAGCAGAGCGGTGTTTAAATTTGGCGCCAATAATGCTGATTAGTCGCGGCCGGCATCCGCGACCAATTAGCAGAGCGGGGTTTAAATTTGGCGCCAATCTCGCTGATTGGTCGCGGCTGGAGTCCGCGACCAATCAGCAGAGCGTTGTTTAAATTTGGCACCAATCTCACTGATTGGTCGAGGCCGCTATTTAAATGTGGCGCCCAAATCGGTGATTGGTCGCGGGCAGTTTCCACGACCAATCAGCAGAGCGGTGTTTAACTTTAGCGCCAAGATCACTGATTGGTCGCGTGCGGAGAGCGCGACCAATCAGCGAATCGTATTGGTGAGGACTGGGGAGCGCCGCTGCCTGGTCGGATACTTCCGCTGCGAGAAGCCGGGAGATGAGCGACTGCTCTCAGCAGATGTATCCCGACCCGCAGCTCCGCTCCCCGGTCCTCCCTTGACACCCTAGTCGCTGATCTCCCCACAGTATCCGCATGGTGTTACAAAGATCCGGACATTTGTGTTAAAAATCGCTGATTGGTCGCTGGCGCTGCCCACGACCAATCACCGATTTGGGCGCCAAATTTAAATATCGGCCGCAACCAATCACCGATCTTGGCTCCACATTTAAACACCGCTGTGCTGATTGGTTGCCGACGCTGGGCGCGACCAATCACCGATTTTGGCGCCACATTTAAATAGCGTCCGCGACCAATCAGTACAGCGATGTTTAAATGTGGAGCCAAGATGGGTGATTGGTCGCGGACGATATTTAAATTTGGCGCCCAAATCGGTGATTGGTCGCGGGCAGCGCCAGCGACCAATCAGCGATTTTTAACACAAATGTCCGGACCTTTGTAACACCATGCGGATACTGTGGGGGCATCAGCGGCTAGGGTGTGAAGGGAGGACCGGGGAGCGGCGCTGCAGGTCGGGATACTTCTGCTCCGAGCGCCCGCTCATGTCCCGGGTTCTCGCAGCGGAAGTATCCGCACAGGCAGCGCCGCTGACATCCATGCGGCTAGGGCGTGAAGGGAGGACCGGGGAGCGGCGCTGACATCCAATTGGTCGCGGCCGCTATTTAAATGTGCCGCACAAATCGGTGATTGGTCGCCGTCTTGACCGCGACCAATCACTGATCTTGCCACCAAAGTTAAACACTACTGTGCTGATTGGTCGCGGACGCTGCCCGCGACCAATCACCGATTTGTGCGCCAAATTTAAATATCAGCCTCATGCACGTCACTGACAGCGTGGGAAAATTCTCCTGCACTCAGCGCTTCAGCGTGAGAATTCTCCCATGCTGTCAGTGACGTGCATGAGGTGAGCCGAGCTCATTGGACATGACCTCGGCTCATCTTTATGCCGTCACAGCCAGACACTGAGGAGCGCAAGCAAGCCTGCGCTTCTCAGTGTCTGCGGGATGACAGGCTGGATGGCAGCGTTCTGCTGCGGTCCAGCCTGTCATCTCGATGTAGCAGAGCTGAAGCTGTCGTGGGAACCATGGAAAGGTAAGGATGATGTTGGTTTATTATTTTACTTTTATTGCAGGAGATCGTTGGCTTCAGCTGGAATGGGCGTGATGGTAAGTATGGTTTAATTTAGAACAATAAAGAATTGTGTGTTTATTTCAATTAAAGGACTTTATTCTGGGTGTTTGTGTTTTCTTTTAACTTTGACTATGGGGTTAGTAATGGGGGTGTCTTATAGACGCCTCTCCATTACTAACCTGGGCTTGATGTCAGCTGGCATTATAAGCTGACATCAACCCCAGCACTATTACCCCACTGCCACCGCTACAGGGCAGTGGGAAGAGCGAGGCTAAGTGCCAGATTTGGCGCATCCTACGGATGCGCCATTTCTGGGACAGCTGACGGCTGGTGTTTCCAGCCTGGGAGGGGGCCAATATTCATGGCACCCTTCCTGGGCTATTAATATCAGCCCCCAGCTGTCTGCTTAGCCTCTGCTAGCTATTTAAATAGGGGGGACCCCACGTCATTTTTTTGGGGGGGTCCCCCATTTTAATAGCTAGTAAAGGCTAGGTATTCAGCTGGGGGCTGATATTAGTAGCCTGGGAAGCTCCGTAGGTATTACCCCCTTCCCAGGCTTCAAACATCTGCCCCAGCCGTCTGCTTAACCTCCGCTAGAGACTAAAATTACGGGGAACCCCACGCCAATTTTTTTTTTAATAAATCCTTTATTTTAACACTAAATGACAAGAACAGTGATCAACACTATCACTGTACTTCTTATATATGTGACTGACATGTTTCTATCTATCTAATCTATGTGTGATGCTCTATCTTTCTGTTCTAAATTGTCGGGTACCGAGGCTGAATTGCCGGCCGGCTTTTTTAAAGAGACGGTGCATGAAAACACTATTATTTTTTTAAATAAATCCTTTACACTAAATGACAAGTACAGTAACCAACACTGTCACTGTACTTATTATATATGTGATTGGCATGTTTATATCTATCTATGTGTGATGCTCTATTCTTTCTGTTATAAATTGTCGGGTACCGCTGCTGAATTGCCGGCCGGCTTTTTTAAAGAGACGGTGCACTAAAACACTATTATTTTTTTTAATAAATCCTTTACACTAAATGACAAGTACAGTAAGCAAAACTGTCACTGTGCTTCTTATATGTGTGACTGACATGTTTCTATCTATCTAATCTATGTGTGATGCTCTATTCCTTCTTGTCTAAATTGTCGGGTACCGGTGTATGCCGCTGCTGAATTGCCGGCCGGCTTTTTTAAAGAGAGCGTCTTCTGAGCAGTTTGTCAGCTTTTGGACACCTTTGAAGGTGTTTTCTATGTGTTTCTATGTGTTTTTGTTTGCCTGCCATTGGTTTTAACGGTGTTCGACGGTGTTCTAAGGTGTTCGACGAACAGTTCGACGAACAGTTCCTCGAACATCCCGGTGTTCGACGAACCGAACCCGAACACTACGGGGGTGGCTCAACACTAATTATAACCCCCATTGTGGCCACAATGAGCCCCCATACAGTATAACGCAACACATATTGTATATTATTTCCCTCTTTGGCTCCCATTTGGTATAATGTTCCCCATTGTGGCCCCTATATTGTATAATGTCCCAACTGTGGCCGTCATAGAGGAAAATGTTCCTCTCTGTGTACTTCATACAGTATAATGTTCCCCTCTCTGGTCTCCATAAAATCTAATGTCCTCCTCTCCAGTACTAATATAGTATAATGACCCCTCTTTAATGGTCTCCACAACAAGAGGCTACTTCTTCCTCTTCCACCGCAAGTCGCCAATGGCGTAATGCAGTGATGTCATATTGTTATCTACATTGTCACCTGTTGCACCTGGCATCTGACAGGCCAGCAACATCTACAGGTTTTGCAGGGTTATAATCCAATGGTTCTCTGCTCTGCAATACTTTTCAGCTATAACTAGTGTGTCTGATGCATATCCAGCTAAAATTAGCGCTGATACCAATGGATCCACTACCAACCTGATCATTATGCCTTGGTTCAGGGGCCCACCAGCGGATTCCCCGGTGGGACAGTCAAAGCCTAATTCCAGGTATAGCAAAAGAATGCTATGGTCAAGTGACTTTTTCCATGGACTTTTCCATAGTACCTAATGTATTAATTGATTATCTTTGCTTTAATTTGAACCACCTTTCATTGTGTTCCTTGCCCATTTGAATCTTTATTTTTCATTTGTCAGACCAACATATATCAATATTATTCCATATTCCACTAGGGAGTAGTTAACAACTTTATCACTCTAGACTTCAAAGGAAGGTATGAGACTTTACTAGACCAGTAGGGATGCCAATATTAACCCATATACCAGAGACACAGCGATAGGTGAAAGTGTTGGCACCCTTGAAATTGTTCCAGAAAATGAAGTATTTCTCCCAAAAATTATTGCAATTACACATGTTTTGTTCTACACATGTTTATTTACTTTGTGTGTATTGGAACAACACAAAAAATAGAAAAAAGGCAAACTAGACATAATTTCAAACAAAACCCCAAAAATGGGCAAGGCAAAATTGTTGGCACCTTTCCAAAACTGAGGATAAACAACCTTGTTTCAAGCATGTGACAGTTGTCCAAACGCATCTGTGACAAGTAACAGGTGTGGGCAATATGAAAATCACACCTGAAACAAGATAAAAAGGGGAGAAGTTGACTTAATCTTTGCATTGTGTGTCTGTGTGTGCCACACTAAGCATGAAGATCAAAAAGAGGAGAGGAAAACTGTTTGAGGACTTGAGAACCATAATTGTTGAACAATATCAACAATCTCAAGGTTATAAGTACATCTCCAGAGATCTTGATGTTCCTTTGTCCACGGTGCGCAACATAATCAAGAAGTTTAGAACTCATGGCACAATAGCTAATCTCTCTGGATGTTAACAACAGAGAAAAATTGATTGTCCGGATGGTGGATAAGCAGCTGCAATCAAGTTATAGAGAAATTCAAGCTGTCCTGCAGGCTCAGGGTGCATCAGTGTCAGGGCGAACTATCCATTCACATTTGAATGAGATAAAACGCTATGGCAGGAGATCCAGGAGGACCCCACTGCTGACACAGAGACATAAAAAAGCTAGACTGCAGTTTGCTAAAATGTACGTGAGTAAGCCAAAACCCTTTTATGAAAGCGCCTTGTGGACAGATGAGACCAAGATAGAGCTGTTTGGTAAATCACATCATTTTAACGGTTACCGAAAAAGGAAAGAGGCCTACAATGAAAAGTACATAGTAGCTACTGTCAAATATGGTGGAGGTTCAAAGATGTTTTGAGGTTGTTTTGCTGCTTCTGGCACTTGGTGCCTGGACTGATCATGAAATCTGAAGACTACCAAAGGATTTTGTTTCACAATGTATTGCCCATTGTCAGAAATCTGGGTTTGTGTCCTAGGTCATGGGTCTTCCAGCAGGGCAATGACCCCAAACATACTTCAAGAAGCATCCGGAAATGGATGAAAACAAAATTCTGGAGAGTTCTGAATAAGTCTGAATCTGAATCACATTGAACACCTGTGAAGAGATCCTAAGATTGCTGTTGGGAGAAGACGCCCTTCAAATATGAGAGACCTGGAGCAGTTTGCAAAAGAACAGTGGTCCAAAATTCCAGTTGAGAGGTGTAAGAAGCTTGTTGATGGTTATAGGAAGTGATTGATTGCAGTTATTTATTCCAAAGGGTGTGCAACCAAGTATTAAGTTGAGGGTGCCAACAATTTTGTCCGGCCCATTTTGGGGGTTTTCTATGAAGTTATGTCCAATTTGTCTTTTTTTCTTTACTTTTTTTTGTGTTGTTCCAATACACACAAAGAAAATAAACATGTGCATAGCAAAACAAGTGTATTTTCAATAATTTTCTGGGAGAAATACTTCATTTTCTGGAACAATTTTAAGAGTGCCAATAATTTTGGCCATGAGTGTATAACCATTTATATTTTCAATAGCATACATTATGATAGATGCCACTAGTATTCGCTTTCCTGCCTTAGACCACATGGGATCATTATTAACCATTATATTAATTTCCATTTATTTACTACCTCAAACCATCAAGGCTATTGCCATTAAACCTCCCAATATTTGCAATAAGCAGGGTGGCATCTATTGTTATTTTACTATGCTAGACTTTCACAGATCTCTTCTTTAACCAGTCACTGACATAAACCACGAGAAATATTGTCATTAAGTGCACCTGTCATTTCAAATAACTTTCAGAATTATCATCTGTGTATATGATGAATAACACTGTTTCTGGTTTTTATATACAACTTATATCCTGCATTTTTTACCAGTTTTCCCCTCTGCAGGCTCTATTTCGAATTTTCAGTTCTCTCTGATCTAGTGAGTGGAGGCTCTCTGATGTGAAGTCTACACTACACAGACAGATGGATTTGGTATATGGGTGTTGTATGCTAGTATTACTTGGGCACCATAAGATAATAATACATTAGTACTGTAGAAATCATAATATGAGAGGTAATATTATGTGAGGACTATATGAGACTATATGGGGGTCCATCTAGCAGATTCTAGATGAACCCCAACCTTCACTCTTTAAGCCCTGTACAGGGATCTATACTTACAACGGGGTCCACTGGATTGCTTCCACAAAGGGCTGCTGGCCCGAGGAGCAAACCAGAGGAAAGAGAATAGTCTGGTAGCCGAGTAAGAACCAGGAGGTCGGTGCAGGGAAAAAATCGTAGTAAGAAATTGAACTGAAGTCAAAATCACAAATGTCTACAGAGAATAAAAGCAGGATAACCAGAAGTTCACTGAAGCTAGTCAAATTATAACTGCCAGCGGGATTTCAGGAGCTTAATTAGCTTGTAGCCTCACCCAGGTTACACAGCAAACAGTGGCAGAAATTAACTCTCGATCTCCCAGGCCCGATGGAACTGCACGTCTAAAAGAACTAAAGTTGTTGCCCCCATCGCCTGCAACAGGAGCGCAGCACTGCCTGGCAACAGAAACAGAGACAGGAATGGCAGTCAGCGATACAGATGTCACAGATGCATTGCATGGCAACGATATTTGAGCACTGTATTTTCGTATTATATAGATATTATATGGTCGTTTTATGTGAAAAAACAATCCAATAAATGCCCAAATGTGCTGACCTGAAGGCAGTCTCTCAATTCCTGTGACCCTAACAATGATATCAATGCTTATGAAGCTGCTCAAAAGAAAAACTGACTTAGCTGACTTAGTTATTTTCTGTTTAGTTGGATATCTAAAATAAGAGAGCAGTAAAATAGTAAATGAGAAAAACAGAAGCTGCATCAAATAGGATACACTGAGACTACTGTATATCTATTACATAGGATACACTAAGACTGCTGTATATGCATTACATAAGATACACTGAGACTGATATATACATCACATAGGATACACTGAGACTGATGTATACATATCATATGAAATTCACTGAGACTCTTCTATATACATCATATAGGATACACTGAGACTGCTTTATACATTACATAGGATACACTAAGACTCTGCTTTGTACTTCACATAGGATACACTGAAACTACTACATACATCAGAAAGGATACATTGAGGCTCTGCTATACACATCACATGGGATACACTGAGACTGCTGTATACCCATCACATGGAATACACTGAGACTCTGCGGTATACATCACATAAGATACACTGAGACTGCTATATACATTACATAGGATACACTAAGACTCTGCTTTGTACTTCACATAGGATACACTGAAACTATGTGTTAAGGTTTCACAAGGACAACACCGGGGAGATCACTCAATATCTCACCGTTGCCGTCACTCTGTCCAGATTTTATCAGGGATTCATGAGCACACGATCCCGACTAATCACTACGTAGGTATCGGCAAGCGACCAGTGAGCATATGGCATCACACCTCCGGATTCCAATGCGTGGAATATGTGTATACACCCCGTACAGTCACTGTCAGCTTCACAATAGCTCAAGTATTATACGCTGCCACCACCGACCGACTTTGAAATATAATACAGGCCTGGTCGGACGCCTTGGTAGTGTATATGGCTTTGGTAGAGGGAACAATTAAAAGATAAAAGAAACATAACTATTAAATTTTATATTTAATCCAAAAGGGAGGCAGTGTTTAGGGAAAAATATACAAAGATTTTACAAAAGGGGACAATACAATACATATGCAGTTACACAAATAAAACAGGATTAAAGAAGAGACTTACTATACGTTCGCAGTGACGACTCAGTATAGTTGGAGAGGAGCTCTCCTATGATTTGACCGTTCAGCGAACAGGATCCATTGCAAATAATAAATATATACTCCCTCAATGAATACTACTCCAGCCTCATCAGATTATTTTATGCTGAAGGGGGAGACCTGCCCACACACCCCCTGTGCTGACATCACAGGGGCTAGGCTCTAGCCTGCACATTTTTATTAAGATATCTGTTTTTTGTGATAACTTATCATTGGTTGAGCATAGAGGCCCAAAAGTGATACCATTTTTTCCAATATGAGTTTACCTTTCTTTAGAGACCACGCATGGCGTATTTGCGATCTGTTATTCTGGTACTTTTGCGCTATAGCTCCCCAGAGGGGCTTACAGTAACAGGAAAATATCCATTTTGTTCCCTAGCTGACCTGGTCACTAAAAATATAGGTCCCATTATTATCAGAATTATGGAACTTGAGTTATTCCATATTTCGCATCAGTGCCAGACATCCTGGGAACCTCTATTAAATTCTCTTTGACGTTCCTGGGAATAGAACTTCCTCAGCTACATGTAAGTTGTCGCAAACCTGTGTCTAATTATCCCCTGAGTCTGCCAGGGGAAAATACCCTCGCATTTTAATTGGGCAGTAGCACCTCTTGGCTGGCATTTGTTTACAAGTCACTACTGCTGTGTGTGTCAATTTACATAGGAGCAGATAGTCCAAGTGTTAACTCTTGGTGCTTTGACAATTACTATAGGGGAGGGAGAATGAGGGGTTTGGGAGAAATTGTTAATACTTTTCTTAATATCTCCATGACACTATGGTTTACACTGAAACTACTGCATACATCATAAAGGATACATTGAGGCTCTGCTATACATACTACATAGGATACCCCGAGACTGCTGTACACATTACATAGGATACAGTGAGACTCTGCTCTATATACATCACATAGAATACACTGATATTCTGCTATATACAACACATATGATGCACTGATGCTGCTGTGTATATCACATAGGCTACACAGAGATTGATGTATACATCACATACATCACATATACACTGATACTGCTTTATATATCGCATATAATGCACTGAGACTGCTGTATACATCACAAGATACATTGAAACTTCTGTATACATCGCATAAGATACACTGAGACTATTGTAAACATCACATAGGATACACTGAGACTGTTGTATTTATCATTGGATAAAGGGAGACTCCTGTATACATCACATAAGATCGATTGAGACTGCTGTATATATCACATTGGATACACTGAGTCTGCTGTATGCATCATATAAGATACACTAAGACTGCTGTATACATCACATAATACACATTAAGACTACTACAACCCCTGGCAAAAATTATGGAATCACCGGGCTCGGTGGATGTTCATTCAGTTGTTTAATGTTGTTGAAAAAAAGCAGATCACATAATTTTTTCCCTCTGCTTGGTCTGAAAAAAATTACCCTTACTGAGTACCACATTTTTTATCTTGATTTTTTTAGTGTTTCTTAAAGCCATAAAGTTGCCATTTGAAATGATTTTAGTTTTGTGCCATGTCTGTGATCTGCTTTTTTTCAACAACATTAAACAACTGAATGAACATCCTCAGAGCCCGGTGATTCCATAATTTTTGCCAGGGGTTGTATATATATCACTTTGGATACACTGAGACTACAGTCATGGCCAAAAGTATTGAGAATGAGACAAATAGTAATTTTTCCAAAGTTTACTGCTTCATTTTTTGTAATGGCAATTTGCATATACTCCTGAATGTCAGAGTGATCAGCTTAACAGCAATTACTGTACTTGCAAAGTCAATATTTGCCCAGAAAATGAACTTTAACCCCCAAAACACATTTCAACATCATTGCAGTCCTGCCTTAAAAGGAGCAGCTAACATCATTTTAGTGATTGATCCATTAACACAGGTGTGGGTGTTGATGAGGACAGGGCTGGCGATCAATCAGTCATGATTAAGTAAGAATGACATCACTGGACACTTTAAAAGGAGGCTGGTTCTTGGTATCTTTGTTTCTCTTCAGTTAACCATGGTTATCTCTAAAGAAACACGTGCAGCCATCATTGCACTGCACAAAAATGGCCTAACAGGGAAGAGTATCGCAGCTACAAAGATTGCACCTCAGTCAACAATCTATCGCATCATCAAGAACTTCAAGGAGAGAGCTTCCATTGTTGTCAAAAAGGCTCAAGGGTGCCCAAGAAAGACCAGCAAGCGCCAGGACCGTATCTTAAAACTGTTTCAGCTGCGGGATCGGACTACCAGCAGTGCCGAGCTTGCTCAGGAATGGCAGCAGGCTGGTGTGAGTGCTTCTGCACGCACTGTGAGGCGGAGACTCTTTGAGCAAGGGCTGGTTTCAAGGAGGGCAGCAAAGAAGCCACTTCTCTCCAGAAAAAACATCAGGGACCGACTGATATTCTGCAAAAGGTACAGGGAGTGGACTGCTGAGGACTGGGGCAAAGTCATTTTCTCTGATGAATCCCCTTTTCGATTGTTTGGGACATCTGGAAAACAGCTTATTCGGAGAAGAAGAGGTGAGCGCTACCACCAGTCTTGTCTCATGCCAACTGTAACGCATCCTGAAACCATTCATGTGTGGGGTTGCTTCTCAGCCAATGGAATCGGCTCACTCACAGCCTTGCCTAAAAACACAGCCATGAATAAAGAATGGTACCAGAATGTCCTCCAAGAGCAACTTCTCCCAACTGTCCAAGAGCAGTTTGGCGCCCAACAATGCTTTTTCCAGCATGATGGAGCACCTTGCCATAAAGCAAAGGTGATAACTAAATGGCTCATGGAACAAAACATAGAGATTTTGGGTCCATGGCCTGGAAACTCCCCAGATCTTAATCCCATTGAGAACTTGTGGTCAATCATCAAGAGACAACAAATTCTGGCAAAATGCAAGCATTGATTATGCAAGAATGGACTGCTATCAGTCAGGATTTGGTCCAAAAGTTGATTGAGAGCATGCCAGGGAGAATTAAAGATGTCTTGAAGAAGAAGGGGCAACACTGCAAATATTGACTTGCTGCATTAACTTATTCTAACTGTCAATATAACCTATTGGTACTCCTAATATGAATGCAATTATATTTCTGTATGTGATATAAACATCAGACAAACACTAATAAAAACCAGAGGCCAGCAGATCATGTGAAAATATAATTTTGGTGTCATTCTCAAAACTTTTGGCCATGACTGTACTGTATACATTACATAGGATATACTGAGGAAATCAAATTACATAATTTGTAGGTCTCTGATCAATCATTGGCTGCCATTAGGAACAAAGGCAATATGATAAGACTTCACCACCTCGACCAGGGGCAGACATATCATTTATGAAACCTGTGCAGCGACACGGGGGACTGAGAGGTAATGAGGCCCACTTCCACCTCCAAAGTATTAAGCAGCTTTTGTAATAGACACAGATGAGTCCAGATACTATTCTTACACAGGGACCCTTTTCTCTCTGGGGCCGACACTGCCCTCTACATAAAATCATAAGACATGTAGTCTGCATAAAGGGAAAAAAAGAGGGAAAAAATAAATCAAGATGGCAAAAAAAAAAAAAAATTGGACCATCAACTAACACAGCTATACAGAGGGCATGCACCAATCAACTACATATTTCTTTAATAATATCCTTTGCAGCATTATATAGTCAAAAAATGCTGTAGTGCCTCTTTGAATAATTGTGGAATATCAGAAAAAGACTGGACTAAGACAATTAAAAATGTATCTTTAAAAAACAATTAGACTATATCCAGTTTCTCTGAGACAACCAATCCTTTTCAAGAAAAAAATACTATAGAAAAATACTGATATTAAAGAAAAGAATATAATAAAAACGTGTAAAGATTGATAAAATTTCATTATAATAGTGTAGAGACAGTTTTAAGTGGCAAATGCTTCTGCATTTAGTAGAACAAAGCAATGGCCCCTGGGATAGTCAAATGATAATGATATAGGACTTAATGAATTCAAGTTTCCCGGCAGTGTCACAATGAATTCAATTTATTTGTAGAAGATAGGAAACTTGGTGACCTTATTTCAAAGAAAATTTCAAATTAAACATTTATTTCGTCATATGAAACTAGACTTTGAAAAATAATAATTTAAAAAACATGTATAACTTCTATACATTGCTTATTTATATCTAAAGGCCAAGCAACCTAGGAATCTGCTGAAATTTAGATTATAGTTTAGCCTCTATCGTATATTGCTTTTATCATTTTACTATGTCCAAAAAAAAACATGAAATTCAAGCTATTGAGCAGATCTTCAAAACAGACGGCAAGATAAAACAGATCATACATAACTCCAATTCCCAAAAAGTTGGGATGTTGTATAAAATGTAAAGAAAACAAGAACGCAATGATTTAAAAATCTCTTATAGCCATATTTTATTCACAAGCATGGAACACAGATCAGAAGTGGAACGTTAGATATTTTTCCAATTAATTTGAAAAAATGAATTAGAAATTGATGGAAGCAATACATTTCAAAAAAGTTGTGCCTGGATCATGTCTACCATTGTGTAGCATCTCCTTTTCTTTTCACAACAGTCTGTCAACGTCTGGGAAGTGAGGAGACCAATTGTTGGGGTTTTTGAAGACGAGTGTTGTCCCATTCTTGTCTAATGTAGGATTCTAGCTGGTTGACTGTCATTTTCTTTCTTTGGCTGATTTTTCATACCATAATGCATCAAATGTTTTCTATTGTTGAAAGCTCTGGACTGCCGGTGGCCAGTTTATCACCTGAACTCTTCATTTGTGAAGCTGTGCTGTTGTGAAGGATGCAGTATGTGGTTTAGCATTGTCTTGCTGAAATATGTAAGACAAGGGTTGCCCAATCTCCCTGGGTTGTTACCCTTATCTTGGTGGTGCTGCATCTTGTCTCTCCCATACAACAACAATCTGTCTGATGAGGGTCTGTGTTTGAGACCGAAAAGTTACTTTATTTTGGATTGCTATTGCTAAATAAATCATACATCATGCATTCAATGTGCAAGAGTACCAGATTAATTTTACTTGAATTTAAGGTGTGGTATCCTATCTGAGGATTTACAACATGGAGTAACATACCGTGATGAGCAAAAGGGTTACAATATTTTGGGCTTTTGACTTTCAGGCTCCATATCTCACCATCTGCTACTGCTTTGAACGTGAGACTACCCTCATTTTATAGACAATTATGTTGGCTATCTCATAAATATATGTATATTTGACTTGCCACTATTTTCCATATGATTAGATTTTTTGTCATCTCACTGCATTATTACTGTTTTGCTTCAGGTGGTGGAAAAATCTTTTTCTTTCTGTATCTTACAAATTACAATCTGTTCTAACATCCCATATTAGCTCGGTTTTATTAGGTGAATTAGTCTCATTAGGCCAGCACACACCCTGGACTAATGGTGCCTGTGAACTGAGGTGACCTCAGTGAGGTTACCGCAGTTCATCAGCTATGAACTGCGATAACCTTAGTGACGTCATTGCTCATCACAGCAGCCGGATTTACACGCTACTGTCAGTTAATTACTAATATCACCGCTCAGTACTGCATCAGGATGGAGCAGAGTCAGGGATCATCATGGTACCTCATCTTTATGGATTAACGGCAGACATGTGAGGATTACATTGATTTTTTTATTTTTACCTTTATCTTAATAAATGAGTAAAAGAGGGGATTTGTTGGGGAGTGTTTTGTTCAATTAAACAAATTTCTGTGTGTGTGTGTGTCTTTCTTACTTTTGATTATGGGTTAGTAATTGGGGTGTCTTATGTATGCCTCTCTATTACTATCCCCTGGGCTTGATGTCAGCGGACATAAAACAGCTGGCATGAACCCCCAAACCGTTACCCCGCTTGCCAACACACCTTTATGGATAGTGGCCCCTTCCCAGAAAAATAACAACAGCCTTCAGCTGTCTGCTGTCCTTCAGCTGGATATTAAAAATAAGAGGGACCCTTCTTCATTTTTTTAGGACTCCCTTTTTAATAACCAGTAAAGGCTACGCAGATAGCTGTGAGCTGATATTAATAGGCTGGGAAGATCCATGGATATTGACCCCTTCCCAGAATAATCACAGCAGCTCAAAGGTGTCTGCTTTTCTTACTAATGTGATTTACCTCTGGGTCGGTTTCAATGAATGGAGGGATATTTACACATGACATTGATAAGAATAGTGTACATTGAGTACATTGTTTTTTGGCTGTGTGTTGTCTAGCCTCACACAATTCTATTGATTCTATCCAGCCTGTTAGGCAAACTAATTAACTTAATGTTTACTGACTAATTTAAGGGATTTAAGTCATTTTCCTATCCACATTTGTTTGCAGGGCAATTGTCCTTTGCTTACCCCCATTTTGCTTCCTTTTGCAGCACCCTAGCCCTTACTAGGACCAGTTTACAGCACCATAGTTTGGGCCCCCATTGACTTGTATTGGGTTCGGGCTCGGGGTCAAGTTCAGACACGAACCAAACTTTTTACTGTATTTTCATCGAACCTGCAGAACCCAAACTTCCACGGGTCCGCTCATCCCTATTCTCAAACAATAATTTGTGGAAGTTTGCAATCTTTGCAATTTTACATGTAAGGACATTTTTCTGAAATTCTTTCACAATTTTATAGACCCAGTTGTTCACAGATTGGTGAACCTCTGACTATCTTTGCTTCTGAGAGACTCTACCTCTCTGTCATGCCTTTTCTATGCACAGTCATGTAACTTAGTTGAAAATTGACCATCCAGCTGTTTTTTATTAGCATCACTTGCTCTTTCAGCCTATTGTTAACCTAGTTCTAGGTTTTTTTAGATGTGTTGCCGCCATCTATGCGGTCATCTAAATTAGTTGTTTTTTTTTTTCAAATGAAATAGAAAAATGTCTAACTTTCAATTTCTAATACATTCTATATTATGTTATGCATAAAATATGGCTATAACAGATTTCCAATCATTACATTCTTGTTTGCTTTACATTTTACACAGTGTCCCAACTTTTTTGGAATTCATGCTGCATAAGAAACACTAAAATACATTCCTTTGGAGCCTTTGAAGCTTTTTTTTGCCCTTATACATTACAGTTTACAATGGTGTTGAATTTACCTTAAAGGGTTTTTCAAAGAATGTGATAGTCATGGCCACTGTGATGTCATGCAACAAACCTTACTAGTCAAATATCAGGACTGATTTCCACCTATAGAAAAACAGATAGTGACATGATCTGCTCACTCAGCCATGAAGCAGGGCTATAGCAAAAGGCAAATAAAATCTTGTCCTTAACTGAGTAAGCAGAACAGGCTATGATTTTCCTGCTTCAGTCCTTCTTCATGCTTAGTCTCCATGTTCTGCTGTAAACCTGTCAGGCTGACTGAGAAGAACAAATTTACAAATGATCATGGAGGGGGACAGAGGCTTGAAAAAAATATCCAATTCTGCTGGAAAAAATTCTCTTGTAATAGCTCTGTTCCATTATTGAGTGACCACATCAAGTCACTATGCTGTTCCTCTGACAGTTGAGACACATGTCTTGTGTTGTGCTTCTTCAGGCGGCAACCCGTCTTGACATGTGACTTGGACAGGTTTCAGGGTGGAATATGTCGCAGCAGCCATTTTTATCCCATTCTTGAAGAACCCTTTTAACACAAAGCTCCTAAAATATACAGCAAGAGAATGTTGTATACGCAGAAACTGCTGCTGCAATCTCAGCATTGGGTGTCTGCTGTAACAGAAAACTGACACCCTCTACACAGGTAGGATCTGAGCAAGCTTTAATACTAGCAATTTAACCCTTTAAATTCAACAGTTAATAGTAACTGTGCCACTTAAGTAGGTAGACAGAGGAAGGGCATTCCTTCTATCATTCCATTTGTTGTCCCAACAACTTCATTATCAAGTGTTGATGTGTTTCCATGACATTTGAAGGACTTTTCTCCATTATAAAATGCTTTATTATGCAAAAAAATCTAAAAAAAAGAAATAAAAAGTACAACTACTTGGTTTTACTACAACTGTAACAAGTCATATCATTAAAAGTAGGTTAAACTGCTTTGTAATTTGCAATGAGAAGCTGCTGTAAAACAGTGATCTTCAGACTTTTAGATTTGCTGGAACTTTGATTGAATTGGCTTAACTTAGTGCTTAAGTCTATAAATGGTATTGACATAAACATGACCCAAAAATAAAGTTAAAATGTTATTTCTACATTTCTACCATACAATACCTATACAAAAAATCAAACAAAAACAATAGCAGTAATAATGTTCTCCCCTCCCCTGCTTAAAAAATAAAACAAAGTAATAAAAGCTATTTAACCCCTTCACACACTATACCGTATATGTTATGCCTAGGGTACACATGTACAGAGTGTGCTGAATAGCTGTACCAGCTCCATACAGGGAAGATGCCAGCTGTAATATATAGCATACATCTTCCTGTAAACTCAGCCATGATTGCTACTGTTTAACTATTTAAATGCTGCTCTCAATCACTGACAGCAGTATTTAAATGTGCGATCTCAGAAGTTCACACCAGCACACACCCAATCCGATTTTGCGGGATCAATATGTTATCAAGGTAGCGAAGGGCCTGCTGAATACCCCAATGCCTGTCATCTTGGTACTCCTCTTAAGCTCAGTAGGTTAAAGTCACCTAAATGGACTAAAAAATAAGGTAAAAAAAAGATCTATATATAAAATTGGGAAAAGGGGATGATTTATACGTATATATACATATATACACTGCTCAAAACTCAAATAACACATCCTAGATCTGAATGAATGAAATATTCTCATTGAATACTTTGTTCTGTACAAAGTTGAATGTGCTGACAACAAAATCACACAAAAGTCATCAATGGAAATCACATTTATTAACCAATGGAGGCCTGGATTTGCAGTCACCCCCAAAATGAAAGTGGAAAAACACACTACAGGCTGATCCAACTTTGATGTAATGACCTTAAAACAAGTCAAAATGAGGCTCAGTATTGTGTGCGGCCTCTACGTGAATGTATGACCTCCCTACAATGCCTGGGCATGCTCCTGATGAGGTTGTGGATGGTCTCCTGTGGGATCTCCTCCCATACCTGAACTAAAGCATCCGCCAACTCCTGGACAGTCTGTGGGGCAACATGACGTTGGTGGATGGAGCGAGACATGATGTCCCAGATGTGCTCAATCGGATTCAGGTCTGGGGACGAACGGGTGGGCCAGTCCATAGCTTCAATGTCTTAGTCTTGCAGGAACTACTGACACACTCCAGCCACATGAGGTCTGGCATTGTCCTGCATTAGGAGGAACCCAGGGCCAGCCGCACTAGCATATGTTCAGACACATGCACATTTGTGGCCTGCTGGAGGTCACTTTGCAGGGCTCTAGCAGTGCTCCTCCTGTTCCTCCTTGCACAAAGGCGGAGGTAGTGCTCCTGCTGCTGGGTTGTTGCCGTCCTATGACCCCCTCCACGTCTCCTGGTGTACTGGCCTGTCTCCTGGTAGCGCCTCCAGCCTCTGGACACTACGCAGACAGACACAGCAAACCTTCTTGCCACGGCTCGCATTGATGTGCCATCCTGTTTGAGCTGCACTACCTGAGCAACTTCTGTGGGTTGTAGAGTCCGTCTCATGCTACCACGAGTGTGAAAGCACAACCAACATTCAAAAGTGACCAAATCATCAGCCAGAAAGCATTGGTACTGAGATGTGGTCTGTGGTCCCCACCTGCAGAACCACTCCTTTATTGAGGGTGTCTTGACAATTGCCAATAATTTCCATCTATTGTCTATTCCATTTGCACAACAGCATGTGAAATTGATTGTCAATCAGTGTTGCTTCCTAAGTGGACAGTTTAATTTCACAGAAGTTTGATTTGCTTGGAGTTATATTCTGTTTTAAAGTGTTCCCTTTATTTTTTTGAGCAGTATATATATATATATATATATATATATATATATATATATATATACATATGCATATACATACAGTTGAAACCAGAAGTTTACACTATATAAAAAGGCACATGTGCATGTTTTTCTCAATATCTGACATGAAATCAGAATAAACCTTTCCTGTTTTAGGTCAACTACAATTACTATAATTTTTAATATTTGTCAAATGCCAGAATAATGAGAGAGAGAGAGTGTTTTAAGGCATTTTTAATACTTACTGCAAAGCCAAAAGTTTATATACATTTAATTAGTATTTGGTACCATTGCCCTTAAACTGAATGATTTGGGTCAAACGTTTGGGATATCCTTCCACAAGCTTCTCACAATAGTTAGTCGGAATTTGGGCACATTCCTCCTGACTAGTGTTGAGCGAACATGCTCGACACTGCTCGGTACTCGCCCGAGCATCACGCTACTCGGGATGTTCGGCGAGCACCGAGCATTTCCGGGTTACTCGGGCAGGAGCTCGGGTCTCCGCCCTGCATGTTTGGCGCTCTTTACAAAGCCAATGAACATGCAGGGATTGCCAGCCAGTCACTGTAATGCCGCAGCCATGTTGTTTGTGGGCATTACAGTGATTGGCTGGCCGCACAGCGTCACCTCGAGTATTTAAAACCGGGCGCCGCCATCTTGGACACAGTCGCTCCAGATCAGATAGTGTAGGGACAGCGCTGCTGATTTAGGGAGAGATATATCCTGCAAAATAGTTATTGTAGGGTCTGTAAAGGCTGCCAGATCAAACAAACAGTCCTTCTCAGGACTAATATCCATCCCAGGTATATCAGGCAGGCAGGCTGTATAGGAGACGCAGTGGTTATACCAGCAAACGCTGCATTACAGTCCTGTGTGCTGCTCCTGTTGCTGAAATTGCTGGACTTAGCTCCAGGTCCCGGGGGCCAGGAAAAATCCTTTTTTTTTAATCTAAATCCTCTTTTTTTTTTTCCTCCTTCACAATGTACAAATACCCATCTTATTAACCTTTTGGTGTCCCCCCCCACCAAAAAAAAAAAGTGTGCCTCTGATTTTTCAGACACAAATATATCTGTTGAAAATAGTCTGGTGTAGGCCAGAGAAATAGAAGTGTGGTTTTGCAGTTCTATGGGCCATTTGTATCTAAAAAAAACAGTTTGAGTGTGTCGCTCACTGTTCAGCCGCAAATATATATATTTAAAAAAGTCTGGTATACACCAGTAAATTATTACTGTGGTTTTGATGTTCCACGGTAAAACATCTCTATTATCCTGTTTTTGGCATTTTTTGCTGTATAAAAATAATAATAGTGTCTCCCTGATTTTTCAGACACAAATATATCTGTTGAAAATAGTCTGGTGTAGGCCAGAGAGACAGAAGTGTGCTTTTGCTGTTCCACGGTAAAAAATCTCTATTATCCTGCTTTTTGCATTTTTTGCTGTAAAAAAAAAAAATAATAGTGTCTACCTGATTTTTCAGACACAAATATATCTGTTGAAAATAGTCTGGTGTAGGCCCGAGAAATACAAGTGTGGTTTTGCAGTTCCACGGTACAAACCTCTGTATTATCCACTTTTGGGCCATTTGTATCTAAAAAAAACAGTTTGAGTGTGTCGCTCACTGTTCAGCCGCAAATATATATATATTTTAAAAAGCCTGGTATACACCAGTAAATTATAACTGTGGTTTTGCTGTTCCACAGTAAAAAATCTCTATTATCCTGCTTTTGGCATTTTTTGCCGTAAAAAATAAATAGTGTCTCCTGATTGTTCAGACACAAATATATCTGTTGAAAATAGTCTGGTGTAGGCCCGAGAAATACAAGTGTGGTTTTGTAGT
Source organism: Phyllobates terribilis (assembly GCF_046119375.1). Lineage (NCBI taxonomy): Eukaryota > Metazoa > Chordata > Amphibia > Anura > Dendrobatidae > Phyllobates > Phyllobates terribilis. The sequence goes on from NW_027362772.1 coordinate 143,530,224, forward strand.
TCCACGGTTCAAACCTTTGTATTATCCACTTTTGGGCCATTTGTATCTAAAAAAAACAGTTTGAGTGTGTCGCTCACTATTCTGCCGCAAATATATATATATTCAAAAAATTCTGGTATACACCAGTAAATTATAACTGTGGTTTTGCTGTTCCACGGTAAAACATCTCTATTATCCTGCTTTTGGCATTTTTTGCCGTAAAAAATAAATAGAGTCTCCTGATTGTTCAGACACAAATATATCTGTTGAAAATAGTCTGGTGTAGGCCCGAGAAATACAAGTGTGGCTTTGCAGTTTCACGGTTCAAACCTCTGTATTATCCACTTTTGGGCCATTTGTATCTAAAAAAAACAGTTTGAGTGTGTCGCTCACTGTTCAGCCGCAAATATCTCTATTTAAAAAAGTGTGGTATACCCCAGTAAACAATAACTGTGGTTTTGCCATCCCACGGTAAAAAATCTCTATTATTCAGGTTTTGGTAGTTTTTTCCGTAAAGAAAAACAGTAGTGTCTCCTGACTGTTGTGACACAAAAATATATCTGTTGAAAATAGTCTTGTGTAGGCCCAACATCCCAGTGTGGTTTCGCAGTTCCACGGGTCAAATCGCTGTACTATCCAGTTTTGGGCCTTTGGTATCTAAAAAAAAAGCAGTTTGAGTGTGTCGCTCACTGTTCAGCCGCAAATATCTCTATTTAAAAAAGTGTGGTATACCCCAGTAAACAATAACTGTGGTTTTGCCATCCCACGGTAAAAAATCTCTATTATTCAGGTTTTGGTAGTTTTTACCATAAAGAAAAACAGTAGTGTCTCCAGACTGTTGTGACACAAAAATATATCTGTTGAAAATAGTCTTGTGTAGGCCCGACATCCCAGTGTGGTTTCGCAGTTCCACGGGTCAAATCGCTGTACTATCCAGTTTTGGGCCTTTGGTATCTAAAAAAAAAGCAGTTTGAGTGTGTCGCTCACTATTCTGCCGCAAATATATATATATTCAAATAATTCTGGTATACACCAGTAAATTATAACTGTGGTTTTGCTGTTCCACGGTAAAACATCTCTATTATCCTGCTTTTGGCATTTTTTGCCGTAAAAAATAAATAGAGTCTCCTGATTGTTCAGACACAAATATATCTGTTGAAAATAGTCTGGTGTAGGCCCGAGAAATACAAGTGTGGCTTTGCAGTTTCACGGTTCAAACCTCTGTATTATCCACTTTTGGGCCATTTGTATCTAAAAAAAACAGTTTGAGTGTGTCGCTCACTGTTCAGCCGCAAATATCTCTATTTAAAAAAGTGTGGTATACCCCAGTAAACAATAACTGTGGTTTTGCCATCCCACGGTAAAAAATCTCTATTATTCAGGTTTTGGTAGTTTTTTCCGTAAAGAAAAACAGTAGTGTCTCCTGACTGTTGTGACACAAAAATATATCTGTTGAAAATAGTCTTGTGTAGGCCCAACATCCCAGTGTGGTTTCGCAGTTCCACGGGTCAAATCGCTGTACTATCCAGTTTTGGGCCTTTGGTATCTAAAAAAAAAGCAGTTTGAGTGTGTCGCTCACTGTTCAGCCGCAAATATCTCTATTTAAAAAAGTGTGGTATACCCCAGTAAACAATAACTGTGGTTTTGCCATCCCACGGTAAAAAATCTCTATTATTCAGGTTTTGGTAGTTTTTACCATAAAGAAAAACAGTAGTGTCTCCAGACTGTTGTGACACAAAAATATATCTGTTGAAAATAGTCTTGTGTAGGCCCGACATCCCAGTGTGATTTCGCAGTTCCACGGGTCAAATCGCTGTACTATCCAGTTTTGGGCCTTTGGTATCTAAAAAAAAAGCAGTTTGAGTGTGCCGCTCACTGTTCAGCCTCAAATATCTCTATTTAAAAAAGTGTGGTATACCCCAGTAAACAATAACTGTGGTTTTCCTCTTCCACGGTTCTAATCTACTCTTTATTACCCTTTTTCCATTGATAGTGCAAGTGTAAGTTATTTTACTTCATTTAAAATGGGCAAGGCGCGTGGCAAGGGACGTGGAAGTGGACGTTCAGGTGATGGTTCATGCAGAGGACGGGGCCCTGGCCAAGGTGAAAATGTGCCACAACCAACAGCCACATCTTCTCGCTCCCACTTCTTGACCGAATTACTAGGGAAGCACAGAACAACACCAGTATTGAGAACTGATCAGTGTGAACAGGTTATTAATTGGATAGCAGACACTACTTCCAGTTACCTGGGCACCACCACCTCCGGTCTGTCTTCCACGCGGTCAACTCTTAGTAGCCGTGAGTCTCGACCGCATACTCCTCCTCACCCTGATGCTCCTTCCTCCCACCATGCCGAGTGTCGTCAGACAGCAAGTGATCCCACACTTGGACACTCTGAAGAGCTGTTCACTGGTCCATTTCCATATTTGGGCCCCTCGCCTGATACGCTTGAAGCGGTGGAAGAGGAGATCCCATGTTGCAATGCCCAAATATTTGAACAGCCACGGCCACAGGAAGTCGACGTTGGCAATCTGTCACAAGAGGTGGATGATGACGAGACATAATTGCCAGGAAGTGAGGAGGAGGATCGTCGTGCGCAAGTGGAAGAGGAGGAGGTGGTGGATGATCTAGTAACTGACCCAACGTGGAAGGAGGACATGCAGAGTGAGGCCAGCAGCACACAGGGGGAGGGAGGCAGAGTACCCCAACAGGCAGGAAGAAGCAGTGTGGTGGCCGCAGACAGAAGGCGGGCAACCGTTCCCCGTAACACCAACACGAGGGACATTGCCAGTACAAGCGGTAGGTCTTCCAGAGTCTGGAATTTTTTTAAAGACTCTGCTGATAACCCCAAAAAGGCCATATGTTCCACCTTCCATGCCAGCATCAGCAGGGGTGACAAAACTACCAGCCTGACCACCACCAGCATGATCAGGCACATGGCAGCAAAGCACCCGACTTTGTGGGGCGAAACCCAGGGTCCACGACCAGTGTCAGCGGGTGTCACCACTGCTTCTTCCACTGTTGTGCATGCAATAGAACCCCCTGTTGTGTGTGCAAGGCAATCCCCTGTCCATACTGCATGTAAAGATGACCCTCCTCTCAGTCTTCACTTGTTATGGCAGTTTCTCAAGAAACAGCATCAACGTCCACGTCCACGTCCCACCACAGCGTTCAATTGTCCATATCCCAGACCTTTGAACGAAAGCGGAAATTCGCAGCTAACGCCCCACAGGCCACAGTCCTAAATTCGCACATTTCACGACTGCTTGCATTAGAAATGCTGCCTTTTAGGCTGGTGGAGACGGAATCCTTCCGCAATCTTATGGCGGTGGCCATCCCTCGGTACTCGGTCCCCAGCCGACACTATTTTGCCCGGTGTGCCATCCCTGCACTACTCAAGCACGTGTCCCAAAGCATCTGCCGTGCCCTCAACAACGCAGTTACTGGGAGAGTCTACCTGACAACGGACACGTGGACAAGAGCTTGTGGCCAGGGATGGTACATCTCTCTGACGGCACACTGGGTAAACATAGTGGAAGCCGGGACCCAGTCGGACCTTGGGACGGAACACATCCTCCCCACACCGAGGATTGCGGGCCCTATGTCAGTCAGAGTTGCCCCCACAGTGTACAGCTCCTGCGCATCCTCCTCCTCCTCCTCCTCCTCATGTTCAGCCTCCATCTCAGATATCACCACATCAGTTACAAGCTGGAAGCATTGCAGTACTGCCTCCGCCAAGCGGCAACAGGCTGTGCTGAAACTCATAAGCTTAGGTGATAAACCTCACACTGCTTGTGAGTTGTGGACAGCTGTGAAAGAGCAGGCAGATCTGTGGCTGACACCGCTGAACCTACATCCTGGTATGGTCGTGTGTGACAATGGCCGTAACCTGGTGGCGGCTCTGAGGCGAGGTGAGATCACACATGTACCATGCCTGGCTCATGTGCTTAACCTCGTGGTTCAGCGGTTTCTTAAATCGTACCCCGAGTTGCCAGATCTGCTCGTGAAAGTACGCCGCCTGTCAGCTCATTTTCGCAAGTCGGCTACAGCTTCCGCTGCCCTTGCTGTGTTGCAGCAGCGTTTGCAGCTTCCGGCACACCTACTGGTGTGTGATGTCCCCACACGTTGGAACTCTACCCTCCACATGTTGCAAAGGATTTGTGAGCAGAAGAGAGAAGTTGTGGAGTACCAGCTGCAACAAGGCTGTCGATATTCAGGTCAGACTCCACACATAAGACCTCAGGAGTGGACCTGGATGTCTGACATATGTACCATCCTGACAAACTTTGAGGAGGCCACCAAGATGGTGAGTGGCGATGACGCCATCATTAGTGTCAGCATCCCACTTGTCTGTCTTTTGCAATGCTCTCTGCAGAGAATTAAAGAGGAGGCATTGCAGCCAGAGTATGATGAGATGGATCAAGAAGCCATAGCGGGCGATTACACACAGCCCAGCCTCATCTCATCCCAACGTGCATTGGGGGACAATGAGGGAGAGGAGGAGGAGGAGGAAGAACAGGAGCTGCTATCATGCGTTGTATACGGTAGTACCTGTACAAGTGTCATACCGTCGGTTCAGCGTGGGTGGCCTGAGGACAGGGGGGAGGAGGAAGAGGAGGAGGAGAGCATGGTCAGTCGTCATCTTGGTGAGGACACGGAAATCTTGCCCGTTACCAGTCTGGCACGCATGGCTGACTTTATGTTACGCTGCCTTAACCGTGACCCTCGCGTTGTCAAACTGTTGGGTGACAGTCATTACTGGTTGGTGACACTTGTAGACCACCGCTACAAGGAGAACTTTCACTCTCTTATTCCTAAGGAGGAGAGATCCACAAAAATGGGGCAATACCAGAAGGCCCTTGCTGCAGAACTCTTAAAAAAATTCCCATCTGAACACGCTAGCGGCAGAGGTCACAGTTCGTTGCCCAACCAAGGCGTACAGGCGAGAGAGATGCAACTCCAATCCAGCAGAGGCAGGGGAACACTGTCAACGTTCTGGGACAGTTTTCTGACACCCGCCCAGCTTACACGCCCTGAGGCGCAGGGTACTCTCACAAGGAGTGGAAAGTTTCAAAAGATGGTGAGGGAGTACCTTGCCGATCGTACCAGCGTCCTCCTTGATTCCTCTGTGCCTTTTAATTATTGGGTATCCAAGCTGGACACTTGGAATGAACTCGCTCTGTACGCCTTGGAGGTCCTGGCCTGCCCTGCCGCTAGCGTGTTATCCGAGCGTGTTTTTATTGCCGCTGGGGGAATTATAACTGATAAGCGCACTCGCCTGTCAACTGACAATGCTGACAAGCTGACCCTTATCAAAATGAACAAGGGCTGGATTGGGCCAGACTTCTCATCACCACCAAATGACAGCAGAGTAACATAAAGTCAAATCCACTGTGTTATTTCGGGAGGTGTATTCACATGCACCGCTTCACACCCACATATGGGTCTGTATGTATTCCTCCAAAGCCTTTCTCTCAGGAATAGTAAGATTAAATAAACGACTCTTAGGAAGAGTCGCTCCAGGGACAAATTCAATGGTACAATCATAGTCTCTATGGGGAGGCAAAACCTGCGACTCCTCCTCAGAAAAAACTCTCCAAAAATCCTGAATAGGTACAGGCAATTCCCCTCTATCCACAGCAGCAATGCGCCCGTTACAACACTTGTCATAACACTTAGGGCTCCAGGACTTAATTTCATTGGTAGACCAATCCAGTACAGGATTGTGCAATTTTAACCAGGGTAACCCCAATATTACTGGAGAAGGCAAATTATCCAATACCACCAAATCCAAATTCTCTTGATGAATACCATTAATAGTGAGGGGAAATTCACAGACCTTGCGAGTAACACTCTTCAAGGGAGAGCCATCGACAGAAACCACAGCAATAGGGGATGACAAAGTTTTAGGTTCTAATCTAAGTTTTTCCAAGAATCCCCCATCAATTACATTCACATTCAGAGTAGATCCACAATCCACAAATACCCGAAATTCAATTAATTCATCCTGAGCAGCAGTAGTGGCAGATAGGAATACTCCCTTAGAATTTAAACAGGCAATACGGGCATGACTGACCATTTTTTTTTCTTTCTTCATACGAAGCACACAGCTCTTAATAAAATGACCAGAATTTCCGCAATAGAAACACAAGCCTTCAGAAAGTCGGCGGTCTTTTTCCTGAGAGCGGGGTGTCATCGCCCCAATTTCCATTGGCTCACCATTGTCAGCACTGAACCTCTCAGGACTCGAAGCTGACATAGCAGAGGATTTGCTCTCATTAACCCTTGCACGCAGTCTCCTGTCCACCCGTATAGCTAATTGCATTGCCTCCTGCAAGTTTCCAGGTGTGGGATAAGCAATCAGTAAATCCTTAACTCTTTCACCTAGTCCTGCAAGAAACAAGCTTTTCAAAGCTAAATCGTTCCACCCCACCTGGGCAGACCACTGACGGAAGTGAGAACAATATTTTTCCACATTACCTGATCCCTGCCTCAAACGTCTTAATTCAGACTCAGCAGATGAGACACGATCAGGATCATCGTACAATAAACCCAAAGCAGAAAAAAAACTATCCACTGATCTAAAGCAAGGATCACTAGGTTGGAGAGAGAAGGCCCATCCCTGAGGATCTTTGCGCAAAAGTGACATTATGAACCCTATGCACTGTGATTCAACACCAGAGGATCCGGGTCTCAAACGAAAATATAATAGACAAGCATTTTTAAAAGAAAAAAAATCTTGTTGTTCGCCAAAAAATAGATCAGGCAGACGTACCTTTGGTTCCACAAAATGCGCTCCAGAACAGCTACTCACGTGTTGTTGGAGCTTGGCCACCTCCAGAGAGAGTCCCTGCAAGCGTTGAGCCAAATCTTGCACCGAGACCATGATGGAAAACTGGAGGTCTTTCCTTAGAGAATTTTTTTTTTTTTTTTTTTTTTTTTAAGGCTGGACTTACTGTTATGATCTGCTACAGAGACTAAGGAAAGACAGGAGATCTGTCCCTACAATAGAACTAAACTAGATCCCTACGATGTAACGGGGAACCTGATCCTGCGATCAGACCCGCTAAAGTCCTCGGCTAGTCTGTATGAAGACCTATAGATGTGAGGGAGGAATCCCTACAAGAACTAGGGACTGGGAAAAGTTGGACACCTCCTAGCAGAAATCGTAGCAGTCAAAGACAAACACACAACAAAAAGTAAAGAGGTCAGAAGACCTAGCAAAACTAACAGAGAACGGCAACAGAGCACCAAGCTAGCTCAACAGTAGTAAATACAAATGAAGTCCAGCAATGCCAGGAGGGCGGAGCCGGATTAAATAGGCAAAACTGGTCATGTGACCAGCAAACTAAAAAAAACCTAACAGGAGAGTTGTAACAGGTATACGCTTCCTCGTTTCGGCTGTTTAATCTTCTTCTCCTTATCCTCAGTCTCCACCACCACTATACCACCAGGGTGCCAGCATTGCAAGTTCCTCCATCCTAATTTTTGGCAGCTTTTGCTGGGAAAGCATAAGCAAATACCATGGGACACCCACTCCCCAATAATGGGACTTATGTTTGTAATATGCTGTACTGCATGGCTCTTGTAAGGGGCATTGCAAGTTGCTCCGTCCTAATTTTTGGCAGCTTTTGCTGGGAAAGCATAAGCAAATACCATGGGATACCCACTCCCCAATAATGGGACTTATGTTTGTAATATGCTGTACTGCATGGCTCTTGTAAGGGGCATTGCAAGTTGCTCCGTCCTAATTTTTGGCAGCTTTTGCTGGGAAAGCATAAGCAAATACTATGGGAGACCCACTCCCCAATAATGGGACTTATGTTTGTAATATGCTGTACTGCATGGCTCTTGTAAGGGGCATTGCAAGTTGCTCCGTACTAATTTTTGGCAGCTTTGGCTGGGAAAGCATAAGCAAATACCATGGGACACCCACTCCCCAATAATGGGACTTATGTTTGTAATATGCTGTACTGCATGGCTCTTGTAAGGGGCATTGCAAGTTGCTCCGTCCTAATTTTTGGCAGCTTTTGCTGGGAAAGCATAAGCAAATACTATGGGAGACCCACTCCCCAATAATGGGCCTTATGTTTGTAATATGCTGTGCTGCATGGCTCTTGTAAGGGGCATTGCAATTTGCTCCGTCCTAATTTTTGGCAGCTTTTGCTGGGAAAGCATAAGCAAATACTATGGGAGACCCACTCCCCAATAATGGGACTTATGTTTGTAATATTCTGTACTGCATGGCTCTTGTAAGGGGCATTGCATGTTGCTCCGTCCTAATTTTTGGCAGCTTTTGCTTTCAAGGCATAAGCAAATACTATGGGAGACCCACTCCCCAATAATGGGGCTTATGTTTGTAATATGCTGTACTGCATGGCTCTTGTAAGGGGCATTGCAAGTTGCTCCGTCCTAATTTTTGGCAGCTTTTGCTTGCAAGGCATAAGGAAATACTATGGGAGACCCACTCCCCAATAATGGGACTTATGTTTGTAATATGCTGTACTGCATGGCTCTTGTAAGGGGCATTGCAAGTTGTTCCGTCCTAATTTTTGGCAGCTTTTGCTGGGAAAGCATAAGCAAATACTATGGGAGACCCACTCCCCAATAATGGGACTTATGTTTGTAATATGCTGTACTGCATGGCTCTTGTAAGGGGCATTGCAAGTTGCTCCGTCCTAATTTTTGGCAGCTTTTGCTGGGAAAGCATAAGCAAATACTATGGGAGACCCACTCCCCAATTATGGGACTTATGTTTGTAATATTCTGTACTGCATGGCTCTTGTAAGGGGCATTGCAAGTTGCTCCATCCTAATTTTTGGCAGCTTTTGCTGGGAAAGCATAAGCAAATACTATGGGAGACCCACTCCCCAATAATGGGACTTATGTTTGTAATATGCTGTACCGCATGGCTCTTGTAAGGGGCATTGCAAGTTGCTCCGTCCTAATTTTTGGCAACTTTTGCTTTCAAGGCATAAGCAAATACTATGGGAGACCCACTCCCCAATAATGGGACTTATGTTTGTAATATGCTGTACTGCATGGCTCTTGTAAGGGGCATTGCAAGTTGCTCCGTCCTAATTTTTGGCAGCTTTTGCTGGGAAAGCATAAGCAAATACTATGGGAGACCCACTCCCCAATAATGGGACTTATGTTTGTAATATGCTGTACTGCATGGCTCTTGTAAGGGGCATTGCAAGTTGCTCCGTCCTAATTTTTAGCAGCTTTTGCTTGCAAGACATAAGCAAATACTATGGGACACCCACTCCCCAATAATGGGACTTATGTTTGTAATATGCTGTACTGCATGTGACGCGCCCCCTGGGCCGTGTGTACACGTGTGTGGGATACCCGGTGCCGGGTCTCTGGGGTCTGTAGTCTCCGTGGCGGTGACCCGGTCCCGTGGCTCAGGCTGGTCAAACCAGTGGCCGTCTTTCTTAGGTTTTGAGGTTAATTGTCCGACTGCGCCACCCGTGGATTGCGGTCAGGGAGTACCACCGCTGCGAGGCAGACCGCTGAGGCTGGTGTTGTGTGCGCAGCATAGAATGGGATAACTCCCCTCGGGAGGAGTATAGCCTTAGGGCAGTGAGTGTGGATGATGGGGGTGATGGTGCACGAGCGCAGCAGGAACGACTCAGAGTCTTTGCAGTGCAGTTCAGGGTCTTTACTGATGATTATAAGGTAGACCCTCCCGGGAGTACTGGCTAGCATAAGAGGCCTGGTCAGTCTGTGAGCAAGCAGGAGTTCCCCTGGCAAGGTGGAGTTGTAGGCCTCCCCGTCTGTCTGCACTCTTCCTGGCTACCTTGCTGTAAGCGGGTAGAAGTAGCCCACGTCCCTGAGTGTACCGTGTAGTGCTCACCCATATGGCTGGTGACTTGGGGCCTTCTGTTAGCCTCCGCTCCACGACGGCGGTGCTGGTCCCTTGCTTGTGACTGAGCCTCCGGGCTTCTATGGCCAGAGGACCTGAAATCCCCTGCTGGCTTTTTTCTGCTGCTGGATATATAAGTCCTCACAGCTTCGGACTCCTGTGTCCGGTTCCAATTGTCTTCTGCCAGGGCGAGCTCTGCTCAGCTTCCAGCCCCTGGTCTTTAGCTCCTAGCTCCTACAGAGCTCCTTGCTGTTACTTTCCCTTGCTCTCACTCTGACTCTGACTGTTCTCTGACTCACTCAACCCCGCCCCAGATCCAGTTTATAAGGGCAGAATTCTCCCCTCCCAGGACTGGGGCAGGAGGATGTTGCATGTTTAAGGGATCCTGACCAGGAAACCTCCCACTTGCTCTCCGCCGTAATATCTCTATTACTGTGGTGACCAGACTCCTGGGGTGCCACACATGGCTCTTGTAAGGGGCATTGCAGTTCCTCATAATTTTTGGAAAGCCTTCCATTCACTGCTTAGGCCAACAGTGCATGGGAGACCCAGTTGCTATAAATTGAAAAAAAGGTTTAGTTAACGCCCTCTGACCTCCATGTCATTTCCAAGGGGCATTGGAGTGGCTCGAAATTTTTGGTAGGCATTGCACTCACTGTATGCCCTATAACTGTGTAGCCGAACCGCTCCTTTTGTTACAGAAACATATCCTACAAGACAGATCTGGTTGACTGGCCTGATATTGATGTGAATGGTCCCTGTTCCTCCTGCTCTTTCTCCTTTGCCACCACCTCATCCATCATTTATCTCCTGAAGCTTTGTTTTAACGGGAGTCATAGAACTGGGATAGTAGCAGGAAAACATCCAGCAATCCTCGGAGGAGGTAGGATATGCGCCAAAACGCGGACCACCTCAGGCCTAGCCGCTACTACATACATGCGCTTGCATTCCAAGAAAACAAAGCAGATGCTAACTTCTATCATCATCATCATGCTCCTCACCTAGGCACTCTCAACTCCCCTGATGGAGAAGCCAGGGCCCACCGGAGGAGTCTTGTTCTCTGGTGGGCTCGTCCAATGCTGCCCTAAAGCAGGCCAGGCTAAGAAAAGTGTGGGGGAAGGTGACAGGAGAAATCAGGGCGGCTGGGGACCGAGTATGGACACCTGGCCGCCACCTGGCGGCTGGGGACCGAGCGTGGACACCCGGCCGCCGGGCGGCTGGGGACAGAGTATGGATACCTCGCTGCCGAAGCGGCCATGAGGTAGTGGCCAGCTTCGGCCTCCTCCAAACTAAAAGGCCCCATTTCAAGTGAAAGCTAGCAGTATGGTATTGCAGCCTGCGGGTGGGTGGGTGGATGGCTGCATATTTTCGCTTGCATTGCAAGGAATGGGGGAGGTACAATTGAACACTGCCCTGGGACAAGGACTTGCACGGGGATAGTTGCAAGTCTGCATCTTCTGATGCTGCAAGGATCACTTCTGATGGGCACACTTTTAGACTGTGACCTGGGGGTCAGAGATGCTTCCAGGGGTCTTCCCCATGCTGATCCCTTGTCTTTTCAGCACTGTATGCATGTGTCACACAGCACATGGCGAGATAAGGTTGTAAAATGTTAAAATGACATTTCCCGGTGAACGCATTTGTCACGGTTGAAAGCAATACAAAAGTGCAAAAACGCATGAAAAATGCTACTTGTGAACATAGCCCAAGGTGTGGAGGAGTATTTTTGTTTTTGGTTATTTATTTTACCTTATGCACAAGTCTTTACCCTGGAAAGGATGTTCCTTAACCCCTTTCCGACCTCGTCAGTAATAGTACGCACCAGGTCGGGAAGGCCGGTTCAGCGGGGGCTCCGACGGTGAGCCCGCACTGAAGCGAGCACATGTCAGCTGATTATTGGAATCGCAATCCACCCGCGTCTGTTAACATGTTAAATCTCTGACAGTGGCATTTAACTCGCGCTTCCGGGAGTCCTAAGCCCCGCCCATCAGTGACCCCGTCATGTGATCGCGGGTCACCAATGGGTGGGCATGACAACTCAGGGTCTGCAGCAGACGCCTGTGGTTGTCATGTCTCAATTGCTATGAGCGCCACCTAGTGGTCAGCGCTCATAGCAAGTGAGCATTTCTCCTGCATACAAGCGATCTGCTCATCGCTTGTATGCAGTAGAAGCAATCAGACAACTGCTGCTTCTAGTCTCCTCTGGAGACTATAGAAGCAAGCAGAAAGTGTAAAAAATAAGTTTTTAAAAAAATAAAAAAAATAAAAAATATATAAAAGTTTAAGTCACCCCCCTTTCGCCCCATTCAAAATAAAATATATATATATATATAAAAAAAAAAACACATAAACATATTTGGTATCGCCGCGTTCAGAATCGCCCGATCTATCAATATAAAAGAAGAATTAATACAATCAGTAAACGGCGTAACGAGAAAAAAAATTTAAACGCCAGAATTAAGTTTTTTTGGTCGCTACAACTTTGCAATAAAATGCAATAACGGGCGATCAAAACATCGGATCTACCCCAAAATGATATCAATAAAAACGTCAGCCCGGCACGCAAAAAATAAGCCCTCACCTGGCCACAGATCCCGAAAAATGGAGAAGCTAAGGGTCTCGGAAAATGGCATCATTTTTTTGGGTTTTTTTAGCAAGCTTTGGATTTTTTTTTCACCACTTAAATAAAAAAGAACCTATACATGTTTGGTGTCTATGAACTAATAACGACCTGGTGAATAATGATGGCAGGTCAGTTTTAGCAATCTGTGACCGTGGTAAAAAAAGGACCCAAAAAACAACTGTGGAATTGCATTTTTTTTGCAGTTTCACTGCACTTGGAATTTTTTTCCCATTTTCCAGCACACGATATGGTAAAACCAGTGATGGTGTTTAAAAGTACAACTCGTTCCGCAAAAAATAAGCCCTCACATGGCCATATTGAACGAAAATTTAAAAAGTTCTGGCTCTGGGAATAAGGGGAGCAAAAAAGGAAAACACAAAAACAGAAAGACCCATGGTCATTAAGGGGTTAACATATTTCACAGGAAAGCACTTTCACTTTCGTTTTTGAACGTTTTATTGTGAGCCTGTAAAAGTGGCTTAATACCTCTGACCACGTTGTTGACAGCAGTGACCTGGGGTTCAGAAATGCTTCCAGGGGCGATCCCCATGCTGTCCCCATGTCATTTGAGCACTGTCACTATCGTTTTGGGCACTTTTTAGGCTTTCTACAGACTGCCGGGGGAGCCGCCGCAAAAATGTTCGGGTCTCCCATAGACTAACATTGGGCTCGTTGCTCGGGTCGAGCACCCGAGTATCACAGTGAGCTCGGCCCGAGCTTCGAGCACCCGAGCATTTTAGTGCTCGCTCAACACTACTCCTGACAAAACTGGTGTAACTGATCCAGGTTTGTAGGTCGCCTTGCTCGCACCTGCCTTTTCAGCTTTGCCCATAAATTTTCAATAGGATTGAGATCAGGGCTTTGTGATGGCCACTCCAAAACATTGACTTTGTTATCCTTAAGCCACTTTGTTACCATTTTGGCAGTATGCTTCGGGTCATTGTCCATTTGGAAGACCCATTTCCGCCCAAGCTTTAACTTCCTGGCAGATGTCTTGAGATGTTGTTTCAGTATTGCCACATAATCTTCTTTTCTCATGATGCCATCTATTTTGTGAAGTACACCAGTCCCTCCTGCAGCAAAACAACCACAAAAAATGATGCTACCACCCCCGTGTTTCACAGTTGGTGTTTTTAGGCTTCCAAGCTTCTCCCTTTTTCCTCCAATGTAATGGTGGTCATTATGCTCAAAAAGTTCAATTTTAGTTTAATCAAACTACAGGACATGTCTCCAAAAATTAAGGTCTTTGTTCCTGTGTGCATTTTCAAACATTAATATGGCTTTTTTTATGTTTCTTTTGGAGTAATGGCTTCTTCCTGGCAGAGTCGCCTTTCAGCTTATGTTGATACAGTACTCGTTTCACTGTGGATATTGACACAATCTTACCAGCTTCCGCCATCATCTTCACAAGGTCTTTTGCTTTTGTCCTTGGGTAATATGCACATGTTGGACCAAAGCACGTTCTTCTCTGGGACACAGAATCCGTCTCCTTCTTGATCGGTATGATGGCTGGACATTCCCATCTTGTTTGCACTTGCGTATAATTGTTTGTACAGATGAATAAGGCACCTTCAGGTATCTTGAAATTGTACCCAAGGATGAGCCAGACTTGTTCAAGTCCACAATTCTCTTCCTGATATCTTGGCTGATTTCTTTAGACTTTCCCATGATGCTACACAAAGCTTCCAAACACATGACATCATCATATGGGCAGTCCAGAATTGTTTAAAGGCATAGTAATCTTAATGTATGTAAACTTTTGACTTTGCAGTAAGTAATAAAAATGCCTTAAAACATTCTCTCGCTTTCATTAATCTGGCATTTGGCAAATATTAAAAATTATGGTAATCTTAATTGACCTAAAACGGGAAAGGTTTATTCTGATTTCATGTCAGATATTGAGAAAAACATGTCTATGTGTCTTTTTATATAGTGTATGTAAACTTCCGGTTTCAACTGTATATACATACAGTACATATATGTAAACGTTTAAATCATCCCCTTTTGCCAGTTTTAAAATAAGGAAATAAAAAAAATTATAATAAACACAAAAAGCATCACCACATTCATAAAAGTCTGGTCTATCAAAATATACAATTATTTAAAATATACAATAAAGGCAAAAAAAAATCAAAACGCCATATTTGCATTTTTTCAGTCACCACAATTTCCCCTAGTAATGTGATGAAAAGTGATCAATATGCCTTATGTACCCCAAAATGTTATCAATTAAAACTACAGCTCGGCACACAAAAAGAAGAATCATGTTGCCAGATCCTTTTAACAGCGCACTTTGTAAAAACAAAACCAAGATAACAATGGCAGAAGCGCAGTTTTTTCTTAATTTCGCCCCACTTGTATTTTTCCCCGTTTTCAGTATATTATATGGTTAAATAAATAGAGTCATTCAAAATTATAATTCATCCTGCGAATAAAAAAAATAGTCCTCATATTGCTATATCAACAGGAAAAAAAAAAGGTATGGCTCTTAGAAAAAGCGGAGGAATACTGGAAGTACAAAAATGAAAAATGGTCCGGTCTTGAAAGGGTTAATGAGTTGTTGATATCTAAAGATGGTACCACACTCAAATATAACTTACTCCGTAAAATAAACAATCCTTTCATTATATCTACTCATAGAGATATCATTGAATTTGAACAATCACATGGCTCTGGACAGTGAGAGTGGTGATTAGGAGAACTTCAATGGCAGAAGTAGATGGTGATACTGTATATATTAGCAGAATGTCAGGAACTGAGAGGATGGGGAGTGAGATGTGCAGATAACTGCTGTATAGAAATCAATGTGCTGGAGTGAAGCGGCTTGTGTATTAGGAGTTAACTCCTCTGCTCAAATGTAACTACTGCAAACAATTGGCCAAGGTTATGAGCAGGCACTAGTAGCCAAGTTCCATGAAACACTATGAAGATAAAAGCTCTCATAGCAGGAAAATGACAGCAGATAGAAAAAGCAATTACATTGCAAATTTTATTATTTTCATGCTGTCTAACTGTCAGGGAAATATTGAGGAATATTAAAAGTCTGTCATAGATATTGACCATTTCTCCTTTATTCTCCTTTTGGTCAGTGTCAGTACAAAGCTGTCTCCATAAAAATCTCAGCACAAAGCCCCAATTAACACAGTCATGAGTAAGGCCTTAAACAAACTGCTGGCAGCCAAGAAGTTTATAACTTAGTTAAGATGCAAGCATCTTGTCCCTGGAAAACGCAGGGGGTGATTAAAATGCAGGATTGCAATAATTTGCGTGTAACTGGGAAAGCTTGCTTCCCGAGCTTCAAAAAGAAATCTCCAGACACTTTGACTGCAAAACAAAATATGAAATATTGTAAGTTCCATGCGTCCGACAATAACGGGACCTATATTTTTAGTGGCAGAATCAGCCAAGAAGCAATATGCATATTCCATGTCACTGTAAGTTGAGTTGTAGTGCAAAAACACCAGGATAGAAGACTGCAACTATGCGATGTGTGATCTCTAGATGAAGGTAAAATCATGATAGAAAATATATCACTTTTGGGCGATGAGTCATTCCAAAAAACAGGTTTTAATACAAATCTGAAGGGTGGAGCCCAGCCCCTGTGATGTTATCACAGTGGGGGTCTCTCCCTTCAGCATAAAATAGCTTGTCGAGACTGGAGCCGTGTTCTTTGTCCGGGAGTGTATGTCTATCATAGCGGAGGACCCTGTTCGATAAAAGTAAATGGGACATCTCCCCTCCACCTATATTGAATCGTCGCAGCAGTCTTTATAGTGTAAGTTTCTCCTTTTATCCTGTTTTACTTGTGTAACTGCTTATGTATTTTAATGTCTCCTTTGTAACATCCTTGGATACATTTTTCCTAAACACTGCCTCCCTTTTGGATTAAATATAAAATGTAATAGTTCTGTTACTTTTGTCCTATAATCGTTCCCTTCCCCGAAGCCATATACACTACCAAAACACAGGCATCCGACCAAACCTGCATTATATTTCAAACTCGGCCGGTGGTGGCAGAGAATATTAATAATTGGGCTATCTTGCAGCCGGCAGCAACAGTACGGGGCGTACACACATATTCCTGGAGCTGGAATTCTGAGGTGTGATGCCATACACTTTCCGCTTGCTCGCCGTTGCACAAGAAGTGAGTTGTCTGGATCGTGTGCTCGCGATTCCGGACGAAATACGGACAGAGTGACAGCACGGTGAGATATTGCAGTGTCGTCGCTGTGGGAATTCCTGACACTAACTAAATCATTTTAATAATTTGAAAATACCCCTTTAAAGACCACTTTTTCTAGCAAGCTATGATCATGTTGCATGGGAAGCTGAAGGGCTCCTGACAGACCACTATAAGTCAACGACCGGGGCGGGTTCCCGAGGATACAGCGAAGCCGTGGACAAGGAATGCAGTAAACACTAAATTTGTCAAATGAACTTTTACTGTTAAACTCAGACAGAGTGCGCTTCTACAAACCAACAAAATGTAACAGGTTAATTCACACACACCCGGTCAGAACTGACCAGGCCACTGTGATGCGTCACTCACTAGGCATGGAAATATTGACTACGTTACTATAATTTACCTAGTTGTGCACACGCCTTGTGCGGCTACCGAGCATTTACCTGGAAAACTGGAACAATTAAATGAATGGCAGGGGTGGTCTCTTGGTGATGCAACATAGCAGCTTAGACACTTAACAAAACGACCCTAAACCCACTAGGTAGAACCAAGTTATTGAATGATACACTGTCATATTCACTTTAATGACCATGTGAGTGCAATGGACCGCTCCTCGGAACACCTCTGTATACTTTGGTAATTCCCCTTTAATGCTGTAGTCTCTGTAAGTCACTAGTGGTTCAGCAAGCTGAGTCTGATGAGCACTGAGGCATTCAAGTGCCTATATCTGCCTGTCTGAGTGTTGGGCCAAACTGTGTGTGCGTGTAATCCTTGCGGTGGGCCTGAGCTCATGAGCTCAGGACTTATCGACCTGTGTCTGGTCGCTGTGTCATTGCAGAGAAGAGCACGCATGGGTGATTTTTATTTGATTTTGCTGGAGGGCCCTCCGGGTGTGTCACAGATGTCGAATACTAGGTATTTCGGCTCCACTAGTTCCTGTGGATGTTGTCACTCCAAACTTCTTCCCTGCCAGTGAAACTGGAACCGGATGGTATCCTCTGCTACCCTATGCAGTCAGTCTTTGTCCCCCTGGAACACACGTCACCGTGGATGGCACTCGACGGAGATGTCACACGTTTTCCTTCCAGCTCTTCCAAGATGGCCACCGAACCAACCACTTCCTGTCAGGCACTTCCTCCCAGTTGCTTGCACTGCCCCCTAGCCTGGGCCTCTGTATGGTTCTGTCCAAATTGCAGTTCAAACCAGGTGAACAGAGTTTATTTAACATAACACAAGTCTCTGACAACAGAGTAGCTGTTTTTTTTGTCTCCTCACAGCACTGGGGTAACTGTCTCTGAATAAAAATACTGCACAATTCAGTTTAAAGGGGTTGTCCGGTCAAAAGTGATAAGTCTGCAGTCACTCTGTGTGACTGCAGACTTATGAATCCCTCCAGTGCAGGCACTGTGTGCTGCGGGGATTCGCCGGTTTCAGACCCAAAACCGGAAGGTATGTATGGCTTATACATATCCCCGGCCAGTGAGCATGGCCTCGCTCTCCATACACTTGTATAGAACGAGGCCACATCTTCTAGTCAGATGCGCCACTGGCCATCTGCATCACTAGATGGGGCGTGGCCTACAAGTGTATGGAGCGAGGCGTCGCCAACTGGCCGGGTGTATGTATAACTTATACATACCCTCCATTCCCGAGTTTCAAACTGGCGAATCCCCGCAGCACACAGTGCCTGCACTGGGGGGATTCATATGTCTGCAGTCACACAGAGTGACTGCAGACTTATCACTTTTGACAGCACAACCCCTTTAAGCCAGGGTCATAGAGTGACAGGGGAAACAGTGGCCTCCTGTGGCTGGTTATTAGTACTGCAGGCAAGAATATTCTCAAATGTCCATGTACATTACTAATAAAACAGCAGCTGCAAATTCCATGCAAATGGTTAATGATAGGTGATGGTCGGCGGCATATTTCCCTTCACCTAACACCGCCACCATGTTGAGATTCTTTTAAATACTGCTGTCATGTTTGACAGTGGCATTTATGTTTTTGAACTGATGCAATTTGAGCTAGTTCTGATTGCTTTGTATATGAAAAAAGTATATTGATTTTATTCAGTGTGCTAGATCAGATTTCCATCAGTGTTTGGTCAGTGTGTCCATTTTACCATATACAGTAGTTTCATATTCTGACAAAAAAAAAGTTTCAAGGCTTCTCCTACCCATTACAATATTAACAGGTCAATAATTGATCATGGATAGTATCCATATGGTCTCTGTGATTTTCATGTATCTATAAATTTGTATGGTTGATTTTGATAATTGACTCTGATCAAATGTGTCCACGTTCGAGATTATTTTGCAACTATGGTCCTCAAAAAACACGGACCATAGAAATTGTTACATCAATGCTGCAACCCAAAACTTTCTGTATACAGATATTGCTATATTTTAATATACATAATAAATGAACACCTTGAAACTTTACTTCTTGTCCAGGGAGCTCTTCATAATACATTACCATCATACATCTCTGCTTTTATCTTCTTACCAATCCAATCACTTAACCTTCACTTAACCTTTGAAAATTATGTACTTTTTTTTTACGTACTCTCACTCCTGTCTGCAAGACTTCCCCATGTTTTTCCCATTTTGTAAATGTCCTAAACAAGACTTGTATCTAATATTCTCAGTTTTAAGCATGGCTGGGAAGTCCATGACCCATACATAACATGACCTTGTGATAAATATCTCCAATCCATCCTGTTGTCACCTAGCTACTTAAAAGACATTGCTCTGTACTGGCTCAGAAACTGAGCGGATTACTGGCTTTTACAGTTATATTTATACTATTGATCCCAGCACTATTCCAAAGTTCGGTTCGGGGTATCAAAACTTGAACCAGAGCCCAAACCCCATTGAAAACAGTGGGTACCCGAACTTTTGATCTGGAAAACTCTTTCTCTTTCTTTCTCTCTCTGCAACGAACATTGCAACAGACTTCCATGAGAAGTATATGTTCGACAAATAGCACCGGACACTAACTGTCCGGTATGAACCCCGAACCTTTAAATTCAGGTTCTCTCAGCTCTACTTATTACCTTGTACCTGTTTTATAGAGATGAACAAATTGATTTGCCGTGAATTAAATTTGAGTCAAATCCTTGAAATTGGCAAATCCTGTTGAATTTGACCAATGCTCGACTCAGTTTATGCGAATCGTTCACCATGTTACATATTGTAGTAGATTCTCTCTCCAGTCATTGCACACTTACATCTTGCATCCTGTAAATAGCTTCTAATTTCTCCCATACATTCCAGATCTGGCAACTTCACCAATTTTATCAATGCCTTTATCATTCCTCTTACAGCTACTTTTACATTATGTAAAAAATCCACCATTATTCATGACTTCAGCGAATAGAGAGAGGATTCATAGGTCCATTAAAAATCTCATAACTATTACAGATTCTCCTAGACCTGAACTCTACCTGTCTCTCGCATCTCACTTGCAACTTACTGGAGCCACTTAAACACATTAAAGAGAATCTATCAGTAGGATCAACCCTCCGAAGCAGTCTAAATGGGCATGCAGGTCATAGGAAGCTGCATAAAATGATACCTTCATATATGCTATTCGATGTCTTATTCGAGAGAAATCAATGTTTTTCTTTTATGTAAATGAACTGTTCAAGAAACTGTCTCGTGAGCTTGTTTTAAATGAAAGGAGGGGTTACCAGTGTGAGACATGTAACTAACAGAAAGTCATTTTATTCAGCTTCCTATGACCTACATGCCCATATAGACAGCGTAGCAGGGTTAATCCTACTGACAGATTCCCTTTAAAGCAAGCAGCATATGTAGCGCCCCGAGGTCTCGGTCGCTACAGAGGTATTGCACCTCTGCCAGAGGTGTGATATTCCACTCCCGGGTAAGGATGGAGTACGGACCAGGGCTCAGGTAGCTGCATGCAGCACACACACCCCATTTCCGAGGGACAGCTCAACGGTGCTCCCATTAGACAGAAATTCAGGCACGACAGAATCTGTCCCTGGCTGGAGTGGGGAGTGGGGAGGAAAACCCGGTGATGTAGGAGCAGGAGGGGACGGTTCCTGAGCGTAGGTAGGAGCCCATTGGTTGCTGGTCATCTGGGCTCATGTTCTAGAGGGAGGTATAAAAGGTGGGCACCATCTTAGATCAGGGTTCAGTTCAGTCAGAGAAGACAGGGAACAGAGGCTCTGTAGGAGCTCTGCTCAGAGGCAGGCCTAGAGAAAAGGCCGGGGCCTGAGAAGAGAAGGAACAGGAAAGAAGGAGAAGAGAGCGAGAGAAACAGAAGGGATCAGGAACAAGAAGGTGGAAGGGACCCTAAGAACCCACGAGAATACCGGGTGAAGGGTCAGGCAGATTAAGGGTACCGGATCCCAAGTTGGTGGAGAAACTACCCTCAGCCAAAGACCGGACGTCGTGATCATTTATTGGTGAGACACCTCATCAAACCTGCTAGTAAGGCACCATATAGGACAGCGGAGAACGGGGCCCACGTTTACCCACACAAGTCCGCGGCAGCTGGACAAAAGTTGGTCACTGGTGAGGCAGGCCAGAGAAATGATAAAAGGGGGTTCTGTGCCATGCTCCTGAGTAGAGATGAGCGGTGTTCGACTAGAACTGTTCGCCAATCTCAAATTCGAGCTGTTTTGGGCGGTGTTCGAGTTGTTCGACGAACCCGAACGATTTGCAAAAAATTCGGCTGTTCGAGGTTATGTTCGATAACTGTTCGTGCACCAAAAGCGTGTCCTGCATGTCTGGCGCTATTTAGAGCACCAATCATGCAGGGATTGTCTGCCACTCACTGTAATGCCACAGCCATGGTGGTTGTGGCATTACAGTGATTGCCCAAATCGATGGGAACAGTGCCAACAGTGAAACATGAAAAGCCGGCAATTCAGCAGCGGCATACACCTGTACCCGACAATTTAGAACCGAAAGAATAGAGCTTCACACATAGATTAGATAGATATAAACATGTCAGCCACATATATACGAAGTACAGTGAAAGTGCTGCTTACTGTACTTGTCATTTAGCGTAAAGGATTTATCAAAAAAAATAATAGTGTTTTCATGCACCGTCTCTTTAAAAAAGCCGGCCGGCAATTCAGCAGCGGTACCCGACAATTTAGAATAGAAGGAATAGAGAATCACATATAGATTAGATAGATAGAAACATGTCAGTCACATATATAAGAAGTACAGTGACAGTGTTGATTACTGTACTTGTCATTTAGTGTAAAGGATTTATTCAAAAAAATAATAGTGTTTTCATGCACTGTCTCTTTAAAAAAGCCGGCCGGCAATTCAGCAGCGGTACCGACAATTTATAACAGACAGAATAGAGCATCATACATAGATTAGATAGATAGAAACATGTCAGCCACATATATACGAAGTACAGTGACAGTGTTGCTTACTGTACTTGTCATTTAGTGTAAAGGATTTATTAAAAAATATAATAGTGTTTTCATGCACTGTCTCTTTAAAAAAGCCGGCCGGCAATTCAGCATCGGTACCCGACAATTTATAACAGACAGAATAGAGCTTCACACATAGATTAGATAGATAGAAACATGTCAGTCACATGTATATGAAGTACAGTGATAGTGTTGGTTACTGTACTTGTCATTTAGTATTAAAATAAAGGATTTATTATTAAAAAAATTGGCGTGGGGTTCCCCTTAATTTTATTCTCTAGCGGAGGTTAAGCAGACGGCTGGGGCAGATGTTTGAAGCCTGGGAAGGGGGTAATACCCACGGAGCTTCCCAGGCTACTAATATCAGCCCCCAGCTGAATACATAGCCTTTACTAGCTATTAAAATGGGGGACCCCCCAAAAAAAATGACGTGGGGTCCCCCCTAATTTAATAGCTAGCAAAGGCTAGGCAGACAGCTGGGGGCTGATATTAATAGCCCAGGAAGGGAGCCATGAATATTGGCCCCCTCCCAGGCTAGAAACACCAGCCGTCAGCCGCCCCAGAAATGGCGCATTCATAGGATGCGCCATTTCTGGCACTTAGCCTCGCTCTTCCACGCTGCCCTGGTGCGGTGGCAGGGGGTAATAGGGTTGGGGTTGATGTCAGCTTATAATGCCAGCTGACATCAAGCCCAGGTTAGTAATGGAGAGGCGTCTATAAGACACCCCCATTACTAACCCCATAGTCAAAGTTAAAAAAAACACAAACACCCAGAATAAAGTCCTTTAATTGAAATAAAGACACAATCCTTTATTGTTCTAAATTAAACCATACTTACCGTCACGCCCATTCCAGCTGAAGCCAACGATCTCCTGCAATAAAAGAAAAATAATAAAGCAACCTCATCCTTACCTTTCCATGGTTCCCACGACAGCTTCAGCTCTGCTACATCGAGATGACAGGCTGGACCGCAGCAGAACGCTGCCATCCAGCCTCTCATCCCGCAGACACTGAGAAGCGCAGGCTTGCTTGCGCTGCTCAGCGTCTCTCTGTGACGACATCCAGATGAGTCGAGTTCATGTCCAATGAACTCGGCTCACCTCATGCACGTCACTGACAGCGTGGGAAAATTCTCAAGCTGAAGCGGTGAGTGCAGGAGAATTCTCCCACGCTGTCAGTGACGTGCATAAGGTGAGCTCATGTCCAATGAACTCAGCTCACCTCCTGCACGTCACTGACAGCGTGGGAGAATTCTCCTGCACTCAGCGCTTCAGCGTGAGAATTCTCCCACTGAAGCGCTGAGTGCAGGAGAATTTTCCCACGCTGTCAGTGACGTGCATAAGGTGAGCTCATGTCCAATGAACTCAGCTCACCTCCTGCACGTCACTGACAGCGTGGGAGAATTCTCCTGCACTCAGCGCTTCAGTGTGAGAATTCTCCCACGCTGAAGCGCTGAGTGCAGGAGAATTTTCCCACGCTGTCAGTGACGTGCATGAGGTGAGCCGAGTTCATTGGACATTAACTCGGCTCATCTGGATGCCCTCACAGAGAGACACTGTGGAGCGCAAGCAAGCCTGCGCTTCTCAGTGTCCGCGGGAGGACAGGCTGGATGGCAGCGTTCTGCTGCGGTCCAGCCTGTCATCTCGATGTAGCAGAGCTGAAGCTGTCATGGGAACCATGGAAAGGTAAGGATGATGTTGCTTTATTATTTTTCTTTTATTTCAGGAGATCGTTGGCTTCAGCTGGAATGGGCGTGATGGTAAGTATGGTTTAATTTAGAACAATAAAGAATTGTGTGTTTATTTCAATTAAAGGACTTTTTTCTGGGTGTTGTGTTTTTTTTAAATACTTTACTAGAAATTCATGGTGGTCATGTCTAATATTGGCGTGACCCCATGAATTTCGGGCTTAGGGCCAGCTGATAATGCCAAGCTGGCCCTAACCCCTTTATTACCCAGTGAGCCACCGCATCAGGGCCCTGGATGAGTTGGGTACAGCGCCAGAAGATGGCGCTTCTATGAACGCGCCATTTTCCGGGGTGGCTGCGGACTGCAATTTGCAGCGGGGGTGGCCCAGAAAGCTTGGGCCTCCCTGCGCTGCGGATTCCAGCCCCCAGCTGCCTAGTTGTACCTGGCTGGACACAAAAACAGGGCGAAGCCCCTCGTCAATTTTCTTTAAATTATTTCATGAAATAATTAAGGAAAAAAGGGCTTCCCTATATTGTTGTGTCCGGCCAGGTACAAATAGGCAGCTGGTGGTTGGGGGCAGCCCGTTCCTGCCTGCTGTACCTGGCTGGACACAAATATAGTGCGAAGCCCCACGTCAATTTTTTTTAAATTATTTCATGAATTTCCTGAAATAATTTAAAAAAATTGAAGTGGGGCTTCGCACTATATTTGTGTCCAGCCAGGTACAGCAGGCAGGAACGGGCTGCCCCCATCCACCAGCTGCCTATTTGTACCTGGCCGGACACAACAATATAGGGAAGCCCTTTTTTTCTTAATTATTTCATGAATTTCATGAAATAATTAAAAAAAATTGAAGTGGGGCTTCGCACTATATTTGTGTCCAGCCAGGTACAGCAGGCAGGAACGGGCTGCCCCCAACCACCAGCTGCCTATTTGTACCTGGCTGGACACAACAATATAGGGAAGGCCTTTTTTTCTTAATTATTTCATGAATTTCATGAAATAATTAAAAAAAAAGTACGTGGGCTTCGCCCTATTTTTGTGTCCAGCCAGGTACAACTAGGCAGCTGGGGGCTGGAATCTGCAGCGCAGGGAGGCCCAAGCTTTCTGGGCCCCCCCCCCGCTACAAATTGCAGTCCGCAGCCACCCCGGAAAATGGCGCGTTCATTGAAGCGCCATCTTCTGGCGCTGTACCCAACTCATCCAGGGCCCTGGTGCGGTGGCTCACTGGGTAATAAAGGGGTTAGGGCCAGCTTGGTATTATCAGCTGGCCCCAAGCCCAAAATTCATGGGGTTACGCCAGTATTAGACATGACCGCCATGAATTTCTAGTAAAGTATTTAAAAAAAACACAACACCCAGAATAAAGTCCTTTAATTGAAATAAAGACACAATTCTTTATTGTTCTAAATTAAACCATACTTACCATCACACCCATTCCAGCTGAAGCCAACGATCTCCTGCAATAAAAGAAAAATAATAAACCAACCTCATCCTTACCTTGCCATGGTTCCCACGACAGCTTCAGCTCTGCTACATCGAGATGACTGGCTGGACCGCAGCAGAACGCTGCCATCCAGTCTGTCATCCCGCAGACAAGCGCAGGCATGCTTGCGCTCCTCACTGTCTCGCTGTGACGGCATCCAGATGAGCCGAGGTCATGTCCAATGAACTCGGCTCACCTCATGCACGTCACTGACAGCGTGGGAAAATTCTCACGCTGAAGTGCTGAGTGCAGGAGAATTCTCCCACGCTGTCAGTGATGTGCATGAGGTGAGCTCATGTCCAATGAACTCAGCTCACCTCCTGCACGTCACTGACAGCGTGGGAGAATTCTCCTGCACTCAGCGCTTCAGTGTGAGAATTCTCCCACGCTGAAGCGCTGAGTGCAGGAGAATTTTCCCACGCTGTCAGTGACGTGCATGAGGTGAGCCGAGTTCATTGGACATTAACTCGGCTCATCTGGATGCCCTCACAGAGAGACACTGTGGAGCGCAAGCAAGCCTGCGCTTCTCAGTGTCTGCGGGATGACAGGCTGGATGGCAGCGTTCTGCTGCGGTCCAGCCTGTCATCTCGATGTAGCAGAGCTGAAGCTGTCATGGGAACCATGGAAAGGTAAGGATGATGTTGCTTTATTATTTTTCTTTTATTTCAGGAGATCGTTGGCTTCAGCTGGAATGGGCGTGATGGTAAGTATGGTTTAATTTAGAACAATAAAGAATTGTGTGTTTATTTCAATTAAAGGACTTTTTTCTGGGTGTTGTGTTTTTTTTAAATACTTTACTAGAAATTCATGGTGGTCATGTCTAATATTGGCGTGACCCCATGAATTTCGGGCTTAGGGCCAGCTGATAATGCCAAGCTGGCCCTAACCCCTTTATTACCCAGTGAGCCACCGCATCAGGGCCCTGGATGAGTTGAGTACAGCGTCAGAAGATGGCGCTTCTATGAACGCGCCATTTTCCGGGGTGGCTGCGGACTGCAATTTGCAGCGGGGGTGGCCCAGAAAGCTTGGGCCTCCCTGCGCTGCGGATTCCAGCCCCCAGCTGCCTAGTTGTACCTGGCTGGACACAAAAACAGGGCGAAGCCCCACGTCAATTTTCTTTAAATTATTTCATGAAATAATTAAGAAAAAAAGGGCTTCCCTATATTGTTGTGTCCGGCCAGGTACAAATAGGCAGCTGGTGGTTGGGGGCAGCCCGTCCCTGCCTCCTGTACCTGGCTGGACACAAATATAGTGCGAAGCCCCACGTCAATTTTTTTTAAATTATTTCATGAATTTCCTGAAATAATTTAAAAAAATTGAAGTGGGGCTTCGCACTATATTTGTGTCCAGCCAGGTACAGCAGGCAGGAACGGGCTGCCCCCATCCAGCAGCTGCCTATTTGTACCTGGCCGGACACAACAATATAGGGAAGCCCTTTTTTTCTTAATTATTTCATGAATTTCATGAAATAATTAAAAAAAATTGAAGTGGGGCTTCGCACTATATTTGTGTCCAGCCAGGTACAGCAGGCAGGAACGGGCTGCCCCCATCCACCAGCTGCCTATTTGTACCTGGCCGGACACAACAATATAGGGAAGCCCTTTTTTTCTTAATTATTTCATGAATTTCATGAAATAATTAAAAAAAATTGAAGTGGGGCTTCGCACTATATTTGTGTCCAGCCAGGTACAGCAGGCAGGAACGGGCTGCCCCCAACCACCAGCTGCCTATTTGTACCTGGCCGGACACAACAATATAGGGAAGGCCTTTTTTTCTTAATTATTTCATGAATTTCATGAAATAATTAAAAAAAAAGTACGTGGGGCTTCGCCCTATTTTTGTGTCCAGCCAGGTACAACTAGGCAGCTGGGGGCTGGAATCTGCAGCGCAGGGAGGCCCAAGCTTTCTGGGCCCCCCCCCCGCTACAAATTGCAGTCCGCAGCCACCCCGGAAAATGGCGCGTTCATAGAAGCGCCATCTTCTGGCGCTGTACCCAACTCATCCAGGGCCCTGGTGCGGTGGCTCACTGGGTAATAAAGGGGTTAGGGCCAGCTTGGTATTATCAGCTGGCCCCAAGCCCAAAATTCATGGGGTCACGCCAGTATTAGACATGACCGCCATGAATTTCTAGTAAAGTATTTAAAAAAAACACAACACCCAGAATAAAGTCCTTTAATTGAAATAAAGACACAATTCTTTATTGTTCTAAATTAAACCATACTTACCATCACACCCATTCCAGCTGAAGCCAACGATCTCCTGCAATAAAAGAAAAATAATAAACCAACCTCATCCTTACCTTTCCATGGTTCCCACGACAGCTTCAGCTCTGCTACATCGAGATGACTGGCTGGACCGCAGCAGAACGCTGCCATCCAGTCTGTCATCCCGCAGACACTGAGAAGCGCAGGCATGCTTGCGCTCCTCACTGTCTCGCTGTGACGGCATCCAGATGAGCCGAGGTCATGTCCAATGAACTCGGCTCACCTCATGCACGTCACTGACAGCGTGGGAAAATTCTCACGCTGAAGTGCTGAGTGCAGGAGAATTCTCCCACGCTGTCAGTGATGTGCATGAGGTGAGCTCATGTCCAATGAACTCAGCTCACCTCCTGCACGTCACTGACAGCGTGGGAAAATTCTCCTGCAATCAGCGCTTCAGCGTGAGAATTTTCCCACGCTGTCAGTGACGTGCATGAGGTGAGCCGAGTTCATTGGACATGAACTCGGCTCATCTGGATGTCGTCACAGAGAGACGCTGAGCAGCGCAAGCAAGCCTGCGCTTCTCAGTGTCTGCGGGATGACAGGCTGGATGGCAGCGTTCTGCTGCGGTCCAGCCTGTCATCTCGATGTAGCAGAGCTGAAGCTGTCGTGGGAACCATGGAAAGGTAAGGATGAGGTTGCTTTATTATTTTTCTTTTATTGCAGGAGATCGTTGGCTTCAGCTGGAATGGGCGTGATGGTAAGTATGGTTTAATTTAGAACAATAAAGGATTGTGTCTTTATTTCAATTAAAGGACTTTATTCTGGGTGTTTGTGTTTTTTTTAACTTTGACTATGGGGTTAGTAATGGGGGTGTCTTATAGACGCCTCTCCATTACTAACCTGGGCTTGATGTCAGCTGGCATTATAAGCTGACATCAACCCCAACCCTATTACCCCCTGCCACCGCACCAGGGCAGCGTGGAAGAGCGAGGCTAAGTGCCAGAATTGGCGCATCCTATGAATGCGCCATTTCTGGGGCGGCTGACGGCTGGTGTTTCTAGCCTGGGAGGGGGCCAATATTCATGGCTCCCTTCCTGGGCTATTAATATCAGCCCCCAGCTGTCTGCCTAGCCTTTGCTAGCTATTAAATTAGGGGGGACCCCACGTCATTTTTTTTGGGGGGTCCCCCATTTTAATAGCTAGTAAAGGCTATGTATTCAGCTGGGGGCTGATATTAGTAGCCTGGGAAGCTCCGTGGGTATTACCCCCTTCCCAGGCTTCAAACATCTGCCCCAGCCGTCTGCTTAACCTCCGCTAGAGCCTAAAATTAAGGGGAACCCCACGCCAATTTTTTTAATAATAAATCCTTTATTTTAATACTAAATGACAAGTACAGTAACCAACACTATCACTGTACTTCATATATATGTGACTGACATGTTTCTATCTATCTAATCTATGTGTGATGCTCTATCTTTCTGTTCTAAATTGTCGGGTACCGCTGCTGAATTGCCGGCCGGCTTTTTTAAAGAGACAGTGCATGAAAACACTATTATTTTTTTAAATAAATCCTTTACACTAAATGACAAGTACAGTAAGCAACACTATCACTGTACTTATTATATATGTGACTGACATGTTTCTATCTATCTAATCTATGTGTGAAGCTCTATTCTTTCTGTTCTAAATTGTCGGGTACAGATGCTGAATTGCCGGCCGGCTTTTTTAAAGAGACAGTGCATGAAAACACTAATATTTTTTTTAATAAATCCTTTACACTAAATGACAAGTGCAGTAACCAACACTGTCACTGTGCTTCTTATTTGTGTGACTGACATGTTTCTATCTATCTAATCTATGTGTGATGCTCTATTCCTTCTTGTCTAAATTGTCGGGTACCGGTGTATGCCGCTGCTGAATTTGCCGGCCGGCTTTTTTAAAGAGAGTGTCTTCTGAGCAGTTTGTCAGCTTTTGGACACCTTTGCAGGTGTTTTCTATGTGTTTCTATGTGTTTTTGTTTGCCTGCCATTGGTTTTAACGGTGTTCGACGGTGTTCTAAGGTGTTCGACGAACAGTTCGACGAACAGTTCCTCGAACATCCCGGTGTTCGACGAACCGAACCGAACCCGAACACTACGGGGGTGGCTCAACACTACTCCTGAGTTGCCTGGGGGTTGACTGAGCCCCTCGCCTGGTGGACGCAGCACGGCTTGGGCGGTCATTGCCTGTACAGAAGTGACCCGGAGCATATGAACTGTGAGTAAAAGGCATTGGACTGCAGTACATTGTTTGTGTGTTCCTTGCTCCTCCAGCACTAACGGTACCGGGACTCTCATCACCATCACCCCCACCATCCTCTACACTGCCCTGGGGCTGCACTCTTCCCGTGGGGAGTAACATCATCAGCCTCAGCGGTCTGCCTTGCAGCGGCGGTTCATAATAGCCGCAATCCACGGGTGGCATAGTCAGACTTTACCTGCAGCACATCATAGACTACCACTGGTCTGACCACCCCGAGCCACGGGACCGGGTCGCCACTACTACTCCCAGCATTGCCCTGAAGACCGGTCCCGAGTGCCCCATGGACCAGGGGGCGAGTCACATACATTATTTGGAAACCTCAAACCTCTTAGCCACTTCATGTGAGCATAATTAAACTATGCGTTTTAAATTTAATTTTAAGGAAAAATTTGCAGAACTTGGCAACTTCGTATTTCAAAAGGTTCCCTCATTTCTACTATTGTGTTTTATCCCATTCTCTTTATATTGTTTGCATTTATGGGCATAGAACCCTCTCTTTTGTTTCATTGCGTGGCCATTTGTAATGGTTACTTATCATTTTACTTGTTTGTTACTTCCATTTGTGTAAAAAGCTGCAGAATAGTTTGGCTCTCTATAAACGTTATTATATTATTTTTATAAAATAGAGAAAAAGCCCTAAAGGAGTATACAGTTACTGTAAAGCATAGGTTTAGATACTTTTTTTTTCTTTTTTTTAAACATGCACCCCAAACTTTATGGCTCAATGTGGTGTTAATAGAGCCTACTATGTTCCCGTTAGAACTTTACTGACAACATTTTCATCCTGACAAAATCAATCAGCCTTACAAGCAAATTCCATATTATAACATAATAACGGGCATACAGAGGCTTGCGAAAGTATTCAACCCCTTGACTTTTTGCCTGTTTTGTTACATTACAACCTGTTTAAATATTTTTGTAATCCGATTTGTGTGTGATGCATCAAGAATAAATAGTCTCAGTTGGTGAAGTGAAGGGAGAAAAATATAAGCATAAATTTAATTTATGGGATCAAAAAACTAAAAATTGGCATGTACATATGTCGGGACAAGGAGGGCATTAATCAGAGAAGCAGAGACTGGAGTATCTGTCCATACGACCACAATAAGCCGTACACTTCATAGAGGTGGTCTTTTTGGAAGAGTGGGCAGAAAAAAGCCTTTACTTACACACAAAAATTGTAAGGCTTGTTTTAAATTTGCAAAAAGACATGTGGGACATTACCCATATGTATGTAGGAAGGTTCTGTGGTCAGATGAGACCAAAATTAAACTTTTTGGCTACCAAGGTAAGCGCAATATATCTGGCGCCAAACCAACACAGCTCATCACCCCAAGAAAACCATCCCCACAGTGAAACTGTCATGATTCCACCTTTCTGTGTGTCTGGATGCAGGAAACTAGAGTCTGCCATTCAATCTAGAGCAGGGGCATGCAGAGCTGTCAGTATTTGATGGATAGCTCAGCTGCCGAATTGGATGCTGGTGTGTGCTGAGCTGTCAGTGTCTTGATTGACAGTTTAACCGTTCAATCGGAGTTGGAGTATTGCTTGAGCTTCGTCCATTTGTCTCCTGTTCAGATAATTACATGGCTATTTAGCCAGCTCTCTGCCTCCGACTTGTGCCAATTGTAGCTTCTTGCTCACTGGTGTATGTTTGCCTTGTTGCTCTGTGCTCTGATCTACTGCTCCTGATCTTGGACCTCGTTTTGACCATTTGTTTGCTTCGACCCTTTGCTTTATCCGCTGTCTTCCTGGTACTATGAACCCTGGACCATGACCTAACAATTATTTTGTATCACCCCTCTGTCTTTGATGTACTCTCCTGGCTTCTGACCTCGGACCTTTTGATTACCCAGCCTCTTGGCTTGGTCGTGAGTAGAGTAGCGTCACAGAAACATGTTGGTGGCAGCATCATGGGCAGCATCATGCTGTGGGAATGTTTTTCTGCAACAAGGAAAGGGAAAATGGTCCAAGTCAAGAGGAAGATGAATGGTGCCAAATACAGGGATATTCTTGAGCAAAACCTACTTCAGTCTGTTAGTGATTTGAGACTGGGATGGAGGTTCACCTTCCAACATGACAATGACCCAAAGCAACACTCGAGTGGTTTAGGGGAAATGTGTAAATGTTCTGGAGTGGCCTAGTCAAAGCCCCCAGACCTTAATCCAATTGAGAATCTGTGGTCAGAATTGAAGATTGATGTTCACCAGGGGAAACTATCAAACCTGAAGGATCTGGAGCAGTTTCGCCTTGAGGAAAGGACAATAATACTAGTGGCAAAATGTTGAAAGCGCATAAAGACATATCCAAAGCAACTTGCTGCTCTAATTTCCACAAAAGGAGGTTCTACAATGTACTGAATTTAGGGTTGTGAATAGTTATGCACACTGAAGTTTACAGTTATTTTCTCCTAGTTGTTGTTTGCTTCACAAAAAAAAGAAAACCAAAGATTCACAGTTGTAGGCATGTTCTTACATGAACTGATGAAAACTTTAAAAAAAACAGTGAAATTCCAGGTTGTGAAATAGCAAAAAAAAAAAATGCCTTGGTTGTGAATACTTTTGCAAGCCTCTGTATGTCAGTCAAGATCTCCTTCTGCTTTGAGTTATACAAAATCTTTTTGGTAATGTTTCTCCTTGTGGAGAGTGACAAACGAAGCCTGGCATGTCAGAGTGAGGAGACTTTTAAGCCATGCATGCTTCTCTGGGAAATTAAATATGCAAATTGTCTCTCTACAGAGAGGAAGAGGACTAGAACTTTTTGCCTCCTATTGGAAGCAGTGATCATAAAGGTCAATAGCAGGGTTCGTTAAAGCACCACTCCAGCATTTGTTTTGTACCCCTGGAGTGGCGCTTTAAATGTTGGCCCCTTCTCCCTGGTCATATACTCACCCTTTGGCGTCTTCTCCATTTTTTGCCATTGTTCCTGTCCTGCGGCGCCATTTTTTGACAGTAAAGAGTCCATATTGACTTTTATGATAGGTGCTTCCAATAGGTGGTGCTGGAGTTCTAGTCCTTTTCATCTCTGAAGAGACAATTTGCATACAAAATCTTTTTAGAGCATCATTTTTTATTCCTATTTCAAACAAAGAAGTTTTATGCAACCAATTTTATTTGCTGATTTTACAACCTCCCCTTGATTAGATAATTATACTTCAGTTGCTACATACAACTTCTTCTGTAGTTTATAAACTTATGCATCCATAAATTTATAAGACTAGATGATACAGTACAGAAAACACTCTGAAGTACCAAAACCGCATTCTATAAATAATACAAGAGAAGAAATCATTTGTCTCACTGTAAACATGTTACGATATCAAGGTTCATCATGTCACAGGAGGAACTGATTGAATATTCCACCAGTAATTGACTTTCTATTTGGCTATATATTTGAAAGACTGAAACTGTTCTAGTAAATAGCTTTATGAAATGGGAACAGAAATAATGACTCAATAGACATCATAGAAAAATGAAATTACACTCAGATATCTATCTATTAAGAGATAAGTGCTTGTTGCTTTTTTTATTTATACACATTTGTTTAGAAGCTGAAACTAAATAATGATTCCAATCATATAAACTTTTAATATTCAAAATTAAAAATAACTGTCTGCTACCAATTATGACCACACGAAAACTGTTCATACATTAAACTGATACATAAATATTTAGTAAAATAGACTTACTATGTAATTAACCACTTCTCGACATGGTGATTCTCCATTTTTGCATTTCTTTTTTTCTTTCTCTTCTTCCTAGAGCCATTATACTTTTATTTTTCCATCTATTTAACTGTTCAAGGGCTTGTTTTTGTTGTTGGATGAATTGTCCTTTTTAACCCCTTTACCCCCGAGGGTGGTTTGCACGTTAATGACCAGGCCAATTTTTACAATTCTGACCACTGTCACTTTATGAGGTAATTACTCTGGAACGCTTCAACGGTTCCCGCTGATTCTGAGATTGTTTTTTTCGTGACATATTGTACTTCATGATAGTGGTAAAATTTCTTCGATATCACTTGCATTTAATTGTGAAAAAATTGGAAATTTGGCAAAAATTTTGAAAATGTAGCAATTTTCAAAATTTTCATTTTGATGCCCTTAAATCAGAGAGATATGTCACACAAAATAGTTAATAAATAACATTTCCCACATGTCTACTTTACATCCGCACAATTTTGGAACAAAAATTTTTTTTTAGTTAAAAGTTGACCAGCGATTTCTCATTTTAACAACAAAATTTACCAAAAAGTGACACCATTCTAAAAACTGCACCCCTCAAGGTGCTCAAAACCACATTCAAGAAGTTTATTAACCCTTCAGGTGCTTCACAGGAATTTTTGGAATGTGGAA
This sequence comes from Phyllobates terribilis, assembly GCF_046119375.1. Classification (NCBI taxonomy): domain Eukaryota; kingdom Metazoa; phylum Chordata; class Amphibia; order Anura; family Dendrobatidae; genus Phyllobates; species Phyllobates terribilis. The sequence continues at coordinate 143,564,332 of NW_027362772.1, forward strand.
GAAAAAAATGAACGTTTAACTTTTTTCACAAAAATGTTATTTTAGACCCAAATTTTCTTATTTTCGCAGGGGTAACAGGAAAAAATGGACCCCAAAATTTATTGTGCAATTTCCCCTGAGCACGCAGATACCCCATATGTGACGAAAAACTACTGTTTGGGAGCACGACAGGGTTTGGAAGGGAAGGAGCGCCATTTGACTTTTTGAATGTAAAATTTGCTTGAATAATTAGCGGACACCATGTTGCATTTGGGGAGCCCCTGATGTGCCTAAACAGTGGAAACAGTAGAAACCCCCCACAAGTGAGCCCATTTAGGAAACTAGACCCCTTAGGGAACTTATCTAGATGTGTGATGAGCACCTTGAACCCCCAGGTGCTTCACAGAAGATTATAACATTGAGCCGTAAAAATAAAATTTTCACATTTTTCCAGCAAAAATATTTTTCAGCCCCCAATTTTGCATTTTCATAAGGGTAACAGGAGAAATTGCACTATTCAATTTGTTGTGCAATTTCTCCTGAGTAAGCTGATACCCCATATGTGTGGGAAAACCACTGTTTGGGCACACGGCAGGGTTTGGAAGAGAAGGAGCGCCATTTGACTTTTTGAATGTAAAATTTGCTTGAATAATTAGCAGATGCCATGTTGCATTTGGGGAGCCCCTGATGTGCCTAAACAGTGGAAATCCCCCCACAAGAGACACCATTTTGGAAACTAGACCCATTAAGGAACTTATCTAGATGCGTGGTATGCACCTTGAACCCCCAGGTGCTTCACAGAAGTTTATAACATTGAGCCGTAAAAATAAAATTTTCACATTTTTCCAACAAAAATGTTTTTCAGCCCCCAATTTTGCATTTTCATAAGGGTAACAGGAGAAATTGCACCATGCAATTTGTTGTGCAATTTCTCCTGAGTAAGCCGATACCCCATATGTGTGGGAAAACCACTGTTTGGACGCACGGCAGAGTTCGGAAGGGTAGGAGCGCCATATGACTTTTTGAATGTAAAATTTGCTTGAATAATTAGCGGATGCCATGTTGCGTTTGGAGAGCCCCTCATGTGCCTAAACAGTGGAAACCCCCCACAAGTGACCCCATTTTGGAAACTAAACCCCTTAGGGAACTTATCTAGATGTGTGGTGTGCACCCCGAGCCCACAGGTGCTTCACAGAAGTTTATAACATTGTACTGTAAAAATAACATTTTCACATTTTTTCAATAAAAATGTTTTTCAGCCCCCAATCTTGCATTTTCACAAGGGTAACAGGTTGCGTTTGGGGAGTCCCAGATGTGCCTAAATAGTGGAAACCACCCCACCCTCCCCCCAGTGACTCCATTTTGGAAGCTACACCCCTCCAGGATTTTATCAATGGGTATAGTGAAAATTTTGAACTCAGAGGTATGACACAGAATTTGATAATATTAGGTCATCATATTGAATAAGTTGTCATTAGTCTTGAGTGCAAGTGCTCGCTATTTGAGTTTGAATCAGGTACTAGGGTATGCACCAAGTATCGCGGATGCTCAAGTAACATGCTCGAGTCCCTGCCCCGCATGTTTTTTTATTAGACACCCAAAAAAAAACATGCGAGGATTGCCTGCCATGCACAGCTGCAAAACATTTGGGGAGGAGACTCGAGCATGTCACTCGAGCACCCGCCATACTCGGTGCATACCCAAGCACCTGATGCAAACTCAAGTAGCGAGTACTTGCGCTCACTAGTCGCCATATCGTCGTCATTTTTTTTTTCTTTACTTCTGAAAAAATCCCAACCCCAACCCGAACCTTAGCCCAACCCTAACCTTAGCCTAATCCTAGCCTAACCCTAACCCTAGCCCAACCCTACCCCAACCCTAACCCCAACCCTAACCCCAACCCTAGCCCAACCCTAACCCTAGCCCAACGTTAACCCAAACCCTAGCACAACACTAGCACAACCCTAACCCTAGCACAACCCTAAACCTAGCACAACCCTAACCCTGAAGGTTATTTTTTACGCCTTTCCTCGTGTGGTATAAGTGATTAGACGACATTATTCTTCGGGTCGGTGCAATTACAGCGATGCCTGATTCATATCGGGGTTTTATGATTGACAGCTGTCACACACTAAAAGACGCATTTTTTTGCAAAGACTAGTTTTTGCATCGCCATATTTTGAGAGCTATAATTTTTCCATATTTCGGCCGACAGAGTCATGTGACAGCTTGTTTTTTGCAGGACAAGTTGACGTTTTTATCGGTATCATTTTCGGGCAAATTACATTTTTTGGATCGCTTTCTATTCGGATTTTTGGAAGGCAGAATAAACAAAAGCCAACAATTCAGGAATTGTTTTCTTGTTTTTTGTTTTATGCCGTTCTGCGTGTGGTAAAATTGATAAAGTAGCTTTATTCTTTGGGACAGTACGTTTACAGCGGTACTGCATTTTTTTTTTTATATATATTTTGGCGCGTTTACAGAATAAAAACTATTTTATAGAAAAAATAATTGTTTTTGCATCGCTTTATTCTGAGAGCTATAACTTTTTTATTTTTCTGTTGTTGGAGCTGTATTGTGGCTTGTTTTTTGCGGGACAAGATGATATTTTCAGCGGTACCATTTTTATTTACATTCGTCTTTTTGATCGCGTTTTATTGCATTTTTTGTTTGGCAGTATGATGATAAAACATCGTTTTATGTGTCGTTTTTTTGTTAACTAGTGGGACAGTTTTATAGGTCAGGTCGTTTTGGACGCGGTGATACCAAATATGTGTACTTTTATTGTTTTTGGGTTTTTTTCATAAGATTATTTATTTATGGGTACAATATATATATTTTTATTTATTATTATTTTTTTCATTTTTTTTTAAATATTTTTACAATTTTTTTTTTTTTTTTTCACTTTTTGACATTTTTATTACTTGTTCACATTGTCCCACTATGGGACTTTCACTTTTTGCAGCCTGATCGCCTGCATGGCATAAAGAGCAGCAGCTCCCTATGCCATGCAGCCTGTCAGCGCTGCACAGGGAGAAGTTACTTTAGTCATGCACTGCATGCATGACCAAAGCAACTTCCTGCCTCCTGGTGACCCGGATGTTGTCATGATGACGTCGGGTCACCATGGCAACATCTGGGACCGGATTCAGACGCCGATGGACGCCGGCAGAGAAGGTAAATATCGCGCTTACCTCCTCTTGCCACCGGAATGCTGCGATCGATTTTGATCACAGCATTTCGGGGGTTAATGTGCCGGGAGCGGTGCAGGACCGCTCCCTGCACATAGCACAGGCTGTCAGCTGTAACAATCAGCTGATACCCAGCGGCGATCTTGCCCGCACTGCTTGTGTGCGGGCGAAATCGCCAGGGCGTATTAATATGTATCAGGACCATAAGGCCCAGAACACAGATACGTACTAATATGCCCTGGGTCAGAAAGGGGTTAATGACACTATCCATTTTATCATGTGATATACTGGAAAGGGGGAATTGCAAGGAAAAGTGCAACTACTAGTGATGGGTCAGCACTAAAATCCTCGGGTGCTCGACGCTCAGGTCGAGCACATTGGAATACTCGGGTGCTCGACCTGAGCAACGAGCCCAATGTAAGTCTATGGGAAACTCGAGCATTTTTCCGGCTGCTCCCCCCGGCGGTCTGCAGAGGGCCTAAAAATTGCCCAAATCAATGGGGACAGTGCTCAAATGACATGGGGACAGCATGGGGAAGACCCCTGGAAGCATTTCTGACTCCCAAGTCACTTCTGTCAACAACGTTGTCAGAGGTATTATGCCACTTTTACGGACTCACAATAAAAAATACAAAAACAAAACCAAAATGGATTTTCCTGGGAAATATGCTAAGGAACATCCTTTCCAGGGTAATGACTTGTATATAAAGCAAAATAAATAACCAAAAACAAAAATAATCCTCCACACCTTGGGCTATGATCACACGTAGCGTTTTTGATGCGTTTTTGCACTTTTGCATTGCTTTCAACCGTGACAAATGCATTCACCAGGAGATGTAATTTTAACATTTTACAACCCTATCTGGCCATGTGGTGTGTGAGACATAATCAGACACATCCTGTTTCATTTATGAAGGAGGGACTCTGAAAGTCACAAAGCCTATTTTTATAGGGCCATCAGGCGGCCTTTACTATTCTTAAAGGGCCAGCAGTCGTCCCTCATTATTCTTAGAGAGCCATCAGCCGGCTATGTTTATTGTTACCATTACTAAAGAGTGGGTCTCCTATACTGTTATTGCGTATGCAGTGAGTGGCAGGGCTGTCCAAAATTTGGACGCACCCCAATACCCCTTTGAAGAGACTTAGAGGAGGGCCTCCTGAAAACAATGTTCCCATTATTAGGAAGTGGGTCTCCCATTGTGCTTGCTTATGCAGTGAATGCAAGGGTTGCCAAAAATTTGGAGGCACTCCAATGCCCCTTGGAAGAGACGTAGAGGGCCTCATGAGAAAATGTTCTCATTATTAGGAAGTGGGTCTCCCATTGTGTTTGCCTATGCTGTGAATGCAAGGGCTGCCAAAAATTGGGAGGCACTCCAATGCCCCTTTGAAGAGACTTAGAGGAGGGCTTCCTGAAAACAATGTTCCCATTATTAGGAAGTGGGTATCCCATTGTGTTTGCCTATGCAATGAATGCAAGGGTTGCCAAAAATTTGGAGGCACTCCAATGCCCCTTGGAAGAGACGTAGAGGAGGGCCTCCTGAAAAAAAATGTTCCCATTATTAGAAAGTGGGTCTCCCATTGTGTTTGCCTATGCAGTGAATGCAAGGGCTGCCAAAAATTGGGAGGCACTCCAATGCCCCTTGGAAGAGACATGAAGGAGGGCCTCATAAAAAATGTTCCCATTAGAAAGGAGCAGGTCTCCTATACTTGTAATGCCCATGCACTAAGTGTATGGGCTGACAAACACTTACGCCTGGGGTATACATAAACATATTGTATACATTTTTTTTTACGGGCATCATAAAAACCCTTTAAAAAAATTATGTGGGTGTTGCATCACTGACCACGGTCACCCTGGTGATATGGTGGTGAAGGATAAGGATGAGGAGAAGGAGGAGGACAAGAGCAAATAGCCAAAATCAGGAAGTGTATACCCATGTGAGGGTGTGAAGAGGTGCATGGGTATACACCTCCCAAAAAAAGACACTGGATTTAAGTTAATGTTACGCTGCTATCATTCGGTGGTGTTGAGAAGTCTGGCCCAATCCAGCCCTTGTTCATTTTTATAAGAGTCAGCCTGTCAGCATTTTCAGTTCACAGGCGGATACGCTTATCAGTTATAATTCCACCAGCGGCACTAAAAACTGATAAAACGCTGGCGGCAGAGCAGGCCAGGACCTCCAAGGCATAGAGAGACAGTTTATTCCATGTATCCAGCTTGGATATCTAATAATTATAAGGCACAGAGGAATCACGGAGGACGTTGGTATGGTCGGCAAGGTACTCCCTCAGCATCTTCCCAAACTTTGCACTCCTTGTGAGAGTACCCAGCGCCTCAGGGCCTGTGCGATGGGAGGGGCTGAGAAAATTCTCCCAGAACTTTGACAGTGTTCCCCTGCCTCTGCTGGATTGAAGTTGTGTCTCTCTCGCCTGTACTCCTTGGTTGTCCAACGAGCTGTGACCTCTGCCACCAGCGTTTTCAGATGGGAATTTTTTTAATAGTTCCGCAACAAGGACCTTCTGCTACTGCCCCATTTTTGTAGACCTGTCCGCCTCAGGAATAAGAGATATAAAGTTCTCCTTGTAGCGTGGGTCTAGAAGTGTCACCAACCAGTAATGACTGTCACCCAAAATTTTGAGAACGCGAGGGTCATGGGAAAGACAGCGTAGCATAAACTCAGCCTTGCGTGCCAGACTGCTAACAGGCAAGACTTCCGTGTCCTCACCAAGAGGATGACTGACCTCCTCTCTGTCCTCTAGCCATCCAACAGACGGTTTGACAGTTGTGCAGGTAGTACAGTCTATAGCACATGAAACTAGCTCCTGTTCTTCCTCCTCCTCTTCATCATTGTCACCTAATCCACATTGGGATGAGATGAGGCTGGGCTGTGTGTAATCACCCTGTATGCTTCCTTGCTCCATCTCATCAAGCTCCGCCTCTAATGCATCCTCTTTGATTGTGAGCAGAGAGTATTTCAGAAGCCGCTCACCATCTTGGTGGAGTCCTCAAAGTTTTTGAGGATGGTACATATATCTGACATCAATGTCCACTCCTGAGGTCTTAGGTGTGGAGTCTGAACTGAATATCGACAGCTTTGTTGAAGCTGGTACTCAACAACTGCCCTCTTCTGCTCACAAATGCTTCCCAACATCTGCAGTGTAGAGTTCCAAAGCATGGGGACTTCACACACCAGTCTGTGAGCCGGATCTGCAAACGCTGCTGAAACATGGTAAGGGCGGCGGAAGCTGTTGGTGACTTTCTTAAAATGGGCACACAGATGGCCTACTTTAACAAGCAGATCCGGCAGCCCCGGGTAGGATTTGAGAAACCACTGAACAACGAGGTTAAGCACATGGGCCAGGCATGGTACGTGTGTGAGCTCGCCTAGCTTCAGAGCCGCCAACAGGTTCCGGCCATTGTTACACACGACCATGCCTGGCTGTAGGTTCAGCGGTGTGAGCCAAAGATCTGCCTGCTCTTTCAGAGCTGTCCACAACTTTTCAGCATTGTGCGGTTTGTCACCTAAGCATATTAGCTTCAGCACTGTTGCCGCTTGGCCGAGGCAGTGCTGCAGTGCTTCCAGCTTGTGACTGATGTGGTCATTTTAGGAGATGGAGGCTGAAGAGGAGAAGGAGGCTGAGGAGGATGAGGTGCCGGAGCTGTAGACCGTGGGGGCAACCCTGATTGACCTAGGGCCCGCAATCCTTGGCGTCGGGAGGACGCGTTCCGTCACAAGGTCCGACTGAGTCCCGGCTTCCACTATGTTAACCCAGTGTGCCGTCAGCGAGATGTACCGTCCATGTCCACAAGCACTTCTCCACGTGTCCGTGGTTAGGTGGACTTTCCTGGTAACTGCGTTATTGAGGGCATGGCTAATGTTTTGGGACACGTGCTTGTGTAATGCGGGGACAGCACACCAAGAGAAATAGTGGCGGCTGGGACGGCTGCCACCATCAGGTTGAGGAATGCTTCCATCTCCACGAGCCTAAAAGGCAACATTTCGAGTGCAAGCAGTTGTGAAATGTGGGAATTTAGCAGTGTGGCCTGTGGGGCGTTGGCTGCGTATTTGCGCCTGCATTCCAAGGACTGGGGTAAGGACAACTGAACGCTGTGTTGGGACAAGGACGTGGACGTGCTTCCTGATGCTGCTACTTGAGAGTGTGAAACGACAGGTGCAAGGCAGGAGGCATCTTCGCATGCACCATGGACAGGGGATTGGCTTGCATGCACAACAGCGGAAGAAGCAGTAGTGCCAACCGCAGACACTGTTCCTGGACCCTGGGGTTCGGCCCACAAAGTCAGGTGCTTTGCTGCCATGTGCCTGATCATGCTGGTGGTGGTCAGGCTGGTCGTTTTGCCACCGCTGCTGATGCTGGCCTGGCAGGTGGTGCAAATGGCCTTTTTGGGGTTATCGACAGAGTCATTAAAAAACAACCAGACTCGGGAAGACCTAACAGTTTTACTGGCAACTTCCTTCATGTTGGTGTTACGGGGAACGGTTGCCCGCCTTCTGTCTGCAGCCACCACACTTCTTCTTCCTGCCTGTTTGGGTGCTCTGCCTCCCTCTCGCTGTGTGCTGCTGTCCTTGCTCTGCATGTCCTCCTGCCAGGTTGGGTCAATTACTATATCATCCACCACCTCGTCTTACACTTCCGCACCCTGGCTCCTGACTTTCTGGCAATTGTGTCTCATCATCGTCCACCTCTTGTGACACTTTCCCACCATCTCCTTCATGTGACCGTGGCTGCTCAAATATTTGGGCATCGCTATATGTAATCTCCTCTTGCCCCGCTACAAGTGGATCGGGCGAGAGGCCCAAATCTATAAATGGAAAAGTGAACAGCTCTTCGGAGTGTCCAAGTGTGGGATCAGTTGTCTCCGGGCACTCAGCATGGTGGGAGGAAGGAGGATCACGGTGAGGAATATGCAGTCCAGACTCACGGCTACTGAGACTTGACCATGTGGAAGACAGGGTGGTGGTGGTGGCAAAGTGACTGGAAGCATTACCCGCTATACAACCAACAACCTTTTGACACTGCTCTGGGTTCAATAGTGGTGTGCTGCGGTCCCCTAGGAATTGGGTCAGGAAGGTCGGGCGAGAAGATGTGGGTGTTTGTTGTGGCCCAGGCCTATTCGGAAACCTCTTGTGGAAAGCTTTAACAAGCCTAAGAGCAGAGATATCATCCGTCCTTACCCAGGAGTTGTCTTTGGGACCGAAACCCTTCCAGGAGACAAGAAACTGTAATCTCCCTCTATGCCATCTAGAATTCAAGATACGAGAAATTTTATATTCGCCGTCTTCCACCACAGGAGGAACTGTGACAGTGGCATCCCTACCTGACACATCAGCCTTTTTCAACAAGGAAACATGAAACACAGGATTAATCTTCCAGGAAGTAGGGACATCCAACCTAACAGCAGACAGGTTAACAACCTGAAGCACTTTAAATGGACCCACAAACTTAGGACCCAGTTTTTTAGAGGGAATCCTCAACCGCAGGTTCTTTAAGGACAACCGAACCATGTCACCCACAGTAAACAAAACCTCCTTACGCTTCCTGTCAAAATACTTCTTGGACTTCTTGTTAGCCTCTTGAAGGTTGCAACGTACATTAGTCCAAACACTCCAAATCATCGTAAAAATTCTCCTCCTCTGGCACCGCCGACCCCAATTTGGAGAATGAACCAAAAGACGGATGTCTCCCAGTACAACAAAAAAAGGAGAACACCCAGCAGAGGAGGGTGTATGATTGTTAAGAGCAAATTCCGCGAGAGGCCGAAACTCAGACCACACCTCTTGATTGTCCGCCACAAAACAACGCAAAAACTGTTCAGCATCTTGGATCTTTCTTTCAGTCTGTCCATTAGACTCAGGATGATACCCAGACGAAAATGACAAATGGACTCCCAACCTGTCACAAAAAGCATGCCAAAAGCGAGCCACAAACTGAGGTTCTCTATCAGAAACAATATCTGTTGGAACGCCATGGAGCTTGACAATCTCCTTAACAAACGCCTTAGCGAGTGTCTTGGCGCAGGGCAACTTAATGAATGGAACCAAATGACACATCTTACTAAAACGGTCCACGACCACCCAGATGACACTAAAACCCTCGGACACAGGAATATCAGTAATAAAATCCATTGTGAGATGCGTCCAAGGTGCACTAGGAACCTCCAGAGGGCAAAGCAACCCCGCAGCAGGAGTATGTGAAGCCTTTCACCTAGCACACACAGTAAATTGACGCACCCACTTCATGACTTCCTTCTGCCATCCAGGCCACCAAAAACTGCGACTGATAAGTCTCTTAGTCTCCAAAATTCCTGGATGACCTGCCAACCGAGACTCATGACACTCCACAAACAAATCTCTCCTAAAGGCTCTAGGCACGAACAACCTCCCATGGGGAGTGTTAGATGGAGCCTCATCTTGAGCTTTCAGAATCTCATTCTCCAAAACGGAGTCCAATGCCGCCACCACAATTCCTTTCTGTAAAATGCTCTCCTCCTCCTCAGCACCGACCGTAGGAGAGAAGCTTCGAGACAAAGCATCGGCTTTAACATCCTTAGTACCAGGGATATACATAACAGAAAAATGAAACCGAGAAAAAAAAAGTGCCCACCTAGCTTGACGGGCATTCAAGCGCTGGGCAGCATCCAGATAGATCAAATTCTTATGATCTGTGAACACCTGAATAGGAAATCTAGTGCCTTCCAAAAAATGATGCCAATGTTCAAACGCGAGTTTAATAGCCAGCAACTCCCAATTTCCAACATCATAATTCAGTTTGGTTTCCGAAAATTTTTTCGAAAAGAGGCACAAGGATGTACTCCATCCTTGTTCTCCTGAGACAAAACTGCTCCGACCCCCAACGATGAAGCATCGACCTCGACCAAAAAAGGCTTGGACTCATCAGGCTGCATAAGAATAGGGGCAGAACTGAACCTCTCTTTGAGATACTCAAACGCTTCAATGGCCTCAGTAGTCCACTGGACCGTATTCGCACCTTTCCTGGTGAGATTGGTCAGAGGCTTAACAATTACAGAAAAATTCTCAATGAATTTCCTGTAATAATTGGCAAAATCCAAAAATCTCTGTATAGATTTCAAACCAATAGGCCTAGGTCATTCCTGCATAGCCTGAACCTTCACCGGGTCCATCTCAAAGCCCTCGCTGGAGACAATGTAGCCCAAAAAACAAATTTTCTGCACAGCGAACTCACATTTCTCCAGCTTAGCAAAGAGTGAATTATCACTCAATAACTGCCAAACTTCACGTACACTCTGCCAATGGGACTCTAGATCTGGTGAATAAATCAAAATGTCATTCAAATACACAACCACATTCTTACCAATCAAAGGTCTCAGGATGTCATTAATAAGGTTCTGAAAAAATGCAGGTGCATTGGTAAGACCAAAAGGCATCACCAGATTCTCAAAATGACCTATCGGAGTGTTAAAAGCAGTTTCCATTCATCACCCTCCTTCACTCGTAACAAATTGTATGCCCCCCGGAGATCAATTTTAGAGAACCACTTGGCCCCCACCAACTGGTCAAACAAGTCAGGAATTAACTGCAATGGGTAGGAATTGCATACGGTAATCTTATTAATTTCACAAAAATCCAGACATGGACGTAAACCCCTGTCCTTTTTTTTAACAAAGAAAAATCCAACTGCCACAGGCGACTCAGAAGGTCTAATGTGACCAGCAGCCAGGCTAGTCTGTATGTACTCCTCAAAGGCCTTTCTTTCAGGGATAGTCTGATTAAACAAGCGACTCTTGGGAAGAGTGGCTCCCGGAACAAACTCAATGGCGCAATCATAATCCCTATGAGGAGGTAAAACTTGAGACTCCTCCTCTGAAAAAACCCTCCAAAAATCTTGAATAGGTACAGGTAATTTCCCTTTTTCCACGCCCGCAATGCGACCATTACAACATTTATCATAGCACTTCGGACTGCAAGACTTAATCACATTAGTAGACCAGTCCAGCAAAGGATTGTGCAGTTTTAACATAGGCAAACCTAAAACGACCAGATAGGGTAAATTATCTAATACAACCAAATCCAAAATTTCTTGGTGAACTCCATTGATAGTGAGGGGAAATGCAGCAACATTGTGAGTAATACATTTCAATGGATTGTTATCAATTGCAATCACAGAAATAGGTGATGACAAAGGTTTGGATTTCAATTTAAGGTTTTTCAAAAACCCTTTATCAATCACAGTAAGTGTTGAACCACAATCCACAAATACCTGAAATTCAATCAAATTTTCCTGCAAAGTAGTACTCCCTGAAAGAAATACTCCTGCAGAGCGTAAACGAGATATACGGGCGTAACTGACCTTTTTTTTTTCTTCACTTAAACGAAGCTCACAATAATTAATCAAATGGTCAGCTTTACCACAACTCGGCGAACCTCCGGTCTCTTTCATGAGAGGGGAGCAACTTCGCCCCAACCTCCATCGGTTCTCCGCAGTCGGAGCAGATTTTCTGGGGACTAGGAGCTGGCATTACAGGAGTCTTTACCTCATTCTGTCTAAATCTCAGTCTCCTATCCACACGAACAGCTAATTGCATGGCATCCTGCAGAGTCTCAGGTGCGGGGAATGCAATTAGCAAATCCTTAACCCTTTCACTCAGACCAGCAAGAAATAGACATTTCAGAGCAAGATCATTCCATCTTACTTCCGAGGCCCATCTTCTGAAGTGTGTGCAATAATTTTCAACATCACCTGACCCCTGATTCAAACGCCTGAGTTCTGCCTCAGCAGATGAGACTCGATCAGGATCATCATATAATAGCCCCATAGCAGAAAAAAATTCTTCTACATACCTTAAACATGGATCATTAGGTTGGAGAGAAAAGGCCCACCCCTGTGGTTCTTTGCGCAAAAGTGACATAATAAAACCAATGCACTATGATTCATTCCCAGAGGACCTTGGTCTCAAACGAAAATATAACAAACAAGCATTTTTAATGGAAAAAAAATCTTGCTGTTTACCATAAAAAACATCAGGCAGTCCTTCCTTGGGTTCCACAAAATATGCTTCATAACAGCTACTCACGTGTTGCTGGAACTTGGCTACCTCCAGAGACAATCCCTGCAGGCGTTGAGCCAAATCCGGGACAGAAACCATACTGATCCCCGAATTTCTTTCCTTTTAGTTTTTTTGGGCTGGACTTACTGTTATGATCTGCAACAAGTACTAAGGAAAGATAGGGGAAAGCTGTCCCTACAACAAGACTAAGCTGAATCCCTACGATGTAGCGGGCTGCCTGTTCCTAGCGAACAGACCCGCCTTAGTCCTCGGCTAGTCTGAACGAATACCTATAGCATAAGGGGAGGGGTCCCTAAAATAACTAAGGACTGGGACAAAAATGGGACACCTCCTAAACAGAGAAGTTGTTGCAGAACACAAAAAGTCAAACAGACAAAAAGGTACAAGAGGTCCCAGAAGGACCAAACAAACTGAAAGAGAAAGGCACAGAAGCACCTGGCAAGAGAAACAGTCAAACACTGAAGTCCAGCACAGCCAAAAGGGCGGAGCTGGAATATAAAGGCAGATGGTCATGTGACTGCAAAACACAAGATGGAAAAAACAAACAGGAGGGTTCTAACAATTTGTCCGCAAGACATTTGCACAGAAGGGCTTTAGCTTACTCATGTACACTTTGGAAAACTTCAGTCTAGCTTTTTATGGCTCTGTGTCAGCAGTGCGGTCCTCCTGGGTCTCCTGGCATAGCGTTTCATTTAATTCAAATGTTGACTGATAGTTCGCGCTGACACTGATGCACACTGAGGCTGCAGGACAGCTTGAATTTCTCTGGAACTTGATTGGGGATGCTTATTCACCATCTAGACTATACTGTGCTACAACCTTTCATCAATTTTTCACTGTCATCCACGTGCAAGGAGATTAGATACAGTGCCATGAATTGTAAACTCCTTGATTATGTTCCGCACCATGGACAAAAGCACATCAAGATCTCTGGAGATGGACTTTCAACCTTGAGATTGTTGATATTGTTCCACGATTTTATTTCTCAAGTCCTCAGACAGTTCTCTTCTCCTCTTTCTGTTCTCCATGCTTAGTGTGGTATACACAGACACACAATGCAAACATTGAGACAACTTCTCCCTCTTTTTATCTGGTTTCAGGTGTGCTTTTTATATTGTCCACACCTGTTACTTGCCACTGGTGAGTTTGAACGAGCATCACATGCTTGAAACAAAATTGTTTACCCACAATTTTAGAAAGGTGCCAACAATTTTCTCCAGACCATTTTTGGTATTTTGTGTAAATTTATGTGCAATTGGCTTTTTTTCTCTGTTTTTTACGTTGTTCTAATGCACACAAAGGAAATAAACATGTGTATAACAAAACATGTGTAATTGCAATAATTGTCTGGGAGAAACACTTCACTTTCTGGAAGACTTTCAAGGGTGCTAACACTTTCGGCCATGACTGTATGTGTTTTTTTTATTGGGGGCTAAAGGTGATGATTTGAGCTTTACTATATTCTTTTAAGTTTTTAAAAATATATTTTTTATAATTTTTTGCTGTATCTTATAGTCCTCTTATGGGACTTGAATCTGTGATTGTCTGATTGCTTGTAATGTACAGCAATACTAAAGTGCTGCTATGCATAGCAAATGTCAATGGAATCACAAAAGCTGGCTGCAGTTATAGAAATGGTATAGTCTTCTAAAAATATACCTCAATTCAAAAAAAGTTAGGACGCTGTGTAAAATTTTAAGAAAACGAAAATGCAATTATTTAGAAATATCTTATAGCCATATTTTATTCATAACAAAACATAAAAACAAAGGGGAAAGTTGGACATTTTTGCATTTCAATTAAAAATGAATTTGAAAAATTCCAAAGTATGCTCTTGTCTTCTGGTGGGATAGTCAGATCCTGGAGCAGGGTCATGTTCTCTCTTATTTATGGCTCTACTGTTTTTTATCTATCACAATGTTGAAATAAAATCTCTTAGACCATCAGCAACTTTGTGCTCCTTTTAATTATTCTTAAAATGATAGAGCCATCCTAACCGTATGAACTAAAATTTGATAATTTTTCCATTTTCTATTTCAGCAGAGGTATTGTTTATTCTATTAACTTCACATAATGATTATGATTACAACCAACCATTGCTTGTTCTGTCCATAAAATAAACTCAAATATTTAGGAATCCTTATATGTTAGTGCACCTTTTCTTTGGAGTTAAGTACAATTTTGCACTATAAAGGTCAGATGCATTACAATTATTTTGCATAGAAAATATATATTTCCAGTATTTTATTGCACTTCATTATTGTTCTCTTAGTTATCTGATTTTTTTCACTACATTTATGGTTACATGTTATAAAACAAGTGTTGAGATTTACAGAATGATGCAAACAAATTTTGTAAAGTGTTTTAGAGTCCATCTTAGAACAAAAATAAAGAAAAGCGACGTTTGAAATATTTTCAGATGGTTTTGACAGTGCCCTAATGAACAAATCTTTGGGCAAATATAATTAACCATTTACATATAATGATTTATAACTATGGATTTTAAACAAAAATGTTAAAAATATTAAAGAAGCCCTCCTCCTCCCTTCAAAGTTTTTATCCTCTTATTATATTGCAATCATCATATTATATAGCACTGTGTACTTACAATAGCTCATTTTTCCTTTCTACCCAGTTAATTCTTCTCTTTTCCATTAAGTCTATGACATCACATGATTAAAAACTGACTAGCTGAATCCTTCTAAGCTCTATGTAGAAACAGGAGGTCAATTTTCCCTGTATGAATCATGAGTTACTGCAAAAGTGTCCTCCAGTAGTGAAGAGGGTGCAGCTGGGTCAAGAGCTGAAGAGGGGATGGTTTATGCAGAGAAAAGAGACTTCCTGTTTCTACATAGAGCAGAGAAAAGAGAAGAATTTACTGGGTAGAAAGACAAAATGAGCAATTGTAAGTACATTATGCCATATAATATGATGATTGCAATATTTTAAGAGGATAACAACTTTGATAGGAGTGCTTCTTTAAATGTTTTGTAATGGAATTACGTTTTTATATGTATAGTGGCTATAGATGGCCAGGTTAATAGATATAAGCCCAAATCTAACATTTTTGTAACATTTTTATAACTTTTTACTATGTGTGCTACTGGCAGAGCATATTGTCCGGGCTTGGTTTATTCAAGCCTTCCTCTGTAAAAAAAAATTCAATATCAAAGCCATTGGAGAAGAAAGAAACAAGGATTGTAATTGCAAAGAGCAGTGGTACAGAGAGGTTTACTTTATATACCTATTATTGATGTTTCCCTCCTTTACACTCCATAGCAAAAACAAGGAAGCAAATCAAGTACAGTAACTGACTTCATTGACTGTTTTAAAATTGCAAAAACTCCCAGAAAAATAAGAACTTCTTAATTCATTTTAACTCTATAAACAAATAGAGGTCAGCAGAATACAAGATTTCATCTTTCCAGTCAAAATGTCAGACTTTTATTGTACCCTTATGAAAATCAACCTCAGAATGATAGTATTTCCTGATGGAATACCACCAAGGACATTGAAATCCCGCAATTAATAAAATCCATACAAAAATTGCCACGGAGTCACCTTAAGAAAATGCTGTGGGGACAATTTAAGTGCAATAGGGTTTTATCCAAATAATGTATAGAATAAGGCGGTACTGTTCACCTGGAGTGGTTGTGCAAGACACAACACTAGTAGAGTTTCTACTTACAGGTTTTCCAGCTGCTGCAGCTCCACAGGTTGACATATCCAATGTGGTATTCAGGTATTTGGAGATGTGGGTAATCTGCCCTGCAGGGAATTGGTCCTCAAAAGATTCCGATCTACAGTCTAGAGGCAACAATATGGTTTACTCTCAACGCGTTTCAAAGTTCTCAAACATTTTCTTCAGGAGAACCAGCTGAAGAACAGGTTTGAGAACTTTGAAACTAATTGAGAAGAAATTGCACAGTTACCTCAAGACCACATATTGGAATTATGTGTGGAAACACTACCAGCAGCAAAGATTACTCCCATATCCAATTGCCTGAATGAGTCCCCCTAGACACCCATGGCACCCCTCTGCTCACGCCATGAAATTACTCAGTAGATGTGATTGCATTGGAACTGCAAAAAAACAGAAAGTCGACATAATAAAGTTGGAACCTGCAATTGCATGCCTTTGGTCAATCTCCAGTCCAGTTTGATGAACTAAATTGTCTGGATTACCAGTCAATCACAAAAGGCAGTCAGTGGACCAATCAGCACACAAGTTCTCTGACCAATCCCCATTCTACTTAAAAATGATATGGGGAAATTCCCTGCGTGATGAAATGCTGAATTCAGTTTTGCTTGTGGACATATTGCCTTAGTTTGCACGAAATTTATCCAATGTCGCACGTTGTTTGATAAAGTTGGCACATCATAACATTACACTTAAATCCAGAAATGTTACTCTGCTCTTGATACCACCCAATTCCTGGAGTGGGTATGTGACATTTTAGCAAAGATGCAGTTCAGAAAACTATCTAAAACCTCAACTGCACGGGTATCCACAAGAGATGATTGGATCTGCAATATTAGAATTCATCAAATCAAGCGTATTTCACAGGGAAATTTGTTTCACAATGACAATGAGGTTAGTTGGCGCTAATTGAAAGTTCCTTATTATGCTCTGTGGTCTCTGCAGACCCAAAAGCATAATAAATGTAGGATGCAAAAGAAAAGGAAATGAATACTTATCTCGCCACTCCAATGTTATACCGTCCCCTATAGCCTACCCATATGTCCTCTGCGCCTCTTTTTTTTCCCCTGCACCATCGCACGCAACCTCTTTTGCCCCTTTACTCAATACCATGGCTTAAATTGCCAACTAAGCTTCTGGTGTTACTGCGCTGACTGGACCTCGGGTGATGCACATTGAAACATCATGATTTCACGACGTGCTCCTCAATGGCAGGGTGAACAGTAACATCAAAAGCCTAGTCAGCAATGGAAATCACGGCATGGAGTAAAGTGGCCAAAGAGAATGCATGCAACATGGGAAGGGGGACCGAAGAGGATCAGTGGACCAGATGGAGCATTGTGGGGGCGGAGGGAAAATTTATTTTTATAACTGTTTGTCTGGCCTCTACTGTTCAGCAAAAATACTTTCCTCAGCTGACCACCATTTTACTGAATTCACAAGGAGCAGAATACAAAACAAATCTGTGTTCTGTAGAATGAGAAGTTTTGCAAAATATGAGAATTAATGTCTTCTTGAATAAATCTGCTCATCTCTACTTACCCCCACATACTTTAGAAAAGTATTAAGAACAGTTTACAATATCAAAAAGTCACAGTTTTTGTGAAATAAAGGTATGTGATAAATAGTGTTTTTTTGGAACTTTTATATATTCTTGAGTTTGCATGGCTGAAACACCGTGTTATTTTATTTTCACTTCCTTAATTGAAACTAAAGGCATTCTTTAAAAGGAAGTCTTCTGGTGCAGCTAACATAAGATCAATAGAAGACTACATTTAAGAAGACCTATTTGTGAAATAATTTCATTTATCAATTTCTCTGAGGAAACTTAATGAAACCTTACAGTCTAATTTATGAGGACTTTAATTAATAAACTTTAGTTAATAACAGATATTGACAGGGAAATGTGTAAGTGTGTTTTTTTTATTATTGAACTAAAATCTCCCCAAAAATTCTAAAATTACAAATTTATAATATTTTCAGCTTAGTCTCTTCCCAGCATATAATGTACAGTTACATCATATGTCGAGTCCCTGACTTTGATGTGGGATCGCAAGCCGGGCCCGCATCTTTCCAGGCAGGCATCTGCCTCTAACAGCCACGGGTAGATTCACAGCTTTTCTTTTTTAACCTTTTGATGGCTCTTGAAAAAGACCATGCGCGAGCAGTGATGATAAGAAGATGCAACGTGGACCATATGGGCGACTGTGAGGAATGTTGGGGCCGGAAAAGTAAGTAGGGTAAGTTGAGTAGACATTTTTTTTTAATTTTTTAATTTTTTCAGAACTTTTTATGGATGAGACTCACCCATTCCAGTTTATATGCTTGCACTAAAATATCGAATCCCAATTTTTATGAACCTTTATATGTATAACTGCTATATAGAAAATATTTATAAAATTAGGACAATCAGGGTACAAAATGGCCAATTCATGAGTGCCCATCAGCCACCACAAGGTATACTTTATTTGATAAGACCCTAACCAGATATTTATTAAACATACCTCTCCCTAGTTAAATACATACAAATTTAAAGGACTGGGACTAATGAAAAATAGCCTAGTGCTCATGGCAGGAGCGCTCAGTGAAATATGGAGGCAGTTATCACCTCCAATGGTATACTACAAAAAATAAAGGCTAACCAGGAATAGAATACAGCAAATGTGAATAGTTGCAAGCTACTGTGACAAGAAAAAGTATATAGCCACACACTACATGTGATAAGATGTATGCAAAGATTATGCAAAATGCAAACTGCATTAATTCTTTAAAGAATGTACAATGGTCCTTGGAAGTTTATTAACTCTTGAGGATTCTACACATTTCTGCATAAATTTGACTTAAAACTACATCAGATTTTCACACAAGCCCTACAAGTAAATAAAAGGAATCAAATCAAAGGTGTCAAAAATATTAGACTTGTTCATTTTTTTCAATGACGCCGATGTGTAGGACTAATCAACAATCACCAGAAAACAATTGTGTTCCATACTGAACAACAGACTCATGGGAAAAATTGTTCTTTCAATCTCAAATTTGGATTCTATAATAAGGGACTGGTATAAACGATCCATTTGATACAAAACAAAGAACAGAGTGTCGTATTTTCAGCTCCACATTAATTCATGGAATTAGCAAGAAACAAAAAGAGATGACATATACGAAGGAGAAAATCGAATAAGTATAAAGAACTGCAACTTGAAAAAGAATACATATAAACATTATGTCATAAATTAAACATTGGCTGCAACGCTTGGAGCAGCAGATGACTGTAAGATACACTCGTAATATATGCTTTAAATATTTAAATCCATTGATTCAAGCAAGTATGAACACAGCTAGAGATATTGGTAAGACTTTATTATCATCTGAGGCAAGAATGGCATCAAGAAAATAGCAGTTCCTATGGTTTTCATTATCTTAAAGAGCAAGTCAATTGTATGCAGAATATTAACATAAAAATGCTCAGGGAAAGAATACCTGTAGTGGAATACAGATCTGTTTTGCTACGGATATCCTCTGCAAAGCTACCCTACCACTGCCACACATGTAAAAAAAGTCTTAATACAAGTATATGTTGGAACGAAAGCTTGAGAAGACACGGACTTCTCTTTAAAATGATCCCTTATGTGATCTGACTTCTGCAGTGTTTTATGGAGGAAGCAAACGCAACTTCTCCTTAACTATTAGAACACTGACTGAGTCTTCAGCAGTGTGTAAAATGGCACTGGGTGTTTTTAATTCCAGTCCTTGTGAATCGAATTCAGGAAATTTTACTGGAACTCGATTCTCCAAGGATTGATCCGCTCATCTCGACTTTCCCATCTTACAACATAGGAAGCACACTTTTTTATGACTCACAAGCCTTGGATTCAGGATTTTGTTTTCGGAGCAAAAATAGCACTGAGAGATTTAATACTGCCCTCGCTCGCTGTTTGTGACAAATAGAAAAAGTCTGTTATTAAGGTACTATTGCTGTTACTGCATTATATTTCAAATCAATCAATTCACAGTCACACTAATTAACTATACTGCTACAGTAGATCCCTATATATCACTAGACTTTTTGAATTAGTATTCACAGACTAAAACTAGCCCTCCCATTCTGATTCTGCTTGAGCACTCAAATAGTATACCATTATCAGATTAGCCCTTTTTCTATCCCTATGTGTAATGAGCTGTGTGCTATAACCTCTTATACTTACACCGTATAAGCAGATGGTGTTTATTGGCTGGCCCTTTTATATTGGCTGTGATAGGCCAAAATAAAAGGGCTGCACCATGTGATGTGATGTGACAGCTGTAGGGCATTATTTGGAAGCACATACAGCTTCGCCTGACTTCATTAGTTCATTATCTGAGTCATCAACAGTGTATAAAATGGTGCCATGCAATTGTTATTTTGGAAGAGGCAATCCTCACGAGTCAAATTGTAGAGTGTTCGATATTGGAGACCCTCAAATTTCAAGAAATTTGACTAGAAGTCAATCCTCCACAGATCGATATGCTCAACTCTAGTGACTGCAGGCAGCAGTGAAGCATGGTGGAGGTTCCTTATAAGATTGTGGCTACATTTCAGTCAATGGAGTTGGGAATTTGGTCAAGATTAATGGTGTCCTTAATGCTGAAAAATACAGGCAGATATTTATCCATCATGCAAAACCATCAGGGGGACATCTGATTGGTTCCAAATTTACTCTGTAGGAGGACAAAGGCCCGAAACATTTAGTCAATGTCATTAAAAAATATGTTCAGCATAAACAAGAACAAGGAGTCATGAAAGTGATTATATGGCCCCCACAAAGTCCTAATGTCAACATCATCAAATCTGTGTGGTATTACAATAAGAGACAGAAGGATTTGTGCAATCCTACATCATACAGAATAGCTGTAGTTAGTTCTTCAAGATGTTAAGAACAACCTCACTAGCAATTCCCTTCAATAACTGTGTGCCAGCATATCTAGAAGAATTAATGGTTTGATGCTGTTTTGAATGCAAGGGGTGGCAACATCAAGTATTGATTGGATTTAGATTTCTCTTTTGTTCATTCACTTTGTATTGTTTTAATTTATAAAAAATAAACTCTTATCACTTCTATTTTTAAAAGCATTCTTACAATGAAGCATTTTTGCACACCTGCCTAACACTTTTGCTCTGTGCCATATATATTTTGCAAATGTATAAATGCAATTAGCTTTCTTCTGGGGCTTTATATACAGTGTATATATATATATATATATATATATATATATATATACTATGAGCTTAGTTCTGGTGCTTTATATATGTTTATATACAGTTATATGAAAAAGTTTGGGCACCCCTATTAATCTTAAGCTTAATGTTTTATAAAAATTGGTGTTTTTGCAACAGCTATTTCAGTTTGATATATGTAATAACTGTTGGACACAGTAATGTTTCTGCCTTGAAATGAGGTTTATTGTACTAACAGAAAATGTGCAATCTGCATTCAAACAAAATTTGACAGGTGCATAAGTATGGGCACCTTTATCATTTTCTTGTTTTAAATACTCCTACCTACTTTTTACTGACTTACTAAAGCACTTTTTTTGGTTTTGTAACCTCATTGAGCTTTGAACTTCATAGCCAGGTGTATGCAATCATGAGAAAAGCTACTTAAAGTGGCCACTTGCAAGTTGTTCTCCTGTTTGAATCTCCTCTGAAGAGTGGCATCATGGGCTCCTCAAAACAACTGTCAAATGATCTGAAAACAAAGATTATTCAACATGGTTGTTCAGGGGAAGGATACAAAAAGCTGTCTCAGAGAATTAACCTGTCAGTTTCCACTGTGAGGAACATAGTAAGGAAATGGAAGAACACAGGGACAGTTCTTGTTAAGGCCAGAAGTGGCAGGCAAAGAAAAACATCAGAAAGGCAGAGAAGAAGAATGGTGAGATCAGTCAAGGACAATCCTCAGACCACCTCCAGAGAGCTGCAGCATCAACTTGCTGCAGATGGTGTCACTGTGCATCGGTCAACTATTCAACGCACTTTGCACAAGGAGAAGCTGTATGGGAGAGTGATGTGAAAGAAGCCGTTTCTGCAAGCACGCCACAAACAGAGTCGGCTGAGGTATGCAAAAGCACATTTGGAGAAGCCAATTTCTTTTTGGAAGAAGGTCCTGTGGACTGATGAAACCAAGATTGAGTTGTTTTGTCATACAAAAAGGCGTTATGCATGGCGGCAAAAAAAACACAGCATTCCAAGAAAAACACTTGCTACCCACAGTAAAATTTGGTGGGGGTTCCATCATGCTTTGGGGCTGTGTGGCCAATGCCGGCACCGGGAATTTTGTTAAAGTTGAGGGACGCATGGATTCCACTCAGTATCACCAGATTCTTGACAATAATGTTCAAGAATCAGTGACAAAGTTGAAGTTACACAGGGGATGGATCTTTCAGCAAGGCAATGATCCAAAACACCGCTCCAAATCTACTCAGGCATTCATGCAGAGGAACATTTACAATGTTCTGGAATGGCCATCCCAGTCCCCAGACCTGAATATCATTGAACATCTGTGGGATCATTTGAAGAGGGCTGTCCATGCTCGGCCACCATCAAACTTAACTGAACTGGAATTGTTTTGTAAAGAGGAATGGTCAAAAATACCTTCATCCAGGATCCAGGAAATCATTAAAAGCTACAGGAAGCGACTAGAGGCAGTTATTTTTGCAAAAGGAGGATCTGCTAAATATTAATGTCACTTTTCTGGTGAGGTGCCCATACTTATGCACCTGTCAAATTTTGTTTGAATGCAGATTGCACATTTTCTGTTAGTACAATTAACCTAATTTGAAGGCAGAAACATTACTGTGTCCAACAGTTGTTACATATATCAAACTGAAATAGCTGTTGCAAAAACACCAATTTTTATAAAACATTACGCTTAAGATAAATAGGGGTGCCCAAACTTTTTCATATAACTGTATGTTAAGATTGAGCTTGGTTCTGGCACTTTAGTGGCTTTGGTTCTCATGCTATATTTAGATTGTGACACTGGTTCTTGCACTATATTCATGTTGTGAGCTTGGTCCAGGCACGGTATTTATGTTGTTTCTGGTGCTGTACTTATGCTAAGGGCTTGTTTCTGGTAAATTACTTACATTGAGCTTGGTCCTGGTGCTGTATTTATGTGTTGTGTGCTTGGTTCTGACACTATATTTATGCTGTGAGTTTGGTACTCGTGTTATTTTTGTTATTCTAAGTTCTGACACTTTATATGTGTGTTAAACTTGGATCTGACACTAGTTTAATACAGTTAACATTTAGGGCTGCACTGTCTAACTTAATAGGCTGCACCGATTTCAGAATGTGTTCATATGTGTCTATAAGTGAGTATTAATGAATTTAAAGGTCAATAGGATTACAATATCACTTTATATTAGGGAATTTCTCACAATTAAAAATTTTAATTTTACTTTTTCATTTTTAATTTATTGGTCAGATTAAATTAATTTGAATTAAACCAGATTATTCAGGTATGATGCTGAATAACTTGATAAATTGTCCTCTGATGAGAGAGTATTAAGAATTTAGTGCATTATTGATAAGTGAATTAGTAAGCATACCTACATGCTATCAACTGTCAGCAGAAGGTATTACACCATAACATGAGCACCATTCAATTTAGAATACATAGTGTAAGGCAGCAGAGAATATATCCTGGAGTTCATGAAATGAATTATTTATTTCCTTATGGGATATGTGGTTTGTCATATGATCCATGTAAGGCATAGAGGATTTGTGTTTAGTAAACTCCCAAAGGGTTGCAAAGTCTCCGGGTAAAATCAAGTTACAGGGCTGGAGGCTTGTAGGTCTGATTTCTCGAACATTCTAAGAACTGAATTATATGATCTATAAGGCACAAAAATAAATGGTCTGTGTGGATGGGAGAACTCAGTTCTAGGAGTTTTCAGACATAATGCATTCTTGCTGCAGCTTGGGAAGAGATGTCTTCTTTAACAAGCATTCCTTCTCTTTCGAAACATATCTCAGCAGTATATCTTTGTTCTCCCATTAGGAAAAATCCTGGGATTTAAGGTAACACCATAGGCGGAATATATGAGACAACTTCAAACTAAAACGATTGTTATTGACTACAGTTTTATACACATACTCTAGTCTTTCCTCCCTTTCTATTTTTATTGCTTTGCCATTCCAAATAATTTTAATGTACAGTAGTCTGTCAAAAATAGATGACCATTTAAAATTGGAAATTGATCAAGTTAAACTAGTAGGTGAATTAAACCAATGAAATTACTTTTCCCTCCTCCAAAACCGATCAGAGACTCAAAACAAATGCTCAACATATGCAAAGGACACAAGAGGACAGTTTCAGACGGTGAAAATAAGACTTCCTCTGCTTTGTTAAAACTTTTTTTATATGCCCTTACATAGTTCCTAAGTTAACTGCACAAGTGACATTAAAATAATTAATTCTACCAAATGTATTTTGTTACTTAACAGCAATATAGGTGAGACTGTGAGATCCTGTTATGATACTGGTGTAGTACTACTGGAAACCAGTGACCGAAGAAGCACGAGCAGGAACAGCAAGCGGTAGTAGAAGTTCCTGGAGTTAGCAAAAGGAGTTGTATGAAACAATCCGTAGATAGCGGAGAACAGTCTAGGTAAGAATGTTCAGGAGCTGGAGACTGGGACTAGGCTAACAGCTAGACACAATACTCAGGCAATGAGTGAGAGGCTTTAAGTAGGCCCAAATGGGAAACAAGATGGATCCCACAACAGCCAACTCCAGTGGTAAGGAATGGGATTGCATCACAATTATTAAGGTGAACAACAACCGCCACTAGTGGTCAAACTGTAGAAGGACAACAGGAATTCTGAAAGATCCCCCTCATCAATTCCAACACTTCTTTCCTCCCAAATTGATATGTTCAGCATGGAAAGATGGGAGAAAATTGCTGCCAAACACTTTTAGTAGTTTATCTCCAAGAAAGATAAAAGGATCAGACATTTAAATTCAAAATGTGTGATCCTATTCTCCCCTGACATCATCAGGAGGCCCTCACACTCAATGTCAGATGGTCCCATCAAATTCTGATGATTCTATTGTGTATTTACGTGAGGCTTAGGAAACTTGCATCAATTGATTTTCCTAGTGAAAATGTTGATCTTATTGTTGATCACAAATTTTGTTATGGGCTTGGAGCAAAAGTCTGTACTCAATTTATATGATGGTAGACTGGCAAATTGTGATCCTGGCATAAAAGCTTGATCATGTGACAATATGTATGTGATTTGATAACTTGCGGTCACATTCCAACTAGACTCATCTGGTTTCTCACAATTCACTTATATTTAGAGAAGCCGAACACATCTAATCAGCACGTGACTACAAATATCGCTTTTAGGGTCTTGTTAAAGCACTCTACTAAGCCGTCTGTCTGTGGATGGTAAATGAAGGTTCGCAGCTGGGTAATCTGGAGAACCTTGCACAGCTCCTTCATTATCTTGCTCATGAATGGGGTCCCTTGGTCCGTTAGGATTTCCTTCGGCAGCCCTGTCCTGACAAATATATGGACAAGTTCCCTGGCTATGCATTTACTCGATGAGTTTCTTAGCGGTACCGCTTCTGGATATCGGGTCGCATAGTCCATAATCACCAGAATGTAATGGTGGCCTCAGGCTGATTTGATTAAGGGCCCTACTAGGTCCATGGCAATCCTCTCAAAGGGGACCTCTATCACCGGTAGTGGAACTAATGGATTACGGAAGTGGGAAGAGGGAGTGGTTATTTGGCAGGTGGGGCAGGACCTAAATCCACTTGAGACTTCGTCAGGGGTTCTTCTCCAGGGACCTGACTTTCGCCCATGCTGCTTAGTCCGGTTCCCTTTCCCCACAAGTCCCAAAACAAAGAAAAATCATGGCCCAGTATGACAGGATGTATTAGATCCTTAACCACCCAGACCTCGTAGGTCTGGGCACTACAGTCTGTTCACACTGTCACTTTGGCCATGGGATAGTCCTTGGCGTCCCCATGGATGTACCAAATGCCCACAGTTCTGGAAGGGACCAACTGGTGGGGAAGGGTAGCTCTGATTAAACTCCCAGAGTCCAACAGTCCTAGCACTTTTACTCCATTAATGGACATGGCACACGCCTGCGGCCCTCGCTGGGGCGACAGTCCAAACTGCAAGCTGGATAAGAAAATAGGAGACCCGTCTACCTAGGCTGCAGTGCATGGGCTCAGGGAACATATGACACCGGGCGGCTACGTTTTCCGGGTTGTGACACCGCCAACAGACTCTATCCTTAAAAATCGTCCTCGCGGCACCTTCAGTGGAAGTGGGACGCCCCCCAGTGGTGGCTCTAGACCCCTTCCATGGTGAACCCACCCCCTTTTGGGTATCCCAGTATGGGGAAGTGACTGTATCCGGTTTCCCGAGGGATTTCTCAACCACCTGGTGCCTCTTTACCAGGCCGATGAAGTCATCTGCATTCTGGGGATCGTCCTGGGCAACCCAAGTCTGTACTGACTTGGGAAGGGAGTGCACAAATCTATCAATCACCACCAGCTCGACCATCTGGGTCGGAGTGGACACCTCTGGCTGCAACCACTTCTGGATGAAATGCAGTAGGTCAAACATCTGCGAGTGAGGGGGTTTGTCGCTGGCATATGCCCAGTGGTGGACGCTTTGGACTCTCACCGCCATATTTACTCTCAAGCGTGCCAAGATCTCTGTCTTTAGCTTGGCATATTCCTTGGCATCCTGCAGTGCCAAGTCGTAATATGCTATTTGGGTTTCACCCGACAAATATGGCGCTAGAACCTCTCGGTGCTGTTCTGGTGGAAGTCTCTCCCGATCAGCCACACTCTCAAAGATGGACAGAAAGGCTTCTACATCATCCCCAGGGGTCATCTTCTGCATGGCCTTCCTGACTTGCGGGTCATTAGTCGGCCCTCGAGGTGGGGCGGTCGCATCCGCCAGAGGCTGTATCTGCTGTTGCAGCTCCTGCTGCGCCTTTTGCTGCAGCTGGATCTGTTGTAGCAACAGTTTGGTCATCTCCTGTTGAGCTTGCTGCTGCTGCAGGATCTGCTGCTGCTGTAGCTCCTGGTGTTGCTGTAATTGTTGCAGGTGCTGCTGATGTTGCTGCTGCTGGCTTTGAACTAAATGCTTAATAAGCTCCTCCATGTTGCCGGACATCTCTAGCTGGCTGACGACCTTCACCCAGGACATCCACCGTTCTCTGTGGCAGGTACACGTGTTCCTGGATCTTTGCCAGCACTCTCACACCAACAGTGGTAAAGTGGCTTGCTCGGCTCTCCAGAAGCAGACACAGGACACACAGTTCGGGTAAACCTCCTGCGGGTTTATTGTGCGGCACAAACGCCAACAGCGTCCCATAAAAATAAACAGTCCATCTCGGGGTTAACGGGAAAACAAAAGATAAAATATAACAGAGTCCTTTAGCCAGCGAGGCTCTGCCCCCTGCAAGTAGCACAGTGAAGTCTCAGCAACACCAGTCCTCCGGTGTTGCTCTCTGGCTTCAGCCCAACGCAGCCTGGAGATTTCCCTCTCCAGACCACACACTACAGCCAGGAAACAAAAAATTACTGAGCATTTAAACCTTGCTCCACCACACCCTGAGGGGAGGTAGGGGGAATGGCTTCCAGCCCATTTTAATAAAACCATACCCTTTAAGAGAGTTAACCCCCAGCATATAAAATGCTGGCAGAAATTTAGTAGGTTTCAGTTCACACAGGAGAGCAACCTGAGTGACGCATACCTCCCCTCACACCAGTGACTCTGTCACACCATCCACCTCACAGGTGTGGTATATTAAGATGCTGATTGGATAGCATGATTATTGTACATGTGTGCCTTAGGCTGGCAACAATAAAAGACCATTCTAAAATGTGCAATTTTACAGTATTACCTATTGTCATTGGTGGATCCTGTTTTATTAGTTGTGCATAAAGGTATTGTCAATCATGTCAGTGACCCTGCATCTGATGATAAGGAGCCTGCTGTAAACTCTTTCTGTAAGGACAGGAATTATGACTTTAAAATAGCCCCAGAGACCAGTGTGAAAATTGCAATCTTAATAATGTTTGTTTTTCAGTAAAGATTACTACATGAAATAAAAAAATTGCTGAAAATTTTTAAACAAACTATAACATGTAACACAAAAAATCTGAACTAAACAATAGGTCATTTTCTCATTAAAGCAATCCTTTAAAATTCTGCAGCCAGCTATAAGCAAGAAAACAAAAAGCCTTAAAAGCCGAATATTGCAAAATCTTTAGTGAAACCCAACTGCAAAAATTAATTTATCCCAAAATTTAAGTATTTAATTAAAAAATGCTCCAAAAGGTATCTATAATCTATATCTTTTAAATGTAAAATTCCACACAAAAAAAGAAGTAAAATTTTATTTTTGAAAACTTGTGAAAGCTTTTAAAATTTAATGAAGCATTAGTGCTCACAGTCTGTAGCTTTTGTTACTCCCTGTTGTATGTCTCCCAGCCTTCAAAAAAATGCTAAACACCCAAAGAAACACATTGTGGAGAGCTTATCAAATTATTTGCACCAGTTGTCAGAAAAAAAAAATTCAAAGGTTGGCACATGCCCATTTTGTGCAAAAATTTGCAAGTTATTTCAGTTCCACACTTCTTTTGTCCCTTTGCTAAACAAAAAGATGGGCAGGGTAGGAAGTAACTACAACCTGACAGGTGTTTGATAGTTTACAATAAAAATTGATATAATTTGCATAAACTTTAGCATGTGGTTCATTGATAGCTTAAGATATGCCACATTTATTAAGAGGAGTACACCCTTCAATATATTTGGCGTATCTTACTCCACCATGCTTTATGTTAAGACTGGTCATGGAAATTCTAGTCTTAAAGAGTTGGCTCAACATCATATTTCAGTAGCGCAACTTACCAATTTGCTGATTAATGGTGGGTGCTCGTGATTGAATTACAGTTCAGGCCAGCAGCTGAGCCCCACCACAGGCTCAGGAGCATTTCTATAGAAATGAATGAAGTCAGAGGGAGGTGGCCAGAATCAGAAGCTAATGTGGATGTACCAGAATGCATACTACTGAAATCTCAGGCAGCCTCAATGGAATCTGTATAGGAATGAACTGAGCATGCTCGGCCACTGCTGTCGAACTTGGCAACAAGTAATAAGAGAACAGAAAAGGAGTGATAGGAGAATGGAAGCAGATAGAAATAGCGAATAAACTGCAAACTTGCTTCATTTCTCTCTGTCTACCATTCTCTTATTTTAAAAAATGTGAATAATCATTTAATGAATAATATCTATTCTCTCTTTTTAATTCACTCTGCTCTTTTCTTTTCAGTCTAGATAAATGGAGAAAAGAATTTTCATCACCTTTCGGATGAATATACAGTATGCAGGTTCCGAGGACACAAAAGATGAAAGAAAAACAATAGAAATTTTGACTTCCTTTTATTGTTTACTGGACAGTTATAGTTATGTGGTCATTTATTTTACCAATTTGAAATAAAAATTGCCTTTTAAATAACTCCATTAACACAGTAAGAGTAGAATCGTTAACGCTGGTCTTGGAGATAATGAGTTTACTACATTGATACAGTATTAGCCTAAGAAATGTACTTGTGCACATATTTTTGCAAGTGTTCCAAAAAGACCATATACTATATTATTGTAAATGAATGCTAATATAAATAGGAGAGCACTAGTATAAAACTTTACGGTGGAGGCAGGGGAATGGTCACATCTGGCATGGGACAGCTGCTAGGTTTGCTTGTTTGATCCTTAGCCAAAGTAGCTACCACCACAACCCATGTTGTCCTACCTCCCTTAGTTCATAAATAAGTTGCGGTTTTAAGGATCTGCCGTGCAGAAAAATAGTCGAAAACTAACATGTAAACAACCAAATGTGCAGCTTTGCTGAAGTTTTAGATCACAGGCGCCTCTCTAAGGCAATCTAATTAGACACT
Source organism: Phyllobates terribilis (assembly GCF_046119375.1). Lineage (NCBI taxonomy): Eukaryota > Metazoa > Chordata > Amphibia > Anura > Dendrobatidae > Phyllobates > Phyllobates terribilis. The sequence continues at coordinate 143,594,248 of NW_027362772.1, forward strand.
TGTATTTCTCCAAGCTGTGGAATCCCTGCCAGAGTCCATTAACAACTGGAGTGTGCCTGCCATTTAGTGTGGAGTCGAGAATTGGCTCAGCTTCCTTCATTAAGCCCCACTGAGACTCCGCTCACCTGTTCTGAGAAGTCTTCGAAACCTCACCGCTCTGTGAATCCTTTCATGACCCCACAGATACCCCATGACACATCATACATGGAGAATGAGGTTGAGGTGAGTGATTTCAAGTTAACCCTTTCCTCCAACGAGATGTATTTCCGGAGCAGATTTGCTGCAGCCAGCACTGTGAATATTAAGCGAGTAATTACTTGTTAATTAACAGTCTAACAAGCAGAGCAGATGGTTCTGAAGAATCCATCACAATCACTTTCTCCGGGGAGGCAAGAAAATTATGCACGGAAGGTTAGGGAGGAAATGTGAGAGAGCAGGAGGAGTGGAATAAACTAAGGACAAATGGAGAGAAAACACATTCTAGGTGCAGAACAGATTCCAATCCAAGCCAGTTTGGGGTTAAATAAACTACCTGACAAGTACATATTTCATCTTCTCATCTAATGGCCTTTTGCCTGCATGGAAAAACCTCACAGTCAATCAATGAAAATATTTGTATTGTAAAACCATCATTTTTCACAACATGCTTCAACTGCTAATAATTGCCTGGAAAATGTGGTGATCAATACTAAGTTTTTCTTTAAAAAGTTTTTATACTTAAAGGGAATATGTTAGCAGAAAATGGTCTATTCTTGAAATCAGTTGTTTGTGTTAATATATATAAACAGTGCCTTGATAAAGTATTCATACCCCATGAATTTTTCTATATTTTGTCTAGTTACACCCACAAAATTAAATGTATTTTATTAAGATTGTATGTGCTCCAGCAACATAAAATAGCAAGTACTGTCATGGCTGAAAGTTTAGGCACTCTTGAAATTGCTCCATAAAATGAAGTATTTCTCCCAGAAAAATATTGCAATTACACGTTTTATTATACATGGTTATTTCCTTTGTGTGTATTAGAACAACATGAGAAAAAAAACAGAAAAAAAGGCAAATTGGACATAATTTCACACAAAACCTCAAAAATGGACTGGAAAATATTGTCGGCACCTTTCCAAAATTGTGGGGAAACAACTTTGTTTCAAGCATTCAAACTCACCTGCGGCAATTACCAGGTGTTGGCAATATGAAAATCACACCTGAAATCAGATAAAAAGGGAGGGAGATGACTCAATCTTTGCATTGCGTGTCTGTGTGTTCCATGCTAAGCATAGAGAACAGAAAGAGGAGAAGAGAACTGTCTGAAGACATGAGAACCAAAGTTATTGAAAAATATCAACAATCTCAAGGCTACAAGTGTAATGCACACGCCCGGGCTGAGCGGCGTGTGCGTGTGATTGTAGTGATTCCACTGGACCGTGCCGGAGAGTGAATGCCTGGAGGGGCGTAACTAGGTATTCACCCGATCCGACCAGGGTCGCACGACGGCATACGACGCCAGTGCACCAAGGAGGAACCGAGCAGAGGGACCAGGTGCTACTCCAGGACAGACCCCGGACACGGCTGTTGACCCACACAGGGGAATACAGGAACAGACTGGTAGGCTGGCACACAGACTGGTGGGTATAGGCAGGCACGACTGGTATGCAGGCAGGCGGGTATGCAGGCAGGGGGGTACAGGCAAGCACAGCTAGAGTGCAGACAGGGAGGCACTAGCAGGTAGGAACACAGGCGAGATAGGACCCAGTACACACTGGGACTCAGGAACAATACAGGCAGAGGGGTACAGGCAAGCACAGCTAGAGTGCAGACAGGGAGGCACTAGCAGGTAGGGACACTGGCGGGATAGGACCCAGTACACACTGGGACTCAGGAACAGAACCACAGATGTGGCGGACAAACACAGCAGAGTGAGGCCGCCCAGAGAGGTGAGCGAGAACAGGGCAGGACAAAGCCGCCTGGAGCGGTGAGCAAGAGTAGAGCAGGACAAGGCCGCCAGGAGCGGTGAGCAAAGGGTCAGAGCTGAGCGAGATTGCCGGAGCAGTGAGCAAGAGTAAAGCATGACGAGACCGCCTGGAGCGGTGAGCAAGAGTGGAGCAAGACTGCCGGAGCAGTGAGCAAAAGGATAAGAGCGGAGCGAGACTGCCGGAGCAGTGAGCAAAAGGGTCAGAGCGGAGCAAGGCTGCCGGAGCAGCGAGCAAAGGAGTCAGAGCAGGCTAGAACCGCCGGAGCGGTAAGCAAAGGAGTCAGAGCAGGCTAGAACCGCCGGAGCGGTGAGCAAAGGAGTCAGAGCAGGCTAGAACCGCCGGAGCGGTGAGCAAAGGAGTCAGAGCAGGCAAGGCTGAGCAGGGGGGACAGGGCTCTGTTCACACGGAACAGACAGGAAGGGAAAGGCAGAGCCAGATACCCACAGGGTACTTGCAGTGAAGTAGCGAGTGGACCACAAACTCACAAACGGGAGTACAGAGACAACAAGCAGGAGTTAGGTACGAGTTCAGACTCTGCAGAAAAAGGAAGGGAACGGACATAGAGGCAAAACAGGTAAAGGATAGGAGAGAGTTCAGACTGGAACTGAGTGTACGGAGGAGACCGACACTGCAGCGGAATACAGGAGCGGGTCTGGGAATACGGCCCCCAGAGAGGCAGGATGAACAGGCAAGGAGCGTGTTCAGACAGAACAGACAAGATACAGGAGCGGGTCTAGGTAATCGGCCCCTAGAAGGCGGGAGGAACAGGCTAGGAGCGTGTTCAGACAGGACAGACAAGATACCGGAGCGGGTCTAGATAATCGGCCCCTAGAAGGCGGGAGGAACAGGCTAGGAGCGTGTTCAGACAGGACAGACAAGATACAGGAACGGATCTAGGTAATCGGCCCCTAGAAGGCGGAAGGAACAGGCTAGGAGCGTGTTCAGACAGGCCTGGAAATACAGCCTCCAGGATAGGCAGACAAGAGAACACAGACAGGACTCAGTTCAGACACGGGAACTGATACCGCAAGGCAGGAGACATAGACAGGACTCAGTTCAGACACGGGAACTGAAACCGCAAGGCAGGAGACATAGACAGGACTCAGTTCAGACACGGGAACTGATACCGCAAGGCAGGAGACATAGACAGGACTCAGCTCAGACACGGGAACTGATACCGCAAGGCAGGAGACATAGACAGGACTCAGTTCAGACACGGGAACTGATACCGCAAGGCAGGAGACATAGACAGGACTCAGTTCAGACACGGGAACTGATACCGCAAAGCAGGAGACAAAGAACGGGACCTGGCACCTTCAGAGTGCAAGCACACACTGAATGAAACACTATGCTCAGGCAGGGATAGATGGGAGCAGCTGAGCTATATACCAGGTGACAGACAGCAATAGGCTGAGGACGCACAAGGGGTGTGACCCACAGCAGGTACAAAAAGCAGGAAGTGATCGGGCGCCGCCCTTAAGCAGCAGAAACAGACACAAACAGACAGCATGGAGGGAAGCCAGAGAGACATTCTGGACTGGAGATCAAGTGCACGCTCTTGCACAGTGGGAGATGGACCACCATGCAAGGATGCCGCCAGGTATGTTACAACAAGTTAATCTCCAGCAATCTTAATGTTCCTTTGTCAACAGTGCACCACATAATCAAGAAGTTTACAACCCATGGCACTGTAGCTAATTTCCCTTGACGTGGATGGCAAAGAAAAATTCATGAAAGGTTGCAATGCAGGATAATCCTGTTGGTGGATATGCAGCCCCAATCAAGTTATAAAGAAAATCAAGCTGTCCTGCAGGCTTAGGGTGCATCAGTGACAGCGCAAACTATCCTTCGACATGTGATTGAAAAGAAACGCTACGGAAGGAGACCCAGGAGGACCCCACTGCTGACACAGAGACATAAAAAAGCTAGACTACAGTTTGCCAAAATATATGTGAGTAAGCCAAAATCCTTCTTGGAAAGCGTCTTGTGGACAGATGAGAACAAGGTAGAGCTTTTCAGTAAAGCACATCATTCTACTGTTTACCAAAATGGAATGAGGCTTTTTAAAGAAAAGAACACAGTACCTATTGTTAAATATGGTGGAGGTTCAAAGATATTTTGGGGTTGTTTTGCTGCCTCTGGCACTTGGTGCCTTGACTGTGTGCAATTTATCATTAAACCTGAAGATTACCAAAGGATTTTGGGCCGCAATGTAGTGCCCAATGTCAGAAAGCTGCGTTTGCATCCTAGGTCACGAGTCTTCCATCAGGACAATAACCCCAAGCATGCTTCAAGTAGACCTAGAAATGAATGGAAGTAAAGCCCTGGAGAGTTCTGAAGTGGCCAACAATGAGTCCTGATCTAAATCCCATTGAACACCTGAGGAGAGATCTTAAAATTGCATGTTTGCAAAAGAAGATTGGTCCAAAATTCCAGTTGAGAGGTATAAGAAGCTTGTTGATGGTTATAAGAAGCGATTGATTACAGTTATTTACTCCAAAGGGTGTGAAATCAAGTACTGTATTAGGTTGAGGGTACCAACAATTTTGCCATTGCCAAGATTGCTAATTTAGTTTTGTAATAAAATTCATGATATGAAAAAATAGTTGCCAAATATTATTTTTATAGTCTTATGTTACATATAAAACATTTTGGTTTGCAACATTTTTTGGTTTTGAAGATAAAGACAACTTTTTCAAAACAAACTAATATTCTAATTATGGCATAGTTTTTTTAGGGGCGCATGTTCCAAAATAACAAAATAAGAAAACACATTAAAAACTCTTTAAAAACAGCATGAAAATTGTTGAAAAAAAACCACAGGCTGGAAAAAGGAAGGAAGTCTTTAGGAGACTTTATGAGAGAAGTTGGACAGTGGTACTAATGCTTGTATTTTTGTAGGGCAAATTGTTTTGTTTTTTTTAATGACTTTCTGATTTACCATGTAATGTAATTAAAAACAGAAAACAAATTTGTGGAGTGAAATGGAAAAAAAAATGCAATTGTACCAATTTTTTCAGGATCTGTTTTACGACGCCCACTGAGTAGTAGAAATGACCTGTTAGCTTTATTGTGTGAGGCAAATCCAAATTTATATAGATTTTTTTTCCGTTTTACTACATGAAAAAAGTGTAAACAAAATGTGGTTTGTGTTTGATATATTTTGTGAGATATACGGTAGTTTTTTTTCTATTTAGAGCTTTGTTAAGACTACACCGCATGCAGAATTATTAGGCAAATGCGTATTTTGATCACTTTGATACTTTTTATACATGTTGTCCTACTCCAAGCTGCATAGGCTGGAGAGCCAACTACCAATTAAGTAAATCTGGTGATGTGCATCTCTGTAATGAGGAGTGGAGTTGACTAATGACTTCAACACCCTATATAAGGTGTGCTTAATTATTAGGCAACTTCCTTTCCTTTGGCAAAATGGGTCAGAAGAGATGTATGACGGGCTCTGAAAAGTCCAAAATTGTGAGATGTCTTGCAGAGGGATGCAGCAGTCTTGAAATTTCCAAACTTTTGAAGCGTGATCACCGAACAATCAAGCGTTTCATGGCAAATAGCCAACAGGGTTGCAAGAAGCGTGTTGGCCAAAAAAGGCACAAAATAACTGCCCATGAATTGAGGAAAATCAAACGTGAAGATGCCAAGATGCCATTTGCCACCAGTTTTGCCATATTTCAGAGCTTTAATGTTACTGGAGTATCAAAAAGCACAAGGTGTGCGATACTCAGGGACATGGCCAAGGTAAGGAAGGCTGAAAAACGACCACCTTTGAGCAAGAAACATAAGATAAAACGTCAAGAATGGGCCAAGAAATATCTTAAGACTGATTTTTCAAAGGTTTCATGGACTGATGAAATGAGAGTGACTCTTCATGGGCCAGATGGATGGGCCAGAGGCTGGATCAATAAAGGACAGAGAGCTCCACTCCGACTCAGACGCCAGCAAGGTGGAGGTGGGGTACTGGTATGGACTGGTATCATCAAAGACCTTTTCAGGTTGAGGATGGAGTGAAGCTCAACTCCCAGACCTACTGCCAGTTTCTGGAAGACAACTTTTTCAAGCAGTGGTACAGGAAGAAGTCGGTATCGTTCAAGAAAAACATGATTTTCATGCAGGACAATGCTCCATCACATGCATCCAACTACTCCACAGCGTGGCTGACCAGTAAAGGTCTAAAAGAAGAAAAAATAATGACATGGCCCCCTTGTTCACCTGATCTGAACCCCATAGAGAACCTGTGGTCCATCATAAAATGTGAGATCTACAGGGAGGGAAAACAGTTCATCTCTCGGAACAGTGTCTGGGAGGCTGTGGTGGCTGCTGCACGCAATGTTGATCGAAAACAGATCAAGCAACTGACAGAATCTATAGATGGAAGGCTGTTGAGTGTCATCATAAAGAAAGGTGGATATATTCATCACTAATTTTTTTGGTTTTTGTTTTTGCATGTCAGAAATGTTTATTTCTAAATTTTGGCCACTGATATTGGTTTACCTGGTGAAAATAAACAAGTGAGATGGGATTATATTTGTTTTTTATTAAGTTGCCTAATAATTCTGCACAGAAATAGTTACCTGCACAAACAGATATCCTCCTAAGATAGCCAAATCTAAAAAAGCCACTCCAACTTCCAAAAATATTAAGCTTGGATATTTATGAGTCTTTTCGGTTGATTGAGAACATAGTTGTTGATAAATAATAAAAATAATCCTCTAAAATACAACTTGCCTAATAATTCTGCACACAGTGTAGTTTTTGGTGTGCAAACTTTTATTAATATCATTTGGGCTACATGCAACTTTTTGAACAATTTTTCTTTCATTTACAGGAGACCAGGCACATTGATGAAAAAAACAATTGTGGCCTTTTGTGAGTTGAAAATAGTACAATAATTTATGATGAGTATACAACAGCTGCAGGCTTATGTTGGAGGGCAGATGGTGGGGTGCTGACTGAATGTGTTAATATTGTACTTTGGGATCTCTTTGATTCATATGTGTCAGTTTTTCCTGGTATCCATGATGTAATGATGAAGATGGTTGATGTGTGTCCAAAGTTAAACAATTCATTCTCCCACAATGTCTAAGTGCTGGATGATTATGCTGAAATCTGTAACATTTTATGGGCTCAGACACAACCCAGCAATTGACACAGCACAGCTTGGTGAACAGACTGATACAAGGAATCTTCTAGAGATCCTTATTTCCTATATCCAGTAAGAAACTCAGTATATAAATACAAAAGAGAGAAGAAATAAGGACAGTAGCTTTGAACGTAAACGTCTGTAAAAAACAGACCAATGTTATTCATTAGGGCAGTGCAAATGAGCAATTTTTTTCATTGAACAAATTTGCAGGTGAAAAAAATCGCAGCATGCACTAGTTGTTTCCGCAAATCGGATGAGACTCACCCATTAAAGATTATGGGTGCTTCAAAAAATTGGATGCCATACGGAGTCACAGTATAGCATTCAATAATAAAATAAAAATAGAAGGTACTGGACATGGATATTTCATGCACCAGTAAAAATGGACAGAATTTAGCCATACCAGTAAAAGATGTGTTGTATGTTCCCAGTCTAGGAGGACAAAGCTTATGACAACTAGAGGAGTCGCTGTAGAATTATCAAGTGACAAGTATGCTATCCTGGATGAAAAAATGGGTGATATGATATCTAATTTTCAAGTGGATAAGCATTTGTATCAACTCATTTCAGTAAAGAATGTCTCGCTTTTGCACACATGGAAAGGGTAAACCCAGCTAAGCATATTGATATAAAGTTATGTTTTTTGAGGGATGTTCAAAAACAATGACTTCTGCTGCCCAACTGAGCACATGACTGCAGATATTTTTGCAAAATCAGAAAGAGACATTGGCAGCTGATGGAGAGTCTTTGCCTAATAGACCAAGGTCTAACTGTTCAAATGAGGTGTTGGAATATACAACAGCTGCATGCTTATGCTGGAGGGACTATGTGATGTGTTACAGAATGTGTTAATACTGTCCTGTGTGCTATTAATGCCAATCGGTGGTATTCGGCTCATTTGTTTTTCTGTATTTCATCTCATTTGTTGGTAACTTTAATCTCCATTGCTAGTATCCTATTAGTTGCTTCCTCCGTGATATGGTAGTAAAAGAATTACATATAATTTATTGCTCTGCCTCTATGACGGAGAAATGGAATTAACAACAAAATGTTCATTTTTAAAATGTTTTCACCTGTAAATAAAACTAAGACATATGCGAGTCATGAAGGAAAAGAAAACAGACTTTTCAGTTCTCAGATGTCATTTCATTGGAAACCGACAAATTGATGGTTTAGCTTTAGTGTCAAAGGGAAAGTAACATCAGGAAAAGTTCTATGTACAGTATTTAACAAAAATATATGTTTTTATTAAATTTTTGACATTTTTACACTGGCCACAAAGGCGATTACGAACTTCCTGTCCTGTATGGATGACTTTTTAGCAATCTAGTTTTTAGCAGAAGTATTACAATAAAATATAACACCTGTGTATAGAGGAAATAATTATTAAGGGGTTCATGATTCACAACAGGTGATGGTCACAGCTCACTGTCTCTCCTTCCCTTCAGAATGACATTTGCCCACGGTAAAGCATGCCTGGAAATCTCTCTTATAGAAGTGAATAAGTCACAGCCAGTCTATTGGTGCCTGTGGTCCATTTGGCTGCTGTAAAGCATATTTATAGAGCAGGCCTGCACAGCATATGGCCTGCGTGCCGCATGTGGCCCACTCAAGGATTTCTTTTGGCTTTCGGAGAACCAAGAGACACTGGTTCTGTTCTTCCTATATTCAAATGTCTTAGACACGTATGCATTTGAACACTTGAATGCTGGGACAGGGGCAGAGGAGCCCTTGTCAGTTCCCTGCCCCGATGTGCAGCGCCAGTGGTGTAACGAGATCATCACACTGCTGCTGTCACTGCAGTGCCACAGAGACAGCGGAGACAGGGGGTTTCATCTTCTACACTACACTACATAACTGGACAGAAGACGTGCTACATGGCTATGTTAGAACTAAAAAAATACTTACAGCTTGGAGTTTTGAGATTTTCAGAATGATTTGAAGAGTTTCTACTCCAAAAACTCAGTGTAAGAGAGTTAAGGTGAGTTGACACTGATTTCTTGCAGCAGAAACTCTACAAATCCTTGTGAAATACCCAAAACTTGATTTGGATGTATTCATGCAAGTACCCCTTTAAATTTTGGGATTGGTTCAGTATGACAATGTGACTTTTGGACTAAATAATGTTGTGTACCCCGGCTCTAGAGATATATCTAAAGCATATCCCAGCTGTTAACAGAAGTTAAAGAAGCACTCCCATCAATGTTTTTATCCTCCTAATATATTGCAGTCATCATATTATATGGCACTGTGTACTTACAATTGTTCATTTTGCCTTTCTACCCAGCTAATCCATCTCTTTTCCACTAGGTCTATGACATCATGTCATTAAAAACTGAGTAGCTGAATCCTTCTAAACTCTATGCAAAAGTGTGGCACCCCAGGGGTCTGGTTTCCCACAGTAATGTAATGTTATGTCTGAGAGCAGGTGGGAGGTCCTTTGGTCAGGGATCCTGTGCATGCCACACCTCATGCCCAGTCTTGGGAGGGGAAGACCTTCCCCTATATAAACCCGGGGCTGAAGCAGGGTTAGTCAGTCAAGGAGAGTAGAGACAAGAAACAGCAGAAGCAATACTACTACGAGTCAGGGGCTGGCAGCTGCAGAGCTCGCCCTGACTGAGAAGCTTTCTTACCGGACCCGGCGTCCGAGGCTGTGGGGACTAACTCTTACCCAGCAGCAGAAGCCGACCGGCAGGGGATTTCAGGTCCTCAGGCCCAGAAACCCGAAGGCACGGTCACACGCGTGGGACCAGCACCGCCATCGTGGAGCGGAAGCCATTAGAAGGCCCCGAGTCACCGGCCATACGGGTGAGCACCACACGGTACACTCAGGGACGTGGGCTACTTATATCCGCTTCCAGCAAGGTAGCCAGAAGAGTACAGTCAGTTTGGGAGGCCTACAACTCCGCCTGGCCAGGGGAGATCCCATCTGCTCAAGGACTGACCAGGCCCCGTTCACTAGCAAGTACTCCGGGAGGGTCTATCGTTGTTACCAGTAAAGACCCTGAATTACACCGCACCGTCTCTGAGTGGTTCCTGCTACCCCCATCATCCACATCTGCTGCCCTGAGGCCATACCCCTCCCGTTGGGGGTTATACCATCTACGCTGCACCATCCATCCACCGGCCTCAGCGGACTGTCCTGCAGCGGAAGCTCCATAGCTGCATTAAACGGGTGGCGTAGTCGTCCTGCATCTACCGCTGTTACATCGCCGCTCAGGTTGACTCCCTGGGCACGGACCAGGTCACCGCCACGAGACTACAATCCTCAAGAGATCCGGCTCCGGGTAAGCTCCCGCGTGCGCAACGCAGCGCGACACAGGCCCAGGGGCGCGTCAACTTTGGCGTAGTCGGCAGGATTTCGTGCCCGCGACCACCGGGTACTGCGTGCCTGAAAAAGAGACTTTTCAAACTTACCTGTGGTGAAGATTCCCGCCATCCGGCGCCATCTTCAGCCTTCTTCCCGCCATCGGTGAAGTTTCCCGCCATCCGGCGCCATCTTCTGCCTTCTTCCCGCCATCCGTGGAGTTTTCCCGCCATTGGACGCCATCTTGAGGACACCGCGCGGGAAGAAGAGGGGCGTGGACTCCGAAAGCGCGCGAGAACTGAAGCCCCGCCTCACGTCCGGACGTTGCGTAAGGTCCTGGAAGGAGCCCAGCAGACGCCGACGTCACAGGAGCGCGACGGAAGGTCCTCAACCCTGACGATCCACTGCGGAGCCGCGGCCTACGGAAGAGGATCATCGCAAGGTAGGCCACGGTCCACTAGGGGGGAGGAAGATGTCGGATACGGAGGAGAGCTTCACTGCCTCAACCCCCGCCAGCGCTACCGCTGCTGCAGTTATGCCCTTCACCATGCCCTATATCCCGGGAGCAGCTTGGCTACCCCAGTACTCAGGGGAGTCACATACCCTGCATGACTTTAGAGAAAAGCTGGATAGCCTCTTCCAGGTGTACCCCCTCACAGAAGAGCAAAAAGTGAGCATCCTGGTGGCCCAACTAACCGGGGCAGCCAAAAGGGAAGTAAAATCCTGGCCACCTGGGAGGAAGACTGTCGCAGGGATACTAACCCGGCTGAAGGACACCTTTGATACCTGCACCTCAGCCGAGATTAAGCTTAGATTCTACGGGTGCAAGCAGCGAGCGCATGAGAGTATAAGGGACTATGCACTAAACCTACAAGAGGCCCTGAGGGCCATTAAGCAGACCGACCCTGATGGAGTGGGAAACGAGGACAGGCTGTTGACCGAACAGTTTATAGAGGGACTGTATTGTAATACCCACCGAACCCAGTTGCGGGCAATGGCCTTACAGGATCCCCATCTGGGCTTTGCACAGTTCAAGGACAGAGCCATCCGGGTGCTCCGAGAACCGGCACCGGGTGGCGTTGTGACCCACAAGCGCCCTGCTATCACTTACCACCAGGAGGCGGCGCCCTTGTCGGCAGGGCCTGTGGGAGCTGATGCGCAGGCTTTGGACAATGACCCGGCTCCAGACCTACACCATCAGGTCCAAGAGCTAGCTAAGAGCGTTGCTGCGCTAACCCGAACTGTGCAGTCTTTACAGGCTTCCACCCCAGGGAAGATCCAGCTGGCATCCGGACCGGAGGACATCCCGTGGCGTCGACCAAGGAGGACCCCACCGGCCAGAGGAAGACCCAGTGACCGATACAGCGAGGACGGACGACCCATCTGCCGCCGCTGCAATCAACCTGGACATATGGCAAGGTACTGTTCTTTAAACGGGCACAACCTGGGGTAGAGGGCCAACCCCCAGGAAAAAGATCACCAGGCCCATCGAACTGGCGCGTCCAGTCTTGCCTGTGGTACTGGATGGCATTCCCATGAGTGCCCTACTGGACACCGGGTCACAGGTCACCACCATCCCGTACGTGCTCTTTAAGCAGTACTGGAATGACTCGGATATTACCCGCTACCCTGACGACGACTTGAGTATCATCGCCAGCAATGGCCAGCCCGTGCCACAGATCGGATTTAAAGAGGTGACCATCAAAATCGGTAGAGTCGAACTGGCAGCACAGGGACTGATCATTGTAGATATTGACAAACATGAGAGTCACCCAAAAATAACTCTAGGAACTAATGTAATTGAAAATTGTCTTGCAGAGGTGATTTTCCTTTTACAGCAGGTTGCCAAGAACGCCAGCTCCGGCGAGCAGCGGGTGCTCCAGAAAGAGATCCGGGCACTGATGCGACGGCAACAGGTGGAACTCTCCGGCGGTGAGATTGGTAGCGTAAGAATGTGTGACCCTTTTCCTATTGCCATGCCCCCAAAAAGTGAAATGATGATTTGGTGCCGGGCAGCTATTGGTCTGAGAGGTAGAGATTACCAGGCAATGGTAGAACCAGTTTACTCGGACAGTAGGCCCACCATTTTGACAGCACGGGGGGTGGTTGATGTACGCCATGGGAGGGTGCCCGTTCGCATAATAAATATCGGGGAGAGGGAAGTGTACCTGCCCCGGTATGCCACGCTAGCCAAATTATATACCATTAACCAAAATTCTATACAATCTGTGGAACCCTTGCCTCCATCTCACCCGGAGGAAGGTAACGGCTCTAAGAAAAACATGGAGGACTGGTGTCAGCAACTACATCTGGGTACTGACTCCACTCCCGCACACCAGAAACAAGGAGTCTATCGGGTGGTTCAGGAGTACGAGAGAGTGTTCAGTAAACACCCGTTAGACTTCGGGCGAGTCAAGGGGGTAGAACACCACATCCCCACGGGAGACCATCCTCCTATAAAAGAGAGGTATCGACCCGTACCCCCTGCCCACTACCAACACGCCAAGGGGATGCTTAGAGACATGAAGGAGGCTGGGGTGATCAGGGATAGCTGTAGCCCCTGGGCAGCTCCACTAGTCTTAGTCCGAAAGAAAGACAACACCATGAGGATGTGTGTAGATTACCGGAAAATCAATCGTATCACACACAAGGATGCGTACCCCTTACCAAGGATAGAGGAGTCATTGGCTGCTTTAAGATCTGCTAACTTCTTCTCTACCTTGGATCTCACTAGCGGGTACTGGCAGGTTCCTGTAGCAGAGGCGGACCGGGAGAAGACCGCATTCACCACCCCGATGGGACTTAGCGAGTTCACCTGCATGCCGTTCGGACTCTGCAACGCACCGGGAACCTTCCAACGACTAATGGAGTGTTTTCTGGGCCACAGAAACTTCGAGACGGTCCTGTTGTACCTGGACGATGTCATCGTATATTCCAAGACGTATGAGGACCACCTGAAACACCTGGCGGAAGTGTTCGAAGCTCTGGCAAGTTACGGCCTAAAGGTGAAACCCTCCAAGTGTCACCTCCTGAAACCAAAGGTGCAGTACCTGGGACACGTGGTGAGCGCTGACGGAGTGGCTCCCGACCCTGATAAGATCACCGCAATTAAGGAATGGCCAAGCCCCTCCAGCGTAAAAGAAGTGCGGCAGTTCCTCGGGTTGGTAGGCTACTACCGAAGGTTTATTCCCGGTTTCACCAAAAAGGCAGCACCTATGCAGGACCTCCTGATAGGCCAGTCCCGGAAGGCCAAGAACCAGAAGCCGCCCTTCAAATGGGAGGAGCTGGAAGAAGAGTCCTTCCGCCAGCTGAAGATGGCCCTCACGGGGGACGAAATCCTGGCGTACCCGGATTATAGCCAGCCCTTTATCCTCTACACCGACGCCAGTAACATCGGGCTAGGAGCCGTACTGTCCCAGATCCAGCAGGGGAAGGAACGAGTAATCGCCTACGCCAGCCGAAAACTGCGACCCACCGAAAGGAACCCCGAGAATTACAGCTCATTTAAGCTAGAGTTCCTGGCCGTAGTATGGGCAGTCACCGAGCGCTTTAAGCATTACCTCGCTTCTTCCCGGTTCACCGTGTACACGGATAACAACCCGTTGACACACCTGGACACGGCAAGACTCGGTGCCCTGGAGCAGAGGTGGATGGCCCGTCTGTCCAACTACGAGTTCACAATCAAATACCGGGCAGGACGCTCCAATACAAACGCGGACGCCCTGTCCAGGATGCCCAACCTGCCGGACGGAGGAGAAGATCCGGAGGGACTGGAAGAAGTTGAACTCCCTGCGTTCCACCGTCATGGGACTATCCAGTATTCCCACCGGGTAAGGAGTAAGCAGGCTGCTACGTTGAACCCCTTACCCCACTACAACTGGGCGGAAACGCAAGACAGCGACCCTGCCGTCCGACTGGTGAAGGAGATGCTGACTCGGCCGGAGGCTCGCCTTGAACCAGACGCTCCGGAGGAAGCCAAACAACTATGGGCAGAGAAGAGTCGACTGTTCCTTTACAAAGGGAAGTTGTGCCGCAGAATGGTTAACTCCCGGACGCATGAATTACTCTGGCAAGTAGTGGTGCCACGAAGAGACGCAGCCATGGTGATGGAGGCATACCACGACGGAGCTGGACACTTCGGGTGGAAGAAGCTGGAGTTCCTGCTGCGCGAGCGGTTCCACTGGGTAGGCATGAGGGGAACCATCGAGAAGTGGTGCAGAGACTGTGGCCCGTGCAACCTAAGAAGGAAGGACCGTGCCAGCCAGAAGACTCCCCTGCAGTCCATCATCACCCGGCAACCGTTGGAACTGGTAGCCTTGGATCATGTAAAACTGACCCCAAGCAGAAGTGGCTACGTCTACGCGTTAACCATCGTGGATCATTACTCCCGGTTTCTGGTTGTCGTCCCCGTCAAGGACTTAACGGCTCAAACAGCAGCTAGAGCCTTCCAGCAGCACTTTTGCCGTCCACATGGGTACCCGGACCAAGTGCTGACGGACCAGGGACCTGCCTTTGAAGCGGAGGTCTTCCAGGAATTCTGCAATCTGTATGGCTGCCGGAAGATAAGGACGACACCCTACCATCCGCAAACTAATGGACTTTGTGAGAAAATGAACCAGGTGGTAATGGATCTTCTAAAAACGTTGCCCCTGGAAGAACGCAGTCTGTGGCCTGAGAAGTTGCCCGATCTGGTGGACCTATACAACCACATCCCGGTAGGTTCCACCAACTGTACCCCGGCTTACCTAATGAGGGCAAGACCTGGTAAGTTACCTGTTGACCTGGAAATGGGAGTCCTGACACCCGAGGA
The DNA here is from genome assembly GCF_046119375.1 of Phyllobates terribilis. Lineage (NCBI taxonomy): Eukaryota > Metazoa > Chordata > Amphibia > Anura > Dendrobatidae > Phyllobates > Phyllobates terribilis. The sequence continues at coordinate 143,609,496 of NW_027362772.1, forward strand.
CACTTCACCAGAAACAGACTGGGACACAGAGAGGCAGCAGCAGTACCGGAGAGTACAGGAGAGCGTGGAGCGAAGTCTCTGTCAGGCTAGGGAAAGACAAGAGAAAACTTACAACCAGTATGCTCCCGCTGTTCCCCTGGTACCCGGAGAGCAGGTCTTGAAGAGGAAGAGACGGCTCCACAAGTTGGATGACCAGTGGGAGAAGGACCCGTACACCGTACTGCCCTCAAGCCACGAGAACCCGAAGGTTTGTACCATCAGTAAAGACGGAGGGGAAACCACAGCCATTGTATCCCGGGACCACCTGAAGAAGTGTCCCGAACAACTGAGGAACCCTGAAGAGGAACAAGAAGGCCATCGACCCGTAGAGGAAAGGGAAGATATGGTTAGTACTGTGCTTGGGGACTTCCCTCGGTCTTGGACTCAAGTCAATGGTGCAGTTGTGGTACCCGTACTCACCTTCCTCCAACCAGCATCCCAAGCACCTACGGAGCAACAGGTAGAGCTGGAAGAACAGCCGGTCCAGGAGGCAGAAGACTCCACACAAGCAGAACAGGAGGATCAACCCTCTGCTTATAGTGAGCCTGCCGTACCCCTAGTGAGACAAAGAGCCGGTAGACAGCTGCCCAGTTTACCCTTGACAGCTCCTACACTCTGTAGTTCAGGGCCAGACAGTCAGCTCCGTAGGTCCACTAGGGCCACTAGAGGCCAGTTACCCGCACGCTGGAGGATTTGAAGTGTATAAATTGTTTTATTTATGTTTATCTGTGTATTGGTGCTTGTGTATAATTTTGTGTTTCCAGTTATTTTTAGGAATCCTTGGTGGATTTACCGGGAATCCTTGTACATAGTTGGAGCGTAACCCAGGATGGACTAGAGACTGTTAAGGACTCGGGGTAGGACAGACCCCTACCTGGTTACGTCTCCCTGTTTTGGTGAAATGGACACCTTGCTTTTCTTCAAAGACTACACCCGGTTACGGACATGCCGTGACCACCTTTATGTGTTTCTTCTTATTGTACTATTATTGTTGTTATATCTTGTTATGTTTTTTCTAAAATATGTCTAGTCCCGGAGTACTAAATTTCACTAGGGGGGAATGTGGCACCCCAGGGGTCTGGTTTCCCACAGTAATGTAATGTTATGTCTGAGAGCAGGTGGGAGGTCCTTTGGTCAGGGATCCTGTGCATGCCACACCTCCTGCCCAGTCTTGGGAGGGGAAGACCTTCCCCTATATAAACCCGGGGCTGAAGCAGGGTTAGTCAGTCAAGGAGAGTAGAGACAAGAAACAGCAGAAGCAATACTACTACGAGTCAGGGGCTGGCAGCTGCAGAGCTCGCCCTGACTGAGAAGCTTTCTTACCGGACCCGGCGTCCGAGGCTGTGGGGACTAACTCTTACCCAGCAGCAGAAGCCGACCGGCAGGGGATTTCAGGTCCTCAGGCCCAGAAACCAGAAGGCACGGTCACACGCGTGGGACCAGCACCGCCATCGTGGAGCGGAAGCCATTAGAAGGCCCCGAGTCACCGGCCATACGGGTGAGCACCACACGGTACACTCAGGGACGTGGGCTACTTATATCCGCTTCTAGCAAGGTAGCCAGAAGAGTACAGTCAGTTTGGGAGGCCTACAACTCCGCCTGGCCAGGGGAGATCCCATCTGCTCAAGGACTGACCAGGCCCCGTTCACTAGCAAGTACTCCGGGAGGGTCTATCGTTGTTACCAGTAAAGACCCTGAATTACACCGCACCGTCTCTGAGTGGTTCCTGCTACCCCCATCATCCACATCTGCTGCCCTGAGGCCATACCCCTCCCGTTGGGGGTTATACCATCTACGCTGCACCATCCATCCACCGGCCTCAGCGGACTGTCCTGCAGCGGAAGCTCCATAGCTGCATTAAACGGGTGGCGTAGTCGTCCTGCATCTACCGCTGTTACATCGCCGCTCAGTTTGACTCCCTGGGCACGGACCAGGTCACCGCCACGAGACTACAACCCTCAAGAGATCCGGCTCCGGGTAAGCTCCCGCGTGCGCAACGCAGCGCGACACAGGCCCAGGGGCGCATCAAAAGCATGAAGTCAATTTTCCCTGTATGAGTCATGAGTCACTGCAAAGTCTCTGGCAGGGAGGAGGAAGGAGCTGCTGGGTCAGGAGGTGAAGAGAGGAATCATTTTTGCAGAGAAAAAAACACTTCCTATTTCTACATAGATCAGAGAAAATAGAAGCATTTGTAACATACCTGGCGGCGCCCTTGCATGGTGGTCCATCTCCCACTGTGCAAGAGCGCGCACTTGATCTCCAGTCCAGAATGTCTCTCTGGCTTCCCTCCATGCTGTCTGTTTGTGTCTGTTTCTGCTGCTTAAGGGCAGCGCCCGATCACTTCCTGCTTTTTGTACCTGCTGTGGGTCAAACCCCTTGTGCGTCCTCAGCCTATTGCTGTCTGTCACCTGGTATATAACCCAGCTGCTCCAATCAATCCCTGCCTGAGCATTGTGTTTCATTCAGTGTGTGCTTGCACTCTGAAGGTGCCAGGTCCTGTTCTGTGTTCTCTTGTCTGCCTTTCCTGGAGGCTGTATTTCCAGGCCTGTCTGAACACGCTCCTAGCCTGTTCCTCCCGCCTTCTAGGGGCCGATTACCTAGACCCGCTCCTGTATATTGTCTGTCCTGTCTGAACACGCTCCTTGCCTGTTCGTCCCGCCTCTCTGGGGGCCGTATTCCCAGACCCGCTCCTATATCCCGCTGCAGTGTCGGTCTCTTCCGCACACTCAGTTCCAGTCTGAACTCTCTCCTATCCTTTACCTGTTTTGCCTTTGTCCGTTTCTTTCCTTTTTCCGCAGAGTCTGAACTTGTACCTAACTCCTGCTTGATGTCTCTGTACTCCCGTTTGTGTGTTTGTGGTCCACTCGCTACTTCACTGCAAGTACCTTGTGGGTATCTGGCTCTGCCTTTCCCTTCCTGTCTGTTCCGTGTGAACAGAGCCCTGTCCCCCCTGCTCAGTCTCGCTCCGCTCTGACTCCTTTGCTCACTGCTCCGGCAGTCCCGCTCCGCTCTGACTCCTTTGCTCACTGCTCCGGCGGTCTCGTCCTGCTCTGCTCTTGCTCACCGCTCCAGGCGGTCTCGTCCTGCTCTGCTCTTGCTCACCGCTCCAGGCGGTCTCGTCCTGCTCTGCTCTTGCTCACCGCTCCAGGCGGTCTCGTCCTGCTCTGCTCTTGCTCACCGCTCCAGGCGGTCTCGTCCTGCTCTGCTCTTGCTCACCGCTCCAGGCGGTCTCGTCCTGCTCTGCTCTTGCTCACCGCTCCAGGCGGTCTCGTCCTGCTCTGCTCTTGCTCACCGCTCCAGGCGGTCTCGTCCTGCTCTGCTCTTGCTCACCGCTCAAGGCGGTCTCGTCCTGCTCTGCTCTTGCTCACCGCTCCAGGCGGTCTCATCCTGCTCTGCTCTTGCTCACCGCTCCAGGCGGTCTCGTCCTGCTCTGCTCTTGCTCACCGCTCCAGGCGGTCTCGTCCTGCTCTGCTCTTGCTCACCGCTCCAGGCGGTCTCGTCCTGCTCTGCTCTTGCTCACCGCTCCAGGCGGTCTCGTCCTGCTCTGCTCTTGCTCACCGCTCCAGGCGGTCTCGTCCTGCTCTGCTCTTGCTCACCGCTCCAGGCGGTCTCGTCCTGCTCTGCTCTTGCTCACCGCTCCAGGCGGTCTCGTCCTGCTCTGCTCTTGCTCACCGCTCCAGGCGGTCTCGTCCTGCTCTGCTCTTGCTCACCGCTCCAGGCGGTCTCGTCCTGCTCTGCTCTTGCTCACCGCTCCAGGCGGTCTCGTCCTGCTCTGCTCTTGCTCACCGCTCCAGGCGGTCTCGTCCTGCTCTGCTCTTGCTCACCGCTCCAGGCGGTCTCGTCCTGCTCTGCTTTTGCTCACCGCTCCAGGCGGTCTCGTCCTGCTCTGCTCTTGCTCACCGCTCCAGGCGGTCTCGTCTTGCCCTGCTCTCGCTCACCTCTCTGGGCGGCCTCACTCTGCTGTGTTTGTCTGCCACATCTGCGGTTCTGTTCCAGAGTCCCAGTGTGTACTGGGTCCTATGCCGCCTGTGTTCCTACCTGCTAGTGCCTTCCTGTCTGCACTCTAGCCGTGCTTGCCTGTACCCCCCTGCCTGCATACCCGCCTGCCTGCATACCAGTCGTGCCTGCCTATTCCCACCAGTCTGTGTGCCAGCCTAACCAGTCTGTTCCTGTATTCCCCTGTGTGGGTCAACAGCCGTGTCCGGGGTCTGTCCTGGAGTAGCACCTGGTCCCTCTGCTCGGTTCCTCCTGGGTGCACTGGCGTCGTATGCCGTCGTGCGACCCTGGTCGGATCGGGTGAATACCTAGTTACGCCCCTCCAGGCATTCACTCTCCGGCACGGTCCAGTGGAATCACACGCACACGCTGCTCAGCCCGGGCGTGTGCATTACAGCATTTACTGGGTAGAAAGACAAAATGAGCAATTGTAAATATACAGTGCTATATAATATGATGATTGTAATATATTAAGAGGATACAAACTTTGATGGGCGTGCTTCTTTAAGGCAAGATGGCGACCCCCTTATGGATGTACAATAAACTAAATACCTATAATTAGAGAATAATAACAGATTAAAAAAAAGAACAAATATCACAATCTGGTTTTAACAATTAAAAATATTTTCCATGATACATTACCTTTAAGTGAGGGTTGAGCGCAGGAAAAAAAGAATTGAAAAGAATTCATCTTTGAACCCACAGTAGACAACAATGTGCAGAGTTACAGGATTTTTTCATTTGTGCCAAAGCAGAAATTGACTATTACACACATATAAATTAAGAGTTTCAATATACTTTATAGAGTTTCTTCATATAAATGGTTTGTTGTTTTTCATGTGGCATTGGCAGAGAAAACACTTCTTTAATTTTCCAGTTGCTTCACGGACATATGTAATAAAGTTAAACTATGGTACTAACAAGCTCATTAAATAAATCTTCATTTATTCTGGATACATTTCCATCTCTGCACCGAGATGAAGTAAAATCTTAACACAATTTTCTTTTGTTTTGTTTGTATAGTGTATAATACTATATTTCTAAAAAGACTTCATAGAACAGCATGGAGAAAGCTTTTACTGATCTACAAAAAGCACACAGAATGGACCAATGGTTGATTTGGGAAAAATAATTTAAAAAAATTGGACTATTAGATACACTTTTTAGGAAGAAAAATGTTGCTTGAGTGTATGCACCTGATAGTCTGGAGTGTGTGTTTCTAAAATGTGTGCACATCTTATAGTTTCCTCTGTAGGAGAACGCTGATCATTGTGCTCTTGTCTCCTGCCCTACCCTGATACTGATCACTCTGTTTAAAGAAAGCTACCAGAATCTGCACATCTTTAAAGCTGCAAAAGCTTCAGAGATGCTGCAGATGACTAACTGAAAGACTTTTCTGGTCATTTAACCAGTCACATGCCTGAAGGAAACTTTAAAATGTGTCAGTGTGTTTGTATTCAATTTTTTCATTTCACGTAGTTAAGCTGAATTGATGTAGCTGAGCTGTGTGTTGATGTAGCTGAGCTGTTTGTATGTGTTGATGTAGCTGAGCTGTTTGTGTGATAATATAGCTGAGTGGAGTGTGCATGTGTGTATTCATGTACATGAACAATGTGTGTTGCTGTAGCTCAGCTGTGTGTTGATGTAGCAGAGTTGTATATGTACACAAAGCAAAGCATCATGTATGTGCACATATAGCAGAGTTGTGTGTGTAGTACAGCTGTATGTGTATGTAGCAAAGCTGTGAGTATATTTAGCAGAACTGTGTGTATTTATGCATGTGTTTTTGTTACAGAGCTGTTTATGTGTACAGCCCAGCTGTTGATATATGTAACAGAGCTAAGTGTGCATGTGCTGTGCATGCGGCAAGGAAGTGTATAAGGAGAAAACGCAGAACAGTGGTGCTCTGAGTGTCTCGCCGATGGTTTAATAAAATGATAGGGCACCAAAAGGAATGCGCACAGTTCCAAGGTTTCCTCATGTTGCCAGAGCAGCACATTATAGAGGTGTAACAATTCCACCCTTCAGTGCTGAGCTGTCTGAGCAGTGATTGACAGCTCAATTGTCCAGTATGGTGCAGAGGTGTGCTGAGCTGTCTTTGCAGTGATTGACAGCTCAGTGGTCCAGTCTGGTGCAGGGGTGTGCTGAACTGTCTTTGTTTTGGTTGACAGCTTGGTCATCCAATCTTAGACCTGGAATTGCTGAGCTCTTGTCAGATGCTTTGAGTTTACATAATTGCTCAGCTATTTAACTGAGCTGGCAGTTCCAGATACCTGTCAGCTGTAGCTTCAGCTAAGTGTGGTTTTTAGTCTGTGTCTTGTCTTGGACCTCATTCCCACCATCTGTCTGTTTAATCTGTTTGCTCTGATCCACTAACCTCCTGGTATTTTGACCTCGGACTGTTACTTGAACATGCTTTTGTCTCTTCCCTATGTTAATGACGTACCTTCCTGGCTTTTGACCTTGGACTCCTAGAATATCACAACTTACGGCTTGTCCGTGAGAAGTGAATCAGCATCACATTACGGCATATCGATCCATTTTTTTTTTCCTCCATTATGGAGCCTCTTCAAACCCTCTGTGACCAGGTGGCGAATTTGACACTGATGATGCAGGATCTGGCTAACGAATGCCAGAGTCTGGAATCAACGCAATTTCAACTGCATGGTAAGATGATTAGTTTGATGAAGACTCCCGATAGAACTCCACTGCCGGTAGTGGCTGTGACGTCAGTACCCTCTGACATACAGTTGGTTTCTCCTGAACCTGTAATGGCCCTCCCTGATAAATTTTTAGGAGAGAAAAAACTGTTTAGGGATTTCAGGGAAAGCTGTAGGTTATTTTTTACCCTGTGTCCCCAGACGTCAAAGGATGAGTTTCCGCGGGTGGGAAGAACTATGTCCCTACTGCGAGGGGGTCCTCAGACCTTGGCATTTTCTTTGTCCCTGCAAGCCATAGAACAGTCTTCTGTGGACACCTTTTTTGACATTTTACGCCTGATCTATGATGAACTTGAGAGGATCCAGGTCAACTAGGCAAAGATTATGAACCTAGCAAAGGGGGCCACACTGCTGAGGACTACTGCACTGATATATCCCAAAACAAAAAGGAAGCAGAGATACGTATGAGTACAAATGAAATAAGATCAATTTTTTATTGAAACGTTAACAATAAAATATTAAAAACAAGGAGAAGAGACAAGGAGTGCCACACCACCAAAGGAATACAAATTCCCATAAGCAATAGATAATAGGAGAAAAAGTCCAGTGATAGAACAGTTCCAAATAAGAACACTTTCTACTCAGTAGTCAGTACCAGGGCCCAGAAGAGGGCTCCAAAAAGAAGATACAAAGTATTAGGGAGATGTTACAAACATCACAGAAATGTTAGGGCGGGCTAACCAGTACTCATATTAAGAACAGTGCTTTTAAATCATATATAGCCCGTCATAGATTCAGGTAAACCTATTGCCTCGATGTAACTACAGCGCCAATGTAGTCAAGGAGAATAATTCTGAATATACAGCAAGAGTAACAGATAATTCTCAAGGGACAAAAGTAAATACAAACATATTGTGATCATATACAACTAGGTGGTGGGAAGTACATTACCCCAATGCGCGTTTCACGACGGCTTCCTTGGGGGGTAGGAGACCGAGAAAGCCGCACCGTGCCCTCGTCCGCCCGCCTGCTTGCTGTGTCCCCTAAGTCTGCCTTGATCCATGCGGACTGCATTGTTGGAGAAGGGGCCTCTGGCTGTGGGGCTCTCATGCTGGACATGGAGAGGCTGTGGAGGTCTCATGCTGGACATGGGGAGGCTGTGGGGCTTTCATGCTGAACACGGGTTGGCTGTAGGGCTCTCATGCTGGACATGGAGAGGCTGTGGGGCTCTCATGCTGGACACAGGAGGCTATGGAAGTCTCATTCTGGACACGGGGAGGCTGTGGGGCTCTCATCCTGGACACAGGGAGGCTGTGGGGCTCTCATGCTGGGCACAGGAAGGCTGTGGGGCTCTCATGCTGAACACAGGGAGGCTGTGGAGCTCTCATGCTGGACACGGGGAGGCTGTGTGGGGCTCATGCTGTATATGGGGAGGCTGTGTGGGGCTCATGCTGGACACAGGGAAGGCTGTGGGGCTCTCATGCTGGACATGGGGAAGCTGTGGGGCTCTCATGCTGGACACGGGGAGGCTGTGGGGCTCTCATGCTGGACATTGGGAGGCTGTGTGGGACTCATGCTGTATATGGGGAGGCTGTGTGGGGCTCATGCTGGACACAGACAGGCTGTGTGGGGCTCATGCTGGACACAGGGAGGCTGTGTGGGGTTCATGCTGTATATTGGGAGGCTATGTGGAGCAGATGCTGTATATGGGGAGGCTGTGTGGGGCTCATGCTTTATATGGGGAGGCTGTGTGGGTCGCATGTTCTATAAGGGGAGGCTGTGTGGGGTGCATGCTGTATATGAGGAGGCTATGTGTGGCTCATGCTGTACATACAGAGGCTGTGTAGGGCTCATGCTGTATATAGGTAGGCTGTGTGGGGGCTCTTATGGTAAATGAGGGTCTGTGGGGGGCTCTCATGCTGGACACGGGGAGGCTGTGGGGCTCTCATGCTGGACATTGGGAGGCTGTGTGGGACTCATGCTGTATATGGGGAGGCTGTGTGGGGCTCATGCTGGACACAGACAGGCTGTGTGGGGCTCATGCTGGACACAGACAGGCTGTGTGGGGCTCATGCTGGACACAGGGAGGCTGTGTGGGGTTCATGCTGTATATTGGGAGGCTATGTGGAGCAGATGCTGTATATGGGGAGGTTGTGTGGGGCTCATGCTTTATATGGGGAGGCTGTGTGGACCGCATGTTCTATAAGGGGAGGCTGTGTGGGGTGCATGCTGTATATGAGGAGGCTATGTGTGGCTCATGCTGTACATACAGAGGCTGTGTAGGGCTCATGCTGTATATAGGTAGGCTGTGTGGGGGCTCTTATGGTAAATGAGGGTCTGTGGGGGGCTCTCATGCTGGACACGGGGAGGCTGTGGGGCTCTCATGCTGGACATTGGGAGGCTGTGTGGGACTCATGCTGTATATGGGGAGGCTGTGTGGGGCTCATGCTGGACACAGACAGGCTGTGTGGGGCTCATGCTGGACACAGACAGGCTGTGTGGGGCTCATGCTGGACACAGACAGGCTGTGTGGGGCTCATGCTGGACACAGACAGGCTGTGTGGGGCTCATGCTGGACACAGGGAGGCTGTGTGGGGTTCACGCTGTATATTGGGAGGCTATGTGGAGCAGATGCTGTATATGGGGAGGTTGTGTGGGGCTCATGCTTTATATGGGGAGGCTGTGTGGACCGCATGTTCTATAAGGGGAGGCTGTGTGGGGTGCATGCTGTATATGAGGAGGCTATGTGTGGCTCATGCTGTACATACAGAGGCTGTGTAGGGCTCATGCTGTATATAGGTAGGCTGTGTGGGGGCTCTTATGGTAAATAAGGGTCTGTGGGGGGCTCATACGATATATAAGGGGCTGTGGGGGGCTCATATGATATATAGAAGGGGAATGTCAACATACTTAATTCTGCTCAATATTAATTGATACAATTAATATTAATATAATTGTTAATGATATAATAATAATAATAATAATAATAATAATAATAATATTAAATATATTGATATTAATATTGAGCATAATTAATTACAGCCTATTGGTTCAGCCCTCCACAACAGTCACGGTCTCTCATGTGGCCCCTCGGGAAAATTAATTGCCCACCCCTGTGTTAGAGTACGTGCCCATGATCAAAAATAGCAGCGTTTTGGACGCAGCTCACCTGCGCTGTATCCAAAAGTCTGCATTCTACATTCGAAGCACAGTGGATGGGATTTATAGAAATTCCATGCCCACTGTGCTTGTTTTAGATGCTGGATAAACTCACCCGTGGCGCGGGTTTATGAGCCGCAGAATGTTAATTTCTCTATCAGAGATGCAAGTCTCCGCTGCTCATTGTGATCAATTGAATGTCACTACATGCGGTGGATCCGCAGGTACTGACAAAACAAGTGCGGCAATAGACTGTAGTGCTTTGGACTCAGCGAAAATCACAGATTTTTCTGCACACATTTTTCACAAATCTTGAAGGGTTTCCTGATGCCAGCAAAGTGAATGAGAACCCTGAGGTCTCATGCACACATTGCTTATTTTTTCCTTGCAAATTTGGTGCAGATTTATATCTGCAGCATGTCAATTTTTCACTGTTTTTTGCTGTAGTGGGGAAAAATGAGTGGGGAAATGAGTGGGGAAAAATCTGCAATAAAAACGCATATAAAAACACATAAAAACCATATTTACTGTATGCTGCCTATAGATGAAGAAATGGTGCAGAAGTTTCTGCACCAAATGCTTAATGTGTACAGACATCAGATATATGTATATACATACAACAATGTGTATACTGTATGACATCTGATGTCTGTAGAACCGTGTATCATATGCAAGTAATATATTATCCAGTATGTGGTATACTTTCTGTACAGGCATCAGATGTTATATACAGAATTACATGTGATAGTGTAATATCTGATGTCTGTACAGATAGAATAATTTATACCGTCACATATTATCCTGTATATGACATCTGTAGTCATTGTATATCATACACCAGTCATGTATCCTGTATACTCTATGTAATATACTTTGTGCACAAACAAGGTATATACAGCATAACTGACTCATATATTATATACTCTTACCCGTTTCATGTAGCGCAGTTCAATTGTGAGCTGCTTGAGTGAGTAGGTTTGCAAAAAAACAGACTAAAAAAGGCGACATTCCTAGGTAACTCTGTGTTACCCCTATGCTTACGTGTGACCACCATTTCTCCAGGTATATGTTTTTCTCAGGAGTAAAGAACAGCATACCTTGCTTTACTATACCTCTAAAAACGTATCCTCTGCCTAAACCTAGTCACACATAAGCATAGGTACCACTGACTACTACAGTGTATGCCTATGCAGAGCGCTGCCTCTCAATCCCTTCTCTGTGTTTCTATAACGTGTACTCGTTTGACTGATGCTTAGATTGTAACAATGATAACCATCTTGAGGTATGTGCACACGTTGCATATGTGCTGCGTTTTCCCCACATTTTTGTTGCAATAAAATGCAGTGTTTTACAGTATCATCACAGTGAATGAGATATCTGAACTCTCATTCACACGCTGCTTATTTTTTTTATTGCAGATTTGAAGTAGTTTCATATCTGCCGCATGTCCATTCTTTCAGTGTTTTTCATCCATTCGAATGAGTGGGGAAAATATGCATAAAAAACTACATCAAAAATGTGTATTTTATGCCATGTTTTCCTGCCAATGGACATGTTTTTTGTGCAGAAATATCTGCGGCAAATATTTAACGTGTGCATACACCCTTAGGTTATGTACACACGTTCAGGATTTGCAGCAGAAAATTTTGTTGCAAATCCTGATGTGTTGGCAGGGAAAACGCTGCATAAAATACCCTTGTTTTTGCCTCGTTTTTGACATGCATTTTTGTTGTGTATTTTAACCCACTCATTAGTATGGGTGAAAAAAACTGCAAGAATTGACATGCTGAAGATTTGAATCTGCTGCAAATCTGCTCGGAAAAAATAAGCGACATGTGTATTCACTTTGCTGGGACAGCAAAATGCTGCATATTATCAGTGACAAATTTGTGCTAAAAAAATGCATCAAATATGCAACATGTGCACATGGCCTTAACCCTAGAACGCATACCTGGGGCCTCGCAGGCCCACCCTGTTAATTGTTTTCTATTTTCTGCAAGATTTCTTTTGTTAGAATTTTGAAACTCTAGGTATTCCTCAGGTATATAGTTGTTTGTCATTTCCAGTTGGTCATTTATTTATTATTTGCACACGGGCCTAAAAGGCCCCAGGTATGTGAAAGTGTAGATTTTTATGGTCATGCGTTCTAGGGTTAAACAAGATTTGCACATTTTTAAATGCATCCAGGTCTACTATAGAGAAAGGACATAACTAGAGATGAGCAGATCGATATGTGGGACTTCAGTCCAGCATTCTGTTCAGTACCTGGCAGCTAGACAGGAAGTTTGCGAATTTCTTATCTGACGTCACTGGTCTCTGCTCTCTCATTATTTACTTACATTGTGCAATGACAGTGCGCTCTGTTGCCGGCTCATCACTTCTGACCAGAGTCGGTGAGAGAGCGCATTGTCACTGTGAGAATAAGAATTGACAACTTTATTTTGAGTCTCAAACTTCTCTACAATACATAATACAGACATAGGTAGAGATCTGTCAGTCAAAGGGATCTGGGCAGGTGACAGCATTGGTCTAGTCAGCCATGACACATAGTCCCCAGCTAGGTTTTCAAAGTATGCTTTCTCTGCGTTCAAGCAGCATGAGTCAGATGACAAGGTTCCCATTAATACACTGAACAACAAGGAGCATTATTTTTGTACTGAAAAATATCCTACATGATTCTATAATAACCAAACACCGTAGGACTAGATCTATGCAACCCCCAGTAGATAATATTAACCACCCAGAGTCATATCATAAGTAGAAGACTTTAGATACTACTGTATGTTACATTTTATTCCATATGTCATGGTATACAAAAAATAGTAAAATGTGATATTCCTGAGTATTACCCCCAGTTTACACCAATAGTATGGTGTTTTACTAAGAACTGTTGCTGGAATCAAATTTTTGATGTTCAGGTGTCTAGCACCCGTAGCTGAGTCGTCTATTTGGATTGTTCTGCAGTAGCTATGATTTACCTTTTTATATATTTTTTACCCATTTGTTTCTCACTAATATATATAATTTCAGATCAGTATCAAAATCACTCTGGACTTATTTTATCAAGAATGTAGTCTCAGATTATTTTACCTGCAGGATTAGAGAAGGCTGAGTAATGTTAGAAGCCTCTCGTGTTGACTCACTGTATACCTGGTAATATATTTAATCTTAACAAGCCAGGGGAATCATTTTTTAAGGCAAAATAGAAATGATTAGACTTCACAGCTACAGAGCGAGTACATCGCCCTGGTGCATTTTAACAGAATCATGAGAGAACTGACCTTTTTTCTGGCTAGAAAATCATGCAATGGAAGAAAACAGACAACTTAAAAGGTAAAAGAAAAAGTATCTCTGGGAATAGAAGAAGAGAAAAACAAACTAAGGTAATTCAAACAAGCAAAAAAGAAAATGTAATAGCTTCCTACAGTGAAATTATTGTGATAAAGGAGGAAAAGTACTACCAGTGACATTCACCTTTAACCATGCATATAGGGACATAACTCTTTAGTACAGTGGGAACAATATTGCACAATGTATAACTGGTATGGTTGACAACCTGTTCTGTGCGATCAGCTTCTTTATCTTTCTCCTAAAGTGGAGCAGAACAACAGAAGTGGTAAAACGAGATATGGATCTGAGAAATAAAAAGTTGGATATAAGCGATCCAGGTCCAGCTACTATATTTGCTCCATCAAGCCTCATACAAACGAGCATATTACAGTTCTGTTGAACTTCTGAGAGAAATTTTCAATTGGTTTCTAGAGGTCAAAATGAATTCATACTGCCATGCTGTGCAAAATTATGCCGATTTATAGCTATATGTTTCTTCCAAGATAAACAGAATTTCCTCATCTCCCAGAGAAGTTCCTTCCCTACCAAAAACTGATCTGATTAGTGCAGAATGGGACCTGCAAAAGACTTCCACCTGCTGCAGGCCCTGAAACAGCATACTTTAAAGCAGAGTCAGCAGGACATGAGATTACTGGCATAAAGAAGACTCCACACCTCGCACTAAACTTCAACTTCTTCAATACAATTTGAACCAAAGGTGTGCGTGTATGTATATGTATGCATACAGCAAAGTTATATGTGTGTGCGGGCATGAGTGTGCGCAACGTGGTGCATCGGTACAACTCTTCACTAGTGTTCTCAAAGTCAGTTTGATCAGGGCCACATGCTCCTTGCTGTGCCACTGCATATTCAGCTCTCCATAGGAGAACTTGTATCCCAGTATGGTGACACTCTAGCTTCTGCTCTTATAAACAAAATTGTTTGCTAAAGTCCTGTTTATATAATTAATTTATTTTACGTCCCTTCATTTCTGTCTCTTGCTTCCCCTGAGCAAAGTTCCGCATTGTCACAATGGCCTCCCTGACCTGCACCTAGGACCTCATCCTTTCCCTCCATCTCTGCTATGGCGCCTGCCTGAAATTTGACCTCACTGTTTCTTCACTTTCTTTGGAATCGTACTATCTGACGTATTGAGTCTACCTCTTGGCGCATGAACACCCTTTAAATGTGGGCCTGCAAGTACAGTAGCTAGACCATATGTCTCCACTTCCTTACATGTATGCAGTAGAACTGTGTGTGTACCTATTGTGCAGGCAGCAGTGATGTGTGTATATATGTATTGTTCGTGCAGCAGAGCTCTGTGTTTATATACTGACTGTACATCAGTGTTTAGTGAATATAAGCTTAAAAGGGGTTGTCCGGTCAAAAGTGATAAGTCTGCAGTCGATCTTTGTGACTGCAGACTTATGAATCTTCCCAGCGCATGCACTGTGCACTGCGGGATTCACCAGTTTCAGACCCAGGACAGGAGGGTATGTATGAGTTCTGCATACCCCCGGGCAGTTGACGCCACCTTGCTCCATACGCTTGTATGGATGGAGCGAGGCCACTCCCCGTCTAGTGACGCAGACGGCCAGTGGGCACATCCGACTAGAAGGCACACCCTCGCTCAATACAAGTGTATGGAGAGCGAGGCCACACCCACTGGCCGGGGGTATGTATAACTCATACATAGCCTCCAGTCCCAGGTCTGAAACTAGCGAATCCCTGCAGCGCACAGTGCGTGCACTGGGGGGATTCATAAGTCTGCAGTCACTCTGTGTGACTGCAGACTTATCACTTTTGACCAGACAACCCCTTTAAGGCCTCATTCACATGTCAGTATTTTGATCAGTATTTCATCTGTATTTGTATGCCAAAACCAGGAGTGTCTCCAAAACATAGAACAGATGTAAACTTTCAATTATAGTTTTTATTTGTAAGTTCTGCTCCTGGTTTTGGAACACAAACATTGTTTTCAATACTGACCAAATACTCATGTGTGAACGATGCCTTACATAGTTGTCTGTGTATAGTACATATTGTGCATGCTTGCAGATTTTTGATGTGGATGATGCAAAGAAACACAAACCATGGCTGTTAACTATTAACTCTCTATTGTACCTGTTATGATAAATATATATATACTTTGCTTTGATTATTATTTAGACATTATTATTTAGACAATTCATACAGTTATATGAAAAAGTTTGGGCACCCGTATTAATCTTAAGCTTAATGTTTTATAAAAATTTGTGTTTTTGCAACAGCTATTTCAGTTTGATATATGTGACTCGCCCCCTGGGCCGTGGGGCACTCGGATCCGGGCAATTAGGGAAACGGTGGGAGTAGTAGTGGCAACCCGGTTCCGTGGCTCACGGTGGTCAGACCAGTGGTAGTCCATTATGTACTGATGTTTATGTCCGACTACGCCACCCGTGGATTGTGGTTATTAGGAACCGCCGCTGCATGCAGACCGCTGGGGCTGATGAGGTGTGCAGCTAGGGTAGTGTGACTCCCCACGGGAAGAGTGCGGCCCCAGGGCAGTATAGTGGATGGTGGGAGTGATGGTAGTGAGAGTCCCAGTGCTGGTAGTGCTGGAGGAGCAAGGAGCACACAGACAACAGGTTGCAGTCCAGGGTCTTTACTAAACAGGTAAACTGACCCACAAGCAGTCCCAGCTAGGAGGGGACCTGGATGTCTGAGAGCAACGGGGAAATTGGCCCTGGTCAGGGTGAGGGTGTAGGCCTACCGTGCTTTCTGCGCTCCTTCTGGCTATCTCCTCCTTTTAGGAAAACAGCCCACGTTTCCGAGCTTTCCGTGCTTTCTCGCCTGTATGGCCTGCGACGTGGGTTCCTTTCTGCTCCCAGCCTTGTACGGCTTTACTGGTCCCTTCGGTTGTGGCAGGGCCTCCGGGCTTCTTAGGCCAAGGAATGTACAGTCCCTTGCGGACTGGTTCTCTGCTGGGGGATGTGGAATCCTTCCAGCCTCAGACACCAAAGTCTGGTAAAATTAAGTCTTTTCTCTGCCAAGACAGGCTCTCTTCGCCTCTTGTCTCTGGCTTGTGGCTCTCCTACTGCCACACTTCCTCTTAGGTGCAATCAACTTTCTGTCCCTGCTCCACTCTGGGACACGTCTCAGTGCTGAGACAGGCCATCCAGTTCTCTCTAACCCTGCTCTCAGTACCAGCTTTTATAGGGGCAGCCAGCTCCCCCTACTGGCTTGAGACAGGAGGCATTGCATGCTAATGTTCCCCTGACCAGAGAACCTCCCCCCTGCTCTCAGACACAGCTTTAATTACACTTGTGGCATCCAGGTCAGGGTGACACATTCCCCCCTAGTGAAATTTAGTACTCCGGGACTAAACAGTAAACAAAGATAATATACATAACAATAAAACATGAATACACAAATGACGCACAGATTGAGTTCTTAAGGTCACAGTGTGGCCTGTGACCGGGTGTCCATATCACCAAAACAACGGGAGCCTTAACCAGGTGGGGGTCTGTCCTACCCCAAGTCCTTCACAGTCTTAGTTCATTCCTGGGTTAGGCTCAGAATTCAGTCCATACAAGGTCCCGGTTATAAAAGTCCATAACCTGTGAGTCCTTACGGTAACTGCAAGAAACTGAAACACAGAATTACCAAACATGCAGGTAACTCTGGCAAACAATTCAACATTTGGCAACAGGGTTATTTACAATTTTTGCGCGCTCTATATTCTCCAGCGAGCGGGTATCTGCCCCTTTGTGCTCCTGGTTGACCTACGTAGCCCACTGTCTGGTGGTGGACCAACCTGCCTTTCCCCACTAGCGTTAGGGGTACAGCTACCAGCTGGGTGTACAGGTAGGGCAGGCAGCTGTCGGCGGGTCCTTTGGCTTACCGCAGGCATGGCAGGCTCACTGTCAGCAGAGGGTTGACTCTCCTGGGCTGCTGGAACAGGCTCTTCTGCCTCTGGAACCGCTTGCTCCTCTTCACCTTCCGGCTCTGGTGTTGGTTGTTGCTGGGCCGGTTGCAGGAAATGCAGGACGGGTACCACTATGGCATCATTTATGCGAGTCCAGGACTGAGGGAACTCTCCGAGAACGGTGCTGATCATTTCTTCCTTGTCCTCTGCGGGTTCAAGGTCACTCTGATCCTCTTCTGCACTACGGAGTTGCTCGGGGCACCTTTTGAGGTGGTCTCTGGAGACGACACTAGTGGTTTCTCCTCCGTCCTTGGTGATCACGCACACCTTCGGGTTGTCGTGATCAGACTGCAATACGGTGTAGGGTTCCCTTTCCCACTGGTTGTCCAACTTATGTAGCCTTCTTTATCGCTTTAGGACTTGCTCACCAGGTTCTAGGGGACTAGCAGGGGCGTGTTGATTTAAGAGTCTTTCTTGCTTCTCTCTCACCTGGGCCAGGCTCTTCTCCACACTCTCCTGTACCTTCTTGTACTGCAGTTGCCTTTCCGTATCCCAGTCCGCATCCGGGGTGGTGTCCTCAGGTATTAGGACTCCCATCTCCAGGTTTACGGGCAGCTTACCTGGTCTAGCTCGCATCAGGTAAGCCGGGGTGAAGTTTGTAGCATTCACCGGGATATTGTTGTATAGGTCTATCAGGTCCGGCAGTTTTTCTGGCCACTGGCTGCGTTCCTCCAGGGGCAACGTCTTCAGGAGATCAATGACTATATTGTTCATCTTCTCACACATCCCGTTGGTTTGTGGGTGGTAAGGCGTTGTACGAATTTTCTTACAGCCATAGAGGTTGCAGAACTCCTGGAAGATTTCAGCCTCGAACGCTGGACCCTGGTCTGTCAGGACCTGTTCCGGATACCCGTGTGGACGGCAGAAGTACCGCTGGAAGGCTCTGGCCGCTGTTTGGGCTGTCAAGTCCTTTACCGGGACCACCACTAGAAAACGGGAATAGTGGTCCACGATTGTCAGGGCATAGATGTATCCAGACCGGCTTGGAGCCAATTTGACGTGGTCCAGAGCTACCAGCTCAAGAGGCTGCGTGGTGACGATGGGCCTCAAGGGTGTCTTCTGGCTGGTGCAGTCCTTCCTCCTCAGGTGACAAGGGCCACAGTCTCTGCAACACTTTTCTACTGCTCCTCTCATGCCGACCCAAAAGAACCTTCCTCTTAGTAGGAACTCCAGTTTCTTCCAACCGAAGTGTCCCGCTCTGTCATGGTAAGCCCCCAGGACCATAGCTGCATCTCGCGTTGGGACCACGACTTGCCAGGTCAGCTCGTGCGTCCGGTGGTTAACAATCCTTCTGCACAACTTGCCTTCGTAGAGGAACAGCTTGATCTTCTCCTACCATAGCTGCTTGGCTTCCTCTGGGGCATCTGGATCTAGGCGGGCGTCTTCCCGGGTCAGCAGATCTTTCACCAGGCGGACTGCAGGGTCACTATCTTGAGTCTCGGCCCAGCTGTGGTGAGGTAGGGGATTCATCATCACAGTTGTTACATCCTCCTCCTTCACGCGGTGAGAGTGTTGAGCGGCTCCATACCGGTGAAACGCGGGGAGTTCTACCTCCTCCAACTCTTCTGGGTCTTCGCCACCTTCAGGTAAGTGAGGCATTCTTGATAGGGCGTCCGCGTTGGCGTTGGTTTTGCCTGCCCGGTACTTGATCACGAAGTCATAGTTGGAGAGACGGGCCATCCACCGCTGTTCCAGGGCACCCAGTCTTGCATTGTCCAGGTGTGTCAACGGGTTGTTGTCCGTGTACACGGTGAACTTTGCGGAGGCCAGGTAATGCTTGAAGCGTTCCGTCACGGCCCACACCACCGCCAAGAATTCTAGCTTGAAGGAGCTGTAATTCTCCGGGTTCCTCTCGGTGGGCCTCAGCTTCCGGCTGGCGTATGCGATCACCCGTTCTCTGCCCTGCTGGTTTTGGGACAGTACGGCTCCCAGTCCCACATTACTGGCATCTGTGTGGAGAATGAAAGGCTGGCCGTAATCAGGGTAGGCCAGGATCTCATCCCCCGTGAGGGCCATCTTTAGCTGGCGGAAGGACTCCTCTTCCGATTTATCCCACTTGAAGAGTGGCTTTTGACTTCGGGACTTAGACTGTCCGATCAGGAGGTCCCGCATTGGAGCTGCCATCTTGGTAAACCCGGGGATGAATCTTCGGTAGTAGCCTACCAACCCGAGGAACTGTCTCACCTCTTTGATGTTCGAGGGGCTTGGCCAGCTCTTGATTGCCGTGACCTTGTCAGGGTCGGGGGCCACTCCTTCCGCGCTTACCACGTGCCCTAGGTACTGGACCTTTGGTTTCAGCAGGTGGCACTTCGATGGTTTCACCTTCAGGCCATAGCCTGCCAGGGCTTCGAACACCTCGGCCAGGTGCTTTAGATGGTCCTCGTAGGTCTTCGAATAGACGATCACGTCGTCCAGGTAAAGGAGAACCGTCTCGAAGTTTTGGTGCCCTAGACAGCATTCCATCAGCCGCTGGAAGGTCCCTGGTGCGTTGCAGAGTCCGAAAGGCATGCAGTTGAATTCGCTCAGTCCCATCGGGGTGGTGAAGGCGGTCTTCTCCTTGTCAGCCTCTGCCACAGGAACCTGCCAGTACCCGCTAGTAAGGTCCAAAATAGAAAAGAAGTTAGCAGATTTTAGTGCGGCTAAAGACTCCTCTATTCTAGGCAGCGGATATGCATCTTTGTGGGTGATACGGTTGATTTGTCTATAGTCCACGCACATTCTCATGGTGCCGTCTTTCTTTTTGACCAGAACCAAAGGGGCTGCCCAGGGGCTACAGCTGTCTCTAATGACCCCAGCCTCTTTCATTTCTCTTAGCATGCCCTTTGCGTTCTGATAATGTGCAGGGGGTACAGGTCTGTGCCTCTCTTTAATTGGTGGGTGGCTCCCAGTGGGGATGTGGTGTTCTATCCCCCTTACTCTGCCGAAGTCTAGCGGGTGCTTACTAAAGACTCTCTCGTACTCCTGTACCACCCGGTAGACTCCTTGTTTTTGGTGCAGGGGAGTGGAGTCAGCACCCACACGGAGTTTCTGGCACCAGTCCTCCTTTTGTTTCTGGGAGCAATTACCCTCCGCCTGAGGAGATGGAGGCAAGGGTTCCACGGCCCTGATAGCTTTGTGTTCGACGACAAATAGTTTGGCGAGTGTAGCGTACCTGGGTAAGTGTACTTCCCTCTCCCCAATGTTGAGGATGCGGACGGGCACCCTCCCATGACGGACATCAACCACCCCCTGGGCTGTCAAAATGGTGGGCCTGCTGTCTGAGTACACGGGTTCTACCATGGCTTGGTAGTCTCTACCTCTCAACCCGATTGCAGTCCGACACCAGATCATCATTTCACTTTTGGGAGGCATGGAAATGGGGAATGGGTCACTCAGTCTTACGCTACCGATCTCACCACCAGACAGTTCTACCTGCTGCCGTCTCATCAGGGCTTTTATCTCCTTGTTGAGGACTCTCTGTTGGCTGGAACTTGCATTCACCGCCACCTGTTGTAAGATTACAATTACCTCTGAAAGACAATTTTCAATTATGTTAGTACCCACAGTTATTTTAGGGTGACTTTCATGACGGTCAATGTCCACAATAATCACTCCCTGTGCCGGCAGTTCAACTTTACCAATTTTAATAGTCATCTCCTTGAACCCCATCTGCGGCACGGGTAAGCCATTACTGGCGATGATGCTCAAGTTACTGTCTGGATACCGTGTGATATCAGCATCAGTCCAATACTGCTTAAAAAGTACATAAGGGATTGTGGTTACTTGCGACCCAGTATCCAGCAAGGCACTCATGGGGATACCGTCCAGCACCACGGGTAAAACCGGGCGCCCCCCCAATGTACTTATCACGCCAATTGTAAGGGCCTGGTGATCTTATGCCTGGGGGTTGGCCCTCTGCCCCAGGTTGGACCCGTTTAAATTACAGTACCTGGAAATGTGTCCGCGCTGGTTGCATCGATGACAAATGGGCTGTCCATCCTCTGCGTAGCGGTCTGTGGGCCTCCCTCGGAACGAAGGGATCCTCCTCTGTCGACGCCACGGGACATCCTCCAGACTTGAAGCCAGCTCGATGGGTCTTGACGGGTCCACTTGCAACGCCTGGACGGTCCTGGTCAACGCCGCAACACTCCTGGTCAGCTCCTGGACTTGGTGGTGCAGGCCTTTCGACGGGGCTTGGTTCAGGGCCTGTGCATCAGCCTCCACGGAGTCCATAGAGGAGGGCGCCGCCTCCTTGTGGTAGGTGATAGCAGGGCGCCGGGGGTTTATAGCGCCACTGGTTGCAGATTCACGGAGCACCCTTATGGCCCTGTCCTTAAATTGGGCAAAGGTCAGGTCGGGGTTCTGAAAGAACATGAGGCGCAGTTGGGCCCTGTGGGCGCTAGACAGCAGACCTTCTATGAATTGTTCTGTTAGCAGCTTATCGGTTTCCTGCACACTGCCAGGGTCAGTTTGTTGAATAGCCCTCAAGGCTTCCTGCAGATTTAGGGCATAGTCTCTGATGCTGTCCTGTGCCCGCTGCTTACATCCATAGAGCCTCATTTTAATCTCAGCGGAGGTACGTGTGTCAAAGGTACCCCGCAGCCGGGCCAGAATACCCTACACAGTCCTGTTCTCCTCAGTGGGCCATGATTTTACCTCCCTTTGGGCTGCGCCAGTTAACTGCCCTGTCAATATGCTGACCTTCTGCTCCTCTGTCAGGGGGTAAACGTGGAACAAACTGTATAGCCTTTCCTTGAAGTCAGTTAGGGCATGGGGCTCCCCTGAGTATTTGGGCAGCCAGGCCGCTCCAGGGATGTAGGGCAGGGAAAAGGGCATCACCGCTGCTGCAGCTGCGTTGGTGGTAGTGGGGGCCTCTGTGTCCGACATCTTCCTCCCCCCTAGTTAAGCGTGGCCTACCTTCCGGCGATCCTCTTCTGTAGGCCGCGGCTCCGCTGCTGCTGCTATGGACGAGGACCTGGCGTCGCGTCCTGATGACGTCAGCGTCGCTCTCTCTCCCTTCCAGGACCTTGCGCAGCGTCGGAGCGTGGGGCGGAGCTTCTGATCTCGCGCGGTTTTGACGTCCACGCCCCTCTTCTTCCCGCGCGGCGTCCTGAAGATGGCGTCCGATGGCGGGAAGCAGCTGCGGATGGCGGGAAGACGGCAGAAGACGGCGGTAAACGGTCCAAGATGGCGTCTGATGGCGGGAATCGGCTCCGGATGGCAGGAAACGACTCCACAGGTAAGTTACAAAAGTCTTTTTCAGGCACGCAGTACCCGGTGGTTGCGGGCACGAAATCCTGCCGACTACGCCAAAGCTGACTCGCCCCCTGGGCCATGGGGCACTCGGATCCGGTCAATTAGGGAAACGGTGGGAGTAGTAGTGGCAACCCGGTTCCGTGGCTCAGGGTGGTCAGGCCAGTGGTAGTCCGTTATGTACTGATGTTTATGTCCGACTACGCCACCCATGGATTGCGGTTATTAGGAACCGCCGCTGCATGCAGACCGCTGGGGCTGATGAGGTGTGCAGCTAGGGTAGTGTGACACCCCACGGGAAGAGTGCGGCCCCAGGGCAGTATAGTGGATGGTGGGAGTGATGGTAGTGAGAGTCCCAGTGCTGGTAGTGCTGGAGGAGCAAGGAGCACACAGACAACAGGTTGCAGTCCAGGGTCTTTACTAAACAGGTAAACTGACCCACAAGCAGTCCCAGCTAGGAGGGGACCTGGATGTCTGAGAGCAACGGGGAAATTGGCCCTGGTCAGGGTGAGGGTGTAGGCCTACCGTGCTTTCTGCGCTCCTTCTGGCTATCTCCTCCTTTTAGGATAACAGCCCACGTTTCCGAGCTTTCCGTGCTTTCTCGCCTGTATGGCCTGCGACGTGGGTTCCTTTCTGCTCCCAGCCTTGTACGGCTTTACTGGTCCCTTCGGTTGTGGCAGGGCCTCCGGGCTTCTTAGGCCAAGGAATGTACAGTCCCTTGCGGACTGGTTCTCTGCTGGGGGATGTGGAATCCTTCCAGCCTCAGACACCAAAGTCTGGTAAAATTAAGTCTTTTCTCTGCCAAGACAGGCTCTCTTCGCCTCTTGTCTCTGGCTTGTGGCTCTCCTACTGCCACACTTCCTCTTAGGTGCAATCAACTTTCTGTCCCTGCTCCACTCTGGGACACGTCTCAGAGCTGAGACAGGCAATCCAGTTCTCTCTAACCCTGCTCTCAGTACCAGCTTTTATAGGGGCAGCCAGCTCCCCCTACTGGCCTGAGACAGGAGGCATTGCATGCTAATGTTCCCCTGACCAGAGAACCTCCCCCCTGCTCTCAGACACAGCTTTAATTACACTTGTGGCATCCAGGTCAGGGTGACACATATGTAATAACTGTTGGACACAGTAATGTTTCTGCCTTGAAATGAGGTTTATTGTACTAACAGAAAATGTGCAATCTGCATTCAAACTAAATTTGACAGGTGCATAAGTATGGGCACCCTTATCATTTTCTTGTTTTAAATACTCCTACCTACTTTTACTGACTTACTAAAGCACTTTTTTTGGTTTTGTAACCTCATTGAGCTTTGAACTTCATAGCCAGGTGTATGCAATCATGAGAAAAGCTACTTAAAGTGGCCACTTGCAAGTTGTTCTCCTGTTTGAATCTCCTCTGAAGAGTGGCATCATGGCCTCCTCAAAACAACTGTCAAATGATCTGAAAACAAAGATTATTCAACATAGTTGTTCAGGGGAAGGATACAAAAAGCTGTCTCAGAGATTTAACCTGTCAGTTTCCACTGTGAGGAACATAGTAAGGAAATGGAAGAACACAGGGACAGTTCTTGTTAAGACCAGAAGTGGCAGGCCAAGAAAAACATCAGAAAGGCAGAGAAGAAGAATGGTGAGATCAGTCAAGGACAATCCTCAGACCACCTCCAGAGAGCTGCAGCATCAACTTGCTGCGGATGGTGTCACTGTGCATTGGTCAACTATACAGCGCACTTTGCACAAGGAGAAGCTGTATGGGAGAGTGATGCGAAAGAAGCCGTTTCTGCAAGCACGCCACAAACAGAGTCGGCTGAGGTATGCAAAAGCACATTTGGAGAAGCCAATTTCTTTTTGGAAGAAGGTCCTGTGGACTGATGAAACCAAGATTGAGTTGTTTGGTCATACAAAAAGGCGTTATGCATGGCGGCAAAAAAACACAGCATTCCAAGAAAAGCACTTTGTACCCACAGTAAAATTTGGTGGAGGTTCCATCATGCTTTGGGGCTGTGTGGCCAATGCCGGCACCGGGAATCTTGTTAAAGTTGAGGGACGCATGGATTCCACTCAGTATCAGCAGATTCTTGACAATAATGTTCAAGAATCAGTGATAAAGTTGTAGTTACGCAGGGGATTGATCTTTCAGCAAGACAATGATCCAATACACCGCTCCAAATCTACTCAGGCATTCATGCAGAGGAACAATTACAATGTTCTGGAATGTCCATCCCAGTCCCCAGACCTGAATATCATTGAACATCTGTGGGATCATTTGAAGAGGCTGTCCATGCTCGGCGACCATCAAACTTTACTGAACTGGAATTGTTTTGTAAAGAGGAATGGTCAAAAATACCTTCATCCGGGATCCAGGAACTCATTAAAAGCTACAGGAAGCGACTAGAGGCTGTTATTTTTGCAAAAGGAGGATCTACTAAATATTAATGTCACTTTTCTGGTGAGGTGCCCATACTTATGCACCTGTCAAATTTTGTTTGAATGCAGATTGCACATTTTCTGTTAGTACAATAAACCTCATTTCAAGGCAGAAACATTACTGTGTCCAACAGTTATTACATATAACAAACTGAAATAGCTGTTGCAAAAACACCAATTTTTATAAACATTAAGCTTAAGATTAATAGGGGTGCCCAAACTTTTTCATATAACTGTATATCTTTGAATATTTAATATTTTTAAATTAGCTTTATAAGTGTTATTCATAAAAGCAATAACATAGGGTGTTGTCTCTGATATAGAGGTTTCTTTGTGTTAAGTTTTCTTTGTTACAGAAGGCATAGAAAGCTGGGTAAAGACAGTATTCAAGGACGTCTTTATTATTTCCAATTAAAATACTTTCCTTCCCCAATTAAAATATCTTCTCCCATAGGTAATGTAAAGCCATGCCCCTTTTCATATCTCTGTGGTTGTAATACAGACTTGTGACTGGGCACCTGAGAGCATACCAGCCTGGTACATAGACAGAAACTGGTTGTGTGCCCTTGTCACACGATCGGCTCTCTGATTTGATCAAAACTGGCAAAAGTGTGAAACCTTTTGAGTCTCTCCTAAAACTTTGCATATAAGTTTCAGCATCAAACCCTAAAGTGTTATTGACTTTCATTTACACCTTCACTCTCATTTACACCCCCAGGAACATTTTATTTAGTACTAAAATATACCTCCAGGCAACTCATATGAGAGCAGGAAATTCCCTATATACTGCAATACTTTAGTATTTCAGTATATAAGTTTATTTTACTAACTTATATAGCACCATTTATTCCACGGCGCTTTACAGACATAATCATCATTTGGGGCTCACAATTTAGATTCCCTATCAGTATGTTTTTGGCGTGTGGGAGGAAAGCGGAGAACCTGGAGGAAACTCACGCAAACATGGGGAAAACATATAAACTCCTTACAGATATTGTCTTTGGGATTTGAACCCAGGACCCCAGCGCTGCAAAGCAGTGCTAACCACTGAGCCACCATGAAGCACATCTAGCAAAAACATTCAAATGATCGCAGGTTGAAGTCCCCTAAAGCAACTAAAGCATAAAGGGAGAATTAATAAAAAAAATGAAGAATAAGTATTAAAAAATATTGAAAATATATAAAATCACCTCAGGTTTCTGAATACAAAAATAAAGAAATAAAAAAAAAAAACATATTTGGTATAACTGCATCCATAAAAGTCCAATCTGTGAAAATCTAAAAATAAATTAACCCCTAAGGTAAATCATGTGAAGTAAAGAAAATCAAAATGCCACATTTGCCATTTTTAGATCACTGCCCTTCTTCCAAAAATGTTCTAAAATGGCCAAAATAAAAACAATAGCCAAGCAATAAAACTATAGCTTTATCAATGGATAAATGAAAAAGCTATGGGTCTGAGAAAATTGTGACACAAATCAACCTACATTTTTTTAACTTCTAAAAGAAATACTGTATATATAAGTATGTATATATATCTGTAATATAACCGGGGATGCGTCCCTCTGTCTGAAGCCTCAATAGACTGCGCATGCGTGACGCGCAGTCTGGTTCCAGACAGAAGCAGGCATCCAGCCGCTACAGGTAAGAGGAGGTGTATGGCGCCGGAGATCGCGCGGCATGCATAGACACTGAACGCATACCTCGATCTCCGGTGTCATACTTACATACTTACCTGACCGGGAGGAGCGTTGCCGCGGCGCCTCTCTTCGCTGGAGACCGGGGACGGAGTGAAGGCGTCGGACCGGCGCGTGCGCATTGCGCTATCCGGCGCCATTTTACTGAAGACACATTTACAGTGTGTCTTCAGCAAAATGGCGCCGGACAGCGCGGTGCTCCAGCGCCGCACTCCTCCCCCGGCCTCCGGCAGAGAGGACGCAGCAGCGCTGGAGTACAGAGAAGAAAGGTGAGTATAACTGTTTATTTTTTTTGTATGTGTGTACAGTGTGTGAAAGGGATGACGGGGCCACACATAACAGGATTGTGGGGTGAGGGGACCATGCATATATCAGGATTGGGGGATGAGGGGTACCACACATACCAGGATTGGGGGGTGAGGGGTACCACACATACCAGGATTGGGGGTGAGGGGTACCACACATACCAGGATTGGGGGTGAGGGGTACCACACATACCAGGATTGGGGGTGAGGGGTACCACACATACCAGGATTGGGGGTGAGGGGTACCACGCATACCAGGATTGGGGGGTGAGGGGTACCATGCATACCAGGATTGGAGGGTGAGGGGTACCACGCATACCAGGATTGGGGGTGAGGGGTACCACGCATACCAGGATTGGGGGGTGAGGGGTACCACGCATACCAGGATTGGGCGATGAGGGGTGCCTCGCATACCAGGATTGGGGGGTGAGGGGTGCCACGCATACCAAGATTGGGGGGTAAGGGGTGCCACGCATACCAGGATTGGGTGGTGAGGGGTGTCATGCATACCAGGATTGGGGGGTGAGGGGTGCCACGCATACCAGGATTGGGGGGTGAGGGGTGCCTCGCATACCAGGATTGGGGGATGAGGGGTGCCACGCATACCAGGATTGGGTGGTGAGGGGTGCCACGCATACCAGGATTGGGGCGTGAGGGGTAACACGCATACCAGGATTGGAGGGTGAGGGGTACCACGCATACCAGGATTGGGGGTGAGGGGTACCACGCATACCAGGATTGGGGGGTGAAGGGTACCATGCATACCAGGATTGGGCGGTGAGGGGTGCCTCGCATACCAGGATTGGGGGTGAGGGGTGCCTCGCATACCAGGATTGGGGGGTGAGGGGTGCCACGCATACCAGGATTGGGCGGTGAGGGGTGCCATGCATACCAGGATTGGGGGGTGAGGGGTGCCACGCATACCAGGATTGGGGGGTGAGGGGTACCACGCATACCAGGATTGGGGTGTGAGGGGTAACACGCATACCAAGATTGGGGGTGAGGGGTAACATGCATACCAGGATTGGGGGGTGAGGGGACCATGCATACCAGGATTGAGGGTGAGGGGTGCCACGCATACCGGGATTGGGGATGAGGGGTGCCACGCATACCGGGATTGGGGATGAGGGGTGCCACGCATACCGGGATAGGGGATGAGGGGTGCCACGCATACTAGGATTGGGGATGAGGGGTGCCACGCATGCCGGGATTGGGGATGAGGGGTGCCACGCATGCCGGGATTGGGGATGAGGGATGGAGTGCCATGCATACCGGGATGAGGGATGGGGTACCATGCATACCAGGATGAGGGATACCATACACACCAGGATAGTGATGAGGGGTGCCATACATACCAGGATAGGGATGAGGGGTGCCACGCATACCGGGGTGAGGGTTGCCAAGCATAACTGGATGAGGGGTGAGGGGTGCCACGCATACTGGGATTGGGGGTGAGGAGTGCCAGGCATACTGGGATTGGGGATGAGGGGTGCCAGGCATACCGGGATTGGGGATGAGGGGTGCCACACATGCCGGTATTGGGGATGAGGGGTGCCACGCATGACGGGATTGGGGATGAGGGGTGCCACGAATGCCGGGATTGGGGATGAGTGGTGCAACGCATACCGGGATTGGGGATGAGGGGTGCCACGCATACTGGGATTGGGGATGAGGGATGGAGTGTCATGCATACCGGGATGAGGGATGGGGTACCATGCATACCAGGATGAGGGATACCATACACACCAGGATAGTGATGAGGGGTGCCATACATACCAGGATAGGGATGAGGGGTGCCACGCATACCGGGGTGAGGGTTGCCAAGCATAACTGGATGCGGGGTGAGGGGTGCCACGCATACTGGGATTGGGGGTGAGGAGTGCCAGGCATACTGGGATTGGGGATGAGGGGTGCCAGGCATACCGGGATTGGGGATGAGGAGTGCCACGCATACCGGGATTGGGGATGAGGGATGGGGTGCCATGCATACCAGGATGAGGGATACCATACACACCAGGATAGGGATGAGGGATGGGGTACCATGCATACCAGGATGAGGGATACCATACACACCAGGATAAGGATGAGGGGTGCCACGCATACCGGGATTGGGGGTGAGGGGTGCCACGCATACCGGGATGAGGGGTGCCATGCATACCGAGATTGGGGGTGAGGGGTGCCACGCATACCGGGATTGGGAGTGAGGGATAGAGTGCCATGCATACCAGGATGAGGGATACAATACACACCAGGATAGGGATGAGGGGTGCCACGTATACCAGGATTGGGGGTGAGGGGTGCCACGCATACCAGGATTGGGGGTGAGGGGTGCCACGCATACCAGGATTGGGGGTGAGGGGTGCCACGCATACCAGGATTGGGGGTGAGGGGTGCCACGCATACCAGGATTAGGGGTGAGGGGTACCACGCATACCAGGATTGGATGGTGGGGACAGGATGGGGGCAGCACAAATACAAGGAGGGGGGCAGCACATACCAGCATGGGAGACCATATACCAATAAAAATGCTCGTCACCCGGGCGTAGAACGGGTTCAATGGCTAGTATATATATATATACTTGTATATGTATATATAGAGATACTGTATACAGTGCCTTGTGAAAGTATTTGGCTCCCTTGAACTTTTCTACCTTTTGCCACATTTCTGGCTTCAAACATAAAGATATAAAATTCAAATTTTTTTGGGAAGAATCAACAACAAGTGGGACACGATCGTGAAGTGGAACAAAATTTATTGGATATTTTAAACTTTTTTAAAAAATTAAAAACTGAAAAGTGGGGCGTGCAATATTATTCTGCCCCCTTGAGTTAATACTTTTTAGAGCCACCTTTTGCTGCGATTACAGCTGCAAGTCGCTTGGGGTATGTCTCTCTCAGTTTTGCACATCGAGAGGCTGAAATTCTTGGCCATTCTTCCTTGCAAAACAGCTCGAGCTCATTGAGGTTGGATGGAGAGCATTTGTGAACAGCAGTTTTCAGCTCTTTCCACAGATTCTCGATTGGATTTAGGTCTAGACTTTGACTTGGCCATTCTAACACCTGGATACGTTTATTTTTGAACCATTCCATTGTAGATTTTGCTTTATGTTTGGGATCATTGTCTTGTTGGAAGATAAATCTCCGTCCCAATCTCGGGTCTTTTGCAGACTCCAACAGGTTTTCTTCCAGAATGGTCCTGTATTTGGCTCCATACATCTTCCCATCAATTTTAACCATCTTCCCTGTCCCTGCTGAAGAAAAGCAGGCCCAAACCATGATGCTGTGTTACGGGTCCGGGTGGTGGAACCTCTGTGCCGCGGTGCAAGGAGGGACCCAGAGGGGCGTGACTAAGTATCAACTCAGACCGACCCTGGTCGTACGGCGGCTAACGACTCCGTAACCAGGGAGGGACCGAGCCGAGGGACCAGGTGCTACTCTGGGGACGACCTTGTAAGAGAGCAGGTGGCTCCCACGGGTCAGATGACTGGGACTGACCGGTATAGCGGGTAGGCACAACAAGCAGGTAGAAGTCTCTGGGTTAGCAGACGGGTGGTCACGGCAAGTGACAGCAGGAGCCTCCAGGTAGGCTATTAGGTGGTCACGGCAAGTGACGGCCAAGCAGGCAGGAGTCTCAAGGTTTAGCCGACGGGTGGTCACGGCACGTGACGGCAGAGCAGGCTGAAGTCTCAGGGTTAGCAGACGGGTGGTCACGGCAAGTGACAGCAGGAGCCTCCAGGTAGGCTAGCTGGTAACAGGCAGGTAACAGGCGAGTGCTCCCAGGTGAGCAGGCTAGCAGGCACGGCAGGTAACAGGCAGGTAACTGGCAGGTGCTTCCTGGTAAGCAGGTGGGCTTGCCCACAGACAGACTGGCGGGTAGAGCGGAAGGAAGACTGTCGGGCTGGAGAGTAGTCAGGCTGGTGGACTGGAACAGTAGTCAGGCTGGCAACGGGACCTGAGGGCTGAAGCAGAGGTAAGATACTGTGCAACAACTTTTGCTCGGGCACCTCCATTTTGGAGGAGGTGCCTTATATATGGGAGGTCCTCCGGCAATTGGCCGGGGACTCCTTAGGACGGCGCGCGCGGCCCCTTTAAGAGAGAGGGAGCGTGCGCGCGCCCTAAGCACAGTGCCCGGGAAACTGCGCGCGCTGACAGCAGCAGAAAGAGGAGAGCAGGAGGACGCCACGCGGGGAGCGGGGAGGTGAGAAGGACGGCGTCTCTGCCTGGCAGAGGGCAGAGGCGCCGATGCTACATGCTGCCACCACCTTGTTTGACAGTGCGGATGGTGTTTTGAGGGTGATGAGCTGTGTTGCTTTTACGCCAAACATATCGTTTTGCATTGTGGCCAAAAGTTCAATTTTGGTTTCATCTGATCAGAGCACCTTATTCCACATGTTTGGTGTGTCTCCCAGGTGGCTTGTGGCAAACTTCAAACAAGACTTTTTATGGATATCTTTGAGAAATGGCTTTCTTCTAGCCTCCCTTGCATAAAGGCCAGATTTGTGCAGTGTACGACTGATTGTTGTCCTATGGACAGACTCTCCAACCTCAGCTGCAGATCTCTGCAGTTCACCCAGAGTGATCATGGGCCTTTTGGCAGCATCTCTGATCAGTCTTCTCCTTGTTCAAGATTAAAGTTTAGAGGGTCTTGGTAGATTTGCAGTGGTCTGATACTCCTTCCATTTGAATATAATCGCTTGCACAGTGCTCCTTGAGATGTTTAAAACTTGGGAAATCTTTTTGTATCCAAATCCGGCTTTAAACTTCGCCACAACAGTATCTCGAACCTGCCTGGTGTGTTCCTTGGTCCTCATGATGCTCTCTGCACTTGAAACAGAACCCTGAGACTATCACAGAGCAGGTGCATTTGTACGGAGACTTGATTACACACAGGTGGATTCTAGTTATCATTACCAGTCATTTAGGACAACAGTGGATCATTCAGAGATCCTCACTGAACTTCTGGAGTGAGTTTTCTGCACTGAAAGTAAAGGGGCCGAATAATATTGCACGCCCCACTTTTCAATTTTTAATTTTTTAAAAAAGGTTAAAATATCCAATAAATTTTGTTCCACTTCACGGTTGTATCCCACTTGTTGTTGGATCTTCCCCAAAAAATTTGAATTTTATATCTTTATGTTTGAAGCCAGAAATGTGGCAAAAGGTATAAAAGTTCAAGGGGGCCAAATACTTTCACAAGGCACTGTATATATTGTGACAAAACCTTTTAGAGCATTTGGTGTGAGGTGGGTCTGGAGGTGATGAAAGCTCTGGAGCTGTATTGCCATGTGAAGGAAAGCTGTACCTTGGGTTGTTTGTTCCTGAAGTGGGTGGTTACCCCTAGCAACAAGGACTGTGCCATACGTTATGTTTTTCCTGTTTTGCTAACATTGCTGTGGTTTATGCAATTCCCTTAATAAACCACAAAAGAAGATTTAAAGAAACAGTGTTCCTGTGTCTGAGGCGGATCTACCACAAAATAATATATATATATATATATATATATGTGTGTGTGAGTTTGATATTGCCATAACGGTGCTGTCTTTACTGGTCACTCTTACCACACAATAGAAACTGGAAAAATTAAACCCCAAACAATCACAGAATTGTACTTTTTTCACCATTTCACTCCACTTGCAATTTGTTTCCCATTTTTCAGGAAAAATAAATGTCATTCAAAACTACAACTTGTCCTGAAAAAAACTAATCCTTCATACAACTATATAGACACAAAAATAATAAAGTTATGGCTCTTGGAAGAAGGGGAGTGTGACAAAGTTACTGGCAGAATACTGGAGGGGAGATATGTTCACTGAGGCTAATAGCTTCAGTGATGTGAAACGTGGAAGTATTCTCCTGCATGGTAGGTGCAGAGAGGGTTAATCAGCCATATTTAAAAGGGCATGTTTGATGTGAATGACCATAGTGTGGGCGGGAGGCTATTCACCATATCTCCACCCCAGGGTGTGGTCTGGGCTGTAAATAGCCAGCCTTGTGACTCAGGTGTGGTTCAGTATCTGGAGAGACTTGCTCCAGAGAGGAGCTTGCATTTATTGTGCTGAACTGTTTGTGGCTAACCCCGAGTGGCCGGACCCCGGCCGATATACGGACTGTGCTGCATCTTTGTATTTTGTTTTGTTGTTATGCCGAATGGGCTGTATTTACTTTACGAACTTTATGATGTTTTAATAATTCAACCCGAAACTTAAAGAGACAGTGTTTCCATGTCTACCTCCGTGTACAGCCGAGCAAGCCGCTTTACCACAGGAGTAATAAACAAAAAGTAGCCTGGTCCCGAAGAAGTTAAAACATTGGATACCGGCAATGGGAATTCTTCTTAAACAAATGTAAAAAAAAAATTAAATAAAAGTTGATAAAAATAAGTTTTTCCTTTATATTTAAAATCAAACAGAAATTATTTTAATATGAATAAATTGCAGCAAGTTCTATTCACAAACCAAAGAGGTAATCAAGCACATCAAATGAGTCAAGTACGAACATAAATAATCCATCAGGCAGCCGCTTCCCTCTTGTTGGTATCTAGGAAGTTTAGAGAGGAAAGCATAATTAAAAAAAAAAGCAATCAGGGAAAGCTGAAGCAAATGAAATGCAGTTCTGTGAAAAAAGTATTTGCACCCTTATTATTACATATTTGTGATACTGTTATCGTGTGGGTACAATATTAGTGTCCAGGTCAGGTGCAGACGTACAACTTTCAGTCTTTTATCTTTTCCATTTAACCCCTTTTACTGTACGATCAATGTTGATCATAGTAAACAAGGCTTGCATTGACCACAGGGATGCTCAGCTTATGGTTCATTGAAGAAACCCAAAGAACAATTGAATTCTAGAGAGAAGACAGTGCAGTTTTAGCTAAAGGATGGTGGGCCCTTTCATCTGACAGCGTGCATAAACTAAATGAAAGAATAAAAAAATCATAAACATAATTGAAAAAAATCTGTTTTTTTAAAGGTGTTGCACAGCAACAGGAAAATTGAAATATAAAATATTTAAACTTACTAATATACTTTATTGTTCAAATCTGAGTTGTTCTATCTGAGTACCCTCTCCCAGTCTTACTTCCTCTATTTCAGTATTCATTACCACACAGGCTTTATTGGTGGCGTGATGAAGTTGGCAATCTGTCTCAGCTTATTGGGTAAACCAACCACTAGAATAAATTTAATTCAAATGAGTTGAATTTTCTGAAAATTGCAGGGAAATATGCTCTCTGAAGAGACAATTTACATATTTACCAGAGGAGCATTGTGACTTTAAAAGTCTCCTCAGTTGACGTGCTTAACATATCACTCTCCGAAATGAGAAATGTTACCCCTTAGATACCGGTCTGAAGTCTCTCTTCCAGCCAAACCAGAACTCAAACTTTGCACTGATGAGGGGCAGAACCCCGAAACACAGTGTCTGTAAATTGAGTTTCTGGTTCTGGCTTATATCTTAAGTCATGTGATGAGGTTCGATAAAGGGTCACTATTGAATTTTAGGATTGCTACTTCCTGTAGGTGGCACTAGAGTTCTGGTCCTCTTCCTCTCTGAAGAGACAATTTGCATATTTCACAGAGGAGCATTGTGGCTTTAAAAGTCTCCTCACTTGACATGCTTAACAAGTCACTCTCCGCAAGGAGAAATGTTACCCCTTGGATCATGGATAGAACACATACAGCTGCATCTCACTAAATTAGAATATCATCAAAAAGTTAATTTATTTTTCAGTTCTTCAATACAAAAAGTGAAATTCATATATTATATAGAGTCATTACAACCAGAGTGATCTATTTCAAGTGTTTATTTCTGTTAATGTTGATGATTATGGTTTACAGCCAATGAAAACAAAAAATGTCATTATATCAGTAAATTAGAATACTTTATAACAACAGCTTGAAAAATGTTTTTAAAATCCAAAATGTTGGCCTACTGAAATGTATGTTCAGTAAATGCACTCAATACTTGGTCGGGGCTCCTTTTGCATCAATTACTGCATCAATGCGGCGTGGAATGTGGTGGTTATGGAAGCCCAGGTTGCTTTGATAGCAGCCTTCAGCTCGTCTGCATTGTTGGGTCTGGTATCTCTCATCTTCCTCTTGACAATACCCGAATAGATTCTGTTGTTTGTAAACCACCTATTGGTACTTTTGGCAGTGTGGACAGGGGCCAAGTCCTGCTGGAGAATCACATTTCCATCTTCAAAAAGCTTGTCGGCAGAGGGAAGCATGAAGTGCTCTAAAATCTCCAGGTAGACGGCTGCGCTGACTTTGGTCTTGATAAAACACAGTGGACCTACACCAGCAGATGACATGGCTCCCCAAACCATCACTGATTGTGGAAACTTCACACTAGACCTCAAGCAGTTTGGATTGTGGTCTCTCCACTCTGCAACCTTGATTTCCAAATGAAATGCAAAATTTACTTTGCATTTACTTAGTGTGTCAATGACTGTCTTCTGGACATCTGTCAAGTCCGCAGTCTTCCCCATGATTGTGGAGCCTATTGAAACAGACTAAGGGACCTTTATAAATGCTTAGGAAGCCTTTGCAGGTGTTTTTTGTTAATTATTTTAATTTACTCAGATGAGTTTGGTGTTTCCATTGGCTGTAAGCCATAATCATCAACATTAAGAGAAATAAACACTTGAAATAGACCATTCTGTTTGTAATGACTCTATAATATATGAGTTTCACTTTTTGTATTGAAGAACTGAAATAAATTAACTTTTGGATGATATTCTAATATAGCGAGATGCACCTGTACCTATTACAGTTCGTGGGACAGTTCACATGTCCATGTTTTTTTGCAGACAGAATTGTCAACATAAAATTATGGAGGCATGTCCATTTTTTACTTGAATCACGGATCAAAATTGCCCATACAAGTCTAAAAGTCCTTGAAAACCACAGACAGCACATGGATGGCATCAGGGTACAGTCTTTGTGCTGTCTGTGATTAACATTGCATTGAATAGGAGAAGATGTGTAATTTATTTATTTATTCATCTATGAAAACACTAGTGAAACACTTATGGTAAAAACTGACAATCTCTTGTAACACTTGTAACTTCCAGGCCTTTTCTTATCCCCTCCGTTTTCACTTTTTTTGCTGGACGGCACCGCACCTTTATTGCAGGTGATTTTTTGTCACTGCTCAGTCAGGAAGTTATGGCGTTAACTCCTGGCTGTTTGGACTTATATGAACCTTCGGTGGGGCTGTCTTCTATTTAACCTGCTGAACCTCTGACTCCCACTGCCAGTTAAATGTTTAGTTTCTCTGGTTCACTCCTGTGCTCTCAGCTCCTGCTTTACTTGCTTGAATTCCTGTTGTTTGATTGCAGTATATTTTCTGAAATTTTTTGGTCCTTTTGATTTTGTACCTTTAATGCCCTCCTGGTTCTGACCCAGCTATCTGACCATTCCTGACAGCCTGCACCATCGGCCAGCAGGTGACTCCGTGGCCCCAACCCAGGGGCCTCTATGTAAGTAGAGATCTCTGTACAGGGTTAAATGGTGAAGGCCAGTACAACCACTGGGACCTAGTAAATGGACTGGCTTGTGCTAAGCTTGTCCATGGTAGACATTCTTAGAGCTGCCAGATTACCATTGACACAGCATCAAAAGAACACTGTAAAAACTTGGATCTAAAACACTGATGAACAATGATTAAAAATCACATATGTATCAATGACAAATGATCCAGACATTTAATTGATAGGGTAAGGGAGATATAAGAGAGGTGTCAGCAGAAGTGCCAGACTCAATGTAATTGATTACTGATATGATGTAATAGGCATTTGTCCAGCTTTTTTGAATTACAATTACACATTTTTTTCATCCTTCCTAATGCACAGCAGCAAGACAGCACAAAAGTTTTACAGGAAAAAAATATTTTTGTCAAGGGGGAGATTAATTGTATTTTTTTTAAATAAAATAAAAAAATCCTCAAAATTTGACAGTCTACGTCACAAAGTGTGTATGTCGCAAACATTTTTTTTAATATGCATATCTGTTCTACTAGTCAAATTTTAGATCTGCACACACCACTCTAAAACAGCATGTTGCAGGTGCTCTTTTTTTTTTGGTCATGTACCTACTTAACATTTCCTATTTTATCATTTTTTGGAAGGGGGCAGACTTTTGTTAAAGGAAAAGTTTTATTTTTTTTAAATGTAGACATTTAACTGTGAATAATAATAATAATGATAATAATAATAATAAAAATTGGCGTTAAAAAGATTGTCAACTGTTTATAATAGCAATGTACAAAATATATGGTAGAAGAAAAATGACAATGAAAATGAATGGAAGGGGTATTGTAAAAAAAAAAAAAAAGGTCAAACATTTCACGGGTAAGAAAGTGATAGCCAGTATCAGCAGAAGCACCACCAATACTA
This sequence comes from Phyllobates terribilis, assembly GCF_046119375.1. Taxonomy (NCBI): domain Eukaryota; kingdom Metazoa; phylum Chordata; class Amphibia; order Anura; family Dendrobatidae; genus Phyllobates; species Phyllobates terribilis. The sequence goes on from NW_027362772.1 coordinate 143,646,698, forward strand.
CTGATCCCAGCCATTTAGGCAGTAGTACTGCCAAACACAGTTGGCCTCATTTGCCTCCATCAAGCATAGTAGTGCATAGAAAGCATTATGGAAAGTATGAAGTATCATTTGCCTTAGTCACAGCTGGATGATGTTGCCTCTAACAGCGACACCGTCAGTTTGAATCAGTGTTTTTCACAGAATGATCTGCCTGATCACAAATTTTGTGGACTGTTTTTTTTCATTTAAAAAACATGAAAAGTCTATCATTGTAATGTGTTACTAATAAATGGGCAGTTACTATCCTTTTCTGTGATGAGGTCATTTTGACATCACTGAGGCTGTGTTTGCATTCGAAAAGAGTTGGATATCGTCATAAGAGACATTAGAGTGTAACGCACCTCCTTTAAGAGCGATTAGAGTGAGTGCAATACGTTGCACATTTTTTCACAGCCAATTCAGTTTTTGGTGAAAATTTGCCAAACCTGACAAATTTGAACTTCAAATGATTTGATCAATTATACCAACCACCTTCTCCGTCACAGCTAATTCAGAGACAATGAAGTGGGGGGCTTGTCCAATGAACTGATATCATTCAACAAGGAAGAGTTTCACCTCTTAAAATTAAAAACTTTACAGAAATAGAAGCATTGCCACAGCCGAGTAAATGAAATCTTGATAAAATTCTTTTACATAGGCTGTACAAATAGTTTTTTGTTAACTTTTTTAGATTTTTTTTTTCAGTTGATTGAGCTGTGTTGATTTTAAAAGCACCATTTTGGGGTACTTCTTAATGCATGTTTTGGGTGGCAATCAAAGAACGGCAATTGTGGCATTTCATTTTGTTTTTTCTTTTTTAATGTGTGCGTTTACATAATGGATTAAATCATTTTATATTTGGATAGATTAGACTTTTATGCATTCAGTAATACCAAATATGCTTTTATTGCATCCATTCCTATATGTTTTCATTTATTTGATTTTGAATAGGAAATTGAAGTTATTCACATTTTTATGTTATTTATTCTCTAATATTTTAATAACCTTTTTTTTTTTAACTTTTACCGTATATTTTAGTCTCCATAGGGCACTTGAACTTGCAATCATTTGATCGCTTGTACTATATCCTGCAATGCAAGAGTGAAAATTACAGTCTCCTGAGCTGCTCAGCTTCATATGATTACCAAGATAGCAGTGATGTATCAAACAGCCGACATCTGATGTGGCTTGGTATAAACCAGCACCCACCCCATGATTCAAGACAGTATTTCATAGTCTAGGAAGGGTCTACTAATGCAAAGAGCCATAGGAAAGCTATAAGTAAGGACAGAAACATGGCAGAATTTTTTTTAAAACAATTTCTAGTTTTTAACGCCATGGTCATGCACAAATGCAGGCAATTAGATTATTAATCCCTTCACGACATAAGAAGTATATTTACATCATATGTTGTGTCCTTGACTTTGATGCGGGCTCCGACACTGAGATTATGATTTCTGCTATAATGAAGCATTGCTATGTATAGCACAGGCGATTAGATGATCGCAGCTTCAAGTCTCCTAAGGGAACTATTAACCCCTTTACAGCCTGTGGCGCATTAGTATGCACCAGGCTGTCAGTCACCCCCTGTTCAGCATGTGCTCCGGCACTGAGCCCACACTGAACCGGGCACATGTCAGCTGATTATTACAAGCAAAAAATAAGCCCTCATCCGGCCCCAGATCCCGACAAATGGAGACGCTATGGCTCTTGGAAAATGGCGCCTTTTTTTTTTTTTTTCTTCAAACTTTGGAATTTTTTTTCACCACTTAAATAAAAAAGAACCTATACATGTTTGGTGTCTACGAACTTGTAATGACCTGGAGAATTATAATGGCAGGTCAGTTTTAGCATTCAGTGAACGTGGTAAAAAAAAAAAAAACATCTGTGGTATTGCACTTTTTTTGCAATTTCACCGCACTTGGATTTTTTTTCCCGTACACGATATGGTAAAACCAGTGATGGTGTTTAAAACTACAACTCGTCCCGCAAAAAATAAGCCCTCACACCGCCAAATTGACCAAAAAAATAAAAACGCTATGGCTTTGGGAACAAGGGGAGCAAAAAACGAAAATGCAAAAACGGAAAATCCCAGGGTTGCGAAGTAAAAAAAAAAAAAAGTTTTTAAAAATATGAAAGAAAAACAGAAAAGTTTAAATCAGCCCCATTAAAAAAAAATTAAAATAAAAAAACACATATTTAGTATCACCACATTCATAAATGTCGGATCTATCAGAATATAAAAAAAAATCCGATTGGTAAATGGCGTAATGAGAAAAAACGAAACGCCAGAATTGCGTTTTTTTTTTTGCCACAAAATTGCAATAAAATGAATGTAATAAGAGGCAATCAAAAGATCGTATCTACCCCAAATTGTTATCAATAAAAACATCATCTCAGGGCGCAAAAAATAAGCCATCACCCGGCCCCAGATGCCGAAAAATGAGAATATGACGGGTTTCGGAAAATGGCAACAAAATCAAAAACTTTTTTCGCTCAAATTTCTGAATTTTTTTTTCACCAATTCAATAAAAATAAACAACTATACATGTTTGGTATCTGCGTACTCATACTGACCTAGAAAATCATATTGGCAGGTCAGTTTTACCATGCAGTGAACATGGAAAAAAATAATAATAATTGTGGAATTGCACTTTTCTTGTACTTTCACAGCACTTGGAAGTTTTTTCCCATTTTCCTGTACACTACATGGTAAAATCAATGGTTCCATTCAAAAGACCAACTCATTCCGCAAAAAACAAGTGCTCATACAGCCATACAGACGGAAATATTAAAAAGGTATGGCTCTTGAAAGAGAGGTAGGGAAAAGCAAAAAAGAAAAAACAGGAAATGGCCCCGTGAGAAGGGGTTAAACGGGATGGAAGCACTCTCTATGAATAAGTTCACATGACTGTGAAAAAAAAATTGTACGATATTTATCCAGAAAAACATGACTTTTTTAATATGTATTATTACTAGTGATGAGCGAGCATGCTTGCTACTGCTCGGTGCTCGCCCGAGCATCTCACTGCTCGAGATGCTCGGCGCTCGCCGAGTATTTCCGGGTTGCTCGGCGGGAACTCGGGTCCCCTCCCTGCATGTTTGGAGCTCTTTAGAGAGCCAATGAACATGCAGGGATTGCCTGCCATGCACTGTAATGCCGTAGCCATGTTGGTTGTGGGCATTACAGTGATTGGCTGGCCGCACAGCCTCATCAGGTCTATATCTGACCTGGCGCCGCCATACTCGTCACAGTCACTCCGGAATCAGACAGTGTAGGGAGTAGTGTTGAGCCACCCCCGTAGTGTTCGAGTTCGGTTCGGTTCGTCGAACACCCGTGTGTTCGCCGAACTGTTCGTCGAACTGTTCGTCGAACACCTTCGAACACCGTTAAAACCAATGGCAGGCAAACAAAAACACATAGAAACACATAGAAAACACCTTCAAAGGTGTCCAAAAGCTGACAAACTGCTCAGAAGACATAACTAACACATGGAAAAGTGACAAATACATATAGTCATGCGAAAATAAAAGAGGTGGAGGAGTAAAAGGAGGGGGAGACACAGATATAGGCATGTCATGCCCTTCTAAAATCCAAAAAGTGAGAAGCCGAGACGGCCAGTCCGCTCCTGCCCGTGCCACCTCCGTGTCGCCGGGTTTGTGCCAGAGCCGCGGTGAACCCTGACGGCCAGCCCCCCTCTCCCAATACTGGTGCCTGTCCGCTGGTGGGTCGAGCGAGCCCCCCTGTGGTGGAGGCAGCTCTAAGCTTTTTAATTTAAATTGTCTCTCTAATTTGAATGAATACACTTTAAATCCATTTACAAGGATCTATTGGAGGGCAAGTCTCATGCCAGCAGCCGCGGTAATTCCAGCTCCAGTAGCATCCACTAAAGCTGCTGCAGTTTAAAAGCTTTTATAAGGATCGAGCTCGGCTGTCCACCGCAAGGCATCCTACTGCCAATCCCAGCCCCTATGCCTTGGGGTGCCTCCTGATGCTCTTCACTAAGTATCCCATGGTCCCGAAGCATTTCCTTTGAAAAAATTAAGTGTCTAAACTACAGGTGGTGCAGCTTGCTTAACAGCCGGGATAATCCGCTCACTAGCAGACACTGCTACTAGGCACAAAGTATTTCCTGGGCTAGATGCAGTTAAAAATTTGTAATTAGATACTCTCGTTGGATGCTGAGAAAGCATTCCATAGAGTCTCCTGGCACGCCATATATGATTCTCTTAAAAAGCTTGGGGTAGGGGTCTAGGGGACCCTTTTATAGCCCAAATCACGGCCCTGTATCGCAATACGTCACCTAGGCTGAAGATAAATGGAACTGTAGCACCCTGAGGGCTCGGTTGCTACAGACGTATTGCACCTCACCCAGAGGTGTGATATCTCACTCTCAGGTAAGGATGGAGTGTGGATCAGGACCCGACACCTGCATGCATTACACCACATTGCCGTGGGGCAGGGCGACCAATATGCCCCTGAGATGGGCACGACAGTCCCTGTCCCTGGCTGGAGTGGGGGGAGGGAACACTGAGGAAGGGGAACCCTGTAGTGCAGGAGCAGGGAGGAAGCAGTTCCTGGGTGCATTGAGAAGGGAGTATAAAAGGTGGGCACCATCTTAGTTCAGTGCAGAGAAGTCTGAGCAGAAGTGGCAGGGAGCAGGGGCTCTGCATGAGCTCTGCTCCGGAGGCGGACCTAGTAACAGAGGCCCAGGCCTGGAAGAGGGAGAAGGAAGGAAGAGGAGCGGAGAAGGCTCCAGGAACGAGGAATGAAGGGATCCCAGGGGTGCGGACGGGCGAGTCGCCACCGCACGCCCGAATCCACCTGCGTGGAGGGGTCAGGCCAAAGGGGGAGACCGGTCCCCGAACTAGTGGAGGCAGGAAACGACCCTCAGCTAGAAACCGGAGGCTCTGACATTTTATGTGGCGCAGCCCCTCGCTACACCCGCTAGGAAGGCACCACATAGGGTCAGGGAAACTGGCGCCAAGTTTACCAAGAGGAGGCCCGAGGCAGCCGGACAGAAGTGTTGGTAAGAAAGGCCAGACAAAGGACACACAAAGGGGGTCCTGTGAAGTGCTCCAAAGTTATCTGGGAGTTGTCTGAGCCCCTCACCTGGTGAACACAGTACGACGTGGGCAGCCGTTACCTGCAGACGTGGTCTGGATAATAAGAACTGTGAGTAAAGGCCCTGAACTGCATCACTGACTCCGTGTCGTTACTGCTGCTGCCCTGCACCATCACCCCCATCCTCCGCATACACTGCCCTGAGGCTATACTCCTCCCGTGGGGAGTTATGCTACGCTCTGCTGCACCCACAACACCAGCCTCAGTGGTCTGCCCTGTAGCGGCGGTTCACTCTGACCGCAATGCACGGGTGGCGTAGTCGGACATTTAAACATGAAAACCACATAAATAGTTCCGCCACTGGTTTGACCGCCCTGAGCCACGGAACTGGGTCGCCGCCACGAAGACTACAACCACCAGCATCCACCAAAAAGGGTCCGGCTCCGGGTGTCCCAAGGCCCAGGGGGTGCGTCAGAACATTTTCATCACCTTTCACAATTACCAATGGGACAAGGCAGTGATGTCCTCTGTCCCCTCTCTTATACATCCTAGTGACGGAGCACCTGCTCTCATCAATTCGCCATAACCCCAATATTAGGTGGATTGAGGTGGGAGGCACCGAGTACAAGTGCTCTCTATTTGCTGATGATGTCCTAGTATATATCACTCAATCACATATATCCATCCATGCTGTTATGGCTGAAATAGATCACTTTGTTACATGGTAAAATTTTAAAATCAATGCAGCGAAGTCTGAGGCCCTCGATGTCTCCCTCCCCAAATCCATATAGGATTCCATCCAGTCCAACTTTCCCTTTGCCTGGCCCTCACAGGGTATCAAATACTTAGGAATTCCTATTCATAGAGACCTCTCCCATCTATGTTATCTTAATTTTGGGCCCTTTATTGAACAACTCCATACAGACCACGGTTGGCAAGTTAGAACTGTAAGATTCACTACGTGAACCACTGGTGTTTTGTGGAAAAGCACATGTACACTGCGTTCCAAATTATTATACAAAAAGTGTTTAGGAGTGATAAGGGAAGAATTTGTTTGTTTGTCAGTTAAACTCATTGATGGTGATGTGTGTCAGGGCTCTTTATATCACTGTAAGCAATTGCAGACACCTGTGCTAATTAGTTTGGCAGGTGTGTCCAATGAAAGGCAAGACTACTTAAGAAGGCTCTCTCACATTATTAAGCAGCCTACATTTTCTGCCAAAATGGGAAAGAAAAAGGATGTGTCGGCTGCTGAGAAGCAACAAATTGTGGAGTGTTTAGGTCAAGGCATGACTACAATCAACATTGTGCGATGATCAGGATGAAGTGTCTTGGCAATCAAGAAGTATGTAGCTGATTCACAGTACACACGTGTGCGTGCTGATAAGGGCAAATTGAGGACTCTTTCCTACAGGCAATTACGTCAGGTTGAAAGAGCAGCGGCAAAAAAGCCTTGTCATAGCAGCAGACAAGTTTTTGAAGCTGCTTGTGCCTGCAACGTCCCCCGAACAACAAGATGCAGGGTCCTTCAGAGGTTTGCAGCTGTGCATGCGCCATCCTGTCGACCTCCTCTATCCACTTCACACAAGCAGAAACGGCTCCAGTGGGCCAAACATTACATGAAGACTGATTTCAAAACTGTTTTGTTCACGGATGAGTGCCGTGCAGCGCTCGATGGTCCAGATGGATGGAGTGGAGGATGGCTGGTTGATGGACACCCCACGCAAACACGGCTACAGCGCCAACAAGGAGGAGGTGGAGTAATGTTTTGGGCTGGAATCATGGGGAGAGAGATTGTCGGCCCCTTTAGGATCCCTGAAGGCGCTAAAGATGAACTCCATAATGTATGTGGATTTTCTCAAACAGCACTTCCTGCCATGGTTCAAGAAGAAGAACCGTGTATTTCACAGCAAGATCATTTTTCTGCATGATAATGCACCATCTCATGCTGCACATAAAACATCTGCATCTCTGGCTGATATGGGCATAAAAGGGGACAAACTTATGGTGTGACCCCCATGCTCCCCTGACCTCTACCCCATTCAGAACCTTTGGAGCATCATTAAAAGGAGTGTCTATGATGGCGGGAGGCAGTTCACATCTAAGCAACAGCTCTGGGAGGGTATTCTGTCCTCATGCAAAACAATTGAAGCAGAAACCATCCAAAACCTGACAAATTCAATGGACGAGAGAGTTCAGAAGCTCCTTTCGAACAAGGGGTCCTATGTGAAAATGTAACATCACCTAGAATAAAGTTTTGAGTTGAAAACTGTTTGATTTCAGTTTCTAACAACCTGCTAATGCTTATAATTTCAAAAATGACCATTTTTTTGGTCTTTATTAAAATGAAAAGGTTGATCGAAAAGTTTGGGGGATCTAAGAGTGTGGCAACCCAGTAGTCATGATTACTTCGAATTCTGACAATATGAGGGTCATGCTGCAGGTAGTGCAGCAAGAAGGCACTTATGTGCCTTGCGCATCTCGGAGCCCCAAAATTATTTTCCGGACTAGATGCAGCTAAAAATTATTTTTAATTTTAAATCTGGTGAAGCTTTAGTATAGATGGCCTAATAGGATCAGTGCTGCACACTGCTACAAAGCCCAAATTATTTTCCAGTCAAGATACAGATAAACATGATTAGTAATTTGAAAGCTTAAAACGGTTGGTAGGGTGATTTTAACCAATCATCAAGCTTTTACTCTCCCCAGGATGACACAGGGGTAGAAAAGTCGTTTCGGATCCATGATTTGTTCATCTTTATGAACGTGAGTCTGTCTACATTATCAGTGGAGAGCCGCGTGCGCTTATCTGTCAGCACACCACCAGCAGCGCTGAACACACGTTCAGACAGAACGCTGGCTGCGGGGCATGACAAGATCTCCAAGGCGTAAGTGGCTAGCTCCGGCCATTTATCCAGATTGGAAGCCCAAAAAGAGCAAGGGTCCAGTGACACAGTCGTGGCTTCAATGTTTACTTGGAGATACTCCTGTACCATCGTCTCTAGGCGTTGACTATGTGTCAGACTTCTTGTCTCCTGTGGCCTTGCAAAGGATGGGCTAAAAAAGTGGTGAAATGATTCCGCAAAATTGATGTTACCAGCAGATACTGTGGTTCTGTTATGGTTTGAGTGCTGAACACTTGACGGTCCCACGGTTGGCAAGTTGGAACTGTGAGATTCACTACGTGCACCACTGGTATTTTGTGGAAAAGCACATGTAAGATTCTGCAACAGTCTCTGCTGATACTCCTGCATGCGTGCATCCCTTTCTATGGCAGGAATAATTTCTGCAAATTTACTTTTGTACCGGGGATCTAACAGTGTGGCAACCCAGTAGTCAGGATTATTTCTAATTCTCACAATTCGAGGGTCATGTTGCAGGTAGTGCAGCAAGAAGGCACTCATGTGTGTTGCGCATCCAGGAGCACCAAGTCCCTGTTGTGTTGGTGGCGAGGTAACAATCATGCTTCCTTCCTCTGTCCTCTCCCCCCAACCTCGCACAACAGAAATGTGATCAAGGTCTCCCTCATCTGATGAGTCTTCCATCAGTTCGTCCTCCACTTCTTCCTGGGCTCCTGCACCTTCCTCACTAGTTTGGCTGCTACCATGCGCCCTGGTAAAACCATCTCCCCCACCCTCACATGCCTGCCGCCTTGGTGCTGCCGACCGTCTGGACCTTGCAGATGTTAGCCCTTCCGCATACAACTCCTCCTCCTCTACTTCCTCCACCTCCTCTTGTGCCACCACCTGACTCCGAATTCTGTTTAACATGTGCTCCAGCATGTAAATCACCGGAATAGTCATGCTGATAATGGCATCGTCAGCACTAAACATCTTCGTCGCCATTTCAAAACTGTGCAGAAGGGTGCATAGGTCCCTGATCTGAGACCACTCCTCCAGCGTGATTTGCCCCACCTCTGAATCTCGTTGGCCCAGGCTATACGTCAGAACGTATTGCACCAGGGCTTGTCGGTGCTGCCACAGTCGCTGCAACATGTGCAGAGTTGAATTCCACCGGGTAGGCACATCGCATTTTAGCCGGTGAAGTGGCAGGCCCAACGACTTCTGTAGAGATGTAAGTCGCTGAGCTGCGGGATGCGAACGGCGGAAGTGAGCACACAGCGACCGTGCCCTCTGCAGAAGGCCATCTAGTCTGGGATAGTGGGCTAAAAATTGCTGGACAACCAGGTTCAACACGTGAGCCATACAAGGCACGTGTGTGACATTGCCCCGGCGAAGGGCCGCACCCAGGTTTGCAGCATTGTCGCACACGGCCTTCCCTGGTTTCAGGTCCAGTGGAGACAACCATTCATGAAATTGGTTCTCCAGAGCTGACCACAACTCCTCAGCTGTGTGACTCACATTTCCCAGACATTTCAATGTAAAAACCGCCTGATGACGTTGAGCCCTACTGCCAGCATAGTAAGGAGGTGTGCAGGATCCCTTCTGCGCAGTTAGAAAGCTTGTGGCATGACCAGACAGGCTTTGGGTGCAGGTGGAAGACCGAGAGGAGGTTGAGGAGGCAGAAGCAGTGGAGGAACTTTGACATAAAGAGGATTGACGCACGGCAAGACTTGGACAGCAGCCCCTTGTCCTGCTGTCACCATAGTTACCCAGTGCCCAGTCAGCGACATGTAACGCCCCTGTCCATGCCTACTCGTCCAAGTGTCTGTGGTGAAATGCACCCTGTCACACACAGAGTTTCTCAAAGAAGCGGTGATGTTGTGTGCGACATGCTGGTGGAGCGCAGGCACACCTTTCTTTGAGAAGTAGTGCCGACTGGGCATCTGGTACTGGGGCACTGCGACGGACATAAGGTCTCGAAAATCCTCTGTGTCCACCAGGCGGAAAGGCAGCATTTCTGTAGCCAAGAGCTTGCAGATGGTGAAATTCAACCTCTTAGCTTTCTCATGGCTAGGAGGAAATGGTCTTTTACTTGTCCACATCTGAGGGACCGAGGGCTGGCTATTGTGCTTAGACGGGGTTGATAAGGGTGTCCCCGGCAAACTGCCGGTCTGTGAGGAAGATGCAGGCGGACATGTTAGGTTGCCTTGATCCAAAGGTGGTGCTATCGATGTCGGACAGCGCTCAACACCAGCTGGTGTTACCACCTCCAAAGAAAATGATGACCTGCCAATCACGCTGGCTGTTGCGGGTAAAGAGGTGGCAGGTCTGCGCCCCAAAACAGGTGTGACTGCTGTCCCCCCAGTCACAGAGGATGAAGAGGCCGCGGATGCACAAGATATGGCAGACGGCGATTGGCCCGGCCGGCTAGGCCGCATTGTAGCACACTGAGCTTCCCACTGCAACTTATGCTTCATGTCCATGTGCCGGTTCATGCATGAAGTACTCAAACTATGTATTTTTTGGCCTCTACTTAGCTTTTGCTGACAAATGTTACAGATAACACGAGTTGGGTCATCTTTATCGATCTGAAAAAATGCCCAGGCTATGCAAGGCTTAGCACCCATGCGACCTGAAGAGCCACCACGACTTGTGGTGAGAGGCAGAGTTGTGTTTGAGGATGCAGTTGTTGACGTGCTTCCAGTACTACGTCTCTGTCCAGGAAGGCGCAACCTGACCTCGTCGTCACTAGCATCTTCCTCCACCTCCTCTGCTGACCTCATCTCTTGGCTGACTGTGGGTTGACAGTAAGTGGGATCTCCGACCTCATCATCATCACCCTGTGCGTTATCACACCCGTCGTCCTCAGAGCCAACCTGTTCCTGCCCTGACAAAAAACTAAAGTTGTCGCTCCAATCAGGTATTTGAGTCTTATCATCGTCTTCCTCATTGTCTCCACCAACAGGAGTTACAGTTTGGGAATGAGGGTCTACATTATGGTCAGAACCTTCTGCGTCTGGTCCTGGATCCGACTCATAAAGATTCTGGGCATCAGTGCAGATCATTTCCTCGTCTGGATTCACAGAAGCGCTGGAGTCGACCTCTGATTCCCAGGCTATAGTATGAGTAAACAGCTCTGCAGACTCAACCATCTGTTCTACCTCATACTCAGACGGGCAGCTGGAGATTTGGGAGCTGTGAGGAAGCAAGTGCGATTTGGGTGACACCTTTGAGGACTGGAGTATTTGTGATGTTGAAGTTGATGTGGAGGAGAGCCCACTTAAAGGAGCACTTGATATCCGTTGAAGCACCTGCTGTTTTTGTGCCTCATCTGGAATTTGTAGCGATTGGTGTGGCCGTAAGAAAGGGATCTTATCACATTGTCCGCTAAAAGAAGTAGACATTTTAGTTTGGCTGGAAGATGGTCTTTCTTCTGCAGATGTTACTGTTGCTTTAACACCTACCCCACGGACACAACCTTTTTTCCCCTTCCCAACACGCCTATTCCCCTTTCCACCAGCAGCAGGCCTTTTTCCACTCATTTTGGTGGTTAACTAATTCACAACTCTGGAGTTGTTTGCACAAAAAAACAATGGATGGTAACCGAGCAGAGCTGAGTGGCCAAACTGTGGTATTAGGCCAAAACTATTGGCTGGGTTAGATGCAGAAAAAAATTATTTTGAATTTGCAACCTGATGGAGGTCAGTATAGATGGACTAATACAAATAGTCCCACACACTGCTAGAAGCCCAAATATTTTTTCAGAGGTACTGTAGATGCAGATAAAAATTATTTTTAATTTGCAACCTGATGGAGGTCAGTATAGATGGACTAATAGACCAAGTCCCATACACTGCTAGAAGCCCAAATATTTTTTCAGAGCTAGATGCAGAAAAAAATTATTTTTAATTTGCAACCTGATGGAGGTCAGTATAGATGGACTAATAGACCAAGTCCCACACACCGCTAGAAGCCCAACTATTTTTTCAGAGCTAGATGCAGAAAAAAATTATATTCAATTTGCAACCTGCTGGAGGTCAGTATAGAAGGACTAATAGAACAAGTCCCACACACTGCTAGAAGCCCAAATATTTTTTCAGAGCTAAATGAAGAAAAAAATTATTTTTAATTTGCAACCTGATGGAGGTCAGTATAGATGGACTAATAGACCAAGTCCCACACACTGCTAGAAGCCCAAATATTTTTTCAGAGCTAGATGCAGAAAAAAATTATTTTTAATTTGCAACCTGATGGAGGTCAGTATAGATGGACTAATAGACCAAGTCCCACACACCGCTAGAAGCCCAAATATTTTTTCAGAGCTAGATGCAGAAAAAAATTATTTTTAATTTGCAACCTGATGGAGGTCAGTATAGATGGACTAATAGACCAAGTCCTACACACTGCTTGAAGCCCAAATATTTTTTCAGAGCTAGATGCAGAAAAAAATTATTTTTAATTTGCAACCTGATGGAGGTCAGTATAGATGGACTAATAGACCAAGTCCCACACACCGCTAGAAGCCCAAATATTTTTTCAGAGCTAGATGCAGAAAAAAATTATTTTTAATTTGCAACCTGATGGAGGTCAGTATAGATGGACTAATAGACCAAGTCCCACACACTGCTAGAAGCCCAAATATTTTTTCAGAGCTAGATGCAGAAAAAAATTATTTTTAATTTGCAACCTGATGGAGGTCAGTATAGATGGACTAATAGACCAAGTCCCACACACCGCTAGAAGCCCAACTATTTTTTCAGAGCTAGATGCAGAAAAAAATTATATTCAATTTGCAACCTGCTGGAGGTCAGTATAGAAGGACTAATAGAACAAGTCCCACACACTGCTAGAAGCCCAAATATTTTTTCAGAGCTAAATGAAGAAAAAAATTATTTTTAATTTGCAACCTGATGGAGGTCAGTATAGATGGACTAATAGACCAAGTCCCACACACTGCTAGAAGCCCAAATATTTTTTCAGAGCTAGATGCAGAAAAAAATTATTTTTAATTTGCAACCTGATGGAGGTCAGTATAGATGGACTAATAGACCAAGTCCCACACACCGCTAGAAGCCCAAATATTTTTTCAGAGCTAGATGCAGAAAAAATTATTTTTAATTTGCAACCTGATGGAGGTCAGTATAGATGGACTAATAGACCAAGTCCCACACACTGCTAGAAGCCCAAATATTTTTTCAGAGCTAGATGCAGAAAAAAATTATTTTTAATTTGCAACCTGATGGAGGTCAGTATAGATGGACTAATAGACCAAGTCCCACACACTGCTAGAAGCCCAAATATTTTTTCAGAGCTAGATGCAGAAAAAAATTATTTTTAATTTGCAACCTGATGGAGGTCAGTATAGATGGACTAATAGACCAAGTCCCACACACCGCTAGAAGCCCAAATATTTTTTCAGAGCTAAATGAAGAAAAAAATTATTTTTAATTTGCAACCTGATGGAGGTCAGTATAGATGGACTAATAGACCAAGTCCCACACACTGCTAGAAGCCCAAATATTTTTTCAGAGCTAGATGCAGAAAAAAATTATATTCAGTTTGCAACCTGATGGAGGTCAGTATAGATGGACTAATAGAATGATGCTATGCCCAAAAGATTTTACTTCACTAGGTGCAGTAAAAAAATTGGTATTCTATACACAGGTGTTATATCTTGCAACACAGATAGGCTACTCCACTGACTAACACACTCTGCAATAGGCCAAAAAGGATTAGCTTTGCTAGATTCAGCCAAATGCTGTGAAAAAAACTTGCACAGCACTGGCACAGACCTGCCTGGCAAAAACTGATAGGAACTGATGTAACCTAGTCCTGAAAAGGACTCCAATTACAATTAGTCTTTACTCCCACAACCTATCTATTTAAGAGCACAGACCTCCCTGATAAAAGTCGTAGGAAATGCTGTAACCTAGTCCTTAAAAGGACTGCAATCACAACTATTCCCTACTCCCAAGCTATCTGTATATTTGTGCGAAAATTGGCTTGAAATTAACAAGGTATAGCGCACACAGCAACAGCGGTGCCGTCTAACACGCAGCTGCAGCAGTGAGAAAATGGTGGCGACGGGGAAAATGGCTTGGTCTTACAGGGCAAGGACATGTGACATACACTGCCAATGACACATGCCCTTGCTTGTGTGAAAAAAAGCACTTCGCTCCGTGTGTGCGCTGCTGATAGGCTGACAGATTGCACCTCCCCACTGCAAATGCGGGAAAGAGAAAAAAAAATGGAGATCTTCATTGTTCCTGCAGAGATCCATCCCCTGCCCCTCCCCCCACCCCGCTGTACACTCAAACTGCGTATTAACATTAATTTTCATCATTACTGAGAAAAAATCCAGTTATGATTTTGGTGCACGAACAGTTATCGAACATAACCTCGAACAGCCGAATTTTTCTCAAATTGTTCGTGTTCGCCGAACGGCTCGAACACCGCCCAAAACAGCTCGAATTTGAGATTGGCGAACAGTTCGAGTAGAACAACGCTCATCTCTAGTAGGGAGAGGTGCTGCTGTGTCAGGGAGAGATTTGCTTGTGCATTAGGTAGTGTAGGGAGAAAAAACGTACATTACACATATCAATCTTAATATCAATCACATATCAATCTTAATTAACATTCCTTCTGAAGACTAATCCATCTGCAGAGATATCAGGCAGGCAGGGTGTATAGGCAGGCAGGCAGGGTATATAGCAGACTGCAGTGCATATAGCACAAGAGTCTCCATTCCAATTCTGCCTTCTGCTGCTGTTAGATATTTCTATACAAAGGCCCAGGTCTGAGGGGCCAGGAATACTTTTCTTTGTATCTTAATCCTTATTATTTGCTTAAAAAGCAATCCAGAGAACACCATTTTTTCTGTGACATTTGCTTGTTGGCACTGCAGAATACAGCCAGGTCCTTTCCATATTACAGCGCTAGAAATCCAGCTATTTAAAACTGTATTTTCTCCGTCACACGGATCACATACACGTTGTCAGAAAATACTGCCATTTCTGGCCTCCATTAAAAATTTCCTTTAGTGTGTCACTGAAGCAGTTCACCGCAGTTTGCTGTTCAAACTACTTACCTACAGGCCAGGTATTTAAAACTCTGTTTTCTCTATCACACGGATCACATATAAGTTCGCTCCAAACTCAGTCATTTGTAGTGAGCGTGGAAGATACTGTCCTCCATTTAAAATGGGCAAGGCACGTGGCAAGGGACTGGGAACTGGACGTGATGGTAATGGTGCATGCAGAGGCCGAGGACAAGGCTGTGGGCAAGCCGAAATTGTGCCACAACAAACACCCACATCTTCTCACCTGACCTTCCTGTCCCAATTTCTACGGTACCGCAGCACACCACTATGGAACCCAGAGTAGTGTCAAAAGGTTGTTGGTTGGATAGCGGATAATGCTTCCAGTCACTTAGCCACCACCACCACCACCCTGTCTTCCACACGGTCAAATCTCAGTGGCCGTGAGTCTGGACCGCATATTCCTCACCCTGATCCTCCTTCCTCCTACCATGCCGAGAACCCAGAGACAACTGATCCAACACTTGGACACTGAAGAGCTGCTCACTTTTCCATTTATAGATTCGGGCCTCTCACCCAGTCCACTTGAAGCGGGGCAAGAGGAGATCGCGTGTAGCAATGCCCAAATATTTGAGCAGCCACAGTCACACGAAGGCGACGGTGGGAAGAGTCACAAGAGATGGACGATGATGAGACACAAATGCCAGAAAGTCTCATGACCCTCACGTTCTCAAAATTTTGGGTGACAGTCATTACTGGTTGGAGACACTTCTAGACCCACGCTACAAGGAGAACTTTATATCTCTTATTCCTGAGGCGGACAGGTCTACAAAATGGGGCTGTACCAACAGGCCCTTGTTGCAGAACTATTAAAAAAATTCCCAACTGAAAACGCTGGCGGCAGAGGGCACACTTCGTTGGACAACCAAGGAGTACAGGTGAGAGAGACAAAGCTTCAATCCAGCAGAGGCAGGGGAACACTGTCAAAGTTCTGGGAGAGTTTTCTCAGACCCTCCCATCGCACAGGCCCTGAGGCGCGGGGTACTCTCACAAGGAGTGCAAAGTTTGGGAAGATGCTGAGGGAGTACCTTGCCGACTGTACCAACATTCTCCGTGATTCCTCTGTGCCTTATAATTATTGGGTATCCAAGCTGGATACGTGGAATGATGCATTGCAGGCGGAGCACGATGAGATGGAGCAAGGAACCATACAGGGTGATTACACACAGCCCAGCCTCATCTCATCCCAATGTGGATTAGGTGACAATGAGGAAGAAGAGGAGGAGGAGGAGGAAGGACAGGAGTTAGTTTCATGCACAATAGATGGTACTACCTGCACAGCTGTCATACCGTCTGTTCAGCGTGGATGGCCAGAGGACAGAGAGGAGGAGGAGGAGGAGAGAATGGTCAGTCATCTTCTTGGTGAGGACACGGAAGTCTTGCCTGTTAGTAGTCTGGCACGCATGGCCGAGTTTATGTTACGCTGCCTTTCCCATGACCCTCACGTTCTCAAAATTTTGGGTGACAGTCATTACTGGTTGGTGACACTTCTAGACCCACGCTACAAGGAGAACTTTATATCTCTTATTCCTGAGGTGGACAGGTCTACAAAATGGGGCTGTACCAACAGGCCCTTGTTGCAGAACTATTAAAAAAATTCCCAACTGAAAACGCTGGCGGCAGAGGGCACATTTCGTTGGACAACCAAGGAGTACAGGTGAGAGAGACACAACTTCAATCCAGCAGAGGCAGGGGAACACTGTCAAAGTTCTGGGAGAGTTTTCTCAGACCCTCCCATCGCACAGGCCCTGAGGCGCGGGGTACTCTCACAAGGAGTGCAAAGTTTGGGAAGATGCTGAGGGAGTACCTTGCCGACTGTACCAACGTTCTCCGTGATTCCTCTGTGCCTTATAATTATTGGGTATCCAAGCTGGATACGTGGAATGAACTGGCTCTCTATGCCTTGGAGGTCTTGGCCTGCCCTGCCGCCAGCATTTTATCAGAGCAGGTTTTTAGTGGAATTATAACTGATAAGCGCATCTGCCTGTCAACTGAAAATGCTGACATGCTGACTCTTATAAAAATGAACAAGGGCTGGATTGGGCCAGACTTCTCCACACCACCAAATGATAGCAGCGTAACATAAACTCAAATCCAGTGTCTTTTCTTGAGAGGTGTATTCCCATGCACCTTTTCACACCCACACATGGGTATACGCTTCCTGACTTTGTCTATTTGCTCTTGTCCCCCTTTTTCTCCTCATCCTCCACCACCATATCACCAGGGTGACAGTGGTCAGTGATGCAACACCCACATCATTTTTTTAAAGGGTGTTTATGATGCCCGTAAAAAAAAATTTTTATACAGTATGTTCATGTATACCCCCCAGGGGTAAATGTTTGTCAACCCATACACTTAGTGCATTGGCATTACAAGTTTAGGAGGCCCGCTCCTTTTTAATGGGAACATTTTTTTATGAGGCCCTCCTCCACGTCTCTTCCACGTCTCTTCCAAGGGGCATTGAAGTGCCTCCAAATTTTTGGCAGCCCTTGCATT
Source organism: Phyllobates terribilis (assembly GCF_046119375.1). NCBI lineage: Eukaryota > Metazoa > Chordata > Amphibia > Anura > Dendrobatidae > Phyllobates > Phyllobates terribilis. Next base: position 143,664,216 of record NW_027362772.1, read on the forward strand.
CACTGCATAGGCCAACACTATGGGAGACTCTCTCCTTTCTAATGGGAATTTGTCATTACTGTGGCCCTGCTCTGTGTGTCTTTAAATTCTTAGTGGGGTTTTTCCTAAAATTGGTCAGCCGTTGCACTCACTGCATACCCTATAACTGTAAAGCAGAAACTCTCCTTTCTAATGTGAACATATCGTACCTTTTTACTGTGGCCCTGCTCCATGTGTCTTTAAATTCTTAGTGGGGTTTTTCCTAAAATTGGTCAGCCCTTGGACTCACTGCATACACTATAACTGTATAGCAGACCCTCTCCTTTCTAATGGGAACATGTCGTACCTTGTTACTGTGGCCCTGCTCCATGTGTCTTTAAATTCTTAGTGGGGTTTTTCCCAAATTTTGGCAGCCCTTGCAGTCACAGCATGGGCATTACCACTTTAGGAAACCTGCTCCTTTATAATGGGAACATTTTTTTTACTGAGACCCTCCTCTGTGTCTCTTCAAAGGGGTATTGGGTTGCGTCCAAAATTTTGGCAGCCCTTGCAGTCACAGCAATAACAGTATAGGAGACCCACTTGTTAATAATGGGAACAACAAAGCATAGCCGGCTGATGGCTCTCTAACAATAGCTACGGCCGACTGCTGGCCTTTTAAGAATAGTAAGAGCCGTCTGATGTCCCTGTAAAAATAGGCTTTATGACTTTCAGAGTCCCTCCATCATAAATAAAAAAGGATGTGTCTGATGATGTGTCACACACCACATTGCCAGATAAGGTTGTAAAATGTTAAAATGACATTTCCTGGTGAATGCATTTGTCTTAAAAAATAACGAAAAAAAAATAAAACAATAGGATCTTTCTTTAGTATAAAAAACAGCGTCACCAATTTAATCTCAATGTAATCACATTGTTCAGCTCATGCACCTCCTCCTCCATCTCCGAAATGGCCACATCAGTCACAAGCTGACAGCACTGCTTTGGCCAAGCGGCAACAGGCTGTGCTGAAGATAACATGCTAAATGCTTAATTGACAAACCGCCCAGCGCTGCAGAGTTGTTGAAAGCTGTAACACAGCAGCCTGATCTGTGGCTCTCACCGCTGAACATACAGCCAGGCATGGTCGTTTGTGACAATGGGTGGAACCTGGTGACAGAGAAATAACAGCTGGGCTAGATACGGTTTCCCTCTATGCCAGTCCTTTCACCGAGCTAAAGAATATGGTGGTGGTGAAATACAACTCCCACTGAGAAGCTGTTTCAGATTGAAAAACATTGTGCCCATCAGAGGATTTGATTCTGAGGGCTAACCTTTCTCACCCGCTCAAGAGCCCCATAGCAGCTGCAAAGTTAGAACTATCATGAACTCTCCTGAGGTAGAAGCCAAGGCACACCAGAGGATTCTCTGGTGGGACCGTCCAACCCTTCCGAGAAGCAGTCCTGGCTAAGAAAAATGTGTGGGAAGGTTCCCAGACACTCTATGGCTGCTTTTTTACTGAGAAGGAAACACACGCAAACATGGGGAGAACATACAAAGTCCTTGCAGATGTTGTCCTTGCTGGGATTTGAACCCAGGATCCCAGTGCTGCAAGGTTTCAGTGCTAACCACTGATCCAATGTGCTGCTGTTCACCCTCTAATATCTAACAGGCTGGAGAAACTTGCATCTACTGCCACTCTATCTTCAGCTCCTTTGTGAGAAAATGTATTTGGGCAGCCACTCACCAAATAATATTCCTGAGAAGGAAATTGGGGCTGGCTACGCTACTGGTAGTGGGGGCAGTGCTAATACCATGGCGTTGTACCATAGTTTGCTGGAAATATTCCAGGCTGGTAGGAAGCAAGCAAATTCCCTCAGAAAAGTACCAGCAGTAATGTTCAGGCCACATTTCAAATGCAAGCAGCTTTAGAGGACTTCCTGGGAGAAATGACACACAGGGTAGATACGGTTTCCCTCTATGCCAGTCCTTTCACCGAGCTAAATACAACTCTCAGCAAAAAAAGTTGTGGACTGGCTCCGTACCGTCCCTGGCCACATTCACCTGTCCACGTGTTTTTGCTTAGGCGGTCCTTCCCAGTAAGTGCACTGGAGAGGGCACGGGTAATGCTGTGGGACCCGTGCTTGTGGAAGGCGGAAGCGATACCGGGAAATATAGTGGCGGCTGGGGACCGAGTATGGACACCCGGCCGCCGCCAACATGAGGTTGTGAAAAGCTTCCACCTCCACGAGCTTAAAAGGCCATATTTCAAGTTCAAAGAGCTGTCCAGAAATCTGGCAGTTTAGTGTTGCGGCCTGTGGGTGGCTGGCTGCATACTTGCACTTGCATTCCAAGTAACAGAAAACTAAGCAGATGGTGGCCTCTATCATCATCATGGCCTCACCTCGGCACTATGAACTCTCCTGAAGGAGAAGCAGGGGCCCGCCCGAGGAGTCTCCGGTTCTCTGGTGGGCCCGACCAAACCTGCCGAAAAGCAGCCCTGGCTAAGAAAAGTGTAGGGGAAGGTTCCCGGACACTCTATGGCTGCTTTTTTAATGTGGATCGGCCAGGCTTATGCATGTTATTTCTCAAAAAGCATTACAGATCAGGCCATTGTCCAACTCTGTATTCAAGAAATGAAATGCGCAAAGAAAGATGTGTGTGTGTGTCAAAGCACCACCGACAAGTGCGATTTGATGTTGGACGGGCTGCCATTGCTTCTGCAACAAGCTCAATTACAGGACTTCCTGGGAGAAATGACACGCAGGGTACATACGGTTTCCCTCTATGCCAGTCGTTTCACCGAGCTAAATACAACTCTCAGCAAAAAAAGTTGTGGACTGGCTCCGTACCATCCCTTGCCACATTCACCTGTCCACGTGTTTGTGGTTAGGCGGTCCTTCCCAGTAAGTGCACTGGTGAGGGCACGGGTAATGTTATGGGACCCGTGCTTGTGGAAGGCGGAGGCGATACCGGAAAATATAGTGGCGGCTGGGGACCGAGTATGGACACCCAGCCGCCGCTGGCATGAGTTTGTGAAAAGCTTCCGTCTCCACGAGCCTAAAAGGCCACATTTCAATTGCAAGCAGCTGTCAAAAATTTGGCAGTACAGTATTGCAGCCTATGGGTGGGTGGGTGGCTGCCTGCATACTTGCGCTTGCATTCAATGGAATGGGGTAGGGACAACTGAACGCTGCAGTGGGACAAGGACGTGGACGGTGATTGTTGCAACGACAGGTGCATGGCGGGAGGCATCTTCACATGCGCCAAGGATCACTTATGATGGGCACACTTTTAGGCAGTGACCTGGAGTCAGAGATGCTTCCAGAGGTCTTCCCCATGCTGTTCCCATGTCTTTTCAGCACAGTATGCATGTGTCTGATGATGTGTCACACACCATATGGCCAGATAAGGTTTTAAAATGTTAAAATGACATTTCCTGGTGAATGCATTTGTCTTGGTTGAAAGCAATTCAAAAGTGCAAAAACGCATCAAAAAGCTACGTGTGAACATAGCCCAAGTTGTGGAGGAGTATTTTTGTTTTTGGTTATTTATTTTGCCTTATATACAAGTCATTACCCTAGAAAGGATGTTCCTTAATATATTTCCCAGGAAAATCCATTTTGGTTTTGTTTTTGTATGTTTTATTGTGAGTCCGTAAAAGTGGCGTAATACTCTGACCACGTTGATGACAGCAGTGATCTGGGAGTCAGAGATGCTTCCAGGGGTCTTCCCCATGCTGTTCCCATGTCATTTGAGCACTGTTCCCATCGATTTGGGCAATTTTTAGGCCCTCTGCAGACCGCCGGGGGGGAGCCGCCTGAAAAATGCTCGAGTTTCCCATAGACTTACATTGGGCTCGTTGCTCGGGTCGAGCATTTGTTTCAATACATCAGCTCAGCAGTAAATAAAAATTACAAGACCAAAAATAGTTTCCTATGTTAATAGTGAGATAGTATCTGTAAAAATCAGAAGTTAAATGACTTCGTAAGTGATCTGCTTATTTTTGCGCACCCATAGACTAGAATTGGCACGTCTCACATGAAACATGTAAGAGACTGGCGCACGCTGCGATTTTTTTCATGCTGAGATTGGGGCCATGTAAAATAAAGATAATGTGATCAGCGCAATTGAATAACATTAGTCCGAGTGTCTGTTTTCTCCACGGACAGCACTCAAAATTTGGCTTGTCCAACTTAGAAAAGAGACACTTTTAGTTTGATCCAAGACTTGGATCAAAATTGGACATGTATCCACAACCCAGCTCCGTACTACTTGTCCAGCTAGCAAGAGTCCTTTACTAAACTCGTGGATCCAATTCTTCTTTCCCCTCTAGGGAGCTATGGTGCCAGTATGGCCGGTACTTATCTTCTCTTTTTTCCGATGCTCTGAAACTCCTGCCCGAGGCACTCTCTTCATCTCCCATACTCTGTCCTGTCCTGGCCCATTACCTTTACAAGTTGTAAACTCTGGGCCGTACTGCTGGGTGTCCTCTCCCTGGACCCCTATCCAGTAATTCACTTTGTCTCTCAGTGACTTTCCTCATTTCTGCTCCTCATCACATTACCCATTTTTCTCCTCTCACAACTAGCGGACACCCATGAACTGCGGCACTGCTCACACTGGTCCTCATACTGCGCACTCTGAGTTCTTTTTGACGTCCCAACAGGAAACCATCTCTTTCCCTTCAGCCCATCCTCTCCCACTCTGGGCTAGTCCCAAACATTAACTCTTTCTTTCCCTATTGTCAAACTACACACCTTATCAACATTACAAATGCAAATCACAATTCGCACTGTACATCACAACAACACTTGTTTCTTCAAGAGGGAACGTGGGCAGTATGTTCATCTCCTTACAGATATACTGAGTTATTATGCACATTTTCCCCAAAGAAAATCCACAGGTTAAAAATGCTTATTAGTTTTTAGTGAGTTCCTGCTGCAGAAAGACTAAAAACGCACGTAATCTTCACATGACTGTATCAATAAAATTTTGTCAAATCTAAATACCGGAAAGTATAAAAAACAAAACAGTTTAATATAAAATACAAAAAAGAGACAAAAACTCAATAAAACACAAGTAAAAAAAAAACTTAATGTAGCCTAATTTACCTAATATAGGTGCAAAAAATCTGCGACAGCAAATACCAATCATGGGAACGTAGTCTTAGCCCTCACTAGTTAAAAGCATAAAACTACAATGAAAAATCCATTTTCTAAATGTGAATCTATTGAATTTCAGATGTAGAATACGCGAGCAATGATCTTTTCCAGTACCCGAATAAAGATACCCTGGAGTACATTATACTGGTTTCCGCCTTCTTCCTAAAATCTTTAAATAGTAAAAATAGGCAAATGGTTAAGTGACCGTCTGTGCAAAGAATCTATTTATACAGAAGTGGCTCCTAATGTTAGATCCCATCTGCAATCCCTCATTGCGGAAACAATTACTCCTGGAGAATTGACATAAATCTACAGATCCCCATGAGTGGGAGAGACTGTCTGCCTATGTGAGTGCAGCACGTGGGCTTTGACCTTCACTGCCTTATGACATTGATTGCTCAGGGTTTGAGTCAGAGCCTTACTAGTCTTTCTGCTCTGCACTAGTGAATGCAAATTGTACACTGGAGATTGTTATCTGTAGCAGGGACATCTTTTAACCCTCTGACTGAAGTATAAAAAAAAAAGCTACAGTGCTGCTGAGTTACAGGTGGCGCTATGCTGCAGAACTATACTCCTTAGGTCATTCTCTAAAGAAAAAGACTACTGCACCAATAGACACCTTTTAGGTCAGTTTATTATTGGTGATGAGCGAGCATGCTCATTACTCGAGATTTACGAGCATGCTCAGGTGTTTTCCGAGTATCTTCAGTGTGCTCGGGTGTTATGCTTCAGTCACGCCGTGCACATGATTTGCGACTGTTTGACAGCTTTAATACATGTGAAGAATTCTTGTTTCTTAGGCATTCCTCACATGTGTTAAAGCTGTCAAACAGTCGCACGGGGCGTGACTAAAACATAACACTCGAGCACGCTGAAGATACTTGGCGAGCACCCGAGCATGCTCGCCGAAAAGGTTAACAAAACATACTCGCTCCTCACTATTCATTATCTGTGGTTGTGATTGTGATGCATTTTTAGCAACAGCGGTAATCAGGTCTAGATCAAAATTCATAGAGGCACTCTCAGAAATATGGATTTGAAAGACTCCTCTATGGTTACAGTGTTATATCATGTGTGGCGTTAACAATCCCTACATGTAAGAAGTTTCTTTTGACAATAAGCTGACCACAAAGTTCCTCTGATGGGTGCGATTAGCTGTAATCTATGGGGAAATCTGAAAGTAAGGTCAGATTCACACATATACAGACTGTAATGCCCGGACTGACCGCAGGTTTCCTGACCTGAATTTACAGCTTCATAGACACATATATGCTCGTAAGAGGGTGATCAGGATGGTCATGTGCTTCTCCCTTAGAAAAACGGTTATAACTGTGTATACGAAAAAGTGTTTTATTATGCATAGAACCTTATAGGCACCAAAGTGCACAGTTAATGTATTACAATAATATGTGGATTACTCAGTGTGTCCTGATAAATGTGTTAGATATAGGAATTGGATGAGATTAGTACATAGGACATAGGTTTAGATTTAGCTAGAAGATAGGATTGAGTATAGTGAATTGGTGGGCACAATAATTTCAGGAAGTAGAATGGTTTAGGATAGAAAAGTTAATGTGTTCAGGAACAGCTCCAGTGTGAGAGGGGTAGGGCCAGTTAACAAGGTGAGCACTTCCTGGTTAGTGCAGTGAGAGTAAGAGATTAGATGGAGAGAGAGCAGTAGCTGGAGGTCTGAGGGCACGAGGAGCACTGGCTGTTCAGCAGCAAGAGAGCGTCAGCCATAAACTCGGAGCAGACATTCCTGGAACTTCCAGGGCCCACGGTCAAACTAAGGCACTGAGAAGCATGCCTCAATATCTTCCTAGGAGAGGAAGATGGTCGGGGTATAGCATAATGGTGTTGGGACGGAACTCATGGAACCTGCAGAGCTGGACGGAGTATCCCAGGGGTGAGAGATGCCAGAGAGAAAAGGGATAGCTCAGGGCGAGCGAAGAACGGACTTCAGAGCGTGCTGTGCTATGGACATTGAAAACAGAAAGGTTTGTGGCCAATATGTTTCAATATGATGAAAATGGGCAGTTAAGTAAAGTTCTTTATTATAAAGGTAGTAATGACAGACACTAACAGCTTTTAAAAAAGGGTTGGATGATTTCCTCGATACATATAATATAGTGAGTTATAGTTAAATTAGTGACAAAATGTACAATTGGTGGAGGAAGGTTAAACTTGATGGATCTAGGTCTTCTTTATTCAATCTATGTAACTATGTAAAACGAATTGGATGTCACCTGAAGTGTGTGCGGCAGTTCCTGAAGTGGAAGAACCAGAGCCAGCAGAGGCCTGCGACCAAAACGTGAGTGTTACGCACGACACGCATAGCTCAGGAGAATCGAGACACCATTTATTTGTAGAGTGCCAGGGTGTGGGAACACAGCAGCCCCTTGTCCATGACTACCACTCTGCGCATCTTACATACTTTTGCAGACCCAGCCTTAGTCTTCAATTTTCCTGCAGTACCACCACAGACGAAGATAAGCAGCACTCATCGGTTATCAGACCAAACTGACTGCATAAACTAAGCACACAGCTTTGTAGGGGATATCGCCCTTATAAAAATAACATTTTTAATATTCTCAGAGCTGCCTTCCTTCTGATAAACCTGAAGTTTAATCAAACTTCTAATTAGGACGCTCGGTGCACCCTTGGTGTGACTAAATAGCTCTGTGCACCATTCCGCCCACTGATTTTGCATGCCCCTCCTACCTCGCTTGTGATTGACAGCCCTGGCCTGGCTGGTGCAAGCAATGTCTGCAGAGAAAACTCAAACAAACCATCACTTTTAGTGACCAATGTGGGAGGCTGGACATGTAAAACCATTGGCTGGACGATTCACTGATCTGTTTAGCCACCCTAAGGGTGCACCAAGCATCTAAGTTGGCATATTTGATTAAACTTCAGTTTCTGCAGAATGAAGGCAGTACTTAATATACAGATTCCTCAAGTTTGGCGCAGCCACAATCACGCTATGCCAATATTGCTGACATAGAAAGCACCAAATTCAATAAGAGGCGCATGGTTCTGTGCCTTTAGTAAGTGGCATGTACCTCCATACGCTGCGCCAGAAATGCAACTTCAGTCACTGGAGCCACCACCATTTTTTATTAATTTGATGGGCGTGCATAGTGACACCCCCGTCCTGCCCCGGCTCCACCCCAGCTCTGTCCATTTCAAAATGGCAAAAAAAAAGCCAAAAGCCAGAAAAAGTTTGCTCAGCTCCCTGTTTAGCAAAAAAAATATAGCTCAAAAGATTTTACAACAGTTTGCTGGAGTAAAAGCTTTGATGACTTGGCCACTATGGGTGCAATTTTTATAAGAGCTACTTCCCTATAATGCAGTGTCTTTAGCTTATACTGTCAGTCTGGGCTGACAGACTTCATTTGAATCAAATGTAAAGACTACTTTATCAAGTCTAACTTTATACTTAGCTTGAGGTATTCATTCCTATATGGGGATTTTTTTTGCCGCAAACCAATCACTCCACTGCTGATCATGCGCAGGCTCATCCAGGACACCAGGCTTGCCACATTACCTCTACTATAACCCATTGCTGGGTTATACATGAATAAACATCAATTAAAATGTGACCCTAACCTTTGGCGGCACCCTGTACCTCTCCATATTGTCATCATATTTTGGAACATATTACATGAAGCACCATCCTTGTTCTCTTTTTTTCTTCCATTATTTTATTTCAAACAAAGAGGGGTTTATAAAACCAGAAATCCCCATTACGCCATGTTCCCACATATGGAAACAATGTGTTTTTACTACTGTATTTTTTCTGTATGTCTTCCTAGGAGTCTGCACCAAAATGAACAATGGAAATCTACTCTATTTATTGTGGGGTTTATGTTTTCTCATTTTTATGGCTTATTGGTTCGGATTTGATGCACCTTTTTTATTTTGTATTTATTTTTGTTTTAAATGGTTGAAACTCTGTGATTCTATCCATTAAAAGCAACTGGATTTTACATACGTTTTTTGGCTCCCCATAGACGACTATGGGGAAAAATGCACCAAAAACACAGAGTTGCACAGTGTTCGTAAATGCATAATGTATGCTATCCAGCATTTATGCTATGGGCCCGATTCACTGCAAGCTTTCAAGCGTGAATTCTAAAGTGTAAAAACTTTGAAAAATCACAAAATGTAGGCCTAACTTTTTACAACTACTGGTGTCTTCACTCCAGTTTCTCCCAGCTCAGCTGAAATGGTCGGAGCTGGGGCGGGACGGGGACGTGGAGACCACCAGTTGTCAAATTCATGATGAGCGGTGGCACTCACTATGCCACAACTCTTACTCCAGTAGAGACTAGAGTAGGATTTGTGATGTGGTGAGGAACACACTGAGGTGTATGTCACTTGTACACCTCTTCATAAATCAGGCACATCCGACTCCATGTCCCCCATTAAGACCAGGGTGACATGTCAGTCTTGATGAATCAGGTCCTAGTGTGTAAATGGTCCTAATGTGTAAGTTCTTTATGTAATTAAAAAGGGCTGAAAAAGAGAACAGTATAGGCAGTGGTTATAAACCCCCTCTGACATAAGAGGATCTTACCTTCTGCTGTTCGATTTCGGGATCTGGAGCATTAATGCAACAATGTCAAAAGATATCACTGCAGAGTCAGGAACCTGCCTGCACAGGGGCTAGTCACCGAAGGGTTAATAATATGGAACAGGAAATATCAGTTACAATGTTTCAGCAGCTTTAAAAATATTATGCATAAAAAAGGTCAAGAGGTTTATTCAATCAGAAGTCATAACTGTCTGGCAGGTGGAGGGGATGTAATTGCATTAATTGCAGTTTTCCCTGATGCATTTCTATAGGATGGAATTAAAGAACTATCTATAAATATATAATAACATCCACTGACTTTAATACAGGATTTACTGCCTTTGTGGTGGTGGCAAAATGGTTCTTTCTGGTCAATATCATTCAATTTTTTTCTATGCAAGTGAAATAAAGTAAAGAAAAATAAATCCATTGCCCAGAACACTTTAAAGGTAACTTTTAACCAGGTTTTTGCCACCACTAGCATAACGTAGGGGCAAAGACCCTGATTCCAGCGATGTGTCACTTACTGGGCTGCTTGCTGTAGTTTTGAGAAAATTACTGTTTTATCAGCAGGAGATTATCACTAGACGACTAGTAGACCTGCTGCCAGGCAGTCCAACCACGCTCCCAGCACTGATTGGCAGATTTCTGCCTATGCACAGTGTACACAGAAAGCTGCCAATCAGTGGGGTGGGCGGGTTTATACAGTGCACAGCATTCAGGGAACTGAGAGATCTGCAGCAGATAAAGCTATTATCAAAACTGCAGCAAGCAGCCCAGTAAGTGATACATCACTGGAATCAGGGTATCTGCCCCTAAATCATTCTGCTCTTAGATGGGTCAGCAAAAATCTGATGACAGATTCCCTTTAAGTATGAATAATCTAATAACTTATGGAGCAACTGATACCCAGTTTCAATTTCATAGGAGCTGTTTTACTAGTACCTTATGCTATATGATACATATGGTACCTACATACATATGACAGTGTGATACAAAGAATATTGGTGATATAGTGTATTGGGAAAAAGTATTAGGAAGGTGATAAATACTTAAAGAGAAATGCAGATAGATATGCATCCTTCATGGCACAACATGAGAGGCATCTGAATGGCTCCAGGTTTATTCTGCAGCAGAACAATGACACCAAACATACAGCCAATGTCATTAAGTGCTATCTTCAGCGTAAAGAAGAACAAGGAGTCCTGGAAATGATGATATGGCCCTCAGAGAGCCCTGATCCGAACATCATTAAGTTGGTTTGGGATCACAGGAAAAGTTGAGAGGATTTGCACAAATGACATGTGTGGCACCCCAGGGGTCTGGTTTTCCACAGTAATGTAATGTTATGTCTGAGAGCAGGTGGGAGGTCCTTTGGTCAGGGATCCTGTGCATGCCACACCTCCTGCCCAGTCTTGGGAGGGGAAGAACTTCCCCTGTAAAAACCCGGGGCTGAGGCAGGGTGAGTCAGACAAGGAGAGTGGAGACAAGAAGCAGCATAGGAAACAGGAGAGTTCCAAGGAGTCAGGGGCTGGCAGCTGCAGCGCTCGCCCTGACTAAGAAGATTCTTTACCGGACCCGGAGTCCGAGGCTGTGGGGACTAACTTCTACCCAGCAGCAGAATCCGTCAGGCAGGGGATTTCAGGTCCTCTGGCCCAGAAGCCCGAAGGCACGGTCACACGCGTGGGACCAGCACCGCCATCGTGGAGCGGAAGCCATTAGAAGGCCCCGAGTCACCGGCCATACGGGTGAGCACCACACGGTACACTCAGGGACGTGGGCTACTTACATCAGCTTCTAGCAAGGTAGCCAGAAGAGTACAGTCAGTTTGTGAGGCCTACAACTACGCCTGGCCAGGGGAGATCCCATCTGCTCAAAGACTGACCAGGCCCCGTTTGCTAGCAAGTACTCCGGGAGGGTCTATCGTTGTTACCAGTAAAGACCCTGAACTACACCGTACCGTCTCTGAGTGGTTCCTGCTACCCCCATCATCCACGTCGGCTGCCCTGAGGCCATACCCCTCCCGTTGGGGGTTATACTATCACGCTGCACAATCCTACCACCGGCCTCAGCGGTCTGCCCTGCAGCAGCAGCTCCTTAGCTGTACTCAACGGGTGGCGTAGTCATCAACTATTTACTACTAATAGACTGCCGTCTAGTTTGACTCCCTGGGCACGGACCGGGTCACCGCCACGAGACTACAACCCTCCACTGATCCGGCTCCGGGTAGGCTCCCGCATGCGCAACGCAGCGCGACACAGGCCCAGGGGCGCGTCAACTTTGGCGTAGTCGGCAGGATTTCGTGCCCGCAACCACCGGGTACTGCGTGCCTGAAAAGCAAAGACTGTTCAAACTTACCAGTGGTGAAGATTCCCGCTATCCGTGGAGGTTTCCCGCCATCCGGCGCCATCTTCTACCTTCTTCCCGCCATCGGTGAAGTTTCCCGCCATCCGGCGCCATCTTCGGCCTTCTTCCCGCCATCCGTGGAGTTTTCCCGCCGTTGGACGCCATCTTGGGGACGCCGCGCGGGAAGAAGAGGGGCGTGGACTCCGAAAGCGCGCGAGAACTGAAGCCCCGCCTCACGTCCGGACGTTGCGTAAGGTCCTGGAAGGAGCCCAGCAGACGCCGACGTCACAGGAGCGCGACGGAAGGTCCTCAACCCTGACGATCCACTGCGGAGCCGCGGCCTACGGAAGAGGATCATCGCAAGGTAGGCCACGGTCCACTAGGGGGGAGGAAGATGTCGGATACGGAAGAGAGCTTCACTGCCCCAACCCCCGCCAGCGCTACCGCTGCTGCAGTTATGCCCTTCACCATGCCCTATATCCCGGGAGCAGCTTGGCTACCCCAGTACTCAGGGGAGTCACATACCCTGCATGACTTTAGAGAAAAGCTGGATAGCCTCTTCCAGGTGTACCCCCTCACAGAAGAGCAAAAAGTGAGCATCCTGGTGGCCCAACTAACCGGGGCAGCCAAAAGGGAAGTAAAATCCTGGCCACCTGGGAGGAAGACTGTCGCAGGGATACTAACCCGGCTGAAGGACACCTTTGATACCCGCACCTCAGCCGAGATTAAGCTTAGATTCTACGGGTGCAAGCAGCGAGCGCATGAGAGTATAAGGGACTATGCACTAAACCTACAAGAGGCCCTGAGGGCCATAAAGCAGACCGACCCTGATGGGGTGGGAAACGAGGACAGGCTGTTGACTGAACAATTTATAGAGGGTTTATATTGCAATGCCCACCGAACCCAGTTGCGGGCAATGGCCTTACAGGATCCCCATCTGGACTTTGCACAGTTCAAGGACAGAGCCATCCGGGTGCTCCGAGAACCGGCACCAGGTGGCGTTGTGACCCACAGACGCCCCACTACCACTTACTACCAGGAGGCGGCGCCCTTGTCAGCAGGGCCTGTGGGAGCTGATGCGCAGGCTTTGGACAATGACCCGGCTCCAGACCTACACCATCAGGTCCAAGAGCTAGCTAAGAGCGTTGCTGCGCTAACCCGAACTGTGCAGTCTTTACAGGTTTCCACCCCAGGGAAGATCCAGCTGGCATCCGGACCGGAGGACATCCCGTGGCGTCGACCAAGGAGGACCCCACCGGCCAGAGGAAGACCCAGTGACCGATACAGCGAGGACGGACGACCCATCTGCCGCCGCTGCAATCAACCCGGACATATGGAAAGGTACTGTTCTTTAAACGGGCACAACCTGGGGTAGAGGGCCAACCCCCAGGAAAAAGATCACCAGGCCCATCGAACTGGCGCGACAGATATGTGGGAGGACGTCCAGTCTTGCCTGTGGTACTGGATGGCATTCCCATGAGTGCCCTACTGGATACCGGGTCACAGGTCACCACCATCCCGTACGTGCTCTTCAAGCAGTACTGGAATGACTCGGATATTACCCACTACCCTGACGACGACTTGAGTATCATCGCCAGCAATGGCCAGCCCGTGCCACAGATCGGATTTAAGGAGGTGGCCCTCAAAATCGGTAGAGTCGAACTGGCCGCACAGGGACTGATCATTGTAGATATTGATAAACATGAGAGTCACCCAAAAATAACTCTAGGAACTAACGTAATTGAAAATTGTCTTGCAGAGGTGATTTTCCTTTTACAGCAGGTTGCCAAGAACGCCAGCTCCGGCGAGCAGCGGGTGCTCCAGAAAGAGATCCGGGCACTGATGCAACGGCAACAAGTGGAACTCTCCGGCGGTGAGATTGGTAGCGTAAGAATGTGTGACCCTTTTCCTATTGCCATGCCCCCAAAAAGTGAAATGATGATTTGGTGCCGGGCAGCTATTGGTCTGAGAGGAAGAGATTACCAGGCAATGGTAGAACCAGTTTACTCAGACAGTAGGCCCACCATTTTGACAGCACGGGGGGTGGTCAATGTACGCCATGGGAGGGTGCCCATTCGCATAATAAATATCGGGGAGAGGGAAGTGTACCTGCCCCGGTATGCCACGCTAGCCAAATTATATACCACTAATCAAAATTCTATACAATCTGTGGAACCCTTGCCTCCATCTCACCCGGAGGAAGGTAACGGCTCTAAGAAAGACATGGAGGACTGGTGTCAGCAACTACATTTGGGTACTGATTCCACTCCCTCACATCAGAAACAAGGAGTCTATCGGGTGGTTCAAGAGTATGAGAGAGTGTTTAGTAAACACCCGTTAGACTTCGGGCGAGTCAAGGGGGTAGAACACCGCATCCCCACAGGAGATCATCCTCCCATAAAAGAGAGGTATCGACCCGTACCCCCTGCACATTACCAACACGCCAAGGGGATGCTTAGAGACATGAAGGAGGCTGGGGTAATCCGGGATAGCTGTAGCCCCTGGGCAGCCCCACTAGTTTTAGTCAAAAAGAAAGACAACACCATGAGGATGTGTGTAGATTACCGGAAAATCAACCGTATCACACACAAGGATGCGTACCCCTTACCAAGGATAGAGGAGTCATTGGCTGCTTTAAGATCTGCTAACTTCTTCTCTACCTTGGATCTCACTAGCGGGTACTGGCAGGTTCCTGTAGCAGAGGCGGACCGGGAGAAGACCGCATTCACCACCCCGATGGGACTTAGTGAGTTCACCTGCATGCCGATCGGACTCTGCAACGCCCCAGGAACCTTCCAACGATTAATGGAGTGCTGTCTGGGCCACAGAAACTTCGAGACGGTCCTGTTGTACCTGGACGATGTCATCGTATACTCCAAAACTTATGAGGACCACCTGAAACACCTGGCGGAGGTGTTCGAAGCTCTGGCGAGTTACGGCCTAAAGGTGAAACCCTCCAAGTGTCACCTCCTGAAACCAAAGGTGCAATACCTGGGACACGTGGTGAGCGCTGACGGAGTGGCTCCCGACCCCGATAAGATCACCGCAATTAAGGGATGGCCAAGCCCCTCCAGCGTAAAAGAAGTGCGGCAGTTCCTAGGGTTGGTAGGCTACTACCGAAGGTTTATTCCCGGTTTCACCAAAAAGGCAGCGCCTATGCAGGACCTCCTGATAGGCCAGTCCCGGAAGGCCAAGAACCAGAAGCCGCCCTTCAAATGGGAAGAGCTAGAAGAAGAGTCCTTCCGCCAGCTGAAGATGGCCCTCACGGGGGATGAAATCTTGGCGTACCCAGACTATAGCCAGCCCTTCATCCTCTACACCGACGCCAGTAACATCGGGCTAGGAGCCGTACTATCCCAGATTCAGCAGGGGAGAGAACGAGTGATCTCCTATGCCAGCCGAAAACTGCGACCCACCGAAAGGAACCCCGAGAATTACAGCTCATTTAAGCTAGAGTTCCTGGCCGTGGTATGGGCAGTCACCGAGCGCTTTAGGCATTACCTCGCTTCTTCCCGGTTCACCGTATACACGGATAACAACCCGTTGATACACCTGGACACGGCAAGACTCGGTGCCCTGGAGCAGAGGTGGATGGCCCGTCTGTCCAACTACGAGTTCACAATCAAATACCGGGCAGGACGCTCCAATACTAACGCGGATGCCCTGTCCAGGATGCCCAACCTGCCGGACGAAGGAGAAGATCCGGAGGGACTGGAAGAAGTTGAACTCCCTGCGTTCCACCGTCATGGGACTATCCAGTATTCCCACCGGGTAAGGGGTAAACAGGCTGCTACGTTGAACCCCTTACCCCACTACAACTGGGCGGAAACGCAAGACAGCGACCCTGCCGTCCGACTGGTGAAGGAGATGCTGACTCGGCCGGAGGCTCGACTTGAACCAGACGCTCCGGAGGAAGCCAAACAACTATGGGCGGAGAAGAGTCGACTATTCCTTTACAAGGGGAAGTTGTGCCGCAGAATGGTCAACTCCCGGACGCATGAACTACTCTGGCAAGTAGTGGTGCCACGAAGAGACGCAGCCATGGTGATGGAGGCATACCACGACGGAGCTGGACACTTCGGGTGGAAAAAGCTGGAGTTCCTGCTGCGCGAGCGGTTCCACTGGGTAGGCATGAGGGGAACCATCGAGAAGTGGTGCAGAGACTGTGGCCCGTGCAATCTGAGAAGGAAGGACCGGGCCAGCCAGAAGACTCCCCTGCAGTCCATCGTCACCCGGCAACCGTTGGAACTGGTAGCCTTGGATCATGTAAAACTGACCCCAAGCAGAAGTGGCTACGTCTACGCGTTAACCATCGTGGATCATTACTCCCGGTTCTTGGTTGTCGTCCCCGTCAAGGACTTAACGGCTCAAACAGCAGCTAGAGCCTTCCAGCAGCACTTCTGCCGTCCACACGGGTACCCGGACCAAGTGCTGACGGACCAGGGACCTGCCTTTGAAGCGGAGGTCTTCCAGGAATTCTGCAATCTGTATGGCTGCCGGAAGAGAAGGACGACACCCTACCATCCGCAAACTAATGGACTTTGTGAAAAAATGAACCAGGTGGTAATGGATCTGCTAAAAACATTGCCCCTGGAAGAACGCAGTCTGTGGCCTGAGAAGTTGCCCGATCTGGTGGACCTATACAACCATATCCCGGTAGGTTCCACCAACTGTACCCCGGCTTACCTAATGAGGGCGAGACCTGGTAAGTTACCTGTTGACCTGGAAATGGGAGTCCTGACACCTGAGGACACTTCACCAGAAACAGACTGGGACACAGAGAGGCAGCAGCAGTACCGGAGAGTACAAGAGAGCGTGGAGCGAAGTCTCTGTCAGGCTAGGGAAAGACAAGAGAAGACTTACAACCAGTATGCTCCCGCTGTTCCCCTGGTACCCGGAGAGCAGGTCTTGAAGAGGAAAAGACGGCTCCACAAGTTGGATGACCAGTGGGAGGAGGACCCGTACACCGTACTGCCCTCAAGCCACGAGAACCCGAAGGTCTGTACCATCAGTAAAGACGGAGGGGAAACCACAGCCATTGTATCCCGGGACCACCTGAAGAAGTGTCCCGAACAACTGAGGAACCCTGAAGAGGAACAAGAAGACCATCGACCCGTGGAAGAAAGGGAAGATATGGTTAGTACCGTGCTCGGGGACTTCCCTCAGTCTTGGACTCAAGTCAATGGTGCAGTTGTGGTACCCGTACTCACCTTCCTCCAACCATCATCCCAAGAACCTACGGAGCAACGGGTAGAGCTGGAAGAACAGCCGGTCCAGGAGGCAGAAGACTCCACACAAGCAGAACAGGAGAATCAACCCTCTGCTTATAGTGAGCCTGCCGTACCCCTAGTGAGACAAAGAGCCGGTAGACAGCTGCCCAGTTTACCCTTGACAGCTCCTACACCCTGTAGTTCAGGGCCAGACAGTCAGCTCCGTAGGTCCACTCGGGCCACTAGAGGCCAGTTACCCGCACGCTGGAGAATTTAAAGTGTATAAATTGTTTTATTTATGTTTTTCTGTGTATTGTTGCTTGTGAATAATTTTGTGTTTCCAGTTGTTTTTAGGAAACCTTGGTGGATTTACCGGGAATCCTTGTATATAGTTGGAGCGTAACCCAGGATGGACTAGAGACTGTTAAGGACTCGGGGTAGGACAGACCCCTACCTGGTTACGTCTCCCTGTGTTGGTGAAATGGACACCTTTGCTTTTCTTCAAAGACTGCACCCGGTTGCGGACACGCCGCAACCATCTTATGTGTTTTTCTTATTGTGTTGTTATTGTTATACTTTGTTATGTTTTTCTAAATGTGTTTAGTCCCGGAGTACTAAATTTCACTAGGGGGGAATGTGGCACCCCAGGGGTCTGGTTTTCCACAGTAATGTAATGTTATGTCTGAGAGCAGGTGGGAGGTCCTTTGGTCAGGGATCCTGTGCATGCCACACCTCCTGCCCAGTCTTGGGAGGGGAAGAACTTCCCCTGTAAAAACCCGGGGCTGAGGCAAGGTGAGTCAGACAAGGAGAGTGGAGACAAGAAGCAGCATAGGAAACAGGAGAGTTCCAAGGAGTCAGGGGCTGGCAGCTGCAGCGCTCGCCCTGACTAAGAAGATTCTTTACCGGACCCGGAGTCCGAGGCTGTGGGGACTAACTTCTACCCAGCAGCAGAATCCGTCAGGCAGGGGATTTCAGGTCCTCTGGCCCAGAAGCCCGAAGGCACGGTCACACGCGTGGGACCAGCACCGCCATCGTGGAGCGGAAGCCATTAGAAGGCCCCGAGTCACCGGCCATACGGGTGAGCACCACACGGTACACTCAGGGACGTGGGCTACTTACATCAGCTTCTAGCAAGGTAGCCAGAAGAGTACAGTCAGTTTGTGAGGCCTACAACTACGCCTGGCCAGGGGAGATCCCATCTGCTCAAAGACTGACCAGGCCCCGTTTGCTAGCAAGTACTCCGGGAGGGTCTATCGTTGTTACCAGTAAAGACCCTGAACTACACCGTACCGTCTCTGAGTGGTTCCTGCTACCCCCATCATCCACGTCGGCTGCCCTGAGGCCATACCCCTCCCGTTGGGGGTTATACTATCACGCTGCACAATCCTACCACCGGCCTCAGCGGTCTGCCCTGCAGCAGCAGCTCCTTAGCTGTACTCAACGGGTGGCGTAGTCATCAACTATTTACTACTAATAGACTGCCGTCTAGTTTGACTCCCTGGGCACGGACCGGGTCACCGCCACGAGACTACAACCCTCCACTGATCCGGCTCCGGGTAGGCTCCCGCATGCGCAACGCAGCGCGACACAGGCCCAGGGGCGCGTCACATGCATAGAAGATCTATGGTTAGTTCTCCAAGATGTTTGGAAGAACCACCCTGCCAAGTTCCTTTAAAAATTGTATAAGTATAATTACCTAGGAAAACTGTTGTTGTCTTGAAGGCAAAGGGCACTCACCAAATATTGATGTGATTTTAGATTTTTCTTTTGTTCATGATAAAAAAAATATCACTGCTATTTAGAAAGCATTCTTACTTTGCAGCTTCTTTTCCATACCTGCCTAAAATTTTTACACAGTATTGTATATAATTACGATACATTATTTTACTGACACAGCCAAAATGGCAACTTGAAATTGATTTCCTTTTAGCTATCCCCTCCTGTTATTAGCATTGTTTTCACACTTGCAAACAGTGCATTTTCCTACCTCATTGCTTAAAATTGCTATAAAGATTAGAGATTTTAATAATAAAACTCCTTTTTTCTTCTTTTTAACAATTCTCAGTTCATCTTTTATTGCAATTAATAACCAAATCTGGACAAAAAGATGCATAATTACCAAAATGAATAAGACAGTTAAAGAGTATCCAATATATAGAAAATAGTAAATAACCCCAAATGAAGCTATATGCGAAACGCGCATCAGGGTACTGGGCAGTGTGGTTTGTCTTTCGTCCATGAATTATGACTTGTGGTGGGTACTTGTGCTTTTGGACTCTTGGGTACTGTTAGGAGTTCTCTCTGAGGAGTTTATTCTTAAACCCGGGGATTTTTTAATCGTGGTAATCATGCTACTCAGTTTCATAATCATTTCTTGAGTTCCTACATTGTTTCCCATTATCATGTATATGTGTTTGCATTGTACCCTTACTGCTTGATATGGTATACATTTGATTGATCACATTAAGCCATTTTGGGATTTACCATTTACCACACTATCCCATTCTTTTGGGGTTTTATGGAGCGTTTTTAACCTTTTCCTTTAAGTAGTTGTGTATATATTTGTTTGTACGTAATAAAAATTGGATATAACTACATATGTGATTATTTAGAATTCATTTTGGTTTAAGGACTAATTTATAGGCATTTACATACCCTGCAAGCTAGGAAGTCCCAGTGCCTACAGTGCTGGTAGAATGCTGCTCGTAAAGAGCAGATAATAAGTTACAGTACATGAGAATCGGGGCAGTAGCTAGACATATTAGAGTATTATGTGCATCAAACACAGTTTTATCTTGTGGGAGATGAGCGGTAGACCATGCCTTCCTACAAGTGTTGTGTAAAAAGACAGGTATGCATTAAGCTCTCTATTAATTGTAATGCACAAATCTAATTGTTGCATCATTAAAGGGGTTGTCTATCCTTAGGTTACAAGTCTGCAGTTATTCTATGTGACTGTATATTTCTGAATCCTTACATCGTGCACACTGACAGCGCTCAATGCGAGGAGTCACAAGTCTGCAGTCACATAAAGTGACTGCAGACTTTTAGTGTAAGACTGGACAACCCCTTTAATTTTATTGTATTACATACTGTATATGGCCTTCTTAAGATGAAGACTTACTAGATGAAGACTTACTGTCCTAGATTGAATATTGATATATGTGTTTTAGTATCTGAGTAAATTATGAATGCCAGTTATTGAAACAATATAGGTCTATACAATTTTTTTATTTTTCTATAATTTTCTATATATTTGCACTGTAATTTAGAATGAATGTGCTGTGTCATTAATGAGCAATGACTGGAAAGAAGGGTTTGTGGAGAGAGACCTGCCTTTATATTGAGGACAGAGAGTAATTAGAAGAAAAGATGATGGATTGAAGACATGGGGGATGATTAATTGAAGAATAAAGTGGCAAAACTTTTAGCAGAAAATAAATTGATTGATGGACAGGGTTACAGCCCAGCTGGGTGCACATCTGTTGTGATATACAGATATATAAAGAAACAAAAAATGACAAGTGTATGATGCCAGGATATAGTATGACGTAAAGAAGAAACTGATAGCAAGGAAATAATACAGATGAGCGGATCAGGCAATATTCAAATTCACATTTTTTTCCCAAAAAATTTGAGTCACAGAGAAGTTATTCTCTGCAAATTTAAGGTCAATTCTTCAGCTTTGGGGTCGGTCTGGACCGCAGAGTATAAAAAAATATGTAAAAAAAATCCTTTTACTTGCTTTACCGCTCACCCCTTCGACTCCTCTACTTCTCACTATATCCTGTCCTATCCTCATCGCTTCACCTGCTGTGAGCATTGAAATCCCTGGGCCGCTCACACTGAGCCAGGAGGGTTTAGAACAAGCATGTGAAAGGTCACAACATCATCACGTCACGACATGCGCCATCATCTTGCATGCGCAGAACGACACAGAATTCCCGACTCAGTGTGAGTGGTCCAGGGATTTTTGCACTCGCAGCAGGAATCAGAAGATGCAACAAGAACCAGTCGGAGCGCGGCGAAGAGTGCCGGGGCCGGAAACGTAAGCAGTAAGGTGAGTATAAGGATTTCTTTTGCTTTTTAACCCTTTGATGGCTCTTTATGGTTCAGAAAAATGGCAGTTTGCATGGAATTAAATTACAAAACCTCTGCATTGTGGCGAATACGGATTTTTGTAGGATTCAAGTAGAATTCAATTCCACTCAAATTTATTCACTCATCTCTAAAACCAGTCATAAAAAAAAGTAATGTTGGTGTTTATCAATGTACCAAAGGTAATGGGCTAATACATTCAGAAGACTGAACTCTTACTTCCCAACAAGACAGATTTTCTACAGATATGTACCAACAATATGCACAGCACTCTGCAATTAAAGGGAATATGTCAGCAGGGTTTTTGCTATGTAATCTGAGGACAGCATGAGGTAAGGGTTAAAACACTGAATTCAGCAATGTGTCACTTATTAGGCTGTGTGCTGTTTGCTTACAATGAAGGTTTTATCACTGGGACATTATCATTGCCCAGACTAGTTGTCCTCCTGCCAAGTCTTCCGACCACGCCCCCTCCTGTGATAAGCAGCTCACTGTCAATAGACAATCTACACAGAAAGCTGAGTTGTGGGTGGGGTTTCTGAGCTCTGCTACATACTATATGTAAAAACTCTGATTGCGTCACAACAGCTGCACACAGTAAGCTAAGTCATACATCGCTGGAATCAGGGTCCCTTTACCTCCATTATGCTGCTCTCAGATGAGGTAGCAAAAACCTGCTGACAGATTCCCTTAAATTAATATATGGATTCCTTTGTTACTAAATACGTAAAAAAACATGAGGTACTTAGCAAACATTTTTTGATCAAAAAGCCACCCGCAAGGGGACCTCATTGGATGGACCCTAACTCTATAAACTTACCTCTCTATGTGATTGACCCGACCTTAAATGAACTAGGGAAGAAATAGGATCCAGCTTAGCTTTAATTAAAGGTTGTCTGTGAATGATAGGTGGATAAGGGTGCATGGCCCAAAAGGCGGCCGGCCACAAATCCCATGTTAATTGAGTATCTTCGCTTTTTTACGTGTGTGCTTTATTTCCAGATGTTTTACAGGACTGGCCTACAACCCTGGACCCCAGCAGTATATTCATTTTTATTAAAAGGGACATTAAAGGGCATTTCAGAGGAATTTCAATATTTTACAATACATCCATGGTTCTTATTGCAGGAACAGTTCATAACAGTGCTCCAACGTGCTCGACAACTGGGTCCCGACCGGTGGATCGTGTTTATTGTGTTGCTGCAGCCATTGTACACTTTATATTATCCACAATAAGTTATAGTTAAATGTGTTTGGTTTGAAGGATCTGTGCCAATCATAAACCTTTGTTAAATCCAGAATTACAATATCATACTCCATAATGTTGGTTATTGTTATCAGGCTTGACTTCTCTTACCACTAAGGGTATAATCATGCCAGAGCCAAGATTGTACTTGTGTTGTGCTATGCGATTTTTTTTTAACTTTCTCAGTATTGGCATTCATTCTCCACTTATTATCCTCTACAAAATACATCTACCAAGTGGTTTAAAATTATTTTTTATGATTGAACTCTGAGCTTTGGTAGATTTTTCCAAATGGACTCTCTTTCAGAAGATGAGGACCTTCCTGCATTCCTACAAAGCTCCCAACAAGATTCAGATGCAGGCCTTGAGACCTACAAGACGTCCCAAGGTTGGCTCAAAAGGGTGCTATACAAAATAGAAGGAAATTTTTAAGCAAAAAATGTTCTTTAAAATAAAAATGTATGTAGACTTAGAGATGAGCAGATCTTTTGAAATTTGAATTTGCCGACTTTGCTTAATTTTCCCCTAAAAATTGATTTGTGGTGAATAAACTTGCGCAAATTTGAATGCTGTAAAGCTTGCAATTGCTCGGAACATTCATGTGGGGGGTAGAGGAGAGAGGATCCAACTGATCACAAGACTACAATCTAGAAGAGAGAGAGAAATAGAGGACCCCGCTGATCATAAGAGCTTACACTCTACAGGAGAGAGAGAGGACCCTGCTGATCATAAGAGTTTACACTCTACTGGAGAGAGAGGAGCTCGCTGACCATAAGAGCTTACACTCTACAGACGGGAGAGAAGACCACGCTGATCATAAGAGCTTACACTCTACAGAAGGGAGAGAAGACGCCGCTGACCATAAGAGCTTAGAGTCTACAGGAGAGAGAGGACCCCGCTGATCATAAGAGCTTACACTCTACAGAAGAGAGAGAGAGGACCCCACTGATCATGAAAGCTTACACTCTACAGAAGGGAGAGAAGACCACGCTGATCATAAGAGTTTACACTCTACAGGAGAGAGAGGACACCGCTGATCATAAGACCTTACATGCTATAGAAGGGAGAGAAGACCACGCTGATCATAACAGCTTACACTCAACAGAAGCGAGAGAAGACCACACTGATCATAAGAGCTTACACTCTACAGGAGAGAGAGAAGATGCCGCTGATCATAAGAGCTTACACTCTACAGGAGAGAGAGAGAACCCCACTGTCCATAAGAGCTTACACACTACAGGAGAGAGAGAGGACCCCACTGTCCATAAGAGCTTACACTCTACAGGAGAGAGAGAGGACCCCACTGTCCATAAGAGCTTACACTCTACAGGAGAGAGATAACCCCACTGTCCATAAGAGCTTACACTCTACAGAAGAGAGAGAGGACTCCGCTGACCATAAGAGCTTACACTCTACAGGAGAGAGAGAGAACCCCACTGTCCATAAGATCTTACACTCTACAGGAGAGAGAGAACCCCACTGTCCATAAGAGCTTACACTCTACAGGAGACAGAGGACCCCTGTGACCATAAGAGCTTATGTGACACCCCAGGGGTCTGGTTGCCACAGTGATAGAGATATTACGTCTGAGAGTAGGTGGGAGGTCCTTTGGTCAGGGATCCTGTGCATGCCACACCTCCTGCCCAGTCTTGGGAGGGGAAGGACTTCCCCTATATAAACCCGGGGCTGAGGCAGGGTTAGTGAGAAAGAAGACAGAACAAGAGTAGAGAAGAGAAGCAGCATAGCAAGAAACATCAGGAGCTCTGTGGGGAGCAGTGTTACAACGAGTCAGGGGCTGGCAGCTACAGAGCTCGCCCTGACTGAGAAGATTTCTTACCGGACCCGGAGTCCGAGGCTGTGGGGACTAACTCCTACCCAGCAGCAGAAACCGTCCGGCAGAGGATTTCAGGTCCTCTGGCCCAGAAGCCCGAAGGCACGGTCACACGCGTGGGACCAGCACCGCCATCGTGGAGCGGAAGCCATTAGAAGGCCCCGAGTCACCGGCCATACGGGTGAGCACCACACGGTACACTCAGGGACGTGGGCTACTTATTCCCGCCTCTAGCAAGGTAGCCAGAAGAGTACAGTTAGTTGGGAAGGCCTACAACTCCGCCTGGCCAGGGGAGATCCCATCTGCTCAAGGACTGACCAGGCCCCTATCACTAGCAAGTACTCCGGGAGGGTCTATCTTTGTCACCAGTAAAGACCCTGAACTACACCGCACCGTCTCTGAGTGGTTCCTGCTACCCCCATCATCCACGTCGGCTGCCCTGAGGCCATACCCCTCCCGTTGGGGGTTATACCATCCACGCTGCACCATCCTTCCACCGGCCTCAGCGGTCTGCCCTGCAGCGGCAGCTCCATAGCTGCATTCAACGGGTGGCGTAGTCACCAACCATCTACTGCTAGTACATCGCCGCTCAGTTTGACTCCCTGGGCACGGACCGGGTCGCCGCCACGAGACTACAACCCTCAAGAGATCCGGCTCCGGGTAAGCTCCCGCGTGCGCAACGCAGCGCGACACAGGCCCAGGGGTGCGTCACTTACACTCTACAGGAGAGAGAGGACTCCGCTGACCATAAGAGGTTACACTCTACAGGAGAGAGAGGGCCCGCTGATCATGAGAGTTTACGCTCTACAGGAGAGAGACTTACCCAGTGACTCTGGAGATGAAAAACAACCCTGCTGCACAAACTGTGCTCTGCTGGGAACCTCTGCTCTGTGATGGCCTCAGTACTGACCACCACTGTACAAGGTATGATAAGATGTCATAGCTGCTGGTTATTAAGAGGAAGGCCATTCAACAACGCAAAATTACATTAGCTTGCTCTATGGTACTTCAGTTGTGTGAAAAATGGTGCTGGTGAACTGTGAATCAAATCTCGAAATATTCAAATTCGCGTGCCACCACAAATATCCTCCATAAATCAATCCACTCATCTCTAATTTGACTGGAAAAAATATAATTTTGTACTGAAATGGGCCTGGATTTTTTATAAAATGATCATTACTGTATTGCTTTGTACATTGAGGTGTCTGTTCTCCAATTATTTGATGCTGCCATTAAAAGTTAAGATTTTATTTTCCTCAGTCCACACTTAAATGTTGCAAAAACAAAGGTTTTCTAAGGACATTGTATTCTGCATCTTTCCAGATTAGCGGAGTTTATCTGCATCTGTGACTGAGATTGCCTTCTTCAATGACTGTGATATTCGCTATGGTAGCTCCCTGTTATGGTATGTACTCCAGATATAGAACAGAGCTAAAACCAGACGGATTGTTATACCGGAATAACACAATGCAGGATGAGAGGTGATAAAGTAATAACATTCAAGACTCTTACAAAGCGCAGTCACTGAAATCATCATTCGGTCTACTTGAATTCTGATACCTTAGAACATGTCAGAATTCATAAAGACTTCTTGAATTAAAAGCCAGGAACTATTTGATAAGCCTCTAAGAATACTTCACAATGGTCTTTGAATTGAAAGAATTAGTGGCTTTTAAAATGAATATGCATAATGCCTAAAGCCAGAATTGTATCTAAGCTGCTTCTGCTGGAATAAAATAGTTCATTCAGACGTGCATACTTGAATTCTTCTCTTTGAATGAATCTTAATAAAGCGCATATGATATCTAAAATATTCCAGCTTAATTCTGATAAATACAAAATGTATACATGCTATTGTTATTATTATTGTTATTTATTTGCTTTACATGGAAAGGTGTCACACTAATATTATCAGGTTCGGCTTTAGGTTTTTCTAGTACTACTAAAAGTCTCTAGAATTTGACCTTTTCTTACCTTTGACTTTGCAAAATCTCTTACTATTGCGCTTATTCATTCTCGTCTGGACTACTGCAACTCTCTACTAATTGGTCTCTCTCTTCCTAAATATTCCCTTCTCCAGTCCATCCTGAATGCAGCAGCCAGGATCATATTATTCTTCAACTGTTACACTGATGCCTCTACCCTGTGCCAGTAATTGCACTGGTTAACCATCCGCTACAGTATATAATATAAAATTCTCACTCTCACACACAAAGTGCTCCACAGTTCTGCTCCACCAACATCTCATCCCTCCTCTCTATCTACCACCCTACCCATGCTTTCCTAAGACTAACATCCTCAATAATCTGAAGCTCCCACTCCCGTCTCCAAGACTTCTCTTCTGTTGCACCAGTTCTCTAGAATACACTAGCCTGGACTATTTGATTAATTTCTAGAATCCATAGTTTTAAATGGGCCCTAAAAAATTTTTCTTTAGACTGGCCTATCACCTCACCTCACTAATCTAACTATTCCCTTTATACATTTTCCTCAGAATGTGGTCCCTTGCATCATCTGTTGCACTTAATAGCACTTTGTGTCTGTACTTATACAGGTACTGGCTGATGACCGGATCATGAAGCTTTATATGAATCCCTCTATTTATTATATTGGGCCATACATGACAAGCACTTTTTTCCTTTTTCCCCTATTTCTTTATAGATTGTAGCTTGTGAGCAGGGTCCTCACTCCTTCCTTAACTGGTGAATTATGTGTTATTCAGTAATGTCTTTATTGCCTGTACAAGTCCCCTTTGAATTGTAAAGTGCTGCGGAACATGTTAGCGCTACAGAAATAAAAATTATTATTATGTATAACATGATTTAATGTTTTTAGAATTTTAACCCCTTAACATCCGCTGGTATGTATTAAATGGCAGCCGTTATGGGGCCTTATAAATAGCACTGCCACGTGGCCAAAATATTCATAGGTGACAGCTGTACATGACACCCTGTGGTATCTGACTCAGCCTGTTTTGGAACCAATCGGGGCTGATTAACCCCATAAATACTGCTGTCAATCGTGACAGCGGTATCTAAATGGTTAAAAGGGGGTTAAAGAACCTTTTTTGACATGATCGACCATCCACGATCATAATCGCGAGTGCTGATCATTGCCATGGTACCCCGAGGTCATCTGATGACCCTAGGGTACGGTGGCCTGTAAGATCTTGCTATAAATAGTCTCTGTCAGTGAGTCAGAGAACACGAGCGTGAGTGGGTCAGAGTACACGAGTTCTGTAGTGCATGAGACCATCGATCAAAATAGAAAATATACAAGTCTCACAGTTGGACTTAGTGAAAAAGGTATAATAAAATATGCAAAAATAGTAAAAAAAAGAAAAAAGTGTGCACAAATCACGAGAAGCCGTTTTGCCACTAAAAACGCAGCCTTTGTGATGAAGCAAAAAAAAGTACACATAATTTATATTGTCACATCCAAAATGACCTGATCTATAAAACTATAAAGGTTTTTATTCTGTGCGCAATGAATTGCGTAAGAGAAAATAATTAAAAAAAACACCAAAAACTTTGCTTTTTCATCATGCTGGCACACAAAATTTTTTATAAAAAGTGATCAAAAGCCATATGTAAAAAAAAATGGTATGTGGTATGGAAAACACCAAATCGTCCCGCAAAAGACAACCCCTAATACGGCCCATTCGGCAAAAAGATAAAAGTTACAGCTCTCAGAATTTGACGATGCAAAAACAAATACATTTTTGTAAAATATTTTCAGTCTGTAAAACTAGTAAAGCATAAAAGAAAGATATAAATGTGGTAATGCTGTAATCGTACTGACCTGACAAACAAATAGGACTTATGAGATTTACCAGATGGTAAACGGCGCTAAAAAATATATAAAAACAATAGCTGAATTTCAGGTTTTTGTTCATTCTGTGTCTGAAAAACCTGAATAAAAATTGTAATCTGCGTGACAGCGTGGCAAATCAGGGATGTTTGTGGACGGAGCCAATTTTTTGGGCGCGAAGAAGCCGGAACCCGAATTTGAAATGCCGAACAAATTCGCTCAACATTTCTCATGAGTACACATAACCGCCTTCAGTTTAGA
Organism: Phyllobates terribilis; assembly: GCF_046119375.1. Lineage (NCBI taxonomy): Eukaryota > Metazoa > Chordata > Amphibia > Anura > Dendrobatidae > Phyllobates > Phyllobates terribilis. The sequence goes on from NW_027362772.1 coordinate 143,692,717, forward strand.
AGAACTGGACACATAGCTCATAGCTGTCTGCAGTCAAACCTACTCTCTTGGCAGAAAAAATGCTGAGTTAAAAATTCCCAGTTTTCAGAGTTTTCTCAGCATTTTTCACTGCATTTTTGATGTGTGTTTTTTTGGGTGCAGATTACATGTGTGCTGTATCCCCATTAATAAAGTTAATTATATTCACCCAAAATGCTTAAAAAAAGCTGCAAAAAATACAATTGCATTTTTAGAGCATTTTTTTCACTTTCTCATTGCTTTCTATGGGTGAAATAACAGTGCAACAACGCTGCAAAAATGCTGAAAAAATTGACATGCTGCAGACTTTAAAAAAATGCTGTCGTTTTCCAATTCAGTCAGGAAAAAAAAAGAAAACAAGCATGTGCATGAGATTTCTGAACTCGCATAGCTTTTGCTGACACTGTAAAAAGCAGTTTTTAATTTGCATAAAAAATGCTGCAAAAATGCAACGTGTGACCATAGCTTAACAGTTATAATGATCTGCATACGTTTTTCCAGCTTGAAAAAAATAATTTTAATTTTGCAGACAGGACAAAAGTACCCTATTTTTATAAACTGTCCAGAAATTTGTGGACGTTTGGCAATCCTGGCCACTGCTCTACCTCTGGCTTGTGAAGTGCGCAGTTTAAGCAGTGATTCTCTCCAGTGCATGAATGACAGCACTCTGACCCAGGTTCCACCAACAACCTATTTGGACCGTTTGTCTCTCATCCGAATAAATCAATCCAATTATGCTATTCACACTCTGATCAAAGTTTGAGCACAGTGTGATCCGATTTTCTCGGATTAGGAGAATAGAAAAAAAGACGTTTCTCCGTCTTCTTCATTTAGTCAGTCCGCGAAAATTGGACCGCATTCAGATGCCACCCGGGGGCAGTCCGATTATTCTTACAGACACATAGACATGAATGGCCGAGTGGGTTCCTATTATCGGAGGCAAATTGAGCATGCTGGAATTTTTTTCCTCGGACAGACTTGGCCTGAGATAAAAATCAGAAATGTGCACAGTTTCATTGAATAACATGGGGACAAGTGCTATCCATCAAAATTAGCCCTGAATCTGATCTTTACTCTCTGGTACCAACTAGGCTCACTTGTATTTTTTCCCATCAGCTTTCTTTTTTGGTAAGAAAACTCTATGGCCTGCTGCTTAAAAAATGCTGACCATTATTAGGGCACATTACAACACAGGAAAACTCAAAAGAGTATTAACAGTAGAAGTAGTGGGGGCATTTTGTTTTTTGGGTGATGTTATGTTTCAACCCGTAACAAAATATTACACTCATCGTTCACTCTGACTCAGGCTGACCTACCGCTTGTGTGTTCTTAAAAATGCCAAAAATTTCTTGCATAAACCAAGAATCACCATAATGAAGCAAATTTACAATTGGAAAGGATGCACATATCATGTAACTAGATATCAGCGAATAAATTCATTGCAAGTTGAATTTGTGTTGAATTTTTAGGAATTCAATGAATTTGAACAATTTGCAATTTAATTCAAGCAAATCGTCAAAACTGATCTGATTGCTTCAGATGGAGATGGCTCGCATGACCTCGAGCGCAGATGAGCAGGCTTCCTCATAATGCCTTGTAACTATCACATCACATAGTATAATATAGCCAATCAGTAGGGACTATCACAGGCTGTATAAAAGCCGAGACAGGGAATGCAATAGCCATTGCTGGGTCAATCAAGATATTGAGAAGACATCAAAGCTCACAGCTTCATAATAGAGATTGGAAGAGAAAATCATAAACCATTGAAGAAAATACAAGTAAGTACCATTTATTTACCCACAGTCATATACATAAGGACGGTTTCACACGTCCGGATATTTCCGGTACCGGAAAAGCCCGTACCGGTGATATCCGTGTCCGTGTGCACCTGTGTGACACATGAGTGCCGCCCGTGTGTCACATCAGGAGCTCACGTATCGGCGTTCAGGAATCAGCGCTACAGTTAGCGCTATTCCCAAGTGCAGGGTGCTGAACACTGCCCTCATCATTGTCTCTTGCTGGTGCTGTGATCAGCACCAGCAAGGGACAATGTTGGGAGTAGTAGTCTGCTCTCGCTGTGTCCCTGTGTAAAAATACGACTAAAATAATAAAATCCTTATACTCACCTGTCCGGAGATGTCCCCTTCTGTAATCCACCTGACCGCTGACGCCAGGGAGAATGACTCCTGCAGTGAGCGGGGCCCAGAGCTAAGCTCAGGAGTGGTCAGAGTGTTACAGCGGGGGACATCTCCGGACAGGTGAGTATAAGGATTTTATAATTTAGAGCCTTAAGTCTGTGTTTGAATTAAAGAGCTTGTAAGGAGTGGGATACAGTCCTAAGAGACCTCAGTAATTGATTTTTTCAGGGCAAAATTTTGGGAAAAATGTATCAAAGCTGGCAAATCTGAATTTCAAAACACTTAAAAACATTCAAAACATTTGCCTATTTATATGCTTGACACATTTGTGGTGGGCTATACAAAGGCTATGGTTTAGAATAAGAGCCAATGTGCCTTGCAATTTTCCAAAAAATGTTTGTCTTAAGCTACATTAACTAGAAACTATAACAATAAAAATGTTAAATAACTTCTCCGCAAATTGAATTTACTGTAAATTCGTGCAAATTTGCATTTTGCCTGATCTCATTTTTAGTAAGCAGTATAGGGAATTGCATATTTCTAAGTAATTAGTGGCTTCCTGTGTACAGTGTCCATTTTAGGACATGATCAGATATCAAAATCAAACATCAGAATGATGTCAGTTTGAGGCTAAATACCCTGTCTGAGAATTGATTTTGCTAAGTGATTCTGACAAGTGATTTTGATGAGTGATTTTGACGAGTGATTCTGACAAGTGACTCTGACAAGTGATTTTGATGAGTGATTCTGACAAGTGATTTTGACAAGTGATTTTGACGAGTGATTCTGACAAGTGATTCTGACAAGTGATTTTGATGAGTGATTCTGATAAGTGATTCTGACAAGTGATTTTGATGAGTGATTCTGACGAGTGATTCTGACAAGTGATTTTGACAAGTGATTTTGATGAGTGATTTTGATGAGTGATTCTGACAAGCGATTTTGCCAAGTGATTTTGATGAATGATTTTGATGAGTGATTCTGACAAGTGATTTTGACAAATGATTCTGACAAGTGACTTTGACAAGTGACTTTTACAACTGTAATAATAGTAAAAAAAAAAAAACCTGTTCGCTGATTGAACCCAAAATTCTGCATCCTAAAGCCAATGCACTAGCCACTGAGCTATAAACTCAGTTGTAAAAACATAGGTGTTCTGTTTGGTATATGATTTTTAGTGCAAACTTCTCTAAAACTCTTTGGGACTTATGCACAGACTGCAAGCAAGCCAAATTCAAATGATGTTTTATTTTAATGTGTGAGTTTGTTGTGTGACTTTCTTCAAACATCAGAATCACAATGACTTTTAGTCACCCTGAGTATTTTCATGGTTGATCTCATAAGGCAAGAAAAGCTCTCAGTTAGAAGCACTTCACTGGATAGTGCAATGGTAAGGCATCAGCCTCTGAAACTACAGTATTAAGGGTTCAAATCCTGATAGGAATAAGATTTTTTTTTTATTAAGGCTATTAAGCACACAAACTTAAGGGGTGTTTTACTTTCAATATCTGACACTCTGATTGTCATCCTGATGTGTTAAGAGTTTCAGACACACTGTCTATTTGCATGGTAAATTACATAGCAAAAGTAAATTGGGAGTTTGCAGCCAGTACTTGGGTGGATGGAAATAAAAATTTACAATAAAGACATTTTATCATTAGACCCCTTTAAGAAATTATGCAAATATAAAGTCACTTGGAAATAGATATGTAGTAATTAGTGCCTCCCAATTTACTTTGGCTATGTAATTTACCATACAAATAGACAGCGTTTCTGAAACTCTTAACACATCAGGATGACAATCAGAGTGTCAGATATTAAAAGTAAAACACCCCTGTAGTTTGTGTGTTAAACAGTCATAATTAAAAAAATATATATTCCTATCAGGATGACTCTTAACACTTTAATTAACACTGTACTGTGTAATACTGTACTTAATGAGACTGATGCCTTACCATTGCACTATCCAGTCAAGTGCTACTAGCTGATAGCTTTTCTTGTCTTATGAGATCAACCATGAAAATACTTAGGGCGACTAAAAGTCATTGTGATTCTGATGTTTGAAGAAAGTCACACATCAGACTCACACATGAAAATCAAACATTATTTGAATTTGGCTTGCTTGCAGTCTGTGCATAAGTCCCAATGAGTTTTAGACAAGTTTGCACTGAAAATCATATAACCAAATAGAGCTCCTAGGTTTCTACAACTGAGTTTATAGCTCAGTGGTTAGTGCACTGGCTTTAGGACACAGAATTTTGGGTTCAAGTCCCATCAGCAAACAGTTACTTTTTTTTTTTATTATTATTACAGTTGTAAAAGTCACTTGTCAGAGTCACTTGTCAGAGTCACTTGTCAGAGTCACTTGTCAGAGTCACTTGTCAGAATCACTCGTCAGAATCGCTCACCAAAATCGCGCGTCAAAATCGCTCACCAAAATCGCACGTCAAAATCACTCGTCAGAATCACTCGTCAAAATCACTCGTCAGAATCACTTGTCAGAATCACTCATCAAAATCACTCATCAAAATCAATTGTCAGAATCACTTGTCAGAATCACTCATCAAAATCAGTCGTCAAAATCACTTGTCAGAATAACTCATCAAAATCACTCGTCAGAATCACTCGTCAAAATCACTCGTCAGAATCACTTGTCAGAATCATTTGTCAGAATCACTTGTCAGAATCACTCATCAAAATCACGTGTCAAAATCACTTGTCAGAATCACTTGTCAAAATCACTTGTCAGAATCACTTGTCAGAATCATTCATCAAAATCACTCATCAAAATCAATTGTCAGAATCACTTGTCAGAATCACTCATCAAAATCAGTCGTCAAAATCCCTTGTCAGAATCACTTGTCAGAATCACTCATCAAAATCAGTTCTCAGACAGGGTATTTAGCTTCAAACTGACTTTATTCTGATGTTTGATTTTGATATCTGATCATGTCCTAAAATGGACACTGTACCTGTGACCCGTATAAGTGCTCTCATCATGCAGCCTTGCTCTTTTATACAGTCATGGAATTAATTGGTGACTTTGAAGCGATAATATTATGCTATGTACTGTATTATGCTTATTTGTTAGGGAAACTGCGAAAAATTAATATTCAAAGAGATACTGTTACCCGAACTGCTATGTTCACGTAGAACTAACTACTCCTAACTTGTTTTTGTCTAAACTATTTCAGATGTAAGTCCTTATGTTTGCAATTAGGCCGTCATGTTTAATAGGGTTCCCTCTAGTTTGTTTCTGGAGTGATAACTTGGATGTAGATATTTTAAGAGAGCGCAGCTCAGTTGTGTTAATTCTACTGTGAAATAGCATTGCAGCTCTTAAGTGTATGAAGGGAAGTTTACTCATTGATACTTCATTGTGCCATCCTCATTTTGGCTGTAAAAATGGCCATGTTAGGAAAACACAGTAATTGTCAGACAGGATTATGTCGCTATGCATCAGTATCCTGCACTGCAAGATCACTGCATCATGACAAATTAGCAGAGAGCAAGGCAGCTGTAATATTGTCCAAGGCTCTGCTCACTTCATAGGTTTACAGCAGAATTCATTTCAATAAATTAAAAGTATGTGATATATCCAAAATGCTTTTATAAAAAAAAATAACAGATTTTTTTTCTTACGCTTATGCTATTTTAAAGGGACAATGTTGTCATAAAAATGACTATTTTCAAGCTACTATAAACAAAATTAATTTTTACTGTCTGATGTGATTATCTACAGTATTGTGCAAAAAGTTTTAGGCAGGGTTGGAAAATGCTGCAAAGTAAGGATGTTTTAAAAAATAGAAGTGATACTAGTTTATTTTTATCAAATGACAAAATGTAAAGTGAAATCAAAATGAAAGCAATATTTGGTGACCGCCCTTTGTCTTCAAAACAGCATCAATTCTTTTAGGTACTTGCACACAGTTTTTGAAGGAACTCAGCAGGGAGGTTGATCCAAACAACTTGGAGAACTAACCGCAGATCTGTGGATTTCTCTTATGCAAATCCTTCGGTCTCATGTAATCTAAGACAGACTTCATAATGTTGTGATCAGAGCTTGGTGGGTGCCACATCACAACTTCCAGGACTCCTTGTTCTTCTTTAATGTCACAGGTCATATACCATTTCAAGACTGTGCACAGGAATAAGACACAAGGTAGTTACTGCATCTGCAAGGTTTGTCTTCGGCAAAGACTTCAAAGCAGTTTGGGATTTCAAGATGTGCTTTTCAAACTGTTTAGAAGAAGAACCAAGAAAGGGGCAACATTGAGAACCATAGATACAGTATACAGTGGCATGTAAAAGTCTGGTCAAAATTACTGTTATTGTGAACAGTTAAGTAAGTTGAAGATGAAATGATGTAACATACCTGGCGGCGTCCTTGCATAGTGGTCCATCTCCCACTGTGCAAGAGTGCGCACTTGATTTCCAGTCCAGACTGCCACTCTGGCTTCTTTCCATACTGTCTGCTTTGCTCTGGTCTGGCTGCTTAGGGCGACGCCCACCAAACTTCCTGTTTCTTGTAGCTGCTGCAGACACACCCCTAATGCGTCATCAGCCTATTGCTGTCTGTCACCTGGTATTTAAACCAGCTCCTCCTTGGAATCCATGCCTGAGCATCTTGTTCTGTCAGTTGGCTTCTAGTCACTGATGTGCCAGGTCCTGTCTATGTTTCCTGCCTTGCGGTATCAGTTCCCGTGTCTGAACTGTGTCCTGTCTGTGCACTCTAGCCAGCTGTCTTTCTGCCTTTCCTGGAGGCTGTAATTCCAGGCCCGTGTGAACACGCTCTTAGCCTGTTAGCCTGTTCCTTCTGCCCTCTAGGGGCCACATACCTAGATCCGGCGGTTTCTGCTTGTTCGCCGCTCCGGCGGTTCTTGCCTGTTCTGCCTTCCTCTCCGCTCCGGTGGTTCTTGCCTGCTCTGCCTTTGCTCACCGCTCCGGCGCTTCTTGCCTGCTCTGCCTTTGCTCATCGCTCCGGCAGTTCTTGCCTGCTCTGCCTTGCTCACCGCTCCGGCGGTTTCTGCCTGCTCTGTCTTTTCTCACTGCTTCGGCAGTCTCGCTCTGCTCTGACCCTTTGCTCACTGCTCTGGCAGTCTCACTCTGCTCTGACCCTTTGCTCACTGCTCCGGCAGTCTCGCTCTGCTCTGACCCCTTGCCCACGGCTCTGGCAGTCTCGTCCTGCTCCACTCTTGTTCACCGCTCCAGGCGGCCTCGTCCTGCTCTACTCTCGCTCACCACTCCAGGCGGCCTCGTCTTGCTCTGCTCTTGCTCGCCTCTCCGGGTGGCCTCACTCTGCTGTGTTTGTCCACCGCATCTGCAGTTCTGTTCCTGAGTCCCAGTCTGTACTGGGTCCTATCCACTCTGTGCTCCAACCAGTCGTACCTGCCAGTACCTCTCTGCCTGCATACCAGTCGTGCTTACCAGCATCCACCTGCCTGCATACCGGCCATACCTGCCAGTACCTCCCTGTTTGCATACCAGTCGTGCTTGCCGGCATCCACCCGTCTGCATACCAGCCGAGTCTGCCTATACCCACCAGTCGGTGTGCCAGCCTAACCTGCCTGTTCCTGTATTCCCCGGTGTGGGTCAACAGCCGTGTCCGGTGTCGGACCTGGAGTAGCACCTGGTCCCTCTGCTCGGTTCCTCCTTGGTGCATTGGTGTCGTATGCCGTCGTGCGACCTTGGTCGGATCGGGTGGATACTTAGTTATGCCCCTCCAGGCATTCACTCTCTGGTACGGTCCAGTGGAATCACTACATATACACGCACACGCCAGTCAGTCCGGGCGCGTGCATTACAAATGATCTGTAAAGGGTCTAAGGTTAACGATGACATATTTCCTTTGTATTTTAGGCAAAAAATATATATATTGTCATTTTTTACACTTTAAAAATTACAAAAAGGAAACTGGTCTGATGCAAAAGTTTGGGCACCCTTGGAGATTTGTGTGCTTAGATAACTTTGACCAATGTTTCAGACCTTAATTATCCTGTTAGGGTAATGGCTTGTTCACTATCATCGTTAGGAAAGGTCAAGTGATGCAAATTTCCCAGCTTTATAAAAATCCAGCCTCCTCTAACCTTGTTCCAAAACACAGCAGCCATGGGTTCTTCTAAGCAGCTGCCTAGTACTCTGAAAATCAAAATGGTGGAGGCCCAAAAAGCATAAGAAGGCTATAAGAAGATATCAAAACGTTTTCATATTGCCCTTTCCGCAGTTAGAAATGTAAATAAAAACTGGCAGTTAACAGCAACAGTGGAGGTCAAGATAAGGTCTGGAATGCCAAGCAAAATTTTAGGGAGAGCTGCTAATAGGATTGCTAGAGAGGCAAATCAGAACCCCCACTTGACTGAAAAAGACCTTCCGAAAGATTTAGCAGCCTCTGGAGTTGTGGTACATTGTTCTACTGTTCAGAGACACCTGCACAAATATGGTATTCATGGCAGAGTCATCAGAAGAAAACATCTCCTGCATCCTCACCATAAAATTCAGCGTCAGAAGTATGCAAAAGAACATCTAAACAAGTCCTGTGGACTGATTAGGTTAAAACAGAAGTCTTTGGCCACAATGATCAAAGGTATGTGTGGAGTATGTGGGTGGTGTTGTAGCCAAAGACACAGGAAACATTTCACGGGTAGAGGGAAGAATGGATTAAATGAAATTTCAACAAATTCTTGATGCAAACATAACACCATCTGTAAAAAAGCTGGAGTTGAAAAGAGGATGGCTTCTACAAATGGATAATGATCCTAAACACACATCAAAATCCACAATAGACGACCTCAAAAGGCACAAGCTGAAGGTTTTACAATGGCCATCACAGTCCCCTGATCTGAACATCATTGAAAATGTGTGGCTAGACCTCAAAATAACAGTGCATGCAAGACGACCCAGGAATCTCACAGAACTGGAAGAATTTTCCAAGGAAGAATGGATGAAAATCGCTCTAACAAGAACTGAAAGACTCTTGGCTGGCTACAAAAAGTGTTTACAAGCTGTGATACTTGCAAAAGGGGGTGCTATTAGGTATTAACCATTCAGGGTGACCAAACTTTTGCATCGGACCAGTTTCCTTTTTGTAATTTTAAAATGTAAAAAATAACAATATACATATTTTTTTCCCTAAAATACAAAGGAAATGTGTCATCTTTAAATTTAGCCCTTTTAGAGTTCATTTAATCTTCAACTTACTTAACTGTTCACAATAACAGTAATTTTTACAAGAGGCACCCAAACTTTTACATGCCACTGTAGTGGTTTTGGCCAAGGAAATTTAGTGCAGTAGAAGAAATACACATGATGCTTACTTCAGTTACTGTAGTTCTGGCAGTTTGTACGGTTTAGTTGGATTCCATCTCCAGATTGACCGGGATTTTACAGATCATATCAAAACAAAATGTATCTCTCTCATCTATATGTTATGAGTAGTGTTGAGCGATACCTTCCGATATCGGGAAATATCGGATCGGATTGGATCGGACCGATACCGAAAAAGTATCGGATATCGCCGATTCCGATACCGGAAACCAATGCAAGTCAATGGGACAGAAATATCGGAATGAAAATAAACTCTTTCTTTCCTTGTAGGTTAATTCTACATGAAGGAAAACAACTAAGAATAATGTAGAATGTATTGGGGGAGGTGGGGGAGACAATAAAGGCATAGAGGTTTAGCCCAATCAAATGGAATAGCAGGAATTAATATTTTTTTTAAGACGTTCTGAGTTACGGAAATATTGACTATGTTAAGTATTTTTATATTTTGTCAGATATTTATGTTTCACTACTTCCATGCTCTTCACCTTCTTTTTTACTTCTCCCACACTTTCTCCTTCATCATCCTCAGCATCTTTTTCATCCTCTTCTTCTTCACCTTCTTCATCTTCTTCTTCTTCACCTTCTTCGTATTATTCTTTTTTTTTACATTCTTCATATTCTACTTCTTCATCTTCTTCATATTCTTCTTCTTCATCATATTCTTATTTGTGACAGGCATTCCTGTAGTTGTTATCTATAAAAGGTTGGACATTACACCTTTCGTTCTGCCCGTCACAAAAGATTTACAACAGGATTTGTCCGCGTTCAGTTTGGCCTGCTCTTCCTCTTTTTGTTCTGCAGCTTCTTGTATTTCTGCTTCTTGGTTTTCTGTCTCTTGTTCTTCTGTATCTTGGTGCTTGTCTTCTCTTCTTTGTCCTCTTGGTCAACTTCTTCAGGGTCATCTTCTTGGTCTTCTTCGGGGTGGTCTTCAGGGTCGTCGTCTTCGGGGGTCCTCGTCTTCGGGGTCCTCGTCTTCTTCGGGTTGGTCTTCTGGGTCCTCGTCTTCGGGGTCCTCGTCTTCTTCGGGGTGGTCTTCAGGGTCCTCGTCTTCTTCGGGGTGGTCTTCAGGGTCCTCATCTTCTTCGGGGTGGTCTTCAGGGTCCTCGTCTTCTTCGGGGTGGTCTTCAGGGTCCTCGTCTTCAGGGTCGTTGTCTTCGGGGTCCACGTCTTCTTAGGGTTGGTCTTCAGGGTCCTCGTCTTCAGGGTCCTCGTCAGGGAGATCCAGAGTGATTACCAAGAACCATTTCAAAAAGCTTGAACTTGGAAATGTAGCAGAAGGTACAAGAAAGCTGAGGAACTAGCGAGAACCAGCTGACGGTACTGGAACCCGGATGGGTAGCAGAAGGTACAAGAGCCAATGGAACTGCCGAAGACCAGCTGACGGTACTGGAACTCGGTTACTAAGCAGGAGGTACCTGTGCCAGAAAGCACTACCAAGGACCAGCAGACGTTGGTGGAACTTGGATACCGAGAAGGAGGCACCTAATCCAAAGGCACTGCCGAGAACCAGCTGACGGTACTGGAACCCGGATGGGTAGCAGAAGGTACCCATGTAAAAAAAAGTTCAAGGCCGCGAGCCGGCCGCAGTTACCAAAACCCACAGTCCTACAGGGGGTGCTTGTCCTATAGGCACTATGGAACCAGCCTTCATTGCCAGATCCCGCAGCCCACATAGGAGTCACCTAAACTGCAGGCACCATAGAGTCGGCTAACCCGACCGCAACACGGATGGGTAGCAGAAGGTACCCATGTAAAAAAAAGTTCAAGGCCGCGAGCCGGCCGCAGTTACCAAAACCCACAGTCCTACAGGGGGTGCTTGTCCTATTGGCACTATGGAACCAGCCTTCATTGCCTGATCCCGCAGCCCACATAGGAGTCACCTAAACTGCAGGCACCATAGAGTCGGCTAACCCGACCGCAACACGACAGGACAACGCATTGGAGGCAAAGTGACGTTGACACTACCCGGAAACAGCTGGCGTGCTGGAACCAGGCTGGGCAGGAGGGAGTACCCGTGCCAAAGTCACTGCCGAGAACCAGCTGACGGTACTGGAACCCGGATGGGTAGTAGAAGGTACAAGAGCAAATGGAACTACCGAGAACCAGCTGGCGGTGCTGGAACCCAGGGTGAATACTAAAAACAGAGTGGAGCCAGAGGTGTAATTGGAGCAAGTTTTAAATCAGTAGTACAGTGGATGTGGACAAAGCAGGAGAATTTGCCGGACACACAGCAGGGGAACAGCTGACGTTACTGAACCCCAATAACACGGCAGCAAGTGTTGACTGTGCAGACGGCACTTCCGAGCGCCAACTGGCGGTGTTGGAGCTCAGGGATAATACTGAAAACAGAGGAGTCAGAGGTGTAATTGGAGCAACTTTAAAATCTGTAGTAGTGAGAATGTGGACAGAGCAGGAGAAATTGCCGTCCGCACAGCAGGGGAACAGCTGACGTTACTGAACCCCAATAACACGGCAGCAAGTGTTGACTGTGCAGACGGCACTTCCGAGCGCCAACTGGCGGTGTTGGAGCTCAGGGATAATACTGAAAACAGAGGAGCCAGAGGTGTATTTGGAGGAGGTTTTAAATCAGTAGTACAGCGGATGTGGACAGAGCAGGAGAAAGTGCCGTCCACACAGCAGGGGAACAGCTGACGTTACTGAACCCCAATAACACGGCAGCAAGTGTTGACTGTGCAGACGGCACTTCCGAGCGCCAACTGACGATGTTGGAGCTCAGGGATAATACTGAAAACAGAGGAGCCAGAGGTGTAATTGGAGCAACTTTAAAATCTGTAGTAGTGAGAATGTGAACAGAGCAGGAGAAATTGCCGTCCGCACAGCAGGGGAACAGCTGACGTTACTGAACCCCAATAACATGGCAGCAAGTGTTGACTGTGCAGACGGCACTTCCGAGCGCCAACTGACGATGTTGGAGCTCAGGGATAATACTGAAAACAGAGGAGCCAGAGGTGTATTTGGAGGAGGTTTTAAATCAGTAGTACAGTGGATGTGGACAGAGCAGGAGAAATTGCCGTCCGCACAGCAGGGGAACAGCTGACATTACTGAACCCCAATAACATGGCAGAAGTGTTGACTGTGCAGACGGCACTTCCGAGCGCCAACTGGCGGTGTTGGAGCTCAGGGATAATACTGAAAACAGAGGAGCCAGAGGTGTAATTGGAGCAACTTTAAAATCTGTAGTAGTGAGAATGTGGACAGAGCAGGAGAAATTGCTGTCCGCACAGCAGGGGAACAGCTGACGTTACTGAACCCCAATAACATGGCAGCAAGTGTTGACTGTGCAGACGGCACTTCCGAGCGCCAACTGGCGATGTTGGAGCTCAGGGATAATACTGAAAACAGAGGAGCCAGAGGTGTATTTGGAGGAGGTTTTAAATCAGTAGTACAGTGGATGTGGACAGAGCAGGAGAAATTGCCGTCCGCACAGCAGGGGAACAGCTGACGTTACTGAACCCCAATAACATGGCAGCAAGTGTTGACTGTGCAGACGGCACTTCCGAGCGCCAACTGGCGATGTTGGAGCTCAGGGATAATACTGAAAACAGAGGAGCCAGAGGTGTATTTGGAGGAGGTTTTAAATCAGCAGTACAGTGGATGTGGACAGAGCAGGAGAAATTGCCGTCCACACAGCAGGGGAACAGCTGATGTTACTGAACCCCAATAACATGGCAGCAAGTGTTGACTGTGCAGACGGCACTTCCGAGCGCCAACTGGCGATGTTGGAGCTCAGGGATAATACTGAAAACAGAGGAGCCAGAGGTGTATTTGGAGGAGGTTTTAAATCAGTAGTACAGTGGATGTGGACAGAGCAGGAGAAATTGCCGTCCGCACAGCAGGGGAACAGCTGACGTTACTGAACCCCAATAACATGGCAGAAGTGTTGACTGTGCAGACGGCACTTCCGAGTGCCAACTGGCGATGTTGGAGCTCAGGGATAATATTGAAAACAGAGGAGCCAGAGGTGTATTTGGAGGAGGTTTTAAATCAGTAGTACAGTGGATGTGGACAGAGCAGGAGAAAGTGCCGTCCGCACAGCAGGGGAACAGCTGACGTTACTGAACCCCAATAACACGGCAGCAAGTGTTGACTATGTAGACGGCACTTCCGAGCGCCAACTGGCGGTGTTGGAGCTCAGGGATAATACTGAAAACAGAGGAGCCAGAGGTGTAATTGGAGCAACTTTAAAATCTGTAGTAGTGAGAATGTGGACAGAGCAGGAGAAATTGCTGTCCGCACAGCAGGGGAACAGCTGACGTTACTGAACCCCAATAACATGGCAGCAAGTGTTGACTGTGCAGACGGCACTTCCGAGCGCCAACTGGCGATGTTGGAGCTCAGGGATAATACTGAAAACAGAGGAGCCAGAGGTGTATTTGGAGGAGGTTTTAAATCAGTAGTACAGTGGATGTGGACAGAGCAGGAGAAATTGCCGTCCGCACAGCAGGGGAACAGCTGACGTTACTGAACCCCAATAACATGGCAGCAAGTGTTGACTGTGCAGACGGCACTTCCGAGCGCCAACTGGCGATGTTGGAGCTCAGGGATAATACTGAAAACAGAGGAGCCAGAGGTGTATTTGGAGGAGGTTTTAAATCAGCAGTACAGTGGATGTGGACAGAGCAGGAGAAATTGCCGTCCACACAGCAGGGGAACAGCTGATGTTACTGATCCCCAATAACATGGCAGCAAGTGTTGACTGTGCAGACGGCACTTCCGAGCGCCAACTGGCGATGTTGGAGCTCAGGGATAATACTGAAAACAGAGGAGCCAGAGGTGTATTTGGAGGAGGTTTTAAATCAGCAGTACAGTGGATGTGGACAGAGCAGGAGAAATTGCCGTCCACACAGCAGGGGAACAGCTGATGTTACTGAACCCCAATAACATGGCAGCAAGTGTTGACTGTGCAGACGGCACTTCCGAGCGCCAACTGGCGATGTTGGAGCTCAGGGATAATACTGAAAACAGAGGAGCCAGAGGTGTATTTGGAGGAGGTTTTAAATCAGTAGTACAGTGGATGTGGACAGAGCAGGAGAAATTGCCGTCCGCACAGCAGGGGAACAGCTGACGTTACTGAACCCCAATGACATGGCAGCAAGTGTTGACTGTGCAGACGGCACTTCCGAGCGCCAACTGGCGGTGTTGGAGCTCAGGGATAATACTGAAAACAGAGGAGCCAGAGGTGTAATTGGAGCAACTTTAAAATCTGTAGTAGTGAGAATGTGGACAGAGCAGGAGAAATTGCCGTCCGCACAGCCGGGGAACAGCTGACGTTACTGAACCCCAATGACACGGCAGCAAGTGTTGACTGTGCAGATGGCACTTGCGAGCGCCAACTGGCGGTGTTGGAGCTCAGGGATTACAGTTCAGGTGGTAGAAACATGAACAGAACAGGAGACCTGGATACTTTTGCAAACAATTATTTATTCTGGAAGAGGACTGGCAAATTCATGAGAGATCCAGGCCTTGTTCATTTTGAGAAAAGTAAGCCGGTCAACGTTATCGGAGGATAGTCGCATGCGACGGTCTGTTAGTACACCACCTGCGGCACTAAAGACGCGTTCCGATAATACACTAGCAGCAGGGCAAGCTAGCACCTCCAATGCATACTGGCTTAGCTCTGGCCATGTATCTAGCTTACAGACCCAAAACTTGAAGGGAGAAGAGCCGTCTGGGAGTACACTAAGAGGGCAAGACATGTAGTCTGTCACCATCTGACGGAAACGTTGCCTCCTGCTGACTGGAGCCGTCTGTGATGGTGTAGACATTTGTGGCGGCGGGGACACAAAACTTTGCCACATTTCGGCCATACGGGTCTTGCCTTGTGCTGAGGCGCTGCTTCTGCTCCCTCTTTGTGCAGAGCTTCCTCCACTGCCTCGACGCACTGAGCTGCTTTGTAAAGCACTAG
Source organism: Phyllobates terribilis (assembly GCF_046119375.1). Lineage (NCBI taxonomy): Eukaryota > Metazoa > Chordata > Amphibia > Anura > Dendrobatidae > Phyllobates > Phyllobates terribilis. The sequence continues at coordinate 143,708,125 of NW_027362772.1, forward strand.
CAGCACTGCTCTCGGTTGGAATGGAGAACATGATGGAATGCACCAGTGCGTCTTGGTACTCCCGCATTTTACGCTCCCGGTTCAATGGTGTTATGAGGCTTTGTAAGTTGTCCCGGTAGCGAGGATCTAGGAGGGTGGACACCCAATAATCAGCCGTGTTGAGAATGTGGGCGATGCGGCGGTCGTTTCTCAGGCACTGCAGCATGAAATCAACCATGTGCTGCAGACTGCCAACTGGCCAAGAAACGCTGTCCCCTGCTTGAGGCGTGATCTCTGCCTGCTCTGCATCACCCCACCCTCGCTCTAGATACTGACTACTAGAGCATTGTGTACCTCCCTCCTCTGGACAGATGTCTTCCTCATCCTCCTCACAAAGTGTCCCCTGCCTAGGCCTTTGTGAGGAACCACGTTGCGCAGACTGTAGAGAAGCAGATGGCATTTGTGACTCCTCATCCTCCACCTCTTCCAAAACCTCGTCCCTTAGTGCTTGCAGTGTTTTTTCAAGCAGGCAGATAAGGGGGATAGTCATGCTGACTAGTGCATCATCTGCACTCGCCATCCGCGTGGAATAATTCGAAGGCACGCAAAACGTGGCAAATGTCCTTCATAGAGGCCCACTCAGTGGTGGTGAAGTGTAAACGGCGCGCACTGCGACTTGTTTGCGCCTGCTGCAGCTGGTACTCCATTACTGCTGCCTGCTGCTCACACAACCTCTCCAACATATGTAACGTTGAATTCCACCTGGTGGGTAGGTCACATATGATGCGATGTTCCGAAAGACGTAATCGGCGCTGCAGAGCTGCAATGCGTGATCTTGCATTGCTGGAACGCCGCAAGTGAGCGCACTCTATGCGGACCTTGCGAAGCAGTGCACCAAGATCCGGATAGTCCCTCAAAAAACTCTGCACGACCAAGTTGAGCACATGTGCCAGACATGGGATGTGAGTGAGGTTGCCTAGGCCCAGAGCTGCCACCAGATTTCGGCCATTGTCACACACTACCATGCCTGGCTGGAGATTCGCTGGCACAAACCACACGTCGCTCTGCTGCTTGATGGCATTCCAGAGCTCCTGCGCTGTGCGGCTTCGATTCCCCAAAGAAATTAATTTTAATATGGCCTGTTGACGTTTGGCCACGGCTGTGCTCATATCGGTCACCATAACAGGTAACCGTTCACGGGTCGATGTGGAGGTAGACCGTGACGGCTCCTGCAGCGCTGATTCAGAGGAACTGGAGTATGAGGAGGAGTCAATGTGTACAGACTGGATTCCTGCAATCCTTGGAGTTGGCAGAACACGTACAGCGCCACTCTCAAGATCTGTACCCGGTTCCACAACATTTACCCAATGGGCAGTGAGGGAAAGGTATCGTCCCTGTCCATGCTTACTGGTCCACGCATCGGTGGTCAGGTGGACCTTGCTACTGACGGCGTTTTGTAGCGCATGTTTAATTTTTCCCTCCACATGATGTTGCAGGGCAGGGACGGCTTGCCTGCTGAAATAAAATCGGCTGGGCACGTTGTATTGTGGGACTGCCAATGCCATAAAGTTACGAAATGTGTCAGTCTCCACCAGCCTGAATGATAGCATTTCAAGGGCCAGTAGTTTAGCAATGCCAGCATTCAGAGCCTGTGCTCGGGGGTGGTTTGCCGAGTATGGGCGCCTTTTATCCCATGCCTGTGCTAACGATGGCTGTAGACTGGCCTGGGAGTGTGAGGATGACTGGGAAAGTGGTGCTGTGGGTGGAATTACACTGTGTCTCTGTACAACAGTGCCAGAGATTCTTCCATGGCGATCCTGTGAGGAAGCCGAACCAGCTGTGTGTGAGCTGGAGGAAGAGGCTACAACACGAGCTGAAGAGGTGGTAGGTGGCGCTGTAGGTTGGCCTAGGTCTTCAGTGTGTTTTTGTAACTCCACCACGTGCTTGGTCCGCACATGTTTCCACATATTTGTGGTATTGAGGTTGCTGACACTTTTCCCTCTTTTCACCTTCTGATTACACAGCTTGCATTTGACAAAGCAAATGTCATCTGCAACTGTGTCAAAAAAGGACCAGGCACTGCAAGTCTTGGGAGCGCCCGCTTTGGATTTTGGAAGAGCCATGCTCCTAATGGGTGCCAAAGTGGAGGCTACAGGCAACCAAGTCTGCCCCCTCCCTCTCCCTCCTTTTTGGGCTGTTCGGGGAATCTCTTCCACAGAGCTGCTCCCACCACCTTCCTGTCCCTCACGCCATGATGGGTCAAGGACCTCATCATCTACACCACCCTCTTCAAACAACTGCTTCTCCTGGGTAGTCTCGACAGCACAGTACGCACCAGAAAGTGGCACCTGAGTCTCATCATCAGATGCGTACTGAAGTGTGCTGCTGACCATAGGCACTGGCCCACCCGCCTCTTCAGATTCAGAGAGACAAAACGGTTGCGCATCACTGCATACTACCTCTTCTTCAAATTCTCGAATTCTGCTTGGCTGGCCCCCTCTTTCCAAGCCAAGAGATTCAGAGAACAGAAGTAGAGATGGCTCCTGTCCAGGGCTCTCTGACTGCCTGGGCAATTTGCCAGGTGGTGAAGAGACAGATGGGTGCTCTTCAGTGCTCAGGACCTGAGAGGATCTGGAACTAATTGAAGTCGATGCGTTAGCTGCCATCCATCCGACAACTGCTTCAATTTGGTCCTCCCGCAGCAGTGGGGTACGGCTAGCTCCTACAAAGCTGCGCATAAAGGACTGTTCCCTGGTAAAACTGGGGGATGCTGAGTCACTGGTGCCCGCAGCAGGCACAGAATCCCCATGTCCTCTCCCTGCAGGCACAGAATCCTCACGTCCTCTCCCTGCAGAAACTCCATGCCCACGCCCACGCCCACGATCACATGCCTTACTCCCTGCCTTCTTCATCTTGGTAGACTGATAAAGATAGGCAGAAAAGTACTAAGGGCTTAGTGTGCTTATTCCTGAACAGCTGCTAACAGGTATAAGAAACACTAATTTTATAAAGTGTGGACTAGACTTTAATATGAGCTAATGTGGCCTACACAACTGTAAAGTGGAGTGTTTGGTGAACTTTATTTAGGTTTTTTTTGTCACAAAAAGACACTGGATGTGCCTAAAGATGTAATAACGATAGTATCACAAACTTTTTGTAGCTATTACAATGTAGGAAGGTAACCTACAATGCAATAGATGAGGCTGCAAAAAATAGGCTAATACTAATCTGGCTGGGGCTGCAGGGCCCAATGCTGCAGAAAGGCTCCTCTAACTACTCCTATACAGTGTGTTTGGAACCAATTTAGCTGAATACGGATGGAACCACCACACTAATAGGAGAAATCAGGAAAAATTATGAATTGGCAAAAAAGGACAATGTATGAGGCAGTGACACACACTGAGTGCACTACAACCAGATGTGGTTGAAGCACACACTACAGGGTGAGCTGCACTCACACACCAGACCTTGCAGACAGCGGTGAACAGTACAGATGCAGAGCACTGTGCACTAACGCTGCAAGACCAAAAAAATTTCTCTATCTACTCCTATATAGTGTGTTTGGAACCAATTTAGCTGAATACGGATGGAACCACCACACTAATAGGAGATATCAGGAAAAATTATGAATTGGCAAAAAAGGACAATGTATGAGGCAGTGACACACACTGAGTGCACTACAACCAGACGTGGCTGAAGCACACACTACAGGGTGAGCTGCACTCACACACCAGACCTTGCAGACAGCGGTGAACAGTACAGACGCAGAGCACTGTGCACTAGCGCTGCAAGACCAAAAAAATTTCTCTATCTACTCCTGTATAGTGTGTTTGGAACCAATTTAGCTGAATACGGATGGAACCACCACACTAATAGGAGATATCAGGAAAAATTATGAATTGGCAAAAAAGGACAATGTATGAGGCAGTGACACACACTGAGTGCACTACAACCAGACGGGGTTGAAGCACACACTACAGGGTGAGCTGCACTCACACACCAGACCTTGCAGACAGCGGTGAACAGTACAGATGCAGAGCACTGTGCACTAGCGCTGCAAGACCAAAAAAATTTCTCTATCTACTCCTGTATAGTGTGTTTGGAACCAATTTAGCTGAATACGGATGGAACCACCACACTAATAGGAGATATCAGGAAAAATTATGAATTGGCAAAAAAGGACAATGTATGAGGCAGTGACACACACTGAGTGCACTACAACCAGACGGGGTTGAAGCACACACTACAGGGTGAGCTGCACTCACACACCAGACCTTGCAGACAGCGGTGAACAGTACAGATGCAGAGCACTGTGCACTAGCGCTGCAAGACCAAAAAAATTTCTCTATCTACTCCTATATAGTGTGTTTGGAACCAATTTAGCTGAATACGGATGAAACCACCACACTAATAGGAGATATCAGGAAAAATTATGAATTGGCAAAAAAGGACAATGTATGAGGCAGTGACACACACTGAGTGCACTACAACCAGACGTGGTTGAAGCACACACTACAGGGTGAGCTGCACTCACACACCAGACCTTGCAGAAAGCGGTGAACAGCACAGAGAACTGTGCACTAGCACTGCAAGGCACAGCGATTTATAAAGTAGCTTGGGTAAAGCAGAATAGACCAAATAGGTAGCTAAAACTGTCCCTCAGAACAACAGCATCCTATCCCTAACTGAATTCACAGCAGAGTGAGCTCAAAATGGCGGCGGCGGCTTTTATAGTGCATCATGACATCATTTCAGCAGCCAATCACAGCCATGCCATTAGTTAGGATGCCTACATGCCTAACAGGATGTGCCCACACTTCTTAGGATCCTCATTGGCTGAATAAAATGAAAATGGCTCATTGCATTATGGGAACTTCCGATTCCGGTATACGATATTGCAAAAGTATCGGAATTAAGTATCGGAATTCCGATACCGCGAATATCGGCTGATACCCGATATTTCAGTATCGGAATGCTCAACACTAGTTATGAGCAATTAGAAACTTTCCAGTATTACAATTTGCAATTTTATTTGAAGCCAAATACATTTTTGGGTAAAATTCGCCAAAGCCAGCAAATTCGAATTTCAAATTCAAATTGGAGATCCGCTGATCTCCAATACATACTTATTTTTCTGCAAGCACACCTTTAATTTTACTGAAGGAAATTGTGTATGTTTAATGCTTTAGAAGCTATTCATAGTCTGAAAAATTTCATGTAAAGTTTCAAAATCTTATGCCATAAAACGATTTGGAAGAAGGGCTCAGTCCTGTAAGTGCTGTGAATTATATCGTCATGTTGCATCGTAGCCATCATTTATACAATAGGGAAAAGTACTTTGCATTCCAGCTGCCAGAGAATAGACTGTAAGCTCAAGGTCAATGGCAAGATCAACCCTGTTTGGGGTAATGAGGTCTCCTATTCTTTGGGTCAGTAGGCAATAGTTCTGTTTCTTTGCCCTCTTATATCTTCTTCTGACTCTGGTACAGAATTTTTATTAGATTTATGTTTATTAATTATGTTAATTTATGTGTTATTCATGCACAAATAAAGTAGACCTTTTCGAAACTAGAAACTTATTTTTTTAATTAATAATTTTAAATTTTTTTTCTTTTTGCTTTTAAATCCATTAAGTGTCAACCGATCGCCCTTAAATGTCTTTGCCTTGAGTCAGCTCTGTTTATCCATTTACTTTTTATCCACTTATTGCTCATCTATCTAGACTGTCCACTACCCACTCTTTATCTGTCTGTGTGACAACCCAATGACCCCCTCAAAATTAATGATTAAGAAGGAGAATGATGGTGAAATATGAGGATGAAGATTGGATGCATTGAGTGACATGTCACAATGAAAAACAAGCTTTGGTCAACGGAAATGGGAACATTAAATGGAAAGACAAATTGAAAATGAAAACGGATAAAAGGAAAGGTATATGAATCCTTTTATAGAAAAGTAGGTTCACTGGGGTTTTTTTACTTGCAGCTCAAAAGATAGACCAGGAACTTGAAAACATTAAAAAATATAAAGAACCATGCGTGATATTTTCTATATTTTCTATGAGATTAGAAATTATTTCTATAAAATGCATGCTGCTTTACACAATTGTCAGCATGACTTCGAGCCATATTGCCTGGATTCCCAGTATTGTCATTGTTTGCACAGAATATTGAAATATGAAAAAACAATTCACAAAAGGGATCATATTAAATTGACATTGCAGGCCCTTCTTACATTAATTCTATGTATTTGCTATAAACACTCCATCCTTATTGTCTTGTTGAAAATGCTGGAATATATATATGTGTATGTATGTATATATATATATATATATATATGTGTATGTATGTATATATATACAGGGTGGGCCATTTATATGGATACACCTAAATAAAATGGGAATGGTTGGTGATATCAACTTCCTGTTTGTGGCACATTAGTATATGGGAGGGGGAAAACTTTTCCAGATGGGTGGTGACCATGGTGGCCATTTTGAAGTCGGCCATTTTGGATCCAGCTTTATGTTTTTCAATGGGAAGAGGGTCCTGTGACACATCAAACTTATTGAGAATTTCATAAGAAAAACAATGGTGTGCTTGGTTTTAACATAAATTTATTCTTTCATGAGTTATTTACAAGTTTCTCTTTGTTTACAGCCATTGACATGTCGCAGAGGTTAACACGTGAGGAGCGGATAGAAATTGTGTTGTTGTCTGGTGAACGCAGTACCCGGGTCATTGCAGCAGATTTCAATGCAAGACACCCTACGAGACCACCCATCTCCCATGCTACAGTTAGCAAACTGCTTGCCAAATTTAGTGAAACAGGTTCAGTGTTGGATTTGCCAAAATGTGGATGCAAGAAAAAGGTCACTAATGAAGAAACATCAGTGGCTGTCCTAGCTTCATTCAGCAAGAGCCCACAGCGTAGCACTCGCCGCATGTCACTGGAGAGTGGCATCAGTCAAACATCCCTTCGGCGGATATTAGCTACTCACAAATGGTACCCTTACAAAATCCAGCTGCTGCAGCATCTCAACGAGGATGACCCAGATTGCCGCACTAAATTTGCAGAATGGGCAAACCAAAAATTGGAACAGGACCCTCAGTTTACACAGAACATTATGTTCAGTGATGAGGCAAACTTTTTTGTGAATGGTGAAGTTAACAAACAAAACCACTATTGGTCTGACACTAACCCACAGTGGATAGATCCCTCCAAGACTGTTGGAACACAAAAATTGATGGTATGGTGTGGTATATGGGGTACAAAGATAGTGGGGCCATTCTTCATCAATGGAAACCTCAATGCCACTGGATTTGGAGTCACCCCCAAAATTAAAGTGGAAAAGCACACTACAGGCTGATCCAACTTTGATGTAATGTCCTTAAAACAAGTCAAAATGAGGCTCAGTATTGTGTGTGGCCTCCACGTGCCTGTATGACCTCCCTACAATGCCTGGGCATGCTCCTGATGAGGTTGCGGATGGTCTCCTGTGGGATCTACTCCCAGACCTGGACTAAAGCATCCGCCAACTCCTGGACAGTCTGTGGTGCAACGTGACGTTGGTGGATGGAGCGAGACATGATGTCCCAGATGTGTTCAATCGGATTCAGGTCTGGGGAACGGGCGGGCCAGTCCATATCTTCAATGCCTTCATCTTTCAAAAACTGCTGACACACTCCAGCCACATGAGGTCTGGTATTGTCCTGCATTAGGAGGAACCCAGGGCCAATAGCACCAGCATATGGTCTCACAAGGAGTCTGAGGATCTCATCTCGGTACCTAATGGCAGTCAGGCTACCTTTGGCGAGCACATGGAGGGCTGTGCAGCCCTCCAAAGAAATGCCACCCCACACCATTACTGACCCACTGACAAACCTGTCATGCTGAAGGATGTTGCAGGCAGCAGATCACTCTCCACGGCGTCTCCAGACTCTGTCACGTCTGTCACATTTGCTTAGTGTGAACCTGATTTCATCTGTGAAGAGCACAGGGCGCCAGTGGCGACTTTGCCAATCCTGGTGTTTTGTGGCAAATGCCAAGCGTCCTGCACGGTGTTGGGCTGTGAGCACAACACCCATCTGTGGACGTCAGGCCCTCATACCACCCTCATGGAGTCAGTTTGTAACCTATTGTGCAGACACATGCACATTTGTGGCCTGCTGGAGGTCATTTTGCAGGGCTCTGGCAGTACTCCTCCTGTTCCTCCTTGCACAAAGGAGGAGGTAACTGTCCTGCTGCTGGGTTGTTGCCCTCCTATGGCTCCCTCCACATCTTCTGGTATCTGCTCCATGCTCTGGACACTGTGCTGACAGACACAGCTACCCTTCTTGCCACAGTTCTCATTGATGTGCCATCCTGGATGAACTGCACTACCTGAGCAACTTCTGTGGGTTGTACTGTAGATGCCGCCTCATGCTACTGTACCTCTAGGAATGAGAGCAATGGCAAAATGAAAAAGTGATCAAAACAACAGCCAAAAAGGATGAGAACAGAGAAATGGTCTGTGGTCACCACCTGCAGAACCACTCCTTTATAGGGGGTATCTTGCTAATTGCCGATCATTTCTACCAGTTGTCTGTTCTATTTGCACAACAGCAGGAGAAATTGATTCACAATCAGTGTTGCTTCATAACTCGACAGGTAGATTTCACAGAAATGTTATTGACTTGGAGTTACATTGTGTTGTTAAAGTGTTCCATTTATTTTTTTGAGCAGTGTATATACATATATATATATTTCAGAGTAGAGATTGTGTGTGAAAAACCTGACATGTGTGCCCCACCATTGAATACAATAGGTGTGCCTGTGTCCGTATTTGTAGTCCTTAAAAAACGGACAGCATACAGACACAAAAAACGGACGTGTGAAGGGGGCCTAATACTGTATGTAAGGAGTTGTGAGGACATCATACTTTATATAGGTAGCTGTTGTCATCATTATACTGTATATAGGGTGCTGTAGGGGTCATCGTGGGGCCATCTGAGCCTAGCCTTAATCATGAGCCACAAAGAAAATAATCATTTACACTGATCAATTAGATCCCTTGTTGTTTTAAGCAGAGGAGAATATTTATTGCCGCGCACAAATGTAGCTATACACTACCTTATGAGTTTCACTTAAAAACATGGCTGTAATGGCGCAGTTATACTGATTAAATTGATACCTTTGGTGAAGAAATCTGATCTGATCTTTTTGTTTAATCAGAATTTCAGGTTTTCTTCTAATGAGATTTCAGTACACAAGGGCCCTGACTATCGGTAGGGTCTTCTCTTCCTGCTGTGGCCCATCCACCTGGTTCCGTTGTTTCAATGATGGCCACTGATTTTCTGTGACCTGCCTCCTGTTTGATCATTGGCATGGGCAGCACGTGCGCAGTTTGATTTCCCGGGTGGTATTCAATTAGAGGACTAGAACTCTAACACCACCAATTGGAAGCAGTAATACTAAAAGTCAATATCGACCCTTTAACGAGCCTTGAAATATGACTTAGGATAAAAGCCAAATCAGAATCTCAATTTGCAGACATGTGTTTCAGGGTGCTGCCCCTCATCTGTGCAAAGTGTGAGATCTGGTTTGGCTAGGTGAGAGGCGTCTGACCAGTAACTGAACAGCCCGGTTGAGTTACATTGGTCAGTGAGCTGTCTGATTTTTACTTTGACAGCACACGCTGGTATAATACACTCACCTGAAGGACCCCTAAGGCAACGTTCCCATGATAAGTACCGTATTTGATGCATTTTTGATGCTGCAGATTTTTCCAGACCATTTCTGCACCCATTAGTTAAATTACGTTATTTACAGTTTTTCACTGTGTTTTTTAGCCCATTTTTTGCATGTATTTTAATTGTATTTTGTTTTTTTCAGCATTTGCTTTTGTCTATTTTTGGTATGTCATGTTTTAAAATGCCATTGTTTTTTTGTATTTATTTCAGCCCCGGAGTGGTATCATTAATGTCTGTTCTCTGTAGTCCAATACTTACCTGTCAATGTCTTCTACTAATGCTGGTGCCACTCCGGTCCAGCTCCACCATCTTGTGACTGCAGCTCCTAACTGACCGGAAATCACAGCTAACAGTCAGAAGCTCCCAATGTAAGTCTATGAGAGCCTCATTCTGGCCTTGTTCTGAGTCTTACTTAGATTGAGGTCTAAGGGGTAACCTTTCTCTTTGTTAAGAGTGACAAGCCAGCCAAGCCAAGTCTGGCATGTCAGAGAGAGGAGACTTAAACGCCTTGCATGCTCCTTTGGAAACTTAAATATGCAAATTGTCTCTTCAGAGGGGAAGAGAACTAGACTTATAGTTTCACCTATTGGAAGAAGTGATCCTAAAAGTCAATATCGACTCTAACGAGCTATGCAATATGACTTAGGATAAAAGTCAAATCAGAATCTCAATTTGCAGAAACGGTGTTTCTCACCTTCAGAAGTGACTTCAGGCTCACCCAGAAAACACTAGAATGATCCGACTAGTCACAGCTAGCAGAAGACCAGCCAGAGCGGTGCTGAGAACAGCAGAAGACTGCGACCAGAAGTATTCTACTACAGTCAGGGAACATACAGTATTACAATCACTCCGGGGGATGAAATGTGAAAAAAAACACTGGAGTGGTGCTTTAAATAAAACTGCTCTGCTTAAAAACCTTCCTATTTCTTTACTTTGACAAAATGTTATTAATAAGGTATGGATTCCATGCATCTTTATTGTCTTTCTACTACAGAAACACACTAAATAGGCATATGTGTTTTGTATCATGAGATTCATGTATGTCCCATGCACTTTGCTGGAAACGTAACACAGTTTTTTGTGGACAAAAATATGAAGCAGAAAAAACACCAAATACTCTTCATAGGAACTAAACAAAATGCGTATGCATTTTTAATTTGCAGATTTACCACATCTCACTGAAGTCTATGGAGAAAAATCCATAAATAAAATGCATAAAGAGTGGTGCTAGATGAATGCTAAGGCCAGAACAGGTAGAGGCGGTTTTAGATTGTATGCCTAAGAGTGGCCCCAGGACTTTCGCTTTGTCTTCTACCCAGTCCCCTGCTGAAAGTGCAGAGTTGCACCTGTGGCCCATTGGGCATCTGTCTTCCATCTCACCCTCTTGCAAATAAGGCAAGCAGTCTGAGCCCCAAGTCATGCAGCAGTCATTTCTGCCTTTTGTTGACTCCACTGGCTGTGGTTTCATGGGCCATCCATCTGGCCCTGCCCCACAATTCGAAGAGATTGAGTGCACTGATGCCCCACCACTTGTTCTGTTTGAGGATGAGTATGTGCGAGGAATAGTGTAAACGGTTAGCGGACCACCGCAGCATATCTCAGATGATGCTGATGACGAAACCCTGGTACCAACTGCTGCGGCTTTCTGCTGTGTGCAGACCGGCAAGGAGAGCAGGGATGAGGACTGGATGGAAGATCATGCAGGGTATTATTATTATTATTCATTTTTAGAGGACCATTGATTCCATGGTTCTGTACATGTGGAGGGGTTACATACAAAACGCAAATAGAAATTACAATGAACAAACTAATAGTGATAGACAGATATAGAGGGGAGAGGAGACTACCCTTGCAGCCTTACAGTCTACAGGATAATGGGGAAAAAAGACAGTAGGTTTGGGGGTTACAGCAGCTCCGGTGCTGGTGAGGAGGCATATCTGGTAGTGGTGAGGTGGCAGCAGGGTCATTGCAGGCTTGAAGCTGTTCTAAAGAGATGGGGTTTCAAGTTCTGCTTGAAAGTCCTGAATGTTGGCGATTATCGGACATGTTAGGGCACAGAATTCCAGAGGATGGTGGAGGATACTTAGTATAAGTCTTGCAGGCGATTGAATGAGGAATGTTTGATTGTAGAAGAGAGAAGGAGGTCTTGGGAGGACTGGAGATTACGTAGTGGGAGATATCTGGAGATTAGTTCAGAGATATATGGGTGGCTTTGTAGGTCAGTATTAGTAGCATGAAGTGTATAAGTTGTGGAATTGGGAGCCAATGAAGTGATCTGCAGAGGGGAAAAGTGGAAAAGTAGCAAAGAGAGAGGTGCATTGGTCAGGCAGCAGAGTTAAGGACAGACTGGAGAGGTGCAATGATGCGATGGGGGGTGATGAGTAGTGTTGAGCGAATTTGTTCAGCATTTCAAATTCGGGTTCGTGTTCGGGGTTCTAGCTTGTTCGTGCCAAAAAATAGGCTCCGCCCATGAACATCCCTGATTTGCCACGCTATCTCGCAGATGTTAGACCACACATGGAGTAAAGGCCAGAGTGACATGGGCAGTTTGGAGGAAGAGGTAGTGGTAACACTGCCCCAGCAGCACAGCAAAAAAAGAAGCAGGGTGCAACAGCCAGCCCCTAGGCAGTACATCGGCTTCTACTGCCATCCGCACTGACAAACAGATCACACCAAAGCAAGCTCAAAGGAGCTCCCTGGTGTGGCATTTCTTCAGGCAATGTGCTGAAGACAGACTCGGGTGGTTTGCATGCTGGGGAAGGACGTAGCTTCCCTATGGCACTGAAAGAGTAAAAAGAGAATGTTCCCAGTAGTTAAATCTCTCTGGGCTGCAGTTAGGTCCAGTTAAGGGATTAACCGTGATAATCCAGCCAGTAGAGAAGAGGGGGAACCTAGTGCCATGATCGAGCATAGAATGTGAATAAAGCTTTGTTTCTGATATATTTCCTTGTGGGCTGTAGTATTGGTAACCAGCCACAAAATGCCACTGTCCTGGGTGCAGATGTCAGGTTAAGTCTGCCAGTAGTATTGCAGACAGTGAAGGGGTTAATTGTGTGTGAGGACAGCCCATAGAGGGTGGGCACATTACAAAAATCTCTGCTTAGTTTCCAGAAGCAGGAAGTGATGAGTCAGTGTTGTGTAGTGCCTGGGACAGACCAGAAAGGCTTCGTATAACTGGCTGCTAGGTCAGACATGAGCCCCATACTCCAGACAGTAGGATCACCAGAGTGAATATTCCCTCCACAAGAGTCCCCTTAGCTGACCAGAGACACTCAACAGAGATATTGAGGACCCGGGGGCACATTCTGTCTGCAGGCTGCAGAAGAAGCTAGGACTAACGGCTAGGACTTTGAGAGAACTAGGATCCGGATATACTGTCACTGGTGAGGAAGATTCTCTAGGGCTATAGAATAGAGCAACAGAGATGCTTCACTTAAAGAGGGAAACAGGGCTGAAGTTGTTTCCAGCACCTGTGGGAAAGATGACAACCAGTTGGGCCTTATCCATTATATCTGCCTGTAAATATTGTACATATTCCTCTTCCCCAAGTAAAGTTCCAGCTATGGTTAAGAACCTTGTGTCCTCTGAATTTATTGCTGCCCTGGTTCCAGAAGAGAAATGCCTGGAGACAGATGCGACCATATGGTCTGAAGTAAGTGGAGAGCACCACATAAGCCGCAGCACATCAGAGAGAGTACACACATTTTCTGTAGGGTGCCAGAGCGAGCACGGACCACAGCTCGCCCACGACTACCTCGCTGGGGCACCTTACAGCTGTGCCCTTAGAGACTGGAGCGAGGCATAAATGTACTTAACCTGAGCACCACCTGCATGACGGGGCAACTGAAAAAAAAGCAAAGCTCGTCATTGCCTCTTGGAAGTATGGCACATATGGCACACATGAGCGAATACATGCTGTTGTGCCTGCACAAACAACCACTGAGTTGCCTGGATTGTTACTAATGCTGATCACTGGGTGGCCATGCTGCTGGATCCCCGCTACAAGGATAACATGCCATCAATACTTCCGTCACTGGAGCATGATCGGAGGGAATACAAGCACAAAAAATGCTAATTGTACACATAGTCTGAGCTTGCCCTTTACGCCATGCAGAAAGTGTATGGTCAGAACGTGTGTTTAGCACTGCAGGGGGTGTGATCACAGACAGGCAAATTCGCCTGTCCACAGCCAGCATGGGAAAGCTCACATTCATTAAAATGAACCAGGCGTGGATCCCACAGGACTTGTCCGCACCTTTGGCTCAATAGAGAAGTAAACCAGCTGCACCCAGCCATTGTTATACTCTACCCAGTTTGTTCTTTCTATTTCCCATTACCAATGTTTTGGGATCTCCCCAAATTTAAAAAAAAAAATAAAACAAGGCTGTTTTGCAGAGTACCCCCACAGAGGCTGTTTTCAGTGTACCCCCAACAAGGCTATTTTACAGAGTACACCCACAGAGGCTGTTTTTCAGAGTACACACACAGAGTCTGTTTTCAGAGTCCCCTTATAGAGAGGGGTGCAGAGTACACATACAGAGCCTGTTTGCAGAGTACACCCACAGAGACTGGTGCAGAGTGCACACACAGAGGTTCTTTTGCAGAGTAATCCCACAGATATGGGTGCAGAGGTGCAGAGTACACACACAGAGCCTGTTTGAAGAGTACTCCCACAGAGACGGGTGCAGAGTACACACATAGAGGCTTCTTTGCAGAGTACTCCCACAGAGATAGGTGCACAGTACCCCCACAGAAGCTTTTTTGCAGAGTACTCCCACAGAGATGGTTGCAGAGTACACACACGGAGGCTTTTTTTCAGAGTACCCCCACAGAGACGGGTGTAGAGTACACACACAGTGGCTTTTTTGCAGAGTGCGCACACACAAAGTCTAATACTGTCCCTCATTTGAGCTGCGTCTCGTCCCTACGCTAATCAGAGCAGACTGGCGGCGCCACCCATGATCCGGCAGTTATACAGGCCGGGTCACATGGTGCACCAGCCAATCACAGCCAGGCCAATACTTGACATGGCTGAGATAGCTCTGGAAATGCCCACTGCCTAAAAGCTTGTTGATTGGCTGCACTGCAGCCTTTCAACAAACTTTATTCGGTGTCCGAACCCAAACAGTACAACGGACTTACGGAAAAATTCTGTGTTTACAGTTCAGCACCTGATACTTGGTGTCTGGTACGAACCCCGAACTTTACAGTTTGGGTTCGCTCATCACTACTCATCGCCATTGCTGAATCATTAGATTACCAGGATTATTAAACCTTTGAACAGTCATAAAAAGTTCAATGTCTGTAAAGCACTGTGGAATTAATGGTGCTACATGAGTAAGCATCATAAATAAATCATAAATAATGTAAGTCATCTGTAAGAACAGAGATACAAAATGATCCACCAAAAGAATGTTTAGATTAGCTGGATTATCGGATGCTGGACTGGAGGCATTCAGTTTAATTGAGGTAGATTGCAATACTAGACCCAACCCAAGGACAATGATCGGACTTTTTCTGCACGATAGTGGCCATGTTTTTGTAAATTCATACTACCCCTTAAGAACATATTGTCATATCAGAACGCCACATCTGTCTCATACTCGATGAAAAAGTACAATTTATTTCTGATATTAGGCTCTAAACCATTTCTGTCATATTGAAAGTGAAAAAGAATTCAGTGAATATTTCCAGAAGACAGAATGTTGAATAAAATACATTTATATGTTGTTTTCCTGGTAGACAACTTATGATTAAGCCAATGACAGGACCAGAAACCCTGCGGCAACCTAGAAAAAAAAAAGGAACATCTACTGTTCAGAGACAAAGAAGATGCAACATAGAGAAAATGTTATCCTGTCATAACCCACTAACAATTTCCATGCCCTGCTGCTTTGCTACATTACATGACTGGCGAATGTTGAAAAATTCCAAATGTCATCTTATGGTTCTGTAATGCAACAGCGAAAGAAAAATTGGGGCAAAGAATGGGATCGAATGAGACAGGCAGTGAGGGTGATCTGAAGAAATATGCATGCGGCAGACATTGTAAAACCACCATGATACTCACATCAGTCAGATACTTACATGCTTCACTTGCTGTGGATTTCATATTATGCTTTGTGAGAGGCTTGATGCATTCAGTCATTAGACATGCCACCCGCCTGGCTTCACGTTTGCAGATGGTGTCAGTTCAGAAAAGATCTACCATGTGTCAATCAATTCTCCGCTCTGATTTCTTATGGAAAATTTGTTTGGTTTTGCAGATTATAATAGCAGTAAGTGGGTTAAAAATAACAATGGTGCTTCTCAATGTGAATGATGCCAGCTGCCGAGACCGAAAACAGCATCCAAATATAGCAGGTCATGTTAGACTGCATCAAGCCCACCAGTGATATTACCAAAATTAGATGTAAACTGCACTAATAGGGTGGAATAAGCTACTAATAAGTAAGAATAAAACAAAGAAGCACAACATTTTGGACAATTCTAGTCATTTCTAACAAAACTCTTAGGCCAGGTTCACAATTAGGTCCAGTTTTTTATGCTAAAAGTAAAAAAATTGAGCCAAACATCCCTATGTGATTTTGATTTTAAAGAAGACTCGTCACCTAGTGAGAAGTATCATCTTTTGTTTTTCTCTTATTCCAGCTGCTCCTATCAGAATTTTGTTTTTTTGAGGAGTATGGTTCCAGAAATGTGGACCTTTTTATTTGGTGCTAACTTTCCATGGGGGTGTGTCTCCTTGTATTGTCTGGGGGCGTGTCTTTATGCTGCTCTGCCTTATTACCTTGTGAGACACACCCCCTTGATAAAGACCATAAAAATTTGCATAAGATAACTCATACCTCTGGAATCGTTTGGTGGATTTAAAAAGAAAAATGTATAAATACTCAGGGGGGCAGTAGAAATAAAATAAGAAAAAAATGTCCACTTTTGACCTGGCGACAGGTCCTCTTAAATGGTGTCTGTACTTTCAAACAACTTGATCTCATTTGATAGAAAATGTGATAAATAGAAAATTTGCAAACAACGTTACCTTACCTGACACTCCAAAGTGCCAACCACTAGGTCTTTTGACCAACCTACTGTCCACCAGCTGTTGTCAAATGTAATTCGCCTCTAGCAGCAGAGAAACTAAGACAGATTAGAGGAATTGGGATGAGTCTTTATCTCTTCTAGCAAAAATTGGAAGCTGGCACGTTTAGGCGGGCTGCGCTGCGGGAATGAAGAGGCTTGGGATTCCAAGATGGTTTATATTAATACCAACACATTTCTCCGCGGTTTTTAAACCTTGAGAAAGGCGTCGATCCGGCACAGAAACGCGTTGGTATTAATAAAAACCGTCTTGGAATCCCAAGCCTCTCCATTCCCGCAGCGCAGCCCACCTAAACGTTCCAGCTTCCAATTTTTGCCATTACCTCTGGAAGAACCATTTCCTCCAGCCACGGGGCAGCAGCAGCGGCTTTTGATGCATTTATAGGTGTTGTGCCTGCGCACAACACCTTTAGGTGAGTGCTACCATTGATTATACCTACCCCTTGCCAGACGGTATTGCCCTATTTTGTGTGCACTTTTGTCCCTCTCCAGAGTTTCTCTTTATCTCTTCTAGGGCTCTTCTGTCATCTTTCTGCTCCTGCTCTTCACTCATCTCTCTGTTCTTGCTCTTCTGTCATCTTTCTGCTCCTGCTCTTCTGTCATCTCTCTGCTCCTGCTCTTCTGTTATCTCTCTGCTTCTGTTCTTGTCATCTCTCTGCTCTTGCTCTTCTGTTATCTCTCTGCTTTTGCTCTTGTCATCTCTCTGCTCCTGCGTCATCTCTCTGCTCCTGCTCTTCTGTCATCTCTCTGCTCTTGCTCATCTGTCATCTCTCTGCTCTTGCTCTTCTGTCACCTTTCTGCTCCTGCTCTTTTGTTCTCCCTCTACTTCTGCTCTTTTGTCATTTCTCTGCTCCTGCTCTTTTGTAATTTATCTGCCCCTGCTCTTCTGTCATCTCTCTGCTCAGGCTCTTTTGTCATTTCTCTGCTCCTGCTGTTCTGTCATCTCTCTGCTGTTGCTCATCTATCAGCTCTCTGCTTTTGCTTTTCTGTCATCTTTCTTCTCCTGCTCTTCTGTCCTCTCTCTGCTCTTGCTCTTCTGTCACCTTTCTGCTCCTGCTCTTTTGTTCTCCCTCTACTTCTGCTCTTTTGTCATTTCTCTGCTCCTGCTCTTTTGTAATTTATCTGCCCCTGCTCTTCTGTCATCTCTCTGCTCAGGCTCTTTTGTCATTTCTCTGCTCCTGCTGTTCTGTCATCTCTCTGCTGTTGCTCATCTATCAGCTCTCTGCTTTTGCTTTTCTGTCATCTTTCTTCTCCTGCTCTTCTGTCCTCTCTCTGCTCTTGCTCTTCTGTCATCTTTCAGCTCCTGCTCTCCTGTCATCTCTCTGCTCCTGCTCTTCTGTCATCTCTCTGCTCCTGTTCTTTTGTCATCTCTCTGCTCCTGATCCTCTGTCATTTTTCTGCTCCTGCCTTCTCTCTGCTTCGCTTTTCTGTTATCTTTCTGCTCCTGCTCTTCTGTCCTCTCTCTGCTCCTGCTCTTCTGTTATCTTTCTGCTCCTGCTCTTCTGTCATCTCTCTGCTCCTGCTCTTCTGTCATCTCTCTGCTCCTGCTCTTCTGTCATCTCTCTGCTCCTGCTCTTCTGTCATCTCTCTGCTCCTGCTCTTTTGTCATCTCTCTGCTCCTGATCCTCTGTCATTTTTCTGCTCCTGCCATCTCTCTGCTTCTGCTCTTCTGTTATCTTTCTGCTCCTGCTCTTCTGTCCTCTCTCTGCTCCTGCTCTTCTGTTATCTTTCTGCTCCTGCTCTTCTGTCCTCTCTCTGATCCTGCTCTTCTGTTATCTTTCTGCTGCTGCTCTTCTGTCCTCTCTCTGCTCTTGCTCTTCTGTTATATTTCTGCTCCTGCTCTTCTGTCATCTCTCTGATCCTGCTCTTCTGTTATCTTTCTGCTCCTGCTCTTCTGTTATCTTTCTGCTCCTGCTCCTCCCTCTACTTCTGCTCTTTTGTCATTTCTCTGCTCCTGCTCTTTTGTAATTTATCTGCCCCTGCTCTTCTGTCATCTCTCTGCTCAGGCTCTTTTGTCATTTCTCTGCTCCTGCTGTTCTGTCATCTCTCTGCTGTTGCTCATCTATCAGCTCTCTGCTTTTGCTTTTCTGTCATCTTTCTTCTCCTGCTCTTCTGTCCTCTCTCTGCTCTTGCTCTTCTGTCATCTTTCTGCACCTGCTCTTCTGTCATCTCTCTGCTCCTGCTCTTCTGTTATCTTTCAGCTCCTGCTCTTCTGTCATCTCTCTGCTCCTGCTCTTCTGTCATCTCTCTGCTCCTGCTCTTCTGTCATCTCTCTGCTCCTGTTCTTTTGTCATCTCTCTGCTCCTGATCCTCTGTTATTTTTCTGCTCCTGCCTTCTCTCTGCTTCGCTTTTCTGTTATCTTTCTGCTCCTGCTCTTCTGTCCTCTCTCTGCTCCTGCTCTTCTGTTATCTTTCTGCTCCTGCTCTTCTGTCATCTCTCTGCTCCTGCTCTTCTGTCATCTCTCTGCTCCTGCTCTTCTGTCATCTCTCTGCTCCTGCTCTTCTGTCATCTCTCTGCTCCTGCTCTTTGTCATCTCTCTGCTCCTGATCCTCTGTCATTTTTCTGCTCCTGCCATCTCTCTGCTTCTGCTCTTCTGTTATCTTTCTGCTCCTGCTCTTCTGTCCTCTCTCTGCTCCTGCTCTTCTGTTATCTTTCTGCTCCTGCTCTTCTGTCCTCTCTCTGATCCTGCTCTTCTGTTATCTTTCTGCTGCTGCTCTTCTGTCCTCTCTCTGCTCTTGCTCTTCTGTTATATTTCTGCTCCTGCTCTTCTGTCATCTCTCTGATCCTGCTCTTCGGTTATCTTTCTGCTCCTGCTCTTCTGTTATCTTTCTGCTCCTGCTCGTCTGTCATCTCTCTGCTCCTGCTCTTCTGTTATCTCTCTGCTCCTGCTCTTCTGTCCTCTCTCTGCTCCTGCTCTTCTGTTATCTTTCTGCTCCTGCTCTTCTGTCATCTCTCTGCTCCTGCTCTTCTGTTATCTCTCTGCTCCTGCTCTTCTGTCATCTCTGCTCCTGGTCTTTTGTCATCTCTCTGCTCCTGCTCCTCTGTCATTTCTCTGCTCCTGCTCTTGTGTCATCTTTCTGCTCTTGCTCTTCTGTTATCTCTCTGCTCTTGCTCTTCTGTCATCTTTCTGCTCCTGCTCTTCTGTCATCTCTCTGCTCTTGCTCTTCTGTCATCTTTCTGCTCTTGCTCTTCTGTTATCTCTCTGCTCCTGCTCTTCTGTCATCTCTTTGAGAAGTGAGGAAAATTATGTTCCAGGACGTATGAGATGACAATTGAGACATTTTCAGGAATTTTAAACTGGTGTATGCACCAAAAGTTGTTGCAACTTGTGTTTGATGCAGGCAACAAGACCACACTTTTCTACTTGTTCCGTATAAGAGAACAAGTATGTTTTGAAGCAAATGCATACATTCTAGACATTAATAGAAAAGACTCACTGCAGAGTCAAAATATCACACACATGCAGTAATATATATATTTGCTATTTTTATTTGCCTAAGGGATGGGTGTTGTCCCTACTTTTTACATTGTGGATGATTTTCAAGAGACTGTTCCATCCCTTTTGTGAAGTAAGTACAACTATTGTTAGTAATTGGAGTGTACGGTATCCAACAGACTGGTTTTAGATGGACTTTGAATGTATCTGGAAAATAGTTTAGAAAAGAGGACAAATGGAGATCAAAAATAATAAATGTAAGAAACAATGTCAGTATAGACGCTTTAATTCTTCCTACAGTCAAACAAACTGATATCTGTTCAATATTATACAGTGTAAAGGGAATATGTCAGCAGGTTTTGCTATGTAATTTGAAAGCAGCATGATGTAAAAGAAGAGAGCCTGATTAAAGTGATGTGTCACTTTCTGGGCTAGGTTTGGCTGTTTACATAAAATCAGTGTTTTATCAGCAGGAGATTATCAATACAGAACTAGGTTTTCCATGTAATCTTGTCCAACCACAACTCTAGCACGGGTTGGCAGCTTTGTATCAATATACAGTGTAGACAGAAAGCTACCAATCAGTGATGTGGGCGGGGTTATATAGAGCTCAGCATTCCGAGCTCTGCTAGATCTGCAGCAGAGAAAACTGTGATTCTATCTCAACTGCTGTACCCAATAAACTAATTGATACATTGCTGGAATCAGGGTCTCTGTCCCTACCTCATGCTGTTATCATATTACATAGCAAAACTCTGCTGATATATTCCCTTTAAGAATTTTTGCTAAAGTCTAATGGGAATGATAACAATCTGGGCAGGAATCCTCTTCACAATGTACAGACTTACACTGTATGGGATGCTTCTACATTACACCTATTCTGCAATGTACATCTATAGTGTAACATCTGGGTCAATTCAACCTAAATTTAATTATTGCATTAATATTTTGGTCTATATAGCGCATGACATGATAGAATAGGTCATGGCTTGGGACCCCCATCTATGAACCAGAGAGTGGTGAGTCGCCATCATATAGAATCCCTCGTTGATTCACGGCCCATCCATATAAAGCATAGTGTAAATGGACATTCATTTGAGTAATTGACATTTAATACTACCTTAACGTGAATGGTTTGGTGCAACTTCTGTTATCGCAGATGTTAGTCCTGGAACATTGATAATGTGTTTCATTTTCATAGCGCCCTCTTTTCTATAAACTCAGATAGAAAGCCCTGCTTAGCAGATGGCCATCACTTTGAACCTGCCTTTCTCGGCGACTATAAGTGTCTTATCTCCCATTCTGCACAGTGTCCTGTGAGTGACAAGCTTCCAGTTCATCAAGTCCTATGAGATATGACAGTATAAGTTCCATTCTAACAATGCAGCTAATCTGCTTTATAAATGTATTCTGCATCTCGGCTAATCTCTCTTCTATTGGAATTCTTACTAAATGTACTTTCTTCCTATCTGTCGGGACATCATGTATTGGTATGATAATCTCTGTCTTTCTTCTATGGTTTTTCTTTGTGTCACCATTTCATAGAATATTTTACAATGTACTTTAAATGAATTGACCCCAGACGTTGAGTGCACGGCATTTCTATACCATATGAACACAATACATTCAATCAATGCTTAGACTGACATGATGAACTATGATAGCAAATTCTGCTACTTTCATACCGTGAAAATAAAATTAAATTATTTCACCCTCCCGGCTAAGTAATGCATTTTTTTTGTGCTTGCAATACTAATAGATTTAGGGTGTACGAGGGCATGCCTGCTTATTTTCATCTGTTCTGTTCTCTGCCCTTCAATTTGTATCTTGTATAGGCTCATACAGAATTAAATCCAAACATCTTCGATCAAAACAAAGATATAGACACATCTCCGGTGCTATTTCGATGAACGCAGACTAATATATCATTTTCAGTACAGTGCAGCACTGTGTAAAATCACAATTGATATTGGCACACTTGGTTTGATTTCTTTCAACTTCGGCAATTATTTATAAGAAATGTCATATACATAAAGTCCAGACATAACCACAGAGGAAATGAATACTATTTACTGAGCAAAACATCCAGAAAACAATGGAATGAGATCTATGAACTGATTTACCAACTTCTTGTAATGGATTTTACATTGCAGAGCTCAGTATGTGGCGCACAGTATAATATGCGCGGTTGGTATATACAGTATATATATATATATATAAGTGGGGAAAATAAGTATTTGATACACTGCCAATTTTGCAAGCTTTCCCACCTACAAAGAATGGAGAGATCTGTAATTTTTATCGTAGGTACACTTCACCAGTATGATTTTTACATAATTAAATTGCATTTTATTGCATGAAATAAGTATTTGATCACCTACCAACCAGCAAGAATTCTGGCTCTCACAGACCTGTTAGTTTTTCTTTAACCCCTTCGCAACCTTGGGATTTTTCATTTTTGCATTTTCGTTTTTTGCTCCCCTTGTTCACAGAGCCATAGCGTTTTTATTTTTTGGACAATATGGCCATGTGAGGGCTTATTTTTTGCGGGACGAGTTGTACTTTTCAACGTCATTACTAGTTTTACCATATAGTGTACGGAAAAACGGGAAAAAAATTCCAAGTGCGGTGAAATTGCAAAAAAAAGTGCAATACCACAGTTGTTTTCTATTTATTTTTTTTACCACGTTCACTGAATGCTAAAACTGACCTGCCATTCTTATTCTCCAGGTCATTACGACTTCGTAGACACCAAACATGTATAGGTTATTTTTTATTTAAGTGGTTAAAAAAAATTCCAAAATTTGGTTAAAAAAATAAAATATAGCGCCATTTTCTAAGACCCGTGGCGTCTCCATTTTTCGGGATCTGGGGCCGGGTGAGGGCTTATTTTTTGCGCGCTGGGCTGACATTTTTATTGATCCCATTTTGGGGTAGATCTGATGTTTTGATCGTCCGTTATTGCATTTTATTGCAATTTTGCGGCGACCAAAAAACATAATTCTGGCGTTTAGAATTTTTTTCTCGTTATGCCGTTTACCGATCGGATTAATTCTTTTTTTATATTGATAGATCGGGCGATTATGAATGCGGCGATACCAAATATGTCTATGTAGGGTTTTTATTTTATTATTTTATTTTCAATGGGGCAAAAGGGGGGTGATTTAAACTTTTATATTTTTTAAATTTTTTTTATATTTTTAAAAACTTTTTTTTTTCACTTTTTGCTTGCTTCTATAGTCTCCATAGGAGACTAGAAGCAGCAACTGTCCGATCGCCTCTGCTACATACTGGGGATCAGCAGATCCCCTGCATGTAGCAGAAATGGTCCTGTGCTATGAGCGCCGACCACTAGGTGGCGCTCATAGCGACCAGCTCATGACAACCGCAGGCATCTGCTGCAGACCCTGGGTTGTCATGCCCGCCCATTGGCGACCCGCGATCACGTGACGGGGTTGCCGATGGGCGGGGCTTAGGTCGCGCTTCCAGGAAGCTCGCGTTAAATGCCGCTGTCGGAGATTGACAGCGGCATTTAACACGTTAACAGCCGCGGGTAGATCGCGATTCCACCCGCGGCTGTTGCGGGCACATGTCAGCTGTAATAATCAGCTGACATGTGCTCAGTTCAGTGCGGGCTCACCGCCGGAGCCCTCACTGAACAGGGGGAGGTGCCCTGTGACGTACTAAGACGTCACAGGGTACAAAGTGAAGCCCTCCTACTCTGCACTCATTACCTGTATTAATTGCACCTGTTTGAACTCACTACCTGTATAAAAGACACCTGTCCACACACTCAATCAATCACACTCTAACCTCTGCACCATGGCCAAGACCAAAGAGCTGTCTAAGGACACCAGGGACAAATTTGTAGACAACTTGATGAGAAGGCAACAACTGCTGGCACAATTATTAGAAAATGGAAGAAATACAAGATGACTGTCACTCTTCTTTGGTCTGGGGCTCTGAGTAAGATCTCGCCTCATGGGGTAAGGATGATTCTGAGAGGAAGGTCAGGAATCAGCCCAGAACTACACAGGAGGATGTGGTCAATGACCTGAAGAGAGCTGTGACTACATTCTCAAACATTACTGTTGGTAACAAATTATGCCGTCATGTATTAAAATCCTGCAGGGCATGCAAGATCCCCCTGTTCATGCCAGCACATGTCCAGGCCCGTTTGAAGTTCGCCAAGTTCATCATGTGGTCAGATGAGACCAAAATAGAACTTTTTGGTATCAACTCCATTCGCCGTGTTTGGAGGAAGAAGAAGGATGAGTACAACCCCAAGAACACCGTCCCAACTGTGTAGCATGGTGAGGGAAATATCATACTTTGGGGTGCTTTTCTGCAAAGGGGACAAGACGACTGCACCGTATTGAAGGGAGGATTGATAGGGTCATGTATCATGAGATTTTGGCCAACAACCTCCTTCCCTCACTAAGAGCATTGAAGATGGGTCGTGGCTGGGTCTTCCAGAATGACAATGACCCGAAACACCCAGCCAGGGCAAGTACGGGGTGGCTCCATAAGAAGCATTTCCAGGTCCTGGAGTGGCCTAGCCAGTCTCCAGACCTGAACCCAATAGAAAATCTTTGGAAGGAGCTGAAACTCAATGTTGCCCAGCGACAGCCCCGAAACCTGAAAGATCTGGAGAAGATCTGTATGGAGGAGTGGGCCAAAATCCCTGCTGCAGTGTGTGCAAACTTGGTCAAGAACTACAGGAAACATCTGACCTCTGTAATTGCAAACAAAGGTTTCTGTACCAAATATTAAGTTCTGTTTTTCTATTGTATCAAATACTTAATTCATGCAATAAAATGCAAATTAATTATGTAAAAATCATGCAATGTGATTTTCTGGATTTTATTTTTAGATTATGTCTCTCACAGGTGAAGTGTACCTAAGATAAAAATTACAGACCTCTCCATTCTTTGTAGGTGGGAAAACTTGCAAAATCGGCAGTGTATCAAATACTTATTTTTCCCACTGTATATATATAGATAGATAGATAGATAGATAGATAGATACACTGCTCAAAAAAATAAAGGGAACACTCAAATAACACATCCTAGATCTGAATGAATGAAATATTCTCATTGAATACTTTGTTCTGTACAAAGTTGAATGTGCTGACAGCAAAATCACACAAAAATCATCAATGGAAATCAAATTTATTAACCAATGGAGGCCTGGATTTGGAGTCACCTCCAAAATTAAAGTGGAAAAACACAATACAGGCTGATCCAACTTTGATGTAATGTCCTTAAAACAAGTCAAAATGAGGCTCAGTATTGTGTGTGGCCTCCACGTGCCTGTATGACCTCCCTACAACGCCTGGGCATGCTCCTGATGAGGTTGTGGATAGTCTCCTGTGGGATCTCCTCCCAGACCTGGACTAAAGCATCCGCCAACTCCTGGACAGTCTGTGGTTGGAGCGAGACATGATGTCCCAGATGTGTTCAATCGGATTCAGGTCTGGGGAATGGGCGGGCCAGTCCATAGCTTCAATGCCTCCATCTTGCAGGAAGTGCTGACACACTACAGCCACATGAGGTCTGGCATTGTCCTGCATTAGGAGGAACCCAGGGCCAGCCGCACCAGCATATGGTCTCACAAGGGGTCTGAGGATCTCATCTCGGTACCTAATGGCAGTCAGGCTACTCTGGCGAGCACATGGAGAGCTGTGTGGCCCTCCAAAGAAATGCCACCCCACACCATTACTGACCCACTGCCAAACCGGTCATGCTGAAGGATGCAGCAGGCAGCAGATCGCTCTCCACGGCGTCTCCAGACTCTGTCACGTCTGTCACATGTGCTCAGTGTGAACCTGCTTTCATCTGTGAAGAGCACAGGGTGCCAGTGGCGACTTTGCCAATCCTGGTGTTCTGTGGCA
The DNA here is from genome assembly GCF_046119375.1 of Phyllobates terribilis. Taxonomy (NCBI): domain Eukaryota; kingdom Metazoa; phylum Chordata; class Amphibia; order Anura; family Dendrobatidae; genus Phyllobates; species Phyllobates terribilis. Next base: position 143,734,260 of record NW_027362772.1, read on the forward strand.
AATGCAAAGCGTCCTGCACGGTGTTGGGCTGTGAGCACAATCCCCATCTGTGGACGTCGGGCCCTCATACCACCCGCATGGAGTCGGTTTCTAACATGCACATTTGTGGCCTGCTGGAGGTCATTTTGCAGGGCTCTGGCAGTGTTTCTCCTGTTCCTCCTTGCACAAAGGCGGAGGTAGCAGTCCTGCTGCTGGGTTGTTGCCCTCCTATGGCCCCCTCCATATCTCCTGGTGTACTGGCCTGTCTCCTGGTAGCGCATCCAGCCTCTTCATACTACGCTGACAGACAGAGCAAACCTTCTTGCCACAGCTCGCATTGATGTGCCAAACCTGGATGAGCTGCACTACCTGAGCAACTTCTGTTGTTTAAGTGTTCCTTTTATTTTTTTGAGCAGTGTATATACAGTACAGACCAAAAGTTTGGACACACCTTCTCATTTAAAGATTTTTTTGTATTTTCATGACTATGAGAATTGTACATTCACACTGAAGGCATCAGAACTATGAGTTAACACATGTGGAATTATATACTTAACAAAAAAGTGTGAAACAACTGAAAATATGTCTTATATTCTAGGTTCTTCAAAGTAGCCACCTTTTGCTTTGATGACTGCTTTGCACACTCTTGGCATTCTCTTGATGAGCTTCAAGAGGTAGTCACCGGAAATGGTTTTCACTTCACAGGTGTGCCCTGTCAGGTTTAATAAGTGGGATTTCTTGCCTTATAAATGGGGTTGGGACCATCAGTTGTGTTGTGCAGAAGTCTGGTGGATACACAGCTGATAGTCCTACTGAATAGACTGTTAGAATTTGTATTATGGCAAGAAAAAAGCAGCTAAGTAAAGAAAAACGAGTGGCCATCATTACTTTAAGAAATGAAGTAATGATGGTCAGTGCGAAAAATTGGCAAAACTTTGAAAGTGTCCCCAAGTGCAGTTGCAAAAACCATCAAGCGCTACAAAGAAATTGGCTCACATGAGGACCGTCCCAGGAAAGGAAGACCAAGAGTCACCTCTGCTTCTGAGAATAAGTTTATCCAAGTTACCAGCCTCAGAAATTGCAGGTTAACAGCAGCTCAGATTAGAGACCAGGTCAATGCCACACAGAGTTCTAGCAGCAGACACATCTCTTCAACAACTGTTAAGAGGAGACTTTGTGCAGCAGGCCTTCATGGTAAAATAGCTGCTAGGAAACCATTGCTAAGGACAGGCAACAAGCAGAAGAGACTTGTTTGGGCTAAAGAACACAAGGAATGGACATTAGACCAGTGGAAATCTGTGCTTTGGTCTGATGAGTCCAAATTTGAGATCTTTGGTTCCAACCACCGTGTCTTTGTGCGACGCAGAAAAGGTGAAAGGATGGACTCTACATGCCTGGTTCCCACCGTGAAGCATGGAGGAGGAGGTGTGATGGTGTGGGGGTGCTTTGCTGCTGACACTGTTGGGGATTTATTCAAAAGTGAAGGCATACTGAACCAGCATGGCTACCACAGCATCTTGCAGTGGCATGCTATTCCATCCGGTTTGCGTTTAGTTGGACCATCATTTATTTTTCAACAGGACAATGATCCCAAACACACCTCCAGGCTGTGTAAGGGCTATATGACCAAGAAGGAGAGTGATGGGGTGCTACGCCAGATGACCTGGCCTCCACAGTCACCAAACCTGAACCCAATTGAGATGGTTTGGGGTGAGCTGGACCGCAGAGTGACGGCAAAAGGGCCCACAAGTTCAAAGCATCTCTGGGAACTCCTTCAAGATTGTTGGAAGACCATTTCCGGTGACTACCTCTTGAAGCTCATCAAGAGAATGCCAAGAGTGTGCAAAGCAGTCATCAAAGCAAAAGGTGGCTACTTTGAAGAACCTAGAATATAAGACATATTTTCAGTTGTTTCACACTTTTTTGTTAAGTATATAATTCTACATGTGTTAATTCATAGTTTTGATGCCTTCAGTGTGAATGTACAATTTTAATAGTCATGAAAATTGTTACGGATCTGTGTGGTGGAACCTCCGTGCTGCGGTGCAAGGAGGGACCAGAGGGGCGTAACTAGGTATCAACTCGGACTGACCAAGGTCGCACGGCGGCTCAATCGACTCCGTGAACCAGGGAAGGACCGAGCAGAGGGACCAGGTGCTACTCTGGACCAGTCCTTGTATGAGAGCAGGTGACTTCCACGGGTCAGAAGGCAGGGACTGACCGGTACAGCGGATGAGCACGGCAGGCAGGCTGATGGGTGATCCGGGTAGATGGACTGGCAGACACCACGGGTAACTGGCAGGAGCTTCCAGGTAGGCTGGCTGGTAGGCACGGCAGGTAACTGGTACGTTCTCCGAGTAGTCAGGCAAGCGTGGCCCATAGACAGACTGGCGGGTTAGGACCGTAGGCAGACCATCGGGCTGGAGAGTGTACTTGGCTGGCGGAGACAGGTAGAAGGTAAAGGCTCCGGATAAGCGGACTGGCCAAGCCCATAGACAGACTGGTGGGCTGGGCAGTGAGCAGACTGTCGGGCTGGACTGGTAGTCAGGCTGGCGGACTGGACTGGTAGTCAGGCTGGCGGACTGGACTGGTAGTCAGGCTGGCGGACTGGACTGGTAGTCAGACTGGCGGACTGGACTGATAGTCAGACTAGCAGCGGGACCTGAGGGCTGAAGCAGAGTTAGCACACAGAGCTACAACCTTGCACGGGCACCTCCATTTTGGAGGCGGTGCCTTTTATATGAGAAGTCCTCCCGCCATTGGCCGGGGACTCCTTAGGACGGCGCGCGCGGGCCCTTTAAGAAGGAGGGAGAGCACGCGCGCCCTAAGCACAGTGCCCGGGTAGCTGCACGCGCCAGCAGCAGCAGGAGAGCCGGAATACGCCGGGTCAGGAGCGCAGCGGTAAGGGGGACGGCATCTCTGCCTGTCAGGGGACAGAGATGCCGATGCTACAGTACCCCCCCCTTTACGCCCCCTCTTTTTTAGGCCTGAAAAAAAAATTTTAAGAAGAAGCGGGGCGTGGATGGTCTCCCTGGGTTCCCAAGTTCTCTCCTCTGGGCCAAACCCCTTCCAATCCACCAGAAAAAAGGTTTTTCTTCTTACCCTCTTGGTGGCCAGAATGTTCTGTACCTCATAGATGTCCTCAGCGGAGACCGGAGCTGGAGAGGTACCTGGATCGTCAGAAAAAGAATTAAGAACAACCGGTTTGAGGAGAGATACGTGGAAGGAGTTGGGAATCCGTAAGGTGGCCGGGAGTTTTAACTTGTAGGCCACTGGATTCATTTGCTTGAGGACTTCAAATGGACCGATGAACCGTGGACCCAACTAATAGGAGGGTATTTTGAGACGAACATGTTTGGAAGAGAGCCAAACCTTGTCTCCTGGACGGAATTGAGTTGGGTCCAGACGTCTCTCGTCGACATGTCTCTTCATCCGCTCGGAGGATTGAAGAAGTGCGGATCTAGTGTCCTCCCAAATAGTGGAAAATTCGCTGACCAGAGACTCCGCGGCAGGATTGTCCACTGAAGCGGAGACGGAAAACGGAATCCAGGGGTGTTCACCATAGACCACAAAGAACGGGGACTTGGAAGAAGAGTCGCTCTCATGGTTGTTATAGGAGAACTCGGCCCATGGTAGGAGCTCTACCCAATCGGTATGGTGAGCGTTGACGAAGTGCCGGAGGAAGCTGGTAAGGATCTGGTTGATACGTTCCATTTGGCCATTGGACTGAGGATGATAAGCAGAGGAGAAATCCAGGGAGACATCCAGCAGCTTACACGTAGCTCTCCAGAAGCGCGAAGTGAACTGGAACCCCTCGATCAGACACAATGTGGAGGGGTAGGCCGTGGGGACGAAAGATGTAATGGATGAAGTCCTTAGCCAGCACAGATGCAGATGAGAGACCAGGCAGAGGGATAAAGTGGGCCATTTTAGAAAAGCGGTCAGCGACCACCCAAATGACAGTACAACCGGCAGAAACAGGGAGATCAGTAATAAAGTCCATAGCAATGTGTTGCCACGGGGCAGCAGGTACGGGAAGAGGCAGGAGATGGCTGGCTGGAAGATGTCTGGGAACCTTGTTGAGGGCACAGGATGAACAGGCCGTGACGAAGTCTACAACATCCTGGCGCAGGGAAGGCCACCAGTAATGCCGGGTAATGAGCAGGAAGGTGTTCCTCTGGCCAGCATGGCCAGCTAATTTAGATGAATGACCCCAGTGAAGAACCTTCTTACGATCCGGAACTGCTACAAATGTCTTACCGGGTGAGAGACGAGACAGGTCCAAGGGAGCCACATTCATCACTTTGGAGGGATCGATGATATGCATAGGCTCCTCCTCTTGATCGGAAGACAGGAAGGATCGGGACAAAGAGTCTGCTTTAACGTTCTTGTCCGTAGGGCGGTAATGTAGGGTAAAGTTGAAACGGGTGAAGAACAAAGACCACCGGGCCTGACGCGGATTGAGTCTTTGGGCATTTTGTAGATATGCCAGGTTTTTGTGGTCAGTGTAGATGACCACCGGGTGCAGAGCCCCATCTAGCAGGTAACGCCACTCCTCCAGCGCCAATTTGATGGCTAGCAGTTTTCGGTCTCCTATGGAGTATTTGCGCTCGGACGAGGAGAAGAGGTTGGAGAAGAAGCCGCAGTTTACCATTCTCCCGGACTGAGATTTCTGGGTGAGCACCGCTCCGGCTCCGGAAGAGGAAGCATCAACCTCCAGAAAGAACAGTTTGTTGCAATCCGGACGGTGCAGCACTGGGGCAGAAGAGAAGGCTTGTTTTAAGGAGAGGAAGGCCTCCTCCGCTTCGGACGTCCATTCCTTAGGATTTGCTCCCTTACGGGTGAGTGCAGAGATGGGTGCAGTCCGGGAAGAGAAATGTGGGATGAAGAGGCGGTAATAGTTAGCAAAGCCCAGGAATCGCTGAATCGCCTTCAACCCCTCCGGTCGGGGCCTCTTTAAGACGGCAGAGACCTTCTCGGGGTCCATCTGTAGACCAGTCTTAGAGATAATATAGCCCAGGAATGGAAGAGAGGTCTGCTCGAAGAGGCATTTCTCAAATTTTGCGTATAGGTGATTCTGCCTGAGCCTAAGCAGGAACTGACGAACATCCCTCCGGTGTGTGGGTAGATCCGGAGAGAAGACCAAGATGTCGTCCAGGTACACCACCACGCATGAATATAAGAGGTCACGGAAGATGTCGTTAACTAGTTCTTGGAGGACGGCTGGAGCATTACAGAGGCCGAATGGTATCACACGGTATTCATTGTGGCCGTCCCGGGTATTGAATGCCGTCTTCCACTTGTCTCCTTGGCGAATCCAGACCAAGTTATACGCCCCACGAAGATCGAGCTTGGTGAAGATCTTCACACCTTTAAGGCGGTCGAACAGCTCTGAGATGAGCGGCAGGGGGTATTTGTTTTTGATAGTCATCTGGTTGAGTTCCCTATAATCGATACAGGGGCGTAGTGAACCGTCTTTCTTTTCTACGAAGAAGAATCCTGCTCCAGCCGGGGAGGTAGATTTCTGGATGAATCCCCTAGCCAGATTTTCTTCGATATACTCAGACATGGCCAAGGGTTTCGGCCAGCGACAAGGGGTAGATACGCCCACGGGGTGGAGAGGCACCGGGTACCAGGTCGATAGGGCAATCATATGGCCTATAAGGTGGCAGTGTCTCTGCTTCCTTCTTGTCGAAGACATCTGTATAGGACCAGTAAGGTGCCGGTAGACCAGGTAAATTAGCCGGAGTAGAAGGAGGTCGAGCCGGGCGAACCGGAACCAGGCAGGTCTCGAGCAATCCTGCCCCCAACGGAGCACCTCACCGGATTGCCAATTCAGAGCGCGTTCATGTCTCTGTAGCCAGGGTAGACCTAGCAAAAGGGAGTGAGAGAGTCCGGATAGCACATGGAAGGAGATCCTCTCCGAGTGCAGCATTCCCACCAGAAGGGTTACAGGCTCTGTGACGAGCAAGATGGTCACCGGAAGGAGTCTTCCATCCACGGAAGTGACTGCCAATGGTTCAGCCAGAGGTTTGGTGGGAATCTGATACTTCTCTACAAGGGACTGAGAAATGAGATTCCCAGCGGCTCTGGAATCCAGGTGGGCGGTTTCAAAGAAGCGGGTCTCTCCACAGGATACAGAAACGGATAGAGTCAGGGATGGAGAGGATTTACTCTTGCCTAGGACGACCTCTCCGAGCGGTCCTAGACACTGGAGTTTCCTGGCTTCACCAGACAGGAATGGATCAGATGCTCCTTACTACAACAGTAGAAACAGCTCCCCTCGGCTCGGCGTGTTTCTTGGCGAGACTTGACCATCTTGGTCTGGTCGATCTGCATGAGTTCGAGCGAGCGTGCCCAGGAAGTTGCTGGTTGGGAGGCAGGTTTCTGGAAAACAGGAGCAAGATGAGGAAATCTTCTCTCCCGGGTAGTCTCCTTAGCTCGTTCCAGGAAACGGATATCAATCCGGGTAGCTAGTGACACCAGGTCATCCAGGGTGGTAGGAATGTCCCGGCCAGCTAGCTTGTCCTTGATCCGTCCGGAAGGACCCTCCCATAAGGTGGACACCAGGGCCTCATTGTTCCAGGCAAGCTCAGATGCGAGGGTACAGAACAGTATGGCATACTGGCCCACGGTGAGACTCCCTTGGCGGAGACGGAGCAATGAGGAGGCAGTAGAAGTCCTTCGTCCGGGCTCATCGAAGACCTTCCGGAAGGCAGTGAGGAAAGCCGGAAGATCAGACACCAGGGGATCCCCTCTCTCCCATAGAGGGTTTAGCCATGCCAATGCTTCCCCGGTGAGGTGAGACATGATGAACGCCACCTTGGCCCGGTCGGAGGGAAACTGATGTGCCAGTAGTTCAAAGTGCAGCGTGCACTGGTTCCGAAAACCCTGACATAGGACGGGGTCACCCCCAAAAAGAGGAGGCGCAGAGAGCCGGGGTCCAGAGCTGGATGCCGTGGCACTGGTAGGCAGAGGCGCCGCCGGAGCGGGTGCCGCTCGGCTTGAGGCGGACACAGGTGGGACGAACAGCGTGTCCAGACGAGAGTTGACAGACCACAGGTAGGTCAGGATGGTTTCCTGTTGGGATCTCTGACGAGAAACCTCCTGGTACAGGTCAGCAAGCGAAGGAGCCTGGGGGCCACCTGGTTTCATGGCCCGTGCAAACTGTTACGGATCCGGGTGGTGGAACCTCTGTGCTGCAGTGCAAGGAGGGACCAGAGGGGTGTAACTAGGTATCAACTCGGACTGACCAAGGTCGCACGGCGGCTCAATCGACTCCGTGAACCAGGGAAGGACCGAGCAGAGGGATCAGGTGCTACTCTGGACCAGTCCTTGTATGAGAGCAGGTGACTCCCACGGGTCAGAAGGCAGGGACTGACCGGTACAGCTGATGAGCACGGCAGGCAGGCTGATGGGTGATCCGGGTAGATGGACTGGCAGACACCACAGGTAACTGGCAGGAGCCTCCAGGTAGGCTGGCTGGTAGGCACGGCAGGTAACGGGTACGTTCTCCGGGTAAGCAGGCAATCCTGGCCCATAGACAGACTGGCGGGTTAGGACCGTAGGCAGACCGTCGGGCTGGAGAGTGTACTTGGCTGGAGGAGACAGGTAGCAGGTAAAGGCTCCGGATAAGCGGACTGGCCAAGCCCATAGACAGACTGGCCGGCTGGGCTGTGAGCAGACTGTCGAGCTGGACTGGTAGTCAATCTGGCGGACTGGACTGGTAGTCAGGCTGGCGGACTGGACTGGTAGTCAGACTGGCGGACTGGACTGGTAGTCAGACTGGCGGACTGGACTGGTAGTCAGACTAGCAGCGGGACCTGAGGGCTGAAACAGAGTTAGTACACAGAGCTACAACCTTGCACGAGCACCTCCATTTTGGAGGAGGTGCATTTTATATGAGAAGTCCTCCGGCCATTGGCCGGGGACTCCTTAGGACGGCGCGCACGGCCCCTTTAAGAGGGAGGGAGCGCGCGAGCCCTTAGCACAGTGCCCGGGAAGCTGCGCGCGCCGGCAGCAGCAGCAGGGGAGCCAGAAGACACCGGGCCTGGAGCGTGGCAGTAAGGGGGACGGTGTCTCTGCCTGTCAGGGGACAGTGACGCCGATGCTACAAAAATACAGAAAAATCTTTAAATGAGAAGGTGTGTCCAAACTTTTGGTCTGTATATATATATATATATATATATATGTGTATATATATATATGTATATACTAGCTATTGAACCCGTTCTATGTCCGGGTGGCGAGCATTTTTATTGGTATATGGTCTCCCATGCTGGTATGTGCTCCCCCCTGGTATTTGTGCTGCCCCCATCCTGTCCCCACCATCCTATCCTGGTATGCATAGCACCCCTCACCTCCAATCCTGGTATGCATGGCACCTCTCACCCCCAATCCTGGTATGCATGGCACCCCTCATCCCCAATCCTGGTATGCATGGCACCCCTCACCCCCAATCCTGGTATGCATTGGCACCCCTTATCCCCAATCCTGGTATGCATGGTCCCCTCACCCCCCAATCCTGGTATGTGTAGTACCCCTCACCCCCCAATCCTGGTATGTGTGGTACCCCTCACCCCCCAATCCTGGTATGCATGGTCTCCTCACCCCCCAATAATGGTATGTGTGGTATCCCTCATCCTGGTATGCATGGTCCCCTCACCCCCCAATCCTGGTATGCATGGTCCCCTCACTCCCCAATCCTGGTATGCATGGTGCCCTCACCCCCCCCAATCCTGGTATGTGTGGTACCCCTCATCCTGGTATGCATGGTCCCCTCACCCCACAATCCTGGTATGCATGGTCCCCTCACCCCCACAATCTGGGTATGTGTGGCCCCCTCATCCCTTTCACACTGTACACACATACAAAAAAATAAACACTTATACTCACCTTTCTTCCCTGTGCTCCAGCGCTAGTGCGTCCTGTTCTGCCGGAGGCCGGGGGAGGAGTGCGGTGCCGGAGCACCGCACTGTCCGGCGCCATTTTGCTGAAGACACACTGCAAATGTGTCTTCAGTAAAATGCCACCGGATAGCGCTATGCGCATGCGCCGATTCGACGCCTCACTCCTGCCCCGGACTCCGGCGAAGAGAGGCGCCGCGGCAACGCTCCTCCCAGTCAGGTAAGTATGCAAGTATGGCGCCGGAGATTGCGGTATGCGTTCAGTGTCTACGCATACCGTGATCTCCGGCGCCATACACTTCTCTTACCTGTAACGGCTGGATGCCTGCTTCTGTCTGGAGACAGACTGCGCGTCACCCATGCGCATTCTATAGAGGCTTCAGACAGAGGGACGCTTACAGCGTTATATTATAGATGCATCTACTACATCTATAATCATAGGTGAGTTTTCACAAAAGTGCATGATAAACTTTAAAGGAGTTTTCTAGCTTCTAAAGTTTATTTTAAAATAACAATATCTTGCTTTCTCACCCTCTCCAGGTCCAGCAGAGTCTCTGCTGCTGCTCCCGCTGTCTGTTATTGTCTACAGCGCTGACATCACAACAACGCTGCAGACAATCAGTGAGCTCTGAGAAGCTTCTACAGAACTTTTGACGTGACGTCTACGCCACAATGGCAGATACTGGGAGCAGCGGCGGAAACTCAATGCTGGACCTCGAAGAGGTAATTGAAGCACAATTATTTTTTTAAAAAACAAACTACAGCCAGGGGACAGGGATTTCCAAAATTAGAAAAGTCTTTTAATTCCATTTGTTTATCAAATCTTTTCAAAGTAATACAGTAATAAATAGTGAGAAACTTCACTTAGATCTCCAATTAAAGGGAATCTGTCAGCAGGTTTTTGCCATGTAATATGACAGCAGCACATCTTAGGAACAGAGACCCTGATTCCAGCAATGTATCACTTATGTTACTGGTTGCCGCAGTTGTGACACAACCACAGTTTTCTCTGCTGCAGGTCTAGCAGAGCTCGGAATGCCCCAAGCACTACAATAACTCCCCAGCTTTTCTTCTTCCCATAGTGCTCACTGATAATATGTTTTTTCCAGTGACATATATGTATTCATTAGTGATGAGCGTGCATGCTCGTTACTCGAGATTTACGAGCATGCTCGGGTGTTTTCAAAGTATCTTCAGCGTGCTCGGGTGTTATGTTTCAGTCACTCCATGCTCATGATTTGTGACAGTTTGACAGCTTTAATAAATGTGAGGAATACCTGTTTCTTAGGCATTCCTCACATGTATTAAAGCTGTCAAACAGTCGCAAATCATGAGCACCGAGTGACTACAACGTAACACCCGAGCACTATGAAGATACTCGGCGAGCACCCGAGCATGCTCACCGAAAGGGTTAACAGAACATACTTGCTCATCACTAGTACTCCTATGTCTTTCATTCCTTCATGGTTGAGTTCTGATGCTGAAAAGCCCATCGTAGGTTTTCGGTGATGGACAGCGGTCTGCATTGGTACTCAGAGTTAAACTGCAATACACTGTGTGTTCTTGACATCATTCTATCATAGCCATCATACTCTTACACAGATATTATTGCTACTGCAGCTTTTCTGTGTGATCAAGAAGAATATTAGCCACGCACTCCTACCACGCAGTCATTTTCGAAAACATATTTTTTTTTTTGTTTCCCTCCCAAATCATGTGCTTAACTGTAAAATATCCCTTACATTCTTAGAGGGCTGGCTCAGCACCTCTCTTTTTGAAAGTGTAGTTTGCCAAAGTACTGTCTGGCTAGCCTTCACTTACTACATGCAACAATAAGCCTTGGACACAAATTACGACAATGGTGGCTCCCTAGTTGTTCTGACTTGAACCACTGGGAAAACCACAAGTCCTCGAAGCTTTGACCCTGTCTTCTAACCAACATATTTTTGTCCTGTCATACACACCTTTAAGCCAGCCACACACTCTTGATGGCCCTCAGACAAACTGTTATTTGACTGATAGTTTATTCATCAGCTATATTGGCCATTTTTCCAAAACATAGGAGCACTTGTTCCGCCGATCGCTCATGTGTTCTCTTTGAGAGATCTGCTGCAAGACATCTCAGGTGGTGATTTATCTACAGGGAGAACAAAAGGATATATACAAACAATAGAAAAAGTGTCAATTCTGCTCACCAATCCTTTGTTAGAAATAAGTATCCCAGGAAACGTCCATAGTAGACCTTCTGTGGTCTGCATGAGCCATGATTAAGGATTTTTCTACCCAAAACGCATACATTTTTGAAGACTAAGTTTTAACTACTTTCCTTTGGTGTTGAAGAATATCCCATTTTGAACAATTGAAAAGAAAAGAATCAAAGTTAGACATGCCGGATCCTGAATGTCCCCAAAAATCATCTGTCTGGGGCTACCATACATATTGGACTGTCAGCTGAGCCCATCGATATTGGTTGGCTCAGCCAAAATAAGTCCAATGTGTATGGGGTGTGACAACACAGCTTCTAATCTTAATTAGCCAGAAGTCTTGATTTGTTAAGCCAGGAGAAATATGCTATTGTGTTTGTGTTGATTTATGAATGTATGTGTTTTTCTTTGGCTGGTCAAGAAGGACATACTAGTATTTGTATAAACCTTAATGTTGACTTCTCTTGGTCTGGAAAAAATAATGTTTGTTAATATGATAATTACATATTGTACTAAGCCATCTAGTTGTCGATTTAAAGAGTAGGGGGGTACCAACTATGTAAAATTGATTAAATCCTCAAACAGTGAGACCTGGGCCCTGCACCTTCCCCCCCTGACCTGTGACTGATGACCTGAGCCACATATGTAAATGTGTCACCCCAGGCCTGGATGCCACAAATATCAAAGGCTGTGTCTGAGAGCAGGAGGGAGGTTCTCTGGTCAGGGACCATTAGCATGCAGCACCTCCTGTCCCAGGCCAGTAGGGGGAGCAGGCTGCCCCTATAAAAGCTGGAACTGAGGGCAGGGTTAGAGAGACCAGGACCCACTTCTGAAGAATCCTGAAGGGTTCCCAGAGGAGAGGGACAGGTCAGCCGCAGCTGAGGAGTCCAAGAGGCATAGGAGGAACAGCAAGCCAGGGACAGAGGCGACGAGAGCCGGTCCTGGCTGAGAGAGAGAACTACACAACCGGACACTGGGGTCCGAGGCTGTCAGGGTTGCAAGCCCAGCAGCAGATAACCAACCCGCGAGGGATTTCAGATCCCTTGGCCAGAGAAGCCTGGAGGCTCCACCACACAGAGGGACCGGTACAGCACGGAAAAGCAAAAGGTACCTAAGGCCCGAGTCGCAAGCCATACAGGCGTAGTACACGGCCAGCTCAGGGACGTGGGCTATCACACCGCAAAAAGGGGGATAGTCAGCAAGGGCAGAGAGAGAACGGTAGGCCTACCCACTCACCCTGACCAGTGGGGCTCTCCCGAATGCCCTCAGACACCCAGGCCCATTCCTACCCTGTACTCCTGGTGGGTCAGTGATAACATCTGCAGTAAAAGACCCTGGACTGCATTATTGGACTCTGCGTGATTTCTGCTGCGCCTGCACCATCACCCCCAGCATCCTATTACACTGCCCTGAGGCTACAGTCTTCCCGTGGGGAGTTATCCTATCCCTGTGCTGCACATCTACATCAGCCTCAGCGGTCTGCCTTGCAGCGGTGGTCCTCCCTGACCGCAATCCACGGGTGGCGTAGTCGGACATTCAAAACCTACAAATACACTGCCACAGCATTTGGTCTGACCACCCTGAGCCACGGGATCAGGTTGCCACTACTACCCCCAACATTGCACTGAAGCCCCGTTCCGAGTGCCCCACGGCCGAGAGGGTGAGTCATAAATATAAAAAGGGTTTTCTATCCTGCTGCAAGGAGGATCAGAGAGAATCATAGAGATGCTTCAGGACAGTACTTTTGGTAGCATGGCTCCATCCAGAGAGACACATATTTGGATTCTACAGGATTGCAGCCTAAGGGTACACGGCCCTGACTGGAAGGATACAGATCTGCTCCACTGAACATCAGAGAACCCATGAATACATTTGGGGAAACCAGGTTGGGACAATAAGGTCACCTGGCCCCATGGGTATGTTGTTTGGGGCTGCCAGGTGGGACCCTCCAGTCACCTGGAACCCATTGAGACATTCAGAGGAGCCAGATTGGGACCAGCCGGTCATATGGCCCCATGGAAACTCTCAAAGAAGTCAGGGTGGGACCCTTGGGTCTCCTGGCCTTGTACCTCGATGGACTGTCAGCTTTCTAAGCTTGCTGCTACCTCCTCTCTGTGGGGGCTCACCAAAAGCATGGGGCCACTGGTTGAGGTAGTTGGCCCTTGAAGACCCAAAGTCGCAGCTGTTCTATTCCCAGCGGGTCAGCGGAAGGATGAGACTGTGCAATGTTGTACCATCTTGGGTATTTCCTGGGACTGTTCTACAGTGGGTACGGAAAGTATTCAGACCCCTTTAAATTTTTCACTCTTTGTTTCATTGCAGCCATTTGGTAAATTCTAAAAAGTTAATTTTTTTTCTCATTAAAGTACACTCTGCACCCCATCTTGACTGAAAAAAAACAGAAATGTAGAAATCTTTGCAAATTTATTAAAAAAGAAAAACTGAAATATCACATGGTCATAAGTATGCATAAGTATTCAGACCCTTTGCTCAGACACCCATATTTAAGTCACATGCTGTCCATTTCCTTATGATCCTCCTTGAGATGGTTCTACTCCTTCATTGGAGTCCACCTGTGTTTAATCAAACTGATAGGACTTGATTTGGAAAGGCACACACCTGTCTATATAAGACCTCGCAGCTCACAGTGTATGTCAGACCAAACGAGAATCATGAGATCAAAGGAACTGCCCAAGGAGCTCAGAGACAGAACTGTGGCAAGGCACAGATCTGGCCAAGGTTACAAAAGAATTTCTGCATTACTCAAGGTTCCTAAGAGCACAGTGGCCTCCATAATCCTTAAATGGAAGAAGTTTGGGACCACCGGAAGTCTTCCTAGACCTGGCCGTCCAGCCAAACTGAGCAGTAGTGGGAGAAGAGCCTTGGTGACAGAGGTAAAGAAGAACCCCAAGATCACTGTGGCTGAGCTCCAGAGATGTAGTAGTGAGATGGGAGAAAGTTTCACAAAGTCAACTATCACTGCAGACCTCCACCAGTCGGGCCTTTATGGCACAGTGGCCCAACGAAAGCCTCTCCTCAGTGCAAGACATATGAAAGTGACGCGCCCCCTGGGACATATTCCTTTTTGAGGGGAATACCCGGCACCGGATCAGATGGGGGGTTGTAGTCTCCGAGCGGCTGTGACCCGGTCCCGTGCCCAGGGCGTCAAGCTAAGTGTTATGTGGCAGTCCTTACTGATGTTATAAGAGTTCTTTTGTGTCGACTACGCCACCCGTTGTAATGCGGTCACTGTGGCCACCGCTGCAGCAGGGTCCGCTGAGGCTGATGGTGGATGTGCAGCTTGGTGGGATAACCCCCAACGGGAGGGGTATAGCCTCAGAGGGGACAGGCGCAGAGGATGGGGGTTGTGGTGGTGCGGTGCAGCCGGCAATGAAGACAGACTCGGGTTGTGCAGTTAAGGGAGTTTACTTACTGCTGATGTTTCGGTCACTCCAGCTGTTAGTGACCACCCGAGCCGTGCTGCGTCCACCAGGTCCTGGATCCGGCCAACCCCCAAACAAGTCCGGAGCGTGGCCCTGAGCTCTCCCTCTGTCCTTTCTTCAGCCGTCCCCACCAGTGATCCACCTAGGTCCAGCTCCCTCGGGCCTTCTGTTGGGCAACCCTTGGCCTTAGGTTCCCTGACCCTCCATGTGGTATGCCTTCAGGGTGGATGTAGTGGGTGGCCGTGGCAGATGCTGCCCACAGCCTCCGGTCTCTGGCTAGGGATGTTTTTGCCCCCACCAGCTTGGGTTCCGGTACCCTTGTGCTGACTCCTCACCCGGTGCTCTAATTTGGGTTCTTGGGTCCCTTCTGCTGTCCCCCTCTGGGTCTTTCTCTTTCTTTCTCCTCTCTCTCTCTCCAGGGCTGCTGTTTTCTTCTCTCTCCTCTCCAACTGACTTGTTCTCAGCGTCTGACCCTGATCTTAGTTGGTGCCCTCCTTATATATCCCTCTATGTGTGAGCTCAGGTGACCAGCACCCAATGAGCTCCTATCACTACCCAGACTGCTCCCCCTATCTGCCCCTACACTACATGGGATGTACCACCCCCCTCCCACTCCAGCCAGGAACAGGCTCGGTTGTACCTGCACATTTCTAAGTGGGAGTACCGTCGGCCTGCTCCTCTGGAATGGGATGTATGTAGTGCATGCAGTCTATCTGAGCTCAGTTCCACACTCCTTCCTTACCCGGGAGTGGAATATCACACCTCTGGGTTGAGGTGCAATACCCCTGTAGCAGCCGAATCCTCAGGGTGCTACATTCCCCCCTGGTAAATCACAGCACGTCCTCGGGCTGTAAGACATAAAACACCAAAAACATACAAAATTTTTATATCAACATATAAAACATGTAAAACATTATATATATATAAAACTTTTTCATATAAACATTCTCGTCGTCTCTGGTTTCAGGTTCCTCCTCCGGACACTGTGCAACGTGTGTCCGGGAAAAGTGCGACAGTCTTTCTAGAAAAATGGTTTCTCCTATAAAACCGGTAGGGGCGCTTTAGGAAGCGCAACTATATACAGGGGAATTTGAAAGTTGGCCGCTCTCAGTCCTCGGCCAGTTAGAGGAAAGGGAATGGCTGCTCACAGTCCTCAGCCTGGTTTGGGTAGGGGACACACGGGTTAAACTGTTCACTGGTCCCAACGGGGACTAAACTTTAAAGCAGCCACGGTTACTTGGGTACCCCGACAGGTAACTATATACAGTCCTTTGTACTATCTCAGTCATAGTACCTTCTAGCCTTGAACCCGTCCGGGTCTTCTGGCTCCTCCTCCCTACACCGCAACTCCTCCTCCGTCAAGCGGTGTACGTGGAGGGCGTAAGGTCCTTTGGCACACTTGTGCCGGGTGAAAGTGACTTCGTCTCCGACGTAGAGGTCACGGCCTTTGTGACCTTCCGGCAGGTGGGACTCGACGTCTCTGCGGGTCACAAAAACGTCACCGCGGTTGTTACGGTCCCGAATAAAGCCCCACCCATGCTGCGGGTTGAACTTTATCACTGTCCCGATGGTGCGGGGACAGTGCGCTGCACGGGGGTTCCTTCTGGTCCGACTCTTTTGCTCCGCGCTGCGGGTCTGGGCCCATTGCTCTCTGACCCGCCTCTCCTCCCGTTCTCTCTTAAACTCTGCCAGCTGTTGACGGCAACACTCTGTGCGTTCAGCTGCAGCTGCCCGAGTCTCTCCGGTGAACCCCATCAAATCTTCTCCCGTGGGGTCCCACACGAATTGGGCTTCTTCTAGTGGAGGCGAGACCCGAGTCACGGGCTTTGGAGCCGGGATCAGGGGCTCACACAGGGGACCTAACTTCTTTTGTCGCTCCAGTTCCAAGAATTCTTCGGGCCAGATGAAAGGCCGCCCGTCCGGCCACGCCAGCTGGCTGAAGGGGTCCTCTCCCAGATATGGCACCCTTGGTGTTTCGGGTGCGGGCGTGATGGTGGGGGCGCCCAGGTTACCCAGGCCTTGCGGCCAGGCCGGGGGCATCTGGAAGGTAAATGGAACTGTTAACACGGCGGCGCCCTGGGCTACCTGGCCTTGCGACCAGGCCGGAGGCTCCGCGGAGGTAGATGGCTCTGCTGGGGATGCGGCGCCCGGAAACGCTAGGCCCTGCGACCAGGCCGGAGGCTCCTCTTCCTTCGCCACGCTCCGGGTCACGACGCGTGACGTCACCGGGGTCGCGACGGCGGCTTCCGGTCGGGGCCTAGTCGGTGGCGGTGTCATGGCGGTCTCGGGTACGGCCGGGGGACCTTCGGGCTCTGCGACGGGGAGCTGGGGCAGATAAGCGGTCTTCCGGTATGGGGCATAGGCGTCCCCCTTACCTGCTGCCATGCGTCTCGCTCCCTCTTCTGCGCCGTCTCCGGCCTTGGGTCCTCCCGCGTCATCCGCAGAGGCAGTCGGTGTCTTCTTCCAAGGGAGCGGGTTCCGTGGACGGGTTCCAGCTTGCTGGGCCATCTCCCGGCCCCACTCCGCCAGGATCTCCCTCTGCACTCGGGCCATCCTTCCCGCGAGGCCCTCCAGGGCACTCCGCGCGCACTCCCGATCTCGGGGAAGCTGCGCCAGGATCTCCGCTAAGCCTAGCGGGGTTGTTGACTCCAGCAGGCTCCTGACCATCGGGTCGGTGCTGCTCTGCTCTCCTCTTTCTTCTTTTTGCAGGCTCCTGGCCAGCGGGCCGGTGCTGCGCTGCTGCCGCTCCATTCCCGGGTCTACTCTTCCTCTCCTCGACTCCGGGTGCTCTCGCTCTGGACACCTTGCCTCCGGGTGCGCTCGCTCCAGACTGCTCCAAGCGACACCCATCTTTTCTCTTTTCTTTCGTCTCCTCCCACTTCGAGGGCGGTCCCGGGGTAACTCGGTGACTGTCAGCTCCAGGGGGAGTTCTTTCACGCTGACAGACACCTCCAGCATCACAGTCTCTGTTGGTGGGGGCGGTTTCCACTTTTGGCGCCATTTTCTGTCCTGGCCCACGATGGGAGGTGGCCTCCTGCCCTCCTTTGGCACGCCCATAATGGCGTCCGCTGCTCTTCCAAGGCGGGAAATCTGCGGTTTTGGCGGGAATCGCTTCCCAGTGGCGGGAAACTCTGCAGATGGCGGGAACAAGCTGGAAATGGCGGACAATCGGCGGGAAACGACTGGTGATGGAGTCCGATGGCGTGGACCCTCCGGAACCGGCGGGAGACTTCTTTCTGAGGTAAACTTGCACTTTTCTTCAGGCACGCAGTACCCGGGTGTTGCGGGCACGTAATCCTGCCGACTACGCCAAAGTTGACGCGCCCCCTGGGACATATTCCTTTTTGAGGGGAATACCCGGCACCGGATCAGATGGGGGGTTGTAGTCTCCGAGCGGCTGTGACCCGGTCCCGTGCCCAGGGCGTCAAGCTAAGTGTTATGTGGCAGTCCTTACTGATGTTATAAGAGTTCTTTTGTGTCGACTACGCCACCCGTTGTAATGCGGTCACTGTGGCCACCGCTGCAGCAGGGTCCGCTGAGGCTGATGGTGGATGTGCAGCTTGGTGGGATAACCCCCAACGGGAGGGGTATAGCCTCAGAGGGGACAGGCGCAGAGGATGGGGGTTGTGGTGGTGCGGTGCAGCCGGCAATGAAGACAGACTCGGGTTGTGCAGTTAAGGGAGTTTACTTACTGCTGATGTTTCGGTCACTCCAGCTGTTAGTGACCACCCGAGCCGTGCTGCGTCCACCAGGTCCTGGATCCGGCCAACCCCCAAACAAGTCCGGAGCGTGGCCCTGAGCTCTCCCTCTGTCCTTTCTTCAGCCGTCCCCACCAGTGATCCACCTAGGTCCAGCTCCCTCGGGCCTTCTGTTGGGCAACCCTTGGCCTTAGGTTCCCTGACCCTCCATGTGGTATGCCTTCAGGGTGGATGTAGTGGGTGGCCGTGGCAGATGCTGCCCACAGCCTCCGGTCTCTGGCTAGGGATGTTTTTGCCCCCACCAGCTTGGGTTCCGGTACCCTTGTGCTGACTCCTCACCCGGTGCTCTAATTTGGGTTCTTGGGTCCCTTCTGCTGTCCCCCTCTGGGTCTTTCTCTTTCTTTCTCCTCTCTCTCTCTCCAGGGCTGCTGTTTTCTTCTCTCTCCTCTCCAACTGACTTGTTCTCAGCGTCTGACCCTGATCTTAGTTGGTGCCCTCCTTATATATCCCTCTATGTGTGAGCTCAGGTGACCAGCACCCAATGAGCTCCTATCACTACCCAGACTGCTCCCCCTATCTGCCCCTACACTACATGGGATGTACCACCCCCCTCCCACTCCAGCCAGGAACAGGCTCGGTTGTACCTGCACATTTCTAAGTGGGAGTACCGTCGGCCTGCTCCTCTGGAATGGGATGTATGTAGTGCATGCAGTCTATCTGAGCTCAGTTCCACACTCCTTCCTTACCCGGGAGTGGAATATCACACCTCTGGGTTGAGGTGCAATACCCCTGTAGCAGCCGAATCCTCAGGGTGCTACAAAAGCCCTCATAGAGTTTGCTCAAAAACACATGAAGGACTCCCAGACTATGAGAAATAAGATTCTCTGGTCTGATGAGACAAAGATAGAACTTTTTGGTGATAATTGTAAGCGGTATGTGTGGAGAAAACCAGGCACTGCTCATCACCTGCCCAATACAATCCCAACAGTGAAACATGGTGGTGGCGGCATTATGCTATGAGGGTGTTTTTCAGCTGCAGAGACTGGTCAACTGGTTGCAATTGAAGGAAACATGAATGGGGCCAAGTACAGAGATATCCTGGATGAAAACCTCTTCCAGAGTGCTCTGGACCTCAGACTTGGCCGAAGGTTCACCTTCCAACAAGACAATGACCCTAAGCACACAGATAAAATAGCAAAGGAGTGGCTTCAGAACAACTCTGCGACCATTCTTGACTGGCCCAGCCAGAGCCCTTACCTAAATCCAATTGAGCATCTCTGGAGAGACCTGAAAATGGCTGTCCACCAACGTTCACCATCCAACCTGACGGAACTGGAGAGGATCTGCAAGGAAGAATGGCAGAGGATTCCAAAATCCAGGTGTGAAAAACTTGTTACATCATTCCCAAGAAGACTCATGGTTGTACTAGCTCAAAAGGGGGCTTCTACTCAATACTGAGCGAAAGGTCTGAATACTTATGACCATGTGATATTTCAGTTTTTCTTTTTTAATAAATTTGCAAAAATTTCTACATTTCTGTTATTTTTCAGTCAAGATGGGGTGCAGAGTGTACTTTAATGAGAAAAAAATGAACTTTTTATAATTTACCAAATGGCTGCAATGAAACAAAGAGTGTATAAATTGTATGTGTTTATTGTCTGTTTGGAGGTTTAATAAAGTATTGTCACACTGTTTTATCCTCACCCTGTGTTGTCGGAGTAGTATTATGCCCATGGAAGACCCTGTGTCTTCACATGGGGGTTCTACTTTTGCCAATTATTCCTGCTTCCAACACAGTCAAGAATTATCCATTAACTTGCTATCTAATATATCCCACCCCTTGTTGATTCCATTTTTACAAGTTAATCAATGGTATTCAATTCTTCTGTCCATGGTTTTATTGTTATGGCTGATCAGAGTACACGGTTTATGAACTTCCATTACTGATGCCAGTGGCTAATACCAACACTAACTGGATTTTGATATCTAGCGGTATAAAATATTGATTATTTAAGACTCCAATGCACATTTGTCAAGCCTATAATTTTTGTTCTGCTGAGACAAAGCAGAGGTTTCTGTCTGCGTAAATAAATCTGATCATTATGCATGAGCCTTATGATTGATCTTCTCATATGACATTGATCAAAAAAGATCAGCCATCTCTTAGAACTGGCAGACTGTGTCGCTGTAGTGTAGTGGCATCAATTCAAACATCAAGAACTTATTATACTTTCATTAAAGTGTTTTCTTATGAGTTGGCTCTAGAAGACTAATCATATCCCTATTGATAAAAGGGATCTAAAATGAAGAATGACCGACGGTACACGAAGCAAGTGTTAGACTCAGTAAGTCAAAGTAAAGTCATAAGTATTAATTAATGTGTCTGTCATACTTGTAGCAAGGTGCAGTTCCTAACAAATGTGTGGCTTTATCTGCACAGTCCTGCGTGATATGGGCAATTTTCAAATGGGCAATTAAAATGGTTGTCAAAGGGGGTTATCTGCCTAAGCAATAGACTACAAATCAGAATCCAAAAAGGATATTGACGAAGGATAGTGCCGAAACGCGTGTTGAGCTTGGCGCCATTTCAGCAGGAGGAGACGAGTACAGGTTAACGCACCTTTTGTACCCCTTTTCAATATCCTTCGTGGGTCTAACTGTCACTGTTGCTAACTTACTTATGTTTCTGATCTTATATTCATGCACCTGACCTTTGGTGCATCCATGCCTGTGCATTTCCACTGATATACTTATTTGCACTGTAATTGAGCATTATTATGTTACCCATATCATGTGGATAATATATATTATATCTTGTGTATGTCATCTCCTCCTCAGATGTTATGTCACCCTCTGCTGTACACTCATTTGTGTGTTTTTTAAAGAGAACCTGTCAGCAGGATTTTACTAAATAAAGTGCACACATTGCCATAATGGTGCTGTGATTCTGATTAAAATGATACCTATCGTGAAGAAATCTGTTTGTGCATTTTGTCTAATTCGGGGTTTGAAGTTTTCTTATAATCGTACCTTAGTGCATCGGGGCGGGCCTGTGGTTAGGGTCTTTGGCTCTGTTAAGGCCCCTCCGCTGCTCTTATTGTCCTCATGGTCTAAAGTTTGCGCCGGCGTAGTCTTAGCCGTGTGTGGCACTTGCGCACATTGATCTCCTGACAGTCTTCAGAAAAATGGACCACTTGAAGGTCAATTTGCACATGCACCACCATTGGCGCCATTTTACTGAAAACCACTTGGAGATCAATTTGTGCATGCGCCACTACTGGTGCCATTTTCCTGAGGACTGCCAGGAGATCAATCTGCGCAAGCAGTGCCCACAGCTAGGGCGTCGGTGCAAACTTTAATCTAGGTGGCCAAAGGACCGCTCCATAGTCCCACCCCACCGTTTTGCCTCGATGCACAAAGCTATGGTTGTAAGAAAACTTCAAACCCTGATTACTCAAAATCTACAAAACAGATTGTTTTAATCAGTATCACAGCACCAATATGGCCACGTGTGTACTTAGCAAAATCCTGCAGACAGGTTCTCATTAACCTTTCATGTTACTGCTTTACTTTGAGATAATAAAATGTATCTTTGTTTACCTCTGACGATATCCTTTTGTGAATAGGCTTTGTTCCATTCTTTTTGGCAGACTTGTTTTTATTTTCATGCTTCTTGTAGAAGTTGACAAAATGTTCTCCTTATGAAAGTCCTAGGCACATGCAATGATATTGAGGTCTTGGCTTTGACTTGAGCAATCTATTTATTATATTCAATGGAAAACCACAACTTCTGTAACTGTGAAGGGTGCAGAGGCTGCAGATGTAGACAAGAAATGGAACCTAAGGGGACCCAAAAAGTCACAAATTTTGAGTTAGGGTCTAGGATCTTCATGCAACACCACTGGTTTTATAAGCACATCTAAATCTTGATATTATTATTCTCAGGGTCTATTCTCTTGATAAATATATGAATTCTCTTTTTCTTGTAGAATCTTATTTTACAGGTGTTTTTTTAACAAGGTATTGCAAGTAGTATTAAAAGTTGTTTGCACTTTTCAGTATTCATTATATCTTCCCTCCAAACAAATCTATACATGTGTCGATCATCTAACATACTTAACTGAAGTCTTGATAAATGGTTGGAAGATTTTTTTTTAACTGATTTGGTTGTTTACAATTGTTTGTAGACTCATCAATTCATACAGTAAAATCTTACTCCTTATGTCAATTTTTTTTCTCCATCTATGTGTTTGTTTCTTTAATTGACTTCTTGACAGTTACACATTCCTTCACACCCACAGCAATGAGTTCAGTTAAAAAAAGGAAGAAGATAAGATCAGCAATCAATCCTTGAAACAAACTTATTAATGAAGGCTTACAATGTGAGTCCAAGTAAGAACAAGACCAAGCCATATCAGGAAGCACTCATTCTGATAAAGATTCTGAATCATAGTGCAACATTTAGACATTTTAAAGGTTGCTGAAGCGCACTAATCATAACTTCCAGAACTTGGCATATAATCTGGATCAGAGAGTCCAAGGTGAGTCGATCTTACCTTTTTTCTACATTTCCTTGGTGTGCAATTGTCATGTCACAGTGGACAGATGAACAGACATATAAAGACTTTTCAGATTTGAAGGCAGAATGAAGCCTTTAACTGTCAAAAGCTATTGGCTTGATGCCCCACTCTTTAACTTTTGGAAAGTTTTTTACTTTCCGCATCTGGAGATGGGTCATTTTAAGTGATGAGCGAACGTGCTCGCCACTACTCGGTACTCGCCCGAGCATCACGGTACTCAACAAGCTCGGAGAGTATTTTCGGGTTGTTTATGCAGGAGCTCGGGTCCCCGCCCTGCCTGTTTGGTGCTCTTTAGATAGCCAAGGAACATGCAGGGATTGCTTGCCACGCACTGTAATGCCGTAGCCATGTTGGTTGTAGGGATTACAGTGATTGGCTGGCCGCACAGCATCATCTGGTCTATATCAGACCTGGTGGCACTAGGCTCGTCACAGTCTACCCCAGAAACAGGCAGAGTAGGGAGAGCTGCTTCTGAGTTAGGGAGAGATTTGATTGTTTATAATTAGTATAGGTATTCCACAACATATATATATCCATCTGAACTAACAGTCCTTCTGAGGACTAATCCAGCTGCATATATTCAGCGGTGATAGCAGGAGTTAGGCAGGCAGGGTTTGTGGCAGACTTCAGTGCATATAGTGCAAGAGGGTTCATCATTGCACGTTCTGACTGATCCTGCTACTAGAGATATTTGTAGAGATAGCCCCAGGTATCAGGGGCCAGGGCTATTTTTTTTTTATCTTAATCCTGATTATTTGCTTAAAAAGCAATCCAGAGTACACATTTTTTTTGCTACATTTGGTTGTTAGCACTGCAGAATACAGCCAGATCTTTTCCATATTACAGCAATAAAAATCCAGAAATTTGTAGTGAATGCGGAAAATATTGGCCTCCATTTCCATTTTGTTGCAGTGTGTTGGTGAAGCTATTCACACGAGGGTGCTGTGAAGAATAGTATTAGTAAACTAAAGGCCAGCAATTTAAAACTGTGGTTCTCCGTCAGACGTATCACATATAACTGCATTCAAAAATCAGCCATTTCTGGCTTCCATTTCCATTTTGTTGCAGAGTGTCAGCGAAGCTATCCACACGAGGTCACTGTGAAGAATAGTATTAGTAAACTACAGGCCTGCAATTTAAAACTGTGGTTCTCTGTCAGACGTATCACATATAACTGCGTTCCAAAATCAGCCATTTCAGGCTTCCATTTCCATTTTGTTGCAGTGTGTCAGCAAAGCTATTCACACGAGGTTGCTGTGAAGAATAGCATTAGTAAACTACAGGCCTGCAATTTAAAACCGTGGTTCTCCGTCAGACGTATCACATATAACTGCATTCCAAATTCAGCAATTTCTGGCCTTCATTTCCATTTTGTTGCAGTGTGTCGGTGAAGCTATTCACACGAGGTCGCTGTGAAGAATAGTAATCTACAGTCCCTCTATTTAAAACCGTGGTTTTATGTCAGACGTATTACATATAACTGCATTTCAAATCCAGCCATTTGTACTGTACGTGGAAAATATAGTCCTCCATCTTCCGCTGTTGTGCGTGCATGCCAATCCCCTGTCCATAGCGGATGTGAAGATGCCTCCCGCCCTGCACGTATCCTTGCACACTCTCAAGTAGCACCATCAGCAAGCAAGTCCACGTCCTTGTCCTAGTGCAGCATTCAGTTGTCCCTACTGCAAATACGCAGCCAACGCCCCACAGGCCACACTACTAAATTCACACATTTCGCGAATGCCTGCGCTCGAAATGTTGTCTTTTAGGCTTGTGGAGACGGAAGCATTCCGCAACCTGATGGCGGCGGCCGTCCCTCGGTATTCGGTCCCCAGCCGCCACTATTTCTCCCAGTATGCCGTCCTCGCATTACACGAGCACGTGTCCCACAACATTAGCCGTGCCCTCAACAACGCAGTTACTGGGAAAGTCCATCTAACCACGGACACATGGACAAGTGCTTGTGGGCAGGGATGGTACATCTCGCTGATAGCACACTGTGTTAATATAGTGGAAGCCGGGACCCAGTCAGACCTTAGGGCGGAACACGTCAACGACTCCGTGGATTGTGAGCCCTGGGTCAATCAGGGTTGCCCCCACATTCTACAGCTCCTGCATCTCCTCCTCCTCTTCAGCCTCCATCTCTGAAATGACCACATCAGTCACAAGCTGGAAGCACTGCCTCGGCCAAGCGGCAACAGGCTGTGCTGAAGCTAATATGCTTTGGTGAAAACTGCACAATGCTGAAGAGTTGTGGACAGCTCTGAAAGAGCAGGCAGATCTGTGGCTAACACCGCTGACCCTACAGCCAGGCATGGTCATGTGTGACAATGGCCGGAACCTGATGGCGGCTCTGAGGTGAGCTCACACAAATACCATGCCTGGCCCATGTGCTTAACCTCGTGGTACAGCGGTTTCTCAAAACCTACCCAGATCTGCCGGATCTGCTTGTTAAAGTACGCCACGTGTGTGCCCATTTTAGAGAGTCAGCTACAGCTTCCACAACCATTGTCGTGCTTCAGCAGCATTTGCAGCCTACAGCTCACTGACTGGCGTTGGAACTCTACATTGCAGATGTTGGAAAGGATTTTTGAGCAGAAGAGGGCAGTTTTTGACTACCAGCATCAACAAGGCCGTCGGTATTCAGGTCAGACTCCACACATAAGACCTCAGGAGTGGACATGGATGTCAGACATCCTGTACCATCCTCCAAAACTTTGAGGACTCCACCAAGATGGTGAGCGGTGATGACGCCATAATTAGCGTTACCATCCCGCTTCTCTGTCTTCTGAAACACTCTCTGCTCACAATTAAAGAGGATGCATTGTAGGCAGAGCATGATGAGATGGAGCAATGAACCATACAGGGTGATTCCACACAGCCCAGCCTCATCTCATGGATTGGGTGACAATGAGGAAGAGGAGGAGGAAGAACGGGAGCTAGTTTCCTGAATTATAGACGGTACTACGTGCACAACTGTCATACCGTCTGTTCAGCATGGATGGCCTGAGGACAGGGAGGAGGAGGATGAGGATGAGGATGAGGAGAGAATGGTCAGTCATCCTCTTGGTGAGGACATGGAAGTCTCACCTGTTAGCAATCTGGCACACATGGCTGAGTTTATGTTATGCTGCCTTTTCCATGATCCTCGTGTTGTCCAAATTTTGGGTGACAGTCATTACTGGTTGGTGACACTTCTAGACCCACGCTACAAGGAGAACTGTCTGTCTCTTATTCCCGTGCCAGACAGGCCTAATAAAATGGGGCAGTACAAGAAGGACCTTGTTGTGCAATTATTAAAAATGCTCCCATCTGAAAACGCTGGTGGCAGAGGTCACAGTTCGTTGGACAACCAAGGAGTACAGGTGAGAGAGACACAAATCAAATCCAGCAGAGGCAGGGGAACACTGTCAAAGTTCTGGGACAGTTTTCTCAGACCCTCCCATCGCACAGGCCCTAAGGCGCGGGGTACTCTCACAAGGAGTGCAAACTTTCGGAAGATGGTGAGGGAGTACCTTGCCGACCGTACCAAAGTCCTCCGTGATTCCTCTGTGCCTTATAATTATTGGGTATCCAATCTGGACACGTGGCATGAACTGACTCTCCATGCCTTGGAGGTCCTGGCCTGCCCTGCGCTAGTGTTTTGTCAGAGCGGGTTTTTAGTGCCGCTGGTGGAATTATAACCAATAGGCGCATCTGCCTGTCAACTGAAAATGCTGACAGGCTTACTCTTATAAAAATGAACAAGGGCTGGATTGGGCCAGACTTCTCAACACGACCGAATGATAGCAGCGTAACATAAACTCAAATACAGTGTCTTTTTTTGGGGAGGTCTAACTTTATTCCCATGCACCTCTGTCTTTACACCCAGACATGGGTATACGCTTCCTGATTTTGTCTATTTGCTCTTGTCCTCCTCCTTCTCCTCATCCTCCACCACCATATCTACCATATCACCATATCTACGTCTCTTGTAAGGAGCATTGGAGTTCCTCCAAATTTTTGGCAGCCGTTGCATTCACTGCATAGGCAAACAGTATGGGAGATCCACTTCCTAATATTGGGAACATTGTTTTCAGGAGGCCCTCCGACCTCTATATCTCTTGCAAGGGGCATTGAAATGCCTCCAAATTTTTGGCAGCTGTTGCATTCACTGCATAGGCAAACAGTATGGGAGACCCACTTCCTAATAATGAGAACATTGATTTCAGGAGGCCCTCCTCTACGTCTCTTGCAAGGGGCCTTTCAGTGCTTCCAAATTTCTGGCAGCCGTTGCAGTCACTGTATACGCAAGAACAGTAGGGGAGACCCGCTCCTTTCTAATGGGAACATTTTGTTACTGTGGCCCTTCTCTATGTGTCTTTAAATTGTTATTGGAGTTTTTCCTAAATTTTGGCAACCATTGTACTCCCTGCATACCCTATAACTGTATAGCAGAACCGCTCCTTTCTAGGAGCACGTTGCTACTGTGGCCCAGCTCTATGTATCTTTAAATTGGTATTGGGGGTTTTCCCAAATTTTGGAAGCCCTTGCAGTCACTGCATGGGCATTACCACTATAGGAGACCCACTTTTTATAATGGGAACATTTGTTTTACTTAGGCCCTCCTCTATGTCTCTTCAGAGAGGTATTGGGGTGCATCCAAATATTTGGCAGCCCTTGCAGTCACTGCATATGCAATAACAGTATAGGATACTCACTCTTTAATAATGGGAACAACAAAGCATAGCCGGCTGATGGCTCTCTAACAATAGTGAGGGCAGACTGCTGACCATTTAAGAATAGTAAGGGCCGCCTGATGGCCCTATAAAATAGGCTTTGGGACTTTTAGAGTCCTTCATAAATGAAACACGATGTGTCTGATCATGTTTCACACACCACATGGCCAGATAAGGTAGTAAAATGTCAAAATGACATTTACCAGTGAATGTATTTTTCACCGTTGACAGCAATGCAAAAGTGCAAAACTGCATCAAAAACGCTATGTGTGAACATAGCCCAAGGTATGGAGGAGCATTTTTGGTTTTGTATATTTATTTTGCCTTATATACAAGTCATTACCCTGGAAAGGATGTTCCTTAACATTTTTCCCAGGAAAATCCATTTTGGTTTAATTTTTGTATGTTTTATTGTGAGTCCGTAAAAGTGGCGTAATACTCTGACAACATTGTTGACAGCAGTGACATAGAAGTCAGAGATGCTTCCAGGGGTCTTCCCCATGCTGTTCCCATGTTATTTCAGCACTGTTCCCATCGATTTGGGCAAGTTTTAGGCCCCTTCCAGATATCTGGGGGGGGGCTGCCGGAAAAATGCTGGAGTTTCCCATAGACTTACATTGGGCTCGTTGCTCAGACCGAGCACTCGAGCATTCAAATTTACTCGACCCGAGCAATGAGTACCCAAGTATTTTAGTGCTCGCTCATCATTAGTCGTGTTCTAAAATGCATCTCGGGAATGAAGAGGACTGTTGGCATCACATTATATCTTTGGAGAGACATTTAATGTCACGGGATATCTCTGGAGTTACAAGTGTGGCATAAATTATTGTTTGGTAGGACTAGAGCTCTCAAGGAGAACATTATTGGTGGCACTATAGAACTTAATACCTAGAAACTTTTTCCCGTCTTCTCTTTTTTATCTCTCCTTCTTTCCTCTACTCTCCAGTGGGATCATTCACCAAGTTTCTTCTTTTCTTTCATCTTGTTGATTTCTTTCTTTTGTCACAACTGTAAGAGGTCTCAGGCTCAAAAAGGCTGCCTTAAACAGACTTGGCAGAAGCCACTCCATTTGGCAGATTCCAGAGATACCCGTACCTTCACCCTTTAACCCCTGTACAGGGATTTGGTCTTGCAACGGGGTCCAGTGGATTGCTTCCAAGGAAGGACAGCAGACCGGAGGAACCAGAGGCAGGAAGGGTCACCAAGCAGGGTCAGAGCCAAGAGGTCACTTCTGGAACAGAATCGTAAGACATGAGGATGATCAAAATTCATGCTGAGTTCAGAAAACAGGAGGAATAAGGAAACCAACAGAAGTAAGAACTGGAGCACAAGTCAAGTAGCAAAACTAATTGACTGGCAGAGGAAGTCAGATAGCCAGGGGTTTAAAAAGCAGGTAGCCCCCCATCCAAGGCTCTCAGAAAGAAGTAATAAAAAACAGATAATTAACCCCATAGCTCTCTGATCTAAAAGTCCTAGGAATTAAACAGGATTGATGTTGTCAAGCATCACCTATCACAAAGTGGCCGAAGCAGGAACCGGCATCTTTGTCTTCAACTAATATATAGATATATGCTCTTCATCTCTTACTTCTGTTCTAATCATGAATCTGTTCCAATTCTTTGAGTACACTCACATGTACAATTCTACAGCAAATTGGAAGAAAGATGCAGGGAAATCTACAGAGGCAAATATGATCAAAATCATGTGGATTTGGATGTATATTTGCTGCCCCTGATCAACTAAAATGGAAAAAAATCTGTTGTTCACATCCCCTGATGCTCCTGTGGAGACAATATACTGGTTCCATGCTGGTCTCTGAATCACGAGCTCAGACGACCAATGCAGTGGTTACATCTGATGGGATGTTAGCGTGGGAGGCAGTGGGTATAGAGAGAGGCCGTGTCATGGGTGTGTCAGGGTTGACAGACATGGAAGAGAAAGGGAGAAAAAGCGCGCTATGTGAAGGACCTGATAGGTCGATGTGACGGAAACAGCCAAAAGGCCACTCACCTATTGGAGTTGTGCACCCCTGCACAACTCCGGTGTTAGTGTGAGGATGGAAGGAGCAGGCACGTCTCACCGCAAGGTATAGGTAGCTTGGCACACCACGTGCCGTGTGCTCGCTTGTGCTCACCGCTTCCAGGTTTCAAAATTGCAGGCCACGTGTCCGCCCACAGATCACGTGACTCAGGATCAGAAGTGCATCACCACAGGTCCTGAAAGTTAGGAGAGTGCAGCCCCCAACCGCAGGTCCTGAGTTGAGCAGCCAAAGGGGAATTTTATAGTGGGGGGATTTGAGAGGAAGATAGTTTACTATCGAAACGCGTTGTGGAAAGGGCTCATTAAATTTATTTTTTAGCCCTAAAAATTTTTTCACCTCTAGTGTTCATTCTTTTAGTGCCCTATAGACCGCTTTTTTATTTTATTCAATTTGGACCAGGGTTGACAGACAGTCATACGGTGTCCGGCTGTAGAAGGTCGCTGCATTTGGCCTTACAAACATCTCCCTGAACTTTTCTTTATTCCTCACTCTTTAGGACCCAGCGTTGATCCTCACCTTGCTTCGGGATTATACCTTTCTCTTTAGGACCCTGAGTTATCCTCACCTTTCTGCTGTTAATCATCACTTCCTTGCTGTGTCCTTAAATATACTCAGATCCTCAGAGAGTGATAGTGTGTTATACCTATTCAGGCCTGGGATTCTAGTAGTTGACTAGAATTACCTTAGAGTTTATTTGTGGACTGTTGCCGTACCTTCTCCGTTGTAATCTTGGAGCTAAGTGTATTCCCCTGTTTGTTTCCCCTGTGTGTACTTTAGTTATAGTGGGGCTGACTCAGTGCTCACCCCTCCCACTCCCTACCTAGGGCCTAGCCTTAAGGTCAGCTAGGGCCAGGTTTCCTGCTCGGCGATAGGTGCAGAACCTATTTAGGGTCTATTGGGGAGTCAGGGTTTGTCGTCAGTTCTTTTTAGGGGTCTCCACTCCCCCTTTCCCTACTTGTAGGGCTGCCTCCCCTCTTCCCGTCGTATACGCTGGGTTCTCCCCATACCTAGTGTGACAGGTAGGGGTCCAGATTATGCATCAAGGTTGGTGAATAATGTTTGATTTGTGACTTTTGCTGCAGATCTTGAAGTAATCAGCAACAGGAATTGAGATGCTGTGATCTTAAAAATCCTGCACCGCAGGTAAAGTTTTGCGCAGAAAATTCCCGCAACTTGTGTATAAGATTTTGTCACATTCCATCCACTTTGCTGTTATTGTATTCTGTAGATTTTCCATACAAAATCCAGACAATCCTTGGCAATTCCTGTATGTATAAATATACATTCATACCCCATATTTTCAGATTATTTTTCAGCTGTATTTTATGATTTTCCATAAATTGCTTTATTTCTCTCTTATGCTCGTGTTTATCTTCGCTCTCTTCTGTTCTTTTCCTCATATCTCAATTTCTCCAATCTTCTTAATTTATTGCTCCTCTCTCCTTTGCTAACATTCATCTATTTTTCTTCTCTATTGTATAATTTTCTGTATTTTAGCCTCTTCATTCTCTATTTTTCTTTTTCTTCTCGTCACATGTGAGGTGTGCTCAATCTACCATGAATGACCTTACTGCTGATATAAAAAAAAATACCAAGCTTTTCACGACACACAAGCCAAGTGGATATGACAGTGAAGTTCTGGTTACTCAACAGACAAGTCATTATCCAGGTGAATTATTCTGCTAAATGGGCTACGGATTCATTATATGAAGCTGCATATATTAAACCAAATGAATAAAGAGCAGGATGTGTTCAATTTATTTATGACACCTCTAAATTAGACGTATCTTTACATATGAAACAATTCCCAAATAAAACAATTGTAATATGTCAACATATTTCTCAATAGTGCAGTCTTCCCTCAGTGGTGCAGCCTCAGACTTCAGCCATTAACTAAAGATTTCAATTTAATTTTGTATATTACGCCACATAAGTCTATTTTCAATCATTTTTGTCCCTTTTTTTGTTGTTTTGTAATGGTGTGACAGAGACTGTCATGTTCCTGCCCCTGAAGACAATAATTGCGCAAAGTAAGTAGTGTCATGCGTTTTTCTACATGTATTGTGATATGTGAAGTGTGAACTATGTCATACGATTTTAGTGATGTAATGTGTAGCAATGTATAGTGTTTTAGGTAATGGTGCTGTTGTGTAGGTACTGTAAAGGTAATGCCTAGTGTGAGGAATATACACTCCAGCATGAGTATAGGGTAAGCACAGTATAGGATATAGTTTAGTGCTTAGGTTAGAGATAGTGACTGTAGGTACATTAGGGCAAGATACTGTTAAATGTTTGAGACTAGCCCAGATTGGGACAGGGGTAGGGCAAATAAAAAGGGAACCACTTCCTGGTTTAGTTAGTTAGTGAAAGAGTTCTTTGGTGTCAGTGATAAGGTCAAGTTCAAGGAGCAATGGGCCTACAGTGAGAGAAATACATTTGGTGTTGGGTGGTATAAGACCTTACAAGAATTCCTGCGGATATTCCTGCAACGTCTGGAGCCTACGGCTCAATACAGGTGCTATGCAGAGTACCTTAACCCCTTCCATACAGAGGAAGATGGATGTGGAACCGCGCGTATGAAAGGTAGTGCATCTCATTAATACTGCATGGCCGGTCGGAAAATCCCTGGGGCTGGAGGAACCAGTAAGCGTAGGGTTAGGCCAAGCAGAAATGAAAGTGAAACAGAAAATGTACTTGTGTCACCCTGGCCTGGATGCCACAAAATGTAATAAAGCTGTGTCTGAGAGCAAGGGGGAGAATCTCTAGTCAGGGGAACATTAGCATGCAATGCCTCCTGTCTCAGGCCAGTATGGGGAGCAGGCTGCCCCTATAAAAGCTGGTACTGGGGGCAGGGTTAGGGAGAACTTGATGGCCTGTCTCAGCACTGAGACTTGTCCCAGAGCAGAGCAGGGACAGACAGTTGCACTGCACCTAAGAGGAAGTGTGGCAGGAGGAGAGCCACAAGCCAGAGACAAGAGGCGAAGAGAGCCTGTCTTGGCAGATAAAAGACTTACTTTACCAGACTTTGGTGCCTGAGGCTGGGAGGATTCCACATCCCCCAGCAGAGAACCAGTCCGCAAGGGACTGTATATTCCTTGGCCTAAGAAGCCTGGAGGCCCTGCCACAACAGAAGGGACCAGCAAAGCCGTACAAGGCTGGGAGCAGAAAGGAACCCACGTCGCAGGCCATACAGGCGAGAATACACGGAAAGCTCGGAAACGTGGGCTGTTACCCTATAACGAGGAGATAGCCAGAAGGAGCGCAGAAAGCACGGTAGGCCTACACCCTCACCCTGACCAGGGCCAATTTCCCCGTTGCTCTCAGACATCCAGGTCCCCTCCTAGCTGGGACTGTTTATGGGTCAGTTTACCTGTTTCAGTAAAGACCCTGGACTGCAACCTATTGTCTGTGTGCTCCTTCGCGCCTCCAGCACTACCGGTACTGGGACTCTCACCACCATCACTCCCACCATCCACTACACTGCCCTGGGGCCGCACTCTTCCCGTGGGGAGTCACACCATCCCAGCTGCACACCTCATCAGCCCCAGCGGTCTGCCTTGCAGCGGCGGTACCTAATGACCGCAAATCCACGGGTGGCGTAGTCGGACACTATCAATAGCATATAACGGACTACCACTGGCCTGACCACCCTGAGCCACGGAACCGGGTTGCCACTACTTCTCCCACCGTTTCCCTAATTGCCTGGATCCGAGTGCCCCACGGCCCAGGGGGCAAGTCAGCTTTGGCGTAGTCGGCAGGATCTCGTGCCCGCAACCACCGGGTACTGCGTGCCTGAAAAAGACTTTTGTAACTTACCTGTGGCGAAGTTTCCCGCCGTCCGGAGTCGTTTCCCGCCATCAGACGCCATCTTGGACCGTTTCCCGCCGTCTTCTGCCGTCTTCCCGCCATCCGCAGCTGTTTCCCGCCATCGGACGCCATCTTCAGGACGCCGCGCGGGAAGAAGAGGGGCGTGGACGTCAAAACCGCGTGAGATCCGAAACTCCGCCCTACGCACCGACGCTGCGCAAGGTCCTGGAAGGGAGAGAGAGCAACGCTGACGGCGCCCTCCTCTATGGATCCCGTGGGGGCTGATGCACAGGCCCTGAACCAAGCCCCGTCGAAAGACCTGCACCACCAAGTCCAGGAGCTGACCAGGAGCGTCGCGGCGTTGACCAGGACCGTCCAGGCGTTGCAAGTGGATCCGTCAAGACCGATCGAGCTGGCTTCAAGTCCGGAGGATGTCCCATGGCGTCGACAGAGGAGGATCCCGTCGTTCCGAGGGAGGCCCACAGACCGCTACGCAGGGGATGGACAGCCCATTTGCCGTCGATGCAACCAGCCCGGACACATTTCCAGGTACTGTAATTTAAAAGGGGCCAACCTGGGGCAGAGGGCCAACCCCCAGGCATAAGATCACCAGGCCCTTGCAATTGGCGTAATAAGTAATTTGGGGGGTGCCCGGTTTTACCCGTGGTGCTGGACGGTATCCCCATGAGCGCCTTGCTGGATACTGGGTCACAAGTAACCACTATCCCTTATGTACTTTTTAAGCAGTATTGGACTGATGCTGATATCACGCGGTATCCAGAGAGTAACTTGAGCATCATCGCCAGTAATGGCTTACCCGTGCCGCAGATGGGGTTCAAGGAGATGACCATTAAAATTGGTAAAGTTGAACTGCCGGCACAGGGAGTGATTATTGTGGACATTGATCGTCGTGAAAGTCACCCTAAAATAACTGTGGGTACTAACGTAATTGAAAATTGTCTTTCAGAGGTAATTGTAATCTTACAACAGGTGGCGGTGAATGCTAGTTCCAGCCAACAGAGAGCCCTCAACAAGGAGATAAAAGCCCTGATGAGACGGCAGCAGGTAGAACTGTCTGGTGGTGAGATCGGTAGCGTAAGACTGAGTGACCCATTCCCCATTTCCATGCCTCCCAAAAGTGAAATGATGATCTGGTGTCGGACTGCAATCGGGTTGAGAGGTAGAGACTACCAAGCCATGGTAGAACCCGTGTACTCAGACAGCAGGCCCACCATTTTGACAGCCCGGGGGGTGGTTGATGTCCGTCATGGCAGGGTGCCTGTCCGCATCCTCAACATTGGGGAGAGGGAAGTACACTTACCCAGGTACACTACACTCGCCAAACTGTTTGTCGTTGAACACAAAGCTATCAGGGCCGTGGAACCCTTGCCTCCATCTCCACAGGCGGAGGGTAATGGCTCCCAGAAACAAAAGGAGGACTGGTGCCAGAAACTCCATGTGGGTGCTGACTCCACTCCCCTGCACCAAAAACAAGGAGTCTACCGGGTGGTACAGGAGTACGAGAGAGTCTTTAGTAAGCACCCGCTAGACTTCGGCCGAGTAAAGGGGATAGAACACCACATCCCCACAGGGAGCCACCCACCGATAAAAGAAAGACACAGACCTGTACCCCCTGCACACTACCAGAACGCAAAGGGCATGCTAAGAGAGATGAAAGAAGCTGGGGTCATTAGAGACAGCTGTAGCCCCTGGGCAGCCCCCTTGGTTCTGGTCAAAAAGAAAGACGGCACCATGAGAATGTGCGTCGATTATAGACAAATCAACCGTATCACCCACAAAGACGCATATCCGCTGCCTAGAATAGAGGAGTCTTTAGCCGCACTAAAATCTGCTAACTTCTTTTCTACTTTGGACCTTACTAGCGGGTACTGGCAGGTTCCTGTGGCAGAGGCTGACAAGGAGAAGACCGCCTTCACCACCCCAATGGGACTGAGCGAATTCAACTGTATGCCTTTCGGGCTCTGCAACGCACCAGGGACCTTCCAGCGGCTGATGGAATGCTGTCTAGGGCACCGAAACTTCGAGACGGTCCTCCTTTACCTGGACGACGTGATCGTCTATTCAAAGACCTACGAGGACCATCTAAAGCACCTGGCCGAGGTGTTTGAAGCCCTGGCAGGCTATGGCCTGAAGGTGAAACCATCGAAGTGTCACCTGCTGAAACCAAAGGTCCAGTACCTAGGGCACGTGGTAAGCGCGGAAGGAGTGGCCCCCGACCCTGACAAGGTTACGGCAATCAAGAGCTGGCCAAGCCCCTCGAACATCAAAGAGGTGAGACAGTTTCTCGGGTTGGTAGGCTACTACCGAAGGTTCATCCCCGGGTTCACTAAGATGGCAGCTCCTATGCAGGACCTCCTGATTGGACAGTCTAAGTCCAGAAGTCAAAAGCCACCCTTCAAGTGGGATAAACCGGAAGAGGAGTCCTTCCGCCAGCTAAAGATGGCCCTCACAGGAGATGAGATCCTGGCCTACCCTGACTATGGCCAGCCTTTTATTATCCACACCGACGCCAGTAATGTGGGACTGGGAGCCAGCCGGAAGCTGAGGCCCACCGAGAGGAACCCGGAGAATTACAGCTCCTTCAAGCTAGAATTCTTGGCAGTGGTGTGGGCCGTGACAGAACGCTTCAAGCATTACCTGGCCTCCGCAAAGTTCACCGTGTACACGGACAACAACCCGTTGACATACCTGGACAATGCAAGACTGGGTGCCCTGGAACAGCGGTGGATGGCCCGTCTCTCCAACTATGACTTCGTGATCAAGTACCGGGCAGGCAAAACCAATGCCAACGCGGACGCCCTATCAAGAATGCCTCACTTACCTGAAGGTGACGAAGACCCAGAAGAGCTGGAGGAGGTAGAACTCCCCGCCTCTCGCCCGTATGAAGCCGCTCAACACTCTCACCGCGTGAAGGAGGAGGATCTAACAACTGTGATGATCAATCCCCTACCTCACCACAGCTGGGCCGAGACCCAAGATAGTGACCCTGCAGTCCGCCTGGTGAAAGATCTGCTGACCCGGGAAGACGCCCGCTTAGATCCAGATGCCCCAGAGGAAGCCAAGCAGCTATGGAAGGAGAAGAGCAAGCTGTTCCTCTATGAAGGCAAGTTGTGCAGAAGGATTGTCAACCACCGGAAGCACGAGCTGACCTGGCAAGTTGTGGTCCCAAGGCGGGATGCAGCTATGGTCCTGGGGGCTTACCATGACAGAGCGGGGCACTTCGGTTGGAAGAAACTGGAGTTCCTGCTAAGAGGAAGGTTCTTTTGGGTCGGCATGAGAGGAGCTGTAGAAAAATGGTGCAGAGACTGTGGCCCTTGTCACCTGAGGAGGAAGGACCGCACCATCCAGAAGACACCCTTGAGGCCCATCGTCACCACGCAGCCTCTTGAGCTGGTAGCTCTGGACCACGTCAAATTGGCTCCAAGCCGGTCTGGATACATCTATGCCCTGACAATCGTGGACCACTATTCCCGTTTTCTAGTGGTGGTCCCGGTAAAGGACTTGACAGCCCAAACAGCGGCCAGAGCCTTCCAGCAATACTTCTGTCGTCCACACGGGTATCCGGAACAGGTCCTGACAGACCAGGATCCAGCATTCGAGGCTGAAATCTTCCAGGAGTTCTGCAACCTCTATGGCTGTAAGAAGATTTGTACAACGCCTTACCACCCCCAAACCAACGGGATGCGTGAGAAGATGAACAATATAGTCATTGATCTCCTGAAGACGTTGCCCCTGGAGGAACGCAGCCTGTGGCCAGAAAAACTGCCGGACCTGATCGACCTATACAACAATATCCCGGTGAATGCTACAAACTGCACCCCGTCTTACCTGATGCGAGCTAGACCAGGTAAGCTGCCAGTAGACCTGGAGATGGGAGTCCTAATACCTGAGGACACCTCCCCGGATGCGGACTGGGATACGGAAAGGCAACTGCAGTACAAGAAGGTACAGGAGAGTGTGGAGAAGAGCCTGGCCCAGGTGAGAGAGAGGCAAGAAAAACTTTTCAATCAACACGCCCCTGCTGGTCCCCTAGAACCTGGTGAACAAGTCCTAAAGTGAAAAAGAAGGCTACATAAGTTGGATGACCAGTGGGAAAGGGAACTCTACACCGTACTGCAGTCTGACCACGACAACCCAAAGGTGTGCGTAATCACCAAGGACGGAGGAGAAACCACTAGTGTCGTCTCCAGAGACCACCTCAAAAGATGCCCCGAGCAACTCCGTAGTGCAGAAGAGGATCAGAGTGACCTTGAACCCGCAGAGGACAAGGAAGAAGTGATCAGCACCGTTCTCGGAGAGTTCCCTCAGTCCTGGACTCGCATAAATGATGCCATAGTGGTACCCGTCCTGCATTTCCTGCAACCGGCCCAGCAACAGCCAACACCAGAGCCGGAAGGTGAAGAGGAGCAAGCGGTTCCAGAGGCAGAAGAGCCTGAACCAGCAGCCCAGGAGAATCAACCCTCTGCTGACAGTGAGCCTGCCATGCCTGCGGTAAGCCAAAGGACCCGCAGACAGCTGCCTGCCCTACCTGTACACCCAGCAGGTAGCTGTACCCCTAACGCCAGTGGGGAAAGCCAGGTTGGTCCACCACCAGACAGTGGGCTACGTAGGTCAACCAGGAGCACAAAGGGGCAGATACCCGCTCGCTGGAGAATATAGAGCGCGCAAAAATTGTAAATAACCCTGTTGCCAAATGTTAAATTGTTTGCCAAGTTACATGCTTGTTTGGTAATTCTGTGTTTCAGTTTATTGCAGCTACCGTAAGGACTCATAGGTTATGGACTTTTTATAACCGGGACCTTGTATGGACTGCGTTCGGAGCCTGACCAAGGAATGAACTAAGACTGTAAAGGACTTGGGGTAGGACAGACCCCCACCTGGTTAAGGCTCCCCGTTGTATTGGTGATATGGACACCCGGTCACAGGCCACACTGTGACCTTAAGAACTCAATCTGTGCGTCGTTTGTCTATTAATGTTTTATAGTCATGTATATTATCCTTGTTTATTGTTTAGTCCCGGAGTACTAAATTTCACTAGGGGGGAATGTGTCACCCTGGCCTGGATGCCACAAAATGTAATAAAGCTGTGTCTGAGAGCGAGGGGGGAGGTTCTCTAGTCAGGGGAACATTAGCATGCAATGCCTCCTGTCTCAGGCCAGTAGGGGGAGCAGGCTGCCCCTATAAAAGCTGGTGCTGGGGGCAGGGTTAGGGAGAACTTGATGGCCTGTCTCAGCACTGAGACTTGTCCCAGAGCAGAGCAGGGACAGACAGTTGCACTGCACCTAAGAGGAAGTGTGGCAGGAGGAGAGCCACAAGCCAGAGACAAGAGGCGAAGCAAGCCTGTCTTGGCAGATAAGAGACTGACTTTACCAGACTTTGGTGTCTGAGGCTGGGAGGATTCCACATCCCCCAGCAGAGAACCAGTCCGCAAGGGACTGTATATTCCTTGGCCTAAGAAGCCTGGAGGCCCTGCCACAACAGAAGGGACCAGCAAAGCCGTACAAGGCTGGGAGCAGAAAGGAACCCACGTCGCACGCCATACAGGCGAGAATACACGGAGAGCTTGGAAACGTGGGCTGTTACCCTATAGCGAGGAGATAGCCAGAAGGAGTGCAGAAAGCACGGTAGGCCTACACCCTCACCCTGACCAGGGCCAATTTCCCCATTGCTCTCAGACATCCAGGTCCCCTCCTAGCTGGGACTGTTTATGGGTCAGTTTACCTGTTTCAGTAAAGACCCTGGACTGCAACCTATTGTCTGTGTGCTCCTTCGCGCCTCCAGCACTACCGGTACTGGGACTCTCACCACCATCACTCCCACCATCCACTACACTGCCCTGGGGCCGCACTCTTCCCGTGGGGAGTCACACCATCCCAGCTGCACACCTCATCAGCCCCAGCGGTCTGCCTTGCAGCGGCGGTACCTAATGACCACAAATCCACGGGTGGCGTAGTCGGACATTATCAATAGCACATAACGGACTACCACTGGCCTGACCACCCTGAGCCACGGAACCGGGTTGCCACTACTACTCCCACCGTTTCCCTAATTGCCCGGATCCGAGTGCCCCACGGCCCAGGGGGCGAGTCATACTGTGTTAATGAAACAGGATCCGAAGGGTACTGTGCCCGATACTGCATGTTAAAGACTGATGCACTTAGACTGATTAGTAAACTGGAATTTGTTAAAATGAACCAGGTGTCACCTGATGTGTGAGCGGCTGTTACTGGAACTGAAAACATGGAGACAGCGAAGGCCTCTGGCCTGCAAGTGAGAGTAACGCCTCATACACAGTACAACACATATGGACAGGGACACAATATTTTTGTAATGTGTCTAGGCGTTATGGAGCAGCAGATCGACCACGGCTGCCTCCCTCTGGCACTTACAGCTTTGTGTACAAACTTTTTAACTTTCCCAGAATATGTGGTAGGATCCTTGAAATGGGGAGACCCCCATAACTCTGATAAGAGTTGCTAGTCTCCCAGGTGCCGCGCAAACCTTTTTCAAAGTTGTTTTTTTTGGCATGATGCTCAACCTGGGAGTCCAAATGGACATTTAACAACAGGCTATGGATGTAACGTGCTCTGTCAAATAAGGCAA
This sequence comes from Phyllobates terribilis, assembly GCF_046119375.1. Taxonomy (NCBI): domain Eukaryota; kingdom Metazoa; phylum Chordata; class Amphibia; order Anura; family Dendrobatidae; genus Phyllobates; species Phyllobates terribilis. Next base: position 143,774,260 of record NW_027362772.1, read on the forward strand.
ATTTATGCTAAAAGGAAATTGGTCGTGTGCTTCATATGAGTCAATGAAGAAGTTCCTGAACAATTGTTAATAAAAGTTAGCAAGTATGTTTATGTGGAACATATTTGCAATGTGTGATGACACAGCTTCTAATCTTAATTATCCAGACGTCTAAATTCATTAGGCCAGGAGAAATACACTATTATCTTTGTGTTGACTTTTGAATTTATGGGTTTTTCTTTGGTGGGTCAAGAAGGACAGCCTAGTATTTGTATAAACCTGAATGTTGACATTTGAATTGATATTTACTGCAACTTATTGTATGGAGGACAGCAATTCGGGGTTGGGGAACAATGACATTTGTTAATATGCTAATTACATATTGTACTAGGCCAGCTAGTTTGTTAATTTACAGGGCAGGGGGATACAAAATGGGCAAGTATGTTTATATGGAACGTATTTCCAATGTATCTAGGGTAACATTAGACGTGGTATACATATCGTGCTATGAAAAGTGTTTTGTATCCATCAGGCACTCAAAAAATGACCATGTCTCCAAAATACAGCCAATATGGCACTACAACAGTGTTGGCACACAATAGTGGATACAGAGCGAAGAGGGCCTCTGTGCAAGAACAGTATGTAGGCCCCTCTTTGTGTCTGTGACAAAAGCTGCTTACTACTTTAGAAATGGGAGTGAGCCCCCTTATCTCTTACACCCCTGAGGCAGCACCAATGGTATGGCTACCCCGAGTCCCCCATACCAGTAGAGTTCCCACATGAATACTGCCTATTAGCAAGACAGTGATAAAGAAAATAATCAATTTAGCTATTAAACATTATACATTGCCAATATCACTTAGCTTACTTTAATGATTATGCTCTTATTAGTTCATATTTATATTGAATTGCAGTTTCCTCTGTTCAACTGTGAAAATGTCGAGGAGTATGTTGATCTATGTAGAATAAACTAAGCCTTAAAAACTGAAAATTTCTTATACAAAGTTTACTTTTTGAAATGTGCAAAACTATTTTGGTTTGTTGGTGCGCAGAAGCCCCATTGACTATATGTCAGAAGTTTAACTCAAATACTTTACCGTTTGGGGGACAAGCCAGATCTCTATCACTATGGGTCCTCTGTGCACATATATTTCTTTTTCTCTCATATTTCTTTTTCCTGTTTTAATACATTTCTTTTTATTCAACCCACCTGTGAAAACCAGATCTTTTCTAGGAATGCAAATTTCCATGTCAACAGCTAGATAGATGTTCTTTCTTAAAGCAAATTAGTCACTAGATTTCACATTGTAAACTGCATATACTATTAAATAGATGTTTTAGACCCGGCGAGGTGTGTGTACTTACTTCTATAAATTCATGTCAATGACTGTATAATCCTTCTTTCATGTTTTTCTTTGTAATAATAAAGGGAATCTGTCTATATAATATGAGAGCAGAATTATGTAGGGGCAGATACCCTGATTCCAGCAATGTGTCACTTAATAGCCTATGTTTTGCTGTTTCAATATAATCAGTGTTTTATCAGCAGGAAGTTATCACTAGAGGACTATGTGTCTCATGCCTCCTAGTCCAGTCACGCCCCAGCACTGATTAGCAGTTTCTGACACTATACAGTGTACACAGATATCTGCCAATCAGTGATGTGGGCGGGGTTATATACAGCTCAGCATTCCGAGCTCTGCTAAATCTGCAGCAGACAAAACTGTCATTGTGTGACAAAGACAGCAAGCAGCCCAGTAAACTTAGTGATACATCATTGGAATCAGGATCTCTGTCCCTACAGATTATATAAGAAACTAAAAATTGTTAATCAGGAAGGTAATGGGTATTAGTGTCGACACAAGGCACCAATGCAATTATGATAACCAAAAAAGAAAAAAGGGTGCCAGGACAAGGTAAAATAGAACAAAATATCAAAAACTGGAAAAACCTTTTTACAAATATAAATATTAAAAACCAATAATTCCAGCGATACAAACAAAGGTTAAATTTGGTGGATGAGCCACAGTGGGAATCCCGAGGTAATTGGTATAGAGCACAAGATGCTGTATATAGAATACAAATTAGTATTCATGAATTGTCAATCAATAATATATAGTCACAAATAGTAACAAAAAGGGTCTGTACAAAGAGTACTAATAGATAGTCAACCCACAATGAAAGTCCAAAATAATGAAATTAATAGCCAATAACAGAGGGGTTCATCCACCAAACAACCGACGCACGTTTCACTGTTGCTTCATCAGGGATCCTATATAATCTTACATATTATATAGCAAAACCTGCAAACATATTTCATTTAACATGAGCATTTTATGAGTCTGGCTCTATCTGGAATTATACAACCATTCTGATAAAGTAAATTCACCAGCCTCATTGGGTCTAAGAGAGCTATTTAATATGTATGCAATTTGTATTGTGAAATCTGGTGTCAGATCTGCTTTAATAGTGTCAGTTAGAAAAGACCAGCCATTGCATATATTTAGCCCAAGGTGATAACTTGGTAAAGCAAAGCTCTAAGGCCACATCCAAACTAGTGATAGGGTTTGTTGTCACACAGCCTTTTATATATATTTATTTCTGAATGAAAAATACAAGCTATGTCCCGAAAATCGCAGTGGAAATTCTACATATTTTTAGTGCATTTTTGATGCATGTTTTATGCTAAGTCCTTCTGATCTCAAGGAGGAAAAACGACAGTGAAATCACTGAAATAATTGATGTGCCATGTTTGTTCAAAAACATAAAAAAATGCAAGAACTTTAGAAATCTCATTCATTTTGGTGTTACTGTTAAACGCTGTGTTTTTGCTACACAAAAAAATGTGCGGAGGAAAAAACGCATTAAGAACGCAACATGTGAACAAGCCCAGAGAGTCGAGTGCTGCACAACTAACGCAGATAAATCCAGCAAACACTGACAGCTGTAAGGGCTTGTTCTCCTGATTTAATGAAATACAATCATATGACATTTTTTTTAAAATCCATCAGGAAGGCACTGGACGTAAGATCCACATCGGCAGATATTTGCTTTTTGGAGCCAATAAGGAAAGATGCCAAAGAATTGCAAGGTACAAGGTCATGTACTTGCTTTAAAAGCAGTCATCACTCTTGCATATGATCATCAATACATTCAATTCAGTCAGATAACAGATTCACTTTATTCAACCAGGGGAAAAAAGTAAGAAAAATTGTCCCTGAATCCAGAATGTAAGATAGTACTCGGTGCACACACTGGATGGAGGCTCCAGAGCAGAAAATGAAGTCCTTTGATAAGGATAATATACTGTAGGGCATATCAGATAAACAATGTCTTGACAGCAGTGTGTAATTTAAATCATTTAAGATTTCTTGTTTGTCATTATGTGCTATAAAAGGAGCAGATACACCGACCAACATTATTAATGATGAAAGAAAAAACTTTTCTTGAAGTTTAGTCTCTGTTGATCAGATGACATCGCAAGTTACTAGCAAATCATACCAGTTTTATCCTATGAGAAATATACAGACTGTAGTAATTCCAGATTATTCTCTGTCAGCAGGTTTTTGCTACCTAATTTGAGAGCAGCATAATGTAGAGAGAGGGACCCTGATTCCAGTGATGTGTCACTTACCTGGCTGCTTCTTGTAGTTTTGATTAAAACACAGTTCTATCTCCATGAGATTATCAATAGAGGACTAGTAAACCTCCTGCTAGGTAGTTATTCTTTCAGAAGCTCTATTTAACGCCACCCTCACCACTGATTGGCAGATTTATGCCTATGCACAATGTACACAAAAATCTGTCAATCAGTTGTGTGGGCAGGGTTATACACAGATAAGCATTTAATGGGGGAAAATTAAGACCTTTATGAGTTTAATTAATTCTCATTTTTTAAAGGGAACAAGTTTTTGCTACCTCATCTGAGAGCATAATGATGTAGGGGCACTGACCCTGATTTCAGGAATGTATCACTTACTGGGCAGCTTGATGCAGTCTTGATAAAATCCCTGTTTTATCTGATGCAGATCTACCAGTGCTCTGAATGATATGCTGTGTATAACCCCACCCACACCACTGATTGGCAGCTTTCTGTGTACACTGTGCATAGGCAGTGTTACGTTTGTGTAGCAACTCACTCAGGAAAGTTGGTAACACACTAGTCTGTACAGTAACCGGCATGATTAGTTCCAGTTTTTAGAGATCCTGACCCTGCAGTCCCTAGTGGTTTCTGTGTGAGCTGAGATAGTCCTAACCACAGACTAGACAATGGCAACTCAAACCTGTGCTGCCTGAAAGGCCATCAAGTGCTTCATGTTCCTCGTAAAGAACCAGAGGGCAGAGCAGAGTGCAAATTACCTTCAGAAGGGAAAGTGTGCTGAGTTAGAAAGAGATCCCAGAGTGAGTAAAACAAACCATGAAATACAAAATAAAGGATTAAATATGTACTGTTAGAAAATATGCCGCCTACGTCCTAAAAAGAAAAAGAGGATAGGTGCAGGGTAAAGAACATAAACAACAGTGAGATAAACCCTAGCTGGTCTTTCACTAACAGGCTTAAACTACAGCCGTATGGCTGGATATCCAAATGAGACTATCACCAGCAGGAAATACCGGCAGGGGGAAAGTATATAAACCCTCACCCGCAAGGTGAAAGGGCAGACAAATGAGTAAATGAAAACACCTGTTACCCTAAAAAGACTGAAGCAAAGATAACAGAAACTACACACGTGGATAAAATGTGTATCTGCTGTGGCTCGGCGGACAGAGAAGCCGACCACAAAGCACAGGCTCAAGGGTTCAAACTCAGATGCATGACAGGCAGAAAGCCATTCATGTTCTGACTTGAATTGCAGGAATTATTGTCTAGCAAAAATTATGACAATATTGTTAATACAACTATCATACCTTATATACCTTCAACTCCTTCTAGTATGGAAGTTCATAAGGTTACAAATATTATTTGAAAATATCTTCCCATTCTACATGAGAATAAGCAACTGGCCCACATATTAAATAATGGGGTTCATTTTGTAGCATGCAGGTCGCACACAATAGGCAACATTGCCTCCCTTAGCAAATACTGATACTAGCAGGGATTCAAATAAGAATTGACTCAATCTATACAGTTGTTTCAAACGTGTACAAAATAAAGGCTTATTATGTACCCATCTGTTGGTGGCCAAGGAATTTTCCTTTACTGCGTGTTTTAATATTTATCCTATCCTCTCATTCATTAATTGTAATAACACTTATGTGGCTTATATTATAGAATGTAGCAAATGTGACCTTCAATATGTCGGCTGTACGTATCACCAACTTAAGATCCGCATAGCGGGACATGTCGCAGGTTCCTTACCCTAAACATTGTTTAGGCTCACCAGGTGAGGGGAATCCTCTAAGCCCCAGGTTCGGGAGGGCACATGAGCCCCTGGCGTTTGTGCAGCCGGAAAGCACGATGGAAAACAAGAACTTGGCACATGTAGGCAGGGTCGGTCTGGGCTGGCGGGATACCGGGAATTTTCCCGGTGGGCCCCGCCCCCTGCTGCAGAGGAGAGGGGGGAGAAGAGAGCAAAAAAAAAAATCCTGTGGTTTTAAGGGGCACGGGCCCTTTAAAAGCGCAGGCACAGTGTATACAGGGACGAGCGCACGCGGCGTTCATTACCTGAACCACCGCGGCGCACGTCCCAATGAAGCAGCTGAAGCTGCGTGTCTCCCTTCGCCAGCCGGCGTATGACGTCATCGTCATGCACCTGCTGTGAAGGAGGCGCGCAACTCAGGAGAAGGAGGACACCGCACGGGAGCGCAGGAAGGTAAGAGGTGTGTGTGTGTGTGTGTGTGTAATGGTCTGGGCCCCTGGCTGGACACAAAAGGGGGGGCCCAGCTGAACACACAAGGGGAAGCCCAGCTGGACACACAAGGGGGGGCCCAGCTGGACAGCCACACAAGGGGGTAGCCTGGCTGGACACATAAGGGGGTAGCCTGGCTGGACACACAAGGGGTTAGCCAACAGGATACAAAAGGGGGGGTCCTGGCTGGACACACAGGGGGGGAACCCTGGCTGGACACACAAGGGGGAACCCTGGCTGGACACACAAGGGGGGCCCAGCTGGACACACAAGGGGGTAGCCTGGATGGACACACAAGGGGGAGCCAACTGGACACAAAAGGGGGGTCTTGTCTGGACACACAACGGGGAACCCTGGCTGGACACACAAGGGGGGCCCAGCTGGACACACGAGGGGGAACCCCGGCTGGACACACGAGGGGGAACCCTGGCTGGACACATGAGGGGGGTCAAGCTGGACACACGAGGGGGGGCCAAGCTGGACACACGATGGGGGACCAAGCTGGACACATGAGGGGGGAGCCCTGGCTGGATACACAAGGGGGAACCCTGGCTGAACACACAAGGGGGGGCCTGGCTGGACACACAAGGGGGGGGCCCGGCTGGACACACAAGGGAGGGCCCGGCTGGACACACAAGGGGGGCCTTGGCTGGACACACAAGGGGGAGCCCTGGCTGGACACACAAGGGGGGGCCCTGGCTGGACACACAAGTGGGGGACCCTGGCTGGACCCAGGCAAAGGGGGGTGGGCAGGATGGGTATATAGGGGGCAGGCTGGACACATGGAGGCCAGGATGGATATATGGGGGGGCAGGCTGGACACATGGAGGCCAGGATGGATATATGGGGGGGCAGGCTGGACACATGGAGGCCAGGATGGATATATGGGGGGGCAGGCTGGACACATGGAAGTCAGGATGGATATATGGGGGGCAGGCTGGACATATGGAGGACAGGATGGATATATGGGGGGGCAGGCTGGACTCATGGAGGCCAGGATGGATATATGGGAGGGGGCAGGCTGGACACATGGAGGCCAGGATGGATCTATGGGGGGGGCAGGCTGAACACATGGAGGCCAGGATGGATATATGGGGGGGCAGGCTGAACACATGGAGGCCAGGATGGATATATGGGGGGCAGGCTGGACACATGGGGGGCTAGGATGGATATGTGGAGGGGCAGGCTCGATACACGTGGGCTAACATAAATATATGGAGGGGCACGCTGGATATATGGGCGGTGTCAGGATGGATATATGCAGGGGGTAAGGGCAGGATGGATATATGAGGAGGCAGGCTGGACACATGGACGCCAGGATGGATATGTAGGGGGAGCAGGCTGTACACATGGAGGCCAGGATGGATATATGGGGGGGCAGACTGGACACATGGAGGCCAGGATGGATATGTAGGGGGAGCAGGCTGGACACATGGAGGCCTGGATGGATATATGGGTGGGGCAGGCTGGACACATGGAGTCCAGGATGGATATATGGGGGGGTGTCAGGATGGATATATGCAGGGGGGAAGGGCAGGATGGATATATGGGGGGGAGGCTGGACACATGGAGTCCAGGATGGATATATGGGGGGGGCAGGCTGGAAACATGGAGGCAAGGATGGATATGTGGGGGGGGTAGGCTGGCCACATGGGGGGCTAGGATGGGTATATGGGAGGGGGCAGGCTCGATACACATGTGCTAGGATAACTATATGGAGGGGTCACACTGGACAAATGGGGGCCAGAAGGGATATATGCAGGGGGGTGTCAGGATGGATACATGGAGTCCAGGATGGATATATGGGTGGGCAGGCTGGAAACATGGAGGCAAGGATGGATATGTGGGGGGGGCAGGCTGGCCACATGGGGGGCTAGGATAGATATATGGGGGGGAGGGCAGGCTCGATACATGTGGGCTAGGATAAATATATGGAGAGGCCACCCTGGACATATGGGGCCAGAAGGGACATATGGGGGTGCCTGGCTGGACAAGGGACTTAATTACTGTTTGGGGGCCAGATTGAGGAACATACTTTATTAGTTTATGGTGGCCAGTGGGGAACATTATTACTTTAGATTCCAATTATTATTATTACATTATTACTTCTGTAATATAATTTACTTTTTAGGAAACTGTTTTCCATGGGATGGGACAAAAGAGGAGTCCTGTTACTGTGCAGGATGGCACTATGTTGCTTTTTTTCTTCAACTGGTGTAGTGTAGAAGTCTGGGGGGGGGGAGTGGGAATATTCTCTAGAAGAGATCAGTTATTGGTAACCGTGTGTTATTTTCTGCAGAGACGATTCCTGGCTGGAAGAAGTGATAGCAGTCTGTGCCAGGTGAAGAAGAAAAGCGAAGATGAAAGACTTCACCTAGAGACGTCACTGGTGAGTCAGTGTATTACATGTACACTTACACTACACACATGGTCAAAATTGTTGGTTCCCCTTGTTTCATGAAAGAAAAACCCACAATGGTCACAGAAATAACTTGAATCTGATAAATTACAAATTTTTGAAAATGAACAAATGAAAGTCAGACATTGCTTTTGTGCTTCCACAGAATTTAAAAAAAAATTAACCTCATGAAATAGGCCTGGACAGAAATGATGGTTCTTCTTAACTTAATATTTTGTTGAACAACCTTTTGAGGCGATCACTGCAATCAAACGATTCCTGTAACTGTCAGTGAGACTTCTGCACCTCTCAACAGGTATTTTGGCCCACTCTTCATGAGCAAACCGCTCCAGTTGTCTCGTGTTTGAAGGTTGCCTTTTCCAGACATCATGTTTCAGCTCTTTCCAAAGCTGCTCAATAGGATTTAGGTCAGGGCTCATAGAAGGCCACTTCAGAATAGTCCAATGTTTTCCTCTTAGCCATTCTTGGGTCATTATCCTGTTGCAAGACCCATGACATGCGACTGAGACCAAGCTTTCTGATTCTGGGCAGCACATTTCTTACTAGAATCCCTTGATAGTCTTGAGATTTCATTGTACCCTGCACAGATTCAAGACACCTTGTGCCAGATGCAGCAGAGCAGCCCCAGAACATAACAGCCTCCCCCATGTTTCACAGTAGGGACAGTGTTCTTTTCTTGATATGCTTCATTTTTCCGTCTGTGAACATAGAGCTGATGTGCCTTGCCAAAAACTTCCATTTTTGTCTCATCTGTCCATAGTACATTCTCCCAGAAGCTTTGTGGCTTGTCAACATGTAGTTTGGCAAATTCCAGTCTGGCTTTTTTATTATTATTTTTTTCAACAATGGTGTTCTCCTTGGTCGTCTCCCATGAAGTCCACTTTGGATCAAACAACGATGGATAGTACGATCTGACACTGATGTTCCTTGAGCTTGAAGTTCACCTTTAATCTCTTTAGAAGTTTTCCTGGACTCTTCTGTTACCATTCATATTATCCGTCTCTTTGATTTGTCATCAATTTTCCTCCTGCGGCCACGTCCAGGGAGGTTGGCTACAGTCCCATGGATCTTAAGTTTCTGAATAATATGTGACACTGTAGTCAAAGGAACATAAAGCTGCTTGGAGATGGTCTTATAACCTTTACCTTTAACATGCTTTCTATAATTTTCTTTCTAATCTCCTGAGACAACTCTTTCCTTTGCTTCCTCTGGTCCATGTTAAGTGTGGTACACACCATGTCACCAAAAAGCACAGTGAGTATCTGTAGCCCTATATACAGGCCCACTGACTGATTACAAGATTGTAGACACCTGTGATGCTAATTAGTGGACACAACTTGATTTAACATGTCCCTTTTGTCACATTATTTTCAGGGGTACCATAATTTCTTTCCAGGCCTATTTCATGAGTTTATTTTTTTTTTAAATTCTGTGGAAGCAGAAAAGCAATGTCTGACTTTAATTTCTTAATTTTCATAGATTTTTAATTTATTATTACTTTTGTCAGTTTCAAGTTATTTCTGTGACCATTGTGGGTTTTTCTTTCATTAAACGAGGGGTACCAACAATTCTGACCACGTGTGTATATAGTATATAGAGAGCTCCTGTGTATGTCACTGGTGATCACTGTATTACATATACACTATATACAGAGCTTCTGTGTATAATGTCACTGGTGATCACTGTGTTACCTGTACACTGACACTATATACAGAGCTCCTGTGTATAATGTCGCAGGTGGTAATAACAGTGTTGTTAGTATTGTGGTTTGTATTCATGATCAGTATTGTAGTATGTGGTCTGGTAACTGGTGTGGCCGTATTTGTTCCTTGTATGTGTTATTATTCGGTCACTATGTGGTGGTAATATGTGATCTAGTCATGGTGTGGCGATATTTGTCCCTTTTGTATGTGGTATTATTGGTGTTGATATAGGGAACTGTGTTGTGTATGGCGGTCATTTTGTTCTTGCTGATATTAACTAGGAAAAGATTTTTTTCCATTAGGCCACAGCCCCACCATTGGTATTTGGTTAGTATTTTTTCTCAGGAGTCGCTGCCAAAACAAGTAGTGGGTGATAAATGCAGAATTGGTGACTTGTTTCTATTCTACCTTTTCTCTGATTGTTCCTTACCTGGTTTTGGCTCCCACTCCTGAAAAAAAATACTGACCAGATACTGACCAAATACTGATAGTGGGGCTGTGGCTTTAGAGATTAAATACTTGGACCAGAGCAGCAGAGATGCACTTACAGGGGTTCTCCGGTGAAAACAAGTAATCACCTCTCCACAGGATCAGTGATAATATTGATTGGTGGGGGCCTGACTGCTGGGACACAATCGGCAGAATGTGGAGCTTTTCTCCCCATTAGACTGGAGCGGCATGTGAGATGCGACCACTGGTCCATTCATTCCCTCAGTGGCTGTGAGCGCTGCTCTTTTTTGGAAGCCCCCAAGAGAATGAATGGAGCTGCGGTCAGACGTCCCAGCTGTCGCTGCATTTTAAAATGGGGATAAGTGTCCTGTCAGGGATAAAACTTCCCCATTCTTCCGATAGGTGCGTTTTCCAATGTTCGGTCCCAAATGATCAATAAGTTATCACCTATCCTGTAGAGCCCATGGATCGGTGATAACTTGTTTTAACCAAAGAAGCCCTTTAATGCAAACTACCGTAATTGTACATCCCAGTTAGTGTCGCACAGTAGATGTGCAGGAGCCGCCAGTCAATGCTCCACTCTAACAGGGATAGCGGATAACAGATATTTGCATATGGCTGTAGGTGGGCCCCTAGAGTCAGTTCTCCCTGTGGGCCCCAGACACCCCAGTCCGACCCTGCATGTAGGAGACTCTGGACCAGAAGTACAAGTGCAGTGTAACGAAGCAAGGGTGAATGCAAAATGAGGGTTAACCTGCTGAGCTGAAGGTATGCAGGATCAGAGTTGAAACACAAATGGTGGAGCACACCAACACTGGACTCTAGCGTCTTAATACTAAGACAAAGGTGTGTGTCTTAGTCACATTAAAAAATATTAGAGAGATGACGTCACTGAGCCACACCGGACAACCTGCAAAACCTGACACGGAGCACAACACAGGGCAGCAGACCAAGGTGAAGGAAACAGAGCCTGGAATACTGGGGACAGTAATACCCATCTACTGAGTCAATCTACTATGGCTACATTCCCAAAATGAGTTGTTGGTGAGTTTTCGATATTATGTATTTTTGAAAAAATACAAGTAACCTATCTTACCTAATGGGTGCAGAAGTGTTACAGAAAATCCGCAGCATCAACAGCTTATCAAAAAGCTCATCGTGGGAACATAGCCTTAGAGGTGCGGCTTAACCAGTGCCTCTAAGCATTTAAAAAAAAAAAGAAATGAGTAATGTTTCTATCATGAAGATGTTTGGTATAGAAAGAGTGTATAAACCAAAAATCAGAGGGGTAAACTCAGAGCCAGTGAAGATTTTTGTATTTTTAAACTAAATACCTGCTCACCACATGGACTTACCTACAGAACAGATCTAATGTATTTTTATTAATTGAATTCATCTATTTATTCGATATATAAATGTATACTTCTTTTCTTATTCAAATCAGAGGTTATTACTTTGTTAATTAATATGTTGGCAGACACCAGAATTATTTCTGGATTCCGCTCCGCTTTACTATTAATACTTTACCTTGCGTCTTATTGTAAGCTATGAATCAGGGTCCATAAACCCGAAATGCGGAAGCTGATTGATCTTAATTTTTAATCCTATGCACTCCCCCCTTTTGTTTTCAGATTTTTCCAGTAAAAGTTTGAACTTTTCTTTGTTTTTTACTAGCACTGGAGATTATCCTAACGGACGTTTCTATGTGATTTCGACCTGGAAGCCAGTCTGGTGTGCTTCCTACATTCCACCAGAATTACACTCCACACCCAGACCTCAGACTGCATACTCAGAATGGCTTCTCCTGGGATCTCCTTTGGATTTGGGCATTTTTTTGTGGACTTGTAATGCTGGTGAGTTAATTACTTTAAGCAAAATATATATTTTTCTTTTTTTTCTCATGACATTCATGCCTTTTTATGAACCAGAAATCCAAGGGGTAACATTTCTCCTTGTGGAGAGTGACATGTCAAGCCTGACATGCCGAGGTGAGGAGACTTTTAAGCTGCAATGCTCCTCTGTGAAATATGCAAATTGTCTCTTCAGAGAGGAAGAGGACTAGAACTCTACTGCCACCTACAGGAAGTAGCAATCCTAAAAGTCAATATCGACTCTCTAATAAGCCTTGTCACATGACTAAGGATTAAAGCCAAAACCAACAACCTGGTCAGAAGCCTCTCATCCAGCCAAGCCAGATCTCACACTTTACACTGATGAGGGGCAGTACTCCGAAACACCATGTCTGCAAATTGAGATGTTGGTTTCGGCTTTAATCCTAAGTCATGTGACAAGGCTCGTCCGGGAGTCGATATTGACTTTTAGGATTACTACTTCCTACAGGTAGCATTAGAGTTCTAATCCTCTTCATCTCTGAAGAGACAATTTGTATATGAACCAGAAAAAAACAGATGAGAAGAAACCCTCAAAATATGTACCAATTGAATTTTTTTTGCCACATATCTCAGCAGTTAACACTGTATCTTTGCAGCGTTGGGGTCCTGGTTTCAAATCCCACCAAAGACGAGTTTGTATGTTCTTTCCGTGTTTGCGTGTTTTTTTTCCGGGTTCTCCGGTTTCCTTCCACACTCCAAAGACATCCTGATAGGGAATCTAGATTGTGAGCCCCAATGGGGACAGCGGTGATTATGTCTGTAAAGCGCTGCGGAATGGTAAGCGATTAAAATAAATAAATATGCTTTTTGGCAAATGAAAGGTAAGTGCCTACAGGACACAAACATAGAAGATTTTCCTTGCAGAAATTCCAGGCCAAACGTCCTCTGCGTTTTACAGCACCCGCACTGGGGATGAGATTTTAAGAAATGCTGTCGAGAAAATCTGATCTCGATACGGAATTGCAATTTACAGGATGTCAATTTATGTTGCGAATTTTCCACTGTTCACTTCCATTGGAAACACAATGTAGGGGATTTGAATTCTGAATTGGTGGCCAATATAGTATTTTTTCCTTTTTTTGCATTGTATGCATCTCTCTGTATTATACAGTATATTGTATCCCCTTATATATCTCCTTTACATTTAAAAGTGAGATTTGTAATTCATTAAGCGCCGTCTCTCTATTATATCTTGCAGGAAAAGTGTATGAAGATACAATTCTGAAGCATCTTATTGATATCGCAGGCAAGCATGACATCTGCAAACCATACATTTGTCTAGAGGCTTCATGTAGGATGACAGTGTTAGTAATGCAATGCTTGTTTGGGAAGTTGGATGCTTTAAAGGACTAAAGAATAAAGATACATATCTGACTGAGGCAGTCTTACATTATTCTTCAGGACGTTGCCACTTTTACTGCACAGATCGTTTTTATTTCTGAGCTGTCCTATTATTTCAGTTTATTGTATGTCAATTGTAACACAAGTGCTCCACCTAGTGGTAGCTATGATATTACACTATACTTAGAGGATTAGGCTCCTCATCCTTGGAAAAATATTGAATATGCATAAAATAATCTACAGTTTATCATTCTGCTACAGAATGCAGCCTGGTACAACATATGTATAAATGATAAATACATGGAAAGTAAGTGCATGTATATTGATTTATTCTACAAACATTTGATGTTTGGTTATTTATGTTTGAAAGGTATACATTTTGTAAATCTCATCACCAATTTTACAGGTAAATCTTACTAATATATCCTCAATGCAAAAAAACAAGTTAGGTGTGTATTTACAATTTTAATATCCAAAAATTTAAAGGAAGGTTAGACCTAATACCAAGATAAAAGTAGTGTGCTCTTTCCCTAAAATGGCAGTTTTCTAGACTCCTTACTGTAAAAGGTAAAGTTAATGGTATTTACTTGTTAAACAGCCGGGATCTGATTCATCTCTGATTCCATCCCCTATTTGGGAAAATATTCCTGGGGATCTGTCACCAGATTTTTTAATTCATTTTCATACATTATTAAATAGATCTCTTGGACTTGATGAGACCTGTGTATTTACTTTGAAAAACCAATGTCGAAATAGATACATAATCCTTTATGATAGTTTTCCTGCTTAATATTAACCCCTTCCTGACTGGGCCTATTTTTCTAATATACTATCATTAAGTGCACTCTTTCTTTGAGCGCACTTCAAGGTGGTTCACATAATCCTTTGTTGAGATGCAGGCAGTACTTTCTGTCTTTTATGACTGATCTGCCCCTAATTTGGGATGGAATGAGTGGATCACATCACTCTGCCCCTGATGGAGGCAAAGCTGCCTTCAAATGATTGACAGGGTGTCTGAGCAGCACGAGCTCCGATCACATTCTTCATGGATTCTACTGATGCTTTGTAGCCCTGGCCTCTTCAATTGACAAGCCCTGCACATCCCAGCGCTCCAAAGAATCAGTAGGATTAGTGCAGAGGACAGTGAAGTCTATTGTCTAAGCTTGCATGCTCAGACACCCTGACAATCATTTAAAGGCTGCTCCTCCACCAAAAGGAGCAGAGTGATGTGCTATTCTCGTTCCAACCGATTCCTGTGCCCAGATGAGGGGCAGATCGGACGTACCAGACAGGAAGCAGTGCCTGCACATCAGCAAAGGATTATGTGACCCCTCCTGAGATGCGCTCATAGAAGATGTGCAGGTAATAAAAGAACATTAGAAAAGTGACTGTTATAAAGAGTTAGGACATATGAAATGGGGTCACATATTAGTGGAAAACCCCTTAAAGCTCCATTTTTTAGTTAAGCCACAGCCTAAAGCAATCTGCCAGCTGAGAATGGAAAAGATTAGAACAAAGCCCTTGTGTTCTCTTCAAGATTTTTACAAAAAAAATCTCAGAGACTGAATAACAATGTGGGAAGTCTTTCTCCTGTTTACTTGTCTCATTGGTTTCTAGCTTAATAAACCTTTCAGGCTTTATAGTGACCCCGGGAGACTGAGATTAACCAGTGTCAATAAACCACAAGAAAGTGAAGCATTTAGCCAAGGTCGAGTTGAAAGTTTTTATTTTGTCTTCAAAAGACATCAATTTTGACCTTAAAGGGAATTTGTGCCAGCGCAGTACCATGCATGTCTCAGGCAGTGAACAAACTGAAGCCCAAAGAAGGGAGGAGTGCAGAATAGATGGCTGCTTAGCAATAGCCTTACATCATTGTTCCCAATTGAAGATATCACATGTTTATGCAAATTTTTAGCTGTCATTACAACATTCAAAAATTGTTTTATTATTCAGAAACCTACAAGAAGAAGAGTTGCCATCATAAACAGGCCCGGCGTCAGCACCTGGTGCACCCGGGCAAGTGCCGGGGCCCTGAGCAGGCAGGGGGGCCCACTCACCGTCGGGTACCCCGCCGCGCTATGGGACCCGTGAGCGGTGCGTAGCGGTGTGATGCCGGTGCCAGCGCCCCTAGCCCCCCCCCCCAGCCCCCCCCCCCGCCTGCTCAGGGCCCCGGCAGCCGGCGCAATACTTACCTCTATCCGTGCCTCAGCAGCAGCTCCGGTGTCTTCCGTGGATGCTGCACTGTGACATTTCAGGTCAGAGGATGCGGAGACGTCTTTACACCGCGCCCTCTCCTGAGCCTTCACAGAGCAGAGAGGGAAGACGCCAGCGACACTGGATGCCAGAGCTGAGCAGCGGCAGAAGGTGAGAAGTGAGGTGAGTATTTGATTATTTTTTTTTTATATGTATGGAGGCATGGGGCATTATATGGTGGGGGAACAAGTGACATCCTGCATGGGGCATTATATGGGGGGGAAGTAACATCCTGCATGGGGCATTATATGGGGGGAAGTGACATCCTGCAAGGGGCATTAGATGAGGGGAGAGAGGTGACGTCCTGCATGGGGCACTATATGGGGGGAGAGGTAACATCCTGCATGGGGCATTATATGGGAGGAGGTGACATCCTGCATGGGGCATTATATGGGGGGGAAGTGACATCCTGCAAGGGGCATTAGATGGGGGGGGTGACATCCTGCATGGGGCATTATATGGGGGGGAGTGGTGACATCCTGCATGGGGCATTATATGGGGGGGAGAGGTGACATCATGCATGGAGCATTATATGGGGAGGGGAGTGACATCCTGCATGGAGTATTATATGGGGGGGAAGTGACATCCTGCATGGGGCATTATGAGGGGGCACAGCCTGCAAGGGGCATTATGTGGGGGCCAGTATCCTGTATGGAGTGTTATATGGTGATCAGTATCCTGTATGGAGCATTATATGGGGTCCATTATTCTGTATGGCGCAATATATGGAGCCCATAATACTGTATGGAGGACTATGTGGTGCCCATAATACTGTATGGAGGACTATATTGTCCGGTCTGTACTGTGCGCTGAGAGGTTTCTGAGCTATTGTGGAAGTACAATAGATATCACTCATGTAATGTAAGAAGTGAAATCTTTGGCATTGTACTACATATATATTTCTCTGCGGTATCTGTGCATCATGAATCGTGGTATGTGTTAAAGGGGTCCACTGAGACTCTTTCGCCCAGGGCCCACAAAAACCTGGAGCCGGCCCTGATCATAAATTATCAATAAAGGTGAGTTTTTATGAAAGATCATGGTTGTCTGGGGAGGTTGGGTTGTCCGGCCTGAGGCTACAAGTCTGCAGTCACTCTATGTGACTGCAGACTTGTGAAGCCTCACATCATGCGCACTGCTCACTGTGAGGATTCTCCAGTGCCTCATCCGGGAGAGGGCGGTCATGTAACTGCAAGTATGTGACTTCCATACTTCTGGCACATTCTGAGTAGTTGTGTCCAGCCTCAGTTAATACACTTGCATTGAATGAGGTTGCGCACGTCTAGTAGAGTATACAAATCACATACTTATGGTCACACACCTGCCACACCTGGGGCCGGCATCAGAGAATCCTCACAGCTCGCAGTGAGCGCGTTTTGAGAATTCACAAGTCTACAGTCACATAGAGTGACTGCAGACTTGTACCCTAAAGCTGAACAACCCCTTTAAGGCTAGGGTTATACTGAGACTTTCCTGTCTCTGACTTGGTAAAGTCTGGGAGGGAGAGGTGAAAGCTAATACCCCCAGTTGGACTGCAAATATCACGAAGTATTAAATGATTCGTGGCAGCTCTGTCTTCTTTGCTGTTTTAATGCGTTTTTTCCTTTTGGGCTGTCAGGGGTTAATGTCAGTCTTTCTGGCCTAGCTTGATGTGTTGATTGTTCAGCTGATGTGGGTGTGGCCTCTTGCTCCACCTTATAAATAGTCTCATGCCCCTTCAGATGATGTTGGTGTTCAGTTCATTCTGCCTAACCTGGTGTGAGGAGTAGGAGTCTGTCGTCTGGAGAAGTTGGACGTTTTCCTTGTGATTACTGCTTGCTGTTTGGCTGAGTGTTTTCTTACCCTCTGTCCCATTTAGTTTACCTACCTTCTCTTTCCCGATGTTTACCTTTGTGGCTGCGTGTGTATTTTTGGGGAGCTTGCTTTTCTGTTATCCCTGTTTGTGTTCCCCTGTTCTGTCGGTTCTGTTCCCTTCTTCACGGGGAAAGAGGGGGTCACTGACAGGGCTTCGGTAGGAGTAAGGGATACTCTGGAGTCTCGAACCTCGGTACCATTAGCCGTTTCTTCGGGATAAGGGAAAGTCAGGGTTCCCCACCAGCTGCAGGGTTGGGTGTGGTTCCCTGTTCATAGCCACGTCCCTCGATCGCCCTATCCGGCGTGACAGCAAATCTGAGATTTCACATACTGTGCTCCAAAAGAAACAAAAATGGAATATTTCTACAATGAAGTGAAGAAGCACATAATGTAAAAGCAGCAGAATCAGCGGAGCTTAAGGATTTTTACAAGGTGTTTATCTCATTATTTTTTAGAAATTGACAGGTCCTCTATAACTAAGTGTATCTCTTGGGACTGTAGCTGTAACTTGTTAGTTAAAATCTAAGGCTAATGTGCCCACGATGCAGAAATGAAGCAGAACATTTCTGCAGCGTTTCTGCATGTTCTTGGCAGTCAAAAACGCTTGCGGATTTTACAAGCGTTTTTGACATGTTTTTGCAGCATTTTTACATGCAGATTTGCCATGCATTTTTCTAGTGCATTGAGACCTCAAA
This sequence comes from Phyllobates terribilis, assembly GCF_046119375.1. NCBI lineage: Eukaryota > Metazoa > Chordata > Amphibia > Anura > Dendrobatidae > Phyllobates > Phyllobates terribilis. The sequence continues at coordinate 143,792,695 of NW_027362772.1, forward strand.
TCCGCATGCAGAAACGCACAGATATTGGACATGCTGCGGATTTTTGAGCGCATCAAAAATGCTGCGGAAAAATCCGCAGCATGGGCATTGAAATTGCGGATTCTCATTGGGGACCATGGGGACGGATTACCAAGCGTTTTACAAGCGTTTACTCTGCGGAAATTCCGCAGCATATACGCTTGTAAAACGCTACGTGGGCACATACCCTAACAGTAGCACTACAAAAAGCTCCATGTAGCCTCAGAATAACAGAAGACCAAATAAACCCCATTCTGTGTCTACAGGAGCTATTCTAGAGGACAAAATGTACTGAGATGTAGCAATATTCCTGGTGCTTCTCATTGTCTTTATTACATAAGCATAATATTCACCTTTTAAATTGCCTTCTATTGTACTTTTCATAAAACTGAAAATATAACAATTTCGAAAGTCTTGAGTCAATGATGCGCAGATATTTTTCTAAATTAAAAAAGAAAAATTAACCATGGACTTCATTATATTTTTTCCGTTTTCTGTGCTGGTACATTAAACAACAATGAATGTGAAATAAGAGACAAAAAAAGAAGAAGAAAGAAACACAAACAAAATATGTACCTGATGTGACGCTAATCACTGCTCATGGACACGCCGAGGGGTGGGGAAGTCAAGGAGTCCAAGGTCAAAAGCCAGGAGGGTATGTTCTAAACAGAGAGGTGAGGGAAAGGAGTAGTCAGTTCACAGTCCGGGGTCAGAATTCCAAGAAGTTGGCGGATAAAGACAAAGGGGCAGGACTAATGGATGATCAAAGGCAAATTCAATGTCAGTCAACAAAGATCAAAATACTAGAACTTCAAGCACAGAGCAAGCTTACACCAAACTGAGTATAGCTATAATTGGTAGAGATAAGAGACAGACAGCCATCTAAATAGCCTGGGAATCATTCTGAACAGGAGACACCTGTAGAAAGCTCAGCACTCCCCGACCCTGATTGGACAACTGGACTGTCACTCTCCACAATAACAGCTTAGTATGACCAAGCCTCAGATTGGATGACTGAGCTATCTATCACAATTCTGACAGCTCAATATGCCTCTGCCTCAGCAGCAACTCACCGTACTGAGAGGGGGAATCATGACAGTACCCTATCTTATAGGGAGGCACCAGACTCCCAGGTTTCCCAGTAAACCTAGAGTAGAAGGCCCTGACCAGGCGATCAGCCTTCACAGCCCAAGCTGGAACCCAGGATTTATCCTCTGGTCCATATCCCTTCCAATGAATGAGATACTGTAGGGAATTATAGCCATTCAGAGAATCCACAATTTTTTGTACCTCGTACTCTAAACTGTCAATGACAGAAACTGGAGGAGGCAAGGGATGAGGGAGATAAAAATTGAAGGGACAAACTTCTTTAACAGGGATTTATTTTAAGACATTAGGGATGCGAAGGGATGGAGGAAGCTTCAACCTAAATGCCACTGGATTGACCACTTCCAGAATCTCATAGGGACCGATGAACTTTGGACCCAACTTTGCCAATAATACTTTAAGTTTAATATTTCAGGATGTCAACCAAACCTTATCACCTACTTTAAAGAAAGAACCGGACAAAAGGTTGTATCAGCCTTCCATTTCTGGAGTATCTGAGCGGCCCCCATATTCTTTTGAACCTTCCTCCAGACATCCCTAAATTTCTGTATGGCAACCTCCACCCCAGAACATTCAGAACTTATCCTAGAAAACTCACCAAAAAGGGCATGAAAACCATAACTACAAAAAAATGGTGAGGTCCCAGTGAGCTGATTGACCCAACTGTTAAAGGAAACTCAGCAAGAGGTAAAAATGAAGACCAGTCCTCCTACTGAGCCGCAAAACACCTTAACATTTTTTCCAAAGATTGATTTGTCCTTTCTGTCTGACCGTTGGTTTTAGGGTGGTAGGCAGAGGAAAATGATAAGTCAATCTCCACTTTTTTACAAAAAGCTCTCCAGAATTTGGAGTCAAATTGGACTCCCCTTTCAGACACAATGTTAAGAGAAATTCCATGTAATCTCATAACATGGAAAATAAACAACTTGGAGAGTATATCAGCATTAGGTAACTCTGATAAAGGAACAACATGAGCCTATCTATTGAATTGGTTAACTATCACCCAAATAACATTTTTCCCACCAGAGAGAGGCAAATCTGTGATAAAAATCATGGACAGATGAGTTCACGTTCTTTCTGGATTTGGCAATGGAACCAATTCCCTGGCCATTCAATTACGACAGACACAGACGCAGATACAAAATCTTTAATATTATTATTCATAGATGGCCACCAAAAAAGCCTAGTAATAGCTTTCTGTGTAGCTTTGACCCCAGGATGACCACTCAAGATGGAATCGTGAAACTCCAGAAATAGAAGCAATCTTAGGCACACAGGTACAAAAAATTTGGACCATGGAGTGGTGGAGGGTGCCAACAACTGAACTTTATAGATCTCAGCCTCCAACTCCAAGGATACCACAGAAACCACAATGCCCTTAGGGAGAATGGAGGATGGAAGTTCTGTAGAAGAAACTGAACTAAGACTGCATGACAATGCGTCAGCCTTCACATTCTTGGACCCCTACCTGAACATGAAAAAGAGATTAAACCTTGAGAAAAATAAGGACCACCTGGCCTATCTAGGAGCTAGCCATTTAGCTAATTCAATATACGCTAAATTCTTATGTTCTATAACCACAATAACTTTATAAACTACCCCCTCCAAATAATGTCTCCATTCCGCAAAGGCTAATTTAACAGCGAATAACTCACCATTCTGAAATCATATTTTCTTTCAGGAGACAAAAATTTTCTTGAGAAAAAAAGCAGCAGAATCAGAGGAACTTAGGGATTTTTACAAGGTATTTATCAGATTGATTATTTTTTTAGAAAGTGGCAGGTCCTCTTTAACTCAATGTATCTCTTTGGACTGTAGCTGTAACTTGATAGTTAAAATCTAACAGTAGCACTACAAAAAGCCTCCATGTAGCCTCAGAATAACAGAAGACCAAATAAACCTCATACTGTGTTTACAAGAGCTATTCTAGAGGACAAAATGTACTGAAATGTAGTAATATTCCTGATGCTGATCATTTCCTTTATTACATAAGCATAATATTCACCCTTTAACTTGCCTTCTATTGTACCTTTCACAAAACTGAAATATTATAACAATTTCCAAATCCTTGAGTCAACGATGCGCAGATATTTTTCTAAATTAAAAAAGAAAAATTTGCCGTGGACTTCATTATATTTTTTCTATCTTCTGTGCTGGTACATTAAACAACAATGTATGTGAAATAAGAGAGAAAAAAAAGAAGAAGAAAGAAACAAGAAACACAAACAAAATATGTACCTGATATGATGCTAGTCACTACTCACGGAGATGCCGTGAAGTGAGGAAGTCAAGGAGTCCGAAGTCAAAAGCAAGGAGGGTATGTCGTAAACAGAGGGGTGAGGCAAAGGTGTAGTTAGTTCACAGTCCGGGGTCAGAATTCCAAGTAGGAAGCGGATCAAGACAAAGGGGCAAGGCAAATGGAAAGTCAAAGGTAAATTTAAGGTCAGTTAACAAAGATCAAAATACTAAAACTCCAAGCAAAGAGTAAACTCACACCAAACTAAGCAGAGCTACAACTCTGAGAGATAAGATGCAGGTACTAGTTAAATAGCCTGGGAATCATTCAGAACAGGAGACACCTGTAGGAAACCCAGCATGTCCCAGCCTTGATTGGGTGACTGGACTGTCACTAACCACACTGACCAGCATGACCAAGCCTCGGATTGGACGGCTGAGCTGTCTATCATGATTCTGACAGCTCAGAATGCCCCTGCCCTAGATTGAATGACTGATCTGCCACTGGCCACACTGAGAGAAGGAATCATGACACCTGATTGTCACAGCCTACCAAAACAAAAAAGTAATGCAAAAAAAGCTAGTTTCTAAGACAATAGCTCCTATATATACAGATCTTCTGTAGATGTCGCTTGTAAAAATCCTTAGGTCTCTTCATGTAATCTCAGAAAACCTTAATGGAGATGAGATCAGGGCTCTGTGGGGACCATATCATCACTTCCAGGACTTGCTTTTGTTCTTTACACTGTAGATAGTTTTTAATGACATTGGCTGTACATTTGGGGTCATTGACAGAGTTAGGGCTCATGCAGACGTTTGTGCAAATCAATTCGAGCATGGACCGCAATGCGGTCACTCACGGATGAGGAGACCTGCGGCCAATCCGTGTATTCCAGTCAATGCTCCGACCAGTCTGCACGGACGTCTGCATGAGTCATAAATTTGGAGCCAATCAGACGCCTCCCTGATGGTATTACATGACAGATGAGCATCTGCCTGTATTTTTTATTATTATACATCATTGAGGATTCCATGAAAAGACAGAAGGATTTGCCCAAGATCTGTTGATCTTGGTGTGATTTAGATTTCTCTTTTGTTCATTCACTTTACACTTTGTTGATTGATAAAAATATATTATCAACACTTCTAATTTTGAAATCATTCTTACTTTGTAGCATTTTTTTTCACAAATGCTTAAACTTTTGAAAATTACTGTAAGCGTCTTACAATGTTACTGAGAAAATTCTCTTAGAGATTTCACAAAATGATCATACTAGCCACGTAGGACTTTTAGGGAGCTTTTTCAATGTTTTCTAGGATTTTTTTATTACTGGTAATTTTCCACTTGTCTAATATTTTGCATTACAAGATTAAAGGGTTACACTTAAAGGGGTTTTCTGAGCTTAAAAAATAAAGAAGATCACCTAAATCTCTCTGAATGCTCACCAAATGATGCCACCATAGCTCAGATGTAATTAATTTTAATTTTGCACTATCTTGTTTACCTTTGAGTACCTTTACAAGATCATGTGTGATGGACTCTCCCATTAATTCTCTTCCAGACATTGCCTTTATTTACAGCTATCTGTATGTCCCAATATTACAAGGTGCAATTACTGTACATGCCATCTGCACACACAACACAGATTTGTTAATGGCTCATTCCTCTGCTTTTCCTTTACTCAATTGCCAATACAGTGGATCTGCTGCCCAGCATGGGAAACATGATCCCTCATGAGACAAGAAGGGATGGTTTTAAATGTAGGGAGCAGTGGAAATAAGAAGCATGAGATGTGTGACATTCAATATTACGGGGAACAGGAAAGTTGAAAAAAAACATAGGTTTTTCATATATGCAGGGAATAACAGGAGCATGTGAATATATCTGAGAATAGCACACAGTAACTTCTGCTAGAGACAGTATATCAATAAGTGAATACAAATACTACAGTTAACTATAGAGATACAGACAGAAAAGAAAAACGATCATAAAGCCTATAGCTTTGTATATAAAATATCAAAATTTTATTAGAAGTCATACAAAAAACAGACATAGGGGGAAAGTATAGAATATAGCCACTGTGAACCAAATACATCCAGCTACACGCAGTACAGCATAATAATCATTTTATGTTAAATAGTCACAGATTTGTGCAAAAACATGTACAATATTATATTCCAATATTAAGTGACAAAGCCACAGCATCATCAGGTGCCCCTAGACTGTAAGTCCCACTACCAAACATAGTCATATACATACCAGGGAGACCCACACTATCAGATAGAGGCAGGAGGACAGGGCACCAGGAAGGAGGCCGTTAGTCAGGAGGCTGTACGCGTGGAGCTGCAGCCCCAATGCGCGTTTCGGTATATAAGCTACTTTAATAGTAACATACAAAGTGCCATAAAAAATTGAATGGAAGATAAATTATAGTACTTGTCAGCTCCCACTCAGAACTGGACAAAGCTGGAGTTTCCACTTCTTACATTGCTCAGATCTGGCTGCTGCCGGAACAGATATCAGCTGACCGGTGAGGGTTTTGGGTGTCTGACCTCCGCAAATCTCATATGTATAGCCTATCTTATGGCTAGATCATCAATATAATAGTCCAGGACAACCTCTTTACCGATTCTGGACCAGATCCCACCATTTGTCTACTGTGATCCCAAAGTTGCTGTTCATTTGTCATGCATAGTAAGGATACATCAGGTAATTGTGAATGCAATCCCATCTGCTAAGTAAAAATATACTTAGAAATGTAGTTAGAGTGAATTATAGTAATAGGAATGAACATGAGGAAATTCAAAAAAAGCTCTAATCACACAGTGGAAATAGGTCATGCTACCAGGTGTGACAAAAGTGGATAAAACAGAAATAACCTTGTTTTATTTCTGTACTCGAATTAGCTGGAACTGATGTTCTTTCTTTCCAGCTGTTGTCTACAGTTCAACTTAACTTCATTTCATGCTGGAGTAAATTTTATTTTCCTTAGTTGCATTTGTAACAGCACAAAGAAAAAACATTTATATAGAAAAAAAGTACATAAAGTGGACATTCAGTAGTAAAAGTAAAAGTTAAATTTCAGTCACTACTTTCAGGTAATTCAGTATAGCTACGTTATCTAAATGGAGTCTCAATACTCCGAAATCGGATTGCAGTCTCATCAATGACACAGGCTGACGCCATGCCCAACTAACATGCTTTAAACTGTGTAAAGGCCCACAAAAAGATCACCGAGAGGTGCTTTTCACTAAACCAAAGGTTGAATAATTATTTATAACCAAAGGAGCAAGACTGCTATGTAACCAATGGCTTGGAGTAATTATTATCACAGGAACCAGATTGCCAAGTATCAAGTGGCGTGGTGCACAAATCATTTTGACTACAACCAGTGACACTGTAAACTGAGGTTTAGAGTCTAAAGGAGTCTTGATTTATACAGTATAACCACCATACAAAGGTATGTACAATGCTGCTCAAGATCAGGTTGTGTTCCTCATAGTAGCCATCAACTGATGCTCCAGCCAGATGACTTTACTTCAGACAGGACTGGTTGCAAGAAGGACCAGGAATGGAGCCAGGAGTACAGTGTCCATTTTAAGACATGATCTGATATCAAAGTCAAATATCAGAATAATGTCAGTTTGAGGCTAAATACCCTGTCTGAGTACTGACTTTGATATGTGACTTTGTCATCTGAATTTGACACATGACTTTGATAAGTGACTTTAACATCTGACTTTGACAAGTGACTTTGACAAGTAACTTTGATAACTGACTTTAACATCTGAATTTGATGTGTCTTTGACATCTGACTTTCACATCTGAGTTTCACGTCTGACTTTGATATATGATGTTGATATGTGAGTTTGACATCTGACTTTGATATGTGACCTTGACATCTGACTTTTACAACTGATAATAATAAAAAAAGGCACTGTTCGTTGCTGGGACTTGAATCTAAAACTGTATGTCTAGAAACCAGTGCACTTACCATTGAGCTATACACTTAGTTGAAGAAACTTAAGCATTCTATTAGGTTATGTGATTTTCAGTGCAAACCTGTCTGAAACTCATTGGGACTTTCACACAGACCTCCTCCAAGCTAAATTTAAATGATGTGTGACTTTGATATGTGACTCTGATATCTGACTTTATTCAAACATCAGAATCAGAATCACAATGACTTTTAGACACCATGAGTATTTTCATGGTTGATCCCATAAGCTAAGAAAAACTACCAGCCACTATCACTTGACCCTATGGCTGAATGGTAAAGCTTCAGCCTCATAGAGTGGAGCTTTGGGGTTCAAGTTGCAAAAACACAAGAGGATGGTGCCGATGCTTGGAGAGGTGACTACCAGCATAATCACCTACTACATCTCTACACAAACCTGCTCCAGTGATGTCCATCTCTATCACCAGGCACCGCCATATTTATCCTGCATGAGGCGCTGATGATAGAGATGTTATGGGCAATATCGATGGGTGGCATCTGCTTGCTAAAACCAAATTTGCTTATGTAACTGGGATCTAGTTTGGCACAATGAGTGTGTGTGCTGTCCAACAGCTGAGCAATTGTGACCAGCTCTCTGTTGTGGCCAATTGGGCAGTACCACACCTTACTTAAACTCCTCGCATTCTGCTGGGAGTTTATCAATTGACTTATTTATTTTACTTGCTAATACAGAGCCCAATAAATTTCAGTATGTCATTGGAGTGTGGGAGGAAACCAGAGAACCTGGAAGAAACCCACGCAAACACAAGGAGAACATACAGACTCCTTGCAGTTGTTGTCCTTATTGAACCCAGGACCCCAGTGCTGCAAGGCTACAGTGCCACCGTGCTACCCCTTGGCCAACTATTGCCAGTTATTGTTTGGTTTTCATACGTCTCTGGTAGTATATGTATACACCAAACTTGATTCTGATGCGACTAAGTTAACTTGATCTCATTTCCTGTAATCCCTCCTGTTTCTAACCTCGGCTTGTCTTACTGCGCTTTTGACTGATTTTCTGGTATTTGACTTCAGATTTCACTCTAACTTTGGTTTGGTTTACTGTTTCTGTACCTGGTTTTGTCCTTAGTGATATTGACCCAGCAGTGTTTGAGCATCCTTGCCTCAGGCATGATCTTCAGGCCATCAGCTACTTTTTGGATGCAACTCTGGGGGCCATGTTGTAAGTCAAACTGATTTTACAGGAGTGAAAGGGTGATGGCCTGGGTTCTTCTGGGATCTGCTAGATCAGGGATGTCAAACTCAAACACACAGAGGGCCAAAATGAAAAACTTGGACAAAAACTCGCAGGCCAACTAGTATACAGTATAATGAACCCCACACAGTCCGAAATACAGAATAATGGGCCCCACATAGCCCTCTATACAGTATAATTGGCCCACATAGTCCCCCACACAGAATAATGGCCCCACATAGTCTTCCATACAGTATAATGGGCCCCACATAGTACTCCACACAGTATAATGGACCCCACACAGTCCTCCATACAGTATAATGGGCCCACATAGTCCTCCACACAGAATAATGGCCCCACATAGTCCTCCATACAGTATAATGGCCCCACGTAGCCCTCTATACAGTATAATGGGCCCACATAGTCCTCCACGCAGAATAATGGCCCCACATAGCCCTTTATACAGTATAATGGGCCCACATAGTCCTCCACACAGAATAATGGCCCCACATAGTCCTCCATACAGAATAATGAGCCCCACATAGTGCTCCATACAGTATAATGAGCCCCATATAATGCTCCATACAGAATAATGGGCCCACATAGTCCTCCATACAGAATAATGGGCCCCATATAGTCCTCCACATAGAATAATGGACCACATAGTCCTCCATACAGTATAATGGCCCCACATAGTCCTCCATACAGTATAATGGGCCCCACATAGTCCTCCACACAGAATAATGGGCCCCACATAGTCCTTCATACAGTATAATTGCCCCACAAAATCCTCCATACAGAATAATGGGCCCCACATCGTGCTCCATACAGTATAATGAGCCCCATATAATGCTCCATACAGAATAATGGGCCCACATAGTCCTCCATGTAGAATAATGGGCCCCACATAGTGCTCCATACATAATAATGGGCCCCACATAGTGTTCCATACAGTATAATGAGCCCCATATAATGCTCCATACAGAATAATTGGCCCACATAGTCCTCCATACAGAATAATGGGCCCCACATAGTGCTCCATACAGTATAATGTGCCCCACATAGTGCTCCATACAGTATAATGGCCCCATATAGTCTTCCATACAGTATAACGGGCCCACATAGTCCTCCATACAGAATAATGGGCCCCACATAGTGCTCCATACAGTATAATGTGCCCCACATAGTGCTCCATACAGTATAATGGCCCCATATAGTCTTCCATACAGTATAACGGGCCCACATAGTCCTCCATACAGAATAATGGACCCCACATAGTGCTCCATACAGTATAATGGGCCCCACATAGTGCTCCATACAGTATAATGGGCCCACCTAGTCCTCCATACAGTATAATGGGCCCCACATAGTCCTCCACACAGAACAATGGCCCCACATAGTCCTCCATACAGTATAATGGCCCCACACGGCCCTCTATACAGAATAATTGGCCCACATAGTCCCCCACACAGAATAAGGGCCCCACATAGTCTTCCATACAGTATAATGGGCCCCACATAGTCCTCCACACAGTATAATGGACCCCGCATAGTCCTCCATACAGTATAATGGGCCCACATAGTCCTCCACACAGAATAATGGCCCCACATAGTCCTCCATACAGTATAATGGCCCCACGTAGCCCTGTATACAGTATAATGGGCCCACATAGTCCTGCACGCAGAATAATGGCCCCACATAGCCCTCTATACAGTATAATGGCCCCACATAGTCCTCCATACAGAATAATGAGCCCCACATAGAGCTCCATACAGTATAATGAGCCCCATATAATGCTCCATACAGAATAATGGGCCCCACATAGTGCTCCATACAGTATGATGGCCCTATATAGTCTTCCATACAGTATAATGGGCCCACATAGTCCTACATACAGAATAATGGGCCCCACATAGTGCTCGATACAGTAGAATGTACCCCACATAGTCCTGCATACAGTATAATGGCCCCACATAGTCCTCAAAATAGAATAATGGGCCCCACATAGTCCTCCATACAGAATAATGGGCCCCACATAGTGCTCCATACAGTATAATGGGCCCCACATAGTCCTCCACACAGTATAATGGACCCCAAATAGAGCTCCATACAGAATAATGGGCCCAACATAGTACTCCATACAGTATAATGGGCCCCATATAGTCCTCCACATAGAATAATGGACCACATAGTCCTCCATACAGAATAATGGGCCCCACATAGTGCTCCATACAGTATAATGGGCCCCACATAGTGCTCCATACAGTATAATGGGCCCCACATAGTGCTCCATACAGTATAATGGGGCCCAGATAGTTCTCCATACAGAATAATGGGCCCCACATAGTGCTCCATACAGTATAATGGGCCCCATATAGTGCTCCATACAGTATAATGGGCCCACCTAGTCCTCCATACAGTATAATGGGCCCCACATAGTCCTCCACACAGAACAATGGCCCCACATAGTCCTCCATACAGTATAATGGCCCCACATAGCCCTCTATACAGTATAATTGGCCCACATAGTCCCCCACACAGAATAATGGCCCCACATAGTCTTCCATACAGTATAATGGGCCCCACATAGTCCTCCACACAGTATAATGGACCACACAGTCCTCCATACAGTATAATGGGCCCACATAGTCCTCCACACAGAATAATGGCCCCACATAGTCCTCCATACAGTATAATGGCCCCACGTAGCCCTCTATACAGTATAATGGGCCCACATAGTCCTCCACGCAGAATAATGGCCCCACATAGCCCTCTATACAGTATAAAGGGCCCACATAGTCCTCCACAAAGAATAATGGCCCCACATAGTCCTCCATACAGAATAATGAGCCCCACATAGTGCTCCATACAGTATAATGAGCCCCATATAATGCTCCATACAGAATAATGGGCCCACATAGTCCTCCATACAGAATAATGGGCCCCATATAGTCCTCCACATAGAATAATGGACCACATAGTCCTCCATACAGTATAATGGCCCCACATAGTCCTCCATACAGTATAATGGGCCCCACATAGTCCTCCAAACAGAATAATGGGCCCCACATAGTCCTTCATACAGTATAATTGCCCCACAAATCCTCCATACAGAATAATGGGCTCCACATCGTGCTCCATACAGTATAATGAGCCCCATATAATGCTCCATACAGAATAATGGGCCCACATAGTCCTCCATGTAGAATAATGGGCCCCACATAGTGCTCCATACATAATAATGGGCCCCACATAGTGCTCCATACAGTATAATGAGCCCCATATAATGCTCCATACAGAATAATTGGCCCACATAGTCCTCCATACAGAATAATGGGCCCCACATAGTGCTCCATACAGTATAATGTGCCCCACATAGTGCTCCATACAGTATAATGGCCCAATATAGTCATCCATACAGTATAACGGGCCCACATAGTCCTACATACAGAATAATGGGCCCCACATAGTGCTCCATACAGTAGAATGTGTCCCACATAGTCCTACATACAGTATAATGGCCCCACATAGTCCTCCAAATAGAATAATGGGCCCCACATAGTCCTCCATACAGAATAATGGGCCCCACACAGTGCTCTATACAGAATAATGGGCCCCACATAGTGCTCCATACAGTATAATGGGGCCCACATAGTCCTCCATACAGAATAATGGGCCCAATATAGTGCTCTATACAGTAGAATGGGCCCCACATAGTGCTCCATACAGTATAATGGGCCCACATAGTCCTCCATACAGAATAATGGGCCCCACATAATCCTCCATACAGTATAATGGGCCCCACATAGTCCTCCATACAGTATAATGGGCCCCACATAGTGCTCCACACAGAACAATAGCCCCACATAGCCCTCCATACAGTATAGTGGCCCCACATAGCCCTCTATACAGTATAATGGGGCCACATAATCCTCCAAACAGAATAATGGCCCCACATAGCCCTCTATACAGTATAATGGGCCCACATAGCCCTCTATACAGTATAATGGGCCCACATAGTCCTCCACACAGAATAATGGCCCCAAATAGCCCTCTATACAATATAATGGACCCACATAGTCCTCCACACAGAATAATGGCCGCACATAGTGCTCCATACAGTAGAATGGGCCCCACATAGTCCTCCATACAGAAAATGGGCCCAACATAGTGCTCCATACAGTATAATGGGCCCACATAGTCCTCCACACAGAACAATAGCCCCACATTGCCCTCCATGCAGTATAATGGCCTCACATAGCCCTCTATACAGTATAATGGGCCCACATAGTCCTCCACGCAGAATAATGGCCCCAAATAGCCCTCTATACAGTATAATGGGCCCACAGAGCCCTCTATACAGTATAATGGGCCCACATAGTCCTCAAAATAGAATAATGACCCCACATAGTCCTCCATACAGAATAATGGGCCCCACATAGTGCTCCATACAGAATAATGGGCCCCACATAGTGCTCCATACAGTATAAAGGGCCCCACATAGTCCTCCACACAGTATAATGGACCCCACATAGAGCTGCATACAGAATAATGGGCCCCACGTAGTACTCCATACAGTATAATGGGCCCCATGTAGTCCTCCACATAGAATAATGGACCACATAGTCCTCCATACAGTATAATGGCCCCACATAGTCCTCCATACAGTATAATGGCCCCACGTAGCCCTCTATACAGTATAATGGGCCCACATAGTCCTCCACGCAGAATAATGGCCCCACATAGCCCTTTATACAGTATAATGGGCCCACATAGTCCTCCACACAGAATAATGGCCCCACATAGTCCTCCATACAGAATAATGAGCCCCACATAGTGCTCCATACAGTATAATGAGCCCCATATAATGCTCCATACAGAATAATGGGCCCACATAGTCCTCCATACAGAATAATGGGCCCCATATAGTCCTCCACATAGAATAATGGACCACATAGTCCTCCATACAGTATAATGGCCCCACATAGTCCTCCATACAGTATAATGGGCCCCACATAGTCCTCCACACAGAATAATGGGCCCCACATAGTCCTTCATACAGTATAATTGCCCCACAAAATCCTCCATACAGAATAATGGGCCCCACATCGTGCTCCATACAGTATAATGAGCCCCATATAATGCTCCATACAGAATAATGGGCCCACATAGTCCTCCATGTAGAATAATGGGCCCCACATAGTGCTCCATACATAATAATGGGCCCCACATAGTGCTCCATACAGTATAATGAGCCCCATATAATGCTCCATACAGAATAATTGGCCCACATAGTCCTCCATACAGAATAATGGGCCCCACATAGTGCTCCATACAGTATAATGTGCCCCACATAGTGCTCCATACAGTATAATGGCCCCATATAGTCTTCCATACAGTATAACGGGCCCACATAGTCCTCCATACAGAATAATGGGCCCCACATAGTGCTCCATACAGTATAATGTGCCCCACATAGTGCTCCATACAGTATAATGGCCCCATATAGTCTTCCATACAGTATAACGGGCCCACATAGTCCTCCATACAGAATAATGGACCCCACATAGTGCTCCATACAGTATAATGGGCCCCACATAGTGCTCCATACAGTATAATGGGCCCACCTAGTCCTCCATACAGTATAATGGGCCCCACATAGTCCTCCACACAGAACAATGGCCCCACATAGTCCTCCATACAGTATAATGGCCCCACACGGCCCTCTATACAGAATAATTGGCCCACATAGTCCCCCACACAGAATAAGGGCCCCACATAGTCTTCCATACAGTATAATGGGCCCCACATAGTCCTCCACACAGTATAATGGACCCCGCATAGTCCTCCATACAGTATAATGGGCCCACATAGTCCTCCACACAGAATAATGGCCCCACATAGTCCTCCATACAGTATAATGGCCCCACGTAGCCCTGTATACAGTATAATGGGCCCACATAGTCCTGCACGCAGAATAATGGCCCCACATAGCCCTCTATACAGTATAATGGCCCCACATAGTCCTCCATACAGAATAATGAGCCCCACATAGAGCTCCATACAGTATAATGAGCCCCATATAATGCTCCATACAGAATAATGGGCCCCACATAGTGCTCCATACAGTATGATGGCCCTATATAGTCTTCCATACAGTATAATGGGCCCACATAGTCCTACATACAGAATAATGGGCCCCACATAGTGCTCGATACAGTAGAATGTACCCCACATAGTCCTGCATACAGTATAATGGCCCCACATAGTCCTCAAAATAGAATAATGGGCCCCACATAGTCCTCCATACAGAATAATGGGCCCCACATAGTGCTCCATACAGTATAATGGGCCCCACATAGTCCTCCACACAGTATAATGGACCCCAAATAGAGCTCCATACAGAATAATGGGCCCAACATAGTACTCCATACAGTATAATGGGCCCCATATAGTCCTCCACATAGAATAATGGACCACATAGTCCTCCATACAGAATAATGGGCCCCACATAGTGCTCCATACAGTATAATGGGCCCCACATAGTGCTCCATACAGTATAATGGGCCCCACATAGTGCTCCATACAGTATAATGGGGCCCAGATAGTTCTCCATACAGAATAATGGGCCCCACATAGTGCTCCATACAGTATAATGGGCCCCATATAGTGCTCCATACAGTATAATGGGCCCACCTAGTCCTCCATACAGTATAATGGGCCCCACATAGTCCTCCACACAGAACAATGGCCCCACATAGTCCTCCATACAGTATAATGGCCCCACATAGCCCTCTATACAGTATAATTGGCCCACATAGTCCCCCACACAGAATAATGGCCCCACATAGTCTTCCATACAGTATAATGGGCCCCACATAGTCCTCCACACAGTATAATGGACCCCACACAGTCCTCCATACAGTATAATGGGACCACATAGTCCTCCACACAGAATAATGGCCCCACATAGTCCTCCATACAGTATAATGGCCCCACGTAGCCCTCTATACAGTATAATGGGCCCACATAGTCCTCCACGCAGAATAATGGCCCCACATAGCCCTCTATACAGTATAAAGGGCCCACATAGTCCTCCACAAAGAATAATGGCCCCACATAGTCCTCCATACAGAATAATGAGCCCCACATAGTGCTCCATACAGTATAATGAGCCCCATATAATGCTCCATACAGAATAATGGGCCCACATAGTCCTCCATACAGAATAATGGGCCCCATATAGTCCTCCACATAGAATAATGGACCACATAGTCCTCCATACAGTATAATGGCCCCACATAGTCCTCCATACAGTATAATGGGCCCCACATAGTCCTCCAAACAGAATAATGGGCCCCACATAGTCCTTCATACAGTATAATTGCCCCACAAATCCTCCATACAGAATAATGGGCTCCACATCGTGCTCCATACAGTATAATGAGCCCCATATAATGCTCCATACAGAATAATGGGCCCACATAGTCCTCCATGTAGAATAATGGGCCCCACATAGTGCTCCATACATAATAATGGGCCCCACATAGTGCTCCATACAGTATAATGAGCCCCATATAATGCTCCATACAGAATAATTGGCCCACATAGTCCTCCATACAGAATAATGGGCCCCACATAGTGCTCCATACAGTATAATGTGCCCCACATAGTGCTCCATACAGTATAATGGCCCAATATAGTCATCCATACAGTATAACGGGCCCACATAGTCCTACATACAGAATAATGGGCCCCACATAGTGCTCCATACAGTAGAATGTGTCCCACATAGTCCTACATACAGTATAATGGCCCCACATAGTCCTCCAAATAGAATAATGGGCCCCACATAGTCCTCCATACAGAATAATGGGCCCCACACAGTGCTCTATACAGAATAATGGGCCCCACATAGTGCTCCATACAGTATAATGGGGCCCACATAGTCCTCCATACAGAATAATGGGCCCAATATAGTGCTCTATACAGTAGAATGGGCCCCACATAGTGCTCCATACAGTATAATGGGCCCACATAGTCCTCCATACAGAATAATGGGCCCCACATAATCCTCCATACAGTATAATGGGCCCCACATAGTCCTCCATACAGTATAATGGGCCCCACATAGTGCTCCACACAGAACAATAGCCCCACATAGCCCTCCATACAGTATAGTGGCCCCACATAGCCCTCTATACAGTATAATGGGGCCACATAATCCTCCAAACAGAATAATGGCCCCACATAGCCCTCTATACAGTATAATGGGCCCACATAGCCCTCTATACAGTATAATGGGCCCACATAGTCCTCCACACAGAATAATGGCCCCAAATAGCCCTCTATACAGTATAATGGACCCACATAGTCCTCCACACAGAATAATGGCCGCACATAGTGCTCCATACAGTAGAATGGGCCCCACATAGTCCTCCATACAGAAAATGGGCCCAACATAGTGCTCCATACAGTATAATGGGCCCACATAGTCCTCCACACAGAACAATAGCCCCACATTGCCCTCCATGCAGTATAATGGCCTCACATAGCCCTCTATACAGTATAATGGGCCCACATAGTCCTCCACGCAGAATAATGGCCCCAAATAGCCCTCTATACAGTATAATGGGCCCACAGAGCCCTCTATACAGTATAATGGGCCCACATAGTCCTCAAAATAGAATAATGACCCCACAAAGTCCTCCATACAGAATAATGGGCCCCACATAGTGCTCCATACAGAATAATGGGCCCCACATAGTGCTCCATACAGTATAAAGGGCCCCACATAGTCCTCCACACAGTATAATGGACCCCACATAGAGCTGCATACAGAATAATGGGCCCCACGTAGTACTCCATACAGTATAATGGGCCCCATGTAGTCCTCCACATAGAATAATGGACCACATAGTCCTCCATACAGTATAATGGCCCCACATAGTCCTCCATACAGTATAATGGGCCCCACATAGTCTTCCACACAGAATAATGGGCCCCACATAGTCCTCCATACAGTATAATGGCCCCACAAAATCCTCCATACAGAATAATGGGCCCACATAGTCCTCCATACAGAATAACGGGCCCCACATAGTGCTCCATACAGTATAATGGGCCCCATAAGGTCTTCCATACAGTATAATGGGCCCACATAGTCCTCCATACAGAATAATGGGCCCCACATAGTGCTCCATACAGAATAATGGGCCCCACATAGTGCTCCATACAGAATAATGGGCCCCACATAGTGCTCCATACAGTATAATGGGCCCTACATAGTCTTCCACACAGAATAATGGGCCCCACATAGTCCTCCATACAGTATAATGGCCCCACAAAATCCTCCATACAGAATAATGGGCCCACATAGTCCTCCATACAGAATAACGGGCCCCACATAGTGCTCCATACAGTATAATGGGCCCCACATAGTGCTCCATACAGTATAATGGCCCTATAAGGTCTTCCATACAGTATAATGGGCCCACATAGTCCTCCATACAGAATAATGGGCCCCACATAGTGCTCCATACAGAATAATGGGCCGCACATAGTGCTCCATACAGTAGAATGGGCCCCACATAGTCCTCCATACAGTATAATGGCCCCACATAGTCCTCTATACAGAAAATGGGCCCACCATAGTGCTCCATACAGTATAATGTGCCCCACATAGTGCTCCATACAGTATAATGGCCCCATATAGTCTTCCATACAGTATAACGGGCCCACATAGTCCTACATACAGAATAATGGGCCCCACATAGTGCTCCATACAGTAGAATGTGTACCACATAGTCCTACATACAGTATAATGGCCACACATAGTCCTCAAAATAGAATAATGGGCCCCACATAGTCCTCCATACAGAATAATGGGCCCCACACAGTGCTCTATACAGAATAATGGGCCCCACATAGTGCTCCATACAGTATAATGGGGCCCACATAGTCCTCCATACAGAATAATGGGCCCAATATAGTGCTCTATACAGTAGAATGGGCCCCACATAGTGCTCCATACAGTATAATGGGCCCACATAGTCCTCCATACAGAATAATGGGCCCCACATAGTCCTCCATACAGTATAATGGGCCCCACATAGTCCTCCATACAGTATAATGGGCCCCACATAGTCCTCCACACAGAACAATAGCCCCACATAGCCCTCCATACAGTATAGTGGCCCCACATAGCCCTCTATACAGTATAATGGGGCCACATAATCCTCCAAACAGAATAATGGCCCCACATAGCCCTCTATACAGTATAATGGGCCCACATAGCCCTCTATACAGTAAAATGGGCCCACATAGTCCTCCACACAGAATAATGGCCCCAAATAGCCCTCTATACAGTATAATGGAGCCACATAGTCCTCCACACAGAATAATGGCGGCACATAGTGCTCCATACAGTAGAATGGGCCCCACATAGTCCTCCATACAGAAAATGGGCCCAACATAGTGCTCCATAAAGTATAATGGGCCCACATAGTGATCCATACAGTATAATGGGCCCCATATAGTCCTCCATACAGAATAATGGCCCCACATAGTACTCCATACAGTATAATAGCCCCACATAGTCTTCTATACAGTATAATGGGCCCCACATAGTCCTCCACACAGAATAATGGCCCCACATAGTCCTCCATACAGTATAATGGCCCCACATAGCCCTCTATACAGTATAATGGGCCCACATAGTCTTCCACAAAGAATAATGACCCCACATAGTCCTCCATACAGTATAATGGCCCCACATAGCCCTCTATACAGTATAATGGGCCCACATAGTCCTCCATACAGTGTAATGGGCCCCACATCGTCCTCCATACAGTATAATGGGCCCCACATCATCCTCCATACAGTATAATGGGCCCACATAGTCATCAAACACAGAATAATGACCCCACATAGTCCTCCATACAGTATAATGGCCCCACATATTCCTCCACACAGAATAATGGCCCCACATAGTGCTCCATACAGTATAATGGCCCCATATAGTCTTCCATACAGTATAATGGGCCCACATAGTCCTACATACAGAATAATGGGCCCCACATAGTGCTCCATACAGTAGAATGTGCCCCACATAGTCCTACATACAGTATAATGGCCTCACATAGTCCTCAAAATAGAATAATGGGCCCCACATAGTCCTCCATACAGAATAATGGGTCCCACATAGTGCTCCATACAGAATAATGGGCCCCACATAGTGCTCTATACAGTATAATGGGCCCCACATAGTGCTCCATACAGTATAATGGGCCCACATAGTCCTCCATACAGAATAATGGGCCCCACATAGTCCTCCATACAGTATAATGGGCCCACATAGCCCTCTATACAGTATAATGGGCCCACATAGTCCTCCACACAGAATAATGGCCCCACATAGCCCTCTATACAGTATAATGGACCCACATAGTCCTCCACACAGAATAATGACCCCACATAGTCCTCCATACAGTATAATGGGCCCCACATAGTCCTCCACACAGTATAATGGACACCAAATAGAGCTCCATACAGAATAATGGGCCCAACATAGTACTCCATACAGTATAATGGGCCCCATATAGTCCTTCACATAGAAGAATGGACTACATAGTCCTCCATACAGTATAATGGCCCCACATAGTCCCCCATACAGTATAATGGGCCCCACATAGTCCTCCACACAGAATAATGGGCCCCACATAGTCCTTCATACAGTATAATGGCCCCACAAAATCCTCCATACAGAATAATGGGCCCCACATAGTGCTCCATACAGTATAATGAGCCCCATATAATGCTCCATACAGAATAATGGGCCCACATAGTCCTCCATACAGAATAATGGGCCCCACATAGTGTTCCATACAGAATAATGGGCTCCACATAGTGTTCCATACAGAATAATGGGCCCCACATAGTGCTCCATACAGTATAATGAGCCCCATATAATGCTCCACACAGAATAATTGGCCCACATAGTCCTCCATACAGAATAATGGGCCCCACATAGTGCTCCATACAGTATAATGGGCCCCACATAGTGCTCCATACAGTATAATGGCCCTATATAGTCTTCCATACAGTATAATGGGCCCACATAGTCCTACATACAGAATAATGGGCCCCACATAGTGCTCCATACAGTAGAATGTGCCCCACATAGTCCTACATACAGTATAATGGCCACACATAGTCCTCAAAATAGAATAATGGGCCCCACATAGTCCTCCATACAGAATAATGGGCCCCACACAGTGCTCTATACAGAATAATGGGCCCCACATAGTGCTCCATACAGTATAATGGGGCCCACATAGTCCTCCATACAGAATAATGGGCCCAATATAGTGCTCTATACAGTAGAATGGGCCCCACATAGTGCTCCATACAGTATAATGGGCCCACATAGTCCTCCATACAGAATAATGGGCCCCACATAGTCCTCCATACAGTATAATGGGCCCCACATAGTCCTCCATACAGTATAATGGGCCCAACATAGTCCTCCACACAGAACAATAGCCCCACATAGCCCTCCATACAGTATAGTGGCCCCACATAGCCCTCTATACAGTATAATGGGGCCACATAATCCTCCAAACAGAATAATGGCCCCACATAGCCCTCTATACAGTATAATGGGCCCACATAGCCCTCTATACAGTAAAATGGGCCCACATAGTCCTCCACACAGAATAATGGCCCCAAATAGCCCTCTATACAGTATAATGGACCCACATAGTCCTCCACACAGAATAATGGCCGCACATAGTGCTCCATACAGTAGAATGGGCCCCACATAGTCCTCCATACAGAAAATGGGCCCAACATAGTGCTCCATACAGTATAATGGGCCCACATAGTGATCCATACAGTATAATGGGCCCCATATAGTCCTCCATACAGAATAATGGCCCCACATAGTACTCCATACAGTATAATAGCCCCACATAGTCTTCTATACAGTATAATGGGCCCCACATAGTCCTCCACACAGAATAATGGCCCCACATAGTCCTCCATACAGTATAATGGCCCCACATAGCCCTCTATACAGTATAATGGGCCCACATAGTCTTCCACAAAGAATAATGACCCCACATAGTCCTCCATACAGTATAATGGCCCCACATAGCCCTCTATACAGTATAATGGGCCCACATAGTCCTCCATACAGTGTAATGGGCCCCACATCGTCCTCCATACAGTATAATGGGCCCCACATCATCCTCCATACAGTATAATGGGCCCACATAGTCATCAAACACAGAATAATGACCCCACATAGTCCTCCATACAGTATAATGGCCCCACATATTCCTCCACACAGAATAATGGCCCCACATAGTGCTCCATACAGTATAATGGCCCCATATAGTCTTCCATACAGTATAATGGGCCCACATAGTCCTACATACAGAATAATGGGCCCCACATAGTGCTCCATACAGTAGAATGTGCCCCACATAGTGCTACATACAGTATAATGGCCTCACATAGTCCTCAAAATAGAATAATGGGCCCCACATAGTCCTCCATACAGAATAATGGGTCCCACATAGTGCTCCATACAGAATAATGGGCCCCACATAGTGCTCTATACAGTATAATGGGCCCCACATAGTGCTCCATACAGTATAATGGGCCCACATAGTCCTCCATACAGAATAATGGGCCCCACATAGTCCTCCATACAGTATAATGGGCCCACATAGCCCTCTATACAGTATAATGGGCCCACATAGTCCTCCACACAGAATAATGGCCCCACATAGCCCTCTATACAGTATAATGGACCCACATAGTCCTCCACACAGAATAATGACCCTACATAGTCCTCCATACAGTATAATGGGCCCCACATAGTCCTCCACACAGTATAATGGACACCAAATAGAGCTCCATACAGAATAATGGGCCCAACATAGTACTCCATACAGTATAATGGGCCCCATATAGTCCTCCACATAGAAGAATGGACTACATAGTCCTCCATACAGTATAATGGCCCCACATAGTCCCCCATACAGTATAATGGGCCCCACATAGTCCTCCACACAGAATAATGGGCCCCACATAGTCCTTCATACAGTATAATGGCCCCACAAAATCCTCCATACAGAATAATGGGCCCCACATAGTGCTCCATACAGTATAATGAGCCCCATATAATGCTCCATACAGAATAATGGGCCCACATAGTCCTCCATACAGAATAATGGGCCCCACATAGTGTTCCATACAGAATAATGGGCTCCACATAGTGTTCCATACAGAATAATGGGCCCCACATAGTGCTCCATACAGTATAATGAGCCCCATATAATGCTCCACACAGAATAATTGGCCCACATAGTCCTCCATACAGAATAATGGGCCCCACATAGTGCTCCATACAGTATAATGGGCCCCACATAGTGCTCCATACAGTATAATGGCCCTATATAGTCTTCCATACAGTATAATGGGCCCACATAGTCCTACATACAGAATAATGGGCCCCACATAGTGCTCCATACAGTAGAATGTGCCCCACATAGTCCTACATACAGTATAATGGCCCCACATAGTCCTCAAAATAGAATAATGGGCCCCACATAGTCCTCCATACAGAATAATGGGCCCCAAATAGTGCTCCATACAGAATAATGGCCCCACATAGTGCTCCATACAGTATAATGGGGCCCACATAGTCCTCCATACAGAATAATGGGTACCACATAGTGCTCTATACAGTAGAATGGGCCCCACATAGTGCTCCATACAGTATAATGGGCCCACATAGTCCTCCATACAGAATAATGGGCCCCACATAGTCCTCCATACAGTATAATGGCCCCACATAGCCCTCTATACAGTATAATGGGCCCACATAGTCCTCCACACAGAATAATGGCCCCACATAGCCCTCTATACAGTATAATGGGCCCACATAGCCCTCTATACAGTATAATGGGCCCACATAGTCCTCAAAATAGAATAATGACCCCACATAGTCCTCCATACAGAATAATGGGCCCCACATAGTGCTCCATACAGAATAATGGGTCCCACATAGTGCTCCATACAGTATAAAGGGCCCCACATAGTCCTCCACACAGTATAATGGACCCCACATAGAGCTCCATACAGAATAATGGGCCCCACATAGTACTCCATACAGTATAATGGGCCCCATGTAGTCCTCCACATAGAATAATGGACCACATAGTCCTCCATACAGTATAATGGCCCCACATAGTCCTCCATACAGTATAATGGGCCCCACATAGTCTTCCACACAGAATAATGGGCCCCACATAGTCCTCCATACAGTATAATGGCCCCACAAAATCCTCCATACAGAATAATGGGCCCACATAGTCCTCCATACAGAATAACGGGCCCCACATAGTGCTCCATACAGTATAATGTGCCCCACATAGTGCTCCATACAGTATAATGGCCCAATATAGTCATCCATACAGTATAACGGGCCCACATAGTCCTACATACAGAATAATGGGCCCCACATAGTGCTCCATACAGTAGAATGTGTCCCACATAGTCCTACATACAGTATAATGGCCCCACATAGTCCTCCAAATAGAATAATGGGCCCCACATAGTCCTCCATACAGAATAATGGGCCCCACACAGTGCTCTATACAGAATAATGGGCCCCACATAGTGCTCCATACAGTATAATGGGGCCCACATAGTCCTCCATACAGAATAATGGGCCCCACATAATCCTCCATACAGTATAATGGGCCCCACATAGTCCTCCATACAGTATAATGGGCCCCACATAGTGCTCCACACAGAACAATAGCCCCACATAGCCCTCCATACAGTATAGTGGCCCCACATAGCCCTCTATACAGTATAATGGGGCCACATAATCCTCCAAACAGAATAATGGCCCCACATAGCCCTCTATACAGTATAATGGGCCCACATAGCCCTCTATACAGTATAATGGGCCCACATAGTCCTCCACACAGAATAATGGCCCCAAATAGCCCTCTATACAGTATAATGGACCCACATAGTCCTCCACACAGAATAATGGCCGCACATAGTGCTCCATACAGTAGAATGGGCCCCACATAGTCCTCCATACAGAAAATGGGCCCAACATAGTGCTCCATACAGTATAATGGGCCCACATAGTCCTCCACACAGAACAATAGCCCCACATTGCCCTCCATGCAGTATAATGGCCTCACATAGCCCTCTATACAGTATAATGGGCCCACATAGTCCTCCACGCAGAATAATGGCCCCAAATAGCCCTCTATACAGTATAATGGGCCCACAGAGTCCTCTATACAGTATAATGGGCCCACATAGTCCTCAAAATAGAATAATGACCCCACATAGTCCTCCATACAGAATAATGGGCCCCACATAGTGCTCCATACAGAATAATGGGCCCCACATAGTGCTCCATACAGTATAAAGGGCCCCACATAGTCCTCCACACAGTATAATGGACCCCACATAGAGCTGCATACAGAATAATGGGCCCCACGTAGTACTCCATACAGTATAATGGGCCCCATGTAGTCCTCCACATAGAATAATGGACCACATAGTCCTCCATACAGTATAATGGCCCCACATAGTCCTCCATACAGTATAATGGGCCCCACATAGTCTTCCACACAGAATAATGGGCCCCACATAGTCCTCCATACAGTATAATGGCCCCACAAAATCCTCCATACAGAATAATGGGCCCACATAGTCCTCCATACAGAATAACGGGCCCCACATAGTGCTCCATACAGTATAATGGGCCCCATAAGGTCTTCCATACAGTATAATGGGCCCACATAGTCCTCCATACAGAATAATGGGCCCCACATAGTGCTCCATACAGAATAATGGGCCCCACATAGTGCTCCATACAGAATAATGGGCCCCACATAGTGCTCCATACAGTATAATGGGCCCTACATAGTCTTCCACACAGAATAATGGGCCCCACATAGTCCTCCATACAGTATAATGGCCCCACAAAATCCTCCATACAGAATAATGGGCCCACATAGTCCTCCATACAGAATAACGGGCCCCACATAGTGCTCCATACAGTATAATGGGCCCCACATAGTGCTCCATACAGTATAATGGCCCTATAAGGTCTTCCATACAGTATAATGGGCCCACATAGTCCTCCATACAGAATAATGGGCCCCACATAGTGCTCCATACAGAATAATGGGCCGCACATAGTGCTCCATACAGTAGAATGGGCCCCACATAGTCCTCCATACAGTATAATGGCCCCACATAGTCCTCTATACAGAAAATGGGCCCACCATAGTGCTCCATACAGTATAATGTGCCCCACATAGTGCTCCATACAGTATAATGGCCCCATATAGTCTTCCATACAGTATAACGGGCCCACATAGTCCTACATACAGAATAATGGGCCCCACATAGTGCTCCATACAGTAGAATGTGTACCACATAGTCCTACATACAGTATAATGGCCACACATAGTCCTCAAAATAGAATAATGGGCCCCACATAGTCCTCCATACAGAATAATGGGCCCCACACAGTGCTCTATACAGAATAATGGGCCCCACATAGTGCTCCATACAGTATAATGGGGCCCACATAGTCCTCCATACAGAATAATGGGCCCAATATAGTGCTCTATACAGTAGAATGGGCCCCACATAGTGCTCCATACAGTATAATGGGCCCACATAGTCCTCCATACAGAATAATGGGCCCCACATAGTCCTCCATACAGTATAATGGGCCCCACATAGTCCTCCATACAGTATAATGGGCCCCACATAGTCCTCCACACAGAACAATAGCCCCACATAGCCCTCCATACAGTATAGTGGCCCCACATAGCCCTCTATACAGTATAATGGGGCCACATAATCCTCCAAACAGAATAATGGCCCCACATAGCCCTCTATACAGTATAATGGGCCCACATAGCCCTCTATACAGTAAAATGGGCCCACATAGTCCTCCACACAGAATAATGGCCCCAAATAGCCCTCTATACAGTATAATGGAGCCACATAGTCCTCCACACAGAATAATGGCGGCACATAGTGCTCCATACAGTAGAATGGGCCCCACATAGTCCTCCATACAGAAAATGGGCCCAACATAGTGCTCCATACAGTATAATGGGCCCACATAGTGATCCATACAGTATAATGGGCCCCATATAGTCCTCCATACAGAATAATGGCCCCACATAGTACTCCATACAGTATAATAGCCCCACATAGTCTTCTATACAGTATAATGGGCCCCACATAGTCCTCCACACAGAATAATGGCCCCACATAGTCCTCCATACAGTATAATGGCCCCACATAGCCCTCTATACAGTATAATGGGCCCACATAGTCTTCCACAAAGAATAATGACCCCACATAGTCCTCCATACAGTATAATGGCCCCACATAGCCCTCTATACAGTATAATGGGCCCACATAGTCCTCCATACAGTGTAATGGGCCCCACATCGTCCTCCATACAGTATAATGGGCCCCACATCATCCTCCATACAGTATAATGGGCCCACATAGTCATCAAACACAGAATAATGACCCCACATAGTCCTCCATACAGTATAATGGCCCCACATATTCCTCCACACAGAATAATGGCCCCACATAGTGCTCCATACAGTATAATGGCCCCATATAGTCTTCCATACAGTATAATGGGCCCACATAGTCCTACATACAGAATAATGGGCCCCACATAGTGCTCCATACAGTAGAATGTGCCCCACATAGTCCTACATACAGTATAATGGCCTCACATAGTCCTCAAAATAGAATAATGGGCCCCACATAGTCCTCCATACAGAATAATGGGTCCCACATAGTGCTCCATACAGAATAATGGGCCCCACATAGTGCTCTATACAGTATAATGGGCCCCACATAGTGCTCCATACAGTATAATGGGCCCACATAGTCCTCCATACAGAATAATGGGCCCCACATAGTCCTCCATACAGTATAATGGGCCCACATAGCCCTCTATACAGTATAATGGGCCCACATAGTCCTCCACACAGAATAATGGCCCCACATAGCCCTCTATACAGTATAATGGACCCACATAGTCCTCCACACAGAATAATGACCCCACATAGTCCTCCATACAGTATAATGGGCCCCACATAGTCCTCCACACAGTATAATGGACACCAAATAGAGCTCCATACAGAATAATGGGCCCAACATAGTACTCCATACAGTATAATGGGCCCCATATAGTCCTCCACATAGAAGAATGGACTACATAGTCCTCCATACAGTATAATGGCCCCACATAGTCCCCCATACAGTATAATGGGCCCCACATAGTCCTCCACACAGAATAATGGGCCCCACATAGTCCTTCATACAGTATAATGGCCCCACAAAATCCTCCATACAGAATAATGGGCCCCACATAGTGCTCCATACAGTATAATGAGCCCCATATAATGCTCCATACAGAATAATGGGCCCACATAGTCCTCCATACAGAATAATGGGCCCCACATAGTGTTCCATACAGAATAATGGGCTCCACATAGTGTTCCATACAGAATAATGGGCCCCACATAGTGCTCCATACAGTATAATGAGCCCCATATAATGCTCCACACAGAATAATTGGCCCACATAGTCCTCCATACAGAATAATGGGCCCCACATAGTGCTCCATACAGTATAATGGGCCCCACATAGTGCTCCATACAGTATAATGGCCCTATATAGTCTTCCATACAGTATAATGGGCCCACATAGTCCTACATACAGAATAATGGGCCCCACATAGTGCTCCATACAGTAGAATGTGCCCCACATAGTCCTACATACAGTATAATGGCCACACATAGTCCTCAAAATAGAATAATGGGCCCCACATAGTCCTCCATACAGAATAATGGGCCCCACACAGTGCTCTATACAGAATAATGGGCCCCACATAGTGCTCCATACAGTATAATGGGGCCCACATAGTCCTCCATACAGAATAATGGGCCCAATATAGTGCTCTATACAGTAGAATGGGCCCCACATAGTGCTCCATACAGTATAATGGGCCCACATAGTCCTCCATACAGAATAATGGGCCCCACATAGTCCTCCATACAGTATAATGGGCCCCACATAGTCCTCCATACAGTATAATGGGCCCAACATAGTCCTCCACACAGAACAATAGCCCCACATAGCCCTCCATACAGTATAGTGGCCCCACATAGCCCTCTATACAGTATAATGGGGCCACATAATCCTCCAAACAGAATAATGGCCCCACATAGCCCTCTATACAGTATAATGGGCCCACATAGCCCTCTATACAGTAAAATGGGCCCACATAGTCCTCCACACAGAATAATGGCCCCAAATAGCCCTCTATACAGTATAATGGACCCACATAGTCCTCCACACAGAATAATGGCCGCACATAGTGCTCCATACAGTAGAATGGGCCCCACATAGTCCTCCATACAGAAAATGGGCCCAACATAGTGCTCCATACAGTATAATGGGCCCACATAGTGATCCATACAGTATAATGGGCCCCATATAGTCCTCCATACAGAATAATGGCCCCACATAGTACTCCATACAGTATAATAGCCCCACATAGTCTTCTATACAGTATAATGGGCCCCACATAGTCCTCCACACAGAATAATGGCCCCACATAGTCCTCCATACAGTATAATGGCCCCACATAGCCCTCTATACAGTATAATGGGCCCACATAGTCTTCCACAAAGAATAATGACCCCACATAGTCCTCCATACAGTATAATGGCCCCACATAGCCCTCTATACAGTATAATGGGCCCACATAGTCCTCCATACAGTGTAATGGGCCCCACATCGTCCTCCATACAGTATAATGGGCCCCACATCATCCTCCATACAGTATAATGGGCCCACATAGTCATCAAACACAGAATAATGACCCCACATAGTCCTCCATACAGTATAATGGCCCCACATATTCCTCCACACAGAATAATGGCCCCACATAGTGCTCCATACAGTATAATGGCCCCATATAGTCTTCCATACAGTATAATGGGCCCACATAGTCCTACATACAGAATAATGGGCCCCACATAGTGCTCCATACAGTAGAATGTGCCCCACATAGTCCTACATACAGTATAATGGCCTCACATAGTCCTCAAAATAGAATAATGGGCCCCACATAGTCCTCCATACAGAATAATGGGTCCCACATAGTGCTCCATACAGAATAATGGGCCCCACATAGTGCTCTATACAGTATAATGGGCCCCACATAGTGCTCCATACAGTATAATGGGCCCACATAGTCCTCCATACAGAATAATGGGCCCCACATAGTCCTCCATACAGTATAATGGGCCCACATAGCCCTCTATACAGTATAATGGGCCCACATAGTCCTCCACACAGAATAATGGCCCCACATAGCCCTCTATACAGTATAATGGACCCACATAGTCCTCCACACAGAATAATGACCCTACATAGTCCTCCATACAGTATAATGGGCCCCACATAGTCCTCCACACAGTATAATGGACACCAAATAGAGCTCCATACAGAATAATGGGCCCAACATAGTACTCCATACAGTATAATGGGCCCCATATAGTCCTCCACATAGAAGAATGGACTACATAGTCCTCCATACAGTATAATGGCCCCACATAGTCCCCCATACAGTATAATGGGCCCCACATAGTCCTCCACACAGAATAATGGGCCCCACATAGTCCTTCATACAGTATAATGGCCCCACAAAATCCTCCATACAGAATAATGGGCCCCACATAGTGCTCCATACAGTATAATGAGCCCCATATAATGCTCCATACAGAATAATGGGCCCACATAGTCCTCCATACAGAATAATGGGCCCCACATAGTGTTCCATACAGAATAATGGGCTCCACATAGTGTTCCATACAGAATAATGGGCCCCACATAGTGCTCCATACAGTATAATGAGCCCCATATAATGCTCCACACAGAATAATTGGCCCACATAGTCCTCCATACAGAATAATGGGCCCCACATAGTGCTCCATACAGTATAATGGGCCCCACATAGTGCTCCATACAGTATAATGGCCCTATATAGTCTTCCATACAGTATAATGGGCCCACATAGTCCTACATACAGAATAATGGGCCCCACATAGTGCTCCATACAGTAGAATGTGCCCCACATAGTCCTACATACAGTATAATGGCCCCACATAGTCCTCAAAATAGAATAATGGGCCCCACATAGTCCTCCATACAGAATAATGGGCCCCAAATAGTGCTCCATACAGAATAATGGCCCCACATAGTGCTCCATACAGTATAATGGGGCCCACATAGTCCTCCATACAGAATAATGGGTACCACATAGTGCTCTATACAGTAGAATGGGCCCCACATAGTGCTCCATACAGTATAATGGGCCCACATAGTCCTCCATACAGAATAATGGGCCCCACATAGTCCTCCATACAGTATAATGGGCCCCACATAGTCCTCCACACAGAACAATAGCCCCACATAGCCCTCCATGCAGTATAATGGCCCCACATAGCCCTCTATACAGTATAATGGGCCCACATAGTCCTCCACACAGAATAATGGCCCCACATAGCCCTCTATACAGTATAATGGGCCCACATAGCCCTCTATACAGTATAATGGGCCCACATAGTCCTCAAAATAGAATAATGACCCCACATAGTCCTCCATACAGAATAATGGGCCCCACATAGTGCTCCATACAGAATAATGGGTCCCACATAGTGCTCCATACAGTATAAAGGGCCCCACATAGTCCTCCACACAGTATAATGGACCCCACATAGAGCTCCATACAGAATAATGGGCCCCACATAGTACTCCATACAGTATAATGGGCCCCATGTAGTCCTCCACATAGAATAATGGACCACATAGTCCTCCATACAGTATAATGGCCCCACATAGTCCTCCATACAGTATAATGGGCCCCACATAGTCTTCCACACAGAATAATGGGCCCCACATAGTCCTCCATACAGTATAATGGCCCCACAAAATCCTCCATACAGAATAATGGGCCCACATAGTCCTCCATACAGAATAACGGGCCCCACATAGTGCTCCATACAGTATAATGGGCCCCACATAGTGCTCCATACAGTATAATGGCCCCATAAGGTCTTCCATACAGTATAATGGGCCCACATAGTCCTCCATACAGAATAATGGGCCCCACATAGTGCTCCATACAGAATAATGGGCCCCACATAGTGCTCCATACAGAATAATGGGCCCCACATAGTGCTCCATACAGTATAATGGGCCCCACATAGTCTTCCACACAGAATAATGGGCCCCACATAGTCCTCCATACAGTATAATGGCCCCACAAAATCCTCCATACAGAATAATGGGCCCACATAGTCCTCCATACAGAATAACGGGCCCCACATAGTGCTCCATACAGTATAATGGGCCCCACATAGTGCTCCATACAGTATAATGGCCCCATAAGGTCTTCCATACAGTATAATGGGCCCACATAGTCCTCCATACAGAATAATGGGCCCCACATAGTCCTCCATACAGTAGAATGGGCCCCACATAGTCCTCCATACAGTATAATGGCCCCACATAGTCCTCTATACAGAAAGTGGGCCCAACATAGTGCTCCATACAGTATAATGGGCCCCACATAGTGATCCATACAGTATAATGGGCCCCATATAGTCCTCCATACAGAATAATGGGCCCCACATAGTACTCCATACAGTATAATGGCCCCACATAGTCCTCTATACAGTATAATGGGCCCCACATATTCCTCCACACAGAATAATGGCCCCACATAGTCCTCCATACAGTATAATGGCCCCACATAGCCCTCTATATAGTATAATGGGCCCACATAGTCTTCCACACAGAATAATGACCCCACATAGTCCTCCATACAGTATAATGGCCCCACATAGCCCTCTATACAGTATAATGGGCCCACATAGTCCTCCATACAGTATAATGGGCCCCACATCGTCCTCCATACAGTATAATGGGCCCCATATCATCCTCCATACAGTATAATGGGCCCACATAGTCTTCCACACAGAATAATGACCCCACATAGTCCTTCATACAGTATAATGGCCCAATATAGTCCTCCACACAGAAAAATGGGCCCCACATAGTCCTTCATATAGTATAATGCATCCTGCATAGTCCTACATACAGTATAATGGGCCCCACATAGTCCTCCATACAGTATAATGGGCCCCACATAGTCCTCCACACAGTATAATGGCCCCACATAGTGCTCCAAACAGTATAATGGGCCCACATAGTGCTCCAAACAGTATAATGGACCCCGCATAGTCCTCCATACAGTATAATGGGCCCCACATAGTCCTCGACACAGAATAATGGCCCCACATAGTCCTCCATACAGTATAATGGCCCCACATCAAAAATTTATGTGGCTTGCAGTACTGTAAAACGTGAGCGGTTATTATTTTAGTCATATCATTCAATATTGGCAGCATCAGCTGACAATAGGCCTTAAAGGGAATCCGTCAACAGCTTTTTGCTAGGTAGTCTGAGAGCAGCATAAGGTAGGAGCAGAGACCCTGATTTCAATGATGTGTCACTTACTGGGCTGTGTTTTGCTGTTTCAATACAATCAGTGTTCTATCAGCAGGAGATTATCTCTACAGGACAACCGGCCTCTTGCCTTCTAGTCCAACCACGCCCCCACCTCTGATTAGCAACTCTCGATCACTATACAATGTACACAAAAAGTTGTGGTGTGCGCGGGGTTATAAACAGCTTAACATCTGAGCTCTGCTAAATCTGCAGCAGAGAAAACTGTGATTTGATCAGAACTGTTGCACCCAGTAAACTAAGTGACACATCGCTGGAATCAGGTTCTATGTCCCTACATCAGGCTGCTGTCAGATTACATAGCAAAAACCTGATGACAAATTCCCTTTAAACCTCTGTAGTAGGGTCTATTGTATGGACTCTGCATGCTTTTTCTAAGGGTGATGGTCACGACTTAGCCCTGCACGTAAAGTCTGGGATTGTTTACTGCCCACTAATTACTAAGAAATTTAAAGGAAGATTTTCATGAAGCTTCATAAATGAAATTGTTTTCATAAATGGTAAAAATTCAGTTTCGCCTCTTACACTATACAATCATGAATTCCACAGCACCGAGTTTCTTACTCAGGCAATCAAACTGAAACATGTCCAAGCAAAAAATAAGAATGGCTTTGTTGCGAGTTTTCCATCCATCAGTTATCTCGCTTCTCCTCCTGGACTTTTCTCTTGCATTCCCAATTGCCAGAATTTCTTTTAATTCTAGTTGAGTGAATGTGTGTTTTGTATGCAATAAAATACTGAAAGGACAATGATGGATGAGGCCAGCTCCAGCTAAATTTCAACATCCCCAAGTCCCCATTTAGTAATCCTAACCTCTCATAAAATTCATTTTAGTATTCCAAAACTAAATGAAGAGCTCTGTCTGCCTGGTGATAAATGGATTTTTCTCTTTAGATTAATATGACTCCAGGAAAGATACACTGTTTATACTGAGGATCGAGTGTGCTCTGCTCAGATATGTTTCAAAAATCTCTTAATCTTTCCTTCTATTTTACTTTTTTTCTCCATTACCGAAATCGAAAAATTAAAACTTTCATTTGCTTTAGACGTATATACGATAGCTAGGAGAAAGCTCTGGCGCCTGTGGCTTTTTTTTGCACTGCAGGAGCAGAGAAAGAAATAGAACTTAGTAAAAGTAAATTGTAAAGTTTTTATTATAGGGAAAAACAGATATATAAATATCAGGTGTCTCTGAACAATAAAAAATATCTAAAATTGTTTTGGGTTTTTTTAATGAAAGGAGTTTTTCCACAATACAGATTGATCATCGTTTCACAGTATAGGTCATAAATGTTTAATTGCTGTGGGCATCAACATATGCAATCCCAACCAATCACTGGTACGGGGGTCCTGGGTTACCAGTTTCTCCTTATGATAGTGCCGAAGGGCCATTTGTAAAAATTGGTGGCCAAACATGCAAAAATGCCTGTCCTGAAGGTGTAGAGGAATGAGGGATTCTGGACCCCTGCACAAGTGATCAATTGGGATCCAAGAAATTAATCATTTTTCGCTTATTCTGCCAAAATATTTTTTTTTTATAGAGGTAGTGAGGATTGATATGCTTGCAATCACTTAAAAACAAAACCCAAGATAAAAGTGAAAAAACAAAATGAGCATAGACCCTACAACAAGTAAGTAGCAATGATACATGTATACAACATAGGGTACTTAGTTAATGCTATTTTGATCAAAAAAGCATAAAAGCAATCACACCACGTCACGGTGTACCCAACGGGACAGTCCTAACCTATCTAGTATTAAAATCTTATCATGTCATGTGTCATACAATGTCAATGTGAATAAGGGCCGAGCAGGATAGAGCCCCGAATAAGACACCTATCCATGGGAAGCGGTGCAGATAGAATAGTTAGCTCAGAAAGGTGAACACACAGACACATGATGCAACGATTGAGTCACCTTCTCCCCTTTCTATTTGGTTTCAGGTGTGATTTTCCTATTGCCCACACCCGTTACTTGCCACATGTGAGTTTGAACAAGCATCACATGCTTAAAACAAAGTTGTTTACCCACAATTTTGGAAAGGTGCCAATTTTGTCTGGCCCATTCTTGGGCTTTTGTGTGAAATGATGTCCAATTTGCTCTTTCTTCTCTGTTTTTCTGTGTTGTTCCAATACACACAAAGGAAATAAACATGTGTATAAAAACATGTGTAATTTCACTAATCTTCTGGGAGAAATACTTCACCTTCTTGAACAATTTCAAGTGTGCCAACACCTATGGCTTTGGGCAAAGTGACAAAGTCACTGTCAAAGTACTGGAGGGGTGATATGTAGCACTGAGATTGTTAGCTGCAATAATGCAACATAGGAAAAAGGTTTCAGCACATAAACGGGTTAATAAGCCATCTTTAGTGCTAGGGTGATTGAACACCTGTAGAGAGGGAGGAGGTCAGAGGATAAAAATCCCAACCTTTAGAGCATTTGGTGTGGGGAGGACCTGGAGGTGAAAGCTCTGAGCTGTTTTGACATGTGAAGGAAAGACAAATCTTGGGTTGTTTTGTTCCTGAAGCGGGGGGTTACCTGTAGCAACAAGGACTGTGCCATATGTTATCTTTTGTTTTTCTTGTTAGACCAGGAAGGCCGTGTTTGTTTTTTCTAACATTGCTGTAGTTTATGCAGTGCCCTTAATAAACTCATCAGAAGATTTAAAGAGAGAGTGTTCCTGTGTACCTCTATGTGCAACCAAGTGAGCCGATCTACCTCAATAGATCTATATACAAGTGCTTCTCACTAAATTAGAATATCATCAAAAAGTTAATTTATTTCAGGTCCTCAATGCAAAAAGTGAAACTCATATAATATAAAGAATCATTACAAACAGAGTGATCTATTTCAAGTGTTTATTTCTGTTAATGTTGATGATTATGGCTTACAGCCAATGAAAACACAAAAGTCATTATCTCAGTAAATTAGAATACCTTATAACAACAGCTTGAAAATGTTTTAAAATCTGAAATGTTGGCCTACTGAAATGCATGTTCAGTAAATGCACTCAATACTTGGTCGGGGCTCCTTTTGCATCAATTACTGCATCAATGCGGCGTGGCATGGAGGCGATCAGCCTGTGGCACTGCTGAGGTGTTATGGAAGCCCAGGTTGCTTTGATAGCAGCCTTCAGCTCGTCTGCATTGTTGGGTCTGGTGTCTCTCATCTTCCTCTTGACAATACCCCATAGATTCTCTATGGGGTTAAGGTCAGGCGAGTTTGCTGGCCAATCAAGCACAGTGATACTGTTGTATATAAACCAGGTATTGGTACTTTTGGCAGTGTGGACAGGTGCCAAGTCCTGCTGGAGAATGACATTTCCATCTCCAAAAAGCTTGTCGGCAGAGGGAAGCATGAAGTGCTCTAAAATTTCCTGGTAGACGCCTGCGCTGACTTTGGTCTTGATAAAACACAGTGGACCTACACCAGCAGATGACATGGCTCCCCAAACCATCACTGATTGTGGAAACTTCACACTAGACCTCAAGCAGCTTGGATTGTGGCCTCTCCATTCTTCCTCCAGACTCTGGGACCTTGATTTCCAAATGAAATGCAAAATTTAATTTCATCTGAAAACAACACCTTGGACCACTGAGCAACAGTCCAGGTCTTTTTCTCCTTGGCCCAGGTAAGACGCTTCTGGCGTTATCTATTGGTCATGAGTGGCCCATGTCGTGGATACGTCTGTGTGTGGTGGCTCTTGAAGCAATGACTCCAGCAGCAGTCCACTCCTTGTGAATCTCCGCCAAATTTTTGAATGGCCATTTCTTAACAATCCTTTCAAGGCTGCGGTTATCCCGGTTGCTTGTGCACCTTTTTCTACCACACTTTTTCCTTCCACTCAACTTTCCATTAATATGCTTGGATACAGCACTCTGTGAACAGCCAGCTTCTTTAGCA
Source organism: Phyllobates terribilis (assembly GCF_046119375.1). NCBI lineage: Eukaryota > Metazoa > Chordata > Amphibia > Anura > Dendrobatidae > Phyllobates > Phyllobates terribilis. The sequence goes on from NW_027362772.1 coordinate 143,829,846, forward strand.
ATGGCCTTTTGTAGCTGACCCTCCTTGTGGCGTGTGTCAATGACTGCCTTTGGACATCTGTCAAGTCAGCAGTCTTCCCCATGATTGTGGAGCCTACTGAAACAGACTAAGGGACCTTTTTAAACACATAGGAAGCCTTTGCAGGTGTTTTTTGTTAATTATTCTAATTTACTGAGATAATGACTTTTGTGTTTTCATTGGCTGTAAGCCATAATCATCAACATTACCAGAAATAAACACTTGAAATAAATCAATCTGTTGGTAATGACTCTATATAATGTATGAGTTTCACGTTTTGCATTGAAGAACTGAAATAAATTAACTTTTTGATGATAATTTAGTGAGAAGCACTCATGTATGTGTATATATATATATATATATATATATATATATATATGTAACATATATACATATTCTGTAGGGTAAAGCTTGAATGTAGATAAAAAATATTTTGCCATATTGATTGAATAGTTTTAAATTTAATATTGACTACATATTGTTATCATAATGGGACACAGTCTAGAAGAAAATATTCATATGGCATAATTCCAGAAAATAAGAATAGAAATGGACACAATATTTTTTTGCTGTAGTCAACAATAAGTTGTAATCTATTCTAAAAATATATAAAAATAGTTTTGTCTACCATGACATCATCACATTAGAACACATTTTATAGGTGAATACAAAGAATATGTTGTCATCATCACAATGGGACAAAGCATTGGAATAAAGACAACCCATATTGTAACCTCATCATATTAGGACACACCTAAAAATAAATACAAAGACTTTTGTGATGTCAGTAGCATCACAATATACCTCTGCGCTGGCACAGACATCATTACGAATCATCAAAATAGAACAAAGAGAAAAAAGTAAATGCAAACATTATTGTGACATTATCTTGAAAGAACAAAGACAGAAATAGAATTTAGTCAATGAATAAAGACAAACAGTGGGGTGACATCAAGATAATAGAACATAAACCTCTCAATTAATAAGAGGCTTATATGTAGAGATGAGCGTTGTTCGACTCGAACTGTTCGCCAATCTCAAATTCGAGCTGTTTTGGGCGGTGTTCGAGCCGTTCGGCGAACACGAACGATTTGAAAAAAATTCGGCTGTTCGAGGTTATGTTCGATAACTGTTCGTGCACCAAAATCATAACTGGATTTTTTCTCAGTAATGATGAAAATTAATGTTAATACGCAGTTTGAGTGTACAGCGGGGTGGGGGGAGGGGCAGGGGATGGATCTCTGCAGGAACAATGAAGATCTCCATTTTTTTTTCTCTTTCCCGCATTTGCAGTGGGGAGGTGCAATCTGTCAGCCTATCAGCAGCGCACACACGGAGCGAAGTGCTTTTTTTCACACAAGCAAGGGCATGTGTCATTGGCAGTGTATGTCACATGTCCTTGCCCTATAAGACCAAGCCATTTTCCCCGTCGCCACCATTTTCTCACTGCTGCAGCTGCGTGTTAGACGGCACCGCTGTTGCTGTGTGCGCTATACCTTGTTAATTTCAAGCCAATTTTCGCACAAATCTACAGATAGCTTGGGAGTAGGGAATAGTTGTGATTGCAGTCCTTTTAAGGACTAGGTTACAGCATTTCCTACGACTTTTATCAGGCAGGTCTGTGCTCTTAAATAGATAGATTGTGGGAGTAAAGACTAATTGTAATTGGAGTCCTTTTCAGGACTAGGTTACATGAGTTCCTATCAGTTTTTGCCAGGCAGGTCTGTGCCAGTGCTGTGCAAGTTTTTTTCACAGCATTTGACTAAATCTAGCAAAGCTAATCCTTTTTGGCCTATTGCAGAGTGTGTTAGTCAGTGGAGTAGCCTATCTGTGTTGCAAGATATACCACCTGTGTATAGAATACCAATTTTTCTACTGCACCTAGTGAAGTAAAATCTTTTGGGCATAGCATCATTCTATTAGTCCATCTATACTGACCTCCATCAGGTTGCAAATTGAATATAATTTTTTTCTGCATCTAGCTCTGAAAAAATATTTGGGCTTCTAGCTGTGTGTGGGACTTGGTCTATTAGTCCATCTATACTGACCTCCATCAGGTTGCAAATTAAAAATAATGTTTATCTGCATCTAGCTCTGAAAAAATATTTGGGCTTCTAGCAGCGTGTGGGACTTGTTCTATTAGTCCATCTATACTGACCTCCATCAGGTTGCAAATTGAATATAATTTTTTTCTGCATCTCTAGCTCTAAAAAAATATTTGGCCTTCTAGCAGTGTGTGGGACTTGTTCTATTAGTCCATCTATACTGACCTCCATCAGGTTGCAAATTAAAAATAATTTTTATCTGCATCTAGCTCTGAAAAAATATTTGGGCTTCTAGCAGTGTGTGGGACTTGTTCTATTAGTCCATCTATACTGACCTCCATCAGGTTGCAAATTCAATATAATTTTTTTCTGCATCTAGCTCTGAAAAAATATTTGGGCTTCTAGCAGTGTGTGGGACTTGGTCTATTAGTCCATCTATACTGACCTCCATCAGGTTGCAATTTAAAAATAATTTTTATCTGCATCTAGCTCTGAAAAAATATTTGGGCTTCTAGCAGTGTGTGGGACTTGTTCTATTAGTCCATCTTTACTGACCTCCATCAGGTTGCAAATTGAATATAATTTTTTTCTGCATCTAGCTCTGAAAAAATATTTGGGCTTCTAGCAGTGTGTGGGACTTGTTCTATTAGTCCATCTATACTGACCTCCACCAGGTTGCAAATTGAATATAATTTTTTTCTGCATCTAGCTCTGAAAAAATATTTGGGCTTCTAGCAGTGTGTGGGACTTGGTCTATTAGTCCATCTATACTTGCCTCCATCAGGTTGCAAATTCAATATAATTTTTTTCTGCATTTAGCTCTGAAAAAATATTTGGGTTCCTAGCAGTGTGTGGGACTTGTTCTATTAGTCCATCTATACTGACCTCCATCAGGTTGCAAATTAAAAATAATTTTTATCTGCATCTAGCTCTGAAAAAATATTTGGGCTTCTAGCAGTGTGTGGGACTTGGTCTATTAGTCCATCTATACTGACCTCCATCAGGTTGCAAATTGAATATAATTTTTTTCTGCATCTAGCTCTGAAAAAATATTTGGGCTTCTAGCAGTGTGTGGGACTTGGTCTATTAGTCCATCTATACTGACCTCCATCAGGTTGCAAATTGAATATAATTTTTTTCTGCATCTAACCCAGCCAATAGTTTTGGCCTAATACCACAGTTTGGCCACTCAGCTCTGCTCGGTTCCCATCCATTGTTTTTTTGTGCAAACAACTCCAGAGTTGTGAATTAGTTAACCACCAAAATGAGTGGAAAAAGGCCTGCTGCTGGTGGAAAGGGGAACAGGCGTGTTGGGAAGGGGAAAAAAGGTTGTGTCCGTGGGGTAGGTGTTAAAGCAACAGTAACATCTGCAGAAGAAAGACCATCTTCCAGCCAAACTAAAATGTCTACTTCTTTTAGCGGACAATGTGATAAGATCCCTTTCTTACGGCCACGCCAATCGCTACAAATTCCAGATGAGGCACAAAAACAGCAGGTGCTTCAACGGATATCAAGTGCTCCTTTAAGTGGGCTCTCCTCCACATCAACTTCAACATCACAAATACTCCAGTCCTCAGAGGTGTCACCCCAATCGCACTTGCTTCCTCACAGCTCCCAAATCTCCAGCTGCCCGTCTGAGTATGAGGTAGAACAGATGGTTGAGTCTGCAGAGCTGTTTACTCATACTATAGCCTGGGAATCAGAGGTCGGCTGAAGAGCTTCTGTGAATCCAGACGAGGAAATGATCTGCACTGATGCCCAGAATCTTTATGAGTCGGATCCAGGACCAGATGCAGAAGGTTCTGACCATAATGTAGACCCTCATTCCCAAACTGTAACTCCTGTTGGTGGAGACAATGAGGAAGACGATGATGAGACTCAAATACCTGATTGGAGGAACAACTTTATTTTTTTGTCAGGCGAGGAACAGGTTGGCTCGGAGGACGACGGGTGTGATAACACACAGGGTGATGATGATGAGGTTAGAGCTCCCACTTACTGTCAACCCACAGTCAGCCAAGAGATGAGGTCAGCAGAGGAGGTGGAGGAGAATGCTAGTGACGACGAGGTCAGGTTGCGCCTTCCTGGACAGAGACGTAGTACTGGAAGCACGTCAACAACTGCATCCTCAAACACAACTCTGCCTCTCACCACAAGTCGTGGTGGCTCTTCAGGTCGCATGGGTGCTAAGCCTTGCATAGCCTGGGCATTTTTTCAGATTGATAAAGATGACCCAACTCGTGTTATCTGTAACATTTGTCAGCAAAAGCTAAGTAGAGGCCAAAAAATACATAGTTTGAGTACTTCATGCATGAACCGGCACATGGACATGAAGCATAAGTTGCAGTGGGAAGCTCACTGTGCTACAATGCGGCCTAGCCGGCCGGGCCAACCACCGTCTGCCACATCTTGTGCATCCGCGGCCTCTTCATCCTCTGTGACTGGGGGGACAGCAGTCACACCTGTTTTGGGACGCAGACCTGCCACCTCTTTACCTGCAATAGCCAGCGTGATTGGCAGGTCATCATTTTCTTTGGAGGTGGTAACACCAGCTGGTGTTGAGCGCTGTCCGACATCGATAGCACCACCTTTGGATCAAGGCAACCTAACATGTCCGCCTGCATCTTCCTCACAGACCGGCAGTTTGCCGGGGACACCCTTATCAATCCCGTCTAAGCACAACAGCCAGCCCTCGGTCCCTCAGATGTGGACAAGTAAAAGACCATTTCCTCCTAGCCATGAGAAAGCTAAGAGGTTGAATTTCACCATCTGCAAGCTCTTGGCTACAGAAATGCAGCCTTTCCGCCTGGTGGACACAGAGGATTTTCGAGACCTTATCCGTCGCAGTGCCCCAGTACCAGATGCCCAGTCGGCACTACTTCTCAAAGAAAGGTGTGCCTGCGCTCCACCAGCATGTCGCACATAACATCTTTGAGAAACTGTGTGTGTGACAGGGTGCATTTCACCACAGACACTTGGACGAGTAGGCATGGACAGGGGCGTTACATGTCTCTGACTGGGCACTGGGTAACTATGGTGACAGCAGGACAAGGGGCTGCTGTCCAAGTCTTGCCGTCCCCACGAGTTGTGCGTCAATCCTCTTTATCTCAAAGTTCCTCCACTGCTTCTGCCTCCTCAACCTCCTCTCGGTCCTCCACCTGCACCCAAAGCCTGTCTGGTCATGCCACAAGCTTTCTAACTGCGCAGAAGGGATCCTGCACACCTCCTTACTATGCTGCCAGTAGGGCTCAACGTCATCAGGCGGTTTTTACTTTGAAATGTCTGGGAAATGTGAGACACACAGCTGAGGAGTTGTGGTCAGCTCTGGAGAACCAATTTCATGAATGGTTGTTTCCACTGGACCTGAAACCAGGGAAGGCCGTGTGCGACAATGCTGCAAACCTGGGTGTGGCCCTTTGCCGGGGCAATGTCACACACGTGCCTTGTATGGCTCACGTGTTGAACCTGGTTGTCCAGCAATTTTTAGCCCACTATCCCGGACTAGATGGCCTTCTGCAGAGGGCACGGTCGCTGTGTGCTCACTTCCGCCGTTCGCATCCCGCAGCTCAGTGACTTACATCTCTACAGAAGTCGTTGGGCCTGCCACTTCACCAGCTAAAATGCGATGTGCCTACCCGGTGGAATTCAACTCTGCACATGTTGCAGCGACTGTGGCAGCACCGACAAGCCCTGGTGCAATACGTTCTGACGTATAGCCTGGGCCAACGAGATCCAGAGGTGGGGCAAATCACGCTGGAGGAGTGGTCTCAGATCAGGGACCTATGCACCCTTCTGCACAGTTTTGAAATGGCGACGAAGATGTTTAGTGCTGACAATGCCATTATCAGCATGATTATTCCGGTGATTTACATGCTGGAGCACATGTTAATCAGAATTCGGAGTCAGGTGGTGGCACAAGAGGAGGTGGAGGAAGTAGAGGAGGAGGAGTTGAATGCGGAAGGGCTAACATCTGCAAGGTCCAGACGGTCGGCAGCACCAAGGCGGCAGGCATGTGAGGGTGGGGGAGATGGTTTTACCAGGGCGCATGATAGCAGCCAAACTAGTGAGGAAGGTGCTGGAGCCCATGAAGAAGTGGAGGACGAACTGATGGAAGACTCATCAGATGAGGGAGACCTTGATCACATTTCTGTTGTGCGAGGTTGGGGGGAGAGGACAGAGGAAGGAAGCATGATTGTTACCTCGCCACCAACACAACAGGGACTTGGTGCTCCTGGATGCGCAAGACACATGAGTGCCTTCGTGCTGCTCTACCTGCAACATGACCCTCGAATTGTGAGAATTAGAAATAATCCTGACTACTGGGTTGCCACACTGTTAGATCCCCGGTACAAAAGTAAATTTGCAGAAATTATTCCTGCCATAGAAAGGGATGCACGCATGCATGAGTATCAGCAGAGACTGTTGCAGAATCTTACATGTGCTTTTCCACAAAACACCAGTGGTGCACGTAGTGAATCTCACAGTTCCAACTTGAAAACCGTGGGACCGTCAAGTGTTCAGCACTCAAACAGTAACAGAAACACAGTATCTGCTGGTAACATCAATTTTGCGGAATCATTTAACAACTTTTTTAGCCCATCCTTTGCAAGGCCACAGGAGACAAGAAGTCTGACACATAACGCCTAGAGACGATGGTACAGGAGTATCTCCAAGTAAACATTGAAGCCACGACTGTGTCACTGGACCCTTGCTCTTTTTGGGCTTCCAATCTGGATAAATGGCCGGAGCTAGCCACTTACGCCTTGGAGATCTTGTCATGCCCCGCAGCCAGCGTTCTGTCTGAACGTATGTTCAGCGCTACTGGTGGTGTGCTGACAGATAAGAGCACGCGGCTCTCCACTGATAATGTAGACAGACTCACGTTCATAAAGATGAACAAATCATGGATCCGAAATGACTTTTCTGCCCCTGTGTCATCCTGGGGAGAGTAAAAGCTTGATGATTGGTTAAAATCACCTCACCAACAAGCTTTAAGCTTTCAAATTACTAATCATGTTTATCTGTATCTTGGCTGGAAAATAATTTGGGCTTTGTAGCAGTGTGCAGTACTGATTCTATTAGGCCATCTATACTAAGCTCCACCAGATTTAAAATTACTAATCATGTTTATCTGTATCTTGGCTGGAAAATAATTTGGGCTTTGTAGCAGTGTGCAGCACTGATTCTATTAGGCCATCTATACTAAGCTCCACCAGATTTAAAATTACTAATCATGTTTATCTGTATCTTGTCTGGAAAATAATTTGGGCTTTGTAGCAGTGTGCAGTACTGATTCTATTAGGCCATCTATACTAAGCTCCATCAGATTTAAAATTAATAATAATTTTTAGCTGCATCTAGCCCGGAAAATAATTTTGGGGCTCCGAGATGAGCAAGACACATAAGTGCCTTCTTGCTGCACTACCTGCAACATGACCCTCAGATTGTCAGAATTCGAAGTAATCCTGACTACTGGGTTGCCATACTCTTAGATCCCCCACACTCTTCGATCAACCTTTTCATTTTAATAAAGACCAAAAAAATGGTCATTTTTGAAATTATAAGCATTAGCAGGTTATTAGAAACTGAGATCAAACAGTTTTCAACTCAAAACTTTATTCTAGGTGATGTTACATTTGCACATAGGACCCCTTGTTCGAAAGGAGCTTCTGAACTCTCTCGTCCATTGAATTTGTCAGATTTTGGATGGTTTCTGCTTCAATTGTTTTGCATGAGGACAGAATACCCTCCCAGAGCTGTTGCTTAGATGTGAACTGCCTCCCGCCATCATAGACACTCCTTTTGATGATGCTCCAGAGGTTCTGAATGGGGTAGAGGTAAGGGGAGCATGGGGGTCACACCATAAGTTTGTCCCCTTTTATGCCCATATCAGCCAGAGATGCAGATGTGTTATGTGCAGCATGAGACGGTGCATTATCATGCATGAAAATGATCTTGCTGTGGAATACACGGTTCTTCTTCTTGAACCATGGCAGGAAGTGCTGTTTGAGAAACTCCACATACATTATGGAGTTCATCTTTACCCCTTCAGGGATTCTAAAGGGGCCGACAATCTCTCTCCCCATGATTCCAGCCCAAAACATTACTCCACCTCCTCCTTGTTGGCGCTGTAGCCGTGTTTGCGTGGGGTGTCCATCAACCAGCCATCCTCCACTCCATCCATCTGGACCATCGAGCGTTGCACGGCACTCATCCGTGAACAAAACAGTTTTGAAATCAGTCTTCATGTAATGTTTGGCCCACTGGAGCCGTTTCTGCTTGTGTGCAGTGGATAGAGGAGATCGACAGGATGGCGTACGCACAGCTGCAAACCTCGGAAGGACCCTGCATCTTGTTGTTCGGGGGACGTTGGAGGCACCAGCAGCTTCAAAAACTTGTCTGCTGCTATGACAAGGCTTTTTTGCCGCTGCTCTTTTAACCTGACGTAATTGCCTGTAGGAAAGAGTCCTCAATTTTCCCTTATCAGCACGCACACGTGTGTACTGTGAATCAGCTACATACTTCTTGATTGCCAAGACACTTCATCCTGATCATCGCACAATGTTGATTGTAGTCATGCCTTGACCTAAACACTCCACAATTTGTTGCTTCTCAGCAGCCGACACATCCTTTTTCTTTCCCATTTTGGCAGAAAATGTAGGCTGCTTAATAATGTGGGACAGCCTTCTTAAGTAGTCTTGCCTTTCATTGGACACACCTGCCAAACTAATTAGCACAGGTGTCTGCAATTGCTTACAGTGATATAAAGAGCCCTGACACACATCACCATCAATGAGTTTAACTGACAAACAAACAAATTCTTCCCTTATCACTCCTAAACACTTTTTGCATAATAATTTGGAACACAGTGTACATGTGCTTTTCCACAAAACACCAGTGGTTCACGTAGTGAATCTTACAGTTCTAACTTGCCAACCGTGGTCTGTATGGAGTTGTTCAATAAAGGGCCCAAAATTAAGATAACATAGACGGGAGAGGTCTCTATGAATAGGAATTCCTAAGTATTTGATACCCTGTGAGGGCCAGGCAAAGGGAAAGTTGGACTGGATGGAATCCTGTATGGATTTGGGGAGGGAGACATCGAGGGCCTCAGACTTCGCTGCATTGATTTTAAAATTTGACCATATAACAAAGTGATCTATTTCAGCCATAACAGCAGGGATGGATATATGTGATTGAGTGATATATACTAGGACATCATCAGCAAATAGAGAGCACTTGTACTCGGTGCCTCCCACCTCAATCCACCTATTATTGGGGTTATGGCAAATTGATGAGAGCAGGTGCTCCGTGACTAGGATGTATAAGAGAGGGGACAGAGGACATCTCTGCCTTGTCCCATTGGTGATTATGAAAGGTGATGAAAATGTTCTGACGCGCCCCCTGGGCCTTGGGACACCCGGAGTCGGACCCTTTTTGGTGGATACTGGTGGTTGTAGTCTCCGTGGCGGCGACCAGGTTCCGTGGCTCAGGGCGGTCAAACCAGTGGCGGAACTATTTATGTGGTTTTGATGTTTAAATGTTCGACTACGCCACCCGTGGATTGCAGTCAGAGTGAACCGCCGCTGCAGGGCAGACCGCTGAGGCTGGTGTTGTGGGTGCAGCAGAGCGTAGCATAACTCCCCACGGGAGGAGTATAGCCTCAGGGCAGTGTATGCGGAGGATGGGGGTGATGGTGCAGGGCAGCAGCAGTAACGACACGGAGTCAGTGATGCAGTCCAGGGCCTTTACTCACAGTTCTTATTATCCAGACCACTTCTGCAGGTAACGGCTGCCCACGTCGTACTGTGCTCACCAGGTGAGGGGCTCAGACAACTCCCAGATAACTTTGGAGCGCTTCACAGGACCCCCTTTGTGTGTCCTTTGTCTGGCCTTTCTTACCAACCCTTCTGTCCGGCTGCCTCGGGCCTCCTCTTGGTAAACTTGGCGCCAGTTTCCCTGACCCTATGTGGTGCCTTCCTAGCGGGTGTAGCGAGGGGCTGCGCCACATAAAATGTCACAGCCTCCGGTTTCTAGCTGAGGGTCGTTTCCCGCCTCCACTAGTTTCGGGGACCGGTCTCCCCCTTTGGCCTGACCCCTCCACGCAGGTGGATTCGGGCGTGCGGACCCCTGGGATCCCTTCGTTCCTCGTTCCTGGAGCCTTCTCCGCTCCTCTTCCTTCCTTCTCCCTCTTCCAGGCCTGGGCCTCTGTTACTAGGCCCGCCTCCGGAGCAGAGCTCATGCAGAGCCCCTGCTCCCTGTCACTTCTGCTCAGACTTCTCTGCACTGAACTAAGATAGTGCCCACCTTTTATACTCCCTTCTCAATGCACCCAGGAACTGCTTCCTCCCTGCTCCTGCACTACAGGGTTCCCCTTCCTCAGTGTTCCCTCCCCCCACTCCAGCCAGGGACAGGGACTGTCGTGCCCATCTCAGGGGCATATTGGTCGCCCTGCCCCACGGCAATGTGGTGTAATGCATGCAGGTGTCGGGTCCTGATCCACACTCCATCCTTACCTGAGAGTGAGATATCACACCTCTGGGTGAGGTGCAATACCTCTGTAGCAACCGAGCCCTCAGGGTGCTACAGTTCCATTTATCTTCAGCCTAGGTGACGTATTGCGATGCAGGGCCGTGATTTTGGCTATAAAATGGTCCCCTAGACTCCTACCCCAAGCTTTTTAAGAGAATAATATATGGCGTGCCAGGAGACTCTATGGAATGCTTTCTCAGCATCCAACAAGAGTATCTAATTACAAATTTTTAACTGCATCTAGCCCAGGAAATACTTTGTGCCTAGTAGCAGTGTCTGCTAGTCAGCGGATTATCCCGGCTGTTAAGCAAGCTACACCAGCTGTAGTTTGGACACTTAATTTTTTCAAAGGAAATGCTTCGGGACCACGGGATACTCAGTGAAGAGCATCAGGAGGCACCCCAAGGCATAGGGGCTGGGACTGGCGGTAGGATGCCTTGCGGTGGACAGCCGAGCTCGATCCTTATAAAAGCTTTTTAACTGCAGCAGCTTTAGTGGACGCTACTGGAGCTGGAATTACACGGCTGCTGGCATGAGACTTGCCCTCCAATAGATCCTTGTAAAAGGATTTAAAGTGTATTCATTCAAATTAGAGAGACAATTTAAATGAAAAAGCTTAGAGCTGCCTCCACCACAGGGGGGCTCGCTCGACCCACCAGCGGACAGGCACCAGTATTGGGAGAGGGGGGCTGGCCGTCAGGGTCCACCGCGGCTCTGGCACAAACCCGGCGACACGGAGGTGGCACGGGCAGGAACGGACTGGCCGTGTCGGCTTCTCACTTTTTGGATTTTAGAAGGGCATGACATGCCTATATCTGTGTCTCCCCCTCCTTTTACTCCTCCACTTCTTTTCTTTTCGCATGACTATATGTACTTGTCACTTTTCCATGTGTTAGTTATGTCTTCTGAGCAGTTTGTCAGCTTTTGGACACCTTTGAAGGTGTTTTCTATGTGTTTCTATGTGTTTTTGTTTGCCTGCCATTGGTTTTAACGATGTTCGAAGGTGTTCGACAAACAGTTCGACGAACATACGGGTGTTCGACGAACCGAACCGAACTCGAACACTACGGGGGTGGCTCTACACTACTTATATGTCACAACCTCATTAGAATTCTGTATAGGAACAGAAACCAAAACACTATAATGATATTGCAATAATAGAACACTCACAATTAATAAATGCACAGACTGGTGTAACACTATCATCAATACCATCAACATCAAGACATCATCAGGAATAACACTATTGTGACAATAGCACGATAAATAATTACAAACACTTGTAAAATCATAACAATATAACAAAGACTAGGAGTAAAAAAAAGCACTAACGTTACATTATAACAATAGAGCACAGCCAAAGAATAAAGGGAAACATTAGGGTATCAATTAATTTGTCATATAACTCAGTCTATAAACAAATTGACAAAAACTATTTTTCAATCATCACAGGGTAAAATATTATAAATGAATACAGATTTAGTGACATCACCACAATAAACAGAATTATATTTTGACATCATAACAATAAAGCACAATCTGCACATGAATATAAAGATGAATGTGGACTCATCACAATAGAACAAAAGAACTCATCATAACACAATGCAACCTATACTTCTCATTTAAGGTACATGCACAAACTGCAGCGTTTTTGCTGCTAGAACAATTCACTATGTGTTGCCATTTTATTGAAAAGTACTATATTTTATGAATTCTCATTAATATGCACACCTCAACATAGAAATTGCAACGCCAAGAAGGAAAAGTCATGGAGTTATGAAAATAACAGGATGGAGACATAGTAATGATCTGTAAATGATGAAAATATGGATCAAAGTTTTCAGATCATCTTGATTTATTCAATATGGAGTATGAGCGCCATGTGCAGAAATCCCCGCACTTTCAGCTTCGTCTGTTATTAATGAGGTTTGTTAATGGTCGTCTAAGGAATATTTTGCAGTGCTGAGAGCATTTGCCAACTGATCACGTCCCTGATGTTCTCACGTCCGGAAACGTTGGAGGCCATAGTAGCAACAGTGTCCAGCTCATTCCTCCCCCGCACCATTTCTTCCCTATCCTGCATGCCGCCAAGATGTCCTGCTTGAAATAATAAAGGACTACCTGAATTTAGGATTCGGTGACTGCTGCTTTTCTTTGTTTTCTATGTACATGAGTGTCTAAACAAACCATCAGAAGTCGTTTGCACCATGGGCGTACCCACCGTGGGGCAGGGGGGGGCAGCTGCCCACCCCTAGAAGCAGGGACGCACGCCGCACACCAGGGCCGGTGTCAGCACCTGGGCAAATGCCGGGGCCCTGAGCAGGTGGGGGGGGCCCCTCACCGTCGGGCACCCCGCGCGCTATGGGACCCGTGAGCGGAGGAGAGCGGTGTCAGTGCCCGCTCCCCCCCACTTGCTCAGGGCCCCGGCAGCCGGCACAATACTTACCCCTTCCCGTGTCTCCGCAGCAGCTCCTGCATCCTCCGCGGCTGCTGCACTGTGACGTCTCAGGTCAGAGGGCGCGGAGACATCTTTACACCACGCTCTCTCCTGAGCAGTCACAATGCAGAGCGGGATGAGGCCGGCGACACTGGAGTCCGGAGCAGCGGCAGCAGGTGAGACGTGAGGTGAGTATTTGTTTCTTTTTTTTTTATTGTATGGAGGCCTGTGGCAGTATAAGGGAGGGGGGTAAGGTGGGAGTGTGTGACATCCTGCATGGGGCAATATAAGGGAGGAGGTGTGTGTGACATCCTGCATGGGGCATTATAAAGGAGGGGGGTGTGTGTGACATCCTGCATGGGGCATTATATGGGAGGGGAGGTGTGTGACATCCTGCATGGGGCATTATATGGGAGGGGAGGTGTGTAACATCCTGCATGGGGAATTATATGGGAGGGGGGTGTGACATCCTGCATGGGGCAGTATAAGGGAGGGGGGTGTGTGACATCCTGAATGGGGCATTATAAGGGAGGGGGGGTGTGACATCCTGCATGGGGCATTATAAGGGAGGGGGTGTGCGTGACATCTTGCATGGGGCATTATAATGTGGGGGGTGACATCCTGCATGGGGCATTATAAGGGGGGGTGACATCCTGCATGGGGCATTATAAGGGAAGGGGGTGTGACATCCTGCATGGGGCATTATAAGGGAGGGGGGGTGTGACATCCTGCATGGGGCATTATAAGGGAGGGGGGGTGTGTGACATCGGGCATTATAACGGGGGGGTGACATCCTGCATGGGGCATTATAAGGGAGGGGGGTGTGACATCCTGCATGGGGCATTATAAGGGAGGGGGTGTGTGTGACATCCTGCATGGGGCATTATAAGGGAGGGGGGGTGACATCCTGCATGGGGCATTATAAGAGAGGGGGGGTGTGTGACATCCTGCATGGGGCATTATTAGGGAGGGGGGGTGACATCCTGCATGGGGCATTATAAGGGAGGGGGTGTGTGACATCCTGCATGTGGCATTATAAGGAAGGGGGGGTGTGTGTCAACCTGCATGGGGCATTATAAGGGAGAGGGTGTGTGACATCCTACATGGGGCATTATATGGGGGGGAACAGCCTGCATGGGGCATTATGTGGGGGGAATAGCCTGCGTGGGGCATTATGTGAGGGGGAACAGCCTGCATGAGGCATTATGTGTGGGGAACAGCCTGCATGGAGCGTTATATGGGGGCCAGTAATCTGTATGGAGCGTTATATGGGGGGCCAGTATCCTGCATGGAGCGTTATATGGGGGCCAGTATCCTGCATGGAGCGTTATACACACTTAGATCACCGGCGGTCGCGGCCAGCGAAAGTTCCCTCTGCGGCCGGCCGCAGGTGACTGCTCTGCTCTGCACCCGGAACTGCGCAGTGTCACTGCATGGGGTCCGGCCGGGATTACCTTTAACGCACGCTGAGTCACACAGCACGCCGCATGTCACCTGATCAGGGTCCTGACTCATCTTGAGGCGTGCTGACGTAGCACGCTGCCTGCCTCCTCTGTTTCCTGTCTCTGAGAATCCCGCCGGAGCGGAGCGCTTGTCCTGTTGCTGTGGGACGGCTGCCAGTGATTGTGGCAGCCAGCCAGTGTAAATTACACAATACACTCACTCACTGTGTAATTATTGAAATTTGGAAGGGCCTGGGCCTTGGGAGTAGGAACCGGTCCGGACCTGGAGAAAGGACAGGTGGTTAAAGACATTGAAGTGGCTGCACTTTTTGAGGAGGCTAATATTTTTTTCCCTGCAACAAGGCTTGCACTCTTCATTTTAAGTGCTTTCCCGTCCACCACAGCTATTGGTGAACGATCTTTCAGTACCCTTCGAAGGGTAAATGTGGCACCCCAGGGGTCTGGTTCCCACAGTAATAGCAATATTATGTCTGTGAGCAGGTGGGAGGTTTCCTGGTCAGACATCCTATGCATGCCACACCTCCTGCCCAGTCCTGGGAGGGGAAGAACTTCCCCTATATAAAGCTGGGGCTGAGGCAGGGTTAGAGAGAAAGAGCAGAGAACACAGACAGAGACACAGTCTGGTCTGTAGTGGAGCAGCTTTAGGAACAAGAAAGATCAGGAGCTCTGTGGGAGCTGTGCTAAAAGAGATCAGGGGCTGGAAGCTGTAGAGCTCGCCCTGATTGAAGAGTTCTTACCGGACCCGGAGTCCGAGGCTGTGGGGACTAATCCTTACCCCGCAGCAGAAACCGCCCGGCAGGGGATTTCAGGTCCTCTGGCCAAGAAACCCGAAGGCACGGTCACACGCAAGGGACCAGCACCGCGACGTGGAGCGGAAGCTACCAAAAGGCCCCGAGTCACCGGCCATACGGGTGAGCACCACACGGTACACTCAGGGACGTGGGCTACTTTTACCAGCCTCTAGCAAGGTAGCCAGAAGAGTACGATTAGTTGGGGAGGCCTACAACTCCGCCTGGCCAGGGGAGATCCCATCTGCTCGCGGACTGACCAGGCCCCGATCGCTAGCCAGTACTCCGGGAGGGTCTACCTTTGCCACCAGTAAAGACCCTGAACTACACCGCACCGTCTCCGAGTGTTTCATCATCCACGTCCGCTGCCCTGAGGCCATACCCCTCCCGTTGGGGGTTATACCATCCCCGCTGCACAACCGTATCACCGGCCTCAGCGGTCTGCCCTGCAGCAGCGGTCTCATGACCGCATTCAACGGGTGGCGTAGTCGAACATTCTAACATCTACTGCTAAATACTGCCGCTCAGTTTGACTCCCTGGGCACGGACCGGGTCACCGCCACGAAACTACTACCCCTCTCAGATCCGGCTCCGGGTAGGCCCCCGCGTGCGCAACGCTACTCAGCACAGGCCCAGGGGCGCGTCATAAAGACCTGGCTCAGAAGTACAATGGGAGAGGACAGACTGACTGGATTGTGTTTGATGAGCGTCCATCGGAAATTCTTCAAGGAAAATCAGGACTGGATTGAAACTAAAGTTTTGAACAAGTTTTCTTCAAAACCAAGAAAAATGATATTAGTATAAGACATGTAATTAGAATAAAAATCAAAATTTTTTGCAAGCAAATAATTGTAATAACTAATAAAGCACTTCTATAATTACATATAATTTTCTTAAAATTTTCATTTCATTCACCTTTTTCGTTTTAAAATTTTACAACCTGAACGACCATGGCTTGCCCCCCCCCCCCTAGTTTTGATCCTGGGTATGCCCACGGTTTGCACTACATTAGGCTACCAGCCAGAAGTCCAGCTACAGGTGATCTATTGACCTCACGCCACTACTCTCAAAGCCTATGAAGGTGCAGAGCAAGATGGCATTGGAAGCTGTAATAGAGCTCTATTCTCTTCATGAGTCCCAACTTTGTCTTAAACACAACGATACCAGATATTGGTCTGGTGAACACATGGGTAAAATTATGAAGAGGCTTTCACAGGTGGAATGTCACACTGGTCCTACTCTCGGGATTATGGTGTGAGGTGGCATGATTTAAGGTAGATTGACCCTTTTAGTCTTCATTGCAGATGCACCAACAGCGTGTTGTTAAATTGATTTTGAACCAATGTTACAACTAGTGTTGAGCATTCCGATACTGAAATATCGGGTATCGGCCGATATTCACTGTATCGGAATTCCGATACTTAATTCCGATACTTTTATAATATCGAATACCGGAATCGGAAGTTCCCATAATGCCTGCGCTCTGCAGTGTCTGTGAAGGATGACAAGCTGGATGGCAGCGCTCAGCTGCGATCCAGCTTGTCATCAGAATGCCATCCCAGCGTGGGAGAATTCTCCTGATTGTTTAAAAGCCGGCGCGCGGTAAAAAGCCGCCGGCTTTTAAACAATCACGCAGCCCCATACTGCTTCCCCGCAGCCTCCCACCCCGATCCTCCGCTCCCCTCGCCACCTCCAATCCCAATCGTAAATTAGGACCGGGCGGGGAGCGCAGCACCAAGGAGCGAAGGACCCGGGCGGGGAAGCCGGCAGTGAAAAGACTTCACCGCCGGCTTTCCCGTTCTGTGCTGCGCTTTCCCGCCGGTTATTTCAAATGAACAGCTGAGGTATCAGGTGATGCCGATCAGCTGTTCATTTGAAGTCGCCGCGCTGCCCTCAGAGGGTTCATGTGAGTTCATGCTTGACTGCATGAACTCACATCAACTTTCCCACGGCCGCACAGGTCAGCCTCTCCTCCCAGACCCGTCATGATTAGTGTGTGCGGGGTGTGTGTGTGCGGGTGTGTGTGCGGGGTGTCTGTGCGTGCAGGCAGACATAGGCCGATGTGACACTACTACTCCCATCGGCCTATGTCTGTCCCCCGTCCACTCCTGCCAGCAGGATCAGCTCGATGGGAGCAGTAGTTCCCATCAGCCTGATCCTGCTATTTAAATTGCCCTACTGTGTCCCCAATAAATTTTAAATACATGTCATTGGTGGCCAGTGGTTGCCTAAAAGAAATTAGTTCATACATTACCTGTCCCCGCCGATCGCCACCTAAAATAAAGTAAAAAATAAAAAACTACACCTATACTCACCTAGACACCTAATTCCCCGAAGCCATCGATCTCCTGTAATAAAATATAAAATAATAAACCACAACCTTATCCTTACCCCTCCGTAGCAGTCCACGAGTGTCCCACGAAGATCTCCAGTTCAGAGCAGCCACATAGAATGTGACCGCTCTGAACCGCTGCCGCCGCTAGAATGACGGGGCCGTAAGGGTTCACCGGAGTTCAGGCAGCGCTGCTCCGGGTAGCTCCTTTACGGCACTGCTGTATCGTGAGAAATTCCCACGGTACAGCACTGCCGTAAAGGAGGTCTCCGGAGCTGCGCTGCCTGAATGCACTCCAGTGACCTCAGTCAGTGGCTCCCGCTGCCGGGAGCGGACGTGTTCCCGGCAGCGTGAGCTTACAGCAGCCATGCACAGCTGTCACCATCTCCAGATGTGACAGCTGTGCATGGGAGATCAGCGCAGGAACGTGGACAGGTAACTATTTTTTTTTTAGTAAACTAAGAATTAAATAAAATGGTGTTTTATTTCAAATAAATTATTTTTTTCTGGGTGTAGTGTGTTTTTTCTTTTTAACACTTTGTAGGTTAGTAATGGGGGTGTCATATAGACGGTCATCATTACTAACCTGGGCTTCATGGCAGCTGGCGCTGACATGAACCCCACCACTATTACCCCCTGCCACCGCACCAGGGCAGCGTGGAAGAGCGAGGCTAAGTGCCAGAATTGGCGCATCCTATGGATGCGCCATTTCTGGGGCGGCTGACGGCTGGTGTTTCTAGCCTGGGAGGGGGCAAATATTCATGGCACCCTTCCTGAGCTATTAATATCAGCCCCCAGCTGTCTGCCTAGCCTTTGCTAGCTATTAAAATAGGGGGGACCCCACGTCATTTTTTTTGGGGGGGTCCCCCATTTTAATAGCTAGTAAAGGCTAGGTATTCAGCTGGGGGCTGATATTAGTAGCCTGGGAAGCTCCGTGGGTTTTACCCCCTTCCCAGGCTTCAAACATCTGCCCCAGCCGTCTGCTTAACCTCCGCTAGAGACTAAAATTAGGGGGGCCCCCACGTCATTTTTTTTGTGGGGGTCCTCCATTTTAATAGCTAGTAAAGGCTAGGTATTCAGCTGGGGGCTGATATTAGTAGCCTGGGAAGCTCCGTGGGTATTACCCCCTTCCCAGGCTTCAAACATCTGCACCAGCTGTCTGCTTAACCTCCGCTAGAGACTAAAATTATGGGGGATCCCACGCCATTTTTTTTTTAAATAAATCCTTTATTTTAACACTAAATGACATTTGAGGACTTAATAAAGATGCAGTCCCTAAATTATTATTTATTTTTTAATAAATTTTTCCCAAAACTTTTGACGTGGGCTTCGCCATATTTTTGTATGCCAGCCAGGTACAGCATCCAGCTTCTATGAACGCGCCATTTTCCGGGGCGGCCGCGGACTGCAATTTTCAGCGGGGGGGGGGGGCAGAAAGCTTGGGCCTCCCTGCGCTGCAGATTCCATCCCCCAGCTGCCTAGTTGTACCTGGCTGGACACAAAAATAGGGAGAAGCTCCACGTTTTTTTTTTTTTAATTATTTCATGAAATTCATGGAATAATTAAGAAAAAAAGGGCTTCCCTATATTGTTGTGTCCGGCTAGGTACAAATAGGCAGCTGGTGGTTGGGGGCAGCCCGTTCCTGCCTGCTTTACCTGGCTGGACACAAATATAGTGTGAAGCCCCACGTCAATTTTTTTTTAATTATTTCAGGAAATTCATGAAATAATTAAAAAAAAATTATGTGGGGCTTCGCCCTATATTTGTGTCCAGCCAGGTACAGCAGGCAGCAACGGGCTGCCCCCAACCACCAGCTGCCTATTTGTACCTAGCCGGACACAACAATATAGGGAAGCCCTTTTTTTCTTAATTATTCCATGAATTTCATGAAATAATTAAAAAAAAAAATGTGTGGCGCTTCGCCCTATTTTTGTGTCCAGCCAGGTACAACTAGGCAGCTGGGGGCTGGAATCTGCAGCGCAGGGAGGCCCAAGCTTTCTGGGCCCCACCCGCTGCAAATTGCAGTCCGCAGCCGCCCCGGAAAATGGCGCGTTCATAGAAGCGCCATCTTCTGGCGCTGTACCCAACTCATCCAGGGCCCTGGTGCGGTGGCTCACTGGGTAATAAAGGGGTTAAGGCCAGCTTGGCATTATCAGCTGGCCCTAAGCCCGAAATTCATGGGGTCACGCCAATATTAGACATGACCACCATGAATTTCTAGTAAAGTATTTAAAAAAAACACAAACACCCAGAAAAAGTCCTTTAATTGAAATAAAGACACAATTCTTTATTGTTCTAAATTAAACCATACTTACCGCCACGCCCATTCCAGCTGAAGCCAACGATCTCCTGCAATAAAAGTAAAATAATAAAGCAACCTCATCCTTACCTTTCCATGGTTCCCAGGACAGCTTCAGCTCTGCTACATCGAGATGACAGGCTGGACCGCAGCAGAACGCTGCCATCCAGCCTGTCATCCCGCGGACACTGAGAAGCGCAGGCATGCTTGCGCTCCTCAGTGTCTCTCTGTGACGTCATCCAGATGAGCCGAGGTCATGTCCAATGAACTCAGCTCACCTCATGCACGTCACTGACAGCGTGGGAAAATTCTCCTGCACTCAGCGCTTCAGCGTGAGAATTCTCCCACGCTGTCAGTGACGTGCATGAGGTGCGCCGAGTTCATTGGACATGACCTCACCTCATGCACGTCACTGGCAGCGTGGGAAAATTCTCACGCTGAAGCGCTGAGTGCAGGAGAATTCTCCCACGCTGTCAGTGACGTACATGAGGTGAGCCGAGTTCATTGTCGGCTCATCTGGATGCCGTCACAGCCAGACACTGAGGAGTGGAAGTATGCCTGCGCTTCTCAGTGTCTGCGGGATGACAGGCTGGATGGCAGCGTTCTGCTGCGGTCCAGCCTGTCATCTCGATGTAGCAGAGCTGGAGCCGTCGTGGGAGCCATGGAAAGGTAAGGATGAGGTTGCTTTATTATTTTTCTTTTATTGCAGGAGATCGTTGGCTTCAGCTGGAATGGGCGTGATGGTAAGTATGGTTTAATTTAGAACAATAAAGAATTGTGTGTTTATTTCAATTAAAGGACTTTTTTCTGGGTGTTTGTGTTTTTTTTAAATACTTTACTAGAAATTCATGGTGGTCATGTCTAATATTGGCGTGACCCCATGAATTTCGGGCTTAGGACCAGCTGATAATGCCAAGCTGGCCTTAACCCCTTTATTACCCAGTGAGCCACCGCACCAGGGCCCTGGATGAGTTGGGTACAGCGCCAGAAGATGGCGCTTCTATGAACGCGCCATTTTCCGGGGCGGCTGCGGACTGCAATTTGCAGCGGGTGGGGCCCAGAAAGCTTGGGCCTCCCTGCGCTGCAGATTCCAGCCCCCAGCTGCCTAGTTGTACCTTGCTGGACACAAAAATAGGGCGAAGCTCCACGTTTTTTTTTTTTAAATTCATGAAATTCATGGAATAATTAAGAAAAAAAGGGCTTCCCTATATTGTTGTGTCCGGCTAGGTACAAATAGGCAGCTGGTGGTTGGGGGCAGCCTGTTCCTGCCTGCTGTACCTGACTGGACACAAATATAGGGCGAAGCCCCACATCAATTTTTTTAAATTATTTCATGAATTTCCTGAAATGATTTAAAAAAAATTGACGTGGGGCTTCGCACTATATTTGTATCCAGCCAGGTACAGCAGGCAGGAACAGGCTGCCCCCAACCACCAGCTGCCTATTTGTACCTGGTTGGACACAACAATATAGGGAAGCCCTTTTTTTCTTAATTATTTCATGAATTTCATGAAATAATTAAAAAAAAAAAATACGTGAAGCTTCTCCCTATTTTTGTGTCCAGCCAGGTACAACTAGGCAGCTGGGGGATGGAATCTGCAGCGCAGGGAGGCCCAAGCTTTCTGCCCCCCCCCCCCCCGCTGAAAATTGCAGTCCGCAGCCACCCCGGAAAATGGCGCGTTCATAGAAGCTGGATGCTGTACCTGGCTGGCATACAAAAATATGGCGAAGCCCACGTCAAAAGTTTTGGGAAAAATTAATTAAAAAATAAATAATAATTTAGGGACTGCATCTTTATTAACTCCTCAAATGTCATTTAGTGTTAAAATAAAGGATTTATTTTAAAAAAAATTGACGTGGGGCTTCGCCCTATATTTGTGTCCAGCCAGGTACAGCAGGCAGGAACAGGCTGCCCCCAACCACCAGCTGCCTATTTGTACCTGGCCGGACACAACAATATAGGGAAGCCCTTTTTTAAAAAAATTATTTCATGAAATAATTAAAAAAAAATTGACGTGGGGCTTCGCACTATATTTGTGTCCAGCCAGGTACAGCAGGCAGGAATGGGCTGCCCCCAACCACCAGCTGCCTATTTGTACCTGGTTGGACACAACAATATAGGGAAGCCCTTTTTTTCTTAATTATTCCATGAATTTCATGAAATAATTTAAAAAAAAAATGCGTGGGGCTTCGCCCTATTTTTGTGCCCAGCCAGATACAACTAGGCAGCTGGGGGCTGGAATCCGCAGCGCAGGGAGACCCAAGCTTTCTGGGCCACCCCCGCTGCAAATTGCAGTCCGCAGCCGCCCCAGAAAATGGCGCGTTCATAGAAGCGCCATCTTCTGGCGCTGTACCCAACTCATCCAGGGTCCTGGTGCGGTGGCTCACTGGGTAATAAAGGGGTTAAGGCCAGCTTGGCATTATCAGCTGGCCCTAAGCCCAAAATTCATGGGGTCACGCCAATATTAGACATGACCACCATGAATTTCTAGTAAAGTATTTAAAAAAACACAACACCCAGAAAAAAGTCCTTTAATTGAAATAAACACACAATTCTTTATTGTTCTAAATTAAACCATACTTACCGCCACGCCCATTCCAGCTGAAGCCAATGATCTCCTGCAATAAAAGTAAAATAATAAAGCAACATCATCCTTACCTTTCCATGGCTCCCACGACAGCTTCAGCTCTGCTACATCTGCGGGATGACAGGCTGGATGGCAGCTTTCTGCTGCGGTCCAGCCTGTCATCTCGATGTAGCAGAGCTGGAGCTGTCCTGGGAACCATCGAAAGGTAAGGATGAGGTTGCTTTATTATTTTTCTTTTATTGCAGGAGATCGTTGGCTTCAGCTGGAATGGGCGTGATGGTAAGTATGGTTTAATTTAGAACAATAAAGAATTGTGTCTTTATTTAAATTAAAGGACTTTACTCTGGGTGTTTGTGGTTTTTTTTAACTTTGACTATGGGGTTAGTAATGGGGGTGTCTTATAGACGCCTCTCCATTACTAACCTGGGCTTGATGTCAGCTGGCATTATAAGCTGACATCAACCCCAACCCTATTACCCCACTGCCACCGCACCAGGGCAGCGTGGAAGAGCGAGGCTAAGTGCCAGAATTGGCGCATCCTATGGATGCGCCATTTCTGGGGCGGCTGACGGCTGGTGTTTCTAGCCTGGGAGGGGGCCAATATTCATGGCACCCTTCATGGGCTATTAATATCAGCCCCCAGCTGTCTGCCTAGCCTGTGCTAGCTATTAAATTAGGGGGGACCCCACGTTATTTTTTTGGGGGTGTTCCCCCATTTTAATAGCTAGTAAAGGCTAGGTATTAAGCTGGGGGCTGATATTAGTAGCCTGGGAAGCTCCGTGGGTATTACCCCCTTCCCAGGCTTCAAACATTTGCCCCAGCTGTCTGCTTAACCTCCGCTAGAGCCTAAAATTAAGGGGAACCCCACGCCAATTTTTTTTTAAATAAATCCTTTATTTTAACACTAAATGACAAGTACAGTAATCAACACTGTCACTGTACTTCATATATATGTGACTGACATGTTTCTATCTATCTAATCTATGTGTGATTCTCTATTCCTTCTATTCTAAATTGTCGGGTACAGATGCTGAATTGCCGGCCGGCTTTCTTAAAGAGACGGTGCATGAAAACACTATTATTTTTTTAAATAAATCCTTTACACTAAATGACAAGTACAGTAAGCAACACTGTCACTGTACTTCATATATATGTGACTGACATGTTTCTATCTATCTAATCTATGTGTGAAGCTCTATTCTGTCTGTTATAAATTGTCGGGTACAGATGCTGAATTGCCGGCCGGCTTTTTTAAAGAGACGGTGCACGAAAACACTAATATTTTTTTTAATAAATCCTTTACACTAAATGACAAGTACAGTAAGCAACACTGTCACTGTACTTCATATATATGTGACTGACATGTTTCTATCTATCTAATCTATGTGTGATTCTCTATTCTGTCTGTTATAAATTGTCGGGTACAGATGCTGAATTGCCGGCCGGCTTTTTTAAAGAGACGGTGCACGAAAACACTAATATTTTTTTTAATAAATCCTTTACACTAAATGACAAGTTCTGTAAGCAACACTGTCACTGTACTTCTTATATATGTGACTGACATGTTTCTATCTATCTAATCTATGTGTGAAGCTCTATTCTTTCTGTTGTAAATTGTCGGGTACCGGTGTATGCCGCTGATGAATTGCCGGCTTTTCATGTCATTCTACATTATTCTTAGTTGTTTTACTTCATGTAGAATTAACCTACAAGGAAAGAAAGGGTTTATTTTCATTCCGATATTTGTGTCCCATTGACTTGCATTGGTTTCCGGTATCGGAATCGGCGATATCCGATACTTTTTGGGTATCGGCCCGATCCAATCCGATACGATATTTCCTGATATCGGAAGGTATCGCTCAACACTAGTTACAACCATTACTACAAAATTTCAATGAGGTGTTTTTCAAAATAACAAAGATAGCCCACATGTTGCTTCTGCTACTGTGAGCATCCTGGGTGGCCTAAACGTGCTACCATGGCTTACAGCAACTCGGACTTGTCTCCCATCGATCACATCTGGGACATCATTGGTCAGCACTTGCACAGGAGCTGCCAGCAGCTGATCTTGAAAATTTGCTGCCCAAGTGCATTCACCGCAACAGAACATTCCTCAGACAGCCATTAATAACTAGAGATGAGCGTTGTTCTACTCGAACTGTTCGCCAATCTCAAATTCGAGCTGTTTTGGGCGGTGTTCGAGCCGGTCGGCGAACACGAACAATTTGAGAAAAATTCGGCTGTTCGAGGTTATGTTCGATAACTGTTCGTGCACCAAAATCATAACTGGATTTTTTCTCAGTAATGATGAAAATTAATGTTAATACGCAGTTTGAGTGTACAGTGGGGCGGGGGGAGGGGCAGGGGATGGATCTCTGCAGGAACAATGAAGATCTCCATTTTTTTTTCTCTTTCCCGCATTTGCAGTGGGGAGGTGCAATCTGTCAGCCTATCAGCAGCGCACACACGGAGCGAAGTGCTTTTTTTCACACAAGCAAGGGCATGTGTGATTGGCAGTGTATGTCACATGTCCTTGCCCTATAAGACCAAGCCATTTTCCCCGTCGCCACCATTTTCTCACTGCTGCAGCTGCGTGTTAGACGGCACCGCTGTTGCTGTGTGCGCTATACCTTGTTAATTTCAAGCCAATTTTCGCACAAATATACAGATAGCTTGGGAGTAGGGAATAGTTGTGATTGCAGTCCTTTTAAGGACTAGGTTACAGCATTTCCTACGACTTTTATCAGGCAGGTCTGTGCTCTTAAATAGATAGATTGTGGGAGTAAAGACTAATTGTAATTGGAGTCCTTTTCAGGACTAGGTTACATCAGTTCCTATCAGTTTTTGCCAGGCAGGTCTGTGCCAGTGCTGTGCAAGTTTTTTTCACAGCATTTGGCTGAATCTAGCAAAGCTAATCCTTTTTGGCCTATTGCAGAGTGTGTTAGTCAGTGGAGTAGCCTATCTGTGTTGCAAGATATACCACCTGTGTATAGAATACCAATTTTTTTACTGCACCTAGTGAAGTAAAATCTTTTGGGCATAGCATCATTCTATTAGTCCATCTATACTGACCTCCATCAGGTTGCAAACTGAATATAATTTTTTTCTGCATCTAGCTCTGAAAAAATATTTGGGCTTCTAGCAGTGTGTGGGACTTGGTCTATTAGTCCATCTATACTGACCTCCATCAGGTTGCAAATTAAAAATAATTTTTTTCTTCATTTAGCTCTGAAAAAATATTTGGGCTTCTAGCAGTGTGTGGGACTTGTTCTATTAGTCCTTCTATACTGACCTCCAGCAGGTTGCAAATTGAATATAATTTTTTTCTGCCTCTAGCTCTGAAAAAATATTTGGGCTTCTAGCGGTGTGTGGGACTTGGTCTATTAGTCCATCTATACTGACCTCCATCAGGTTGCAAATTAAAAATAATTTTTTTCTGCATCTAGCTCTGAAAAAATATTTGGGCTTCTAGCAGTGTGTGGGACTTGGTCTATTAGTCCATCTATACTGACCTCCATCAGGTTGCAAATTAAAAATAATTTTTTTCTTCATTTATCTCTGAAAAAATATTTGGGCTTCTAGCAGCGTGTGGGACTTGTTCTATTAGTCCATCTATACTGACCTCCATCAGGTTGCAAATTAAAAATAATTTTTTTCTGCATCTAGCTCTGAAAAAATATTTGGGCTTCTAGCAGTGTGTGGGACTTGGTCTATTAGTCCATCTATACTGACCTCCATCAGGTTGCAAATTAAAAATAATTTTTTTCTGCATCTAGCTCTGAAAAAATATTTGGGCTTCTAGCAGTGTGTGGGACTTGGTCTATTAGTCCATCTATACTGACCTCCATCAGGTTGCAAATTGAATAAAAAAATTTTCTGCATCTAGCTCTGAAAAAATATTTGGGCTTCTAGCGGTGTGTGGGACTTGGTCTATTAGTCCATCTATACTGACCTCCATCAGGTTGCAAATTAAAAATAATTTTTTTCTGCATCTAACCCAGCCAATAGTTTTGGCCTAATACCACAGTTTGGCCACTCAGCTCTGCTCGGTTACCATCCATTGTTTTTTTGTGCAAACAACTCCAGAGTTGTGAATTAGTTAACCACCAAAATGAGTGGAAAAAGGCCTGCTGCTGGTGGAAAGGGGAATAGGCGTGTTGGGAAGGGGAAAAAAGGTTGTGTCCGTGGGGTAGGTGCAGAAGAAAGACCATCTTCCAGCCAAACTAAAATGTCTACTTCTTTTAGCGGACAATGTGATAAGATCCCTTTCTTACGGCCACGCCAATCGCTACAAATTCCAGATGAGGCACAAAAACAGCAGGTGCTTCAACGGATATCAAGTGCTCCTTTAAGTGGGCTCTCCTCCACATCAACTTCAACATCACAAATACTCCAGTCCTCAAAGGTGTCACCCAAATCGCACTTGCTTCCTCACAGCTCCCAAATCTCCAGCTGCCCGTCTGAGTATGAGGTAGAACAGATGGTTGAGTCTGCAGAGCTGTTTGCTCATACTATAGCCTGGGAATCAGAGGTCGACTCCAGCGCTTCTGTGAATCCAGACGAGGAAATGATCTGCACTGATGCCCAGAATCTTTATGAGTCGGATCCAGGACCAGACACAGAAGGTTCTGACCATAATGTAGACCCTCATTCCCAAACTGTAACTCCTGTTGGTGGAGACAATGAGGAAGACGATGATAAGACTCAAATACCTGATTGGAGCGACAACTTTAGTTTTTTGTCAGGGCAGGAACAGGTTGGCTCTGAGGACGACGGGTGTGATAACGCACAGGGTGATGATGATGAGGTCGGAAATCCCACTTACTGTCAACCCACAGTCAGCCAAGAGATGAGGTCAGCAGAGGAGGTGGAGGAAGATGCTAGTGACGACGAGGTCAGGTTGCGCCTTCCTGGACAGAGACGTAGTACTGGAAGCACGTCAACAACTGCATCCTCAAACACAACTCTGCCTCTCACCACAAGTCGTGGTGGCTCTCCAGGTCGCATTGGTGCTAAGCCTTGCATAGCCTGGGCATTTTTTCAGATCGATAAAGATGACCCAACTCGTGTTATCTGTAACATTTGTCAGCAAAAGCTAAGTAGAGGCCAAAAAATACATAGTTTGAGTACTTCATGCATGAACCGGCACATGGACATGAAGCATAAGTTGCAGTGGGAAGCTCAGTGTGCTACAATGCGGTCTAGCCGGCCGGGCCAACCACCGTCTGCCATATCTTGTGCATCCGCGGCCTCTTCATCCTCTGTGACTGGGGGGACAGCAGTCACACCTGTTTTGGGGCGCAGACCTGCCACCTCTTTACCCGCAACAGCCAGCGTGATTGGCAGGTCATCATTTTCTTTGGAGGTGGTAACACCAGCTGGTCTTGAGCGCTGTCCGACATCGATAGCACCACCTTTGGATCAAGGCAACCTAACATGTCCGCCTGCATCTTCCTCACAGACCGGCAGTTTGCCGGGGACACCCTTATCAACCCCGTCTAAGCACAATAGCCAGCCCTCGGTCCCTCAGATGTGGACAAGTAAAAGACCATTTCCTCCTAGCCATGAGAAAGCTAAGAGGTTGAATTTCACCATCTGCAAGCTCTTGGCTACAGAAATGCTGCCTTTCCGCCTGGTGGACACAGAGGATTTTCGAGACCTTATGTCCGTCGCAGTGCCCCAGTACCAGATGCCCAGTCGGCACTACTTCTCAAAGAAAGGTGTGCCTGCGCTCCACCAGCATGTCGCACACAACATCACCGCTTCTTTGAGAAACTCTGTGTGTGACAGGGTGCATTTCACCACAGACACTTGGACGAGTAGGCATGGACAGGGGCGTTACATGTCGCTGACTGGGCACTGGGTAACTATGGTGACAGCAGGACAAGGGGCTGCTGTCCAAGTTTTGCCGTCCCCACGAGTTGTGCGTCAATCCTCTTTATGTCATTTTTCCTCCACTGCTTCTGCCTCCTCAACCTCCTCTCGGTCTTCCACCTGCACCCAAAGCCTGTCTGGTCATGCCACAAGCTTTCTAACTGCGCAGAAGGGATCCTGCACACCTCCTTACTATGCTGGCAGTAGGGCTCAACGTCATCAGGCGGTTTTTACATTGAAATGTCTGGGAAATGTGAGTCACACAGCTGAGGAGTTGTGGTCAGCTCTGGAGAACCAATTTCATGAATGGTTGTCTCCACTGGACCTGAAACCAGGGAAGGCCGTGTGCGACAATGCTGCAAACCTGGGTGCGGCCCTTCGCCGGGGCAATGTCACACACGTGCCTTGTATGGCTCACGTGTTGAACCTGGTTGTCCAGCAATTTTTAGCCCACTATCCCAGACTAGATGGCCTTCTGCAGAGGGCACGGTCGCTGTGTGCTCACTTCCGCCGTTCGCATCCCGCAGCTCAGCGACTTACATCTCTACAGAAGTCGTTGGGCCTGCCACTTCACCGGCTAAAATGCGATGTGCCTACCCGGTGGAATTCAACTCTGCACATGTTGCAGCGACTGTGGCAGCACCGACAAGCCCTGGTGCAATACGTTCTGACGTATAGCCTGGGCCAACGAGATTCAGAGGTGGGGCAAATCACGCTGGAGGAGTGGTCTCAGATCAGGGACCTATGCACCCTTCTGCACAGTTTTGAAATGGCGACGAAGATGTTTAGTGCTGACGATGCCATTATCAGCATGACTATTCCGGTGATTTACATGCTGGAGCACATGTTAAACAGAATTCGGAGTCAGGTGGTGGCACAAGAGGAGGTGGAGGAAGTAGAGGAGGAGGAGTTGTATGCGGAAGGGCTAACATCTGCAAGGTCCAGACGGTCGGCAGCACCAGGGCGGCAGGCATGTGAGGGTGGGGGAGATGATTTTACCAGGGCGCATGGTAGCAGCCAAACTAGTGAGGAAGGTGCAGGAGCCCAGGAAGAAGTGGAGGACGAACTGATGGAAGACTCATCAGATGAGGGAGACCTTGATCACATTTCTGTTGTGCGAGGTTGGGGGGAGAGGACAGAAGAAGGAAGCATGATTGTTACCTCGCCACCAACACAACAGGGACTTGGTGCTCCTGGATGCGCAACACACATGAGTGCCTTCTTGCTGCACTACCTGCAACATGACCCTCGAATTGTGAGAATTAGAAATAATCCTGACTACTGGGTTGCCACACTGTTAGATCCCCGGTACAAAAGTAAATTTGCAGAAATTATTCCTGCCATAGAAAGGGATGCACGCATGCAGGAGTATCAGCAGAGACTGTTGCAGAATCTTACATGTGCTTTTCCACAAAATACCAGTGGTGCACGTAGTGAATCTCACAGTTCCAACTTGCCAACCGTGGGACCGTCAAGTGTTCAGCACTCAAACCGTAACAGAACCACAGTATCTGCTGGTAACATCAATTTTGCGGAATCATTTCACCACTTTTTTAGCCCATCCTTTGCAAGGCCACAGGAGACAAGAAGTCTGACACATAGTCAACGCCTAGAGACGATGGTACAGGAGTATCTCCAAGTAAACATTGAAGCCACGACTGTGTCACTGGACCCTTGCTCTTTTTGGGCTTCCAATCTGGATAAATGGCCGGAGCTAGCCACTTACGCCTTGGAGATCTTGTCATGCCCCGCAGCCAGCGTTCTGTCTGAACGTGTGTTCAGCGCTGCTGGTGGTGTGCTGACAGATAAGCGCACGCGGCTCTCCACTGATAATGTAGACAGACTCACGTTCATAAAGATGAACAAATCATGGATCCGAAACGACTTTTCTACCCCTGTGTCATCCTGGGGAGAGTAAAAGCTTGATGATTGGTTAAAATCACCCTACCAACCGTTTTAAGCTTTCAAATTACTAATCATGTTTATCTGTATCTTGACTGGAAAATAATTTGGGCTTTGTAGCAGTGTGCAGCACTGATCCTATTAGGCCATCTATAATAAGCTTCACCAGATTTAAAATTAAAAATAATTTTTAGCTGCATCTAGCCCGGAAAATAATTTTCGGGCTCCGAGATGCGCAAGACACATAAGTGCCTTCTTGCTGCACTACCTGCAGCATGACCCTCATATTGTCAGAATTCGAAGTAATCATGACTACTGGGTTGCCACACTCTTAGATCCCCCAAACTTTTCGATCAACCTTTTCATTTTAATAAAGACCAAAAAAATGGTCATTTTTGAAATTATAAGCATTAGCAGGTTGTTAGAAACTGAAATCAAACAGTTTTCAACTCAAAACTTTATTCTAGGTGATGTTACATTTTCACATAGGACCCCTTGTTCGAAAGGAGCTTCTGAACTCTCTCGTCCATTGAATTTGTCAGGTTTTGGATGGTTTCTGCTTCAATTGTTTTGCATGAGGACAGAATACCCTCCCAGAGCTGTTGCTTAGATGTGAACTGCCTCCCGCCATCATAGACACTCCTTTTAATGATGCTCCAAAGGTTCTGAATGGGGTAGAGGTCAGGGGAGCATGGGGGTCACACCATAAGTTTGTCCCCTTTTATGCCCATATCAGCCAGAGATGCAGATGTTTTATGTGCAGCATGAGATGGTGCATTATCATGCAGAAAAATGATCTTGCTGTGAAATACACGGTTCTTCTTCTTGAACCATGGCAGGAAGTGCTGTTTGAGAAAATCCACATACATTATGGAGTTCATCTTTAGCGCCTTCAGGGATCCTAAAGGGGCCGACAATCTCTCTCCCCATGATTCCAGCCCAAAACATTACTCCACCTCCTCCTTGTTGGCGCTGTAGCCGTGTTTGCGTGGGGTGTCCATCAACCAGCCATCCTCCACTCCATTCATCTGGACCATCGAGCGCTGCACGGCACTCATCCGTGAACAAAACAGTTTTGAAATCAGTCTTCATGTAATGTTTGGCCCACTGGAGCCGTTTCTGCTTGTGTGAAGTGGATAGAGGAGGTCGACAGGATGGCGTATGCACAGCTGCAAACCTCTGAAGGACCCTGCATCTTGTTGTTCGGGGGACGTTGGAGGCACCAGCAGCTTCAAAAACTTGTCTGCTGCTATGACAAGGCTTTTTTGCCGCTGCTCTTTCAACCTGACGTAATTGCCTGTAGGAAAGAGTCCTCAATTTGCCCTTATCAGCACGCACACGTGTGTACTGTGAATCAGCTACATACTTCTTGATTGCCAAGACACTTCATCCTGATCATCGCACAATGTTGATTGTAGTCATGCCTTGACCTAAACACTCCACAATTTGTTGCTTCTCAGCAGCCGACACATCCTTTTTCTTTCCCATTTTGGCAGAAAATGTAGGCTGCTTAATAATGTGAGAGAGTCTTCTTAAGTAGTCTTGCCTTTCATTGGACACACCTGCCAAACTAATTAGCACAGGTGTCTGCAATTGCTTACAGTGATATAAAGAGCCCTGACACACATCACCATCAATGAGTTTAACTGACAAACAAACAAATTCTTCCCTTATCACTCCTAAACACTTTTTGCATAATAATTTGGAACGCGGTGTACATGTGCTTTTCCACAAAACACCAGTGGTTCACGTAGTGAATCTTACAGTTCTAACTTGCCAACCGTGGTCTGTATGGAATTGTTCAATAAAGGGCCCAAAATTAAGATAACATAGATGGGAGAGGTCTCTATGAATAGGAATTCCTAAGTATTTGATACCCTGTGAGGGCCAGGCAAAGGGAAAGTTGGACTGGATGGAATCCTATATGGATTTAGGGAGGGAGACATCGAGGGCCTCAGACTTCGCTGCATTGATTTTAAAATTTTACCATGTAACAAAGTGATCTATTTCAGCCATAACAGCAGGGATGGATATATGTGATTGAGTGATATATACTAGGACATCATCAGCAAATAGAGAGCACTTGTACTCGGTGCCTCCCACCTCAATCCACCTAATATTGGGGTTATGGCGAATTGATGAGAGCAGGTGCTCCGTCACTAGGATGTATAAGAGAGGGGACAGAGGACATCCCTGCCTTGTCCCATTGGTGATTGTGAAAGGTGATGAAAATGTTCTGACGCACCCCCTGGGCCTTGGGACACCCGGAGCCGGACCCTTTTTGGTGGATGCTGGTGGTTGTAGTCTTCGTGGCGGCGATCCGGTTCCGTGGCTCAGGGCGGTCAAACCAGTGGCGGAACTATTTATGTGGTTTTGATGTTTAAATGTCCGACTACGCCACCCGTGGATTGCGGTCAGAGTGAACCGCCGCTACAGGGCAGACCGCTAAGGCTGGTGTTGTGGGTGCAGCAGAGCGTAGCATAACTCCCCACGGGAGGAGTATAGCCTCAGGGCAGTGTATGCGGAGGATGGGGGTGATGGTGCAGGGCAGCAGCAGTAACGACACGGAGTCAGTGATGCAGTTCAGGGCCTTTACTCACAGTTCTTATTATCCAGACCACGTCTGCAGGTAACGGCTGCCCACGTCGTACTGTGCTCACCAGGTGAGGGGCTCAGACAACTCCCAGATAACTTTGGAGCGCTTCACAGGACCCCGTTTGTGTGTCCTTTGTCTGGCCTTTCTTACCAACACTTCTGTCCGGCTGCCTCGGGCCTCCTCTTGGTAAACTTGGCGCCAGTTTCCCTGACCCTATGTGGTGCCTTCCTAGCGGGTGGAGCAAGGGGCTGCGCCACATAAAATGTCAGAGCCTCCGGTTTCTAGCTGAGGGTCGTTTCCTGCCTCCACTAGTTCGGGGACCGGTCTCCCCCTTTGGCCTGACCCCTCCACGCAGGTGGATTCGGGCGTGCGGTGGCGACTCGCCCGTCCGCACCCCTGGGATCCCTTCATTCCTCGTTCCTGGAGCCTTCTCCGCTCCTCTTCCTTCCTTCTCCCTCTTGCAGGCCTGGGCCTCTGTTACTAGGCCCGCCTCCGGAGCAGAGCTCATGCAGAGCCCCTGCTCCCTGCCACTTCTGCTCAGACTTCTCTGCACTGAACTAAGATGGTGCCCACCTTTTATACTCCCTTCTCAATGCACCCAGGAACTGCTTCCTCCCTGCTCCTGCACTGCAGGGTTCCCCTTCCTCAGTGTTCCCTCCCCCCACTCCAGCCAGGGACAGGGACTGTCGTGCCCATCTCAGGGGCATATTGGTCGCCCTGCCCCACGGCAATGTGGTGTAATGCATGCAGGTGTCGGGTCCTGATCCACACTCCATCCTTATCTGAGAGTGAGATATCACACCTCTGGGTGAGGTGCAATACGTCTGTAGCAACCGAGCCCTCGGTGCTACAGTTCCATTTATCTTCAGCCTAGGTGACGTATTGTGATACAGGGCCGTGATTTTGGCTATAAAAGGGTCCCCTAGACCCCTACCCCAAGCTTTTTAAGAGAATCATATATGGCGTGCCAGGAGACTCTATGGAATGCTTTCTCAGCATCCAACGAGAGTATCTACTTACAAATTTTTAACTGCATCTAGCCCAGGAAATACTTTGTGCCTAGTAGCAGTGTCTGCTAGTCAGCGGATTATCCCGGCTGTTAAGCAAGCTACACCACCTGTAGTTTGGACACTTAATTTTTTCAAAGGAAATGCTTTGGGACCACGGGATACTTAGTGAAGAGCATCAGGAGGCACCCCAAGGCATAGGGGCTGGGACTGGCACTAGGATGCCTTGCGGTGGACAGCCGAGCTCGATCCTTATAAAAGCTTTTTAACTGCAGCAGCTTTAGTGGACGCTACTGGAGCTGGAATTACGCGGCTGCTGGCATGAGACTTGCCCTCCAATAGATCCTTGTAAATGGATTTAAAGTGTATTCATTCAAATTAGAGGGACAATTTAAATTAAAAAGCTTAGAGCTGCCTCCACCACAGGGGGGCTCTCTCGACCCACCAGCGGACAGGCACCAGTATTGGGAGAGGGGGGCTGGCCGTCAGGGTTCACCGCGGCTCTGGCACAAACCCGGCGACACGGAGGTGGCACGGGCAGGAGCGGACTGGCCGTCTCGGCTTCTCACTTTTTGGATTTTAGAAGGGCATGACATGCCTATATCTGTGTCTCCCCCTCCTTTTACTCCTCCACCTCTTTTCTTTTCGCATGACTATATGTACTTGTCACTTTTCCATGTGTTAGTTGTGTCTTCTGAGCAGTTTGTCAGCTTTTGGACACCTTTGAAGGTGTTTTCTATGTGTTTCTATGTGTTTTTGTTTGCCTGCCATTGGTTTTAACGGTGTTCGAAGGTGTTCGACGAACAGTTCGACGAACAGTTCGGCGAACACACGGGTGTTCGACGAACCGAACCGAACTCGAACACTACGGGGGTGGCTCAACACTATTAATAACCTCATTGATAGTAGTCAAGGATGTACAGTAGGGAAAATAAGTATTTGATACACTGCCGATTTTGCAAGTTTTCACACAAAAAATGGAGAGGTCTGTAATTTTTATCATAGGTACACTTCACCTGTCAGACAGGATCTTAAAATAAAAAACAGAAAATCACATTGTATGATTTTTAAACAATTAAATTGCATTTTATTGTATAAAATAAGTATTTGATCACCTACCAACCAGCAAGAATTCTGGCTCTCATAGACCTGTTAATTTTTCTTTAAGAAGCCCTCCTACTCTGTACTTATTACCTTTATTAATTGCTACTGTTTGAACTCATTACCTGTATAAAAGACACCTGTCCACACACTCAATCAATCACACTCCAACCTCTCCACCATGGCCAAGACCAAAGAGCTCTCTAAGGACACCAGGGACAAAATTGAAGACCTGCCCAAAGCTGGGATGGGCTACATGACAATAAGCAAGCAGCTTGGTGAGAAGGTAATAACTGTTGGCACAATTATTAGAAAATGGAAGAAACACAAGATGACTGTCAATCTTCCTCAGTCTGGGGCTTCATGCAAGATCTCGCCTCATGGGGTAATGGATCAAAATCCTGCAGAGCATGCAAGGTCCCCCTGCTCACAGCAGCACATGTCCAGACCCGTTTGAAGTTTGCCAACAACCATCTGGATGATCCAGAGGAGGCATGGGAGAAGGTCGTGTGGTCAGATGAGACCAAAATAGAACTTTTTGGTATCAACTCCACTCGCCATGTTTGGAGGAAGAAGAAGGATGAGTACAACTCCAAGAACATCATCCCAACCGTGAAGCATGGTGGGGGAAACATTATACTTTGGGGGTGCTTTTCTGCAAAGGAGATAGGACAACTGCACCATATTGAAAGGAGGATGGATGAGGTAATGTACAGTATCGCAAGATTTTGGCCAACAACCTTCTTCCCTCAGTAAGAGCATTGAAGATGGGTCGTGGCTAGGTCTTCCAGCATGACAATGACTCGAAACACACAGCCAGGGCAACTAAGGAGTGCCTCCATAAGAAGCATTTCAAGGTCCTGGAGTGACCTAGCCAGTCTCCAGAACTGAACCCAATGGAAAACCTTAGCTGGGAGCTAAAACTCAATGTTGCCCAGTGACAGCCCCAAAACCTGAAAGATCTGGAGAAGATCTGTATGGAGGAGTGGGCCAAAATCCCTGCTGCAATGCGTGCAAACTTGGTAAAGAACTACAGGAAACGTCTGACCTCTATATAATATTTTCTGTATGGTATAAAAGTATGATAGTTTTGTTCACAATGACAGATCCTGGCAATTTATGACATTTGCTACATGAACCAATGTGTTAAAAATTATAGTAGGAATTATATCCACTTTGCACTAAATGGGCTAATATTAACCTTTCACACTGGCTTGCACCTTTTGGCAAGTCCTATGAGAACACATTGGGGATTTGAGTTTTTTTTCTATCTGTTGAGCTTTTGGAGAAGGAAGTCTCCAGACTGTGTGGAACTTCAGCTCAGGAGGCTTTGAAGGGTGCTGCAACCTAAGCGGGTGAGTCCCGCATGTTATGGACTGTGTTTTCATTTATCTTTTGTTTTACAGTTACACTAGCAAGGCCATGTTTAATTTGTTGTACCTGCTGTACTTTATGCCGTGTTGAATAAACCTGCAGATGAAAATGTTCCGGTGCCTACCTCTGGAAGCTACCAAGTGAGTCTACCACACCAGCTATACAGATTTTTAGTTTTTCTAATAAATGTGAAGTTTTATAGTGACCCCTCATTGCTGGAGAACTTATTTCCTTATGATTATACCAGAATGGGGACATTATACTAGAATGGAGACATTATAACAGAACCGGGACTTTATACCAGGATGGGGGACATTATACCAGGATGGGGGAGATTATACCAGGATAGGGGAGATTATGTCAGGATGGGGACATTATACCAGGATAGGGGAGATTATGCCAGGATGGGGACATTATACCAGGATGGGGATATTATAACAGAATGGGGACTTTATACCAGGATGGGGGAGATTATACCAGGATGGGGAAGATTATACCAGGATAGGGAAATTATACCAGGATGGGGAAATTATACCAGGAAGGGGCCCAGGATGGGGGAAAATGTTATAGCATGGAGCTCAGGCTGGAAGGCATTATTACTGGAAGGGGTCTAGGATGGGGAGGTTATTACAAAAAGGAGCCAGGAAAAGGGACATTATTACCTGGGGAACAAACACATATGTCTTTATAGAATCTAGATTACTACAAGGGCCCATTCATGTTACTAACATGCAGATGAGAGCTGAGGTGCACATTTTGCACCAGGGCACATCAATCTCTAGTTAGGTCACTGCAGGGGAGAAGCTGTAATGTAGTGCTTCCAGTCAGACAGCTCATCTTGCCTCATGGTAGGAGCTATGGTCCTATGTAGAGATCTTAAAGTACCCTAATTTTCCTAATGTTTAAAGTTCATAGAGGACGTCATCACAGAAACAGAATGTAAAATGTTTGATCCAAAATGTCTAATCTTTTCCATAACCATCGTACAGCAATTTGAGTAAAAAAATACCATGTCTCATTGCAATGCCGAAACAAGGACAGGTATCCAGCAGAAAAACATATATTCACAGAAACAAGCAAAAATAAAATCTCAGCCTGCAAATACATTCACATTGTCTATTTAATTATTTGATAAGTGTGTATTCTGTTTGTAAATGATCATATTATCACTATAAACCATAGCAGAAAGTTGGAGGAGCCATTACGTTTATGCAGTATTCTTCACTGCAATGTTAGCTGATAGCATTTCCCCTGATCGTTCAGAGGGTAAAAAGCAATATTTCTTCTCTCTCTGCTCGGACAAGGGCTTCACATATAGGATGACACAGATGGTGAACATGAAAGAGAAACCCATGTAATATTGTCCGGATTTTATATTTTGTATCACTTTCCTGATATGAATCCCAGGGTTAAGTCAGGCAATTTCTTATGTCTGAAATTAAACAGAAGTATCTTTCATTTTTGTTAATATTTATATTCTGGTTGAAATATATTTCTTGGAGCAACATCTATGTTTTCTACTTCATATTTCATTAATCACCTCAATAGCATACCTACATTCATTGGGGGCCAAACAACGCCATTACGACCCTACCATCCCCATACACAACAAATAATACAACAACAATAATCATAAACCAATGTAAAATTTAATCTACATAGTTTCATGCTTTATGTATATTCTATTATATATTTCTGTACATTCTGATCACATTAATACCAAATAAGCTGATGCATATTGCGATGATACAGCTTCTAATCTTAATTAGCCAGACGTCTAGATTTGTTAGGCCAAGAGAAATACACTATTGTGTTTGTGTTGACTTTTGATTGTGTGTGTTTCTTTGGCTGGTCAAGAAGGACAGACTAGTATTTGTATAACCCTGAATGTTGACTTCTATTGGTCTGTGAACAATGATGTTTGTTACTATGTTAATTGCATATTGTACTAATAATTAGGACAGGGGGGGAGAAAAGATGTGAATATAGAAAATAAGATAAAAATCTATAAACTTAATTAAGAATTGTTATTAAAATTGAGAAATGGTTAAAATTATATTACATGCATTCACAACTGCACAAAAGGTCACCGTCTAGATCAGGGGTCTCAAACTCTGCTAAGTATATGGGCCGCACATAAAAAAATGTGAATTTGAAGGGCCGCATTCTTTGCAGGATGAGATCAAATTTTTAATGATACCATATTGTTTTTTCTATACACCTTTTGGATAATTTTTTTTAAATTTTTGGCTTTTTTATTTTATTCTTTTACATGGCATTCATTTTATGGGCTATGGTACAGTTTTATAGTTTTTACATGTTTACAGTTTTTACAATTTTTATTTCCCTTTTGTGTCCCCTAATTGGCCACATACAGTGATTTTTTTTTCTTGCAATTTGCACCATATAGTAATTCTGACCAACTTCTTATAGTAATGTCCACAACTTGTAGTGGTTTCCCCATCTCTTGGTAATGTCCCCATCCCTGTCCACATCTTGTAGTAATGTTCCCCATCTTGGTCCTCATCTTCTAGTAATGTGCCCATCCTGATCCCCATCTTGTAATGTGCCCATCCTGGTCCCCATCTTGTAGCAATGTCCCCATCCTTGTCCGCGTCTTGTAGTAATGTCCCCCCATCTTGGTCCTCATCTTGTAGTAATGTCCCCCATCTTGGTCCCCATCTTGTACTAATGTGCCCATCCTGGTCTCTATCTTGTAGTAATGGCTCATCCTGGTCCCCATCTTATAGTAATGTGCCCGTCCCTGTGCCCATCCTGGTCGCCATCTTGTAGTAATGTGCCCATCCTGGTCCCCATGTTGTAGTAATGTGCTCATTCTGGTCCCTATCTTGTAATAATGTGCCCATCCTGGTCCACATCTTGCAGTAATGTGCTCATCCTGGTCCCTAACTTGTAGTAATGTGCCCACCTTGGTCCCCATCTTGTAGTAATGGCTCATCCTGGTCCTCATCTTGTAGTAATGTGCTCATCCTGGTCCTCATCTTGTAGTAATGGCTCATCCTGGTCCCCAACTTGAAGTAATGGCCCATGCCGGTCCCTAACTGGTAGAACATTCAACTGAAAAGAATTACTGACTTCGGTGGCCCTCAGGACCAGGCCGCAATCATTACGGGCGCTCCGGTGCCTGCGGGCCACATTAAGCAGCCTCAGGGGCCGCATGTGGCCCTCGTGCCGCATGTTTGAGACCCCTGGTCTAGAT
The DNA here is from genome assembly GCF_046119375.1 of Phyllobates terribilis. Lineage (NCBI taxonomy): Eukaryota > Metazoa > Chordata > Amphibia > Anura > Dendrobatidae > Phyllobates > Phyllobates terribilis. The sequence goes on from NW_027362772.1 coordinate 143,869,425, forward strand.
GAAATTTGACAATGACCCACAAATTCCCGGTTGCGTAGTGAAGTAAAGAAGATATCATTGGGAATGCCTAACCCAGTCCCTTATAATAATGGGTTATGGTTGTATATTATACACATCAATATTCCTCAATTAGAAATAGATGATAGCTATCTTTATTGAAGTCCAAACCATATCAGACAATGCTAGTGTGTCACCCCAGGCCTGGATGCCACAAATATTAAAGGCTGTGTCTGAGAGCAGGAGGGAGGTCCCTGGTCAGGGACCATTTGCATGCAGCACCTCCTGCCCCAGGCCAGTAGGGGGAGCAGGCTGCCCCTATAAAAGCTGGAACTGAGGGCAGGGTTAGAGAGACCAGAACCCACTTCTGAAGCATCCAGAAGGGTTCCCAGAGGAAAGGGACCGGTCAGCAGCAGCAGAGGACTCCGGGAGGCAGAGGAGCAGCAGCGAGCCAGGGACAGAGGCGACGAGAGCCGGTCCTGGCTGAGAGAGAGAACTACACAACCGGACACTGGGGTCCGAGGCTGTCAGGGTTGCAAGCCCGGCAGCAGATAACCAACCCACGAGGGCTTTCAGGTCCCTTTGCCTGAGAAGCCTGGAGGCTCTGCCACACAGAGGGACCGGTACAGCACAGCGAAGCCACAGGTACCTAAGGCCCGAGGTGCAAGCCATACAGGCGTAGTACACGGCCAGCTCAGGGACATGGGCTATCACACCACGAAAAGGGGGATAGTCAGCAAGGGCAGAGAGGGAACAGTAGGCCTACCCACTCACCCTGACCAGTGGGGCTCGCCCGAATGCCCTCAGACACACAGGCCCATTCCTACCCTGTACTCCTGGTGGGTCAGTGATAACATCTGCAGTAAAAGACCCTGGACTGCATTATTGGACTCTGTGTGATTTCTGCTGCGCTTGCACCATCACCCCCAGCATCCTATTACATTGCCCTGAGGCTACACTCTTCCCGTGGGGAGTTATCCTATCCCTGTGCTGCATACCAACATCAGCCTCAGCGGTCTGCCCTGCAGCGGCGGTCATCCCTGACCGCAATCCACGGGTGGCGTAGTCGGACATTCAAAACCTTACAAATAGACTGCCACAGCATTTGGTCTGACCACCCTGAGCCACGGGATCGGGTTGCCACTACTACCCGGAACATCGCACTGAAGCCCGGTTCCGAGTGCCCCACGGCCCAGGGGGCGAGTCAGCTTTGGCGTAGTCGGCAGGATTGTGACCAACCCGCCACAAACGGGTATTGCGTGCCTGAAAAAGACTGTACACATACCTTAAAAAGAGATTTCCCGCCATCTTCAGTCATTTACCGCCATCTTCAGCCGCTTTCCCGCCATCTTCAGCCGTTTTCCCGCCATCGGACGCCATCTTCGGGACACCGCGCGGGAAGAAGAGGGGCGTGGATGTCCAAACCGCGCGAGACCTGAAGCCCCGCCCTACGCACCGACGTTGCGCAAGGTCCTGGAAGGAGCGAGAGCGACGCTGACGTCACCAAGACGCGACGCAAGGTCCTCGCCCGGAGCAGTACCAGCGGAGCCGCGGCCTACGGAAGAGGATCAACGGAAGGTAGGCCACGCTTAACTAGGGGGGAGGAAGATGATGGACGCGGAGGGACCTTCTACCACCAGCGTGGCTGCAGCAGCGGTGATGCCGTTCTCCATGCCCTACATCCCCGGAGCAGCCTGGCTGCCCCAATACTCAGGGGAATCGCATACGTTAACTGACTTTAAGGAAAGACTGCACAGTTTATTTAAAGTTTATCCCCTTACAGAAGAACAGAAAGTGAGCATTCTGACGGGGCAGCTAACCGGTGCAGCCCAGCGGGAAGTGAAATCATGGTCAGATGAGGAGAAAAGGACTGTAAAGGACATTCTGACCCGGCTGCGGAGGACCTTTGATACCCGTACCTCAGCAGAAATCAAAATGCGGTTCTATGGCTGTAAGCAGCGAGCCCAAGATAGTATCAGAGACTATGCCTTGAACCTGCAAGAAGCTCTGGGAGCAATTAAACAAGCTGACCCTGGCAGCGTGCAGGACACCGATAAACTGTTGACTGACCAGTTCATAGAAGGTCTGCTGTCCAGCGCCCACAGAACCCAGCTGCGCCTCATGGCCCTACAGAACCCCAATCTGACTTTTGCGCAGTTCAAGGATAGGGCCATCCGGGTGCTCCGAGAACCCGCACCAAGTGGCGCTGTAGTTCCCAGGCGCCCTGCCATCACTTACCACCAGGAGGCAGCGCCCTACCCCGCAGACCTTGTGGGGGCTGATGCACAGGCCCTAAATCCATCCCAGCCCACAAACCTGCACCATCAGGTCCAAGAACTAACAAAGAGTGTGGCTGCATTGACCAGGACCGTACAGTCGTTGCAGGTGGAACCGTCAAGACCAATCAAGCTGGCTTCCAGTCCGGAGGATGTCCCGTGGCATCGACAGAGGAGGATCCCGTAGTTCAGAGGGAGGCCCGCCGACCGTTACACTGAGGATGGACAGCTGATTTGCCGCCGTTGCAGTCAGCCAGGACACATAGCAAGGTACTGTACTTTAAACGGGTCCGACCTGGGGCAGAGGGCCAACCCCCAGGCATAAGGTCATCAGGCCCATCTAATTGGCGTGATAAGTACGTGGGGGGATGCCCGGTCTTACCCGTAGTGCTGGACGGTATCCCCATGAGTGTACTGCTGGACACCAGGTCCCAAGTGACTACCATCCCCTACGTACTTTTCAAGCGGTACTGGAGTGACGCGGATATAACCCGTTATCCAGACGATGACTTAAGCATCATCGCCAGCAATGGCCAACCCGTGCCGCAGGTGGGGTTCAGAGAGATGACCATCAAGACTGGTAAGGTGGAACTGCCGGCACAGGGAGTGATCATTGTGGACATTGACCGTCGTGAAAGTCACCCTAAAATAACCTTGAGTACTAATGTGATTGAAAACTGTCTTTCAGAAGTAATTGTGATTTTGCAGCAGGTGGCGATGAATGCGAGCTCCAGCCAACAGAGGGTCCTCCAGAAGGAGATAAGAGCCCTGATGAGACGGCAACAGGTAGAACTGTCTGGTGGTGAGATCGGTAGCGTGAGGATGAGCGACCCGTTCCCCATTGCCATGCCTCCCAAAAGTGAAATGATGATCTGGTGTCGGACTGCAATCGGGTTAAGAGGGAGAGACTACCAAGCCATGGTAGAACCCGTGTACTCAGACAGCAGGCCCACCATTTTGACAGCCAGGGGGGTGGTTGATGTCCGCCATGGAAGGGTGCCCGTCCGGATCTTAAACATCGGGGAAAGGGAAGTACACTTGCCCCGGTAAGCTACACTAGCCAAATTGTTTGCCGTCGAACACAATGCTATCAGGGTCGTGGAACCCTTGCCTCCATCTTCCCCGGTGGAGGGTAATGTCTCCCAGAAACACAAGGAGGACTGGTGCCAGAAACTCCATGTGGGTGCTGACTCCACTCCCCTGCACCAAAAACAAGGAGTCTACCGGGTGGTTCAGGAGTACGAGAGAATTTTTAGTAAGCACCCGCTAGACTTCGGCCGAGTAAAGGGAGTAGAACACCACATCCCCACGGGGAGCCACCCACCAATAAAAGAGAGACACAGACCTGTACCCCCTGCACATTATCAGAACGCAAAGGGCATGCTGAGAGAAATGAAAGAAGCTGGGGTCATTAGAGACAGCTGTAGCCCCTGGGCAGCCCCCTTGGTTCTGGTAAAAAAGAAAGATGGTACCATGAGAATGTGCGTGGACTACAGACAAATCAATCGTATCACCCATAAAGACGCGTACCCGTTACCTAGGATAGAGGAGTCTTTAGCAGCTCTAAAATCAGCTAATTTCTTCTCTACTTTGGACCTTACTAGCGGGTACTGGCAAGTTCCTGTGGCAGAGGCTGACAAGGAGAAGACCGCCTTCACCACCCCGATGCGATTGAGCGAATTCAACTGTATGCCCTTCGGGCTCTGCAACGCACCAGGGACCTTCCAGAGGCTGATGGAATGCTGTCTAGGGCACCGAAACTTCGAGACGGTCCTACTTTATCTGGACGACATGATTGTCTATTCGAAGATTTACGAGGACCATCTAAAGCACCGGGCCGAGGTGTTCGTAGCCCTGGCAGGCTATGGCCTGAAGGTGAAACCATCAAAGTATCACCTGTTGAAACCGAAGGTCCAGTACCTAGGACACGTGGTGAGTGCAGAGGGAGTAGCCCCCGACCCCGACAAGGTCACAGTAATCAAGAGCTGGCCAAGCCCCTCAAACATCAAAGAAGTGAGGCAGTTCCTCGGGTTGGTAGGCTACTACCGAAGGTTCATCCCCGGGTTCACAAAGATGGCAGCTCCAATGCAGGACCTCCTGATAGCTCAATCCAAATCCAGAAGTCAAAAGCCACCCTTCAAGTGGGACAAGCCGGAAGAGGAGTCCTTCCGCCAGTTGAAGATGGCCCTCACGGGGGATGAGATCCTGGCCTACCCCGATTATGGCCAGCCTTTTATCCTCCACACAGATGACAGTAATGTGGGGCTGGGAGCCGTACTGTCACAAAACCAACAGGGCAGAGAAAGGGTGATCGCGTATGCCAGCCGGAAGCTGAGGCCCACTGAAAGAAACCGGGACAATTACAGCTCCTTCAAGCTAGAATTCTTGGCAGTGGTGTGGGCCATCACAGAACGGTTTAAGCATTACCTGGCCTCCGCAAAGTTCACCGTGTACATGGACAACAACCCGTTGACACACCTGGACAATGCAAGACTAGGTGCCCTAGAACAGCGGTGGATGGCCCGGCTATCCAATTATGACTTCACCATCAAATACCGGGCAGGCAGAACCAATGCCAATGCAGACGTCCTATCAAGAATGCCCCACCTACCTGAAGGAGAAGAAGACTCGGAAGAGCTGGAGGAAGTAGCGCTCCCAGCGTTCCACCTGTGTGGGGCCACTCAGTATTCTCACCGGGTAAGAGCCAAAGACCTAACCACCGTCATGTTCAACCCCTTACCCCACCATGGCTGGGCTGAAACGCAAGATAGTGACCCTGCAGTTCGCCTGGTGAAAGAAAGGTTGACCCAGACAAACGCTAGCCCTGGCCCGGACGCTCCAGAGGAACCCAAGCAGTTGTGGAAGGAGAAAAGCAGGCTATTCCTCTACGAGGGTAAGCTGTGCAGAAGGCTTGTCAACCACCGGACGCACGAGCTGACCTGGCAGATAGTGTTCCCAAGGCGAGATGCAGCAATGGTCCTGGAGGCCTACCATGACAGAGCGGGACACTTCGGGTGGAAGAAACTGGAGTTCCTGCTGAGAGAGCTGGATCGGTATGAGAGGGGCCATAGAGAAGTGGAGCAGGGACTGCGGCCCATGCCACCTCAGAAGGAAGGACCGTACCAGCCAGAAGACACCCTTGAGGCCCATCGTCACCAGGCAGCCTCTTGAGCTGGTAGCTCTAGACTACGTGAAACTGGCTCCAAGCCGGTCGGGCTACGTCTATGCCCTGACAATAGTGGACCACTATTCCCGGTTCCTGGTGGTGGTTCCTGTTAAAGACTTGACAGCCCAAACAGCGGCCAGAGCCTTCCAACAACACTTCTGCCGTCCACACGGGTATCCGGAACAGTTCTTGACAGATCAAGGTCCAGCGTTTGAGGCGGAAGTCTTCCAGGAGTTCTGCAACCTCTACGGCTGTAGGAAGATTCAGACAACACCTTACCACCCGCAAACCAACGGGCTGTGTGAGAAAATGAACAATATCGTCATTGATCTCCTCAAGATGTTGCCCCTGGAAGAAGGCAGCCTGTGGCCGGAGAAGCTGCCAGACCTGATTGACTTGTATAACCATATCCCGGTGAATGCTACAAATTGCACCCCGGCTTACCTGATGCGAGCAAGACCTGGTAAGCTGCCGATAGATCTGGAGATGGGAGTCCTGACACCCAAAGACACCTCCCCAGACGCGGACTGGGATACGGAATGGCGGCTACAGTACAAGAAGGTACAGGAGAGTGTGGAGAGGAGTCTGGCTCAAGCGAGAGAAAAGCAAGAGAGGCTCTTCAACCAACACGCCCCTGCTGGTCCCCTGGAGCCTGGAGAGCAGGTCCTGAAGTGGAAGAGAAGGCTTCACAAGCTGGATGACCAGTGGGAGAGAGACCCGTACACAGTACTGCCGTCCAACCATGACAACTCGAAGGTATGTGTGATTACCAAGGATGGAGGAGAAACTACTAGCACCATCTCCAGAGACCACCTAAAACGGTGCCCCGAGCAACTACAGAGTCCAAGTGAAGATCAAGATGACCTTGAACCCGCAGAGGACAAGGAAGAAATGATCAGCACAGTTCTCAGAGAGTTCCCCAGACCTGGACTCGGATAAATGACGCGATAGTGGTACCCGTCCTACACTTCCTTCAGCCTACCCAGCAAGAGCCTACAGAAGAACAAACAGCCACAGAGGCAGAAGAACCCTTGCCAGCAGCCCAGGAGAGTCAACCCTCTGCTGACAGTGAGCCTGCCATGCCTGCGGTAAGCCAAAGAACTCGCAGACAGCTGCCTGCCCTGCCTGTAAACCCAGCTAGTAGCTGTACCGTAAATGCTAGTGGGGAAAGCCAGGTTAGACCACCACCAGACAGTGGGTTACGTAGGACGACCCGGAGCACTAGGGGTCAAATGCCAGCTCGCTGGAAGATCTAAATGCACAGTGTATATATTTAATGTTTTATGTTTGATCCCTGGTTATTAATACTGTTTTTCCAGTTTTTCAAAGTGACAAATGGACTAAAAGGTTATGAACTTTGAGTAACCGGGACTCCCTTGTAAATATGTTCGGAGCCGAACCAAAGGAATGAATAAAGACTGTCAAGGACTCGGGGCAAGGACAGACCCCCACCTGGTTAAGGCTCCGTTGTGTTGGTGAAATGGACACCCGGTCACAGACCACACTGTGACCTAAAGAACTCAATATGTGGTGTTGTTTGTTATTTCTTTCCCTGTTGTGTTTTGGTCATGCATTTATACCCTGTATTTGTGTTTCTTGTTTAGTTCCGGAGTACTAAATTTTACTAGGGGGGAATGTGTCACCCCAGGCCTGGATGCCAGAAATATTAAAGGCTGTGTCTGAGAGCAGGAGGGAGGTCCCCTGGTCAGGGACCATTTGCAAGCAGCACCTCCTGTCCCAGGCCAGTAGGGGGAGCAGGCTGCCCCTATAAAACTGGAACTGGGGGCAGGGTTAGAGAGACCAGGACCCACTTCTGAAGCATCCAGAAGGTTTCCCAGAGGAAAGGGACAGGTCAGCAGCAGCTGAGGAGTCCGGGAGGCAGAGAAGCAGCAGTGAGCCAGGGACAGAGGCGACGAGAGCCAGTCCTGGCTGAGAGAGAGAACTACACAACCGAACACTGGGGTCCGAGGCTGTCAGGGCTGCAAGCCCGGCAGCAGATAACCAACCCACGAGGGCTTTCAGGTCCCTTTGCCTGAGAAGCCTGGAGGCTCTGCCACACAGAGGGACCGGTACAGCACAGCGAAGCCACAGGTACCTAAGGCCCGAGGTGCAAGCCATACAGGCGTAGTACACGGCCAGCTCAGGGACATGGGCTATCACACCACGAAAAGGGGGATAGTCAGCAAGGGCAGAGAGGGAACAGTAGGCCTACCCACTCACCCTGACCAGTGGGGCTCGCCCGAATGCCCTCAGACACACAGGCCCATTCCTACCCTGTACTCCTGGTGGGTCAGTGATAACATCTGCAGTAAAAGACCCTGGACTGCATTATTGGACTCTGTGTGATTTCTGCTGCGCTTGCACCATCACCCCCAGCATCCTATTACATTGCCCTGAGGCTACACTCTTCCCGTGGGGAGTTATCCTATCCCTGTGCTGCATACCAACATCAGCCTCAGCGGTCTGCCCTGCAGCGGCGGTCATCCCTGACCGCAATCCACAGGTGGCGTAGTCGGACATTCAAAACCTTACAAATAGACTGCCACAGCATTTGGTCTGACCACCCTGAGCCACGGGATCGGGTTGCCACTACTACCCGGAACATCGCACTGAAGCCCGGTTCCGAGTGCCCCACGGCCCAGGGGGCGAGTCAGCTTTGGCGTAGTCGGCAGGATTGTGACCAACCCGCCACAAACGGGTATTGCGTGCCTGAAAAAGACTGTACACATACCTTAAAAAGAGATTTCCCGCCATCTTCAGTCATTTACCGCCATCTTCAGCCGCTTTCCCGCCATCTTCAGCCGTTTTCCCGCCATCGGACGCCATCTTCGGGACACCGCGCGGGAAGAAGAGGGGCGTGGATGTCCAAACCGCGCGAGACCTGAAGCCCCGCCCTACGCACCGACGTTGCGCAAGGTCCTGGAAGGAGCGAGAGCGACGCTGACGTCACCAAGACGCGACGCAAGGTCCTCGCCCGGAGCAGTACCAGCGGAGCCGCGGCCTACGGAAGAGGATCAACGGAAGGTAGGCCACGCTTAACTAGGGGGGAGGAAGATGATGGACGCGGAGGGACCTTCTACCACCAGCGTGGCTGCAGCAGCGGTGATGCCGTTCTCCATGCCCTACATCCCCGGAGCAGCCTGGCTGCCCCAATACTCAGGGGAATCGCATACGTTAACTGACTTTAAGGAAAGACTGCACAGTTTATTTAAAGTTTATCCCCTTACAGAAGAACAGAAAGTGAGCATTCTGACGGGGCAGCTAACCGGTGCAGCCCAGCGGGAAGTGAAATCATGGTCAGATGAGGAGAAAAGGACTGTAAAGGACATTCTGACCCGGCTGCGGAGTACCTTTGATACCCGTACCTCAGCAGAAATCAAAATGCGGTTCTATGGCTGTAAGCAGCGAGCCCAAGATAGTATCAGAGACTATGCCTTGAACCTGCAAGAAGCTCTGGGAGCAATTAAACAAGCTGACCCTGGCAGCGTGCAGGACACTGATAAACTGTTGACTGACCAGTTCATAGAAGGTCTGCTGTCCAGCGCCCACAGAACCCAGCTGCGCCTCATGGCCCTACAGAACCCCAATCTGACTTTTGCGCAGTTCAAGGATAGGGCCATCCGGGTGCTCCGAGAACCCGCACCAAGTGGCGCTGTAGTTCCCAGGCGCCCTGCCATCACTTACCACCAGGAGGCAGCGCCCTACCCCGCAGACCTTGTGGGGGCTGATGCACAGGCCCTAAATCCATCCCAGCCCGCAAACCTGCACCATCAGGTCCAAGAACTAACAAAGAGTGTGGCTGCATTGACCAGGACCGTACAGTCGTTGCAGGTGGAACCGTCAAGACCAATCAAGCTGGCTTCCAGTCCGGAGGATGTCCCGTGGCATCGACAGAGGAGGATCCCGTAGTTCAGAGGGAGGCCCGCCGACCGTTACACTGAGGATGGACAGCCGATTTGCCGCCGTTGCAGTCAGCCAGGACACATAGCAAGGTACTGTACTTTAAACGGGTCCGACCTGGGGCAGAGGGCCAACCCCCAGGCATAAGGTCATCAGGCCCATCTAATTGGCGTGATAAGTACGTGGGGGGATGCCCGGTCTTACCCGTAGTGCTGGACGGTATCCCCATGAGTGTACTGCTGGACACCGGGTCCCAAGTGACTACCATCCCCTACGTACTTTTCAAGCGGTACTGGAGTGACGCGGATATAACCCGTTATCCAGACGATGACTTAAGCATCATCGCCAGCAATGGCCAACCCGTGCCGCAGGTGGGGTTCAGAGAGATGACCATCAAGACTGGTAAGGTGCAACTGCCGGCACAGGGAGTGATCATTGTGGACATTGACCGTCGTGAAAGTCACCCTAACACATAGAAACACATAGAAAACACCTTCAAAGGTGTCCAAAAGCTGACAAACTGCTCAGAAGACATAACTAACACATGGAAAAGTGACAAGTACATATAGTCATGCGAAAATAAAAGAGGTGGAGGAGTAAAAGGAGGGGGAGACACAGATATAGGCATGTCATGCCCTTCTAAAATCCAAAAAGTGAGAAGCCGACACGGCCAGTCCGCTCCTGCCCGTGCCACCTCCGTGTCACCGGGTTTGTGCCAGAGCCGCGGTGAACCCTGACGGCCAGCCCCCCTCTCCCAATACTGGTGCCTGTCCGCTGGTGGGTCGAGCGAGCCCCCCTGTGGTGGAGGCAGCTCTAAGCTTTTTAATTTAAATTGTCTCTCTAATTTGAATGAATACACTTTAAATCCATTTACAAGGATCTATTGGAGGGCAAGTCTCATGCCAGCAGCCGCGGTAATTCCAGCTCCAGTAGCGTCCACTAAAGCTGCTGCAGTTAAAAAGCTTTTATAAGGATCGAGCTCGGCTGTCCACCGCAAGGCATCCTACTGCCAGTCCCAGCCCCTATGCCTTGGGGTGCCTCCTGATGCTCTTCACTAAGTATCCCATGGTCCCGAAGCATTTCCTTTGAAAAAATTAAGTGTCTAAACTACAGGTGGTGCAGCTTGCTTAACAGCCGGGATAATCCGCTTACTAGCAGACACTGCTACTAGGCACAAAGTATTTCCTGGGCTAGATGCAGTTAAAAATTTGTAATTAGATACTCTCGTTGGATGCTGAGAAAGCATTCCATAGAGTCTCCTGGCACGCCATATATGATTCTCTTAAAAAGCTTGGGGTAGGGGTCTAGGGGACCCTTTTATAGCCAAAATCACGGCCCTGTATCGCAATACGTCACCTAGGCTGAAGATAAATGGAACTGTAGCACCCTGAGGGCTCGGTTGCTAAAGACGTATTGCACCTCACCCAGAGGTGTGATATCTCACTCTCAGGTAAGGATGGAGTGTGGATCAGGACCCGACACCTGCATGCATTACACCACATTGCCGTGGGGCAGGGCGACCAATATGCCCCTGAGATGGGCACGACAGTCCCTGTCCCTGGCTGGAGTGGGGGGAGGGAACACTGAGGAAGGGGAACCCTGTAGTGCAGGAGCAGGGAGGAAGCAGTTCCTGGGTGCATTGAGAAGGGAGTATAAAAGGTGGGTACCATCTTAGTTCAGTGCAGAGAAGTCTGAGCAGAAGTGGCAGGGAGCAGGGGCTCTGCATGAGCTCTGCTCCGGAGGCGGGCCTAGTAACAGAGGCCCAGGCCTGGAAGAGGGAGAAGGAAGGAAGAGGAGCGGAGAAGGCTCCAGGAACGAGGAATGAAGGGATCCCAGGGGTGCGGACGGGCGAGTCGCCACCGCACCCCCGAATCCACCTGCGTGGAGGGGTCAGGCCAAAGGGGGAGACCGGTCCCCGAACTAGTGGAGGCAGGAAACGACCCTCAGCTAGAAACCGGAGGCTCTGACATTTTATGTGGCGCAGCCCCTCGCTACACCCGCTAGGAAGGCACCACATAGGGTCAGGGAAACTGGCGCCAAGTTTACCAAGAGGAGGCCCGAGGCAGCCGGACAGAAGTGTTGGTAAGAAAGGCCAGACAAAGGACACACAAAGGGGGTCCTGTGAAGTGCTCCAAAGTTATCTGGGAGTTGTCTGAGCCCCTCACCTGGTGAGCACAGTACGACGTGGGCAGCCGTTACCTGCAGACGTGGTCTGGATAATAAGAACTGTGAGTAAAGGCCCTGAACTGCATCACTGACTCCGTGTCGTTACTGCTGCTGCCCTGCACCATCACCCCCATCCTCCGCATACACTGCCCTGAGGCTATACTCCTCCCGTGGGGAGTTATGCTACGCTCTGCTGCACCCACAACACCAGCCTCAGTGGTCTGCCCTGTAGCGGCGGTTCACTCTGACCGCAATCCACGGGTGGCGTAGTCGGACATTTAAACATGAAAACCACATAAATAGTTCCGCCACTGGTTTGACCGCCCTGAGCCACGGAACTGGGTCGCCGCCACGAAGACTACAACCACCAGCATCCACCAAAAAGGGTCCGGCTCCGGGTGTCCCAAGGCCCAGGGGGTGCGTCAGAACATTTTCATCACCTTTCACAATCACCAATGGGACAAGGCAGTGATGTCCTCTGTCCCCTCTCTTATACATCCTAGTGACGGAGCACCTGCTCTCATCAATTCGCCATAACCCCAATATTAGGTGGATTGAGGTGGGAGGCACCGACTACAAGTGCTCTCTATTTGCTGATGATGTCCTAGTATATATCACTCAATCACATATATCCATCCATGCTGTTATGGCTGAAATAGATCACTTTGTTACATGGTAAAATTTTAAAATAAATGCAGCGAAGTCTGAGGCCCTCGATGTCTCCCTCCCCAAATCCATATAGGATTCCATCCAGTCCAACTTTCCCTTTGCCTGGCCCTCACAGGGTATCAAATACTTAGGAATTCCTATTCATAGAGACCTCTCCCATCTATGTTATCTTAATTTTGGGCCCTTTATTGAACAACTCCATACAGACCACGGTTGGCAAGTTAGAACTGTAAGATTCACTACGTGAACCACTGGTGTTTTGTGGAAAAGCACATGTACACTGCGTTCCAAATTATTATACAAAAAGTGTTTAGGAGTGATAAGGGAAGAATTTGTTTGTTTGTCAGTTAAACTCATTGATGGTGATGTGTGTCAGGGCTCTTTATATCACTGTAAGCAATTGCAGACACCTGTGCTAATTAGTTTGGCAGGTGTGTCCAATGAAAGGCAAGACTACTTAAGAAGGCTCTCTCACATTATTAAGCAGCCTACATTTTCTGCCAAAATGGGAAAGAAAAAGGATGTGTCGGCTGCTGAGAAGCAACAAATTGTGGAGTGTTTAGGTCAAGGCATGACTACAATCAACATTGTGCGATGATCAGGATGAAGTGTCCTGGCAATCAAGAAGTATGTAGCTGATTCACAGTACACACGTGTGCGTGCTGATAAGGGCAAATTGAGGACTCTTTCCTACAGGCAATTACGTCAGGTTGAAAGAGCAGCGGCAAAAAAGCCTTGTCATAGCAGCAGACAAGTTTTTGAAGCTGCTTGTGCCTCCAACGTCCCCCGAACAACAAGATGCAGGGTCCTTCAGAGGTTTGCAGCTGTGCATGCCCCATCCTGTCGACCTCCTCTATCTACTTCACACAAGCAGAAACGGCTCCAGTGGGCCAAACATTACATGAATACTGATTTCAAAACTGTTTTGTTCACGGATGAGTGCCGTGCAGCGCTCGATGGTCCAGATGGATGGAGTGGAGGATGGCTGGTTGATGGACACCCCACGCAAACACGGCTACAGCGCCAACAAGGAGGAGGTGGAGTAATGTTTTGGGCTGGAATCATGGGGAGAGAGATTGTCGGCCCCTTTAGGATCCCTGAAGGCGCTAAAGATGAACTCCATAATGTATGTGGATTTTCTCAAACAGCACTTCCTGCCATGGTTCAAGAAGAAGAACCGTGTATTTCACAGCAAGATCATTTTTCTGCATGATAATGCACCATCTCATGCTGCACATAAAACATCTGCATCTCTGGCTGATATGGGCATAAAAGGGGACAAACTTATGGTGTGACCCCCATGCTCCCCTGACCTCTACCCCATTCAGAACCTTTGGAGCATCATTAAAAGGAGTGTCTATGATGGCGGGAGGCAGTTCACATCTAAGCAACAGCTCTGGGAGGGTATTCTGTCCTCATGCAAAACAATTGAAGCAGAAACCATCCAAAACCTGACAAATTCAATGGACGAGAGAGTTCAGAAGCTCCTTTCGAACAAGGGGTCCTATGTGAAAATGTAACATCACCTAGAATAAAGTTTTGAGTTGAAAACTGTTTGATTTCAGTTTCTAACAACCTGCTAATGCTTATAATTTCAAAAATGACCATTTTTTTGGTCTTTATTAAAATGAAAAGGTTGATCGAAAAGTTTGGGGGATCTAAGAGTGTGGCAACCCAGTAGTCATGATTACTTCGAATTCTGACAATATGAGGGTCATGCTGCAGGTAGTGCAGCAAGAAGGCACTTATGTGCCTTGCGCATCTCGGAGCCCCAAAATTATTTTCCGGGCTAGATGCAGCTAAAAATTATTTTTAATTTTAAATCTGGTGAAGCTTTAGTATAGATGGCCTAATAGGATCAGTGCTGCACACTGCTACAAAGCCCAAATTATTTTCCAGTCAAGATACAGATAAACATGATTAGTAATTTGAAAGCTTAAAACGGTTGGTAGGGTGATTTTAACCAATCATCAAGCTTTTACTCTCCCCAGGATGACACAGGGGTAGAAAAGTCGTTTCGGATCCATGATTTGTTCATCTTTATGAACGTGAGTCTGTCTACATTATCAGTGGAGAGCCGCGTGCGCTTATCTGTCAGCACACCACCAGCAGCGCTGAACACACGTTCAGACAGAACGCTGGCTGCGGGGCATGACAAGATCTCCAAGGCGTAAGTGGCTAGCTCCGGCCATTTATCCAGATTGGAAGCCCAAAAAGAGCAAGGGTCCAGTGACACAGTCGTGGCTTCAATGTTTACTTGGAGATACTCCTGTACCATCGTCTCTAGGCGTTGACTATGTGTCAGACTTCTTGTCTCCTGTGGCCTTGCAAAGGATGGGCTAAAAAAGTGGTGAAATGATTCCGCAAAATTGATGTTACCAGCAGATACTGTGGTTCTGTTACGGTTTGAGTGCTGAACACTTGACGGTCCCACGGTTGGCAAGTTGGAACTGTGAGATTCACTACGTGCACCACTGGTATTTTGTGGAAAAGCACATGTAAGATTCTGCAACAGTCTCTGCTGATACTCCTGCATGCGTGCATCCCTTTCTATGGCAGGAATAATTTCTGCAAATTTACTTTTGTACCGGGGATCTAACAGTGTGGCAACCCAGTAGTCAGGATTATTTCTAATTCTCACAATTCGAGGGTCATGTTGCAGGTAGTGCAGCAAGAAGGCACTCATGTGTGTTGCGCATCCAGGAGCACCAAGTCCCTGTTGTGTTGGTGGCGAGGTAACAATCATGCTTCCTTCCTCTGTCCTCTCCCCCCAACCTCGCACAACAGAAATGTGATCAAGGTCTCCCTCATCTGATGAGTCTTCCATCAGTTCGTCCTCCACTTCTTCCTGGGCTCCTGCACCTTCCTCACTAGTTTGGCTGCTACCATGCGCCCTGGTAAAACCATCTCCCCCACCCTCACATGCCTGCCGCCTTGGTGCTGCCGACCGTCTGGACCTTGCAGATGTTAGCCCTTCCGCATACAACTCCTCCTCCTCTACTTCCTCCACCTCCTCTTGTGCCACCACCTGACTCCGAATTCTGTTTAACATGTGCTCCAGCATGTAAATCACCGGAATAGTCATGCTGATAATGGCATCGTCAGCACTAAACATCTTCGTCGCCATTTCAAAACTGTGCAGAAGGGTGCATAGGTCCCTGATCTGAGACCACTCCTCCAGCGTGATTTGCCCCACCTCTGAATCTCGTTGGCCCAGGCTATACGTCAGAACGTATTGCACCAGGGCTTGTCGGTGCTGCCACAGTCGCTGCAACATGTGCAGAGTTGAATTCCACCGGGTAGGCACATCGCATTTTAGCCGGTGAAGTGGCAGGCCCAACGACTTCTGTAGAGATGTAAGTCGCTGAGCTGCGGGATGCGAACGGCGGAAGTGAGCACACAGCGACCGTGCCCTCTGCAGAAGGCCATCTAGTCTGGGATAGTGGGCTAAAAATTGCTGGACAACCAGGTTCAACACGTGAGCCATACAAGGCACGTGTGTGACATTGCCCCGGCGAAGGGCCGCACCCAGGTTTGCAGCATTGTCGCACACGGCCTTCCCTGGTTTCAGGTCCAGTGGAGACAACCATTCATGAAATTGGTTCTCCAGAGCTGACCACAACTCCTCAGCTGTGTGACTCACATTTCCCAGACATTTCAATGTAAAAACTGCCTGATGACGTTGAGCCCTACTGCCAGCATAGTAAGGAGGTGTGCAGGATCCCTTCTGCGCAGTTAGAAAGCTTGTGGCATGACCAGACAGGCTTTGGGTGCAGGTGGAAGACCGAGAGGAGGTTGAGGAGGCAGAAGCAGTGGAGGAACTTTGACATAAAGAGGATTGACGCACAACTCGTGGGGACGGCAAGACTTGGACAGCAGCCCCTTGTCCTGCTGTCACCATAGTTACCCAGTGCCCAGTCAGCGACATGTAACGCCCCTGTCCATGCCTACTCGTCCAAGTGTCTGTGGTGAAATGCACCCTGTCACACACAGAGTTTCTCAAAGAAGCGGTGATGTTGTGTGCGACATGCTGGTGGAGCGCAGGCACACCTTTCTTTGAGAAGTAGTGCCGACTGGGCATCTGGTACTGGGGCACTGCGACGGACATAAGGTCTCGAAAATCCTCTGTGTCCACCAGGCGGAAAGGCAGCATTTCTGTAGCCAAGAGCTTGCAGATGGTGAAATTCAACCTCTTAGCTTTCTCATGGCTAGGAGGAAATGGTCTTTTACTTGTCCACATCTGAGGGACCGAGGGCTGGCTATTGTGCTTAGACGGGGTTGATAAGGGTGTCCCCGGCAAACTGCCGGTCTGTGAGGAAGATGCAGGCGGACATGTTAGGTTGCCTTGATCCAAAGGTGGTGCTATCGATGTCGGACAGCGCTCAACACCAGCTGGTGTTACCACCTCCAAAGAAAATGATGACCTGCCAATCACGCTGGCTGTTGCGGGTAAAGAGGTGGCAGGTCTGCGCCCCAAAACAGGTGTGACTGCTGTCCCCCCAGTCACAGAGGATGAAGAGGCCGCGGATGCACAAGATATGGCAGACGGTGATTGGCCCGGCCGGCTAGGCCGCATTGTAGCACACTGAGCTTCCCACTGCAACTTATGCTTCATGTCCATGTGCCGGTTCATGCATGAAGTACTCAAACTATGTATTTTTTGGCCTCTACTTAGCTTTTGCTGACAAATGTTACAGATAACACGAGTTGGGTCATCTTTATCGATCTGAAAAAATGCCCAGGCTATGCAAGGCTTAGCACCCATGCGACCTGAAGAGCCACCACGACTTGTGGTGAGAGGCAGAGTTGTGTTTGAGGATGCAGTTGTTGACGTGCTTCCAGTACTACGTCTCTGTCCAGGAAGGCGCAACCTGACCTCGTCGTCACTAGCATCTTCCTCCACCTCACATTGTCCGCTAAAAGAAGTAGACATTTTAGTTTGGCTGGAAGATGGTCTTTCTTCTGCACCTACCCCACGGACACAACCTTTTTTCCCCTTCCCAACACGCCTATTCCCCTTTCCACCAGCAGCAGGCCTTTTTCCACTCATTTTGGTGGTTAACTAATTCACAACTCTGGAGTTGTTTGCACAAAAAAACAATGGATGGTAACCGAGCAGAGCTGAGTGGCCAAACTGTGGTATTAGGCCAAAACTATTGGCTGGGTTAGATGCAGAAAAAAATTATTTTTAATTTGCAACCTGATGGAGGTCAGTATAGATGGACTAATAGAGCAAGTCCCACACACCGCTAGAAGCCCAAATATTTTTTCAGAGCTAGATGCAGAAAAAAATTATTTTTAATTTGCAACCTGATGGAGGTCAGTATAGATGGACTAATAGACCAAGTCCCACACACTGCTAGAAGCCCAAATATTTTTTCAGAGCTAGATGCAGAAAAAAATTATTTTTAATTTGCAACCTGATGGAGGTCAGTATAGATGGACTAATAGACCAAGTCCCACACACTGCTAGAAGCCCAAATATTTTTTCAGAGGTAGATGCAGAAAAAAATTATTTTTAATTTGCAACCTGATGGAGGTCAGTATAGATGGACTAATAGACCAAGTCCCACACACCGCTAGAAGCCCAAATATTTTTTCAGAGCTAGATGCAGAAAAAAATTATATTCAGTTTGCAACCTGATGGAGGTCAGTATAGATGGACTAATAGAATGATGCTATGCCCAAAAGATTTTACTTCACTAGGTGCAGTAAAAAAATTGGTATTCTATACACAGGTGTTATATCTTGCAACACAGATAGGCTACTCCACTGACTAACACACTCTGCAATAGGCCAAAAAGGATTAGCTTTGCTAGATTCAGCCAAATGCTGTGAAAAAAACTTGCACAGCACTGGCACAGACCTGCCTGGCAAAAACTGATAGGAACTCATGTAACCTAGTCCTGAAAAGGACTCCAATTACAATTAGTCTTTACTCCCACAATCTATCTATTTAAGAGCACAGACCTCCCTGATAAAAGTCGTAGGAAATGCTGTAACCTAGTCCTTAAAAGGACTGCAATCACAACTATTCCCTACTCCCAAGCTATCTGTAGATTTGTGCGAAAATTGGCTTGAAATTAACAAGGTATAGCGCACACAGCAACAGCGGTGCCGTCTAACACGCAGCTGCAGCAGTGAGAAAATGGTGGCGACGGGGAAAATGGCTTGGTCTTATAGGGCAAGGACATGTGACATACACTGCCAATCACACATGCCCTTGCTTGTGTGAAAAAAAGCACTTCGCTCCGTGTGTGCGCTGCTGATAGGCTGACAGATTGCACCTCCCCACTGCAAATGCGGGAAAGAGAAAAAAAAATGGAGATCTTCATTGTTCCTGCAGAGATCCATCCCCTGCCCCTCCCCCCGCCCCGCTGTACACTCAAACTGCGTATTAACATTAATTTTCATCATTACTGAGAAAAAATCCAGTTATGATTTTGGTGCACGAACAGTTATCGAACATAACCTCGAACAGCCGAATTTTTCTCAAATTGTTCGTGTTCGCCGACCGGCTCGAACACCGCCCAAAACAGCTCGAATTTGAGATTGGCGAACAGTTCGAGTAGAACAACGCTCATCTCTAATAAAGACACTCACATACAGAGAACACTTAGGGTAAAATATTATAAACCTATTAATTGGACAGGTATCACATGCGAAAAAATCAAATGTATCTTACGTGTATACATCCACAAAAAAGTGCACTGTGCTATTGCATAAAAGGTAAATATATAAATAAATAGATATAAATATAATTATCATCATATTCATAATAAATAAATCCAAGTGGATAAATAATGAATCAATATAACTATATGTATAAACATATTAAGGATATTGCACTAAGATAGTAAAACTCGCAAGGTGAAAGGTAAATAGAGAAATAGGTACTAACCCAAAAGTATATAGTGTCTCATGTGTGAGTCCTGCATCCAAAGCGCGTTTCGCTGTCGCTTTCTCAAGGATACTGAGGTGGGTAAAGCAAGGGTATATATATATATATATATATATATATATATATATATATATATATATATCTCCACAGAAATAAGTGTGGCCAGGTGGAACGGGGAGGAGAGAATCAAACCATGCATGGTAATATCCGGCACAGCATCCCCCCAAAGGGCGCGTCTCATAGGTATTTTTTTACCTTATGTTTTTCTTTTCTCATATATTCATATTTTGGTTCTCCCTTCCCTCTTTTTCACATGTGCCACTTATCTCTTACTCCTTCCTTCTTGTTATTTCTACTTATATTCTATTCTTCTTCTCTGTACATACTTCACTTGTTTCTATATGGCGCTATGATAGCCGACGTCACTTCCGGTTCCGCCCCTTGCGTTCCACTGTGGAATGCACTCCGGTTTATCGTCTTCCTGGGCGGCCGCGCTCCTATGAGACGCGCCCGTCGGGGGGATGCTGTGCCGGACATTACCATGCATGGTTTGATTCTCTCCTCCCCGTTCCACCTGGCCACACTTATTTCTGTGGAGAGATATATATATATATATACCCTTGCTTAACCCACCTCAGTATCCTTGAGAAAGCGACAGCGAAACGCTGTTACCTTTTTTGTGTGTTTTTACTATGTTTTTATTATCAAGTATTGAATAAAAGTGATAAATTTTATTATTATATTTAGTGGATGTGTCTATCTTTTGGTTATTTATACTTTATAGAGAGCTAAACACAAACTGCTCTACAGTATATACACAGCTCTATAAAATGTACTTTATATATACAGCTACACTATATATACAAATTTCTACAGTATATACTATATCACAGCTCTACACTATATAGAATATACTCATAGCTTCTAATTATATATTATATACGCAGCTCCACTCTATATACTCTATATAATATAGAGTGTGGAATCCACACTCTATATCATATACACAGGTACAGTTACACACTATATAGTATACACACAGCTACACACTATAGTTTATACACAGTTCCCCACTACATAATATATACACAGCTCTATGCTATATACTATATACACACAGCTCCACACTATATACACATTGCTCTACACTATATACTATATACATAGCTCTACTATATATACTATATTTATATAGTGTGTAGCTGTGTATATTGTAAATAGGTGCTGTATATATACTGTATACTATATAGTGTGGATTGCATATTATCTACTATATACTAAAGCACAGCCCCACACTAGAATATACACATCTCCACACTATATATTATACACACAACTCAACGCTGTATACTGTAAACACAGCTCCACACTATATATTATAGTCACATCACTCTACACTATACTGTATATATACACAACTCTTCGCTATATACTATATATAGTACAAAGCTATACACTATATACTATATATACAGCTCTGCACTATATACTTGTATATACACAGCACCACAATATACTATATACAAAGCTCTACACTTTCTACTTTATAAACAGCTCCACACTCTGCAGCATATTCACATCTCTACATTTTAGTGTATATATATACAGTTCAGCTCCATAATGCCACAATATACTATTTACACAGCTCCACATTATATACTATACATATACCTATCTACGCTATATAGTATTTACATAGCTCCAGAGTATATACTATACAGTATAACATAGATTATATATACAGTGAAGGAAATAATTATTTGATCCCTTGCTGTTTTTGTAGTTTGCCCACTGACAAAGACATGAACAGTCTATAATTTTAAGGGTAGGTTAATTTTATCATTGAGAGATAGAATATCCCAAAAAAATCAAGAAAATCACATTGTATAAATTAGATAAATTTATTTGAATTTTGCAGTTAGAAATAAGTATTTGATCCCTCTGGCAAACAACACTTAATACTTGGTGGCAAAACCCTTGTTAGCAAGCATAGCAGTCAGACGTTTTTTGTAGTGGATGATGAGGTTTGCGCACATGTCAGGAGGAATTTTGGTCCACTCCTCTTTGCAGATCATCTCTAAATCATTAAGATTTTGAGGCTGTCTCTTGGCAACTCGGAGCTTCAACTCCCTCCATAAGTTTTCTATGGGATTAAGGTCTGGAGGCTGGCTAGGCCACTCCATGACCTTACTGTGCTTCTTTTTGAGCCACTTCTTTGTTGCCTTGGCTGTATGTCTGTTGCTGAGGGGGAGTCTGGTGTCGAGGGGAGGCTGCGACCGGCAGGGTGAGGCTGGTGCTGGGGGGAGGCTGTTTCTGGCAGTGTGAGGCTGTGGCCGAGGGGAGGCTTCATCCAGCAGAGTGAGGCTGGTGCCGAGGGGAGGCTGCGTTTGGCAGGGTGAGGCTGGTGCCGAGGGGAGGCTGCATCCAGCAAGATGAGGCTGGTGCCGAGGGGAGACTGCATCCGGCAAGGTGAGGCTGGTGCTGAGGGGAGACTGCAATCGGCAGGGTGAGGCTGGTGCCGAGGGTAGGCTGCGTCCAGCAGGCTGAAGCTGGTGCCGAGGGAAGGCAAGGATGACCAGGGCTAGTCGACGAGGAGCGGGGGCGCCAATTGCGTTTCAAGAGGGTGCGAACCTCCGCGGACAAGTAGGAGGAACAAGAGTAGTTGACAAATAGTATTATTCTCCCTCCCTTTACTCTTGATTACATGATATATTTTTGTATATGATCACTTTTTGAGTTATGTTTTGAGGTGTATTTGTATTTATATTCTAGAATTTATAGGTTTTTAATGAATACCAATAAAGATATTTTTAGTAGTGTATAATCGGTAAATATACATGCAATAATATACGCTGTTTATTACGAAGATCGCAGGCTGAGGCGACGGCGGCGGGCAAGCTGAGGCGACCATTAGATTCCTCTTGACTGGGCGGTGGGTGCAGCGGTGCCACTGGCTCTTTGAGTAGCTAACTTAAGTCCATGTATTAATTTGTCCACCATCTCAGTACGTGATTGTATGATATACTCACATTGAGAGAGGCGGCGCTCCTCTAGTCGGATTCTGGCCAGGAGTCTGCATTTCACATCCTTTCAGTCACGTGACCGCCGTTCCTGGCTCTGACACCGGCAAATCCTCACAGTGCACAGTGCGTACAATGTGAGGATTCACAAGCCTGCAGTCAGTGACACAGAGAAACTGCAGGCTTGTGGATTTAGACTGGACAACCCCTTTAAGCCTCATTCAGCAGTGATTTACTCAGTGATCCCGGAGCTCCATGCTGGTTACTGAAGGATCACGTTTCTCAGCCACACACAGTAGCAACCATCCCCAGGGCTCCGAGCACCACTCCAGCAGGGATTTTTTTAGCACCGCTGGAGTGGTGCTTTAAAGGGACTCTGTCACCACAGGATAACTGTTCAAACCAAGTCCAGGCACTGGTGCTTCACGACGACCAATCATTTAAATACACCTTCCCACCTGCTTGGTTTGCCTCTATCTCCTTCCTTCTTTGGCTCTATGAAGCCAGAGCTGTCAATCAAAGATGGGGGGTGGAGATAGAGGGAAAAAAAACAGGTGGGAAGGTGAATTGAAATGATTGGCCCCGCCGTGTAGCACCGAGTGGCGGGACTTTGTTTGAACAGTCATTCTGTGCTGACAGAGTCCCTTTAAACCTAAGTCCCATGTCATACTCACCTTCCGGCATCTTCATCAATTTTCAGCACCGCACCGATTTTGCGGTGCCATCTTGTGAGCGCAGCTTCTGACTGGTTGGAAGTCAGAAGCATTGAGAGATTGTGACGTAGCAAGTCTGAGAGCCTGAACAATGCTTTTATAGACTTGATCTGGTCATGGTGTGGCAGTATTTTTCCCCTGTGGTGGTGATATGTGATCTGGTTATGGTGTGGCGGTATTTGTTCCTTGTATGTGGTAGTAGCTATTATACACTTACAGAGGTTCTCTGGAGAAAACAAGTAATAGCCTACACTAAGGCAACGTTCACACATTCAGTATTTGGTCAGTATTTCACATCAGTAAAAATGAGTATTGGATATTTTAAGAAATGTTTAATAGGTTAGAGTAGAGTAGAGTCCGGCCAGAAGAGCCTAGCTTGTCGTGGTGGCGGCTTAAAAATCTTTTGGCCAAAACAAAAGCTGCTGACTATATGTGTGATCTGGTGTTCAATGGGAAGTGTTAATGTGTGATTGTTGAGGATGTGGTGCAGAAGTGGAGATTTTCCAAGAGTGTGCAGTGGGACTGTGGAAGCTTCGAGGGGTGGAGCCTGGGCGGAGTCTCAAGGGGCCCGAAAATGGTTCCAGTATGGGGCCCTGAAATTCCTAGTGGCAGCCCTGTGTGCAGTCAGTGAGTCAGGGGCTCTGCGACACTACAAAAACACATTATAAGGCCACATTCACATGTTCAGTATTTGTAAACCACAACCAGGAGTGGAACAATCACACGAAAAGTATAATAGAAATGACGCGCCCCCTGGGCCATGTGGGGAACCCAGAACCGGGCCTTTTTGTGGATGCTGGGGGTTGTAGTCACCGTGGCGGTGACCCGGTCCCGTGGCTCAGGGTGGTCAAACCAGTGGCAGTCTATTTATGTGGTTTTTATGATTAAATGTCCGACTACGCCACCCATGGATTGCGGTCACTGAGAACCGCCGCTGCGTGGCAGACCGCTGAGGCTGATGTTGTGTGCGCAGCAGGGGGAAGTATAACTCCCCATGGGAGGAGTATATCCTCAGGGCAGTGAGTGCGGATGGTGGGGGTGATGCTGCGCGGGAGCAACAGTAATGACTCAGAGTCCAGTGATGCAGTCCAGGGTCTTTACTCACAGTTTTACACTCCAAGCCACTTCTGCATGTAATTGCTGCCCACGTCGTGCTGTGCTCACTATGTGAGGGGCTCAGCCAACTCCCAGGTACCTTTGGAATGCTTTTCAGGACCCCCTTCGTGTGTCCTTTCTCTGGCCTGTCGTCCCCACAATTGACCACGTTTATGTCCAGCTGCCTCGAGCCTTGGCGGGCAAACGTATGTTCCATTTCCCTGGGTTCTATATGGTGCCTTCCTAACGGGTGTAGTGAGGGGCCGTGTACGTACAATGCCACGGCCTCCAGTTACTAGCTGAGGGTAGTTGCTCTCCTCCACTAGATGAGGGGTCCGGTTCCCTTTTCTTGGCCTGACCCCCCTACTCTGGTAGCGGCGGGCGTGCGGTGGCGTCTGGCCGGTCCACACCCCTGGGGTCCCTTCAGTCTTCTCCTAGAGCTTCCTCCGTTCTTGTTCCATCCTTCTCCTACAGGCCCAGGCCTTAAGTCTTGGCCTGCCTGCGGAGCAGAGCCCATGCAGAGCCTCTGCTCCCCTCCTCCTTCTCTCTCTCTCTACTCTTCTCCCCTTCTACCTCCTACTCCAAGATGGTGCCCACCTTATATACTCCTCCTTTACAGTGCACCCGGGATCTACTCTCCCCACCCACACACTACCGGGCTCCCCCTTTCTAGGTGTTCCCTCCCCCCACTCCAGCCAGGGACAGGGGCAGTTGTGCTCATGTGACACCCCAGGGGTCTGGTTGCCACAGTGATAGAGATATTACGTCTGAGAGCAGGTGGGAGGTCCTTTGGTCAGGGATCCTGTGCATGCCACACCTCCTGCCCAGTCTTGGGAGGGGAAGAACTTCCCCTGTATAAACCCTGGGCTGAGGCAGGGTTAGTCAGTCAAGGAGAGTAGAGACGAGAAACAGTCATAGGAAGAAACAGCAGAAGCTCAGTGGGAGCAATATTACTACGAGTCAGGGGCTGGCAGCTGCAGAGCTCGCCCTGACTGAGAAGCTTTCTTACCGGACCCGGCGTCCGAGGCTGTGGGGACTAACTCTGACCCAGCAGCAGAAGCCGACTGGCAGGGGATTTCAGGTCCTCAGGCCCAGAAACCCGAAGGCACGGTCACACGCGTGGGACCAGCACCGCCATCGTGGAGCGGAAGCCATTAGAAGGCCCCGAGTCACCGGCCATACGGGTGAGCACCACACGGTACACTCAGGGACGTGGGCTACTTATATCCGTTTCTAGCAAGGTAGCCAGAAGAGTACAGTCAGTTTGGGAGGCCTACAACTCCGCCTGGCCCGGGGAGATCCCATCTGCTCAAGGACTGACCAGGCCCCGTTCACTAGCAAGTACTCCGGGAGGGTCTATCGTTACCAGTAAAGACCCTGAATTACACCGCACCGTCTCTGAGTGGTTCCTGCTACCCCCATCATCCACATCTGCTGCCCTGAGGCCATACCCCTCCCGTTGGGGGTTATACCATCTACGCTGCACCATCCATCCACCGGCCTCAGCGGACTGTCCTGCAGCGGCAGCTCCATAGCTGCATTCAACGGGTGGCGTAGTCGTCCTGCATCTACCGCTGTTACATCGCCGCTCAGTTTGACTCCCTGGGCACGGACCGGGTCACCGCCACGAGACTACAACCCGCAAGAGATCCGGCTCCGAGTAAGCTCCCGCGTGCGCAACGCAGCGCGACACAGGCCCAGGGGCGCGTCAACTTTGGCGTAGTCGGCAGGATTTCGTGCCCGCAACCACCGGGTACTGCGTGCCTGAAAAAGAGACTTTTAAAACTTACCATCCGTGAAGTTTTCCCGCCATCCGGCGCCATTTTCAGCCTTCTTCCCGCCATCTGTGAAGATTCCCGCCATCCGGCGCCATCTTCAGCCTTCTTCCCGCCATCCGTGGAGTTTTCCCGCCGTTGGACGCCATCTGGAGGACGCCGCGCGGGAAGAAGAGGGGCGTGGACTCCGAAAAGCCCGCGAGAACTGAAGCCCCGCCTCACGTCCGGACGTTGCGTAAGGTCCTGGAAGGAGCCCAGCAGACGCCGACGTCACCGGAGCGCGACGGAATGTCCTCAACCCTGACGATCCACTGCGGAGCCGCGGCCTACGGAAGAGGATCATCGCAAGGTAGGCCACGGTCCACTAGGGGGGAGAAGGATGTCGGCTACGGAGGAGAGCTTCATTGCCTCAACCCCCGCCAGCGCCACCGCTGCTGCAGTTATGCCCTTCACCATGCCCTATATCCCGGGAGCAGCTTGGCTACCCCAGTACTCAGGGGAGTCACATACCCTGCATGACTTTAGAGAAAAGCTGGATAGCCTCTTCCAGGTGTACCCCCTCACAGAAGAGCAAAAAGTGAGCATCCTGGTGGCCCAACTAACCGGGGCAGCCAAAAGGGAAGTAAAATCCTGGCCACCTGGGAGGAAGACTGTCGCAGGGATACTAACCCGGCTGAAGGATACCTTTGATACCCGCACCTCAGCCGAGATTAAGCTTAGATTCTACGGGTGCAAGCAGCGAGCGCATGAGAGTATAAGGGACTATGCACTAAACCTACAAGAGGCCCTGAGGGCCATTAAGCAGACCGACCCTGATGGAGTGGGAAACGAGGACAGGCTGTTGACCGAACAATTTATAGAGGGACTATATTGTAATGCCCACCGAACCCAGTTGCGGGCGATGGCCTTACAGGATCCCCATCTGGGCTTTGCACAGTTCAAGGACAGAGCCATCCGGGTGCTCCGAGAACCGGCACCGGGTGGCGTTGTGACCCACAGGCGCCCAGCTAGCACTTACCACCAGGAGGCGGCGCCCTTGTCGGCAGGGCCTGTGGGAGCTGATGCGCAGGCTTTGGACAATGACCCGGCTCCAGACCTACACCATCAGGTCCAAGAGCGTTGCTGCGCTAACCCGAACTGTGCAGTCTTTACAGGTTTCCACCCCAGGGAAGATCCAGCTGGCATCCGGACCGGAGGACATCCCGTGGCGTCGACCAAGGAGGACCCCACCGGCCAGAGGAAGACCCAGTGACCGATACAGCGAAGACGGACGACCCATCTGCCGCCGCTGCAATCAACCCGGACATATGGCAAGGTACTGTTCTTTAAACGGGCACAACCTGGGGTAGAGGGCCAACCCCCAGGAAAAAGATCACCAGGCCCATCGAACTGGCACGACAGATATGTGGGAGGACGTCCAGTCTTGCCTGTGGTACTGGATGGCATTCCCATGAGTGCCCTACTGGACACCGGGTCACAGGTCACCACCATCCCGTACGTGCTCTTTAAGCAGTACTGGAATGACTCGGATATTACCCGCTACCCTGACGACGACTTGAGTATCATCGCCAGCAATGGCCAGCCCGTGCCACAGATCGGATTTAAAGAGGTGACCATCAAAATCGGTAGAGTCGAACTGGCAGCACAGGGACTGATCATTGTAGATATTGACAAACATGAGAGTCACCCAAAAATAACTCTAGGAACTAATGTAATTGAAAATTGTCTTGCAGAGGTGATTTTCCTTTTACAGCAGGTTGCCAAGAACGCCAGCTCCGGCGAGCAGCGGGTGCTCCAGAAAGAGATCCGGGCACTGATGCGACGGCAACAGGTGGAACTCTCCGGCGGTGAGATTGGTAGCGTAAGAATGTGTGACCCTTTTCCTATTGCCATGTCCCCAAAAAGTGAAATGATGATTTGGTGCCGGGCAGCTATTGGTCTGAGAGGTAGAGATTACCAGGCAATGGTAGAACCAGTTTACTCAGACAGTAGGCCCACCATCTTGACAGCACGGGGGGTGGTTAATGTACGCCATGGGAGGGTGCCCGTTCGCATAATCAATATCGGGAAGAGGGAAGTGTACCTGCCCCGGTATGCCACGCTAGCCAAATTATATACCATTAACCAAAATGCTATACAATCTGTGGAACCCTTGCCTCCATCTCACCCGGAGGAAGGTAACGGCTCTAAGAAAACAAAGGAGGACTGGTGTCAGCAACTACATTTGGGTACTGACTCCACTCCCTCACATCAGAAACAGGGAGTCTATCGGGTGGTTCAAGAGTACGAGAGAGTGTTTAGTAAACACCCGTTAGACTTCGGGCGAGTCAAGGGGGTAGAACACCACATCCCCACGGGAGACCATCCTCCCATAAAAGAGAGGTATCGACCCGTACCCCCTGCACACTACCAACACGCCAAGGGGATGCTTAGAGACATGAAGGAGGCTGGGGTGATCAGGGATAGCTGTAGTCCCTGGGCAGCTCCACTAGTCTTAGTCAGAAAAAAGGACAACACCATGAGGATGTGTGTAGATTACCGGAAAATCAACCGTATCACACACAAGGATGCGTACCCCTTACCAAGGATAGAGGAGTCATTGGCTGCTTTAAGATCTGCTAACTTCTTCTCTACCTTGGATCTCACTAGCGGGTACTGGCAGGTTCCTGTAGCAGAGGCGGACCGGGAGAAGACCGCATTCACCACCCCGATGGGACTTAGCGAGTTCACCTGCATGCCGTTCGGACTCTGCAACGCACCAGGAACCTTCCAACGACTAATGGAGTGTTGTCTGGGCCACAGAAACTTCGAGACGGTCCTGTTGTACCTGGACGATGTCATCGTATATTCCAAGACGTATGAGGACCACCTGAAACACCTGGCGGAAGTGTTCGAAGCTCTGGCAAGTTACGGCCTAAAGGTGAAACCCTCCAAGTGTCACCTCCTGAAACCAAAGGTGCAGTACCTGGGACACGTGGTGAGCGCTGACGGAGTGGCTCCCGACCCTGATAAGATCACCGCAATTAAGGAATGGCCAAGCCCCTCCAGCGTAAAAGAAGTGCGGCAGTTCCTCGGGTTGGTAGGCTACTACCGAAGGTTTATTCCCGGTTTCACCAAAAAGGCAGCACCTATGCAGGACCTCCTGATAGGCCAGTCCCGGAAGGCCAAGAACCAGAAGCCGCCCTTCAAATGGGAGGAGCTGGAAGAAGAGTCCTTCCGCCAGCTGAAGATGGCCCTCACGGGGGACGAAATCCTGGCGTACCCGGATTATAGCCAGCCCTTTATCCTCTACACCGACGCCAGTAACATCGGGCTAGGAGCCGTACTGTCCCAGATCCAGCAGGGGAAGGAACGAGTAATCGCCTACGCCAGCCGAAAGCTGCGACCCACCGAAAGGAATCCCGAGAATTACAGCTCATTTAAGCTAGAGTTCCTGGCCGTAGTATGGGCAGTCACCGAGCGCTTTAAGCATTACCTCGCTTCTTCCCGGTTCACCGTGTACACGGATAACAACCCGTTGACACATCTGGACACGGCAAGACTCGGTGCCCTGGAGCAGAGGTGGATGGCCCGTCTGTCCAACTACGAGTTCACAATCAAATACCGGGCCGGACGCTCCAATACCAACGCGGACGCCCTGTCCAGGATGCCCAACCTGCCGGACGAAGGAGAAGATCCGGAGGGACTGGAAGAAGTTGAACTCCCTGCGTTCCACCGTCATGGGACTATCCAGTACTCCCACCGGGTAAGGAGTAAGCAGGCTGCTACGTTGAACCCCTTACCTCACTACAACTGGGCGGAAACGCAAGACAGCGACCCTGCCGTCCGACTGGTGAAGGAGATGCTGACTCGCCCGGAGGCTTGCCTTGAACCAGACGCTCCGGAGGAAGCCAAACAACTATGGGCAGAGAGGAGTCGACTGTTCCTTTACAAGGGGAAGTTGTGCCGCAGAATGGTTAACTCCCGGACGCATGAACTACTCTGGCAAGTAGTGGTGCCACGAAGAGACGCAGCCATGGTGATGGAGGCATACCACGACGGAGCTGGACACTTCGGGTGGAAGAAGCTGGAGTTCCTGCTGCGCGAGCGATTCCACTGGGTAGGCATGAGGGGAACCATTGAGAAGTGGTGCAGAGACTGTGGCCCGTGCAACCTAAGAAGGAAGGATCGTGCCAGCCAGAAGACTCCCCTGCAGTCCATCGTCACCCGGCAGCCGTTGGAACTGGTAGCCTTGGATCATGTAAAACTGACCCCAAGCAGAAGTGGCTACGTCTACGCACTAACCATCGTGGATCACTACTCCCGGTTCTTGGTTGTCGTCCCCGTCAAGGACTTAACAGCTCGAACAGCAGCGAGAGCCTTCCAGCAGCATTTCTGCCGTCCACACGGGTACCCGGACCAAGTGTTGACAGACCAGGGACCTGCCTTTGAAGCGGAGGTCTTCCAAGAATTCTGCACTCTGTATGGCTGCCGGAAGATAAGGACGACACCCTATCATCCGCAAACTAATGGACTTTGTGAGAAAATGAACCAGGTGGTAATGGATCTTCTGAAAACGTTGCCCCTGGAAGAACGCAGTCTGTGGCCTGAGAAGCTGCCCGATCTGGTGGACCTATACAACCACATCCCGGTAGGTTCCACCAACTGTACCCCGGCTTACCTAATGAGGGCAAGACCTGGTAAGTTACCTGTTGACCTGGAAATGGGAGTCCTGACACCCGAGGACACTTCACCAGAAACAGACTGGGACACAGAGAGGCAGCAGCAGTACCGGAGAGTACAGGAGAGCGTCGAGCGAAGTCTCTGTCAGGCTAGGGAAAGACAAGAGAAAACTTACAACCAGTATGCTCCCGCTGTTCCCCTGGTACCCGGAGAGCAGGTCTTGAAGAGGAAGAGACGGCTCCACAAGTTGGACGACCAGTGGGAGAAGGACCCGTACACCGTACTGCCCTCAAGCCACGAGAACCCGAAGGTTTGTACCATCAGTAAAGACGGAGGGGAAACTACAGCCATTGTATCCCGGGACCACCTGAAGAAGTGTCCCGAACAACTGAGGAACCCTGAAGAGGAACAAGAAGACCATCGACCCGTAGAGGAAAGGGAAGATATGGTTAGTACTGTGCTCGGGGACTTCCCTCGGTCTTGGACTCAAGTCAATGGTGCAGTTGTGGTACCCGTACTCACCTTCCTCCAACCAGCATCCCAAGCACCTACGGAGCAACAGGTAGAGCTGGAAGAACAGCCGGTCCAGGAGGCAGAAGACCCCACACCCGCAGACCAGGAGGATCAACCCTCTGCTTGCAGTGAGCCTGCCATATCCCTAGTGAGCCAAAGAGCCGGTAGACAGCTGCCCAGTTTACCCTTGACAGCTCCTACACCCTGTAGTTCAGGGCTAGGCAGTCAGCTCCGTAGGTCCACTAGGTCCACTAGAGGCCAGTTACCCGCACGGTGGAGGATTTGAAGTGTATAAATTGTTCTATTTATGTTTACCTGTGTATTGTTGCTTGTGTATAATTTTGTGTTTCTAGTTATTTGTAGGAGTCCTTGGTGGATTTACCGGGAATCCTTGTACATAGTTGGAGCGTAACCCAGGACGGACTAAAGACTGTTAAGGACTCGGGGCAGGACAAACCCCTACCTGGTTACGTCTCCCTGTTTTGGTGAAATGGACACCTTGCTTTTCTTCAAAGACTACACCCGGTTACGGACATGCCGTAACCATCTTTATATGTTTTTCTTATTGTATTATTATTGTTTTTACCTTGTTATGTTTTTCTAAAATATGTTTAGTCCCGGAGTACTAAATTTCACTAGGGGGGAATGTGACACCCCAGGGGTCTGGTTGCCACAGTGATAGAGATATTACGTCTGAGAGCAGGTGGGAGGTCCTTTGGTCAGGGATCCTGTGCATGCCACACCTCCTGCCCAGTCTTGGGAGGGGAAGAACTTCCCCTGTATAAACCCTGGGCTGAGGCAGGGTTAGTCAGTCAAGGAGAGTAGAGACGAGAAACAGTCATAGGAAGAAACAGCAGAAGCTCAGTGGGAGCAATATTACTACGAGTCAGGGTCTGGCAGCTGCAGAGCTCGCCCTGACTGAGAAGCTTTCTTACCGGACCCGGCGTCCGAGGCTGTGGGGACTAACTCTGACCCAGCAGCAGAAGCCGACTGGCAGGGGATTTCAGGTCCTCAGGCCCAGAAACCCGAAGGCACGGTCACACGCGTGGGACCAGCACCGCCATCGTGGAGCGGAAGCCATTAGAAGGCCCCGAGTCACCGGCCATACGGGTGAGCACCACACGGTACACTCAGGGACGTGGGCTACTTATATCCGTTTCTGGCAAGGTAGCCAGAAGAGTACAGTCAGTTTGGGAGGCCTACAACTCCGCCTGGCCCGGGGAGATACCATCTGCTCAAGGACTGACCAGGCCCCGTTCACTAGCAAGTACTCCGGGAGGGTCTATCGTTGTTACCAGTAAAGACCCTGAATTACACCGCACCGTCTCTGAGTGGTTCCTGCTACCCCCATCATCCACATCTGCTGCCCTGAGGCCATACCCCTCCCGTTGGGGGTTATACCATCTACGCTGCACCATCCATCCACCGGCCTCAGCGGACTGTCCTGCAGCGGCAGCTCCATAGCTGCATTCAACGGGTGGCGTAGTCGTCCTGCATCTACCGCTGTTACATCGCCGCTCAGTTTGACTCCCTGGGCACGGACCGGGTCACCGCCACGAGACTACAACCCTCAAGAGATCCGGCTCCGGGTAAGCTCCCGCGTGCGCAACGCAGCGCGACACAGGCCCAGGGGCGCGTCACTCACACCCGGGAGCATTGTCGCCCTGTCCCCCGGAAATGTGGTGTAGTGCATGTGGGTGTTAGGGTCCTGAGCCACACTCCATCCTTACCTGGAAGTGAGATATCACACCTCTGGGTGAGATGCAATACCTCTGTAGCAACCGAACCCTCGGGGCGCTACAGAAACACGTCACAACTTCTTTGTTTCTCACCCACTCCTGGTTTTGGCTTACAAATACTGAGGTAAAATACTGACCAAGTACTGAACATGTGAACATGACCTAAGAACATCAAGTGCTCAAGTCTGGTGGTATATGGGTGTGGTTTATCAATGACAATGGGCTAGTGATCGGGTATGAGCTTTCAATTTAATTGGAAATCAACATGGGATGAGGTAAGTAATCATGACAATGACACAAACACTTTATTGACTTGTATATATGTAGTTTATGCTGTAATGCACATGTTATGTCTGATGAGACCAAAGTTGATCTTTTTGGCTAAAATTCCAAAAGGTATGTTTAGCGCAGAGCCAGTGTTACTCTGCGGATTTTTTGCATGCAAATCTCCACAAAAAATCTGCACCAAACACACTATATACATTTAGCTTTAAAGAGGTTGTCCGGTCCAAACCGATAAGTCTGCAGTCTCTCTGTGCACCGCGGGGATTCACCGGTTTCAGACCCAGGACCGGAGAAAGTGAGTAATATTTTGCAGATTGCTTTTTTATTTTTGCTTTACAGTCAGTTTCCTTAGAGAGGTTATCCGGTCCAAACCGATAAGTCTACAATCACTCTGTGTGACTGCAGACTTATGAATCCTCCCAGTACAAGCACTGTGCGCTGTGGGGATTTGCCGGTTTCAGACCTGGTAACAGAGGTTATGTATGAGTTATACATACCCCCGGCCAGTGGGCGTGGCCTCACTATCCATACACTTCTATGACCCTTTAGTTGGCCACGCCCACTAGACAGCCATGTCTCTAGATGAGATGCAGCCTCGGCTCCATACAAGTGTATGGAGCAAGGCTGCACCCACTGGCCAGGAGTATGTATAACTCACACATACTCTCCGTTACTGGGTCTGAAACCGGCAAATCCCCGCAGCGCACAGAGCTTGTACTGGGAGGATTCATAAGTCTGCAGACTTATCGGTTTGGACCGGATAACCTCTCTAAGCAAACTGACTGTAAAGCAAAAATAAAAAAGCAATCTGCAAAATATTGCTCACTTTCTCCGTATACATGAAAAGACAGTAAAATGACTCAAAATTTCACACTTATATTTGCATTCAACATTTACAAACAGAAACATTGTTTTGCAAACACCATAATTAGTGTCAGTGCACAGCAGATCTTCAAGCTGCGCATTTATAAATAATCTCACAGATGTCTCCATAATTCCCTTTATACTTACCTTGCCTCATTCTGCACTTTGATCATTTTCCCTCTTAAGTGACAAAGACGAATTTCTGAGCAGATATATATAGTTTCAATATGTTTACCCATCAACAGATAATGATGAAATAACAACTGAAGATACTGTTACATAATGTGCTAAACAGATTCATTATCACAGTTTTCCCCAAAATCTGGAGTTTGATTTAACTAAAGGAAAACAGTCTGATTTAGCTAAAGGAAAAACTGCAATAAATGTCCTTCTGTTATCCGGCACTGATGGACCCTTTTGTAGTTTATTTTTTTCCATTGGGACAGCAGAAGCTGAGTGCCGC
The DNA here is from genome assembly GCF_046119375.1 of Phyllobates terribilis. NCBI lineage: Eukaryota > Metazoa > Chordata > Amphibia > Anura > Dendrobatidae > Phyllobates > Phyllobates terribilis. The sequence continues at coordinate 143,903,629 of NW_027362772.1, forward strand.
TCTCCGTCCTCGTTCCTAATCTGCAAATGTCATTTTAAAGGGAACCTGTCACTGGATTCATGCTGCCCAAATCGCGGACAGTATGAATTAATGCCCGATTACATGACTGCTGGAGATGAGACTAGTCCAGGGCGGCACTCGGATGGCTTTTCCCAGTGCAGCTCTAGATGAGTAACAGATCTCTTGCTATAGGAGAGACCTGTCAATCAAATGCAGCGGCGCTGGGTGAAGCCGGCCAAGGTGAAGCCGGCCAAGCTGGCCAAGGTGAAGCCGGCCAAGCCGGCCAAGGTGAAGCCGGCCAAGCCGGCCAAGTCAATGGTTCCCAGCCGGATCTTTATAATATATTTGTTCTGAACACCTGAGCATTTCAGTGAAAAATAGATGTGGCTGTAATTGTGCAGCCAGGCTCTGATTCATGCTGTCCACATTTTGGGCAGCATGATTTCAATTACAGGTTGCCCTAATGTGTAGGCAGAATATAAGGCATTAGTCCCCAACCTATGGCTGATGCTGTTGCTACACCTGTTGGAAGTTTGAGTCAAACAGCGTTAGACTTTATGTATCTGTAGGCTCCCTTTATGTTGCAGATGACCTACCAGGATCTGGTCAATGAAGTCTCGCTGCTTTTGGTAGAAGAACCATTTGCTTGTTTTCACTATAACTATGGCATTAGAGGAAACTCTTAAGCTTTAAGGAGGCTGAAATCCTTACAGCTTTTCCTTTGCTTTTAACTAAGGTGAAAGCCCAACTGGAGGTCGCACATGGCATATAATAAGACAGGTTACCTTCTACAATTTAGTATTTGCCATTTCCAACCTAAACTAAATTTTTGAACAGGTCATTTAGCACAATTATTCTACTTGCTCCTCATCAGTCTGTGACATACAGTTATATGAAAAAGTTTGGGCACCCCTATTAATCTTAAGCTTAATGTTTTATAAAAATTGGTGTTTTTGCAGCAGCTATTTCAGTTTGATATATGTAATAACTGTTGGACACAGTAATGTTTCTGCCTTGAAATGAGGTTTATTTTACTAACAGAAAATGTGCAATCTGCATTCAAACAAAATTTGACAGGTGCATAAGTATGGGCACCTCACCAGAAAAGTGACATTAATATTTAGAAGATCCTCCTATTGCAAAAATAACAGCCTCTAGTCGCTTCCTGTAGCTTTTAATGATTTCCTGGATCCTGGATGAAGGTATTTTTGACCATTCCTCTTTACAAAACAATTCCAGTTCAGTTAAGTTTGATGGTCGCCGAGCATGGACAGCTCTCTTCAAATGATCCCACAGATGTTCAATGATATTCAGGTCTGGGGACTGGGACGGCCATTCCAGAACATTGTAATTGTTCCTCTGCATGAATGCCTGAGTAGATTTGGAGCGGTGTTTTGGATCATTGTCTTGCTGAAAGATCCATCCCCTGCGTAACTTCAACTTTATCACTGATTCTTGAACATTATTGTCAAGAATCTGCTGATAGTGAGTGGAATCCATGCGTCCCTCAACTTTAACAAGATTCCCGGTGCTGGCATTGGCCACACAGCCCCAAAGCATGATGGAACTTCCACCAAATTTTACTGTGGGTAGCAAGTGTTTTTCTTGGAATGCTGTGTTTTTTTGCCGCCATGCATAACGCCTTTTTGTATGACCAAACAACTCAATCTTGGTTTCATCAGTCCACAGGACCTTCTTCCAAAAAGAAATTGGCTTCTCCAAATGTGCTTTTGCATACCTCAGCCGACTCTGTTTGTGACGTGCTTGCAGACACAGCTTCTTTCTCATCACTCTCCCATACAGCTTCTCCTTGTGCAAAGTGCGTTGTATAGTTGACCAATGCACAGTGACACCATCTGCAGCAAGTTGATGCTGCAGCTCTCTGGAGGTGGTCTGAGGATTGTCCTTGACTGATCTCACCATTCTTCTTCTCTGCCTTTCTGATGTTTTTCTTGGCCTGCCAGTATGGTCTTAACAAGAACTGTCCCTGTGTTCTTCCATTTCCTTACTATGTTCCTCACAGTGGAAACTGATAGGTTAAATCTCTGAGACAGCTTTTTGTATCCTTCCCCTGAACAACTATGTTGAATAATCTTTGTTTTCAGTTCATTTGACAGTTGTTTTGAGGAGCCCATGATGCCACTCTTCAGAGGAGATTCAAACAGGAGAACAACTTGCAAGTGGCCACTTTAAGTAGCTTTTCTCATGATTGCATACACCTGGCTATGAAGTTCAAAGCTCAATGAGGTTACAAAACCCAAAAAAGTGCTTTAGTAAGTCAGTAAAAAGTAGGTAGGAGTATTTAAAACAAGAAAATGATAAGGGTGCCCATACTTATGCACCTGTCAAATTTTGTTTGAATGCAGATTGCACATTTTCTGTTAGTACAATAAACCTCATTTCAAGGCAGAAACATTACTGTGTCCAACAGTTATTACATATATCAAACTGAAATAGCTGTTGCAAAAACACCAAATTTAAGAAAACATTAAGCTTAAGATTAATAGGGGTGCCCAAACTTTTTCATATAACTGTATATGAGCAAATATAGTGACAGTATTTATTCCTAGTAACAAGTGTCAATCGATGGAAGGCTATTCTCAAAAAGGTCCGCTGTTCAAGTATTTTCTTTTGACATTTGCTAAGCACTGTTTAGAATTTATATTCAGCCTCTTATTCCTTATCTCATATGTATCTCAATAGTTGTTGAAGAAAGGTTACTACATGAATCTGACATTACAGTCCTATGATTTTGCAAGGACTTCTTTTTAAAGAAAACTGTCTATGAAGAGTAAACAAGGGATTTGACATTTATAATGTGTTATCAAAGAGGCAGAACAGATTTTATACTTAGTTAGTTTTTTCTTGGCTAACTATGGTAAATCGGTTAAAAAAATACAGAGAGTTAACCTTCTTCTGATTCTTGGCAACCTGAACCTAGAAAAAAAATGATAATGCTTGGAATAGATTAGGAGAAAATAGAAACCAGAAAACCATCAATAAGATGAGTGAACATCATGACAGAAAACTTAGGACTGGTCACACACGCACCTTCGAGCTTTGAGGTAAACATGCACATAGACTAAAGTTGGCCAAACCTACCAATTTGGGCGGTATTGGCCAACAGACTAATGTGTATGAAGGCTGCTCAACGTCTCCCTGATATGTGATGTAGGGGAAAGAAAAGGATTCGGCCTGCTGAATTTCAGCAGCCAATGATAATGTTCTCTCTGTAAATAAGTCATGTTACTCACCTGTCCCTCCAGAAGCCACTGGTATGGCTTATTTCTCATATTGCCACCTCCCCTTGCAGTAGTCCACAATGGGTTTCTCAGGTCATCTCCATAACATAATTTTCCCAAGCTTTTTACAGCCAGCTCTGGTAAAGTTCAGGTACTGGCGTATTAGGTAGAATTGCTCGCAGTCACAATTGGTCAGTAGATTTTATCTAATTCACTTGGCTGAGAATTAGCCAGCTGTCTGTTATCTTCTATGCTACTTCTCCATACTACAACCAATGCTATTTCCAAGCTCAGCCTAACTTATTAGGCATTGTCCACACCAACCTTTCAACAAGCAAATTACTAGCTCCTCACAATGATTCTCAGTCCTGTTCACACATGGCCTCTGCAATCAAGGTAACCTATGTCTTCAAGCGAGTCTCCAGTTTGAATTTTCTTCTCTGTTGCATCAAAGCTATTAAACATTGCCCTGATGGAAGTCTGCAATTAATTTTCAGTTACTCCTGTGTTACTTAAAGATAAATTGATCTTTTAAAATTCAAATTTATCAAGTTTGGCAAATTTTTTTCCAAAGAATCGATTTTTGGAAAATAAATTCACAATGAATTGCAGGTACTCCAATTGCTTTGAAAAGATGTGTAGAACCCTTTGAGATTTTCTAGGACTGTATTCCACCTCTTACAATTGCTTTAATACAAACATGGCCTTAGTAATTTGAAAGTGAACTCACCATAGAAAGCAATGGTAACCCAGAGAGAGACAAGCTAGAATCCCTTTCTGAGAACAGGCTGTACAGGCCAGTGTGCAGAAAACGGCAAATATCAGTGGTTGCTATGGACAATAGCTGTTTTGTTTGACTGAGGGGGTGCTAGCTCAGCCATGTATGAGTAGTCAGGGTCCGTTCTGTTTAGGTAGTGCCTGGGCAAGGCAGGAGCTTTCCCTGCATGATCATCTCCGAAAGCTCAGCATAAACGATAGCTGAGCTTCGGATTACACAGCCATGAGAGGTCCCCGCACAGCTCCCAGCTGTTTAATCATTAAATGTCATGATCAATAGCGATTGCAGCATTTAGGAGGCTGGAAGAGGGAGGGGGCTCCCTCATCCACGCGATCGGCACACCTGCAATGCAATCTTGGGCTGACGATCATTGTCATGACAACCCGAGGTCATCATGACGACCTCCAGGTATGCTAGCTACAGTGGCCTGTTAGACCATGCCAGCAGCATGGTCTAAAAGGCGTTCTGTCAGTGTAACACTGAAAGTCTCATAGAAGGACTAAATTAAAAAAATTAAAAAATGGAAAAGAAAACTGTAAAAAAATCACAAAATAACAAAAAACAGGAACAATATTAAACCAATATATATATATAGTTATGTGAAAACAAAAATAAACAAAAAAGTACACATAATTGATATCGCCGTTTCCAGAACAACCCACTCTATAAAACTGTCACATTAGTTAACTCCTTCAGTAAACTGTGTAAAGAAAAAAAAAAAGTGGCAAAAAAGTGTTTTTTCATCATATCGCAGAAAGGAAAGTGGAATCACAATCAAAAGGACAAATGTAAATATAAAAGGCATAGCCGAAAACGTCATCTTGTCCCACAAAAAACAAACCGCTATACAGCTTCATAAGAGAAATCTAAAAGTTATAGCTCTCAGAATAAAGAAATGCAAAAACAATTCTTTTTTCTATCAATAGTTTTTATTGTGCAAAAGTGGCGGAGCATAAAAAATGATATTATGTGGTATAACTGTAACCTGAAGAATAAAGCTGCCTTATCACTTTTACCAAATGGTGAATTGCATAAAAATAAACATTTCCTTAATTGCTGATTTTTGTTCATTCAGCCTCCCAAAAGTCCGAAAAGAAAGTAATCAAAAAATGTTATGTGCCCAAAAATGGTACCAATAAAATAGTCAACTCGTCCCGAAAAAACAAGCTCTCTCATGACTCTGTCAGCAGAAATATGGAAAAACTATAGCTCTCAAAACATGGAGATGAAAAACTTTTTTTCTAAAGTAAAGCGTCTTTTAGTGTGTGATAGCTGCCAAACATAAAAAAATGTAAATCTGGCATCGCTGTAATCGCACCGATGCAAAAAATAAAGTCGTCTAATCACTTATACCGCATGAGAAACAGTGTAAAAAATAAATAAAACCAATTCTGCACCTGCTGTTGATTGGTTCATTCTGCCTCCCAAAGATCGCAGTAAGGCTCAGCGCACATTTATCGTGTGCTCTACACTGAGCACAGGGGTTTCCGTGTAAATCTCTGAAATACGTGATTCAGACGGAATCCTTGGTGGAAGATTCCCTATAATGAGGCAGATGTAGACACTGTGGACGCCGTCTGCCCTGTGATCCGGCGGTGTCCTTCTTTAGAAGTGTGCATGAAAGCGCGGTCCCCCACAGTTTTGTGCATTTCTGAAAAGAAGGACACCGCTGAACAGAGGACAGACTGAGTCCAGAGTAACTCTGCTGCCTCATTATAGTGAATGGATCTGTCAGGGGTTTCATCTGAATCACGTCATTTGGAGATGTGGATGGAAACTCTGATATAAATGCTCAGCGTAGACCATAGGATGAATGTGATCCAAAATGTTATGTAAAATGTTCCCAACAAAGGCTTCAACTCAATACACAAAAAAAGTCTCCACTCAGGTCCGTCATCTGTTAATGGAAATATAGGGGCTTCCACGTTACTGGTAGTACCAAGGATCTGGAAAAGCGCAATGGCTGCTTATCCCCCAAAAAGAAATCCAGCAAAATGTGTGCTCCCAAATCCAAATGCCCCACAGTGTGCCTAATTCTCATTTAGTGTCCACATGTATGACATCTCTGTAGTGATGAGAGACCGCCTAATTTACAGGTGTGTGTCTCCAGAAACATGAACTGGGCACAATTTATGGGCAATACAATTTACTGGGCAATACAATGCAATAATGGCAGATTTGCAATTTTCACTCAGCAACATCGATTTCTTCTTGTTTCTGGAAAACACCAATAGAGTCAAAATCATCAGTACACCTGTATATAAATTCCCAGAGAGGTATACTTTCCAAAATGGGGTCACTTGAGGGGGTGATTCTGCTATTCTGTATATGGAGTCCGCAAACTATTGTAAGAAAATTTGTTCTCTGAGAGTCAAATAGAACCCGTCCCTCCAGATTCTCATTGTCTGGCTAAACAGTACTATACAGCAACATATGGTGTATGTCTACATTCAGCAGAAATTGTAACAAATTTGGATGGCAATTTTACCCATTTCCCTGTGTGATAATGTAAAATATGGGGTAAAACTATTTATTTTTGGTAAAAATTTAATTATTTATTTCTTCTCCTCCCAATGGTATAAAATTCTGAGACCCACATGTGGTGTCAAAATGATTATGTGGCGCCCGTGTAAGTAGCACCACAAAATGCCTGCATACGTGATATACTTTTATATGTATTGCCAGCTATGGAGAGGGCTGGTTTCTTTGCTGTTATAATTGCATCCACACATTGTACCCGATCCCTTACTGGAGGATTGTGCACTTTTGTCTAAACCAGGAAGTGTGCACGATCCCTCAGGGGGTAGGAAGTGCTTCAGTAGAGCAGTAGAGACGTGAGGAAGAGGTAGCAACATGGAGGTCCGGATGAAGAGGAGCAGCGTGCTCTCTTTAAGGACAAGCTGCATGAGGCAGGGTATCAGTCCCTAGAGCCACAAAGACTTCCAGAGTCCGTGGTGAATCTGAGAGACTGTTCGGTCTTCATATAACAAGCAGTAAAGTGCTTTGCCCTGGGGCTCAGCAGCGCATAGAATCAGGGACACTGCTGCAAGAGAAAGTAAGTGTTTTCCACAGAATTCAAGCAGCCTGGTCGCTGGAAGGGATCACGGAACCGGTACCTGTCTATCTTGGATCCCTGGTGTCCAAGGGGTCTTTTACCAGAGATATGATTAGCAGCAGGAAGGCTACATTACATGACAGCAGAGAAACTGAACCCTCACTGTGCAGGTCCGTCCAAAACCCTGTATGTGAATTGGATGGAATCTTCTGGAACCATTTGCAGAACTTCAGTAAAAGGTACAAACTGAATATTACCCCATCTAACGCTGATTATTCTCTGCTGTGCAATTCCTGCTACAACTCCCCTGGGAGCCAGCCCTGGTTGGGAAGGGTTAATCATCTGGCACTGTTCATCACCACCTAACTGCAAGGGGCCTTCATCAGTGCCCAGCCATACCAAGAGGAACATACCAACTGGCGTCACGAACCTCTTTATTATTTTATTATTAGCCCCACAATTGACAAGGACTGTTGCGTGCCCCCGGTCGGGCCAGACCAGCACTTCAAGCGCCGTGCACCAGTACTGTGACCGTAGCAGTCGGCCGGGGTGGCACAATTACTGCACCCCTAGATTAATTCATTGAGGTGTAGTTTGTAAATTGGGGTCATTTACGGGGGGTTCTGTTGTTCTGGCACCTCAGGGGCTCTGCCAATGTGACATGGCACCCTCAAACCATGAAATCAAAATCTGCACTACAATATGGCTCTGTGGGCAAAACACGCTGACATGTCTATTTTTTGCATGCAGCACATGGTGCAAAACGTCGCACACTGATGACACACGAATGACATCCATGTGTCATCAGTGTGACACATACCAGTCCCTGGGAATCAGTGGTACAGTTCTCGCTGTTCCCAAGCGCTGGGTGCTGGAGGCATCTATCATCATTGTCCCCAGTGAGCTCAGTGCAGTTCAGGGGCCAGCTCGATGCAGCGAGTCATTCTCCTCTTCTCCTCAACGTGAGCAGTTGCCTCAAGCCACTGCAGATGCTGATGAGGAAATGTCGCACAGATGGATTACCGCATGGGACACTGGATTATTTCAACTTTGGACAGGTGAAGGATATTGTGTTTTTTTGGGGAGGAGGGTTGTTTACAGGGGACAATCACTTCAAGAAATTAGGTGTAAAGGTGAGTATAATGTGTTTTTTATTTTATTCTTAATTTTTCACTTGTTGTAGACAGTGGGGGCTGAATACAACTCTCAACATTGTCCCTTGCTTGTTCTGATCGCAGCGCAAGCAGGGGACACTGATGAGAGATGCCTACAGCACCCAGCGCTTGGGAACAGCATAAACTGTGCTGATGATTCTGAGGCACCGGTACGTGTGATAATGATGTGGCAAACGGTTGCCACACGTATGCCACACAGGTACACAGGTACACATAGACACGGATATCTCCGGTATTATTTTTTCCAGTACCGGAAATATCAAGATGTGTGAAAGAGGCCTTACAGAAGAAGAGTAACAAAATTGTTTGTCTTACTAAAAAAATTCTACTGCCAGATTGTAAAATGAGAAAAGTAAAATGGTTGCAGGCATTAAAGCAAAAAAATAAAAACAAATTTACAACCCAGCTTTGTGCTTCTGTTCTCAGTTGCCTTCGATAGTTTTGTAACTTTAGGTTTAAAAGCGGCAATAAAACAAGAAGCGCCGCAGAACACAATAGATAATGGGCTTACTGCTTGTTGCATTTGCTTAGATTTTCAAAGACTAGGCTTTTAACTATGAGTCGGACTTACATGCATCGAGAAAAAAAGTAATTTCAAAAATAGACAAAACCCAAAATATTCAAAGCAAATCCTAGCAGGTCAAACGGTGCCACTTTAGAGATCTGTATCAGAAAGACTTGATAAATCCATCTACAATAGCTGTGATTCTGTCCTGCATAACGAGCCCACCTTACGTGCCAAGGAAATGCTTTGATATGGATATGCTTTGGATATGATAGAAATGGTTGAAGTGACATTGGGTCGCGCCAACTTCACGTCTCACTTGGTTCACATTTAGATGCTTATGAGCTACAGGAGTCCATTTTTTAATGATTTGCAGCATGCTTATGCGATGCCAGCTGTGACCACACCATCAAACTGTCGACAGCTTGCCAACTTCATTATAATCAATGAGTGCGGAAATGTCACTGAACTAAGGTTTTGTGCTTCTCCGATGCCCTCTTCATCCATTCTGGAGTCTTGGCAGAAAACTCTCAACTACCATACAATAAAAATTACGTGTGGCCCGGAAGGTTTATGCAAATGAAATTCCAATCATAATCGGTTTTTCATTGTGAATGAAACACAACTGTATTGATAGTTCATTTAGGATTGAACTACAGCCATAAACTATGATCATGACCATATTATTCCGCTGCATAACACTGAAAGGTAATAGGATGGCATATTGTGATAGAACAATGAAACACAGATGATTAAAAATGAACAGGGGCAATTTAAAAAAAGTCATTATATTTCATTATTGTATCGTAAAGTTCATCCTGCTGAGAAAAAATAGAATATACCTTCTGCGGAAGGTCACGTCATTGAGGCTTCGCTTTTTATTCTAAATTCTTCTTATATTAATTAATATACACATTTGGATATGTATTGGTAAGAAATTATGAACCTTATGTGTTGTACTGTTAAAATGTTCAAAAAATGTACAGTATTTCTATTAAAGGGGATATCGACCTCTAGGGACCATTTTGTTTTCACTTAAATGCATGTATTTGGAGTAAAAACCATTTTCGAATTGGGATTCATTAAAAGTTTTGCACCTTTTGGCTTTCACAGGCTCTTTGTTTCCTTGCACATTGTCTGTGGTTGTAAATCAGATGAAAGAAGCAAAAGAGAGACAGATAAGAGAGTTAGAAATTCTCCCATTGGACCATCAGAATAAGCTCAATGACAGATTCTTAGTTAACTCATTCCGCAGCCAGCAATAGAAAGTGCAACACCGAAGTTATAGGAGGCAAGTGGTGCAACATTTTTAATGAAGCCCAATTATAAAAATGATTTTAAGCCAAAAATACATGAATTTAAGCGACAAAAAATCCCCTTAATAAAACTGGCCTTGTTCTCCAATGATAACTCTTCCTCCTGGACCTGTCATCTGCCTTTGACACAGTGGACCATTCCCTCTTACTACAAACTCTCTCAACTCTCGGCATCACAGACTTGGCCCTATCTTGGATCTCTTCATACCTAACAGACCGGACATTCAACGTCTCCCACTCATACACCACCTCCTTATTTCGCCCCCTATCTGTTGTTGTCTCCCAAAGCTCAGTCCTAGGACCCCTGCTCTTCTCCATCTAAACCTTCGGCCTGGGACAGCTCATAGAGTCCCACGGCTTTCAGTCTCATCTCTATGCTGATGACACACAGATCTATCTCTCTGGACCCGATATCAACTCCTTACTAACCAGAATCCCACAATGTCTGTCCGCTTTTTCATCTTTCTTCTCTGCTAGATTCCTAAAACTTAATATGGATAAAACTGAATTCATCATCTTCCCACCATCTCACTCAACCCCCCCAACTGACCTATCTATCAAAGTCAATAGCTGTCCACTCTCCCCAGTCCCACAAGCCCGCTGCCTCAAGGTAACCATTGACTCTGATCTCTCCTTCAAACCTCATATCCAAGCCCTATCCACTTCATGCCGACTCCAACTCAAAAATATTTCCTGGATCTGCACATTCCTCAACCATGAATTTGCAAAAACCCTAGTGCATGCCCTCATCATCTCCCGCCACGACTACTGCAACCTCCTGCTCTGTGGCCTCCCTTCTAACACTCTCGCACCTCTGCAATCTATCCTAAACTCTGCTGCCCGACTAATCCACCTGTCCCCCCACTATTCCCCGACCTCTCCTTTCTGTCAATCCCTTCACTGGCTCCCCATTGCCCAGAGACTCAAGTTCAAGATCCTAACCTTGGCATATAAAGCCATCCACAACCTGTCTCCCCGATACATCTATGACCTAGTCCCCCAGTACTTACCTGCACGCAACCTTCGATCCCCACAAGATCTCCTCTACTCCCCTCATATCTCCTCTTCCCACAATCGCATACAAGATTTCTCCTGTGCATCCCCCCTACTCTGGAACTCTCTACCTCAACATATCAGACTCTCTCCTACCGTGGAAACCTTCAAAAGGAACCTGAAGACCCACCTCTTCCAACAAGCATACAACCTGCAGTAACCACCGCAGAACGACCAGCTGTTCCCTCACCTACTCTATCCTCACCTCCCCCCTTCAAGACTGTGAGCCCTCGCGGGCAGGGTCCTCTCTCCTCCTGTACCAGTCGTTGACTTCTTTTTGTTCAAACTATCGTACTTGTTGTTTGCTATGTATACCCCTTTTTCACATGTAAGTGCCATGGAATTAATAATAATAAATAATAATAATAATAACTAGTAAGAACTCAGTATTTATTTTTAAAGGTTTTTTTTTGCTTTGTACAATCTGTACTAGAAAAAAAGGGTCCCTTGACACCTTACAAATATATATATACAGGGCCGCCATCTGGGCATTTCTGCCATTACTGGTGTATGGGGCCCGGTGAGCAGAAGCAAAGAGGGGGGGCCCAGACTGGGTGAGACACACTTCGCAGCCTGCACTGAGGCAGCACAGCCGAGCCACTGTATTGAAGGCCTGGCAGACTGCGTGGCACGCTGGTCCCCGGGCTAATTACTTTACTTTGCTTTATTAAGCCCTGGGGCTCCATTCACTCACAGCCACAGATACTTATGTCGGGGTAAAAGAGAATATATATTTTTGTAACTTTTATACTTTTGTAACTTTTATACGCTTTTTTGCTAATGTACTAACCACCATTTTGTGTCTTATAACAATAAGCTTTCCTTGCTACATATTATTCAAATCGAAACTTAAACTAAGACAGTTCCAGTGTTGCCAAGACTTATTTCAGAGAAACGAAACAAGATTATAAGCTGACGGCTGCAATATCTGCCCAGAGACTGAGATAAGGAGATGTGGACCAATCAGGAGTGGCCAGACACTGGACTTTCATGGCTTACCCCGCCCCGGACAACCCCTATCCCCTCCCCATTATGTAGTGTATTTAGGTTTGTGCATGTAAAAAATAAACACAGAACATTGCTGAGAACGTTGTCTGTAGTAGTCTTTTGAGCGTGCTCTGAGTTTGAACCAGCTTGTTGTCTGACTCATTCTTTGAATGGTTGACCCATGCTCAGTTTGAATTTGGAGTGACTGGAGGACGAGTGGAATGTCATCACGACCCCCACAAATGGCGCTCAACGTGCGGCGTGGCTAACGGTACGCCGTCCTCCCGGACCCATATCGCTGATTTCCCTGGTGGTGACCGCGGTGGCTGAATTTGAGGCCTGATCAACCTCCATCGAACACGGTAAGTTGACATATATAATATATATGTTTCACTTGCCTGTGTGTCAGCCGCAGCGGTTTCTGTGGGGCTGTCAGGTTGGATCTGGGTGGGTGACCGGTCGAGTGGTGAGACCTTAGGCGTCCCGCACCACGTCCTGACCCAGCAAGTGTTAAAACGAGTGACGTCGCATGCCTGCGCGTGCTCGTGTGAACACCACCTCCTCCTCCCCCGGTCACTGTACTTTTTTTAGATAGCTGCCTCCCGTGACTGATAATCGAGGTTTCAAAGCATTCCTGAATTGTAGTGTAAGGGAGAAAGGATCTGTGACGAATTGAGAAGTGCTCTTCGTCTACCACAGAGACTGCTGTAAAGTCAAAGTTAGGAAAGGAGATAGAGAGTACACCTCAATCTATCTCATCAGTGTATTGAGGTGTACTCTACACTGACGGGTGGTGCCGTAGTAGGAAAGAAGACGGATTGAGGGGTACTCTTCGTCTTATACAGAGAAACCTCATAAGGAGGGGTTCTGCTGTCAGTCAGGGTGCCGTGGTGAGTCGAACTGTAAAGTCGCCATTCAAGGTTAGGGAAGGGATAGATTGAGGTGTACTCTCTGTCTTATCAGTGTATTGAGAAGTACTCTACACTGACGAGTGGCGACCTGTAGACTGCACCAGTGATCTGAGTCGCGACAGATCATTGCATTCTATAAGAAAATGTTGCGTATATTCAAATTTGAAAGATCTCGTAAGTTGCGGAATGCTGCTGTAGGAGTTAAGCCAATTAGTGGAGTTACGGGAAGGCAAGAAGGCAAGAAGAATGTTAGGAATTTGTATAACATGATAAGCTTATCCAGTACAGGCAGTCTTTAGTTTTCAGTGTAGAAAGAATGTGTTACACAGAAATTGGGAAAGCTAGGTGAGGACTCCTGCACCAGGCTCAGACACATCTTAGAGTGGATGGTGTGGGGGGGACAGAGAATGCCGAGCCTTTGTTCGGATACATGAAAGCTGCAGACTGTGATTTGTTATGTGCCTCCAAAATGGCCGTTGCACCTTTGATGCCTGTCACTACACCTTTTCCTGCCTCCAAGAACACTCCCACTCCACCTCCTCCCTCCAACGGCCATCTTACTACACCTTTTCCTGCCTCCAAGAACATTCCCACTCCCACTCTAACTCCTCCCTCCAACGGCCATCTTGCTACACCTCTTACTTGTTGTGGGAGGCCCGGAAAGCCCCAATCCGGCCTATATCCACTACTAGATCCGTCCGGTGCATATTACCAGCCACCAGCACAGGTGGAAAAGCCCGCAGTCCCAGAGCACCCATCTGAAACTAATGTGACACCCTCTGCTCCAGTCCACGATGCTGAGACGCTTCCCCTGTTTCCTATGGGAGTCACCCACAACCCTGGGGATATCCTCCTCAACTCCCCAGAATTTCAGGCCAGACTGCTCTCCCTCCGCCAACATACTGTTACTCAAGACGATACGAAGCCAGATGAGGGATGGGCTCAAGATACTCCAGCCCCCCCCCTCCTTTACCCCATACGTCTCCTATGGCATCCTTCACCCCACATCCATTACCCGTACTCCGGCCCTTGCTCCAAGCAACTGCTGAAAGAGCACCACCCCCCAGCCCCTCAGAAGTCTGGGACCCCTGCCGCTCCCGGAACCTAGTAGACCCATCAGGACGCCCTGTCACTCTGTCAATAGGCTATGGTGACATCCTTACACATCGGGTGGGGGCCATAGTCAACCCTGCAAACACCTGTATGAGCCATGTTGGAGGATTGGCTCGCAAAATTTCCCTTACTGCTGGTTCTACTCGGGCTGCAGAATGCCAGGCTCACTTAGCCGAAAACGGAGAGCTTTCACAAGGCCAGACCTTAGTCACCCGTGCGGGTAAACTGCCCGCTGATGTCGTCATACATGCAGTGGGTCCTATTTATGACTCCCGGAACCCTGAAGAGTCACGTTCCACTCTCGCATCTACCATCCGTTCCGTACTGCTTCATGCAGGAAAATTGAGCCATCAGGATATGCCCAGACGCACTTTAGCGATACCACTCATATCTTCTGGAATTTTCGGCTACCCACTCGGGCCGTGCATAAAGGAACACGTACTGGCCCTCAAGGAAGGCATAGAGACCCTCCCTCATGGATTGGACTCGATACACATTGTCTGTGTCCGTAGTCCTGCAGTTCATGTTGCTATGCCTTTGGCCCTTGAGCTACTAGTGGCAACCTCCTCCCCGACACCGATTCCCAATGCGGTTCTGTTGCCTGAAGAATCCTCCCTAGCGGCCACCCCAAACACCACCAAGGAACAAGCGACGCTGCCCGGTCCTCAACAAGTTCCTGGACCTTTAGGGATGATCAAATATCAACCCTTTACCCCAGTACAAGTAGACACTCTGGTCTCAAAGCTTCCTGATCCCGATAAATCTCCCATGCAGTATGCTAGACGCTTGGACACAACCAGAGCCATTTATGGAGCAACCTGGGCTGATTTAGCAGGTATCACATCTGTGAAGGCCAAGGAATATTTCTTGCCTACTATCGAAAAGGCCATGGATTCCACAAAAGCAGGACCCCTTAGTACGTATGAATCCGGCCTAGAATACATGAAACAGTTAAAAGCCTGGGCTCAGGATCGCTTGTCAGATCAAGCTGGATCTGTACAAGATGTTCAACAAGACCCTGATGAATCAGTGGAAAGATATGCTGCAAGACTCAGCATGCATTTTGAGGATCTCGGATACAGTCCTCATGTCAAGACGCAGGCCGTCCTGTTGGTTCAGGCCCTAGTAGATGGCCTACAAGACGCTCTCAGAGATGAAGTCCTGAGAGTACGGCCCGAGATTCGTTCTTCTTCCTTCAACGACGCGGTGGACATCATTAAAGCTTTCCAAAAATCAATGCTAAAAATGGAAAAGGATACTAAGCCAAAGAAGAAAACCGCTCCTGCCATTGTATATCAAGCTTAAGAAAGCTACCCACCCCCTGGCAACCAACATGGAATCAAGTGGGTAATGGTTAAAGGCACAGGTGATGATACTCCTCCCACATATAGAAAACAAGACAGAAGAGATGACAAGGGACCATCTAGAAACAGAAGACAATCTCATGATTCTGGAGGACGAATGTTGTGTTGGGAGTGTGGTAACCCTAATCACATTCTCAGAGACTGTCCAACCCGCAGACAGTACCATGACCGCTCATTTCATGACGGTCCACACAACCATGGACCTTCCCGTGAACCATCTCATCTACGCCAATGACGGATCGGTCAACCAGTGTCCACTTTCCCGGCTACGCATCTCACGGCCGCCTGTGGGACTGTCACTTTACAGGTGGACCATCAACCACTGGAGTTCCTGGTGGACACTGGGGCGGCCACATCTGTCATTTCCTCTGCACAGCTCCCTCCTTCTGTATCCCTATCATCGGATACCCTCACCTGTGTTGGGGTGGAAGGCCAACATATTTCTTCTCCACTCACAGTCCCTGTGTCTGCAGGACCGTTCACCGGAGTACTCACAAGTTTCTTGGTCTCTGAAATTTGCCCTATCAATCTGTTGGGAGCCGATCTCTTAGAGCGGATGAAGGCAACAATTACCTTCGGAAACCATGGTATGGAGCTTCTTTTGCGGGACCCTCATTCCGAACAAGGGACTGAAGACCGCTGTGTTCTTAAAGCCTTCCCTCTCATGATGATGACCATACAACCTCACACTCTTCTTGATACCTCACAGTTCCCTCACTCTCTGTGGTCCAGTGGGCCAGAGGACGTCGGCCTCCTGCAGGTTCCCCCGGTCCGAGTACACCTCAAGCCTGGACATAGGTACCCACGGTTGCCACAATACCCCCTCAAGGCTGCACAAGAACAAAGCTTGAGTACCCAAGTCATTTCCCTCCTGGAATCAGGAGTCCTTGTCAGATGTGTATCTCCATGCAATACACTCCTCTTTTCTGTAAAAAAAAGAAAACCGCTCCGGGAGAGCCTCCAAGATACCGGTTGGTTCAGGATCTCAGAGCCGTCAATGCAGCTACCATTTTAGAAACTCCAGTGGTACCCAACCCAAACACCCTTTTGTCTCAGGTGCCTCCAACGGCCACCTTGTTTACGGTGTTAGATCTGGCCAACGCCTTCTTCAGTATACCCTTACACGAAGATTCGTGGTTTCTTTTTGCCTTCACCTTTCAAGGAGCACAGTTTACATGGACCAGGACTCCACAAGGAGCCCAGAACTCTCCTAACCAATTCACTCATTCTATGAAGTCTATTCTGGAGCCATGGGTTCAAGAGAACCCTCAGGTCACCCTTCTACAGTATGTGGATGATCTTTTACTCTGTGGCACTGAAGAAAATTTGCCAGAGATGTCAGCATCCCTTCTCTGGTTTCTTCACTCAGCTAACTGTAAAGTCTCGAAAGGCAAAGTCCAATGGTGTCTGCCCAAGGTCATTTTCCTCGGACATTGTATTTCACAAGGTGCTAGACATCTGACTGAAGAAAGAAAACAAGCCATCATGGATATCACTTTCCCAACCACCTATTCCGCTATGCAGACTTTCCTTGGCCTTATCACTTACTGCAGGCAATGGATCCCTGATGCCTCAAAGCTCATGCAACCTCTGTACGACTGTCTCAAGAATGAAGGCTCAGTTTGGCTTCATGCCAAAGATCCACGTGTTTCTCATCAACACAGACTATGTTTTGACCGCCTTAAACAGGCTGTTGTCTCTGCCCCGGCCTTGGGCTTACCAGACTATACTCAGCCATTTCACCTTTTTGTCTCGGAATCGGAAGGTCATGCCTCTGGAGTTCTAGCACAACGTTATGATCATAAGTATCGGCCTTTGGGCTACTACTCAGCCCGCCTGGACCCTGTCGCCCGAACTGCCCCCACGTGCCTTAAGGCGGTCCACGCTGCTCACATTCTCCTTGACAAGTCAGCTGATATCGTCCTTGGACATGATCTAGTTATACAGGCTGGCCATGATCTCTCGGCTGTTCTGCAACAAACATCTCCGAAACATCTAACTAACCAAAGACACCTGCGGCTGCAGTGTTCCCTATTGTTGCCCTCCAATATAACATTTATCAGATGTCTGACTATCAACCCTGCCACTTTGCTTCCACCTTCTAGGGGGGAAGGTGAAGAGGGTGAAGGTCCATTGGTGGAACCTCATGATTGTATAAAAATTTTGCAGAAAGAGACTTCTGCTCCAGAGAATATGGTGGCACATCCGCTCGCAGACCCTGCCTTGCACCTATGGACTGATGGATCCCGTTTCGCAGACCTTCAAGGGAAGTTCCACACGGGATATGCTGTCACAACAGACCTAACAGTCCTCAAGGCTGAAGCTCTACCACCATACATGTCTGCATAAGAAGCTGAACTTGTGGCTTTCACAGAGGCCTGCCACCTGGCAGCAGGAACAAAGGCGAATATATATATACCGATTCCAGGTATGGACATGGAATTTGCAATGATTCTGGACTCTTGTGGAAGTCTAGAGGATTCATCACAGCTGCAGGTACACCAGTGAAACATGTCTCATGGATTAAGGCCCTAATGAAGGCCCTGGAACTACCCATTCAGGTTGCTGTTATCAAGGTCAAGGCTCATGGAAGACTAGAATCCAGAGAAGCCAGGGGCAACCACCTAGCTGACCAAGCAGCCAAGACTGCAGCAGTGGAGAATGTGTCATCAAAGTGGCAGGAAAAGGAAGAAGAGATGGGGGAGACCCTGCAAACCGTAGCTGTGGCGCTCACTAGAGCAAGAGCCAAAGAACAGCCGGCGGAAGATCATACAAGTCCAGCGGAGACACGAGTGGAATCCAGGGGGGTCAGGATGCCTGAAAAAAAATTGTGTGAGGAACAAAGGAAGACCCCCACTGAAGAAGTCAAGCAATGGAAAGTGGCAGGAGCCGTGCTGGCAGGTTGCAAAGATTCAAAGGTCAATTCGACTCTTTACCAAGTGGATGGGAAGCCTTGCTTGCCTAGACGCATGTACTCAGCTGTGGCAGCATGGGCTCACGGGCCTACACACAGAGGAAAAAATCAAGCCTTGGCATGTATCAAGAAACTGTATTTTGCACCCGGAATCTTTTCCACTGTGACTGCGTACTCAAAATCCTGCTCTGTCTGCGCTACCTGCAACCCAACGTGTACGGCACGGGTCCCTCTTCAACACCTGGCTAAACCAGACTACCCTTGGCAGAGAATACAAGTCGACCATATCCAAATGCCTAAAGCAGGAAAATACGAGTACGTTTTGGTAGCCGTGGATATGTTCTCAGCCTGGCCCGAGGCCTACCCGGTTGTCAACATGACTGCTAAAGTCACAGCCAAGAAACTGATCACCGAAATTGCCTGCAGATTTGGAGTTCCCCAAGTCATAGAATCGGACCAAGGACCAGCTTTCACAGCAAATATCTACAAAGAACTCTGGAACATGTTGGGAACAGATTTGGGCCTCCACACTCCATACCATCCTGCCAGTTCAGGCAAAGTGGAGAGAATGAATTCCACACTCAAGACCCAGCTCTTGAATATGACCTAAGATCATCCCCTCCCCTGGCCCGACCTACTCCCCATAGTATTGTATCATATCACACACACTCCTCAGGCCAAACATGGGCTGACTCCCTATAAAAATTTTGTTTGGGACCCCCACCCAAGATAGGAGAGATTAGGCCCCAAGAGTTGTCTGAAACACATGATAGAGTGGTAAAATTTGTGATTGCCTTGTCTAGAGAATTGACTAACACCCGCTCTCCAGTATCTGCTTCTCTCCCAGAATCTACAGGTGATGCAGTACATGATTTCATCCCAGGCGATCTAGTGTATGTGAAGAAGTTTGTCCGGAAAGACTGCTTCCAGCCGCTGTTCGAGGGACCGTACACTGTGCTTCTCACCACCCCGACGGCTCTGAAGCTTGAGGGCAAGAGCACCTGGATTCACGCCTCCCACTGCAAGAGAGACAGAACGAGTCTATAAAAGATGACTACCTTCTTCTATATCCTTTCCATATGTTTACTGTCTGTCCCAGGGTGGACAGCTACCACACAGGGATAGATATCTCCTTCTTCTCAGGTTGGTTGGGAGGGCTCAAGGGATTCCTCCAACAAGTTTGTCTAGTAATGGGAGGTCTACTAGTATTGGGCCTGGTGGTCCTGTGCTGCATAGTCCCCTTATACAGGAAAGCTATAACCAATGCTGTCCCAACCTCCGGGACCTTTCTGAATCAAGAGAAGATATGGAGAAATACACTCCTTTGAACAAGTCTGACCAGCCCCCCCATGACAAAGTTCAATTGAGAGATTTAGTTTAGGGACAGTTGGGAGAACTCCATGTGTCACCCAGGATAGGGCTCGATTGTCTGGGGGCGTCCCATAAGGGGGCAGCTTCTAAGATGATTGGGTGAAGAAATCCACCTCCCCTCTCCCCACACATGGACAGTCTCAAAGGACCCGAAGCAAGGGAAAGCTTAGTGTTTAGGGGGGAATGTCGGGGTAAAAGAGAATATATATTTTTGTAACTTTTATACTTTTGTAACTTTTATACGCTTTTTTGCTAATGTACTAACCACCATTTTGTGTCTTATAACAATAAGCTTTCCTTGCTACATATTATTCAAATCGAAACTTAAACTAAGACAGTTCCAGTGTTGCCAAGACTTATTTCAGAGAAACGAAACAAGATTATAAGCTGACGGCTGCAATATCTGCCCAGAGACTGAGATAAGGAGATGTGGACCAATCAGGAGTGGCCAGACACTGGACTTTCATGGCTTACCCCGCCCCGGACAACCCCTATCCCCTCCCCATTATGTAGTGTATTTAGGTTTGTGCATGTAAAAAATAAACACAGAACATTGCTGAGAACGTTGTCTGTAGTAGTCTTTTGAGCGTGCTCTGAGTTTGAACCAGCTTGTTGTCTGACTCATTCTTTGAATGGTTGACCCATGCTCATAGTTTGAATTTGGAGTGACTGGAGGACGAGTGGAATGTCATCACGACCCCCACACTTACAATACAGACCAAAAGTTTGGACACACCTTCTCATTTAAAGATTTTTCTGTATTTTCATGACTATGAAAATTGTACATTCACAATGAAGGCATCAAAACTATGAATTAACACATGTGGAATTATATACTTAACAAAAAAGTGTGAAACAACTGAAAATATGTCTTATATTCTAGGTTCTTCAAAGTAGCCACCTTTTGCTTTGATGACTGCTTTGCACACTCTTGCCATTCTCTTGATGAGCTTCAAGAGGTAGTCACCGGAAATGGTCTTCCAACAATCTTGAAGGAGTTCCCAGAGATGCTTAGCACTTGTTGGCCCTTTTGCCTTCACTCTGCGGTCCAGCTGACCCAAACCATCTCGATTGGGTTCAGGTCTGGTGACTGTGGAGGCCAGGTCATCTGGCGTAGCACCCCATCACTCTCGTTCTTGGTCAAATAGCCCTTACACAGCCTGGAGGTGTGTTTGGGGTCATTGTCCTGTTGAAACATAAATGATGGTCCAACTAAACGCAAACCGGATGGAATAGCATGCCGCTGCAAGATGCTGTGGTCGCCATGCTAGTTCAGTATGCCTTCAATTTTTAATAAATCCCCAACAGTGTCACCAGCTAAGCACCCCCACACCATCACACCTCCTCCTCCATGCTTCACGGTGGGAACCAGGCATGTAGAGTCCATCCATTCACCTTTTCTGCGTCGCACAAAGACACGGTGGTTGGAACCAAAGATCTCAAATTTGGACTCATCAGACCAAAGCACAGATTTCCACTGGTCTAATGTCCATTCCTTGTGTTCTTTAGCCCAAACAAGTCTCTTCTGCTTGTTGCCTGTCCTTAGCAGCAGTTTCCTAGCAGCTATTTTACCATGAAGGCCTGCTGCACAAAGTCTCCTCTTAACAGTTGTTGAAGAGATGTGTCTGCTGCTAGAACTCTGTGTGGCATTGGCCTGGTCTATAATCTGAGCTGCTGTTAACCTGTGATTTCTGAGGCTGGTGACTCGGATAAACTTATCCTCAGAAGCAGAGGTGACTCTTGGTCTTCCTTTCCTGGGGCGGTCCTCATGTGAGCCAGTTTCTTTGTAGCGCTTGATGGTTTTTGCAACTGCACTTGGGGACACTTTCAAAGTTTGCCCAATTTTTCGCACTGACTGACCTTCATTTCTTAAAGCAATGATGACCACTCGTTTTTCTTTACTTAGCTGCTTTTTTCTTGACATAATACAAATTCTAACAGTCTATTCAGTAGGACTATCAGCTGTGTATCCACCAGACTTCTGCACAACACCACTGATGGTCCCAACCCAATTTATAAGGCAAGAAATCCCACTTATGAAACCTGACAGGGCACACCTGTGAAGTGAAAACCATTTCCGGTGACTACCTCTTGAAACTCATCAAGAGAATGCCAAGAGTGTGCAAAGCAGTCATCAAAGCAAAAGGTGGCTACTTTGAAGAACCTAGAATATAAGACATATTTTCAGTTGTTTCACACTTTTTTGTTAAGTATATAATTCCACATGTGTTAATTCATAGTTTCGATGCCTTCACTGTGAATGTACAATTTTCATAGTCATGAAAATACAGAAAAATCTTTAAATGAGGTGTGTCCAAACTTTTGGTCTGTACTGTACATTGTATGGCCACAGCAGAAGGGGCCGGTCGCGTCTGACATCAGTAACGTCAGACGCTGTCGGCCCAGCCTCTGTTCCTAAAGCTGCTGGCTATCCCCGGGCCCTTGTGGCACAATATATGCAGGAGATGAGGGCCCGAAAGTGATGAGGTGCGCGCGTCCGTCCAACCACTCTCCCATCGAATCTCCCATTCCTCCATTCAACCTCCCATACGAGTACCCGCTGGCTCAATCACCCGCTACTCTTCTTGTGCCCCCCTCCCTGCTCGTTCAGTGTGAAGTTGGAGGCCATCTCTGTCTGCTGCCTGCCTGCAAACTACTAAGTACTACTAAGTTCAACCCTACTGACTGCTGCCTGCAATAAGGTACAGTTGCCTGTCTGAAATTCCTGGTGGAAGACAGACATAGACACACATACACACAAGGACAAAATTGTTGATACCCCTCTGGTAAAGTAAGAAAAACCCTCAACAGTAACTGAAATAACTTGAAGCTGACAAATGTATTTTACTATTTAAATTTACTGAATATCAACTAATGAGAATCAGACATTACTTTTGAATTGTGGTTCAACAGAAAAATGTAAAAAAAAAACAATGAATCATAATGACCTGAAAATGATGATACCCTTCACATTATAAATCAATGGCAAATTCATGTCTCGTTTTTTTTATAATTAGCTTTCAACAATGGTTTCTTCCACAGTCATCTTCCATGAAGTCCACTTAGGCCAAGATAGTGACGGATGGTGCGATCTGACACTGATGTATATTCACCTCTGTTCCCTTTGGATATTGTTTTGGACTCTATGATTACCATTTGTACCTGTCTCTTCAATTTGGCATCAATTTCTTCTTGCGGCCACGTCCAGTGAGGTCGGCTACAATCCCATAGACTCTAAACCTCTGAATAATATGTGCAACTGTAGTAACAGAATATCAAGCTGGAGATGGTCTTATAACCTTTCACCTTTGACATGTTTGTCTACAATTTTCTTTCTAATCTCCTGAGACAACTCTGTCCTTAGCTTTCTTTGTCCATGATCAGTGTGGTACACACCATGATGTCAAACAGCACATTTCATTCTTTAATTCGGAAGACTGACCGATTAAGAGTTTGTAGACACCTATGATGCTAATTACAGGTCACATCTTAGTTTCACATGTCCATATGGTCTAATTATTTTAAATCTTCTCTAGGGGTAACATCATTTTCGTTCAGGTCATTTTCATTAGTTGTTTTTTTTTATATTCAGTTGACCCACAATTCAAAAGCAATGTCTGATTTTCATAACATGATATTCAGCAAATTTAAATTGGAGATCACTTCTGTCAGTCTCAAGTTATTTCAATGACCATTGTGGGTTTTTCCTACTTTACCAGAAGGGTGCCAACATTCTTGTACATATATACATATACAGTAAAGACCAAAAGTTTGGACACACCTTCTCATTTAAAGATTTTTCTGTATTTTCATGACTATGAAAATTGTACATTCACACTGAAGGTATCAAAACTATGAATTAACACACGTGAAATTATATACTTAACAAAAAAGTGTGAAACAACTGAAAATATGTCTTATATTCTAGGTTCTTCAAAGTAGCCACCTTTTGCTTTGATGACTGCTTTGCACATTCTTGGCATTCTCTTGATGAGCTTCAAGAGGTAGTCACCCGCAATGGTCTTCCAACAATCTTGAAGGAGTTCCCAGAGATGCTTAGCACTTGCTGGCCCTTTTGCCTTCACTCTGCGGTCCAGCTCACCCCAAACCATCTTGATTGGGTTCAGGTCTGGTGACTGCGGAGGCCAGGTCATCTGGCTTAGCACCCTATCACTCTCCTTCTTGATCAAATAGCCCTTACACAGCCTGGAGGTGTGTTTGGGGTCATTGTCCTGTTGAAAAATAAATGATGGTCCAACTAAACGCAAACCGGATGGAATAGCATGCCGCTGCAAGATGCTGTGGTAGCCATGCTGGTTCAGTATGCCTTCAATTTTGAATAAATCCCCAACAGTGTCACCAGCAAAGCACCCCCACACCATCACACCTCCTCCTCCATGCTTCACGGTGGGAACCAGGCACGTAGAGTCCATCCGTTCACCTTTTCTGCGTCGCTCAAGGACACGGTGGTTGGAAACAAAGATCTCAAATTTGGACTCATCAGACCAAAGCACAGATTTCCACTGGTCTAATGTCCATTCCTTGTGTTCTTTAGCCCAAAAAAAGTCTCTTCTGCTTGTTGCCTGTCCTTAGCAGTGGTTTCCTAGCAGATATTTTACCATGAAGGCCTGCTGCACAAAGTCTCCTCTTAACAGTTGTTGAAGAGATGTGTCTGCTGCTAGAACTCTGTGTGGCATTGACCTGGTCTCTAATCTGAGCTGCTGTTAATCTGCGATTTCTGAGGCTGGTGACTCAGATAAACTTATCCTCAGAAGCAGAGGTGACTC
This sequence comes from Phyllobates terribilis, assembly GCF_046119375.1. Taxonomy (NCBI): domain Eukaryota; kingdom Metazoa; phylum Chordata; class Amphibia; order Anura; family Dendrobatidae; genus Phyllobates; species Phyllobates terribilis. The sequence continues at coordinate 143,928,200 of NW_027362772.1, forward strand.
TTGGTCTTCCTTTCCTGGGGCGGTCCTCATGTGAGCCAGTTTCTTTGTAGCGCTTGATGGTTTTTGCAACTTCACTTGGGGACACTTTCAAAGTTTGCCCAATTTTTTGCACTGACTGACCTTCATTTCTTAAAGTAATGATGGCCACTCGTTTTTCTTTCCTTAGCTGCTTTTTTCTTGCCATAATACAAATTCTAACAGTCTATTCAGTAGGACTATTAGCTGTGTATCCACCAGACTTCTGCACAACACAACTGATGGTCCCAACCCCATTTATAAGGCAAGAAATCCCACTTATTAAATATGACAGGGCATACCTGTGAAGTGAAAACCATTTCCGGTGACTACCTCTTGAAGCTCATCAAGAGAATGCCAAGAGTGTGCAAAGCAGATATCAAAGTAAAAGGTGGCTACTTTGAAGAACCTAGAATATAAGACATTTTCAGTTGTTTCACACTTTTTTATTAAGTATATAATTCCACATGTGTTAATTCATAGTTTTGATGCCTACAGTGTGAATGTACAATTTTCATAGTAATGAAAATTCAGAAAAATCTTTAAATGAGAAGGTGTGTCCAAACTTTTGGTCTGTACTGTATATATATATATATATATACAGTTAGGTCCATATATATTTGGACAGAGACAAAATTTTTCTAATTTTGGTTCTAGACATTACCACAATGAATTTTTAACAAAACAATTCAGATGCAGTTGAAGTTCAGACTTTCAGCTTTCATTTGAGGGTATCCACATTAAAATTGGATGAAGGGTTTAGGAGTTTCAGCTCCTTAACATGTGCCACCCTGTTTTTAAAGGGACCAAAAGTAATTGGACAATTGACTCCAAGGCTATTTCATGGACAGGTGTGGGCAATCCCTTCATTATGTCATTCTCAATTAAGCAGATAAAAGGCCTGGAGTTGATTTGAGGTGTGGTGCTTGCATTTGGAAGGTTTTGCTGTGAAGTCAACATGCGGTTAAAGAAGCTCTCCATGCAGGTGAAACAAGCCATCTTAAGCTGCAAAAACAGAAAAAAACCATCCGAGAAATTGCTACAATATTAGGAGTGGCAAAATCTACAGTTTGGTACATCCTGAGAAAGAAAGAAAGCACTGGTGAACTCATCAATGAAAAAAGACCTGGGCGCCCACGGAAGACAACAGTGGTGGATGATTGCAGAATAATCTCCATGGTGGAGAGAAACCCCTTCACAACAGCCAACCAAGCGAACAACACTCTCCAGGAGGTAGGCGTATCAATATCCAAATCTACCATAAAGAGAAGACCGCATGAAAGTAAATACAGAGGGTTCACTGCACGGTGCAAACCACTCATAAGCATCAAGAATAAAAAGGCTAGACTGGACTTTGCTAAAAAACATCTAAAAAAGCCAGCACAGTTCTGGAAGAACATTCTTTGGACAGATGAAACCAAGTTCAACCTCTACCAGAATGATGGAAAGAGAAAAGTATGGCGAAGGCATGGTACAGCTCATGATCCAAAGCATACCACATCATCTGTAAAACACAGCGGAGGCAGTGTGATGGCTTGGGCATGCATGGCTGCCAGTGGCATTGGGTCACTAGTGTTTATTGATGATGTGACACAGGACAGAAGCAGCCGAATGAATTCTGATGTATTCAGAGCCATACTGTGTGCTCAGATCCAGCCAAATGCAGCCAAACTGATTGGTCGTCGTTTCATACTACAGATGGACCATGACCCATAACATAAAGCCAAAGCAACCCAGGAGTTTATTAAAGCAAAGAAGTGGAATATTCTTGAATGGCCAAGCCAGTCACCTGATCTCAACCCAATTGAGCATGCATTTCACTTGTTAAAGAGTAAACTTCAGACAGAAAGGCCCACAAACAAACAGCAACTGAAAACCACCGCAGTGAAGGCCTGGCAGAGCATCAAAAAGGAGGAAACACAGCGTCTGGTGATGTCCATGAGTTCAAGGCTTCAGGCAGTCATTGCAAACAAAGGGTTTTCAACCAAGTACTAGAAATTAACATTTTATTTACAATTATTTAATCTGTCCAATTACTTTTGGTCCCTCTAACAACAGGGTGGCAAATGTTAATGTCAGTAATATGTTCTTCCATATTTTCCTGACATAAATGTTCACCCCCCTCCCTTACTCCCCTCACCACTTGTCAGCACCGAGCTGTCCCATTTTCCTCAGCACAAAAGCCCCAATTAACACACGCCTGAGAAATAGCTTATTCAAACAATGCCAGCCAAGGAGTGTTATAACTTCCTTAGGAGGCAAGCATTTTGTCTCTGAAAGACGCAGGCGGTAATTAAAATGCTGGCTTGCACTAATTTGCGTGTAACCGTGAGGCTGTTTCCCGAGCCTCAAAGGGAATTTTGCAGACACGCTGACTCCGGAACGAAAAATGAAATATTGTAAAGTCCATGCGGCCGACAATAGCGGGACCTTTATCTTTAGAGATAGAATCAACTACGGAATGATAAAGATATTTTTCTAGTACTGAAAAACGCTACCTAGAGCTGTAGCGCAAAAACACCAGAATAGCAGACTGCAGCAATGCGATGTGTGGTCTCTAAATAAAGATAAAATCGTAAGGGAAAAAATGGCGTCGTTTGCAAGCTTCTGCGACCAACAAGTGATGAGTTATTGCAGAAGTTAGCATTTGTAATAAAAATGTACAGGCTGGAGACCGGCCCACATTATGTCACCACAAGGGGCGTGTGGGCAGATCTCCCCTTAGGTATAAGAGAACTAATGGACAGTACAGAAGCACTCATTGCCAGGGGGAATAAGAATTATAAGCAACGGGTCCTGTTCAATAACAGCATAATAAAACTGGGGAGCCCCTCCACCAGCTATAGTGAATCGTCTCCATGATCGTATAGTGTAAGTTATCTTCTTTTATCCTGTTTATTTTATGTAACTGCTTATGTATTTTAATGTCTCCTTTGTAACATCCTTGTATATATTTTTCCTAAACACTGCCTCCCTTTTGGATTAAATATAAAATTTAATAGTCCTGTTTCTTTTGTTCTGTAATCGTTCCCTTCCCCAAAGCCATATACGCTACCAAAATGCAGGGGTCCGGCCAGGCCTGTATTATATTTCAAACTCGGCCGGTGGTGTCAGAGAATATTAATAATAATTGGGCTATCGTGAAGCTGACAGTGACCGTACGGAGGGCGTTAAACACGGATTCCAGGCTTTGGAATCCCCGAGGTGTGACGCCATACGCTCACTGGTCACTTTCCAATATCCACGTAGCGAGTAGTCTGGATCGCGTGCTCGCGACTCTGGACGAAATACGGACAGCATGACGGCACGGTGAGATATTGCGTGATCTCCCTGGTGTCGTCCGTCTGTGTATGTTGGAATTCATGACAAATTGGTGGTGAAATTGCTGACAGGGGCCATTGCCTGATCTGCCTAGGGCACCAACATGTCTTGTCCCAGCCTTGCGATTGATCAATACTGGTAATTGTAGACTGGTCTTGTTCAACAGAGCACCACAGTAAAAATAGATTGAATCGGCATTCAATATACATATGGAGATGCTGAAACCAAACCAGAAAGAAACGAAAAAGGGGCCCATAGTATTGCAAAAATAGTATATATCAAAATTTATTAATTAATACATAAATGGTCAGACAGATAAAGGAATCAGTGCGGAAAAAGAATGAGGCGATAAAAAAACGCAACAACCCTCTACACACGGCAGACCCAATTCAGGACACAACAAGTATTCAATTATATACAGTGCCTACAAGTAGTATTCCAGCCCCTGCAGAATTAGCTGGTTGACACATGCGGAATTAACTTGGCATTGTGACATTTGTACTGTAGATCAGCCTGGAAGTGGGAAATGCACTGCAGCAAATATTGTTTTTGGGGTTTTTTTTGTTTTTTTTTTTTTAAACGTTGAAAGTTAATTCAGAGTGTCATTTATTATTCAACCCCTCAAACCGCAAGAATTCTGTTTGGTCCCCCTAAAGTATTAAGAAGTAGTTCAGGCACCAAGAATAATGAGCTTCACATGTGTGGATTAAAGATCTCTTTTGCCAGCCTTTTCTGACTATTTAAGACCCTCCCCAAACCTGTGAACAGCACTCAGACATGGTCAACATGGGAAAGACAAAGGAGCATTCCAAGGCCATTAGAGACAAGATCGTGGAGGGTCACAAGGCTGGCAAGGGGTACAAAACCCTTTCCAAGGAGTTGGGTCTACCTGTCTCCACTGTTGGGAGCATCATCCGTAAGTGGAAGGCTTATGGAACTACTGTTAGCCTTCCACGGCCTGGACAGCCTTTGAAAGTGTCCTCCCGTGCCGAGGCCAGGCTTGTCCGAAGAGTCAAGGCTAACCCAAGGACAACAAGGAAGGAGCTCCGGGAAGATCTCATGGCAGTGGGGACATTGGTTTCAGTCAATACCATAAGTAACGTACGCCACCGCAATGGTCTCCGTTCCAGACGAGCCCGTAAGGTACCTTTACTTTCAAAGCGTCATGTCAAGGCTCGTCTACAGTTTGCTCATGATCACTTGGAGGACTCTGAGACAGACTGGTTCAAGGTTCTATGGTCTGATGAGACCAAGATCGAGATCTTTGGTGCCAACCACACACGTGACGTTTGGAGACTGGATGGCACTGCATACGACCCCAAGAATACCATCCCTACAGTCAAGCATGGTGGTGGCAACATCATGCTGTGGGGCTGTTTCTCAGCCAAGGGGCCTGGCCATCTGGTCCGCATCCATGGAAAGATGGATAGCACGGCCTACCTGGAGATTTTGGCCAAGAACCTCCGCTCCTCCATCAAGGATCTTAAGATGGGTCATAATTTGATCTTCCAACAAGACAACGACCCAAAGCACACAGCCAAGAAAACCAAGGCCTGGTTCAAGAGGGAAAAAGTCAAGGTGTTGGAGTGGCCTAGTCAGTCTCCTGACCTTAACCCAATTGAAAACTTGTGGAAGGAGCTCAAGAATAAAGTCCACATGAGACACCCAAAGAACCTAGATAACTTGGAGAAGATCTGCATGGAGGAGAGGGCCAAGGTAACTCCACAGACCTGTGCCGGCCTGATCAGGTCTTATAAAAGACGATTATTAGCTGTAATTGTAAACAAGGGTTATTCCACAAAATATTAAACATAGGGGTTGAATAATAATTGACCCACACTTTTATGTTTAAAATTTAATAAAATTCAACTGAGCAACATAACTTTTTGGTTTGTAAGATTTATGCTTCTGTTCATAAATCCTACTCTCGTTTGCAGTTTGAAGGCTCTAACTTATTTGCATCTTATCAAACCAGCTAAATCTGCAGAGGGTTGAATACTACTTGTAGGCACTGTATATTAAAAATGTTCAAGTACACAAAAGGTAATCGCCATACAAAAGATACTGTTATCTATCCTCTCTATGGAATTTGCAGAGAGGGTAATCTATAGATACATAGTTTTATAGTACAGCATATATACAAGATTATCCACACTGTCCTATACGTGCTGGATGTAAATACCCTATCATGTACTGAATATAGCTAGGAGTGACTTGCTAGAGTCACCATTGTATACGTACCAGGGATGTCAGGCTTCAGCACGGAACAGTCAGGGGGTAGCCAAGGAGTAATAGGTCCGTCTGGGGTCGGCACGTGCGGAGCAGGGATGCCGCGACGCGCGTTTCGGTGTTTCCCTTCGTCAGGGAAATGGAGATGCTGCACAGTGAGTCACCGGAAATTGTTGTGAAGATTTATTAGACAAGAGTTAATACCTAGATATCATTAAGCAATGCCAGGAAAAGGACAAGGTGTTCAGATGACCTAGAAATTTGTTGCTGTTTGCAAGTAGTGGACTGGAATAGTCTATCCAAAAAAGTGGACAGTGATATTCTACCTGTAGAAGTGGACAGTGACAATCTAACTGCAGAAGTGGACTGGGATGATCTTCTCACAGAAGTGGACAGTGATAGCCTAAGAGCAGAAGTAGATGGTAGTAGTCTCCCACAGAAGTAGATGGTAGTAGTCTAACTGTGGTAGTGGACAGTAATAGCCTAACCGTGAAGAAGAATTGGATGGTCTAGTCGCAGAAATAGACAGTGATAGCCTAACAGCAAATGTGGACAGTTCCAGGGTTTATTATCTTACTCCCATTCAGATCAGCTCTTCTGTGCAGAGCTACACAAAAAGAAGTAACTATCTAGAGATCTACTCTTAATAGCTGTTTGCTACACCTGGTGGTAATACACCAAGCTGGCAGACAGCCACGAGACACACAACACGGGCCTGCGAGCTACATGTGGCTCTCGAGCTACAGGTTGGGGACCCCTGGTATACAGAAAAAAGTGGGCTGGGATAATCTACCCACAGAAGTGGACTTTTTATTGGTATGCTGAAAGTTTTAAATGTAAACCAAGAGTTGACATTAAAGATTGATAAGATATGTAGAGCAGTGTGAAGTCAACTCATATAGGTCTGTATAAAGTCAACATAGTCTGAGGTCTGGCCACTATAGAGCTAAGTTTGACCTGAGAGAATGCAATGTTGAATTCACCTTCCATTCACACACCAAAGGGTGGAATTCTCTTGCAAGGTGCCCTAGGTTCTTCTGCTCACATCTCTCTTGACACTTACATCTCTCCTCTTAAAGGACCAGTAGCACCAAAACCCTTTGTCATCATCCAATCATCTCCTGTCCCTGGTTCTATAAGAAACCCTCCCCCAATTGCTCTGGGCCTGATCAATAAAGCATAACACTGAAAAAAATGAGATGGCACTCTTGTATTGATGCCCTTTGTGATATTTAATTTGATTATCCTGCCCAAAAAATGTGCATCACATACATATGCAATGTTTTGTGTATATAGTAGACAGGCCCTATATCAACCTGCTGCTGGTTGTAATCAAATATTACAAAGAGCATCAATACCGGAGAGTTATCTCTTATTTACATTACTGGATTGTCTATATTCACCTACCTGTAAGAGAGATTCTTCAGACGTGCAGCCATAAATTGGGACCCCACTAATCCCGAGAGCCAAGAATGTCATTCCTGTGCGCTGTGCAGCTCCATTCATTCTTCAGGAGTGCTGAAGACCAGCCAAGCGCCTCCATCTCCAGTGGAGGTGAACATGTTTAGCCACCACTTCACTCACACGGGGTTCTTCAGAGCCATGATGCTTAGGATCGGTGGGAGTCACTGATCAGACCCCCAGTGATCTGGAAGTTATCCTCTTTCCCTTGGATAGGGAATAACTTCCAAACTTGAGAAATCCCCTTTAAAGGCATTTCCCAGTTTCCTAAAAATAATGACCCAGAGACTGGAGCTACTTAAAACATGTCTTCTGAGATTCCTGATGCTCAGGAACTGCTTCTCTGTTGCTCCTCAGAGGTCTTGGTCAACACAGATGTAGTGGTGACATGTGGTCTACAGCACAGGACCACTGCAACCAATCAATGCTCTCACCAGTCAATGAGGAGAAAGCACAATACTGAGTTTTGGTTTATTGGTGGCACACATGACATGACCACTGTAGCCATTTCAATAAGGACTGTAGGGGGCGTAGCGGCGAGGCGGCACTGGAGTGGCAATGGCCTCAGTAGTAATACTAATTGTGTTATTCTACAGCATATCCAGCCTCTGGGATATTTTTTCATGAAACCAGACAATTGCTTTAATGCCTAATTTATATGCTTGGGTAGAGTATCGGAAAACTTCAAACAGAAGGACAACTCAAGGGTGTTATATTTCCAGGTATTTTGTTTTTTAAGGATTACTGCTCTCTAACAAAAGAATAACCTTTTTCTTCTGCATAAATGAGGGGACACATAGTCAATGTAACGCAAGCGTAATCTTCAAGGACATCAGGTTCAGAACAAAACATATATTACAAACCACCAGAGGTTATGTAAAACTCTATGTGATGAATGGTAACATAGAGAGATAAGAAGAAAGTTACATCTTTACAGGAAAAAAAGTTATTTATTACAAAGGTGACATTTGTTACTGTGCAGAGTATTAGCAGATCTAGTCATAAATTAATACAGGGCTTATGAATATTTATATGCTTTTTAATACACCTACACCCTCATCAGCGCTGAATAGATGGGAGCTCATCGATCATTCGAAGGGGACATGATAATACACACCGCATTGCCCCCTCGCTGTTCACCTGACGGGCACATGTTATTAACCCTTCAATTAAAGTAGCATTTTAATATTACTTTAATTGTCACAAAAAGAAAAAATATTACATGACTATGTGCATTATTACACATCACATGACTGTGTGCATTACCATATAAATATACAACCTGCTTAAAGGTGCGACTATCGTGCACATGGCCATGGACTTTTTATCACATTGTTCTTGACATTCCTTCCATAGTACCTCCTCACGGGGACACTGTATGGCAATAATACAGACTAAGGCCTCATTCACATGTCAGTTTTTTTTGTACGAGTACTATCTGTGTTTTTCAGGCGAATGAGCCCTAGTAGTCACACAGTGTGAGCAGAATTATACTATATTTTTGGTAAGGGTGTATCATAAAACTAGTCTTTGCATCCCCAAATAGGAGGTACAATATGAGACATATCATGTGTAAACATTGCAACCCACAAATGAATCCCTCTTGCATCCACCAATAAATCTTTTTAAGACCATTCTCCGAACCACCACCCCAGTCCCCCAGGGACAATAACTTCCCTTCCCTAAGCCAAAGTGTATGGGAAGGTGCACTGAAATGTTTGGCCACACCATGGGTGCACCGAGAACCTGTACTTGGTTTGAACAGTCGTTCTGTGCTGACAGAGTCCCTTTAAGGTCATGTATAATGTTTAATCCAAGGAAGGGAGAACCAGATACTGGCCCTTAGGGAGGGTGGAGAGTCCAGACCTGTGTGTGCACCTCAGATTGTAAGACATTATTTTGGAATATTTGCACTTGAAGCATCTGCTCACTTGACATTTTGTTTCAGGCACAAACAGCGAGTTTTTCGTGCAGAAACCACTTTTCTTGCCGGAATTTTCTCACTGATGTTTTTTTTATTCTTTCTTTTAGGAATTTCTATAAACTTACATTTTCTGACGTTATTTGAAATCCATTAACCCCTTTACCCCCGAGGGTGGTTTGCACGTTAATGACCAGGCCAATTTTTACAATTCTGTCCACTGTCACTTTATGAGGTAATTACTCTGGAACGCTTCAACGGATCCCCCTGATTCTGAGATTGTTTTTTCGTGACATATTGTACTTCATGATTGTGGTAAAATTTCTTCGATATCACTTGTGTTTATTTGTGAAAAAATCAGAAATTTGGGGAAAATTTAGAAAATTTTGCAATTTTCAAAATTTTAATTTTTATGCCCTTAAATCAGAGAGATACAGTACAGACCAAAAGTTTGGACACACCTTCTCATTTAAAGATTTTTCTGTATTTTCATGACTATGGAAATTGTACATTCACACTGAAGGCATCAAAACTATTAATTAACACGTGGAATTATAAACTTAGCAAAAAAGTGTGAAAAAACTGAAAATATGTCTTATATTCTAGGCTCTTCAAAGTAGCCACTGACGCGCCCCTGGGCCTGTGTCGCGCTGCGTTGCGCACGCGGGAGCTTACCCGGAGCCGGATCTCTTGAGGGTTGTAGTCTCGTGGCGGTGATCCGGTCCGTGCCCAGGGAGTCAGACTAAGTGGCGCTGGATTAGCGGTAGATGTTGTACGACTACGCCACCCGTTGAATGCAGCTAAGGAGCTGCTGCTGCAGGGCAGACCGCTGAGGCCGGTGGTAGGATTGTGCAGCGTGATAGTATAACCCCCAACGGGAGGGGTATGGCCTCAGGGCAGCCGATGTGGATGATGGGGGTAGCAGGAACCACTCAGAGACGGTACGGTGTAGTTCAGGGTCTTTACTGGTGACAACGATAGACCCTCCCGGAGTACTGGCTAGCGATTGGGGCCTGGTCAGTCCTTGAGCAGATGGGATCTCCCCTGGCCAGGCGGAGTTGTAGGCCTCCCAAACTGACTGTACTCTTCTGGCTACCTTGCTAGAGGCGGGTATAAGTAGCCCACGTCCCTGAGTGTACCATGTGGTGCTCACCCGTATGGCCGGTGACTCGGGGCCTTCTAGTAGCTTCCGCTCCACGACGGCGGTGCTGGTCCCATGCGTGTGACCGTGCCTTCGGGTTTCTTGGCCAGAGGACCTGGAATCCCCTGCCTGACGGATTCTGCTGCTGGGTAGGAGTTAGTCCCCACAGCCTCGGACTCCGGGTCCGGTAAGAAATCTTCTCAGTCAGGGCGAGCTCTGCAGCTGCCAGCCCCTGACTCCTTGTAACACTGCTCCCACAGAGCTCCTGATGTTCTGTTCCTATATTTGCTTCTTTTCTCTGTCTCTACTTCTTCTCTACTCACTAACCCTGCCTCAGCCCCAGGTTTATATAGGGGAAGTTCTTCCCCTCCCAGGACTGGGCAGGAGGTGTGGCATGCATAGGATCCCTGACCAAGAGACCTCCCACCTGCTCTCAGACGTAATATCTCTATCACTGTGGCAACCAGACCCCTGGGGTGTCACACCACCTTTTGCTTTGATGACTGCTTTGCACACTCTTGGCATTCTCTTGATGTGTTAATTCATAGTTTTGATGCCTTCAGTGTGAATGTACAATTTTCATAGTCATGAAAATACAGAAAAATCTTTAAATGAGAAGGTGTGTCCAAACTTTTGGTCTGTACTGTATGTCACACAAATTGTTAATAAATAACATTTCCCACATGTCTACTTTACATCAGAACAATTTTGGAACCAAAATATTTTTTTAGTAGGGAGCTATAAGGGTTAAAAGTTGACCAGCGATTTCTCATTTTAACAACAAAATTTACAAAACCATTTTTTTAGAGACCACATCACATTTGAAGTGACTTTGAGGGGCCTTTAGCCAAAAGTGACACCATTCTAAAAACTGCACCCCTCAAGGTGCTCAAAACCACATTCAAGAAGTTTATTAACCCTTCAGGTGCTTCACAGGAATTTTTGGAATGTTGAAGAAAAAAATGAACATTTAACTTTTTAATAAAAATGTTACTTTAGACCCAAATTTTTTTATTTTTGCAGGGGTAATAGGAAAAAATGGACCCCAAAATTTGTTGTGCAATTTCCCCTGAGCACGCAGATACCCCATATGTGAGGGAAAAACACTGTTTGGGCGCACGGCAGGTCTCAGACTGGAAGGAGCGCCATTTGACTTTTTGAATGTAAAATTTGCTTGAATAATTAGCGGACACCATGTTGTGTTTGGGGAGCCCCTGATGTGCCTAAACAGTGGAAACCCCCCACAAGTGACACCATTTTGGGAACTAGACCCTCCAGTGAACTTATCTAGATGTGTGGTGAGCACCTTGAGTCCCCAGGTGCTTCATAGAAGTTTATAACATTGAGCCGTAAAAATAAAATTTTCACATTTTTCCAACAAAAAATGTTTTTCAGCCCCCAATTTTGCATTTTCACAAGGGTAACAGGAGAAATTGCACCATGCAATTTGTTGTGCAATTGCTCCGGAGTAAGCAGATACTCCATATGTGGGGGAAAACCACTGTTTGTGCGCACAGCAGGGTTCCGAAGCGAAGGAGCGCCATTTGACTTTTTGAATGTAAAATTTGCTTGAACAATTAGCGGACGCCATGTTGCGTTTGGGGAGCCCCTGATGTGCCTAAACAGTGGAAACCCCCCACAAGTGACACCATTTTGGAAACTAGACCCTCCAGGGAACTTATCTAGATGTGTGGTGAGTACCTTGAACCCCCAGGTGCTTCACAGAAGTTTATAACATTGAGCCGTAAAAATAAAATTTTCACATTTTTCCAACAAAAATGTTTTTCAGTCCCCAATTTTGCATTTTCACAAGGGTAACAGGAAAAATTGCACCATAATAAATTTGTTGTGCAATTTCTCCTGAGTAAGCCGATACCCCATAGGTGGGGGAAAACCAGTGTTTGGGCGCACGGCAGGGTTCGGAAGGGAAGGAGCGCCATTTGACTTTTTGAATGTAAAATTTGCTTGAATAATTAGCGGACACCATGTTGCGTTTGGGGAGTCCCTGATGTGCCTAAATAGTGGAAACCACCACCCCTCCCCCCAGTGACTCCATTTTGGAAACTACACCCCTCCAGGATTTTATCAAGGGGTATAGTGAACATTTTGAACCCAGAGGTACGACACAGAATTTGACAACATTAGGGCATCATATTCAATAAGTTGTCATTAGTCTTGAGCGCAAGTGCTCGCTATTTGAGTTTGCATCGGATAGTCGGGTATGCACCAAGTATCGCGGGTGCTCAAGTCCCCGTCCCGCATGTTTCACGGCTATTAGACACCCAAAAAAAAACATGTGGGGATCGCTCGTGCATGGCAGGCAAACCCCGTGAGGTTTTTTGGCTGCATAACAGCTGCAAAACATTTGGGGCAGAGACTTGAGCATGTCACTCGAACACCCGCTATACTCGGTGCATACCCGAGCACCCGATGCAAACTCAAGTAGCGAGCACTTGCGCTCAACATTAGTCGCCATATCGTTGTCATTTTTTTTCTTTACTTCTGAAAAAATCCCAACCCCAACTCTAACCTTAGTCCAACCCTAACCCTAGCCCAACCCTTGCCCAACTCTAACCCTAACCAAAGCCTAACCCTAGCCTAACCCTAACCCTAGCCCAACCTTAACCTAAGCACAACCCTAGCACAACCCTAACCCTAAAGTTTATTTTTTACGCCATTCCTCGTGCGGTACAAGTGATTAGACGACTTTATTCTCCGGGTCAGTGCAATTACAGAGATACCAGATTCATATCGGGTTTTTATGATTGACAGCTGTCCCACACTAGAAGACGCATTTTTTTGCAAGGACTAGTTTTTCCATCGCCATATTTTGAGAGCTATAATTTTTCCATATTTCGGCCAACAAAGTCATGTGACGGCTTGTTTTTTGCGGGACAAGTTGACGTTTTCATTGGCATCATTTTCGGGCACGTGACATTTTTTGATCGCGTTCTATTCTGATTTTTAGAAGGCAGAATAAACAAAAACCAACAATTCAGGAATTGTTTTTTGGGTTTTTTTTATGCTGTTCAGCATGAGGTAAAATTGATAAGGTAGCTTTATTCTTCGGGTCAGTACGTTTACAGCGGTACCACATTTATATATTTTTTTATATTTTGGCGCTTTTACACAATAAAAACTACTTTATAGAAAAAATAATTGTTTTTGCATCGCTTTATTCTGAGAGCTATAACTTTTATATTTTTCGGCTGATGGAGCTGTATCGTGGCTTGTTTTTTGCGGGACAAGATGACGTTTTCAGCGGTACCATTTTTATTTACATTCGTCTTTTTGATCGCGTTTTATTCCATTTTTTGCTTGGCAGGATGATGATAAAACATCATTTTATGTTTCGTTTTTTATTTATTTTTTTTACTGTGTTCACTGAAGGGGTTAACTAGCAGGACAGTTTTATAGGTCAGGTCGTTCCGGATGTGGCGATACCAAATATGTGTAATTTTATTGTTTTTTTTTCATAAGATTATTTATTTATGGGTACAAATATATATATATATTTTTTATTATTATTATTATTATTATTATTTTCATTTTTTTTTATATAGTTTTACAATTTTTTATTTTTTATTTTTTTTCACTTTCTGGCACTTTTGTTACTTTTACAGTATGTCCCACTATGGGACTTTCACATTTCGCAGCCTGATCGGCTGTATAGCACAGGAATGCAGAACCATCCCTGTGCCATGCAGCCTGTCAGCGCTGCACAGGGAGAAGTTACTTTGGTCGTGCATTGCGCATGACCAAAGCAACTTACTGCCTCCTGGTGACCCGGATGTTGTCATGATGACATCGGGTCACGATGTCAACATCCGGCACCGGACTCAGATGCAGCGGGACGCCAGCAGAGAAGGTAAGTATCGTGCTTACCTCCTCATGCCACCGGAATGCTGCGATTGATTTAGATCGCAGCATTTCGGGGATTAATGTGCCGGGAGCGGTGCGGAACCGCTCCCTGCACATAGCACCGGGTGTCAGTTGTAACAATCAGCTGACACCCGGCGGCGATCTCACCCGCACCGCTCGTGTGCGGGCGAAATCGCCAAGGCGTACTAATACGTATCAGACCCATAAGGCCCAGGGCACAGATATGTATTAGTACGTCCTGGGCCATAAAGGGGTTAAAGGGGTTTTTCCACGAACAAAAGTTGATTTTAATTAATAGATCTTGGAATAATAATTTCCGCAATTGGATGTGTTTAATAAAATGTTCCTGTGCTGAGATAATCTTATAAATGAGCCCCTGCTGTGTACTGTGTAATGGTCGTGTCTGACCATACAGGGACATGGTCTGATCATACCATATATCCTGGGCAGGGGAGGAAGCAAAAGAGTATACAGATAATACAGCAGGGGATCATGGTTGATTATTTCAGTGAGGAAAAATATTGTTTAAAAACAGGCAGTGAAATGTTTTACCTCACAAAAAGAATCAGCTGTGATCCCCTGCTGTCCTGCCTGTTGTTCGTGGGAAAATCCCTTTAAGCAATTATTAAAATATTAGTGTTTTTTGAGGTGAAAATGCTTAGAAGACACTGAAAAAGACAATCACGCATCTTCCGGGCATTTTTTAAGCCTTTGACTTCTATTGTAAAGCATGAAGGGTCTTCACAACCGAAAAACGCCTAAAGAACGGCCAGGTCACTTTTTTTAGCCGCTTGGTATTTTGGAAAGCTGAAGTAGTTAAAAAATGCTCAGAACATATGACCAGCAAGTCGTTTTGCAGTAGAAATGAGTAAGAAGAGTCCTTGAAGTGATTTCTAAGCTTTTATTTAGGCGTTCTGCGAAGCGGAGCGGACCAGCTCAAAATCCGAAAAAAAAGTGGTGTGAAGATAACGTAAGTGTGCAACTGTGAGGACGTATTCATTGGCTTTATTTGGGGTACAAATATTCCGTAAACCATATGTATGTGTGGTTACATCCAGCCTGCGATCAATATCTATTATTATGGACAGATCGCTATTACATGTATGAACGTTATACAGAATAAGAGCCAGAAGAGCCTCCCGGTATAAATCATGCCTAATGTATGGAAATAACTAAGTGAAGTCACCATGACATTGATTCTCAGGTTATCTGAGGAATGGTCGCACGGTTACATCGTAGATTAATGTGCTGGGTCTATCTACAACGGGCGTCTGTGCTGCAGAACTGGAGACCGGGATCAATCAGCTAATCAGAATTTTCACCAATACCCTAAAATTACCAGAGCCGGCAGAGAACAGGGAGATGTGTGTGAATGGGATTTCTTCCTTCAAGTCATCCTGATTCATCTCCTTGATGACTAATTCTCCACTATCATTCTAACTATTCTGTGCGTATAAAATGTACCATTCTATGGTTGTCTCTTTAGAGCCCTATATATATATATATATATATATATATATATATATATATGTACAGTATATATATTAAAGATTGTACCATAAGGACACCGCTTCATGAAATATAGCCCTGCTGGCTACTGACTCTTCATCATGGGCTGCTGAATGCTCTAAGCGGGTGCCACCCAAAAATGATAATTGCCAACTCTCCCAAATCATCCTGGAGGCCTCTGTAAAAAGAGGAGGAAACTTGCCAGACTCCTAAAATAGGCAAATCTCCAGAGGCCACAGAAACCATCAAAAAAGTAGTGCAGGGGTGTAACGACAATGCCGGAGTCCCACCATGGTCCCTCTCCCTCCTCCTGGCAGGGACACCGACACACTCACCGCCACGGCTACCTGGCAGCATATCCTTCTCCTGGTATGGCTTCCTGCTCCCAGGGCCTGCGCACATCACACAGGTCTCCCGGCAGCACGCTTATATGCCCCCAGCATCCAGCCAATAGCTGGAAGTCATCAGGTTCTTAAGGCACCCTCTCCTGTAGGGTGGTGCCTGAAGAACTTCTTTAGTTCTAGTTTGAGTTTATACCTGCTAGTCTGTTGTCAGGTCCCTGATTCCTGAATCTATTGAACCCAATCCTGTCTGCACCTGAACCTATTCCTGAATCTGCCCAGTCTGAACCTATTCCTGAGTTCGTCCCGTTTGAACATCCTGTTCTGTCCTAGGACGATCCTGTTCCATCTGAATACGCTCAGACATCCTGTCTACCCATGATTCCAAATCCTGTCCTGCCAGTGACTGCGATCCTGACCCTTGGGGTCAGCAGCTGCAGTACAGGGGTCTGTCCTTGGAGTGGTACTGTTAGAACCCTCCTGTTTGTTTTTTCCATCCTGTGTTTTGCGGTCACGTGACCATCTGCCTTTATATTCGAGCTCCGCCCTCCTGGCTGTGCTGGACTTCAGTGTTTGACTGTTTCTCTAGCCAGGCGCTTCGGTGCCTTTCTCTGTCAGTTCACTTGGTCCTTCTGGGACCTCTAGTACCTTTTTGTCAGTTTGTCTTTTTGTGCTCTGCAACAACTTCTCTGTTTAGGAGGTGTCCCATTTTTGTTCCAGTCCTTAGTTCTTTTAGGGACCCCTCCCCTCTTGCTATAGGTCTTCGTTCAGACTAGCCGAGGACTAAGGCGGGTTTGTTCGCTAGGAACAGGCAGCCCGCTACATCGTGGGGATTCAGCTTAGTCTTACTGTAGGGATAGCTTTCCCCTATCTTTCCTTAGTACATGTTACAGATCATAACAGGTACCTGGTGGCTAACTACAGCTCAAGCCTGACTCCATCAGGAGCTCTAGCGAAAACCAGGTAGCTGCTTATCCACACCCTTCCAGGGTAAGACCGGCCCGTGGCAGTGGTGGCGCAATAGGTCCACGATTCACCAGTGTGACAAGAGGGCATGTCCCTGCAAAAAGGGGGAAAGGCTATGAAGGCAAAATGTTGCAATTTATATCCTTTCAAAGGGACATTTATAAAAAAATACACTGTGCTTTATTCACCCTTCCAAAGTCCAGTGCTGAGTCGCTACCTCTGCTCCCCTTGTCTGTTACTGTCTGCGGAGCTGACATCACATCTACAGCACTGCAGCCAATCAGTGAGCTCAGCGGCGCTGCCAGAGTTGACGGCATGAGCCACTCAGAGCCACTGAGCTCACTGATTGGCTGCAGTGCTGTTGATGTGATGTCAGCTCCACAGAGACTGGTGCATTGACGGAGACTCGACTGGACCTGGGGAGGGTGAGTAAAGTACATTTGTATTTATTAAATAAACTGCAACCGGGCGACAGGAGATTTCTGACACCAGAAAACCTCTGTACCAAGCTATTAATATGGCAGATATGATGTGTGACATGGTTTTTCTTGATATAAATAGGCGGCCATGTTATTTATGGCTGTGCTGAATCCTGCTTATCTCTGCTGTGCCTGCTAAGGGGGTGACAACTAGAGGACTGCCCTTTGTAATGTCCGAATGTTCTGTCAGGCCATATGGAAAGGATTTCTTCTGACGCATTTGTTGTATTCCTTTTTTAAATGAATGTGTTTTGGTTCTTGAGAGATTTTTTACAGCTTTTTTTCAGTTGTGTTCTTAATGGAGTCCAGAATCTTAAAAATATAACAAAATCAGTTTATTATAATGAAATAACAAACATACTAATTTATTTTGCAGGAGCCAGATGTTCATATTTTGGTCGCATGATTCACTCCCTTCTCTGAATCCACAAAAATGACAAATGTTACAAATCGTGAGACAATGTATTCAGAAAGCAATGTACCCCTTAAAGGGGTTGTCTAAGCTCAAGTCTACAGTTACTGCAGACTTGTGAATGCTCACAGTGCACACTGTTAGGATTCTTCGGTGCGGTTTGCATATTTCCAGCCACATTCCAACGTGTCCGGCCTTGCTCAATTTATTTGTATGGATCAAGGCTATGCACGTTTAGCTGCCATGTGACTGCATATTTACAAATCGCATAATTAAGGTCAAGCTCCTGGCGCCGGCACCGGGGAATCCTGATAGCGTGCACACTGCGCATGGTGAGGATTCACAAGTCTGCAATCACATAGTATAGTGACTGTAAACTTGAACCACAAGCCTAGACAACCACTTTCACATATCAAGAAAGAGCCTGTAGGATCCCTCATAGGGAAGGGACTGTGACTCATGCTAGAGAGCAATACCTTAACTAGATCCGGAGTGGGAGGTTGGGCAGGCATGGAGGAGAGGGGACATAAGGGAGGTGTGGTTTCTCTGGATTCTGTTCTAGCTGAGTACATCCCCGTCATCCCACCATCCACAGATTTTTGTAAGCAACACAGCCACCGGTCCCTAGAAGTAATTTTATTTATTAAACATTTATTTCTTGTTAAGTTGAATAACATTGCAAGTCATGTGATTAGTAGATTATGTGGTGGAAGAAACAGTAGCCTTTTTATCAAGTTGGCATGGTCTTGACCTCTTCTCTGTAGGAGTCTTATGCTAGGGTCACACCAACGTAAACTCTTTCATCTGAGAGAATTTTGTGGATTATGCTAATCACACTCTGGTCAACATCTTCGCCATTCTGTCAGTGCGCAGAAATCGGACAGTACTCAGATGCCATCCGAGTGCAGTCCGATGGTTTCCACGGGCTCATTGACTTGCATAGCCGATTGCAATCCGAATATCGAATCAAACTCGAACATGCAGCCATTTTTTTCCCCGGATCTGCTCTGTTCGAGGAAAAAAGCGGACATGTGCACGACCCCATAGAATAACATTGGTCTGGGTGCGCGATCCGATGTTTTGTCTGAGCGCACTCGAACTGAAAATACGGCAATCTGCACCTGCCCTTATTGAGGACCATGATCAGCCAGATAAAAAAAACTAGAGGGTGGAGGGGCCATATCTCAGGAACGAAAAATAAATAATTTAGGAGAACAGTGGCTGGTAAGAAAATACTTATTTATGGCAAGAGACAGATCCTCTTTAAAGCTGGGTTCGCACGAGCGTATGCAAAATCGTCTGTTTTACATCCAGGAAAAAAATGATGATTTTTCATCCATACTATCATTCATATACATTCTGTATAACCGTTTTTTAAATCCGTACGGCATCAGTTTCTTACATGCAGTGCCTGTCTGGAGAGTTTTCCTACAGGATCCACTTCCTTTTTCATATGAACTTCAACGTCATCTTGTCATGTGCTGTCCCTAAGGCCACGGTCCCACTATCAGTATTTGTTTAGTATTCAGTCCAAAACCAGGTGAGAAACAATCAGAGAAAAGGTAGAATAGAAACAAGTCACCAATTCTGCATTTACCACCCACTCCTGGTTTTGGCAGCGACTCCTGAGAAAAAATACTGACCGAATACTGATAGTGGGTACATAGAGATACATTATATACAGCAGTGTATTTCTATGTATTTGCATTCTACAGGTGAAGAAAAGTCTATTTTTTTATTCCTATAATACTACTAAAAATAATGAAAATCAATTACAAAAAACTAATTGTCTCTTTCTTTGTGTGTCTCCCGGGACTCGAATCGACAACCTCTATAATTAGAGGCAGGAGCTAAAGCTACGTTTTTAATACTACAGAAAAGCTTTCAGTCTGCGTTTAAAAATGAAAAGGCGTTTTTTTCCTTGCATTTTTTTTCAAGCTCCACATAGAAGCCTATAGAGAAAAAAAGCACCAAAAACTCAAGAGTTCAGCGGCGTCTTTAGATGCACCGAGGCCGGAGATTTCACAGAATCACATCCACTTTGCTTGGACATTTAGACCTTGTTCACACGTAGCGTAAATAATGTATTTTTTCTGCTGCTATTTTTTTTTTTGCACAGAAATTCTGTCGTTTGTGGCTATGTTCACACACGTTGTGTTTTACTGCAGATTTTTATGCAAATTTTCAGCTGCGTCTCGCAGTACCAGCAAAGTCTATGAGAAACCAGAATTCACTGTTCCCACATGTTGCTTTTTGTTTGCTGCGTATTTTCTGCCTTGCTTGCGTTTTTGGAAAATATAGCATGTCTTTCAGCATTTTGTCAGCGTTTTTGCAGCAACCATAGGAAATGGTGGTGAAAAAAACGCTGGAAAAATGCAGCAAAAAAGAGCCTGCGTTTTTGCAGCATTTTTTATGGCAAAATAGAATGGGATTCTTTTTTTTCACAGAACTTTATGTACATGCATAAATATAGAAAGGACAG
Organism: Phyllobates terribilis; assembly: GCF_046119375.1. Taxonomy (NCBI): domain Eukaryota; kingdom Metazoa; phylum Chordata; class Amphibia; order Anura; family Dendrobatidae; genus Phyllobates; species Phyllobates terribilis. The sequence goes on from NW_027362772.1 coordinate 143,948,359, forward strand.
TTAAAAAACGTTGCAAAAATGCATAAAAAATGCATCAAAAAATGCAGAAAAACCTGCATTGTTGACGCAGCTGTTTTCCTGCCAGAGAAAAGTTGTCAGCAGATTTGCAGCAGATTCAGCTGCAGAAAAAAACACAACGTGTGTGAACATAGCCTAACTGTCCAAGCAAAGTGGATGTGATTTCATGAGAACTGCGCCCCCTGTGGTCAAAAGACGTGGCTGAACTGTGCGGTTTTGGTGCTTTTTTTTTCTCTGTAATCTTCTATTTGCAGCCTAAAAAAACGCATGTAAAAAAACTGCAGATACTTCACTAAGTGCAGAATCAAAGCTTTTCTGTGCTATTAGGCTAAGTGCCCACGATGCAGAAATGCTGCAGATTTTTTCCGCATCTCTCTGGCAGGAAAAACGCATGCGAATTATACATGGGTTTTTCCTGCCAGGGACAAGCGTTTGTCAAGCGTTCTTCACAAGCATTTCCACATGCGGGTTATCAAGCGCTTTTCCAAGCGATTTTAGCATCACTTGGAAAGTGCTTGACAACTTGTTCACACTATATAAATCCATGCAACCGGCATGGATTTATATAGTGTGACCAAGTAATAGTTAAAAAAAGAATAAAAACGGTAAAAAATAAAGATTATACTTACCTTCCGATGGCCCCAGTCATTTAGTCATGTGACAAGTCACGTGACGGCCGACATCAGTGGTCGCGTGACCTGTCACATGACTAAATGACGTCACCGCAGATCCTTTTAGACCATCGTGAGCCGTACAACAGACAGGACGCAGCAGAGAAAACACTGGGGGCCATCGGAAGGTGAGTATAATCATTATTTTTTATTTTAAATTCTTTTTTTTACAGGTACTATGGTACCTGGGTCCGGAGGAGAGTCTCCTCTTCTCCAGACCCGGGTACCATCCACGCATTGAACCGCATGATATCCGGATGGGCACATGTGCCCATGAGGATATTATGCGATTAAATGCAAGTCAATGGTGGCAATTACGCTGCGTGTCCGCAAAATTAATGGACATGCTGCGTATTTTTCCGCAATGATAATCCGCATCGGAAATTTCCGCAGCATGTGCACAGCACATGCGGATTATCATTGGGGACCATGGGGCACGTATTACCAAGCGTTTTTTAAGCGTTTTCGCAAAAACGCTTGAAAAACGCATAGTGGGCACGCAGCCTAAAAAACAAATTAAAAACACGGCTTCACATCTGCACCAGAAACGCATCAAATAAGGGGGAAAAGGCATAAAAAATGCAGCAAAGATGCAAGAGATGCCAGAGATGAGTAGGGTGCACAGATGAAGGGGCGCCGGCTCTGACTAATCAAAAGCCGCCGAGGACCCCAGATGGTAAGAGATTTGCGGCCTCCCGTCCATCCGCCAGGTACCACTGACCTGCACGCTGGACCAGAGTCCCGGGAATCCATCCGCTCATCTTTAATACCATCTGTCCCGGATACAGCGGACAGTCCTGGATTTGGGTCTTCCCCCTGCGGTCTCGGGCATCTGAGCCCTTCTGACAACTCCTCCTGCCAGGAGAGAAAGAAATGACAAATGGGCGTGAATTGGGGTGGGGCCAGGGGCGTGGCTACATTTTGCCCTGGTGTGCTATGCATACCCCATGATGTGTCTCTCTGTTCTTTAAAACTTGGGAGGTGTGTCCATATAGTGTGAACAGCGCCGCCCTTGTGACCAAGCCAAACACTACAGCTATGTAACCAGAGTTATTATTTATACTAATTTCTATAATATTAACTAGTAATTAATTACTTATTAATTAACTTCCAGGCGTAGGAGTTATCATTATCCGGGGGTCTTAATAACTGATGAGAGCGCAGTAACTAGGGGCAGGGACTTTTCAAGACTTTGTCATTTATTCACAGGAAATCACTATAGACAGCCATTCCTGAGCCTGTGGGGCTGATATAAGAAAGCAATAGAGTGTATTTAGCTTATTTGGGTTTATCAGGCAATAGACACAATTATAACGCTGAGGAACGGGCACATTAGTCACTAGGGTCACACTTAACTAGTGTGCCCGAACACAGTGCGTTTGTGTTTTATTATTGTTGTCGATAAAGTTTGTTTAAAAAAAAAGCGGCTGAAGAAAGTACGTAACTGAAGCCACCGGAAGTGACGTGCTACCTATTCCAACATGGCCGAAAAGGGAGAACCCACGTGGAGAAGCGCTGAGGAAGGAGATGAAGACATGGAAGGGACGGAGAGCGAAGAGGACGATAATGATGACGAGATCATGGAGGAAAACGAGGAGGAGAAGAAAGACGAAGCTCCTCAGAGAGTGTACCTGCCGGGAGTGGAGCCGCTGCACGAAGGAGAGGAGCTGGTGATGGAGCAGGACGCCTATGTCCTGTACCATCAGGCGCAGACAGGTGGGGCCCGGCCTCCTGGGGGCGCTGACCCGGCGGTGACACTGCCCGCGCTCCGCCTCATGCTGTACCTTGTCTTCTAGGGTCGCCATGTCTGAGCTTCGATGTGATCCCGGACAGTCTGGGGGCCGAGCGCGCAGAGTACCCCATGTCCCTGTACCTCTGTGCTGGGACTCAGGCTGACAGTGCACAAGCCAACAGGTAGGACTCAGCCAATCAGGACGCGGCTTACATCTTCTAAAGGGCTGCCCAGGAATAAGCTGGGCTGTTATTGGTGGCTATCACTGATTCTGCAGCACTGATCAGATTCCTCCATTTCTTAAAGGGGTTGTCCACCTTTTTTTTCTTAAATGCAGAAGTTGTTGGCTGAACATCATTTTTGCAATTGGATGTAGTTAAAGCAGCACTCCAACTGTTTTTTTTATTGCACCGCTGGAGTGAAGTTCCCTGCTCCTAGTCTTGTACTTACCCGCTGACGCAGTCTTCACCTCCTATCGCCACCTCTCCCTTGAAGTTTGTGACCTGCCAGATGGCTCCAGTGTTTGCTGGATGAGCTGGAGGTCACATTTCAATGGGAGTCTAGGAGCGGCTTCTTCTGGCTGTCATAGACTTGCATTGAGACCTTGTGACCATCTCTGACTTCCAGTCAGTGACAAGGTGGCGGTAGTGGAAGGGCACTCGGAAGAGCTGAAGACTGGCTGGAAAGTATAAATCTTAGATTGGAAGCACCACTCCAAAGCTGCAATAGAAAAAACACCAGAGGGGCTTTAAATCTCTGCACCTTTTGCCTCCTGTGGCCTCTATGTTGTACTGTCTATTACTGGCTGCAGATGGAGTTCACTGAAAATCTGTCAGTAGACTCTGACCGTTTTTGTATCTCATTTATCTGTCTTTTCCTGAGCTCCTCTCAGCTGATTAAACCTCATCAAGGTTTATTGTGCAGGAAAACAGAGAGGCTGTAAAAGCCAAATAGTGCAAATTTTTAAATGAATCTGAACTACAAAAATGATTTTTAGCCGTGAGTACATGCCTTTAGGTAAGAAAAAATGTCCCCAAAGGTGGACAACCCTTATCTGCACTATTTTTAATGGAAGTCCGACCATCTTGTAAGTCAGTGAGATCTATTGCGTAAAACAGAGGAAACCATTGCCAGTGTGAATAGAGCCTTACTCTTTTTTTTTTTCCTTTGGGCTAGCTTCTTTGTCTTAGGGGAATTCTCCTGTTTAAAAGTTATCCTCTATAGGGATAGGGGATAACTTTCTAATTGCTTGGGGTCTGATCATTGGTACCGCCAACGATCCCAACAAGTGCAACTCTGAAAAGCCCCATGTGAATGTAGCAGTGGTCGATCATATGCACTGCCGCTCCATTCATGCTACTGGGAGTTCTGGAGCAGAATGCAGCGCTCAGCGAGCTCTGGCCAGCCCATTTAGAGTGAATGGAGCAAAGGTTCATATGATCGAGCACCATGAGGATCGCTGAGGGCCCAGTGGATGGGGATAACTTGAGAATATCCTTTAAAGGGGTTGTCCACCACTAGGACATAACCTTCTTCATCTAAATGTTTGATGCCGATAAAAAAAAAAAAAAGCCTATACTCCCCTCCTGTGCTGGTGCGGTTGTTGTGAAGTGACCCCCCGGCCCCCAATCAGCGCTCGCCTCAATGTCTCCGCCTTTGCATGAAGAGGAAGTCAGAGATCAGCTGCAGCCCAGACTTTCTGTTCATGTTCATTTGGTAGGAAGGCAGAGATAGTGACGTCAGCGCTGATTGAGCACTGAGGTCAAGTATCAGTCCACCGCATCACAGCCCCAGAACTGCGAGTGCTGACACCGCTGGAACAGTGCCGGCACGAGAGGGGAGTATAGGCTTTATTTTATCAGGGTCAAACATTTACATTAAGAAGAAGTTGTCCACTTTAAAGGTTATACAGGTGCATCTCACTAAATTAGAATATCATCAAAAAGTAAATTTATTTCATTTCTTCAATACAAAAAGTGAAACTCATATATTATATAGTCATTACAGAGTGATCTATTTCAAGTGTTATTTCTGGTAAAGTTGATGATTATGGCTTACAGCCAATGAAAACACACAGGTCATCTCAGTAAATTAGAATATGTTATAACAGCTTGAAAAATATTTTTAAAATCTGAAATGTTGGCCTACTGAAATGTCTGTTCAGTAAATGCCCTCAATACTTGGTCGGGGCTCATTTTGCATCAATTACTGCATCAATGCGGCGTGGCATGGAGGTGATCAGCCTGTGGCATTGCTGAGGTGTTATGGAAGCCCAGGTTGCTTTGATAGCAGCCTTCAGCCCGTCTGCATTGTTGGGTCTGGTGTCTCTCATCCTCCTCTTGACAATACCCCATAGATTCTCTATGGGGTTAAGGTCAGGCGAGTTTGCTGGTCAATCAAGCACAAGTGATACTGTTGTTTGTAAACCAGGTATTGGTACTTTTGGCAGTGTGGACAGGTGCCAAGTCCTGCTGGAGAATGACATTTCCATCTCCAAAAAGCTTGTCGGCAGAGGGAAGCATGAAGTGCTCTAAAATGTCCTGGTAGACTGCTTCGCTGACTTTGGTTTGATAAAACACAGTGGACCTACACCAGCAGATGACATGGCTCCCCAAACCATCACTGATTGTGGAAACTTCACACTAGACCTCAAGTAGCTTGGATTGTGGCCTCTCCACTCTTCCTCCAGACGCTGGGACCTTGATTTCCAAATGAAAATTGGAACTCTGGGTCCTTGTGGAGTGTGTCAATGACTGCCTTTTGGACATCTGTCAAGTCAGCAGTCTTCCCCATGATTGTGGAGCCTACTGAAACAGACTAAGGGACCTTTCTAAACGTGTAGGAAGCTTTGCAGGTGTTTTTGTTAATTATTCATTTTACTGAGACTTTTGTGTTTTCACTTGAAATCGATCACTCTGTAATGACTCTATATAATATGAGTTTCACTTTTTATATTGAAGAACTGAAATAAATTTAACTTTGATATTCTAATTTTGTGAGATTCACCTGTATAACAAGATCAGAAGTTAACCCTCTCGGTATGATGGGATAACTTCCTGAGACCCGCATGGATTCCCAGAAAGAGACCGTTTTCGAGATTGGAGAGTTGCCAGTGATCGGACTCATAGAGATCAGGAAATTATCCATTTGATAGGGAGCAAATTTTGATCTTGGTATATATACACCCTTTAATTCACCTTCATTCTGACGAATAAAAGGAATTGTGACATTTATGGCACAGGGATATTACTGTATATGCTAAAAGGGGGATTCCAGTTCTGTTCACTTCTGCCTAGGACCGTGAGCAGGGCTGGTGACGTCGTGTATACGGATAGCTATTGACTGTTCATGCATTCCGGCAGGTATCAGTAGACGTTACATCACCGGCCCTGCTCATCACCTGATGAAGAAATGAGTGGAGCCGAAGTATCCCTTTAAGCACACGTGGTAAATTTCTCTTCTCCCATGGAACCGAATAGAGACATGCATGCATGGACAAATCTATTCCAAAAGCACTTGGGCCCCATGTATAAAGTCCTATTGCATCGATTTGCACACTTATCCTCACTTTAAGGGCAGAGGTAAAGTATAGATTCAGTTGTGTGTGACCAACATTACCGAATTCTTCATCCCCCAAGAGATCTCATCAATATTAGTGGGGTGATCTGACCATTGGACAAGTGTAGAGGCCATGATAACCTGATGGATTGTTTTTATACTAATAATTTACTACTGTGCTCTTGTCACTCAGGATACTAGTGATGAAGATGCACAACTTGCACCGGACCAGCAAAGAGAAGGGCGATGCCGAATCTGAAAGCAGCGAAAGTGAAGATGATGAAGAGGAGGAGGAAGAACGAAAGCCGCAGTTAGAGTTGGCTATGGTTCCACACTATGGAGGGATTAACAGAATTCGGGTAAATGCAATTTCTTGCACATTCATTATTATATTTTTTTTTTTTTTTAGCATGAGCTTACTTTAAAGGGATAGTCCAATTTTGGAAAAACAGGGCTCTTTGCTTCCAGTCACAGCACCACATCTGTCCACAAGCCGTGTGTAGTACTGTAACTCTGCTTCATTCATTTCAATAAAGCTGTGTATAAAATCTGGACCAAATACAAACAAAATGGGAAGGTTGTTAAAGGCAAACATACTGGTAGACCAAGGAAGACATTAAAGCATCAAGATATGTCTCCAAAACAGGAAATGCACAACAAAACAAATGAGGAACAAATGGGAGGAAACTGGAGTCAATGTGACCGAACTGTAAGAAACCGCCTAAAGGAAATGGGATTTACATACAGAAAAGCTAAACATAAGCCATCATTAATACCTAAACAGAAAAAAACAAGGTTACAATGGGCTAAGGAAAAGCAATTGTGGACTGTGGATGACTGGATGAAAGTCATATTCAGTGATGAATCGTGAATCTGCATTGGGCAAGGTGATGATGCTGGAACTTTTGTTTGGTACCGTTCCAATGAGATTTATAAAGATGACTGCATGAAGAGAACATGCAAATTTCCACAGTCATTGATGATATGGGGCTGCATGTCAGGTAAAGGCACTGGGGAGATGGCTGTCAGTACATCTTCAATAAATGCCCAAGTTTACATTGATATTTTGGACAGTTTTTTTTTTTTATCCCATCAATTGAAAGGATGTTTGGGGATGATGACATCATTTTTCAAGATAATGCATCCTGCCATAGGGCAAAAACTGTGAAAACATTCCTTGAAAGAAGACACACAAGGTCAATGCCATGGCCTGCAAATAGTCCGGATCTCAATCCAATTGACAATCTTTGATGGAAGTTGAAGAAAATGGTCGATGACAAGGCTCCAACCTGCAAAGCTGATCTGGCAACAGCAATCAGAGAAAGTTGGTGCCAGATTGATGAAGAGTACTGTTTGTCACTCATTAAGTCCATGCCTCAGAGACAGCAAGCTGTTAAAGCCAGAGGTGGTGCGACAAAATACTAGTGATGTATGGGAGTGTTCTTTTGTGTGTTTGTTTTTCATGATTCCATAATTTTTTCCTCAGAATTGAGTGATTCCATAATTTTTTTTCCCTCTGCTTGGTCTGAAAAAAATTACCCTTAGGCTATGTGCCCACGATGCAGAAATGCTGCATATTTTTTACGCTTCTCCCTGGCAGGAAAAAAGCATGCGGATTTTACATAAGTTTTTCCCGCCAGGTAGAAGCTTTTGTCAAGCGTCTTTGCATGCATTTCCGCATGCGGGTTATCAAGCGCTTTTCCAAGCGATTTTAGCATCACTTGGAAAATTGCTTGACAACTTGTTCACACTATATAAATCCATGCAATCGGCATGGATTTATAGTAGTGTGACCAAGTTAGTTAAAAGAATAAGAATGGTAAAAAATAAAAAAATAAAGTTTATACTCGCCTTCCGTTGTCCTCCCGGTGTTTTGTCTGCGCTATCCGGTGTCTTGCAATGCTCGCGGTGGTGTGAAGGACCTGCGGTGACGTCATTGAGCCATGTGATGGGTCACATGACTCAGTGACGTCATGGTAGGTCCTTCACAACAGCGCGAGCATTGCAAGACACCGGACGGCGCAGACAAAACACCGGGAGGACAACGGAAGGTGAGTATAAACTTTATTTTTTATTTTAAATTCTTTTTTTTTTTTTTTTTTTTTTTTTTTACAGTTTCTATTGTATCCAGGTCTGGATGAGAGTCGCCTCTCCTCCAGACTTGGGTACCATCCGCACATAGAAGCGCATAATATCCGTGTGTACAAATGTACTGACACGGATATTATGCGTTTCAATGCAAGTCAATGGCGGCGATTACGCTGCGTGTCCGCAAAATTAATGGACATGCTGCGTATTTTTGAGCGCAGCATGGGCATTGACATTGCGGCTTGTCATTGGGGACCATGGGGGGGCGGATTATCAAGCGTTTCCCAAGCTTTTATGCTGCAGAAATTCCGCAGCATATACGCTTGTAAAACGCTACGTGGGCACATACCCTTACTGAGTACCACATTTTTTATCTTGATTTCTTTTGGTGTTTCTTAAAGCCCTAAAGTTGCCATTTGAAATGACTTTAGTTTTGTGCCATGTCTGTGATCTGCTTTTTTTCAACAACATTAAACAACTGAATGAACATCCTCCGAGCCTGGTGATTCCATAATTTTTGCCAGGAGTTGTAGTATATGTAAATAACATAGGGAACTTGGTTAACACTATTTTGATCTAAAAAAAAGTGTAAAAGCCGTCCCACCATGACAGGGTGTACCTAAGTGGACGGTCCTGTCTCTAGCATTAACCTCTCTATGTGCCAGCCGGCCTCCATAGACTAATCTGAGTGTATCCCAGGCCTGGACTGCCTGGGAAAAGCTTTTTTGCTTTTATCCTAGGCTGTGTTTGTTAATGACCATAGTGTGAATGTGCACCTACACATTGCACTTACACCAACATGTGTTCCGGCTCATTTCTTTGGCTTTGCGTTAGTTTTGTTGTACTTTATACATACAGGGTCGTTGCTCTACCATTTTTCGGATGTGCATTTAGTCTATATTGCTTTCCCCAGGCAGGTGTAAAACAGTCAGGCCTTGGTCATGCTCCACCCTGTCTATTGAGGCCTGCTGGCACATAGAGAGGTTTGATGCTAGAGACAGGACCATCCTGATTGGGTAAAACTTGTTGCGGTGGGATGGCTTATATGCTTTTTCAGAGCTTGATTTAGGAGAGCGCATAACATTGTTCACACTGTGCCATCACTCATCAGACAAGTCGCACTACAGGACAGAACTTGGATCTGGTGATGACACCAGTACTTTTGATGTGTTCTCAGGTCTCTACACTTATGGACACTCCGGTGGCCGCAGTTTGGTCAGAAAAAGGACAAGTAGAAATCTACGATCTCCAAAAGCAACTGGCGGCAGTGTCTGACTCACAGATGTTGGCGGCGTTCCTAAAAGAAGAACAAGCAAAGATCAAACCAGTCTTTTCTTTCTCTGGTCATATGACTGAGGGATTTGCCATGGACTGGTCTCCAAAGATAGCAGGTAAGAGATGGACGTACATAGACATGGGCCCGTACCTGACATTGACTCCTGGCGTTTTGCTGTTTTACCACTTCTTGTGCTTTTCTTCTCCAGGCCGATTGATTACTGGGGATTGTAACAAGAACATCCATTTGTGGAACCCTAAAGAAGGAGGGTCCTGGCATGTGGACCAAAGGCCGTTCACTGGTCACACAAAGTCTGTGGAGGACCTGCAGTGGTCACCAACCGAAGCCACGGTAAATAGACATCCACACTTACTGCTGTCTGACTTGTTAGTACAATCTTATAACTATAGATATGTATTTAATATTGGAATGAGAATTGTATTCCAATTATTGCATCATATTTCTCAAAAATGAATGTTCAACTGTGGTAATAGAAAGAGCTGTAACTCGGGCAGTGATGGTGCAGTATATCCTTCAACATCTCAGGTCAGCGAGACCTCTGATATGAAAGGAAGAATACTTTCCATCCTGTAGATCTTGTCACACTCAGCTCTGCTTATCAAGTAACCTCACATAGAGATATTTCATGGGGTTTATCAAGATTTAAAGGGGTTCTCCACTAATAAACAGTCTAAAATGAGCCCATGCCTTTGCTAAACTAACAAAAGAAAACTAGCAAACCTTGCCTCTCCTCCGTACCACTGCTAGGGTGCTTTCCCGATCTCCTGACGTTGTCTTCTAGAAGGAAGAAATGAAGTCAGGTGACCGCTGCAGTCAATCAGTGTCTTAGCCCGTCTCCTGGCCAGTCACCTAACACTCCCCATAGGAATGAATTCAAGTGACCGCCAGGGGACACTGGTAAAGCTATGGATGAGTGGCGGGGGTCCGGTAGGTGAGGTTTTGTGTCTGTAGAATCGCCACAAGTACATGCTGCCCACAGAATTGGATAATCAGGTCAAGTATTAACCTAAAATAAGGGGAGAGTCTCATTTTGTTTTCCTGCCAGAATAATTAACCTTTTTCCTAATTGATACAGTAGTGTTCAAAATAATATCAGTCCAATATGATTAACCAGATTAATCACTGTTTTGGTATAAATTATATCACCACATGTCAAACAATTTACCAGTTGGTGCAGTAGATTCTAAGAAAACCACCAGATTCAGCATTCATGATCTGCATGTTTTGGAGTCTGTGTATTTCAATAATTAATTGTAAGGGGATGTGTTCAAAATAATAGCAGTGTGGAGTTCAATTAGAGAGGTCAATCATTCTGTGAAGAAACAGGTGTGAATCAGGTGGCCCTTATTTAAGGGTGAAGTCAGCACATGTTGTACATGCATTTCTCCATCAAAACCTGAGAAATATTTAAACGTTGTTCAGAAGAACAGTGTACTTTGATTAAAAGTTGATTGGAGAGGGTGAAACTTATAAAGAAGTGCAGACAATGATAGGCTCTTCAGCTAAAATGATCTCCAATGCTTTAAAATGGAAAGCAAAACCAGAGAGACGTGGAAGAAAACGGAAGACTACCATTTGAATGGATCGAAAAATAGCCAGAATGGCAAAGACACCGCTAATGATCAGCTCCAGGATGATGAAAGACAGTCTCAAGTTACCTGTGAGTACTGTGACAGTTAGACGCCTGTGTGAAGCTAATCTCTTATGAAGAAGTCCCCGCAAGGTCCCACTGTTAAAAAGACATGTACTGAAGCGGATACAATTTGCCAAAGAATACATCAACTGGCCTAAAGAGTAATGGAGAAACATTTTGCGGACTGATGAAAGTAAAATTGTTCTTTTTGGGCCCAAGGGCCGCAGACAGTTTGTCAGACGACCCCCAAACTCTGCATTCAAGTCACAGTACACTCTGAAGACAGTGAACCATGGTGGTGCAAGCATCATGATATGGGCATGTTTCTCTTACTATGGTGCCGGACCTATTTACCGCATAACAGGAATCATGGACCAGTTTGCATACATTAAAATACTTGAAGAGGTCATGTTGCCTTACGCTGAAGAGGATATGCCCTTGAAATGGATGTTTCAACAAGACAACGAGCCTAAACACACCAGTAAACGAGCAAAATCTTGGTTCCAGTTCAACAAAATTGAGGTTATGGAGTGGCCAGCCCAATCCCCGGACCTTAATCCGATAGAATACTTGTGGGGTGACATCAAAAATGCTGTTTCTGAGGCAAAGCTAACAAATGGCAAAAAATTGTGGAATGTAGTCAAAGCATCCTGGGCTGGAATAACAGTTGTCAGGTGGCAGAAGTTGGTTGACTCTATGCAACATAGATAAAAAACTGTGGTTAGACAACTAAATATTAGATTAGTGATCCACAGGAATGCTAAATCCTCAAAAAAAAAAGTACATATTGTGAGTTTATAAAGACAAATGCAAACACTATTTTTTTTAGTACAGATCAATGTTCATTTTTTTGTTTTCGGTAAAGTAGTACAAAATTTATTTACGTTTCTCTTCATGTTTTGAATTAAACAGTGTGCAATGTTCCCAGTGCCTGGAAATAAAAACTAGTGTAAAGATTTTGTGCTTAACTCATGGTTTTTGAACACTACTGTACATACAAAAAAATCTAAGCTGACAATCACAGGTGAATATTTTTGGTTCCTAATGATAATGTACTTAACAGGTTTTTGCCTCTTGCTCGGTCGATGCTTCGATTCGTATTTGGGACATCAGAGCGGCTCCTAACAAGGCGTGCATGCTGACAGCCAGCCCGGCCCACGACAGCGACGTCAACGTCATCAGCTGGAACCAACATGAGCCTTTTATCGTCAGCGGCGGAGATGATGGCGTCCTCAAGATTTGGGACTTGCGTCAGTTTCAGGTCAGTCTCTGGCAGTAGACATTTGGCTTACTACATCATATATACATGTATAGTAAGTGAATATGATTGCTGGATACTCATTGCTGTCAGTCAGTAAGGGTGCTTTCACACTGAGTTTATAGGAGGATTTCATATAGGTGCCTCTGATGTTTGCCACAGTATAGTCCTACAGTGGAATGAGAGAGATATTGCTCTCTCACTCTCAGTATATACAGTTGAAACCAGAAGTTTCCATCCACTATATAAAAATACACACATGCATGTTTTTCTCAATATCTGACATGAAATCAGAATAAACCTTTCCCATTTTAGGACAATTAGGATTACCATCATTTTTAATATTTGCCAAATGCCAGAATAATGAAAGAGAATGTTTTAAGGAATTTTTATTACTTACCTCAAAGTCAAAAGTTTACCTACATTTCATTAGTATTTGGTACCATTGCCCTTAAACTGAATGACTTGGGTCAAACTTTTGGGATATCCGTCCACAAGCTTCTCACAATAGTTGGTCGGAATTTGGGTCCATTCCTCCTGACAAAACTGGTGTAACTGATCCAGGTTTGTAGGTTTTCTTGCTCGCACCTGCCTTTTCAGCTTTGCCCATAAATTTTCAATAGGATTGAGATCAGGGCTTTGTGATGGCCTCTCCAAAACATTTACTTTGTTATCCTTAAGCCACTTTGTTACCATTTTGGCAGTATGTTTCGGGTCATTGTTAATTTGGAAGACCCATTTCCTCCGAAGCTTTAACCTGGCTGATGTCTTGAGGTGTTGCTTCAGTATTGCCACATAATCTTCTTTTCTCATAATGCCATCTATTTTGTGAAGTGCACCAGACCTTCCTGCAGCAAAACAACCCCACAACATGATGCTGCAGCCCCCGTGTTTCACAGTTGGGATGGTGTTCTTACGCTTCCAAGCTTCTCCCTTTTTCCTCCAAACTTAATGATGGTCATTATGCCCAAAAAGTTCAATTTTAGTTTCATCAGCCCATAGATTATGCCCAAAAAGTTCAATTTTAGTTTCATCAGCCCATAGGACATGTCTCCAAAAATTAAGGTCTTTGTTCCTGTGTGCATTTGCAAACATTTATCTGGCTTTTTTAGGGGTGTTTTTTTTTTTTTTTTTTGAGTAATGGCTTCTTCCTGGCAGAGTGGTCTTTTAGCCCATGTTGATACAGTACTCTTTTCACTGTGGATATTGACACAAACTTACCAGCTTCTGCCATCATCTTCACAAGGTCTTTTGCTTTTGTCCTTGGGTTGATATGCACATGCTGGACCAACCAGTCTCCTTCCTGAGCGGTATGATGGCTGGACATTCCCATCTTGTTTGTACTTGCGTATAATTGTTTGTACAGATGAATGAGGCACGTTCAGGTATCTTTAAATTGTATCCAAGGATGAGCCAGGCTTGTGCAAGTCCACAATTCTGTTCCTGATATCTTGGCTGATTTCTTTAACTTTCCAATGATGCTACACAAAGAAGCAGTGTGTTTCAGGTGTGCATTAAAATACATCCACAGGTGTGTCTCTAATTAACTGAGATGTTGCCAAAAAAAAACAGAAGCTTCCAAACACATTACACCATCATATGGGCAGTCCATAATTGCTTAGAGGCAGTGTATGTTTTGACTTTACAGTAAGTAATAGAATTAAAATTCATTCTTTCTCTTTCCTCTTTCTCTCTCAAATTCTGGTAATCCTAATTGATCTAAAACGGGAAAGGTTTATTCTGATTTCATGTCAGATATTGGGAAACACATGCAGATGTCTTTTTATATAGTGTATGTAGACTTCTAGTGTGAACTGTGTGTGTATATCTCATATTCTACATTTTTACTGGACGATTCTGCATAGAATAGAGCTATCGGCTGCACTATATACAGTAACCAAGAAAAAAACCACCGTATTATACGGTCTTGACAGCACGCTCTTGCCATCCCTTGGGTAAATGTTTGATGTATTTGTGACGTATACACAGGGAGATTCCTGGCGCAAACTGCAATGTGAATGCTCCCTACTATCCCCAGTAAGTAAGGGCTGGTTTTCTCCATTCCTGCCCTCCATTCCTCCCTGCTCCTGTATACTTTTAGTGAATCACAGTTTAGATGAATGGACTGGCTTAGAAGAATAATACAGATAGTACAGAGACAAATCCTCATAGAACAATGGCTTTCTATGGAGCTTTAATCATTACTTCTTTTCCATCTCTACGGAGATTTTAAATGAGCCTGGTGTATCGTAACTCAGGCGGGTGCATTATAGATTACTTGGGATGAATGCATGCAGTGTTTGCGCTCACAGTTGCACATATGTGATCTTGAGGGAAGCATTCAGCAGTGGCCATAGTCTGGATCCCTGCTTTGGCATCTGTTCATACCTGTCATACACACTGTTTTGGCTTTGGTCAAATATGGGGTTTTCTACATTTAGCAAAATGGATCCCAAATGCTTGCAGGCATGTAAAATAACAAAGGCCGAGATTACTCGCCCTCCCCTGGACCAGAGACCAGAACAGTGGTGGAGAGGCGAGTACCATCCGCCTTTATTTTACATGCCGCCAGGTGTTTTGGATCCACTTTGCTGAAAGTGGAAAACACTTAACGTATATGCTGGGAGTTTTTCTTTAGATGCAATCTATTTTCAGCTGGCACCCATCGTAGTGTGTACTGGGTCTTATAATTATGTGACCACCCCCCCCCCCCCCAATATGTCTATAGCTGATGGGCGAGGCATTCGAAGATAACATTTTAAGAGCACTTAGCATCACTGATTAGAGGAGGGATTGGTCCTTTTAGGTTTTCATTCCCACATTGTGCTTTGTTGATTGCAGATCTTATTTTTTTTTTTTTCATTATTTCTCATCAATGGATTCTTAGCAGTTGTCGCATGAAAATATAATTTCCTTAGAACGAAGCCTGTGTGATACAGCTATTTTTTTTCACCCCTAGCAATAATTTCTGAGCAGAAGTTTAGTGTAAGCACTAGTGTTGAGCGAGCATGCTTGACACTGCTCGTTACTCGCCCGAGCATCTCACTACTCGGGATGTTCGGCGAGCACCGAGCATTTCCGGGTTACTCAGGCGGGAGCTCGGGTCTCCGCCCTGCACGTTTGGCGCTCTTTACAGAGCCAATGAACATGCAGGGATTGCCAGCCAGTCACTGTAATGCCGCAGCCATGTTGTTTGTGGGCATTACAGCGTCACCTCAATTATTTAAAACCTCCCGCCGCCATTTTGGACACAGTCGCTCCGGATCAGACAGTGTAGAGAGGGTGCTGCTGAGTTAGGGAGAGATATATATATAGTGCGAAATAGTTCGTGTAGGGTCTCTAAAGCCTGCCAAATCAAACAAACAGTCCTTCTCAGGACTAATGTCCATCCCAGATATCAGGCAGGTAGGCGGGCTGTATAGGAGACGCAGAGGTTATACCAGCAAACACTGCATTACAGTCCTGTGTGCTCCTGTTGGTCAAATTGCTAGACTTATCACCCCGGTCTCAGGGGCCAGGAAAAATTTATTTTTTTTTCATCTAAATCCTGTATATATTTTTTTTTTTTCCTCAGTCAGACTGTACAAATCCACGTGTTATTAACCTTTAGGTATCTCCCCACCCAAACAAAAAAAAAAAAATTGTGTGACTGTTCAGACACCAATATATCTGTTTAAAAGCGTCTGGTGTAGGCCAGAGAACTAGAACTGTGGTTTTCCTCTTCCACGGTTCTAATCTCCATTTTATTACCCTTTTGCCATTGATAGTGCGAGTGTAAGCTATTTTACTTCATTTACAATGGGCAAGGCGCGTGGCAAGGGACTGGACGTTCTGGTGATGGTGCGTGTAGAGGACGGGGCCGTGGCCAAGGTGAAAATGTGCCACAACCAACAGCCACATCTTGACCGAATTACTAGGGAAGCACACTACAACACCAGTATTGCGAACTGATCAGTGTGAACAGGTTATTAATTGGATAGCAGATACTTCCAGTTACCTGGGCACCCACCACCTCCGGTCTGTCTTCCACATGGTCAAGTTTTAGTAGCTGTGAGTCTCGACCGCATACTTCTCCTCACCCTGATGATCCTTCCTCCCACCATGCTGAGTGTCGTCAGACAGCAACTGATCCCACAGTTCGACACTCTGAAGAGCTGTTCACTGGTCCATTTCCATATTTGTGCCCTTCGCCTGCTCCGCTTGAAGTGGTGGAAGAGGAGATCCCATGTAGCGATGCCCAAATATTTGAACAGCCACAGGAAGTCGACGCTGGCAGTTTGTCACAAGAGGTGGACGATGACTAAACACAATTGCCACGAAGTGAGGAGGAGGATCGTGGTGCGCAAGTGGAAGAGGAGGAGGTGGTGGATGATCTAGTAACTGACCCAACATGGCAGCAGGACACAGGGGGAGGGAGGCAGAGTACCCCAACAGGCAAGAAGAAGCAGTGTGGTGGCCGCACACAGAAGGCGGGCAGCTGTTCCCCGTAACACCAACACGAGGGACTTTGCCAGTACAGCCGGTAGGTCTTCCAGAGTCTGGATTTTTTTTTTAAAGACTCTGCTGATAACTCCAAAAAGCCATTTGTACCACCTGCCAGGCCAACATCAGCAGGGGTGACAAAACTACCAGCCTGACCACCACCAGCATGATCAGGCACATGGCAGCGAAGCACCCGATTTTCTGGGGCAAACCCTAGGGTCCACGACCAGTGTCAGCGGGTGTCACCACTGCTTCTTCCGCTGTTGTGCGTGTAATAGAACCCCCTGTTGTGCGTGCAAGGCAATCCCCTGTCCATACTGCATGCAAAGATGCCCCCTCCTCTCAGTCTTCACTTGTTATGGCAATTTCTCAAGAAACAGCGTACACGTCCCACCGCAGCGTTCAATTGTCCATATCCCAGAGCTTTGAACGAAAGCGCAAATACGCAGCCAACGCCCCACAGGCCACAGTCCTAAATTAGCAAATTTCACGACTGTTTGTGTTGGAAATGCTGCCTTTTAGGCTGGTGGAGACTGAATCCTTCCGCAACCTTGTGGCGGTGGCCGTCCCTCGGTACTCGGTCCCCAGCCGACACTATTTTGCCCGGTGTGCCATCCCCGCACTACACAAGCACGTGTCCCAAAGCATCTGCCATGCCCTCAACAACGCAGTTACTGGGAGAGGCAACCTGACAACGGACACGTGGACAAGTGCTTGTGGCCAGGGACAGTACATCTCCCTGACGGCACACTGGGTAAACATAGTGGAAGCCGGGACCCAGTCGGACCTTGGGACGGAACACATCCTCCCCACACCGAGGATTGCGGGCCCTATGTCAGTCAGAGTTGCCCCCACAGTGTACAGCTCCTGCGCATCATCCTCCTCCTCCTCCTCATGTTCAGCCTCCATCTCAGATATCACCACATCAGTTACAAGCTGGAAGCACTGCAGTACTGCCTCAGCCAAGCGGCAACAGGCTGTGCTGAAACTCATAAGCTTAGGTGATAAACCTCACACTGCTTGTGAGTTGTGGACAGCTATGAAAGAGCAGGCTGATCTGTGGCTGAGACCGCTGAACCTACATCCAGGCATGGTCGTGTGTGTGTGACAATGGCCATAACCTGGTGGCGGCTCTGAGGCGAGGCGAGATCACACGTACCATGCCTGGCTCATGTGCTTAACCTCGTGGTTCAGCGGTTTCTTAAATCTTACCCCGAGTTGCCAGATCTGCTCGTCAAAGTACGCCGCCTGTCAGCTCATTTTCGCAAGTCTGTTACTGCTTCCGCCGCCCTTGCTGTGTTGCAGCAGCGTTTGCAGCTTCCGGCACACCGACTGGTGTGTGATGTACCCACACGTTGGAACTCTACCTTTCACATGTTGCAAAGGATTTGTGAGCAGAAGAGAGCAGTTGTGGAGTACCAGCTGCAACAAGGCTGTCGATATTCAGGTCAGACTCCACACATAAGACCTCAGGACTGGACCTGGATGTCTGACATATGTACCATCCTGACAAACTTTGAGGAGGCCACCAAGATGGTGAGTGGCGATGACTCCATCATTAGCGTGAGCATCCCACTTGTCTTTCTTTTGCAACGCTCTCTGCAGAGAATTAAAGAGGAGGCATTGCAGCCAGAGTATGATGAGATGGATCAAGAAGCTGTAATTGGCGATTACACACAGCCCAGCCTCATCTCATCCCAACGTGCATTGGGGGACAATGAGGGAGAGGAGGAGGAAGAAGAACAGGAGCTGGTATCATGCGCTGTAGACCGTAGTACCTGTACAACTGTCATACAGTCGATTCAGCATGGGTGGCCTGAGGACAGGGGGAGGAGGAGAGCATGGTCAGTCGTCATCTTGGTGAGGACACGGAAGTCTTGCCCGTTACCAGTCTGGCACGCATGGCTGAATTTGTTACGCTGCCTTAACCGTGACCCTCACGTTGTCAAAATGTTGGGTGACAGTCATTACTGGTTGGTGACACTTTTAGACCCCCGCTACAAGGAGAACTTTCACTCTCTTATTCCTGAGGTGGAGAGGTCTACAAAAATGGGGCAGTACCAGAAGGCCCTTGCTGCAGAACTGTTAAAAAAAATTCCCGTCTGAACACGCTAGCAGCAGAGGTCACAGTTCGTTGACCAACCAAGGCGTACAGGCGAGAGAGACGCAACTCCAATCCAGCAGAGGCAGGGGAACACTGTCAACATTCTGGGACAGTTTTCTGAGACCCGCCCAGCTTACAGGCCCTGAGGCGCGGTGTACTCTCACAAGGAGTGGAAAGTTTCAAAAGATGGTGATGGAGTACCTTGCCGACCGTAACAGCGTCCTCCGTGATTCCTCTGTGCCTTTTAATTATTGGGTATCCAAGCTGGACACTTGGAATGAACTCTCTCTGTATTCCTTTGAGGTCCTGGCCTGCCCTGCTGCTGGCATGTTATCGGAGCGTGTTTTTAGTGCCGCTGGGGGAATTATATCTGATAAGCGCACTCGCCTGTCAACTGACAATGCTGACAAGCTGACCCTTATCAAAATGAAGAAGAGCTGGATTGGGCCTGACTTCTAATCACCACCAAATGACAGCAGAGTAACAAAGTCAAATCCACTGTGTTATTTTGGGAGGTGTATTCCCATGCACCACTTCACACCCACACATGGGTATACGCTTCTTCATTTCGGCTGTATTTTGCTCTTCTCCTTATCCTCAGCCTCCACCACCACTATACCACTAGGGTGACCGTGGTCCGTGTTGCCAGCATTGCAAGTTCCTCCGTCCTAATTTTTGGCAGCTTTGGCTTGGAAGGCATAGGCAAAGACTATGGGAGACCCACTCCCCAATAATGGGAATGCTTTTAATATGCTGTACTGCATGGCTCTTGTAAGGGGCATGAAAACCGTGTTAAGCTACTGCGACCTCCACCACTTTTCCCAGGGACATTAAAACCATCTTGTTAAGCTACTGCGACCTCCACCACTTTTCCCAGGGGCATTAAAACCTTCTTGTTAAGCTACTGCGACCTCCACCACTTTTCCCAGGGGCATTAAAACCTTCTTGTTAAGCTACTGCGACCTCCACCACTTTTTCAAGGGGCATTGATATTATCTTTTTATTCCACTGCGAACTCCACCATTCTTCCAACGGGCATTGCATTTCCTTCTAATTTTAGTCAGCTTTTCCTTTTCAATGCATAGGCGAACACTAAGGGAGACCCACTCCCCAATAATGGGTAGAAGCTTTTTAGTTTGCTGTAATCTACGTCTGTTTCAAGGGGTTTTGCAGTTCCTCATAATTTTTGGAAAGCCTTCCATTCACTGCTTAGGCCAACAGTGCACAGGAGACCCAGTTGCTATAAATGGAAAAAATCATTTAGTTAAGGCCCTCTGACCTCCATGTTACTTCCAAGGGGCACTGGAGTGCCTCGAAATTTTTGGTAGGCATTGCACTCACTGCATGCCCTATAACTGTGCAGCCGAACCGCTTCTTTTGGTACAGAAACATATCCTACAAGACATATGTGGTTGACTGGCCTGATATTGATGTGAATGGTCTCTGTTCCTCCTGCTCTTTCTCCTTTGCCACCACCTCATCCATCATTCATCACCTGAAGCTTTGTTTGAACGGGAGTCATACAACTGGGATAGTAGCAGGAAAACATCCAGCAATCCTTGGAGGAGGTAGGATATGTGCCAAAACGCTGACCACCTCAGGCCTAGCTGCTATCACATACATGTGACTCACCCCCTGGGCCGTGGGGCACCCGGTCCCGTGGCTCAGGGTGGTCAGACCAAGGTTGTGGCAGTCTCTATCAGTATAATGCAATGTCCGACTACGCCACCCGTGGATTGCGGTCAATAAGAACCGCCGCTGCTGGACCGACCTCTGAGGCTGATGTTGTGAGGGCCGCAGGGTGTAGTATAACTCCCCACGGGAGGAGTCTAGCCTCAGGGCAATGTAGAGCGATGATGGTGGTTGTGGTGCGGGGCGTCCCAGTACTAGTAGTGCTGTATGCGGCGAGAAAGCACAAAGACAAGGTGTTGCAGTTCAGGTTCTTTACTCACTGTTCTCATCCAGGTCACTTGTGCACAGGTAGGACCGCCTGAGCCGTGCTGCGTCCACCAGGCAGGGGGCTCGATCAACCCCCAGGTAATTCCGGAGTGTGGCACAGGACTCCCTTCTATCCTTTCGTCAGCCGTACCCCACCAGTGACACTACTCCTGTCCAGCTACCTCGGGTCTTCTCCTGGGAGGGCTGGGTGCCCACTTCCCTGACCCTATGTGGTGTGCCTTCCTAGTAGGTGTAGTGAGGGGTCGCACCAGTAAATGATCACGACCACCGGTTCTTGGCTAAGGATTAGTCACCTCCACCAACTTGGGATCCGGTACCCTGTTCTGCCAACCCGTCACCCGTAATCTCCTGGGTCCTTAGGGTTCCTTCTGCCTTCGTGTCTGAGCCCTTCTACACTTTGGGTACTTCTCTTTCTTTGCTGTTCCTTTCTGTTTCTGTTCCTTTCTTCTGGCTCTGGCCTTCACTCTAGGCCTGCCTCGTGGAGCTGGGCCCGGACTGAGCCACAGCTCCCTGTCAGCCCTCTCTGGCTGAACTCCTTCTCTCTCTCCTCTGACTGAACTTCTCTCCTCCCAGAACTAAGATGGTGCCCACCTTATATAGTGTGAGCTCAGGTGACCAGCAACCAATGAGCTCCTACCTATGCTCAGAAACCGTCCCCTCCTGCTCCTACATCACTAGGTTTTCCTCCCCCCTCCCCACTCCAGCTAGGGACATGATCTGTCGTGCCTGCATTACTATATAAATGGGAGCACCGTTGAGCTGTCCCCTGGAAATGGGGTGTGTGTGATGCATGCAGCTAACTGAGTCCCGGTCCACACTCCATCCTTACCCGGGAGTGGAATATCACACCTCTGGCAGAGGTGCAATACCCCTGTAGCGGCCGAACCCTCGGGGCGCTACACATGCGCTTGCATTCCAAGAAGACAAAGCAGATGCTAACTTCTATCATCATCATCATGCTCCTCACCTTGGCACTCTCAACTCCCCTGATGGAGAAGCCAGGGCCCACCGGAGGAGTCTGGTTCTCTGATGGGCTTGTCCAATGCTGCCCTAAAGCAGGCCAGGCTAAGTAAAGTGTGGGGGGAAGTTCCAAGGAGAAAGAGGCTGCTGGAGACTGTTTATGGACACCCGGCCGCCCCCTGGCGGCCTGGAACCGAGCGTGGACTCCTGGGCGGCTGGGGACTTAGTATGGATACCAGGCTGCCGACGCAGCCATGACATGGTGGTCGGCATCTGCCTCCACATACCTAAAAGGCCCAATTTCAAGTGCAAGCAGGCTAGCAGTATGGTATTGCGGCCTGGGGGTGGGTGTGTGGCAGGCTGCATACTTGCGCTTGCATTGCAAGGAATGGGGGAGGTACAATTGAACACTGCCCTGGGACAAGGACTTGATGCGGCAAGGATCACTTCTGATGGGCACACTTTTAGGCAGTGACCTGGGTGTCAGAGATGCTTCCAGGGGTCTTCCCCATGCTGGTCCCACGTCTTTCCAGCACTGTATGCATGTGTCACACAGCACATGGCCAGATAAGATTGTAAAATGTTAAAATGACATTTCCCGGTGAATGTATTTGTCACGGCTGAAAACAATACAAAAGTGCAAAAACGCATAAAAAATGCTACTTGTGAACATAGCCCAAGGTGTGGAGGAGTATTTTTGTTTTTGGTTATATATTTTACCTAATACACAAGTCTTTACCCTGGAAAGGAAGTTCCTTAACATATTTCACAGGAAAACCGTTTCAGTTTCGTTTTTGAACGTTTTATTGTGAGCACGTAAAACCTCTGACCACGTTGTTGACAGCAGTGACCTGGGGGTCAGAAATGCTTCCTGGGGCGATGCCCATGCTGTCCCCATGTCTTTTGAGCACTCACTATCGTTTTGGGCACTTTTTAGGCTTTCTACAGACTACCGGGGGTGCCGCCGCAAAAATGCTCGGGTCTTCCATAGACTAACATTGGGCTCGTT
This sequence comes from Phyllobates terribilis, assembly GCF_046119375.1. Taxonomy (NCBI): domain Eukaryota; kingdom Metazoa; phylum Chordata; class Amphibia; order Anura; family Dendrobatidae; genus Phyllobates; species Phyllobates terribilis. Next base: position 143,971,128 of record NW_027362772.1, read on the forward strand.
GCTCAGGTCGAGCACCCGAGTATCACGGTGAGCTCGGCTCGAGCTTCAAGCTCCCGAGCAGTTTAGTGCTCGCTCAACACTAGTAAGCACACATTTCCTCTTGTAGCCGGGGTTGGTTCTCTCCTAAGGATTTGGAAGTTTGGCTCAGCTGCTTGGTCGCTCTGCTTGTCTGAACTGTGCTCTCACAGGCTACCTGCAGAGGTAACGTTGCCTCAGCAGCATGAGGGAAATGCAGAGACTGAAAGTGGCCTGATCCAGCTGGCTTCAGAGCTGTGCGAGGGGCTTATGCGCATTACCTAGATAACCAGCCACTCTGAGACTGCAGGGTGACAGGTTACTTTGGCAACAAGCTGTACACAGGATGGATTTTTAATCTTACATTCTTAAGAAAATGTAGAGAAAATCTGGGCAGTGAGAAAGATAAAAAAACTGGGAGAAGAAAGGAGTGCTATCTGAGCGCAGTAAATAACATCACATATAGAATTTTGATAAGGTAACTGGAGAGGTTCACCTTTGTGGGTTGTGCAGATCCAGGCACAACTCTAGTAGAGATGCCATTATATGTCAACCACTCATCTCTTGAGTGGTTTTTATTTCCAAATAAATTTTTATATCTTGAACCTATGCGCTTTTGAGCAGTCACCTACGAGCCTATTGGAACGTTTCCACTAAACTTACAGTGGAGTCTCGATCATTATCCACGGGAGCGCCTCCGGTAAGCTTTCACATTCTTAAGAAAATATGATTTTTAATAAGTTAATTCCAAAGTTGCTTGTTTTGGACAACCCTTTTTAATCAGTTTGGTTAATTATATGAAATAAAAATATTACCAGATTTTTTTTTTCTCCCCCTTACAGAAAGGAGTCAGTGTGGCCCGGTTTAAGCAACACACGGCCCCGATCACCTCTGTTGAGTGGCATCCTACAGACAGCGGGGTGTTTGCCGCTGCTGGTGCTGACGATCAGATAACTCAGTGGGATCTTGCAGTGGAGAGAGATCAGGATCAGGAGGGCGACACAGAAGATCCTACTCTACAAGCCATCCCACCACAGCTGCTGTTTGTTCACCAAGGCGAAAAGGACATTAAGGAGTTACATTGGCATCCGCAGTGCCCGGGGGTCGTCATCAGCACAGCCTTGTCTGGCTTCAATGTGTTTCGTACCATCAGCGTGTGAGGCCGTTCACCACCCATCACCATGGACAACCTGTAAAGCAATCAATGGTGTAAATGACACGACAGCCGGGTACAACTGACCTCTCGTCTGTGGGGTTACTGACAATCCACAAATAGGTGTGGCCATTTTATAATTCTTATAATTAGTTGGGATTTAGCCCGGTGCCCGACATTTATCTATAAAGAAGGCGTCTGCCTTCTGTCCTCTGCTGTGTACTGCTGGATGCTTACAAACACTGTGTGTTTTCATAAAGTCTTTTGGATCAAATATGACCTTAAAATATATTGCTTGATGTCTCTTTTATTGGAACTAGCATTCTTCATCAGTCTGACACACTTGGTAGCATCATGATCTCACAGAAATCTGTATATGTATGTGTATATATATCTCGCCATTAATTCCACAAAGCTTCAGACATTATCAAGTATGTGATATGCATACTGCCGGCCACATTTCGATTAGACGTGAACCACTTTGTTCAGTAAAAGGAAATTTAGGGAGGCTCTGGACTTCTTGTTGGAATGCCATGGAACCAGAGGATCCTCAGTCTTGCCTCCAACACTGAAGAATTTATCCATAGTGACTAGACTTTTGTGATAAACCTGGACAACACCTTTAAAATGTACTTGTTTTGTTTTTTTTGGTCACAAAACCAAAAATACGTGTTCATGTGTCCATCTCCCCCCACCTACTTAACAAATTAAGGTGTATCTACAATTTTTAGAGCACTTTTCACATGATTCATGCTGAGCCCCACAATGTGTTTAATCTTTTTACGACCTTGGACATATCAGTACATCCAAGGTCACATCCATGCGGACTCTATGCTCGCATGTTTTTGGGCACTTGACGGATGATCTGTACTTCTGAAATGTGCCCCTAACAGCAGTGTGTGGAATTGCGATCCACCCGCTGCCCTTAACAAGTTAAATGCCACTGTCAATGTCTGGCGGCGGCATTTATCTCGCTTTTACCGGAAGCGCATCATAAGGCCTACCCATCAGCGCCTGTGTCACATGACCACGAGTTGCCTATGAATTACCATGACAACCCGGGGTTTGCAGTAGACCCCCTCCAGTTGTCATTGCCGGGACGCTGTGAGCGCCGCCCAGCAGTCGACGCTCATAGCAAGTGAGCATTTTTTCTACGCTGAAGCCCTGCTGTATAGCACAAGCAATCGGATGATCGCAGCTTCTTGTCTCCCATGGAAACTATTGAAGCATGTAAAAGTCAAAATAAAACATTAAAAAATAAATCAAATATACACATTTTGTTATCGCAGCGTTCAGAAACTCCCGATCTATCAATATATAAAAAGAATCCGATCGGTAAACGGCGTAACAAGTTAAAGGAAGTCAAAACTCCAGAATTACAATTTTCTCCAAACCTCTCCACGACAGAACCACCTGGAGGTTGCCTTGCCATCCTAATTAGGGACAGTAAACACAAGAGGTTAAATAGCTCCTCCCCAATACTATCTCGAATGTTTTCCTGTCCCTATTTGATGTAGAGGTTACCTAGGGCACTGCTCGCTGGCCACAGCCACCCTAATAAAGATTACTTGAGCCGGGCTGCAGAGATCGCTCGCCTTCGACCTTCCTCCTCTGTCAGCTCCTGTTCCCTCTGGAGCGGGACCTCCCTACTCTCCTGCGCCGGAGGGTAAAGCTGAGTAAGGTTGTAGGCTGGGGGCCTCTTGTAGCTCCCCAGCCTGGGTTTCCTCCATGGCAGCGTCTGGCGCGCATGCAGGACGGCACCGGAAGTTCAGGGTTTTCGGCCGGCAACGTCACTTCCGGTTGCGTTCCACCATGGAACGCGTGGGGCCACGGCGGGAAATTCAAAATTGAAACTGCGGTTGGCCTGGAAGTGAGAGGAATCTTCCACCTGATTGGTGAAAATCGGCACTGGATCTCTCTCGGATATAAAAGAAGGAGATGAGAAGACACCATTAAGGTAAGACAGAACATTCTGTTGCTATGGAAGGTGTTGTTTCAAAGCTTGCATCTGCAGAGCCCAGTGTGAACACAGCCTCAGTAAGTACTACTGGGAGGGGTCATTTCCCACTCTTTTTGAGCAGGATTCAAAATTATGTTTTTAAAATCTCACATTTTAAAGAGACAAGGATCCTGCACAGAGAGAGGGGGAGAAAATACTGCAATATGCAAATGTGACATTTGTAGATAAAAAAGCTTGCTTCGGGCCATAAGAATCCCCTATGCTAGAAATGTATGGAGAACGTTGTTAAAGAGGAGCAGCCTTCCCTTATGGTTGAGGTTAGAGAAATGGTTCGGCAGGAAATGCAAGCCCCCCTAGCCGCCTCCGCAGTCTTTTTCGCAAGCTAAGGCTGAGGGTCCATCTCCAGCGAAAAAGAGGAAGTGTACCCCTAGGGATACCTCTGCAAATCAGAAAGGTGAAGAGGATAAGTATTTTTCTTCCAAAAACATGGTGGAACTGTTATTACAAGTAAGAGATACTATGCAGGTGGAAGAGGAGCAGAAAACCTGTGCTATTCAGGACGAGATATTTGGGGGTTTAAAATCAAAGATGCTAGTATTCCCTTTTCACTACAATATTCAAAGTCTGATAATGGATGAATGAGTTACCCGAAAAAAGATAGATTTCCTCTAAATGTGTGGCTAAATCGGGTCCGAAATTCCGAAGGTCGATGTACAAGTGGCAAAAAAGACAACCTTTCCATTCGAAGACTCCTCTGATTACAACAACTGGAACTTTGGAAAGGTATCTAGGAAGGACCTTCTTGCATCTCTTCTCTTACTGCAAAAGTCCACGGAATTCCTAGCGATGCCTCAGCAGTGTCAGTCAGGATTGCGGCAAGATCGGCAGTATTTAATTCTATGAGAAGAACTCTATGGTTAAAAATGTGAAGTGGAGATAATGTGTCAAAATTTAAGCTTTGTTCCATCCCATTAAAGGAGAATGTATGTTTGGTTCGACCTTGGATGAGCTGTTGGAGAAGGCTTCGGACAGGAAGTCTCTACCAGAGCCAAAGCATACAAAATATTTTAGGAAGAGGCCATTTCTTCCACCTCAGCAACAGAAAACATTTCCGTATAGAGGCAAGGGTAAATCTGGTCGCTGGAGTTACCCCAAAGATGGAAGAGGGAAGAATATCTTTCAAAATTCAAGGCTGCATAGACAATGATGCCAAGAAGGTAGGAGGCAGGATTGCAAGTTTCCTTCCACAGTGGCAACAAGTTTCAACAGACATAAGGATCCTGGAGATGGTGGAAATAGGAGCAAAAATTTACTTCACTACCTACCCTCCAAGAAAGTTAGAGATAACAACCTTGTCGTCTTCAATATTGCAGAAGATCCTAATATCCCAATATGTCAAATAGAGAAGGTTAAAGATGGAATCTATAAGATCCACGATTCCATTAATTGGAAGATTGTGTCATGGCAACAATAGACCTACAAGAGGTAGGCCATGTGCCGATTTACCCTGCCTACAGGAAATTTCTCAAATTTGCTGTAAGTCAAAATCAGAGGATACACTTTAGTTCAATGTGCTACCCTTTGGAATTTCTTCAGCGCCCTGTCTATTCATGAAACTCATGGCAGAAGTGGTAGCTTTCCTAAGAAGGCGAAATATTGGTGTCATCTCCTATTTAGACTGTTTTCTACTAATGGCTTCCTCAGTTCCAATATTGGAGAAGCACCTTCAGATGACCCTCCAGTTTCTGGAATCATTAGGATGGCTGATAGATCGTGGAAAATCTGATCTGATTCCCTCCACAAGGAAGACCTTCTTGAGAATCCTCCTAGACTCCCTTCAACAGGCCTAGTTTTTGCCAAGACAAAAGCTAATTCAGTTGAGGTCAAGAGTCTATGCACTAAAGAACCGGAACCAGGTTTCAATAAAATTTGCCATGTCCATCCTCGGGACCATGACCTCCTCCATTCAAGCTGTACCCTGGGCTCAAGCTTATACAAGGGTTCTGAAAAACTACATCCTTTCCCACTGGAACAGATCTCCAAGTTCCCTTACCAGCAAAATTCATCTGCCAGATCAAGTAAAAGCATCTTTAAGGAGGTGGCTCTGTACAGGAAATCTGGAGAAAGGAACATGGATTCAACATCCGTTAATATTGGTTAAAACAGACACTAGCAAAAGAACATGGGGAGCAGTAGACTCAGGTGGCCTTTCAGAGAATTAGGTCACAAGAAATTGCAGTTCAATCCTCGAACCTAAGGGAGTTAAAGGCGGTGGAAGAGACGAGATCCTCTGGGCAGCCAGTTCTCTACTTCAGGGGTTCACATGTCACAAGACAATATGATGACTGTAGCCCACCTGAGACATCAGGGAAGTACAAAGAACAAAAAACTGCACTTGATCTCAGCAAGCATCTTCCACTGGGCGGAGCATCATCTATCTTTGTCGGCTCTGCACCTGAGGGGCTCTGACAATTATCAGGCAGATCTATTGAGCAGAAAGGGCATTCATCCTGGGGAGTGAAGTCTGAACTTGGAGATATTCTGTATGGTTGTACAGAAATGAGGATATCCAGAAGTTTATTTGCGAACCACAAACGAAAAAGTAAAAACCTATTTCTCCCTAGACCCCAAAGATCCAGCAGCAGTGATAGATGTGTTTTCTTATCCTTGGAAAATCAGACCCGCATATGCATTTCCTCCAATTTCTTTGCTGTCAAAACATTACAATCAGATCCGAAAGAGTCAAAACGATGTAAATTGCACCAATGTGGCCCAAAAGGGCATGGTTTGGAACACTGAACAGTCTGAAGGTGGAGGATCCATTGATTATTCCTCAGATCCGCGATCTGCTGCATCAAGGCCCGATCTACCATCCGACCCCTCAAAATCTATCTTTAGCAGCTTGGCTTCTGAAACCTCCATCATAAGAGCCAAAGGCCTTTGAGAGGAGGTAATCCATACTCTGCAGAAAGCAGGTCACAAATTCCATTTATGCAAAAATCTGGAAGACCTTAAGGCTATGGTATGAACTTCATCCATTAGATCCCTTTCGGCCAGACATAGCTGGACTTTTTGCAAAAAGGTCTGTCTAAGGGACTGAGACCAAGCACACTCAAAGTCCAGATCTCGGCTTTGAACTCCTATTTTGATACGGACTTAGCCCAAAACGGTTTAAAAGATTCATGACAGCCACATCACGGATAAATCCAACAAGAGCAAAAGCAATTCCACCTTGGGATCGCAATACGGTTCTCAAAGGTCTTACTATACAACCTTTCGAGCCAATATCTTAAGCACACGTAGACAAATTGTCATGGAAAGCAGCATTGTTAGTAGCACTGACTACAGCCAGGAGAGTGGGTGAAATCCAAGCACTTTCCATCAGCGAGCCTTACTTATGAATTTTGGAAGACCGAATCATCCTCCAGTTGGAGCCTTCTTTTCTTCCCAAAGTTTCGTCTGAATTTCGTATGTCTCAGCCTATAATCCTCTCGTCCTTTTGCCAGAATCCATCAAATAGCAGAGAAGCAGAGTTCCTCGCATTAGATGTTAGGACTATCCTCTTCTACTTGTCAGACTGAAGCCTGGAGGAAGGATCAGAACCTCTTTGTGTAATATGAAGGCCCCAACAAAGGAAAGAAAATCTCGAAAAATACGCTCGCAAATTGGATTAAGAAAGTCATTTGTGAAGCATACAAAATTCAAGAATTATCTTCTCCAAAATCCTTGAAAGCTCATTCCACCAGAGCTATGTTTGTCTCCTGGGCTGAAAAGGCTAGTGCCTCCGTCGAGCAGATCTGCAGGACAGCTACATGGTCATCCGTCCATACCTTTGCTAAACATTATAGATTAGATGTTATGTCAAATAGAGGCCTAGCATTTGGAAGGAAAGTTCTTCAGGCTGTTGTCCCTCCCTAAAAAATTCATTCTTTGGTATTACTCCAGATGGTACTGTCATGGAGGGGATTGGAGAAAATAGAATTACTTACTGTTAATTTTGGTTGCTAAGACCCTCCACGACAGCACAGGTAATTCTTGCCTTTTGTTCATGGGAAAATTCCTTGGTGTCCATAAAATATTTGAAGCATTCATACTGTGGTCCTTTGAAAACACTGGGGATAGTATTGGGGAGGGGCTATTTAACCTCTTGTGTTTCCTATCCCCAATTAGGATGGGGAGGCAACCTCCAGGTGGTGCTGTCATGGAGGGTCTTAGAATTCGACTTACCGGTAATTCGGTTTCTATTTTTTGGTCACCACAACATTGCAATAACAGGCGATCAGAAGATCGTAACTACCCCAAAATGGTAACCATAAAACCGTCAGCTCGGTGCGCAAAAAAATAAGCCCCCACCCGGCCCCAGATTCCAAAAAATAGACGCTACGCGTCTCAGAAAATGGCAACTTTATTTTTTTTGCAAACTTAGGATTTTTTTTCATCACTTTAATAAAAATGAACCAAATACATGTTTGGTATCTACAAACTTGTAATGACCTGGAGAATCATAATGGCAGGTCAGTTTTAGTATTTAGTGTACATGGTAAAAAATAAAAACATTTGTGAAATTGCTCTTTTTTTTTTTTTTTTTGTAAATTTCACTGCACTTTGAATTTTTTTCCCGTTTTCCAGTAAACTATATGGTAAAACTAATGTTGTCATTCAAAAGTACAACTCTTCCCACAGAAAAATAAGCCCTCACTTGGCCATATTGATGGAAAGATAAAAAAAAAAAGGTCTAGCTCTTGGAAGAAGGGGAGCAAAAAACGGAAAAACCCAAAGTGGTAAAGGAGTTAGGCTGAGTTCACACGATGCGTTTTTCATGCGTTTCCGCGGCGTTTTTGCAGTTGCGTAAACGTCGCGGAAACGCATGAAAAACGCATGGTAGAAGGGCAGCAATGTTACCCAATGGAAATCCGCATGTGCTGTGCCCATGATGCGGATTTTTCCGCAGCGTAAACGCTGCGGTCAAAAATCCGCAGCATGTCAATTAATTTTGCGGAAACGCTGCTCTTTTGCCGCCATTGACTTGCATTAGACCGCATGGAATCCGCATCACTGTATATGTTGATGCGCTTTTCATGCGGTCTAATGTGCGGATGGTACCCGGGTGTGGATGAGAGGACTCTCATCCAGACCCAGGTACCATTAAAAAAAAAAAGAATAAAATAAAAAATATATATATATTCTCACCTTCTGACGGCCCGCGCTGCGTCCTGCCGGCTTCCCGGGCACTTCGCGGTTGAATGAAGAAGGACCTTCGCTGACGTCAGAGTCATGTGACGGGTCACGTGACGCTGATGTCGGAAGGTCCTAAAGTCTTCACTGCCGGCAGCCGGGACCGATGAAGCAGGACACCGGGGGCCATCAGAGGGTAAAGTATAGATTTATTTTTTTGACATTCACACACTATATAAATCCATGCCGGTTGCATGGATTTATATAATGTGACCGAGTTGTCAAGCACTTTCCAAGTGATGCTAAAATCGCTTGGGAAGCGCTTGTCAACCCGCATGCGGAAATGAAAGTGAAGACCGCTTCATTTCCGCATGTCCCTGGCAGGAAACCGCATGTACAATCCGCATGCGTTTTTTCCTGCCAGAGAGATGCAGAAACGCTCAGGAAAAAATCCTGAGCATTTCTGCATCGTGTGCACATACCCTAAATCCACATTTAGTGTCCACATGTTTGGCATTTCTGTAGCGATGAGAGTGCTTAGATGGAATCTGTCAGGCCATTTTAGTGTACCATACTAATATTATCCTGAAATAGTGCTGGGGTAACCCTTTGAGGATATGCAACTCTTATTGCTGTACATTGCCCCGTTGTGTTGCTGTAAGCCCTGAAAAAGTTAGTCGTGCATCGGCTCATCAAGTATGTGTAAAGGCAAATGAATATTCGCCCCTCTGCAGAGGCGTCAGTGATTGTCAGACTGCCGTATTACTCCCCGAAAGATTGTGCGGCTATAAATTTTTCAGGGCTTACAACAAGACAATGGGGCAAGGCACATCAATAAAAGTTACATATCCTGAAGGGGCTGCCCAAGCACTGTTTCAGGATACTAGGACTATGGACACACAAATGAACTGACAGATATATACCCTTTAATTTACGAGTGTGTCTCCCCAGAGCCTTAAACGAGGCACTACAACGTCAGTGTTGCAGTTTTCACTCATCAACGTTCACTGACCCACTGCTGCTTGTTTCTGGATAAACACCCATGGAGTCAAATCATCACTACACCTGTAGATAAATTCCTAAAGGGGTGTAATTTGCAAAATGGGGTCACTTGAGGGGGGATTCTGCTCTTCTAGCACTTAGAAGTTCTGTATGGTATCTGCAACTATTCTAGGAAACTCTGTGCTCAAGAGTCAAACAGCGCTTCGTCCCTCCCGAGTCTCATCGTGTGGCTAAGCAGTACTGTGCAGCCACATATGGGGTATTGCCACGTTCAGCAGAAATTGTGGGACAAATTTCGATGCCATTTTTACCCATTTTCTAATGTGAAAATGTAAAATCTGGGGCTAAAACAAAATTTTGGTTGTGAAAATGTAATTATTTTTTCTTCATTACCCAATGGTATAAAACTCTGTGACCCACCTGTGGTCTAAATATGATCACTGCATTCCCAGATGAATTCATTTGGGGGTGTAGTTTGTAAAATGGGGGATGTTCTGCTGTTCTGGCACCTCCAATGTGACATGGCACCCTGAAACCAGTCCAGCCCAATCTGCACTGTAATATGGCGCTTTTTCCCTTCTAAGCTTTGAACTGTGCCTGAAAAGTACTTTTCAACCACATTTGGGCTGTCGGCGAACTTAGGAGAAATTACATAATAAATTGTACTTTTCGTTTTTATACCTACTTGTCTTTTTGAAAATTAAAAACTTAGGGTCAAAGCAACATTTCAGTGGAAAAAAATGGTAATTTTCATTTACTAAGCCCCATGTTATGCAATTCTTTGAATTGGCTGAGGGTTAAAAATTCCCACTACACCTCTAGATAAATTCCTTGAGGAGGTCTAGCTACCAAAATGGGGTCACTTATTGGGAGTTTTCACTGTTTAGGCACAGCAGGGCCTCTGCAAATGTGACATGGCATCTACTATCTATTCCAGACAATTTAGAACTCCAAAAGTCAAATGGGCCTCCTTCCCTTCCGAGCCCTGCTGTGCGCCCAAACAGTAGTTTACCCCCCACATATGTGGTATTTGTGTACTCAGGAAAAATTGCACAAAAAATTGTATGGTCCTCCTATTATCCTTTTGAAAATGAAAAAAATTGGATCTAAAGCAATGTTTTTATTCGGGGGAAAAGTACAATTTTCATTTTTTCCTACCACATTGCTTTAATTCCTGTGATGTACGTGAAGGGTTAATATACTTCTTGAATGTAGTTTTGAGCACCTTAAGGGGTGCAGTTTTTAGAATGGTATCACTTTTGGGTATTGTCGGTCACATAGACCCCTCAAAGTCACTTCAAATGTGATGTGGTTCCTTTAAAAAAAATAAGTTGTTGGAAAAATGAGAAATTGCTGATAAAGCTTTAACCTTTCTAACGTCCTAACAAAAATAAATAGTTTGAAAAATGATGCTGATGTAAAGTAGACATGTGGGAAATATTATTTATGAACTGTTTTGTGTGATGGGCGGCATGGTGGCACAGTGGTTAGCACTGCAGCCTTGCAGCTCTGGGGTCCTGGGTTCACATCCCACCAAGGACCACATCTGCAAGGAGTTTGTATGTTCTCCCCGCGTTTGCGTGTGTTTCCTCCCACATTCCAAAAGACATACTGATAGGGAATTTAGATTGTGAGCACCAATGGGGACAGTGCTCATAATGTCTTTAAAGCGCTATGGAATTAATGGCGCTATATAATTGAGTAAAATACATAAATATAACTCGCTGGTTCAAGGGCATAAAAACTAAAAGTTTGAAAATTGCAAAAGTTTCAACTTTCACCAAATTTGCGATATCTTTACAAATAAATGCTAAAATTATAGACTTAAATTTACCACTAATATAAAGTACAATATGTCACACGAAAAAAAACGTCTCAGAATCACTTGGATACATTGAAGCGTTCCAGAGTTATTATCTTGGCTTAGAATTGGGAGCATTTGGCCTAGTCAAGAAGGTGCAAACAGGCTTCAGGGTGAAGAAGCTTGCAGAGAAATTGTCCTAAACATCTTGGAGAAGTAACCACAGATCTATCGATGTCGCTTTTGCAAATCCTTCTGTCTCTTCATGTGAAGACTGGGCCCCTTCCCCTCAGGACCAGGTCTCAGTTGCCCCCTCTGTGAGCTCGATCATTACACCACTGATGGAAACACTGTAGGATGGGGTGTATTCTATATACATGGGGTATGAGGCCCTTGGGAGTCACTGCTGTATGCTGTCACAAGACATAGGGGGCAGTATAATAATGACTACATGGACAAGCATTGGAATAAAGACAAGCACAAAGATATAGGGGGTAAAAAGATTTTATTTATAGATGGGGTTTATTATATATTATAGTATCATGTATATGTGTAAATTATTCATATATCAGACTAAACCTATTTATGGGCCGTGTTGATCCAGAGGAAGGTGAAAACCCCCTGTGAGGAATCAGCCAATTGCCCTCATATCAGGGGGGGAAATTCCTTCCTGACCTCAAATAAAGAATGGCGGTCAGAATAAATCTCAGGATCAAGGACTGATACCGAACCTGTGAAATATGAGTGCAAATTAAAAACAAACAGAACCAAATGATTTTTGCATGTGTGCACTAATTTTTGTCCATTTGGCTTAGCTAACATTTTTTTAACTAATATTTTATTTCAAAGTATGTACATTCTTATTAATCTATCACACTAAATGGATGTATGGGTCGTGTTGATCCAGAGGAAGGCGAAAACCCCTTGTGAGGAATAGGCCAATTGTCCTCATATCAGGGGGGGAATTTCCTTCCTGACCCCAAATATGGCGATCAGAACGAATCCCAAGATCAAAGGCCAATACCTGACCTGTGTAATGTACCTGACCTGTGTAGCGTACCTAACCTGTGTAATGTACCTGATCTGTGTTATGTACCTAACCTGTATAATTTTCTAAGTAACAAAAAATATTTACTTGTACTAATTATCATTAATATTTGAATAAACTATTTTTTCTTTATAAAATATAAAATACAATTTTCTTAGTTAAAATTTTCTTTCTTATGTTGCTAGTGTGTGTGAATCTACTTATTAATTTATGATACTAAACTTATTTAAGGCCGTGTAGATCCAGAGGAAGGCGAAAACCCCCTATGAGGAATGGGCCAATTGTCCTCATATTAGGGGGAAAAATTCCTTCCTGACCCCAAATATGGCGATCAGATTAAATCCCAGGATCAAAAGCCAAACTATATCTTATATCTATGTGCCAAAATTACTCTGTGCTACATGTGTGCCTATACTGATCATGTAGTGTGGGGCCTATATTGATCATGCAGTGTGGGTGATGTGATGTGTGATGGGTGCGGTACTTACCAGGCCTGTGCTAAGATGAGTTCAGGGATAATGGCCGCTCCGTACATTCTGCTGCCCCAGGACTATTGTTCCTGAACTCACCAGATGGAAACTTAGCACAGGCCGCTCCTGGAGTAGACGATCTTCGGGCTGGAGGGATGTCAGATACCAGCCCAGGATTAGAAGAGGGCAAGTCAAGGATCTGTGGCAGCAAAACAATGCCAGGGGTCCGGCATAAAGATGGTATAGAGAGAGCTGATGTTGAAGGGCAGCCGAGGTGACGTACAGCAGCAGAGATGAGGTACGGGTCAGGAGGCATGAAGTTCTGGGCAGTTGGCATGGGCTCATCCTGCAAGACATAAGAGGAAGACATAAAATCTTCTGTTATTAGGGGAATGGTCTTTATAATGAACCACTCCGCTATGTAACATCAGATACAATGTACTCATATAATAGGTGTCTGTGTGGACAGCGGTCACTCACCAGATGGTCGTGGATTCTTTCACAGTCCAGATCTTTTCATCCACCTAAGAAAAATAGAGACATAAAGTCATTGTCAGAAAGTAAAAAAAAGACAAGTTGGATGATGGTTACCACAATATGAGAACACCTGATGGGAGTTATAACCAGATGATGAGATCCTTACCGGGCCCAACTTGGTGACACGTTCGTAAATCTGGCCACGGGGTGAAGGACTGTATGCTCCGGCCACTGCAGATGATGGTTCTCCAGAACTGGCCTGAAAGGTGTAAATGGCGGCTCCGCTCTCCTTTCCTCCAGATCCTCCCAGCCGATGGTGGTAAAAAATGGATGTTCTCGGATGTTCCCGCACACACCCAGGCGCGTCTGAGGGTCTTTGCGCAGTAGCTTTTTGGTGAGATGTTTCACGTCAGCATCAAGCCAAGATGGAAATTTTGGCTTTTCGTTGATGATAGCTTTGAAAGCCATTTGCTTGACGGGGCCGTTGTAAAATGGGGATCATCCTGCTGCCATCCTGGACACTACAATCCCCAGGCTCCACCAGTCCACTGCTGTGCCGTATCGTTTTCTACGAAACACCTCAGGGGCCATGTAGTGGAAAGTGCCCGTCACTCCAGAGATGTTTTTGGAGGATGTTACGCCATCTTGGGCAAGCCCAAGGTCGATAATACGGATGTGGCCGTCTGCATCCAACATGATGTTTTCTGCCTTAATGTCTCTGCAATGAAAGAAGAAAACAAAATAAGAAATCTGTCCAGTGATACAAGGGATGAAAAATGGATCGTGGCAGGACACCAGGAAAGTTAAGGGCCATATCTCCTGAATGTAAAGGGGACAGAGAAGGAGGAAAGTTCTGCTTACCGGTGGACGATGTTGTGTCCATGGAGGAACTGGAGGCCACATACTATCTCTGCTGTGTAGAATCTGGTGGAGAGAACAGAGTGTAGTATCAAGGTCATCAAATCCTTCTCTAGCAATCCCCAAATACCATGGCGCCCCACCTCCTGTATCCAGCACCCTAAATATATACCCTGCCAGGGCTCGCTTAGCTACACCTGGACCTTGGAAAAAAAACTATTTTCTTAGCTCTCCTGTAGGCACATTCTCCGCTTTCTCACCTCACATTGCCGATGTTCCTGCAGCCGCACATCCTGATCAAGTCCTCCAGGCTGCCACCGGACAGATACTCCGTGATAAAATAGGCCCTGTGCTGAGACTGATGTGCGGCATAGAGGTGGCATAGGAATGGGCAGTCTCTGGCCGCCAGGAGTATCTGCCGCTTTCTCTTGATGGTGTCCTCATTGTCCTCTTTTTTAGTGATAATTTTGACGGCTACATTGATGTTACGGCCGGGGACTGATGCCAGGACCACCTGAAAAAAGCAAATGAATACTTAGAAGGTGTCTGCAGGGTGTAGAAGGGATCTGGATTTTCTAGTACACACAACACATGAGTAAACTGAGTGGTCACTCAGTCTGCTGGTAATCAGGTCCATGTAGAGGAGCAAATCTATGTGCATAATGCATTGCCTGCTCGATGGGTGGGTTATGGAAAGGTCTTAAAAAATAATCATTTTTATTTCATAAATCAATAATATACATGAAAATAAGCAACTCTGTAATAAGTCTAATCATAGAAATCTGCTTTTTTCTCTACCAGGACTGATTTTTCATTTTCAAACATTCTCAATTTTTGGGTTAAAATCTGTGCTCAGTGATAACAGATTGTTACATTACTGAGATAGGAGGCAACAGTTGGTGCTGATTTCTATGTAAAAGGGAAGGGGAAGGATGAGGGAGGAGTTCTGCATTTAAATCCTCCCTCTCCCCCTCTACATAGAATATTATCAGCACCAACTATCATTTCTTATCTCAGTAATGTAACAATCAGCTTCACTAAATACAGATTTTGCCCCAAAATAGAGACTTTTGAAAGTGAAAATTCAGTCCTGGTGGAGAAGGAAGCAGATTTCTCTTATAAGATTCATTACAACATTGCTTATTTTCATGTGTGCTGTTAATTAATTAAATAAAAATTAAAATGACATCGACTCTTTAAAGGGTTTTCTACTGTCACCATATGGGAATAAACATAACAAGCATTAGTGGAGGCTTTGAGTTGGCATTAGTGTGGTCTGAATATCATTTTCTATTAATGTTTAATAAAAACAGAGAGCAATGTATGTACAATATGGCCGCCAGATTGGAGCCGATATTGATGATGACATGGAAAAACACAATGTCCCCTACCCCTACAGCTGTGACCCCTGAGATCAACCATCCAGTATCGAAGAATACCACGTTATAGCAGCACTAGATCTAACTATGGAGATGTCTTATATGTCATCTCACAGAACACTTCACTGTGCAACCACAAAGCATGACATGGCTGATAACAGAGTACAATACATGGGGATATAATAAAAACTTCAGGTTTCAAATAAATAAATAATATGTAGGACTTACTTTGCCAAAGGCTCCCCTACCCAAGACCTGGTGGATGTTGAAGCGGCTGATGTTAAGCCTGGCATAGGGGCTGGATGATCCAGGGTCTCCGCTGCATCCAGGTGTTGGCTCCTCCAATCCATTTTTGGCTCCTCTCCTCTTCCTGATCTTATTGAATCCGGTCACGCTGTACTCTTCTCTCTTCCGCTTCTTCTCCTCGCTCTGCTCTCCATGTCTAGTAAACGCCATTAGCATAAATTTCTTCCAAACCGCAAACTTCCGTCCGATCACTTCAGCCGACAGTAGAAAGTAAACAGCAGTTGGTCGTGTGCAGGTGATGTCAGAGGTGACGGAACCTCAGGTGGCCCCTGCCAGGCAGCGGCTCATGGCCCTGCTCTGCCCTATACACTGATGTGGGCATCATGGGTGACAGTTTAGAGTCCAGAGGAACGGCACAGAACTTCATGGCGACTTCTAGTGTTTTTTTTATTACTCTATTAATCCCTCCATTCAGGTGCTCGGCGACGGCAGTAGAAACTTGTTGTGCATCCCTATATGACTATGGGCGGTGCATTATACTAATATATATGACTATGTGGGTGCATTATACTACTATATATATGAGTATGAGGATGCATTATACTATTAGTTATGTCTATGGGGTGCATCATACTACTATATATAAATATGGGAGTGCATTATTATACATGACTATGGGGTGAATTATATTACTATATATGATTATGGGGTGCATTATGCTACAGAATAATGGACCCCATATAATGCTCCATACA
Source organism: Phyllobates terribilis (assembly GCF_046119375.1). NCBI lineage: Eukaryota > Metazoa > Chordata > Amphibia > Anura > Dendrobatidae > Phyllobates > Phyllobates terribilis. The sequence goes on from NW_027362772.1 coordinate 143,987,467, forward strand.
GAATAATGAGCTCCATGTAATGCTCCATACTGAATAATGGACCCCATATATTGCTCCATACAGAATAATGGACCCCATATATTTCTCCATACAGAATAATGAGCCCCATGTAATGCACCATACAGAATAATGGACCCCATATATTTCTCCATACAGAATAATGGGTCCTATATATTGCTCCATACAGTATAATGAGCCCCATATATTGCTCTATACAGAATAATGAACCCCATATAATGCTCCATACAAAATAATGTGCCCCATATATTGCTCCGTACAGAATAATGGGCCCCATATATTGCTCTTTACTAGTGTTGAGCGAGTATGTTCTGTCCGAGTATGCTCGGGCCGAGCGCCGAGTATTTATAGCTGCTCGGTGATAAGGTTAAATCGCTCCCCTGTGCATGATTTGCAACTGTTTGACAGTTTTATTACATGTGAGGAATGTGTGAGAAATAGACATTCTTCACATGTAATAAAACTGTCAAACAGTTGCAAATCATGCACATGGGAGCGATTTAACCTTATCACCGAGCAGCTATAAATACTTGGAGCTTGGCCCGAGCATACTCGGCGAAAGGCTTAATAGAACATACTCTCTCAACACTACTCTTAACAGAATAATAGACCCCATATATTGCTCCATACAGAATAATGGACCCCATATATTTCTCCATACAGAATAATGGACACCATATATTGCTCCATACAGAATAAAGGGCCCCAAATATTGTTCCAGACAGAATAGTGGACCCCATATATTGCTCCATACGGAATAATGGGCCCTATATATTGCTCCATACAGATTAATGGACCCATAAATTGTTCCATACAGAATAATGGACCCCATATAATTCTCCTTACCGAATAATGGACCCCATATATTGCTTTATACAGAATAATGGACCCATATATTGCTCCATACAGAATAATGGCCCCATATATTGCTCCATACAGAATAATGGACCCCATATATTGCTCCATACAGAATAATGGGCCCATATAATGCTCCATACAGAATATTGGACCCATATATTGCTCCATACAGAATAATGGACCCCATATATTGCTCCATACAGAATAATGGACCCAATATAATGCTCCATACAGAATAATGGACCCCATATATTGCGCCGTACAGAATAATGGGCACCATATAATGCTCGATGCTGAATAATGGACCAATATATTGCTCCGTGCAGAATAATGGACCCCATATAATGATCTATTCAGAATAATGGACCCCATATACTGCTCCATACAGAATAATGTACCCCATATAATGTTCCATACAGAATAATAGACCCATATATTGCTCCATATGGAATGATGGACCCCATATATTGCTCCATACAGAATAATGGACCCCATATATTGTTCCATACGGAATAATGGGTCCCATATATTGCTCCATAACAAATAATGAACTTCATATAAAACTCCATGCAGAATGGATCCCATGTATCTCTTCATACAGAATAATGGATCCCATATAATTCTCCTTACCGAATAATGGACCCCATATATTGCTTCATACAGAATAATGGGCTCTATATAATGCTCCATACAAAATAATAGACCCTGTGTACTGCTCTATGCTGAATAATGGACCCCATATATTGCTCCATACAGAATAATGGGCCCCAAATAATGCTCCATGAAGAATAATGGACCCATATATTGCTCCATACAGAATAATGGAACACATATATTGCTCCATACAGAATAATGGACCCCATATATTGCTCCATACAGAATAAATGACCCCATATAATGCTCCATACAGAATAATGGACCATATATTTTGCTCAATACAGAATAATGGGCCCCATATAATTCTTCATACAGAATAATGGACCCATATATTGCTCCATAGAGAATAATGGGCCCCATATAATGCTTGATACAGAATAATGGACCCATATATTGCTCCATACTGAATAATAGACCCCATATATTGCTCCATAGAGAAGAATGGACCCCATATAATGCTCTATACAGAAAAATTGACCCCATATATTGCTCCATACAGAATAATGGACCCCATATATTGCTCCATAAAGAATAATGGGCCTCATATAAAACTCCATGCAGAATGGATCCCATATATCTCTTCATACAGAATAATGGATCCCATATATCTCTTCATACAGAATAATGGATCCCACATAATTCTCCTTACCGAATAATGGACCCCATATATTGCTTCATACAGAATAATGGGCCCTATATAATGCTCCATACAGAATAATAGACCCTGTGTATTGCTCTATGCTGAATAATGGACCCCATATATTGCTCCATACAGAATAATGGGCCCCAAATAATGCTCCATACAGAATAATAGACCCATATATTGTTCCATACAGAATAATGGACACCAAATATTGCTCCATACAGAATAATGGACCCATATATTCCTCCATACAGAATAATAGACCCCATATATTGCTCCTTACAGAATAATGGACCCCTATATTGCTACATACAGAACAATGGACCCCATATATTGCTCCATAGAGAATAATGGGCCCCATATAATGTTTGATACAGAATAATGAACCCATATATTGCTCCATACAGAATAATGGACCCCATATATTGCTCCATAGAGAAGAATGGACCCCATATAATGCTCTATGCAGAAAAATGGACCCCATATATTGCTCCATACAGAATAATGGACCCCATATAATGCGCCATACAGAATAATAGACCCATACATTGCTCCATACAGAATAATGGACCCCATAGATTGCTCCATACAGAATAATGGACCCCATATATTGATCCATACAGAATAATGGGTCCCATATATTGCTCCATACAGAATAATGGACCCCATATATTGCTCCATAAAGAATAATGGGCCTCATATAAAACCCCTATGCAGAATGAATCCCATATATCTCTTCATACAGAATAATGGATCCCACATAATTCTCCTTACCGAATAATGGACCCCATATATTGCTTCATACAGAATAATGGGCCCTATATAATGCTCCATACAGAATAATAGACCCTGTGTATTGCTCTATGCTGAATAATGGACCCCATATATTGCTCCATACAGAATAATGGGCCCCAAATAATGCTCCATAAAGAATAATGGACCCATATATTGCTCCATACAGAATAATAGAACACATATATTGCTCCATACAGAATAATGGACCCCATATATTGCTCCATACAGAATAAATGACCCCATATAATGCTCCATACAGAATAATAGACCCTGTATTTTGCTCTGTACAGCATAATGGACCCATAGAATCCTCCATACAGAATAATGGACCCCATATATTGCTCCATACAGTATAATGGATCCCATACAATGCTCAGTACAGAATAATGGGCCCAGATATTCCTCCAAACAGAATAATGCACCACATACATTGCTCCATACAGAATAATGGGCCCTATATGTTGCTCCATACAGAATAATGGGCCTCATAATGCTACATACAGAATAATAGACCAATATATTGTTCCATACAGAATAATGGACACTAAATATTGCTCCATACAGAATAATGGACCCATATATTGCTCCATACAGAATAATGGACCCCATATATTGCTCCATACAGAGTAATGGACCCCTATATTGTTCCATACAGAATAATGGACACTAAATATTGCTCCATACAGAATAATGGACCCATATATTGCTCCATACAGAATAATGGACCCCATTTAATGCCCCATACAGAATAATGGACCCATATATTGACTTCATATATTGCTTCGTACAGAATAATGGACCCCATATATTGCTCCATACAGAGTAATGGACCCATGTATTGCTCCATACAGAATAACAGACCCCATATATTGTTCCATACAGAATAATGGACCCCATATAATGCTCCATACAGAATAATAGACCCTGTATATTGCTCTATACAGCATAATGGACCCATATATTGCTCCATACAGAATAATGGACCCCATATATTGCTCCATACAGTATAATTGACCCCATACAATGTTCAATACAGAGGAATTGGCCCCAGATATTCCTCCAAACAGAATAATGGACCCCATATATTGCTGCATACAAAATAATGGGCCCTATATGTTGCTCTATACAGAATAATAGGCCTTATAATGCTACATATAAAATAACGGACCCATATATTGCTCCATACAGAATAATGGACCAAATATATTGCTCCATACAGAATAATGGACCCCATATAATGCTCCATACAGATTAATGGGCCCCATATATTGCTTCATACAGAATAATGGACCCATATATTGCTCCATACAGAATAATGGGCCCCATATATAGCTCCATACAGAATAATGGACCCATATATTGCTCCATGCAGAATAATGGACCGCATATACTGCTCCATACAGAATATTGGACCCATATATTACTCCATAAAGGATAAAGGACCCATATATTGCTCCATACAGAATAACGGACTCCATATATTGCTCCAAAAATAATAATACAACCCATATAATGCTCTATACAGAATAATGGACCCCATATATTGCTCCATACAGTATAATGGATCCCATACAATGCTCAGTACAGAATAATGGGCCCAGATATTCATCCAAACAGAATAATGCACCCCATACATTGCTCCATACAGAATAATGGGCCCTATATGTTGCTCCATGCAGAATAATGGGCCTCATAATGCTCCATACAGAATAATAGACCCATATATTGTTCCATACCGAATAATGGACACTACATATTGCTCCATACAGAATTATGGACCCATATATTGCTCCATACAGAATAATGGACCCCATATATTGCTCCATACAGAATAATGGACCCCTATATTGCTACATACAGAACAATGGACCCCATATATTGCTCCATAGAGAATAATGGGCCCCATATAATGCTTGATACAGAATAATGGACCCATATATTGCTCCATACAGAATAATAGACCCCATATATTACTCCATAGAGAATAATGGACCCCATATAATGCTCTATACAGAAAAATGGACCCCATATATTGCTCCATACAGATTAATGGACCCCTATAATGCTCCATACAGAATAATAGACCCATACGTTGCTCCATACAGAATAATGGACCCCATATATTGCTCCATGCAGAATAATGGACCCCATATATTGCTCCATACAGAACAATGGGTCCCATGTATTGCTCCATCCAGAATAATGGACCCCATATATTGCTCCATGCAGAACAGAGGACCCCATATATTGCTCCATACAGAATAATGAGCCTCATATAATGCTCCATACAGAATGTATTCCATATATCGCTTCATACAAAATAATGGATCCCATTTAATTCTCCATACCGAATAATGGACCCCATATATTGCTTCATACAGAATAATGTGCCCCATACAATGCTGCATACAGAATAATAGACTCTGTATATTGATCTTTACAGAATAATGGACCTCATTTATTGCTCCATACAGAATAATGGGCACCACTTAATGCTCCATACAGAATAATGGACCCCATATATTGCTCCATACAGAGTAATGGACCCATGTATTGCTCCATACAGAATTACAGACCCCATATATTGTTCCATACTGAATAATGGACCCCATATAATGCTCCATACAGAATAATAGACCCTGTATATTGCTCTATACAGCATAATGGACCCATATATTACTCCATACAGAATAATGGACCCCATATATTACTCCATACAGTATAATGGACCCCATACAATGTTCAATACAGAGTAATTGGCCCCAGATATTCCTCCAAACAGAATAATGGACCCCATATATTGCTCCATACAAAATAATGGGCCCTATATGTTGCTCTATACAGAATAATAGGCCTTATAATGCTCCATATAGAATAACGGACCCATATATTGCTCCATACAGAATAATGGACCAAATATATTGCTCCATACAGAAAAATGGACCCCATATAATGCTCCATACAGATGAATGGGCCCCATATATTGCTTCATACAGAATAATGGACCCATATATTGCTCCATACAGAATAATCGGCCCCATATATAGCTCCATACAGAATAATGGACCCATATATTGCTCCATGCAGAATAATGGACCGCATATACTGCTCCATACAGAATAATGGACCCATATATTACTCCATAAAGGATAAAGGACCCATATATTGCTCCATACAGAATAATGGACTCCATATATTGCTCCAAAAAGAATAATAGAACCCATATAATGCTCTATACCGAATAATGGACCCCATATATTGCTCCATACAGAATAATGAGCCCCATATAATGCTCCATACTGAATAATGAGCCCCATGTAATGCTCCATACAGAATTATGGACTCATATATTGCTCCATACAGAATAATGAGCCCCATATAATGCTCTATTCAGAATAATGAGCCCCTATAATGCTCCATACAGACTAATGGACCCCATATAATGCTCTACACCGAATACTGGACCCCATATATTGCTCCATACAGAATAAGGGACCCCATATATTGCTCCATACAGAATAATTGACCCCATATAATGCTCCATACGGAATAATGGACCCCACCATTTAATGCTCCATACAGAATAATAGACCCTCTATATTTCTCTATAAAGAATAATAGGCCCCATATATTGCTCCATACTGAATAACGGGCCCCATATAATGCTCCATACAGATTTATGAATCCCATATATCGCTTCATACAGAATAATGGATCCCATATAATTCTCCTTACCGAATAATGGACCCCATAAAATGCTCTATTAAGAATAATAGACCCATATATTGCTCCATACAGAATAATGGTCCCCATATAATGCTCCATACAGAACAATGGACCCCATATATTGCGCCATTATATTGCTCCATACAGAATAACGGACCCCATATAATGCTCTATACAGAATTGACCCCATATATTGCTCCATACAGAATAATGTACCTCATATAATACTCCATACAGAATATTGGACCCATATATTGCTCCTTACAGAATAATGAGCCCCGTATAATGCTCCATGCAGAATAATGAGCCCCATATAATGTTCCATACAGAATAATGGGCCCCACATAATGCTCCATGCAGAATAATGGACTCACATATTGCTCCATACAGAATAATGAGCCCCATATAATGCTCTATACAGAATAATGGGCCCCAATAATGCTCCATACAGATTAATGGACCCCATATAATGCTCTATACAGAATAATGGACCCATATATTGCTCCATGCAGAATAATGGACCGCATATACTGCTCCATACAGAATAATGGACCCATATATTACTCCATAAAGGATAAAGGACCCATATATTGCTCCATACAGAATAATGGACTCCATATATTGCTCCAAAAAGAATAATAGAACCCATATAATGCTCTATACGGAATAATGGACCCCATATATTGCTCCATACAGAATAATGAGCCCCATATAATGCTCTATACAGAATAATGAGCCCCATGTAATGCTCCATACAGAATTATGGACCCCATATAATGCTCTACACCGAATACTGGACCCCATATATTGCTCCATACAGAATAAGGGACCCCATATATTGCTCCATACAGAATAATTGACCCCATATAATGCTCCATACAGAATAATGGACCCCACCATTTAATGCTCCATACAGAATAATAGACCCTCTATATTGCTCTATAAAGAATAATAGGCCCCATATATTGCTCCATACTGAATAACGGGCCCCATATAATGCTCCATACAGATTTATGAATCCCATATATCGCTTCATACAGAATAATGGATCCCATATAATTCTCCTTACCGAATAATGGACCCCATAAAATGCTCTATTCAGAATAATAGACCCATATATTGCTCCATACAGAATAATGGTCCCCATATAATGCTCCATACAGAACAATGGACCCAATATATTGCTCCATACAGAATAACGGACCCCATATAATGCTCTATACAGAATTGACCCCATATATTGCTCCATACAGAATAATGTACCTCATATAATACTCCATACAGAATATTGGACCCATATATTGCTCCTTACAGAATAATGAGCCCCGTATAATGCTCCATGCAGAATAATGAGCCCCATATAATGTTCCATACAGAATAATGGGCCCCACATAATGCTCCATGCAGAATAATGGACTCACATATTGCTCCATACAGAATAATGAGCCCCATATAATGCTCTATACAGAATAATGGGCCCCAATAATGCTCCATACAGATTAATGGACCCCATATAATGCTATATACAGAATAATGGACCCCATATATTGTTCCATACAGAATAGTGGACCCCATATATTGCTCCATACAGAATAATTGACCCCATTTAATACTCCATACAGATTAAAGACCCCATATAATGCTCCATACGGAACAATAGACCCTCTATATTGCTCTATACAGAATAATGGGCGCCATATAATGCTCCATACGGAATAATGGTCCGCATATAATGCTCCATACAGAATAAAGTACCCCATATATCGCTTCATACAGAATAATGAATCCCATATAATTCTCCTTACCGAATAATGGACCCCATAAATTGCTCTATACAGAATAATGGAACCATATATTGCTCCATACAGAATAATGGCTCCCATATAATGCTCCATACAGAATAATGGACCCCATATATTGCTCCATACAGAGTAGTGGACCCCATATATTGCTCCATAAAGAATAATTTACCCCATATAATGCTTTGTACAGAATAATGGACCCCATATAATGGTCCATACAGAATAATAGACCCTGTATAATGCTTTATGCAGAAAAATGGGCCCCATATAATGCACCATACAGAATAATGAGCCACATATAATACTCCATACAGAATAATTGACCCCATATAATGCTCCATACAGAATAATAGATCCTGTATATTGCTCAATACAGAATAATGGACCCCATATAATGCTCGATACAGAATAATGGACCCATATATTGCTCCATACAGAATAATGGACCCCATATATTGCTCCATACAGAATAATGGACCCCATATAATGCTCTATACAGAATAATGGATCCCATATATTGCTCCATACAGAATAAAGGACCCCATATATTTCTCCTTACAGAATAATGAGCCCCGTATAATGCTCCATGTAGAATAATGAGCCCCATATAATGCTCTATACAGAATAATGGATCCCATATATTGCTCCATACAGAATAAAGGACCCCATATAATGCTCCTTACAGAAAAATGGACCCCATCTAATTCTTTATACAGAATAATGGACCCCATATAATGCTGCAAACAAAATAATGTGCCCCATATATTGCTCCATACAGAATAATGGACCCCATGTATTGCTCTATACAGAATAATAGACCTCATATAATGCTCTATACAGAAAAATAGACCCCATATATTGCTCCATACAGAATATTGGACCCATATATTGCTCCTTACAGAATAATGAGCCCCGTATAATGTTCCATGTAGAATAATGAGCCCCATATAATGTTCCATACAGAATAATGGGCCCCATATAATGCTCCATGCAGATTAATGGACTCACATATTGCTCCATACAGAATAATGAGCCCCATATAATGCTCTATACGGAATAATGGGCCCCAATAATGCTCCATACAGATTAATGGACCTCATATAATGCTCTATACAGAATAATGGACCCCATTTATTGTTCCATACAGAATAGTGGACCCCATATATTTCTCCATACAGAGTAATGGAACCATGTATTGCTCCATACAGAATAATGGACCCCATATATTGCTCCATGCAGAATAATAGACCCAATATAATGCTCCATATAGAATAATAGACCCTGTATTTTGCTCTATACAGCATAATGGACCCATAGAATCCTCCATACAGAATAATGGACCCCATATATTGCTCCATACAGTATAATGGATCCCATACAATGCTCAGTACAGAATAATGGGCCCAGATATTCCTCCAAACAGAATAATGCACCCCATACATTGCTCCATACAGAATAATGGGCCCTATATGTTGCTCCATACAGAATAATGGACCTCATAATGCTCCATACAGAATAATAGACCCATATATTGTTCCATACAGAATAATGGACACCAAATATTGCTCCATACAGAATAATGGACCCATATATTGCTCCATACAGAATAATGGACCCCTATATTGCTACATACAGTACAATGGACCCCTTATATTGCTCCTTAGAGAAAAATGGGCCCCATATATTGCTTGATACAGAATAATGGACCCATATATTGCTCCATACAGAATAATAGACCCCATATATTGCTCCATAGAGAATGGACCCCATATAATGCTCTATACAGAAAAATGGACCCCATATATTGCTCCAGATAGAATAATGGACCCCATATAATGCTCCATACAGAATAATAGACCCATACATTGCTCCATACAGAATAATGGACCCCATATATTGCTCCATACAGAATAATGGACCCCATATATTGCTCCATGCCGAATAATGGACCCCATATATTGCTCCATGCAGAACAGAGGACCCCATATATTGCTCCATACAGAATAATGAGCCTCATATAATGCTCCATACAGAATGTATTCCATATATCGCTTCATACAAAATAATGGATCCCATATAATTCTCCTTACCGAATAATGGACCCCATATATTACTTCATACAGAATAATGTGCCCCATATAATTCTCCATACAGAATAACAGACCCTATATATTGCTCTTTACAGAATAATGGACCTCATATATTGCTCCATACAGAATAATGGGCGCAATTTAATGCTCCATACAGAGTAATGGACCCATGTATTGCTCCATACAGAATAACAGACCCCATATATTGTTCCTTACAGAATAATGGACCACATATAATGCTCCATACAGAATAATAGACCCTGTATATTGCTCTATACAGCATAATGGACCCATATATTGCTCCATACAGAATAATGGACCCCATATATTGCTCCATACAGTATAATGGACCCCATACAATGCTCAATACAGAGTAATTTGCCCCAGATATTCCTCCAAACAGAATAATGGACCCATATATTGCTCCATACAAAATAATGGGCCCTATATGTTGCTCTATACAAAATAATAGGCCTTATAATGCTCCATATAGAATAAAGGACCTATATATTGCTCCATACAGAATAATGAACCAAATATATTGCTCCATACAGAATAATGGACCCCATATAATGCTCCATACAGATTAATGGGCCCCATATATTGCTTCATACAGAATAATGGACCCATATATTGCTCCATACAGAATAATGGGCCCCATATATAGCTCCATACAGAATAATGGACCCATATATTGACCCATGCAGAATAATGGACCGCATATACTGCTCCATACAGAATAATGGACCCATATATTACTCCATACAGGATAAAGGACCCATATATTGCTCCATACAGAATAATGGGCCCCAAATAATGCTCCATAAAGAATAATGGACCCATATATTGCTCCATGCAGAATAATGGAACGCATATACTGCTCCATACAGAATAATGGACCCATATATTACTCCATACAGGATAAAGGACCCATATATTGCTCCATACAGAATAATGGACTCCATATATTGCTCCAAAAATAATAATAGAACCAATATAATGCTCTATACAGAATAATGGACCCCATATATTGCGCCATACAGAATAATGAGCCCCATATAATGCTCCATACTGAATAATGAGCCCCATATAATGCTCCATACAGAATAATGGACTCATATATTGCTCCAAACAGAATAATGAGCCCCATATAATGCTCTATACAGAACAATGAGCCCCTATAATGCTCCATACAGACTAATGGACCCCATATAATGCTCTACACAGAATACTGGACCCCATATATTGCTCCATGCAGAATAATGGACCCCATAAATTGCTCCATACAGAATAATTGACCCCATATAATGCTCCATACAGAATAATGAACACCATATATTGCTCCAGAGTAGTGGACCCCATATATTGCTCCATACAGAATAATTTACCCCATATAATGCTTTATACAGAATAATGGACCCCATATAATGGTCCATACAGAATAATAGACCCTGTAAAATGCTCTATGCAGAAAAATGGGCCCCATATAATGCTCCATACAGAATAATGAGCCACATATAATACTCCATACAGAATAATTGACCCCATATAATGCTCCATACAGAATAATAGATCCTGTATATTGCTCCATACAGAATAATGGGCCCCATATAATGCTCCATACAGAATAATGGCCCCGTATATTGCTCCATAAAGAATAATGGACCCCATATATTGCTCCATACAGAATAATGGACCCCATATAATGCTCTATACAGAATAATGGATCCCATATATTGCTCCATACAGAATAATGGACCCCATATAATGCTCCTTACAGAAAAATGGACCCCATCTAATTCTTTATACAGAATAATGGACCCCATATAATGCTACAAACAAAATAATGTGCCCCATTTATTGCTCCATATAGAATAATGGACCCCATATATTGCTCCATACAGAATAATAGACCCCATATAATGCTCTATACAGAATAATGGACCCTATATATTTCACTCCATACAGAATAATGGACCCCATATATTGCTCTATACAGAATAATAGACCTCATATAATGCTCTATACAGAAAAATAGACCCCATATATTGCTCCAAACAGAATAATTGTCCCCATATATTGCTCTATACAGAATAACGGACCCGATATATTGCTCCATACAGAATAATGGGCCTCATATAATGCTACTTACAGAATGGATTCTATATATCGCTTCACACAGAAAAATGGATCCCATCTAATTCTCCTTGCAGAATAATGGACCCCGTATAATGCTTCATACAGAATAATGGGTCCAATATATTGCTCCATACAGAATAATGGACCCCATATATTGCTCCATACAGAATAGTGGACCCCATATATTGCTCCATACAGAATATTGGGCCTCTTATAATGCTCCTTACAGAATAGATCCCATATATAGCTTCATGCCGAACAATGGATCCCATCTAATTCTCCTTACAGACTATTGAACCCCATATATTGCTTCATAGAGAATAATGGGCCCCATATAATGCTCAATACAGAATAATAGACCCTATATATTGCTCTATACAGAATTATGGTCCCCATATATTGCTCCATACAGAATAATGGGCCTCATATAATGCTCCATACAGAATAATGGACCCATATATTGCTCAATACAGAATAATAGACCCCATATAATGATCAATACAGAAAAATGGACCCCATATATTGCTCCATACAGAATAATGGACCCCATATATTGCTCCATACAGATTAACGGACCCCATGTAATGCTCTATACAGAATTTTTGACCCCATAAATTGCTCCATAAGGAATAATGTACATCATATAATGCTCCATACTGAATAATGGACCCATATGTTGCTCCATACAGAATAATGAGCCCCATATCATGTTCCATGCAGAATAATGAGCCCCATATAATGTTCCATACAGAATATTGGGCCCCATATAATGCTCCATACAGAAAAATGGACCCAATATAATGCTCCATGCAGAATAATGGACTCATATATTGCTCCATACAGAATAATGAGCCCCATATAATGCTCTATACAGAATAATGGGCCCCTGTAATGCTCCATACAGATTAATGGACCCCATATAATGCTCTATACAGAATAATGGACCCCATATATTGCTCCATACAGAATAGTGGACCCCATATATTGCTCCATACAGAATAATTGACTCTATATAATGCTCCATACAGAATAATGGACCCCATATAATGCTCCATACAGAATAATAGACCCTCTATATTGCTATATACAGAATAATGGGCCCCATATAAAGCTCCATACAGCCTAATGGGCCCCATATAATGCTCCATACAGAATAAAGGATCCCATATATCGCTTCATACAGAATGATAAATCCTATATAATTCTCCTTACCGAATAATGGACCCCATAAATTGCTCTATACAGAATAATGGCCCCGATATAATGCTCCATACAGAATAATGGAACCCATATATTGCTCCATACAGAATAATGGACCCCATATATTGCTCCATACAGAGTAATTTACCCCATATAATGCTTTATACAGAATAATGGACCTCATATAATGTTCCATACAGAATAATAGACCCCATATAATGCTCCATACAGAATAATAATCCCTGTATATTGCTCTATGCAGAAAAATGGGCCCCATATAATGCTCCATACAGAATATTGAGCCACATATAATGTTCCACACAGAATAATGGACCCCATATAATGCTCCATACAGAATAATAATCCCTGTATATTGCTCCATACAGAATAATGGGCCCCATATAATGCTCCATACACAATAACAGACCCTGTATATTGCTCTATACAGAATTATGGACCCCATATATTGCGCCATACGGAATAATGGACCCATATATTGCTCCATACTGAATAATGGACCCCATGTATTGCTCCATACAAAATAATGGTCCCCATATAATGCTCCATACAGACAAATTGACCCATATATTGCTCCATACAGAATAATGGACCCCATATATTGCTCAATACAGAATAATGGACCCCATATATTTCTCCATACAGAATAATGGACCACATATATTGCTCCATACAGAATAATTTACCCCATATAATGCTCCCTACAGAATAATGGAGCCCATATATTGCTCCATACAGAATAATGGGCCCCATGTAATGCTCCATACAGAATAAAGAGCCCCATACAATGCTCCATACAGAATAATGGATCCATATATTGCTCCAAACAGAATAATGGACCCAATTTATTGCTCCATACAAAATAATGGACCCCATATATTTCTCCATACAGAATAATGGACCCCATATATTGCTCCATATAGAATAATTTACCCCATATACTGCTCCCTACAGAATAATGGACCCCATATATTGCTCCATAGAGAATAATGGGCCCCAAATATTGTTCCAGACAGAATAGTGGACCCCCTATATTGCTCCATACATTGCTCCATACAGAATAATGGGCCCTATTTATTGCTCCATACAGATTAATGGACCCATAAATTGTTCCATACAGAATAATGGACCCCATATAATTCTCCTTACCGAATAATTGACCCCATATATTGCTTTATACAGAATAATGGACCCATATATTGCTCCATACAGAATAATGGCCCCATATATAGCTCCATACAGAATAATGGACCCCATATATTGCTCCATACAGAAGAATGGACCCAATCTAATGCTCCATACAGAATAATGGACCCCATATATTGCTCCATACAGAATAATGGGCACCATATAATGCTCGATACAGAGTAATGGAGCAATATATTGCTCTGTGCAGAATAATGGACGCCATATATTGCTCCATACAGAATAATGGACCCCATATAATGATCTATACAGATTAATGGACCCCATATATTGCTCCATGCAGAATAACGTACCCCATATAATGTTCCATACAGAATAATAGACCCATATATTGCTCCATACAGAATAATGGACCCCATATATTGCTCCATACAGAATAATGGACCCCATATATTGTTCCATACAGAATAATAGGTCCCATATATTGCTCCATGAAGAATAATCTGCCTCATACAAAACTCCATGCTGATAATTCTCCTTACCGAATAATGGACCCCATATATTGTTTCATACCGAATGGGCCCTATATGTTGCTCCATACAGAATAATGGGCCTCATAATGCTCCATACAGAATAATAGTCCCATATATTGTTCCATACAGAATAATGGACACCAAATATTGCTCCATACAGAATAATGGACCCATATATTGGTCCATACTGAATAATGGACCCCATATATTTCTCCATACAGAATAATGGACCCCTATATTGCTACATAGAGAATAATGAGCCCCATATAATGCTTGATACAGAATAAAGGACCCATATATTGCTCCATACAGAATAATGGACCCCATATAATGCTCTATGCAGATTAATGGACCCCATATATTGCTCCATACTGAATAATGGACCCCATATAATGCTCCATACAGAATAATAGACCCATATATTGCTCCATACAGAATAATGGACCCCATATATTGCTCCATACAGAATAATGGACGCCATGTATTGCTCCATACAGAATAATAGGTCCCATATATTGCTCCATGCAGAATAATGGGCCTCATATAAAACTCCATGCAGAATGGATCCCATATATCTCTTTATACAGAATAATGGATCCCATATAATTCTCCTTACCGAATAAAGGACCCCATATATTGCTTCATACAGAATAATGGGCCCTATATAATGCTCCATACAGAATAATAGACCCTGTGTATTGCTCTATGCTGAATAATGGACCCCATATATTGCTCCATACAGAATAATAGGCCCCAAATAATGCTCCATAAAGAATAATGGACCCATATATTGCTCCATACAGAATAATGGAACACATATATTGCTCTATACAGAATAATGGACCCCATATATTGCTCCATACAGAATAAATGACCCCATATAATGCTCCATACAGAATAATGGACCCCATACTTTGCTCAATATAGAATAATGGGCCCCATATAAATCTCCATACAGAATAATGGACCCATATATTGCTCCATACAGAAAAATGGACCTCATATAATGCTCTATACAGAGTAATGGAACCATGTATTGCTCCATACTGAATAATGGACCCCATATATTGCTCCATACAGAATAATAGACCCAATATAATGCTCCATACAGAATAATAGACCCTGTATTTTGCTCGATACAGCATAATAGACCCATAGAATCCTCCATACAGAATAATGGACCCCATATATTGCTCCATACAGTATAATGGATCCCATACAATGCTCAGTACAGAATAATGGGCCCAGATATTCCTCCAAACAGAATAATGCACCCCATACATTGCTCCATACAGAATAATGGGCCCTATATGTTGCTCCATACAGAATAATGGGCCTCATAATGCTCCATACAGAATAATAGACCCATATATTGTTCCATACAGAATAATGGACACCAAATATAGCTCCATACAGAATAATGGACCCATATATTGCTCCATACAGAATAATGGACCCCATATATTGCTCCATACAGAATAATGGACCCCTATATTGCTCCATAGAGAATAATGGGCCCCATATAATGCTTGATACAGAATAATGGACCCATATATTGCTCCATACAGAATAATAGACCCCATGTATTGCTCCATAGAGAATAATGGACCCCATATAATGCTCTATACAGAATAATGGACCCCATATATTGCTCCATACAGAACAATGGACCCCATATAATGCTCCATACAGAATAATAGACCCATACATTGCTCCATACAGAAAAATGGACCCCATATATTGCTCCATACAGAATAATGGACCCCATATATTGCTCCATACAGAATAATGGGTCCCATATATTGCTCCATACAGAATAATGGACCCCATATATTGCTCCATACAGAATAATGAGCCTCATATAATGCTTCATACGGAATGTATTCAATATACCGCTTCATACAAAATAATGGATCCCATATAATTCTCCTTACCGAATAATGGACCTCATATATTGCTTCATACAGAATAATGTGCCCCATATAATGCTCCATACAGAATAATAGACCCTGTATATTGCTCTTTACAGAATAATGGACCTCATATATTGCTCCTTACAGAATAATGGGCACCATTTAATGCTCCATACAGAATAATGGACCCATATATTGACCCCATATATTGCTCCGTACAGAATAATGGACCCCATATATTGCTCCATACAGAGAAATGGACCCATGTATTGCTCCATACAGAATAACAGACCCCATATATTGTTCCATACAGAATAATGGACCCCATATAATGCTCCATACAGAATAATAGACCCTGTATATTGCTCTATACAGCATAATGGACCCATACATTGCTCCATTCAGAATAATGGACCCCATATATTGCTCCATACAGTATAATGGACACCATACAACGCTTAATACAGAGTAATTGGCCCCAGATATTCCTCCAAACAGAATAATGGACCCCATATATTGCTCCATACAGAATAATGGACCCCATATAATGCTCCATACAGATTAATGGGCCCCATATATTGCTTCATACAGAATAATGGACCCATATATTGCTCCATACAGCATAATGGGCCCCATATAATGCTCCATACAGAATAAAGGATCCCATATATCGCTTCATACAGAATGATAAATCCTATATAATTCTCCTTACCGAATAATGGACCCCATAAATTGCTCTATACAGAATAATGGCCCCGATATAATGCTCCATACAGAATAATGGAACCCATATATTGCTCCATACAGAATAATGGACCCCATATATTGCTCCATACAGAGTAATTTACCCCATATAATGCTTTATACAGAATAATGGACCTCATATAATGTTCCATACAGAATAATAGACCCCATATAATGCTCCATACAGAATAATAATCCCTGTATATTGCTCTATGCAGAAAAATGGGCCCCATATAATGCTCCATACAGAATATTGAGCCACATATAATGTTCCACACAGAATAATGGACCCCATATAATGCTCCATACAGAATAATAATCCCTGTATATTGCTCCATACAGAATAATGGGCCCCATATAATGCTCCATACACAATAACAGACCCTGTATATTGCTCTATACAGAATTATGGACCCCATATATTGCGCCATACGGAATAATGGACCCATATATTGCTCCATACTGAATAATGGACCCCATGTATTGCTCCATACAAAATAATGGTCCCCATATAATGCTCCATACAGACAAATTGACCCATATATTGCTCCATACAGAATAATGGACCCCATATATTGCTCAATACAGAATAATGGACCCCATATATTTCTCCATACAGAATAATGGACCACATATATTGCTCCATACAGAATAATTTACCCCATATAATGCTCCCTACAGAATAATGGAGCCCATATATTGCTCCATACAGAATAATGGGCCCCATGTAATGCTCCATACAGAATAAAGAGCCCCATACAATGCTCCATACAGAATAATGGATCCATATATTGCTCCAAACAGAATAATGGACCCAATTTATTGCTCCATACAAAATAATGGACCCCATATATTTCTCCATACAGAATAATGGACCCCATATATTGCTCCATATAGAATAATTTACCCCATATACTGCTCCCTACAGAATAATGGACCCCATATATTGCTCCATAGAGAATAATGGGCCCCAAATATTGTTCCAGACAGAATAGTGGACCCCCTATATTGCTCCATACATTGCTCCATACAGAATAATGGGCCCTATTTATTGCTCCATACAGATTAATGGACCCATAAATTGTTCCATACAGAATAATGGACCCCATATAATTCTCCTTACCGAATAATTGACCCCATATATTGCTTTATACAGAATAATGGACCCATATATTGCTCCATACAGAATAATGGCCCCATATATAGCTCCATACAGAATAATGGACCCCATATATTGCTCCATACAGAAGAATGGACCCAATCTAATGCTCCATACAGAATAATGGACCCCATATATTGCTCCATACAGAATAATGGGCACCATATAATGCTCGATACAGAGTAATGGAGCAATATATTGCTCTGTGCAGAATAATGGACGCCATATATTGCTCCATACAGAATAATGGACCCCATATAATGATCTATACAGATTAATGGACCCCATATATTGCTCCATGCAGAATAACGTACCCCATATAATGTTCCATACAGAATAATAGACCCATATATTGCTCCATACAGAATAATGGACCCCATATATTGCTCCATACAGAATAATGGACCCCATATATTGTTCCATACAGAATAATAGGTCCCATATATTGCTCCATGAAGAATAATCTGCCTCATACAAAACTCCATGCTGATAATTCTCCTTACCGAATAATGGACCCCATATATTGTTTCATACCGAATGGGCCCTATATGTTGCTCCATACAGAATAATGGGCCTCATAATGCTCCATACAGAATAATAGTCCCATATATTGTTCCATACAGAATAATGGACACCAAATATTGCTCCATACAGAATAATGGACCCATATATTGGTCCATACTGAATAATGGACCCCATATATTTCTCCATACAGAATAATGGACCCCTATATTGCTACATAGAGAATAATGAGCCCCATATAATGCTTGATACAGAATAAAGGACCCATATATTGCTCCATACAGAATAATGGACCCCATATAATGCTCTATGCAGATTAATGGACCCCATATATTGCTCCATACTGAATAATGGACCCCATATAATGCTCCATACAGAATAATAGACCCATATATTGCTCCATACAGAATAATGGACCCCATATATTGCTCCATACAGAATAATGGACGCCATGTATTGCTCCATACAGAATAATAGGTCCCATATATTGCTCCATGCAGAATAATGGGCCTCATATAAAACTCCATGCAGAATGGATCCCATATATCTCTTTATACAGAATAATGGATCCCATATAATTCTCCTTACCGAATAAAGGACCCCATATATTGCTTCATACAGAATAATGGGCCCTATATAATGCTCCATACAGAATAATAGACCCTGTGTATTGCTCTATGCTGAATAATGGACCCCATATATTGCTCCATACAGAATAATAGGCCCCAAATAATGCTCCATAAAGAATAATGGACCCATATATTGCTCCATACAGAATAATGGAACACATATATTGCTCTATACAGAATAATGGACCCCATATATTGCTCCATACAGAATAAATGACCCCATATAATGCTCCATACAGAATAATGGACCCCATACTTTGCTCAATATAGAATAATGGGCCCCATATAAATCTCCATACAGAATAATGGACCCATATATTGCTCCATACAGAAAAATGGACCTCATATAATGCTCTATACAGAGTAATGGAACCATGTATTGCTCCATACTGAATAATGGACCCCATATATTGCTCCATACAGAATAATAGACCCAATATAATGCTCCATACAGAATAATAGACCCTGTATTTTGCTCGATACAGCATAATAGACCCATAGAATCCTCCATACAGAATAATGGACCCCATATATTGCTCCATACAGTATAATGGATCCCATACAATGCTCAGTACAGAATAATGGGCCCAGATATTCCTCCAAACAGAATAATGCACCCCATACATTGCTCCATACAGAATAATGGGCCCTATATGTTGCTCCATACAGAATAATGGGCCTCATAATGCTCCATACAGAATAATAGACCCATATATTGTTCCATACAGAATAATGGACACCAAATATAGCTCCATACAGAATAATGGACCCATATATTGCTCCATACAGAATAATGGACCCCATATATTGCTCCATACAGAATAATGGACCCCTATATTGCTCCATAGAGAATAATGGGCCCCATATAATGCTTGATACAGAATAATGGACCCATATATTGCTCCATACAGAATAATAGACCCCATGTATTGCTCCATAGAGAATAATGGACCCCATATAATGCTCTATACAGAATAATGGACCCCATATATTGCTCCATACAGAACAATGGACCCCATATAATGCTCCATACAGAATAATAGACCCATACATTGCTCCATACAGAAAAATGGACCCCATATATTGCTCCATACAGAATAATGGACCCCATATATTGCTCCATACAGAATAATGGGTCCCATATATTGCTCCATACAGAATAATGGACCCCATATATTGCTCCATACAGAATAATGAGCCTCATATAATGCTTCATACGGAATGTATTCAATATACCGCTTCATACAAAATAATGGATCCCATATAATTCTCCTTACCGAATAATGGACCTCATATATTGCTTCATACAGAATAATGTGCCCCATATAATGCTCCATACAGAATAATAGACCCTGTATATTGCTCTTTACAGAATAATGGACCTCATATATTGCTCCTTACAGAATAATGGGCACCATTTAATGCTCCATACAGAATAATGGACCCATATATTGACCCCATATATTGCTCCGTACAGAATAATGGACCCCATATATTGCTCCATACAGAGAAATGGACCCATGTATTGCTCCATACAGAATAACAGACCCCATATATTGTTCCATACAGAATAATGGACCCCATATAATGCTCCATACAGAATAATAGACCCTGTATATTGCTCTATACAGCATAATGGACCCATACATTGCTCCATTCAGAATAATGGACCCCATATATTGCTCCATACAGTATAATGGACACCATACAACGCTTAATACAGAGTAATTGGCCCCAGATATTCCTCCAAACAGAATAATGGACCCCATATATTGCTCCATACAGAATAATGGACCCCATATAATGCTCCATACAGATTAATGGGCCCCATATATTGCTTCATACAGAATAATGGACCCATATATTGCTCCATACAGAATAATGGGCCCCATATATTGCTCCATACAGAATAATGGACCCATTTATTGCTCCATGCAGAATAATGGACCGCATATATTGCTCCATACAGAATAATGGACCCATATATTACTCCATACAGAATAATGGACCCCATATATTGCTCCATACAGAATAATGGACCCCATATAATGCTCCATACAGATTAATGGGCCCCATATATTGCTTCATACAGAATAATGGACCCATATATTGCTCCATACAGAATAATGGGCCCCATATATTGCTCCATACAGAATAATGGACCCATTTATTGCTCCATGCAGAATAATGGACCGCATATATTGCTCCATACAGAATAATGGACCCATATATTACTCCATACAGAATAATGGACCCCATATATTGCTCCATACAGATTAATGGGCCCCATATAATGCTCCATACAGGATAAAGGACCCATATATTGCTCCATACAGAATAATGGATCCCATATATTGCTCCAAAAAGAATAATATAACCCATATAATGCTCTATACAGAATAATGGACCCCATATATTGCTCCATACAGAATAATGAGCCCCATATAATGCTCCATACAGAATAATAAGCCCCATATAATGCTCTATACAGAATAATGGACTCATATATTGCTCCATACAGAATAATGAGCCCCATATAATGCTCTATACAGAATAATGTGTAGCGCCCCGTGGGTTCGGTCGCTACAGATTTATTGCACCTCAACCACAGGTGTGATATCCCACTCCCGGGTAAGGATGGTGTGTGGACCGGGACTCAGCAGCATGCATCACACACATCCCATTTCTGGGGGACAGCTCAACGGTGCTCCCATTAGTACAGTAAAGCAGGCACGACAGAACATGTCCCTGGCTGGAGTGGGGAGGGGGGAGGAAAACCCAGTGATGTAGGAGCAGGACGGGACTGTTTGTGGGCATAGGTAGGAGCCCATTGATTGCAAGTCACCTGGGCTCATACACTAGGGGAGGGTATATAAGGTGGGCACCATCTTAGTTCTGGGTCAGTTCAGTCAGTGGAGTGAGAGAAGGAGTTCAGTCAGAGAAGGCTGACAGGGAGCTGTGGCTCAGTCTGGGCCCAGCTCCATGAGGCAGGCCTAGGGTGAAGGCCGGAGACAGAAGAAAGGAACAGAAACAGAAAGGAACAGAAAGGAACAGAAACAGAAAGGAACAGCAAAGAAAGAGAAGTACCCAAGGTGTAGAAGGGCCCAGAGACACGAAGTCAGAAGGAACCCTAAGGACCCAGGAGATTAGGGGTGACGGGTTGGCAGAACAGGGTACGGGATCCCAAGTTGGTGGAGGTGACTAATCCTTAACCAAGAACCGGTGGTCGTGATCATTTACTGGTGCGACGCCTCACTACACCTACTAGGAAGGCAAACCACATAGGGTCAGGGAAGTGGACACCCAGTCCTCCCAGGAGAAGACCCGAGGCAGCTGGACAGAAGTAGTGTCACTGGTGGGGCACGGCTGACGAAAGGATAGAAGGGAGTCCTGTGCCACACTCCGGAATTGCCTGGGGGTTGATCGAGCCCGCTGCCTGGTGGACGCAGCACGACTCGGGCGGTCCTATCTGTGCACAAGTGACCTGGATGAGAACTGTGAGTA
The DNA here is from genome assembly GCF_046119375.1 of Phyllobates terribilis. NCBI lineage: Eukaryota > Metazoa > Chordata > Amphibia > Anura > Dendrobatidae > Phyllobates > Phyllobates terribilis. The sequence goes on from NW_027362772.1 coordinate 144,011,563, forward strand.
AAGAACCTGAACTGCAACACATTGTCTCTGTGCTTTCTCACCGCGTCAGCACTACTAGTACTGGGACGCCCCGCACCACAACCACCATCATCACTCTACACTGCCCTGAGGCTATACTCCTCCCGTGGGGAGTTGTACTACACTCCGCTGCACCCACAACACTCGCCTCAGCGGTCTGCCCTGCAGCGGCAGTTCATCCTGACCGCAATCCACGGGTGGTGTAGTCGGACATTAAACCATAAAAAACCCTATAAAGACTGCCACTGGTTTGACCACCCTGAGCCACGGGACCGGGTCGCCGCCACGGAGACTACAACCCCCAGAGACCCGGTTCCGGGTAACCCACACACGTGCACACACGGCCCAGGGGGCGCGTCAAATGGACCCCATATAATGCTCTATACAGAATAATGGTTCCCATATATTGCTCCATACAGAATAATGGACCCCATATAATGCTCCTTACAGAAAAATGGACCCCATCTAATTCTTTATACAGAATAATGGACCCCATATAATGCTCCATACAAAATAATGTGCCCCATATATTGCACCAAACAGAATAATGGACCCATATATTGCTCCAAACAGAATAATAGACCCAGCATAATGCTCTATTCAGAATAATGGACCCCATATAATGCTCCATACAGAATAATAGACACTGTATATTGCTCTATACAGAATAATGGACCCATATATTGCTACATACAGAATAATGAACCCCATGTATTGCTCCATACAGAATAATGGGCCCCATATAATGCTCCATACAGACAAATTGACCCATATATTGCTCCATACAAAATAATGGACCCCATATATTGCTCAATACAGAATAATGGACCCCATATATTTCTCCATACAGAATAATGGACCCCATATATTGCTCCATACAGAATAATGGACCCCATATAATGCACCATACAGAATAAAGGACCCAATTTATTGCTCCATACAGAATAATGGACCCCATATATTTCTCCATACAGAATAATGGACCCCATATATTGCTCCATACCGAATAATTTACCCCATATACTGCTCCCTACAGAATAATGGACCCCATATATTGCTCCATACAGAATAATGGGCCCCAAATATTGTTCCAGACAGAATAGTGGACCCCATATATTGCTCCATACATTGCTCCATATAGAATAATGGGCCCTATTTATTGCTCCATACAGATTAATGGACCCATAAATTGTTCCATACAGAATAATGGACCCCATATAATTCTCCTTACCTAATAATGGACCCCATATATTGCTTTATACAGAATAATGGACCCATATATTGCTCCATACAGTATCATGGCCCCATATATTGCTCCATACAGAATAATGGACCCCATATATTGCTCCATACAGAATAATGGGCCCATATAATGCTCCATACAGAATATTGGACCCATATATTGCTCCATACAGAATAGTGGACCCCATATATTGCTCCATACAGAATAATGGACCCAATATAATGCTCCATACAGAATAATGGACCCCATATATTGCTCCATACAGAATAATGGGCACCATATAATGCTCGATACAGAATAATAGACCAATATATTGCTTGGTGCAGTATAATGGAAGCCATATATTGCTCCATACAGAATAATGGACCCCATATAATGATCTATACAGAATAATGGACCCCATATATTGCTCCATCCAGAATAATATACCCCATATAATGTTCCATACAGAATAATAGACCCATATATTGCTCCATACAGAATAATGGACCCTATATATTGCTCCATACAGAATAATGGACCCCATATATTGTTCCATACAGAATAAAGGCTCCCATATATTGCTCCATAAAGAATAATGGGCCTAATATAAAACTCCATGCAGAATGGATCCCATATAATTCTCCTTACCGAATAATGGACCCCATATATTGCTCCATACAGAATAATGGGCCCCAAATAATGCTCTATAAAGAATAATGGACCCATATATTGCTCCATACAGAATAATAGAACACATATATTGCTCCATGCAAAATAATGGACCCCATATATTGCTCCATACAGAATAATGGACCCCATATATTGCTCCATACAGAATAAATGACCCCATATAATGCTCCATACAGAATAATGGACCCCATATTTTGCTCAATATAGAATAATCGGCCCCATATAAATTTCCATACAGAATAATGGACCCATATATTGCTCCATACAGAAAAATGGACCTCATATAATGCTCTATACAGAGTAATGGAACCATGTATTGCTCCATACAGAATAATGGACCCCATATATTGCTCCATAGAGAATAATAGACCCAATATAATGCTCCATACAGAATAATAGACCCTGTATTTTGCTCGATACAGCATAATAGACCCATAGAATCCTCCATACAGAATAGTGGACCCCATATATTGCTCCATACAGTATAATGGATCCCATACAATGCTCAGTACAGAACAATGGGCCCAGATATTCCTCCAAACAGAATAATGCACCCCATACATTGCTCCATACAAAATAATGGGCCCTATATGTTGCTCCATACAGAATAATGAGCCTCATAATGCTCCATACCGAATAATAGACCCATATATTGTTCCATACAGAATAATGGACACTAAATATTGCTCCATACAGAATAATGGACCCATATATTGCTCCATACAGAATAATGGACCCCATATATTGCTCCATAGAGAATAATGGGCCCCATATAATGCTTGATACAGAATAATGGACCCATATATTGCTCCATACAGAATAATAGACCCCATATTTTGCTCCATAGAGAATAATGGACCCCATATAATGCTCTATACAGAATAATGGACACCATATATTGCTCCATACAGAATAATGGACCCCATATAATGCTCCATACAGAATAATAGACCCATACATTGCTCCATACAGAATAATGGACCCCATATATTGCTCCATACAGAATAATGGGTCCCATATATTGCTCCATAGAGAATAATGGACCCCAAATACTGCTCCATGCAGAACAGAGGACCCCATATATTGCTCCATACAGAATAATGAGCCTCATATAATGCTCCATACAGAATGTATTCCATATATCTCTTCATATAAAATAATGGATCCCATATAATTCTCCTTACCGAATAATGGACTCCATATATTGCTTCATACAGAATAATGTGCCCCATATAATGCTCCATACAGAATAATAGACTCTGTATATTGCTCTTTACTGAATAATGGACCACATATATTGCTCCATACAGAATAATGGGCACCATTTAGTGCTCCATACAGAATAATGGACCCATATATTGACCCCATATATTGCTCCGTAGAGAATAATGGACCCCATATATTGCTCCATACAGAGTAATGGACCCATGTATTGCTCCATACAGAATAACAGACCCCATATATTGTTCCATACAGAATAATGGACCCTATATAATGCTCCATACAGAATAATAGACCCTGTATATTGCTCTATACAGCATACTGGAACCATACTCCATAATGAATAATGGGCCCTATACATTGCTCCATACAGAATAATAGGCCTTATAATGCTCCATATAGAATAACGGACCCATATATTGCCCAATACAGGATAATGGACCAAATATATTGCTCCATACAGAATAATGGACCCCATATAATGCTCCATACAGATTAATGGGCCCCATATATTGCTTCATACAGAATAATGGACCCATATATTGCTCCATACAGAATAATGGGCCCCATATATTGCTCCATACAGAATAATGGACCCATTTATTGCTCCATGCAGAATAATGGACCGCATATACTGCTCTATACAGAATAATGGACCCATATATTACTCCATACAGAATAATGGACCCCATATATTGCTCCATACAGAATAATGGGCCCCATATAATGCTCCATACTGGATAAAGGACCCATATATTGCTCCATACAGAATAATGGATCCCATATATTGCTCCAAAAAGAATAATATAACCCATATAATGCTCTATACAGAATAATGGACCCCATATATTGCTCCATACAGAATAATTAGCCCCATATAATGCTCCATACAAAATAATAAGCCCCATATAATGCTCCATACAGAATAATGGACTCAAATATTGCTCCATACAGAATAATGAGCCCCATATAATGCTCTAAACAGAATAATGGGCCCCTATAATGCTCCGTACAGATTAATGGACCCCATATATTACTCCATACAGAATAATGTGTAGCGCCCCGTGGGTTCGGTCGCTACAGATTTATTGCACCTCAACCACAGGTGTGATATCCCACTCCCGGGTAAGGATGGTGTGTGGACCGGGACTCAGTTAGCTGCATGCATCACACACACCCCATTTCCGAGGGACAGCTCAAAGGTGCTCCCATTAGTACAGTAAAGCAGGCACGACAGAACATGTCCCTGGCTGGAGTAGGGAGGGGGGAGGAAAACCCAGTGATGTAGGAGCAGGAGGGGACGGTTTGTGGGCATAGGTAGGAGCCCATTGATTGCAAGTCACCTGGGCTCATACACTAGGGGAGGGTATATAAGGTGGGCACCATCTTAGTTCTGGGTCAGTTCAGTCAGTGGAGTGAGAGAAGGAGTTCAGCCAGAGAAGGCTGACAGGGAGCTGTGGCTCAGTCTGGGCCCAGCTCCATGAGGCAGGCCTAGGGTGAAGGCCGGAGCCAGAAGAAAGGAACAGAAACAGAAAGGAACAGAAAGGAACAGCAAAGAAATAGATGTACCCAAGGTGTAGAAGGGCCCAGAGACACGAAGGCAGAAGGAACCCTAAGGACCCAGGAGATTACGGGTGACGGGTTGGCAGAACAGAGTACGGGATCCCAAGTTTGTGGAGGTGACTAATCCTTAACCAAGAACCGGTGGTCGTGATCATTTACTGATGCGACCCCTCACTACATCTACTAGGAAGGCACACCACATAGGGTCAGGGAAGTGGACACCCAGTCCTTCCAGGAGAAGACCCGAGGCTGCTGGACAGAAGTAGTGTCACTGGTGGGGCACGGCTGATGAAATGATAGAAGGGAGTCCTGTGCCACACTCCGGAATTGCCTGGGGGTTGATCGAGCCCCCTGCCTGGTGGACGCAGCACGACTCGGGCGGTCCTATCTGTGCACAAGTGACCTGGATGAGAACTGTGAGTAAAGAACCTGAACTGCAACACATTGTCTCTGTGCTTTCTCACCGCGTCAGCACTATTAGTACTGGGACGCCCCGCACCACAACCACCATCATCACTCTACACTGCCCTGAGGCTATACTCCTCCCGTGGGGAGTTGTACTACACTCCGCTGCACCCACAACACCCTCCTCAGCGGTCTGCCCTGCAGCGGCAGTTCATCCTGACCGCAATCCACGGGTGGTGTAGTCGGACATTAAACCATAAAAAACCCTATAAAGACTGCCACTGGTTTGACCACCCTGAGCCACGGGACCGGGTCGCCGCCACGGAGACTACAACCCCCAGAGACCCGGTTCCGGGTAACCCACACACGTGCACACACGGCCCAGGGGGCGCGTCAAATGGACCCCATATAATGCTCTATACAGAATAATGGTTCCCATATATTGCTTCATACAGAATAATGTGCCCCATATAATGCTCCATACAGAATAATAGACTCTGTATATTGCTCTTTACAGAATAATGGACCTCATATATTGCTCCATACAGAATAATGGGCACCATATATTGCTCCATACAGAATAATGGACCCATATATTGACCCCATATATTGCTCCGTAGAGAATAATGGACCCCATATATTGCTCTATACAGAGTAATGGACCCATGTATTGCTCCATACAGAATAACAGACCCCATATATTGTTCCATACAGAATAATGGACCCTATATAATGCTCCATACAGAATAATAGACCCTGTATTTTGCTCTATACAGCATACTGGACCCATACATTGCTCCATACAGAATAATGGACCCCATATATTGCTCCATACAGTATAATGGACACCATACAATGCTTAATACAGAGTAATTGGCCCCAGATATTCCTCCAAACAGAATAATGGACCCCATATATTGCTCCATAATGAATAATGGGCCCTATACATTGCTCCATACAGAATAATAGGCCTTATAATGCTCCATATAGAATAACGGACCCATATATTGCCCAATACAGGATAATGTACCAAATATATTGCTCCATACAGAATAATGGACCCCATATAATGCTCCATACAGATTAATGGGCCCCAAATATTGCTTCATACAGAATAATGGACCCATATATTGCTCCATACAGAATAATGGGCCCCATATATTGCTCCATACAGAATAATGGACCCATTTATTGCTCCATGCAGAATAATGGACCGCATATACTGCTCTATACAGAATAATGGACCCATATATTACTCCATACAGAATAATGGACCCCATATATTGCTCCATACAGAATAATGGGCCCCATATAATGCTCCATACTGGATAAAGGACCCATATATTGCTCCATACAGAATAATGGATCCCATATATTGCTCCAAAAAGAATAATATAACCCATATAATGCTCTATACAGAATAATGGACCCCATATATTGCTCCATACAGAATAATTAGCCCCATATAATGCTCCATACAAATTAATAAGCCCCATATAATGCTCCATACAGAATAATGGACTCAAATATTGCTCCATACAGAATAATGAGCCCCATATAATGCTCTAAACAGAATAATGGGCCCCTATAATGCTCCATACAGATTAATGGACCCCATATATTACTCCATACAGAATAATGTGTAGCGCCCCGTGGGTTCGGTCGCTACAGATTTATTGCACCTCAACCACAGGTGTGATATCCCACTCCCGGGTAAGGATGGTGTGTGGACCGGGACTCAGTTAGCTGCATGCATCACACACACCCCATTTCCGAGGGACAGCTCAAAGGTGCTCCCATTAGTACAGTAAAGCAGGCACGACAGAACATGTCCCTGGCTGGAGTGGGGAGGGGGGAGGAAAACCCAGTGATGTAGGAGCAGGAGGGTACGGTTTGTGGGCATAGGTAGGAGCCCATTGATTGCAAGTCACCTGGGCTCATACACTAGGGGAGGGTATATAAGGTGGGCACCATCTTAGTTCTGGGTCAGTTCAGTCAGTGGAGTGAGAGAAGGAGTTCAGCCAGAGAAGGCTGACAGGGAGCTGTGGCTCAGTCTGGGCCCAGCTCCATGAGGCAGGCCTAGGGTGAAGGCCGGAGCCAGAAGAAAGGAACAGAAACAGAAAGGAACAGAAAGGAACAGCAAAGAAATAGATGTACCCAAGGTGTAGAAGGGCCCAGAGACACGAAGGCAGAAGGAACCCTAAGGACCCAGGAGATTACGGGTGACGGGTTGGCAGAACAGGGTACGGGATCCCAAGTTTATGGAGGTGACTAATCCTTAACCAAGAACCGGTGGTCGTGATCATTTACTGATGCGACCCCTCACTACATCTACTAGGAAGGCACACCACATAGGGTCAGGGAAGTGGACACCCAGTCCTTCCAGGAGAAGACCCGAGGCAGCTGGACAGAAGTAGTGTCACTGGTGGGGCACGGCTGACGAAAGGATAGAAGGGAGTCCTGTGCCACACTCCGGAATTGCCTGGGGGTTGATCGAGCCCCCTGCCTGGTGGACGCAGCACGACTCGGGCGGTCCTATCTGTGCACAAGTGACCTGGATGAGAACTGTGAGTAAAGAACCTGAACTGCAACACATTGTCTCTGTGCTTTCTCACCGCGTCAGCACTATTAGTACTGGGACGCCCCACACCACAACCACCATCATCACTCTACACTGCCCTGAGGCTATACTCCTCCCATGGGGAGTTGTACTACACTCCGCTGCACCCACAACACCCGCCTCAGCGGTCTGCCCTGCAGCGGCAGTTCATCCTGACCGCAATCCACGGGTGGTGTAGTCGGACATTAAACCATAAAAAACCCTATAAAGACTGCCACTGGTTTGACCACCCTGAGCCACGGGACCGGGTCGCCGCCACGGAGACTACAACCCCCAGAGACCCGGCTCCGGGTAACCCACACACGTGCACACACGGCCCAGGGGGCGCGTCAAATGGACCCATATAATGCTCTATACAGAATAATGGTTCCCATATATTGCTCCATACAGAATAATGGACCCCATATAATGCTCCTTACAGAAAAATGGACCCCATCTAATTCTTTATACAGAATAATGGACCCCATATAATGCTCCATACAGAATAATAGACCCTGTATATTGCTCTATGAAGAAAAATGGGCCCCATATGTTGCTCCAAACAGAATAATGGACCCCATATAATACTCCATACAGAATAATAGACCCTGCATATTGCTACATACAGAAAAATGGGCCCCAAATAATGCTTCATACAGAATAATGGACCCATATATTACTCCATACAGAATAATGAGCCCCATATAATGCTCTATACAGAATAATGGATCACATATATTGCTCCATACAGAATAATGGACCCCATATAATGCTCCAAACAGAATAATGGACGCCATATAATTCTCTATACAGAATAATGTACCCCATATATTGCTCCATACAGAATAATGAACCCATATATTGCTCCATGCAGAATAATGGAGCCCATATAATGCTCTATACAGAATAATGGATCCCATATATTGCTCCATACAGAATAATGGACCCCATAAAATGCTCCATACAGAATAATGGACCCCATATAATTCTCTATACAGAATAATGGACCCCATATATTGCTTCATATAGAATAATGGACCCATATATTGCTCCACACAGAATAAAGGAGCCATATAATTCTCTATACAGAATAATGGACCCCATATATTGATCCTACAGAATAATGGACCCATATTTTGCTCCATTCAGAATTATAAACCCCATATATTGCTCCTTACAGAATAATGGACCCCATATAATTCTCTATACAGTATAATGGACCCCAGATATTACTCCATACAGAATAATGGACTCATATATTGCTCCATACAAAATAATGGACACCATATATTGTTTCATACAGAATAATGGACCCTATATAATGCTACATACAGAATAATAGACACTGTATATTGCTCTTTACAGAATAATGGACCAATATATTGCTACGTACAGAATAATGAACGCCATGAATTGCTCCATACAGAATAATGGGCCCCATATAATGCTCCATGCAGAATAATGGACCCATATATTGTTCCATACAGAATAATGGAACCCATATATTGCTCAATACAGAATAATGGAACCCATATATTGCTCCATACAGAATAATGGACTCCATAAATTGCCCAATACAGAATCATTTACACCATATAATGCTCCCTACAGAATAATGGAGCCCATATATTGCTCCATACAGAATAATAGACCATGTATATTGCTCTATGTAGAAAAATGGGCCCCATATGTTGCTTCAAAGAGAATAATGAGCCCCATATAATGCTCCATACAGAATAATGGGCCCCATATAATACTCCATACAGAATAATACACCCTGTATATTGCTACATACAAAAAAATGGACCCCATATAATGCTCCAGACAGAAAAATGGACCCATATATTAATCCATACAGAATAATGAGCCCCATATAATGCTCCATACAGAATAATGGACCCCATATAATGCTTCATACAGAATAATGGGATCCATATAATGCACCATACAGAATAATTGACCCAATATAATGCTCGATACAGAATAATGGACCCATATATTGCTCCATACAGAATAAAGTACACCATATAATGCTCTATAAAGAATAATGGACCCCATATATTGCTCCACACAGAATAATGGACCGCATGTTTTGCTTCACACAGAACATGGACCCATATATTGCTCCATACAGAATTATGGACCCCATATATTGCTCCATACAGATTAATGGGCACCAAATAATTCTCCATACAAAATAATGGACTCATATTTTGCTCCATTCAGAATAATGGACCCCATTTATTGCTCCATACAGAATAATGGACCCCATATAATGCTCTATACAGAATAATGGATCCCATATATTGCTCCATACAGAATAATGGACCCCATAAAATGCTCCATACAGAATAATGGACCCCATGTAATTCTCTATACAGAATAATGGAACCCATATATTGCTCCATACAGAATAATGGACCCATATATTGCTCCATACAGAATAAAGGACCTCATATAATTCTCTATACAGAATAATGGACCCCATATATTGCTCCATACAGAATAATGGACCCATATATTGCTCCATACAGAATAAAGGACCCCATATAATTCTCTATACAGAATAATGGACCCCATATATTGATCCTACAGAATAATGGACCCATATTTTACTCCATTCAGAATAATAGACCCCATATATTGCTCCATACAGAATAATGGACCCCATATAATTCTCTATACAGTATAATGGACCCCATATATTGCTCCATACAGAATAATGGAATCATACATTGCTCCATACAGAATAATGGACCCCATATAATTCTCTATACAGTATAATGGACCCCATATATTGCTCCATACAGAATAATGGAATCATACATTGCTCCATACAGAATAATGGACACCATATATTGCTTCATTCAGATTAATAGACCCCATATAATGCTACATACAGAATAATAGACCCTGTATTTTGCTCTTTACAGAATAACGGACCTATATATTGCTACATAAAGAATAATGAACGCCATGAATTGCTCCATACAGAATAATGGGCCCCATATAATGCTCCATGCAGAATAATGGACCCATATATTGTTCCATACAGAATAATGGAACCCATATATTGCTCAATACAGAATAATGGAACCCATATATTGCTCCATACAGAATAATGGACCCCATAAATTGATCCATACAGAATAATTTACCCCATATAATGCTCCCTACAGAATAATGGAGGCCATATATTGTTCCATACAGAATAATAGTCCCCATTTATTGCTCCATACAGAATAATGGGCCCCATATAATGCTCCATACAGAATAATGGACCTTATATATTACTCAATACAGAATAATGGACCCCATATATCACTCCATACAGAATAATGGACCCCATATATTGGTCCATACAGAATAATGGGCCCCATGTAATGCTCAATGTACAATAATGGACCCATATATTGCTCCATACAGAAAAAGAGACCCCATATATTGCTCCATACAGAATAATGGACCGCATATATTGCTTCATGCAGAATAATGGACCCATATATGGCCCAATACAGAATAATGGACCCCGTATATTGCTCAATACAGAATAATGGGCCCCATATAATTCTCTTTTCCAAAATAATGGACCCATATATTGCTCCATTCAAAATAATGGACACCATATAATGCTTCTTACAGAAAAATGGACCACATAAAATTCTCTATACAGAATAATTGACCCCATATATTGCTCCATACAGAATAATGGACCCCATTTAATGCTCCATACAGAATAATGGACCCCATAAAATGCTCCATACAGATTAATGGACCCATATATTGCTCCATACAGAGTAATGAGCCCCATATAATGCTCAATAGAGAATAATGGACCCCATATAATGCTTCATACAGAATAATGGGATCCATATAATGCTCCAAACAGAATAATGGACCCATATATTGCTCCATACAGAATAATGAGCCCCATATAATGCTCCATACATAATAATGGGCCCCATATAATGCTCCATACAGAATAATGGACCCCATATAGTGCTCCATACAGAATAATGGACCCCATATAATGCTCCATACAGAATAATGGGCCCATATATTGCTCCATTCAGAATAATGGACCCCATATAATGCTCCATACAGAATAATGGACCCCATATAATTCTCTATACAGAATAATGGATACCATATATTGCTCCATACAGAATAATGGACCACATATTATCTCTATATCGAATAATGGACCCAATATAATTCTCTGTAAAGAATAATGGACCCCATATATTTCTCATACAGAATAATGGACCACAGATTATGATCCATGCAGAATAATGGACCCCATAAAATGCTCCATACAGAATAATGGACCCATATATTGCTCCATACAGAATAATGAGCCCCATATAATGCTCCACACAGAATAATGGACCACATAAAATGCTTCATACAGAATAATGGGCCCTATATAATGCTCCATACAAAATATTTGGCCGCATATAATGCTCCATACAGAATAATGGGCCCCATATAATGCTCCATACAGAATAATGTGCCCTCTATATTGTTCTATACAGAATAATGGGCCCCCTATAATGCTCCATACAGAATAATGGGCCCCATATAATGCTCCATGCAGAATGGTTCCCATATATCGCTTCATAATGAATAATGGATCCCATATAATTCTCCCTACCGAATAATGGACCCCATACAATGCTCTATACAGAATCATGGACCCATATTTTGCTCCATACAGAATAATGGGACTCCATAAAGTGCTCCATACAGAATAATGGACCCCATATATTGCTCCATACAGAATAATGGAGCACATATATTGCTCCATACATAATAATAGACCCCATATAATGCTCCATTCAGAATAATGGACCCCATATAATGCTCCATACAGAATAATAGACCCTGTATATTGCTCTATGCAGAAAAATAGGCCCCATATATTGCTCCATACAGAATAATGAGCCCCATATAATGCTCCATACAGAATAATAGACCATGTATATTGCTAATTACAGAATAATGGGCCCCATATAATGCTCCATACAGAATAATGGACCCCATTTAATGCTCCATACAGAATAATGGACCCCATAAAATGCTCCATACAGATTAATGGACCCATATATTGCTCCATATAGAGTAATGAGCCCCATATAATGCTCAATAGAGAATAATGGACCCCATATAATGCTTCATACAGAATAATGGGATCCATATAATGCTCCAAACAGAATAATGGACCCATATATTGCTCCATACAGAATAATGAGCCCCATATAATGCTCCATACATCATAATGGGCCCCATATAATGCTCCATACAGAATAATGGACCCCATATAGTGCTCCATACAGAATAATGGACCCCATATAATGCTCCATACAGAATAATGGACCCATATATTGCTCCATTCAGAATAATGGACCCCATATAATTCTCCATACAGAATAATGGACCCCATATAATTCTCTATACAGAATAATGGATACCATATATTGCTCCATACAGAATAATGGACCACATATTATCTCTATATCGAATAATGGACCCAATATAATTCTCTGTAAAGAATAATGGACCCCATATATTTCTCATACAGAATAATGGACCACAGATTATGATCCATGCAGAATAATGGACTCCATAAAATGCTCCATACAGAATAATGGACCCATATATTGCTCCATACAGAATAATGAGCCCCATATAATGCTCCACACAGAATAATGGACCACATAAAATGCTTCATACAGAATAATGGGCTCTATATAATGCTCCATACAGAATAATGTGCCCTCTATATTGCTCTATACAGAATAATGGGCCCGCTATAATGCTCCATACAGAATAATGGGCCCCATATAATGCTCCATGCAGAATGGTTGCCATATATCGCTTCATGAAGAATAATGGATCCCATATAATTCTCCTTACCGAATAATGGACCCCATAAAATGCTCTATACAGAATCATGGACCAATATTTTGCTCCATACAGAATAATGGACCCCATAAAGTGCTCCATACAGAATAATGAACCCCATATATTGCTCCATACAGAATAATGGACCAGATATATTGCTCAATACAGAAAAATGAGCCCCATATAATGCTCCATACAGAATAATGGACCCCATATAATGCTCCAGACAGAACTATAGACCCTGTATATTGCTCTATGCAGAAAAAAGGGCCCCATATAATGCTCCATACTGAATAATGGACCCATATATTGCTCCATACAGAATAATGAGCCCCATATAGTGTTCCATACAGAATAATGGACCCCAAATAATGCTTCATACAGAATAATCGACCCATATATTGCTCCATACAGAATAATGATCACCATTTAATGCTCTATACAGAATAATGGGATCCATATAATGCTCCATACACAATAATGGACCCATATATTGCTCCATACAGAATAATGAACCCCATATAATGCTCCATACAGAATAATGGACCCCATATATTACAACATACAGAATAATGGACCCCATATAATGCTCTATACAGAATAATTGGCCCCATATAATGCTCCATACAGAATAAAGGGCCCCATATAAATCGACATAAAGAATAATGGACCCATATATTGCTCCATACAGAATAAAGGACCCATATATTGCTCTATACAGAATAATGGACCCCATATAATTCTCCCTACAGAATACTAGACCCTGTATATTGTTCTATGTAGAAAAATAGGCCCCATATATTGTACCAAACAGAATAATGAGCCCCATATAATGCTCCATACAGAATAATAGACCCCATATAATGCTCCTTACAGACTAATAGACCCTGTTTATTGCTCCATACAGAATAATGGACCCATATATTGCTCCATACAGAATAATGAGACCTATAAAATGCTCCATACAGAATAATGGACCCCATATAATCCTTCATACAGAATAATGGTATCCATATAATGCTCCATACAGAATAATGGACCTAATATAATGCTCCATACAGAGTAATGGACCCATATATTGCTCCAAAAAGAATAATGAGCCCGATAAAATGCTACAAACAAAATAATGGACCCCCTATAATGCTCCATACAAAATAAAGGACCCCATATAATGCTCCATACAGAATAATGGACCCATATATTGCTCCATACAGAATAATGATACCCATACAATGCTCCATATAAATAATGAACCCCATATATTACAACATACAGAATAATGGGCCCCATATAATGCTCCATACAGAATAATGGACCCATATATAGCTCTATACAGAAGAATGGACCCCATATATTGCTCCATACATAATAACAGACCCCATATATTGCTCCATACAGAATAACTTACCCAATATAATGCTCTATACCAGGGGTCTCAAACACGCGGCCCGCGGGCCGCATGCGGCCCCTGAGGCGGCTTTATGCGGCCCGCAGGCACAGACCCCTTGACGATCCCGACCTGGTCCAGGAGGAGCCGCCGACAGCAGTGCTGCATTGCCGCACAGAGACTGTTTCCCAGCACTGCATTTCCAATGTCAGCCGCCGGCCAATCAGAGGCCAGCAGCTGACATCTGCGTGTCGGCGCAGCGAGTATGACGTCATTGCCATATGCAGATGTCAGCTGCTGGCCTCTGATTGGCCGGCGGCTGACATTGGAAATGCAGTGCTGGGAGACGGTCTCTGTGCGGCAATGCAGCGCTGCTGTCGGCGGCTCCTCCTGGACCAGGTCGGGATCGTCAAGGGGTCTGACTCTGTGGTGCCTGCGGGCCACATCTGCAAGAAGGCCGCCGAGGGAACGGAGGACAGGTGAGAATCATCTTTTTTTTTTTCTATTTTATGTGTGTGAAGAACAGCACAGGGGGCACATAGCCACAAGAGGGGACCTGGATGGGGCACATAGCCACAAGATGGGGACCTGGATGGGGCACATAGCCACAGGACGGGGACCTGGATGGGGCACATAGCCACAAGAGGGGACCTGGATGGGGCACATAGCCACAGGATGGGGACCTGGATGAGGCACATAGCCACAGGACGGGGACCTGGATGGGGCACATAGCCACAAGAGGGGACCTGGATGGGGCACATAGCCACAAGATGGGGACCTGGATGAGACACATAGCCACAAGAGGGGACCTGGATGGGGCACATAGCCACAGGACGGGGACCTGGATGGGGCACATAGCCACTGGACGGGGACCTGGATGGGGCACATAGCCACAAGAGGGGACCTGGATGGGGCACATAGCCACAAGATGGGGACCTGGATGAGGCACATAGCCACAAGAGGGGACCTGGATGGGGCACATAGCCACAGGACGGGGACCTGGATGGGGCACATAGCCACAGGACGGGAACATGGATGGGGCACATAGCCACAGGACGGGGACCTGGATGGGGCACAGAGCCTCAAGATGTGGACCTGGATGGGGCACATAGCCTCAAGATGGGGACCTGGATGGGGCACAGAGCCACAAGATGGGGACCAGAGCCACAAGATGGGGACCTGGATGGGGCACATAGCCACAAGATGGGGACCTGGATGGGGCACATAGCCACAAGATGGGGACCTGGATGGGGCACATAGCCACAAGATGGGGACCTGGATGGGGAACATTGCCACAGGATGGGGACCTGGATGAGGCACATTAGTACAAGATGGGCGCCAGGATGGGGAACGTTGCCACAGGATGGGGACCTGGATGGGGCACAGAGCCACAAGATGGGGACCTGGATGGGGCACAGAGCCACAAGATGGGGACCAGAGCCACAAGATGGGGACCTGGATGGGGAACATTGCCACAGGATGGGGACCTGGATGGGGCACATAGCCACAGGATGGGGACCTGGATGAGGCACATTAGTACAAGATGGGCGCCAGGATGGGGAACGTTGCCACAGGATGGGGACCTGGATGGGGCACATTAGTACAAGATGGGGACTTGGATGGGGAACATTACTACAAGATGTTTTCCATTATTACTATATGATGCTAATTGTAAGACAATATTACTGTATGTGGCCAATTGGGGGAAATAAAATTGTAAAAAAAATAAAAAATAAAATAAAGCATGAAAAAATATTGGGCACTAAAAATGCTGTTTTATATGTAAACTAAAGTAAACACAAAAAAGTGCACGTTTATTATCGCCACATCCATAACGACCCAAGCCATAAAAAAATAAACACGGCAAAAATGTTCAAAAGGTGTATACAAAAAAATGGTATCACTAAAAATGTCACATTGAACAAAGAATGCGGCCCCCCAAATTCAAATTTTTTCCATGTGCGGCCCATATACCCAGCCGAGTTTGAGACCCCTGCTCTATACAGAATAATGGACCCCATATAATGCTCCATACAGAATAATAGACCCTCTATATTGCTCTATACAGAATAATGGGACTCGATAAAGTGCTCCATACAGAAAAATGGACCCCATATATTGCTCCATACAGAATAATGGATCCCATATATTGCTCCATACAGAATAATAGACCCCATAGAATGCTCCATACAGAATAATGGATCCCATATAATGCTCCTTTCTGAATAATGGACCCCATATATTTCTTCATACAGAATGGGCCCCATATATTGCTCCATACAGAATAATGGACCACATCAATTGCTCCATACAGAAAAATGAACCCCATATAATGCTCCATACAGAATAATAGACCCTCTATATTGCTCTATACAGAATAATGGGACTCCATAAAGTGCTCCATACAGAATAATGGACCCCATATATTGCTCCATACAGAATAATGGAGCACATATATTGCTCCATACAGAATAATTGACCCCATATAATGCTCCATTCAGAATAATGGACCCCATATAATGCTCCATACAGAATAATAGACCCTGTATATTGCTCTATGCAGAAAAATAGGCCCCATATATTGCTCCATACAGAATAATGAGCCCCATATAATGCTCCATACAGAATAATAGACCATGTATATTGCTAAATACAGAATAATGGGCCCCATATAATGCTCCATACAGAATAATGGACCCATTTATTGCTCCATATAGAATAATGGACCCCATATATTGCTCCTTACAGAACAATGGACTCCATATAATGCTCTATACAGAATAATGGACCCCATATATTGCTCCATATAGAATAATGGGCACCAGATAATGCTCGATACAGAATAATGGACCTCATATAATGCTCTATACAGAATAAAGGACCTCATATATTGCTTCATATAGAATAATGGGCCCCATATATTGCTCCATACAGATTAATGGACAACATATATGGCTCCATACAGAATAATGGACCCTATATTTTGCTCCATACAGAATAATAGACCCCATATATTGCTCAATACAGAATAATGGGCCCCATATTATTCTCCTTACCGAAGAATAGACCCCTTATAATTCTCCATACAGAATAATGGACCCATATATTGCTCCATACAGAATAATGGATTCCATATATTGCTCCATACAGAATAATATACCCCATAGAATGCTCCATACAGAATAATGGACCCCATATAATGCTCCATACAGAATAATAGACCCTGTATATTAGTCTATACAGAATAATGGGCCCCATATAACGCTCCATACAGAATAATTAGCCCAATATAAAGCTCCATGCAGAATAATGGACCCCATATATTGCTCCATACAGAGTAATAGACCCTGTATATTGCTCCATACAGAATAGTGCGCCCCATATAATGCTCCATACAGAATAATGAGCCACATATAATGCTCCATACAGATTGGATCCCATATATCGCTTCATACAGAATAATGGATCCCTTATAATGCTTCTTACTGAATAATGGACCCCATATATTTCTTCATACATAATGGGTCCCATATATTGCTCCATACAGAATAATGGACCCCATATAGGGCTCCATACAGAATAATGGACCCCATATATTGCTTCATACAGAATAATGGACCCCATATATTGCTCCATACAGAATAATGGACCCCATATATTGCTCCATACAGAATAATAGACCCCATAGAATGCTCCATACAGAATAATGGACCCCATATAATGCTCAATACACAATAATATACCCTGTATATTAGTCTATACAGAATAATGGACCCCATATAATTCTCCGTAAAGAATAATGGACCCATATATTGCTCCATACAGAATAATGAACCCCATATATTGCGGCATACAGAATAATGGACCCCATATATAGCTCCATACAGAATAATGGATCCCATATATTGCTCCATACAGAATAATAGACCCCATAGAATGCTCCATACAGAATGATGGATCCCATATAATGCTCCTTTCTGAATAATGGACCCCATATATTTCTTCATACAGAATGGACCCCATATATTGCTCCATACAGAATAATGGACCACATCAATTGCTCCACACAGAAAAATGAACCCCATATAATGCTCCATACAGAATATTGAAGCCCATATATTGTTCCATACAGAATAAAGCGCTGCAGAATATGTTGGAGCTATATAACTAAAAATATTACTATTATTATTATTATTATTAATGGACCCCATATAATGCTCCTTACAGAATAATGGGCCCCATATATAGCTACATACAGAATAATGAACCCTATTGTCATAGGAAAATTTAAAATCTTTTCTACTCCCCTATCATAAATATTAAGAGTATATTAAGAAGTCTCTCTCTCCCAGAACCCTCATTCCCTCTCACCCCTCCCCTATAGTATTTGTCAGAGATGACAATTTAAAGTGTCTCATTTGCAAATTAACACTCCAAGCTGCATATATGCAAGTCTCAGCACACAGGAAAAGTGTCTAGGTAGACAAATGCTGGCACAAGAGAGGTGCTACAGAACCCATTTAGCAGGCGAATGTTTTTTCCTCTGACACAGAGAGCAGGACGCAGCTCATTAAGATCAAACACACTCACTATAATTACAACAATTCTCAGCTGCAGAATGCAGGATTTTCAGAGCCAATATGAAATATGGAATAACTAAAGTTCCATACGTCCAATAATAACGGGACCTATATTTTTAGTGGCAGGGTCAGCCAAGGAACAAGATGCTTCATTTTTTGTAGTCATAAGCCCCTCCAGGGAGCTGTGGCACAAAAGTAACAAAATAGCAGATCACAACTACGCCATGCATGATCTCTAAATGAAGGTAAATTCAGAATGGAAAATATGGTATCACTTTTGGGCTTCTGGGATCAACCAGCGATAAGTTATCCCAACAACCAGGTATCTTACTAAAAGCATGAAGGGTGGAGCCAGAGCCCACGTGATGTCATTACAGGGGTGTGTGGGACGATCTCTCCCTTCAGCATAAGAGAATCCAACGAACGATGATCCATATTCTTTTCTGGGGAGTATATGTTTATCATAGCGAAGGATCACGTTCCATAACGCTCAAATGAAGAGGATTGTCTCACCTCCACCTATATTGAATCATCTCAACGATCATATAGTAAGTCTTCTTTAATCCTGTTTTATTTTGTGTCACTGTCTATTCTGTATTGTAAATGTCCCTTTGTAAAATCTTTGTATATTTTTCCTAAACACTGCCTCCCTTTTCGATTAAATATAAAATGTAATAGTCTTGTTTCTTTTGCTCTGTAATCGTTTCATCTCCAGAAGCCACATATGCTACCAAAATGCAAGCGTCCGGCCAGGCCTGTATTTTAGTTCAAACTCAGTCGGTGGTGGCAGAGAATAATATTAATAATCGGGCTATCGTGAAACTGACAGTGACAGTATGGGGCCGTCAACACATATTCCATGCGTTGGAATTCGGAGGTGTGATGCCATACTCTCACTGGTCGCTTGCCAATACCTACAGTGGGTAAAAAAAGTATTTAGTCAGCCACCAATTGCGCAAGTTCTCCCGCTTAAAAAAAGATGAGAGAGGCCTGTAATTGACATCATAGGTAGACCTCAATTATGAGAGGCAAAATCAGAAAATAAATCCTAAAAATCACATTGTCTGATTTGGAAAGAATTTTTTTTCAAATTTTGGTTGAAAATAAGTATTTGGTCAATTACAAACAAGCAACATTTCTGACTCTCACAGACCTGTAACTTCTTCTTTAAGAGACTCCTCTGTCCTCCACTCATTACCTGTAGTACTGGCATCTGTTTGAACTTGTTATCAGTATAAAAGACACCTGTCCACAACATCAAACAGTCACACTCCAAACTCCACTATGGTGAAGACCAAAGAGCTGTCGAAGGACACCAGAAACAAAAATTTTAGCCCTGCAAATGGCTGGCAAGACTGAATCTGGAATAGGCAAGCAGCTTGGTGTGAAGAAATCAACTGTGGGAGCAATAATTAGAAAATGGAAGACATACAAGACCACTGATAATCTCCCTCGATCTGGGGCTCCACACAAGATCTCACCCCGTGGGGTCAAAATGATCTCAAGAACAGTGAGCAAAAATCCCAGACCCACACACGGGGACCTAGTGAATGACCTGCAGAGAGCTGGGACCAACGGTTCACAGGCTACCATCAGTAACACACTACGCTGCTAAGGACTCAGATCCTGCAGTGCCAGATGTGTCCCCCTGCATAAGCCATTACATGTCCGGGCACATCTGAAGTTTGCTAGAGAGCATTTGGATGACCCATTAGAGTATTGGGAGAATGTCATATGGTCAGATGAAGCCAAAGTAGAACTGTTTGGTAGAAACACAACTCGTCGTGTTTGGAGGAGAAAGAATGCTGAGTTGCATCCATAGAACAATCTACCTACTGTAAAGCATGGGGGTGGCAACATCATGCTTTGGGGCTGTTTCTCTGCCAAGGGACCAGGACGACTGATCCGTGTACATGAAAGAATGAATGGGGCCATGTATCATGAGATTTTGAGTGCAAACCTCCTTCCATCAGGAGGGCATTGAAGATGAAATGTGGCTGGGTCTTTCAGCATGACAATGATCCGAAGCACACCGCCAGGTTAACAAAGGAGTGGCTTCGTAAGTAGCATTTCAAGGTCCTGCAGTGGCCTAGCCAGTCTCCAGATCTAAACCATATAGAAAACCTTTGGAGGGAGTTGAAAGTCCGTGTTGCCCAGCGACAGCCCCAAAACATCACTGCTCTAGAAAAGATCTGCATGGAGGAATGGGCCAACATACCAGCAACAGTGTGTGCCAACCTAGTGAAGACTTACAGAAAACGTTTGACCTCAGTCATTGCCAACAAAGGATATATAACAAAGTATTGAGATGATCTTTTATAATTGACCAAATACTTATTTTCCACCAAAATTTGAAAAAAATTCCTTTACATAGTGACGGCACGATGAGATAATGCGTGATCTCCCTGGTGTCGTCGCTGTGGAATACCTGACACCCATATATTGCTCCATACTGAATAATGGACTCCATATATTGCTCCATATAGAATATTGGGCCCGATATATTGCTCCATACAGAATAGTGGACCCCACATAATGTTCCATACAGAATAATGAGCCCCATAAAGTGTTCCATACTGAATAATGAACCTCATATAATGCTCCATACAGAATAATGGACCTCATATAATGCTCCATACCGAATAATGGATCCCATATAATGCTCCATGCAGAATAATTGACCTCATATATTGCTCCATACAGAATAATAGCCCCCATATATTGCTCTATACAGAATAATGGATCCCATATAATGTTCCATGCAGAATAATTGACCCCATATATTGCTCCAAACAGAATAATAGGCCCCATATATTGCTCCATATAGAATAATGGATCCCATAAAATGCTCCATACAGAATAATTGACCCCATATATTCCTCCATAAAGAATAATGGACCCCATATATTGCTCCATACAGAATAACAGATCCCATATAATGCTCTATACAGAATAATGGATCCCATATATTGCTCCATACAGAATAATGGACCCCATATATTGTTCCATATAGAATAATGGATCCCATATATTGCTCCATACAGAATAATGGATCCCATATACTGCTCCATACAGAATAATGGACCCCATATATTGCTCCATACAGATTAATAGACCCAGCATAATGCTGAATACAGAATAATGGGTCCCATATATTGCTCCATACAGAATAATGGCATCATATAATGCTCCATACAGAATAAAAGACCCCATATATTGCTCCATACATAATAATAGACCCCATATATTGCTTCATACATAAGCCCATATTTTTCTAGATACATAATAATGGACCTCATATGATCCTTCATGCAGAATAATGGACCCCATATATTGTTCTACACAAAATAATGGACCCCATGTAATGTTCCATATAGAAAAATGTAACCCATATAATGCTGTATACAGAATATGGACCCCATTTAATGCTCTTATAGAATAATGGACCCCATATTGTTAGAACTCTCCTGTTAGGTTTTTTTAGTTTGCTGGTCACATGACCATTTTTGCCTATTTAATCCAGCTCCGCCCTCCTGGTCTTGCTGGACTTCATTGTATTTACTACTCTTGAGCTAGCTTGGTGCTCTGTTGCCGTTCTCTGTTAGTTTTGCTAGGTCTTCTGACCTCTATGCTTTTTGTTGTGTGTTTGTCTTTGACTGCTACTATTTCTGCTAGGAGGTGTCCAAACTTATCCCAGTCCCTAGTTCTTGTAGGGATCCCTCCCTCACATCTATAGGTCTTCGTTCAGACTAGCCGAGGACTTTAGCGGGTCTGATCGCAGGATCAGGTTCCCCGTTACATCGTAGGGATCTAGTTTAGTTCTATTGTAGGGACAGTTCTCCTGTCTTTCCTTAGTCCCTGTAGCAGATCATAACAGTAAGTCCAGCCATAAAAGAAAAAAAAAAATTTTCTCTAAGGAAAGACCTCCAGTTTTCCATCATGGTCTCGGTTCAAGATTTGGCTCAACGCTTGCAGGGACTCTCTCTGGAGGTGGCCAAGCTCCAACAACACGTGAGTAGCTGTTCTGGAGCACATTTTGTGGAACCAAAGGTACGTCTGCCTGATTTATTTTTTGGCGAACAACAAGATTTTTTTTCTTTTAAAAATGCTTGTTTATTGTATTTTCGTTTGAGACCCGGATCCTCTGGTGATGAATCACAGCGCATAGGGTTCATAATGTCACTTTTGCGCAAAGATCCTCAGGGATGGGCCTTCTCTCTCCAACCTAGTGATCCGTGCTTTAGATCAGTGGATAGTTTTTTTCTGCTTTGGGTTTGTTGTACGATGATCCTGATCGTGTCTCATCTGCTGAGTCTGAATTGAGACGTTTGAGGCAGGGATCAGGTAATGTGGAAAAATATTGTTCTCACTTCCGTCGGTGGTCTGCCCAGGTGGGGTGGAACGATTCAGCTTTGAAAAGCTTGTTTCTTGCAGGGCTAGGTGAAAGGGTTAAGGATTTACTGATTGCTTATCCCACACCTGGAAACTTGCAGGAGGCAAGGCAATTAGCTATACGGGTGGACAGGAGACTGCGTGCAAGGGTTAATGAGAGCAAATCCTCTGCTATGTCAGCTCCGAGTCTTGAGAGGGTCTGTGCTGACAATGGAGAGCCGATGGAGATTGGGGCGATGGCACCCCGCTCTCAGGAAAAAGATCGCAGGCTTTCTGAAGGCTTGTGCTTCTATTGCGGAAATTCTGGTCATTTTATTAAGAACTGTGTGCTTCGTTTGAAGAAAGAAAAAAAAATGGTCAGTTATGCCCGTATTGCCTGTTTAAATTCTAAGGGAGTATTCCTATCTGCCACTACTGCTGCTCAGGATGAATTAATTGAATTTCGGGTATTTGTGGATTGTGGTTCTACTCTGAATGTGATTGATGGGGGATTCTTGGAAAAACTTAGATTAGAACCTAAAACTTTGTCATCCCATATTGCTGTGGTTTCTGTTGATGGCTCTCCCTTGAAGAGTGTTACTCATAAGGTCTGTGAATTTCCCCTCACTATTAATGGTATTCACCAAGAAAATTTGGATTTGGTGGTATTGGATAATTTTCCTTCTCCAGTAATATTGGGGTTACCCTGGTTAAAATTGCACAATCCTGTACTGGATTGATCTACCAATGAAATTAAGTCCTGGAGCCCTAAGTGTTATGACAAGTGTTGTAACGGGCGCATTGCTGCTGTGGATAAAGTGGAATTGCCTGTACCTATTCAGGATTTTTGGAGAGTTTTTTCTGAGGAGGAGTCACAAATTTTGCCTCCCCATAGAGACTATGATTGTACCATTGAATTTGTCCCTGGAGCGACTCTTCCTAAAAGTCGTTTATTTAATCTTACTATTCCTGAGAGAAAGGCTTTGGAGGAATACATACAGACAAGCTTGGCCGCCGGTCACATTAGGCCTTCCAAGTCTCCTGTGGCTGTTGGATTTTTTTTTGTAAAAAAAAAATATGGCGGTTTACGTCCTTGTCTGGACTTTCGTGAGATTAATAAAATTACTGTACGCAATCCTTACCCACTGCCATTGATTCCTGATTTATTTAACCAGTTAGTGGGGGCCAAGTGGTTCTCTAAAATTGATCTCCGGGGGGCATACAATTTGTTGCGCATGAAGGAGGGTGATGAATGGAAGACTGCTTTTAACACTCCTGTGGTGTCACGGGTGTGTTGCCACGAAGATCGTCACGAGTACACAGCCTGACTTCTCGCAGCTGACTTGTTGGTGCTTTGTGTTTTTTCGGCAGTGAAGGAGTTAATTCTCTCTCTCTCTGGGCTAGCTGAGGTCCAGCCTCGCCCAGCTGCAATCAATGCTTCTTTAGTGAGACTCCTTCATATTCCTGCAGGTCTGTTTGGGAGGTGTCGGTGAAAGCTTTTCATTCAGACTTACAGAGCGGATCGTGGTGTTTGGAGTTGCTGAGATAAGTGTATTTGGAAGTGTTTTTTCCCTTTCCTCGCTTTATCATTTATCTCCTTTCCCGTTGGTGTTCCCTCTGTTGTAGTTGTGTAGAAGTTGTATGCAAGGTGGTTTTGGTTTTTCCCTTGTACTGTCTCGTTCGTCTAAATACTGTGTGTGGGCATATTATTTCTGGTTCCCAATTGTTGTGATCGGGGTCCTTCTCAGGACTAGATTACTGAGGTGCAGGGATCCTCAGGAGGTAGGGGTTACGCTGGCGGCCTGGACCTCTGTACCTTTAACAGTACCTCCAGGTTGAGGGATTAGTCAGGGCCCCAGCTTAGGGTCAGCTTAGGCCCCCTACCTCCAGTATTCAGTGACAGTGTGACATTTTCACCGAATACTGGAGGTAGGGGGCCTAAGCTGACCCTAAGCTGGGGCCCTGACTAATCCCTCAACCTGGAGGTACTGTTAAAGGTACAGAGGTCCAGGCCGCCAGCGTAACCCCTACCTCCTGAGGATCCCTGCACCTCAGTAATCTAGTCCTGAGAAGGACCCTGATCACAACAATTGGGAACCAGAAATAATATGCCCACACACAGTATTTAGACGAACGAGACAGTACAAGGGAAAAACCAAAACCACCTTGCATACAACTTCTACACAACTACAACAGAGGGAACACCAACGGGAAAGGAGATAAATGATAAAGCGAGGAAAGGGAAAAAACACTTCCAAATACACTTATGTCAGCAACTCCAAACACCACGATCCGCTCTGTAAGTCTGAATGAAAAGCTTTCACCGACACCTCCCAAACAGACCTGCAGGAATATGAAGGAGTCTCACTAAAGAAGCATTGATTGCAGCTGGGCGAGGCTGGACCTCAGCTAGCCCAGAGAGAGAGAGAATTAACTCCTTCACTGCCGAAAAAACACAAAGCACCAACAAGTCAGCTGCGAGAAGTCAGGCTGTGTACTCGTGACGATCTTCGTGGCAACACACCCGTGACATGTGGGTCATTTTGAGAATCTGGTTATGCCTTTTGGTTTTACCAATGCTCCAGCATTTTTTCAGAATCTTATTAATGACATCCTTAGACCTTTGATCTGCAAAAATGTGGTTGTGTATTTGGATGACATTTTGATTTATTCACCGGATCTGGAGTCTCATTGGCGGAGCGTACGTGAGGTATTACAGTTATTAATGGACAATTCGCTTTTTGCTAAGCTGGAGAAATCTGAGTTCGCTGTACAGAGAATTAGTTTTTTGGGCTACATTATCTCCAGTGAAGGTTTTGAGATGGACCCGGTTAAAGTTCAAGCTGTGCAGGAATGGCCTAGGCCTATTGGTTTGAAATCGATACAGAGGTTTTTGGGTTTCGCCAATTATTACAGAAAATTCATAAAAAAAATTTCTATTATTGTCAAACCGCTGACCGATCTCACCAGGAAAGGTGCTAATGCTGTTCAGTGGACTTCTGAGGCCATTGAAGCTTTTGTGTTTCTAAAGGAGAGGTTCACCTCTGCTCCCATCCTTATGCAGCCTGATGTGACTAAGCAGTTTTTGGTTGAGGTTGATGCTTCTTCGGTGGGGGTCGGTGCGGTGTTGTCTCAGGAAAACAAGGATGGAGTACATCCCTGTGCCTTTTTTTCAAAAAAATTTTCTGAGACTGAACTTAATTACGATATTGGTAATCGGGAATTGCTGGCGATTAAACTCGCATTTGAACACTGGCGTCACCTCTTGGAAGGTGCTGAATTTCCCATTCAGGTTTTCACTGATCATAAAAATCTGATCTATCTTGATGCTGCCAAGCGCTTGAATGCCCGTCAGGCTAGGTCGGCACTTTTTTTCTCGCGTTTTAATTTTTCCGTTACTTACATCCCGGGTACCAAGAATGTTAAAGCGGATGCTTTGTCTCGCAGCTTTTCTCCCATGGTCGGTGTTGAGGAGGAAGAGGAGAGCATTTTACAAGAAGGTGTTGTGATTGCTGCTTTGGACTTCGTTTTGGAGGATGAGATTCTTAAAGCTCAGGAGAATGCCCCATCTAACACTCCCCATGGGAGGTTGTTTGTGCCTAGGACCTTTAGGAGAGATTTGTTTGTTGAGTGTCATGAGTCTCGGTTGGCAGGTCATCCAGGAATTTCTGAGACCAAGAGACTTGTGGGTCGCAGTTTTTGGTGGCCTGGATGGCAGAAGGAAGTCATTAAGTGGGTGCGCCAATGTACTGTGTGTGCTAGATCCAAGTCTTCGCATGCTCCTGCTGCGGGGTTGCTTTGCCTTATGGAGGTTCCTAGTGCACCTTGGACACATCTGGCTATGGACTTTATTACTGACCTTCCCCCCTCTGAAGGTTTCACGGTCATCTGGGTGGTCGTGGACTGTTTTAGCAAGATGTGTCACTTGGTTCCCTTCATCAAACTGCCTTGCGCTAAGACACTCGCTAAGGCCTTTGTCAAGGAAATTGTCAGACTACATGGTGTTCCTACTGACATTGTTTCTGATAGGGGACCTCAGTTCGTGGCTCGTTTTTGGCGTGCCTTTTGTGACAGGTTGGGAGTTCATTTGTCGTTTTCATCTGGATATCATCCTGAGTCTAATGGCCAGACAGAAAGGAAGAACCAGGATGTTGAGCAGTTCTTGCGTTGTTTTGTGGCAGACAATCAAGAGGGGTGGTCTGAGTTTCTGGCACTTGCTGAATTTGCTCTTAACAACCATACATCCTCTTCTGCTGGGTGTTCGCCTTTTTTTTGTGGTTCTGGGAGACATCCGTCTTTTGGGTCATTCTCCAAATTGGTTTCGGCTGTGCCTGAGGAGGAGAGTTTTTCCGGTGATTTGGAGAGAGTTTGGACGGATGTGCGTGGTAATCTTCAGGAGGCTAACAAAAAATCTAAGAGGTACTTTGATAGGAAACGGCAAGAGGTTTTGTTTGCTGTTGGTGACATGGTTTGTTTGTCCTCTAAGAATCTGCGATTGAGGATTCCTTCTAAAAAATTGGGTCCCAAGTTCGTAGGGCCCTTTAAGGTGCTTCAGATAGTTAACCAATCTGCTGTTAGGTTGGAGGTTCCTACGTCCTGGAAGATTAACCCGGTGTTTCATGTTTCTCTGTTGAAAAAAGCTGATATGTCTGATGGTGACGCCTCTGCCACTGTTCCTCCGGTGGTGGAGGACGGGGAATATGAAATTTCCCGCATCCTAAATTCTAGACTGTATAGAGGGAGTTTGCAGTATCTCGTCGCTTGGAAGGGTTTCGGACCTGAGGATAACTCATGGGTGAGGGCGGATGATGTTTCTGCTTCCAGACTTGTCAGAGCGTTTCACAGGAGGTTTCCTGGTAAGCCTGGTCCTAGGGGATCCGGAGGATCCTCTTAGAAGAGGGGGTACTGTTAGAACTCTCCTGTTAGGTTTTTTTTAGTTTGCTGGTCACATGACCATTTTTGCCTATTTAATCCGGCTCCGCCCTCCTGGTCTTGCTGGACTTCATTGTATTTACTACTCTTGAGCTAGCTTGGTGCTCTGTTGCCGTTCTCTGTTAGTTTTGCTAGGTCTTCTGACCTCTATGCTTTTTGTTGTGTGTTTGTCTTTGACTGCTACTATTTCTGCTAGGAGGTGTCCAAACTTATCCCAGTCCCTAGTTCTTGTAGGGATCCCTCCCTCACATCTATAGGTCTTTGTTCAGACTAGCCGAGGACTTTAGCGGGTCTGATCGCAGGATCAGGTTCCCCGTTACATCGTAGGGATCTAGTTTAGTTCTATTGTAGGGACAGTTCTCCTGTCTTTCCTTAGTCCCTGTAGCAGATCATAACACATATAATGTTCCATACAGAATAATGGACCCCATATAATGCTGTATACAGAATATGGACCCCATATAATGCTCTTACAGAATAATGGACCTCATATAATGCTCCATACAGAATAAAGTACCTCATATAATACTCCATAGAGTATAATAAGCCTCATAAAATGCTCCATACAGAATAAAAGACCCCATATATTGCTCCACACAGAATTATGGACCCCATATAATGCTTCATACAGAATAATGGACCGCATATAAAGCTTCATACAGAATAATGGACCCCATATATTGCTATATACAGAATAATGGACCCATATATTGCTATATACAGCATAAAGAACCCCATATAATGATCCAGACAGAAAAATGGACCCCATATAAAGCTTAAATATAATAGTGGACCCCATAGAAAGCTCCATAGAGAATAATTAACACCATATATTGCTCCTTACAGAATAATGAACACCATATATTGCTCCTTACAGAATAATGGACCCCATATATTGCTCCATACATAATAATAGACCCCATATATTGCTTCATACATAATAATAGACCCCATATATTGCTTCATACATAAGCCCATATTTTTCTAGATACATAATAATGGATCTCATATGATCCTTCATACAGAATAATGGACCCCATATATTGCTCCATACATAATAAAAGACCCCATATATTGCTCCATACATAATAATAGACCCCATATATTGCTTCATACATAAGCACATAATTTTCTAGATACATAATAATGGACCTCATATGATCCTTCATACAGAATAATGGACCCCATATATTGCTCCATACATAATAAAAGACCCCATATATTGCTCCATACATAATAATAGACCCCATATATTGCTTCATACATAAGCCCATATTTTTCTAGATACATAATAATGGACCTCATATGATCCTTCATACAGAATAATGGACCCCATATATTGCTCTACACAGAATAATGGACCCCATATAATGTTCCATATAGAAAAATGTAACCCATATATTGTTACATACAGAATAATGGACCCCATATATTGCTCCATACAGAATAATGGACCCCATATAATGCTGTATACAGAATATGGACCCCATTTAATGCTCTTACAGAATAATGGACTCCATATAATGTTCCATACAGAATAATGGACCCCATATAATGCTGTATACAGAATATGGACCCCATATAATGCTCTTACAGAATAATGGACCTCATACAATGCTCCATACAGAATAAAGTACCTCATATAATACTCCATACAGTATAATAAGCCTCATAAAATGCTCCATACAGAATAAAAGACCCCATATATTGCTCCATACAGAATAATAGACCCCATATATTGCTCCATACAGAATAATGAACCCCATATATTGCTCCATTCAGAATTATGGACCCCATATAATGCTTCATACAGAATAATGGACCCCATATAAAGCTTCATACAGAATAATGGACCCCATATATTGCTATATACAGAATAATGGATCCATATATTGCTATATACAGCAAAAAGAAACCCATATAATGATCCAGACAGAAAAATGGACCCCATATAAAGCTTAAATACAATAGTGGACCCCATAGAAAGCTACATAGAGAATAATTAACACCATATATTGCTCCTTACAGAATAATGAGCACCATATATTGCTCCTTACAGAATAATGGACCCCATATATTGCTCCATACGGAATAATGAACACCATATATTGCTCCATACAGAATAAATGACCCCATATAATGCTCTACACAGTATAACGGACCCCATATAGTGCTCCCTACAGAATAATGGATCTCATATAGTGCTCCTTACAGAATAATGTACCTCATATATTGCTCCATACAGAATAATGGGGACCATATAATGCTATCTACAAAATACAGGACCCTATATATTGCTCCATACAGATTAATGGACCCAATATAATGCTCCTTACAGAATAATGGACCCCATATATTGCTAAAACATAATAATGAACTTACATTGCTCCCTACATAATAATGGACCCCATGTATTGCTCTATACATAATAATGGACCGCATATATTGCTCCCGACATTATAATGGACCCCATATATTGCTCCATACAGAATAATAGACCCCATATATTGCTTCATACTAAATAATAGAACCCATAAAATGCGCCATAGAGAATAATAGGCCCCATATATTGCTCCATACAGAATAATGTACCCCATATAATGCTCCATACAAAATAGTGGACCCCATATATTGCTTCATACAAAATAATGGACCCCATATATTGATCCATACAGAATAATGGACACCATATTCGTATTGCTCCGTATAGAATATTGGGCCCCATATATTGCTTCATACATAATAAGCCCCACATATAGCTATATACATATTAATGGACCCCATATAATGCTTCATACAGAAAAATGGACCTCATATAATTCCCCATACAGAATAATGGACCCCATACAATGCTCCAAACTAAATAATTAACCCCAAATAATGCGCCATAGAATAATGGAGAATATGGACCCCATATATTACTCCATAGAGATTAAAAGACCCACTATAATCCTCCATACAGAAAAATGGACCCCATATAATGCACTATAGAGAATAATGCACCCCATATAGTGCTCCATACTGAATAATGAACCCCATATAATGCTCCATA
Source organism: Phyllobates terribilis (assembly GCF_046119375.1). Taxonomy (NCBI): domain Eukaryota; kingdom Metazoa; phylum Chordata; class Amphibia; order Anura; family Dendrobatidae; genus Phyllobates; species Phyllobates terribilis. The sequence continues at coordinate 144,043,510 of NW_027362772.1, forward strand.
CAGAATAATGTACCCCATATAATGCTCCATACTGAATAATGAACCCCATATAATGCTCCATACAGAATTTGTATCCCATATAATGCTCCAAACTGAATAATTAACCCAAAATAATACTCAATAGAATAATGGAGAATATGGACCCCATATATTACTCCATAGAGAATAAAAGACCCACTATAATACTCCATCCAGAAAAATGGACCCCATATAATGCACTATAGAGAATAATGCACCCCATATATTGCTACATACTGAATAATGAACTCCATATAATGCTCCATAAAGAATAATTGACCTCTTAAATTGCACTATAGAGAATAATGGACACCATATATTGCTTCATACAGAATTAATGGCCTCTTATAATGCACCATACAGAATAATGGACCCCATATACCGTAATGCTCCATATAGAATATTGGGCCCCATATAATGCTCTATACCAGGAGTGGGGAACCATTTTTCTGCCAGGGTCTATTTGGATATTTACTAGTGATGAACGAGCACTTAAATGCTCGGGTGCTCATTTCTGAGGTCGAGTAAATTGTAATGCTCGGGTGCTCGACCCAAGCAACGAGCTCAATGTAAGTCTATGGGAATCTTGAGCATTTTCCCGCCACCCCTTCACCCCCCGGAGGTCTACAGGGAGCCTAAAAATTGCCCGAATCCTTGGGAACAGTGCTTAAATGACATGGGAACATGGGAAGACCACTGGAAGCATCTCTGACTCCCAAGTCATTTCTGTGAACAATGTTGTCAGAGTATTACACCACTTTTGCGGAAAAACCCCAATACACCTTTGCAAAGCCATAGAGGAGGGCCTCATTTTTAAAATTTTTCCCATTATAAAGGAGCAGTTCTCCTATACTGCTATTGCGTATGCAGTGACTGCGTGTCCTGCCCAAAATTTGGAAAAACCCTAGTACCCCTTTGAAGAGATATAGATGAGGGTCTCAGGTAAAAAAAAAAAAAATTACATTATTAAGGAGCGGGTCTCCTATACTATTATTGTGTATGCAGTAACTGCAAGGGCTGCCCAAAATGTGAACATATCCCAATACCCCTTTGAAGAGACATAGAGGAGGGCTTCAGTTAAAAAAAACATTCCCATTGTTAGGAGCTGGTCTCCTATACTTTTATTGCTTAGACAGTGACTGCAAGGCCTGTCCAAAATTTGGAAAAACTCCATTACACCTTTGAAGAGACATAGAGGAGGGCCTCAGTCAAAAATAATGTTTAAATTTTTAAGAAGTGAGTCTCCTGTACTGTTATTGCGTATGCAGTGACTGCAAGAGCTGCCAAAAATTTTGACACACCCCAACACCCCTTTGACGAGACATAGAGGAGGGCCTCAGTACAAAAAATGTTCCCATTATAAAGAAGTGGATCTCCTATAGTGGTAATGCCCATGCAGTGACTGCAAGGGCTGCCAAAAAATTGAACGCACTCCAATACCCCTTTAAAGAGATGTATAGGAGGTTCTCATTAATAAAATTGTTATCATTGTTAAGGAGTGGGTCTCCTATACTGGTAATGCCCATGCACTAAGTGCATGGGCTGAAAATCATTTACCCCTGGGGGGGTATACAGTACAGACCAAAAGTTTGGACACACCTTCTCATTTAAAGATTTTTCTGTATTTTCATGACTATGAAAATTGTACATTCACATTGAAGGCATCAAAACTATGAATTAACACATGTGGAATTATATACTTAACAAAAAAGTGTGAAACAACTGAAAATATGTATTATATTCTAGGTTCTTCAAAGTAGCCACCTTTTGCTTTGATGACTGCTTCGCACACTCTTGGCATTCTCTTGATGAGCTTCAAGAGGTAGTCAACGGAAATGGTCATCCAACAATCTTGAAGGAGTTCCCAGAGATGCTTAGCACTTGTTGGCCCTTTTGCCTTCACTCTGCGATCCAGCTCACCCCAAACCATCTCAATTGGGTTCAGGTCTGGTGACTGTGGAGGTAGCTTAACAAGACCGTTTTAATGCCCCTTGGAAGAGTGGTGGAGGTCGCAGTAGCTTAACAAGACGGTTTTAATGCCCCTTGGAAGAGACATGGAGGTCACAGTAGCTTAACAAGACAGTTTTAATGCCCCTTGGAAGAGACGTGGAGGTCACAGTAGCTTAACAAGATGGTTTTAATGCCCCTTGGAAGAGACGTGGAGGTCAGAGTGGTCTAATAAGACGGTTTTAATGCCCCTTGGAAGAGACGTGGAGGTCACAGTAGCTTTACAAGACCGTTTTAATGCCCCTTGGAAGAGTGGTGGAGGTCGCAGTGAAATAAAAAGACAATATCAATGCCCCTTGGAAGAGTGGTGGAGGTCGCAGTGGAATAAAAAGACAATATCAATGCCCCTTGGAAGAGTGGTGGAGGTCGCAGTAGCTTAACAAGACGGTTTTAATGCCCCTTGGAAGAGTGGTGGAGGTGACAGTAGCTTAACAAGACCGTTTTAATGACCCTTGGAAGAGTGGTGGAGGTCGCAGTGGAATAAAAAGACAATATCAATGCCCCTTGGAAGAGTGGTGGAGGTCGCAGTAGCTCAACAAGACGGTTTTAATGCCCCTTGGAAGACACGTAGAGGTCAGAGTGGTTTAACAAGACGGTTTTAATGCTCCTTGGAAGAGCCATGTAGTACAGCATATTAAAAACATTATTCCTGTTATTATGGAGTGGGTCTCCCATAGTCTTTTCCTATGCCTTCCAAGCAAAAGCTGCCAAACATTAGGACGGAGGAACTTGCAATGCTGGCAACACGGACCACGGTCACCCTGGTGGTATAGTGGTGGTGGAGGCTGAGGATAAAGAAAAGAGGAAAAAACAGCTAAAATGAGGAAGCGTATACCCATGTATGGGTGTGAAGCGGTGCATGGGAATACACCTTCCGAAACAACACAGTGGATTTGACTTTATGTTATTCTGCTGTCATTTGGTGGTGATGAGAAGTCTGGCGCAATCCATCCCTTGTTCATTTTGATAAGGGTCAGCTTGTCAGCACTGTCAGTTGACAGGCGAGTGCGCTTATCAGTTATAATTCCCCCAGCGACACTAAAAACTCCGATAACACGCTAGCGGCAGGGCAGGCCAGGACCTCCAAGGCGTACAGAGCGAGTTCATTCCAAGTGTCCAGCTTGAATACTCAATAATTAAAAGGCACAGAGGAATCACGGAGGATGCTGGTACGGTCGGCAAGGTACTCCCTCCCCATCTTTTGAAACTTTCCACTCCTTGTGAGAGTACCTCGCGCCTCAGGGCCTGTAAGCTGGGCGGGTGTCAGAAAACTGTCCCAGAACGTTGACAGTGTTCCCCTGCCTCTGCTGGATTGGAGTTGTGTCTCTCTCGCTAGTACGCCTTGGTTGGGCAACGAACTGTGACCTCTGCCGCTAGCATGTTCAGATGGGAAATTTTTTAACAGTTCTGCAGCAAGGCCCTTCTGGTACTGCCCCATTTTTGTACACCTCTCCACCTCAGGAATAAGAGAGTGAAAGTTCTCCTTGTAGCGGGGGTCTAAAAGTGTCATCAACCAGTAATGACTGTCACCCAACATTTTGACAACGCGAGGGTCACGGTTAAGGCAGCGTAACATAAAGTCAGCCATGCGTGCCAGACAGGTAACAGGCAAGATTTCTGTGTCCTCACCAAGATGACGACAGAACATGCTCTCCTCCTCCTCCTCCTCCTCCTAACCCCTGTCCTCAGGCCACCCACGCTGAATCGACAGTATGACAGTTGTACAGGTACTACCGTCTACAGCGCATGATACCAGCTCCTGTTCTTCCTCCTCCTCCTCTCCCTCATTGCCCCCCAATGCACGTTGGGATTAGATGAGGCTGGGCTGTGTGTAATCGACTGCTACAGCTTCTTGATCCATCTCATCATACTCTGGCTGCAATACCTCCTCTTGAATTCTCTGCAGAAAGCGTTGCAAAAGACAGACAAGTGGAATGCTGACGCTAATGATGGTGTCATTGCCACTCACCATCTTGGTGGACTCCTCAAAGTTTGTCAGGATGGTACATATGTCAGACATCCAGGTCCACTCCTGAGGTCTTATGTGTGGAGTCTGACCTGAATATCGACGGCCGCTTGTTGCAGCTGGTACTCCACAACTGCTCTCTTCTGCTCACAAATCCTTTGCAACATGTGGAGGGTAGAGTTCCAACGTGTGGGGACATCACACACCAGTCGGTGTGCTGGAAGCTGCAAACGCTGCTGCAACACAGCAAGGGCGGCGGAAGCTGTAGCCGACTTCCGAAAATGAGCTGACAGGCGGCGTACTTTGATGAGCAGATCAGGCAAATCGGGGTTCGATTTAAGAATCCGCTGAACCACGAGGTTAAGCACATGAGCCAGGCATGCTACTTGTGTGATCTCGCCTCGCCTCAGAGCCGCCACCAGGTTACGGCCATTGTCACACACGACCATGCCTGGATGTAGGTTCAGCGGTCTCAGCCACAGATCTGCCTGCTCTTTCACAGCTGTCCACAACTCACAAGCAGTGTGAGGTTTATCACCTAAGCTTATGAGTTTCAGCACAGCCTGTTGCCGCTTGGCTGAGGCAGTACTGCAGTGCTTCCAGCTTATGCGGTGATATCTGTGATAGAGGCAGAACATGAGGAAGAGGAGGAGGATGATGCGCAGGAGCTGTACACTGTGGGGGCAACTCTGACTGACATAAGGCCCGCAATCCTCGGCATGGGGAGGATGTGTTCCGCCCCAAGGTCCGACTGGGTTCCGGCTTCCACTATGTTTACCCAGTGTGCCATCAGGGAGATGTACAGTCCCTGGTCACAAGCACTTGTCCACGTGTCCGTTGTCAGGTGGACTCTCCCAGTAACTGCGTTGTTGAGGGCACGGCAGATGTTTTGGGACATATGCTTGTGTAGTGCGGGGATGGCACACCTGGCAAAATAGTGTCGGCTGGGGAACGAGTACCGAGGGACGGACACAGCCATAAGGTTGCGGAAGGATTCCGTCTCCACCAGCCTAAAAGGCAGCATTTCCAATGCAAGTGTAGCGCCCCGAGGGTTCGGCCGCTACAGGGGTATTGCACCTCTGCCAGAGGTGTGATATTCCACTCCCGGGTAAGGATGGAGTATGGGCCAGGGCTCAGTTAGCTGCATGCATCACACACCCTATTTCCGGGGGACAGCTCAACGGTGCTCCCATTTATACAGTAATGCAGGCACGACAGACTATGTCCCTGGCTGGAGTGTGGAGGGGGGAGGAAAACCCAGTGATGTAGGAGCAGAAGGGGATGGTTTCTGAGCATAGGAAGGAGCTCATTGGGTGCTGGTCACCTGAACTCACACTCAGAGGGGAGGTATAAAAGGTGGGCACCATCTTAGGACAGCAGTCAGTTCAGTCAGACAGTCAGAGAGAGAAGAAGACACGGAGTGGAGGCTCTGTAGGAGCTCTGCTCAAAGGCAGGCCTAGAGTGAAGGCTGGAGCCTGGGAGGAGAAGGAGAAGTAGGCCTGGAGAAGAGGCAGAGGGAAGGAGGAGAAGAAGGAACAGGAAAGGAGGAGAAGTGACAGAGAAACAGAAGGGCTCAGAAACAAGAAGGCAGAAGGGACCCTAAGGACCCAGGAAATTACGGGTGACGGGTCAGGCAAGAAAAGGGTACCGGATCCCAAGTTGGTGGAGGCAAATAATCCTCAGCCAAGAACCGGAGGTCGTGATCATCACTTGGTGTGACCCCCTGCTAAAACTTGCTAGGAAGGCACCATATAGGATAGCGGGAAACGGGGCCCACGTTTTCCCGCATAGATCCGCGGCAGCTGGACAAAAGCTTGGTCACTGGTGGGGCACGAGCCAGAGGAAGGATAGAAGGGAGTCCTGTGCCATACTCCTGAATTGCCTGGGGGTTGACCGAGCCCCTCACCTGGTGGATGCAGCACGGCTTGTGCAGTCACTACCTGTACAGAAGTGGCTTGGAGTATACGAACTGTGAGTAAAAGACCCTGGACTGCAACATGTTGTCTTTGTGCTTTTTACTTCGCCAGCACTAACGGTACTAGGACTCCCTGCACCATCACCCCCAACATCTACTACACTGCCCTGGGGCTACACTCTCCCTGTGGAGAGTTATACGATCTCAGCTGCACACACCATCAGCCTCAGGGAACTGCCTTGCAGTGGCGGTTCATAATAGCCGCAATCCACGGGTGGCTTAGTCGGACATTACCTAACACATATAAAAGACTGCCACTGGTCTGACCACCCTGAGCCATGGGACCGGGTCGCCACTACTACTCCCAGCATTGCCCTGAAGCCCGGTCTCGAGTGCCCCACGGCCCAGGGGGCGAGTCACAAGCAGTCGTGAAATGTGCGAACTTAGGACTGTGGCCTGTGGCGCGTTGGCTGCGAATTTCCGCTTTCGTTCAAAGGTCTGGGATATGGACAATTGAACGCTGCAGTGGGACGTGGACGTCGATGCTGTTTCTTGAGAAACTGTCATAACAAGTGAAGACTGAGAGGAGGGGGCATCTTTGCATGCAGTATGGACATGGGATTGCCTTGCACGCACAACAGGGGGTTCTCTTACACGCACAACAGCGGAAGAAGCAGTGGTGACACCCGCTGACACTGGTCGTGGACTCTGGGGTTCGCCCCACAAAGTCGGGTGCTTTGCTGACATGTGCCTGATCATGCTGGTAGTGGTCAGGCTGGTAGTTTTGTCACCCCCGCTGATGCTGGCCTGGCAGGTGGTAAAAATGGCCTTTTTGGGGTTATCAGCAGAGTCTTTAAAAAAATTTCAGACTTTGGAATACCTACCGGTTGTACTGGCAACGTCCCTCGTGTTGGTGTCACGGGGAACGGTTGCCCGCCTTCTGTCTGCGGCAACCACACTGCTTCTTCCTGCCTGTTGGGGTACTCTGCCTCCCTCCCCCTGTGTGCTGCTGGCCTCGTTCTGCGTGTCCTCCTGCCACATTGGGTCAGTTACTAGATCATCCACCACCTCCTCCTCTTCCACTTCTGCACCACGGTCCTCCTCCTCACTATGTGGCAATTGTGTATCGTCATCGTCCACCTCTTGTGGCAAATTGCCAGTGTCGCCTTCCTGTGGCCGTGGCTGTTCAAATATTTGGCCTTCGCTACATGGGATCTCCTCTTCCACCACTTCAAGCGGAGCAGGCAAGGGGCCCAAATATGGAAATGGACCAGTGAACAGCTCTTCAGAGTGTCCAACTGTGGGATCAGTTGCTGTCTGACGACACTCTGCCTGGTGGGAGGAAGGAGCATCAGGGTGAGGAGGAGTATGCGGTCGAGACTCACGGCTACTAACACTTGACCGTGTGGAAGACAGACCGGAGGTGGTGGTGCCCAGGTGACTGGAAGTATTATCTGCTATCCAATTAATAACCTGTTCACACTGATCAGTTCACAATAGTGGTCTTGTTGTTGTGTGCTTCCCTAGTAATTCGTTCAAGAACTGGGAGCGAGAAGATGTGGCTGTTGGTTGTGGCATATTTTCACCTTGGCCACGGCCCTGTCCTCTGCACGCACCATCACCAGAACGTCCAGTTCCATGTCCCTTGCCACACGCCTTGCCCATTGTAAATGAAGTAAAATAGCTTACACTCGCACTATCAATGGAAAAAGGGTAATAAAAAGGAGATTAGATCTGTGGAAGAGGAAAACTACAGTTCCATTTCTCTGGCCTACACCAGACTCTTTTAAACAGATATATTGGTGTCTGAACAGTCAGCGAGACACTGAAAATGTTTTTTTTTTATCGAAAAAAGACAAAAAAGTGGATAATACAGAGATTTGAACCGTGGAACTGCAAAATCACAGTTATAATTTCCTGGTGTATACCAGACTTGTTAAAATAGATATATTTGTGTCTGAACAGTCACAGACACACTCAAACTGATTTTTTTTATGGAAAAAAGGCAAGCAGGTTTATAACACCCAGATTTGAACCGTGGAAGAGGAAAACCACAGTTCTATTTCTCTGGCCTACACCAGAATCTTTTAAACAGATATATTTGTGTCTGAACAGTCAGCGACCCTCTCAAACTGTTTTTTTTTTTATGGAAAAAAGGCAAGCAGGTTGATAACACCCAGATTTGAACCGTGGAAGAGGAAAAACACAGTTCTATTTCTCTGGCCTACACCAGACTCTTTTAAACAGATATATTGGTGTCTGAATAGTCAGCGAGACACTGAAAATGTTTTTTTTTATGGAAAAAAGACAAAAAAGTGGATAATACAGAGATTTGAACCGTGGAACTGCAAAACCACAGTTATAATTTCCTGGTGTATACCAGACTTGTTAAAATAGATATCTTTGTGTCTGAACAGTCACAGGCACACTCAATTTTTTTTTTGGGGGGGGGGAATACCAAAAGGTTAATAAGATGGGTATTTGTACAGTCTGACTGAGGAAAAAAACAACAAAACAGGATTTAGATTAAAAAAAAAGGATTTTTTTCTGGCCCCTGAGACCTGGGGATAAGTCTAGCAATATGACCACCAGGAGCACACAGGACTATAATGCAGCGTTTGCTGGTATAACCACTGCGTCTCCTATACAGCCTGCCTGCCTGATATCTGGGATGGACATTAGTCCTGAGAAGGACTGTTTGTTTGATTTGGCAGGCTTTAGAGACCCTACACTAACTATTCCACAGTATAAATCTCTCCCTAGCTCTGCAGCACTGACCCTACACTGTCTGATCCGGAGCGACTGTGTCCAAGATGATGGCGCCCAGTTTTAAATACTCGAGGTGACGCTGTGCGGCCAGCCAATCACTATAATGCCCACAAACAACATGGCTGCGGCATTACGGTGACTGGCTGGCAATCCCAGCATGTTCATTGGCTCTGTAAAGAGCGCCAAACATGCAAGGCGGAGACCCGAGCTCCCGCCTGAGTAACCCGGAAATGCTCGGTGCTCGCCGAACATCCCGAGTAGCGAGATGCTCGAGCGAGTACCGAGCAGTGTCGAGCATGCTCGCTCAACACTAACAATGACCTGAAGTGTACTGCCAAAATGGTAACAAAGTGACGTAAGGATAACAAAGTCAGTGTTTTGGAGAGGCCATTAGTGATGAGTGAACATGTTCGCCACTGCTCGGTACTCACCCGCTCGGCACTCGACGAGTATTTCTGGGTTGCTCAGGCAGGAGCTCGAGTCTCCTCCCTGCATGTTTGGCTTTAGAGAGCCAGTGAACATGCAGGGATTGCCTGCCAAGCACTATAATGTCGTAGCCATGTTGGTTGTGGCATTACAGTGATTGGCTGGCCACATAGCATCATCCGGTGTATATAAGACCAGGCGCCACCATGCTCGACACAGTCTACCCCGGAATCAGGCAGGGAAATTTTTTTTTTATCTTAATCCTGGTTATTTGCTTAAAAAGCAATCCAGAGTACACATTTTTTCTGCTTCATTTGCTTGATGGCACTGCAGAATACAGTCAGATCCTTTCCATATTACAACGATAAAAATCCAGAAATTTGGAGTGAATGTGGAAAATATTGGCCTCCATTTCCATTTTGTTGCAGTGTGTCAGTGAAGTTATTGACAAGAGGTCGCTGTAAAAAGTAGTAACCTACAGGCCAGCTATTTAAAACTGTGGTTTTCCATCACACGTATCACGTATCACTGCGGTTCAAAGTCAGCCATTTCTGGCCTCCATATCCATTTTGTTGCAGTATGTAAGTGAAGTTATTGATACGAGGTTGCTGTGAAAAATAGTAATCTACAAGCCAGCTATTTAAAACTGTGGTTTTACTTCATACGTATCCCATATCACTGCAGTTCAAATTCAGCCATTTGTAGTGAACGTGGAAAATATTGTCCTCCATTTAAAATGTGCAAGGCGCATGGCAAGGAATGGGGAAGTGGATGTGATGGTGATGGTGCATGCAGAGGACTGGGTCAAGGCCATGGGCAAGCTGAAATTGTGCCACAACAAGCACCCACATCTTCTCGCTCGACCTCAATTAATAGGGGACCGCAGAACACCACTATTGAACACAGACAGGGTCAAAAGGTTATTGGTTGGATAGCAGATAATGCTTCCAGTCACTTAGCCACCACCACCACCACCCTGTCTTCCACACGGTCAAGTCTCAGTAGCCGTGAGTCTGGACTGCAAATTCTTCACCCTGATCCTCCTTCCTCCTACCATGTCGAGTGCCCGGAGACAACTGATCCCACACTTGGACACTCCGTAGAGCTGTTCACTTTTCCATTTATAGATTCAGGCCACTCGCCCCGTCCACTTGAAGCGGGGCAAGAGGAGAATGCATGTAGCGATGCCCAAATATTTGAGCAGCCATGGTCACACACAGGCGATGGTGGGAAACTGTCACAAGAGGTGGATGATGAGACACAATTGCCAAAAAGTCAGGAGGAGGACCAGTGTGCGGAAGTGGAAGATGAGGTGGTGAACGATGACCCAACCTGGCAAGGTGACATGCAGAGCAAGGACAGCAGCACACAGGGGGAGGGAGTCGTAGCACCACAACAGGCAAGAACAAGCAGACAGATGGTGGGCAACCGTTACCCGTAACATCAACACAACGGAAGTTACCAGTAAAACTGTTAGGTCTTCCCAAGTCTGGTTGTTTTTTAAAGACTCTGCTGATAACCCCAAAAAGGCCATTTGCACCACCTGCAAGGCCAGCATTAGCAGGAGTAGCAATACTAGCAGCCTGACCACCACCAGCATGATCAGGCACATGGCAGCAAAGCACCGAACTAAGTGGGCCAAACCCCAGGGTACAGCAACAGTGTCTGCGGGTGACACCACTGCTTGTTCCGCTGTTGTGAATGCATGCCAATTCCCTCTCCATGGATCATGCCAAGATGCTTCACGCCCTGCACCTGTTGTTGAACACTCTGAACTAGCACCATCAGCAAGCATGTCCAAGTCTGGTTGTTTTTTAAAGACTTTGCCGATAACCCCAAAAAGGCCATTTGCACCACCTGCCGGGCCAGCATCAGCAGAGGTAGCAAAACTAGCAGCCTGACCACCACCAGCATGATCAGGCACATCACAGCAAAGCACCGAACTAAGTGGGCCAAACCCCAGGGTACAGCAACAGTGTCTGCGGGTGACACCACTGCTTGTTCCGCTGTTGTGAATGCATGCCAATTCCCTGTCCATGGCGCATGCCAAGATGCTTCACGCCCTGCACCTGTCGTTGAACACTCTCAACTAACACCATCAGCAAGCATGTCCACGTCCTTGTCCCAGTGCAGCGTTCAGTTGTCCATACCCCAGTCCTTGGAATGCAAGCTCAAATACACAGCTAACGCCCCACAGGCCACACTACTAAATTCACACATTTCACGAATGCTTGCGCTCGAAATGTTGCCTTTTAGGCTCGTGGAGACCGAAGCTTTCCACAACCTGATGGTGGCGGCCATCCCTCGGTATTCAGTCCCCAGCCGCCACTATTTCTCCCGGTGTGTCGTCCCCGCATTACACAAGCACGTGTCCCACAACATTGACCGTTCCCTCAACAGCGCAGTTACTGAGAAAGTCCACCTAACCATGGACACGTGGACAAGTGCTTGTGGGCAGGGACGATACATCTTGCTGACTGCACACTGGGTTAATATAGTGGAAGCCAAGACCCAGTCAGACTTTGGGATGGAACACATCCTCCCCACGCCATAATATGTTTGATATGTTCTCAGGGCTCTACACTTATGGACACTTTGGTGGCTGCTGGCGGCAGTGTCTGATTCACAGATGTACGCGGAGTTCCTAAAAGAAGAACAAGTAAAGATCAAACCCATCTTTTCTTTCTCTGGTCATATGACTGAGGGATTTGATATGGACTGGTCTCCAAAGATAGCAGGTAAGAGATGGACGTAATTAGAAATGAGCCCGACCCTGACGTATTCGTTACAGTAACCTAACATTGACTCTGGGCGTCCTAATAATTGTCACTGCTGTTTTACCACTTCTTGTGCTTTTCTTCTCCAGGGCGATTGATTACTGGGGATTGTAACAAGAACATCCATTTATGGAATCCTAAAGATGGAAGGATGTCATGTGGACCAAAGGCCGTTCACTGGTCACACGAAGTCTGTGGAGGACCTACAGTGGTCACCAACCGAAGCCACGGTAAATAGACATCCACACTTACTGCTCTCTCTGACAATCTTATAACTATAGATATGTATTTAATATTGGAATGAGAATCGTGTTCCAATTATTGCATCTTTTTTTTCAAAAATTTGTGCAAAGAAAAGAAATGTTTATGAACGCTCAACTGTGGTAACACAAAGAGCTGTAACCCGGGTGCAATGTTTCGCTCAATGTCTCGGCCAATGTCTTGGCCAGCGAGACTTCAGATATGAGAGGAAGAATACTTTCCATCTTGTAGGTCATAATGAGCTCTGATTATTAACTAATTAACCTCACATAGATATTTCATGGGGTTTTATCAGGATTTAAAGGGATTCTCCACTACTTATCAACAGTCTAAAATGAGTTCATGCTGTTGCTAAACTAAACAAAAGACAACTACCAATCCTTGCCTCTGATCCGTACCGCTGCTAGGGTGCTTTCCTGGTCGCCTGACTTTTTCTTCTAGAAGAAGAAATGAAGTCAGGTGACCGCTGCAGTCAGTCAGCATCTTGGCTAGAAGATCACCTAATCAACTAACACTCCGGTGGAAAAGGAACTCAAGTGACGGCAGGGGACATTGGAGAAGCTATGGATGAGCAGCTATAATCCAGAAGGCGAGGTTTTGTGTCCGCAGAATCATCATTAGCACATTTTAAAGTGTTTATTAGCAGACAACTCCTTTCCTGCGTTGAAATACCCATATAGCAGTGTTCACTCTGGCGCTGAGCCCGCATGTTTTTGGGCACATGACACCTGATCTCTATAGCTGTTATGTGCCCCCAATAGCCCCAGGTGGAATAGCAATCCACCAGTGGCCGTTAACATGTTAAATGCCGCTGTCAATCTCTGACAGTGGAATTTAACTCACGTTTACCGGAAGCGCATCATAAGCCCCGCCCATCAGCGCCCGTGTCACATGACCGCGGGTCGCCTATGGATTGGCAGACAACCCAGGGTCTGCAGGAGACCACTGCAGTTGTCATTGCCGGGATGCTATGAGCGCCGCCCAGAAGTCGGAGCTCATAGCAAGTGAGCACTTTTGCTGCACACAGCAGGGCTGAAGCCCTAGTATGTGCAGCACAGGCAATCAGATGATCACAGCTTCTAGTCTCCCATGTAGACTATTGGAGCATGTAAAAAGTTATAAAAAAAAGTTTTGAAAAATATAAAAGTTCAAATCACCTCCCTTACACCCCATTCAAAATAAAACAATAAAAAATAAATCAAATATACACATATTTGTTATCACCACTTTCAGAAACACCCGATCTATCAATACATAAAAAAAAAATAATAATCTGATCGGTAAACGGCGTAATGAGAAAAGAATCAAAATGGCAGAATTAAGTTTTTTAGTCGCTACAACATTGCAATAACATGCGATCAGAAGATCGTACCTACCCCCAAATATTTTTATTGATACCATCAGCTCGGCACACAAAGAATAAGACCCCAGTTCCCGCAAAACAAAGACGCTACGATTCTCGAAAAATGGCGACTTTTTTTTTGCAAACTTTGGATTCTTTTTCACCCCTTAAATAAAAATGAACCTAGTACATACTTGTTATCTACAATCTCACAATGACATGGAGAATCTTAGTGGCAGGGCAGTTTTAGCATTTAGTGAACATGGTAACACAAATAACAAAAAAAGCAATTGTGAAATTGCTCTTTTTTTACAATTTCACTGCACTTTGAATTTTTTTTCCCATTTTCCAGTACACTATATAGTAAAACCAATGTTGTCATTCAAAAGTACAACTCGTCCCGCAAAAAAACAAGCCCTCACACGGCCATATTGATGGAAAAGTAAAAAAAAATATGGCTCTTGGAAGTAGGGGAGCAAAAAACAGAAAAACCCAAAGTGGTAAAGGTGGATAATCCACATTTAGTGTCCACATGTTTGGAATTTCTGTAGCGATGAGAGTGCTTAGAGGGAATCAGTCAGGCCATTTTTGCGTACCATACTAATAGTATCCTGAAATAGTGCATGGGTAACCCTTTGAGGATATGTAACTTTTATTGCTGTACGCTACCCCATTGTGTTACTGTAAGCCCTGAAATAGTTAGTTGTGCACTGGCTCGTCAAGCATGTGTAAAGGCAAATGAATATTCACTCCTCTGCAGAGGCGTCAGTGATTCTGTCAGACTGCCTTATTACTCGCCCAAGGATTGCACAGCTATAAGTGTTCCAGGGCTTACAACACAATGGGGCAACGTACAGCAAAAAAAGTTACATATCCTGAATCGGCTGCCTAAGCACTCGTTCAGAATACCAGGAGTATGGATACAAAAATTACCTGACAAACACCCTTTAATTTGCAAGTGCATGTCACCAGAAGCTCAAGCTAGGCACTACAATGTGCAGGGCACTACAACGTGCAGGGCACTACAATGTGCTGGGCACTACAACGTACTGATCCACTGCTGCTTGTTTCTGGGAAAACACCCATGGAGTCAAATCATCACTACACCTGTAGATAAATTCCTAAACGGGTGTAATTTGCAAAATGGGGTCACTTGAGGGGGGATTCTGCTTTGTTCGCACTTAGGAGCTCTGTATGGAATCTGCAACTAATCTTGGAAAATCTGTGCCCCCAGAGTCAAATAGCGCTCTGTCCCTCTGGAGTCTCATCGTGTGGCTAAGCAGTACTGTACAACCACATATGGGGTATTGCAACATTCAGCAGAAATTTTGGGACAAATTTTGGTGCCATTTTTACCCATTTTGCAATGTGAAAATGTAAAATTTGGGGCTAAAACAAAATTTTGGTGGTAAAAATGTAATTAATTTTTCTTCACTGCCCAATGGTATAAAACTCTGTTACCGGTCTGTGGTCTAAATATGATCACTGCATTCCCAGATGAATTTATTGGGGGTGTAGTTTGTGAAATGGAGTCACTTATGGCTTGATCTGCTGTTCCGGCACCTCAGGGGCTCTGCCAATGTGACATGGCACCCTCAAACCAGTCCAGCCATATCGGCACTGTAATATGGCACTTTTTCCCTTCTGAGCTTTGCACTATGCCAGAAAGGTACTTTTCAACCACATGTGGGTTATCGTCGCACTAAGGAGAAATTACATAATAAATTGTACTTTTCGTTTTCACCTACTAGTCCTTTTGAAAATTAAAAACTTAGGAACAAAGCAACATTTCAGTGGAAAAAATTGTAATTTTCACTTACTAATTCCCATGTTATACAATTCTTTGAATTGCCTGAGGGTTAAAAATTCTCACTACACCTCTAGATAAATTCCTTGAGGGGTCTAGCTTCCAAAATGGAGTCACTTATTGGGAGTTTCCACCGTTTAAGCACATCAGGGTCTCTGCAAATGTGACATGGGATCTGCTGTCTATTCCAGCCAATTTTGAGCTCCAAAAGTCAAATGGTGCTCCTTCCCTTCCGAGCCCTGCCGTGCGCCCAAACATTAGTTTACGTTTACCCCCCACATATGTGGTATTGTTGTACTCCAGGAAAAATTGCACAATAAATTGTGTGGTCCATTTTCTCCTGTTACCCTTTTGAAAATTTTAAAAAATTTTGACTCAAGAAATGTTTTTGTGGGGGAAAAGTAAACTTTTCATTTTTTCCTTCGACATTGCCTTAATTCCTGTGAAGTACGTGAAGAGTTAATAAACTTCTTGAATGTGGGTTTGAGATCTTTGAAGGGCTCAGTTTTTGGAATGGTATCACTTTTGGGTATTTTCTGTCACATAGACCCCTCAAAGTCACTTCAAATGTGATGTGGTTTCTTTTAAACAAAAATAATTTGTTGGAAAAAATGAGAAATTGCTGATAAACCTTTAACATTTCTAACTTCCTAACAAAAAGAAATTGTTTGAAAAATGATGCTGATGTAAAGTAGACATGTGGGAAATATTATTTATGAACTATTTTGTGTGATATAACTCTCTGGTTTAAGGGCATAAAAATTAAAAGTTTGAAAATTGCAAAAGTTTCAACTTTCACCAAATTTACGATATTTTTACAAATAAACGCTAAAAATATCTTCCTAAATTTACCACTAAGATAAAGTACAATATGTCACGAAAAAAACAGTCTCAGAAACATTTGGATACATTAAAGCATTCCAGAGTTATTATCATATAAAGTGACACTGGTCAGAATTGGGAAAATTTGCCTGGTCAAGAAGGTGCAAACAGGCTTCAGGGTGAAGAAGCTTGCAGAGAAATTGTCCCAAACATCTTGGAGAAGTAACCACAGATCTTCTATCGATGTCGCTTGTGCAAATCCTTCTGTCTCTTCATGTGAAGACCGGGCCCCTTCCCCTCAGGACCAGGTCTCAGTTGCCCCCTCTGTGAGCTCGATCATTACACCACTGATGGAAACACTGTAGGATGGGGTGTATTCTATATACATGGGGTATGAGGCCCTTGGGAGTCACTGCTGTATGCTGTCACAAGACATAGGGGGCAGTATAATAATGACTACATGGACAAGCATTGGAATAAAGGCAAGCACAAAGATATAGGGGGTAAAAAGATTTTATTTATAGATGGGGATTATTATATATTATAGTATCATGTATGTGTAAATTATTCATCTTTCAGACTAAACCTATTTATGGGCCGTGTTGATCCAGAGGAAGGTGAAAACCCCCTGTGAGGAATCAGCCAATTGTCCTCATATCTGGGGGGAAAATTTCTTCCTGACCCCAAATATGGCGATCAGAACGAATCCCAAGATCAAAGGCCAATACCTGACCTGTGTAGCGTACCTAACCTGTGTAATGTACCTGATCTGTGTTATGTACCTAACCTGTATAATTTTCTAAGTAACAAAAAATATTTACTTGTACTAATTATCATCAATATTTGAATAAACTATTTTTTCTTTTTAACTAAGAAGATTGTATTTTATATTTTATAATTTTTTTTCTTATGTTTCTATTGTGTGTGAATCTACTTATTAATTTATGATACTAAACTTATTTAAGGCCGTGTAGATCCAGAGGAAGGCGAAAACACCCTATGAGGAATGAGCTAATAATCCTCATATTAGTGGGAAAAATTCCTTCCTGACCCCAAATATGGCGATCAGATTAAATCCCAGGATCAAAAGCCAAACTATGTCCTATTATCTATGTGCCGAAATTACTGTGTGCTACGTGTGTGCCTATACTGATCATGTAGTGTGGGGCCTATATTGATCATGCAGTGTGGGTGATGTGATATGTGATGGGTGCGGTACTTACCAGGCCTGTGCTAAGATGAGTTCAGGGATAATGTCCGCTCCGTACATTCTGCTGCCCCAGGACTATTGTTCCTGAACTCACCAGATGGAAACTTAGCACAGGCCGCTCCTGGAGTAGACGATCTTCGGGCTGGAGGGGTGTCAGATGCCAGCCCAGGATTGGAGGAGGCCAAGTCAAGGGTCTGGGGCAGCAAAATAATGGCAGTGGTCCGGCATAAAGATGGTATAGAGAGAGCTGATGTTGAAGGGCAGCCTAGGTGACGTACAGCAGCAGAGATGAGGTACTGGTCAGGAGGCATGAAGTTCTGGGCAGTTGGCACGGGCTCATCCTGCAAGACATGAGGAAGACATGAAATCTTCTGTTATTAGGGGAATGGTCTTTATAATGAACCACTCCGCTATGTAACATCAGATACAATGTACTGATATAATAGGTGTCTGTGTGGACAGCGGTCACTCACCAGATGGTCGTGGATTCTTTCACAGTCCAGATCTTTTCATCCACCTAAGAAAAATAGAGACATAAAGTCATTGTCAGAAAGTAAAAAAAAGACAAGTTGGATGATGGTTACCACAAGGTGAGAACACCTGATGGGAGTTTTAGGAAAGGCAGAAAGACAGCTGGCTAGAGTGCACAGACAGGACACAGTTCAGAAACGGGAACTGATACCGCAAGGCAGGAAACATAGACAGGACCTGGCACATCAGTGACTAGAAGCCAACTGACAGAACAAGATGCTCAGGCATGGATTCCAAGGAGGAGCTGGTTTAAATACCAGGTGACAGACAGCAATAGGCTGAGGACGCATTAGAGGTGTGTCTGCAGCAGCTACAAGAAACAGGAAGTTCAGCGGGCGTCGCCCTAAGCAGCCAGAGCAAAGCAAAGCAGACAGTATGGAAAGAAGCCAGAGTGGCAGTCTGGACTGGAAATCAAGTGCGCGCTCTTGCACAGTGGGAGATGGACCACTATGCAAGGACGCCGCCAAGTAGGTTACAGTACCCCCCCCTCATGCCCCCTCTTCTTCAGGCCTGCCAGAATCTTCCGCAGGGAATTTGAGGGCCAATCCTTCTCTTCAAGGAGATTACTTCTACTGTCCACAGGAAGAGACAAAACTGGTCTCATCTGGGTAGCTAGGATGCTACCTCCTATCCAGCCATCCTCAGCAACAGATGAAACGGGTGGAGTACCAGGAACAGCACACAAGGAAGTCTCTCTCCACTTATTATCAGGTAGCACCCCAGAGGGTTCAGGAGACAACTGGAAGTCCTCCGCCGGGTTGGAGGAGTGCAGTGACTCGGGGGTAACCTCAGCTTTGGGGTACATCTTGTCAAGCTCACAGGATGAAATGGGCGAGGTATCAGGTACAAGGTGTAGAAAAGTCACTGTCTCTTTGTTATCTGGTGGTACCCCGGAGGATTCAGAAAACAACTGGGGGTCCTCCGCCGGGTTGGAGGGGTGCTGAGACTCGTGGGTAACCTCCGCTTCGGAGTACACTTGTTCAGACACACTGGATGAAGCAGGCGAGGTATCAGGTACCGGGTATAGGAAGATCTCTGTCCATTCGCTATCAGGTAGCACCCCGAAGGGTTCAGGAGACACATGGAGGTCCTCCGCCGGGTCAGAGGAGTGCAGAGACTCGGGGGTAACCTCTGCTTCGGAGTACACTAGGTCGGACTCACTGGAAGAAGCGGGCGAGGTATCAGGTACCGAGTATAGGAGAGTCTCTGTCCATTCGCTATCAGGTAGCACCCCGAAGGGTTCAGGAGACAACGGGAGGTCCTCCGCCGGGTCGGAACAGTGCAGAGACTTGGGGGTAACCTCAGCTTCGGAGTACACTAGGTCGGACTCACTGGACGAAGCGGGCGAGGTATCAGGTACAGAGTATAGGAAAGTCTCTGTCCATTCGCTACCAGGTAGCACCCCGAAGGGTTCAGGAGACAACTGGAGGTCCTCCGCCTGGTCGGAGGGGTGTAGAGACTCGGGGGTAACTACCGCTTTGAGTTACCCTTTGTCAAGCTCACAGGACGGAGCGGACGAAGTATCGGGTACCGGGTGTAGGGAAGTCTCTCTCCATTTGTCATCAAGTGGTATCCCGGAGGATTCAGCAGGCAACAGTGGGTCCTCCGCCAGGTTGTAGAGGTGCACAGACTCGGAGGTAATCACTGCTTCGGCTCACTGGGTAAAGTGGGTGAAGTATCAGATACCGGGTGCAGGAAGTCCTCCTGTGTGGATTCTGGGTGGGCATCAGTCTCTTCGGGCAGGAGAACTGGTGCGCTACCCACGCACATTACCCGTCGGGGCTGCTCCGGGATACTGGGAAGTGAAGCTTCAGCAGGGACTTCAAGGTTGGGGTCAGGAGGTCTTTGGGAGGACAGACCCTGGTGTGACGGCTTGCCTTTACGCCTAGCACGTCTGTACTGCCTCTTGAGGTTGGGAGAAGTATTCCGGAGAGCGTAGTCATCCTGTGTGGATTCTGGGTGGGCAGTAGTCTCTTCGGGCAGGAGGACTAGTGCGCTACCCACACACATTACCCATCGGGGCTGCTCCGGGATATTGGGAAGTGAAGCTTCAGCAGGGGCTTCCGGGTTAGGGTCATCGAAGACCATAAGAAAGGCCAACAGGAAGGCCTGCAGGTCCAGGACGATAGGATTCTGTGCTTCCCATAGGGGGGTGATCCATTTCAAGGCATCACCCGCTAGGTAAGACATCATGAATCCCACCTTAACCCGATCGGTGGGAAAATAAAGAGGGTATAACTTGAAGTGTAGCATGCATTGCTCCACAAATGCACGACTCTGTCTTGGATCCCCATAGTACCGTGGCGGATCCGCAGGAACGGGTGCAGAAAGCTCCATCTGGACGGGTGCGTAATTCGCCTGGAACTCAGCTAGTAGCAAAAAAAAATAAATTTCTTCTAGATGCACGTATTCGCTGGAAAAAGTCTCAGAGAGCGAAGGCCGTGGGGCTCAACGGGAACCATGGCCTGAGCATGCTGTAATGCACACGCCCGGACTGACTGGCGTGTGCGTGTATATGTAGTGATTCCACTGGACCGTACCGGAGAGTGAATGCCTGGAGGGGCGTAACTAAGTATCCACCCGATCCAACCAAGGTCGCACGACGGCATACGACGCCCGTGCACCAAGGAGGAACCGGGCAGAGGGACCAGGTGCTACTCCAGGTCAGACACCGGACACGGCTGTTGACCCACACCGGGGAATACAGGAACAGGCAGGTTAGGCTGGCACACAAACTGGTGGGTATAGGCAGACACGGCTGGTATGCAGACGGGTGGATGCTGGCAAGCACGACTGGTATGCAAACACGGAGGTACAGGCAGGTACGGCCGGTATGCAGGCACGTGGATGCTGGTAAGCACGACTGGTATGCAGGCAGGGAGGTACTGGCAGATACGACAGGTTGGAGCACAGAGTGGATTGGACCCAGTACAGACTGGGACTCAGGAGCAGAACCGCAGATGCGGTGGACAAACACAGCAGAGTGAGGCCGCCCGGAGCAAGAGCAGAGCAAGACGAGACCGCCTGGAGCGGTGAGCGAGAGTAGAGCAGGACGAGGCCGCCTGGAGCGGTGAGCAAGAGTGGAGCAGGACAAGACTGCCGGAGCAGTGAGCAAAAGGTCAGAGCAGAGCGGGACTGCCGGAGCAGTGAGCAAAGGGGCAGAGCAGAGCGAGACTGCCGGAGCAGTGAGCAAAGGGGCAGAGTAGAGCGAGACTGCCGGAGCAGTGAGCAAGGCAGAGCAGGCAAGAACCGCCGGAGCGGTGAACAAGGCAGAGCAGGCAAGAACCGCCGGAGCGGTGAACAAGGCAGAGCAGGCAAGAACCGCCGGAGCGGTGAACAAGGCAGAGCGGGCAGAAACCGCCGGAGCGGCGAGCAAGGCAGGACAGAGGGGACAGGGCTCTGTTCACACGGAACAGACTGGAAGGGAAAGGCAGAACCAGATACACACAAGATACTTGCAGTGAAGTAGCGAGTGGACCACAAACTCACAAACGGAAGTACAGTGAAAACGAGCAGGAGTTAGGTACGAGTTCAGACTCTGCAGAAAAAGGGAAGATATGGGCGTAGAGAGAAACGGGAAACAGGCTGGAAGATAGTTAGGGCAGGAACAGACACTGGGAAAAGACACAGACAACAGATCTAGGTATGCGGCCCCTAGAGGGCAGAAGGAACAGGCTAAGAGGGTGTACACACGGGCCTGGAATTATAGCCTCCAGGAAAGGCAGAAAGACAGCTGGCTAGAGTGCACACACAGGACACAGTTCAGACATGGGAACTGATACCGCAAGGCAAGAAACAGACAGGACCTGGCACATCAGTGACTAGAAGCCAACTGACAGAACAAGATGCTAAGGCATGGATTCCAAGGAGGAGCTGGTTTAAATACCAGGTGACAGACAGCAATAGGCTGAGGACGTATTAGGGGTGTGTCTGCAGCAGCTACAAGAAACAGAAAGTTCAGCGGGCGTCGCCCTAAGCAGCCAGAGCAGAGCAAAGCAGACAGTATGGAAAGAAGCCAGAGTGGCAGTCTGGACTGGAAATCAAGTGCGCGCTCTTGCACAGTGGGAGATGGACCACTATGCAAGGACGCCGCCAAATATGTTGCAATAATGAACCCCATATAATGCTCCATACAAAATAATGTGCCCCATATATTGCTCCGTACAGAATAATGGGCCCCATATATTGCTCTTTACTAGTGTTGAGAGAGTATGTTCTGTCCGAGTATGCTGGGGCTGAGCTCCGAGTATTTAGAGCTGCTCGGTGATAAGGTTAAATCGCTCCCCTGTGCATGATTTGCAACTGTTTGACAGTTTTATTACATGTGAGGAATGTGTGAGAAATAGGCATTCCTCACATGTAATAAAACTGTCAAACAGTTGCAAATCATGCACATGGGAGCGATTTAACCTTATCACCGAGCAGTTATAAATAATCGGAGCTTGGCCCGAGCATACTCGGCGAAAGGATTAATAGAACATACTCTCTCAACAGTACTCTTTACAGAATAATAGACCCCATATATTGCTCCATACAGAATAATGGACCCCATATATTTCTCCATACATAATAATGGACCCCATATATTACTCCATACAGGACAATGGGCCCCAAATATTGCTCCATACAGAATAATGGGCCCCAAATATTGTTCCAGACAGAATAGTGGACCGCATATATTGCTCCATACATTGCTCCATAAAGAATAATGGGCCCTATATATTGCTCCATACAGACTAATGGACCCATAAATTGTTCCATACAGAATAATGGACCCCATATAATTCTCCTTATCGAATAAAGGACCCCATATATTGCTTTATAGAGAATAATGGACCCATATATTGTTTCATACAGAATAATGGACCCCATATAATGCTCTATACAGAATAATGAGCCCCATGTATTGCTCCATACAGAATAATGGACCCCATATATTGCTCCAGACAGAATAAGAGACCCCATATATTGCTCCATACAGAATAATGGACCCATATATTACTCCATACAGAATAATGGACCCATATATTGCTCCATACAGAATAATGGACCCCATATATAGCTTCATACAGAATAATGAGCCCCATATATTGCTCAATACGGAATAATGGACCCATATAATGCTCAATACAGAATAATGGACCTATATATTGCTCCATACAGAATAATGGGCCCCATACATTGCTCCATACAGAATAATGGACCCATATATTGCTCCATACAGAATAATGAACCCCATATATTGCTACATACAGAATAATGGCCCCATATATTGCTCCATACAGAATAATGGACCCCATATATTGCTCCATGCAGAATAATGGACCCATATAATGCTCCATACAGAATAATGGACCCCATATATAGCTTCATGCAGAATAATGAGCCCCATATATTGCTCAATATGGAATAATGGACCCATATAATGCTCAATACAGAATAATGGACCTATATATTGCTCCATACAGAATAATGGGCCCCATACATTGCTCCATACAGAATAATGGACCCATATATTGCTCCATACAGAATAATGAACCCCATATATTGCTACATACAGAATAATGGCCCCATATATTGCTCCATACAGAATAATGGACCCCATATATTGCTCCATACAGAATAATGGGCCCCATATAATGCTCCATACAGAATATTGGACCCATATCTTGCTCCATACAGAATAATGGACCCCATATATTGCTCCATACAGAATAATGGACCCAATATAATGCTCCATACAGAATAATGGACCCCATATATTGCTCCATACAGAATAATGGGCACCATATAATGCTCGATACAGAATAATGGACCCATATATTCATCCGTACAGAATAATGGACCCCATATATTGCTCCATATAGAATAATGGACCCCATATAATGCTCCATACAGAATAATAGACTCTGTATATTGCTTCATACAGAATAATGTGCCCCATATATTGCTCCATACAGAATAATAGACCCATATATTGCTCCATACAGAATAATGGACCCCATATAATGCTCCATACAGAATAATGGACCCCATATATTGCTCCATACAGAATAATAGACCCCATATAATGGTCCATATAGAATAATGGATCCAATATAATTCTCTATACAGAATAATGGACCCCATATATTGCTCCATACAGAATAATGGACCCCATATATTGCTCCACATAGAATAATGGACCCCATATATTGCTCCACACAGAATACATGACCCCATATAATGCTCCATACAGAATAATGGACCCCATATATTGCTTCATAGAGAATAATGGGCCCCATATATTGCTTCATACAGAATAACGGGCCCCATAAAATGCTTCATACTAAATAATGGACCCATATAATGCTCTAAATAGAATATTGGACCCCATATATTGCTCCGTACAGAATAATGGCCCCATATATTGCTCCATACAGAGTAATGAACCCATGTATTGCTCCATACAGAATAACAGACCCTATATATTGTTACATACAGAATAATGGACCCCATATATTGCTCCATACAGAATAATGGGCACCATATAATGCTCGATACAGAATAATGGACCCATATATTCATCCGTGCAGAATAATGGACCCCATATATTGCTCCATATAGAATAATGGACCCCATATAATGCTCCATACAGAATAATAGACTCTGTATATTGCTTCATACAGAATAATGTGCCCCATATATTGCTGCATACAGAATAATAGACCCATATATTGCTCCATACAGAATAATGGACCCCATATAATGCTCCATACAGAATAATGGACCCCATATATTGCTCCATACAGAATAATAGACCCCATATAATGCTCCATATAGAATAATGGATCCAATATAATTCTCTATACAGAATAATGGACCCCATATATTGCTCCATACAGAATAATGGACCCCATATATTGCTCCACATAGAATAATGGACCCCATATATTGCTTCATAGAGAATAATGGGCCCCATATATTGCTTCATACAGAATAATGGGCCCCATATAATGCTTCATACTAAATAATGGACTCATATAATGCTCTAAATAGAATATTGGACCCCATATATTGCTCCGTACAGAATAATGGACCCCATATATTGCCCCATACAGAGTAATGGACCCATGTATTGCTCCATACATAATAACAGACCCTATATATTGTTACATACAGAATAATGGACCCCATATAATGCTCCATACAGAATAATAGACCCTGTATATTGCTCTATACAGCATAATGGACCCATATATTGCTCCATACAGAACAATGGACCCCATATATTTCTCCATACAGTATAATGGACCCCATACAATGCTCAATACAGAATAATTGGCCCCAGATATTCCTCCAAACAGAATAATGGACCCCATATATTGCTCCATACAGAATAATGGGCCCTATATGTTGCTCCATACAGAATAAAAGGCCTTATAACGCTCCATTTAGAAAAACGGACCTATATATTGCTCCATACAGAATAATGGACCCCATATAATACTCCAAACAGATTAATGGGCCCCATATGTTGCTTCATACAGAATAATGGACCCATATATTGCTCCATACAGAATAATGGGCCCCATATATTGCTCCATACAGAATAATAGACCCATATATTGCTCCATGCAGAATATTGGACCGCATATATTGCTCCATAAAGAATAATGGACCCATATATTACTCCATACAGAATAATGTACCCCATATATTGCTCCATACAGAATAATTGACCCAATACATTGCGCCATACAGAATAATGAGCCCCATATAATGCTCCATACAGAATAATGGACTCATATATTGCTCCATACAGAATAATGAGCCCCATATAATGCTCTATACAGAATAATGGGCCCCTATAATGCTCCATACAGATTAATGGACCGCATATAATGCTCTACACAGAATAATGGACCACATATATTGCTCCATACAGAATAATGGACCCCATATATTGCTCCATACAGAATAATTGACCCAATACATTGCTACATACAGAATAATGGACCCCATATAATGCTCCATACAGAATAATAGACCCTCTATATTGCTCTATAAAGAATAATGGGCCCCATATATTGCTCCATACAGAATAATGGGCCCCATATAAGGCTCCATACACATTAATGGATCCCATATATCGCTTCATACAGAATAATGGACCCCATAAAATGCTCTATACAGAATAATAAACCCATATATTGCTCCATACAGAATAATGGACCCCATATAATGCTCCATACAGAATAATGGACCCATATATTGCTCCCTACAGAATAAAAGACCCCATATAATGCTCCATATAGAATAATGGATCCAATATAATTCTCTATACAGAATAATGGACCCCATATATTGCTCCATACAGCATAATGGACCCCATATATCGCTTCATACAGAATAAAGGACCCCATATAATGCTCTATACAGAATAATTGATTCAATATATTGCTCCATACAGAATAATGTATCTCATATAATGCTCCATACATAATAATGGAACCCATATATTGCTCCTTACAGAATAATGAGATCCATATAATGCTTCATGCAGAATACTGAGCCCCATATAATGTTCCATACAGAATAATGGGCCCAATATAATGCTCCATACAGAATAATGGACCCCATAGAATGCTCCTTGCAGAATAATGGACTCATATATTGCTCCATACAGAATAATGAGCCCCATATAATGCTCCATACAGAATAATAGACCCTGTATATTGCTCTATACAGAATTATGGACCCCATATATTGCTCCATACAGAATAATGGGCCACATAATGCTCCATACAGAATAATAGACCCATATATTGCACCACACAGAATAATGGACACCAAATATTGCTCCATAGAGAATAATGGACCCATATATTGCTCCATGCAAAACAGAGGACCCCATATACTGCTCCATACAGAATAATGGACCCCATATATTGCTCCATACAGAATAATGGACCCATATATTGTTCCATACAGAATAATGGACCCATATATTGCTACATACAGAACAATGGACCCCATATATTGCTCCATACAGAATAATGGGCCCCATATAACGCTTGATACAGAATAATGGACCCATATATTGCTCCATAGAGAATAATAGACCCCATATATTGCTCCATAGAGAATAATGGACCCCATATAATGCTCTATACAGAATAATGGACCCGATATATTGCTCCATACAGAATAATGGACCCCATATATTGCTTCATAGAGAATAATGGGCCCCATATATTGCTTCATACAGAATAATGGGCCCCATACAATGCTTCATACTAAATAATGGACCCATATAATGCTCTAAATAGAATATTGGACCCAATATATTGATCCATACAGAATAATGGACCCCATATATTGCTCCATACAGAGTAATGGACCCATGTATTGCTCCATACAGAATAACAGACCCCATATATTGTTCCATACAGAATAATGGACCCAATATAATGCTCCATACAGAATAATAGACCCTGTATATTGCTCTATACAGCATAATGGACCCATATATTGCTCCATACAGAACAATGGAACCCATTTATTGCTCCATACAGTATAATGGACCGCATACAATGCTCAATACAGAATAATTGGCCCCAGATATTCCTCAAAACAGAACAATGGACCCCAGATATTGCTTCATACAGAATAATGGGCCCTATATGTGGCTCCATACAGAATAAAAGGCCTTATAATGCTCCATTTAGAATAACGGCCCCATATATTGCTCCATACAGAATAATGGACCCATATATTGCTCCATGCAGAATAATGGACCGTATATATTGCTCCATACAGAATAATGGACCCATATATTACTCCATACAGAATAATGGACCCCATATATTGCTCCATACAGAATAATGGGCCCCATATAATGCTCCATACAGGGTAAAGGACCCATATATTGCTCCATACAGAATAATGAACCCCATATATTGCTCCAAAAAGAATAATAGACCCCATATAATGCTCTATACAGAATAATGGTCCCCATATATTGCTCCATACAGAATAATGAGCCCCATATAATGCGCCATACAGAATAATGAGCCCAATATAATGCTCCATACAGAATAATGGACTCATATATTGCTCCATACAGAATAATGAGCCCCATATAATGCTCTATACAGAATAATTGGCCCCTATAATGCTCCATACAGATTAATGGACCCCATATAATGCTCTACACAGAATAATGGACCCAATATATTGCTCCATACAGAATAATGGACCCCATATATTGCTCCATACAGAATAATTGACCCCATATAATGCTCCATACAGAATAATGGACCCCACATAATGCTCCATACAGAATAATAGACCCTCTATATTGCTCTGTAAAGAATAATGGGCCCCAAATATTGCTCCATACAGAATAATGGGCCCCATATAAGGCTCCATACAGATTAATGAATCCCATATATCGCTTCATACAGAATAATGGATCCCATATAATTCTCCTTACCGAATAATGGACCCCATAAAATGCTCTATACAGAATAATAGACCCATATATTGCTACTTACAGAATAATGGACCCCATATATTGCTCCATACAGAATAATAGACCCCATATAATGCTCCATATGGAATAATGGACCCAATATAATTCTCTGTACAGAATAATGGACCCCATATATTGCTCCATACAGAATAATGGACCCCATATATTGCTCCATACAGAATAAATGACCCCATATAATGCTCTATACAGAATAATTGATTCCATATTTTGCTCCATACAGAATAATGTATCTCATATAATGCTCCATACAGAATAATGGACCCATATATTGCTCCTTACAGAATAATGGACCCCATATATTGCTCCATGCAGAATAATGGACTCATATATTGCTCCATACAGAATAATGAGCCGCATATAATGCTCCATACAGAATAATAGACCCTGTATATTGCTCGATACATAATTATGGACCCCATATATTGCTCCATACAGAATAATGGGCCCCATATAATGCTCCATACAGAATAATAGACCCATAAATTGCTCCATACAGAATAATGGACCCCATATATTGCTCCATACAGAAAGATAGACCCCATATAATGATCCATATAGAATAATGGACCAAATATAATTCTCTATACAGAATAATGGGCCTCTTATAATGCTCCTTACAGAATGGATCCCATATATCGCTTCATACAGAATAATGGATCCCATCTAATTCTCCTTACCGACTATTGGACCCCATATATTGCTTCATACAGAATAATGGGCCCCATATAATGCTCCATACAGAATAATAGACCCTGTATATTGCTCTATACAGAATTATGGACCCATATATTGCTCCATACAGAATAATGGGCCCCATATAATGTTCCATACAGAATATTTGATCCCATATATTGCTGCAAACGGAATAATGTACCTCATATAATGCTCCATACTGAATAATGGACCCATATATTGCTCCATACAGAATAATGAGCCCCATATAATGTTCTATGCAGAATAATGAGCCCCATATAATGTTCCATACAGAATAATAGACCCCATATAATGCTCTATACAGAATAATGGACCCTATATATTTCGCTCCATACAGAATAATGGAACCCATTTATTGCTCCATACAGAATAAAAGACCCCATGTAATGCTCCATACAGAATAATGGACCTGATATAATGCTACATACTGAATGGATTCTATATATCGCTTCATACAGAATAATGGATCCCATCTAATTCTCCTTGCAGAATAATGGATCCCATATAATGCTTCATACGGAATAATGGGTCCCATATATTGATCCAAACAGAATAATGGACCCCATATATTGCTCCATGCAGAATAGTGGACCCCATATATTGCTCCATACAGAATAATGGGCCTCTTATAATGCTCCTTACAGAATGGATCCCATATATCGCTTCATACAGAATAATGGATCCCATCTAATTCTCCTTACTGACTATTGGACCCGATATATTGCTTCATACAGAAAAATGGGCCCCATATAATGCTCCATACAGAATAATAGACCCTGTATATTGCTCTATACAGAATTATGGACCCATATATTGCTCCATACAGAAAAATGGGCCCCATATAATGTTCCATACAGAATAATAGACCCATATATTGCTCCATACAGAATAATGAACCCCATATATTGCTCCATACAGAAAAATAGACCCCTATAATGCTCCATACAGATTAATGGACCCCATATAATGCTCTATACAGAATAATGGATCCCATATATTGCTCCATACAGAATAGTGGACCCCATATATTGCTCCATACAGAATAATTGACCGCATATAATGCTCCATACAGATTAATAGACCCTCTATATTGCTCTATACAGAATAATGGGCCCCATATAATGCTCCATACAGAATAATGGGCACCATATAATGTTCCATACAGAATAAAGCATCCCATATATCGCTTCATACAGAATAATCAATCCCATATAATTCTCCTTACCGAATAATGGACCCCATAAATTGCTCTATACAGAATAATGGACCCATATATTGCTCCGTACAGAATAATGGCCCCCACATAATGCTTTATACAGAATAATGGACCCCATATATTGCTCCATACAGAATAATGGACCCCATATATTGCTCCATACAGAATAGTTTACCCAATATAATGCTTTATACAGAATAATAGACCCCATATAATGGTCCATACAGAATAATAGACCCTGTATATTGCTCCATACAGAATAATGGGCCCCATATAATGCTCCATACAAAATAATGGACCCATATATTGCTCCATACAGAATAATGGACCCCATATATTGCTCCTTACAGAAAAATGGGCCCCATCTAATTCTTTATGTAGAATAATGGACTCCATATAATGCTACATACAGAATAATGGACACTATATATTTCGCTCCATACAGAATAATGGACCCCATTTATTGCTCCATACAGAATAATAGACCCCATATAATGCTCTATACAGAAAAATGTACCCCATATATTGCTCCATACAGAATAATGGACCCCATGTAATGCTCCATACAGAATAATAGACAAGATATATTGCTCCATACAGAATAATGGGCCTCATATAATGCTACTTACAGAATGGATTCTATATATCGCTTCATACACAATAATGGATCCCATCTAATTCTCCTTGCAGAATAATGGATCCCATATAATGCTTCTTACAGAATAATGGGTCCCATATATTACTCCAAACAGAATAATGGACCCCATGTATTGCTCCATGCAGAATAGTGGACCCCATATATTGCTCCATACAGAACAATGGGCCCAATATAATGCTCCATACAGAATAATAGACCCATATATTGCTCCATACAGAATAATGGACCCCATATATTGCTCCATACAGAAAAATAGACCCCTATAATGCTCCATACAGATTAATGGACCCCATATAATGCTCTATACAGAATAATGGATCCCATATATTGCTCCATACAGAATAATGGACCCAATATATTGCTCCATACAGAATAATTGACCGCATGTAATGCTCCATACAGATTAATAGACCCTCTATATTGCTCTATACAGAATAACGGGCCCCATATAATGCTCCATACAGAATAATGGGCCCCATATAATGCTCCATACAGAATAAAGTATCCCATATATCGCTTCATACAGAATAATGAATCCCATATAATTCACCTTACCGAATAATGGACCCCATAAATTGCTCTATACACAATAATGGACCCATATATTGCTCCATACAGAATAATGGGTCCCATATATTACTCCAAACAGAATAATGGACCCCATGTATTGCTCCATGCAGAATAGTGGACCCCATATATTGATCCATACAGAATAATGGACCCCATATATTGCTCCATACAGAATAGTTTACCCAATATAATGCTTTATACAGAATAATGGACCCCATATAATGGTTCATACAAAATAATAAACCCTGTATATTGCTCTATGCAGAAAAATGGGCCCCATATAATGCTCCATACAGAATAATGAGCCACATATAATGCTCCATACAGATTAATGGACCCCATATAATGCTCCATACAGAATAATAGACCCTGTATACTGCTCCATACAGAATAATGGGCCCCATATAATGCTCCATACAGAATAATGGACCCATATATTGCTCCATACTGAATAATGGACTCCATATATTGCTCCATGCAGAATAATGGACCCCATATAATGCTTCATACAGAATAATGGACCCCATATATTGCTCCTTACACAAAAATGGACCCTATCTAATTCTTTATACAGAATAATGGACCCCATGTAATGCTACATACAAAATAATGTGCCCCATATATTGCTCCATACAGAATAATGGACCCCATATATTGCTCCATACAGAATAAAAGACCCCATATAATGCTCTATACAGAATAATGGACCCTATATATTTCGCTCCATACAGAATAATGGACCCCATTTATTGCTCCATACAGAATAATAGACCCCATATAATGCTCTATACAGAAAAATGTACCCCATATATTGCTCCATACAGAATAATGGACCCCATGTAATGCTCCATACAGAATAATAGACACGATATATTGCTCCATACAGAATAATGGGCCTCATATAATGCTACTTACAGAATGGATTCTATATATCGCTTCATACACAATAATGGATCCCATCTAATTCTCCTTGCAGAATAATGGACCCCATATAATGCTTCATACAGAATAATGGGTCCCATATATTACTCCAACCAGAATAATGGACCCCATGTATTGCTCCATGCAGAATAGTGGACCCCATATATTGCTCCATACAGAATAATGGGCCCCATATAATGCTCCATACAGAATAATAGACCCTGTATATTGCTCTATACAGAATTATGGACCCCATATATTGCTCCATACAGAATAATGGGCCCCATATAATGCTCCATACAGAATAATAGACCCATATATTGCACCATACAGAATAATGGACCCCATATATTGCTCCATACAGAATAACGGACCCCATATAATGCTCTATACGGAATATTTGATCCCATATATTGCTCCATACGGAATAATGCACCTCATATAATGCTCCATACAGAATAATGGACCCCATATTATGCTCCATGCCGAATAATGGACTCATATATTGCTCCATACAGAATAATGAGCCCCATATAAAGCTCTATACAGAATAATGGACCCCATATAATGCTCCATACAGAATAATGGACCCCATATATTGCTCCATACAGAAACATGGACCCCATATATTGCACCATACAGAATAGTGGACCCCATATATTGCTCCATACAGAATAATTGGCCCCATATAATGCTCCATACAGAATAAAGGATCCCATATATCGCTTCATACAGAATAATGAATCCCATATAAATCTCCTTACCGAATAATGGACCCCATATATTGCTCTATACAGAATTATTGACCCATATATTGCTCCATACAGAATAATGGCCCCCATATAATGCTCCATACAGAATAATGGACCCCACATATTGTTCCATACAGAATAATGGACCCCATATATTGCTCCATACAGAATAATTTACCTCATATAATGCTTTATACAGAATAATGGACCCCATATAATGTTCCAAACAGAATAATTGACCCTGTATATTGCTCTTTGCAGAAAAATTGGCCCCATATAATGCTCCATACAGAATAATGAGCCACATATAATGCTCCATACAGAATAATGGACCCCATATAATGTTCCATACAGAATAATAGACCCTGTATATTGCCCCATACAGAATAATGGGCCTCATATAATACTCCATACAGAATAATGGATCCCATATATTGCTCTATACAGAATAATGGACCCCATATAATGCTCCATACAGAATAATGGACCCCATATATTGCTCCATACAGAATAATGGACCCCATATAATGCTCCATACAGAATAATGGGCACCATTTAATGCTCCATACAGAATAATGGACCCATATATTGCTCCATACAGAATAATGGACCCCATATATTGATCCACATAGAAAAATGGACCCTATATATATTGCTCCATACAGATTACATGACCCCATATAATGCTCCATACAGAATAATGGACCCCATATATTGTTTCATAGAGAATAATGGGCCCCATATATTGCTTCATACAGAATAATGGGCCCCATATAATGCTTCATACTAAATAATGGACCCATATAATGCTCTAAATAGAATATTGGAACCCATATATTGCTCCGTACAGAATAATGGACCCCATATATTGCTCCATACATAGTAATGGACCCATGTATTGCTCCATACAGAATAACAGACCACATATATTGTTCCATACAGAATAATGGACCCCATATAATGCTCCATACACAATAATAGACCCTGTATATTGATCTATACAGCATAATAGACCCATATATTGCTCCATACAGAACAATGGACCCCATATATTGCTCCATACAGTATAATGGACCCCATACTATGCTCAATACAGAATAATTGGCCCCAGATATTCCTCCAAACAGAATAATGGACCCCATATATTGCTCCATACAGAATAATGGGCCCTATATGTTGCTCCATATAGAATAAAAGGTCTTATAATGCTCCATTTTGAATAACAGACCCATATATTGCTCCATACAGAATAATGGACCCCATATAATGCTCCATACAGATTAATGGGCCCCATATATTGCTTCATACAGAATAATGGACCCATATATTGCTCCATACAGAATAATGGGCCCCATATATTGCTCCATACAGAATAATGGGCCCACATATTGCTCCATACAGAATAATGGACTCATATATTACTCCATACAGAATAATGGACCCCCTATATTGCTCCATACAGAATAATGGACCTCATATATTGCTGCATAGGGAATAATGGACCCATATATTGCTCCATACAGAATAATGGACCCCATACATTGCTCAATACAGAATAATGGACCCCATATATTGCTCCATACAGAATAATGGACCCCATACATTGCTCCATACAGAATAACTTACCCCATATAATGCTCCCTACAGAATAATGGACCCCATATATTGCTCAATACAGAATAATAGGCCCCATGTAATGCTCCATATAGAATAATGAACACATATATTGCTTTATACAGAATAATGGACCCCATATAATGCTCCATACAGAATAATGGACCCCATATATTGCTCCATACAGAATAATGGACCCAATATAATGCTCCATACAGAATAATGGGCACCATTTAATGCACCATACAGAATAATGGACCCATATATTGCTCCATACAGAATAATGGACCCCATATATTGCTCCACATAGAATAATGGATCCCATATATTGGTCCATGCAGAATACATGACCCTATATTATGCTCCATACAGAATAATGAACCCCATATATTGCTTCATAGAGAATAATGGGCCCTATATATTGCTTCATACAGAATAATGGGCCCCATATAATGCTTCATACTAAATAATGGACCCATATAATGCTGTAAGTAGAATAATGGACCCCATATATTGCTCCATACAGAATAATGGACCCCATATATTGCTCCATACAGAATAACGGACCCCATATAATGCTCTATACAGAATATTTGATCCCATATATTGCTCCATACGGAATAATGTACCTCATATAATGCTCCATACTGAATAATGGACCCATATATTGCTCCATACAGAATAATTTACCTCATATAATGCTTTATACAGAATAATGGACCCCATATAATGTTCCAAACAGAATAATTGACCCTGTATATTGCTCTTTGCAGAAAAATTTGCCCCATATAATGCTCCATACAGAATAATGAGCCACATATAATGCTCCATACAGAATAATGGACACCATATAATGCTCCATACAGAATAATAGACCCTGTATATTGCTCCATTCAGAATAATGGGCCTCATATAATACTCCATACAGAATAATGGGCACCATTTAATGCTCCATACAGATTACATGACCCCATATAATGCTCCATACAGAATAATGGACCCCATATATTGCTTCATAGAGAATAATGGGCCCCATATATTGCTTCATACAGAATAATGGGCCCCATATAATGCTTCATACTAAATAATGGACCCATATAATGCTCTAAATAGAATATTGGACCCCATATATTGCTCCGTACAGAATAATGGACCCCATATATTGCTCCATACAGAGTAATGGACCCATGTATTGCTCCATACAGAATAACAGACCCCATATATTGTTCCATACAAAATAATGGACCCCATATAATGCTCCATACAGAATAATAGACCCTGTATATTGCTCTATACAGCATAATAGACCCATATATTGCTCCATACAGAACAATGGACCCCATATATTGCTCCATACAGTATAATGGACCCCATACTATGCTCAATACAGAATAATTTGCCGCAGATATTCCTCCAAACAGAATAATGGACCCCATATATTGCTCCATACAGAATAATGGGCCCTATATGTTGCTCCATACAGAATAAAAGGTCTTATAATGCTCCATTTTGAATAACAGACCCATATATTGCTCCATACAGAATAATGGACCCCATATAATGCTCCATACAGAATAATGGGCCCATATATTGCTTCATACAGAATAATGGACCC
Organism: Phyllobates terribilis; assembly: GCF_046119375.1. Classification (NCBI taxonomy): domain Eukaryota; kingdom Metazoa; phylum Chordata; class Amphibia; order Anura; family Dendrobatidae; genus Phyllobates; species Phyllobates terribilis. Next base: position 144,079,958 of record NW_027362772.1, read on the forward strand.
ATATATTGCTCCATACAGAATAATGGGCCCCATATATAGCTCCATACAGAATAATGGGCCCATATATTGCTCCATACAGAATAATGGGCCCATATATTACTCCATACAGAATAATGGACCCCCTATATTGCTCCATACAGAATAATGGACCTCATATATTGCTGCATAGGGAATAATGGACCCATATATTGCTCCATACAGAATAGTGGACCCCATACATTGCTCAATACAGAATAACTTACCCCATATAATGCTCCCTACAGAATAATGGACCCCATATATTGCTCAATACAGAATAATAGGCCCCATGTAATGCTCCATATAGAATAATGGACACATATATTGCTCTATACAGAATAATGAACCCCATATAATGCTCCATACAGAATAATGGACCCAATATAATGCTCCATACAGAATAATGGGCACCATTTAATGCTCCATACAGAATAATGGACCCATATATTGCTCCATACAGAATAATGGACCCCATATATTGCTCCACATAGAATAATGGATCCCATATATTGCTCCATACAGAATACATGACCCCATATTATGCTCCATACTGAATAATGAACCCCATATATTGCTTCATAGAGAATAATGGGCCCCATATATTGCTTCATACAGAATAAAGGGCCCCATATAATGCTTCATACTAAATAATGGACCCATATAATGCTCTAAGTAGAATAATGGACCCCATATATTGCACCATACAGAATAATGGACCCCATATATTGCTCCATACAGAATAACGGACCCCATATAATGCTCTATACAGAATATTTGATCCCATATATTGCTCCATACGGAATAATGTACCTCATATAATGCTCCATACTGAATAATGGACCCATATATTGCTCCATACAGAATAATGAGCCCCATATAATGTTCCATGCAGAATAATGAGCCCCATATAATGTTTCATACAGAATAATATACCCCATATAATGCTCTATACAGAATAATGGACCCTATATATTTCGATCCATACAGAATAATGGACCCCATTTATTGCTCCATACAGAATAATAGACGCCATATAATGCTCTATACAGAAAAATGGACCCCATATATTGCTCCATACAGAATAATGGACCCCATGTAATGCTCCATACAGAATAATGGACCCGATATATTGCTCCATACAGAATAATGGGCCTCATATAATGCTACTTACTGAATGGATTCTATATATCGCTTCATACAGAATAATGGATCCCATCTAATTCTCCTTGCAGAATAATGGACTCCATATAATGCTTCATACAGAATAATGGGTCCCATATATTGATCCAAACAGAATAATGGAACCCATATATTGCTATATGCAGAATAGTGGACCCCATATATTGCTCCATACAGAATAATGGGCCTCTTATAATGCTCCTTACAGAATGGATCCCATATATCGCTTCATACAGAATAATGGATCCCATCTAATTCTCCTTACCGACTATTGGACCCCATATATTGCTTCATACAGAATAATGGGCCCCATATAATGCTCCATACAGAATAATATACCCTGTATATTGCTCTATACAGAATTATGGACCCCATATATTGCTCCATACATAATAATGGGCCCCATATAATGCTCCATACAGAATAATAGACCCATATATTGCTCCATACAGAATAATGGACCCCATATATTGCTCCATACAGAATAGTGGACCCCATATATTGCTCTGTACAGAATAATTGACCGCATATAATGCTCCATACAGATTAATAGACCCTCTATATTGCTCTATACAGAATAATGGGCCCCATATAATGCTCCATACAGAATAATGGATCCCATCTAATTCTCCTTGCAGAATAATGGACCCCATATAATGCTTCATACAGAATAATGGGTCCCATATATTGATCCAAACAGAATAATGGACCCCATATATTGCTCCATGCAGAATAGTGGACCCCATATATTGCTCCATACAGAATAATGGGCCTCTTATAAAGCTCCTTACAGAATGGATGCCATATATCGCTTCATACAGAATAATGGATCCCATCTAATTCTCCTTACCGACTATTGGACCCCATATATTGCTTCATACAGAATAATGGGCCCCATATAATGCTCCATACTGAATAATAGACCCATATATTGCTCCATACAGAATAATGGATCCCATATATTGCTCCATACAGAATAGTGGACCCCATATATTGCTCCATACAGAATAATTGACCACATATAATGCTCCATACTGAATAATAGACCCATATATTGCTCTATACAGAATTATGGGCCCCATATATTGCTCCATACAGAATAATGGGCCCCATATAATGCTCCATACTGAATAATAGACCCATATATTGCTCCATACAGAATAATGCATCCCATATATTGCTCCATACAGAATAGTGGACCCCATATATTGCTCCATACAGAATAATTGACCGCATATAATGCTCCATACAGATTAATAGACCCTCTATATTGCTCTATACAGAATAATGGGCCCCATATAATGCTCCATACAGAATAATGGGCCCCATATAATGCTCCATACAGAATAAAGGATCCCATATATCGCTTCATACAGAATAATGAATCCCATATAATTCTCCTTACCGAATAATGGACCCCATAAATTTCTCTATACAGAATAATGGACCCATATATTGCTCCATACGGAATAATGGACCCCACATAATGCTTTATACAGAATAATGGACCCCATATATTGCTCCATACAGAATAATGGACCCCATATATTGCTCCGTACTGAATATTTTACCCAATATAATGCTTTATACAGAATAATGGACCCCATATAATGGTCCATACAGAATAATAGACCCTGTATATTGCTCTATGTAGAAAAATGGGCCCCATACAGAATAATGAGCCACATATAATGCTCCATACAGAATAATGGACCCCATATAATGCTCCATACAGAATAATAGACCCTGTATATTGCTCCATACAGAATAATGGGCCCCATATAATGCTCCATACAGAATAATGGACCCATATATTGCTCCATACAGAATAATGGATTCCATATATTGCTCCATGCAGAATAATGGACCCCATATAATGCTCCATACAGAATAATGGACCCCATATATTGCTGCTTACAGAAAAATGGACCCCATCTAATTCTTTATACAGAATAATGGACCCCATATAATGCTACATACAAAATAATGTGCCCCATATATTGCTCCATACAGAATAATGGACCCCATATATTGCTCCATACAGAATAATAGACCCCATACAATGCTCTATACAGAATAATGGACCCTATATATTTCACTCCATACAGAATAATGGACCCCATTTATTGCTCCATACAGAATAATAGACCCCATATAATGCTCTATACAGAAAAATGTACCCCATATATTGCTCCATACAGAATAATGGACCCCATTTATTGCTCCATACAGAATAATAGACCCCATATAATGCTCTATACAGAAAAATGTACCCCATATATTGCTCCATACAGAATAATGGGCCTCATATAATGCTACTTACAGAATGGATTCTATATATCGCTTCATACACAATAATGGATCCCATCTAATTCTCCTTGCAGAATAATGGACCCCATATAATGCTTCATACAGAATAATGGGTCCCATATATTACTCCATCCAGAATAATGGACCCCATGTATTGCTCCATGCAGAATAGAGGACCCCATATATTGCTCCATACAGAATAATGGGCCCCATATAATGCTCCATACAGAATAATAGACCCTGTATATTGCTCTATTCATAATTATGGACCCCATATATTGCTCCATACAGAATAATGGGCCCCATATAATGCTCCATACAGAATAATAGACCCATACATTGCTCCATACAGAATAATGGAACCCATATATTGCTCCATACAGAAAAATAGACCCCATATAATGATCCATATAGAATAATGGACCCAATGTAATTCTCTATACAGAATAATGGACCCCATATATTTCTCCATACAGAATAATGGACCCCATATAATGCTCTATACAGAATATTTGATCCCATATATTGCTCCATACGGAATAATGTACCTCATATAATGCTCCATACTGAATAATGGACCCATATATTGCTCCATACAGAATACTGAGCCCCATATAATGTTCCATGCAGAATAATGAGCCCCATATAATGTTCCATGCAGAATAATGGGCCTCATATAATGCTCCATACAGAATAATGGACCCCATATTATGCTCCATGCCGAATAATGGACTCATATATTGCTCCATACAGAATAATGAGCCACATATAATGCTCTATACAGAATAATGGACCCCATAAAATGCTCCATACAGAAAAATGGACCCCATATATTGCTCCATACAGAATAGTGGACCCCATATATTGCTCCATACAGAATAATGGGCCCCATATAATGCTCCATACAGAATAAAGGATCCCATATATCGCTTCATACAGAATAATGAATCCCATATAATTCTCCTTATCGAATAATGGACCCCATAAATTGCTCTATACAGAATTATTGACCCATATATTGCTCCATACAGAATAATGGCCCCCATATAATGCTCCATACAGAATAATGGACCCCACATATTGTTCCATACAGAATAATGGACCCCATATATTGCTCCATACAGAATAATTTACCTCATATAATGCTTTATACAGAATAATGGACCCCATGTAATGTTCCAAACAGAATAACTGACCCTGTATATTGCTCTATGCAGAAAAATTGGCCCCATATAATGCTCCATTCAGAATAATGAGCCACATATAATGCTCCATAGAAATAATGGACCCCATATAATGCTCCATACAGAATAATAGACCCTGTATATTGCTCCATACAGAATAATGGGCCTCATATAATGCTCCATACAGAATAATGGATCCCATATATTGCTCTATACAGAATAATGGACCCCATATAATGCTCCATACAGAATAATGGACCCCATATATTGCTCCATACAGAATAATGGACCCCATATAATGCTCCATACAGAATAATGGGCACCATTTAATGCTCCATACAGAATAATGGACCCATATATTGCTCCATACAGAATAATGGACCCCATATATTGATCCACATAGAAAAATGGACCCCATATATTGCTCATTACAGATTACATGACCCCATATAATGCTCCATACAGAATAATGGACCCCATGTATTGCTTCATAGAGAATAATGGGCCCCATATATTGCTTCATACAGAATAATGGGCCCCATATAATGCTTCATACTAAATAATGGACCCATATAATGCTCTAAATAGAATATTGGACCCCATATATTGCTCCGTACAGAATAATGGACCCCATATATTGCTCCATACAGAGTAATGGACCCATGTATTGCTCCATACAGAATAACAGACCCCATATATTGTTCCATACAGAATAATGGACCCCATATAATGCTCCATACAGAATAATAGACCCTGTATATTGCTCTATACAGCATAATAGACCGATATATTGCTCCATACAGAACAATGGACCCCATATATTGCTCCATACAGTATAATGGACCCCATACTATGCTCAATACAGAATAACTGGCCCCAGATATTCCTCCAAACAGAATAATGGACCCCATATAATGCTCCATACAGAATAATGGGCCCTATATGTTGCTCCATACAGAATAAAAGGCCTTATAATGCTCCATTTTGAATAACAGACCCATATATTGCTCCATACAGAATAATGGACCCCATATAATGCTCCATATAGATTAATGGGCCCCATATATTGCTTCATACAGAATAATGGACCCATATATTGCTCCATACAGAATAATGGGCCCCATATATTGTTCCATACAGAATAATGGGCCCATATATTGCTCCATACAGAATAATGGACCCATATATTACTCCATACAGAATAATGGACCCCCTATATTGCTCCATACAGAATAATGGACCCCATATATTGCTGCTTACAGAAAAATGGACCCCATCTAATTCTTTATACAGAATAATGGACCCCATATAATGCTACATACAAAATAATGTGCCCCATATATTGGTTCATACAGAATAATGTACCCCATATATTGCTCCATACAGAATAATAGACCCCATACAATGCTCTATAGAGAATAATGGACCCTATATATTTCGCTCCATACAGAATAATGGACCCCATTTATTGCTCCATACAGAATAATAGACCCCATATAATGCTCTATACAGAAAAATGTACCCCATATATTGCTCCATACAGAATAATGGACCCCATGTAATGCTCCATATAGAATAATAGACACGATATATTGCTCCATACAGAATAATGGGCCTCATATAATGCTACTTACAGAATGGATTCTATATATCGCTTCATACACAATAATGGATCCCATCTAATTCTCCTTGCAGAATAATGGACCCCATATAATGCTTCATACAGAATAATGGGTCCCATATATTACTCCAACCAGAATAATGGACCCCATGTATTGCTCCATGCAGAATAGAGGACCCCATATATTGCTCCATACAGAATAATGGGCCCCATATAATGCTCCATACAGAATAATAGACCCTGTATATTGCTCTATTCATAATTATGGACCCCATATATTGCTCCATACAGAATAATGGGCCCCATAAAATGCTCCATACAGAATAATAGACCCATATATTGCTCCATACAGAATAATGGACCCCATATATTGCTCCATACAGAAAAATAGACCCCATATAATGATCCATATAGAATAATGGACCCAATGTAATTCTCTATACAGAATAATGGACCCCATATATTTCTCCATACAGAATAATGGACCCCATATAATGCTCTATACAGAATATTTGATCCCATATATTGCTCCATACGGAATAATGTACCTCATATAATGCTCCATACGGAATAATGGACCCATATATTGCTCCATACAGAATAATGAGCCCCATATAATGTTCCATGCAGAATAATGAGCCCCACATAATGTTCCATACAGAATAATGGGCCTCATATAATGCTCCATACAGAATAATGGACCCCATATTATGCTCCATGCCGAATAATGGACTCATATATTGCTCCATACAGAATAATGAGCCCCATATAATGCTCTATACAGAATAATGGACCCCATAAAATGCTCCATATAGAATAATGGACCCCATATATTGCTCCATACAGAAAAATGGACCCCATATATTGCTCCATACAGAATAGTGGACCCCATATATTGCTCCAAACAGAATAATGGGCCCCATATAATGCTCCATACAGAATAAAGGATCCCATATATCGCTTCATACAGAATAATGAATCCCATATAATTCTCCTTATCGAATAATGGACCCCATAAATTGCTCTATACAGAATTTTTGACCCATATATTGCTCCATACAGAATAATGGCCCCCATATAATGCTCCATATAGAATAATGGACCCCACATATTGTTCCATACAGAATAATGGACCCCATATATTGCTCCATACAGAATAATTTACCTCATATAATGCTTTATACAGAATAATGGACCCCATGTAATGTTCCAAACAGAATAATTGACCCTGTATATTGCTCTATGCAGAAAAATTGGCCCCATATAATGCTCCATACAGACTAATGAGCCACATATAATGCTCCATAGAAATAATGGACCCCATATAATGCTCCATACAGAATAATAGACCCTGTATATTGCTCCATACAGAATAATGGGCCTCATATAATGCTCCATACAGAATAATGGATCCCATATATTGCTCTATACAGAATAATTGACCCCATATAATGCTCCATACAGAATAATGGACCCCATATATTGCTCCATACAGAATAATGGACCCCATATAATGCTCCATATAGAATAATGGGCACCATTTAATGCTCCATACAGATTACATGACCCCATATAATGCTCCATACAGAATAATAGACCCTGTATATTGCTCTATACAGCATAATAGACCCATATATTGCTCCATACAGAACAATGGACCCCATATATTGCTCCATACAGTATAATGGGCCCCATATAATGCTTCATACTAAATAATGGACCCATATAATGCTCTAAATAGAATATTGGACCCCGTATATTGCTCCGTACAGAATAATGGACACCATATATTGCTCCATACAGAGTAATGGACCCATGAATTGCTCCATACAGAATAACAGACCCCATATATTGTTCCATACAGAATAATGGACCCCATATAATGCTCCATACAGAATAATAGACCCTGTATATTGCTCTATACAGCATAATAGACCCATATATTGCTCCATACAGAACAATGGACCCCATATATTGCTCCATACAGTATAATGGACCCCATACTATGCTCAATACAGAATAACTGGCCCCAGATATTCCTCCAAACAGAATAATGGACCCCATATAATGCTCCATACAGAATAATGGGCCCTATAAGTTGCTCCATACAGAATAAAAGGCCTTATAATGCTCCATTTTGAATAACAGACGCATATATTGCTCCATACAGAATAATGGACCCCATATAATGCTCCATACAGATTAATGGGCCCCATATATTGCTTCATACAGAATAATGGACCCATATATTGCTCCATACAGAATAATGGACCCATATATTACTCCATACAGAATAATGGACCCCTATATTGCTCCATACAGAATAATGGACCCCATATATTGCTCCATACAGAATAATGGACCCCATACATTGCTCCATACAGAATAACTTACCCCATATAATGCACCCTACAGAATAATGGACCCCATATATTGCTCAATACAGAATAATGAACCCCATATAATGCTCCATACAGAATAATTGACCCCATATATTGCTCCATACAGAATAATGGACACATATATTGCTCTATACAGAATAATGAACCCCATATAATGCTCCATACAGAATAATTGACCCCATATATTGCTCCATACAGAATAATGGACCCAATATAATGCTCCATACAGAATAATGAGCACCATTTAATGCTCCATACAGAATAATGGACCCATATATTGCTCCATATAGAATAATGGACCCCATATATTGCTCCACATAGAATAATGGACCCCATATATTGCTCCATACAGAATACATGACCTCATATTATGCTCAATACAGAATAATGAACCCCATATATTGCTTCATAGAGAATAATGGGCCCCATATATTGCTTCATACAGAATAATGGGCCCCATATAATGCTTCATACTAAATAATGGACCCAGATAATGCTCTAAGTAGAATATTGGACCCCATACATTGCTCCGTACAGAATAATGGACCCCATATATTGCTCCATACAGAGTAATGGACCCATGTATTGCTCCATACAGAATAACAGACCCCATATATTGTTCCATGCAGAATAATGGACCCCATATAATACTCCATACAGAATAATAGACACTGTATATTGCTCTATACAGCATAATGGACCAATATATTGCTCCATACAGAACAATGGACCCCATATATTGCTCCATACGGTATAATGGACCCCATACAATGCTCAATACAGAATAATTGGCCCCAGATATTCCTCCAAACAGAATAATGGACCCCATATATTGCTCCATACAGAATAATGGGCCCTATATGTTGCTCCATACAGAATAAAAGGCCTTATAATGCTCCATTTAGAATAACGGACCCATATATTGCTCCATACAGAATAATGGACCCCATGTAATGCTCCATACAGATTAATGGGCCCCATATATTGGTTCATACAGAATAATGGACCCATATATTGCTCCATACAGAATAATGGGCCCCATATATTGCTCCATAGAGAATAATGGACCCATATATTGCTCCATGCAGAATAATGGACCGCATATATTGCTCAATACAGAATAAAAGGCCCCATGTATTGCTCCATATAGAATAATGGACCCATATATTGGTCTATACAGAATAATGGACCCCATATAATGCTTCATACAGAATAATGGACCCCATATATTGGTCCATACAGAATAATGGACCCCATATAATTCTCCATACAGAATAATGGGCACCATTTAATGCTCCATACAGAATAATGGACCCATATATTGCTCCATACAGAATAATGGACCCCATATATTGCTCCACATAGAATAATGGACCCCATATATTGCTCCATACAGAATACATGACCCCATATAATGCTCCATACAGAATAATGAACCCCATATATTGCTTCATAGAGAATAATGGGCCCCATATATTGCTTCAAACAGAATAATGGGACCCATATAATGCTTCATACTAAATAATGGACCCATATAATGCTCTAAATAGAATATTGGACCCCATATATTGCTTCGTACAGAATAGTGGACCCCAAATATTGCTCCATACAGAGTAATGGACCCATGTATTGCTCCATACAGAATAACAGACCCCATATATTGTTCCATACAGAATAATGGACCCCATATAATGCTCCATACAGAATAATAGACCCTGTATATTGCTCTATACAGCATAATGGACCCATATATTGCTCCATACAGAACAATGGACCCCATATATTGCTCCATACAGTATAATGGACCCCATACAATGCTAAATACAGAATAATTGGCCCCAGTTATTCCTCCAAACAGAATAATGGACCCCATATATTGCTCCATACAGAATAATGGGCCCTATATGTTGCTCCATACAGAATAAAAGGCCTTATAATGCTCCATTTAGAATAACGGACCCATATATTGCTCCATACAAAATAATGGACCCCATATAATGTTCCATACAGATTAATGGGCCCCATATATTGCATCATACAGAATAATGGACTAATATATTGCTCCATACAGAATAATGAGCCCCATATAATGCGCCATACAGAATAATGAGCCCCATATAATGTTCCATACAGAATAATGGACCCATATATTGCTCCATACAGAATAATGGGCCCCATATATTGCTCCATACAGAATAATGGACCCATATATTGCTCCATGCAGAATAATGGACCGCATATATTGCTCCATACAGAATAATGGACCCATATATTACTCCATACAGAATAATGGACCCCATATATTGCTCCATACAGAATAATGAACCCCATATATTGCTCCATACAGAATAATGGACCCCATATATTGCTACAAAAAGAATAATAGACCCCATATAATGCTCTATACAGAATATTGGTTCCCATATATTGCTCCATACAGAATAATGAGCCCCATATAATGCTCCATACAGAATAATGGACCCCATATAATGCTCCATACAGAATAATAGACCCTCTATATTGCTGTATAAAGAATAATGGGTCCCATATATTGCTCCATACAGAATAATGGGTCCCATGTAAGGCTCCATACAGAATAATGGATCCCATATATCGCTTCATACAGAATAATGGATCCCATATAATTCTCCTTACCGAATAATGGACCCCATAAAATGCTCTATGCAAAATAATAGACCCCTATATTGCTCCATACAGAATAATGGACCCCATATAATGCTCCATACAGAATAATGGACCCCATATATTGCTCCATACAGAATAATGGACCCCATATAATGTTCCATATAGAATAATGGACCTAATATAATTATCTATACAGAATAATTGATTCCATATATTGCTCCATACAGAATAATGTACCTCATATAATGCTCCATACGGAATAATGGACCCATATATTGCTCCTTACAGAATAATGAGCCCCATATAATGCTCCATGCAGAATAATGAGCCCCATATAATGTTCCATACAGAATAATGGGCCCCATATAATGCTCCATACAGAATAATGGACCCAATATAATGCTCCTTGCAGAATAATGGACTCATATATTGCTCCATACAGAATAATGAGCCCCATATAATGCTCTATACAGAATAATGGGCCCCTATAATGCTCCATACAGATTAATGGGCCCCATATAATGCTCTATACAGAATAATGGATCCCATATATTGCTCCATACAGAATAGTGGACCCCATATATTGCTCCATACAGAATAATTTACCCCATATAATGCTCCATACAGATTAATAGACCCTCTATATTGCTCTATACAGAATAATAGGCCCCATATAATGCTCCATACAGAAAATTGGGCCCCATATAATGATCCATACAGAATAAAGTATCCCATATATCACTTCATACAGAATAATGAATCCCATATAATTCTCCTTACCGAATAATGGACCCCATAAATTGCTCTATACAGAATAATGGACCCATATATTGCTCCATACAGAATAATGGCCCCCATATAATGCTTTATACAGAATAATGGACCCCATATATTGCTCCATACAGAATAATGGACCCCATATATTGCTCCATACAGAATAATAGACCCTGCATATTGCTCTATGCAGAAAAATGGGCCCCATATAATGCTCCATACAGAATAATGAGCCACATATAATTCTCCATACAGAATAATGAACCCCATATAATGCTCCATACAGAATAATAGACCCTGTATATTGCTCCATACAGAATAATGGGCCCCATATAATGCTCCATACAGAATAATGGACCCATATATTGCTCCATACAGAATAATGGACTCCATATATTGCTCTATGCAGAATAATGAACCCCATATAATGCTCCATACAGAATAATGGATCCCATAAATTGCTCCTTACAGAAAAATGGACCCCATCTAATTCTTTATACAGAATAATGGACCCCATATAATGCTACATACAAAATAATGTGCCCCATATATTGCTCCATACAGAATAATGGACTCCATATATTGCTCCATACAGAATAATAGACCCCATATAATACTCTATACAGAATAATGGACCCCATATATTTTGCTCCATACAGAATAATGGACCCCATTTATTGCTCCATACAGAATAATAGACCCCATATAATGCTCTATACAGAAAAATGGACCCCATATATTGCTCCATACAGAATAATGGACCCAATGTAATGCTGCATACAGAATAATGGAACCGATATATTGCTCCATACAGAATAATGGGCCTCATATAATGCTACTTACAGAATGGATTCTATATATCGCTTGCAGAATAATGGACCCTATATAATGCTTCATACAGAATAATGGTTCCCATATATTGCTCCAAACAGAATAATGGACCCCATATATTGCTCCATGCAGAAAAAGAGACCCCATATAATGATCCATATAGAATAATGGACCCAATATAATTCTCTATACAGAATAATGGGCCTCTTATAACGCTCCTTACAGAATGGATCCCATACAGAATAATAGACCCTGTATATTGCTCTATACAGAATTATGGACCCCATATATTGCTCCATACAGAATAATGGGCCCCATATAATGCTACATTCAGAATAAATGGATATATGGATATTGCTCCATGCAGAATAACGGACCCCATATAATGCTCTATAAAGAATATTTGATCCCATATATTGCTCCATACGGAATAATGTACCTCATTTAATGCTCCATACTGAATAATGGACCCATATATTGCTCCATATAGAATAATGAGCCCCGTATAATGTTCCATGCAGAATAATGAGCCCCAAATAATGTTCCATACAGAATAATTTACCCCATATAATGCTTTATACAGAATAATGGACCCCATATAATGTTCCATACAGAATAATGGACCCTATATGTTGCTCCATACAGAATAAAAGGCCTTATAATGCTCCATTTAGAATAACGGACCCATATATTGCTCCATACAAAATAATGGACCCCATATAATGTTCCATACAGATTAATGGGCCCCATATATTGCATCATACAGAATAATGGACTAATATATTGCTCCATACAGAATAATGAGCCCCATATAATGCGCCATACAGAATAATGAGCCCCATATAATGTTCCATACAGAATAATGGACCCATATATTGCTCCATACAGAATAATGGGCCCCATATATTGCTCCATACAGAATAATGGACCCATATATTGCTCCATGCAGAATAATGGACCGCATATATTGCTCCATACAGAATAATGGACCCATATATTACTCCATACAGAATAATGGACCCCATATATTGCTCCATACAGAATAATGAACCCCATATATTGCTCCATACAGAATAATGGACCCCATATATTGCTACAAAAAGAATAATAGACCCCATATAATGCTCTATACAGAATATTGGTTCCCATATATTGCTCCATACAGAATAATGAGCCCCATATAATGCTCCATACAGAATAATGGACCCCATATAATGCTCCATACAGAATAATAGACCCTCTATATTGCTGTATAAAGAATAATGGGTCCCATATATTGCTCCATACAGAATAATGGGTCCCATGTAAGGCTCCATACAGAATAATGGATCCCATATATCGCTTCATACAGAATAATGGATCCCATATAATTCTCCTTACCGAATAATGGACCCCATAAAATGCTCTATGCAAAATAATAGACCCCTATATTGCTCCATACAGAATAATGGACCCCATATAATGCTCCATACAGAATAATGGACCCCATATATTGCTCCATACAGAATAATGGACCCCATATAATGTTCCATATAGAATAATGGACCTAATATAATTATCTATACAGAATAATTGATTCCATATATTGCTCCATACAGAATAATGTACCTCATATAATGCTCCATACGGAATAATGGACCCATATATTGCTCCTTACAGAATAATGAGCCCCATATAATGCTCCATGCAGAATAATGAGCCCCATATAATGTTCCATACAGAATAATGGGCCCCATATAATGCTCCATACAGAATAATGGACCCAATATAATGCTCCTTGCAGAATAATGGACTCATATATTGCTCCATACAGAATAATGAGCCCCATATAATGCTCTATACAGAATAATGGGCCCCTATAATGCTCCATACAGATTAATGGGCCCCATATAATGCTCTATACAGAATAATGGATCCCATATATTGCTCCATACAGAATAGTGGACCCCATATATTGCTCCATACAGAATAATTTACCCCATATAATGCTCCATACAGATTAATAGACCCTCTATATTGCTCTATACAGAATAATGGGCCCCATATAATGCTCCATACAGAAAATTGGGCCCCATATAATGATCCATACAGAATAAAGTATCCCATATATCACTTCATACAGAATAATGAATCCCATATAATTCTCCTTACCGAATAATGGACCCCATAAATTGCTCTATACAGAATAATGGACCCATATATTGCTCCATACAGAATAATGGCCCCCATATAATGCTTTATACAGAATAATGGACCCCATATATTGCTCCATACAGAATAATGGACCCCATATATTGCTCCATACAGAATAATAGACCCTGCATATTGCTCTATGCAGAAAAATGGGCCCCATATAATGCTCCATACAGAATAATGAGCCACATATAATTCTCCATACAGAATAATGAACCCCATATAATGCTCCATACAGAATAATAGACCCTGTATATTGCTCCATACAGAATAATGGGCCCCATATAATGCTCCATACAGAATAATGGACCCATATATTGCTCCATACAGAATAATGGACTCCATATATTGCTCTATGCAGAATAATGAACCCCATATAATGCTCCATACAGAATAATGGATCCCATAAATTGCTCCTTACAGAAAAATGGACCCCATCTAATTCTTTATACAGAATAATGGACCCCATATAATGCTACATACAAAATAATGTGCCCCATATATTGCTCCATACAGAATAATGGACTCCATATATTGCTCCATACAGAATAATAGACCCCATATAATACTCTATACAGAATAATGGACCCCATATATTTTGCTCCATACAGAATAATGGACCCCATTTATTGCTCCATACAGAATAATAGACCCCATATAATGCTCTATACAGAAAAATGGACCCCATATATTGCTCCATACAGAATAATGGACCCAATGTAATGCTGCATACAGAATAATGGAACCGATATATTGCTCCATACAGAATAATGGGCCTCATATAATGCTACTTACAGAATGGATTCTATATATCGCTTGCAGAATAATGGACCCTATATAATGCTTCATACAGAATAATGGTTCCCATATATTGCTCCAAACAGAATAATGGACCCCATATATTGCTCCATGCAGAAAAAGAGACCCCATATAATGATCCATATAGAATAATGGACCCAATATAATTCTCTATACAGAATAATGGGCCTCTTATAACGCTCCTTACAGAATGGATCCCATACAGAATAATAGACCCTGTATATTGCTCTATACAGAATTATGGACCCCATATATTGCTCCATACAGAATAATGGGCCCCATATAATGCTACATTCAGAATAAATGGATATATGGATATTGCTCCATGCAGAATAACGGACCCCATATAATGCTCTATAAAGAATATTTGATCCCATATATTGCTCCATACGGAATAATGTACCTCATTTAATGCTCCATACTGAATAATGGACCCATATATTGCTCCATATAGAATAATGAGCCCCGTAAAATGTTCCATGCAGAATAATGAGCCCCAAATAATGTTCCATACAGAATAATTTACCCCATATAATGCTTTATACAGAATAATGGACCCCATATAATGTTCCATACAGAATAATGGACCCTGTATATTGCTCTATGCAGAAAAATTGGCCCCATATAATGCTCCATACAGAATAATGAGCCACATATAATGCTCCATACAGAATAATGAACCCCATATAATGCTCCATACAGAATAATAGACCCTGTTTATTGCTACATACAGAATAATGGGCCCCATATAATGCTCCATACAGAATAATGGATCCCATATATTGCTCCATACAGAATAATGGACCCCATATATTACTCCATACAGAATAATGGACCCCATATAATGCTACTTACAAAATAATGTGCCCCATATATTGCTCCAAACAGAATAATGGACCCCATATATTACTCCATACAGAATAATAGACCCCATATAATGCTCTATACAGAATAATGGACCCTATATATTTCGCTCCATACAGAATAATGGACCCCATGTAATGCTCTATACAGAATAATGGACCCGATATATTGCTCCATACAGAATAATGGGCCTCATATAATGCCACTTACAGAATGGATTCTATATATCGCTTCATACAGAATTATGGATCCCATCTAATTCTCCTTACAGAATAATGGACCCCATAAAATGCTTCATACAGAATAATGGACCCCATATATTGCTTCATAGAGAATAATGGGCCCCATATATTGCTTCATACAGAATAATGGGCCCCATATAATGCTTCATACTAAATAATAGACCCATATAATGCTCTAAATAGAATATTGGACCCCATATATTGCTCCGTACAGAAAAATGGACCCCATATATTGCTCCATACAGAGTAATGGACCCATGTATTGCTCCATACAGAATAACAGACCCCATATATTGTTCCATACAGAATAATGGACCCCATATAATGCTCCATACAGAATAGTAGACCCTGTATATTGCTCTATACAGCATAATAGACCCATATATTGCTCCATACAGAACAATGGACCCAATATATTGCTCCATACAGAATAATGGACCCCATACATTGCTCCATACAGAATAACTTACCCCATATAATGCTCCATACAGAATAATGGACCCCATATATTGCTCAATACAGAATAATAGGCCCCATGTAATGCTCCATATAGAATAATGGACCCATATATTGCTCTATACAGAATAATGGACCCCATATAATGCTCCATACAGAATAATGGACCCCATATATTGCTCCATACAGAATAATGGACCCCATATAATGCTCCATACAGAATAATGGGCACCATTTAATGCTACATACAGAATAATGGACCCATATATTGCTCCATACAGAATAATGGACCCCATATATTGCTCCACATAGAATAATGGACCACATTTATTGCTCCATACAGAATACATGTGTAACGGGTCTGGGAGGCGGAACCTCTGAGCTACTATACAAGGGGGCGGCCCTTGTAAGGGAGCGGGTGGCAGTCTCTGGATGAACGGACAGGGAGATACGGCAAGTGATCAGGGCAGTCTCTGGGTAAAGGGTAGGTACGACCTGTGATGGCAGAGCCTCCGGGTAGGCTAGCAGGCAGATGGTAGATGTGTGCTCCCAGGTGAGCAAGCGAGAGTCTCTGGAATAACAGGTGGTCACGGCACGTGACGGCGGAACCTCCGGGCTGGCAAGCAGGTAGGTAATGGAGAAGCGCTCCCAGGTGAGCGGGCAAGAGTCTCTGGAATAGCTGGTGGTCACCGCACGTGACAACGGGACCTCCGGGCTGGCAAGCAGGCAGGTAACGGAGATGCGCTCCCAGGTGAGCGGGCAAGAGTCTCTGAGATAGCTGGTGGTCACAGCACGTGACAACGGAGCCTCCGGGCTGGCAAGCAGGCAGATAACGGAGAAGCGCTCCCAGGTGAGCGGGCAAGCTGGTCCATAGACAGACTGACCGGAGTAGTAAGGCAGACCGTCGGACCTCAGGCAAGCAGGCAGGTAGCTGATATGCGCTCCCAGGTGAGCGGGCAGGCTGGTCCTTTAGACAGACTGACAGGAGTAGTAAGGCAGACCGTCGGACCTCAGACTGGCAGACAGGTAACAAGTATTCAGGCAGGAATCAGGCAGGTAACTGGCAGGAAACTGGCAGGAAACTGGCAGGAAACTGGCAAGAAACTGGCAGGAAACTGGCAAGAAACTGGCAACGGGACCTGAGGGCTGAAGCACAGGTGAGACACAGGTGCAAACAACATTGCTCGGGCACCTCCATTTTGGAGGAGGTGCCTTATATATGATGAAGTCCTCCGGCCATTGGCCGGGGACTCTTTAGGGCGGCGCGCGCGGCCCCTTTAAGAGGAGGGGAGCGCGCGCGCGCCCTAAGCACAGGGGCCGGGAAGGAGCGCGTGCTGGGAGCAGAGCAGGAGGAGGACGCCGGGACGGAGCGCGCGCTGACAGCAGAGCGGGGGGAGGAAGCCGGGCACGGAGCAGAGCGGTGAGGGGAGCAGCGTCCCTGCCTAGCAGAGGGCAGGGACGCCGGCACTACAGTACCCCCCCCTTTAGGCCCCCCCTTTTTTAGGCCAGACAGAAATTTAGCTAGGATGAGAGGGGCATGGATGTTCTCCCGGGGCTCCCACGTTCTCTCCTCAGGACCAAACCCCTTCCAATCTACCAGGAAAAAGGTCTTTCCTCTTACCCTTTTGGTGGCAAGAATGTTCTCTACCTCAAACTCGTCCTCAGCAGAAACCGGAGCAGGAGGCGTACCTGTAGACTTGGAAAAAGAGTTAAGCACCACAGGTTTGAGGAGAGACACATGGAAGGAGTTAGGGATCCGTAAGTTGGCCGGGAGTTTCAATTTATAGGCCACCGGGTTGATCTGACTGATGACCTCCAGTGGGCCGATGAACCGAGGCCCTAACTTATAGGAAGGGATCTTGAGCCGGACATATTTGGACGAGAGCCAGACTTTATCCCCAGGGCGGAATTGAGGAGGGTCCAGACGTTTTTTGTCAGCGTGTCTTTTCATACGCTCGGATGACAGAAGGAGTGCGGACCGGGTACTCTCCCATATGGAGGAAAATTTGTTAACAAGAGATTCCGCAGCCGGATTGTCCGCCGAGGTGGAGACGGGAAACGGGATCCGAGGATGCTGACCGTAGACTACAAAAAACGGGGATTTGGAGGAAGACTCGCTCTCGTGATTGTTGTACGAGAATTCGGCCCATGGCAGGAGATCCACCCAGTCAGAATGGTGGGCATTAACGAAGTGCCGAAGGTAACTGGTCAGGTTCTGATTGATCCGCTCCACTTGACCATTAGACTGTGGGTGGTAAGCGGAGGAGAAGTCCAGGGTGACGTCCAGCAATTTACAAGTGGCTCTCCAGAAACGGGAAGTGAACTGTACCCCACGATCCGACACGATGTGACGGGGCAGGCCATGAAGACGGAAGATGTGGCGGATAAAGTCTTTAGCCAGCTCGGGTGCAGACGGAAGACCTGGCAGTGGAATGAAGTGAGCCATCTTGGAGAAGCGGTCAGCGACCACCCAAATGACCGTACAACCGGCAGAGACGGGCAGATCAGTAATGAAGTCCATCGCTATATGCTGCCAGGGGGCAGCAGGTACTGGCAGAGGTAGGAGGCGGCCGGCCGGCAGGTGTCTCGGAACTTTGTTGCGGGCGCAGGACACACAGGCAGAAACAAAGTCTATTACATCCTTGTGCAGGTTAGGCCACCAGTAGTGCCGGGTAATAAGCTGGAGGGTCTTTTTCTGACCGGCGTGGCCAGCTAGTTTAGACGAATGACCCCAGTGTAGGATCTTCTCCCGATCAGGTACTGGTACGAACGTCTTACCAGGAGGAAGACGATTTAGACTCACGGGAGCCACCTGCATTACTTTGGCGGGATCGATGATATGTTTCGGATCCTCCTCGAGATCAGACACCAGAAAGGATCGAGACAAGGCGTCCGCCTTGACGTTTTTGTCAGCCGGGCGAAAATGAAGGACAAAATCAAAACGAGCAAAAAACAAGGACCACCGGGCTTGGCGCGGGTTAAGTCTCTGGGCATGCTGGAGGTAAGCCAAGTTCTTGTGGTCAGTGTAAATTATTACCGGGTGAAGAGCCCCCTCGAGCAGGTAACGCCACTCCTCCAATGCCAGTTTGATGGCCAATAACTCTCGGTCTCCTATGGAATAGTTGCGCTCAGAGGAGGAGAAGAGTTTAGAGAAGAAGCCACAAGTTACCATCCTCCCGGAAGATGATTTTTGAGTAAGTACCGCTCCGGCTCCAGAGGAGGAGGCGTCAACTTCCAGGAAGAACTGCTTGTTGCCATCTGGGCGATGCAGCACCGGGGCGGAAGAGAAGGCCTGTTTAAGGGAAAGAAAGGCCTCCTCTGCTTCGGGTGGCCACTCTTTGGGATTAGTACCTTTACGGGTGAGCGCAGAAATTGGGGCCGTCCGGGAAGAGAAGTGTGGTATGAAGAGGCGGTAGTAGTTGGCGAAGCCCAGGAATCGCTGAATGGCCTTCAACCCCTCCAGTCGGGGCCATTTCTCGATGGCAGACAGTTTCTCAGGATCCATTTGTAGGCCGGTCTGAGAGATAATGTAGCCCAGAAACGGAAGCGAGGTCTGCTCAAAGAGGCACTTCTCAAATTTAGCGTAGAGATGGTTCTGCCTTAGCCTGAGCAGGACCTGACGAACGTCCCTCCGGTGAGTCTGGAGATCCGGAGAGAAGACCAAGATGTCGTCCAGGTACACCACTACGCAGGAGTAGAGAAGGTCCCGGAAGATGTCATTGACCAACTCTTGAAAGACGGCAGGAGCGTTACAGAGACCAAAGGGCATTACCAGGTATTCATAGTGGCCGTCCCGGGTGTTGAATGCCGTCTTCCATTCATCCCCCTGACGAATACGAACCAGGTTGTACGCCCCACGAAGGTCCAGTTTGGTGAAGATCCTAGCCCCCCTCAGACGATCAAATAATTCTGGAATGAGCGGAAGGGGGTACTTATTCTTCACCGTGATCAGGTTTAGGCCTCTATAGTCTATACAGGGACGGAGAGAGCCGTCCTTCTTTTTGACGAAAAAGAAGCCTGCTCCCGCCGGGGAGGTAGATTTCCGGATGAATCCTCTGGCCAGATTCTCCTCAATATATTCGGACATTGACCGGGTCTCAGCAGCGGATAAAGGATAGATACGCCCACGGGGAGGAGTAGTACCGGGTAGCAGATCGATGGGACAGTCGTATGGTCTATGTGGTGGTAATGTCTCTGCCTCCTTTTTATTAAAGACATCTGCATAAGACCAATAAGGAATCGGAAGTCCAGGTAGATTAGCTGGGGTAGGAGAGGGACGGACGGGATGGACGGGAACCAGGCAGGTTTTATGACAGTCTTGTCCCCAGCGAAGGACCTCTCCGGTTTGCCAGTCTAGCACGGGTGCATGTCTCTGGAGCC
Source organism: Phyllobates terribilis (assembly GCF_046119375.1). Classification (NCBI taxonomy): domain Eukaryota; kingdom Metazoa; phylum Chordata; class Amphibia; order Anura; family Dendrobatidae; genus Phyllobates; species Phyllobates terribilis. The sequence continues at coordinate 144,101,877 of NW_027362772.1, forward strand.
AGGGCAGACCTAGCAAGAGGGCGTGAGAGAGTCCAGGCAGAACATGAAAGGAGATACTTTCAGAATGCAGCATTCCCACCTGCAGGGTAATGGATTCGGTGATGAGTTGAATGGGGCGAGGTAAGAGGCCCCCATCCACGGCAGCGACAGACAAGGGTACAGCCAGAGGTTTGGTGGGGATGCGGTATTTCTCAACCAGGGACTGTGAAATAAGGTTCCCGGCTGCTCCAGAGTCAAGTTGGGCTAGTTCGAAATAACGGTTCTCCCCGTAGATGATCGAAACTGACAACAGCAGGGATGGAGAGGATTTATTCTTGTCTAGGTGGACCTCTCTGAGCGAACCTAGACACAGGCGTTTCCTGACCTCTCCGGGCAGGCACGGATCCGGTGCTCCTTACTGCCACAGTAGAAGCAGCTCCCCTCGGCACGGCGTGAGTCCTGACGGGTTTTGACCATCTTGGTCTGGTCGACCTGCATAGGCTCAGGAGAGTGTACCTGGGGAGAGATGGAGGGAATGACGGGTTTCTGGAAAGTAGGAGCTAAACGTGGAATCCTTCTCTCACGGGTGACCTCTTTGGCACGCTCCTGGAACCGTAGGTCAATCCGGGTGGCAAGAGTTATTAAGTCATCGAGAGTGGTAGGAATGTCCCGACCGGCAAGTTCATCTTTAATACGGCCGGACAGACCCTCCCAGAAGACGGAAACCAGAGCGTCGTTATCCCAGGCCAGCTCCGAGGCAAGGGTACGGAACCGTATGGCATATTGGCCCACGGTGAGACTCCCCTGACGGAGGCGTAGCAACGATGATGCAGATGAGGTCTTCCGTCCGGGTTCGTCGAAGACTTTCCGGAAAGCCGTGAGAAAAGCAGGCAAGTTGGACACCAGGGGGTCTCCTCTCTCCCATAGAGGATTCAGCCAGGCCAGGGCCTCCCCGGTGAGATGGGACATGATGAAGGCAATTTTGGCCCGGTCGGAGTTAAACTGGTAGGACAAAAGTTCAAAATGCAGGGTGCACTGATTTAAGAAGCCCCGAGCCTGGACGGGGTCGCCTCCGAAGCGAGGAGGTGCAGAAAGCCGGGGTCCGGGGTAGGATACCATAGTATTAGTGGGCAGCGGAGCTGCCGGATTGCAAGATATGGCACTGGCGGAGGTTGTTGGTGGATCAGACAGAGTGTTCAGGCGAGTATTAACATTCCGCAGGTGACCCAGGATGGCCTCCTGTTGGGACCTCTGACGGGACAGTTCAAGACAGAGGTCCGAGAGCGAGGGAGCTTGGGTGCCACCGGGTTCCATGGCCCGAGCAAACTGTAACGGGTCTGGGAGGCGGAACCTCTGAGCTACTATACAAGGGGGTGGCCCTTGTAAGGGAGCAGGTGGCAGTCTCTGGATGAACGGACAGGGAGATACGGCAAGTGATCAGGGCAGTCTCTGGGTAAAGGGTAGGTACGACCTGTGATGGCAGAGCCTCCGGGTAGGCTAGCAGGCAGATGGTAGATGTGTGCTCCCAGGTGAGCAAGCGAGAGTCTCTGGAATAACAGGTGGTCACGGCACGTGACGGCGGAACCTCCGGGCTGGCAAGCAGGTAGGTAATGGAGAAGCGCTCCCAGGTGAGCGGGCAAGAGTCTCTGGAATAGCTGGTGTTCACCGCACGTGACAACGGGACCTCCGGGCTGGCAAGCAGGCAGGTAACGGAGATGCGCTCCCAGGTGAGCGGGCAAGAGTCTCTGAGATAGCTGGTGGTCACAGCACGTGACAACGGAGCCTCCGGGCTGGCAAGCAGGCAGATAATGGAGAAGCGCTCCCAGGTGAGCGGGCAAGCTGGTCCATAGACAGACTGACCGGAGTAGTAAGGCAGACCGTCGGACCTCAGGCAAGCAGGCAGGTAGCTGATATGCGCTCCCAGGTGAGCGGGCAGGCTGGTCCTTTAGACAGACTGACAGGAGTAGTAAGGCAGACCGTCGGACCTCAGACTGGCAGACAGGTAACAAGTATTCAGGCAGGAATCAGGCAGGTAACTGGCAGGTAACTGGCAGGAAACTGGCAAGAAACTGGCAACGGGACCTGAGGGCTGAAGCACAGGTGAGACACAGGTGCAAACAACATTGCTCGGGCACCTCCATTTTGGAGGAGGTGCCTTATATATGATGAAGTCCTCCGGCCATTGGCCGGGGACTCTTTAGGGCGGCGCGCGCGGCCCCTTTAAGAGGAGGGGAGCGCGCGCGCGCGCACCCTAAGCACAGGGGCCGGGAAGGAGCGCGCGCTGGGAGCAGAGCAGGAGGAGGACGCCGGGACGGAGCGCGCGCTGACAGCAGAGCGGGGGGAGGAAGCCGGGCACGGAGCAGAGCGGTGAGGGGAGCAGCGTCCCTGCCTAGCAGAGGGCAGGGACGCCGGCACTACAACATGACCCCATATAATGCTCCATACAGAATAATGGACCCCATATATTGCTTCATAGAGAATAATGGGCCCCATATATTGCTTCATACAGAATAATGGGCCCCATATAATGCTTCATACTAAATAATAGACCCATATAATGCTCTAAATAGAATATTGGACCCCATATATTGCTCCGTACAGAAAAATGGACCCCATATATTGCTCCATACAGAGTAATGGACCCATGTATTGCTCCATACAGAATAACAGACCCCATATATTGTTCCATACAGAATAATGGACCCCATATAATGCTCCATACAGAATAATAGACCCTGTATATTGCTCTATACAGCATAATAGACCCATATATTGCTCCATACAGAACAATGGACCCAATATATTGCTCCATACAGTATAATGGACCCCATACAATGCTCAATACAGAATAATTGGCCCCAGATATTCCTCCAAACAGAATAATGGACCCCGTATATTGCTCCATACAGAATAATGGGCCCTATATGTTGCTCCATACAGAATAAAAGGCCTTATAATGCTCCATTTAGAATAACGGACCCATATATTGCTCCATACAGAATAATGGATCCCATATAATGCTCCATATAAATTAATGGGCCCCATATATTGCTTCATACAGAATAATGGACCCATATATTGCTCCATACAGAATAATGGGCCACATATATTGCTCCATACAGAATAATGGACCCATATATTGCTCCATACAGAATAATAGACCCCATACATTGCTCCATACAGAATAACTTACCCCATATAATGCTCTCTACAGAATAATGGACCCCATATATTGCTCAATACAGAATAATAGGCTCCATGTAATGCTCCATAGAGAATAATGGACCCATATTTTGCTCTATACAGAATAATGGACCCCATATAATGCTCCATACAGAATATTGGACCCCATATATTGCTCCATACAGAATAATGGACCCCATATACTGCTCCATACAGAATAATGGGCATCGTTTAATGCTCCATACAGAATAATGGACCCATATATTGCTCCATACAGAATAATGGACCTCATATATTGCTCCACATAGAATAATGGACCCCATATATAGCTCCATACAGAATACATGGCCCCATATAATGCTCCATACAGAATAATGAACCCCATATGTTGCTTCATAGAGAATAATGGGCCCCATATATTGCTTCATACAGAATAATGGGCCCCATATAATGCTTCATACTAAATAATGGACCCATATAATGCTCTAAATAGAATATTGGACCCCATATATTGCTCCGTACGGAATAATGGACCCCATATATTGCTCCATACAGAGTAATGGACCCATGTATTGCTCCATACAGAATAACAGACCCCATATATTGTTCCATACAGAATAATGGACCCCATATAATGCTCCATACAGAATAATAGACCCTGTATATTGCTCTATACAGCATATTTGACCCATATATTGCTCCATACAGAACAATGGACCCCATATATTGCTCCATACAGAATAATGGACCCCATATATTGCTCCATACAGAATAATGGGCCCTATATGTTGCTCTATACAGAATAAAAGGCCTTATAATACTCCATTTAGAATAACGGACCCATATATTGCTCCATATAGAATAATGGACCCGATATAATGCTCCATACAGATTAATGGGCCACATATATTGCTTCATACAGAATAATGGACCCATATATTGCTCCATGCAGAATAATGGACCGCATATATTGCTCCATACAGAATAATGGACCCATATATTACTCCATACAGATTAATGGACCCCATATATTGCTCCATACAGAATAATGGGCCCCATATAATGCTCCATACAGGATAAAGGACCCATATATTGCTCAATACAGAATAATGGACCCCATATATTGCTCCAAAAAGAATAATAGACCCCATATAATGCTCTATACAGAATAATGGTCCCCATATATTGCTCCATACTGAATAATGAGCCCCATATAATGTGCCATACAGAATAATGAGCCCCATATAATGCTCCATACAGAATAATGGACTCATATATTGCTCCATACAGAATAATGAACGCAATATAATGCTCTATACAGAATAATGGGCCCCTATAATGCTCCATACAGATTAATTGACCCCATATAATGCTCCACACAGAATAATGGACCACATATATTGCTCTATACAGAATAATGGACCCCATATATTGCGCCATACAGAATAATTGACCCCATATAATGCTCCATACAGAATAATTGACCCCATATAATGCTCCATACAGAAAAATGGACCCCATATAATGCTCCATATAGAATAATAGACCCTCTATATTGCTCTATAAAGTATAAAGGGTCCCATATATTGCTCCATACAGAATAATGGGCCCCATGTAAGGCTCCATACAGATTAATGGATCCCATATATCGCTTCACACAGAATAATGGATCCATATAATTCTCCTTACCGAATAATGGACCCCATAAAATGCTCTATACAAAATAATAGACCCATATATTGCTCCATACAGAATAATGGACCCCATATAATGCTCCATACAGAATAATGGACCCCATATATTGCTCCATACAGAATAATAGACCCCATATAATGCTCCTTACAGAATAACGGACCCCATATAATGCTCTATACAGAATAATTGATTCCATATATTGCTCCATACAGAATAATGTACCTCATATAATGCTCCATACGGAATAATGGACCCATATATTGCTCCTTACAGAATAATGAGCCCCATATAATGTTCCATACAGAATAATGGGCCCCATATAATGCTCCATACAGAATAATGGACCCCATAAAATGCTCCTTGCAGAATAATGGACTCATATATTGCTCCATACAGAATAATGAGCCCCATATAATGCTCTATACAGAATAATGGGCCCCTATAATGCTCCATACAGATTAATGGACCCCATATAATGCTCTATACAGAATAATGGATCCCATATATTGCTCCATACAGAATAGTGGACCCCATATATTGCTCCATACAGAATAATTGACCCCATATAATGCTCCATACAGATTAATAGACCCTCTATATTGCTCTATACAGAATAATGGGCCCCATATAATGCTCCATACAGAATAATGGGCCCCATATAATGCTCCATACAGAATAAAGTATCCCATATATCGCTTCATACAGAATAACGAATCCCATATAATTCTCCTTACCGAATAATGGACCCCATAAATTGCTCTATACAGAATAATGGACCCATATATTGCTCCATACAGAATAATGGCCCCCATATAATGCTTTATACAGAATAATGGACCCCATATATTGCTCCATACAGAATAATGGACCCCATATATTGCTCCATACAGAATAGATTACCCCATATAATGCTTTATACAGAATAAAGGACCCGATATAATGGTCCATACAGAATAATAGACCCTGTATATTGCTCTATGCAGAAAAATGGGCCCCATATAATGCTCCATACAGAATAATGAATCCCATATATTGCTCCATACAGAATAATGGACCCCATATATTACTCCATACAGAATAATGGACCCCATATAATGCTCTATACAGAATAATGGATCCCATATATTGCTCCATACAGAATAATGGACCCCATATAATGCTCCTTACAGAAAAATGGACCCCATCTAATTCTTTATACAGAAAAATGGACCCCATATAATGCTACATACAAAATAATGTGCCCCATATATTGCTCCAAACAGAATAATGGACCCCATATAATGCTCTATACAGAATAATGGACCCTATATATTTCGCTCCATACAGAATAATGGACCCCATATATTGCTCCATACAGAATATTAGACCCCATATAATGCTCTATACAGAATAATGGACCCCATGTAATGCTCTATACAGAATAATGGACCCGATATATTGCTCCATACAGAATAATGGGCCTCATATAATGCCACTTACAGAATGGATTCTATATATCGCTTCATACAGAATTATGGATCCCATCTAATTCTCCTTACAGAATAATGTACCCCATAAAATGCTTCATACAGAATAATGGACCCCATATATTGCTCCTTACAGAAAAATGGGCCTCTTATAATGCTCCTTATAGAATGGATCCCATATATCGCTTCATACAGAATAATGGATGCCATCTAATTCTCCTTACAGACTAATGGGCCCCATATAATGCTCCATACACAATAATAGACCCTGTATATTGCTCTATACAGAATTATGGACCCCATATATTGCTCCATACAGAATAATGGGCCCCATATATTGCTCCAAAGGATATAATGGATCCATATATTGCTCCATACAGAATAATGGACCCCATATATTGCTCAATACAGAATAATGGACCCCATATATTGCTCCATACAGAATAATGGACCCCATACATTGCTCCATACAGAATAACTTACCCCATATAATGCTCCCTATAGAATAATGGACCCCATATATTGCTCAATACAGAATAATAGGCCCCATGTAATGCTCCATATAGAATAATGGACCCATATATTGCTCTATACAGAATAATGGACCCATTATAATGCTCCATACAGAATAATGGACCCATACATTGCTCCATACAGAATAATGGACACCATATATTGCTCCATACAGAATAATGGACCTCATATAATGCTACATACAGAATAATAGACCCTGTATATTGCTCTATACAGAATAATGGACCCATATATTGCTACATACAGAATAATGAACCTCATGTATTGCTCCATACAGAATAATGGGCCCCATATAATGCTCCATACAGAATAATGGACCCATATATTGCTCCAAAAGGAATAATGGACCCCATATATTGCTCAATACAGAATAATAGACACCATATATTGCTCCATAGAGAATAATTTACCCCATATAATACTCCCTACAGAATAATGGACCCCATATATTTTCCATACAGAATAATAGACCCCATATAATGCTCCATACAGAATAATGGACCCTTATATTGCTCCATATAGAATAATGGACCTTATATATTGCTCAATACAGAATAATTGACCCCATATATTACTCCATACAAAATAATGGACCCATATATTGTTCCATACAGAATAATAGACCCATATATTGCTCCATACAGAATAATGGACCCCATATATTGCTCAGTACAGAATAATTGACCCCATATAACACTCCCTACACAATAATGGACCCCATATATTTTCCATACAGAATAATGGACCTTATATATTGCTCCATACAGAATAATAGACCCCATATATTGCTCCATACAGAATAATGGACCCCATATAATGCTCTATACAGAATAATTGACCCATATATTGCTCCACACAGAATAATGGACCGCATATATTGCTTCATACAGATTAATGGACCATATATTGCCCGATACAGAATAATGGACCCCATATATTGCTCCATACAGAATAATGGGCCCCATATAATTCTCCGTACAGCCGGCGGTCTGCGTGCCCGCTATTAAAGTCCATGAATATTCTCTAGAAGCCACTCCCATGGGTTGTAGTAAATATTCATGGACTTTAATAGCGAGCACGCTGACCGCCGGCTGGTGCAGGAGCTGCGCTGTGGTACAGTGTGCCAACTATTAAGGAAAATGAATATTCAGTGCTCCCCACGCCCATGGGCCTGAGGAGCAGGGAATATTCATATTCTTTAGCAGTGGGCACAGTGTAGGCTGCAGCAGGCGGCTCCTGCCTCCTGTGTCCCGCTCCACCGCCACTTCCCAATACCACCCACAGCCACCATATATACACCATATATATGGTGGATACATTCGGACTAAAAGATGCACCCCCCACTTTCCTCCAAAATTTTGGAGGAAAAAAGTGCGTCTTAGGCTATGTGCCCACGATGCAGAAATGCTCAGGATTTTTTTCTGAGCGTTTCTGCATCTCCCTGGCAGAAAAAAACGCATGCGGATTGTACATGCGGATTGTACATGCGTTTTCATGCCAGGGACAAGCGGAAGTGAAGCGTTCTTCACTTGCATTTCCGCATGCGGGTGTCAAGAGCTTTCCAAGCGATTTTAGCATCACTTGGAAAGTGCTTGACAACTTGGTCACACTATATAAATCCATGCAAATGGCATGGATTTATATAGTGTGACCGAAAGAATGGTAAAAAATAAAAAAAAAAACTATACTTACCTTCCAATGGCCCCCGAGACTTGCTGCACTCCTGTGCTGGCTGCCGGCAGATTGCAGTACACTGTACTGAAGGACCTGCCGTCACATGACTGTGACGTCACCTCAGGTACTTCAGTCCAGCACGATCTGTAGGCAAGCACAGGGTAGGAGTCCGGGGGCCGTCGGAAGGTGAATATAATCTTTATTTTTTATTTTCTTCTTTTTTTACAGCTTTTAGGGTACCTGGGTGTGGATGAGACTCTCCTGTCCTCCACACCCAGGCACCATCCGCACATTAGAACGCGCCAATTATGCCAGTACAGATGCAGTCTTGCGGAATTGGCGAGATCTAATGCAAGTCAATGGCGACGAAAACGCAGCACTTCCCCAAAATAATTGGTAGTGCTGCGTTTTTTTCCGCAATGATAATCCGCAGCGGAAATTTCCGTAGCATGTGCACAGCACATGCGGATTATCATTGGGGAACATGGCAGACCTTCTACCAAGCGTTTTTTAAGCGTTTCTGCAGCCGAATTGCCGCTGCGGAAACGCTTAAAAAACGCATCGTGGGCACACAGCCTGATGAGGCTATGTGCCCACGATGCAGAAATGCTCCGGATTTTTTCCTGAGCGTTTCTGCATCTCCCTGGCAGAAAAAAAAGCATGCGGATTGTACATGTGTATTGTACATGCGGATTGTACATGCAGATTGTACATGCGTTTTTCCTGCCAGGGACAAGCGGATGTGAAGCGTTCTTCACATGCATTTCCGCATGCGGGTTGACAAGCGCTTTCCAGGCGATCAGCATCACTTGGAAAAGTGCTTGACAACTTGGTCACACTATATAAATCCATGCAGCCAAAGAATGGTAAAAAATAAATATATATTTACCTTCTGATGGCCCCGATGTCTTTATTCGATGCGTCTCGGCTTGCCAGCAGCTCGCGGTACACTGAAAGGACCTGCCGATGTCAGAGGTCTCGTGACCCGTCACATGACTAAATGTCGTCAAGACAGGTCCTTGAGTCCACCGCGATCTGCCGGCAAGCCAGGACAAAAACAGCGGGGGCCATCAGAAGGTAAGTATAATGTTTATTTTTTATTTTATTCTTTTTTTTATAGGTTCAATGGTACCCGGGTCCGGAGGAGAGTCTCCTCTTCTCCAAACCCGGGTACCATCATTGAAATGCATGTAATCTGCATGTACAGATGCAGTGATGCGGATTGCTTGCGTTCCAATGCAAGTCAATGGCGGCGAAAACGCAGAGCTTCCGCAAAATAATTGGTATTGCTGCGTTTTTTTCCACAATGATAATCCGCAGCGGAAATTTCTGCAGCATGTGCCAGCACATGCGGATTATCATTGGGGGACATGGCAGACCTTCTACCATGCGTTTTTTAAGCGTTTCTGCAGCAGAATTGCCGCTGCGGAAGCGCTTAAAAAACGCATCGTGGACACACAGCCTTATAGTCTGAAAAATATGGTATACATCAGATCAGTTTTAATGTTCATTCTATTTGGAATTCGACTATTCAATCTGAGAATCCATGAAGCTTTTCAAAATCTTAAATTCCGTAATCTGCCCCCTCCCCTTTTGGGAGGAGAAATCTTTTCAACCGTTGTGTTGATAAAGAAAAATTTTTGATGCACCTGAAAGGCTGCGTGTAGTTCTGTTTTGAGCATCATATACATGTTCTGAGATGTGTTTTCTCAATGTCCTAGTAGTGCATCCTACATACTGCATTTTTCACAAGTAATGATATATACCACATAAGTACTGCTGCAATTTATTAAATCATTAATGACATATTCCTTCTGATCAGCGGCAGAAACACATTTCTTGGTATTATACATATATGGACATAACCCACACACTCTTTGTCCACACTTATATGATCCACTAGTGGAAAGCCAAGTCTTAGTTGCTACACGTGTTCCAATACTAGTGTGGTCACTCGGAGTTGCCAATGGTAATGCTGCGTTTGGACACAAAACAACAATCCTTTTCCAAAATATTTTCTAAGTTTTTATCAGTATGTAGAATCGTTAAATTCTTTTTAATGATGTTTAGAATTTGATAGTAATTAGTACTATAGTTAGTAGACAAAAATCACAGATTGATCATTTGAAATATCAATATTTTGGAGTTTTGTTTTGTGACAAATACTCCATTCTTGTTTTATAGTTTGCTGTTATTTTGGCTTTGTTGAGTATTTGTCGTGAGTATCCCCGTTTTGCGAAACGTGAATCAATTATGGTGCATTCTTCATTATAATTAGTCTCCAAAGTGCAACAACATTTGGCCCTTATGTATTCTCCTAGAGGTAAACTGCGAACCACATGCCCAGGGTGACAACTTGTAGCAAACAATAATGAATTTCCTCCAGTCGGTTTCCTGTACAGACTGCAAATAAGTTTTTTACTTAATTCATCTCCGAACATACGGATATCCAAAAAAGAGATCTCCGAAAGATCAAAATGATAAGTAAATCCAACATTATAATTATTATCATTAATGTAATCAATGAATTTTGGTACAGAGGCTTCATTATCACGCCAAACAATGAGTGTATCATCTATGAAGCGTCCACACCAATATATAGAAAACAAAAAAGGATTTGACACATTATACACTGCTCAAAAAAATAAAGGGAACACTTAAACAACAGAATATAACTCCAAGTAAATCAAACTTCTGTGAAATCAAACTGTCCACTTAGGAAGCAACACTGATTGACAATCAATTTCACATGCTGTTGTGCAAATGGAGTAGACAATAGATGGACATTATTGGCAATTATCAAGACACCCTCAATAAAGGAGCGGTTCTGCAGGTGGGGACCACAGACCACATCTCAGTACCAATGCTTTCTGGCTGATGTTTTGGTCACTTTTGAATGTTGGTTGTGCTTTCACACTCATGGTAGCATGAGACGGACTCTACAACCCACAGAAGTTGCTCAGGTAGTGCAGCTCATCCAGGATGGCACATCAATGCGAGCTGTGGCAAGAAGGTTTGCTGTGTCTGTCAGCATAGTGTCCAGAGACTGGAGGTGCTACCAGGACACAGGCCAGTACACCAGGAGATGTGGAGGGGGCCGTAGGAGGGCAACAAAACAGCAGCAGGACCGCTACCTCCTCCTTTGTGCAAGAAGGAACAAGAGGAGCACTGCCAGAGCCCTGCAAAATGACCTCCAGCAGTCCACAAATGTGCACGTGTCTGCACAAACGGTTAGAAACCGACTCCATGAGGGTGGTATGAGGGCCCAACGTCCACAGATCAGGGTTGTGCTCACAGCCCAACATCGTGCAGGACGCTTGGCATTTGCCACAGAACACCAGGATTGGCAAAGTCGCCACTGGCGCCCTGTGCTCTTCATAGATGAAAGCAAGTTCACACTGAGCAAATGTGACAGACATGACAGAGTCTGGAGAAGCCGTGGAGAGCGATCTGCTGCCTGCAACATCCTTCAGCATGACCGGTTTGGCAGTGGGTCAGTAATGGTGTGTGGTGGCATTTCTTTGGAGGGCCGCACAGCCCTCCATGTGCTTGCCAGAGGTAGCCTGCCTGCCATTAGGCACTGAGATGAGATCCTCAGACCCCTTGTGAGACCATGTGCTGGTGCGGTTGGCCCTGGGTTCCTTCTAATGCAGGACAATGCCAGACCTCATGTGGCTGGAGTGTGTCAGCAGTTCCTGCAAGATGAAGGCATTGAAGCTATGGATTGGGCCGCCCAGTCTCCAGACCTGAATCCGATTGCAAACATCTGGGACATCATGTCCCGCTCCATCCACCAACGTCACATTGCACCACAGACTGTCCAGGAGTTGGCGGATGCTTTAGTCCAGGTCTGGGAGGAGATCCCACAGGAGACTATCCGCAACCTCATCAGGAGCATGCCCAGGCGTTGTAGGGATGTCATACAGGCACATGGAGGCCACGCACAATACTGAGATTGAATTTTGACGTGTTTTAAGGACATTACATCAAAGTTGGATCAGCCTGTAGTGTGTTTTTCCACTTTAATTTTGGGGGTGACTCCAAATCCAGGCCTCCATTGGTTAATAAATGTGATTTCCATTGATGATTTTTGTGTGATTTTGTTGTCAGCACATTCAACTTTGTACAGAACAAAGTATTCAATGAGAATATTTCATTCATTCAGATCTAGGATGTGTTATTTGAGTGTTCCCTTTATTTTTTTGAGCAGTGTAGATAAATTTCTCCTCCCACCAATTCATGAAGATATTGGCAAGGGCAGGTGAAACTGTAGCACGCATAGCGCAACCTTGGCACTGAATATAAAAATCTCCTAAAAAGGAAAAATAATTGTGGGTTAATAGAAATATCATAACCTGTAACATGAACTCTCTAAGATTATCAGAATAGTTAGAATACTTTTGAAGTTGTTCTGATACCGCTATTGAGGCTAAATTATGTGGTATAGCCATGTACAATGAATTGACATCACATGTAATCCATAGATAGTTTTTACACCACTTCATATCATTCATAATATTAACAACATGTTTACTGTCTTTAATATAACTGGATGATATTATAATCAGTGGTTGAATCCGCTCATCAAGTCATTGCCTAAATGTTCCAAATAAAGAACAGACACCAGACACAATGGGTCTGAACCATGGTGGTGGAAACTTCTGCTTATGTGTTTTCGGGAGGGCATGTATTAATGGAACCTGTGGATACTGAGGATTAAAGAATTCAGCTTGCTTCATATTAATCAAACCCAGATCAGTGCCTTCTTTCAACAGTTGTGTCAGCTTTTCTTTAATGAGCGGAGTGGAATCATTATTTAATTTACGACAGATGTTAGAATCATGCAACATATTTAGAATCCCTTTCTCATATAGACCTCTATCCAAGTACTGTAGAGCCGTCTTTATCGGAATTCTTCAATACAATATTGGTATTATTTTGTAAAGACTTCAGAGACGCAAGTTGTCGGCGATTAAAGGGGTTTTCCCATGAACAAAAGTTCATTTTAATCAATAGATCTTGGAATTATAATAAGTTCCACAATTGGATGTGTTTAAATAAAATGTTCCTGTGCTGAGATATTCTTATAAATGTTCCCTTGTGTAGTGTCTGACCATGCAGGAACACGGTCTGATCATACGAGATCTCCTGGGCAGAGGAGGAAGGAAAATAGTATACAGACATTACAGCAGGGGATCACAGCTCCTGGGCAGGGGAGGAAGCAAAAGAGTATACAGACATTACAGCAGGGGATCACAGCTGTGGGGCAGGGGAGGAAGCAAAAGAGTATACAGACATTACAGCAGGGGATCACAGCTGTGGGGCAGGGGAGGAAGCAAAAGAGTATACAGACATTACAGCAGGGGATCACAGCTCCTGGGCAGGGGAGGAAGCAAAAGAGTATACAGACATTACAGCAGGGGATCACAGCTCCTGGGCAGGGGAGGAAGCAAAAGAGTATACAGACATTACAGCAGGGGATCACAGCTCCTGGGCAGGGGAGGAAGCAAAAGAGTATACAGACATTACAGCAGGGGATCGCAGCTGCTGAACAAAGGACGACGCAAAAGAATTACAGCACGGGATCACAGCTGATTCTGTTTGTGAGGTAAAACATTTCACTGCCTGTTTTTAAACAATGTTTTACTTCAATGAAATAATCATTTGCGATCCCCTGCTTTAATGTCTGTATAGTCTTTTGCTTCCTCCCTAGCCCAGGAGATGTGGTATGATCAGACCATGTTCCTGTACGGTCAGACACGGCCATTACACAGTACACAGCAGGGGCACATTTATAAGATTATCTCAGCACAGGAACATTTTATTTAAATACATCCAATTGTGGAAATTATCATTACAATATCTATTGATAAAAATGAACTTTTGTTCATGGGAAAACCCCTTTAAGATTGTAATTAAAGTTATAGAACTAAGACTTGTCATGTAGGACCTTCAATTCCTCCTCCACTACATATTGAAAATCGTCCATTGCCGCACACAGTGTTTCAATAGGATTAAAATCTGGATTAGGGACCTTATCCGTAAAATTCTTATCATAAAGGCATGGTTGTTTAAACCCTGTTTCGGAAAATGATTGTAAATTTATCACTGATAGGTGTTGCATAAAATTTAAATTGGCGTGTTCATTTTCACTGTCCATTACGGTAGAAAGTAAAACAAATTGTTGAGTTGGTGCAAACTTCAACCCTTTTTTCAATACTCCGATTTGAGAATAATTCAAAATGGTAGCTTATAAATTTACAAAGGTTAAACCACCTTTAACTACTTCCTCTGTCGAGTTGAATAATTGTGCGTTTGTTTTTCGATGTTTTCTACCTGGCCTTTTCCTTTTTTGGAGGGTGTAGCATAGCATTTTTGGTGGAATAAAATTTGTTCCATTTTTAAAAAAAAAAAGGATAAAACCAATTACCGTCGTGTCAGCTTTACATCATCGGACTTTTTGAGTTTAGGAATGGGAATATAGACTAGTCTGATTACGAATCAGGATTGGTCGATCTGTCTCATACGCATCAAAAAAACTGAACAAATTTTACGGCCACCGCCATGAGGTTGCGGGAACATTCCGTCTCCATGAGCCTAAAAGGCAACATTTCAAGTGCAAGCATTCGAGAAATGTGTGAGTTTAGTAGTGTGGCCTGTGGGGCGTTGGATGCGTATTTGCGCTTGCGTTCAAAGGACTGGAGTATGGACAACTGAACGACAGGTGCAGGGTAGGAGGAATCTCGGCATGTGCCATGGACAGAGGCTTAGCATACAAGCACAACAGTGAAACAGGTAGTGGTTTCACCCACAGACACTGTTTCTGGTCCCTGGGGTTTGGCCCAACTACTCAGGAGCTTTGTACAGAACAAAGTATTCAATGAGAATATTTCATTCATTCAGATCTTGGAGGTGTTATTTGAATGTTCCCTTTATTTTTTTGAGCAGTGTATATTATATATATATATATATATATATATATATATACATATATACACACACACACACTGTTGTGGAATACCTATATCTATTAAACCGCCAAATCTCTCCCTACTCTGCCTGTCTGAAGGTTGGACTGTGACGAGCATAGGGTCACCAGGTCTTATATAGACCTGATGATGTTGTGCGGCCAGCCAATCACTGTAACGCCACAAGCAACATGGCTACGGCATTGCAATGAGTGGCAGGCAATCCCTGCATGTTCATTGGCTCTGTAAAGAGAGCCAAACGTGCGGCAGGGACTCAAGCATCCCCGAAGTACTCACTGAGCATCTCGAGCAGCGAGCAGTGGCAAGCACGCTCCCTCATCACTATTAAACACCACTCCAGGGTTTTTTTTTCAGCACTGAAGTGGTGTTTCTAATCTAAGGTCCTGACCCTAGTATTATGCTTACCTGTCGCCATCTTCACCATATTATCGACGCCACTTTGTGACCGCAAATATGACATCTGATGAGCCTCCAATGCAGATGTGCACAAACATCTTTAAAATATGCCTTTTGCAAGCCTCATTCACATTACTGGGCCTTTCATAAAAATAGCAAAAATGTAAGAAAACCTTTAATACCTTTGTTAATGTGCTTGCAACTAAAAGTGTACACATCAGTGTGAGTCCCAGTCCTGAGACCCCCAGCAATCCACAAAATGTCCTGTGATGTGCACAGGTGAAGAAAAGGCCCCAGTTCTTACACAAGTATGGCTGCAGTAGAAATCTTTCTCCTAAGCAGCGGGAGTCTTAGGATTCAGACCCCCACCTCATTATGTACTTATTTATTTTACTCACTATATAGCGCCATAAATTCCACAGCCCTTTACAGACATTATGGGCAATGTCCCCATTGGGGCTCACAATCTACATTCCCTATCAGTATGTCTTTGGAGTGTGGGAGGAAACCCAAGAACCCAAAAGAAACCCAAGCAAACACGGGGAGAACATACAAACTCCTAGCAGATGTTGTCCTTGGTGGGATTTGAACTTAGAACCCCAGCGTTGCAAGGCTGCAGTGCTAACAACTGAGCCACCATAAAAGGGCACATACATGTAAAAAAGACGTAGTTACTTACGGGTAACGGGATTTCTCAGAGCCCATGACGGCACCACGGAGAGAGGGGATCCGCCCTTCAAGGACAGGAAACCTACAGATAAAAGAGAGGTGCCTCTCTCCCGCATCAGTTGTTTACAGAGCATGAGAGGACCACCAGGTTAGTAACACAAAATTTTACAAATTTAAGAACTCGTCAGAGACACCACGTGGCTACAACAGGTAACTAATAAGTGTGCGCACCCACACGTGAAGGGAGGGAATGTACAGGTGCCGTCATGGGCTCTGAGAAATCCCGTTACCGGTAAGTAACTACGTCTTTCTCCTTCCCCCATGACGGCACCACGGAGAGAATTACAGAGAAGTGACTCATTAGGGGGGACCAAAGCTTCCAGAACCCTTCTCCCGAAAGTAAGGTTTGAAGAAGAGGTTAAGTCGAGCCGGTAGTGATTGAAGAAGGTAGAGGGGGAAGACCAGGTTGCCGCTCTACATATCTGCTCTATCGTAGCACCGGCCTTCTCCGCCCAGGAGGCTGCCACCGCTCTTGTTGAGTGGGCCTTCAGTTTCTCCGGGGAAGCTTCCCCATGTGAGGAGTACGATAGTGTGATGGCCTCCCTTATCCATCTGGCCAGCGTACCCTTAGAAGCTTTCTTCCCCTTACGAGCGCCCTGAAAGCAAACAAAGAGAGAACTATCCTCCCTACACTCTTGTGTCGCTTCTAAGAATCGGATTGGCACCTTCTGACGTCTAGTGTATGCAAGACCTTCTCTTTCGTGTTCCTAGGGTTGGGGCAGAAAGAAGGGAGGGTGATTTCCTGGGACCTGTGAAATCTTGACGCCACTTTTGGCAGATAGGCAGGGTCGGTTTTCAGAGTAACTCTATCCTCCAAGATTTGTGTGAAGGGGGGCCCTGACGATAGGGCCTGAAGATCACTAACCCTACGTGCGGATGTGAGAGCTAGCAAGAGTGCTGTTTTGAGGGACAGAATTTTTAGCAATGCTTCTGACAGAGATTCAAAAGGGGCCTCCGTTAAAGCTGAAAGGACCAAGTTTAAATCCCAGGGTGTAGTATTTCGGGATGGGATGGGTGGGGATCTAGATGATGCTTTAATGAACCTAGATACCCATCTATCCCTAGCCAGATCAAAATTGTAGAGCGCTCCCAGGGCCGCAACTTGAACTTTTAAGGTGCTTGTGGCCAGACCCTGCTCCAAACCCCTCTGTAAAAATTCCAGGATAGCTGTCAATGGAACCTCCCCACCCAGCCTGGAACCTGAGACTGAAAGGAATTTCTTCCAGGTTTTCCTGTACAGTTTGGTGGTCACTGGTTTCCTACTTTGAAGTAGTGTGGTGATAAGATTTGGGGAGAAACTTTTGTCCTTCAGAAGAGCCTTCTCAAATTCCAGGCTGTCAAATGTAAGTTTGAAACCCAAGGATGGAGGACCAGACCCTGAGAAAGAAGGTCCGGAACCTCCGGAAGAACCCATGGGTAGGAGATTGATAACATCCTCAGCCACGAAAACCACGTCTTCTTTGGCGAAAAGAGGGCTATCAAGATTACCCTCGCTTTCTCTTCCCTGATTTTCCTCAGAACAGCTGGAATCAGAGCGGTCGGAGGAAAAGCATAAGCTAGAGGGTAAATCCACGGGATCATGAAAGCATCCACAGCTACGGGGTTCCCTTTGGGGTCTAGGGAGCAAAAAGAGTGTGTTTTCTTGTTCCGATTGTTGGCGAACAGATCTATAGAAGGACGTCCCCATATTTGTACATTTTGACGAAAAACTGATTGACTCCCATTCGCCCTGCTTTAGCTGTGTCCGACTCAAAGTCTGCGGTGCGATTTTCTATCCCTTTTATGTGTAGGGCTGATAGGGATTATAAGTTCTCCTCGGCTAAGCGAAAGATGACCTCTGTCGCAAGCATTAGGGAATCGGACTGTGTACCCCCCTGGTGGTTCAGGTACGCCACTACTACTCAGTTGTCTGAAAAGACCCTCACGTGGTGTCCTTGTAGTGTGTGAATGAATTCCTGGAGTGCCCGCTCTACTGCTAGGAGCTCCTTCATGTTTGAGGACACTAGCTTTAGGCGTTCTGTCCAGACCCCCTGAGCTACAAGGTTGTTGGGGTGAGTCCCCCAGCCCCCGGGACTTGCATCTGTGGTCAGGATTTGAGGTGTCGGGGTTGTCCAAGGAATCCCCCGGGCTAGATTGTCTATGTTCCCCCACCACTCTAGGGAAAGTGTGGTTTCTGCAGATAGCGTTAGCTGCCCTTCTAAATGCCCTTTTAGGGATTTTTCCGCCTCTAGGATTTCCCACTATAGGATCCTGGTATGTATTTGAGCCCATTGGACGGCCGGGAAACATGCTGTCAGGGAGCCTAGAAGGGACATGGCTTTCCGTAGGGACATAAACGGGTGGGACTTAGCCCGTGATATCTGGCCTATGATTTTGTAAATTTTCCCTGAGGGGAGACGACACTACTGTCTTTCTGAATCCAGCACGATGCCTAGGTATTCCTGTATCTGGCATGGTTCTGTTTTGGATTTTTCCAGATTCAAAAGCCATCCTAAGCGAGTCAAAGAATCCATGACATTTTCCAGATGGGATTGCAGTCTAGGAAGGAGCTGCCTATTTCCAGGAAGTAGTCTAGGTATGGGACGACCAGGGTGTTCTGTTCCCTTAGATGAGCCATTACCTCTGCAACAACTTTGGTGAAAACCCTTGGGGCTATGGCGATGCCGAATGGGAGGGCCGTATATTGATAGTGTTTGACCACTCCACCCATAGGAACTGCTACTCTGCAGTACTTCCGGTAGTCTTTGTGTATCGGGACGTGATAATAAGCGTCTTTTAAATCCAGGACGGCCATGAAACAATCAGGAAACAGCATTTTTACTGATGATTTTATTGTTTTCATTTTGATGGCTTCCACCTTCAAAAGTTTGTTCAGCTTTTTTAGATTTACAATCGTCCTGTACGTCCCATCTGTTTTTTTCCTCAGGAATAATGGAGAATAGAGGCCCTTGCCCGCCCCCGCCCCCGCCCCCCCCCCCCACCCGGGGACCTACTGAAGGTCTGCCTTCCCTACCAGTCCCCGGACTTCCTGCTCCAAGGCCAGCTGCTCCTCGTTTGAGGACCTTTCGGGGGTCATGACAAAGTTTTGCTGAGGGAATGTGAGGAACTGGAGTTTCAGGCCCGATTGTGTTAGGCTCAGAATCCATGAGCTGTCGGATATTAACTCCCAGGCCGGGAGAAAGCCAGATAGCAGAAAGCCCCCCCCCAATGAGGATTTGCACCGGGTTGGGGGAAGGCTATCATTGGGGGGTTTGTTAAATAGGAACCCTTTGGTCTTCCTTCTCCTGTCTTCCCACCTATCCTGCTCTTTAGGGGATTTTCTACGGATAAACCTTTTACTCCGAAAAGGTTTTCTGTAAGCAGTGTTAGACAGGATAGGGAACCGCTTCTTATAGTCCCCTGCTTTTTCCAAGATGTCATCAAGGGCGGGCCCAAATAGAAACTCACCCTCTTGATTTAGTCTGTAGATCCCCGGGCCAACATTTGAGCCAGAGGGCCCGTCTGACCGCGTTAGTGAGCCCTGACGCCCTAGCACCTACTCTGACTGAGATAGCCGAGGCGTCAGCTAGGAAGGCCGCTGCCCCTTTCATTACCGGGATAGTTTCAAGAATTGTGCCTCTAGATGTTTTCTGCCTCAGTTGTGTTTCAAGCTGATGCAGTCAGACCATTAATGACCTGGCCATACATGTGGCGGCTAAAGCAGATTTTAACCCCTCCCCCAGCGGCTTCCCAGGAACCCTTTAGGAAGGTGTCTGCTTTTTTATCCATGGGGTCTTTTAAGATGCATATGTCCTCAAATGGAAGGGAGTATTTCTTTGAGGCTTTGGCTATGGCGACGTCCAGTTTTGGCGCTTTCTCCCAAAAGGAACATGCAGGGTCCTCAAACGGGTACTTTCGTTTAGGGGAAAGGAAGCCCTTCCTCTCCGGTCTTTTCCACTCTCTTTCTTAATCAAAGAGTGAACATGTTCATTTAGTGGAAAAGATCTTTTTTTTTGCTCTAGACCGCAGAACATTACGTCTTGGATAGATTTTTTGGGCCGGGGATCTGCTAAACCCATGGTAGACCTGACTGCCTTAATGAGGCTGTTTCCTCGATAGGGAAGCAGCTCTGTCCTCCTCTATCTGTAGACGAGGAAGATGAAGAGATGGATGTGTCCGAATTTCCGCCATTCTCAGAACTGCTAGATCCGGACTCTGTGGATATGTTTTTAGCTTTTTTTTTTAACCTTTTACCCCCTCGAAAGGATTTAATGGTATTTTCGACCTGCGACTTAATTAGGTCTCTAAGTTCAGAGGCAAATCTCGGTGTTCCCTCGCATATAGTTTGCTCAATGCAGGAGCTGCAGAGTCTCTTATCCCAAGTAGTGGGTAAGGCTTCTGTGCATCGGTCCTATTCTTTGTTTTCCCTGTACTCTTTTTTTTCCCTATAAAAGAGACAAAAAGAGAGAGAGCGAGGGGCCCTAGTTACAAAGTGGACTTTCACGGAGATCACTTACCAACCAGACAGAAGAGCGGGTACCGGTTCAGAAGGTGGAGCCATCTTTGTAGACAGAGTCCTCCTGGAAGATGCTGAGGTGGAGTCTTTGCTGCACTGCGACGATCTGCCGGAGCGCCCACTTCCACTGTTACGGTCCTGGTGCCCCGTTTCTTCCGGCTTCTTCTTTTGTTGGGTTGGCGGTGGTGACTGAGGATGCAGCTCTTGCTCCTCAAGCAACTTCTGGTCACTCTTTTTTTTTTCAAAATAATGTATCTATCTATCTATATATCTCTATCTATATATATATCTTTTCTTTCTTTTTACTGACAGCATAAAGAAGCAGCTTCTGGCGTCCTCCGTTGTCTTTTAAGGCACTGGGAGTCCCTCCCATAGTGCCTGTGGTGACCCGGCGCCCCCTCCTCCCTCACACCTGCAGGAGGACGCCCACGTCTGCGCAGACTGGTTACTTAGTCATGCATTGCGGCGTCGCGTCATCCCGAGGCGCGCGGCTCGCTCGAGCATGCGCGGAAGTTCAGAAGAACGCTGGTGAGCCGCGCTCCCACCTGCCGCAACCAGAGGGGGTCCAGCACAGCACTTCGGCGGGACCCGACAGGCCCTGTCCTCTTCATCTGGACACCCCCCCCCCTGCACACCCTAAAGGCCCACTGACCCCAGCGATGGCGCATCCGGACACCGCACCAGCCGAGGCAGGGAACCCCCGCTGCCTGTATCGGACTGGCCGGGCCCGGCGTCCCACGAAGTCCATCTTCTGGCACCCCGCAAGTATGCCTCCTCCGGAACTGTAGGATCCCGTCAAGGACAGGAAACCAACTGATGCGGGAGAGAGGCACCGCCCTTTTATATGTAGGTTTCCTGTCCTTGAAGGGCGGATCCCCTCTATCCGTGGTGCCATCATGGGGGAAGGAGAAAAATAAATAATAATAAATTACAACTAAACCTTAACATTTAATCAAGGTCTTTGCTGACACAGGGAGTAGCGTCAACATTTCTAAATTCATTATCCTAACATAACAGCTGTTAAAGGGAATATGTCAGGAACTCGCCTAATGTTTAGATCAGGATTTGTGTTAAATGTATTATTTTTTTCAGTATCACAATTTTTATTAAAACTAAAAATAAAAGTTAGAAATCTTTCTTGCAATTTTCACTTTTGGGGGCTTTTTTTTCTCCACTAACTGTGTTTCGGGAAATGGATTTGTACATT
This sequence comes from Phyllobates terribilis, assembly GCF_046119375.1. Taxonomy (NCBI): domain Eukaryota; kingdom Metazoa; phylum Chordata; class Amphibia; order Anura; family Dendrobatidae; genus Phyllobates; species Phyllobates terribilis. The sequence continues at coordinate 144,124,224 of NW_027362772.1, forward strand.
AGCTGCAATGACTACCCTATCTTCTCTGCTGAAGCATCTAAGGAGAGTGTGCACAGGTCATTGTGAAGGGAGGAGGAGCATGTGAGCCGTGACATCTCCTATTGTGATTGGTGGATCCTGTGATATCAGCTGTTACTTGTTATTGTAATCCTGTCTCTGATGATAAAGAGACTGATGAAAGTATAGGAAATAAGGAGCTACTAAAGGCTTAGGGGCCAGTGTGAAAACTGCAAGATTACATATACGGTTTGTTTTTTGTTTTTTTAACAAAGAGCATGATATGAAAAAAAATAAATAAAAATTACCAAATTTAAGCGAAAAATGTAACGGAAAAAAACGGATTTAAAGAGGACATTTTCTGAAGCCATTTTGAAGACAGTTTGTGTTACACAAAAAGAAAAGAGAAACGTCATGTTGTATGGAGATGTCACTGTTGATTATGTCCAATATTTCCACGCTGATGATTCTTGTTTCCAGCTGACCTAACCACACGTTCTTCCACCAGCTCCTCGCCCGTTGCCTTCGGTAGAAATCAAGCAGTCCCCTGACATTGTGTCTGGAGCATTCACATTCGGACATATTACAAGAGCAGAGAATGAGGCTTCAAGAACAATTTTTATAAAACAGTTTGGCGCCCCCTCACTGCAATCCGGACCACTGTAACGACGTGTATGTTACTCGCCCCTCGCGGTTGGCAGAGCAGAGGAGAACAGTCTTCTTCACGTTTGTGCCCAAGCGTCCGACAGTGATGACGTCACTCAGCGCAATGTCCTCGTCTTCTGGAAAGCAGATGGCGATATAATGTGCATGGAAGCGCATGGGATCTCCTGCAACCAAAGACATGAAAACATGCAGCTCAACACGAGGACTGTGTGTTACATTTACACTAATGATATTGCAAATCACAGCTACATGGCCCTATCCATCCTATAATACGATAGGAAACGTCTAGTCCCTACTAAGCTAAATACTTGTGCCGGCACATATCATTCTGGCACCCAGCACGCAACACTCACTAAGACAAAATTTTTTGAAGGCATCCAAGTGTAACGTAAAAATTTTTTAAAAAGTGGACGGAAAGAGTCATGTGTGCGCCTAAAACTTGGAGAAAGTGACTATAGGCTCAGTTTTGAACTAAGGGTATGTGCACACGTCATCTCTGAGGAGAGTCCGCTCCAAAATGCACCTGAAAAAGCACCAGAAAATGCTCAAAAAGAATTGACATTTGCATTTTTATGTAACAACGACGTGCTGTTCTTAAGTCCTACGATTCAGTCATGTAACACATTTAGCTTTTGAAATATGCCTAGCGGTCAAGAGAAGTGAGCCGACCATTCTTCTGGCGTGTGTCACTCTCAAGACACGCTATACCTATAATAAAAGTCAACAGGAAGGCTCACAAGAGACCAAAGTGTCTTTTTCAATTTTTGGCCAGCATCTTTGTTCGCAAAACTGTTTGTAGAATGGATAAATGAACCACTAAGAGAAAAAAAAATTGATGGAAAAAAAAAAAAAAAAAACTCAAAAAATCCCACTGAAGGCCAAAAACCATCGAAAAAACACTCAGAAACTGACCCCCCAAAAATACGCTTCAGTGAAAAAATGCCGCCATTTCCTGGAGTACCTTACAATTTAAAAACTGTACAGGTTTGCCAACCTGAAAAAAACATCATGTATACATAACCTTAAAATGAGTTTCCCCAACGAACAAAATACATTTTAATCAACAGATCTTGTAATAATAACAACTTTCACAATTGGATGTGTAAATAAAATGTTCCTGTGCTGAGATATTCTTATAAATGCGCCCCTGCTGTGTACTGTGTAATGGCCGTGTCTGACCGTACAGGAACATGGTCTGATCATACCACATCTCCTGGGCAGGGGAGGAAGCAAAAGAGTATACAGACATTACAGCAGGGGATCACAGCTGCTGGACAGGGGAGGAAGCAAAAGACAATACAAACAGGACAGCCGGGGATCACAGCTGCTGGACGGGGAGGAAGCAAAAAGAGTATACAGACAGGACAGCAGGGGATCACAGCTGCTGGACAGGGGAGGAAGCAAAAAGAGTATACAGACAGGACAGCCGGGGATCACAGCTGCTGGACAGCGGAGGAAGCAAAAAGAGTATACAGACAGGACAGCAGGGGATCACAGCTGCTGGACAGCGGAGGAAGCAAAAAGAGTATACAGACAGGACAGCAGGGGATCACAGCTGCTGGACAGGGGAGGAAGCAAAAAGAGTATACAGACAGGACAGCCGGGGATCACAGCTGCTGGACAGCGGAGGAAGCAAAAAGAGTATACAGACATTACAGCACAGGATCACAGCTGATGGTTTCTGTATGGAAAAACATTTCCCTGACTTTCTAAACAATATTTTACCTCACAGAAATAATCAGCTGCGATCCCATACTGTAATGTCTGTAAACTCTCTTTTGCGTGGCTGCGGTATGATCAGACCATGTTCCTGTACGGTCAGACACATCCATTACACAGCAGGGGCACATGTATAAGAATATCTCAGCACAGGAAGATTATTTTTAAAACACATCCAATTGTGGAAATTATTATTATTCCAAGATCAAATGATTTAAAGGTTGACTAAAATTAAAGAGGTTTTATCACAAAACAAAAGTTAAGAGTTGTAGGTCAAAACCAGGAGTGGGTCAAATCATGGAAGAGGTGCAGATCTCGCTATTTCTCCTCTTTTCGTTTCCACTCCTGATTATTTTTGCATAGCCATTCAGAATCCCTAGTTTGATGTTGAAGATCGCCTCAGGGTATGGTTACACGGCTTTTTTTCTTGAAGTGTTCTTTGCAGTCTTTTGATTGGACACTGCTTGTTTGGATAGGGCTTAACTTGCTAATCAAAGGGGTTCCGACCGCTGGGACCTCCAGAGATTCCTAGAACGGTTCTCAGCAGAGTTCTGTATGAACAAAGAAGTGCAAGTAGTCAATCCCCCCCCACTCAATGTCTATGGGACTGCTGGAAATAGACAACTGCATTACTTTGCTTTCTCAAAGGTACTGATAGCTGCAGAGGTTCTGATCCAGGTCTTAAGATCCAGCAGCTCGCTCCTACTCCCGCCCAAGATCACTTGCTGTACATTGCACGGGGGATCTGTGTCCGCTATTCCCCAACTGTTTCTGCATTTCACAACAGCACATGCAGAGATTAATAAAAATTTATATATCGGGTGATCACGTGAACATATTGTCAACATCTGAGTCCAAAAGTCATCAAGTGTTCTGATCTGGGGCAGGAGGCAACTAGATATGCAGTACTCATAGTAGGAAAAAAATAAGGGAGAGATACAAAAACTTGGAAGTAAAACTTTTTATTCCTCCTAACTTTCAACCAAGTGCTGCACTCCCATTATGACGTCTGGAGCTTCAGGTGCTACTTGAAGGCTATGGAGCTCTCTTGCCCTTATACTGTAGTTTTGAATCCCTGGCGGTGATCGGTTTAGGACAAAAAAAAGCCAAATGGGAGTTCCTGACCATTTGCCATACAGGAGAGCATATGTAGGTCAGAGCGGGACAAGTACCCTGCGTGGGACACCCCTGTATTAGCCTAAGCAGAAAGTATGCAATAAACAAATATTTTTTAAAAGGATGATGGAGGAAGCATACCGAACTCGACGGCCTCCTTTATGAGATAATGGTTAGTTTAATCCTTTAAGGATTCGGACATTTTTTTCTCCTTTCACTTCAATAGCTGTAATTTTTCTTATCTTTCCATCAACCTGTCTGAGCGCGCTTCGGTCGCTGCAGTTACAGGCAGTTGTCGGCTACAGAACACAGCCGCCATCTGCCTCGTATGAAGCAGGCTCAGCTCCTGAGCCCGCTCCATACAGTCATAGGTTGTTAAACACCCTAAAAGTATACAAACATCACAAAAATAAAATATTGACAGTAACAGGATACCTGGATAAACAAGAAAGTCTCCCCCAAACTTGCCACCGCTAGTGAGGTAGTAGCCCTTCTGCCAAAGATCCCTGAAAACCTTGTAGCGTGCTTCGTGACTCTTTTGGCCCGTGTGTGGCCATTCCGGGGACGTTTCTCGTATATCCACCTCTTCTTCATTACCAGGACGGAGCTGAGCAGTAGGAATCTGCACCATCATTGCTTCCTTTGGGAAGTGGAAGGTCTGTTCTAGGTTTAGCAGCTCTTTAATGGGACCCGGAGAGGATGACTCCATTGCTTCTTCTGTAATCACAATAACAGACATAATTCAACACTGAAGGTGTTTTCCTAAAAAAAATATATATATATATATATATATATATATATATATATATATATATATATATATATATATATATATATATATATATATATATATATATATATATATATATATATATATATATATATATATATATATATATATATATATATAGCCCCCCCCTCCCCTCCATCAATCATTAGACCATGGATCTCAATCCCCCATTATTCCTCACTACATTGGTAATGAAACACACAGGACCGCTGCCACTATCTACAGGACTCACTGATCACCGAGCGCTGTACCACTCAATCCCGAGAGAGAGAAAGAAGAATGAGACATCCGGACCTCGTTCTAGTGATCAGTGGGGACACTGCCTCCACCCTGTGATCAGACATATCACCTATGCTGGGGGTGGGTGACATGATTGTAGCGGGGGGGGGGGGAAACCCTCTGTCATCCTATGGGGTGGTTCTCCATTCCATACTACAGTCATGATGAAAAGTTTGGAGACTGTCACAAATTTTGGTTTTCTTGAAAACTAAGAGTCAACATTGTAAATATTGTTTACAAAAACTTGATGTATTTGTAAATAAAAGTGTAAAAACTTATGAAATGTTTCAAATTGTACTTCAGCAACCAGAGAAATATCCGACTTAACCATCATGTGTGAACATAGTCTTTTTCAGCATTTTTTGATGTTTTTTTTTTATGCAAATTTTCAGCTGCGTTTTGCAGTACCAGCAAAGTCTATGAGAAACCAGAATTCTCTGTTCACACATAATAGTTTTTTTGTTCAGGATTTTGTGCCTTGGTTGGGTTTTTTGAAAATAGAGAATGTCACTTCTTTCAGCGTTTCTTAACCCATAGGAAGTAATGGGTGGTGGAGAAAAAAAAAACAAAAAAAAAAAAACACCAAAATTGGTTTCAGCGTTATTGATAAAATAAAATGGGGTTCTTTTTTTTCACAGAACTTTATGTACATGCATAAAAAGTGACAGAAGGACAGTGGAAAAAAAAAAGCATCAAAATGCCTAGAAGATCTAAAAACACTGAAGCAGCAAAATGTAGGAAAACCAAAATTCGTGTCAGTCGCAAACCTTTTGGCCACAACTGTAGATGCAAACTATGGAACTGTAAGGCTATGTTCACACATCAAGGTTTTTTTGGCATTAATTTTCTCCAGCAAAACCTGATCTTCAAAGGCATTTTGTTCAGGATTTTTCTTGAAGTTTTGGTGCATTTTTTCAATGTTTTATTCTGTGAAAAAAAAAAAGAAAAAAAAGAGAACCCCATTCTATTTTGGCATCAAAAATGCTGAAAGAAGTGACATGCTCTATTTTCCAAAAAAAACAAATGCAAGGCACAACATTTTGGAACAGAAAAAAAACATGATGTGTGAACAGAGAATTCTGGTTTTTGATAGACTTTTCTGGTACTGTAAAAGGCAGCTGAAAATTTGCATCAAAACACACTAAAAAAACCATGATGTGTGAAAACTTCCTGTATCTGGATGTAAAGAATTAGACTAACTTGTCCAAAGCTGTAGCTTTCTAAAAACTGTACATTTGCAGCTATGGTGCACAGTATCTTCTCTTCTGATCGCTTCCTACTGTACAAAGTATCAGGAAACCTGCTGCCATATATCCATCATTCTGTGAAATGTAACGTCCACCCTCCATATCTCTGCACACATACAGACTAGCTGGGTGACACTCATGCAGATGTCTATGTACTACCTTAACCACTTCGCACCAGAGCCTGTTTTTGCCTTCGAGACCAGGCCAATTTTTTCAATTCTGACCACTGCCAGTTTATGAGGTAATTACTCTGGAACGCTTCAACGTATTCCCCTGATTCTGAGATTGTTTTTTCGGGACATATTGTACTTCATGATAGTGGTAAAATTTCTTCGATATAACTTGTGTTTATTTGTGAAAAAATTGGAAATTTGGCGAAAATTTTGAAAATTTTGCAATTTTCAAACTTTGAATTTTCATGCCCTTAAATCAGAGAGATATGTCACACAAAATAGTTAATAAATAACATTTCCCACATGTCTACTTTACATCAGCACAATTTTGGAACCAAAATTTTTTTTTTTGTTAGGGAGCTATAAGGGTTAAAAGTTGACCAGCGATTTCTCATTTTTCCAACAAAATTTACAAAAACATTTTTTTAGGACCACATCATATTTGAAGTCACTTTGAGGGGTCTTTATGACAGAAAATACCCAAAAGTGACACCATTCTAAAAACTGCACCCCTCAAGGTGCTCAAAACCACATTCAAGAACTTTATTAACCCTTCAGGTGCTTCACAGGAATTTTTGGAATGTGGAAGAAAAAAATTAACATTTAACTTTTTTCACAAAAATGTTACTTTAGACCCAATTTTTTTTATTTTCACAGGGGTAACATGAAAAAATGGACCCCAAATTTTTTTGTGCAATTTCTCTTGAGCGTGCCGATACCCCATATGTGAGGGAAAACCACTGTTTGGGCGCACGGCAGGGTTCGGAAGGGAAGGAGCGCCATTAGACTTTTTGAATGTAAAATTTGTCTGAATAATTAGCAGACGCTATGTTGCGTTTGGAGAGCTCCTGATGTGCCTAAACAGTGGAAACCCACCACAAGTGCCACCATTTTGGAAACTAGACCCCTTAGGGAACTTATCTAGATGTGTGGTGAGCACCTTGCACCCCCAGGTGCTTCACAGAAGTTTATAATATTGAGCCGTAAAAATAAAATTTTCACATTTTTCCCACAAAAAATGTTTTTCATTCCCTAATTTTGTATTATCATAAGGGTAACAGGATAAATTGCACCATGAAATTTGTTGTGCAATTTCTCCTGAACACGCCGATACCCCATATGTGGAGGCAAATTACTGTTTGGGCACATGGCAGGGTTTGAAAGGGAAGGAGCGCCATTTGACTTTTTGAATGTAAAATTTGTTTGAATAATTAGCGGACGCCATGTCACATTTGGGGAGCCCCTAATGTGCCTAAACAGTGGTAACCCCCCACAAGTGCCACCATTTTGGAAACTATACCCCTTAGGGAACTTATCTAGATGTGTGGTGAGCACCTTGCACCCCCAGCTGCTTCACAGAAGTTTATAATATTGAGCCGTAAAAATAAAATTTTCACATTTTTCCCATAAAAAATGTTTTTCATCCCCTAATTTTGCATTATCATAAGGGTAACAGGATAAATTGCACCATGAAATTTGTTGTACAATTTCTCCTGAGTACGCCGATACCCCATATGTGGGGGAAAACCACTGCTTTGGTGTACGGCAGGGTTCGGAAGAGAAAGAAGCGCTATGTTGGCTGGGATAGGCAGCAGACACCATGTCACATTTGAAGAGTCGCTGACATGCCAAAACAGCAGAAACCCCCACAAGTGACCCCATTTTGTAAACTACACCTCTCAAGGAATTCATCTAGGGAAGTAGTGAGCATTTTTTAATTTTTAAATTTATACCATTGGGCAGTGAAAAAAGCATAATTATATTTTTACCACAAAAAAGTGTTTTACCCTCAGATTTTACATTTTCACACAGGGCAATGGGTAAAAATGGTACCGAAATGTGTCACACAATTTCTTCTAAAAGTGGCAATACCCCATATGTGGCTGTATCGTACCGCTCAGCCATACGGCGAGATCTGGGGGGGACGGAGTGCTATTTGACAATTGGAGAACAAATTATTGTAGAATAGGCATTTGGATTTGGGACCACAAAATTTTCTGAATTTCTTTTGGGGGGCAAGGATCATTTTGCTTTTCCAGAGCCTTTCTGCTACCAGTAACTTGGAAGTCCCTTATATTTTTAACAGATGATGGACCCGAGTGGGGACTAGCTTTTTTTGAGGACTGAGTTGAAGCTTTTGTTGGGAACATTTTACGTAACATTTATCCGGCGCTCTAGGCTGAGCACTTACATCGGGGTTTCCATCTAAATTTCCAAGTGATGTAATTCAGATGAAACCCCTGCAGGATCCATTCACTATAATGAGGCAGCAGAGTTACTCTGGACTCCGTCTGGCCTCTGTTTAGTGGTGTCCTTTTTTTCAGAAGTGCACAAAACTGTGGCCAACCGCACTTTTATGCACGCCTAAAACAAATGACACCGTGGGATCCCAGGCTAGACGGGTCCACAGTGGCCTATACAGTATCTGCCTCATTACAGTGAATCTTCCATCATGGGTTCTGGCTGAATCACGTATTTCAGAGATTTACACGGAAACTCTGGTGTAAGTGCTCAGCGCAGAGCACAGGATAAATGTGAGCAGAGCCTTACTGGGATCTTTGGGAGACATAATAAACAAATCAGTAGCAGGTGAATAATATTTGTTTTATTTATTTTTTATGCCGTTCCTAGTGTGATATAACTGATTAGATTACTTTGTTCTTCGGGTCGGTGCGATTACAGAGATACCAGATTTATATCGGGTTTTTATGACTGACAGCTGTCACACACTAAAATACGCTTTTTTTGCAAAATCTAGTTTTTGCATCACCATATTTTGAGAGCTATAATTTTTCCATATTTCGGCCGATAGAGTCATGTGACGGCTTGTTTTTTGCGGGACGAGTTGACATTTTTATTGGAACCATTTTTGGGTACGTGACATTTTTTGATCGCTTTCTATTCCGTTTTTTGGGAGGTAAAGTTAACAAAAACAAACACTTCAGGAATTGTTTTTTGAGTTTTTTTTTTATGCCGTTCTGCGTGTGGTAAAAGTGATCAGGCAGCGTTATTCTTCGGGTCAGTACGTTTACAGCGATACTACACTTACTGTATTTTTTTATGTTTTGGCGCTTTTACACAATAAAACAATTTTATAGAAAAAAAAAATATTTTTTTTGCATTGCTTTATTCTGAGCGCTATAACTTTTTTATTTTTCGGCTGATGGAGCTGTATGGCGGCTTTTTTTTGCGGAACAAGATGAAGTTTTCAGTGGTACCATTTTTATTTCTATTCTGCTTTTTGATCGCATTTTTTTCCACTTTTTGTTTGGCGATATGATGAAAAAGCATATTTTTTTGCTCCGTTTTTTATTTATTTTTATTACGGTGTGCACAGAAGGAGTTAGTGTGACAGTTTTATAGCTCGGGTTGTTTCGGACGCGGCGATACCAAATAGGTGTACTTTTTTTGGTTTTGTAATAATATACGGATTTATTGGTTTAATATTTTATTTATTTATTTTGTGATTATTTTTTTAATAGTTTAAAAACTTTTTTTTTACATTTTTACTTAGTCCCTGTATGGGACATTAATTTTTATTTTTCTGATCACTGATCTCATGTAATGTAATAGACATATATTACATTACATGAGATCTTCACTGACTGTTTCAGTCAGTCTCCTGTCTGGCATCAGCTACATACAGGCTGAAGCCAGACAGGAAGGACACCATATATGGCAGAGCTGGAGGCGGTCATGTGACCTCCAGCTGCCATAGCAACCCCAGGTCCTCAAACGAGGAGGTAAGTAAGACGACCCCCTCTCTTCCTGCTGTCTCCTATATGCCGCGATCACTATAGATCGCAGCATATAGAAGACAGCAAAGGGTTAACATCACTGGGACCTGATCTAATCAGGTCCCGATGATGTACCCTGTCAGAGCTAACGCTCTGCACCGGAATCGCAGTGCTTGCAGGACCCTGGGGGTCCTGAGCACTGCGAGACCACCCACCGTTTTTAAACGTGCACAGAGCCCAGGCAGCGCGGACGTTTATCTACAGTGGGCGGTCGGGAACGGGTTAAAAAAAAAAAAAAAAAAAAGTGTGCACCAATTGTCTGGATCGACAAAACATTTCATTTCTCCGATGCATGAGTTTGTCTTGGAAATATGTTTTACTGTAAAATTCCTTTAAGGCTCTGTTCACATGTTCAGCAGTTATTTACGCTTTTCTATCCATATTTGGGATGAAAAAATAAATAAAAACACTCCATTATGGAACCCTTCATTTGAACGAAAATATCCTAAAAATTATTTTGCTTTCCTTGTTTCCAGCTGAAATCTATTTTTCATCTGGATCAAAAAACTCCAGATTCATGAAGATGTGCACGCCAGAGCATCTGATAAGTGGCGTGCACTAAGCCAGAAATCTCACTTCAGTCAGGGACTGGAATAAGATTTCTGGGGTACAGAATGCCACAGCTCGTCATGAATTAGACACACGTCATGCCCCGTCCAGCCCATTTTGGCACAGCTCAGAGAAACTGGTGTGTAAATGTGACACCCCAGAGGTCTGGTTGCCACAGTGATAGAGATATTACGTCTGAGAGCAGGTGGGAGGTCTCTTGGTCAGGGATCCTATGCATGCCACACCTCCTGCCCAGTCCTGGGAGGGGAAGAACTTCCCCTATATAAACCTAGGGCTGAGGCAGGGTTAGTGAGTAGAGAAGAAGTAGAGACAGAGAAGAGAAGCAGCATAGGAAGAAACAACAGGAGCTCTGTGGGAGCAGTGTTACAAGGAGTCAGGGGCTGGCAGCTGCAGAGCTCGCCCTGACTGAGAAGTTATCACCGGACCCGGAGTCCGAGGCTGTGGGGACTAACTCCTATCCAGCAGCAGAAACCGACCGGCAGGGGATTGCAGGTCCTCTGGCCCAGAAACCCGAAGGCACGGTCACACGCGTGGGACCAGCACCGCCGTCGTGGAGCGGACGCCACTAGAAGGCCGCGAGTCACCGGCCATACGGGTGAGCACCACACGGTACACTCAGGGACGTGGGCTACTTATACCCGCCTCTAGCAAGGTAGCCAGAAGAGTACAGTCAGTTTGGGAGGCCTACAACTCCGCCTGGCCAGGGGAGATCCCATCTGCTCAAGGACTGACCAGGCCCCAATCGCTAGCCAGTACTCCGGGAGGGTCTATCTTTGTCACCAGTAAAGACCCTGAACTACACCGTACCGTCTCCGAGTGGTTCCTGCTACCCCCATCATCCACGTCGGCTGCCCTGAGGCCATACCCCTCCCGTTGGGGGTTATACTATCACGCTGCACAATCCTACCACCGGCCTCAGCGGTCTGCCCTGCAGCAGCAGCTCCTTAGCTGTACTCAACGGGTGGCGTAGTCGTCCAACATCTACCACTGATACAGCGCCACTTAGTCTGACTCCCTGGGCACGGACCGGATCACCGCCACGAGACTACAACCCTCAACAGATCCGGCTCCGGGTAAGCTCCCGCGTGCGCAACACAGGCCCAGGGGTGCGTCAACTTTTGGCGTAGTCGGCAGGATTTCGTGCCCGCAACCACCGGGTACTGCGTGCCTGAAAAAGACTGTTCAAACTTACCTGTGGTGAAGATTCCCGCCATCCGGCGCCATCTTCCGCTTCCTTCCCGCCATCGGTGGAGTTTTCCCGCCATCCGGCGCCATCTTCAGCCTTCTTCCCGCCACACGTGGAGTTTTCCCGCCATTGGACGCCATCTTGAGGACGCCGCGCGGGAAGAAGAGGGGCGTGGACTACGAAAACGCGCGAGAACTGAAGCCTCGCCTCACGTCCGGACGTTGCGTAAGGTCCTGGAAGGAGCCCAGCAGACGCCGACGTCACAGGAGCGCGACGGAAGGTCCTCAACCCTGACGATCCACTGCGGAGCCGCGGCCTACGGAAGAGGATCATCGCAAGGTAGGCCACGGTCCACTAGGGGGGAGAAGGATGTCGGATACGGAGGAGAGCTTCACCGCTTCAACCCCCGCCAGCGCCACCGCTGTTGCGATCATGCCTTTCACCATGCCCTATATCCCGGGGGCAGCCTGGTTACCCCAGTACTCAGGGGAGTCACATACCCTGCATGACTTTAGAGAAAAGCTGGATAGCCTCTTCCAGGTGTACCCCCTCACAGAGGAGCAAAAAGTGAGCATCCTGGTGGCCCAATTAACCGGGGCAGCCCAAAGGGAGGTAAAGTCCTGGCCACCTGGGGGAAGGACTGTCGCAGGGATACTAACCCGGCTGAGGGACACCTTTGATACCCGCACCTCAGCCGAGATCAAGCTTAGATTCTACGGGTGCAAACAGCGGGCACATGAGAGTATAAGGGACTATGCCCTGAACCTACAAGAGGCCCTGAGAGCCATTAAGCAGACCGACCCTGACGGCGTGGGAGACGAGGACAGGCTATTGACTGAACAATTTATAGAGGGTTTATATTGCAATGCCCACCGAACCCAGTTGCGGGCAATGGCCTTACAGGACCCTCATCTGGGATTTGCACAGTTCAAGGACAGAGCCATCCGGGTGCTCCGAGAACCGGCACCAGGTTGCGTTGTGACCCACAGACGCCCCACTACCACTTACCACCAGGAGGCAGCGCCCTTGTCGGCAGGGCCTGTGGGAGCTGATGCGCAGGCTTTGAACAATGACCCGGCTCCAGACCTGCACCATCAGGTCCAAGAGCTAGCTAAAAGCGTTGCTGCGCTAACCCGAACTGTGCAGTCTTTACAGGTTTCCACTTCAGGGAAGATCCAGCTGGCATCCGGACCGGAGGACATCCCGTGGCGTCGACCAAGGAGGACCCCACCGGCTAGAGGAAGACCCAGCGACCGATACAACGAGGACGGACGACCCATCTGCCGCCGCTGCAATCAACCCGGACATATGGCAAGGTACTGTCCTTTAAACTGGCACAACCTGGGGTAGAGGGCCAACCCCTAGGAAAAAGATCACCAGGCCCATCGAACTGGCGCGACAAATATGTGGGAGGACGTCCAGTCTTACCCGTGGTACTGGATGGCATTCCTATGAGTGCCCTACTGGACACCGGGTCACAGGTCACCACCATCCCGTACGTGCTCTTCAAGCAGTACTGGAATGACTCGGATATCACCCGCTACCCTGACGACGACTTGAGTATCATCGCCAGCAATGGTCAGCCCGTGCCACAGATTGGATTTAAAGAGGTGACCATTAAAATCGGTAGAGTCGAATTGGCAGCACAGGGACTGATCATTGTAGACATTGACAAACACGAGAGTCACCCAAAGATAACTCTAGGAACTAATGTAATTGAAAATTGTCTTGCAGAGGTGATTTTCCTTTTACAGCAGGTTGCCAAGAACGCCAGCTCCGGCCAGCAGCGAGTCCTCCAGAAAGAGATCCAGGCACTGATGCGACGGCAACAGCTAGAACTCTCCGGTGGTGAGATTGGTAGCGTGCGAATGTGTGACCCTTCCCCTATTGCCATGCCACCGAAAAGTGAAATGATGATTTGGTGCCGGGCAGCTATTGGTCTGAGAGGTAGAGATTACCAGGCAATGGTAGAACCAGTTTACTCAGACAGTAGGCCCACCATTTTGACAGCACGGGGGGTGGTCAATGTACGCCATGGGAGGGTGCCCGTTCGCATAATAAATATCGGGAAGAGGGAAGTGTACCTGCCCCGGTATGCCACGCTAGCCAAATTGTATACCATCAATCAAGATTCCATACAGTCCGTAGAACCCTTGCCTCCATCTTCCCCGGAGGAAGGTAACGGCTCTAAGAAAACAATGGAGGACTGGTGTCAGCAACTACATTTGGGTACTGACTCCACTCCCTCACACCAGAAACAGGGAGTCTATCGGGTGGTTCAAGAGTACGAGAGAGTGTTTAGTAAACACCCGTTAGACTTCGGGCGAGTCAAGGGGGTAGAACACCACATCCCCACGGGAGACCATCCTCCCATAAAAGAGAGGTATCGACCCGTACCCCCTGCACACTACCAACACGCCAAGGGGATGCTTAGAGACATGAAGGAGGTTGGGGTGATCAGGGATAGCTGTAGCCCCTGGGCAGCTCCACTAGTCTTGGTCAAAAAGAAAGACAACACCATGAGGATGTGTGTAGATTACCGGAAAATCAACCGTATCACACACAAGGATGCGTACCCCTTACCAAGGATAGAGGAGTCTTTGGCTGCTTTAAGATCTGCTAACTTCTTCTCTACCTTGGATCTCACTAGTGGGTACTGGCAGGTTCCTGTAGCAGAGGCGGACCGGGAGAAGACCGCATTCACCACCCCGATGGGACTTAGCGAGTTTACCTGCATGCCGTTCGGACTCTGCAACGCACCAGGAACCTTCCAACGATTAATGGAGTGCTGTCTGGGCCACAGAAACTTCGAGACGGTCTTGTTGTACCTGGACGATGTCATCGTATATTCCAAGACGTATGAGGACCACCTGAAACACCTGGCGGAAGTGTTCGAAGCTCTGGCAAGCTACGGCCTAAAGGTGAAACCCTCCAAGTGTCACCTCCTGAAACCAAAGGTGCAGTACCTGGGACACGTGGTGAGCGCTGATGGAGTGGCTCCCGACCCTGATAAGATCACCGCAATTAAGGAATGGCCAAGTCCCTCCAGTGTAAAGGAAGTGCGGCAGTTCCTCGGGTTGGTAGGCTATTACCGCAGATTCATCCCCGGCTTCACCAAAAAGGCAGCTCCTATGCAGGACCTCCTGATAGGCCAGTCCAGGAAGGCCAAGAACCAGAAGCCACCCTTCAGATGGGAGAAGTTAGAAGAAGAGTCCTTCCGCCAGCTGAAGATGGCCCTCACGGGGGATGAAATCCTGGCGTACCCTGATTACAGCCAGCCCTTTATCCTCTACACCGACGCAAGTAACATCGGGCTAGGAGCCGTGCTGTCCCAGATCCAGCAGGGGAAAGAACGAGTAATCGCTTACGCCAGCCGAAAACTGCGACCCACCGAGAGAAACCCTGAGAATTACAGCTCATTTAAGCTAGAGTTCCTGGCAGTGGTGTGGGCAGTCACCGAACGCTTTAAGCACTACCTCGCTTCTTCCCGGTTCATCGTGTACACGGATAACAACCCGTTGACACACCTGGACACGGCAAGACTCGGTGCCCTAGAGCAGAGATGGATGGCCCGTCTGTCCAACTACGAGTTCACAATCAAATACCGGGCAGGACGCTCCATTACCAACGCGGACGCCCTGTCCAGGATGCCAAACCTACCGGACGTAGGAGAAGATCCAGAGGGACTGGAAGAAGTTGAACTCCCCGCGTTCCACCGTCATGGGACTATCCAGTATTCCCATCGGGTAAAGAGTAAGCAAGCCGCTACGTTTAACCCCTTGCCTCACTACAACTGGGAGGAAACGCAAGACAGTGACCCTGCCGTCCGACTGGTGAAGGAGATGCTGACTCGGCCAGAGGCTCGCCTTGACCCAGACGCTCCGGAGGAAGCCAAGCAACTATGGGCTGAGAAGAGTCGACTGTTCATTTACAAGGGGAAGTTTTGCCGCAGAATGGTTAACTCCCGGACGCATGAACTAATCTGGCAAGTAGTGGTGCCACGAAGAGACGCAGCCATGGTGATGGAGGCATACCACGACGGGGCTGGACACTTCGGATGGAAGAAGCTGGAGTTCCTGCTGCGCGAGCGGTTCCACTGGGTAGGCATGAGGGGAACCATCGAGAGGTGGTGCAGAGACTGTGGCCCGTGCAACCTAAGAAGGAAGGACCGTGCCAGCCAGAAGACTCCCCTGCAGTCCATCGTCACCCGGCAGCCGTTGGAACTGGTAGCCTTGGATCATGTAAAACTGACCCCAAGCAGAAGTGGCTACGTCTACGCACTAACCATCGTGGATCACTACTCCCGGTTCTTGGTTGTCGTCCCCGTCAAGGACTTTACAGCTCGAACAGCAGCTAGAGCCTTCCAGCAGCATTTCTGCCGTCCACACGGGTACCCGGACCAAGTGTTGACAGACCAGGGACCTGCCTTTGAAGCGGAGGTCTTCCAAGAATTCTGCACTCTGTATGGCTGCCGGAAGATAAGGACAACACCCTATCATCCGCAAACTAATGGACTTTGTGAGAAAATGAACCAGGTGGTAATGGATCTTCTGAAAACGTTGCCCCTGGAAGAACGCAGTCTGTGGCCTGAGAAGCTGCCCGATCTGGTGGACCTATACAACCACATCCCGGTAGGTTCCACCAACTGTACCCCGGCTTACCTAATGAGGGCGAGACCTGGTAAGTTACCTGTTGACCTGGAAATGGGAGTCCTGACACCCGAGGACACTTCACCAGAAGCAGACTGGGACACAGAGAGGCAGCAGCAGTACCGGAGAGTACAGGAGAGTGTGGAGCGAAGTCTCTGTCAGGCTAGGGAAAGACAAGAGAAAACTTACAACCAGTATGCTCCCGCTGTTCCCCTGGTACCCGGAGAGCAGGTCTTGAAGAGAAAAAGACGGCTCCACAAGTTGGACGACCAGTGGGAGAAGGACCCGTACACCGTACTGCCCTCAAGCCACGACAACCCAAAGGTCTGTACCATCAGTAAAGACGGAGGGGAAACCACGACCATTGTATCCCGGGATCACCTGAAGAAGTGTCCCGAACAGCTACGGAACCCTGAAGAGGAACAAGAAGACCCTCGACCCGTAGAGGAAAGCAAAGACATGGTTAGTACTGTGCTCGGAGACTTCCCTCGGTCTTGGACTCAAGTCAATGGCGCAGTTGTGGTACCCGTACTCACCTTCCTCCAACCCGCATCCCAAGCACCTACGGAGCGACAGGTAGAGCTGGAAGAGCAGCCGGTCCAGGAGGCAGAAGACTCCACACAAGCAGAACAGGAGGATCAACCCTCTGCTTATAGTGAGCCTGCCGTACCCCTAGTGAGCCAAGGAGCCGGTAGACAGCTGCCCAGTGTACCCTTGACAGCTCCTACACCCTGTAGTTCAGGGCTAGACAGTCAGCTCCGTAGGTCCACTAGGGCCACTAGAGGCCAGTTACCCGCACGTTGGAGGATTTGAAGTGTATAAATTGTTTTATTTGTGGTTACCTGTTTTTCTTGTTGCTTGTGTATAATTATGTGTTTCTAGTTGTTTATAGGAGTCTTTGGTGGATTTACCGGGAATCCTGTGTACATAGTTGGAGCGTAACCCAGGACGGACTAAAGACTGTTAAGGACTCGGGGCAGGACAGACCCCTACCTGGTTACGTCTCCCTGTTTTGGTGAAATGGACACCTTGTTTTTCTTCAAAAACTGCACCCGGTTGCGGACACGCCGTGACCATCTTTATGTGTTTTTCTTATTGTATTATTATGGTTTATACCTTGTTATGTTTTTCCAAAAATATGTTTAGTCCCGGAGTACTAAATTTCACTAGGGGGGAATGTGACACCCAGGGGTCTGGTTGCCACAGTGATAGAGATATTACGTCTGAGAGCAGGTGGGAGGTCTCTTGGTCAGGGATCCTATGCATGCCACACCTCCTGCCCAGTCCTGGGAGGGGAAGAACTTCCCCTATATAAACCTAGGGCTGAGGCAGGGTTAGTGAGTAGAGAAGAAGTAGAGACAGAGAAGAGAAGCAGCATAGGAAGAAACAACAGGAGCTCTGTGGGAGCAGTGTTACAAGGAGTCAGGGGCTGGCAGCTGCAGAGCTCGCCCTGACTGAGAAGTTATCACCGGACCCGGAGTCCGAGGCTGTGGGGACTAACTCCTATCCAGCAGCAGAAACCGACCGGCAGGGGATTGCAGGTCCTCTGGCCCAGAAACCCGAAGGCACGGTCACACGCGTGGGACCAGCACCGCCGTCGTGGAGCGGACGCCACTAGAAGGCCCCGAGTCACCGGCCATACGGGTGAGCACCACACGGTACACTCAGGGACGTGGGCTACTTATACCCGCCTCTAGCAAGGTAGCCAGAAGAGTACAGTCAGTTTGGGAGGCCTACAACTCCGCCTGGCCAGGGGAGATCCCATCTGCTCAAGGACTGACCAAGCCCCAATCGCTAGCCAGTACTCCGGGCGGGTCTATCTTTGTCACCAGTAAAGACCCTGAACTACACCGTACCGTCTCCGAGTGGTTCCTGCTACCCCCATCATCCACGTCGGCTGCCCTGAGGCCATACCCCTCCCGTTGGGGGTTATACTATCACGCTGCACAATCCTACCACCGGCCTCAGCGGTCTGCCCTGCAGCAGCAGCTCCTTAGCTGTACTCAACGGGTGGCGTAGTCGTCCAACATCTACCACTGATACAGCGCCACTTAGTCTGACTCCCTGGGCACGGACCGGATCACCGCCACGAGACTACAACCCTCAACAGATCCGGCTCCGGGTAAGCTCCCGCGTGCGCAACGCTGCGCGACACAGGCCCAGGGGTGCGTCATACACACCAAGAATCGAGAAACTTTGGTGCCACTCCAAGATGGCAATTGAAGAATAACTACAATTAAAGATGCGCTAGACATAGATGCCACTAATAAAGGGCATTCATTCTCCCCACATACCTTCCTGCTCAACACGCTGTCTTTTCCTCTTGCTTCTACCTTCAGCTATCCGCTCCGACAAGCTTTCCAACGTTCGCTTCTTTTCCTGCAAGGCCAATTTCCACTGCTCTTCATAGCTCCGATCCAGAAATTGTGCATAGGACTCCTCATCTGTAGCAGCCAAGGCACCACTTTCATCCTGTATGTGACACCATAACTTTAGAGACCAGACAAGGTAAAGCGATATTTCAGACGGCTGTAACCCAGCCACACATTAGAGTCCAGATTATCGCTGCAACACAAGGCAGAGCAAAAATCAAAGGAGAATGTACGGGATCAGGTGTTCTGCCCATAATATGTGATATGCAGCTCTAATGTGGTCAGGTGAAACTAGCCTCAAGAGAAGGCTCCAAAAATTATTAAAAAAATAAAAATAAGAAAAAAAGACACCCAGGGCAAAAGAAAGCAGATGCAATAAACAGTGTAGTCACTAGCCATTTCTTGGTCTCAGCAGGTGCTTGGACAGATGGTTGACAACAAATATGGCTACCATTAAAGCTCAATCATGGGGGCATATTCATACACAGCAGATATTTCTGCTGCTGGAAATCAATTCAGTGCACCTGATTGGGGTCGTTTCTGCAGCACGCTCTTGGATTTCACATGTTCTGCATTGATACCAATGAGGATTTAAAAAATTGTAGATACAAATCCTGTGAGCGCAGCAATATTTGGCCTTCAGTCGGCCTTTTCTCCTCAATACACCACTGGTTAGTGATACACACCACTGACGATCCATCACATTGGGAGGATTCGTGGTCTGCCAAGCGATGATGTACCAGTCGTGCAGCCCCATTGTCCACCAGTAGTCGGGCTTCTTCAGGCAGGAGGTGCAGTGGGAGGCCAAGCCGCGTGTTCTGTCTTGGTTTTCTCACCAATGCTCCTACGAGGCTTCCTACCAGGCCGTGCTCCTCACGGATCTTGCGAGCGTCGTCTGGTCGCCATACGAAGGCTTTACCTTGCTGAAGATGGATTAGAATCCTGGGATGTTCTGTGGAAAAATCAGAAATGTAAGTGTCCGTCATTCTGTGTGTCTCTGATTGAGCCCCGCAATCTGACTGTAGGGCTTTTTTCTTTCTTTTTTTTTTTTTACATGATATTCTGTAGCCTGTAAACCACAGACAGATCAGCTACAATGACTTACTACAGCACATAGGAGAAGGCCCTGCAGCACTGAAAAGGTATAGGCAATGCTACTAAGGCTGCGTTCACACACACAGGTCATGCTGAGGCTTTTAACCACAACAGCCGTGTGGTCTTTTGACTGTTTCCCAGCAAAATTAAAGGGCTTTCCGGTTTCACATGGTTTTTTTGAGATTCCTTAGCTTACAAAAGAAAAAAAAAAGAAAAAAAAAAAAAAGAATAAAATAGTGCTCGCCTCACCCTCGCCTGGTTCAGCATCAGGTCTCTGCATTTCGTCCAGTGTCTATTTTTGTCTGCATTGCTGATGTTGCATCGACAACACTGCGGACAACTGAACTCAGCAGATGCCGTCAGCATGAACGCTGAGCTCACTGATTGGCATGACCAATGGTGACGTGTTATCTGCAGCGCTGAAAAGAAGAGACATTGGAAGCAGCCACAGAAACTTGACCTGGTGAGGGTGGGTAAAGCACTACTACTAAGGAAATCTAGTTTTTTTTGGAAAGGTGGCAACCCCTTTAAGTTATTGTGCAGGGAACCAATGGAGGAACACAGCAGCATAAAACTGCTGCAGTTAAAAGACACAGAATGACTGCTGCGTGTGAACATAGCCGGAGCGCATATACGTCTGGGGCAGGAGCTGCGCGCCCTGGAAACACTGTCCAGACTTTTTCGTTCACTTTTTTAAAGTTTACTTGTAGAATAAATATCAGATCATAATCAATTAACGAAAAAACAAGGAACTCTGCAATTGATTGCACATTTAAAATCCTCTTTATTCTCAAGAACAGCGATTTTTAAACTATATAGTTTACTGCTTGCTTCCTAGGTAACCGACCACCTCTGCAGCCAGTCAGCGATAGTTGGCCTCTAAGGCAAGGTCTGATCTTTACTGATGGGAACAATCAGGAAGTCAGAAGGCAAAAAATTCAAGGCTGTGCAGGTCTTGATTATAGAAGTCAATCGATTTCTTTATGGCCTTGAAGTAGAAATCCTGCACTGAGCTCATATGCAGATGAGGCTGATAGTACATTGGGGGTGTGAGGGGTCATTAGGACTCTCCTATACTGACTGCTTCCCCCTCCACCAGCCCAGGCCTAATGTAGCAGCTGGTGATGATGTCAATCAAAGAAAGGAAGGAGGTGCAATAAATAGGATTAATGCACTCGACACGCCCACAATGCACATCCAGCCTCATTAGCATACACTTTCAGAAGAGGATTTCTCAGCTCTGGCGCCAAACAGGCATCTAGTGTAAGTGATCTGAGGGCCACAGCCTCCTGTCCTGCATGTGGCTGCACTGGGGTGAGGCAGGGCCTGAGCACCAGGTGGCGGTATAGCCCCCACAGCCTTCCTCCAGCTGTTACCCCAAATCTGCACCCCCCCCCCCCACTCAGGATTCCCACTGCAGTGTCTCTTGCCTATAGACATGCGCACTCATACACGTCCAGCATCCCATCCCCCGGGCAGTACCTGCAGCGCCCCGCACCGGGTCCTCCTCCTGTATGCAGCGCTCCTCCATGTGGACAGTGAGCTGAGCTGTGACGTCGCCCCTCTCCGTCTTCAGGCATCGCCACTATTGGACAGGAAACAACACGTGACCGCTCTCAGCGTTTAGTAGTGGACGGGGCTATACATCTGCCTACGGTGAGCGCTGAGTGGACACCCCTCCTCGTCACTGATACACTGAGGGGGAGGAGCTATGGTGCTACAGTGAGGGCGGTCATGTGACCCCTCAGTGACGGCGGGCAGTGGTGCGGCGCTGTGTGCGGCGCTCCGTGGTCTCCATACATGCAGGGGCGCAGTGGTGAATGGCCTACAGATGCCTCAAGTTTTCTAAAGCGAAAACCAGAAGCAAACAGGAAAAGCATTACTGGTTATAGTATGAGGCAGAGGCTACACCTGACTAATGCAACTTTGCAGACTACAGGATGGGCTATTTATATGGATACAGCTAAATTAAATGGGAATGGTTGGTGATATCAACTTCCTGTTGTGGCACATTAGTATATGGGAGGGGGAAAACTTTTCCAGATGGGTGGTGACCATGGTGGCCATTTTGAAGTCGGCCATTTTGGATCCAACTTTATTTTTTTCAATGGGAAGAGGGTCATGTGACACATCAAACTTATTGAGAATTTCATATGAAAAACAATGGTATGCTTGGTTTTAATGTAACTTTATTCTTTCATGAGTTTTTTACAAGTTTATGACCACTTATAAAATGTGTTCAAAGTGCTGCCCATTGTGCTGGATTGTCAATGCAACCCTCTTCTCCCACTCTTGACACACTGATAACAACACCGCAGAAGAACTGCTAGCACAGGCTTCCAGTATCCGTTGTTTCAGACGCTGCCTCCAATGATCAGGGCAATTACGCAATTGGCTGACGAGTGACGGACGAGGCCGCAGATGCTTCTGTGGCGCCCCTGAGGGTTCAGTCGCCACAGAGGTACTGCACCTCACCCGGAGGTGTGGTGTCTCCCTTCTCTCAGGTAAGGAGGGAGTGCTGCACGGAACCCCAGACACCTGCATCCAACACTACACTACTCCAGGCCAGCTGGAGGGGCAAGACGCAATGTATGTTTCTGCTGAGCCCTGACCCTGGCTTGAGTGGGGGGAACCCAAAGGTAGGGGGGAACCAGTAGTGGGTGTGTTTGGAGGAAGTAGTTAGAGGAAGCACTTTAGTAGGAGTGTAAAATAGGGAAGCCATCTTAGGCTGGAGAGATTAGTAAGTGGTCAGTTCTAGGGAACTGTTCAGAAGAACAGCTCGGGACTGTTCGGAGGAACAGTCCGGGAGCAGAGTCTCATTAGGAGATCTGCTCCACAGTTAGGGCCAGGTCAGAAGGCCCCGGAGGGGAGCAGGGAGTAGGCTCCGTTCTACAGAAAGGATCCCAGGGGGTACGGCGCGTGCAGGACGGCACCCGTACACCCCGCATCTGTCAGAAGACAGAGGGATCGCTGCGGCATTCTAATCCCCCAGGAGGGTCAAGTGGGTCCCGGATCTGACGTAGTGGAAGGACTTCAGAGCACCCGAGCGGGATTGAGAGTGGGCAGCGCAGGAGCAGGAGGGAGAAGGACCAGAGTAAAGACGGTCAAAATAGGAACACGAGAAAGTGGGGTTCTGCCAGGTACTCCCAAGCTGTCTGAGGAAGGACTGAACCCCTGCCCGGTGAACGCAGCGCGACGAGGGAGGCCTTTACCTGTAAAGTGCACCTGTGAAGTGTCTAAAGAACTGAGTAAAATCTTGGAAGACTGCACTGCACTGCTTCTGTCTATTCTTCATCGGCACTATCGTTCCACCTGCACTACAACGCCCAGCGCGACCCACTCTCTTCTACTACACTGCCCTGAGGCCTACTCCACCTGTGGGGAGCCGTCCCATCTCAAGCTGCCCTAACATCTGCCTCAGAGGACTGTTGCAGCGCTGGTGGTCCTCACCAGGTACCACAGGTAGCGTCACAAACTTTCCCAAATCCCCATATATATAATATCCCCCTTTTTGAGTGACCGCCCTGGGCCACGGACCGGGCCAGCCACCGTGATATCCCCCGGCTATCGGAGGCCCGGCTGCCGAGTACCCCACGGCCCTGGGGGCACGTCACTTCCACTACTAGGCCGGTTATTCGGAAACTCCCAGAGAGCATATGGTATATACACCTCAGATTCCAACGTATGGAATATATATATATATATATATATACCCCGGTACGGTCACTGCCAACTCATATTAGATAAAACGTTATAACGAAAGAGAATTACTAAACCTGATGTCATGTCACAGAAAAAATACACCTACAATTTTAGTTTATTAGTATCATTAAAAATTCAAGTACTATTGACCCTCAAAAGAACAAAAAAAAAAAAAAAAAGGCCAGAAAAAATCCCAGCTGACGAAAATTACAATCAATTGGGGAAGGGGCAGTACCCTAAGCGGACTCCTGATCTGTCCCTGCCTCACAGCGGAGGTTGGCACCCTCTTGAACGCAAATGGCGCCCCCGCTCCTCGTCGGCTCACCCTAGAGGACCCTATAAGTCCCTGAGCAGGTGAGAGTGGTGGGAGTCAAATATCAATGTGAGGGGACGAGAGAGGGTAGCTAACACTACATACCCGAGACACCAAGGCCACCACCACTGTACCTGCAGTGTATAGGTGTGGTAGATCAAAACATGGAAGCCAAGAAGAGAAGTTGACTCCCCAGCTCCTACCAGTTGACAAAATTAATGACCCCGATGTCAGGAGGATGTCTATCATAGGATATAAGAGTAACAAGCTATATATATTTCTAACAGGCAGTATACAACGGATAACTGGTCAACCAGATAATACAGAGCAATACCATGGAAGCCGTCTTGTATCCCTCAAAGGTACAAGAAATAAATGTCCCTTTTTTTTTTTAGAAATGAAGATAACATATTTATAAAAAACACTATCGTATTATATGCATAAAGTGAAGTCAGTAGTTAGCCAGAAGATAAGAACAGGTAGTATATACAGTGGTGTCCAAAAGTATTGGCACCCCTGCAATTCTGTCAGATAATACTCAGTTTCTTCCTGAAAATGATTGCAATCACAAATTCTTTGGTATTATTATCTTCATTTAATTTGCTTGCAAGGAAAAAACACAAAAGAGAATGAAGCAAAAATCAAATCATTGCTCATTTCACACAGAGCTCCAAAAATGGGCCAGACAAAAGTATTGGCACCCTCAGCCTAATACTTGGTTGCACAACCTTTAGCCAAAATAACTGCGAACAACCGCTTCCGGTAACCATTAATGAGTTTCTTACAATGCTCTGCTGGAATTGTAGACCATTCTTCTCTGGCAAACTGCTCCAGGTCCCTGATATTTGAAGGGTGCCTTCTCCAAACTGCCATTTTGAGATCTCTCCACAGGTGTTCTATGGGATTCAGGTCTGGACTCATTGCTGGCCACCTTAGAAGTCTCCAGTGCTTTCTCTAAAACCATTTTATAGTGCTTTTGGAAGTGTGTTTTGGGTCATTGTCCTGCTGGAAGACCCATGACCTTTGAGGGAGACCCAGCTTTCTCACACTGGGCCCTACATTATGCTGCAAAATTTGTTGGTAGTCTTCAGACTTCATAATGCCATGCACACGGTCAAGCAGTCCAGTGCCAGAGGCAGCAAAGCAACCCCAAAACATCAGGGAACCTCCGCCATGTTTGACTGTAGGGACCGTGTTCTTTTCTTTGAATGCCTCTTTTTTTTTTCCTGTACACTCTATGTTGATGCTTTTTCCCAAAAAACTCTACTTTTGTCTCATCTGACCAGAGAACATTCTTCCAAAACATTTTAGGCTTTCTCAGGTAAGTTTTGGCAAACTCCAGCCTGGCTTTTTTATGTCTCGGGGTAAGAAGTGGGTTCTTCCTGGGTATCCTACCATACAGTCCCTTTTCATGTAGATGCCGACGGATAGTACGGGTTGACACTGTTGTACCCTCGGACTGCATGGCAGCTTGAACTTGTTTGGATGTTAGTCGAGGTTCTTTATCCACCATCCGCACAATCTTGCGTTGAAATCTCTCATCAATTTTTCTTTACCGTCCACATCTAGGGAGGTTAGCCACAGTGCCATAAGCTTTAAACTTCTTGATGACACTGCGCACGGAAGACACAGGAACATTCAGGTCTTTGGAGATGGACTTGTAGCCTTGAGATTGCTCATGCTTCCTCACAATTTGGTTTCTCAAGTCCTCAGACAGTTCTTTGGTCTTCTTTCTTTTCTCCATGCTCAATGTGGTACACACAAGGACACAGGACAGAGGTTGAGTCAACTTTAATCCATGTTAACTGGCTGCAAGTGTGATTTAGTTATTGCCAACACCTGTTAGGTGCCACAGGTAAGTTACAGGTGCTGTTAATTACACAAATTAGAGAAGCATCACATGATTTTTCAAAGGGTGGCAATACTTTTGTCCACCCCCTTTTTTTAGGTTTGGTGTGGAATTATATGCAATTTGGCTTTAGGACAATTCTTTTTGTGTTTTTTCATTGAAGACAAATTAAATGAAGATAATAATACCAAAGAATTTGTGATTGCAAACATTTTCAGGAAGAAACTGAGTATTATCTGACAGAATTGCAGGGGTGCCAATACTTTTGGCCACCACTGTAGATATTGGTACAGCCCCCCATAGTAATACACAGTAATACAGTATAATTGGCCAACATAGTCCTCCATATAGTATAATGGTCCACATATAGGGCTCCATACAGTATAATGGCCCCACATAGACCTCCATACAGAATAATGTGCTCCACATAGTCCCCCATACAGTATAATGGGCCCACATACTCCTCCATACAGTATAATGGGCCGCATATTGGGGTCCATACAGTATAATGGCCCCACATAGTCCTCCATACAGTATAATGGGCCCCACATAGTCCTACATACACTATAATGGGCCCACATAGTCCTCCGTACAGAATAATGGGCCCCACATAGTCCTCTATACAGTATATAGGGCCCACATAGTCCTCCATACAGTATAATGGCCCCACATAGTCCTCCATACAGTATAATGGGCCCCACATAGTCCTCCATACAGTATAATGGGCCCACACAGTCCTCCATACAGAATAATGGGCCCACATAGTCAGCGATACAGAATAATGGGCCCCACATAGTCCTTCATGCAGAATAATGGACCCACATAGTCCTCCATACAGATTAATGGGCCCACATAGTCCTCCATACAGTATAATAGGCCCCACATAGTCCTCCATACAGAATAATGGGCCCCACATAGTCATCCATACAGTATAATGGGCCCCACATACTCCTCTATACAGTATAATGGGCCCACTTAGTCCTCCATACAGTATAACGGACTCATATAGTGCTCCATATAGAATAATGGCCCCATATAATCCTCCATACAGAATAATGGGCCACATAGTCCTCTATACAGAATAACGGGCCCCACATAGTCCTCCATACAGAATAATGGCCCCACCTAGTCCTCCATATAGAATTATTAGCCCCACATAGTCCTCCATACAGAATAATGGGCCACACATAGTCATCCATACAGTGTAATGTGCCCCACATAGTTCTCCATACCGTATAATGGATCCCACATAGTGCTCCATACAGTATAACGGGCCCCACATAGCCCTCCATACAGTATAATGGGCCCACATAGTCCTCCATACAGTATAATGGGCCCACATAGTCCTTCATACAGAATAATGGGCCCCAAATTAAAAAAATAAATAAATACTCTCCTCTCCCTGGTCCCCCGCTGCTCCGGTCTTGGCAGCGAGCGCTCTGATCCTCTCACTGCTCGGCACACCGAACATGAAATAGTGATGTCTTTGCACTCACTCCGCTGAGACGTCAGATGCAGAGAGAGAATGATGGGGGAGGGAATGTCTGCTGACCCTCCTTCTTCCATCATTGTTTTCAACGGTATCGGCATGCAGCATGCCGATAAAGTTGAAAGTGCAATGTTGGGCGGGGGAGGGGTGATGCTGGCGTCACAGCTAAATATAATCACCCTGCGGGCCAGAGTTGCCATATGCGTGCTATGTGGACGAGCACTGACAGATATACACATGGGACCTGTCACATCTGCATTATGTGGGTGTGACCGGCCTCAGATTTATTATGGCCATCTGAACCTGATCTTAGAGGGGTCCTGTAGTTTGTTTGGGAGCCCAAAGGTGAAAATTAACCATTACCCCATCCTCAATGAAATCCCTGTACTCTCCCTATATTGTGGAAGTAATAAGTCTTCCAGAGCAAGAGTCGCTTTTGTAGCCACCCAGCAGTGGGTTGTGGCCACTTCACGGGCAAGGCCTTCCCAAATGGCATCTAACTGAACTGACGGCAGCTGATTGACTGCTGTGCTTATTTGACATAATAACACAGGATTGCCAGGACACAGCACTCGGGGCAGAGAAGCAGCGCCAGTCCGAGAAAAAATTTGCCTTTTTTCTTATTTTTTCAGCACAATAGGGGCATTCAGAAGGAGATGTAAAGCATAGAGGTAATAATCAAAATGGTTCAGCTAAATTTTTTCGTGAATATAGTGTGAGGCAGTGAGGGGGATCATATGCGAGAGACGGTATGTATCCCCCAGGATGCGCATAGAAGGTTATTGAACCCGCTGGAGTGCATTGTAATCACAGACACAGCTGTGGTTGCAGTGCAAAATAAAAGTAAGTTTGGACTTGATCAATCAAGCTGTTTGACCAAGTCGGGTTAAGAAAACCCGACAAGGCCTTTTATTTTTGGAGTCATCTACAGGATGGAAGTGGGGCGGATCGCTCCCTCCAGCCGAATCTTACAAGTGGCTCATGTCCACAGTTTTCATTTAAAAACCTGCAGCAAAGGTTTGGGTGTTTCAGTGGTTTGTTTGCAAGCTGCAGAGCAGGAGGCTCTGTGCACGGCAAGCTTGTGTGAAGGCACAACACAGGCCTGAAGGCAACGTAACTGGCGCGCCTCAGAGTGAAATGGCGCAGCCTTCTCCCACAGCAACAGGTTTACATGGACTGTTTGGACCAGCCGGCTGTGATCCGGAGGACAGATTTTGCATTTAAGTTGTGAGTTTTGCAAATAATGACATTTAAGCTGAACTTTCCTTACGTCACTGCCTCATTACCGCACAGTGTGAACACCGCCACACTAAAAAATAAAAAAATAATAATAATATATATATATATACAGTACAGACCAAAAGTTTGGACACACCTTCTCATTTAAAGATTTTTCTGTATTTTCATGATTATGAAAATTGTACATTCACACTGAAGGCATCAAAACTATGAATTAACACATGTGGAATTATATACTTACCAAAAAAGTGTGAAACAACTGAAACTATGTCTTATATTCTAGGTTCTTCAAAGTAGCCACATTTTGCTTTGATGACTGCTTTGAATACTCTTGGCATTCTTATTCTCCTAGCAGCTATTTTACCATGAAGGCCTGCTGCACAAAGTCTCCTCTTAACAGTTGTTGTAGAGATGAGTCTGCTGCTAGAACTCTGTGTGGCATTGACCTGGTCTCTAATCTGAGCTGCTGTTAACCTGCAATTTCTGAGGCTGGTGACTTGGATAAACTTATCCTCAGAAGCAGCGGTGACTCTTGGTCTTCCTTTCCTGGGGCGGTCCTCATGTGAGCCAGTTTCTTTGTAGCACTTGATGGTTTTTGCAACTGCACTTGGGGACACTTTCAAACTTTTCCCAATTTTTCGGACTGACTGACCTTCATTTCTTAAAGTAATGATGGACACTCGTTTTTCTTTACTTAGCTGCTTTTTTCTTGCCATAATACAAATTCTAACAGTCTATTCAGTAGGACTATCAGCTGTGTATCCACCAGACTTCTGCACAACACAACTGATGGTCCCAACCCCATTTATAAGGCAAGAAATCCCACTTATTAAACCTGACAGGACACACCTGTGAAGTGAAAAACATTTCCGGCGACTACCTCTTGAAGCTCATCAAGAGAATGCAAAGAGTGTGCAAAGCAGTCATCAAAGCAAAAGGTGGCTACTTTGAAGAACCTAGAATATAAGACATATTTTCAGTTGTTTCACACTTTTTTGTTAAGTATACAATTCCACATGTGTTAATTCATAGTTTTTATGCCTTCAGTGTGAATGTACAATTTTCATAGTCATGAAAATACAGAAAAATCTTTATATGAGAAGGTGTGTCCAAACTTTTGGTCTGTACTGTATATACACTGCTCAAAAAAATAAAGGGAACACTTAAACAACAGAATATAACTCCAAGTAAATCAAACTTCTGTGAAATCAAACTGTCCACTTAGGAAGCAACACTGATTGACAATCAATTTCACATGCTGTTGTGCAAATGGAATAGACAATAGATGGAAATTATTGCCAATTATCAAGACACCCTCAATAAAGGAGTGGTTCTGCATGTAGGGACCTTAGACCACATCTCAGTACCAATGCTTTCTGGCTGATGTTTTGGTCCCTTTTGAATGTTGGTTGTGCTTTCACACTCGTGGTAGCATGAGACGGACTCTACAACCCACAGAAGTTGCTCAAGTAGTGCATCTCATCCAGGATGGCACATCAATGCGAGCTGTGGCAAGAAGGTTTGCTGTGTCTGTCAGCATAGTGTCCAGAGGCGGGAGGCGCTACCAGGAGACAGTCCAGTACACCAGGAGACGTGGAGGGGGCCGTAGGAGGGCAACAACCCAGCAGCAGGACCGCTACCTCTGCCTTTGTAAAAGGAGGAACAGGAGGAGCACTGCCAGAGCCCTGCAAAATGTGACAGAGTCTGGAGATGCCATGGAGAGCGATCTGCTGCCTGCAACATCCTTCAGCATGACCGGTTGGGCAGTGGGTCAGTAATGGTGTGGGGTTGCATTTCTTTGGAGGGCCGCACAGCCCTCCATGTGCTCGCCAGAGGTAGCCTGACTGCCATTAGGTACCAAGATGAGATCCTCAGAACCCTTGTGAGACCATATGCTGGTGCGGTTGGCCCTGGGTTCCTCCTAATGCAGGACAATGCCAGATCTCATGTGGCTGGAGTGTGTCAGCAGTTCCTGCAAGATGAAGGCATTGAAGGTATGGACTGGCCCGCCCGTTCCCCAGAACTGAATCCGATTGAGCACATCTGGGACATCGTGTCTCGCTCCATCCACCAACGTCACGTTGCACCACAGACTGTCCAGGAGTTGGCGGATGCTTTAGTCCAGGTCTGGGAGGAGATCCCACAGGAGACCATCCGCAACCTCATCAGGAGCATACCCAGACGTTGTAGGGAGGTCATACAGGCACGTTGAGGCCACACACAATACTGTGCCTCATTTTGACTTGTTTTAAGGACATTACATCAAAGTTGGATCAGCCTGTAGTGTGTTTTTCCACTTTAATTTTGGGGGTGACTCCAAATCCAGGCCTCCATTGGTTAATAAATTTGATTTCCATTGATGATTTTTGTGTGATTTTGTTGTCAGCACATTCAACTTTGTACAGAACAAAGTATTCAATGAGAATATTTCATTCATTCAGATCTAGGATGTGTTATCTGAGTGTTCCCTTTATTGTTTTGAGCAGTGTATATGTCCCTCATCCTGGGCCCCATCCTGGTTTATACAGTGGTGTGAAAAAGTGTTTGCC
Organism: Phyllobates terribilis; assembly: GCF_046119375.1. Classification (NCBI taxonomy): domain Eukaryota; kingdom Metazoa; phylum Chordata; class Amphibia; order Anura; family Dendrobatidae; genus Phyllobates; species Phyllobates terribilis. The sequence continues at coordinate 144,155,021 of NW_027362772.1, forward strand.
CCCTTCCTGATTTCTTATTCTTTTCCATGTTTGTCACTCTTAAATGTTCCAGATCACAAAACAAATTTAAATTTGACAAAGATAACACAAGTAAAGACAAAATGCAGTTTTTAAATGAAGGTTTGTATTATTAAGAGAAAAAGAAATCCAAACCAAAAGACCCTGTGTGAAAAAGTGATTTCCCCCTAAATCTAATAACTGTTTGGCCACCCTTAGCAGCAACAACTAAAATCAAGCATTTACAATAACTGGCAATGAGTCTTTTACAACGCTCTGGGGGAATTTTGGCCCATTCATCTTTGCAAAATTGTTGTAATTCAGCCACATTGGAGGGTTTCTGAGCATGAACTCCCTTTTTAAGGTCATGCCACAGCATCTCAATTGGATTAAGGTCAGGACATTCACTAGGCCACTCCAAAGTCTTCATTTTGTTTTTCTAAAGCCATTCAGAGGTGGACTTGCTGATGCGCTTTGGATCATTGTCCTGCTGCATAACCCAAGTGTGCTTCAGCGTTAGGTCATGAACAGATGGCCGGACATTCTCCTTAAGGATTTTTTGGTAGACAGCAGAATTCATGGTTCCATTTACCACAGCAAATCTTCCAAGTCCTGAAGCAGAAAAACAGCCCCCGACCATCACACTACCACCACCATATTTTACAGCTGGTATGATGTTCCTTTTCTGAAATGCTGTGTTAGTTCTATGCCAGATGTGATGGGACATACACCTTCCAAACAGGTCAGCTTTTGTCTCATCAGTCCACAGAGAATTCTACCAAATGTCTTGGCGATCATCAAGATGTTTTCTGGCAAAACTGAGACGAGCCTTTATTTTCTTTTTGCTCAGCAGTGGTTTTCATCTTGGAACTCTGCAATGCATGCCATTTTTGCCCAGTCTCTTTCTTATGCTGGAGTCATGAACACTGACCTTACCTGAGGCAAGTGAGACCTGCAGTTCTTTGGATTTTTTTGTGGGGTCTTTTATGACTTCTTGGATGAGTAGTCTCTGCACTCTTGGGGTAATTTTGGTTGGCTGGCCACTCCTGGGGAAGGTTCACCACTGTTCCATGTTTTCGCCATTTGTGGAAAATGGCTATCACTGTGGTTTGCTGAAATCCCAAAGCTTTACAAATGGCTTCATTATAACCTTTTACAGACTGATAGATCTCAATTACTTTGTTTCTCATATGTTCATGAGTTTATTTGGATCGCAGCAAGATCTCTAGCTTTTGAGGATCTTTTGGTCTACTTCACTTTGTCAGGAGCAGGTCCTATTTAAGTGATTTCTTGATTGAGAACAGGTGTGGCAGTAATCAGGTCTGTGTGTGGCTAGAGAAATAGAACGCAGCTTCCCAAATATGTGATAAACCACAGTAAATTTATGTTTTAAAGGGAGGGGGGCAATAACTTTTTCACACAGGACCCTGTAGGTTTGGATTTCCTTTTCCCTTAATAATAAAGGCCTGCATTTTTTGTTTACTTGTTTTATCTTTGTCTTATATTTTAATTTGTTTTGTGATCTGAAGCATTTAAGTGTGACAAACATGCAAAAGAATAATAAATCAGGAAGGGGAAAACCCTTTTTCACACCACTGTATATCCCCATCTTGGATATGTCCCTCAATCTGCCGCTGTTCTTTAATGTATAGAAAAATATAGATAAACCATTATACTCACCAGGGGCATACATAGAAGTCATGGGGCCCCATAGCAATAGTATAATGCACCCCCATAGTCATACAAAGTAGTATAGTACATCATCATAGTCATACATAGTAGTATAATGCACCCCATAGTCATACATACAGTCCTGCTCATCGTTATTGGCACCCAAGAAGTTTAAGTACATGATGTGGAATATTTCCTGAAAAAAATGAATCAAGTGAAACAGTGTTTTTGTATAGGGCACGCGTGTTAAATACAATAGAACAAATGATAAACAATAATTTAAAACCAAAAACAATGGGAGGGAAAAATAGAAAAACCTAAAGCTTGTTGTGTCACTGGTATTGGCACCCTTTACATTAATTTAGTATGGAAACACATTTTGACTCACCTATGGTAAATCACAAAAGAGATTCACCTGTGCTTAATTGTCGGTGCCCATGTGACATGAATTAGCCAATGAATGATGACTTCAATGTTTTAAAAAGCCTCATGGTAGGCCCTGTTCCTTTGTCACAATGGTGAAGATAAAAAAGCTGTCTGAGGACATCAGAACTGCTATTACTAGAAAACACAAGACTTCCAAAGGGTATAAGGCCATCTCCAACACCTTGGTATCTCAGTTTCAACAGTGTGTAATGTTATTAAGAAGTTTGCCAAGCATGGAACCATCAATAACATCCCTGGAAGAGAAGGAAAGAGGAAAATTGACAAGAGATGTCTTCGAAGGTTAGTGCGAATGGGGGAAAAAAACTACGTCAAACATCCAAAGATCTGAAGGCCAACCTGGAACAGTCTGGGGTCATGGTTTCAACAAGTACTATACACCACACACTAAACCAAGCAGAGGTTTATGGGCGAAGGCCAAGGAAAAAAACATTGCTGAAGAAAAGACATAAAAGGAATGACTGATCTTTGCCAAAGAGTACCGTGACAAACCACAATCCTTTTGGGAAAATGTTCTGGGAACAGATGAAATAGAATTAGTTTACAGACGGCGCAATGAAGATTACAAGGAAAAGAACACCTTACTAACAGTTAAGCATGGTGGCGAATCCATAATGCTGTGGGGTTGCTTTGCTGCGTGTGGTACTGGAGGCCTTGACCGTAACACAGGAAGCATGAAATTAGAGAATTATCAAGAGATTTTAGAGCGAAATGTCCTACCCAGTGTAAGAAAACTTGGTTTGAGTCAATACCCAAAGCACACATTCAAAAGTATATAGGAATGGTTGAAAAACCAAAAATGGACTGTTATAAAATGGCCAGCAATGAGTCCTGACCTTGATCCCATTGAAAATCTTTAGGGTGAGCTGAAATCTACCATTAGGAAATTATTATTAGGATTAATTTTCACAAGGGAGAGACCGTGACTGTTGTGGAGGCCGAACAATAGGCTGAAATTAATTCTGCTCAATATTAACATATTAATTATAATTATTTTTAATTTTATTTGTATCACTTAATATTGAGCAGAATTAATATTCTGACATAACCTATATACAGTACGAGCCCCTACATAGCCCCCTCAATCAACAACCAAAGCAATCAACCTATGGGGCCTTCATACATGTAAACCAATAAAAAAAAAAACCTAAAAAAATTCTCTTTGTTTTAAAAACTCAATTCATAAAGACTTTAGTGATGGGCGAACGTGCTCAGATAACTTGTTATCCCTGCACGCTCGGGTGTTATCCGAGTAGCTTGTAGTGCTCGGATAATATATTCGAGTCCCTGCTACATGTTTTGTTTTTGTCTGTTAGACAATCACAACACTTAACAAACAGGCAATCCCCGCATGTGTTGTATCTGTCTAACAGCAGATACAACACTATCTACATAGACACTATATGGCCTGAACAGTTGTGTACTTATTTAATGGTGTCTTCTTCCGACGCTTTTTCTCCTCTTTTGGTCATTCAGGGATTCGTCAGGGAATTCCTTCAATCAGGACAAGAAAAGGAGACCATAAGACGAACTACAATGAGAATAACAGCTCACAGGCCCAGGCAATATGCCCCCACTTAGCCCCCAACATACAATATGAGCCCCCACACAGCCCCCCCATATACAGTATGAACCAACACACAGCCCCTTACATAAAGTATGAGCCCCCCATAGCCCTGTACATACAGTAGGAGCCCACACACAGCCCCCTACATACAGTATGAGCCCCCCATAGCCCTGTACATACAGTAGGAGCCCACACACTGCCCCCTACATACAGTATGAGTCCACACACAGTCCCCTACATACAATATGAGCCCCCACATAGCCCCCCATATACAGTATGAACCCACACACAGCCCCCTACATATAGTATGAGCCCCTACATAGCTACCTAGATACGGTAAGAGCTCTCACACAGCCCCATAGATACAATATGAGCTCCCACATAACTCCCTTTATACAGTATAAATCCACACAAAGTCCCCTACATACAATGACACCACACAGTTCCCCAATTTACAGTATGAGCCTCCACATAGCCTCCTATATACAGTATGAGCTTCCACATACAGTATGAGTTCACACACAGCACCCAATATACAGTATGAGCCCTCACATAGCTACAGTAAGAGCTCTCACACAGCCCCATAGATACAGTATGAGCTCCCACATAACTCCCTTTATACAGTATAAATCCACACAAAGTCCCCTACATACAGTGACAGCACACAGTCCCCCAATATACAGTATGAGCCCCCAAAATAGCCCCCTACATACAGTACGAGCTCCTTACATTCAATATGACACCACACAGTCCCCCAATATACAGTATGAGCCTCCACATAGTCTCCTCTATACAGTATGAGCTTCCACATACAGTATGAGTTCACACACAGCACCCAATATACAGTATGAGCCCTCACATAGCTACAGTAAGAGCTCTTACACAGCCCCATAGATACAGTATGAGCGCCCACATAACTCCCTTTATACTGTATGAATCCACACAAAGTCTCCTACATACAATGACACCACACAGTCCCCCAATATACAGTATGAGCCCCCAACATACAGTATGAGGCCCTACATACATGAGCCCCCACACAGCCATATACATACAGTATGAGTCGTCACATAGCTCCCAGTATATAGTATGAGCCCCCACATAGCTCCTTACAGCCCCCAAACGCACAAGATAACATTAATCTGCCCCCAAGATAATATACTATGCAGCCACTAGCAGTCCCCACGGTCACATATCCGGTGCTCCCCCTCCATGGTCACATACCCTGCGGCCCCCCCCATGGTCACATACCTTGCGCCCCCCCCCACGGTCACATACCCTGCAGCCCTCCCATGGTCACATACCCTGCGCCCCCCCCCCACGGTCACATACCCTGCAGCCCTCCCATGGTCACATACCCTGCGGCCTCCCATGGTCACATACCCTGCTGCCCCCCATGGTCCCATACCCTGCAGCCACCCCATGGTCACATACCCTGCTACCCCCCATGGTCACATACCCTGCAGCCCCCCCCATGGTCACATACCCTGCCGCCCTCCACAGTCACATACCCTGCAGCCCCCCCATGGTCCCATACCCTGCTACCCCTCATGGTCTCATACCCTACAGCCCTCCCACCATGGCCACATACCCTGCAGCCCCCCATAGTCACATACCCTGCAGCCCCCCCATGGTCACATACCCTGCTGCCCCCCATGGTCCCATTCCCTGCTGCCCCCCGTGGTCACATACCTTGCGCCTCCCCCCATGGTCACATACCCTGTAGCCTTCCCATGGTCATATGCCTTGTGGCCCCCCCATGGTCACATGCCCTGTGGCCCCCCCATGGTCATATGCCTTGTGGCCCCCCATGGTCACATACCCTACAGCCCACAAGGTGACATGCCCAAGTCACTCTCTCACAGAACAGGAAGCAGTTATTTGCTTCTTACCATCACCAGGAGCTGCCAGCAGGAGGGAACAGGAAGAAAGGCAGCACTGAGCACAAGACGAGCAGGGGGCAGAGCCAGCACCGAGCACCACAGGAGCTGCAGTGCAGGAGCCGACAGCTGGGAATCCCAGGGGCTCCGCACCTGAGTACTGCAGACTTGGGCACGCAGAGTGCGCTGCGTGTTCGCGTCTGCTGGATTGTCCTACGGGCGGCGCACATAACATTATAATGAGGGCAGTCTGGCCATGGGCCCCCGCGGAGCTCCGGGCGGTAGCCCAGATTGCCCTCATTATAATCCGCCTATGTGTGCAGCTAAGTATTAATTAGGGGTGCCCTTATTGCTGCACATTCTGATTATTCTGTTGTTTTCTTTGTTTTTCAACTTCCATGTGGCAATTTCAATGTTTTATTGTCATATATTCATGTATAGTAGTATAATGCACCCCATAGTCATATATAGTAGTTTAATGCACCCCATAGTCATATATAGTAGCATAATGCACCCCTATAGTCATATATAGTAGTATAATTCACCCTCAAACTCATACATAGTAGTATAATGCACCCCTATAATCATATATTAGTATAATGCACCCACATAGTCATATATATTAGTATAATGCACCCCCATAGTCATATATATTAGTATAATGCACCTCCATAGTCATACATAGTATTATAATGCACCCTCATACTAATACATTGTAGTATAATGCACCCGAATAGTCATATATTGTAGTATAATTCACCCCATAGTCATATATATTAATATAATGCACCCACATAGTCATATATAGTTGAAACTAGAAGTTTACATAAACTATATAAAAAGACACATATGCATGTTTTTCCCAATATCTGACATGAAATCAGAATAAACCTTTCCCATTTTAGGTCAATTAGGATTACCATCATTTTTAATATTTGCCAAATGGCAGAATAATGATAGAGAGAGAATGTTTTAAGGCATTTTTATAACTTACTGCAAAGTCAAAAGTTTACATACATTTCATTAGTATTTGATACCATTGCCCTTAAACTGAATGACTTGGGTCATGCGTTTGGGATATCCTTCCACAAGCTTCTCACAATAGTCGGAATTTGGGCCCATTCCTCCTGACAAAACTGGTGTAACTGATCCAGGTTTGTAGGTCACCTTGCTCACACCTGCCTTTTCAGCTTTGCCTATAAATTTTCAATATGATTGAGATCAAGGCTTTGTGATGGACACTTCAAAACATTGACTTTGTTATCCTTAAGCCACTTTATTACCATTTTGGCAGTAAGCTTTGGGCCATTGTTCATTTGGATGACCCATTTCCGCCCAAGCTGTAACTTCTAAGCTGATGTCTTGAGATGTTGCTTCAGTATTGCCACATAATCTTCTTTTCTCATGATGCCATCTATTTTGTGAAGTGCACCAGTCCCTCCTGCAGCAAAACAACCCCACAACATGATGCTGCCACACCCGTGTCTCACAGTTGGGATGGTGTTCTTAGGTTTTCAAGCTTCTCCCTTTTTCCTCCAAATGTAACAATGGTCATTATGCCCAAAAAGTTAAATTTTAGTGTCATCAGACCACAGGACATGTCTCCAAAAATTAAGGTCTTTGTTCCTGTGTGTATTTGCAAACATTAATCTGGCTTTTTTTCTTTTGGAGTAATGGCTTCTTCCTGGCCAAGTGGCCTTTCAGCCCGTGTTGATACAGTACTCGTTTCACTGTGGATATTGACACAATCTTTCCAGCTTCTATCATCATCTTCACAAGGTCTTTTGCTTTTGTCCTTGGGTTGATATGCAAATGTTGGACCAAAGCACCTTCATCTCTGGGACACAGAACCCATCTCGTTCCTGAGCGGTATGATGGCTGGACATTCCCATCTTGTTTGTACTTGCATATAATTGTTTGTACAGATGAACGAGGCACCTTCAGGTATCTTCAAATTGTACCCAAGGATGAGCCAGACTTGTGCAAGACCATAATTCTCTTCCTGATATTTTGGCTGATTTCTTTAGACTTTCCCATGATGCTACACAAAGAAGCAGTGTGTGTCCAAACACATGACATCATCATATGGGCAAACCAGAATTGTTTAAAGGCATAGTAATCTTAGTGTATGTAAACTTTTGACTTTGCAGAAAGTAATACAAATGCCTCAAAACATTCTCTCTCATTATTCTGGCATTTGGCAAATATTAAAAATTATGGTAATCCTAATTGACCTAAAACGGGAAAGGTTTATTCTGATTTCATGTCAGATATTGAGAAAAACATGCGTATGTGTCTTTTTATATAGTGTATATAAACTTCTTGTTTCAACTGTATATTAGTAAAATTAGTCATATCTATTAGTAAAATGCATCCCCATAGTCATATAGGGATGAACATCCAGTTGAAGTTTCTGCTGGCGTCATATATATTAGTATAATACACCCCCATAGTCATATATAGTAGTATAATGCACCCCATAGTCATATATAGTTTAATGCACCCCATAGTCATATATATTGGTATAATGCACCTCCATATTCATATATAGTAGTATAATGCACCCCATAGTCATATATAGTAGTTTAATGCACTCCCATAGTCATACATAGTAGTATATTGCACCTCCATAGTCATACATAGTAGTATAATGAACCCTCATACTCATATATAGTAGTATAATGCACCCCCATAGTCATATATGGTAGCATAATGCACCCATAGTCATACATATTAGTATAATGCACCATCATACTCATAAATAGCAGTATAATGCACCCCTATAGTCATATATATATTAGTATAATGCACCCCATAGTCATATATAGTAGTATAATGCACCATCATACTCATAAATAGCAGTATAATGCACCCCTATAGTCATATATATATTAGTATAATGCACCCCATAGTCATCATATATAGTAGTATAATGCACTCGCATAGTCTTATATGATAGCATAATGCACCCATAGTCATACATAGTAGTATAATGCACCCTCATACTCATAAATAGTAGTATAATGCACCCCTATAGTCATATATATTAGTATAATGCACCCTCATAGTCATATATATTAGTATAATGCACCGACATAGTCATATATATCAGTATAATGCACCCCTATAGTCATATATATTAGTATAATGCACCCCCATAGTCATATAGGGACGCACATCCAGTTGAAGTTTCTGCTCACGTCGCCCTGCATGGAGGGATTAATAGAGTAATAAAAAAAAATCACTAACAGTCACCATGAAGTTCTCTGCCGTTCCTCTGGACTCTAAACTGTCAACCATGATGCCCACATCAGTGTATAGGGCAGAGCAGGCCATGAGCCACTGCCTGGCTGGTGCCATCTGAGGTTCCGTCACCTCTGACATCACCTGCACACGACCAACTGCCATTTACTTTCTACTGTCGGCTGAAGCAATCGGACGGAAGTTTGCGGTTTGGAAGATAATTATGCGAATGGCGTCTACTGGACATGGAGAACAGAGCGAGGAGAAGAAGAGGAAGAGAGAAGAGGACAGTATGACCGGATTCAAGAAGATCACGAAGAAGAGGAGAGGAGCCAACAACGGATTGGAGGAGCCAACACCTAGCAGCAGCAAAGACCCTGGATCATCCAGCCCCTATGCCAGGCTTAACATCTGCCGCTTCGACATCCACCAGGTCTTGGGTAGGGGCGCCTTTGGCAAAGTAAGTCCTACATATTATTTATTTATTTGAAACCTGAAGTTTTTATTATATCCCCATCTATTGTTCTCTGTTATCAGCCATGTCATGCTTTGTGGTTGCTCATTGTAGTGTTCTATGAGATGAGATATAAGACATCTCCATAGTTAGGTCTAGTGCTGCTATAACGTGGTATTCTTCTATACTGGATGGTTGATCTCAGGGGTCACAGCTGTATGGGCAGGGAAGATTGTATTTTTTCCATGTCATCATCAATATCGACTCCTATCAGGCGGCCATATTGTACATACATTGCTCTCTGTTTTTATTAAACGTTAATACACAATGATATTCGGACCACACTGATGCCAACTCAAAGCCTCCACTAATGCTTGTTATGTTTATTCCCATATGGTAACAGTGGAAAACCCTTTAAAGAGTCGCCGTTGTTTTAATTTTTATTTTATTAACAGCACACATGAAAATAAGCAACGTTGTAATGAATCTTATTAGAGAAATCTGCTTCTTTCTCCACCAGGAATGATTTTTCATTTTTCAAGTCTCTATTTTTGGGTAAAATCTGTATTTAGTGAAGACAGATTGTTACATTACTGAGATAAGAAATGACAGTTGGTGCTGATAATATTCTATGTAGAGGGGGAGAGGGAGGATCTAAATGCAGAACTCCTCCCTCATCCTTCCCCTTCCCTTCTACATAGAATATTATCAGCACCAACTGTTGCCTCCTATCTCAGTAAACTAACAATCTGTTATCACTGAATACAGAAGTTAAGCGAAAATTGAGAATTTTTGAAAATGAAAAATCAGTCCTAGTAGAGAAAAAGCAAATTTCTATCATTAGACTTATTACACAGTTGCTTATTTTCATGTGTATTATTGATTTATGAAATAAAAATGATGATTATTTTTTAAGACCTTTCCATAGCCCACCCATCGAGCAGGCAGTGCATTATAATGTTAGATAGATTTGCTCCTCTACAGGGTCCCGGTTACGAGCAGATTGAGCGACCTCTCAGTTTTCTCATGTGCCTTGTTTACTATAAAATTCAGACTCCTTCCACCCCCTGCAGACACATTCTAAGCATTCTCCATTTGTGTTTTTCAGGTGGTCCTGGTGTGTCACCCTACCTGGATGCCACAAGTGTAATTAAAGCTGTGTCTGAGAGCAAGGGGGAGGTTCTCTGGTTAGGGGAACATTAGCATGCAATGCCTCCTGTCTCAGGCCAGTAGGGGGAGCAGGCTGCCCCTATAAAAGCTGGTACTGGGGACAGGGTTAGGGAGAACTGGATTGCCTGTCTCAGCTTTGAGACGTGTCCCAGAGTGGAGCAGGGACAGAAAGTTGATTGCACCCTAAGAGGAAGTGTGGCAGTAGGAGAGAGCCACAAGCCAGAGACAAGAGGCGAAGAGAGCCTGTCTTGGCAGAGAAAGACTTAGCTTTACCAGACTTTGGTGTCTGAGGCTGGAAGGATTCCACATCCCCCAGCAGAGAACCAGTCCGCAAGGGACTGTACATTCCTTGGCCTAAGAAGCCTGGAGGCCCTGCCACAACCGAAGGGGCCAGTAAAGCCGTACAAGGCTGGGAGCAGAAAGGAACCCACGTCGCAGGCCATACAGGCGAGAATACACGGAAAGCTCGGAAACGTGGGCTGTTACCCTATCAGGAGGAGATAGCCAGAAGGAGCGCAGAAAGCACGGTAGGCCTACACCCTCACCCTGACCAGGGCCAATTTCCCCGTTGCTCTCAGACATCCAGGTCCTCTCCTAGCTGGGACTGTTTATGGGTCAGTTTACCTGTTTCAGTAAAGACCCTGGACTGCAACCTGTTGTCTGTGTGCTCCTTGCTCCTCCAGCACTATCAGCACTGGGACTCTCACTACCATCACTCCCACCATCCACTACACTGCCCTGGGGCCGCACTCTTCCCGTGGGGAGTCACACTACCCTAGCTGCACACCTCATCAGCCCCAGCGGTCTGCATGCAGCGGCGGTTCCTAATAACCGCAATCCACGGGTGGCGTAGTCGGACATTATCAATAACACATAACGGACTACCACTGGCCTGACCACCCTGAGCCACGGAACCGGGTTGCCACTACTACTCCCATCGTTTCCCTAATTGCCCGGATCCGAGTGCCCCACGGCCCAGGGGGCGAGTCCGCTTTGGCGTTGTCGGCAGGATTTCATGCCCGCAACCACCGGGTACTGCGTGCCTGAAAAAGACTTTCGTAACTTACCTGTGGCAAAGTTTCCCGCCGTCCGGAGTCGTTTCCCGCCATCCGGAGCCGATTCCCGCCATCAGACGCCATCTTGGACCGTTTCCCGCCGTCTTCTGCCGTCTTCCCGCCATCTGCAGCTGTTTCCCGCCATCGGACGCCATCTCCAGGACGCCGCGCGGGAAGAAGAGGGGCGTGGACGTCAAAACCGCGCGAGATCCGAAGCTCCGCCCCACGCACCGACGCTGCGCAAGGTCCTGGAAGGGAGAGAGAGCGACGCTGACGTCATCAGGACGCGACGCCAGGTCCTCGTCCATAGCAGCAGCAGCGGAGCCGCGGCCTACAGAAGAGGATCATCGGAAGGTAGGCCACGCTTGACTAGGGGGGGAGGAAGATGTCGGACACAGAGGCGCCCACTACCACCAACGCAGCTGCAGCAGCGGTGATGCCCTTTTCCCTGCCCTACATCCCTGGAGCGGCCTGGCTGCCCAAATACTCAGGGGAGCCCCATGCCCTAACTGACTTCAAGGAAAGGCTATACAGTTTGTTCCACGTATACCCCCTGACAGAGGAGCAGAAGGTCAGCATATTGACAGGGCAGTTAACTGGCGCAGCCCAAAGGGAGGTAAAGTCATGGCCCACTGAGGAGAAAAGGAATGTGAAGGGTATTCTGGCCCGGCTGCGGGGTACCTTTGATACACGTACCTCCGCTGAGATTAAAATGAGGTTCTATGGATGTAGGCAGCGGGCACAGGACAGCATCAGAGACTATGCCCTAAATCTGCAGGAAGCCTTGAGGGCTATTCAACAAACTGACCCTGGCAGTGTGCAGGAAACGGATAAACTGCTAACAGAACAATTCATAGAGGGTCTGCTGTCTAGCGCCCACAGGGCCCAACTGCGCCTCATGTTCTTTCAGAACCCCGACCTGACCTTTGCCCAATTTAAGGACAGGGCCATAAGGGTGCTCCGTGAATCTGCAACCAGTGGCGCTATAAACCCCCGGCGCCCTGCTATCACCTACCACCAGGAGGCGGCGCCCTCCTCTATGGACTCCATGGAGGCTGATGCACAGGCCCTGAACCAAGCCCCGTCGAAAGGCCTGCACCACCAAGTCCAGGAGCTGACCAGGAGCGTCGCGGCGTTGACCAGGACCGTCCAGGCGTTGCAAGTGGACCCGTCAAGACCCATCGAGCTGGCTTCAAGTCCGGAGGATGTCCCATGGCGTCGACAGAGGAGGATCCCGTCGTTCCGAGGGAGGCCCACAGACCGCTACGCAGAGGATGGACAGCCCATTTGCCATCGTTGCAACCAGCCCGGACACATTTCCAGGTACTGTAATTTAAACGGGTCCAACCTGGGGCAGAGGGCCGACCCCCAGGCATAAGATCACCAGGCCCTTATAATTGGCGTGCTAAGTACGTTGGGGGGCGCCCGGTTTTACCCGTGGTGCTGGACGGTATCCCCATGAGCGCCTTGCTGGATACTGGGTCGCAAGTAACCACAATCCCTTATGTACTTTTTAAGCAGTATTGGACTGATGCTGATATCACACGGTATCCAGACAGTAACTTGAGCATCATCGCCAGTAATGGCTTACCCGTGCCGCAGATGGGGTTCAAGGAGATGACCATTAAAATTGGTAAAGTTGAACTGCCGCCACAGGGAGTGATTATTGTGGACATTGACCGTCATGAAAGTCACCCTAAAATAACTGTGGGTACTAACATAATTGAAAATTGTCTTTCAGAAGTAATTGTAATTCTACAACAGGTGGCGGTGAATGCTAGTTCCAGCCAAAAGAGAGTCCTCAACAGGGAGATAAAAGCCCTGATGAGACGCAGCAGGTAGAACTGTCTGGTGGTGAGATCGGTAGCGTAAGACTCAGTGATCCATTCCCCATTTCCATGCCTCCCAAAAGTGAAATGATGATCTGGTGTCGGACTGCAATCGGGTTGAGAGGTAGAGACTACCAAGCCATGGTAGAACCCGTGTACTCAGACAGCAGGCCCACCATTTTGACAGCCCGGGGGGTGGTTGATGTCCGTCATGGGAGGGTGCCCGTCCGCATCCTCAACATTGGGGAGAGGGAAGTACACTTACCCAGGTACGCTACACTCGCCAAACTGTTTGTCGTCGAACACCAAGCTATCAGGGCCGTGGAACCCTTGCCTCCATCTCCTCAGGCGGAGGGTAATGGCTCCCAGAAGCAAAAGGAGGACTGGTGCCAGAAACTCCATGTGAGTGCTGACTCCACTCCCCTGCACCAAAAACAAGGAGTCTACCGGGTGGTACAGGAGTACGAGAGAGTCTTTAGTAAGCACCCGCTAGACTTCGGCAGAGTAAAGGGGATAGAACACCACATCCCCACCGGGAGCCACCCACCAATAAAAGAGAGGCACAGACCTGTACCCCCTGCACATTATCAGAACGCCAAGGGTATGCTAAGGGAGATGAAAGAAGCTGGGGTCATTAGAGACAGCTGTAGCCCCTGGGCAGCCCCTTTGGTTCTGGTCAAAAAGAAAGACGGCACCATGAGAATGTGCGTGGACTATAGACAAATCAACCGTATCACCCACAAAGATGCATATCCGCTGCCTAGAATAGAGGAGTCTTTAGCCGCACTAAAATCTGCTAACTTCTTTTCTACTTTGAACCTTACTAGCGGGTACTGGCAGGTTCCTGTGGCAGAGGCTGACAAGGAGAAGACCGCCTTCACCACCCCGATGGGACTGAGTGAGTTCAACTGTATGCCTTTCGGGCTCTGCAACGCACCAGGGACCTTCCAGCGGCTGATGGAATGCTGTCTAGGGCACCGAAACTTCGAGACGGTCCTCCTTTACCTGGACGACGTGATCGTCTATTCGAAGACCTACGAGGACCATCTCAAGCACCTGGCCGAGGTGTTCGAAGCCCTGGCAGGCTATGGCCTGAAGGTGAAACCATCGAAGTGCCACCTGCTGAAACCAAAGGTCCAGTACCTAGGGCACGTGGTAAGTGCGGAAGGAGTGGCCCCCGACCCTGACAAGGTCACGGCAATCAAGAGCTGGCCAAGCCCCTCGAACATCAAAGAGGTGAGACAGTTTCTCGGGTTGGTAGGCTACTACCGAAGATTCATCCCCGGGTTCACCAAGATGGCAGCTCCTATGCAGGACCTCCTGATTGGACAGTCTAAGTCCAGGAGTCAAAAGCCACCCTTCAAGTGGGATAAACCGGAAGAGGAGTCCTTCCGCCAGCTAAAGTTGGCCCTCACTGGGGATGAGATCCTGGCCTACCCTGATTACGGCCAGCCTTTCATTCTCCACACAGATGCCAGTAATGTGGGACTGGGAGCCGTACTGTCCCAAAACCAACAGGGCAGAGAACGGGTGATCACATACGCCAGCCGGAAGCTGAGGCCCACCGAGAGGAACCCGGAGAATTACAGCTCCTTCAAGCTCGAATTCTTGGCGGTGGTGTGGGCCATGACGGAACGCTTCAAGCCTTACCTGGCCTCCGCAAAGTTCATCGTGTACACGGACAACAACCCGTTGACACACCTGGACAATGCAAGACTGGGTGCCCTGGAACAGCGGTGGATGGCCCGTCTCTCCAACTATGACTTCGTGATCAAGTACTGGGCAGGCAAAACCAATGCCAACGCGGACGCCCTATCAAGAATGCCTCACTTACCTGAAGGTGACGAAGAGCTGGAAGAGGTAGAACTCCCCGCGTTTCACCGGTATGGAGCCGCTCAACACTCTCACCGCGTGAAGGAGGAGGATCTAACAACTGTGATGATGAATCCCCTACCTCACCACAGCTGGGCCGAAACCCAAGATAGTGACCCTGCTGTCCGCCTGGTGAAAGATCTGCTGACCCGGGAAGACGCCCGCCTAGATCCAGATGCCCCAGAGGAAGCCAAGCAGCTATGGAAGGAGAAGAGCAAGCTGTTCCTCTACGAAGGCAAGTTGTGCAGAAGGATTGTCAACCACCGGACGCACAAGCTGACCTGGCAAGTCGTGGTCCCAAGGCGAGATGCAGCTATGGTCCTGGGAGCTTACCATGACAGAGCGGGACACTTCGGTTGGAAGAAACTGGAGTTCCTACTAAGAGGAAGGTTCTTTTGGGTCGGCATGAGAGGAGCAGTAGAAAAGTGGTGCAGAGACTGTGGCCCTTGTCACCTGAGGAGGAAGGACCGCACCAGCCAGAAGACACCCTTGAGGCCCATCGTCACCACGCAGCCTCTTGAGCTGGTAGCTCTGGACCACGTCAAATTGGCTCCAAGCCGGTCCGGATACATCTACGCCCTGACAATCGTGGACCACTATTCCCGTTTTCTAGTGGTGGTCCCGGTAAAGGACTTGACAGCCCAAACAGCGGCCCGAGCCTTCCAGCAATACTTCTGCCGTCCACACGGGTATCCGGAACAGGTCCTGACAGACCAGGGTCCAGCGTTCAAAGCTGAAATCTTCCAGGAGTTCTGCAACCTCTATGGCTGTAAGAAAATACGGACCACGCCTTACCACCCCCAAACCAACGGGATGTGTGAGAAGATGAACAATATAGTCATTGATCTCCTGAAGACGTTGCCCCTGGAGGAACGCAGCCTGTGGCCAGAAAAATTGCCGGACCTGGTAGACATGTACAACAACATCCCGGTGAACGCTACAAACTGCACCCCGGCTTACCTGATGCGAGCTAGACCAGGTAAGCTGCCCGTAGACCTGGAGATGGGAGTCCTAATACCTGAGGACACCTCCCCGGATGCGGACTGGGATACGGAAAGGCAACTGCAGTACAAGAAGGTACAGGAGAGTGCGGAGAAGAGCCTGGCCCAGGTGAGAGAGAAGCAAGAAAGACTCTTCAATCAACACGCCCCTGCTGGTCCCCTAGAACCTGGTGAGCAAGTCCTAAAGCGAAAAAGAAGGTTACATAAGTTGGACGACCAGTGGGAAAGGGAACCCTACACCGTACTGCAGTCTGACCACGACAACCCAAAGGTGTGCGTAATCACCAAGGACGGAGGAGAAACCACTAGTGTCGTCTCCAGAGACCACCTCAAAAGGTGCCCCGAGCAACTCCGTAGTGCAGAAGAGGATCAGAGTGACCTTGAACCCGCAGAGGACAAGGAAGAAATGATCAGCACCGTTCTCGGAGAGTTCCCTCAGTCCTGGACTCGCATAAATGATGCCATAGTGGTACCCGTCCTGCATTTCCTGCAACCGGCACAGCAACAACCAACACCAGAGCCGGAAGGTGAAGAGGAGCAAGCGGTTCCAGAGGCAGAAGAGCCTGTTCCAGCAGCCCAGGAGAGTCAACCCTCTGCTGACAGCGAGCCTGCCATGCCTGCGGTAAGCCAAAGAACCCGCAGACAGCTGCCTGCCCTACCTGTACATTCAGCTGGTAGCTGTACCCCTAACGCTAGTGGGGAAAGCCAGGTTGGTCCACCACCAGACAGTGGGTTAAGGAGGTCAACCAGGAGCACAAAGGGACAGATACCCGCTCTCTGGAGAATATAGGGTGCACTAAGATTGTAAATAACCCTGTTGCCAAATGTTAAAATGTTTGCCAAGTTACTTGCTTGTTTGGTAATTTTGTGTTTCAGTTTCTTGCAGCTACCGTAAGGACTCACAGGTTATGGACTTTTTATAACCGGGACCTGGTATGGACTGCGTTCGGAGCCTAACCAAGGAATGAACTAAGACTGTGAAGGACTTGGGGTAGGACAGACCCCCACCTGGTTAAGGCTCCCCGTTGTGTTGGTGATATGGACACCTGGTCACAGACCACACTGTGACCTTAAGAACTCAATTGGTGCGTCGTCTGTCTATTAATGTTTTATTGTTGTGCATAATGTCTTTGTTTATTGTTTAGTCCCGGAGTACTAAATTTCACTAGGGGGGAATGTGTCACCCTACCTGGATGCCACAAGTGTAATTAAAGCTGTGTCTGAGAGCAAGGGGGAGGTTCTCTGGTTAGGGGAACATTAGCATGCAATGCCTCCTGTCTCAGGCCAGTAGGGGGAGCAGGCTGCCCCTATAAAAGCTGGTACTGGGGACAGGGTTAGGGAGAACTGGATTGCCTGTCTCAGCTTTGAGACGTGTCCCAGAGTGGAGCAGGGACAGAAAGTTGATTGCACCTAAGAGGAAGTGTGGCAGTAGGAGAGAGCCACAAGCCAGAGACAAGAGGCGAAGAGAGCCTGTCTTGGCAGAGAAAGACTTAGCTTTACCAGACTTTGGTGTCTGAGGCTGGAAGGATTCCACATCCCCCAGCAGAGAACCAGTCCGCAAGGGACTGTACATTCCTTGGCCTAAGAAGCCTGGAGGCCCTGCCACAACCGAAGGGGCCAGTAAAGCCGTACAAGGCTGGGAGCAGAAAGGAACCCACGTCGCAGGCCATACAGGCGAGAATACACGGAAAGCTCGGAAACGTGGGCTGTTACCCTATCAGGAGGAGATAGCCAGAAGGAGCGCAGAAAGCACGGTAGGCCTACACCCTCACCCTGACCAGGGCCAATTTCCCCGTTGCTCTCAGACATCCAGGTCCCCTCCTAGCTGGGACTGTTTATGGGTCAGTTTACCTGTTTCAGTAAAGACCCTGGACTGCAACCTGTTGTCTGTGTGCTCCTTGCTCCTCCAGCACTATCAGCACTGGGACTCTCACTACCATCACTCCCACCATCCACTACACTGCCCTGGGGCCGCACTCTTCCCGTGGGGAGTCACACTACCCTAGCTGCACACCTCATCAGCCCCAGCGGTCTGCATGCAGCGGCAGTTCCTAATAACCGCAATCCACGGGTGGCGTAGTCGGACATTATCAATAACACATAACGGACTACCACTGGCCTGACCACCCTGAGCCACGGAACCGGGTTGCCACTACTATTCCCATCGTTTCCCTAATTGCCCGGATCCGAGTGCCCCACGGCCCAGGGGGCGAGTCACTGGCATCAGTCCCCGGCCGTAACATCAATGTGGCCGTCAAAATGATCACCAAAAAAGAGGACAATGAGGACACCATCATGAGAGAGCGGCGGATACTCCTGGCTGCCAGAGACTGCCCATTCCTATGCCACCTCTATGCCGCACACCAGTCTCAGCACAGGGCCTATTTCATCACGGAGTATCTGTCCGGTGGCAGCCTGGAGGACTTGATCAGGATGTGCGGCTGCCTGAACATCGGCAATGTGAGGTGAGAAAGCGGAGAATGTGCCTACAAGAGAGCTAAAGAAATACAAAAAAACCTGAGATCAGGGTGCAACTAAGCGAGCGCGGGCAGGGCATATAGTTACGGTGCTGGATGCAGGCGGTGGGGTGCCAGGGTATTTGGGGATTGAAATTCATAATTGATAACATTGATACTACACTCTGTTCTCTCCACCAGATTCTACACAGCAGAGATTGTATGTGGCCTCCAGTTCCTCCACGGACACAACATCGTCCACCGGTAAGCAGAAGTTTCCTACTTCTCTGTCCCCTTTATATTCTGGAGATATAGCCCTCAGCTTTGCTGGTGTCCTGCTGCCTATTCTACCTGATCTTGTAGTGACCCATTTTCCATATCTTGTATCACTGGACAGATTTCCTATTTTGTTTTCTCCTTTCATTGCAGAGATCTAAAGCCAGATAACATCATGCTGGATGCAGATGGCCACATCCGTATCATCGACCTTGGGCTTGCCCAAGATGGCGTAATATCCTCCAAAAACATCTCTGGAGTGACGGGCACTTTCCACTACATGGCCCCTGAGGTGTTTCGTAGAAAACGATACGGCGCAGCAGTGGACTGGTGGAACCTGGGGATCGTGGTGTCCAGAATGGCAGCAGGACGATCCCCATTTTACAATGGCCCCGTCAAGCAAATGGCTTTCAAAGCTATCATCAACAAAAAGCCAAAATTTCCATCTTGGCTTGATGCTGACGTGAAACATCTCATCAAGAAGCTGCTGCGCAAAGACCCTCAGACGCGCCTGGGTGTGTGCGGGAACATCCGAGAGCATCCACTCTTTACCACCATCGGCTGGGAGGAACTGGAGGAAAGGAGAGCAGTGCCACCATTTACACCATTCAGGCCTGTTCTGGAGAACCACCATCTGCAGTGGCCGGAGCATACAGTCCTTCACCCCATGGCCGGATTTACGTACGTGTCACCAAGTTGGGCCCGGTAAGGATCTCTTCATCTGGAAATAACTTCCATCAGGTGTTCTCACATTGTGGTAATCATCATCATCCATCTTGTCTTTTTTCACATTTTGGCTTTACAGTATGTCTCTATTTTTCTTAGGTGGATGAAAAGATCTGGACTGTGAAAGAATCCACGACCATCTGGTGAGTGACCGCTGTCCACACAGACACCTATGATATCAGTACATTGTATCTGATGTTACATAGCGAAATGGTTCATTATAAAGACCATTCCCCTAATAACAGAAGATTTCATGTCTTCCTCTTATGTCTTTCAGGATGAGCCCGTGCCAACTGCCCAGAACTTCATGCCTCCTGACCAGTACCTCATCTCTGCTGCTGTACTTCACCTCGGCTGCCCTTCAACATCAACTCTCTCTCTTTACCATCTTCATGCCGGACCACTGCCATTGTTTTGCTGCCCCAGACCCTTGACTTGCCCTCCTCCAATCCTGGGCTGGTATCTGACATCCCTCCAGCCCGAAGATCTTCTACCCCAGGAGCGGCCTGTGCTAAGTTTCCATCTGGTGAGTTCAGGAACAATAGTCCTGGGGCAGCTGAATGTACGGAGCGGCCATTATCCCTGAACTCACCTTAGCACAGGCCTGGTAAGTACTGCACCCATCACACCACCCACACTACATGGTCAGTACAGGCCCCACACTACATGATCAGTATAGGCCCCACACTGCATGATCAGTATAGGCCCCACACTACATGATAGGTATAAGCCCACACTACATGATCAGTACAGGCACACACTATATGATCAGTATAGGCACACACGTAGCACACAGTAATTTCGGCACATAGATATAGGACATAGTTCGGCTTTTGATCCTGGGATTTAATCTGATCGCCATATTTGGGGTCAGGAAGGAATTTTTCCCCCTGATATGAGGATTATTGGCTCATTCCTCATAGGGGTTTTCGCCTTCCTCTGGATCTACACGGCCTTAAATAGGTTTAGTATCATAAATAGTGTTGAGCGAGCACTAAAATGCTCGGGTGCTCGAAGCTCGGGCTGAGCTCACTGTGATACTCGGGTGCTCGACCCGAGCAACGAGCCCAATGTTAGTCTATGGGAGACCCGAACATTTTTGCGGCGGCTCCCCCGGCAGTCTGTAGAAAGCCTAAAAAGTGCCCAAAACGATAGTGACAGTGCTCAAATGACATGGGGACAGCATGGGGATCGCCCCAGGAAGCATTTCTGACCCCCAGATCACTGTTGTCAACAACGTGGTCAGAGGTATTAAGCCACTTTTACAGGCTCACAATAAAACGTTCAAAAACGAAAGTGAAAGTGCTTTCCTGTGAAATATGTTAACCCCTTAATGACCATGGGTCTTTCTGTTTTTGTGTTTTCCTTTTTTGCTCCCCTTATTCCCAGAGCCAGAACTTTTTAAATTTTCGTTCAATATGGCCATGTGAGGGCTTATTTTTTGCGGGACGAGTTGTACTTTTAAACACCATCACTGGTTTTACCATATCGTGTGCTGGAAAATGGGAAAAAAATTCCAAGAAAAAAAAAATGCAATTCCACAGTTGTTTTTTGGGTCCTTTTTTTACCACGTTCACAGATTGCTAAAACTGACCTGCCATCATTATTTTCCAGGTCGTTACGAGTTCATAGACACCAAACATGTATAGGTTCTTTTTTATTTAAGTGGTGAAAAAAAAATCCAAAACTTGCTAAAAAAACAAAAAAAAATGACGCCATTTTCCGAGACCCTTAGCTTCTCCATTTTTCGGGATCTGGGGCCAGGTGAGGGCTTATTTTTTGCGTGCCAGGCTGACGTTTTTATTGATACTATTTTGGGGTAGATCCGATGTTTTGATCGCCCGTTATTGCATTTTATTGCAAAGTTGTAGCAACCAAAAAAACTTAATTCTGGCGTTTAAATTTTTTTTCTTGTTACGCCGTTTACTGATTGTATTAATTCTTCTTTTATATTGATAGATCGGGCGATTCTGAACGCGGCGATACCAAATATGTGTATGTGTTTTTTTTTTTTTATATATATATATATATATATATTTTATTTTGAATGGGGCGAAAGGGGGGTGACTTAAACTTTTATATATTTTTTATTTATTTTATTTTTATTTTTTTTTTTTTTTACACTTTCTGCTTGCTTCTATAGTCTCCAGAGGAGACTAGAAGCAGCAGTTGTCTGATTGCTTCTACTGCATACAAGCGATGAGCAGATCGCTTGTATGCAGAAGAAATGCTCACTTGCTATGAGCGCTGACCACTAGGTGGCGCTCATAGCAATTGAGACATGACAACCACAGGCGTCTGCTGCAGACCCTGAGTTGTCATGCTCACCCATTGGTGACCCGCGATCACGTGACGGGGTCACTGATGGGCGGGGCTTAGGACTCCCGGAAGCGCGAGTTAAATGCCAATGTCAGAGATTTAACATGTTAACAGCCGCGGGTGGATTGCGATTCCAATAATCAGCTGACATGTGCTCGCTTCAGTGCGGGCTCACCGCCGGAGCCCCCGCTGAACCGGCCTTCCCGACCTGGTGCGTACTATTACTGACCAGGTCGGAAAGGGGTTAAGGAACATCCTTTCCAGGGTAAAGACTTGTGTATAAGGTAAAATAAATAACCAAAAACAAAAATACTCCTCCACACCTTGGGCTATGTTCACAAGTAGCATTTTTTATGCGTTTTTGCACGTTTGTATTGCTTTCAACCGTGACAAATGCATTCACCGGGAAATGTCATTTTAACATTTTACAACCTTATCTGGCCATGTGCTGTGTGACACATGCATACAGTGCTAAAAAGACATGGGAACAGCATGGGGAAGACCCCTGGAAGCATCTCTGACACCCAGGTCACTGCCTAAAAGTGTGCCCATCAGAAGTGATCCTTGCCGCATCAGAAGATGCAGACTTGCAACTATCCCTGTGCAAGTCCTTGTCCCAGGGCAGTGTTCAATTGTACCTCCCCCATAACTTGCAATACAAGCGCAAGTATGCAGCCTGCCACCCACCCACCCCCAGGCTGCAATACCATACTGCTAGCTTGCTTGCACTTGAAATTGGGCCTTTTAGGCATGTGGAGGTGGAATCTGGCCACCACGTCATGGCTGCGTCGGTAGCCTGGTATTCATACTCAGTCCCCAGCCGCCCGGCGGCCGGGTGTCCACGCTTGGTCCCCAGCCGCTAGGGGGCGGCCGGGTGTCCATACTCAGTCCCCAGCCGCCCCGCGGCCGGGTGCCCACACACAATCCCCAGCCGCGTGGGGGTGGCCGGGTGTCCATAAACGGTCCCCAGCCGCCCCTATTTGTCCCGGTGCGCCTTATACACAAGCGCGCATACGAAAACATTACCTGTGCCCTCCCCAGTGCATTTAGTGGGAAGGAAAGCCTAACCACAAACACGTGGACAAGTGAATGTGGCCAGGAATGGTCCATCTCACTGACGCCTTCACACTGGGTTAATATTGTGGAAGCCGGGACACAGTTGGACACTGGGATGCAACACGTCCTCCAGACATAGAGGATTGCGGGTCCTGGGTCAATCAGGCTTCAACACAAAGTTCAGAAGGTAGACAGCTGCAGTGGTCGGCCTCCTACACAATGAGTAAATTATTCATGATCATGAGGCCATCCACCTCCTTAGCTTTCTGTTCCTTGGAATGCAAGCGCATGTATGTAGTAGCAGCTAGGCCTGAGGTGGTTAGCGTTTTGGCGCATATTCTACCTCCTTCGAAGATTGCTGGATGTTTTCCTGCTACTATCCCAGTTCTATGACTCCCGTTAAAACAAAGCTTCAGGTGATGAATGATGGATGAGGTGGTGGCAAAGGAGAAAGAGCAGGAGGAACAGGGACCATTCACATCAATATCAGGCCAGCCAACCACACATGTCTTGTAGGATGTGTTTCTGTACCAAAAGGAGTGGTTCAGCTACACAGTTATAAGGCATACAGTGAATGCAATGCCTACCAAAAATTTCGAAGCACTCCAATGCCCCTTGGAAGTGACATGGAGGTCAGAGGGCCTTAACTAAACCGTTTTTTCCATTTATATTTACTGGGTCTCCTGTACACTGTTGGCCTAAGCAGGGAATGGAAGGCTTTCCAAAAATTATTACGCACTGCAATGCCCCTTGAAACAGACGTGGATTACAGCGTATTAAAAACCTTCTACCCATTATTGGGGAGTGGGTCTCCCTTAGTGTTCGCCTATGCATTGAAAAGCAAAAGCTGACAAAAATTAGGAGGAAATGCAATGGCCGTTGCAAGAGTCGTGGAGGTTAGAGGTAATTAAAAACAACATGTCAATGCCACTTGGAAGAGCTGTGGAGTTCAGAGTGGTTTAACAAGACGGTTTTAATGCCCCTTAGAAGAGACGAGGAGTTCAGAGTGGTTTAACAAGACAGTTTTAATGCCCCTTGGAAGCGATGTGGAGGTCACAGTAGCTTAACAAGATGGTTTTAATGCCCCTTGGAAGAGACGTGGAGTTCAGAGTGGTTTAACAAGACAGTTTTAGTGCCCCTTGGAAGAGTGGTGGAGGTTACAGTGGAATAAAAAGACAATATCAATACCCCTTGGAAGAGTGGTGGAGGTTACAGTGGAATAAAAAGACAATATCAACGCCCTGTGGAAGAGATGTGGAGGTCACAGTAGCTTAACAAGACGCTTTTAATGCCCCTTAGAAGAGTGGTGGAGGTCGCAGTGGAATAAAAAGACAATATTAACGACCCTTGGAAGAGACGTGGAGGTCACAGTAGCTTAACAAGACGATTTTAATGCCCCTTACAAGAGCCATGCAGTACAGCATATTAAAAACATTATTCCCATTATTGGGGAGTTGGTCTCCCATAGTCTTTGCCTATGCCTTCCAAGCAAAAGCTGCCAAAAATTAGGAAGGGGGAACTTGCAATGTCCCTTACAAGAGCCATGCAGTACAGCATATTAAAAACATTATTCCCATTATTGGGGAGTGGGTCTCCCATAGTCTTTGCCTATGCCTTCCAAGCAAAAGCTGCCAAAAATTAGGACAGAGGAACTTGCAATGCTGGCAACATGGACCACGGTCACCCTGGTGGTATAGTGGTCGTGGAGGCTGAGGATAAGGAGAAGAGCAAAAAACAGCCGAAATGAGGAAGCGTATACCCATGTGTGGGTGTGAAGCGATGCATGGGAATACACCTCCCGAAATAACACAGTGGATTTGACTTTATGTTACTCTGCTGTCATTTGGTGGTGATGAGAAGTCTGGCCCAATCCAGCCCTTGTTCATTTTGATAAGGGTCAGCTTGTCAGCATTGTCAGTTGACAGGCGAGTGCGCTTATCAGTTATAATTCCCCCAGCGGCACTAAAAACACGCTCCGATAACACGCTAGCGGCAGGGCAGGCCAGGACCTCCAAGGCATACAGAGTGAGTTCATTCCAAGTGTCCAGCTTGGATACCCAATAATTAAAAGGCACAGAGGAATCACGGAGGACGCTGGTACTCCCTCACCATCTTTTGAAACTTTCCACTCCTTGTGAGAGTACCCTGCGCCTCAGGGCCTGTAAGCTGGGCAGGTCTCAGAAAACTGTCCTAGAACATTGACAGTGTTCCCCTGCCTCTGCTGGATTGGAGTTGCGTCTCTCTCGCCTGTATGCCTTAGTTGGGCAGCGAACTGTGACCTCTGCCGCTACCGTGTTCAGATGGGAATTTTTTTAATAGTTCTGCAGCAAGGGCCTTCTGGTACTGCCCCATTTTTGTAGACCTCTCCAACTCAGGAATAAGAGAGTGAAAGTTCTCCTTGTAGAGGGGGTCTAAAAGTGTCATCAACCAGTAAAGACTGTCACCCAACATTTTGACAATGCGAGGGTCACGGTTAAGGCAGCGTAACATAAAGTCAGCCATGGGTGCCAGACTGGTAACGGGCAAGACTTCCGTGTCCTCACCAAGATGACGACTGATAGTGTTGAGCGATCACTAAAATGCTCGGGTGCTCGAAGCTCAGGCCGAGCTTACCGTGATACTCGGGTGCTCGACCCGAGCAACGAGCCCAATGTTAGTCTATGAGAGACCCGAGCATTTTTGCGGCAGCACCCCCGGCAGTCTGTAGAAAGGCTAAAAAGTGCCCAAAACGATAGTGACAGTGCTCAAAAGACATGGGGGCAGCATGGGGATCGCCCCTGGAAGCATTTCTGACCCCCAGGTCACTGCTGTCAACAACGTGGTCAGAGGTATTAAGCCACTTTTGCGGGCTCACAATAAAACGTTCAAAAACGAAACTGAAACGGTTTTTCTGTGAAATATGTTAAGGAATTTCCTTTCCAGGGTAAAAACTTGTGTATAAGGTAAAATAAATAACCAAAAACAAAAATACTCCTCCACACCTTGGGCTATGTTCACAAGTAGCATTTTTCATGCGTTTTTGCACTTTTGTATTGCTTTCAACTGTGACAAATGCGTTCACCGGGAAATGTCATTTTAACATTTTACAACCTTATCTGGCCATGTGCTGTGTGACACATGCATACAGTGCTGAAAAGACAAGGGATTAGCATGGGGAAGACCCCTGGAAGCATCTCCGACCCCCAGGTCACTGTCTAAAAGTGTGCCCATCAGAAGTGATCCTTGCCGCATCAGAAGATGCAGACTTGCAACTATCCCCGTGCAAGTCCTTGTCCCAGGGCAGTGTTCAATTGTACCTCCCCCATTCCTTGCAATGCAAGCGAAAATATGCAGCCAACCACCCACCCACCCGCAGGCTGCAATACCACACTGCTAGCTTTCACTTGAAATGGGCCCTTTTAGTTTGGAGGAGGCCGAAGCTGGCCACTACCTCATGGCCGCTTCGGCAGGGAGGTATCCATACTCTGTCCCCAGCCGCCCAGCGGCCGGGTGTCCACGCTCGGTCCCCAGCCGCCAGATGGCGGCCAGGTGTCCATACTCGGTCCCCAGCCGCCCTGATTTCTCCTGTCACCTTCCCCCACACTTTTCTTAGCCTGGCCTGCTTTAGGGCAGCATTGGACGAGCCCACCAGAGAACCAGACTCCTCCGGTGGGCCCTGGCTTCTCCATCAGGGGAGTTGAGAGTGCCTAGGTGAGGAGCATGATGATGATGATAGAAGCTAGCATCTGCTTTGTTTTCTTGGAATGCAAGCGCATGTATGTAGTAGCGGCTAGGCCTGAGGTGGTCCGCGTTTTGGCGCATATCCTACCTCCTCCGAGGATTGCTGGATGTTTTCCTGCTACTATCCCAGTTCTATGACTCCCGTTAAAACAAAGCTTCAGGTGATAAATGATGGATGAGGTGGTGGCAAAGGAGAAAGAGCAGGAGGAACAGGGACCATTCACATCAATATCAGGCCAGTCAACCAGATATGTCTTGTAGGATATGTTTCTGTAACAAAAGGAGCGGTTCGGCTACACAGTTATAGGGCATACAGTGAGTGCAATGCCTACCAAAAATTTCGAGCCACTCCAATGCCCCTTGGAAATGACATGGAGGTCAGAGGGCGTTAACTAAACCTTTTTTTCGATTTATAGCAACTGGGTCTCCCGTGCACTGTTGGCCTAAGCAGTGAATGGAAGGCTTTCCAAAAATTATAAGGAACTGCAATGCCCCTTACAAGAGCCATGTGTGGCACCCCAGGGGTCTGGTCACCACAGTAATAGAGATATTACGTCGGAGAGCAAGTGGGAGGTTTCCTGGTCAGGATCCCTTAAACATGCAACATCCTCCTGCCCCAGTCCTGGGAGGGGAGAATTCTGCCCTTATAAACTGGATCTGAGGCGGGGTTGAGTGAGTCAGAGAACAGTCAGAGTCAGAGTGAGAGCAAGGGAAAGTAACAGCAAGGGCAAGGAGCTCTGTAGGAGCTAGGAGCTAAAGACCAGGGGCTGGAAGCTGAGCAGAGCTCGCCCTGGCAGAAGACAATAGGAACCGGACACAGGAGTCCGAAGCTGTGAGGACTTATATATCCAGCAGCAGAAACCAGCCGGCAGGGGATTTCAGGTCCTCTGGCCATAGAAGCCCGGAGGCTCAGTCACAAGCAAGGGACCAGCACCGCCGTCGTGGATCGGAGGCTAACAGAAGGCTCCAAGTCACCAGCCATACGGGTGAGCACTACACGGTACACTCAGGGACGTGGGCTACTTCTACCCTCTTACAGCAAGGTAGCCAGGAAGAGTGCAGACAGACGGGGAGGCCTACAACTCCACCTGGCCAGGGGAACTCCTGCTTGCTCACAGACTGACCAGGCCTCTTATGCTAGCCAGTACTCCCGGGAGGGTCTACCTTATAATCATCAGTAAAGACCCTGAACTGCACTGCAAAGACTCTGAGTCGTTCCTGCTGCGCTCGTGCACCATCACCCCCATCATCCACACTCACTGCCCTGAGGCTATACTCCTCCCGAGGGGAGTTATCCCATTCTATGCTGCGCACACAACACCAGCCTCAGCGGTCTGCCTCGCAGCGGTGGTACTCCCTGACCGCAATCCACGGGTGGCGCAGTCGGACAATTAACCTCAAAACCTAAGAAAGACTGCCACTGGTTTGACCAGCCTGAGCCACGGGACCGGGTCACCGCCAAGGAGACTACAGACCCCAGAGACCCGGCACCGGGTATCCCACACACGTGTACACACGGCCCAGGGGGCGCGTCACATGCAGTACAGCATATTACAAACATAAGTCCCATTATTGGGGAGTGGGTGTCCCATAGTATTTGCTTGTGCCTTGCAAGCAAAAGCTGCCAAAAATTAGGACTGAGCAACTTGCAATGCCCCTTACAAGAGCCATGCAGTACAGCATATTACAAACATAAGTCCCATTATTGGGGAGTGGGTCTCCCATAGTATTTGCTTATGCTTTCCCAGCAAAAGCTGCCAAAAATTAGGACTGAGCAACTTGCAATGCCCCTTACAAGAGCCATGCAGTACAGCATATTACAAACATAAGTCCCATTATTGGGGAGTGGGTCTCCCATAGTATTTGCTTATGCTTTCCCAGCAAAAGCTGCCAAAAATTAGGACGGAGCAACTTGCAATGCCCCTTACAAGAGCCATGCAGTACAGCATATTACAAACATAAGTCCCATTATTGGGGAGTGGGTGTCCCATAGTATTTGCTTATGCCTTGCAAGCAAAAGCTGCCAAAAATTAGGATGGAGCAACTTGCAATGCCCCTTGCAAGAGCCATGCAGTACAGCATATTACAAACATAAGTCCCATTATTGGGGAGTGGGTGTCCCATGGTATTTGCTTATGCTTTCCCAGCAAAAGCTGCCAAAAATTAGGACGGAGGAACTTACAATGCTGGCACCCTGGTGGTATAGTGGTGGTTGAGACTGAGGATAAGGAGAAGAAGATTAAACAGCCGAAACGAGGAAGCGTATACCCATGTGTGGGTGTGAAGCGGTGCATGTGAATACACCTCCCGAAATAACACAGTGGATTTGACTTTATGTTACTCTGCTGTCATTTGGTGGTGATGAGAAGTCTGGCCCAATCCAGCCCTTGTTCATTTTGATAAGGGTCAGCTTGTCAGCATTGTCAGTTGACAGGCGAGTGCGCTTATCAGTTATAATTCCCCCAGCGGCACTAAAAACACGCTCCGATAACACGCTAGCGGCAGGGCAGGCCAGGACCTCCAAGGCGTACAGAGCGAGTTCATTCCAAGTGTCCAGCTTGGATACCCAATAATTAAAAGGCACAGAGGAATCAAGGAGGACGCTGGTACGATCGGCAAGGTACTCCCTCACCATCTTTTGAAACTTTCCACTCCTTGTGAGAGTACCCCGCGCCTCAGGGCCTGTAAGCTGGGCGGGTGTCAGAAAACTGTCCCAGAACGTTGACAGTGTTCCCCTGCCTCTGCTGGATTGGAGTTGCATCTCTCTCGCTTGTACGCCTTGGTTGGGCAACGAACTGTGACCTCTGCCGCTAGCGTGTTCAGATGGGAATTTTTTTAAGAGTTCTGCAGCAAGGGCCTTCTGGTATTGCCCCATTTTTGTAGACCTCTCCACCTCAGGAATAAGAGAGTGAAAGTTCTCCTTGTAGCGGGGGTCTACAAGTGTCACCAACCAGTAATGACTGTCACCCAACATTTTGACAACGCGAGGGTCACGGTTAAGGCAGCGTAACATAAAGTCAGCCATGCGTGCCAGACTGGTAACGGGCAAGATTTCCGTGTCCTCACCAAGATGACGACTGACCATGCTCTCCTCCTCCTCCTCTTCCTCCTCCCCCCTGTCCTCAGGCCACCCACGCTGAACCGACGGTATGACACTTGTACAGGTACTACCGTCTACAACGCATGATAGCAGCTCCTGTTCTTCCTCCTCCTCCTCCTCCTCTCCCTCATTGTCCCCCAATGCACGTTGGGATGAGATGAGGCTGGGCTGTGTGTAATCGCCCGCTACGGCTTCTTGATCCATCTCATCATACTCTGGCTGCAATGCCTCCTCTTTAATTCTCTGCAGAGAGCGTTGCAAAAGACAGACAAGTGGGATGCTGACACTAATGATGGCGTCATCGCCACTCACCATCTTGGTGGCCTCCTCAAAGTTTGTCAGGATGGTACATATGTCAGACATCCAGGTCCACTCCTGAGGTCTTATGTGTGGAGTCTGACCTGAATATCGACGGCCTTGTTGCAGCTGGTACTCCACAACTGCTCTCTTCTGCTCACAAATCCTTTGCAACATGTGGAGGGTAGAGTTCCAACGTGTGGGGACATCACACACCAGTCGGTGTGCCGGAAGCTGCAAACGCTGCTGCAACACAGCAAGGGCGGCGGAAGCTGTAGCCGACTTGCGAAAATGAGCTGACAGGCGGCGTACTTTCACGAGCAGATCTGGCAACTCGGGGTACGATTTAAGAAGCCGCTGAACCACGAGGTTAAGCACATGAGCCAGGCATGGTACGTGTGTGATCTCACCTCGCCTCAGAGCCGCCACCAGGTTACAGCCATTGTCACACACGACCATGCCGGGATGTAGGTTCAGCAGTCTCAGCCACAGATCTGCCTGCTCTTTCACAGCTGTCCACAACTCACAAGCAGTGTGAGGTTTATCACCTAAGCTTATGAGTTTCAGCACAGCCTGTTGCCGCTTGGCGGAGGCAGTACTGCAATGCTTCCAGCTTGTAACTGATGTGGTGATATCTGAGATGGAGGCTGAACATGAGGAGGAGGAGGAGGAGGAGGAGGATGCGCAGGAGCTGTACACTGTGGGGGCAACTCTGACTGACATAGGGCCCGCAATCCTCGGTGTGGGGAGGATGTGTTCCGTCCCAAGGTCCGACTGGGTCCCGGCTTCCACTATGTTTACCCAGTGTGCCGTCAGAGAGATGTACCGTCCCTGGCCACAAGCACTTGTCCACGTGTCCGTTGTCAGGTGGACTCTCCCAGTAACTGCGTTGTTGAGGGCACGGCAGATGCTTTGGGACACATGCTTGTGTAGTGCGAGGATGGCACACCGGGCAAAATAGTGTCGGCTGGGGACCGAGTACCGAGGGACGGCCACCGCCATAAGATTGTGGAAGGATTCCGTCTCCACCAGCCTAAAAGGCAGCATTTCCAATGCAAGAAGTCGTGAAATGTGTGAATTTAGGACTGTGGCCTGTGGGGCGTTAGCTGCGAATTTCCGCTTTCGTTAAAAGGTCTGGGATATGGACAATTGAACGCTGCGGTGGGACGTGGACGTGGACGTTGATGCTATTTCTTGAGAAACTGCCATAACAAGTGAAGACTGAGAGGAGGGGGCATCTTTACATGCAGTATGGACAGGGGATTGCCTTGCACACACAACAGGGGGTTCTATTGCACGCACAACAGTGGAAGAAGCAGTGGTGACACCCGCTGACACTGGTCGTGGACCCTGGGTTTCGCCCCACAAAGTCGGGTGCTTTGCTGCCATGTGCCTAATCATGCTGGTGGTGGTCAGGCTGGTAATTTTGTCACCCCTGCTGATGCTGGCATGGCAGGTGTAACATATGGCCTTTTTGGGGTTATCAGCAGAGTCTTTAAAAAAATTCCGGACTCTGGAAGACCTACCGCTTGTACTGGCAACGTCCCTCGTGTTGGTGTTACGGGGAACGGTTGCCTGCCTTCTGTCTGCGGCCACCACACTGCTTCTTCCTGCCTGTTGGGGTACTCTGCCTCCCTCCCCCTGTGTGCTGCTGGCCTCACTCTGCATGTCCTCCTTCCACGTTGGGTCAGTTACTAGATCATCCACCACCTCCTCCTCTTCCACTTGCGCACCACGATCCTCCTCCTCACTTCCTGGCAATTGTGTCTCGTCATTGTCCACCTCTTGTGACAGATTGCCAACGTCGACTTCCTGTGGCCGTGGCTGTTCAAATATTTGGGCATCGCAACATGGGATCTCCTCTTCCACCACTTCAAGCGTATCAGGCGAGGGGCCCAAATATGGAAATGGACCAGTGAACAGCTCTTCAGAGTGTCCAAGTGTGGGATCACTTGCTGTCTGACGACACTCGGCATGGTGGGAGGAAGGAGCATCAGGGTGAGGAGGAGTATGCGGTCGAGACTCACGGCTACTAAGAGTTGACCGTGTGGAAGACAGACCGGAGGTGGTGGTGCCCAGGTAACTGGAAGTATTGTCTGCTATCCAATTAATAACCTGTTCACACTGATCAATTCTCAATACTGGTGTTGTTCTGTGCTTCCCTAGTAATTCGGTCAAGAAGTGGGAGCGAGAAGATGTGGCTGTTGGTTGTGGCACATTTTCACCTTGGCCACGGCCCCGTCCTCTGCACGAACCATCACCAGAATGTCCACTTCCACGTCCCTTGCCACGCGCCTTGCCCATTGTAAATGAAATAAAATAGCTTACACTTGCACTATCAATGGAAAAAGGGTAATAAAGAGTAGATTAGAACCGTGGAAGAGGAAAACCACAGTTATTGTTTACTGGGGTATACCACACTTTTTTAAATAGAGATATTTGCGGCTGAACAGTGAGCGACACACTCAAACTGCTTTTTTTTTAGATACCAAAGGCCCAAAACTGGATAGTACAGCGATTTGACCCGTGGAACTGCGAAACCACACTGGGATGTCGGGCCTACACAAAACTATTTTTAACAGATATATTTTTGTGTCACAACAGTCAGGAGACACTACTGTTTTTCTTTACGGAAAAAACTACCAAAAGCTGAATAATAGAGATTTTTTACCGTGGGATGGCAAAACCACAGTTATTGTTTACTGGGGTATACCACACTTTTTTAAATAGAGATATTTGCGGCTGAACAGTGAGCGACACACTCAAACTGCTTTTTTTTTTAGATACCAAAGGCCCAAAACTGGATAGTACAGCGATTTGACCCGTGGAACTGCGAAACCACACTGGGATATCGGGCCTACACAAGACTATTTTCAACAGATATATTTTTGTGTCGCAACAGTCAGGAGACACTACTGTTTTTCTTTACGGAAAAAACTACCAAAAGCTGAATAATAGAGATTTTTTACCGTGGGATGGCAAAACCACAGTTATTGTTTACTGGGGTATACCACACTTTTTTAAATAGAGATATTTGCGGCTGAACAGTGAGCGACACACTCAAACTGCTTTTTTATTGATACCAAAGGCCCAAAACTGGATAGTACAGCGATTTGACCCGTGGAACTGCGAAACCACACTGGGATGTCGGGCCTACACAAGACTATTTTCAACAGATATATTTTTGTGTCACAACAGTCAGGAGACACTACTGTTTTTCTTTACGGAAAAAACTACCAAAAGCTGAATAATAGAGATTTTTTACCGTGGGATGGAAAAACCACAGTTATTGTTAACTGGGGTATACCACACTTTTTTAAATAGAGATATTTGCAGCTGAACAGTGAGCGACACACTCAAACTGCTTTTTTTTTAGATACCAAAGGCCCAAAACTGGATAGTACAGCGATTTGACCCATGGAACTGCGAAACCACACTGGGATGTCGGGCCTACACAAGACTATTTTCAACAGATATATTTTTGTGTCACAACAGTCAGGAGACACTACTGTTTTTCTTTACGGAAAAAACTACCAAAAGCTGAATAATAGATATTTTTTACCGTGGGATGGCAAAACCACAGTTATTGTTTACTGGGGTATACCACACTTTTTTAAATAGAGATATTTGCGGCTGAACAGTGAGCGACACAAACTGCTTTTTTTTTAGATATCAAAGGCCCAAAACTGCATAGTACAGCGATTTGACCCGTGGAACTGCGAAACCACACTGGGATGTCGGGCCTACACAAGACTATTTTCAACAGATATATTTTTGTGTCACAACAGTCAGGAGACACTAGTGTTTTTCTTTACGGAAAAAACTACCAAAAGCTGAATAATAGAGATTTTTTACCGTAGGATGGCTAAACCACAGTTATTGTTTACTGGGGTATACCACACTTTTTTAAATAGAGATATTTGCGGCTGAACAGTGAGCGACACACTCAAACTGCTTTTTTTTTTAGATACCGAAGGCCCAAAACTGGATAGTACAGCGATTTGACCCGTGGAACTGCGAAACCACACTGGGATGTCGGGCCTACACAAGACTATTTTCAACAGATATATTTTTGTGTCACAACAGTCAGGAGACACTACTGTTTTTCTTTACGGAAAAAACTACCAAAACCTGAATAATAGAGATTTTTTACCGTGGGATGGCAAAACCACAGTTATTGTTTACTGGGGTATACCACACTTTTTTAAATAGAGATATTTGCGGCTGAACAGTGAGCGACACACTCAAACTGTTTTTTTTTTTAGATACAAATGGCCCAAAATGGATAATACAGAGGTTTGAACCGTGGAAGTGCAGAACAACACTTCTGTTTCTCTAGCCTACACCAGACTATTTTCAACAGTTATATTTGTGTCTGAAAAATCCGAGACACGCTTTTTTTTTGGGGGGGGGTGAGGGGGGACACACCAAAAGGTTAATAAGACGGGTATTTGTACAGTGTGAAGGAGGGAAAAAAAAGGAGGATTTAGATGGAAAAAAAAGGATTTTTCCTGGCCCCCGACACCTGGTGCTAAGTCCAGCAATTTGAGCGACAGGAGCACACAGGACCGTAATGCAGCGTTTGCTGGTATAACCACTGTGTCTCCTATACAGCCTGCCTGCCTGGTATCTGGGATGGATATTAGTCCTGAAAAGGACTGTTTGTTTGTTCTGGCAGCCTTTACAGACCCTAGACTAACTATTTCGCAGTTTATGTCTCTCCCTAAATCAGCAGCGCTGTCCCTACACTGTCTAATCCGGAGCGACTGTGTCCAAGATGGCGGCGCCCGGTTTTAAATACTCGAGGTGACGCTGTGCGGCCAGCCAATCACTGTAATGCCCGCAACCAACATGGCTGCAGCATTACAGTGACTGGCTGGCAATCCCTGCATGTTCATTGGCTCTGTAAAGAGCGCCAAACATGCAGGGCGGAGACCCGAGCTCCCGCCCGAGTAACCCGGAAATGCTCGGTGCTCGCCGAACATCCCGAGTAGCGTGATGCTCGGGCGAGTACCGAGCAGTGTCGAGCATGTTCGCTCAACACTAATCATAAATTAATAAGTAGATTCACACACTAGTAGCGTAATGAAAAAAAATTATAAAAAATAAAAAAAAATTTTAGTTAAAAATAAATATTAGTTTATTCAAATATAAATGATAATTAGTACAAGTAAATAATTTTTGTTGCTTAGAAAATTATACAGGTTAGGTACATTACACAGGTTAGGTACATTACACAGGTCAGGTACATTACACAGGTTAGGCACATTACACAGGTCAGGTACATTACACAGGTCAGGTACATTGCACAGGTTAGGTACATTACACAGGTAGGTTTCATCCTTTGATCCTGGGATTCATTCTGATCGCCATATTTGGGGTCAGGAAGGAATTTTCCCCCCTGATATGAGGACAATTGGCTTATTCCTCACAGGGGGTTTTCGCCTTCCTCTGGATCAACACGGCCCCTACATACATTAGTGTGATAGGTTAATAAGTAAGTACACACTTTGAGAGTATAAGAAATAAGATATAAAATAATATTAGTTAGAAAAATGTTAGCTAAGCCAAATATAGACATAAATTAGTGCAAACATGAAAAAATCATTCTGTTTGTCTTTAATTTGCACTCACATTTCATAGGTTCGGTATCAGTCCTTGATCCTGGGATTTATTCTGACCGCCATTCTTTATTTGGGGTCAGGAAGGAATTTTCCCCCCTGATATGAGGACAATTGGCTTATTCCTCACAGGGGGTTTTCGCCTTCCTCTGGATCAACACAGCCCATAAATAGGTTTAGTCTGAAAGATGAATAATTTACACATACATGATAATATAATATAAAATAATCCCCATCTATAAATAAAATCTTCTTTTTACCCCCTATATCTTTGTGCTTGTCTTTATTCCATTGCTCGTCCATGTAGTCATTATTACACTGCCCCCTATGTCCTGTGACAGCATACAGCAGTGCCTCCCAAGGGCCCCATACCCCATGTATATAGAATACACCCCATCCTACAGTGTTTCCATCAGTGGTGTAATGATTGAGCTCACACAGGGGGCAACTGAGACCTGGACCTGAGGGGAAGGGACCTGGTCTTCAAAGAGACAGAAGGATTTGCACAAGCGACATCCACAGAAGATCTGTGATTACTTCTCCAAGATGTTTGGGAAAATTTCTCTGCCAAGTCTTTTCACCCCCAAAGCTTGTTTGCACCTTCCTGACCAGGCCAAATTTTCCCAATTCTGACCTGTGTCACTTGAGGTGGTAATAACTTTGGAATGTTATCCAAGTGATTCCCAAACTGTTTTTTCGTGACATATTGTACTTTATGTTAGTGGTAAATTTAGGTCGATATTTTTAGTGTTTATTTGTAAAGATACCGGAAATTTGGTGAAAATGTTGAAACTTTTGCAATTTCCAAACTTTTCATTTTTATGCCCTTAAACCAGGGAGTTATATCACACAAAATAGTTAATAAATAACATTTCTCACATGTCTACTGTACATCAGCATAATTTTTTAAACAGTTTGGAAGGAAGGAAAAAAAAACATTTTACCTTTGATCACAAAATCATTGCTTTAGCCCCAATGGTTTTTTTTTCAAAAAGGTAACAGGAGAAAATGGTACACCAATACCACATATGTGGGGGTAAACTACTGTTTGGGTGCACGGCAAATCTCAGAAGGGGAGGAGCGCCATTTCACTTTTGGAGCGCAAAATTGGTTGGAATAGATAGCCGACGGCATGTCACATTTGCAGAGCCCCAATGTTCCTAAACAGTAGAAACTCATAAGTGATTCATTTTGGAACCTATACTTCTTGAGGAATATATCTAGAGGTGTAGTGAGCATTTTAACCCTCAGGCAAATTCAAAGAATTGCATAACACTGGGATGAGTAAATGAAAATTACCATTTTTTCCACTGAAATGTTGGTTAGGCCCAAAGATTTTAATTTTCAAAAGAACTAATAGGTGAAAACTAAAAAGGTACAATATTTGGTTGAAAACTACCGTACTTTAGAGACACAGTGTAAAGCTCAGAAGGGAAGGATCACCATATTACAGTGCAGATTTTTCTGGACTGGTTTGATGGTGCCATGTCACATTGGCAAAGCCAAAGCCAGAACAGCAGAACCCCCCATAAGTGACCCCATTTTACAAACTACACCACTCAATGAATTTACATAGGGGTGCAGTGATCATATTAACACCACAGGTGGGTCAAAGAACTTTATACCATTGGACAGTGTAGAAAAAAATAATTTTTTACCACAGAAGTGTTATTTTAGCCCCAGATTTTACATTTTCACACTGGGAAATGAGTAAAAATGGCACCAAATTTTGTCACAAAATTTTTTCTGAATGTAGAAATACCTCATATGTGGTTATACAGTACTGCTTAACCACACGAGACTTGGGAGGGACGGAGCGCTATTTGCCTCCTGGAGCGCAGATTGTCCTAGAATAGTATGCGGACCCCTTATACAGAGCCCCTAAGTGCTAGAAGAGCAGAATCCTCCCTCAAGTGACCCCATTTTTGAAATTACACCCCTCTGGTAATTTATCTACAGGTGTAGTGATGATTTAACTCCATGGGTGTTTTCCCAGAAACAATCAGCAGTGATGTTGTTGAGTGAAAAATTGGAAATCTGACATAGTAGTGACCAGTGCGGTGTAGTGACCAGTACGTTGTAGTGCCCGCACATTGTAGTGCTCAGCTTTAGCTTCTGCAGACATGCACTTGTAAATTAAAAGGAATCTGTCAGGTCATTTTTACGTCCATACAAATAGTATCCTGAAATAGAGCTTGTTTAAGGATATGTAACTTTTATTGCTGTTGTTGCCCAGTTATGTTGCTGTAAGCCCCGGAAAAGTTATAGTTGTGTGATACTCAGGCGAGAAATACGGCAGTGTGACTGACTCTCCGACGCCTCTACTGAGTGGTGAATATTAATTTCACATTTACAAACGCGTGACGAGCCGGTGCACAACTATACATTTTCTGGGGATTACAGCAAATGGAGGAATTAGAATTAATTTTGTTGGAAAATAATTATGACATGGTAGGGATATCTGAGACGTGGCTGGGCGAGAGCCATGACTGGGCAGTTAATTTACAGGGTATAGTCTGTTCAGAAATGACCGTACAAACAAGCGAGGGGGGGGTGTGTGTTTATATGTAAAATCATCCTTAAAACCTGTATTGTAGGAGGATATATGTGAATCTAATGAAAATGTAGAGTCCCTGTGGGTGGAGATAAGGGGAGGGGGAAAAATAATAAATTACTGATAGGGGTTTGTTATAAGTCTCCAAAAATAATGGAAGTAGCGGAGAATATCCTCGTAAAGCAAATAGATGAAGCAGCGACTCAAGGAGAAGTCATTATTATGGGAGACTTCAACTACCCTGAAATACATTGGGGGACAGAAACATGTAGTTCAAGCAAAGGAAATAGGTTTTTGACTACTATGAGAGATAATTACCTTTCACAACTGTTCAGGACCCAACAAGAAGGGGGGCGCTGCTAGACCTAATATTAACCAATAGGCCAGACCACATATCAAATATACGAGTTGGGGGTGACTTGGGTAATAGTGATCACAAAATAATACGTTTTCATGTAACCTTTAATAAGATGTGTAGTAGAGGGGTTACAAGGACACTAAACTTCAGGAAGGCAAATTTCCAACGGTTAAGAGATGATCTTAGTGCAATAAACTGGGACAATATCCTGAGACATAAAACTACACAAAGCAAATGGGAGACATTTATTAACATCCTGAATAGGACCTGTGTACAATATATACCCTATGGGAATAAACATGCTAGAAATAGGAGGAAACCACTATGGCTAAATAGAGCTGTAAGGGGCGCAATAAGTGACAAAAAGAAAGCATTTAGAGAACTAAAGCAAGTAGGTAGTGATGAGGCATTAAATAAATATAGAAAATTAAATAAATTATGTAAAAACCACATCAAGACAGCAAAGATTGAGGCAGAGAGAATCATTGCCAGAGAAAGTAAAAATAACCCCAAAATATTCTTTAACTACATAAATAGTAAAAAACTAAAAAATGATAGTGTTGGCCCCCTTAAAAATAGTCTGGGTGAAATGGTGGATGAGGATGAGGAAAAAGCCAATATGCTAAATGATTTTTTTTCAACCGTATTTACACAAGAAAATCGCATGACAGAAAACATGATTAGTGATAACAAAAATTCTCCAGTAAATGTCACTTGCTTAACCCAGCAGGAAGTACGGCGGCGTCTAAAAATCACTAAAGTTGACAAATCCCGGGCCCGGATGGGATACACCCGCGAGTACTGCAGGAATTAAGTAACGTCATAGATAGACCATTATTTTTAATCTTTAAAGATTCCACCATAATAACAGGGTCTGTACCACAAGACTGGCATATAGCAAATGTGGTGCCAATATTCAAAAAGGGACAAAAACTGAACTTGGAAATTATAGGCCGGTAAGCTTAACCTCTACTGTGGGTAAAATCCTGGAGGGTTTCCTAAGAGATGCTATACTAGAGTATCTGAAGAAGAATAACCTCATGACCCAATATCAACATGGGTTTACGAGGGACCGTTCCTGTCAAACTAATCTGATCAGTTTTTATGAGGAGGCAAGTTCTGGACTGGACCAAGGAAATGCAGTGGATGTTGTGTATATGGACTTTTCAAAAGCTTTTGATACGGTTCCACACAAAAGGTTGATACATAAAATGAGAACAATGGGGATAGGGGAAAATATATGTATGTGGGTTAAGAATTGGCTCAGTGATAGGAAACAAAGGATGGTTATTAATGGAAAACACTCAGACTGGGTCTCAGTTAACAGTGGGGTACCACAGGGGTCAGTATTGGGCCCCCTTCTTTTTAACATATTTATTAATGACCTTGTAGGGGGCATACAGAGTAATATTTCAATATTTGCAGATGACACTAAACTCTGCAGGGTAATCAATACAGAGGAGGACAATTTTATATTACAGGAGGATCTATGTAAACTAGAAGCTTGGGCTGATAAATGGCAAATGAGCTTTAATGGGGATAAATGTAGGGTAATGCACTTGGGCAGAGGAAATAAAATGTATAATTATATGCTTAATTGTAAAACACTGGGAAAAACTGTAACTGAAAAAGACCTGGGTGTATTGGTGGACGACAAGCTCACGTTTGGTGGCCAGTGTCAGGCTGCTGCTGCAAAGGCAAATAAAATAATGGGATGCATTAAAAGAGGCATAGATGCTCATGAGGAGAACATAATTTTACCTCTATACAAGTCACTAGTTCGACCACACTTAGAATACTGTGTACAGTTCTGGTCTTCGGTGTATAAGAAAGACAGAGCTGAACTAGAGAGGGTGCTGAGAAGAGCGACCAACGTTATTAGAGGACTGGGGGGTCTGCAATACCAAGACAGGTTATTACACTTGGGGTTATTTACTGTGGAAAAAAGAAGGCTTAGGGGTGATCTTATTACTATGTACAAGTATATGAGGGGTCAGTACAAAGACCTTTCTACTGATCTTTTTACTCTGAGGCCTGAGACGGGGACAAGGGGGCATCTTCTACGTCTGGAGGAAAGAAGGTTTAAACATAATCACAGACGGGGATTCTTTACTGTAAGAGCAGTGAGACTATGGAACTCTCTGCCGCATGATGTTGTAATGAGTGATTCACTGTTAAAATTTAAGAAGGGCATGGATGCCTTTCTTGAAAAGTATAATATTACAGGTTATAAATACTAGATTCCTTGATAGGGCGTTGATCCAGGGAACTAGTCTGATTGTCGTATGGAGTCGGGAAGGAATTTTTTTCCCCAATGTGGAGCTTAGTGTTTGCCACATGGGTTTTTTTTTGCCTTCCACTGTATCAACATGTTAGGCTATGGGTTGAACTAGATGGACTTAGTCTTCCTTCAACCTTAAAAACTATGTATGTTACTATGTTACAACGGGGCAATGTACAGCAATAAAAAGTTACATATGCTGCCCAAGCACTATTTCATGATACTATTGGTGCGCAAAAATGACCTGAGTTTCCCTTTAAGCGGGCTCTCATTATTATAGAAATGCCAAACATGTGGATGCTAAATGTGGAATAAGCACATTGTGGGGCTCAGCATGAATCTGGTGAAAAGTTCTCTATAAATTGTAGGTGCACCTTCATTTAAGGGGGTTGATGGATGAGAGGACATTCTTTTATTTTTGTTTTGTGAGCAAAAAAAAAAGAAGTACACTTTAAAGGTGTTGTCCAGGCTTACCATAAAAGTCTACAGTCAATATGCATGAATTCTCCAGTGTCGGTGGCAAAACGGAGGATTCTCTGGTTCCGGGTCCATTCCGACTAGACGTGCGCAGCCTCGCTATTTCACTTGTACGGAGCAAGGTGGTGTACGTCTAGTCGGAATGTGGCTGGGAATATGCATATCACATAGTTGATAATGTCTGAAGTATTGTGAAATTTATGGCGCTATATAAGAGATATATACTGTAGATTTACATATACAGATTTCTGTGAGATCATGATGCTACCAAGTGTGTCAGACTGATGAAGAATGCTAGCTCCATTAAAAGAGACATCAAGCAATATATTTTAAGGTCATATTTTATCCAAAAGACTTTGTGAAAACACACAGTGTTTGTAAGGCTATGTGCCCACGATGCAGAAATGAAGCAGAAAATTTCTGCAGCATTTCTGCATCTCCCTGGCAGAAAAAAACGCATGCAGATCGTGCATGTGACGCGCCCCCTGGGCCAGTGTTGTTTGGGGGATACCCGGAGCCGGATCAGATGGGGGTTGTAGTCTCCGAGTGGCTGTGACCCGGTCCGTGCCCAGGGTGTCAAACTCAGTGTGTGGCAGTCCTTATAGATGTTACTAGATGTTCTTTTGTGTCGACTACGCCACCCGTTGAATTGCGGTCACTACGGCCGCCGCTGCAGCAGGGTCCGCTGAGGCTGATGGTGTTTGTGCAGCTCAGGTAGTATAACCCCCAACGGGAGGGGTATAGCCTCAGGGGGTCAGTTGCAGAGGATGGGGGTTGTGGTGGTGCAGCGGGGATGGAAATGAGAGTCAGAGTCGGGCTGTGCAGTTCAGGGTTTGTTTACTTACTGCAGTTGTTCTGGTCACTCCGGCCTTAAGTGACCACCCGAGCCGTGCTGCATCCACCAGGTCCTGGACTCGGCCAACCCCCAGGTGATTCTGGAGCGTGGTCCTGAGCTCCCTTTCTGTCCTGTCCTCTTCTCTGGCCTTCCCCACCAGGGATCCACCTATGTCCGGCTCCCTCGGGCCTCTTGGTGGTAAACCCTTGTCTCTGAGTTCCCTGACCCTATTCGTGGTCTGCCTTCCGGGTGGATTTAGTGGGTGATCGTGGCAGATCCTGCCCACGACCTCCGGTTCCTGGCTAAGGTGTGCTGTAGCCTCTGCCAGCTTGGGATCCGGTACCCTGTTGCCAACTCTTCACCCTCTGGTCTAATTTGGGCTCTTGGAGTTCCTTCTTTCTCCCCCTCTGGGTCTTTCTTTCTCCTCTCTCTCTCTCTTGGCCTTGGAGCTGCTCTTCTCCTCTGCTCTCTTCCTCTGCTCTGCTCTGACAAAAGACTGACAGACTGACCCTGATCTAAGATGGTTCCCACCTTATATACTCCCTCTATGTGTGAGCTCAGGTGACCAGCACCCAATGAGCTCCTAGCTTTACCCAGGCTGCTCCCCCTATCTGCCCCTACACTACTGGGATGTTCCACCCCCCTCCCACTCCAGCCAGGAACAGACACTGTTGTACCT
This sequence comes from Phyllobates terribilis, assembly GCF_046119375.1. NCBI lineage: Eukaryota > Metazoa > Chordata > Amphibia > Anura > Dendrobatidae > Phyllobates > Phyllobates terribilis. Next base: position 144,197,959 of record NW_027362772.1, read on the forward strand.
GCACATTTCTCTAGTGGGAGTACCATCGGTCTGTTCCCCGGAAATGGGATGTGTGTAGTGCATGCAGCTAACTGAGCTCAGTTCCACACTCCATCCTTACCCGGGAGTGGAATATCACACCTCTGGGTTGAGGTGCAATACCCCTGTAGCAGCCGAATCCTCAGGGTGCTACATTCCCCCCTGGTAAATCACAGCACGTCCTCGGGCTGTAAGATATAAACATCCACAAACATACATTTTTTTTTTCATAAAACATAAACATATAAAACATCATCAGCAGCAATAAACTTTTCATATAAACATTCTTGTTTCTGGTTCCTCCGGTCACGGTGCAACTTGTGACCGGGTAAAGTGCGACAGTCTCTTTTGGAAGAAAAACAACAGTTTCCTATAAAACCGGTAGGGGGCGCTTTAGGAAGCGCAACTATATACAAGGGGATATGGCCGCTCTCAGTCCTCGGCCAGGTATTAGGGAGGATTGACCGCTCTCAGTCCTCGGTCAGTGGGAATAGGGACACACGGGGTTAACAGTTCACTCTTGGCTGGTCCCAACGGGGACTATAATAGCAGCAGCAGTTTTTGGTACCCTTACGGGTAACTATATACAGTCTCTTTACTACCGTACTCAACGACGGCGTCCTCCTGCTCTTTCTTTGTGGACAGTTTCAGTTTCAGACCCGTCCGGGTCCTCTTGCTCCTCCTCACACCGCAGCTCCTCCTCCGTCAGGCGATGCACATGGAGGGCGTAGGGTCCTTTGGCACACTTGTGCCGGGTGAAGGTGACCTCGTCCCCTAAATACAGGTCACGACCTCTGTGTCCCTCCGGTAGGTGAGACTCAACGTCTCTCCTGGTCACGAAGACGTCGCCTGGGGTGCGGTGATCCCTGATGAAACCCCACCCATGCTGCAGATTGAACTTTATCACAGTCCCGATGGTACGGGGACCATGCGCTGCACGGGGGTTTCTCCTGGTCCGGCTCTTCTGCTCCGCGCTCCTTATTTGGGCTTGTTGTTCCCGGACCCGCCTCTCTCTCCGCTCCCTCTCGAAGACCTCGAGCTGCTGCCGGCAGCACTCTGCACGCTCCGCTGCGGCCGCCCGAGTCTCCTGAGTGAACCCCATGAGGTCTTCTCCGGTGGGGTCCCACTCAAACTGTGCCTCCTCTAGCGGGGGCGAGGTCCTCTTTACGGGCTTCGGAGCCGGAATCAGGGGCTCGCACATGGGCCTTGCTCTCTGGAGTTCCAGCTGAATGTACTCCTGGGGCCATATGAAGGGCTGCCCATCCGGGCACGTATGCTGGGCAAATAGATTTTCACCCAGGTGCGGCACTCTAGATGTTGAGGGCGCGTTGATGGTAGCGGCGCCCGGGTCGACCAGGCCTTGCGACCAGGCCTGGGGCACCTTAAAGGCAAAGGGCACCGTAAGAACGGCGGCGCCCTGGGTTATTCGGCCCTGCGACCAGGCCGGTGGCTCCGCGGAGGTAGGGGGCGCTGTTGGTATTGCGGCGCCCGGGGGTACTAGGCCTTGCGACCAGGCCGATGGTACTTCCTGCTTGGCCACGCTCGGGGTCGAGGCGTGTGACGTCACAGGGGTCGCGGCTTCCATTTGAGGCCTAGTCTGCGGCGGTGACGTTGCAGCGACGGGCACCGCAGGGGGTACTTCGGGCTCTGCGACGGGGAGCTGGGGCAGGCACGCGGTTTCCCGGCTCGGGGTAGTGACGTCCCCTTTACCTGCCTCCATTCGTTCGGCTCCCTTCTCGGCGCCGTCTCCGGCCTTCAGTCCTCCTGCGCCATCCTCAGAGGCGGTCTGTCTCCTCGTCTCGGGTGGCGTGCTCCGCTGACGAGTCTCGGTCTGCTGGGCCATCTCTCGGCTCCACTCCGCCAACGTCTCTCGTTGTACCCGGGCCATCCTCCGTGCGAGGCCCTCCAGCGCGGTCTGTGCACACTCCCGGTCTCGGGGGAGCTGTGCTAGAATCTCCAGCAAGCTTTCTGGAGTGGCGACCGGCAACAGGCTCCTGACCACTGGGTCGGTGCTGCCTGGAGTGGCGGCCCGCATCAGGCTCCTGACCACTGGGTCGGTGCTGCCTGGCTCTCCCTCCATCTCCGGGTGTGCTTTCTCTGGACTCTCTTCCAGACGTCTTGTCTCCGGGTGCGCTCTCTCCAGACTGCTCCAGGCGACACCCATCTTTGTTCTCTTCTTCTGTCTCCGCCCACATCGAGGGTGGTCCCGGGGCAACTTCAGTTCCAGGGGCAGTTCTCTCACGCTGATGGACACTTCCAGCATCACAGTCTCTGTTGGTGGGCGCGGTTTCCGCTTTTGGCGCCATTCTTCGACCTGGCCCACGATGGGAGGTGGCCTCTTGCCACCCTCTGGCACGCCCATAATGGCGTCCGCTCTTCCAAGGCGGGAAATCCTTGGAAATGGCGGGAATCGTCTCCCAGTGGCGGGAAACTCCATGGACGGCGGGAAAAAGCTGCAAATGGCGGGCAACCGGCGGGAAACGACCTGTGATGGGGCCCGATGGCGGGGACCCTCCGGAACCGGCAGGAGACTTCTTTTTGAGGTAACGGTGTACTTTTCTTCAGGCACGCAGTACCCGGTTGTTGCGGGCACGTTATCCTGCCGACTACGCCAAAGTTGACGCGCCCCCTGGGCCAGTGTTGTTTGGGGGATACCCGGAGCCGGATCAGATGGGGGTTGTAGTCTCCGAGTGGCTGTGACCCGGTCCGTGCCCAGGGTGTCAAACTCAGTGTGTGGCAGTCCTTATAGATGTTACTAGATGTTCTTTTGTGTCGACTACGCCACCCGTTGAATTGCGGTCACTACGGCCGCCGCTGCAGCAGGGTCCGCTGAGGCTGATGGTGTTTGTGCAGCTCAGGTAGTATAACCCCCAACGGGAGGGGTATAGCCTCAGGGGGTCAGTTGCAGAGGATGGGGGTTGTGGTGGTGCAGCGGGGATGGAAATGAGAGTCAGAGTCGGGCTGTGCAGTTCAGGGTTTGTTTACTTACTGCAGTTGTTCTGGTCACTCCGGCCTTAAGTGACCACCCGAGCCGTGCTGCGTCCACCAGGTCCTGGACTCGGCCAACCCCCAGGTGATTCTGGAGCGTGGTCCTGAGCTCCCTTTCTGTCCTGTCCTCTTCTCTGGCCTTCCCCACCAGGGATCCACCTATGTCCGGCTCCCTCGGGCCTCTTGGTGGTAAACCCTTGTCTCTGGGTTCCCTGACCCTATTCGTGGTCTGCCTTCCGGGTGGATTTAGTGGGTGATCGTGGCAGATCCTGCCCATGACCTCCGGTTCCTGGCTAAGGTGTGCTGTAGCCTCTGCCAGCTTGGGATCCGGTACCCTGTTGCCAACTCTTCACCCTCTGGTCTAATTTGGGCTCTTGGAGTTCCTTCTTTCTCCCCCTCTGGGTCTTTCTTTCTCCTCTCTCTCTCTCTCTTGGCCTTGGAGCTGCTCTTCTCCTCTGCTCTCTTCCTCTGCTCTGCTCTGACAAAAGACTGACAGACTGACCCTGATCTAAGATGGTTCCCACCTTATATACTCCCTCTATGTGTGAGCTCAGGTGACCAGCACCCAATGAGCTCCTAGCTTTACCCAGGCTGCTCCCCCTATCTGCCCCTACACTACTGGGATGTTCCACCCCCCTCCCACTCCAGCCAGGAACAGACACTGTTGTACCTGCACATTTCTCTAGTGGGAGTACCATCGGTCTGTTCCCCGGAAATGGGATGTGTGTAGTGCATGCAGCTAACTGAGCTCAGTTCCACACTCCATCCTTACCCGGGAGTGGAATATCACACCTCTGGGTTGAGGTGCAATACCCCTGTAGCAGCCGAATCCTCAGGGTGCTACACATGCGTTTTTCCTGCAGAATACATGCGGAATACATGCGGATTCACATACGTTTCCGCATGCAGATTGACAAGCGCTTTCCAGGCGATAGCATCACTTGGAAAGTGCTTGACAATTAGGTCACACTGTATAAATCCATGCAAACAGCATGGATTTATACAGTGTGAACCGTAAAAATTAAAACAAATAAAGCTATACTCACCCCCGAGGCCCCGGTGTGTGCTGCAGCGCTCGTTCCTGTCTGGTTCCCGGCTGCCGGCATATCGCGAGACAGAGCGGTGAAGGGCCTGCGGTCACATGACTGTGACGTCACCGCAGGTCCTCAAGCGATGCCGGCATTCAGAGAAAAGCCTTCGGAAAGGGGAGTATAAACTTTATTTGTTATTTTATTCTTTTTTTACAGGTACAATGGTACCCAGGTCTGGATGAGAGTCTCCTCTCCTCCAGAACTGGGTACCATCCGCCCATAGAGACGCATAGAAGCCGCTTGTACAAATGTACAGTCGCGGTTTCTATGCGTTTCAATGCAAGTCAATGGCGGGAGTTCCGCTGCGCTTCCGCAAAATTAAATGACATGCTGCGGATTTTTATACGCAGCATAAACGCTGCGGAAAAATCCGCAGCATGTGCATAGAACATGCGGAATCCCCTTGGGGACCATGGGGTGCGGATTACCTAGCGTTTCACAAGCGTTTACGCTGCGGAAATTCCGCAGCATAAACGCTTGAAAAACGCTACGTGGGCACCCAGCCTAAGCATCCAGCAGTACACGGCAGAGGACAGAAGGCAGACACCTTCTTTATAGATAAATGTCGGGCACCGGGCTAAATCCCAACTAATTATAAGAATTATAAAATGGCCACACCTATTTGTGGATTGTCAGTAACCCCACAGACGAGAGGTCAGTTGTACCCGGCTGTCGTGTCATTTACACCATTGATTGCTTTACAGGTTGTCCATGGTGATGGGTGGTGAACGGCCTCACACGCTGATGGTACGAAACACATTGAAGCCAGACAAGGCTGTGCTGATGACGACCCCCGGGCACTGCGGATGCCAATGTAACTCCTTAATGTCCTTTTCGCCTTGGTGAACAAACAGCAGCTGTGGTGGGATGGCTTGTAAAGTAGGATCTTCTGTGTCGCCCTCCTGATCCTGATCTCTCTCCACTGCAAGATCCCACTGTGTTATCTGATCGTCAGCACCAGCAGCGGCAAACACCCCGCTGTCTGTAGGATGCCACTCAACAGAGGTGATCGGGGCCGTGTGTTGCTTAAACCGTGCCACACTGACTCCTTTCTGCGGGGGGGGGGGGGAAACAGCAGCTTGAATTCCCCCCCAAAAAATCTGGCAATATTTTTGTTTCATAAAATTAACCAAACTGATTAAAAGGTGTTGTCTAAAAACAAGCAACTTTGGAATTAACTCTTAAGAATCATCCTACCTTAAGAAAGGATGGATTTTTAATCGAAGGGTATGTGCAGACCATCCGTACAGGCAGCATTTTGACCGCAGTATTCTTTATGCTGCATCGAACCATGCGGATTCACCGCTTCCTATACATTACACTGATATAATTTTTCTTGTGGAGACTAGCGGCTCTGCAAGAGAAGTTGACATGCTGCAGTCTTTAAAGATGCGCCGCATGTCCATCTCCGCGGGTGAGCCTCAGGTGCACAGAGACGCATAGCGAGCATGGGATTTCTTGAAATCCCATCCACTATGCTCTAACATCTGGTCGCTGTAGATTGCATGCAGGGCAAGTGTGCTGCGTCTAATCCTCAGCATTTACTGACCGTGTGCACGCACCCTTACAGTGTACAGCGTGTTGACAGTTACCTGCTATCCTGCCGTCTCAGAGTGGCTGGTTATCTAGGTAAGGCGCAAGAGAAATTAAAAAAAAAATAAGATCTGCAATCTCTAAAGCTCAGTGTGAAAATGTAATAACCAAAACGGACCCATCCCTCCTCTAATCAGTGATGCTAAGTGCTCTCAAAGATTCATCTTCGAAAACCTCACCCATCAGCTATAGACATAACAGGGGTCACATAATTATAACACCCAGTACACACTACCATGTGTGCCAACTGATAAAATATCTCAAAAATCTCCCAGCATATACATTAAGTGTTTCCCACTTTCTGCAAAGTGGATCAAAAACACCTGCCAGCAAGTAAAATAAAGGTGGATGGTACTCGCCTCTCCACCACTGTTTTGGTCTCTGGTCCAGGGGAGGGAGAGTAACCTCTGCCTTTGTTATTTTACATGCCTGCAAGCATTTGGGATCTACTTTTCTAAAAGTAGAACATCCCTTTTAATATAGTTTATAGGCCCCTATTTTACCAAAGCCAAAACAGTGTGTATGGCACGTATGAACAGATGCCAAAGCAGGGATCCAGACTATGGCCACTGCTGAATGCTTCCCTCAAGATCAGATACAGGTGTATCTCACTAAATTTGAATATCATCAAAAAGTTAATTAATTTCAGTTCTTCAATACAAAAAGTGAAACTCATATATTATATAGAGTCATTACAAGCAGAGTGATCTATTTCAAGTGTTTATTTCTGTTAATGTTGATGATTATAACTTACAGCCAATGAAAACACAAAAGTCATTATCTCAGTAAATTAGAATACTTTATAGCAACAATGTATTTAAAATCCGAAATGTTGGCCTACTGAAATGTATGTTCAGTAAATGCACTCAATACTTGATCGGGGCTCCTTTTGCATCAATTACTGCATCAATGCGGCGTGGCATGGAGGCGATCAGCCTGCGGCACTGCTGAGGTGTTATGAAAGCCCAGGTTGCTTTGATAGCAGCTTTCAGCTCGTCTGCATTGTTGGGTTTGGTGTCTCTCATCTTCCTCTTGACAATACCCCATAGATTCTTTATAGGGTTAAGGTCAGGCGAGTTTGCTGGCCAATCAAGCACTGTGATACTGTTGTCTTTAAACCAGGTATTGGTACTTTTGGCAGTGTGGACAGTTGTCAAGTCCTGCTGGAGAATGAAATTTCCATCTCCAAAAAACTTGTCGGCAGAGGGAAGCATGAAGTGCTCTAAAATCTCCTGGTAGACGTCTGTGCTGACTTTGGTCTTGATAAAACACAGTGGACCTACACCAGCAGATGACATGGCCCCCCAAACCATCACTGATTGTGGAAACTTCACACTAGACATCAAGCAGCTTGGATTGTGGCCTCTCCACTCTTCCTCCAGACTCTGGGACCTTGATTTCCAAATGAAATGCAAAATTTAATTTCATCTGAAAACACCACCTTGAACCACTGAGCAACAGTCCAGGTCTTTTTCTCCGTGGCCCAGGTAAGACGCTTCTGGTGTTGTCTATTTGTCATGAGTGTCTTGACACAAGGAATGCAACACATGTAGCCCATGTCCTGGATACGTCTGTGTGTGGTGGCTCTTGAAGGAATGACTCCAGCAGCAGTCCACTCCTTGTGAATCTCCCCCAGATTTTTGAATGGCAGTTTCTTAACAATCCTTTCAAGGATGCGGTTATCCCGATTGCTTGTGCACCTTTTTCTACCGCACTTTTTCCTTCCACTCAACTTTCCATTAATATGCTTGGATACAGCACTCTGTGAACAGCCAGCTTCTTTAGCAATGACCTTTTGTGGCTTACCCTCCTTGTGGAGTGTGTCAATGACTGCCTTCTGGACATCTGTCAAGTCAGCAGTCTTCCCCATGATTGTGGAGCCTACTGACACAGATGAAAGGACCTTTTTAAACGCTTAGGAAGCCTTTGCAGGTGTTTTTTGCTAATTATTCTAATTTACTGAGATAATGACTTTTGTGTTTTCATTGGCTGTAAGCCATAATCATCAACATTAACAGAAATAAACACTTGAAATAGATCAATCTGTTTGTAATGACTCTATATAATACAACCCCTGGCAAAAATTATGGAATCACCGGGCTCGGAGGATGTTCATTCAGTTGTTTAATGTTGTTGAAAAAAAGTAGATCACAGATATGGCACAAAACTAGTCATTTCAAATGGCAACTTTAGGGCTTTAAGAAACACTAAAAGAAATCAAGATTAAAAATGTGGTACTCAGTAAGGGTAATTTTTTTCAGACCAAGCAGAGGGAAAAAATTATGGAATCACTCAATTCTGAGGAAAAAATTATGGAATCACCCTGTAAATTTTCATTTCCAAAACTAACACCTGCATCAAATTAGATCTGCTCGTTAGTCTGCATCTAAAAAGGAGTGATCACACCTTGGAGAGCTGTTGCACAAAGTGGACTGACATGAATCATGGCTCCAACACGAGAGATGTCAATTGAAACAAAGGAGAGGATTATCAAACTCTTAAAAGAAGGGAAATCATCACGCAATTTTGCAAAAGATGTTGGTTATTCACAGTCAGCTGTGTCTAAAATCTGGACCAAATACAAACAACATGGGAAGGTTGTTAATGGCAAACATACTGGTAGACCAAGGAAGACATCAAAGCGTCAAGATATGTCTCCAAAACAGGAAATGCACAACAAAACAAATGAGGAACGAATGGGAGGAAACTGGAGTTAATGTCTATGACCGAACTGTAAGAAACCGCCTAAAGGAAATGGGATTTACATACAGAAAAGCTAAACATAAGCCATCATTAACACCTAAACAGAAAAAAAAGGTTACAATGGGCTAAGGAAAAGCAATTGTGGACTGTGGATGACTGGATGAAAGTCATATTCAGTGATGAATCGCGAATCTGCATTGGGCAAGGTGATGATGCTGGAACTTTTGTTTGGAGCCATTCCAATGAGATTTATAAAGATGACTGCATGACGAGAACATGCAAATTTCCACAGTCATTGATGATATGGGGCTGCATGTCAGGTAAAGGCACTGGGGAGATGGCTGTCATTACATCTTCAAGAAATGCCCAAGTTTACATTGATATTTTGGACAGTTTTCTTATCCCATCAATTGAAAGGATGTTTGGGGATGATAACATCATTTTTCAAGATGATAATGCATCCTGCCATAGAGCAAAAACTGTCAAAACATTCCTTGAAAGAAGACACATAAGGTCAATGTCATGGCCTGCAAATAGTCCGGATCTCAATCCAATTGAAAATCTTTGGTGGAAGTTGAAGAAAATGGTCCATGACAAGGCTCCAACCTGCAAAGCTGATCTTGCAACAGCAATCAGAGAAAGTTGGAGCCATATTGATGAAGAGTACTGTTTGTCACTCATTAAGTCCATGCCTCAGAGACTGCAAGCTGTTATTAAAGCCAGAGGTGGTGCAACAGAATACTAGTGATATATTGGAGTGTTCTTTTGTGTGCTTGTTTTTCATGATTCCATAATTTTTTCCTCAGAATTGAGTGATTCCATTATTTTTTCCCTCTGCTTGGTCTGAAAATAATTACCCTTACTGAGTACCACATTTTTTTTATCTTGATTTCTTTTAGAGTTTCTTAAAGCCATAAAATTGCCATTTGAAATGACTTTAGTTTTGTGCCATGTCTATGATCAGCTTTTTTTCAACAACATTAAACAACTGAATGAACATCCTCCAAGCCCGGTGATTCCATAATTTTTGCCAGGGGTTGTATATGAGTTTCACTTTTTGGACTAAAGAACTGAAATAAATTAACTTTTTGATGATATTCTAATTTAGTGAGAAGCACTTGTGTATACCCCGGTATGGTCACTGCCAACTCCACAATAACAGAAAGAACTATTAGTTGCCACCGCCAATCATTTATACTGGCCAGTTGGACACCTGTCACAGGCAGCATATGGCTCCAGGGGTGCGGTTTACAGAGAAAGAGGAACAGAGTTATTACATTTTATATATTTAATCCGGAAAGGTAGCAGTGTTTCTTAAAAAAAATATACAAAATGGGAACAAAAAAATATGTTATATACAATCACATAAAAAAAGAATATTAATAACGAAAGAGAAGTGTGTCACCCCAGGCCTGGATGCCACAAACTTGAAAGGCTGTGTCTGAGAGCAGGAGGGAGGTTCTCTGGTCATGGACCATTTGCATGCAGCACCTCCTGTCCCAGGCCAGTAGGGGGAGCAGGCTGCCCCTATAAAAGCTGGAACTGAGGGCAGGGTTAGGGAGACCAGGACCCACTTCTGAAGCATCCAGAAGGGTTCCCAGAAGAGAGGGACAAGTCAGCCGCAGCTGAGGAGTCCAGGAGGCAAAGGAGGAACAGAAATCCAGGGACAGAGGCGACGAGAGCCGGTCCTGGTTGAAAGAGAACTACATTCCGGACACTGGGGTCCGAGGCTGTCAGGATTGCAAGTCCTGCAGCAGATCATCTACCTGCGAGGGATTTTAGGTCCCTTGGCCTAAGAAGCCTGGAGGCTCCGCCACACAGAGGGACTGGTACAGAACGGAGAAGCTACAGGTACCTAAGGCCCGAGTCGCAAGCCATACAGGCGTAGTACACGGCAAGCTCAGGGACGTGGGCTATCATACCACTAAAGGGGGAGATAGTCAGCAAGGGCAGAAAGAGAACGGTAGGCCTACCCACTCACCCTGGCCAGTGGAGCTCGCCCGAATGCCCTCAGACACCCAGGCCCATTCCTACCCTGTACTCCTGGTGGGTCTGTGATAAGTTCTGCAGTAAAAGACCCTGGACTGCATTATTGGACTCTGTGTGGTTACTGCTGCACCTGCACCATCACCCCAAACATCCTATTACACTGCCCTGAGGCTACACTCCTCCCGTGGGGAGTTGTACTATTCCCTGTTGCATCCCCAACACCAGCCTCAGCGGTCTGCCTTGCAGCGGCGGTCCTCCCTGACCGCAATCCACGGGTGGCGTAGTCGGACTTTCAAAACCTACTGTAACGGGTCTGGGAGGTGGAACCTCTGAGCAACTATACAAAGGGGCAGTCCTTGTAAGGAAGCGGGTGGCTCCCAGGGAAGGCGGGCAGGTAGTCACGGCAAGTGACAGGGACAGTCTCTGGGTAGAAGGGCAGGAGGTCACGGCAAGTGATGGGGACAGTCTCTTGACAGGCGGATGGTCACGGCAAGTGACAGCAGGGTAAGAGTCTCTAGACAGGCAGGTGGTCACGGCAAGTGACAGCAGGGAAAGAGTCTCTAGATAGGCTAGCAGGCAGGTAGCAGGTGAGCGCTCCCAGGTGAGCGGGCAAGAGTCTCTGGACAGGCAGGTGGTCACAGCAAGTGACGGCAGAGCCTCCAGGTAGGCTAGCAGGCAGGTAGCAGGTGGGCGCTCCCAGGTGAGTGGGCAAGAGTCTCTGGACAGGCAGGTGGTCACAGCAAGTGACGACTGAACCTCCAGGTAGGCTAGCAGGCGAGTAGCAGGTGAGCGCTCCCAGGTGAGCGTGTAAGAGTCTCACGGCTGGCTGGCAGGTGGTCACGGCAAGTGACGGCAGAGCCTCCAGGTAGGCTAGCAGGCGAGTAGCAGGTAAGCGCTCCCAGGTGAGCGGGTAAGAGTCTCACGGCTGGCTGGCAGGTGGGCACGGCAAGTGACGGCAGAGCCTCCAGGTAGGCTAGCAGGCAGGTAGCAGGTGGGCGCTCCCAGGTGAGCGGGCAGACTGATCCATAGACAGACTGGCAGGTGCTGGTAGGCAGACTGTCGGACCGCAGGAATGCAAGCAGATAGACAGGAATCAGGCAGGTATCAAGCAGGAATCTGGCAGGTAACTGGCAGGTATCTGGTAACGGGACCTGAGGGCTGAAGCAGAGTTGAAAGGCTTTGCAACAACATTGCTCGGGCACCTCCAATTTGGAGGAGGTGCCTTATATATGGAAGGTCCAACGGCAATTGGCCGGGGACTCCTTAGGATGGCGCGCGCGGTCCCTTTAAGAGAGGGGGAGAGCGCACGCGCGCGCCCTAAGCACACTGCCGGGGAAGGAGCGCGTACCGGAAGTAGCGGGGAGAGAAGCGCTGGAGGACGCCGCGCCAGAAGCGGGGAGGTGAGAGGGACGGCATCTCTGCCTAGCGAGGGGCAGAGACGCCGATGCTACAGTACCCCCCCCTTTAGGCCCCCTCTTTTTTAGGCCAGAAAGAAATTTTTCAAGAAGAAGCGGGGCGTTGATGTTCTCCCTGGGTTCCCAAGTTCTCTCCTCAAGACCAAACCCCTTCCAATCTACCAGAAAAAAGGTCTTTCCTCTTACCCTCTTAGTGGCCAGAATACTCTCTACCTCAAAGACGTCTTCAGCGGAAACCGGAGCAAGGGGAGTACCTGGATTGTTGGAAAAAGAGTTAAAGACAACGGGTTTGAGGAGAGATATGTGGAAGGAGTTGGGAATCCGTAAGGTGGCCGGGAGTTTTAATTTGTAGGCCACTGGATTAATTTGCCTGAGGATTTCGAAAGGGCCGATGAAGCGAGGACCTAACTTGTAGGAGGGTATCTTGAGCCGTACATGTTTGGAGGAGAGCCAAACCTTGTCTCCCAGACGGAATTGAGGCGGATCCAGACGTCTTTTATCAGCATATCTCTTCATCCACTCGGAGGACTGAAGAAGTGCGGATCTAGTACTCTCCCAAATGGTAGAAAACTCGCTGACAAGACACTGCGCGGCAGGGTTGTCCACAGAGGCGGAGACGGGAAACGGAATCCTGAGGTGCTGGCCATAGACAATAAATAACGGGGATTTGGAAGAGGATTCACTCTCGTGGTTATTGTAAGAGAATTCGGCCCAAGGGAGGAGGTCCACCCAATCAGAATGGTGGGCATTAACAAAGTGCCGGAGATAGCTGGTAAGGATCTGATTGATCCGCTCCACTTGACCATTGGACTGAGGGTGGTAAGCGGAGGAGAAGTCCAGGGTGACGTCCAGCAGTTTACATGTGGCTCTCCAGAAGCGTGAGGTGAACTGAACCCCTCTATCCGACACGATGTGGAGGGGTAGGCCATGGAGACGGAAGATATGGCGGATAAAGTCCTTAGCCAGCTCAGGTGCAGACGGAAGACCAGGCAGGGGAATGAAGTGGGCCATTTTAGAAAACCACCCAAATGACAGTACACCCGGCAGAGACAGGAAGATCGGTAATGAAGTCCATAGCGATGTGTTGCCACGGGGAAACAGGTATGGGAAGCAGCAGGAGATGACCAGCTGGTAAGTGTCTGGGAACTTTGTTGCGGCCACAAGATGAACAGGCAGAGACGAAGTCTACCACATCCTTACGCAGGGTAGACCACCAGTAATGCCGGGAAATGAGTAGGAAGGTCTTTTTTTGGCCGGCATGGCCAGCTAGTTTAGAAAAATGACCCCAGCGAAGAACCCTCTCACGGTCAGGAGGCGCCACGAACGTCTTGCCGGGTAGAAGACGAGTCAAATCCAAGGGGGCCACATTTATCACCTTGGAGGGGTCGATAATGTGCATAGGCTCCTCCTCTTGGTCGGAGGACAGGATGGATCGGGACAAGGCATCAGCTTTGACATTCTTGTCCGCCGGGCGGAAATGAAGGATGAAATCGAAGCGGGCAAAAAATAAAGACCACCGGGCCTGACGTGGATTAAGTCTCTGGGCATTTTGGAGATATGCCAGGTTCTTGTGATCCGTGTAGATGATCACCGGGTATAGAGCCCCTTCAAGCAGGTAACACCACTCCTCCAGCGCCAATTTAACGGCTAACAGTTCTCGGTCTCCTATGGAGTAATTGCGCTCAGAGGAGGAGAAGATTTTAGAGAAAAAGCCGCAGGTTACCATTCTCCCGGATGAAGACTTTTGGGTGAGCACCGCTCCGGCTCCAGAGGAGGAAGCATCAACCTCCAGGTAGAACTGTTTGTTGCAGTCCGGACGGTGCAGCACAGGGGCAGAGGAGAAGGCTTGCTTCAGGGAAAGGAAGGCCTCCTCAGGCTCGGGTGGCCATACCTTGGGATTTGCTCCCTTACGGGTGAGCGCAGATATGGGCGCAGTCCGTGACGAGAAGTGAGGAATGAAGAGACGATAGTAATTAGCGAAGCCCAGGAATCGCTGTATCGCCTTCAAGCCCTCCGGACGGGGCCACTTTAGGACAGCAGAGAGCTTCTCAGGATCCATTCGCAAGGCTGTCTGGGAGATAACATAGCCCAGGAAAGGAAGAGAGGTCTGCTCAAAAAGGCACTTCTCGTATTTAACATAGAGGTGGTTCTGCCTGAGCCTAAGCAGGACCTGACGTACATCCCTCTGGTGTGTGGGAAGATCCGGAGAGAAGACCAAGATGTCGTCCAGGTATACCACCACGCAGGAGTAAAGAAGGTCACGGTAGATGTCGTTGACCAGTTCTTGGAAGACGGCGGGAGCATTGCAGAGACCGAAGGGCATCACACGGTACTCATAGTGTCCGTCCCGGGTATTAAATGCCGTTTTCCACTCGTCTCCCTGACGGATACGGACCAGGTTATACGCTCCACGTAGATCCAGCTTGGAAAAGATCCTGGCGCCTTTAAGGCGATCAAATAACTCAGAGATGAGCGGAAGGGGGTATTTATTTTTAACCGTGATCTGATTGAGTCCTCTATAGTCAATACAGGGGCGAAGCGAGCCATCTTTTTTTTTGACAAAGAAGAATCCGGCTACAGCCGGGGAAGTAGACTTCCGGATGAATCCCCTGGCCAGATTCTCCTCTATGTACTCAGACATGGCCCGGGTTTCAGCCGCAGACAACGGATAAATACGCCCACGGGGTGGAGTGGCGCCGGGTACCAGGTCGATCGGGCAATCATATGGCCTATGAGGTGGCAATGTCTCTGCTTCCTTTTTGCCGAAGACATCAGCATAGGGCCAGTAGGGAGCCAGAAGACCGGGTAAATTAGCTGGGGTAGGTGGAGGACGAACCGGGCGAACCGGAACCAGGCAGGCCTTATGGCAGGCTGGCCCCCATCGCAGTACTTCACCGGAATGCCAGTTCAACACGGGTTCATGTGTCTGGAGCCAAGGTAGACCTAGCAATAGGGAGTGGGAGAGTCCGGACAACACATGGAAGGAGATTACCTCAGAGTGCAGCATTCCCACCAGCAGGGTTATGGGTTCCGTGACGAGCAGGATGGTCACCGGAAGGAGTCTTCCATCCACGGAGGCGACTGACAAAGGTTCAGCCAGAGACTTTGTGGGAATAGGGTATTTTTCAACCAGGGACTGGGAGATGAGGTTTCCAGTGGATCCAGAGTCCAGGTGGGCGAGTTAAAAGTGACGGTTCTCTCCCCAGGAGATAGATACAGACAAAGTCAGGGTTGGAGAGGACTTATTTTTGTCTAGGGCGACCTCTCCGAGCGGTCCTAGACACTGGAGTTTCCCGGCCTCTCTGGGCAGGAACGAATCAGGTGCTCCTTACTGCCACAATAGAAGCAGCTCCCCTCGGCTCGGCGTGACTCTTGGCGAGATTTGACCATCTTGGTCTGGTCGATCTGCATGGGCTCGGGTGAGTGCGCCTGGGGAGTGACAGAAGAGGAGACAGGTTTCTGGAAAGTAGGAGCTAGGCGGGGAAACCTTCTCTCACGGGTGGTCTCTTTGGTACGTTCTTGAAACCGGATGTCAATCCGGGTAGCCAGCGACACCAGGTCATCCAGGGTGGTAGGAATGTCCCGACTGGCGAGCTCATCTTTAATCCGACCGGAAAGACCCTCCCAGAAGACGGACACCAGGGCCTCATTATCCCAGGCAAGCTCAGAAGCGAGGGTGCGGAACCGTATGGCATATTGGCCCACGGTGAGACTCCCTTGGCGGAGACGTAGCAAAGAGGAGGCAGATGAGGTCTTTCGTCCCGGTTCATCGAAGACTCTCTGGAAAGCAGTGAGGAAAGACAACAGGTCGGACACCAGGGGGTCCCCTCTCTCCCACTGGGGGTTAAGCCATGCCAGTGCCTCCCCAGTGAGATGGGACATGATGAATGCCACTTTGGCCCGGTCGGAGATAAACTGGTGAGCCAAGAGTTCAAAGTGCAGGGTGCACTGGTTTATGAAGCCCCGAGCTTGAGCGGGGTCGCCTCCGAAGTGAGGGGGTGCAGAAAGCCGGGGTCCGGGGCAGGATGCCATGGTATTGGTGGGCAGCGGCGCTGCCGGGTTGCGAGTCGTGACACTAGCGGTGGTTGCTGGTGGAGCAGTCAGAGTGTCCAGGCGAGAGTTGACATTCCGCAGGTGGTTCAGGATGGACTCCTGCTGGGATCTCTGACCGGAGACTTCATGGTATAGGTCAGAGAGCGAGGGAGCTTGGGTGCCACCGGGTTCCATGGCCCGAGCAAACTGTAACGGGTCTGGGAGGTGGAACCTCTGAGCAACTATACAAAGGGGCAGTCCTTGTAAGGAAGCGGGTGGCTCCCAGGGAAGGCGGGCAGGTAGTCACGGCAAGTGACAGGGACAGTCTCTGGGTAGAAGGGCAGGAGGTCACGGCAAGTGACGGGGACAGTCTGTTGACAGGCGGATGGTCACGGCAAGTGACAGCAGGGTAAGAGTCTCTAGACAGGCAGGTGGTCACGGCAAGTGACAGCAGGGAAAGAGTCTCTAGATAGGCTAGCAGGCAGGTAGCAGGTGAGCGCTCCCAGGTGAGCGGGCAAGAGTCTCTGGACAGGCAGGTGGTAACAGCAAGTGACGGCAGAGCCTCCAGGTAGCCTAGCAGGCAGGTAGCAGGTGGGCGCTCCCAGGTGAGCGGGCAAGAGTCTCTGGACAGGCAGGTGGTCACAGCAAGTGACGGCTGAACCTCCAGGTAGGCTAGCAGGCGAGTAGCAGGTGAGCGCTCCCAGGTGAGCGGGTAAGAGTCTCACGGCTGGCTGGCAGGTGGTCACGGCAAGTGACGGCAGAGCCTCCAGGTAGGCTAGCAGGCGAGTAGCAGGTGAGCGCTCCCAGGTGAGCGGGTAAGAGTCTCACGGCTGGCTGGCAGGTGGTCACGGCAAGTGACGGCAGAGCCTCCAGGTAGGCTAGCAGGCAGGTAGCAGGTGGGCACTCCCAGGTGAGCGGGCAGACTGATCCATAGACAGACTGGCAGGTTCTGGTAGGCAGATTGTCGGACCGCAGGAATGCAAACAGATAGACAGGAATCAGGCAGGTATCAAGCAGGAATCTGGCAGGTATCTGGTAACGGGACCTGAGGGCTGAAGCAGAGTTGAAAGGCTTTGCAACAACATTGCTCGGGCACCTCCAATTTGGAGGAGGTGCCTTATATATGGGAGGTCCAACGGCAATTGGCCGGGGACTCCTTAGGACGGCGCGCGCGGTCCCTTTAAGAGAGGGGGAGAGCGCGCGCGCCCTAAGCACACTGCCGGGGAAGGAGCGCGTGCCGGAAGTAGCGGGGAGAGAAGCGCTGGAGGACGCCGCGCCAGAAGCGGGGAGGTGAGAGGGACGGCGTCTCTGCCTAGCGAGGGGCAGAGACGCCGATGCTACACCTACAAATACACCGCCACAGCATTTGGTCTGACCACCCTGAGCCACGGGACCGGGCCGCCACTACTACTCCCAGCATTGCCCTGAAGTCCGATTCCGAGTGCCCCACGGCCCAGGTGGCGAGTCAGAAGGACTAAACTGATATTGCTGGAATGGCTCTTATCTTTATGGAGGGAAGCACTCCCATTAGGAAAGTGGAACACTCTCACAGAGAACTATGTCTTACAGAATGAACAATGACAGACATCCAAACGCATACTTCCCTTGGTGAGCTCATATGGGGGCTGGTTGTGGGATGTGCTAGGTCTTTTAGCAAATTTTGAGATCCTTAACATTCAGGATATCTTTGCCCCCGGAGGTCCTTGGTGGTAGATATTGTCTTCATGTTTCTTATCACAATTTTATATGTCTATAGAGATGAAATATGGCATGGTCCATCAGACCATTATTAAGTTGGAGGGGTTAGAATTGCTTTATGGTGATGTGAGTGCATGCAATACTTTCATCCCTTCGCTATGACGTTGAAAATATGTCTCCAATAAATATCAGATCGATGCAAACCCAAATATTCATTGCTGACCACTGGCTCCAAACAGTCTCAAAACAATGCTTTGATCAGAGGAAGCTCTGGCCTGGGAAGTGTACTTCCCTGCCTCTGCGTAAACGGATCCCAGTCTTAGTATCTGGATCTCAGAGTAGATCCTGCCACAATTACCTGGTCAGTGCTGGAGGTCCCTTCTTCAATGGAGGTTAAAGTGTCATCTGTCTAACTTCCCCAGTTATAATTAGTTTTCAACTTCCCCAGTTATAATTAATCCCATATGTTCAATATGAGGGTGATATGCCTCCTCTCTAGAGATGTCTGTATGGATTTTAATTTTTCTTAATGATAACAGTGTACACAGAAAGCTGCCAATCAGTGGTTTGGGTGGCGTTATACAGAGGTCAGAAGAACTTCTAGATCTGCAGTAGATAGAAATGTAATTTTATAAAAACTACAGCAAGCAGCCCAGTAAGAGATACATCCTTGGTATCAGGGTATCAGCCTCTACTTTAGATGGTATAGCAAAACCCTGATGACAGATTAAAATCTTGAATTACACAAAAATGTTAGATGTCTTATTTAGTTTTTGCTATGGAGCTGTTCATATGTCCATGTTTATTTGCGTACTGTGTGTCTACAGCAGTCTCGGTATCTCCTCTGTGATGCATAGACAAGCAGTCTCAGTGTATCCAATGTTACCTATGCACCAGTCTCTGTGTATCCTACCTGATGTATACAGCAGTTCCAGTGTATCCTAAGTGATATATTCAGCAGTCTTAGTGTATCCTATGTGATGTATATGACTCGCCCCCAGGGCCGTGGGGTACTCGGCAGCCGGGCCTCCGGTTGCCGGGGGATATCACAGTGGCTGGCCTGGTCCGTGGCCCTGGGCGGTCACTCAAAAGGGGAAATATTATGTATATGGGGATTTGGGAAAGTTTGTGACGCCACCTGTGGTACCTGGTGATGATCACCAGCGCTGCTACAGTCCTCTGAGGCAGATGTTAGGGCAGCTTGTGATGGGACGGCTCCCCACAGGTGGAGCGGGCCTCAGGGCAGCGTGGGGGATGTACTGGATGGTGGTTCAGGGGAGAGACGGCAGGAAGATCCCAGAGGAAGGATGGACACTCACACAGGGATAAGCTTCAGTACCTTTACTGGTGATGCTGCAGGCACGGTCCAGGGTACTCCAGGTGAAGGGCGCACTTCTGGACTCTCCCCAGTGAGCAGGTATAGGGCCTCCTGATCCGTTGCTTTATCCTCTAAGCTTCTAGCCTGCCTGGAGCTGGGCCTAGCTTGGTTACTGTCTCTCTCTGCACCTGCTGACCTGGTGGTAGGGCCTTCTCTTTGGAGATCACTCTCCCTGGATGCTGGGACCTCTGTGACTCCTGGCTCTGGTACTACAATCAGCATTAGGTGGACCTGGGACCTGTAGTTCTCCAGGGGTTCCGGTGGTTCCTAGTGGGTATAAAGAGTCCCTGTAGGCGCGGACCAGGTGTCCGGTATATATATCGGGGTGAGCTTACTATGCTCCTCTGCCCCCTGAGTTCCACTCTCCTTTTCTCCTCGCCGTCGACCACACTCGGGGCCCTCACTACTTGGCAGCTGGCGTGCTGCGTCTTCACTGCTCTCTGAGCGTCGGCACGCTCTCTGCTCACTCAGAGCTGTGTTCCTCTCTGAACACTAAACTGTCTGCACTCACTTCAGACTAAGACTAAACTGAGCTGCCTAGCTCCACCTTCGCTATATATGTCCATAACGGGCTCCCTCTGCTGGTCTGAGGTGGTAGGTGGAGGTGTATGAATGTAGTGAGGGCCTCTTGTGGAGAAGTCCATCCATGCACCCTTCTGGGTTCTGTGGCACCAATGCGCAGCAGGGGCGCCACATATACAGCAGTCTTATTGCATCCTATGTGATGTATAGACAAGTCTCAGTGTGTCATTTGTGATGTATACAGCAGTCTGTATATTCTTTGAGTTGTATAGAGCAGTCTCAGTGTATTCTATGTGATGTATGTAACAGTCTCAGTGTATCCTATGTGATGTATACAGCAGTCTCAGTACATCCTATGTGCTGTAAATACAGCAGTCTCAGTGTATTCTATGTAATGTATGTACAGCTTTCTCAGTGTCTCCTATGTGATGTATATGACGCGCCCCTGGGCCTGAGTCGCGCAGCGTTGCGCACGCGGGAGCCTACCCGGAGCCGGATCAGATGGGGGTAGTAGTCTCGTGGCGGTGACCCGGTCCGTGCCCAGGGAGTCAGACTAAGTGGCAGTCTATTAGCAGTAGATGGTGGATGACTACGCCACCCGTTGAATGCAGCTATGGAGCTGCCGCTGCAGGGCAGACCGCTGAGGCCGGTGGAAGGATGGTGCAGCGTGGATGGTATAACCCCCAACGGGAGGGGTATGGCCTCAGGGCAGCCGACGTGGAAGATGGGGGTAGCAGGAACCACTCAGAGACGGTGCGGTGTAATTCAGGGTCTTTACTGGTAACAACGATAGACCCTCCCGGAGTACTTGCTAGCGAACGGGGCCTGGTCAGTCCTTGAGCAGATGGGATCTCCCCTGGCCAGGCGGAGTTGTAGGCCTCCCAAACTGACTGTACTCTTCTGGCTACCTTGCTAGAAGCGGATATAAGTAGCCCACGTCCCTGAGTGTACCGTGTGGTGCTCACCCGTATGGCCGGTGACTCGGGGCCTTCTATTGGCTTCCGCTCCACGATGGCGGTGCTGGTCCCACACGTGTGACCGTGCCTTCGGGTTTCTGGGCCTGAGGACCTGAAATCCCCTGCCGGTCGGCTTCTGCTGCTGGGTAAGAGTTAGTCCCCACAGCCTCGGACGCCGGGTCCGGTAAGAAAGCTTCTCAGTCAGGGCGAGCTCTGCAGCTGCCAGCCCCTGACTCGTAGTAGTATTGCTCCCACTGAGCTCCAGCTGTTTCTTCCTATGACTGTTTCTTGTCTCTACTCTCCTGGACTCCTAACCCTGCTTCAGCCCCGGGTTTATATAGGGGAAGTTCTTCCCCTCCCAAGACTGGGCAGGAGGTGTGGCATGCACAGGATCCCTGACCAAAGGACCTCCCACCTGCTCTCAGACATAACATCTCTATCACTGTGGCAACCAGACCCCTGGGGTGTCACATTCCCCCCTAGTGAAATTTAGTACTCCGGGACTAAACATATTTTAGAAAAACATAACAAGATAAAAACAATAATAATACAATAAGAAAAACATATAAAGATGGTTACGGCATGTCCGTAACCGGGTGCAGTCTTTGAAGAAAAGCAAGGTGTCCATTTCACCAAAACAGGGAGACGTAACCAGGTAGGGGTTTGTCCTACCCCGAGTCCTTAACAGTCTTTAGTCCGTCCTGGGTTACGCTCCAACTATGTACACAGGATTCCCGGTAAATCCACCAAGGACTCCTACAAATAACTAGAAACACAAAATTATACACAAGCAACAATACACAGGTAAACATAAATAAAACAATTTATACACTTCAAATCCTCCACCGTGCGGGTAACTGGCCTCTAGTGGCCCTAGTGGACCTACGGAGCTGACTGCCTAGCCCTGAACTACAGGGTGTAGGAGCTGTCAAGGGTAAACTGGGCAGCTGTCTACGGGCTCTTTGGCTCACTAGGGATATGGCAGGCTCACTGCAAGCAGAGGGTTGATCCTCCTGGTCTGCGGGTGTGGGGTCTTCTGCCTCCTGGACCGGCTGTTCTTCCAGCTCTACCTGTTGCTCCGTAGGTGCTTGGGAGGCTGGTTGGAGGAAGGTGAGTACGGGTACCACAACCGCACCATTGACTTGAGTCCAAGACCGAGGGAAGTCCCCGAGCACAGTACTAACCATATCTTCCCTTTCCTCTACGGGTCGATGGTCTTCTTGTTCCTCTTCAGGGTTCCTCAGTTGTTCGGGACACTTCTTCAGGTGGTCCCGGGATACAATAGCTGTGGTTTCCCCTCCGTCTTTACTGATGGTACAAACCTTCGGGTTCTCGTGGCTTGAGGGCAGTACGGTGTACGGGTCCTTTTCCCACTGGTCGTCCAACTTGTGGAGCCGTCTCTTCCTCTTCAAGACCTGCTCTCCGGGTACCAGGGGAACAGCGGGAGCATACTGGTTGTAAGTTTTCTCTTGTCTTTCCCTAGCCTGACAGAGACTTCGCTCCACGCTCTCCTGTACTCTCCGGTACTGCTGCTGCCTCTCTGTGTCCCAGTCTGTTTCTGGTGAAGTGTCCTCGGGTGTCAGGACTCCCATTTCCAGGTCAACAGGTAACTTACCAGGTCTTGCCCTCATTAGGTAAGCCGGGGTACAGTTGGTGGAACCTACCGGGATGTGGTTGTATAGGTCCACCAGATCGGGCAACTTCTCAGGCCACAGACTGCGTTCTTCCATGGGCAACGTTTTTAAAAGATCCATTACCACCTGGTTCATTTTCTCACAAAGTCCATTAGTTTGCGGATGGTAGGGTGTCGTCCTTATCTTCCGGCAGCCATACAGATTGCAGAATTCCTGGAAGACCTCCGCTTCAAAGGCAGGTCCCTGGTCCGTCAGCACTTGGTCCGGGTACCCGTGTGGACGGCAAAAGTGCTGCTGGAAGGCTCTAGCTGCTGTTTGAGCCGTTAAGTCCTTGACGGGGACGACAACCAAGAACCGGGAGTAATGATCCACGATGGTTAACGCGTAGACGTAGCCACTTCTGCTTGGGGTCAGTTTTACATGATCCAAGGCTACCAGTTCCAACGGTTGCCGGGTGACAATGGACTGCAGGGGAGTCTTCTGGCTGGCACGGTCCTTCCTTCTCAGGTTGCACGGGCCACAGTCTCTGCACCACTTCTCAATGGTTCCCCTCATGCCTACCCAGTGGAATCGCTCGCGCAGCAGGAACTCCAGCTTCTTCCACCCGAAGTGTCCAGCTCCGTCGTGGTATGCCTCCATCACCATGGCTGCGTCTCTTCGTGGCACCACTACTTGCCAGAGTAGTTCATGCGTCCGGGAGTTAACCATTCTGCGGCACAACTTCCCCTTGTAAAGGAACAGTCGACTCTTCTCTGCCCATAGTTGTTTGGCTTCATCCGGAGCGTCTGGTTCAAGGCAAGCCTCCGGGCGAGTCAGCATCTCCTTCACCAGTCGGACGGCAGGGTCGCTGTCTTGCGTTTCCGCCCAGTTGTAGTGAGGTAAGGGGTTCAACGTAGCAGCCTGCTTACTCCTTACCCGGTGGGAATACTGGATAGTCCCATGACGGTGGAACGCAGGGAGTTCAACTTCTTCCAGTCCCTCCGGATCTTCTCCTTCGTCCGGCAGGTTGGGCATCCTGGACAGGGCATCCGCGTTGGTATTGGAGCGTCCGGCCCGGTATTTGATTGTGAACTCGTAGTTGGACAGACGGGCCATCCACCTCTGCTCCAGGGCACCGAGTCTTGCCGTGTCCAGGTGTGTCAACGGGTTGTTATCCGTGTACACGGTGAACCGGGAAGAAGCGAGGTAATGCTTAAAGCGCTCGGTGACTGCCCATACTACGGCCAGGAACTCTAGCTTAAATGAGCTGTAATTCTCGGGGTTCCTTTCGGTGGGTCGCAGTTTTCGGCTGGCGTAGGCGATTATTCGTTCCTTCCCCTGCTGGATCTGGGACAGTACGGCTCCTAGCCCGATGTTACTGGCGTCGGTGTAGAGGATAAAGGGCTGGCTATAATCCGGGTACGCCAGGATTTCGTCCCCCGTGAGGGCCATCTTCAGCTGGCGGAAGGACTCTTCTTCCAGCTCCTCCCATTTGAAGGGCGGCTTCTGGTTCCTGGCCTTCCGGGACTGGCCTATCAGGAGGTCCTGCATAGGTGCTGCCTTTTTGGTGAAACCGGGAATAAACCTTCGGTAGTAGCCTACCAACCCGAGGAACTGCCGCACTTCTTTTACGCTGGAGGGGCTTGGCCATTCCTTAATTGCGGTGATCTTATCAGGGTCGGGAGCCACTCCGTCAGCGCTCACCACGTGTCCCAGGTACTGCACCTTTGGTTTCAGGAGGTGACACTTGGAGGGTTTCACCTTTAGGCAGTAACTCGCCAGAGCTTCGAACACTTCCGCCAGGTGTTTCAGGTGGTCCTCATACGTCTTGGAATATACGATGACATCGTCCAGGTACAACAGGACCGTCTCGAAGTTTCTGTGGCCCAGACAACACTCCATTAGTCGTTGGAAGGTTCCTGGTGCGTTGCAGAGTCCGAACGGCATGCAGGTGAACTCGCTAAGTCCCATCGGGGTGGTGAATGCGGTCTTCTCCCGGTCCGCCTCTGCTACAGGAACCTGCCAGTACCCGCTAGTGAGATCCAAGGTAGAGAAGAAGTTAGCAGATCTTAAAGCAGCCAATGACTCCTCTATCCTTGGTAAGGGGTACGCATCCTTGTGTGTGATACGGTTGATTTTCCGGTAATCTACACACATCCTCATGGTGTTGTCTTTTTTTCTGACTAAGACTAGTGGAGCTGCCCAGGGGCTACAGCTATCCCTGATCACCCCAGCCTCCTTCATGTCTCTAAGCATCCCCTTGGCGTGTTGGTAGTGGGCAGGGGGTACGGGTCGATACCTCTCTTTTATAGGAGGATGGTCTCCCGTGGGGATGTGGTGTTCTACCCCCTTGACTCGCCCGAAGTCTAACGGGTGTTTACTGAACACTCTCTCGTACTCCTGAACCACCCGATAGACTCCTTGTTTCTGGTGTGAGGGAGTGGAGTCAGTACCCAGATGTAGTTGCTGACACCAGTCCTCCATGTTTTTCTTAGAGCCGTTACCTTCCTCCGGGTGAGATGGAGGCAAGGGTTCCACAGATTGTATAGAATTTTGGTTAATGGTATATAATTTGGCTAGCGTGGCATACCGGGGCAGGTACACTTCCCTCTCCCCGATATTTATTATGCGAACGGGCACCCTCCCATGGCGTACATCAACCACCCCCCGTGCTGTCAAAATGGTGGGCCTACTGTCTGAGTAAACTGGTTCTACCATTGCCTGGTAATCCCTACCTCTCAGACCAATAGCTGCCCGGCACCAAATCATCATTTCACTTTTTGGGGGCATGGCAATAGGAAAAGGGTCACACATTCTTACGCTACCAATCTCACCGCCGGAGAGTTCCACCTGTTGCCGTCGCATCAGTGCCCGGATCTCTTTCTGGAGCACCCGCTGCTCGCCGGAGCTGGCGTTCTTGGCAACCTGCTGTAAAAGGAAAATCACCTCTGCAAGACAATTTTCAATTACATTAGTTCCTAGAGTTATTTTTGGGTGACTCTCGTGTTTGTCAATATCTACAATGATCAGTCCCAGTGCTGCCAGTTCGACTCTACCGATTTTGATGGTCACCTCTTTAAATCCGATCTGTGGCACGGGCTGGCCATTGCTGGCGATGATACTCAAGTCATCGTCAGGGTAGCGGGTAATATCCGAGTCATTCCAGTACTGCTTGAAGAGCACGTACGGGATGGTGGTGACCTGTGACCCGGTGTCCAGTAGGGCACTCATGGGAATGCCATCCAGTACCACAGGCAAGACTGGACGTCCTCCCACATATCTGTCGCGCCAGTTCGATGGGCCTGGTGATCTTTTTCCTGGGGGTTGGCCCTCTACCCCAGGTTGTGCCCGTTTAAAGAACAGTACCTTGCCATATGTCCGGGTTGATTGCAGCGGCGGCAGATGGGTCGTCCGTCCTCGCTGTATCGGTCACTGGGTCTTCCTCTGGCCGGTGGGGTCCTCCTTGGTCGACGCCACGGGATGTCCTCCGGTCCGGATGCCAGCTGGATCTTCCCTGGGGTGGAAACCTGTAAAGACTGCACAGTTCGGGTTAGCGCAGCAACGCTCTTAACTAGCTCTTGGACCTGATGGTGTAGGTCTGGAGCCGGGTCATTGTCCAAAGCCTGCGCATCAGCTCCCACAGGCCCTGCCGACAAGGGCGCCGCCTCCTGGTGGTAAGTAATAGCTGGGCGCCTGTGGGTCATAACGCCACCCGGTGCCGGTTCTCGGAGCACCCGGATGGCTCTGTCCTTGAACTGTGCAAAGCCCAGATGGGGATCCTGTAAGGCCATCGCCCGCAACTGGGTTCGGTGGGCATTACAATACAGTCCCTCTATAAATTGTTCAGTCAACAGCCTGTCCTCGTTTCCCACTCCATCAGGGTCGGTCTGCTTAATGGCCCTCAGGGCCTCTTGTAGGTTTAGTGCATAGTCCCTTATACTCTCATGCGCTCGCTGCTTGCACCCGTAGAATCTAAGCTTAATCTCGGCTGAGGTGCGGGTATCAAAGGTATCCTTCAGCCGGGTTAGTATCCCTGCGACAGTCTTCCTCCCAGGTGGCCAGGATTTTACTTCCCTTTTAGCTGCCCCGGTTAGTTGGGCCACCAGGATGCTCACTTTTTGCTCTTCTGTGAGGGGGTACACCTGGAAGAGGCTATCCAGCTTTTCTCTAAAGTCATGCAGGGTATGTGACTCCCCTGAGTACTGGGGTAGCCAAGCTGCTCCCGGGATATAGGGCATGGTGAAGGGCATAACTGCAGCAGCGGTGGCGCCGGCGGGGGTTGAGGCAGTGAAGCTCTCCTCCGTATCCGACATCTTCCTACCCCCTAGTGGACCGTGGCCTACCTTGCGATGATCCTGTTCCGTAGGCCGCGGCTCCGCAGTAGATCGTCAGGGTTGAGGACCTTCCGTCGCGCTCCGGTGACGTCGGCGTCTGCTGGGCTCCTTCCAGGACCTTACGCAACGTCCGGACGTGAGGCGGGGCTTCAGTTCTCGCGCGCTTTCGAAGTCCACGCCCCTCTTCTTCCCGCGCGGCGTCCTCAAGATGGCGTCCAATGGCGGGAAAACTCAACGGATGGCGGGAGGAAGGCCGAAGATGGCGCCGGATGGCGGGAAAACTTCGCGGACGGCGGGAAGAAGGCAGAAGATGGCGCCGGATGGCGGGAAACCTCACCACTGGTAAGTTTGAACAGTCTTTGCTTTTCAGGCACGCAGTACCCGGTGGTTGCGGGCACGAAATCCTGCCGACTACGCCAAAAGTTGACGCGCCCCTGGGCCTGAGTCGCGCAGCGTTGCGCATGCGGGAGCCTACCCGGAGCCGGATCAGATGGGGGTAGTAGTCTCGTGGCGGTGACCCGGTCCGTGCCCAGGGAGTCAGACTAAGTGGCAGTCTATTAGCAGTAGATGGTGGATGACTACGCCACCCGTTGAATGCAGCTATGGAGCTGCCGCTGCAGGGCAGACCGCTGAGGCCGGTGGAAGGATGGTGCAGCGTGGATGGTATAACCCCCAACGGGAGGGGTATGGCCTCAGGGCAGCCGACGTGGAAGATGGGGGTAGCAGGAACCACTCAGAGACGGTGCGGTGTAATTCAGGGTCTTTACTGGTAACAACGATAGACCCTCCCGGAGTACTTGCTAGCGAACGGGGCCTGGTCAGTCCTTGAGCAGATGGGATCTCCCCTGCCAGGCGGAGTTGTAGGCCTCCCAAACTGACTGTACTCTTCTGGCTACCTTGCTAGAAGCGGATATAAGTAGCCCACGTCCCTGAGTGTACCGTGTGGTGCTCACCCGTATGGCCGGTGACTCGGGGCCTTCTATTGGCTTCCGCTCCACGATGGCGGTGCTGGTCCCACACGTGTGACCGTGCCTTCGGGTTTCTGGGCCTGAGGACCTGAAATCCCCTGCCGGTCGGCTTCTGCTGCTGGGTAAGAGTTAGTCCCCACAGCCTCGGACGCCGGGTCCGGTAAGAAAGCTTCTCAGTCAGGGCGAGCTCTGCAGCTGCCAGCCCCTGACTCGTAGTAGTATTGCTCCCACTGAGCTCCAGCTGTTTCTTCCTATGACTGTTTCTTGTCTCTACTCTCCTGGACTCCTAACCCTGCTTCAGCCCCGGGTTTATATAGGGGAAGTTCTTCCCCTCCCAAGACTGGGCAGGAGGTGTGGCATGCACAGGATCCCTGACCAAAGGACCTCCCACCTGCTCTCAGACATAACATCTCTATCACTGTGGCAACCAGACCCCTGGGGTGTCACATATACAGCAGTCTGTGTCGCCTATATTATATAAACAGCAGACTCTCCTACGTGATACATACAAACAGCAGTCTCAGTGTATCCTCTTTGATGTATACAGCAGTCTTAATATCTCCAATGTGATGTCCACAGCCGTCTCAGTGTATTCTATGTAATGTATACAGCAGTCTCAGTATATCCTCTGTGATGTATACAGCATTTTTAGTATCTCCGATGTGATGTATACAGCAGTCTCAGTGTATTCTACATAATGTATACAGCAGTGTCGGTGTATCCTGTGTGATGTATACAGCAATTTTGGTGTATCCTATGTGATGTACACAGCAGTTTTGGTATATCCTATGTGATGTACACAACAGTCTCGGTGTATCTTATGAGTTGTATACAGCATATACAGCAGAGTGTCAGTGTATCCTATGTGATGTATACAGCAGAGTCTAGGTGTATTCTATGTGATGTATGTAGAAATATCCTTGTATCCTATGTGATGTATATACAGCAGAGTCTATGATATATACAAACAGAGTCGCAGTGTATCTTATGTGATGTATACAGCAGTTTTGGTGTATCCTATGTGACGTAAACAGCAGTTTCAGTATATCCTATGTGATGTAGGCAGCAGAGTCTCAGTGTATTCTATGTGATGTATACAGGAGTCTCTGTGTATGCTATGATGCACACAGCAGTTTCGGTGTATCTTATGTCATGTATACAGCAGTCTCGGTGTATCCTATGTGATGTATACACCAGTGTCAGTGTATCCTATGTAATGTATACAGCAGTCTTGAGGTATTCTATGCGATGTTTTCAGCAGTGTCGGTGTATTCTATGTGATGTATACAGCAGTCTCGGTGTATCTTATGTGATGTATGCAGCAGTCTTGGTGTATTCTATGTGATTCATACTGCAGTCTCGGTGTATCCTATGTGATGCATACAGCAGTCTCAGTGTCTCCTATGTGATGTATATACAGCAGTTTCCGTGTATCCTGTGTGATGTATAAAGCAGTCTCAGTGTATCCTGTATGATGTATACTGCTCCCCTAATAATAATAATAATAATCTTTATTTATATAGCGCCAACATATTCCGCAGCGCTTAACAATTCACAGGTTCATATACAACAGTCATAAGTAACATAGCTAAAGATAATACAATAATTACAGCAAAAAATAATGACGACCCTGCTCGTAAGAGCTTACAGTCTACAATGAGGCGGGGGTGACACAAAGTACAATAGCTTATTTACAAGGATGGTCCAGCCGTCTTGAGGGGATGAGGGATAGATAAAGGCTGCATGAGCTCATCACCAGCCAGTATCTGTAGGGCTTTTTGGTTCTGTTTAGAGAAATAAGGGATGGGTTATAAGAAGATAAAAGGACTTTGATTAGGGAAGGTGATAGGCTGCCCTAAACAGGTGTGTTTTTAGGGAGCTCCTAAAACTGTGTAAGTTGTGGTTCATCCTAATTTCTTGGGGTAGAGCATTCCAAAGAATAGGTGCAGCTTGGGAGAAGTCTTGAACCCGGGAGTGGGAGGTACGGATTCGTGCGGATGTTAGTCGAACGTCGCTTGCGGAGCGTAGAGAACAGATAGGCCGATAAACTGAAATGAGGGAAGAGATGTAGGGGTGTGCCACAGTGTGGAGAGCTTTGTGGGTGTGAACAAGCAATTTAAATTGGATCCAATAATTCATGGGCAGCCAGTGCAATGACTGGCACAGAGCGGAGGAGTCTGAGAAACGGTTAGCCAAGTAGATGACCCTGGCTGTAGCATTAAGGATGGACTGGAGGGGGGAAAGTTGAGTGAGGGGGAGGCCAATTAATAGAGAGCTACTGTAGTCAAGTCGGGAGTGGATCAGGGCACCAGTGAGGGTTTTTGTTGTTTCCAAGGTGAAAAAGGGGCGTATTCTAGAGATGTTCTTCAGGTGCAAGCGACAAGAGCGGGCAAGAGATTGTATATGGAAGGTGAAGGAAAGATTGGTGTCAAACACAACGCCCAGACAGCGCGCCTGCTGGCTCGGCGTTATTGTGGTGTCACACACGGAGAGAGAGATGTCAGATTTAGAGAGGTGAGTAGACGGCTGGAGCCGAAGAAGTCCATTTTTCGAAGGGTTGAATTTCAGGTAGAGAGCGGACATGATGTTAGAAACTGTGGCCAGACAGTCACTGGTGTTCTGTAGTACAGTGGGGGTAAAGGTCATGGGATGAGGTGTATAGTTGTGTCATCAGCATAAAGATGGTACTGAAAGCCAAATTTGCTGATGGTCTGTTCAATTGGGCTGTGTAGTGAGAGAAGAGAAGAGGGCCAAGGACTGAACCCTGAGGAACCCCAATAGTGAGAGGAAGAGGGGAAGAAGTGGAGCCAGCGAACCTCCTCTTACTGATGTGGCCTGTAAACCTTGCTTGTGCAGTAATGAATTTCCCACTTTGAGGAGACATACAGTGTAATATACTCGTACATCTGTGTCCTTTCAAAACTTGTGCTCCAGATTGACACAAACCTGGAAATTTACTTGTGAGTAGCATCATCATCATCATTACCTCCTAACATCACATGCCTCGCCAAAGAGAAGCAGCTCCTGTCATTACATTAGAGGTGAGTTAAAGGGAACCTTTCACCACATTTATATCTTTATAAACCCTGCCCATCATGTAAATGGGTTTCCTACAACCCCTTTATACCCTCATAGGTGCCCCTGCATACCTTTGAGAAAGTCTGGTCCGATGGGTGTCTTGAGCATGAGCTCTTCGCTGCTTCAGTCCCTTCAAATGCCGCCTCTTCTATCTTGATGGTAATGGATGACATCTTCTAGGTCACACACACGGTGCTCAAACCCCCCTGGCTATTCAGTAGGGCAGAGTGAGGCGCGCCTGAATATGTCTCATACTACTGCACAGGCACAAGACTTTGAGCACTGTGTGGATAATAGAGGAGACGTTATCCACTCCGATCAAGATAGAAAAGGATTTAGGCAGTGTTGAAAGGAGGATTTACAAAACACTAACAATATAATAAAAATTACAATTAAGATTTTTTAGGAACAAAACAGTAACAATGCAGTGAAAGGACAAGAATCTGCATAACTAATCATATGCTAAATAGTTACAAGTCAAATTTATGTATGAGATAGCCAAGATGGTTGTCTATAAAATGATTGTAGTCTCTCGTTCGAAGCTGTAGTAGATGGTGAGATATGAAGACTGAAAGTCAAAATCTTAAAATATTGTTACCCTTTTGCTCATCAGTGTAAGTGCTCAGAGTAGAGCACAGGATAAATGTGAACTGATACAAAATTTTCTCTAAAATTCCACAATTAAAGCTTCAAATCGACATACAAAAAACAAGTCCCCACTCAGGTCCATCACCTGTTAATAAAAATAAATGGGTGTTTCCATGTTACTGGTAGCACCAAGGCTGTGGAAAAGCGCCCTCACTCTCCCAACAGAAATCCATCAAAATCTGCACATCCAAATGACCCCCTCTTTCTGAGCCCCACAATGTGCCTAAACCGCAGTTAGCATCCACATGTTTGGATGGTAAGTAGTTTCTGACCATCACATATGGGGTACTGGTGTATGACAGTGAAATTGCATAATAAATTTTGTGGTCCATTTTCTTCTATTATCCCTTTTTAAAATTAAAAAACCGGGGCTAGAACAACAGTTTAATTGAAAAAATTGTAATTTTTCATTTTCACAGCCCAATATTATACAATTCTGTGAATTACCTGTGGGCTTAAAATGCATACTATTCCCCTAAAGGAGTTCTTCAAGAGGTGTAGTTTCCACGATGGGGTCATTTGTGGGGATTTCTGCTGCTTTTGCATCTCAGTGGCTCTGCCAATGTGACATGGCGTCCGCAATCTATTCTAGCAAAAATTGTGCTCCAAAAGTCAAATGGTGCTCCATTTCCCCTGAACACTGCTGTATGCCCAAACAAGAGTTCCTGACAACATTTAGGGTATCCAATATACCCAGGAGAAATTATCCAACAAATCATTTGCTCCATTTTCTCCTGTTACCCTTGTAAAAATTTAAATTTGGGCTTTCAGCAATCTTTTCATTAATATTTCATTTTCACTGTGCAATATTATAAAATTCTGTGAAGCACCAATGGGTCCAAGATGCTCACCACTCCCCTATATAAATTTATTGAGATATGTAGTTTCCAAAATGGGGTCACTTTTGGGTTGTTTATGCTGTTTTGGCACATCAGCGGCTTTCCAAATGCGACATGGCATCTGCAATCTATTTCAGACAATTTTTCACTCCAAAAATCAAATAATGCTCTTTCCCTTCCGAACCCTGCCATATTCCCAAACAGTAGATTCCATCCACATATGCAGCATCAGCGTAGTCAGGAAAAATTACAAATTATTGTGGGATAAAATTTCTCCTGCTACCCTTGTCAAGATGAGAAATTTGGGGCTAAAGCAAGATTTTCGTGGCAAAAAAAACGCAATGTTCATTTCCACGGCTCCATATTATAAATTTCTGCAAATCACCTGTTTGTTTAACATGCTCATAACACACCTACATAAATTCCTCGAGGTGTGCAGTGTTCAAAATGCGGTCACTTGTGGGGGTTTTTGCTGTTTTTTTTTTCACCTCAAGGGGAACTCTAAATGCGACATGATGTCCAAAATTTGTTCCAACAAAAATTGCACAATAAAAACTCAAATGGTGCTCCTTCCCTTCTGAGCCCTGCTGTGTTCCCAAACAGTGGTTTACAACCAAATGTGAGGATAAAATGAACCCATCAATGCATTGTGCAATTCCTTTTGCTACCCTTGTGAAAATGTGAAATTTGGGGCTAAAGCAACCAGTGATGAGCAGGCATGCTTGTTTAACCCGTTCACCGAGCATGCTTGGGTGCTTACTGAGTATGTTCTGCGTGCTCATATATCATGTTCGATTCCCTGCGTATACATGATTTACAGCTGTTGGACAGCCTCAACACATGCAGGGATTGCCTCTTGTAGGGAATCTTGTAGGGAAGCTACTCGGTAAGCACGTTCGTGAAAGAGTTAAACAAGCACGCTCGCTCATCACTACAAGCAACATTTTCGTAGAAAAAAACTCATATTTAATTTTTACGACTTAATATAAAATTTGGTGAAGCATCTGCAGGTTCAAGATGGTCATCACACCTATGAATTCTTTGAGGGGTATAGTTTCCAAATTGGGGTCTCATGTGTTTTTTTTTGTTGCTGTTTTGGCACCTCGGGGGCTCTCCAAACGCGACATGGCATTCACAATCTATTCCTGCCAAATTTACATTCCAAACATCATACAACGCTACTTACCTTCCGAGCCCGGCCGTGTGCCCTAACATTGTATTTTTGTAAAAAAATGTAATTTTTCATTTATTTTTTCCAGTTTGAATTAATTTCTGTGAAGCACTTAAAACGTTAACAGACTTTCCGAATATGGTTTTGAATACTCTGAGGGGTGCAGATTTTAATATGGGGTCTTGTTTGCCAGTTTTCTGACATATATGCCCCTCAAAGTCACTTCAAAAGTGAAGTGGACCCTAAAAATGTAGGTTTTTTAAATTTCATTGGAAAAATTAAAAATTACTGCTAAACCTTTAATCCTTCAACAATTTACCAATGTGGAATATGTTGTTTATTAACTATTTTGTCTGGTATGACTATCTATTTTCACTTTTATGCTTTTAAAAGTTCAAAAATTGCACATTTTTTAAAATTGCTGTCAAATTTTTGATATTTTCATGAATAAACACAAACTGTATCGACCTAAGTTTACTACTATTATGAAGTACAATGTGTTATGAAAAAAAAAAGTCAGAATCACTGGAATACGTCGAAACATTCGAGTTATTACGACATAAAGTGACACTGATCAGATTTGAGAAATGAGGCTTGGTAATTATTTTACAAAAGTCGTTCAGTCCTTAAGATAAGCCTGGAATGACAAAACAACCGCCTTCATCCGAGCGCTCCTGTGTTCTTTGTGAGTCTATCATCACCAGATATGTTTGTTGGTGACTTATCAGGAGACAATACGATCTGTAGACCCAAATCGGACATCAATATTCCACTTGACAATAAGTTTTCCGAGACTTCCATACACATGACTTTTTGCCGAACCCTTCGAAATCATAGCATTACATATCTTAATAAGCAGTATTCACATTGCCACTGATGTGTCCATTGACCACAGTCAAAAATATAAACCTTTGGACTTTGTGTAACCTCCATTCTAATGTTTCCCCTCTTTTTGGCAAGACGCAATAGTGTGTCAAAAAGTTATTCGGAGTCCAATATTTTAACTTTTAGACCTTGTTTTCTTCATAACAGTGACTTACTGTTTTCTGGTATGCAGACATAATCTAACATGGTGTTCCACATTATCCTAATGTGAACATGTCCCTAAGGCCCCTGTAGATATTAGATAAAAAATATCTGAACCCACAGATTTTGGTGGGATTGGCCAACTATCTAACATCTATGGGATACTCCCCAATCTCTGTCTGACACATGATGTAGTGGGAAAGAAGAATTTGGTCTGTTTAGTCTGATCCTGTTTTTTTCAATGTAGAGAAGAACCACTGCCAGAGGAGGGTCTCTTTTATAGAGATCTGAGGGGTAACTTTTCTACTTGTGGAGAGTGACAAGCCAGGCCTGGCATGTCAGAAAGAGGAGACTTATACACCATGCATGCTCCTCTGGGAAATTAAATATTGGAGAACTGGTGTTTGGAGATGACTTGTTGACTTCTATACTTAGCTATTCTAAGCATGCTTTGTGACCTGTGCAGCAGTCACTGCACAGAGAGGGGTACTAATACAATTAGTAACATGAAAAGTTAGAAAAACATAAATAAATGTTTTTCTTCAATGTAAAATAAAAATAAAATAAAAATATTAAAAAGTACAGGCCTATCAATTAAAAAAATATACATATATTATTTCCTGTTTTCACTCCGCTATGAAAACATCTTTCTAAACAGCCCTACTTGGTGTATTGTGGTAATCAAAATAGACAGAAAATATAAGACTTTATTCTTATGACGCGCCCCCTGGGACATATTCCTTTTTGAGGGGAATACCCGGCACCGGATCAGATGGGGGGTTGTAGTCTCCGAGCGGCTGTGACCCGGTCCCGTGCCCAGGGCGTCAAGCTAAGTGTTATGTGGCAGCTTTACAGATGTTACTAAAGTTCTTTTGTGTCGACTACGCCACCCGTTGTGATGCGGTCACTGTGGCCGCCGCTGCTGCAGGGTCCGCTGAGGCTGATGGTGGGTGCGCAGCTTGGTGAGATAACCCCCAACGGGAGGGGTATAGCCTCAGAGGGGACAGGCGCAGAGGATGGGGGTTGTGGTGGTGTGGTGCAGCCGGCAATGAAGACAGACTCGGGTTGTGCAGTTAAGGGAGTTTACTTACTGCTGATGTTTCGGTCACTCCAGCTGCTAGTGACCACCCGAGCCGTGCTGCGTCCACCAGGTCCTGGATCCAGCCAACCCCCAAACAAGTCCGGAGCGTGGCCCTGAGCTCTCCCTCTGTCCTTTCTTCAGCCGTCCCCACCAGGGATTCACCTAGGTCCAGCTCCCTCGGGCCTTCTTTTGGGACACCCTTGGCCCTGGGTTCCCTGACCCTGCATGTGGTGTGCCTTCGGGGTGAATGTGGTGGGTGACCGTGACAGACACTGCCCACGGTCTCCGGTCTCTGGCTGGGGATTGTTTTTGCCCCCACCAGCTTGGGTTCCGGTACCCTGATGCTGACTCCTCACCCGGTGCTCTAATTTGGGTTCTTGGGTCCCTTCAGTCTTCCCCCTCTGGGTCTTTCTCTGCTCCACTCTCTCTCTCTCCAGGGCTGCTGTTTCCTTCTCTCTCCTCTCCAACTGACTTGTTCTCAGCGTCTGACCCTGATCTAAGTTGGTGCCCTCCTTATATATCCCTCTATGTGTGAGCTCAGGTGACCAGCACCCAATGAGCTCCTATCACTACCCAGACTGCTCCCCCTATCTGCCCCTACACTACATGGGATGTACCACCCCCCTCCCACTCCAGCCAGGAACAGGCTCGGTTGTACCTGCACATTTCTAAGTGGGAGTACCGTCGGCCTGCTCCTCTGGAATGGGATGTATGTAGTGCATGCAGTCTATCTGAGCTCAGTTCCACACTCCTTCCTTACCCGGGAGTGGAATATCACACCTCTGGGTTGAGGTGCAATACCCCTGTAGCAGCCGAATCCTCAGGGTGCTACATTCCCCCCTGGTAAATCACAGCACGTCCTCGGGCTGTAAGACATAAAACACCAAAACATACAAAATTTTTATATGAACATATAAAACATATAAACATTATATATATATAAAACTTTTTATATAAACATTCTCGTAGACTTCTCTTGTCTCTGGTTCCTCCTCCGGACACTGTGCAACGTGTGTCCGGGAAAAGTGCGACAGTCTCTTTGAAAAACTGGTTTTCCTATAAAACCGGTAGGGGGCGCTTTAGGACGCGCAACTATATACAGGGAAGTTGGAAGTTGGCCGCTCTCAGTCCTCGGCCAGTTAGAGGAAAGGGAATGGCTGCTCACAGTCCTCAGCCTGTAGGATGAAGGGGTTAACGGGTAAAACAGTTCACTGGTCCCAACGGGGACTATTTTAGCAGCAGCAACAGTTCCAGTTTCAGTTCCTTTATACCCCGATTGGGTAACTATTTACATCGCTTCTCGGCCGCACTCAACGGCGTCTTCCTCCTGCTCTTTCTTGATATGGTGTTGCTTCAGACCCGTCCGGGTCCTCTGGCTCCTCCTCCCCGTACCGCAACTCCTCCTCCGTCAAGCGGTGTACGTGGAGGGCGTAAGGTCCTTTGGCACACTTGTGCCGGGTGAAAGTGACCTCGTCTCCGACGTAGAGGTCACGGCCCTTGTGACCTTCCGGCAGGTGGGACTCGACGTCTCTGCGGGTCACAAAAACGTCACCGCGGTTGTTACGGTCCCGAATAAAGCCCCACCCATGCTGCGGGTTGAACTTTATCACTGTCCCGATGGTGCGGGGACAATGCGCTGCACGGGGGTTCCTCCTAGTCCGGCTCTTCTGCTCCGCGCTCTGGATTTGGGCCTGTTGTTCTCTGACCCGCCTCTCCTCCCGTTCTCTCTTAAACTCTGCCAGCTGTTGACGGCAACACTCTGTACGTTCAGCTGCGGCTGCCCGAGTTTCTCCGGTGAACCCCATCAAATCTTCTCCCGTGGGGTCCCACACGAATTGGGCTTCTGCTAGAGGAGGCGAGACCCGAGCCACGGGCTTCGGAGCCGGGATTAGGGGCTCACACAAGGGCCCTAGTCTTTGCTGCCGCTCCAGCTCAGGGTATCCTTCGGGCCAGATGAAGGGCCGCCCGTCCGGCCATGTGAGCTGGCCGAAGAGGTCCTCCCCCAGGTGTGGCACCCTAGGTATTGCGGGCGCGGTGGTGGTGGCGCCCGGGATGCCCAGGCCTTGCGGCCAGGCCTGGGGCACCTGGAAGGTGAAGGGCACCGTTAATACGGCGGCGCCCTGGGCTACCTGGCCTTGCGGCCAGGCCGGAGGCTCCGCGGAGGTAGGGGGCGCTGTTGGTGATGCGGCGCCCGGGGGTACTAGGCCTTGCGACCAGGCTGGTGGTATTTCCTGCTTTGTCACGCTCCGGGTCGAGGCGCGTGACGTCACAGGGGTCGCGGCGGCGGCTTCCGGTTGGGGCCTAGTCCATGGCGGTGACCTGGCGGCTACGGGCACAGCAGGGGGACTTTCGGGCTCTGCGACGGGGAGCTGGGGCAGGTAAGCGGTGTCACGGCTTGGGGTATAGGCGTCCCCTTTACCTGCCTCCATGCGCTCGGCTCCCTCCTCGGCGCCGTCTCCGGCCTTGGGTCCTCCCGCACCATCCTCAGAGGCGGTCTGCTTCCTCTTCCAGGGTAGCGTGCTCCGTTGACTGGTCTTTGCTTGCTGGGTCATCTCCCGGCCCCACTCCGCCAGTATCTCGCGCTGTACCCGGGCCATCCTCCTTGCGAGGCCCTCCAGGGCAGTTTGTGCACACTCCCGGTCTCGGGGGAGCTGCGCTAGGATCTCCGCTAGACCTAGCGGGGTTGTGGACTCTAGCAGGCTCCTGACCATCGGGTCGGTGCTGCTCTGCTCGGCTTCCGGCAGGCTCCTGGCCAGCGGGCCGGTGCTGCTCTGCCCTCCTTCCTCGGTCTCTAGCAGACTCCTGGCCAGCGGGCCGGTGCTGTTCTGCTTTCTTTCCATCTCCGGGTGAGCTTCTCCGCTACTCCTTGTTAGACCTCTTGCCTCCGGGTGCGCTCGCTCCAGACTGCTCCAAGCGACACCCATCTTTTCTCTTCTCTTTCGTCTCCTCCCACTTAGAGGGCGGTCCCGGGGCAACTCGGTGACTGTCAGCTCCAGGGGGAGTTCTTTCACGCTGACAGACACCTCCAGCATCACAGTCTCTGTTGGTGGGGGCGGTTTCCACTTTTGGCGCCATTTTCTGTCCTGGCCCACGATGGGAGGTGGCCTCTTGCCCTCCTTTGGCACGCCCATAATGGCGTCCGCTGCTCTTCCAAGGCGGGAAATCTGCGGTTTTGGCGGGAAGCGTCGCCCAGTGGCGGGAAACTCTGCAGATGGCGGGAACAAGCTGGAAATGGCGGACAATCGGCGGGAAACGACTGGTGATGGAGTCCGATGGCGTGGACCCTCCGGAACTGGCGGGAGACTTCTTTCTGAGGTAAACTTGCACTTTTCTTCAGGCACGCAGTACCCGGGTGTTGCGGGCACGTAATCCTGCCGACTACGCCAAAGTTGACGCGCCCCCTGGGACATATTCCTTTTTGAGGGGAATACCCGGCACCGGATCAGATGGGGGGTTGTAGTCTCCGAGCGGCTGTGACCCGGTCCCGTGCCCAGGGCGTCAAGCTAAGTGTTATGTGGCAGCTTTACAGATGTTACTAAAGTTCTTTTGTGTCGACTACGCCACCCGTTGTGATGCGGTCACTGTGGCCGCCGCTGTTGCAGGGTCCGCTGAGGCTGATGGTGGGTGCGCAGCTTGGTGAGATAACCCCCAACGGGAGGGGTATAGCCTCAGAGGGGACAGGCGCAGAGGATGGGGGTTGTGGTGGTGTGGTGCAGCCGGCAATGAAGACAGACTCGGGTTGTGCAGTTAAGGGAGTTTACTTACTGCTGATGTTTCGGTCACTCCAGCTGCTAGTGACCACCCGAGCCGTGCTGCGTCCACCAGGTCCTGGATCCAGCCAACCCCCAAACAAGTCCGGAGCGTGGCCCTGAGCTCTCCCTCTGTCCTTTCTTCAGCCGTCCCCACCAGGGATTCACCTAGGTCCAGCTCCCTCGGGCCTTCTTTTGGGACACCCTTGGCCCTGGGTTCCCTGACCCTGCATGTGGTGTGCCTTCGGGGTGAATGTGGTGGGTGACCGTGACAGACACTGCCCACGGTCTCCGGTCTCTGGCTGGGGATTGTTTTTGCCCCCACCAGCTTGGGTTCCGGTACCCTGATGCTGACTCCTCACCCGGTGCTCTAATTTGGGTTCTTGGGTCCCTTCAGTCTTCCCCCTCTGGGTCTTTCTCTGCTCCACTCTCTCTCTCTCCAGGGCTGCTGTTTCCTTCTCTCTCCTCTCCAACTGACTTGTTCTCAGCGTCTGACCCTGATCTAAGTTGGTGCCCTCCTTATATATCCCTCTATGTGTGAGCTCAGGTGACCAGCACCCAATGAGCTCCTATCACTACCCAGACTGCTCCCCCTATCTGCCCCTACACTACATGGGATGTACCACCCCCCTCCCACTCCAGCCAGGAACAGGCTCGGTTGTACCTGCACATTTCTAAGTGGGAGTACCGTCGGCCTGCTCCTCTGGAATGGGATGTATGTAGTGCATGCAGTCTATCTGAGCTCAGTTCCACACTCCTTCCTTACCCGGGAGTGGAATATCACACCTCTGGGTTGAGGTGCAATACCCCTGTAGCAGCCGAATCCTCAGGGTGCTACACTTATACCTTACAAAATCTATGATATATGTATAGAATATAAATGCACCAGCAGAAGCTAAAGTCTACTTTAGTCAAAACAATATACTGTTTTTTGCTTTTAGAAGACAACACATTGAACAACATGGATTCCATAGCATGTCACGATAAGGTCAGCTGATTGGCATGTCGCCTCTTATATTGAAGGAGTAATCTGTGACGAGACAACACTGTTAACAAAGATGTTTGCTGGGTACAGTTAGGGTACGTTCACACATGTCAGATTTGTAAAATATTTCTGCAATCTATTTCTGAAATGTTGGAAATAAGGTGGAACTTTCTGCAACAAATCTGCTGTTTGTGAATAAGTCAATCTCCATAGTAAGAGAGGTGGTGACGGTGAGTTCTCCTTCAGTGGAAGTCTTCAAGCAGAGGCTGGACAGACATCTGTCTGAGATGGTTTAGTGAGTCCTGCATTGAGCAGGGGGATGGACCAGATGACCCTGGAGGCCCCTTCCAACTCTACACTTCTATGTTTCTATATTTCTCTGCAACATTTAGAGATATTTCAGGAATGGAGCATGGTACATTATGATTCTGCCGACTGTGAATATAACAGAGGAAGACATAATGGCAGTGATATATATTCGGTGACCAGATATCAGGATGGAGGAGCCATTGTACATAAAAAAAAAGTGAACTGAATTACCGACATTCATCTGAACTCCCATCCCTCTCCCCCGAAAAGATAAATAAATCCATAACTCCGTTGTTACATTGTAGACTTTTATCATTAATTTGAAAAGCAACAGAATACCAAGATTATAAAACAATATAGCAATCATGTCATCAGATCCTCAGTGTATGATACAGTTAGGTGACTTTGCACTCCATCAGTGTCATTAGTAAATTTAGTGCCAGGGCATTTATCTCGACACCCCGAACTTTTGTAGAAGAGTTTAGTGACCAGAACTGGCCGCTTGTTTGCTGCGTCGTGCACAGCGAGTAAACACTTGTCCTTCTGAATTGTTAACAGGTTGGTTAATGAGGGCTCCGGAGGGCTGCTTGGCAAGAAGGAGACAGTAAATCAGACTAAGCATGACTAACATGTAATGCAGCCCTATTAAATATTCATGGCGCTGGAAAGAACTGATAGCAGAACTTGTGATAAAATTCATTTTGTCTGCCTCCCCTGTGATATCATCAGTCTGGCTACACCTACAAGTGTTAGTCTGGAGTTTGTGAGTGATTATGGAGTGGTCTTCTCAACGCTGCAGATCTTTATGTCGATGTGTCCCAACTTCACAGATGGTAACGCCAAGGTTCCATTGAAATCCGTGGTAAATGTACTGGCATATGGCTCACAGTTTCCATGTCCTGGGGGAAAGGGAGGTTATTAATCTTTACATCTATAATAGTTACCATATGTACAGTACATGGCATGCTCTTAAAAGGACTGTCCAGGCTTGGGCTTCAAGTCTGCAGTCACTCTATGGGACCGAAGACTTGTGAATCCTCAGCGCTCACAGTATGTATGCTGTCAGGATTCCCTGGCTCTGGGAACAGGTGGTCACGTAACCACATGTATGTGATACATGCCAACTAGACTTGCGTAGCCTCACTCAATACAAGTGAATTGAGCGAGACCGGATTTGTCTAGTCGGAATGTGGCCGGGAGTATGCAAATCACATAGTTGCTGTCACATGACCACATGGTCTCGCCACAGGAGAATCCTGACAGCGTACACTGTGTGTGCTGTGTAGACTGACTGCACACTTGAATCTCAAGTTTTGCATTTTCGTTTTTTGCTCCCCTTCTTCCCAGAGCTATAACTTTTATATTTTTCGGTCAGTATGGCCATGTGAGGGCTTGTTTTTTGCAGGACGAGTTGTACTTTTGAACGACACCATTGCTTTTACCATATTGTGTACTGGAAAGCGGGAAAAAAAATCCAAGTGCGGTGATATTGCAAAAAAAATTTGCAATTTCTCAATTATTTTTTGTTGTTTTTTTTTACCATGTTCAGTAAATGCTAAAACTGACCTGCCATTATTATTCTCCAGGTCATTATGACCCCATAGATACCAAACATGTATAGGTCCTTTTTCATTTAAGTGGTGAAAAAAAATCCAAATTTTGCAAAAAAAAAAAAGTAGCCATTTTACGAGACCCGTAGCATTTTTCGGGATCTGGTGCCGGGTGAGGGCTTATTTTTTGCCTGGAGAAAAAAGGGAAGTGCATGTCATTTCTTTGAAGTGACCCCAGATGACATCCGCTCCAAACTAAGCACTGTCCAATCAGAAGGCCGCAAAAAAAATGTTTCAAAAACTGTTCAGGAAACACAAAACTCCCTCTAAAAACTTCCCAAAGGAGGAAAGTTTCTGCAAGAGGTTTCTATTTGTAAAACTTGTTGGTTTTGTCCGACTCAAGGAACTCCGTCTGCACATTGCTTTAGGGATGGTCACTCTTCTTCAGGAGTTTTTGGAGCAGAAACTTAGAGGTAACTCTCCAAATCCTCCTCCCAATCTCCAAATACTTCAAAAACTTTTAGTTTTCTTCTCCGAAAACTCAGCCAAAAAGCATCAATGTGCACAAAGCCTTAGGCTGCATCCAAAAATTGCATTTTTTTTTTTTTGCTACGGTCATATGAAATCAAATTAAACTAGGTCCTAATTTATTTTAGGAAATTGCTGCTCACTTTTGCTAATCCTTCATTGTTAACACATCATTACACATTTTTTCCTTTTACCTATGCGTGAGATCTCCCAACATCGGTCGGGTATAGGAAAGATGACATTGGCTTTGGACACCACACAAATGCATTTACGCAAACTGGTAATGGTGATCACCACCTGTAAATCACCGCCTGTCATTGCCAGCAGGTGGCGATAATCAATTACTTTCAGGCACAATACTATCTGATTTGCTTTGATTTCAGATATTTGGGGCATTTTATTTCCATCTTTAGAAAAAATCTTGAATGAAAATCAAGGCAGAAACTAAAAATAAAGTTTATACTGTCATTATTTTGTAGCTAAAACTTACCGCTGGGTGCAGATTTAGCGTGGGATAGAGTCCAGTATAATTGCTGTATGGAGAAACTGGTTTGTCTAATTAAGAAACAAAGAAAAATAACTTTAGTAAATTACATTGT
This sequence comes from Phyllobates terribilis, assembly GCF_046119375.1. Taxonomy (NCBI): domain Eukaryota; kingdom Metazoa; phylum Chordata; class Amphibia; order Anura; family Dendrobatidae; genus Phyllobates; species Phyllobates terribilis. The sequence continues at coordinate 144,240,820 of NW_027362772.1, forward strand.
CGTTAGGCATTAAGCTGGTTATTGTAAAGACTGGGAGAGAAATGTGCCATATGTATTACAAATCTACCATTATATAAATCAGTGTACGGCCCTGTACAGAATTGTGGGAAAGTTGTTGAAAAGGATTCTAATAAAATGAAAGAGATCACAGTGGAGGAATTGATGTCTTCATCTTTTTTGAGCATTGATGTTACAAAAACTATAAAGATTGTCTTCCTTAACTAGATGAGGCATTGCATATCCCCACTGAGGAGTTGGCTCTTCATTTGACAGTATTACAGTACATGAATTGTGTCTTAAAGGGAATCTGTCAGTAGTTTTTTGCTATGCAATCTAACAGCAACATAATGTAGGGGTAGAGACCCTGATTCCAACGATGTATCACTTAGTTTACTGGGTGCAGCATTTGTGATACAATCACAGTTTTCTCTGCTGCAGATCTAGCAGAGCTCGAATGCTGAGCTCTGTATAACCCCGCCCACATCACTGATTGGCAGCTTTCTGTGTATAACCCCACCCACATCACTGATTGGCAGCTTTCTGTGTATAACCCCATCCACACCACTCATTGGCAGCTTTCTGCGTATAACCCTGCCCACACAGCTGATTGGCAGCTTTTAACTCCGCCCACACCACTGATTGGCTGCTTTCTGTGTAAAACCCCATCCATACCACTGATAAGCAGTTTCTGTGTTTAACCGCGCCCACACCACTGATTGGCAGCTTTCTGTGTATAACCCCGTCCATACCACTGATTGGCAGCTTCCTGTGAATAGCCCCACCCACACCACTGATTGGCAGCTTTCTGTGAATAACCCCGCCCACACCACTGATTGGCTGCTTCCTGTGTACTCAGTATGTTGACAGAAAGCTGCTAATCAGTGGTGGGTGCGGAGTTTGACTAGGAGGCACGAGACAACTAGTCTTCTAGTGATAATCTCCTGCTGATAAAATATAGGAAATAACAGCACACAGCCGAATAAGTGATACATCGCTGGAATCAGAATCTCAGCCCCTACATCATGCTGCTCGCAGATAACATAACAAAAAACCTGCTGACAGATTCCCTTTTATGCTTCACCATAACAAATATATCGCTGATCAGAGCAATCATCAGGAGGCAGCCATGTTTTCTCAAACATTAATAAAAAAGCTAATTTATAATAATAGTAATTAATAGGGGTAATACAGCCATTAATCATTATACTTTATTACTAATTAATATCTATTTATCATGAAGATTTTCAGATCAAATTCAGAAAAAAACGGCATCCTATATGTCTGGTAATCCGGGGGTTGTATGTGGCACAGAACTACGATATAAATATAGGGTATTAGAATTTGTCTTAACATCCTAAATGGCAATTTTTCCCATAGGTGCTATACTTTTGCAAGTCAGTTTTATATCCTTTTCTATGATCCTTTAGTAATCCAGAATATTTGATATTTGGGCACCAGCAGATCCCATTGGTGTAGTGCCCTCCGTTTGTCCCGTTGCCTGTTCTGCTTAGATCGGATTTCCTTTCCTCTTGATTCCAAGATGACCACCCCAATGACATGGGACGTGCAGTGGTAAGTCTCAACCTTGCCTCCCCTGCCTTTCCTATGCTTTGGCATAGGAAAGGTAGGGATGTGGTTTAGGAGTACAACAGTGCTCCCCATGGCTCTGCGGAGGACGTCTTAGAAGCAAGAGGAATGGAGCAGAAGAAGAATGGAGCAGAAGAGGAATGGAGCAGATGAGGAATGGAGCAGATGAGGAATGGAGCAGATGATGAATGGAGTAAAAGAGGAATGGAGCAAAAGAGGAATGGAGCAAAAGAGGAATGGAGCAGAAGAGGAATGGGGCAGAAGAGGAATGGGGCAGAAGAGGAATGGAGCAAAAGAGGAATGGAGCAGAAGAGGAAAGGGGCAGAAGAGGAATGGAGCAAAAGAGGAATGGAGCAGAAGAGGAATGGAGCAGAAGAGGAATGGAGCAGAAGAGGAATGGGGCAGTAGAGGAATGGAGCAAAAGAGGAATGGAGCAAAAGAGGAATGGAGCAGAAGAGGAATGGAGCAGAAGAGGAATGGAGCAGAAGAGGAATGGAGCAGAAGAGGAATGGGGCAGAAGAGGAATGGAGCAAAAGAGGAATGGAGCAGAAGAGGAATGGAGCACAAGAGGAATGGAGCAGAAGAGGAATGGAGTACAAGAGGAATGGAGTACAAGAGGAATGGAGCAGAAGAGGAATGGAGCACAAGAGGAATGGAGCAGAAGAGGAATGGAGTACAAGAGGAATGGAGTACAAGAGGAATGGAGCAGAAGAGGAATGGAGCAGAAGAGGAATGGAGCAGAAGAGGAATGGGGCAGAAGAGGAATGGAGCAGAAGAGGAATGGGGCAGAAGAGGAATGGGGCAGAAGAGGAATGGAGCAAAAGGGGAATGGCGCATAAGAGGAATGGAGCAGAAGAGGAATGGAGCAGAAGAGGAATGGAGCAGAAGAGGAGGCAAACAAAAGGCCATCAGGGTAGGGTGACACATAGTTACTTTTCATCCCAGGGCGAGGAAGGTGACTGTTGTTTGGCACATGGTTTGTGTTTGGTGGGAGAAGGCCTCCTATGTGTTGTCTCTAGACGAAGCTGTGGTGCTGGATGCTTATCCAGCCTGTGTGACCACAGGTCCGGTTTTCCAGAGACTTTGCTTAAAGGACTGTTTTCTTTTGCTTTTACCTGGACTAAAGGCTGTTTGCTTGCATTTTGCTTTTGACGGCTTATGAAGCCAATAAACCGCTATGGACATTTAAAGGAATATGCCTCTTGTTTGCCTCTCATCGCATGTGAGTGAGTACAATCCCTAGAGTATGTAAACTAAATAATTGCTCTCCTGTATCACAATTGTAAGTAAATTAGTATAATCTTAGGATGCTGCTTTATCATGAATTATGTACAATTGCAAGAGTTCAGCAAAAAGATTTGCAAGACCCTGGTTCAGTGGCCATATCGGTGGTCCACACCTACCAAAACAGAGCCCCGAATATTTCCTCCTATCTGCCGGCATCTCCGGTGCCTCTTCTGATTAGGAGGCCTGGCACAGCATCTTGCATGCTTCACTTCTCACCAATGACATTGCACCGGACCTCCTAGACGGTGGAGGTGCCGTCGGTAGGATGAAGTTATCAGGGCTCAAGCCTGGTGGCCATGGACTGCCAATGTGGCCACTGGACCAGGGTCAGGAGAATCTTATTATTCAGTTAATAATTGCATTCTTAGACTTTTTTTGTTTTGACCTATAATAAGCAGAGACTCCTCGAACGCCGTAGGAAATATTTAGTGTAGACAGGAGAGTAATAGTAGTATTATTATTTCTGAACCTGCAATTATTAAATTACGGAACATCTGAGGACATTAATATGTTTAACATAATTTCTAGCTACTTTATTAGATAGTAAATATCAGATAATAAATACATTATTAAGAAAGGATCTGGAGAACATACTAGAGAAGGCATATTAATTAATTTATGTGCTAAGTGTAGAGCCTTATATACTGGGAAACCATATGGAAGAAATAAAGCCGCCTATGGACATGTTAGCTGCTTTCCCTATGTCTTCCACGTTAATTCAGTAGAGGAGAGAAAAGGCAAGACCGCTGAACATAGGATCTGACACATTAATATTTCCTGTGTATGGGCAGCTTACAAAAGAGAAATATAAAGATCTCGCTGGGCAGTTTTATACAGGGGGATTATGAGCACCAATCTTTTATCTGTCGAGTCAATTAGCGCTGTTTTAAGGCCCTCATACATGGACTGAAGCACAATGTGTGGGAAAGCTTGTGAATATGATTCTTCGGTCCCCATACAGTTTGTATATTGTCCACAGGGAATCACTCATTTTCACATATTTACACTAACCATCATCTCTAAGGATGCAGTCAAATCGGACCAACATCAGAACACAGTTTAAGGACTGGCCGGCTGCTTTCCCGACCCGGGCATAACAGCTTCATGTATTTCTATGCAGCTGTCAAGCTCGGCTCCGGAAACCCACTGGCCAGTCCGTTATTGAATAGCTGGGAAGGACAAAGTTAAATCCCAGCTCTGCAGTGTCTTAGGTAGATACACCTGTAGGGTTTTGCTAAGAACCAGGAAGTAGCTTCATGGACTAGCAGTCTCCTGAGGGAGTGTCAGGCTGCTGGACGTTGAGCAGAGTTTAGTGTGCTACTGGTGAGTGACCAGCCGAAATGTGAGCTGTACCTGAGAGAGACATGCTGGGGGTCTCTCTCTGAATGGAGACTGAGCTAAGCAATCTATTTGTGAGAGCTGCAGAGAACCGTGTGGAAGCTGCAGCCTGTTCAGTGTGAACTGTGCCCGGAGTTGAATACTTCTGTTTGGCACTGGAAGCTGCTGGAGATCAGGTTGAAGGGGATACCAAGACTGGTGGGATTGTGCCTCTTCTGTTTATGAAGTTTGCTCCGCGAGAAAGGACTGCAATATGTTTGGGTGAGCCCGCACTGACTTATGTGATCATGATTACATGCACAGGCCGTGTGCAGAGAGCAGCCAGTATCAGTGGTTGTTATGGACAATGGCTGTTTTGTTTGACTGAGCTAGGGCTAGTTCAGCCGCGTATGAATAGCGAGGGTCCATTCAGTTTGGTTAGCGCCTGGACGAGGCTAGGGAGTTATGAATTTGTTTTGGTGCTGTGTAACCTGTGGAAAGTGCATGTGTTTGGACCAAAACTGCATTTCATGTGTGAATGCTACCTAAGGCCTAAAGTCTACCAGAGAGAGTGAAGCCTTACACCGTGCACTGCATTCTGATCTATGTCAGATTTATACGGCTGTCAAATAGGCATTTTGCTGATCGCTGCCATATTCTGTACAAATGTTCTTATTGCCTATCTGTCCTGTGTAAACAGGCCTTAGGCTATGTGCCCACGATGCAGAAATGCTCAGGATTTTTTCCTCAGCGTTTCTGCATCTCCCTGGCAGAAAAAAACGCATGCGGATTGTACATGCGGATTGTACATGCCGATTGTACATGCAGATTGACAAGCGCTTTCCAGGCGATTTTAGCATCACTTGGAAAGTGCTTGTGACAACTAGGTCACACTATATAAATCCATGCAAACTGCATGGATTTATATAGTGTGACCCGAGAGAGTGGTTAAAAATAAAAAAATAAATATATACTTACCCTCCGATGGCCCGCGCTGGCTTGCTTCGCTCGGTCCCGGCTGCCGGCAGCGGTGGATTGAAAGACCTGCCGACGTCAGCGTCGCGTGACCTGTCACATGACTCTGATGTCAGCGCAGGTCCTTCAATCCACCGCGAAGTGCCGGGAAGCAAGGAGGAGCGCAGCGCGGGCCGCCAGAAGGTAAATATACATTTATTTTTTATTTTATTCTTTTTTTACCGCTTTTTTAATGGTACCTGGGTGTGGAGGAGACTCTCCTCTCCTCTACACCCGGGTACCATCCACACATTAGAATGCGCCAATTACGCAAGTGACGCGCCCCTGGGCCTACTTGGTGTAGCGTGGCGCACGCGGGGACTACCCGGAGCCGGGCCTGTTGGGGGTAGTAGTCTCGTGGCGGTGACCCGGTCCGTGCCCAGGGAGTCAAACTGTGTGGCTGAGTATTAGCAGTAGATGTTGGACGACTACGCCACCCGTTGAATGCAGCTATGGAGCTGCCGCTGCAGGGCAGACCGCTGAGGCCGGTGGAAGGATTGTGCAGCGTGGATGGTATAACCCCCAACGGAAGGGGTATGGCCTCAGGGCAGCCGACGTGGATGATGGGGGCAGCAGGAACCACTCAGAGTTGATGCGGTGTAGTTCAGGGTCTTTACTGGTGATAAAGATAGACCCTCCCGGAGTACTGGCTAGCGATCGGGGCCTGGTCAGTCTTTGAGCAGATGGGATTTCCCCTGGCCAGGCGGAGTTGTAGGCCTCCCCAACTAATTGTACTCTTCTGGCTACCTTGCTAGAGGCGGGTAAAAGTAGCCCACGTCCCTGAGTGTACCGTGTGGTGCTCACCCGTATGGCCGGTGACTCGGGGCCTTCTAGTGGCTTCCGCTCCACGACGGCGGTGCTGGTCCCACGCGTGTGACCGTGCCTTCGGGTTTCTTGGCCAGAGGACCTGAAATCCCCTGCCGGTCGGTTTCTGCTGCTGGGTAAGGATTAGTCCCCACAGCCTCGGACTCCGGGTCCGGTGGTAACTCTTCAATCAGGGCGAGCTCTACAGCTGCCAGCCCCTGATTCCTTTTAGCACGACTTCCCCAGAGCTCCTGATCTCTCTTTCCTATAGCTGCTTCTCCTCTTCTCTCTCTACTCTTTTTCTCTCTAACCCTGCCTCAGCCCCAGCTTTATATAGGGGAAGTTCTTCCCCTCCCAGGACTGGGCAGGAGGTGTGGCATGCATAGGATGTCTGACCAGGAAACCTCCCACCTGCTCTCAGACATAATATTGCTATTACTGTGGAAACCAGACCCCTGGGGTGCCACATTCCCCCCTAGTGAATTTTAGTACTCCGGGACTAAACATATTTTTGTAACATAACAAATTACAAACAGAAACAACGCAATAAAGAAAAACATTAGGATGGTCACGGCGTGTCCGCAACCGGGTGTAACTTTTGAGGAAAACAAGGGTGTCCATTTCACCAAAAACAGGGAGACGTAACCAGGTAGGGGTCTGTCCTGCCCCGAGTCCTTAACAGTCTTTAGTCCGTCCTGGGTTACGCTCCAACTATATGCACAAAGGATTCCCGGTAAATCCACCAAAGACTCCTACAAATAACTAGAAACACATAATTATACACAAGCAACAATAAACAGGTAAACATTAATAAAATAGCTTGAACATTTAGATCCTCCACCGTATGGGCAGCTGGCCTCTAGTGACCCTAGTGGACCTACGGAGCTGGCTGACTGGTCCTGAGCTACAGGGTATAGGAGCTGTCAAGGGTAAACTGGGCAGCCGTCTACGGACTCTTTGGCTCACTAGAGGTATGGCAGGCTCACTATAAGCAGAGGGTTGATTCTCCTGGTCTGCTTGTGTGGGGTCTTCTGCCTCCTGGACCGGCTGTTCTTCCAGCTCTACCTGTGTCTCCGTAGGCACTTGGGATGCTGGTTGGAGGAACGTGAGGACGGGTACCACAACAGCACCATTGACTTGAGTCCAAGACCGAGGGAAGTCTCCGAGCACAGTACTAACCATATCTTCCCTTTCCTCTACGGGTCGAGGGTCTTCTTGTTCCTCTTCAGGGTTCCGTAGCTGTTCGGGACACTTCTTCAGGTGATCCCGGGATACAATGGTTGTGGTTTCCCCTCCGTCTTTACTGATTGTACAGATCTTTGGGTTGTCGTGGCTTGAGGGCAGTACGGTGTACGGGTCCTTCTCCCACTGGTCGTCCAACTTGTGGAGCCGTCTTTTCCTCTTCAAGACCTGCTCTCCGGGCACCAGGGGAACAGCGGGAGCAAACTGGTTGTAAGTTTTCTCTTGTCTTTCCCTAGCTTGACAGAGACTTCGCTCCACGCTCTCCTGTACTTTCCGGTACTGCTGCTGCCTCTCTGTGTCCCAGTCTGCTTCTGGTGAAGTGTCCTCGGGTGTCAGGACTCCCATCTCCAGATCAACAGGAAGCTTACCAGGTCTCGCCCTCATTAGGTAAGCCGGGGTGCAGTTGGTGGAACCCACAGGGATGTGGTTGTATAGGTCCACCAGGTCGGGCAGCTTTTCAGGCCACAGACTACGTTCTTCCAGGGGCAATGTTTTCAGAAGATCTATCACCACCTGGTTCATTTTCTCACAAAGTCCATTAGTTTGCGGGTGATAGGGTGTTGTTCTTATCTTCCGGCAGCCATACAGGGTGCAGAACTCCTGGAAGACTTCCGCTTCAAAGGCAGGCCCCTGGTCCGTCAGCACCTGCTCCGGGTATCCGTGCGGACGGCAGAAGTGCTGCTGGAAGGCTCTAGCTGCTGTTTGAGCCGTTAAGTCCTTGACGGGGACGACTACCAAGAACCGGGAGTAGTGATCCACGATGGTTAACGCGTAGACGTAGCCACTTCTGCTTGGGGCCAGTTTTACATGATCCAAGGCTACCAGTTCCAACGGCTGTCTGGTGATGATGGACTGCAGGGGAGTCTTCTGGCTGGCACGGTCCCTCCTTCTTAGGTTGCATGGGCCACAGTCTCTGCACCACCTCTCGATGGTTCCTCTCATGCCTACCCAATGGAACCGCCCGCGCAGCAGGAACTCCAGCTTCTTCCATCCGAAGTGCCCAGCTCCGTCGTGGTATGCCTCCATCACCATAGCTGCGTCTCTTCTTGGCACCACTACTTGCCAGATTAGTTCATGCGTCCGGGAGTTAACCATTCTGCGGCACAACTTCCCCTTGTAAAGGAACAGTCGACTCTTCTCAGCCCACAGTTGCTTGGCTTCCTCCGGAGCGTCTGGGTCAAGGCGTGCATCTGGCCGAGTCAGCATCTCGTTTACCAGTCGGACAGCAGGGTCACTGTCTTGCGTCTCCGCCCAGTTGTAATGAGGTAATGGGTTGAACGTAGCGGATTGCTTACTCCTTACACGGTGGGAATACTGGATAGTCCCATGACGGTGGAACGCGGGGAGTTCAACTTCTTCCAGTTCCTCTGAATCTTCCCCTACGTCCGGTAGGTTCGGCATCCTGGACAGGGCGTCCGCGTTGGTATTGGAGCGTCCTGCCCGGTATTTGATTGTAAACTCATAGTTGGACAAGCGGGCCATCCATCTCTGCTCTAGGGCACCGAGTCTTACAGTGTCCAGGTGTGTCAACGGGTTGTTATCCGTGTACACGGTGAACCGGGAAGCAGCGAGGTAGTGCTTAAAGCGTTCGGTGACTGCCCACACCACTGCCAGGAACTCTAGCTTAAATGAGCTGTAATTCTCAGGGTTTCTTTCGGTGGGTCGTAGTTTTCGGCTGGCGTAAGCAATTACCCGTTCCTTCCCCTGCTGGATCTGGGACAGTACGGCTCCTAGCCCGATGTTACTAGCGTCGGTGTAGAGGATAAAGGGCTGGCTATAATCAGGGTACGCCAGGATTTCATCCCCCGTGAGGGCCATCTTCAGCTGGCGGAAGGACTCTTCTTCCAGCTTCTCCCATCTGAAGGGTGGCTTCTGGTTCTTGGCCTTCCTGGACTGGCCTATCAGGAGGTCCTGCATAGGAGCTGCCTTTTTGGTGAAACCGGGAATGAACCTTCGGTAGTAGCCTACCAACCCGAGGAACTGCCTCACTTCCTTTACGCTGGAGGGGCTTGGCCATTCCTTAATTGCGGTGATCTTATCAGGGTCGGGAGCCACTCCGTCAGCACTCACCACGTGTCCCAGGTACTGCACCTTTGGCTTCAGGAGGTGACACTTGGAGGGTTTCACCTTTAGGCCGTAACTTGCCAGAGCTTTGAACACTTCCGCCAGGTGTTTCAGGTGGTCCTCGTAGGTCTTGGAATAGACGATGACATCGTCCAGGTATAACAGGACCGTCTCAAAGTTTCGGTGTCCCAGACAGCATTCCATCAATCGCTGGAAGGTTCCTGGTGCGTTGCAGAGTCCGAACGGCATGCAGGTAAACTCGCTAAGTCCCATCAGGGTGGTGAATGCGGTCTTCTCCCGGTCCGCCTCTGCTACAGGAACCTGCCAGTACCCGCTAGTGAGATCCAAGGTGGAGAAGAAGTTAGCAGATTTTAAAGCAGCCAAAGACTCCTCTATTCTTGGTAAGGGGTACGCATCTTTGTGTGTGATACGGTTAATTTTCCGGTAATCTACACACATTCTCATGGTGTTGTCTTTCTTTTTGACCAAGACTAGTGGAGCTGCCCAGGGGCTACAGCTATCCCTGATTACTCCAGCCTCCTTCATGTCTCTAATCATCCCCTTGGCGTGTTGGTAGTGTGCAGGGGGTACGGGTCGGTATCTCTCCTTTATGGGAGGATGGTCTCCCGTGGGGATGTGGTGTTCTACCCCCTTTACTCGCCCGAAGTCTAACGGGTGTTTACTAAACACTCTCTCGTACTCTTGAACCACCCGATAGACTCCCTGTTTCTGGTGTGAGGGAGTGGAGTCAGTACCCAGATGTAGTTGCTGACACCAGTCCTCCATTGGTTTCTTAGAGCCGTTACCTTCCTCTGGTTGAGATGGAGGCAAGGGTTCCACGGCCTGTACAGAATTCTGATTGATGGTATACAATTTGGCTAGCGTAGCATACCGGGGCAGGTACACTTCCCTTTTCCCGATGTTTATTATGCGAACGGGCACCCTCCCATGGCGTACATCAACCAACCCCCGTGCTGTCAAAATGGTGGGCCTACTGTCTGAGTAGACGGGTTCTACCATTGCTTGGTAGTCTCTACCTCTCAGACCAATAGCTGCCCGGCACCAAATCATCATTTCACTTTTCGGGGGCATGGCAATAGGGAAAGGGTCACACATTCTTACGCTACCAATCTCACCACCGGAGAGTTCCACCTGTTGCCGTCGCATCAGTGCCCGGATCTCTTTCTGGAGCACTCGCTGCTGGCCGGAGCTGGCGTTCTTGGCAACCTGCTGTAAAATGAAAATCACCTCTGCAAGACAATTTTCAATCACATTAGTTCCTAGAGTTATCTTTGGGTGACTCTCGCGCTTGTCAATGTCTACAATGATCAGTCCCTGTGCTGCCAGTTCGACTCTACCGATTTTAATGGTCATTTCTTTAAATCCGATCTGTGGCACGGGCTGACCATTACCGGCGATGATACTCAAGTCGTCGTCTGGATAGCGGGTTATATCCGAGTCATTCCAGTACTGCTTGAAGAGCACGTACGGGATGGTGGTGACCTGTGACCCGGTGTCAAGTAGGGCACTCATAGGAATGCCATCCAGTACCACAGGCAAGACTGGACGTCCTCCCACATATTTGTCACGCCAGTTCGATGGGCCTGGTGATCTTTTTCCTGGGGGTTGGCCCTCTACCCCAGGTTGTGCCAGTTTAAAGGACAGTACCTTGCCATATGTCCGGGTTGATTGCAGCGGCGGCAGATAGGTTGTCCGTCCTCGTTGTACCGGTCGCTGGGTCTTCCTCTGGCCGGTGGGGTCCTCCTTGGTCGACGCCACGGGATGTCCTCCGGTCCGGATGCCAGCTGGATCTTCCCTGGAGTGGAAACCTGTAAAGACTGCACAGTTCGGGTTAGCGCAGCAACGCTTTTAGCTAGCTCTTGGACCTGATGGTGCAGGTCCGGAGCCGGGTCATTGTTCAAAGCCTGCGCATCAGCCCCCACAGGCCCTGCCGACAAGGGCGCCGCCTCCTGGTGGTAAGTGATAGCTGGGCGCCTGTGGGTCACAACGCCACCCGGTGTCGGTTCTCGGAGCACCCGGATGGCTCTGTCCTTGAACTGTGCAAAGTCCAGATGAGGATCCTGTAAGGCTATGGCCCGCAACTGGGTTCAGTGGACATTGCAATATAGTCCCTCTATAAATTGCTCGGTCAACAGCCTGTCCTCGTTTCCCACGCTGTCAGGGTCGGTCTGCTTAATGGCTCTCAGGGCCTCTTGTAGGTTTAGTGCATAGTCCCTTATACTCTCATGTGCTCGCTGCTTGCACCCATAGAATCTAAGCTTAATCTCGGCTGAGGTGCGGGTATCAAAGGTGTCCCTCAGCCGGGTTAGTATCCCTGCGACAGTCCTCCTCCCAGGTGGCCAGGACTTTACCTCCCTTTGGGCTGCCCCGGTTAGTTGGGCCACCAGGATGCTCACTTTTTGCTCTTCTGTGAGGGGGTACACCTGGAAGAGGCTATCCAGCTTTTCTTTAAAGTCATTCAGGGTATGTGACTCCCCTGAGTACTGGGGTAGCCAGGCTGCTCCCGGGATATAGGGCATGGTGAAAGGCATGACTGCAGCAGTGAAGCTCTCCTCCGTATCCGACATCTTTCTCCCCCCCTAGTGGACCGTGGCCTACCTTGCGATGATCCTCTTCCGTAGGCCGTGGCTCCGCAGTGGATCGTCAGGGTTGAGGACCTTCCGTCGCGCTCCTGTGACGTCGGCGTCTGCTGGGCTCCTTCCAGGACCTTACGCAACGTCCGGACGTGAGGCGGGGCTTCAGTTCTCGCGCGCTTTCGGAGTCCACGCCCCTCTTCTTCCCGCGCGGCGTCTTCAAGATGGCGTCCAACGGCGGGAAAACTCCACGGAAGGCGGGAAGAAGGCAGAAGATGGCGCCGGATGGCGGGAAAACTTCGCGGATGGCGGGAAGAAGGTAGAAGATGGCGCCGGATGGCGGGAAACCTCCACGGATGGCGGGAATCTTCACCACTGGTAAGTTTGAACAGTCTTTTTCAGGCACGCAGTACCCGGTGGTTGCGGGCACGAAATACTGCCGACTACGCCAAAGTTGACGCGCCCCTGGGCCTACTTGGTGTAGCGTTGCGCACGTGGGGACTACCCGGAGCCGGGCCTGTTGGGGGTAGTAGTCTCGTGGCGGTGACCCGGTCCGTGCCCAGGGAGTCAAACTGTGTGGCTGAGTATTAGCAGTAGATGTTGGACGACTACGCCACCCGTTGAATGCAGCTATGGAGCTGCCGCTGCAGGGCAGACCGCTGAGGCCGGTGGAAGGATTGTGCAGCGTGGATGGTATAACCCCCAACGGGAGGGGTATGGCCTCAGGGCAGCCGACGTGGATGATGGGGGTAGCAGGAACCACTGAGAGTCGATGCGGTGTAGTTCAGGGTCTTTACTGGTGATAAAGATAGACCCTCCCGGAGTACTGGCTAGCGATCGGGGCCTGGTCAGTCTTTGAGCAGATGGGATTTCCCCTGGCCAGGCGGAGTTGTAGGCCTCCCCAACTAATTGTACTCTTCTGGCTACCTTGCTAGAGGCGTGTAAAAGTAGCCCACGTCCCTGAGTGTACCGTGTGGTGCTCACCCGTATGGCCGGTGACTCGGGGCCTTCTAGTGGCTTCCGCTCCACGACGGCGGTGCTGGTCCCACGCGTGTGACCGTGCCTTCGGGTTTCTTGGCCAGAGGACCTGAAATCCCCTGCCGGTCGGTTTCTGCTGCTGGGTAAGGATTAGTCCCCACAGCCTCGGACTCCGCGTCCGGTGGTAACTCTTCAATCAGGGCGAGCTCTACAGCTGCCAGCCCCTGATTCCTTTTAGCACGACTTCCCCAGAGCTCCTGATCTCTCTTTCCTATAGCTGCTTCTCCTCTTCTCTCTCTACTCTTTTTCTCTCTAACCCTGCCTCAGCCCCAGCTTTATATAGGGGAAGTTCTTCCCCTCCCAGGACTGGGCAGGAGGTGTGGCATGCATAGGATGTCTGACCAGGAAACCTCCCACCTGCTCTCAGACATAATATTGCTATTACTGTGGAAACCAGACCCCTGGGGTGCCACACAAGTACAGATGCAGTCTTGCGGAATTGGCGCGTTCTAATGCAAGTCAATGGCGGCAAAAACGCAGTATTTCCGCAAAATAATTGGTAGTGCTGCGTTTTTTTCCGCAATGATAATCCGCAGCTGAAATTGCCGCAGCATGTGTACAGCACATGCGGATTATCATTTGGGGACATTGCTGCCCTTCTACCATGCGTTTTTAATGCATTTCCGCAGCTGAAAAAACGCTGCAGAAACACATTAAAAACGCATCGTGGGCACACAGCCTTAATGTTGCGTTGTTGCACTTTGAAACAGACATATTTTTAGTAAAGTAATTTGGGCATCTTTAGTGGCATTAAACGGCCTTTTTGCATTTGTGTAGGTCATCAGTGCATGTTTAAGGAGGCATTTAACCACTTGTAACCCCCACAATCAGCAGAATAAAGAGGCACGGGTCTCCTTTCCTGAACTATCTAACATGTTGATTTTACTTTCTATCCGATTTCAATGTTTAGCCATTATCTAGGCAGCATGCAGTGTTATGGACAAGACTTTACTTTTGGCTTTTAGAAAATAGGTAAAACATAGCTAATAATTTAATATAATGTGGCCCACGGATTACTAATGTATTAGTGATTATATTCTACTAATAAAACTACAGGAACATTTTGTGAAAAGCAAATTCATAATTTGGCACATTGGAGTAAATGTCACCAGTTTTTTGCCACCTAATCTGAGAGCAGCATGATGTAGAGGCAGCGTCCCTGATACCAGCGATGTGCTTACTGTAGTTTTGATAAAATCACAGTTTTAATCAGCAGGAAATTATCACTAGAGGACTAGGAAATCTACTGCCATGTAGTCCAACCCCACCCCCCACCACTGATTGCACAGTGTGCACAGAAAGCAGCCAATCAGTGGTGTGGGCGGGGTTATACAGAGCTCAGCAGTCAGATCTGCAGCAGAGAAAACTGTGATTTTAACAAAACTGGAGAGACCAGTAAAATAAGTGACACATTGTTGGAATCAGGGTCTCTGTCCCTATATCATGCTTCTCTCAGATGGGATAGCAAATACCCCATGACAGCTTCCCTTTAAGTAATCTCACCTTGTTCATGCTTAGAGTTGACAGGCTCCGCTGCATCCAGGTTATCTATTGAGAATGCTCTGTTTTCCATTACTATGGACTGTGGGATGTCAGAATGTCTCTTCAGAATGTTAAGGGTATCATCATCGTCATATTTGTATCCAGATCTTGTCATTTCCAATAACTGTGGGATAATATAAAACAAGACAAAAACCCAGGCATTGGTTGCTAAAGCAATAGCCAGTACTGGGTCATCCCAGGAGGGGCGCTCTAGCCTCTCATTGCCGTAGAGATACATTGTAATCCATGCAACCCAGATGAGAAGTGAGAAAAATGCTGTCAGTACAATGTGTCTTCCATAACGTTTCCATTGTAAGTAATGTCCACAGAGCACTGGACAAGGGATGACCAGCGATGCTACGATGAGGAACATGACATAGACCAACGCCGTCACGAAATCTTCATTGGTTATGTTACATGGATGTCCAGAAGACTCAGCGTCAAGGAGCGTTTGATGCACATTAGTAATGAGCAGCCATTCCACATTAATAACAGCTTCTACCAAGAAAAGTCCAATTGCCAGTAGAAACACCAGGCAGCCGCCTGGACCTCTATTCTGAAGCGCTAGGTAGTTGAGCCGGACTGAATGTGCAACCAGACAGGCAAAGCACTGGGCGAATAAAACCCCAAACAAAAACCTCCGGACTATGCAGACTGTGGAATTGGGGGCAACGATAAATGCAAAAACTAAAGAAAATAAGCCAAGGACCCCGATCAGAAACATAAAGTTAAGGGCTAGGGCACCCTTACGTGCATCCTGAGAAGCTGCAGGGGCAAGTGCCATAAAAATTAATCCTAAAACTAGTGTACAAAGAATGCCTAAGGAGGTCACTGCTTCGAGCACAATGCCCCAGGCAGAGGTAAGGTCACAAAGAGCAAAGTAAATCGATTTTACATCCTGACTACAGCCAGCTGGTAGCACGGAAGAGTTTGGTGGGTTTGATGGCAGACTTGAGTTATCAGCCAATCCTTCCTTCAGGTAAGATGCCAAACAAAAAACGAGCAGGTAATGTATATACGCCATCTCCTTGTATTTCTAAAAGAAGAACAGAAGGAAAATAAAAGTTACTCCACTATGTTAGGAAATACATGTATACGAGAACTGTAGGGTCTTCCGTCGTAGGATCTGTAGTAGGTTTGACTCCTCTCCATTCCTGGTACTGTTTCACTCAGGCCTCTTCATCAGGCATAGAATATTAAAAGTCTAATATTATTATATGATAACTGATTAAAACACAAATAAAAGACCCAAAGATGATGCAGATTCTGAGAAATAATTTGGAAAGATGCTTTGAATTCTTTACTTTTTTTTTCCAAGCAAGGACATTTGTATATACAACGTATACTCTTCTCTCAACCATCCCCCATAACGCACTCTTCTGTGACCACTAAGGTCAAGAGTAATTGGTGCATTTCTTGTTACAAATTCCTTCGTTTCAGACCCCATCACTACATGACAATAAATGATTAGTCAGGAATATACAGGAATCTCTTCAGTGTAATTCACTTACTGGCTGAAATTTCTCTTCTCCTAGCAATAGTGGAGTTCTGTTCGGCCAGTAGACTTATTCTGCGGTGAATATTTTATTTTCTGTTGAGGTTATTCTGTTTACACATAATTTATATTAAATGGGTTCTTCACTATTATATACAGTACAGACCAAAAGTTTGGACACACCTTCTCATTTCAAGATTTTTCTGTATTTTCATGACTATGAAAATTGTACATTCACAGTGAAGGCATCAAAACTATGAATTAACACATGTGGAATTATATACTTAACAAAAAAGTGTGAAACAACTGAAAATATGTCTTATATTCTAGGTTCTTCAAAGTAGCCACCTTTTGCTTTGATGACTGCTTTGCACACTCTTGGCATTCTCTTGATGAGCTTCAAGAGGTAGTCACCGGAAATGGTTTTCACTTCACAGGTGTGCCCTGTCCGGTTTAATAAGTGGGATTTCTTGCCTTATAAATCGGGTTGGGACCATCAGTTGT
Organism: Phyllobates terribilis; assembly: GCF_046119375.1. NCBI lineage: Eukaryota > Metazoa > Chordata > Amphibia > Anura > Dendrobatidae > Phyllobates > Phyllobates terribilis. Next base: position 144,257,308 of record NW_027362772.1, read on the forward strand.
GTTGTGCAGAAGTCTGGTGGATACACAGCTGATAGTCCTACTGAATAGACTGTTAGAATTTGTATTATGGCAAGAAAAAAGCAGCTAAGTAAAGAAAAACGAGTGACCATCATTACTTTAAGAAATGAAGGTCAGTCAGTCCGAAAAATTGGGAAAACTTTGAAAGTGTACCCAAGTGCAGTTGCAAAAACCATCAAGCGCTACAAAGAAACTGACACACATGAGGACCGCCCCAGGAAAGGAAGACCAAGAGTCACCTCTGCTTCTGAGGATAAGTTTTTCCGAGTCACCAGCCTCAGAAATCGCAGGTTAACAGCAGCTCAGATTAGAAACCAGGTCAATGCCACACAGACTTGTTTGGGCTAAAGAACACAAGGAGTGGACATCTGTGAAATCTGTGCTTTGGTCTGATGAGTCCAAATTTGAGATCTTTGGTTCCAAGCACCGTGTCTTTGTGCGATGCAGAAAAGGTGAACGGATGGACTCTACATGCCTGGCTCCCACTGTGAAGCATGGAGGAGGTGTGATCGTGTGGGGGTGCTTTGCTGGTGACACTGTTGGGGATTTGTTCAAAATTGAAGACATACTGAACCAGCATGGCTACCACAGCATCTTGCAGCGGCATGCTATTCCATCCGGTTTGCATTTAGTTGGACCATCATTTATTTTTCAACAGGACAATGACCCCAAACACACCTCCAGGCTGTGTAAGGGCTATTTGACCAGAAGGAGAGTGATGGGGTGCTACGCCAGATGACCTGGCCTCCACAGTCACCAGACCTGAACCCAATCGAGATGGTTTGGGGTGAGCTGGACCGCAGAGTGAAGGCAAAAGGGCCAACAAGTGCTAAGCATCTCTGGGAACTCCTTCAAGATTGTTGGAAGACCATTTCCAGTGACTACCTCTTGAAGCTTATCAAGAGAATGCCAAGAGTGTGCAAAGCAGTCATCAAAGCAAAAGGTGGCTACTTTGAAGAACCTAGAATATAAGACATATTTTCAGTTGTTTCACACTTTTTTGTTAAGTATATAATTCCACATGTGTTAATTCATAGTTTGATGCCTTCAGTGTGAATGTACAATTTTCATAGTCATGAAAATACAGAAAAATCTTTAAATGAGAAGGTATGTCCAAACTTTTGGTCTGTACTGTAAATTAATCCTAATTTTCCTGGGTAGTACAAAAAAAACATTTATTCAGCTCCTGGCATCAACATCCATTGAAGGTATCAACATCCGGTAAGGGGCATCACATGATGTCTCAGCCAATCAGCTTTTACATTACAACCAAGAAGACTTCTTCCATTTCAGCCAGAATGTAAATGTTTCAGCAGACCAGTAGCAGCTGATGCCTCCTGCTGAATGTTGATGCCAGCAGATCGATGGGGGAGACAGTATAGAGTATGAAGGAGCGACTCCATTACAGGAGATGAGTATATGTTTTCGTTTTCTTACATGGCTCTGGTCCCATTAAGATTATCTACTTCTGGACTGCCCATAGACTATAAACATCTGGACAGTCCACACTTTACTTTGAAGTGACATTCTAAAACGTAACTGCAAAGTATGCAGTTGGCATGAGATTGTGAAGGTAGGGAGTCGGCTGTCAGACACAGCCAGACTCCCAACAGAAAATATAAACATGATTTATTATGCTTGCCTTTCTGATCACTATGTGTACAACACTGAACTAGCACTATGTATATAGATTAGGAAGCACTGATAGTGCTTCTTCCTCTGCACCCAGTGATCATGTGATTGCTGGATGAAGGGAGGGAGCTGGAGCTATTGGGCACTAGGAGACTGCGTTAGCTCAGCTATTCAGCCAAGAGGCGGAATTTTTCTTGTACCTGGGGTTAATATGTCAGCCAAAGTTACAGAGGAAATCAGCAATACAAAGAATGAAAGAATGTATTAATATGTTCAAATTCCCCCAAAGGCCTGTTAAGACCTTTTGGGATACAAAGAGTATAAAATAAATTAAAAAAGAAAGGGAAAAAACATCACCTGTTTGAATCACTGTTTGTAGCTGCGGCCCAGTAAGCAAAAAATTATGTCAAACATAGGAAAATAATTTTAATAGAAAGGAGAACACAGTTTAAAAAAAACTGGTAGCAGTCCTTTGTGGTCGTAAAAAAAAAAAAGTGAAAATAGACACATAAATCCTAATGTTCTTTACACTTTCCCTCAATATCATAAAAAAATAAATATAAATGTGACATAAAAATTAAGCCACATGTATAGTGAAAAAAAGAGGTAAAAATTACTTGATTATCTGAACAAGAATTTTTTTAGAGTCTTTTGAAAGAGCATGTACGATAAAACACAAAAATGTGCCTGATCGAGTGAAAATAGCCCGGTCCTGTACTGGTTAACTTTTATTAATCAGGACCACTTTATAAACAGCAAAAAAAATAAAAATGGTTGAAAACTTTTCAGACCGTTTTAACCTTACTAAGTTTTCAGGCTCTTTTAACAAAGTACCATATTTGGGATGTTAAGCGGTTGTCTACTACTTGGACAAACCCCATTCAGAATCTGTATGTTTTTTTCCAGTAAAATAATAACTCGCCTTCAGAGCCGGCGCCATTCCATTTGTGTCGGCACTGGGGTTCGCATGACATTATGTCACTCAGTCCCTGCAGCCAAACAGCACTGGCTTCACTCTCCTCTCCTTCAGACAAATCAGGACATCCAGATATACTGAGAGAGCAGCCGCAGCTCCCACTTACTCCGAATGTTAATTACGTCTGTATGAGGGGAGAGTGAAGCCAACGCCAAATGGCCTCAGGGATAGCGTGGAATAACAATGTGATGAGAGCCTGTGCCAACACCACTGGAACCACCAGGACCGGAGGTGAGTATAAGGCTATGCAAATTGTCTCTTCGGAGAGGAAGAAGACTAGAACTCTAGTGCCACCTATAGGAAGTAGCAAATCCTAAAAGCCAATAGTGACCTTTTAACGAGCCTTATCACATGGCTTAAGATAAAAAGCCAAGACCAGAAACTCAATTTGCAGACGCTGTGTTTCGGAGTTCTGCCCCTCATCAGTGCAAAGTGTGAGTTCAGGTTTGGTTGGATGAGAGGTAATATTTCTCCTTGCGGAGAGTGACATGTTAAGCATGTCAGGTGAGGAGACTTTTAAAGCCGTAAAGCTCCTCTGGGAAATATGCAAATTGTCTCTTCAAAGAGGAAGAGGACTAGATCACACATGTTGGGTTTTCCAGTGTTTTTTGCTGCAGATTTTTCTGCAAATTTTCAGCTGCGTTTTGCAGTACCAGCAAAGTCTATGAGAAACCAGAATTCTCTGTTCACACATCTTGCTTGTTTTTTTTTTGCTGCGTATTTTGTGCCTTGATTGGGTTTTTGGAAAATAGAGTATGTCATTTCTTTCAGCGTTTTTTCACCCATAGGAAGTAATGGGTGGTGGAAAAAATGCATGCAGTGTTTTTCAGTGTTTTTTCAGCGTTTTTGATGGCAAAATAGACAAAATAGAATGGTGCTCTTTTTTTTTCACAGAACTTTATGTACATGCATAAATAGAGACAGAAGGACAGTGAGAAAAAGCACACAAAAAAGGCAGCAAAACCAGCGTTTTTGACGCAGCTGATTTCCTGCCAGAGATCAGTTTTGCTGCAGATTTGTGACATAAAAAACCCAACATGTGTGAACATAGCCTTAGAGTTATTATTTTACTGGGTGGATAGAGGAGGGATTGTTCGAATAGTTGACTACCCCTTTAAGTGTAAAATACAGGCTCTTATGGTTATGGAAAAACACAGTTTTCCAAAACAAATTGTGTTTCTTTTTGAAAATCTTTTTTTATAGATGTTTTTAGTTTTTAAAAATGTATTTCATTCCAATGTATTCCTATGCCAAAGCGCCAAAGTATTATCTTACTGGATGTACTCTGTGACAAATATCACCGACATCAGATTATTGATAGAAGATTACTGTTGTGGCTGCATTTTTTTGCCACCGTTTTTAGAAATTACAGCGAAACCTCAGCATGTTTTGCACTAAATATGCTGCAGTTTTTCCATAATAAGAGAATATTGTGATAAAATTACTGAAGTCCTGTGGGTTACCAGCGAGTCTGTCGTCAGTCTTTCCTTATAGCTCTGCATTGCAGATGACATGAAAGTAAATCTGAGAGCGTTATAGTATTTTCCATAATCACTTGACTAGATAATCAATATTTAGTTTTTTTTTTTGAGGACTGGAAATTATAATGAATACTCTCTAATGTTTTGAATGATTCCTGTTGGGAATAACAAAGGATGAATATTTTATAAGGTTCCATTAAACTGACGTACTTACCAGGGAAACGTAACAAACTAATTAAATGGCAATCTGATTAGACAAATTAGCAAGGTTTCTTTATAAAGCCTCAGAATGTGTACAGGCCAGTCACAGTCACACCTTTCTCTGCCCCCTCCTGGCACTAATCTAACCTGTTTCACCCATTATCATTCTGGTATCAGTCTCCAGGAAAGTTGTAAAGATATTATTAGACCTTATTTAATGGTGATGTAAAGGTAGGTTCACACGAGCGTATAAAGAATAATTCAGAGATTCATCCAAAAACTTGTCATCCATATGCATTTTTTTTTACAGCAGTAGTTACTAATCATTTACAAGACCATTTACAGAATTGCAAAAGTATCTGTAAAAAAACGGATGTTATACTGTGGCTCCATATGGCATCCGATTTTTTTTTACGCACCCATAGACTTGAATGGGTCTCATCTGATTTATGGAAGAAACTAGATTTTTTACAGATTTGGTTGGTAAAAAAAAACAAAAACACCCCATTGAATAACATTGGTGCTGTCTGTTTTTTTATTTTTATTTTTATGGATAGCACTTGTATTGAAAATACGGTTGTGTGAACGAGCCCTAATAGTCATTAGGCTAAAAGAAACTTGCTCATCTAGACTGAAACCAAGCAAGAGTTTCTTTTAGGAGAAACCAAGCAAGCGTCTCTTTTCGGAGAAACCAAGCAGGAGTCTCTTTTAGGAGAAACCAAGCAAGAGTCTCTTTTAGGAGAAACCAAGCAAGAGTCTCTTTTCAGAGAAACCAAGCAGGAGTCTCTTTTAGGAGAAACCAAGCAAGAGTCTCTTTTCAGAGAAACCAAGCAGGAGTCTCTTTTAGGAGAAACCAAGCAACAGTCTCTTTTAGGAGAAACCAAGCAAGAGTCTCTTTTAGGAGAAACCAAGCAAAAGTCTCTTTTCAGAGAAACCAATCAAGAGTCTCTTTTAGGAGAAACCAAGCAAAAGTCTCTTTTCAGAGAAACCAAGCAAGAGTCTCTTTTCAGAGAAACCAAGCAGGAGTCTCTTTTAGGAGAAACCAAGCAAAAGTCTCTTTTCAGAGAAACCAAGCAAGAGTCTCTTTTCAGAGAAACCAAGCAGGAGTCTCTTTTAGGAGAAACCAAGCAAGAGTCTCTTTTCAGAGAAACCAAGCAGGAGTCTCTTTTAGGAGAAACCAAGCAAGAGTCTCTTTTAGGAGAAACCAAGCAAGAGTCTCTTTTAGGAGAAACCAAGCAAGAGTCTCTTTTAGGAGAAACCAAGCAAGAGTCTCTTTTAGGAGAAACCAAGCAAGAGTCTCTTTTCAGAGAAACCAATCAAGAGTCTCTTTTAGGAGAAACCAAGCAAAAGTCTCTTTTCAGAGAAACCAAGCAAGAGTCTCTTTTCAGAGAAACCAAGCAAGAGTCTTTTTTTGGAGTTATGGATTGAACAACACAACGGGGCAATTTGGATAAAAAAGATGTATTGTCTGGTAAGTATTGTCAGGTGCACACTTCTGTAAGGAACTCTTGGTGGTCTCTACAGTGATTAAAAACAGAAATGCGAATGTCAAAAAATGCAAGCGAAAGTGAAAAAAAAAATTACATTTCCCAGTGAAACCAACTTAAAATTGTTCACTTTTCGATAGGAAAACACCACCATTAATGTAGTTAAAGATTGCAAGTATCTTCCAATTGTTAGAACGGTTTAGAATAAAGAGTATTTCAGTCTCCACTCACTGTCAGCATTACAGGAAACCCATTAAAGTTGTGCTCCACCTCCAATTTCAAGCATCTATAAACTTAGACAATGGGACAACTGAGAGAGAATCGCCCAAGCACATCACAGTTTCTATGTTAACAGCAGGACTAACAAACACAAACTGGATCCCATGCCGGGCAACGTAATGTCCTCCCACTCACTGCCGGTTAGTCCTGATTATACCGGCCCATGTGTGTCCGCTGAATCATCACTGCTGCCAGGAGACAGTGGAATAAGTGACCAGAACGTTCACAATCATGTTTCTTAGATCTGTGTTACATTGTGGTCTTATGTCTGCATATCGCCCAGCAGTTTAGTAATCACAGCAACATCATGTTCCTTCTTAAAATCCATCTTTCGCCAACTGACTGTTTTTAATTTACAATTTATAACAAAATAATAAAAATAATGTTTTTATTGGCCCATAATTGATCCAAATTATTCCCACCTCAGTTAACTTTGTAAAATAAATATTGGCTGATGAAACAACTTGGTTGCCATTAAAGCTCCGTCTTGGGTCACTGTGGAATTTCTTCAGACCTCAGAATTTAAAATATAAAACACGTCATAAGGGTCCATTTAGGTACCACCACTCATCGGCGGTCTTTTGAATGCTTGTTTACACAGGTAGACTCCTTTGTCAGACCTCATCTGGAATATTGTGTCCAGTTTTGGGCACCACATTTTAAAAAAGACATCGAAAAACTGGAGCAAGTTCAGAGAAGAGCGACCAGGATGGTGAGCAGACTGCAAACTATGTCCTACGAGGAACTAGACTATGGCATTGCTCGTTCTTTACTTTAAATACTTTATAATTTGTGCTACAAATTGTTATTATTTGCATTTACATTTTTAGCAATGGTGACGACTAGAGTTGAGCAAAAAGATACTCAGAAGCCTTGACCAGCAGCCACATCGGTAGTACATGGCCGCCAAATCAGAGCACTGCGAACCTCTTACTACCTGCAGCACCCCTACTGCCTGTTCTGATTAGTAAACCCCACAATGAAATTACTTTGTGGCACAACACACGCATGACGTTATGAGGGTCCACAAATCAGAACAGGTGCCGAGGATACCGCAGGTAATAGGGGGCTCGCAGTGCTCTGGTTTTGCGGGAGCGGACTACTGATGTGGTGTCTGGAACACGGTCCTACAAATCTTTTTGCTCAACTCTAGTGAGAATATATAACTACAGCTATCATTTTGATTCAACATAGGCAACACCTAAAACAATGGAGATTTTTTTTTATTTTCTTCTTTTTTGTTATTTTTTTACTGGAGAGGTTTCGGAAAAAAACTGGTAGATAAAAAAGGGGATGTCGGTGTTTGTGAAAACAGGGGTCCCATGTCCTCTGTGTGTGAAAGGAGTGGAAGTGTGCTTGTGTGACCACCACTCGTACGCAAAAAACTGACGTGTGAATGAGCCCTTACGATGTATGAGAACGGTGGTTATGGATGCACTCAACTGCTACATTCACAAAGGGGCACATTACCGCCATACTCTGGATTGATGAGGTGTCAGCAGTTAAACCCCTGCGATCATACACTTATCGCCTGTCATGCAGAGAGGTTATAAATGTTGTTGGCCTCTAAAAACAGAGTGGTTTCATCTTTCTTGGGGATTGTTCACATGTACCGTTTTTCTGTTTTTTTTCCATGCCCTTTTTACATTCGCAACAAAATAAATGAGATTTCTTAAACCTCATTCACAGTGTGCTTTTTTTTCTTCTTGCGTTTTTTGGAGCTGCGGTGTCAATTCTTTCAGCATTTTTGCATCAAAGTTGCATAAAAAAAGCATAAAAAAACTCATCAAAAATTCACGTAATGTAAACAGCTTTTTTCTTGCCATTACTCTATGTTTTTCATGTTGAAAAAAAAGGTGCAAAAAAGCACTGTGTGTACATGTCCGAACACAATTTAGTAACTGAAAAGAAAACAAAAATAGAACTAGTTCCATTTGGAGTATTTTTGTATTACTCCGTTCCACTAAACGGGTTAAAGTCTTGGAAAAACTGAATCTGTCACGTGGATGGTTTCACTAATGTCAAATCTAACTATAATTTGCCACCTAGTGAAGAATATTGAAAAAATTGCAAAATCCGTCTCGTAGGTGAGACATTTGCGGGTCATGAGATTCACAGCTGGGCGGCTATAAAAGCCGGAGACTTCTGGCTCCACAAATCATTTTGTTAATTTGATAGCACTTCTCATATGTAAGGAACAGCCGGCTATTTGACGTAAGATTTATTGCTCTCTCCTGGTGCAGGATTAGGAAATTTTGATAATTTATGACTAACGTGCCTGACAAAACGCTACTAGGCGTAATAGGAAATCAAGTAGCCGTAAGAAATATCATATTAGAGCACTTCAACCATTGAAGATTATCCCGTAAGCTTCTCAAATATAACATTTTGTTATAAAACCACCTGGGAAACGAGAAAGGAAGAAGCGTCATCGTCAACTAGGCTAAGTCATGCTCTACCTCCGAGCTGCATCGGACTAATGAAGAAGCTATTAATACCTTCTGGGCCTAGGAGGCTTGCCACTAATTACAATGCTTAACAGTGTAGGACTTCATTGGCAGCGGATGCATAATAAATCAAAATACAGTAAATGTTTAACTGGAAAACAAAGATGTCTTGGTACGCTGAGCAAAAATACGTTGGAAGAGCTCGGGGTATTGGTCTGACATTACTTTGCCTTTGTGTGCCATCTAAATATTGCAGCATGTCTAGAGTTAGGAAAAATCAGTTTTTATGTCCTAGGAACACTTTATTGTTTTTGGTATGGCATCTCATCCCTCTTCAAGAACCAACATCACTTCATTTTCAAGATGGCCTCAGAGGTCAGACAACTACCGATCATAATGTTGATGGAAAAGATGGAAATAAGCTCCTTAATTCTAGAGGTTATCCAGGCTTGGGCCTCAAGTCTGCAGTCACTCTATGTGCACAGTGTGCACTGTCAGGATTTGTCGGGAGCAGGCGGTCATGCGGATTGTATACTTCCGGACACATTCTGACTAGAAGTGTTCACTTTTATTGAGTGAGGCAGCACACGTTTAGTTGGCACATGACCGAATGTATGCAGATTTCATACTTGCAGTCACGCGTCCGCACCGCAGAATCCTGACAGTGTGCACACTACATCTACAGGCCTCAACATTGCCCATTTCTCATTGTCCTCAATGCTGACAAATACAGGCAGATACTTATCCACCATGTAATACCATCAAAGAGGTTTCTTCAAATTTATTCTGCAGCAGGACAACAACCCCAAACATACAGGCAATGTCATTAAGATCAAGGAGTCCTGGAAGTGATGATCCGGCCCCACAGAGCCCTGATCTCAACATCATCCAGTCTGTCGGGGTTTATATGAAGAGACAGAAGGATTTGACATCCACAGAAGATCTGTGGTTGGTTCTCCAAGATGTTTGGAACAATATCCATGCAGGGTTTCTTCAAAAACTATAACTTAGACGAGTTGATACTTTATTGTTTTTAAGCAAAAGTGATTTAGATATCTCTTTTGTTCATTCACTTTGCTAGTTGATAAACTATTAACACTTCTATTGTTTCTTTGCAGTATTTTTTCCACACCGGCCTAAAACATTTGCCCAGTGTTGTGCTTTACCTTGAGTGTTATCCTTTCATTGAATAATTCCCATTCACTGTGATATACATTTATTGCAGGGTCGCTCTATTTCCAGTTCTCGATTGCGCTCGCTGTGCTGTCATTTAGGCCTCCAGGCTTCCATGTGATACTTTAGTGTCCCTCAGAAATACCACTACATCATTCTATAATACCTGTGAGCGCACACATTGCCCTTGTGCTTTGTGCCCGGCAGGGTGATGACTATTTTCTGTGGTTGTATATATGCCAGGTGCACTGACCACAGCTGTGATTCTTGATAATCTGTTGGATTAATCTGCTTGGTTCAGTACACGTTTCTTTGTATTCAGCCCTCTTATCACTTGGCTGCTTTTCACTCTACCCTTCTTGTATCATTGACATTGTACATGAATGTTATTTTTCCCTGACTTCCCTTATTCTTGCTATTATCTCACGAAACATTCCAGGAACTTGATTCACAAGGCATATCAAGATTGGCCCGGAATAACCACTGATTTCTGTCCATTTTAAGGTTAATTACAGGGAAATGTGACTGCACATCCTTGAACAAGTTCCACCTAACAAGAGTCTGGTTTCTGCTGAGGTTTCATGGTCAGAGAAGAACCATAAATCTTTGTGAGATCGAAGTTTGCACTGGTTGCCTTTAAGCATTGTTCTTCTAGTCCTCACACATAGGGAACTGATGACATGTCCGACAGTAATGTAAGGAAACCTGGTAACTACTGAGATCGTACGCCATTACTTCCAACAGGTCATAGAATATTCTACAAGCTTTAAAAGAAGATTAGATCTTGATCCTGCTCTACAGGTTACAGACTTGGTGCAACATTTCTAATCAAAGTTGAACATTAAACCATATTCACTAACACCGTACTGTGTTTTCTGGTGGATTTTGTGTGTACTGAAAATTGCACCCCAAAATTTGCTAGGACTGACAGAAGAGTTTACATATTCCAATCTACCATAGTTTTCCACAGAAACCATAAAGGGTTATTCCCACGATATTCAGTTATCCATAGGATAGGGGATAATTTATGGATCGCTGGGGGTCTGACTGATAGGACCCTCAGGGTTACAGAGAACAAGGCTCTGGTACATGGAACCCAAGCTCTGCAGAGATCCATCTTGAATGGAGCAGAGGTACTCTGTTCAATATAGGCAGCATGGTGGCTCAGTGGTTAACACCACAGCCTTGCAGCGCTGAGGTCCTGGGTTTAAATCCCACCAGGGGCAACAACTACAAGGAGTTTTTATCTTCTCCCCGTGTTTGCATGGGTTTCTCCGGTTTCCTCCCACACTCCAAAGACATACAAATAGGGAATTTAGATTGTGAGCCCCAATGGGGACAGTGAGTGTGCTATATAAACAAACACAATAAATAATTGTTTATGGGATCAACAGATAAAGACGGGCCCAGTGCTCAGTTTTTCTGCCAGACCCACAGACCATGACGGTCGAGCATGCACACTTCTGATCTATTCAAGGAGTATCCAGAGCCCCGTTCCCAAGATTGTTGGGGATCCCAATGGTTGGACTCTCAGTGATAAATAAGTTTTCCTCTATCCTTAGAATAATTTATTATCATGGGAATAAACTTTTATGTTCTATGGTGTTCTAAATTCTGTTTAGTAGAACTGCATAGTATCCCGATAAATGGCCAGTCACTAGGTCAAAAGTGGCCAAAAGTTTGCTCTTATTTTGTCCCTGCTACTCCCCTGGTTTTCAGAGATGTGGGCTTTAATATTTAGTACTAATTTTTATAGTCTTTACACTTTTATAGTCTTTACAAGTGGGCGTGGCCCACAAGGTAATTATGGAGAGCAATTTAAAGACACATCTCCTTGGAAAACAACAGCAAAATTACTGAATTAAAAAAGCCTTATCTATGTAATTGTAAAACGGATTTAAAAAAAACAATACTTAGGGGAGCAGCGGGAATAAAATAAGTCCAAAATCTGGACACTTAGCGGCATCAATGTCCAGAACTTCAGTAATTGTAGTTAACGTCTATTGCCAGGGTCATAAATGGTAAAATCCTTTAAATGGAACTCTGGTTTCTTTTCACCTGGAGCCAGGTCCTTTTTAAAGTAGCCATATATACAACAATATAGGGGTGGACATACGTTTGGTACAACCTATGGAGCCACACAGAGGTAAGGGGGCCGCTTTCTCCTCCAAAGCATGTGAAGTTGTGCATTGTATTGAGCTATTGAAAGTCAATGGGCCCATATACTGTTCTTGTACAGGGGCCCTTTTCAGTCCGACCTAGGGACTGAAACTCCGGGATTTCAGCACTGCCAACGCCGATCCGAAGATGCAAGGACTGGACAGGTAGATGTGAGGAGCAGAGGGGCCGCTGAGGTGAGTATAAGTATTTTTTTTATTTTACGCTATGACCCCAATATATCATTTGCATTTACTTTTCTTTTTTTGACTTGTGCTATTCGCTGATATTTCTTGAGCGAAATCATCAAAATGTCGCACACGGTTCATGAATTAGGCGCAAACTGAAAAAAGGGCTTTTTCCCTGTCACTTATTTTGCTTAAATTCTCAACTTTTCAAAATGTCGCAAAAGATAACCCTTCCCAAATTTGCGACATTTTGAAAAGTCACAATTGACGAATCAGGGGAAAACATCTGAAATCGCTAAAAACCCACAAAGCTGGAAAAAAACAGGTGAGCACATATGAAATAGACAAAAAAAGGCTTGTATAGAATAATTAATAGGGTGCAAACAACAACAAAAAAAGCACAAAACACACAAAATTTGTTAAAAAAAGGCACAAAGACAATGGTGAATATGGGCCTTTGCATATATTATGCTCAGGGTCTGGAGAGACATAATAAGAGACATTAAATTCATGGAGAATAATTTCTCCACAAATTAAATTTCCCGTGAACAAAGTGCATCAAATTATTCCAGATCCGCTCATCTATATTTGTATTTCCAGACTACAACTTTTTCACTTTGTCTACTTGTGCATACCGGTTATTGGCTTTTCCCTGAATTTACCTATATTTCTTACTATGTTTGGGGAGCTGATGGCTTTTTTTTTTCTTTTTGGCTTTAAAGAATACAGTAAATCTACATCCTAGTTATTTATTTCAGCCATAACATGTTCCTACTGTTTCATTAATAAAAAACTTTATCACAAAATCAGCACAAACAGCCTAATTCACAAAAAAAGGTTAGTACAACCTCTCCTAGGTAAGCATAATATCATGTAATAGGGGAAATGGAGTAAGATCCAACACACACATGACTTTATAAACTAACCCTCACTGTAGCTTATGTGCAATCTTCTATTAGCTATGTAAATAATATATTACGCAATTGTAAAAATAATTTTTTTTATACATGTGTGACAGTTTAATTGGAAGTGCAGCTACAGGGAGAAAATGAAGCTATATTTTCCCTGCAGCCGCTCGCTTCCTGTCCTCGGGGGCGGTGAACAGTCTGCGCTCAGTATAGTGAGCGAGCTGTAATCACTCCCTCTGGCCCTTGACTTGGCATCCTGCTTTGCAGAGTGTGTGGTTCACATTTAGCATTTTACAATTAAGCAGTTTAAAAGTTTTTTGCAACCTTTTTACCAACTTTGCTAAACCCTGTAAATGATTGTGTCCAGCCGTTTTTAATATAAAAATATTAGAAATTGAATTCTGCTGTTTGATGCATAAAATATTATGGGCCCAATGCATCAAAGCTTTCACGTCTGAATTCTGGCATAAAAGATTTGAAAAGTCGCAAAATTTAGACGCAACTCGAAAATGTTGCAACTTCTGCCATCTTCACGCCAGTTTCTCCAAATTCCACCGAATTGTTTGGAGCTGGGACGGGGGCATGGTGACCGCCGTTTGTCAAGTCATGACGTGCAGCGTTGTTCACTACATCACAAATCTTACTCCAGCAGGGGCTGGAGTAGGATTTGTGCTGAGGAACACATGTGGGTGTACGCCACTTAATTCATGAAGGAACATATCATGATTCAGGAGCATCTGACTCCATGAACAACGCCGGCCTTGATGAGTCAGGCCTTGTGTCTACGGCTTGATTTCTACAGGTTAATGGCGAAACTCCTCAAAACACAGACAAAGTTAAGTATTCTCCAGATGCTCTAACCTGCAATCACCTCTGGTTTCACTTTATAAGCAGCCATCTGAAGAAGTTTGGGCAGCTCCTGCACTTATCGAGCACACAGAGCTAGTTGTGCCACAATATGCAGAAGTGACTGCTCTCTAAACCCAGCCTAATACTAATTAATTCATATTAATCTTCATTTTAATGACTGCCAGCGACATGATAGATCAACAAATATAAGTTACATTTTTTTTTCACAAGATAGTAAGTTATCCCCTTACCACAGCATAGAGGATAAGTTAGTAATTTCTGCGGGTCCAAGCACTGTTATTCCCAGCAATCCAGAAAATGGGGCTCTGAATGGAGCAAAGCTTGTTGTTTCCGGCAGCCCTATAGACAATGGTGTGTATTGCTTGGCCTCCACTCCATTCGGAAAGCCAAATTTTTGCAGGGACGAACATATGATTGGTGCAATCTGGGTGGCCACACAGGGGCCCAAGAGGTAAGAGGGCCACTACCACCTCCAAAGCAGGTGGAATTGTGCATTATGATGAGATATTGGGCTGCAAAGGGCCCATGTACTGCTCTTACACAGGGGCCCTCTCCTGACTGTGTCCACCAGGGCATTTTTAGGATCACAGGGGGTACCAATGGTCAGACCAACAGCAATCAGTAAGTTATCCGCCATACTATGGATAGGGGATAATTTACAGTCTAGGAAAAAACTCTTTATCTTCTGGTTGTGTTTTAATTTCAGAGGATATATATCCAGTAACATTAATCTCATCATTGTTTTTCCTATCAGAAGTATTGTAATAGTAAAAACAGGCAAAAACAATAAGCACCGAAAGCAAAAACCTAAACAATAAGTCCGACACTAACCCAAAATGGCCATCCTTCAGCTTTACAAGAATTGATAAAAGAGAAGCTGACATTCTGTAATTCTGATCTAATGTAACAATCCGATCACAGCAAGGGATGGTGAAATACATTAGTGAAGTAGACATTTCAGACAATTAATGAAGAAGACAACGTCCCATTCTGAGACTGGACTTCTCTATCCGTGTAACAGCATCGTAGCTGTTACATTGACCCCAGAAAGTATGTGCACCCTCGGTTCTTACTACTCACCACATGCAAGTCTTTAATGTAGTCGCCTTTCGGTCTGGAATTCTGCTATCAAGTGTTTGGATGAAGAGCAGACAAAGTATTAATCCCCCTCCTCCTTGTGGCCAGCCCTCTAACAAGTGGAGGGGCGAGAGAACCCACCCTCCAAAGAGAGAGAAAGAGGTGAGCAGGGAAGGGGCCAACAGGAGGAGCTGTGGCCACAGGGAGCTCTGTAGTGATTGATGTAGGCTCAGCCCCATCCACCCACCCTGTGCCTCTCCTGCTCCTGCAAGGTGTCCATGTAGTAACTGAAAAAACTCTTACTTTCCTAACTTTAATATACACAGTTGCAGAGCGGCGATTATCACTCAGCCCAAATCATTGTGATATTACATCTGCAGGTAGAACTGCTCTACCAAATGATAAAGCTGGAAAGGGTTAAGCAATCACTTCTGACCAACTTTATCTGTATGTGTGTCTCTCTCTAAAGATCACAAATACCTTTTAAAACCCAAATAAAAGCTGTAATGACTTTAGCCGGTCACCAAGAAAATTTCGAATTGCCAAAAAACATTAGCTGCCCATCTGCTGAGCTGACTTTTGCAGAATCTGATGTCCTTCTAATGTGTATCGGGACCCTCGGACTCTCTCCTGACGAGGGGTGTTGGGAAAGCTAGAGATCCGACAATTGGATTTCAACTGCCCAATTCTTTAAAATGAAATATTGTTCAACTCACATATTTAAAACAAAATGCATATTTTTTTTCTTTTTCCATATCATAATGTTTCTTAAAAAAAAATCTAATAATCTTGTAATTTTCATACTGGCCACTGTTTTTTTTTTTAAGACTTTCAGGAAGAGTTTTCAGCAGGCTCATTATCATTAGAGACAGGATTACAATGGCAGGTAACACCTCTGTACACAGCTGATAGCACAAGATCCAGCAATCACAATAGGCGATGGCACCTGCTCTCCCTCCCTCCATAAATGACATTTGCACACGCTCATTAGAGGCTTCAGTACAAAAGATAGGGTTGGGCTCTGATTATTGTGGCTGATGTTCGTGTGCATTTCCTGAGGCAAAAGGAAGTTATGAGTCTATAAAAGCCGTAGTTGTCAGTGTAAAAAGTGCAAGATTTATATTTTGCTATTTTTAATAAAGATTATGATGTAAAAAAAAACATTGCAAAATGTCGGCTGTCACTGTGCAGTCAAAATACTGTGTGTAATGTGACTTCCCTCTGGGAGCGCAGATCCTGTGTGGGCCTGCACCGGCATGGGACACAGCCCTCGTACCCCGATCTATGGGATGAGAGGTAGGTTGCAGACAAGGAATGTCTCAACCCGGCCGAGGACCAGGATCAAGAAGGCCCGGGAGCTTTAGAGTGTGGCTCCCTAGCAAATGGGTCCCGGGGAGGATGCAGACGGAGCGGAGCACGCCACCTGTCCTCGCCTACCTGATCTATTCAGAGGGATTCCGGCTGCAAGAGGGGTACCAGCCCCCGACACCGACCTCGTACTCTACGTCCAGGACGGGAAAGCCCGGTTAGGCCCTGAGGATCCCGCCTGGCGTCGGATGAAGAGGAATTGCCACCCGACCCCTAAACCTGAGAGGAGCTCAGAGGGAGACCTGGCCTATCTACACACGCACAGACGGGAAAGGGTGAAGTCTGTAGTGCAGGAACACTCTGGTGCAGGGTCGCTACCAAACACTGGACTTCCTCGGAGGTAGTCGGACCCCCGTCCCTGGTGGCCGCAGGACTCCGCGAGGAGCAGGGAGTCGCCTTCCCGCTAACATCTCTGAGTGAGTAAAGCCTTGGAAGTTCACCCCTATGGCCTCCGGACAGTTCATTACGCGCCATACCACGCGACGCGGTGCCCGTACTCCCTGAGCTAATACTACCCCCCTTCATCCTGTCTTGCCTGCCCTGAGGCCTTGCTCCGCCTGTGGGGAGCAGTGAGAACTTTAGCTGCCACAACACCAGACCTCAGCGGACTGTAGCGGTGCTGGTGGCCCTTCACCAGACACCACAGGTGGCATAGTCGTTAATCAGCCACTCAACCCGGAATAGTCCACACCATCTCTTTCTAATGTGACGGCCCTGAGCACGGGTTGGGCCCGGGCCACGGCTGCATCCCATCTCTTTAACGCAGGGCCCGACACCGAGTCCCCCAACACCCAGGGTAAAACACGGGCTTTCTGAGTAGAGGCGTCACAACTAGTGTTGAGCCACCCCCGTAGTGTTCGGGTTCGGTTCGTCGAACACCGGGATGTTCGAGGAACTGTTCGTCGAACTGTTCGTCGAACACCTTAGAACACCGTCGAACACCATTAAAACCAATGGCAGGCAAACAAAAACACATAGAAACACATAGAAAACACCTGCAAAGGTGTCCAAAAGCTGACAAACTGCTCAGAAGACACTCTCTTTAAAAAAGCCGGCCGGCAAATTCAGCAGCGGCATACACCGGTACCCGACAATTTAGACAAGAAGGAATAGAGCATCACACATAGATTAGATAGATAGAAACATGTCAGTCACATATATAAGAAGTACAGTGACAGTGTTGGTTACTGCACTTGTCATTTAGTGTAAAGGATTTATTAAAAAAAATATTAGTGTTTTCATGCACCGTCTCTTTAAAAAAGCCGGCCGGCAATTCAGCATCTGTACCCGACAATTTAGAACAGAAAGAATAGAGCTTCACACATAGATTAGATAGATAGAAACATGTCAGTCACATATATAATATGTACAGTGACAGTGTTGCTTTCTGTACTTGTCATTTAGTGTAAAGGATTTATTAAAAAAAATAATAGTGTTTTCATGCACTGTCTCTTTAAAAAAGCCGGCCGGAAATTCAGCAGCGGTACCCGACAATTTAGAACAGAAAGATAGAGCATCACACATAGATTAGATAGATAGAAACATGTCAGTCACATTTATAATAAGTACAGTGACAGTGTTGGTTACTGTACTTGTCATTTAGTGTTAAAATAAAGGATTTATTAAAATAAAAATTGGCGTGGGATCCCCCATAATTTTAGGCTCTAGCGGAGGTTAAGCAGACGGCTGGGGCAGATGTTTGAAGCCTCGGAAGGGGGTAATACCCACGGAGCTTACCAGGCTACTAATATCAGCCCCCAGCTGAATACTTAGCCGTCAGCCGCCCCAGGCACTTAGCCTCGCTCTTCCCACTGCCCTGTAGCGGTGGCAGTGGGGTAATAGGGTTGGGGTTGATGTCAGCTTATAATGCCAGCTGACATCAAGCCCAGGTTAGTAATTGAGAGGCGTCTATAAGACACCTCCATTACTAACCCCATAGTCAAAGTTAAAAAAAACACAAACACCCAGAATAAAGTCCTTTAATTGAAATAAACACACAATTCTTTATTGTTCTAAATTAAACCATACTCACGTCATTTTTTTTGGTGGGGTTCCCCCATTTTAATAGCTAGTAAAGGCTATGTATTCAGCTGGGGGCTGATATTAGTAGCCTGGGAAGCTCCGTGGGTATTACCCCCTTCCCAGGCTTCAAACATCTGCCCCAGCCGTCTGCTTAACCTCCGCTAGAGCCTAAAATTAAGGGGAACCCCACGCCAATTTTTTTAATAATAAATCCTTTATTTTAATACTAAATGACAAGTACAGTAACCAACACTATCACTGTACTTCATATATATGTGACTGACATGTTTCTATCTATCTAATCTATGTGTGAAGCTCTATTCTGTCTGTTATAAATTGTCGGGTACAGATGCTGAATTGCCGGCCGGCTTTCTTAAAGAGACGGTGCATGAAAACACTATTATTTTTTTTAATAAATCCTTTACACTAAATGACAAGTATAGTAAGCAACACTGTCACTGTACTTCGTATATATGTGGCTGACATGTTTCTATCTATCTAATCTATGTGTGAAGCTCTATTCTGTCTGTTATAAATTGTCGGGTACCGCTGCTGAATTGCCGGCCGGCTTTCTTAAAGAGACGGTGCATGAAAACACTATTATTTTTTTTAATAAATCCTTTACACTAAATGACAAGTACAGTAAGCAACACTGTCACTGTACTTCATATATATGTGACTGACATGTTTCTATCTATCTAATCTATGTGTGATTCTCTATTCCTTCTATTCTAAATTGTTGGGTACAGATGATGAATTGCCGGCCGGCTTTTTTAAAGAGACGGTGCATGAAAACACTATTATTTTTTTTAATAAATCCTTTACACTAAATGACAAGTACAGTAATCAACACTGTCACTGTACTTCTTATATATGTGACTGACATGTTTCTATCTATCTAATCTATGTGTGAAGCTCTATTCTGTCTGTTATAAATTGTCGGGTACCCTGCTGAATTGCCGGTCGGCTTTTTTAAAGAGACAGTGCATGAAAACACTATTATTTTTTTTGATAAATCCTTTACGCTAAATGACAAGTACAGTAAGCAGCACTTTCACTGTACTCCGTATATATGTGGCTGACATGTTCCTATCTATCTAATCTATGTGTGATGCTCTATTCTTTCGGTTCTAAATTGTCGGGTACCGGTGTATGCCGCTGCTGAATTGCCGGCTTTTCATGTTTCACTGTTGGCACTGTTCCCATCGATTTGGGCAATCACTGTAATGCCACAACCACCATGGCTGTGGCATTACAGTGAGTGGCAGACAATCCCTGCATGATTGGTGCTCTAAATAGCGCCAGACATGCAGGACACGCTTTTGGTGCACGAACAGTTATCGAACATAACCTCGAACAGCCGAATTTTTTGCAAATCGTTCGGGTTCGTCGAACAACTCGAACACCGCCCAAAACAGCTCGAATTTGAGATTGGCGAACAGTTCTAGTCGAACACCGCTCATCTCTAGTCACAACGCCACACTTTTGGTCGGCTCCTGGACCTGAAGGCGTAGGTCTGCAGACGGATCATTATCTAGGGTCTGCGCATCAGCCTCCACAGGTGCTGGGGAAAAGGATGCCACCTCCTGGTGGTATGTGATAGCTGGGCGCCGGAGGGATGCAGTGCCACCTGGGGTTGCTTCTCGTAGCACCCGGAGGGCTCGGTCTTTAAATTGCGCAAAGTCCAGATCAGGGTTTTGCAGAGCCATAATGCGCAGCTGTGTCTGGTGAGCGTTAGACAGGAGCCCCTCAATAAACTGCTCAGTTAGCAATCTGTCCTCGTCTCGCACACTGTCGGGGGCTACCTGTTTAATGGCCCGCAGCGCCTCCTGCTGGTTTAGAGCATAGTCCCGTACACTGTCCTGCACCCTTTGTTTGCACCCTTAGAACTTAATTTTAATCTCTGCTGCTGTGCAGGTGTCAAAGGTATCCTTCAACCGGGCCAGTATTTCCTTAACAGTGCCTTTGTCCCTGCCCGGCCAGGACTTCACCTCCCTCTGGGCTGCACCGATTAGCTGGCCTATAAGGATGCTGACTTTCTGCTCCTCAGACAGGGGGTACACTTTAAACAAACTGCGCAGTCTCTCCTCAAAGTCGGTCAGGGTGTGCGACTCCCCTGAGTACTGGGGCAACCACGCTGCTCCTGGTATATATGGCATTGATAACGGCATCACAGTGGCGGCTGCGCCCGCAGCTAGATCCTCTCCCAGGTTGGGCATCTTCCTCCCCCCTAGTGAACATCAGCCAGGTCCTGGGTTTCTGCTGACGTACCAGTCTGCTGCTCTGCAGGTCACTGTACAGCTGCACTCTTGCTGCACAGCTTCTCACACTTGTATTGAATTCACAGAGCTGCAGCAGCTGGGTGGATGGGATCACACAGCACAGAGCTGCAGAAGCTGGGATGGATGGATGGGATCACACAGCCCCCTGCAGGGGGAGGTGACAATCTCCCCCCTCAGTCTGATGCAAAGGGGAAGGCTGGCACCTTTCAGCCTGAGTGACAGACAACTCTGGTACAGTCTATGCAGTGGGAGGGGCCTATTTTGGCGCCGATTCTGAGGCTCCGCCCATGACGGGACACCCCACATATCATTAACTCCGCATGTGCTACAGTAATGGCTGCAGTTTATACAGTTATACACAGTCTTTGTGGCACACAGGACTTCGAAACCTGTTCGTGACGCCAAGTTGACGCGCCCCCTGGGCCATGGGGTACTCGGTAGCCGGGCCGGTCGATGCGGGGGGATGTCACAGTGGCGGGGACCCAGTCTGTGACCCAGGGCGGTCAATAAAAGGGGTTTTAAAGAAAAGGGAATAGAGTTTCTATATATAATGTCCGTGATGCCACCTGTGGTATGCGACTATATGGAGCCGCCGCTGCGGTGCAGATCCTC
Organism: Phyllobates terribilis; assembly: GCF_046119375.1. NCBI lineage: Eukaryota > Metazoa > Chordata > Amphibia > Anura > Dendrobatidae > Phyllobates > Phyllobates terribilis. The sequence continues at coordinate 144,278,486 of NW_027362772.1, forward strand.
TGGAGCTGATGATGACGCAGCAGAGTTGGTTCAGCTCTCCACAGGCAGAGCTTAGCTCCAGGGCAGGAAGTGGTGATGTTATAGATGTTGCTGTGCAGTGTAGTGCAGGGGATGGCGCAGTTAATAATCAGTCCACAACTTAATGGCGGTTTCCTCTCATCTTTACTTGCGGTGGTTAGGCAGACTGGGGCACGGGTACTAGCTGGTAGTAGAGGTCCGGGCGGCCTGGAAGCAAGTTGGGAATCCACCTCGCCAGGTGAAGTTGGAGGCCTTCCCTCTGCGCTAATCTCTTTGGCCCTGCTGCTTATAGCTGTGCTGTGGCCCTCGTCCCTGAGTAAAATGTCTTTGTGCTCACTCGTATGGCAGGCAGCTCGGGCCTTCCTGGAGTGTCCTGTATTCAACTCTTCTCACTAACTCTAACTAACCCTGCCTCCAGATTCCTGTTGCTAAGGGGTCTGGAGCCAGGAAAGTGTTGCATGCTAGTATACCTGACTAGGGGACCCCTGCTTGCTTCCAGGCATGGCATCACTCCTTCATCACTCCGCTGGGGTGCCACAAATCCGCTTAATACACCTCTGTAAAACACAGATAAAAGTGTTACAAACTCCCCACCAGAACTAGCTCACTAATGAGTCTTAGGGCTCATTCACATGTCTGACGTTTCCACTTAGGAGAAATTCAGACTGATTATGCTGATCAAACTTTGATCAGAGTGTGGTCCAACCGCTATCAGTTTTTTCGTACATGAAGAAATAAAACTTTTTTTTCCAAATGTTCCACCTTCTCCATTCTGTCAGTCCATGAAAATCGGACTGCACTTGGATGTCGTCCGAGTGCCGTCCGATTTATTCATGGACCCATTGACTTGCATTGCCGAATTTCATCTAACCCTTTGATCAAAATCAGACGTCTTTGATATTTTACGTGGACCACTCGGTCTGATGAAAAAAAAATCAATAATAGGTACAAGTGCTATTTGTGGTTTTCCGTTTTCTCATTTATGAAAACCACAGATATCACTCGCACGTGAAAATGGGATGTGTGAACGAGCTCTTAGTTAAGTCATTCTGCCGCCTGCAGGAAAACAAACACCCCTGAAAAGTCTGTCTTCAGAAATACTTTCTCTTAGGCCACCGGCCCCACTCTCAGTATTTGGTCAGTATTCGGTCAGTATGTTTTCTCAGGAGTGGGAGCCAAAACCAGGAGTGGGTGATAAATGCAGAATTGGTGACTTGTTTCTATTATACCTTTTCTCTGATTGTTCCTCACCTGGTTTTGGCTCCCACTCCTGAGAAAAAATACTGACCGAATACTGACCAAATACTGATAGTGGGACCTGGCCTTAAACCTACAATTTTGCAGCATCTTTTCCTAGAACTCTACTTTGCTTTGTGTGGTTCCTCTGTCATTCCTCATGGAAATGTATGAATAAATTGACCATGACCTTTGTGGTTACAGTGTCAGACTATTAACAAAAGGAGCAGTAACAACCAGTTCAGAATTTTATTTTGGAGAAACAACAAAAGGAAGGGAGTAATATCAAGCTGTAAGGAAAGATGCTACAGTAATTACACGTATGATGGTGGAGCATTATTTTATCTTTGGGAGGACAATGAAATGTGTTGGTTTCTGGAAAGGTTTTATAATATGGAAAGAAGTCCCTTATCATAGAATCATAGAATGGTAGAGTTGGAGGGGACCTCCTGGGTCATCTGGTCCAACCCCTGGGTCAAAGCAGGATTCACTAAATCATCTCAGACAGATGTCTGTCCAGCCTCTGTTTGAAGACGTCCATTGAAGGAGAACTCACCACCTCTCGTGGCAGCCTGTTCCACTCATTGATCACCCTCACTGTCAAAAAGTTTTTTATAATATCTAATCTGTGTCTCCTCCCATTTAGTTTCATCCCATTGCTTCTAGTCTTTCCTTGTGCAAATGAGAATAAAGATGATCCCTCTACAATGTGACAGCCCTTGAGATATTTGTAGACAGCTATTAAGTCTCCTCTCAGTCTTCTTTTTTGAAAGCTAAACATTCCCAAATCCTGCATCCGTTCCTCATAGGACATGGTTTGCAGACCGGTCACCATTCTGGTCGCTCTTCTCTGAACTTGCTCCAGTTTGTCGATGTCTTTTTTAAAATGTGGTGCCCAAAACTGTACACAGTATTTCAGATGAGGTCTGACCAAAGAGGAGTAAAGTCTGATAATGACTTCACGTGATCTAGACTGTATGCTTCTGTTAATACATCCCAGAATTGTATTTGCCTTTTTTGCTGCTGCATCACACTGTTGACTCATGTTCAGTCTATGATCTATTAGTATACCTAAGTCTTTTTCACATGTACTGTTGCTTAGCTCTATTCCACCCATTCTGTATATGCTTTTTTCATTTTTATTGCCCAGATGTAGTACTTTGCATTTTTCCCTGTTAAAAATCATTCTGTTGGTTGCTGCCCACTGCTCCAGTTTATTTAGGTCTTTTTGAATCCTCTCTCTCTCTTCTCTAGTATTAGCTATCCCGCCTAGCTTTGTGTCATCAGCAAATTTAATCAGTTTACCCTCAATTCCTTCATCTAAATCCTATTAGTCAAAATGGAGCAACTCCTTTTCCCCCCTGATGGCGCTCAGACATCATACAGATATCAAAGCTCACATGCGTTGGCCAACAAGTCTACCCAGTGGGTTCTGCTAACGTTACTCTAATGTGGTGCTCCCCATCTCCAGTCCCAAGAGCCACCAACAGATCATGTTTTCAGGATTTCCTTAGTATTGCCCAATATTTCCATAGCCTGTGGAATAGAAGGAAATCCTGAAAACATGACCTGTTGGTGGCTCCTGAGGACTGGAGTTGGGGAACACTGGTCAGATGTGTATGGCTGCCTTTAGGACAGCAGCAAAAATTGTAACAAAAGGGAAACTGGTTGGTTTAGGTTACAGCCTGGCACTTTTTTGGGTATTTACATTACAAAGCTTGATAAGGTGTGCACTGAAGTACTGTAAGCCATAAGGATTAAGTCAACTAATATAGTCTAGCCTGATTGGTAACTTTTAAACTCAGTTCATGTTAAATACCTCTTTATAGTCTTTAACCCCTTTCCAACCCATGACGTCTTAGTACGCACATTTGCGTACCCCCGGTTCAGTGAGGGCTGCTGCGCTGAGCCCTCACTGAACCGAGCAAATGTCAGCTGATTCTTACAGCTGACATGTGCCCGCAACAGCCACGGGTGGAATCGCGATCCACCCGCGGCTGTTAACATGTTAAATGCCGCTGTCAATCTCCGACAGCGACATTTAACGCGCGCTTCCGGGTTGCGCGTCATAATCCCCGCCCATCGGCGACCCCGTCACGTGATCGCGAGTCACCGATGGGCGTGCATGACAACCCAGGGTCTGCAGCAGACGCCTGTGGTTGTCATGATCTGGTCGCTATAAGCGCCACCTAGGATCTGCTCGTCCCCTGTATGTAGCAGAGACGATCAGACAACTGCTGCTTCTAGTCTCCTATGGAGACTATTGAAGCATGCACTAAGTGAAAAAAAAATGTTTTTAAAAATATAAAAAAAATATAAAAGTTTAAATCACCCCCCTTTCGCCCCATTCAAAATAAAATATATAAAAAAAAAACCCCACATACACATATTTGGTATCGCCGCGTTCAGAATCGCCCGATCTATCAATATAAAAAAAGAATTAATCCGATCGGTAAACGGTGTAACAAGAAAAAAATTCTAAACGCCAGAATTACGTTTTTTGGTTGCCGCAAAATTGCAATAAAATGCAATAACGGGCGATCAAAACATCGGATCTACCCCAAAATGTTATCAATAAAAACGTCAGCCAGGCGCGCAAAAAATAAGCCCTCACCCAGCCCCAGATCACGAAAAATGGAGACGCTACAGGTCTCGGAAAATGGCGCTAATTTTTTTTAGTTTTTTTTACCAAATTTTGGAATTTTTTTTCACCACTTAAATATAAAATAACCTATACATGTTTGGTGTCTACGAACTCGTAATGACCTGGAGAATAAGAATGGCAGGTCAGTTTTAGCATTCAGTGAACGTGGTAAAAAAAATAAATAAAAAACATCTGTGGTATTGCACTTTTTTTGCAATTTTACCGCACTTGGAATTTTTTTCCCGTTTTCCCGTACGCGATATGGTAAAACTAGTAATGGCGTTGAAAAGTACAACTTGTCCCGCAAAAAATAAGCCCTCACACGGCCATATTGTCCAAAAAATAAAAACGCTATGGCTCTGGGAACAAGGGGAGCAAAAAACGAAAAAGCAAAAACGACAAAACCCAAGGTTGCGAAGGGGTTAAAAGATAAGGACTCCCACTGGGGCATTTTTTACTTTACTTAATTGCATGTTTTTGGGATAAAACTCATTGTTGTAAGTGGGTTTCATTTACAGGTCATTAGCTGCATAGAGCACAAAAGTGAATAAACCCTAAAGGCTCCGTAATGTTGGCCGACAGTCTAATGTGTATGGGGGTCCCTGACTATCCCCCAAAAGATGATGTCAGTACGTCTTATTACAGACTGACAATCCTTTCGTTCTGTAAGAGATAAGAAGCCACCAGAGATGTTTGGGACAAGAAAGCTGCCAGCCAAAGGATCATTCAGCCAACAGCTTTGTAAAGTGTATGGGGGGCTTAAAAAGAACCTGTCATCAGCATTTTGTTGCCCCAATCTAATGGCATGTATGTAAATGTGCTTTAATGCTGATTAAATCCTCACCTTTCTTGTACAAATCTGTTTTGCTGCTTTAGAGAAATCCATAGTTGAAATTTTATGCTAATGAGCTGCAATTGCAGTGGGCGGTCCCTGCACTTCCAGCTCTTCTGCCTCTCTGCCTTTTCCTCTTCCGCCTCCTGTCACTGAAACATAACTTACCTGTTAGTCAGACACAGGAGGTGGGCAGTGGGTGGGGTATGGGGAGAAAGGGCAGGAGAGCGGCAAGTGCATGACCCGCCCACTGCACTTCCAGCTCATTAGCATACAATTTCAACTATGGATTTCTCTAAAACAGCAAAATTAATTTCCTCAAGAAAGGTGAGGATTGAGGCTATGTGCCCACGATGCAGAAATGAAGCAGAAAATTTCTGCAGCATTTCTGCATCTCCCTGGCAGAAAAAACGCATGCAGATTGTGCATGCGTTTTTCCTGCAGAATACATGCGGAATACATGTGGATTCACATGCGTTAACACATATGTTTCCGCATGCGGACTGACAAGCACTTTCCAGGCGATAGCATCACTTGGAAAGTGCTTGACAACTAGGTCACACTGTATAAATCCATGCAAACAGCATGGATTTATACAGTGTGACCGTAAAAATAAAAAAATAAAGCTATACTCACCTCCGATGCCCCGGCGTGTGCTGCAGCGCTCGTCCTGGCTTCTTCCGGGTTGCCGGCATCTCGCGAGACAGCCTGCGGTCACATGACCGCGACGTTATCTCAGGTCCTGGAAGGAGAAGCGCTGCAGGGGCCGCCGGACAGGAGAATATAAACTTTATTTATTATTTTATTCTTTTTTTTACAGGTACAATGGTACCCAGGTCTGGATGAGAGTCTTCTCTCCTCCAGAACTGGGTACCATCCGCACATAGAGACGCATAAAATCCGCTTGTACAAATGTACAGACACGGATTCTATGCGTCTCAATGCAAGTCAATGGCGGCGCTTCTGCTGCGCTTCCGCAAAATTAATGAACATGCTGCGGATTTATGAGCGCCGCAGAAACGCTGCGGAAAAATCCGCAGCATGTGCATTGACATTGCGGAATGCCATTGGGGACCATGGGGTGCGGATTTCCATGCGTTTTTTATGCGTTTCCGCTGCGGAAATTCCGCAGCATAAATACATGAAAAACGCATCGTGTGCACGTGACTCGCCCCCTGGGCCGTGGGGCACTCAGAACCGGGCAATAGGGAAACGATGGGGGTAGTAGTGGCGACCCGGTCCCGTGGATCAGGGTGGTCAGACCAGTGGCAGTCTTTTAGATGTTTTAGATAATGTCCGACTACGCCACCCGTGGATTGCGGTTATTAGGAACCGCCGCTGCATGCAGACCGCTGGGGCCGATGATGTATGCAGCTGGGATGGTGCGACTCCCCACGGGAAGAGTGCGGCCCCAGGGCAGTGTAGTGGATGGTGCGAGTGATGGTGGTGAGAGTCCCAGTACCGTTAGTGCTGGAGGAGCGAAAGAGCACACAGACAACGTACTGCAGTCCAATGTCTTTTACTCACAGTTCAGGTACTCCGGGTCACTTCTGTACAGGTAGTGACCGCCCGAGCCGTGCTGCGTCCACCAGGTGAGGGGCTCGGTCAACTCCCAGGCAGCTCAGGAATATGGCACAGGACCCCCTTCTTTCCTTTCTCTGGCCTGCCTCACCAGTGACCCACTTTTGTCCAGCTGCCGCGGACTTGTGTGGGTAAACGTGGGCCCCGTTCTCCGCTGCCCTATATGGTGCCTTCCTAGCCGGTTTGATGAGGTGTCGCACCAATAAATGATCACGACGTCCGGTCTCTGGCTGAGGGTAGTTTCTCCTCCACCAACTTGGGATCCGGCACCCTTAATCTGCCTGACCCTTCACCCTGTATTCTCGTGGGTTCTTAGGGTCCCTTCCACCTTCTTGTTCCTGAGCCCTTCTGTTTCTCTGTCTCTTCTTCTCCTTTTCTGTTCCTTCCTGTTCCTTTCTGTTCCTTTCTCGTGGAGCTGGGATGAGACTTAATCACAGCTCCCTTTCACCTCCTCTCTCTCTCTCTTCCTCGGCCTCTCTCTAGGCCGCTCCTGAGTGGAGCTCCTACAGAGCCTCCACTCCCGGTCTTCTCCTCTCACTGACTGAACAGACTGAACTTCCCCAGAGCTAAGATGGTGCCCACCTTTTATACCTTCCCTTAGAACATGAGCCCAGGTGACCAGCAACCAATGGGCTCCTACCTACGCTCAGGAACCAGCCCCTATCTGCCCCTACAGCACTGGGTATTCCACCCCCCTCCCCACTCCAGCCAGGGACATAGTCGGTCATGCCTGCACTTCTGTCTAGTGGGAGCACCGTTGAACTGTCCCTCGGAAATGAGGTGAGTGTGCTGTATGCAGCTAACTGAGCCCTGGTCCATGCTCCATCCTTACCTGGGAGTGGAATATCACACCTCTGGCAGAGGTGCAATACCCCTGTAGCGGCCGAACCCTCGGGGCGCTACTTTCCCCCCTGGTAAACCACAGCACGTCCTCGGGCTGGAACAGAGCAAAAACAATTAAATACAGGACATGCAAACTTTTTCAAAACTTTTCACATCAGGAAACAGGCAACACGGTTCAATTCCCATTATGGGAAACACTTTCCTTTTCTTGTTACGCTATTATAAAACACGTACTAACACTTCTGGAACTCTTTTGACATATAAACATTATAGAAAACATTCACAACACTATTTAGCAGCATATAAAACTTATTCATATAAAACATTTGCAAGAAAACATTTTCAAAACACATTCTTGGATCCTGGCGGCGGTGCAACTTGCGACTAGGTGTGCATTCTTCTAAGTGCAAAAACTTTAGCAAACTTGTAAACATGAGGGACTCGTTGTCCTGAGGTAGACGTGGTAGTCTTTTTATAAAACCAGTAGGGGGCGCTTTAGGAAGCGCAACTATTTACAGGGGGTTGGCCGTTGCCAGTCCTCAGCCGGTTGAAAAGGGGGGCATGGCTGCTCACAGTCCTCAGCCTGTTAGGGGATGTAGGGGGTAAATTTCACACAGTTCCATAACAGCTCTATAACAGTCTCGAACAGTAAACAGTTCTCTGTACCCTGACGGTTAACTATGTAAACCGGTACGTGGCTACTTACTAGTAGCGGTGTCCTTCAGACGCTCCTTCCTCCTCTTGGTGGTCTCCAGACCCGTCCGTGTCCTCTTGGCTCTCCTCATAGCCGTGGTGCTGTAGTTCCTCCTCAGTGAGCCGATGAACATGGAGGGCGTACGGCCCCTTTGCGCCTACGTTGCGGGTGAAGGTGACCACATCACCAGGGTATAGGTCGTGGCCACGGTGTCCCTCAGGTAGATGACTCTCAACGTCCCTGCGGGTCACAAAGACGTCGCCGGCAGTTCCTGGACCCCTGATAAAGCCCCAACCATTCTCCAGATGAAACTTGATTATGGTCCCGGTGATGCGGGGACCGCGGGCAGTTCGGGGGTCTTGGCGGGCCTTACGTTTTTGCTCAGCACTCTGGGTCTGCAGCCGCTCCTCTCTGACGCGCCTCTCTCGTCGTTCCCGCTCAAAGGTCACCAGTTGTTGTTGGCAAGCCTCCAGACGACGGACCGCGTCTGCCCGGGTCTCTTGAGTGAACCCCATCAAGTTCTCGCCGGCGGGGTCCCACTCAAATTGGGCGTCCTCCAGTGGGGGTAGGGTGACATCTACGGGCTCTGGAGCCGGTATCAGAGGCTCGCGCGGGGGCTGGGTTTTCCATGGCTGACTGCTGGTCACTTCAGCCGGCCACTCCAGCGGCAGTCCATCCGGACCGGTATGATGTGCAAATAGGTCCACGCCCAGCGATGGTATAGTGGGGGGACCTGGTCTGGGAGCAGCGCCCGGGGGCACTCGGCCTTGCGACCAGGCCGGGGGTCTCTTGGTTGCGCTTGATGGCAGTCCCGTCCGGGACAGGGGCACAGGCTTAGCAATGGCGCCCGGGTCTTCCAGGCCTTGCGACCGGGCCGATGACGCTTCTCGCTTTACGGCGCCCGGGGTCAAGGGGCGTGGCGTGGCCGCGGCGCTCGCCGCTTGAGGCCTAGCGGGGAGCAGTGGCGGCGCGGCAACCGGTGTGGTAAGTGGGGCCTCGGGTTCTGCTACGGGAGGCTGGGGCAGGCTTGCAGCTGCTGGGCCTGGGGTGGTGACGTCCCCTGTACCTGCCTCAGTCCTCATAGCTTCCTCCGCGACGCCGCCTCCGGCCTTCACTTCTCCTGCTCTGTCCTCAGAGGCAGGCGGACTCCAGGGTGCGGGTGGTACCTGCCGCTGGCGGGTTTCAGCCTGCCGGGCCAGTTCCTCTCTCCATTCGATGAGCGCACCCCGCTGTGCCGGGACCATCCTCCACTCCAGGTCCTCCAGTGCAGCTTGCGCACGCTCCGGATCTCGGGGGAGCTGCGCTAAGACCTCTGCTAGGCTGTAGGGCGGTTCAGCCCGCAGCAGGCTTCGGGCCAGGAGGCTGGTGCTGCTGAAGGCGTCCATTCCTGGGTGCGGTCTGTCTAGACTGATCCATACTGCGCCCTGCCCCACGGTTCTCTTCTCTTCCCACCCCCATTGGGGGTGGTCCCGGGGCAACTTGGTGACAATCACTTTCAGGGGCAGCCCCCCCACCTTGATGGACATCTCCACAGCCGTGCTCATGGCTGTTGGGGGCGGGCTCCTTCTTTGGCGCCATTCTGGGACCTGGCCCACGATGGGAGGCGGCCTCCTGTGGTCTTTTGGCGCGCACATTATGGCGCTCGTTCTTCTGGGGCGGGCGCCATTTTCCAACACAGTCAATCTCAATAAAACAGTCTCTTTCTCTTCAGGCGCGCAGTACCCGTTGCTAGTGGGCACGTAATCCTGCCGACTACGCCAAAGCTGACTCGCCCCCTGGGCCGTGGGGCACTCAGAACCGGGCAATAGGGAGACGATGGGGGTAGTAGTGGCGACCCGGTCCCGTGGCTCAGGGTGGTCAGACCAGTGGCAGTCTTTTAGATGTTTTAGATAATGTCCGACTACGCCACCCGTGGATTGCGGTTATTAGGAACCGCCGCTGCAGGGCAGACCGCTGGGGCTGATGATGTATGCAGCTGGGATAGTGCGACTCCCCACGGGAAGAGTGCGGCCCCAGGGCAGTGTAGTGGATGGTGCGAGTGATGGTGGTGAGAGTCCCAGTACCGTTAGTGCTGGAGGAGTGAAAGAGCACACAGACAACGTACTGCAGTCCAATGTCTTTTACTCACAGTTCAGGTACTCCGGGTCACTTCTGTACAGGTAGTGACCGCCCGAGCCGTGCTGCGCCCACCAGGTGAGGGGCTCGGTCAACTCCCAGGCAGCTCAGGAATATGGCACAGGACCCCCTTCTTTCCTTTCTCTGGCCTGCCTCACCAGTGACCCACTTTTGTCCAGCTGCCGCGGACTTGTGCGGGTAAAAGTGGGCCCCGTTCTCCGCTGCCCTATATGGTGCCTTCCTAGCAGGTTTGATGAGGTGTCGCACCAATAAATGATCACGACGTCCGGTCTTTGGCTGAGGGTAGTTTCTCCTCCACCAACTTGGGATCCGGCACCCTTAATCTGCCTGACCTTTCACCCTGTATTCTCATGGGTTCTTAGGGTCCCTTCCACCTTCTTGTTCCTGAGTCCTTCTGTTTCTCTGTCTCTTCTTCTCCTTTTCTGTTCCTTCCTGTTCCTTTCTGTTCCTTTCTCGTGGAGCTGGGATGAGACTTAATCACAGCTCCCTTTCACCTCCTCTCTCTCTCTTCCACTCTCTCTTTCTCGGCCTCTCTCTAGGCCGCTCCTGAGTGGAGCTCCTACAGAGCCGCCACTCCCGGTCTTCTCCTCTCACTGACTGAACAGACTGAACTTCTCCAGAGCTAAGATGGTGCCCACCTTTTATACCTTCCCTTAGAACATGAGCCCAGGTGACCAGCAACCAATGGGCTCCTTCCTACGCTCAGGAACCAACCCCTATCTGCCCCTACAGCACTGGGTGTTCCGCCCCCCTCCCCACTCCAGGCAGGGACATAGTCGGTCGTGCCTGCACTTCTATCTAGTGGGAGCACCGCTGAGCTGTCCCTCGGAAATAAGGTGTGTGTGCTGTATGCAGCTAACTGAGCCCTGGTCCATACTCCATCCTTACCTGGGAGTGGAATACCACACCTCTGGCAGAGGTGCAATACCCCTGTAGCGGCCGAACCCTCGGGGCGCTACATTCGCAGCCTTAATCAGCATTAAAGTGCCTTTATATACTTGCCAATAATTTATGGTATGACATCCTGATGACAGGTTCCCTTTAAGATCCATTTTCTCATTGATAACCTCATCAGCAGTGATGCTCTGTCACTTTCAATGAAATATTTTACATTCCCCATTGATGACATCATGTAATGGGAAAAGCACCTCCAGAATATCTGCAGACTAATTTGCATTGCTTAATACTTACATTATTAAGTACATCAAGCCCTGTAGATCTGGCAGTGACACATTTTCAATCATTAACTAAGTGACTCAGAGTTAGGAGAGAATTTATGGGAAACCAAGGACGTGATTGTTTCATTCTAAACATAATTGGCAACAATAAATGTATTATCGCACTTACCCCACGGAGTAAAAGCATGGCGATATCACAACAATAAGGTGTTAATTCTGACTCATTCATCGATGTGTAAGATTAGTTCTACATTATAGCATTGGATTCAACATTATTTCCTTTTTCTTCAATAAAAGTTTTACAATGCAAAGAATTAATTAATGCAAGTAGGAATTGAATTCAGAAGATGTATGTCTGTGCTACCTGAAATAGTAAAATCTAAGAGAGGCTTAAAGGGAATCTGTCACCAGATTTTTTGCTGCCCCATCTGAGAGCAGCATTATGTAGGGGCAGAGACCCTGATTGCAGCTATGTGTCACTTACTAGGCTGCTTTCTTCAGTTTTGATAAAATCACAGTTTTATCAGCTGCAGATCTAGCAGTTCTCTGAATGTTGAGCTCTGTATAACCCCGCCCACACCTCTGATTGGCAGCTTTCTGTGTACACTGTGCATAGGCAGAAAGCTGCCAATCAGTAGTGGGGGCTGGGTTATGCAGAGCTCATGAATATGGAGGACTACATGAGAGCAGGTTTACTATTCATCTAGTAATAATGTCCTGCTGAAGAAATAATGATTGTTTCAAAAAAGGTGAGTACTATCATCAATCTTGTGTCATGTCAACAGCAAAGCATCCTGAGACCATTCATGTGTAGATTTGCTTTTCATCATTCATAATTTTGCCTAAGAACACTACTATGAATTGTCCAAACAAAACACCCTGTAAGAGCATCTTTTTTGTCAATAAAAGTTAAAAACTTCTGAAACGTCTATAATTGTACTTCAGTATAGAAACATTTGACTAAACGATCTAAAAACCACGAAGCAGTAAATTTTGTGAAAAACAAAATTTGTGTCGGTCTCAAAACCTTTGGCCATGACTTTAGGTCTGCAGAGGTTGCCATCTTGATGAAGGGTGGCACAATTGACTCTGCTCAGGAGCCTGTCTGTGGCAGGTTACTGCAGTGCTAACACTCTGGTCCTATGAAATGGAACCTGTCAAAATTATCAATGTGTATGCTTCTCCTCAGACGTGTTAGTACTTGGAACTTCTTCAGGTCCTGCAACCTCATATTGTCACTGTTGACTTTAGTGAAATCATCAAAGAGGAGAAACACAGTTCAGGAACTTCTGTCAAGTTGGATGTCACGTCATGATTGGAATGGAGGTCTTTCTAAAAATTAGCAAGACATTGCAGGCTTCTAATCTTCATTGGAAGAACCTCTTTCAAATGTGTAAGCCATGAAGCAAGTATCTGGTCTCTTTGTAACTAGAGATGTCCAGGACTCACAATCTCAAAGCCCAAAAATCTGAAAGTACAAAGGAGAGCAGCACTATAATTTCTGTTCCTATGGAAACGGATGATGACATGATGAACTTCCTCTTCTGAAAATTCCAACAGAATAGCAAAGTTATTTTGTTCTGTTAGATGTTTTGAGTTCCATAGGGAAAGTGTCAGAAGTATTCATTGAGTCAACCAGTGGTTAACTCCGTTCTCGGATTGACTTTGTGTTCACCTCTCAGGTTGTTTAGTCAGATTACACAGTCTATGGTCCCCTGCTTCTTCTCAGACCCCCAAGTTACTCACTTTCAAACTATCCTTATTAGTGATGGGTGAACCCGTGACTGTTCGGGTTTGGCTAATTGAGCTGAACGCCGAACAGTTTAGTAAAAGTTCGGGTTTAGGTACCAGAACAGTACCCGGTATCCGAACCCGAACATGGACCCCATTCATGTGAATGGGGGAGCCGAATATACCTGGTTTCCGGCGCTAACATTTGCTTGACAGCGCAGGAAGCACAGGCTCTGATCGGCCGTAATAGTATTACCATGGTCAGAGCACTGTGGCATCATGCTGACAGGTGTCAGCATGATCCCACAGCTGTGACAGTGACCCGCGGTAAATAGCTTACTGCGGGTCATGGGCGCCCGCTGATGGTACTACTACCACCATCAGCCGACACCTGCTGCCATAGGAAATAGCGAGCGCAGCCACCGCTGGATGGGAGCAGTAGTCTCTCATCTGCCGACGCCTGTGCTGAAAGTAAAAAAAAATGTTAAAATTAATAAAAAAATATTCAAATGAAAATAAAACACATTATACTCACCTACACCTTGTTCCCAATGTTCTCCGCCCCTGCAAAAAAATACAACAAAAAAAACACCATATTCTCACCTTACAGCTAATCCCCGAAGCCCATGATCACCTGTAATAAAGGTAAAATAATAAACCAACCTCATCCTCACCTGTCCTCCGCAGTCCAAATATCAAGGGTCCCACGACGATCCCATGAATAGAATGGCCACATTGTAAAATGTGACCGCTCTATTCAGCAGCCAGCAATGCACTGACGCCCAGTGCCGGTAAATGAAGTCAGCGCATGCGCGGTGAGAACTTTCCCATGCTCAGCTCATTGACGGCACTGCGAGTCACTGAGGAGGGCAAGCATGTGTGCGCTTCTCAGTGTCTCTGCAGGATGGCAGGCAGGATGGTCGCGTCCAGCTATGATCCAGCCTGCCATCTAGATGTAACAGAGCTGGAGTCGTCGCGGGACACATGGATGGTCTTCATGTTGGAAAGGTAAGGATGAGGTTGGTATATTTTATTGCAGGAGACAATGGCTACAACTGGAATGGGTGTGATGGTAAGTAGAGTTTAATTAAGAATATTAAAGGTGCCTGTGTTTATTTCAAATAAAATATTTTATTCACGGTGTGGGTGTATTTATTTTACATTTGACTTCCACTCTGGGGTTAGTAATGGGGGCGTCTTATAGACACCTCTCCATTACTAACCTGGTCTTGATGTCAGCTGGCATTATAAGCTGACATCAACCCCAGCCCTATTACCCCACTGCCACCGCTACAGGGCAGTGGGTATAGCGAGGTTAAGTGCCATTTCTGGGGCGACAGAGGGCTCCTGTTTGTAGCCTCGGAGGGGGCCAATATTCATGGCCCCTTCCTAGACTATTAATATCAGCCCCCAACTGTTTGCATAGTCTTTGCTAGCTGTTAAAATAGGGGTCTTTTTTTTGGGGGGGTCCCCCATTATAATAGTCAGTAAAGGCTAAGTATTCAGCTGGGGGCTGATATTAGTAGCCTGGGAAGCTCCACAAGTATTACCCCCTTACCAGGCTAAAAACATCTGACCCAGTTGTCCGCTTTCCCTCTGCTGGTTAATAAAATTACGGGGGACCCCACATGATTTTTTTTTTCCAGAAATGTAATCATTTATTAAAAAATGACATGAACAATATGGTACACACACAAATCACGGATTAGATATCTCACATATTTATATCTATCTGTATATCTATCTATTATCTGTCTATCTATCTATCTATCTATCATCTATCTATTATCTATATACCTAGCTATCCATATATCTATCTATTATCTATATATCTCGCTATCCATATATCTATCTATTCATCTATCCATATATCTATCTAGCCATATATCTATCTGTTTATCTATCCATATACTATCTGTCTATCTATCAATCTATCAATCTATCTATCTATCTATCCATATATCTCTCTGTTTATCTATCTTTCCATATACTATCTATCCATCTATCTATCCATATGTATATACAGTATTTATGTATCTATTAGCTATTTTTCTATCTATCCATATATTCATCCATATATCTATCTATCTATATATCTCTGTTTATCTATCTTTCCATATACTATCTATCTATCCATATACAGTACAGACCAAAAGTTTGGACACACCTTCTCATTTAAAGATTTTTCTGTATTTTCATGACTTTGAAAATTGTACATTCACAATGAAGGCATCAAAACTATGAATTAACACATGTGGAATTATATACTTAACAAAAAAGTGTGAAACAACTGAAAATATGTCTTATATTCTAGGTTCTTCAAAGTAGCCACCTTTTGCTTTGATGACTGCTTTGCACACTCTTGGCATTCTCTTGATGAGCTTCAAGAGGTAGTTTACAATGTGGCCATTCTATTCATGGGATCGTCGTGGGACCTTCAATATTTGGACTGCGGCGGACAGGTGAGGATGAGGTTGGTTTATTATTTTACCTTTATTATAGGTAATCATTGGCTTCGGGGATTAGCTGTAAGGTGAGTATATGGTGTTTTTTTTTTTTATTATTTTTTGCAGGGGCGGAGAACATTTTGGACAAGGTGTAGGTGAGTGTAATGTGTTTTATTTTTATTTGAATATTTTTTTATTAATTTAACATTTTTTTTTTGTTTACTTTCAGCACAGGCGCCGGCGGATGAGAGACTACTGCTCCCATCCAGCGGCGCCTGCGCTTGCAATTTCCTATGGCAGCAGGCGCCGGCAGATGGTGGTAGTAGTCCCATCAGCCGGTGCCTATGACCCGCGGTAAGCTATTTACCGCGAGTCACTGTCACACAGGTGTCAGCATGATGCCACAATGCTCTGACCGCGGTAATGCTATTACTGCCGATTAGAGCCTGTGCTTCCTGCGCTGTCATGCAAATGACAGCGCGGGAAACACCCAAACCCGAACAGTAACATGAACTTCCTGAGGAAGTCTGTGTTTGGAGTCCATGCCCTAACAGTAAGTGTTCGGTACGGACCCCGAACTTTACTGTGCGGGTTCGCTCATCACTAGTCCTTATCCATATTTTTCCATTCAGTCTTGGCTCTTAGAAGCTAACTTTTCTCTGTTGAAACAGGTTGAAGTCTTGGAGAAACTTAAACAAGCCTACAACATGTCCCAGAAAAAAATTATTACTTTAACAGAGCATGTGACTGGTGGGCATACTGTATGTTTAAGTTCATTTTCTTTATTTCTTTCTGGACAAGAGCAGACGACAGATATGTGAAAAGAAGAGGGACATCAGAGAGCTGCAGTGTAAGTTGTGATCCCAGCAAGACCATCTTCACTGTGGGTTGAATGTCAGGGAGGAGCTGGAGAACATCAAAGAGAGTCTGAAAGACCAATTTGAGAAGGAATGCAGGCGAATCAGAATCATCTTTCGTTCTAATGGTGAGATCCTGAAGAAGGGTGAGAAATGGAACACTTTCTTTTTACAGGAAACTTTATTCCAGCTACACACCCCTAAACACACTGTGAGATGAAAACAGAGACATATCATGTAGATAGGTGGCAGTGATAGGTTCGGCACAGACTTCAATAACAACCACAAGACCACCCATCAAAAAGCAGCTGATAAGTTCCTGACAGATATCAGTAATAATTTTGATCTTGCAGGTTCAGTGGCCATATATGTCCATCTGATGGTGAGGGAACTGCATTATAAATCCTTTAGGCATGGTAGGACTACAGACAGTGATGGTTTTCCAGCCAAGCTCTGTGTAGAGCTGGAGGGCCATCATATTCCCAAACCTTTTGGTACTATTTGAGAAGATGGTGTCATGAAAAATTGGCGTCCCATTTCTCTCCTAAACCGGACCACAAGATCCTCACCAAGGTACTTGCCACTTGGCTAAAGACCATTATAGGACAAGATCATCTACCGGCATCTGACATACAACATTCCTGTGCCAGGATCACTGATAGTCTTGCACTTGTAAGAGATATGGTACATTACTTCAAAAACCACCAAATACACATAGTATTGGTTATTCTTGATAAGGAAAAGGCATTTGAATGAGTCTCTTACAAATTCATGGGAAGGCACTGCATAGGCCTGGGCAAAATGTTCTGTTAGTATGGTAATGTGGCACCCCAGGTGTCTGGTTGCCACAGTAATAGAAATATTACCTCTGAGAGCAAGTGGGAGGTTCCCTGGTCAGGAGCCCTTAAACACGCAACACCTCCTGTCCCAGACCAGATAGGGGAGGAACCTGCCCTATATAAACTGGATCTGGGGCAGGG
This sequence comes from Phyllobates terribilis, assembly GCF_046119375.1. NCBI lineage: Eukaryota > Metazoa > Chordata > Amphibia > Anura > Dendrobatidae > Phyllobates > Phyllobates terribilis. The sequence continues at coordinate 144,295,663 of NW_027362772.1, forward strand.
TTAGTGAGTCGGAGCCTGCAGTTTGTTCCAGACACAGGGAAAGTAACAGCGAGGAGCTCTGTAGGAGCAGGAGCTGAAGACCAGGGACTTGAGCTAAGCGGAGTTCGTCCTGGCAGAAGACGCCAAGAACCGGACACAGGAGTCCGAGGCTGAGGGGGACTTATTCATACCCAGCAGCAGAAACCCGCCGGCAGGGGATTTCAGGTCCTCTGGCCATAGAAGCCCGGAGGCTCAGTCACGAGCAAGGGACCAGCACCGCCATCGAGGTGCGGGGGCTATCAGAAGGCCCCAAGTCACCAGCCATACGGGTGAGCACCACACGGTATACTCAGGGACGTGAGCTACTTCCACTCGCTTACAGCAAGGTAGCCAGGGAGAGTGCAGTCAGACGGGGAGGCCTACAACTCCACCTGGTCAGGGGAACTCCTGTTTGCTCACAGACTGACCAGGCCCCTTATGCTAGCCAGTACTCCCGGGAGGGTCTGCCTTATTATCATCAGTAAAGACCCTGACCTGCACTGCAAAGACTCTGAGTCGTTCCTGCTGCGCCCGTGCACCATCACTCCCATCATCCACATTCCCTGCCCTGAGGCTATACTCTTCCCGTGGGGAGTTATCCCATCCTTTGCTGTGCACACCACACCAGCCTAAGCGGTCTGCCTCGCAGCGGCGGTACACCCTGACCGCAATCCACGGGTGGCGTAGTCGGACATTAAACCACAAAACCCTATAAAAGACTGCCACTGGTTTGACCACCCTGAGCCACGGGACCGGGTCGCCGCCACGGAGACTACAACCCCCAGAGACCCGGTTCCGGGTAACCCACACACGTGCACACACGGCCCAGGGGGCGCGTCAACTTTGGCGTAGTCGGCAGGATTAAGTGCCCGCAACCACCGGGTACTGCGCGCATTCAAAAGACTGTCATACCTGCCGTGGTGAAGTTTCCCGCCATCCGCAGCTGTTTTCCCGCCATCGGCAGTCCCTTTCCCGCCATCGGACGCCATCTTCGGGACGCCGCGCGGGAAGAAGAGGGGCGTGGACGCCGAAAGCTGAAGCCCCACCCTGCGCACCAACGCTGCGCAAGGTCATGGAAGGAGTGCGACGCTGACGTCACCAGAACACAACGCAGGGTCCTCCACCCTGACGATCGCCTGCGGAGCTGTGGCCTACGGAGAAGAAGCAACAGAAGGTAGGCCACGGTCAACTAGGGGGGGGGGGGGGAGATGTTGGAAGCGGAGGGGACTGCCACCGCCAGCGCGGCCGCTGCCGCTGTAATGCCGTTCACCATGCCTTACATCCCCGGAGCGGCCTGGCTGCCCCAATACTCAGGGGAGTCACATACCCTAAGCGACTTTAAAGAGAGACTGTACAGCATGTTTAAAGTATACCCCCTGACGGAGGGACAAAAAGTGAGCATATTGGTAGGCCAGCTAACCGGCGCAGCCCAACGTGAAGTAAAGTCCTGGTCAGTCAGGGACAAGGACCGTGAAGGAGATCTTAGCCCGTCTGAGGGACACTTTTGATACCTGCACCTCAGCAGAGATCAAAATGAAATTTTTTGGGTGCAAGCAGCGGGCCCAAGACAGTATAAGAGACTATGCTTTGAATTTGCAAGAGGCCCTGGGAGCCATTAAACAGGCAGACCCTGACAGTTACGGGCATTGGCCTTGCAGAACCCTGGGCTAGACTTTGCAAAGTTCAAAGACAGGGCCATCCGGGTGCTCCGAGAACCGGCACCAAGTAGCGCGGTAACCCACCAGCGCCCTGCTATTGCCTATCACCAGGAGGCGGCGCCCTTGTCTGCAGAGCCTGTGGGAGCTGGTGCGCAGGCTTTGGATACCCGGCTGCAGACTTGCACCATCTGGTCCAAAAACTGACCAAAAGCATTGCCGCATTATCCAGGACTGTGCAGTCGTTACAGGTATCCTCTCCAGGAAAGATCCAGCTGGCGTCCGGACCAGAGGACGTCCTGTGGCGCCGACAGAGGAGGATCCCGCCGTCCAGAGGAAGACCCAGCGACCGCTACAACGAGGACGGACAGCCCATCTGCCGCCGCTGCAATCAACCCGGACATATGGCAAGGTACTGTCATTTAAACGGGCACAACCTGGGGTAGAGGGCCAACCCCCAGGCATAAGATCATCAGGCCCATCGAACTGGCGTGATAAATACGTAGGGGGACGTCCGGTCTTGCCTGTGGTACTGGATGGCATTCCTATGAGTGCCCTACTAGACACTGGGTCACAGGTGACTACCATCCCGTACGTGCTCTTTAAGCGGTACTGGAATGACTCGGACATAACCCGCTACCCAGATGAGGACCTGAGTATCATCGCCAGCAATGGTCAGCCCGTGCCGCAGGTGGGGTTCAAAGAGGTGACCATTAAGATCGGTAAAGTCTAACTGGCGGCACAAGGACTGATTATTGTGGACATTGACCGTCATGAGAGTCACCCTAAAATAACCTTGGGGACTAACGTGATTGAAAATTGTCTTGCAGAGGTAATTCTCATTTTGCAGCAGGTTGCCAAGAACGCCAATTCCAGCCAGCAGCGTGTTCTCCAAAAAGAGATCCGGGCACTGATGAAACGGCAACAAGTGGAACTATCTGGAGGTGAGATTGGTAGCGTGAGAATGTGTGACCCGTTCCCTATTGCCATGCCCCCGAAAAGTGAGATGATGGTCTGGTGCCGGGCAGCTATTGGTCTAAGAGGAAGAGACTACCAAGCAATGGTAGAGCCCATCTACTCAGACAGTAGGCCCACCATTTTGACAGCACAGGGGGTGGTCGATGTATGCCATGGGAGGGTGCCCGTCCGCATCATAAATATCGGGGAGAGAGAAGTATACCTGCCCCGGTATGCCACGCTAGCCAAATTGTTCACCATAAACCAAAATTCTGTAAGGGCCGTGGAACCCTTGCCTCCATCTCAACCAGAGGAAGGTAACGGCTCTAAGAAACAAATGGAGGACTGGTGTCAGCAACTGCATTTGGGTACTGACTCCACTTCCTCACACCAAAAACAGGGAGTCTACCGGGTGGTTCAGGAGTACGAAAGAGTCTTTAGTAAACACCCGCTAGACTTTGGGCGAGTAAAGGGGGTAGAACATCACATCCCCACAGGAGACCATCCACCCATAAAGGAAAGATACCGACCTGTACCCCCTGCACACTATCAGCATGCAAAGGGGATGTTGCGGGACATGAAGGAGGCTGGGGTAATCAGGGACAGCTGTAGCCCCTGGGCAGCTCCACTAGTTCTAGTGAAAAAGAAGGACAACACAATGAGAATGTGTGTAGATTACAGAAAGGTCAACCGTATCACACACAAAGATGCGTACCCGTTACCTAGAATAGAAGAATCTTTAGCTGCATTAAAATCTGCTAACTTCTTCTCCACTTTGGATCTTACTAGCGGGTACTGGCAGGTTCCTGTAGCAGAGGCAGACAAGGAGAAGACTGCATTCACCACCCCGATGGGTCTCAGCGAATTCAACTGTATGCCGTTCGGGCTCTGCAACGCACCAAGAACCTTCCAGCGGTTGATGGAATGCTGTCTGGGACACCGGAATTTCGAGACGGTCCTGTTATACCTGGACGATGTCATCGTTTATTCCAAAACCTACGAGGACCATCTGAAATACCTGGCAGAAGTGTTTGACGCCCTGGCAAGCTACGGCCTAAAGGTGAAACCATCCAAGTGTCACCTGCTGAAACCAAAGGTGCAGTACCTGGGACACGTGGTGAGTGCTGATGGAGTGGCTCCCGACCCCGGTAAGATCACCGTGATTAAAGACTGGCCAATACCCTCCAGCATAAAGGAAGTGCGGCAGTTCCTCGGGTTGGTAGGCTACTACCGAAGATTCATTCCCGGTTTCACCAAAATGGCAGCTCCTATGCAGGACCTCCTGATAGGCCAATCCAGGAAGGCCAAAAACCAGAAGCCGCCCTTCAGGTGGGAAAAGCTGGAAGAGTAGTCCTTCCGCCAGCTGAAGATGGCCCTCACGGGGGATGAAATCCTGGCGTATCCTGACTACGGCCAGCCCTTTATCCTCCACACGGACGCGAGCACCATCGGGCTAGCAGCCGTACTGTCCCAGATCCAGCAGGGGAAAGAACGGGTAATCGCTTACGCCAGCCGAAAACTATGGCCCACAGAGAGAAACCCTGAGAATTATAGCTCATTCAAGCTAGAGTTCCTGGCAGTGGTGTGGGCAGTGACCGAACGTTTCAAGCATTACCTTGCCTCTTCCAAGTTCACCGTGTACACGGATAACAACCCGTTGACACACCTGGACACTGCAAAACTTGGTGCCCTGGAGCAGAGATGGATGGCCCGCCTGTCCAACTATGAATTCACCATCAAATACCGGGCGGGACGCTCAAATGCCAACGCGGATGCCCTGTCCAGAATGCCAAACTTACCGGACGTAGGGGAAGATCCAGAAGAACTGGAAGAAGTCGAACTCCCTGTGTTCCACCGTCATGGGATTACCCTGTATTCCCACCATGTGAGGGACAGGCGCTCTGCTACATTCAATCCCTTACCCCACTACAGCTGGGTGGAGACACAAGACAGTGATCCCGCAGTCCGTCTGGTAAAGGAAATGCTGACACAGGCTGATGCCCGTCTTGACCCAGACGCTCTGGAGGAGACCAAGCAACTGTGGAAGGAGAAAAGTAAGCTGTTTCTCTACAAGGAGAAGCTGTGCCGGAGAATGGTCAACTCTCGAACACATGAGCTGACCTGGCAGGTAGTGGTGCCAAGACGAGACGCGGCTATGGTTCTGGAGGCATACCACGACAGAGCAGGGCACTTCGGATGGAAGAAGCTGGAGTTCCTGTTGCGTGGACGGTTCTACTGGATAGGCATGAGAGGAGCCATCGAGAAATGGTGTAGAGACTATGGCCCGTGCAACCTAAGAAGAAAGGACCGTGCCAGCCAGAACACTCCCCTGCAGTCCATCATCACCAGGCAGCCACTGGAACTGGTAGCCCTGGACCATGTGAAACTGGCTCCAAGCAAATCTGGGTACGTCTATGCCCTCACCATCGTAGATCACTACTCCCGGTTCCTGGTGGTGGTCCCTGTCAAAGACTTAACGGCTCAAACAGCAGCCAGAGCCTTCCAGCTGCACTTCTGCCGTCCACACGAGTATCCGGAGCAAGTGCTGACGGACCAAGGACCAGCCTTCGAAGCGGAGGTCTTCCAAGAGTTCTGCAATCTGTATGGCCCATCACCCTCAGACCAACGGACTATGTGAGAAAATGAACCAGGTGGTGATAGACTTGCTAAAAACATTGCCCCTGGAAGAACGCGGTCTGTGCCCTGAAAAACTGCCTGATCTGGTGGACTTGTATAATCACATCCCCGTAGGTTCCACCAACTGTACCCCGGCTTACCTAATGAGAGCAAGACCTGGTAAGCTGCCTATTGACCTGGATATGGGAGTCCTGACACCTGAGGACACCTCGCCAGAGGCAGAATGAGATACAGAACGGCAGCAGCAGTATCGGAAAGTACAGGAGAGCGTCGAGCGAAGTCTGTCTCAAGCAAGAGAAAGGCAAGAGAAGGCTTATAACCAGCATGCTCCCGCTGTTCCCCTGGTACCTGGAGAGCAGGTCTTGAAGAGAAAGAGGCGGCTCTTTCTCAAGTTGGACGACCAGTGGGAGAAGAACCCGTACACAGTACTGCCTTCAAGTCATGATAATCCAAAAGTCTGTGTAATCAGTAAGGATGGAGGAGAGACCACAGCCATTGTCTCCAGAGACCACCTGAAAAAGTGTCCCGAGCAGCTGCAAAGCCCTGACGAAGATCAAGAGAACCCTCAACCCGCAGAGGAAAGGGAAGAAATGATCAGTACCGTACTCGGAGACTTTCCCCGGTCCTGGACTCAAATCAACAACGCAGTCGTGGTACCCGTCCTCACCTTTCTCCAGCCAGCCCCTCAAGGGCCTACAGAAGAACAGGGAGTGTCAGAAGAGCAGCCGGCCCAGGAGGCAGAAGAATCCATACCATCAGCCCAGGAGAATCAACCCTCTGCTAGTAGTGAGCCTGCCGTGCCCCTAGTGAGCCAAAAAGTACGCAGAAAGCTGCCAGGCCTACCCGCAACACCTCCTATACACTGTAGTGCAGAACCAGATAGTGGGCTACGTAGGTCCACCAGGAGCACTAGAGGACAGATGCCCGCTCGCTGGAGAATCTAAAATATAATGTGAATTTGCTTGTAAAATTGCCAATGCTGAAAAAGGTTTATGTTTTTGTTGCCTGTTCATTGATTATGTTTCTCTAGTTATCCTGCAGGTTTATTTGGACTGACAGGTTATGGACGCTGAGTAACCGGAACTACATTGTAAATAGTTGCACTTGGTGCCTCTGGCGAAGACGGCCACGGAAGAAAAACCTGTCTGGCGGGGTCCCATGTGGTCCAAAGTAATTAGCTTCGCCTTGCAGCCACGCCCAGGGCCAATGTTTGGGGTTTGCTTTGGACAGGTCCCCTACTCTGTTCTAAGACTTCACCTTGGGTGATATGGACACCTGGTTACGGAAATGCCGTGACCATCAAGACAAAATGTACTTTTTCCTGTTATTGTTTATACCCTTGTATTTGTGTTTTTATTAAAAATGTGTTTAGTCCCGGAGTACTTAAATTCACTAGGGGGGAATGTGGCACCCCAGGGGTCTGGTTGCCACAGTGATAGAAATATTACGTCTGAGAGCAAGTGGGAGGTTCCCTGGTCAGGAGCCCTTAAACATGCAACACCTCGTGTCCCAGACCAGATAGGGGAGGAACCTGCCCTATATAAACTGGATCTGGGGCGGGGTTAGTGAGTCGGAGCCTGGAGTTTGTTCCAGACACAGGGAAAGTAACAGCGAGGAGCTCTGTAGGAGCAGGAGTTGAAGACCAGGGACTTGAGCTAAGCGGAGTTCATCCTGGCAGAAGACGCCAAGAACCGGACACAGGAGTCTGAGGCTGAGGGGGACTTATTCATACCCAGCAGCAGAAACCCGCCGGCAGGGGATTTCAGGTCCTCTGGCCATAGAAGCCCGGAGGCTCAGTCACGAGCAAGGGACCAGCACTGCCATCGAGGAGCGGGGGCTATCAGAAGGCCCCAAGTCACCAGCCATACGGGTGAGCACCACACAGTATACTCAGGGACGTGGGCTACTTCCACTCGCTTACAGCAAGGTAGCCAGGGAGAGTGCAGTCAGACGGGGAGGCCTACAACTCCACCTGGTCAGGGGAACTCCTGTTTGCTCACAGACTGACCAGGCCCCTTATGCTAGCCAGTACTCCCGGGAGGGTCTGCCTTATTATCACCAGTAAAGACCTTGAACTGCACTGCAAAGACTCTTGAGTCGTTCCTGCTGCGCCCGTGCACCATCACTCCCATCATCCACATTCCCTGCCCTGAGGCTATACTCTTCCCGTGGGGAGTTATCCCATCCTTTGCTGCGCACACCACACCAGCCTCAGCAGTCTGCCTCGCAGCGGCGGTACACCCTGACCACAATCCACGGGTGGCGTAGTCGGACATTAAACCACAAAAACCCTATAAAAGACTGCCACTGGTTTGACCACCCTGAGCCACGGAACCGGGTCGCCGCCACGGAGACTACAACCCCCAGAGACCCGGCTCCGGGTAACCCACACACGTGCACACATGGCCCAGGGGGCGCGTCAGTAACTTGATGTACCTTGATATTTACAGCATGATGCTTGTGAATTGCTGTAAGACTGATCTCTTTCCGAGGTCAGACAAGGCTGTGTTCTTTCACCTCTCATTTTTGCTTATGTTACAGAGCTTTTCACAGTGTCTATCTGTCTGAATATAGAGATCAAACGGATCACCAGGACAAGATCTCTATGAGGTCAACAAGTGCTTGATGTACATGGTCTATGTCATGACGATCACTGTTCTAGGCCTGAAAGATTTATGAAAAAGTTCCAGGAACTAAATTCATTTGCAGAAAGTCGTAAAGTATGCTCTTCAGGATTCTGACCTGTCTTCCTCTGCCCCCTTTCCGTTCAGCATCCAGCTGGACTTAATCAAAATCTTTGGAGTCTGGTTCAGGAAGGAATATGTGACCCTTAAGCAGAGCAACAGGTTTTTTTGGACAGTTTCAGATCAGAAATCCAGCCAATATCTGTCATCCTAAGTCATGTGACAAGGCTCGTTAGTCAATATTGACTTTTAAGATTGCTACTTCCTATAGGTGGCACTAGAGTTCTAGTCCTCTTCCTCTCTGCAGAGACAATTTGCATATATACAACAAAAACACATTACATACCAAGACAACCCCACTTTCCCCCCACGCATAAAATATTAATTCTAACCATTACATTCAGTTTGTGACTTTACAGACCCACTAAATATTACACTATCCACTTACCCCCAAATGCAGTCTCACATAAAGTGGCTTGCAAAAGTATTCACTCCCTTGTTTTTTTACCTATTTTGTTACATTGCAACCACCCTGTATTTTTAAAAAATTTGTAATCTGATTTGTGTGTGATGCATCATCAGCACTAAACAGTCAAAGTTGGTGAAGTGAGAAAAATATTGACATAAATTAAATTTATGGAATCAAATAGTTAAAAATTGCCATGTGCATACCCCTTCTGTAAAAATATCTGGTGCAATTCCCTTCATACTCACATGCTTAATGAAAGGAAGTCCCCCTGTGTGCAATCTGAGAGTCACATGATCTGTCAGTATATGCACACCTTTCCTGAAAGGGCACAGAGGCTGCAACATCATTAAGCAAGGGGCTCCACTAACCAAACAATACCATGTAAACCAAGGAGTAGGGATGAGTGGACCCATGGAATTTCGGGTTCTGGTACCCCACCCAAACTTTATTCCAAAGTTCGGTTTGGATAAAAGAACTGTACCCGAACTTGAACCAGAACCCCATCTCTCTCTCTGCAACGGACTTCCACTGGAACTCCGAACATTGCAAAGGACTTCTGGGGAAATTCTGTGTTTGGCGTTTAGCACCGGACACTAACTGTCCAGTACGAACGCTGAACTTTTAACAACGGGTTTACTCATCTTTATCAAGGAGATCCCCAAAAAAGTTGGTGAGAAGTACAAGGCAGGGTTGGGTTATAAAAAAAAAAGTATCCCAATCTCTGATGATCACCCAGAGCATCATCAAATTCATTATCATCAAATGGATAGAACTTGGTTCCACAGTAATGAAGTGACCGCGGGCAAGGCCGCGCATTGGTATCTATAATCTGGCCCAGCAAGATCCCCACACACAGACTCTATCTTGATAACCGTATCTTTACTCGGATACATTTTTAACAGCAAAGAAAAACAATAAATGACAACAGTAAATATGCACAGTAATAACGTGTACTGATAAGCTGACCCTCACTGTCCCTACTTACACGTTACCAGTCCTTTACTCCAGAAGGATGTGTCCCCCGTCGAAGGCCTGTCTGTCTTTACAGGAAGGCGTCCCAGCCGGAAAAAAGAACAGGAACAGCAGAATTCGCGGAAAGAAAGGAAGGGATACTTCGGCCTCTCGCCAGAGGTCCCGCTTACAGTCTCTCTGATCCGGATAGAAGCTCTGGTGGATTCCCTTATGTAGTCCACACTCCAGTAGCAGGGAGTGTAATAGCAGTATCCCTCAGCAGTGAAGAAGCTGGGGAAGGCCCCGAGGAAATGGTGTCAGGTAAAAGAAATCCCGTTGAGAGTCTCTCCTGCGCCACGCACGAGGGCCTGCACACAGTCCTGGCTCTTTTCACAGCCCACAGCAAACTCCTCGTGCGCTTTTTTTTTGCTTCCTACTTAGGTCACGTGACTCTCTAGGGCAGGACACAGGAGGCTCAGTCTTTTTCTCTGTCATCACACCCTGCGCAGGTGCAACCTCTGGCCACAAGGTGGCAACATCATCCTGTGTAATCACTTCTGTAACAGGCTCTATATCAATAATCACCGAACAGCCAGAGCCTGCCAGCTCACTACAGTAAACCTGCCAAGAGAGGGTCATCCACCAAAACTCTCAGCCTGGGCAATAAGGGCATTAACCAGAAAGGCAGCACAGAGAGCAAAGGTAACCCTGAATTAGCTGCAGAGTTCCCAAGCAGAGACAAAAGTATGTGTCCATACAACCACAATAAGCTGTACACTCCATAGAGGTGGCCTTTATGGAAGAGTGGGCAGAAACAAGCCTTTACTTACACACAAAAACTGTAAAGTTCGTTTTCAGTTTGCCAAAAGACATGTGGGAGACTCCCCAAATGTATGGAGGAAGGTGCTGTGGTCAGATGAGACCAAAATTGTACTTTTTGGCCACCAAGGTAAACGCTATGTCTGGTGCCAAACCAACACAGCTCATCGCCCCAAGAACACCATCCCCACTGAGAAATATGGTGGTGGCAGCATCATGCTGTGGGGATGTTTTTCAGCAGCATGGAGAGGGAAAATGGTCCGAGTCAAGGTGAAGATGGATTTGTGAAAAATACAAGGATATTCTTGAGTAAAAACTGTTTCAATCTGTCAGTGATTTGAGACTGGGGCGGAGGTTCACCTTCCAACAAGACAATGACCCAAAGCATACTGCTAAAGAACACTCGAGTAGTTTAAGGGGAAACGTGTAAATGTTTTGGAGTGGTCTAGTCAAAGCCCAGACCCTAATCCAAAGGAGAATCTGTGGTCAGACTTGAAGATTGCTGTTCACCAGAGGAAACCACCTAACTTGAATGAGTTGGAGCAGTTTTCCCTTGAGGAATGGGCAAAAATCCCAGTGGCTGGATGTAGAAAGCTCATAGAGACTTATCCAAAGCGACTTGCAGCTGTAATTGCCGCAAAAGGAGGCTCTACAAAGTACTGACTTTAGGGAGGTGAATAGTTATGGACACTGAAGTTTTCAGTTATTTTGTTCTATTTGTTGTTTGCTTCACAATAAAAAGAAACCAAATGTTCACAGTTGTTGGCATCTTCTTTACATGAACTGATGCAAACTCTCAAAAAAATAGTGAAATTCCAGGATGTGAGGTAGCAAAACACGAAAAATGCCAAGGGGGAAGGGGGGAATGCTTTCGCAATCACTTGTATGTGACTCCATACATCTACAGGCTAAATCGTACTAATAATTTTATGTCACTTGTATGAAATGCTTCTAATTAGATTCATATGACACCTCCTTTTCTGAGGTTTATTGTCATTATGTCAAAACACCTCTCCGGGACGTCACATGCAGTCACCTCATTTACAGAGCGCAGTTACCGATATGTTGTCGGTGAGCATATGTGACAGATTTTGCTGTGATCGGGTTCCATCCGCTATTGTGACTGACAAGTGTAACAACATATGGTTTTCCAGTATGCAGAAAACGACCACAATAGATTTCCTTACACTATTCTTTGGTAAAGAATATATTGTATTAGCATTTAGAAAACTGCACGGTATCGCTGTAATGATTACTGAGCGGCCCATTGATCTGTCACCGTGTTTATCCAAAATTTATTTAAATGTACCAAACTTTAATGATAAGCACTGTGAAAGGGATTGTCCCCATTCAAACATCACTCCAAAGGCTCAACACAGCAAAAAAAGTCCTGGGCTATTAGTCACTTTTATGAGGTCCAACTTTGCCCCTCGCCACTACTCTGGTGATTGTGTACAGACTGCAACAGTGACGTCACATCAACAGCACTGCAGCCGATTACTGAGGTCATCAGCCTTATCTCTGTAGATAACACAAGCTGCTGCACTGGCTGCAACACTATCGACATGTCGTCACACTGCAGTCTCTACACTATGACCCTATTAGAACCCGGGAGGGTGAGTGACAGCTCTTGCCTCCATTAGAATTTGGAGCAATAATTTTTGAAAGGTGACCTCACCTTTAAAGAGGACCTAATGAAAACTGGCCAGTTTTTGTTTTTATTTTATTGCTGCTGCTCCCCTGAGTATTCCATTTATTTATTTTTTTCAATCCGCCATATGGCTCCAGAGATATGGGCCTTTTTTAATGCTAATTTTTGTGATTTTTACCAAGAGGGCATTACTCACAGGATCCTCTGGGACGTGTCTTTAGGCTGTTGTGCATAATTACCATGTGAGCACTGCCCCCTTGTAGTGACAGTAAGAATTAGCACTAAATAAAAAGCCCCATATCTCTGGAGCTGTATGGTAGATTTAAACTCAGCTGGGTAAATTGACTGCACAGAAAAAAAAAATAATTTAACAGGCCGCATTCTTTGCAGGATGAGATGACATTTTCAGCAATAGCATTTTTTCCATGCAATGTTTTGATCATTTTTTTTAAATGCCATTCATCGCATGGGTTATGGTACAATTTTATAGCTGGTCACCTTTGTATAGCAATGTCCCCATCCTGGTCACCTTGTTGTAGTAATGTCCCCATCCTGGTCACCTTGTTGTAGTAATGTCCCCATCCTGGTCACCTTGTTGTAGTATTGTCCCCATCCTGGTCACCTTGTTATAGTAATGTCCCCATCCTGGTCACTTTGTTGTAGTAATGTCCACATCCTGGTCACCATGTTGTAGCAATGTACCCATCCTGGTTATCTTCATGCAGCAAATGTCCCCATCCTGGTCACCTTCATGCAGCAAATGTCCCCATCCTGGTCACCTTCATGTAGCAAATGTCCCCATCTTGGTCACCTTCATGCAGCAAATGTCCCCATCCTGGTCACCTTCATGCAGTGAATGTCCCCATCCTGGTCACCTTCATGTAGCAAATGTCCCTATCCTGGTCACCTTCATGTAGCAAATGTCCCCATCCTGGTCACCTTCATGTAGCAAATGTCCCCATCCTGGTCACCTTCATGTAGCAAATGTCCCTAATGTTGCCACTCTTCACATACACAAGAAAAAAATCCTACTCACCTGACCTCGCTCCCTCGGTGAACACCAACCTCTTCCTCTTGCACAGCTGGGCAGTGCATGGCAGTGACATAATACGCTGCCCAAGTTGGCACGCCGACGTCAGATGATGGCCTCTGATTGGCCAGTGGTTGCTATTGGTATTGTGGTGCAGAGAGATGGTCTCTGCACCGCAATACATTTCAGCTGAAATGAAGCACTGGCATTGCCAGCCAATGGACCTCCCCACGATCATCATAGGGAGCTTCAGTGCCTGTGGGATGTATGATGCAGCATCAGGGGCTGCACTCGGCTCATGGGCCACGTGTTTGAGACCTCTTATGTAGAGTAAAGGTTGAATGGCCGATAGTGAGCAAGTTCTACCAAAATTGGTGGTTCATCCAACTTTGCTCTAATGTTTGGACCCTCTCAGGCTCCAATGCTTGTGTGTGATGGCCTCCTCTACACCCACTGTAACTAACTCCCTGATTTTAATTGTCAAAATGATGCATCACCTACAGGGGACTGACTGAGAAGTTTTTGGATTAGCTAAACAAGTAGCTGTAAACTGGTCTCCACTGATAAATTAGGGGGAATATTCTGCTGCAGCAAGTTGTCCCACCACCAGCCTTCACCCTTTATCTCAGATATATTTTTTCAGTATTGGAAGGGATAATGGGGATGGGGCAAAGCCGGTATGAGTCATATCACAGATACTACATTCTATAGATGATTGACCTTTCTTTTTGAAACTTCATTTAAAAAATATAATAAAATTATTTTAATAATAATGCATTTAATTTACATGTTCATGATTCTCACACACACAAAATTATGCTTAAATTCATCCTCCCCCACCTCTTTGGTCACTTACTATACATAAAGCTCCTCAGCAATGTCTGTAGTTTTGTTGCTGACCTATGCCAATCAATCTTCTTTGCTAAATTCTGCCACTTATATCTCCAAAGTTTTGTTCTAACACAATCCAAAGTGAATTTCGCGTATGCTTCATCCCTAGAAGAAGCATATGCGAAACCTTTTTTCTTCTGGTTTTCTCTGTATAACTTGCTTATTATTAATGGTACTTTTCTGACAGCACTTTTTGAAATAAATGCTTTGCATTGAGATTGGACATCAGCCAATATTAACTTTTACATCGTTCTTTGAATTTTCTTTATACTTGAGCCAGGAAGCCTCATTTTTTTTATTTTTAGCCACCATTGTGTTTTTAGCCTTTGTATACAGTACAGACCAAAAGTTTGGACACACCTACTCATTTAAAGATTTTTCTGTATTTTCATGACTATGAAAATTGTACATTCACACTGAAGGCATAAAACTATGAATTAACACGTGGAATTATATACTTAACAAAAAAGTGTGAAACAACTGAAAATATGTCTTATATTCTAGGTTCTTCAAAGTAGCCACCTTTTGCTTTGATGACTGCTTTGCACACTCTTGGCATTCTCTTGATGAGCTTCAAGAGGTAGTCACCGGAAATGGTCTTCCAAAAATCTTGAAGGAGTTCCCAGAGATGCTTAGCACTTGTTGGCCCTTTTGCCTTCACTCTGCGGTCCAGCTCACCCCAAACCATCTCGATTGGGTTCAGGTCTGGTGACTGTGGAGGCCAGGTCATCTGATGTAGCACCCCTTCACTCTCCCTCTTGGTCAAATAGCCCTTACACAGCCTGGAGGTGTGCTTGGGGTCATTGTCCTGTTGAAAAGTAAATGATGGTCCAACTAAACACAAACCGGATGGAATAGCATGCCGCTGCAAGATGCTGTGGTAGCCATGCTGGTTCAGTATGCCTTCAATTTTGAATAAATCCCCAACAGTGTCACCAGCAAAGCACCCCCACACCATCACACCTCCTCCTCCATGCTTCACGGTGGGAACCAGGCATGTAGAGTCCATCCGTTCACCTTTTCTGCGTCGCACAAAGACACGTTGGTTGGAACCAAAGATCTCAAATTTGGACTCATCAGACCAAGGCACAGATTTCCACTGGTCTAATGTCCATTCCTTGTGTTCTTTAGCCCAAACAAGTCTGTTCTGCTTGTTGCCTGTCCTTAGCAGTGGTTTCCTAGCAGCTATTTTACCATGATGGCCTGCTGCACAAAGTCTCCTCTTAACAGTTGTTGTAGAGAGGTGTCTGCTGCTAGAACTCTGTGTGGCATTGACCTGCTCTCTAATCTGAGCTGCTGTTAACCTGCGATTTCTGAGGTTGGTGACTCGGATAAACTTATCCTCAGAAGCAGAGGTGACTCTTGGTCTTCCTTTCCTGGTGTGATCCTCATGTGAGCCAGTTTCTTTGTAGCGCTTGATGGTTTTTGCAACTGCACTTGGGGACACTTTGAAAGTTTGCCCAATTTTTCGCACTGACTGACCTTCATTTCTTAAAGTAATGATGGCCACTTGTTTTTCTTTACTTAGCTGCTTTTTTCTTGCCATAATACAAATTTTAACAGTCTATTCAGTAGGACTATCAGCTATTTATACACCACACTTCTGCACAACACAACTGATGGTCCCAACCCCATTTATAAGGCAATAAATCCCACTTATTAAACCTGACAGGGCACACCTGTGAAGTAAAAACCATTTCCGGTGACTACCTCTTGAAGCTCATCAAGAGAATGCCAAGAGTGTACAAAGCAGTCATCAAAGCAAAAGGTGGCTACTTTGAAGAACCTGGAATATAAGACATATTTTCAGTTGTTTCACACTATTTTGTTAAGTATATAATTCCACATGTGTTAATTCATAGTTTTGATGCCTTCAGTGTGAAAGTACAATTTTCATAGTCATGAAAATACAGAAAAATCTTTAAATGAGAAGGTGTGTCCAAACTTTTGGCCTGTACTGTATGATGCACGTGTATTTTAGAATCATAAAATAAAGATTACGCCACTTTAATTATATATTTTGTCTTACACGCATTTTTTGTTGGTGTTTTCCCATATTCAAAAGACATAGCAGGAATAAGGACCATATGTTATGAGGCATCTTGATCAGGTTGTGCGTTCATTGTAATAGCTTGTGCTGTTTTTCTATGTTACGGTCATTTATCAAATGTCTCACTTGGTTTTATATCATACCCTTAGTAATGTCATAGGTTTATATAATGCATTTCTGTATAGGAATGTGTGACCGTATGTTAATGCAAAGGAAATGGGGGTAAATTACAAAGAAAATCCCCATTTAATGGGAGCCTAATCAGATGAAGTGCAGGATAACACAGTGCACAACTTTATGAAAGATGCCTCTTACAGCTCCATACACTGCACTGAAATTCTGCTTTTATTGCTATGCAAATTAGGTTTGCAAGTGCACTGGTGGGCGTATTGGTACACTTGCAGTCTCCCCACCTATACCTACCTAGCTTCTTGAGTGACAGTGGAAAGCAGAGGTGACATTATGCAACAAAACCTCTGTCTCTGCTGTTGATCAAGAAGTGCACTGATATATGCACTTGCAAAACTAGTTTACATATAAACAAAATCAGAATTTCAGCACAACATTTTAGGGCATGGCGCTATAAAAGGCATCTTTTATTATGTTCTATGCTGCTTTATTTCCCTCAACCTCTTCTTGCACACAGGTAGTGCTACTGTCAAGTTCCCTTTAAGGATGAAAAATATCAATTGTTAAAATATGAACCTTGCAATTTAGCGTCTGTTAAAATTGAAAAAATTATACTCAGATATCAAAATATCTAAACTATCAGCAAGGCTAGTGGTACTTTTATCAATATTTTAATGTTAGTAGCAAATTATTGTATCACAATGATGTATAAAGGTCACTATACTACGGCTTGACCAATTTAGTTTCCTCTTGTTTTTAGGACTTTGTTCACAGAGTGACAGTGATACCTCAGTTAAAGGAAACTTCCACTTTAGGCCTCCTTCACACGTCCGTGTTTCCAGTATATGTGGTATCCGCTTTTTTCACGGATTCAACACGTACCCATTATAATTTATGATGCTATGCACGTGTTCATTCTTTTCGGTAGCACGTATGACAAGGGCCAATACAAGTCTGTGGGTCTGTGAAAAAACACATACAGCACACGGATGGCATCAGTGTACAGTCCATGTACAGTCCATGTGCTGTACGTGTTTAACATTGCAAAGTATATGAGAAGCTTTGGAATTTCTTTCTTTCTTTAACCACACTGGAAAAACTCTGACCAACCTCTGATGAAAATCTGATGACTGATGAAACTCAGTCTGTTTTTCTCGTACATAAAAAAACCTGAGGCGTAGGCCCATTACGAGGCATGTTATTATATCACACACATTAGTTTATACAGCGGGTGAAATAAGTATTGAACATTTCACCAATTTTCTACGTAAATATATTTTTAAAGGTGCTATTGACATGAAATTCTCATCAGATGTCGGTAACAACCCATCCAATCCACACAGGCAAAGAAATCATACCATAGATATCCAGAAATTAAGTTATGTGTAATAATGAAAAATGACACAGGAAAAAATAATGAAAACATGAAGAAAGAGAGGTGCGAAAAGCCATGGAGAATTATGACACCAGCTAAAATCAATCAGTAATTAGAAAGCAATCCTGCCACTTAGTGAAATATAATATCAGTTGGTTGAACTGATGGCCTATAAAAAGGTGTCTCATTATCAAGGTGCCACACAAGCAACATGTCAAGATGGGTAAAACCAGTGAGCTGTCTCAAGACCTTTGCAACCTTATTGTTGAAAAGCATACTGATGACATTGGTTACAGAAGACTTTCTAAACTACTGAAGGTCCCAGGCAGTGAGCACTGTTGGGGCCATAATCCAGAAGTGGAAAGAACATCATTTCACCATAAACCATCCACGACCACATGCTCTCCCCAAGATTTCAGACAGAACAGTGAAAAGAATTATCAGAAGAGTTGTCTAAGAGCCAAGGACCACCTGTGCAGAGCTATAGAAAGACCTGGAATCATCAACTACAATTGTTTGAACGAAAACTATAAGTAATTGTCACGGGTATGTCAGGTGTGACAGACAGTCGCTCTGGATCTGGCTGTAGAAGGTCACTGTGCTTGGCATTGATCCTCTCTGTAGTATAGTAATATCCTTCTCCCTTTAAGACCCAGCAGCTACCTCCACCTTCTGCTGCTGATTGACACTCCCTTGCTTGGTAGTTAAAAACTCTCAGTTTCTCCAGAGAGTCGCCGGTGATAGTTCTATGTACCTCTGTGCAGACTTGGAGTACTGGCAGTCGGCTAGTTTTGTCTGTGGTGCCCTTGGATAGTTGCCGTTATCTCTCTGTTGTCTGCTCAAGCTAAGTGTATCCCCTTTGTTTGTTTACCTTGTTGTCTTTAGTTTGTAGTGGGGCCCGACTAGTGCTCACTCCATTCCTTCCCTTTTTAGGGCCAAGCTTTAGGGACATACAGGGCTTAGGTTTCTGCTGGGTGATAGGTGCAGAACCTATATAGGGCGATAGGGTAGGCAGGGTGGTATTAGATTTGCCTAGTAGTCTCCACTCCCCCTTTCGCTAGTTGCTGGGCTTCCTTCCCCCTCTTCCCATTGTTGTACACTTATTCCTTCCCTCATCTTGCATGACAGTAATGCGCTCAACCTCCACGGTCTGTATGCATGCTCACCACGCAAGACTCCATTGCTGAACCAAAAGCATGCTCAAGCGCATTTAAAGTTTGCTCAACAACATTTAGACAAACCTGTGAAATACTGGAAGAATATAGTCTGCTCAGATGAGACCAAAATTGAACTCTTTGGATGCTATAACACACACCATGTTTGGAGGCCCATAGACACTGCACATCACCCCAAAAACACCATACTAACAGTAAAGTTTGAAGGTGGGAACATCATGGTGTGGGGCTGTTTTTCAACATGCGGCACTGGCATACTTCATATGATTGAAGGAAAGATGAACAAATGTACTGAGACATTCTTGATAAAAATCTGCTGCCATTTACCAGGATGATGAAGATGAAACGAGGGTGGACATTTCAGCAAGACAATGATCTCAAACACACAGCCAAGGAAACTATCAATTGGTTTCAGAGAAAGAAAATCAAGCTGCTAGAATGGCTCGTACAGTCACCTGAGCTGAATCCGACAGAAAATTTATGGAAAGAACTAAAGCTCAGCGTTAATAGGAGGAGCCATGGAACCTTCAGTATTTGAAGAGGTGTTTGTGTGGAAGAATGTGCCAAAATCACACCTGAGCAATGCCTGCAACTAGTTTCCCCATACAGGAGGCATCTTGATGCTGTCATCACCAGCAAAGGCTTTTGTACAAAGTATTAAAGAAGTTTCAGTAAGCATGTTCAATAATTTTTCCCAGTGTCATTTCTCATTATTACACATAACTTCATTTATGGACATCTATGGTTTGATTTCTTTACCTGTGTGCATTGGATAGTTTTGTTACTGAAATCTGGTGAGAATTTCATGTCAATAGCACCTTTAGAAATATTGTTTCTTAGAAAATTGGTGACTTGTTCAATACTTATTTCACCCGCTGTATATGTAATAAAAAATGTCCTGTCCAGCACTTTTGTATCACTGTAAAAACATCATCATTAGTCATTGGGTATTTATAGCAATAACATTTTCTGCCATAATTGCATAGCAAAATGATATGGTTGATGCTGAGTGGTGCACGGCTTTCAGATTTACCTGTACATGACTAATCAATTAAAATTTGTAATTACTTTTACATGTAGAAAATAGAAGTGAACTACAACAGGTGTAGCAGACCACCAGTATACAATATATTCTCCTTTTGCTTACATGGATTTCCTCTGGGTCCTGCCCGTTACCTCCCACCCTCCAAAAATATACTAAAGGCCCCTATACACATTAGATTGCTGTTGGTTGAACGATTGCTCGGCTTTCAGCTTTTTCTCCCAGGGAGAGTCGGGAATCCCCCATGCATATTATACTATCAGATGATTTCGCTGATATTGACATTTTAATGGGCAGAGCTGTAGCTGGGCTTCCGGTCACCCTTGGTGCTGCTTTTAGAGAGTAACCATCGTTTTTATTTTTATTTCATAAATCAACAAAACACATGAAAATAAGCAACTTTGCAATAGATCTTATTAGAGAAATCTGCTTTTTTTCACCTCCTAGGCTGATCTTTAACTCAATTCAATTCATTGCTAAATCTAGAAAATTTTTATTCAGTGAAGACAGAATATCCCATTACTGTGATAGGAGATGACTGTTGGTGCTTATAAAGTTCTATGGAGAGAGAAGAAGTAAGGCAGATACAGACATTCTGCTGAAAATTCTCCTGAAGTGACAGTTACAGTTCTCCATAGAACTTTATGAGCACCAACTGTCATCTCCTATCTCAGTAATGGGAAAGTCTGCATTCACTGACTACACATTTTACCCATGAATTGAGAATTTTCAGAATGAAAGATCAGTCCTGGAGTAGAAAGATGCAGATTTTACTAATACGATTTATTACGGGTTTTTTTTTTCCCCCACTGTTTAACCACTTCACGCCATGGCCATTTTAAGTTTTCGTTTTTTCGTCCCCTTCTTCTAAGAGCCATAACTTTTTTGTATTTCTGTCAATGTAGCCATATGAGGGCTTGTGTTTTGGCAGACGAGTTGTACTTTTGTATGGCACCATTGATTTTACCATATAGTGTAATGGAAAACGGGGAAAAAAAATCCAAGTGCTGTGAAATTGCAAAAAAAGTGCAATTCCACAATAGTTTTTTTGTTTTTTTATTTACAATGTTGACTATATGGTAAAACGGACCTGGTAATATGATTCCTCAGGTCAGTACGAGTATACAGACACCAGACATGTATAGTTTATTTTTTAATTAAGTGGTAATAAAAATTCTGAAATTTGTATGAAAAAAAAGTTTTTTCATTTGTCGCCAAATTCCGAGACCCGTAACGTTCTCATTTGTCGGGATCTGGGGCTGGGTGAGGGCTTATTATTTGTGCTGTAAAATGACATTTTTATTGATACCATTTTGGGGTAGATACAATGTTTTCATCACTTCTTATTGCATTTTACTGTAACGTTGTGGCGGCCAAAAAACCGTAATTCTTTTCCAATCGGATTAATTTATTTTATATTTTGAAAGATCGGAGATTTCCGAACGCAGCGATACCAAATATGTGTAATTTTTATTGTTTTATTTTCAAAAGGGGGGTGATTTGAACTTTTATGCATTTTTTATTTTTTTTCATATATATATATTTTTTTATTTTTCTCTTACTTATTGCTTTATTTAATAGTTCTCTTAGGAGACTTGAAGCTGTGATCGTCCGATTGCCTGTGCTACACATAGCAGGGCTTCTGCACTGCTATGTATATCAGAAATCTTCTCCTATGAACGCCGGCCATGGAATATCGTAGTGACAGGAAAGGGGGTCTTCTGCAGACCCCCGACTGTCATGATAACCCATCGTCACACCGTGATCACATGATAGAGGCGCCGATGGGGGGGATTTGTGACGCGCTTCTGGCTGGCGTGTGTTAAATCCCGCTGTCATAGATTGACAGCGGGATTTGACTGGTTAACAGCCGATCCACCGGCTGTCATTATGCGGGGAAAGATGTGAGTTCAGGCTGGAGCCCACATCAAAGTCAGGGACACTACACATGACGTAAATATACGTCATATGTCGTGAAGGGGTTAAACACCCTGTCCAAGGCAAAGTGGCTTGTTGGCTCCCCTCTGTCCTCAAGGTGCATGTCAGGCCCCACTTATTCTCTGAAATTTTCATTTCTTATACTAAGCAGCCATGTTTTAGTCCTTGGCTTTCAGGAGGTTCCCATGTTAATGTCCTTTGCTGTGTTTAATTCTGTGGGAATAAGGGCATGTTCAGACCAGCAGATTATACTGACGTGTGCACAGCTCACTGACTAGTGTAAATCAATAGGGCTGTTCAGAGGACAATTTCTTCACACAGACGAAGTGTCCCTGAAAAAAATAAATCGCATTGTGTACTATTCTCTCCCGTATATTGGGTGAGACTCGCCTATACAAGACTACGGGTTTCCAAAGAAGAATCATATACTGTACAGAACACCCATATCACATCCGATTTTTGCAGATACATTGTCATTATTAACTTAGGAAACTATTTGATCATGTACATTTTAAAATGTTGATGTATGAAATCGGATGGCACATGGACGTAAAAAACAGGCACACACAGATGGCACACGGATGTAAAACAAGGCTACACCGATGGCACATGGATGTAAAATATGGCTACACATATGCACACGGATGTAAAATATGGCCACACAGATGTACACGGATGTAAAATATGGCTATACAGATGGCACACGGATGTAAAATACGGCTACACAGATGGCACACGGATGTAAAATATGGCCACACAGATGCACACGGATGTAAAATGTGGCTACACCGATGCACACGGATGTAAAATATGGCTACACAGATGCACACGGATGTAAAATATGGCTACACAGATGCACACGGATGTGAAATATGGCCACACAGATGCACACGGATGTAATATATGGCCACACAGATGGCACACGGATGTAAAATATGGCCACACAGATGCACACGGATGTAAAATATGGCCACACAGATGGCACACAGATGTAAAATATGGCCACACAGATGGCACACGGATGTAAAATATGGCCACACAGATGCACACGGATGTAAAATATGGCTACACCGATGCACACGGATGTAAAATATGGCTACACAGAGGCACACGGATGTAAAATATGGCTACACAGATGCACACGGATGTGAAATATGGCCACACAGATGCACACGGATGTAATATATGGCCACACAGATGGCACACGGATGTAAAATATGGCCACACAGATGCACACGGATGTAATATATGGCCACACAGATGGCACACGGATGTAAAATATGGCCACACAGATGGCACACAGATGTAAAATATGGCACACAAATGGCACATGGATGTAAGATATGGCCACACAGATGGCACACGGATGTAAAATATGGCACACAGATGGCACACGGATGTAAAATATAGCACACAGATGGCACACGGATGTAAAATATGGCTACACAGATGGCACACGGATGTAAAATATGGCACACAGATGGCACATGGATGTAAAATATGGCTACACAGATGCACACGAATGTAAAATATGGCACACAGATGGCACACGGATGTAAAATATAGCACACAGATGGCACACGGATGTAAAATATGGCTCACAGATGGCACGCGGTTGTCACAAGGACGTAATCGATTCCCAGGACTCGGTCCATCGACCACGTCAGTATCTGTGGCTGCTGGACAGGAGCCCTTAGAGCCGCCTCTTAGCTGATGCTTCCTCTTTTGATTAGCCAGCCTGGCGTGACACCCATGTGACATTGTGCCAGGCCGGCTAATCAAAAGAAGAGCCTTGGAAGCCGTCATGCGATTTTTAGGCCTCACATCAGACGGCCACAAATTGCTAACATGGCAGTTAATGGACCGGGTTCTGCGAATTGATTGGCAGCAAGAAAGTATAAGGGTATGTGCACACGTTCAGTATTGGCAGCAGAAACATCTGCTGCCAATACTGATGTGTTAGCAGGAAAAACGCTATGTAAAATACGAGGGGTATTGCCTGGGTTTTGATGCGTTTCTTTCCTTATCCATTAGGCCATGTGCACACGTTGAGTATCTTCTTGATTTTTTTACCTCAGTATTTTTAGAGATGAGTTAACCCAAACGTAAAAGTTGAGGGTTTGCACCGGAACGCTGGACACGGATTTCTTCTGGAAGTCCTCTGCAGAGAGAGGGAGAATTTTTTTCCAGATCCAAAGTTCGGCTCTCCATTGTTTTCAATGGGTTTTGGGTTCTGGTTCAAGTTCGGGTACAGTTCTGGTACCCAAACCGAACTTTGAACTAAAGTTCGGATCGGGTACCAGAACCTGAACTTCCATGTTCATCCCTACTTGTAAACCAAAACCAGGAGAGGGTGGAAAATGCACAAGCAGTGATGCGTTTCTATTATACTTTTCCTCTCCTGATTTTGGGTTACAAATACTGAGGTAAAAAACTCACCAAATCGTGTGAACGTGGCCTCAGACTTGATGAGAAAACACTGCAAAAATTAGGAAAGAGATGACGTGCCGCTGATATAAAACTGCTTCAAATCAGCACGGAAAAAACAAGCAACGAGATTTCCAGATTCTCATTCACTTTGCTGAGACAGCAAAAGAGTTTTATGCGTGGATTTTTCCCATAGATGCAGAAAATCTGCAGGTAAAAAACGCACATATGTTTTTAGTACATTTCTGTGGCTGAAATGCATCAAATACACATGCAATCCGCACCTAAGTATAGCAATAATGGTTTGTCAAAGCCAAATACCAGGAAGCATCAAAATCAAATCAGCTTTAGTTAAAACTTAGTACAGCAAATCGAGACAAAAAACGCAGCGTCAAAAATGCAATAAAAATGCAAAAAGCATAATTTACATAATAGGGGCAGAAATGGTGCAGAAATTCCGCAAAAACTCTACAAAAGCTCATTGTGGGAACGTAGTCTGACATCACGATAAAAGTAGCAAAAACATCAGCTTTTTGTGTGATTAGGGGGCATTTTTATCTCCGGGTGTGTATACTTTTATATATTTCTATCATCATAAATGTGCCGTTTACAAGCATCTATTTTTGTTCAATTAAAATCAATGAAGAAAACAAAAAACTATCTAAAAGCCTGAAGAAAAATAAAAAGGTCTAAAAGAAACGTAACGAGAAAAAACAGAGGAATTTTACAAAGTGGCTGGTGAAGGTAAAGGTGCAGGGTGAAGGTGGGCTAGACGTGGCTTTGCACAGGGTGCAGGGCCATCGTTATGACAGGCCACCTCAGGTGGAGCAATGACGTGAAGGACCTAATGGCTGTTTTGCTTTTTAGCCTTCTTCTATGATCTCTGCCATCTCCACAATGGAGGGTAAATCAGCTTTGCCTCCGTCTCCACCAAATTAGCTTCTGCAGCTTCCCCGTCAGAGCGGCTGCTGAGGCTGCTAGTACCATGGTCGCCATGACGACAGCCTCCTCCTTCCCTTCTCCAGCATCTCCCTTACCCGAGATCCTAAAAGACAGAGCTGAGCGCCAATCACCATCCCCATCTGTAAAGACAGGCAGGCGGGACAATAGGAGGGTCTCCTATCCATCACATAGAAGGGGGCCCTTGCTACATACACAGCTGAAAAATATATATCAATCTCCGCTTCATTCTATTAATTGCTACGTTTTTTTTTTTCTTCCTCACATCCGTGCGTGGACTGACACGTCCATATTGCCATCACTGACAGCGTAGTATCTCAGTAACATCATCCCTGGCCATATTGCATCCGTCTGGGAAGATTTTTTTATTATCCCCCCTTCCCCGCGTTCCATGTGTGTATTTTTCTTTCATCCTTCGGACAAGCGGAGTCGTATTTTTTGACATGAGACCCAGATCCCTCCGTCCTGCAATGCTATCATACCAATGGGGAAGCAGGTAAGACGGGGGCCAATTCAATGGCCCTTTTTTTTTTACTCTCCATCTCTGGGTGCGAAGGGGATGATGATGATGATGATGATGATGATGATGATGATTTCAGGCAGGCTCAGTAGGGGCACTGACATAATTCATGCAAAAAAAGAAAAAAATCCTCCGCATGGCGTCCTGTGCAGACCTGGGGGGTTTTCGTTCTGCAGGAGGCAGAGACTTTCCCGTTGGCTAGTGTCGGACCGGAGATGGCTTGCATGCTCTCCTGCATTCACGATGTGCATTGCATACTGTTTGTGCTTTTTTTGTTGTTGTTTTTTTTTATTATATCTCATGCTGTAGCAGAGTGTGATCTCTCCAAGACCACGGAATCTGTCCCCCTAAGATGCTGAGAGTGGACCCCCTCTTTATCCTGGTGGTTTCCATGTCGTATTTCAACCCAGAAAAGGCCTTGGCAGCCCCAGCAGAAAGCGGTGAGCTACCCACCCCCCTTTTTCCTTTTGTCCTGTGCCTTTCCTATTGCATCCTATGTCATACCGACGGCAAGTGCTGCTATTTTACCTGGACTTTTGATGTTGATTTTAGGCATCTACGAAACCATTCCCCTAATTATTCTGTCCCCATTTTAGGCTCAGCGTCCCATTTATCTCATCCCCAGCCATTCATCTATTTCATTTATTCAGCCATTTTAACCCCTTTAATCCGCCCCCCTTGTTTATTCACTACGTCTGCCAATAGACTGCAGCCTCCATCGCAGTGGCAACTATCTTTTAACCTTTTCAGCCCCAACCTGTCATTCTGAACACTAACGCCTTCCGGAACGATAATTGCAAATCAATTCCCTTCCATGGTGACGTAGTCAGGTTAATGCAGGTTTTTTTTTTTTTAATAAGGATAATAAATAAATACCTAATTTAATCATTTTAAATTAAGTAATGAATAATATATAATGATATAATCAATATAATAGGAATAAATATATAATAATGATATATAATAAATAAATATACAATATAACAAATAAGACTATAATAAAGGATACATGAAATAATAAATAATATCTAATGTTGTAACAAATATAATATAATAAATAAATACATAAACTAAAAATATATAATGATATAATAAATGATACATGAAATAATAAATAATATCTAATATAATAGATAAATATATAATCTAAAAATATATAATAATAGAATATAATAAATGATACATTAAATTATAAATAATATCTATTGCTGTAATAAATATAATAAATGAATATATAATCGAAAATATATAATAATATAATATAATAAATAAAATCATAACTATGTAATGATAAAATAAATATATTCTAAGTAAATATATAATAATATAATAAAAATATATAATAATGTAATAAACTAAATTATGCATTAAATAATGAATAATATTGAATGATGCAGTAAATACAATAGAATAAATATCCAATATAATAAATAATATAATAAATTATAAATTAAATAATATATAATGATTTAATATATATAATATAATAAATATATTACATATAATGATATAATAAATGAAATAATAAATAATGTATAGTGGTATAATAAATATTATAAATATATGATAAATAATATATAATAAATGCAGATATAATATACGATAATTTAAATAAAGAATATACAATGAAATAACAAATAAATATATAATAAATGATGATAATATAGTATAAATAATATATAATAAATAATGAATTAAATAATTTGCCCATGCTGTTTTCTCTGATGTTAATTTAGCCAAATGCAAAATGAGATTGCTTTTTGCTCGTGAAAAAAAAAATGAAACGCTCGTCAACATTTGTGCTAGTCTTCATGAAATCCCGGAGGCTCTGTCAAGTGTTTACCTCTAAGGCTCCCCACGGTATACATGGGTGTGATTGTGCTTGGTATCAGCAGAATATGATATCACTCTGTGGAGCGGTGGACAGCGCACAATACATTGTAATGTACTACACAGCAAATAATGTATCCCTAGGACATACTCATAGTTGTAGGAATCCTATACATCAGAGGTAAATATCCCATACAATGAAGAATGAGCAATCAATACGTTCAGAATAAATATTCATTTTATTTCTATAATAATAATTTATATAGTGCCAACATATTCCGCAGCACTTTACGTTACATAGTAATATATATTTCTATAGGAAATGTTGAATTGCATAACAAGACACATCTGCCCTGGTTTTGCACTATTGGAGATTGCAATCTAATTTATTTTAACTTGAGTGGGCCAGGTTGGATATTGGTAGCAATGGCAATTATTAACTATTTCAAATGGAAATACCTGAATTGTTATAAGTTCATTGATCTCCTGTCTTGTAAACTGTGCTCCATTAGTCATGTGAGTGGATTGAATTTTGCTCCGCTTTATGATCAAAGTAGGCAGATAAGCTGACCAATGCTTCCTATAAAGTGAGGAATTCATAAAATACCACATTACAGCTATATATTATACCAATAGTCGCTGAAATTTCAATAACCTATCGGCCACAAGCTCCTCGGTATGGGAAAATGGCGCTTTAAATGAGCGTTGTAATAATGGGTGCTGTTTGATATTCAAAAGCACCCTTGACATCTGCTCCATGCAAGACATTTCAACTCCTTGGAGTGTTTTTGAAAGCAGATTTTACTATCTAAACTGCATACATTATTGCCTAGATCTATCAGACCTGAGGAGGCTGGTGCACTTACTCTGAAAATCCATGTCTGATACTTTTTTTTAAAAGTATTCCTGCTTGATATTGAAATTAGCATTTTAAATAGCTGGATTATACAGTTAGATACATTCTGACTTGGATATTCATAGTAAGTACAGCAGCCTCATCAGCTCGAAACATCTGTATATTAATATATGTCCTTTGTATTGTGAAATCTGGTAACAGATCTGCTTCAAAATATGTCTAAAGCTATTATGGCTCGCTTAAAATATTTTTTCAGTATCACTAAAATAAAGGGAAGCAACTATCTAAAATGCTCATTTTGATATAAAGAATTAATACTTAAAAGAGGACATATATAACAATCAAACAGACATTAAGACCTGATGAGGATGCTGTGCTTACTATAAAGATCCATGTCAGAATAGCTGTATAATCCAGCTCTATCAGGTCTTCGAAAATGCTCATTTTGCTATCAGGCAGGAATACTTTAAAAAAAATGATTATATGGCCATTCTGACATGGATTTTCATAGTAACTGTACCAGCCTCCTCAGGTCTGATAGCACTATTTAACAATGTATGTATGCAGTTTAGAAAGTAAAATCTGGAGACTGATCTGCTTTAAAATGTTCCAAGGGGTTGAAAGCCTTGCTTGAAGCAAGTTTGGGGTCTAAAAACCTGCTGACAGGTTCCCTTTAAGCACGATGAATAGGAAGGGGATACAACTTGCGGTAAACCCCCATATTCAGCTTACTGATGAGACAAGGTTGATTAATAAGGTGATACAATTGAATTAAAAGTAATCTGTTACTGGGACAATCCTTTTAACTTAAAGCATCAAAATATGCTCCAGGTAAAAGAAAGTCAACAGGGTAGTCCCGATTGAGTTGGTATAAAGGGATTGTCCAGTTCATGAAATCTATATTCATACACTCTGTTAGGGAATTAGTTCAGGATCAGGATCCTTATCCTTGGGCCAGAGTGGGAGTGATTAGAAAGAACAACTTGATTGGAATTGACGCCACCCCCGAGGAACCCACGGTGTAATCTCTCCATGTCATGGACAAACATACAAAGTCAGAATGTCATGAAAGTCACACAAGAGGAAAAGAACATCTTACCTCCATGCAGATGAGACATCAGTTATTCTATATATAGTGGTCTGTCTCATGAGTCACACATTCAATACCTAGCGAAAAAAAATATTGACTTTACAGGGAGCAGTAAACGTCTTGCTTCATTTCTCTCAATTACTGTTTTACTGTAGTTTTGCAGAGGTCATCACCCTCATCTGCTCTTCTTAGCAGGGTAATGAATACCACATAGTGACAGTAGCTTTATCACCTATGGCACTCTAGTTTCCTCAAGTACAAAAATGTAGACTGGTAGCAAAAGTAATCCACACTGGCTGAAGATGAATTTGTACTGTATAGCTCAATATATTTTCCTTTATTTTATTGAATAGGTACAATATTTTAGGATGTTGTCTGAAAGGGACTTTAGGGACCCTCATCTGCTCTTCTTAACAGGGTAATGAATACCACATATTGACAGTAGCTTTATCACCTATGGCACTCTAGTTTCCCCAAGTACAAAAATGTAGACTGGTAACAAAAGTAATCCACACTGGTTCAAAATGAATTCATACTGTATATCTCAATATATTTTCCTTTACTTTATTGAATAGGTAATGAATAGGTCTGAAAGGGACTTAAGGGGTTTGTCCTTAGGAATGCAGAACCAGACAGTAAGCACCCCCATAATCTGCTGGTCTCTCTGGTAGTGACCAGACATAAATGATGTATGGGGCAGAATAAAGGGCTCCTGTACACTGCCGGGTACTGCCAGGTGTCTCCCATTTATTTGAACTGGCAATAAATTGCAGTACTCAGCAGTGGCCAATAAGAAATGTATGGACTGTTCTGATCCATACTTGTTATAAATCTGCTTGGTTGAGCAGTTTTATTACCCATCTCCTATTGATGACCTATCTCTGAGACAGATCATCAATTATTAAATGGGCTGTCCTGATTTATGATGAAAGCTTGCAGTCACTCAATGTGACTGCAGACTTCTGAATTCTCACACCACACACTGCGCACTGTCAGGATTCTCCGGTGCTGAGAGTGAGTGGTCATGTGTCCGTAAGTGTGCAATTTGCATATTACCAGCCACATTTCGACTAGACTTGCACAGCCTCGCTCAATACAAGTGAATTGAGCAAGGCCAAGCATGGCTAGTCTGCACGTGACCACATTGTATGCAAATCACATACTTGCAGTTGAGTGACCGCCTGGACTCACCACAGGCACAGGAGAATCCTGACAGCATGCAGAGTTCACATCATGAAGATTCAAAAGTCTGCAGCCACACAGAGTGACTACAGACTTTCATACCAAACCTGGCCCAGCCCATTAAGTCCCAGACAATCGATTGAAATTTTATGTATACCTTTTAAACTATTATTCATTTTTATCTCCTGTTTCTTTTATACAATAACCATATTTTGCAGCACTTTTCAGAGATTTCCATCAGTTCTTGGCCCAAAGGGGAAAAGGACTGATACACAAACACAAACTCAGGATAGAGTCAATTTAATGGAAGCTTATTATGCTGTTAGGATGTTCTTAAAGTGTGGGAGAAATCCAGAAATACACAAAAAACATACAAACTTCATGCCGATTGTTTCTTTGGTTTGATTCAAATTCAAGACCCCAGTGATTCTAAGCAACAGCAATAACCCTTATGTATAAAATGCTGTCCTTATTAACTTTTAATACACTGTAATATGCGCTGAACTCCATTTTCTGATCCAGAAACCTTGCATAGTCTAAGAGTAAAAAGATAAAACTTGAGTTACCTTCAGCCACCAATAGAGGGGGCTCAGGAGCTTACCGCATACTTTTCTATTGTTAAAGGGAACCTTCAATTAAGCTTAGGGTCTACACTACAAGCTTATTATTATGCAGGCACCTCTGAATGAATTAGGGGCATTTTCAACTGCCTTGCCCTACATAAGAAATGTACTTCAATATGTGACTTTTGTGGTGGATATTATAATAAATTTGTCGGCTATGTCCTGCCAGGTATACCGCCTGCTGTGCTTTGTCCACATTTCGGTGGAGCTGATGAAAACTGGCATAAAAACTGCGAAAGTAGCAAAATCTTTGCACAACTACGAGTTGCACAAAAGTTTTGTGACATTTTGGTTTTACGCCAGAATTCTGGAGAAAGTGGTTTGCTGAATGGGAGCCTATGTGCCTTTTGTAATCCAGTATTATTATAGTCTCAACATATTCCACAGCACTGCAGGAGACTTGTCTGACACAGCGCTGCAGGAGACTTGTCTGACACAGCGCTGCAGGAGACTTGTCTGACACAGTGCTGCAGAAGACTTGTCTGACACAGCGCTGCAGGAGACTTGTCTGACACAGCGCTGCAGAAGACTTGTCTGACACAGCGCTGCAGAAGACTTGTCTGACACAGCGCTGCCGAACACTTGTCTGACACACAAGCACATTGGAGTCAGTTTCTTTCATTTCTGTATGGAAGAAAGAAATGCCACAGAGGCGGTGCTGTTTTTTA
The DNA here is from genome assembly GCF_046119375.1 of Phyllobates terribilis. Classification (NCBI taxonomy): domain Eukaryota; kingdom Metazoa; phylum Chordata; class Amphibia; order Anura; family Dendrobatidae; genus Phyllobates; species Phyllobates terribilis. The sequence continues at coordinate 144,327,290 of NW_027362772.1, forward strand.
TATGTATGGTGGCTCAGTGGTAAGCACTGTTGTTTTTCAGCCCTGGGTTCAAATATAACAATAAATTGCATGAAGCTTGTATATTCTACCTGTCTGGGTACTCGGGTTCATTCCAAAGATATATTGCAGTTGTAGATTCCATCTTTAAAAGGACGATATTTGTGGAAGGTGCTACCGGCTGGGGCACTATCCACTTACATTCCGTGGACTTAGTAGATTACAAACTTTGGATACCATCACCAACCATAGTACCTTTGAGCACTTACTGACTGTGAACAGGTTTGCTAATACTTGGTTCTATGTGTATATTAACCGTTTGTGCATAACATTATATTAGCCTGTATTGTCATTTTAGATGCATCGGACCATTAGACTCACCCCAAATTTTAGGATGGAAAACAGGAATTCTAAAATGAGGGTCCATCTTATAGTTCGAATTTAAGGCATCTTACCTGGGGTCGGCGGCGGTGGAGCACGGTCACAGGAGGCATGGTCCCTTACCCAGGAAGCCAGCAGCGGCAGAAGTGGTGCAATACTGCAGGCCCTGGGTGGGAGGAGGGGGTGTCCCAGCGGTGTGATGCTGCGGGCCCGGTGTCGGCGGAGAGACAGAGCAGACTGCTTTTCATGGAGCAGGGTCCCTTTCTCAGGTAGCTGGCGGCGGCAGACGTGTGGCGATGATGCGGGCCCCGTGTTGGCGGTGAGCAGAGCGGAGTGCATCATTGGTTTCCCGGTGCCCATTTTCCTGAAACCATGGGCTGCCTCCGGATGCCATTTTCCTGAAGCCGTGGGTTTCAGGGAAATGGCCGCCTTCAGCGGCGTATGCTCAGATTGAGATCTCGGCTGGGCCTAGATCCCAATCTGCGCACGCACTGCCTCTAGCGGCCCACATATTAGAGAAAATGACCGCCGGGAAAGTAATAATGCACTCTGCTCTGCTCACCATCGACACTGGGCCCGCAGCATCGTGTGAGCCCTGGTCCAACCTCCTCTGATTAGCAGCTCACTGTCAATAGACAATGTACATTCTGATTGTGTCACAACTGCTGCACCCAGTAAACTAAGTGACACATCGCTGGAATCAGGGTCTCCTTTCCTACATTACACTGCTGTCAGACGAAGTAGTAAAAACCTAGTGACAGATTCCAATTTAATAAAATAAAAATTGCAAAGCTCCTTCTACACATTAATCAGGGACAGAAAACAGACTGGTTTGAGTGATGTTTTTGCATACCAATTGGTCTGCAAAAAAACAAAGACATGTGAATACACGGATAGAACTCATACGTAAGTCTTATGATCATGAGGATGGGCCTCCAGTTTTGGAAATATTTGATTCATAATCAGCAGAATGCTGTCTGGACAAGTTATACTTTCAGATCTGAGCTTGATGAACTTTTTTCTCCTTCTATAGTTACCAGTCTTCGTGCAGATTGTGTCCTGGCCATAATCTATCCCTTTTAATGTTGTCTTTTTAATCTATTGCAAAAAATAATGACCTATAAATGCAGTTCATTGGGCCTGGAGTTTATCATTTCCCTGTGTGCACAGCTGAACTGTGAAATAATGTACTTTCTGACTTATACATTATAGGGGTATTCTCAAGTTATCTCTTGAGCAGCTCATAGCTCGGCAATCTCCGTACTTCCTGGTTGCTTAGAAAATGGGTGCTCCTCCTTAAGTGACAGTTCTGATGAGTAAATGACGCGCCCCTGGGCCTTCATTGCGCGGCATCGCGCGCACAGGGGAGGGCTTACCCGGAGCCGGATCCGATGGGAGTAGTAGTCTCGTGGCGGTGACCCGGTCCGTGCCCAGGGAGTCAAACTGAGCGGCACTGTTTTGCAGTAGATGTTAAAATGTTCGACTACGCCACCCGTTGATTGCGGCTATGAGGCCGCCGCTGCAGGGCAGACCGCTGAAGCCGGTGATAGGATTGTGCAGCGTAGATGGTATAACCCCCAACGGGAGGGGAATGGCCTCAGGGCAGCAGATGTAGATGACAGTGGTGGTGATGGTGAAGCAAGGAAGCTCAGAGACGTGCGGTGTAGTTTCAAGGCTTTTACTCACAGGTGTTGCTCCGGTCACTTCGGCCAAGAGTGACCACCCAAGCCGTGCTGCGTCCACCAGGTGCGGGACTCGGCCAACTCCCGGGCAGTTCCAGAGCGTGGTCCTGAGCTCCCCTCTCTTCCTTCCTACTGGCCGTCCTCACCAGGGACCCACCTATGTCCGGCTCCCTCGGGCCTTTTGGTGGCGAAACCTGTCCCGGCTTCCCTGACCCTATTCGTGGTCTGCCTTCCTGGTGGATATGGCGAGGGGTCGCGCCAAAACTTGTCCACGACCTCCGGTTCCTGGCTAAGGATGATTAGCCTCTACCAGCTTGGGATCCGGTACCCTTTTCTGCCAACCCTTCACCCTTCTGGTTTACTTCTGGGATCTCAGGGTTCCCTCTTGTCTTGTGTCTCTGGGCCTCTCTTCCTCCTTCTCTCCACTACAGGCCTGGCCCTGGAGCTGGGCCCAGCCGGAGCCACAGCTCCCTGTCAGCCCTCCTGGCTGAACTCTCTCTCAGAACTCACCCTGTCTCTAGATGGTGCCCACCATATATACTCCCTCTATGTGTGAGCCCAGGTGACTAGCACCCAATGGGCTCCTACCTCTATGCCCAGAGCCCCTCCCCTATCTGCCCCTACACTACTGGGATGTTCCTCCCCACTCCCCACTCCAGCCAGGGACAGATGCTGTCGTACCTGCACAACTATTTGGTGGGAGTACCGTTGTTCTGTCCCCCGGAAATGGGGTGAGTGTAGTGCATGCAGCTATCTGAGCTCAGTCCCACACTCCATCCTTACCCGGGAGTGGAATACCACACCTCTGGTTTGAGGTGCAATACCCCTGTAGCAGCCGAGTCCTCGGGGTGCTACATAAACTCATTCTAATACTACTCATAAATGGTCTGTCAGTGCATGTTCTGAGCCTACACTGTTATAACTATATTTATATATACTGATAACAGGTACTTGGAACAGGCACATGGCTAAGGAAAGTGAGAGCCAGGATTAGGAGAACTGCTCTGGAAACTACAGATCGATGTTGAAGACTAAGAGATTGTGATTCTACAGAAGTAATAAGAGGCCTGTGAGGAGATGAGATGAAGAAGGGGAGCTGCTAACTGCTGTATATAAATCAATGGCTAGGAGAGAGCAGACTAGGATGTCAGGAGTAAACTCTTCTCCTGGAATGTAGCATCTGAGCATAGTCGGCCAGGTTCTCATGGCCAGATACCATGGAAACAAGCTAGACACTGTGTAAGATAAAAGCCTTCATTGTAGGAGAACCATAGCAGATAGAAACAGCAAGTCAATTGCAAACTTTCTTATTTTCATGCTGCCTAACTAACTAAAGCTGTTTAATAACATTAGAGTACCACTTTAAGCTCAACCATTGAAGACTAATCTTGCTAAACCAGAGATGTAGCGTAACTAAATTAGCTATAAATTAAACCTTTCTGTGCAAAATTTCTATAATAACCACATATCACATTGTCACAATGACATGTTCCCAATTAAAAATAAATCTGTGCTACATTCTGTTACACTTTATATTTTGTGAGGTGTACGGTATATATGTTTGAATATAAGGTGAAAACTGTTTAGAGGACAAAAGCACACACACATTGAGCCATATTGCCTGGTAAGGAAAGTGAAAGGCGGGAGTATTTGCTCATCTGACCGTGTTGTGTGAAGGCACAATACCTGTAGACACAAGTAACTGCTGCTGCGGCCCCCTGGATGGAGGAGAAAAAATTCTTCCAGGTGATTAATAGTAGAGGATGACGTTGAATGGGCCACGCTGCAGAAAATGAGAAGCCTCTTGTCTTACAAAATGGTTCTTTATTGTCCCAATGCGATTCGGCACCGTTGGTTTTTTAACTTGAGAAAGGTGCCAGGCTGGTGCTGAAACGCGTTGGGCCAATAAAGAACTGATTTTGAAAAAAAAAGGCTTCTTGTTTACTGCAGCTCGTTCAAAGTGATATCATCCTTCTCTACTATGAATATAAGGTAGTGAGAGTCTGCGATCTCAGGGCTCCACTAGTTTACCAAACAGATTATAGCTGGTTTCCAAATTTACATCACTGAAAAATCATTGGCACATCATTTTATACACAGAGCTACAGAAATCAAGTATCTAGAACTACACTGATCATATCTTCTTACACGTGCATGTAACTTATCAGAAGATACTGTTAGATATACTGGGAACGTATCATCAGAAAATGACTTATTGTTTAAATCAAGGTTGTTTTAAAAAAAAGTCGGTGTTTTTTCATTTTCCATGTAACCCTCTGTATAAATAATCCTTGTGGTTTTGCAGCCACTGAGCCTTACTGTAGGCTGCCACTTTCTGCCCTTCCTAGAGATCACTTTTCAGTAGTCATCTCATTATCAGCACAGGCAAGATTAGGCCGTGTGCCCACGTAGCGTTTTTGTAGTGTTTTTGCGTCGTTTTACGGCCGCGAAAACGCAGCGAAAACGCTTGTAAAACAGTCTGCCATGCAAAGCAATATGAATTTGGATTTGCTGTGCACATGATGCGCTAATTAGCACGCCGTATTCGCATTGCGTTGCAAAACGCAGCATGACCATTTCTACCGCGATTACGCTGCAAATTCGCGGCCATTGAGGAACATTGAAACGCCGAAAACCCGCAGGTATATGTGGATTTGCTGCGTTTCAATTAAATTCAATGGCCGTGAATTTTCAGCGTAATCGTGGTGCGTGTGGTACCCAGGATGAAGAGGAGACTACAACTCCTCTTCATCCCGGCTACCACGCGGTGAAAAAAAGAAATAAAAAAGTTAAAATAAAAAAAGCCTCTATACTCACCTCTCCGGTCTTCCCCCGGCCGCGTCCTCTCTCCTCGGCGTCCCACGGTGTACTTGCAGGACCTGCGGTGACGTGATTTAGTCAGCTGATGTTCATGTGACCGCTGATGTCAGTGGTCAGGTGATGGTTGCGTGACCATCAGCTGACTAAATCACGTCACCGCTGGTCCTGCCAGTACACCGCGGGACGCCAAGGAGAGAGGAAGCCGCCGGGAGCAGACTGGAGAGGTGAGTATACAGATTTTTTTTATTTTTAACTTTTTAATTCTTTTTTTTTACTATAGATACTGCATTTAAAGCATCTAAGTTGGTCACACTTTATAAATCCATGCCGGTTGCATGGATTTATATTGTGTGACCAACTTGTCAAGCACTTTCCAAGTGATGCTCAAAATCGCTTGGAAAAGTGCTTGAAAAAACGCATGCAAAAACGCATGAAAAAACGCTTCTGTCTGGCAGAAAAAACGCATGTAAATCTGCAGCGTTTTTTTATGCCAGAGAGAGGCAAAAACGCTCTGCATCAAATCTGCTACATGGGCACATAGCCTTCCAATGAAAGGTAATAAACAGAGATGGGGGAATCGATTCGCAGGACTCCGGTCCATTGTCCAGGTCATTAATCTGTGACCGCTGAATGTGAGACCTGTGGATCACCTTACCTTCCAGCAGTCTCGGTTCTTCTTTTGATTGGCACAACATTGTGTGTGCGTCACTCTGCAATGATGATGTCGCGCCAGTCCATCTTATGCAAAGAATAGTCATTAATGCCAAGAGGTAAGGAGATTTGTGAGCCTCCTGGCCTGCAGTCACAGATTACTGATCTGGCCAATGGACTGGAGTCCTGCAAATCCATTCTCCCATTTTAGTAACAAATAAATATAGATAACACAGGATGCACCAATCACAATAGGTGATGGTCACAGCTCACCTTCTCACCCACCCTGCATAATAAACTCTGGACAGATCACAGAGTATGCCTAGAAGACTGTCCCATGTTAACAAAAAGTCATATCATCACTATTGCTGTTTAATTTCATGTAGCTGCTGTAAAACATATCTCTAAATGATTGTACAGGCCTGTTACTCCATAATTATGCACAAAAAAAGCTGAAATAAAAAATTAACAAACAGAAAATAAAAACATTAGAAAAATAAAAGACTATGTTTCGCTTTCACTGTTTCATCTGGTGGTTTTATTTATTAATTTGTAGAGTACCTAATAGGACTACGTTCACACGACCGTATTTTCAGTCCGAGTGTTGTCTGCAAAAGAAACTGACCTCACATGGATAGTGCTAAAATTAGGCTATTCAGATGAAAGTTTGTTTTTTACATGGACTGAATGTCCACATGAAAGGTAATCGCAGCGCGCACCTGTCTCTTCTGTATTTCGGATGAGATCCACCTTTTCAAGTCTATGAGTACTCAAAAAAAAAAATTGGATCCTTAACTGATCATCCGTTTAGTATCAGATTTTCATGGATACATTGCAATTATTAACATAGGAAACAATTTACCGTATTTTTCAAACTATAAGACGCACTGGTCCATAAGACGCACCTAGGTTTTAGAGGAGGAAAAAGAAAAAATGTAAGCAAAAAATGTGTTCATGATTCACTTTTAAGGGGGAGGGGGTCTTCTGCTGACACTGGTATAGGGGTAATATCCCCCAATTCTGACAATATCCCCTATCCTGGTATATATGCCCCCCCCTTCCTTTTATGCATGGTCCCCACCCCCATCCTGGTATGCCTGGCATCCCTCCATCCTGGTATGCATGGAACCCCTCCATCCTAGTATGCATGGCACCCCTCATCCCTATCCTGTTATGCATGGCACCCCTCATCCCTGTCCTGGTATGCATGGCACCCCTCATCCCTGTCCTGGTATGCATGGCACCCCTAATCCCTATGCTGGTATGCATGGCACCCCTCATCCCTATCCTAATATGCATGGCACCCCTCATCTCTGTCCTGGTATGCATGGCCCCCTCATCCCTGTCCTGGTATGCATGGCACCCCTCATTCCCGTCCTGGTATGCATGGCACCTCTAATCCCCATCCTAGTATGCATGGCACCCCTAATCCCTATTGTGGTATGCATGGCACCCCTCATCCCTATCCTGGTATGCATGGCACCCCTCATCCTTATCCTGGTATGTATGGCCCCTCATCCTAATCCTGGTATGTATGGCCCCCTCGTCTTTATCCTGTTATGTATGCCCCCCTCAGAGTTATCCTAGTATGTATGGCCCCCTCATCTTTATCTTGTTATGTATGCCCCCTCATCTTTATCCTGTTATGTATGGCCCCCTCAGTGTTACCGTGGTATGTATGGTCCTCTCATCCTTACCCTGGTATGTATGGCCCCCTCATCCTTACCCTGGTATGTATGATCCCCCTCATCCTTATCCTGGTATGTATAGCCCCCTCATCCTTATCCTAGTATGCATGGTCCCCCTAATCCCCATCAGGCTGCACATAAAAAAAAATAAACACTCCTACTCACCTTTCTTCTCTCCTCCAGCACTGCGTCCTGTCTGCCCGCTCTGATCTCTCCATGTGAGCAGTGACGCCATACGCGGCTCACATGGAGAGATCAGGTGCCGGAAGTCACTGCTCCCCACGCCGGGACTGTGTGCGCGGGGAGCAGTGACTTCATGCTGCTTAATAGCCGGCACACAGTGTAGCCCCGCTGCGGCTCCTGCTGCTGCCGGGCTATCGCGTATGCCCGCTTATTTTAAAGGCCATGAATATTCACCCCTCTCCACTCCCATGGGCGTGGAGAGAGGTTGAATATTTATGCCCTTTAACAGTGGGCACAGGCGATTCCGGCAGCAGCAGGAGCCGCACTGCGGCTACACTGTGTGCTGCTATTAAGGAGCATGAATATTCAGTGCTCCCCACGCCCCACGGGCGTGGGGAGCACTGAATATTCATTTTCCTTAGCAGCGGGGACAGTGTAGGCTGCAGCGGGCAGCTGCTGCCTCCTGTGCCCCGCTCCTCCACCGCTACCGCTCCCCCCTAATATATATACCCCCCCCCCAAAATTCGGACTATAAGACGCACCCCCCATTTCCCTCCAAAATTTTGGAGGAAAAACGTGCGTCTTATAGTCCGAAAAATACGCTAATCTTGCAAATTTTATTCACTGCTGATGTATATAAACAAATGCCTAATGGATGACAATGCACATAAAAAGTCATCTGTTTTTTCAGGAGGAAAGTCGGATGATTTTTTTATACGCTTGTGTTTCTTCAAGTTTTCTTCTGAATGTTGTAGGGTGTTTAATTTGAAGGTTTTTTTTATGTATTAAAGGCTTTGTCCAAGTTTGGGGTTCAAGTGTGCACTCAATGTGAATGCAGATTTGTGAATCCTCACAGTGTGCACAGTGCGTGCTGTCAGGATTTTCCTGTGGGAAGCCATACTGCCGGCCAAATTCCGACTAGACATGTTTGGCCTTGCTCAATTCACTTGTATTGAGCGAGGCCACGCATGACTAGTTGGCATATGTAGATTGCATACTTAATGTCAGGTGCCCACCTGCTCCTGGCACCGGAGAATTCTGACAGTGCACACTGTCTGCACTGTGAAGATTCACAAGTCTATAGTCACATAGAGTGACTGCAGACTTGAACCCTAAGCCTGAACAACCCCTGTAAGGAAGAATCTGGGACATTTCACCCCACAAATGCCATTGTTCCATAGAGTATTTCTCTTTTAGTATTTAGCAAATGACCGTATCCCAGACCACAATTCTCATAATTTCCTTCTTGAACTTGATTTTTTCTGGGAAAGTACCGTAAGTGGTTTGCATTTGGGATTTTTGTACTTGGAATGAATGTGTTCATTTCAGTTTTTACCTAAGAAACTCAAGTCATTATATTTTATTTAGTACTGATCACATCTAAACACAAAACTCTACCTTGTGATGACTGATGTGTTCAGCTAAAGCAAGCAAATGTTTTAAGTTTTTTTGAGTACTGATTCATATATGTAGAGCTGGTGGTAGTTTAGAGTAACTGTCATTTTAATGTTTATTTGATACACCAATAGTATACATGATAATAAGAAACTTTGTAGTATATCTTACCAGAGAAATCTGCTTCTTTCTCCTCCTGAACTTCATTCTTAATTCATGGGAAATATTTGTATTAATGCAAGATAGATTTTCCCATTATTGAAATAGGAGATGACAGTTGGTGCTTTTATCATTCTATAGAGTAGTGTAGCAATGCCAGATAGGCTAGGGTTAAATCCTAGCTCTGCAGGCTTTGATTGGTGCACCTGGCTAGCTCTGCATTTAAACAGGCTAGGTGTTCATCTGGGCAGTCAGCTGGAGAGGCTGAGCAGACTGGATGTGTCTTGGGTCTGAAGAGAGAGACAAGCCAGAATCCCTCTCATAGAATAGTCTGCACAAGTCATATGCAGAGAATCGCAATTATCAGTGGTTGCTATGGACAATAACTGTTTTGTTTGACCGAGCTTAGGATAGCGCAGGTGCGTATGAGTAGCCAAGATCTGTTCTGTCTAGTTAGTTCCTGGATAGGGCTAGGGATTTATGTTTATGAGTCTGTTTTGGTGTTGTGCAACCTCTGGAAAGCAATAAAAAACTGCATGTGTTTGGACCAAAACTGCATTGCCTGTTTAAAACTACTTAAGGCCAAATGCCTAATGCCTACCATAGAGAGAGAAACCCTACAATTGGTGGATGTAATGCGGGTGTGAAGTCCCAGAGAACATGGGCGATTGCAGTGTAAAGATTGAATGTCCTTGGTAAAGGCAGCACAGCATTGCGAACACAGTCTGAAAGCATGGAGGAGCTTATTAAGCAATTAGTCCAGGTGCAGCAACAGCAGGTTCTTGCACCGTATCTTACTGGGGAGCCACAGAAGGCATATTATGACCTTGTCGTGCACGATGCTAAGGAGTATGATCAGCTGAAGGTGGAGATTATTGCTTTTTTGGGCCTGGCAGTCCGGGCACAACGGGTGCACCTCTGGTGCTACCAAAAGGACAAGCAGCCTCCCCGGTCCCAGATGTTCGACCTGCTACACCTGGTGGAAAAATGGCTGCAGACTGAAACCTGTTCTCCGGCACAGATGGTGGAAAGAGTGGTAGTAGACTGATTTATCCACTCACTACCTAAATCTGTGTAAAGGTGAGTGGCCCAGGGAGATCCCCAGAACTCAGATGACCTAGGGAGCCTGGTGGAAAGATACTTGGCAACAGGAATTAAAGCAGCAGCTTCTGCAGCAGCAGCAACAGCAGCAGTTACAGCACGTTCAGCAGCAGCATCAGCAGCAGATGGCTCTCTTGGCAGAAATTGTCCGGGCTAGGGAGACTGCACTTTCAGCCAGCCAAAGGGACAGTATCTGCATGAGGCAAACAGTACAGGAGGCCTTGAAGAAAATTACTCTGGAGGATGACATTGAGGCTTTTCTGACTGTCTTTGAAAAAGTGGCAGACAGGGAGAAGCTGTCCCCAGAGCAATGGGCGGAGTTCCTGGCGCCGTATCTTACTGGGGAACCACAGAAGGCATACTATGACCTTGCCCTTCAGGATGCTAAGGAGTATGATAAGCTGAAGGCGAAGATTATGGCACGTTTGGGCATAACCCTGGCACAGCAGGTTCACCTCTGGCTCTAGCAAAATGACAAGCCTCTCCGGTCCCAGATGTTCGACCTGTTACACCTGGTGCAAAAATGGCTGCAGCCTGAGACTAGTCTCTGGAACAGATGGTGGAAAGAGTGGTAGTAGAGAGATTTATCCACTAGTACAAAGCTGGATTGCCCAGGAAGATCCCCAGAACTCAGATGACCTAGTGAACCTGGTGAAAAGGTACTTGGCTGCTGAGAACTCCCTGAGCACTCAAGGCAACCTGAGTTCACCTGTTAAGGATACCCAGAGGAAGAGGCCCAAGATCACCTCTGAGGGGCACCCAAAGTTGCAGGAGGGGTCAGAGCAACTGACCAGGCCTAATGATCTTTTGTGCCAAGGGACTAAAGTGAAGGGGCAGGTAAAAGTGCACCTTCCCAAGGCTCAAGTGGGAAAATCCAGGGGATATAAAAGGTCTGCTTGAGTGAGACAATTTAAGCCTGGATATCGGATACTTGGGTTAGTGCCCACAGGAGAGAACAAGTTCCTTACCCAGTGGCAGGTACCCTATAGGGTGGTGCAAAAGGTGGGAGAGGTAAACTAGAAAGTACACCAACCAAGGAAAAGAAAGTCCTTTCCTATATATTATGGTAACCTGCTAAAACCCTGGAAGGATGGGAACCTGCTAGAAAACCCTTGCTTGTTAGCCCAGTTAGAAGCCAACGTTACAAATGTCAAAGTTGCAGGAAATTTGTCACCTTTTCAAAGACAGCCTGGCCGCAAATTGGTACCCAAAAATAGAGGCAGGTTCTTGGAGTTACTAGGTCACACTCGTGTCATCAAACAAGAGCCTTCCACGCGGGTCAATTTAAAACTCTGTAGAATTCCTGAGGCCCACCGGGAGTCAGTCTCAGATGAGGCAATGCAGAAATGGCCACGCCCTCTAACAAAGTCAGTTTTGGTAAAGTGGCCCCCTTTAGACACGGTGGGTTGGCAGACAGTGCCCAGCTCTCGGCTTTGGGTAGAGGGGGAGGGTATGTAGCAATGCCAGGTATGCTAGAGTTTAATTCTAGCTCTACAGACTTTGATTAGTGCTCAAAAAAGCTGACCAGAGTAGATGCGACTTTGATCTGAAGAGAGAGATGGGCCGGAATCCCTCTCTGAGAAGAGTTTGAACAGGCCATGTGCAGAGATCCACAAGTATCAGTGATTGTTATGGACAATAACTGTTTTGTTTGACCGAACTGGGGCTAGATCAGGCATGTATGAATAGTTAGGATCTGTTCTGTTTAGTTAGCTCCTGGACAAGGCTAGGGATTTATGTTTATGAGTTTGTTTTGGTGTTGTGCAACCTGTGGAAAGCCACAAAAAAATTGCATGTGTTTGCACCAAAACTGCATTACCTGTGTGAGTGCTACCTAAGTCTGAATGCCTACCAGAGAGAGTGAATCCATACAATAGCTAGAGGCAGACACAGACATTCTGCTGCAAGTTCTACTGAAGCGACAGTTACAGTTCTCCATAGAACTTTGAGCACCAGCTGTTATATCCTATCTCAGTAATTGGAAAATCTGTCATCACTGAAAACAGATTTTACCTGTGAATTAAGAATTTTAAGAATAAATGATCAGTTTTCTCTGAAAAGATATATCTCAAAGATTCTTATTTTCACGTGTTCTATTAACTTATGAAAAAAAATAAAATAACGGTTATTTCATGGTTTTCTTTGGTTGGGATAAGAACAAGTTTAGATGCAGGACACCATTTTTATTACCATGTTGGAACCTCTATTTAGTGGTATATTTATTGACTCCTTTGCCTTGCATCTTTAAGAAGTTTTATATAATTTGCTGCAGATTGGACTGAAATACATTTTAAGCATTTATTTATTTTATTCGCTTATATCACACCATTAGTTTCCACAGCACTTTAAAGGGAATCTGTAACCACATTTGACCTATCTAAACTATTAATATGGGCATACAGGTTAAAGACTCCTACCTGTATGCCTCATATCACATGCCTTTTTATGGATAAATCAGCTTTTATCACTTTATGTAAATTACCTCTTCCAGGAAATGGGGAGGACGTTGCCCAGAAGATAACTCTTTTTCCATACTTCACGATCCTACATTGGCTTGCAAAAGTATACCCCTCCGCCCCATGGCATTTTTTGTGTTTTGCTACCTCACATCCTGGAATTTCACTATTTTTTTTTAGGGTTTGCATCAGTTCATGTAAAGAACATGCCTACAACTGTGAAAATTTTTTTTTTTTTATTGTGAAGCACAACAAATAGGGTAAAATAACTGAAAACTTCAATGTGCATAAATATGTACCCTCCTAATGTCAGTACTTTGTAGAGCCTCCTTTTGCGGCAATTACAGCTGCAAGTCGCTTTGGATAAGTCTCTATGAGCTTTCCAAACCTTGCTGCTGGGATTTTTTCCCATTCCTCAAGGCAAAACTGCTCCAGCTCCTTCAGCTCAGATGGTTTCCTCTGGTGAACAGCAATCTTCAAGTCTGATCACAGACTCTCCATTGGATTAAGGTTTGGGCTTTGACAAGGCCACTCCAAAACATTTACACATTTCCCCTTAAACCACTCGAGGGTTGCTTTAGCAGTATGCCTTGGGCCATAGTCTTTTGGAAGGTCTGAAATCACTGACAGACTGAAACAAGTGTTGCTTAACAATATCCCTGTATTTTGCACCATCCATCTTCCCCTCAACTCGGACTATTTTCCCTGTCCCTGCTGCCGAAAAACATCCCCACAGCATTGATGCTGCCACCACCATGTTTCACTGTGGTTATGGTGATGTACTGTCTCTCTGATTAATGCCCTCTGTGTGTAAGTACTGACAGACCATGTGACACTTAGATTGCACACAGGTGGATGTCCTCTCACTAAGCATGTGACTTATGAAGGTAATTGCTGGCACCAGAAATTGTTAGGGACTTCATAGCAAAAGGGGTGAATACATACAGTATGCACATGACAATTTATAATTAAAGATCCCATAAATTTAAATTATGGCAATGTTTTTCTCATTTCATTTCACCAACTTAGACTATTTAGCGCTGCTATATCACACATCAATCGGATTACAAAAATATTTAAACACAGCTTGTATTGTAACAAAATGAGTAAAAAGCCAAAGGGGGGAATACTTTTCAAGCCACTGTAATGTCGGGTTCTTGTCCGGACATTTGGCGCCTGCGCTTTCCTATTTCCCGTCGTCCCTCCTCAGAGTTCCTCCCTTCTATGGACATAGGCTTCACTGGTACTTGTGTAGTGCAAGGTTCCTGCGTGCCGGAGAACACTGGGAGCAGAAGTACCAGTGACTCGCCGGTACCTGCGCACAAGGAACGTGAAACCTATTTCCATAGAGGGGTGGAACACTAGGGAGGAACGACGGGAGATGGACGGTGCATCTTATATGAAGCATACAGCAAAACCAAAAAAATTGAGCTGAAATATATACTAGTATACGTGTGAAGTGTTAGAGCACGCTCACACTGTGGCCATTTCATAAGCAAAACCCAAGAAAAAAACAATGAGACATACAAGTACGACTTTTTTAGCAGTTTATAACCTGTATGCTCATATTAAAGGCTCGCTCACAGAAGCGTATCACATGGCCGAGTGCTATCCAATGTACGCGCACAGAGACAATGGAAAAATTAAGTTCTCTGTCTTCTCCGCATCATCTTCTCCATGTGAGACAATCAAATCACACTAAGATGACAATCGGCTCAAACACTGTCAGAGTGATTCGGTCATTAGCACTCGTGTGACCCCCTAATAGTTTAGATAGGTCAAATATGGTGCCGGATTCCCTTTAAATAAAGCATCATTGCTATCTCTATTAGGGCTCACAATCTAAATTCCCGATCAGTATGTCTTTGGATGCATTCTGCAAATTTTCATTGTATATTTCACAATGTGCAATGCACAGAGTGAAATCTGCGGCCACAAAATTCACTTGTAACAAATTTCACTGTGGATTTTTTGGTGGATTAGCTGCTATGTGAACAGATAAAGCAAAATCTATGGTATTCAATTTATGGCCAGTTTACATCAAAATTCCACAAGGGCTATTCATCAAAGCTTTTAGCCAGATTTCTGGGGAAAAAAGTTCTGAAAAGTCGTAAAAAATGTTTTCGCAACATGAGGTTTCGCAGAAAACGTGACTCCTGGTGTATTCATGCCATTCTCAAAGTGGGCGGCACTGGGGCGGGACACGGGTGTGGCGATCGCCGTTCAACAGATTCATGACGAGCGGCGATATTCACAATGCCACAAATCTTTCTCCAGCAGTGGCAGAGGCTGAGGTAAGATTTGTGCCGATGTAATGGAGCAAATTTTGAGCTTAATGATCAAGCCCCATTTTTGAAACCTGACCAGTGTCACTTTATTAGGCAATATAACTCCTGAACGCTTCTGTATATCCTGGTGATTCTGAGATTGTTTTGTTTGTAACACATTATACTTTATGTTAGTGGTAAATTTATCTCGATATGTTTTGTTTTTTTCTTTTTATGAAATTTTCAAATTTTTAATGCTTATATCCTTAAACCAGATATCATAAAATAGTTAAAAACTAACATTTTCCATAGGTCTTCTCTACGTCAGCATCATTTTTCAAGCGTCCTTTTATTTAGCTAGGATGCTAGAAAGGTTAAAATTTAGCAGCAATTTTTAAAATTTTTTTTCCAGGAAATGTACAAATCCTATTTTTTTGTAAGCTCTAATCAGTTTTGAAGTATCTTTGAAGGGTCTATATTGGAAACTCCCCATAGTTTAAAAACTGTACCCCTCAAATTATTCTAATCTACTATTAGGAAATATGGTAACCAGTAGTGTAACTAGTCAGATGGGCCCTAATGCAAAATTTGGACCTGGGGCCCCAGCTACATGTTGGTCAGATGTATTAGTTCTTGTAGCGTTGTAAATCCTATAAAGACATACGTGTTGCCCGCATAATGTAATAATGCCCCCATTCTGTACTAATGTCCCCCATCCTGGGCTCCTTCCAGTAATAATATCCTCCATCCTGGGTCCCTTCCTATGGGCGATGCATGACATCTCTGCCATCTGTTACTGCCATGCTGATGTCAGCTGCCGTCCTCCAATTGGCCGACGGCATGTATTGCAGTGCACGGACCCATTGGGTCTCTGTGCCGCAATACATTTTAGCTGAATGTGTGTCCTTGAATTCTTTGGTTTGACAGGCAAGGGCTCCATCGGGGTCACATCCTTTGTGACCGCAACGATTACACTCTTGAACTTAACCCTTTATATGCTACTCAAGAATTAAAACAAAGTAGAATGAAAAAATGTATATTTTACTAAAATATTGCTTTAGTCTCGATTTTTTTTATTTTCACCAAAAGTAATAGAAGAAAATGGATCTCAAAATGTATTACACAATTTCTCCCGAACATGACAATATCACATATGTAGTCAATATATGCTATTTGGGTAGACAGCAGGGCCCATAAGGGAAAGAGCGTAAATTTTGCATTTGGAGCGTACATTTAGCTGGAATAGATTATGTTTGCCAAGTCGCATTTGCAGATACCCTAAGGTTTCAAAATAGCTAAATCCCCACACAAATGACCCCATTTCAGAAACTAGACCCTTAAAGGAATTAATTTAGGTGTCTGTTGACCATATTGTATCCATAGGTGCTACACAGAACTTTATAACATTTGGACGTGAAAATGAAAAGTTACTTTTTTTCTAGTAAAATGTTGTTTTAGTGGCAAAGTTGTAATTTTCGCAAAGGATAATTGGAGAAAATGGACCACATAATTTGTTATGAAATTCCTCCCAAACATAGTAGTGCCCCATATGTGGTGTAAAGCTAATGTGTGGGCACCTGGCATGGCTCAGAAAGGAAAGAACACTATTTGATTTTTAGAGGGTAATTTTGAACACCATGTTACCTTTGTACAGCCCCTAACATGCCAAAAAAGTAGAAACAAATTATTTTGGAAACTAAGAAATTAATCTCAGGGTGTGGTGAGTATTTTACCCCCAAACTGCATCACAGAATTTCATAATATTGAGTTGTGGAAGTAAAAAATTACATTTTTACCAATAAAATGTTAGATTAGTTGTACATTTTTCATTTACACAAGGGTAATAGGTGAAAATGGACCCCCCAATTTGTTACTCAATTTCTCCTAAATGGAGTGATACCCCATGTATCGTAAGAAACTACTGTTAGGCCACACGGCAGGGCTTAGTAGGAAGGAGTTCTATTTGGCTTTTGGAGCACAGATTCTGCTAGAACAGTTTGCGCGCGAAATTTGCAGAGCCTTTAAGGTGCCAGAACAGTAGAACAGTAGTTTCGGCAGTGTTTGTCTTTTTAGGCATGCAACGATGTTCGACCACACTCTTCTGCACTAAAAAACACCTAAAAAAGTCGAACACCGCTGCAACAGTGGCCAGACTGAGTCCAAAGTAACTCCATCTGTCTTATTATAATAAGTGGTTCTGTTGGATGTTTTGTCTTAATCACGTTTTTTGGGGATTTCCAAGGAAACCCCAGCGTAAGCTCTCAGCAGAGAGCACAGGATAAATGTGAACTGAGCCTAAGGGTATGTGCACACAACCTCTTTTTGATGCTGGCGTACCCACTGTATTTTGCTGCAGGAAGACACTTTGGGAAAACGTCAGCAATGTCTTTCCTGACTCGTCTTCTTTCTTTTCGGTCATTTTTGCTGCAGGTTTGTTGTCAACGTGTTTTTTTTTTATTTAAAAAAAAAAGTTTATTAATAAAATGGTGAGTGGTTTCTAAGTGGAAGCCCCCTCACTGTTGTGCGTCATTCTGCCCTGCTCCTCAGCATACGTGGTTGCCTCAATCTAGGTGACTATGATGATTTTTTTATTTTACTCTTACTTTTACAGCTTTTGGAGACATTGGGAAGTGAATACTGCTCTCAACATTGTCCCCTGCTAGTGCTGATCGCAGCGCAAGCAGGGGACAATGATGAAAGATTTCTTCAGCACTCGGCGCTTGGGAACAGTGCTAACTACACCACTGGTACGTGCCACACAGATGACACACAGATGTCTTCCATGTGTCATCAGTGTGGGATGTTTTGCGACCTGTGCAGCATGTAAAAAACGGACATGTCATTATGCTTTGCCCACGGACACACGTTCTGTGGAAACACACTGACATGTGCACACACCCATTCATTTGAATGGTTCTACATGTGTCAGTGTCTCTGGTACGTGCAAAAACGGTCACCACATGTACTGGAGACACTGACATGTCAAAGAGCTTTTACTTTTCAGCTCAGTACGATTATAAAGATACAAGATTTTTGATGCTTTGCTACTTTTGTACTTTAAAAACAATATTTTACAAAAAAGAATTTGTTTTTGCATCGCCATATTCTGTGAGCTGTAACTTTTTTTCGCTGACAGCTTGACGTTTTCATTGATACCATTTTTTCCCATATGACTTGTTGATTGCTTTTTATTCTATTTTTTTTGTGCATTAGTGTGATGACATAGCTTCATTTTTTGTGTTTATTTTGTTTATTTTTTTACATTTTTACAAATTTTAAAGATTTTTTTTTAACATAGTTCCACAGGGAGTCTTGAATATTTTTTACCTTAATTGTTTGTCTCATACACTGCAGTGCATGACACTTCAGTACTCATGTACTTCAGTTCATGAGACCTGTCAGTTTCACAGTGACACAGCCTGTTAGAACTTGCTGATGTCAGGGTCTAACAGGCCACTATACCCCAAGTTCATTCTCTGACCTCGGGTTGTGATAGCAACTATTGGTACCCTCAATTGCAATCACGGGGGTGCCAGTTGGGTTAAAAAAGGAGCCCTCTTTTAACGTTTTAACTGTCTGGATGCCACTGCTGCAATTGACAGTGGCATCTACGGCGTTAAGTGGCCCCTATTGGTGCTAAAACCAATCCAGACCAATGCCACAAGGTGTGCTGTCATATTCAGCGGATACCCATTGCATATTTGTCCGTCGGGGAGCCTTATCTGCTTAATCCTCAGTGCCCTAAAAGGAATAAGGCCCCTTAATGACCTCTGTAAAAAAATATGTATCTTTGGTCATTAAGAGGTTAAAACATGACACCAGTAGATATAAATAGCATACAAAGAACCAAGTGGTATGTAAAACAGTTTAGGTCTGGTGAAGAGTGTATATAATCATAGGATGCACAAGACACAGAAAATAGTCCAAAAATCCACTTGGGAGCATAGAAAAGAATCCTATTAGTTAACAGATGTATAAATAATAGAGGGGAAAAAGAGCCTGAAAGTAACCTGTTCACCAGCCAAAAGACACCCCATGTGTGTTTCGCCAACGGCTTCCTCAAGCAGAATTTCATGAAACCATTGGATTCATTGGAATTTCCTCAAGGGTTCACCTGGAGGCCGCATCAGCTTAAGATTTGTCACTTTTTGGGTATGTGTCACAATTGTGACACATACCCAAAAAGTGACAAATCTTAAGCTGATGCGGCCTCCAGGTGAACCCTTGAGGATATTCCAATGAACCCAATAGTTTCATGAAATTCTGATTAAGACACACCGCTCCATGGCGTTCATTATGTCTATATAACATTATAGTGCTAAACACAGATACCTCTGCTTGGGTTGAAACATTGGAGTAAAAGCAGTGCTGGTTCTTCAATACCCTAATTTAGATTCACACCCTACTTTGGATTCCATTATTACATCTCCTTGACTTTGGATAGCATCACTATGCCCCAGGCGTAAAAAATAAAACTGTTCGTATGAATGGGTATAGTAGCTATGGTGGAAAAATTATGTGGATGGTACCGCATTAAAAATGTATATGCTATATTAAAAACTGACAAAGACTGCAACAAGTAGACGCTTGTTCATGCTGGAGTATGATTTTCTATCCTGCTCACTTGAGGTGGCACTCATGCAAGATCACTTAATGTCACCAGTAAACCTCTATAATTTATAATGCTCCAGACTGAGAGCAGAGAGTCAGAAAAACATCTCATTGCTCAGCGCGTGAAGAAGCTCATGTAATTGGTGCACACGTCTTATTCCATGTACGTTTTTCCCATTTAATGTCCTAGATTATTCAACCAAGACCACAGATATTACTTTACCATGCAGTCAATTTTTATTTTTTTCTTCCCGTCATTTACTCAATTACTAATTCAATTAATTGACTCTGAGGTTTGTAGGTAATATGGAAACTTTATTTCCTCTGATGTTTGCGATGAAGTTATTGGTAATATGCATTTTTCAATGGATTACGTAGCGGAATCTCAGAAGAGGACATGGAATAATTCTAAATTATTGCATTATATTGATCGTGCCATTTTAATGTTGTTATCCACAGTGCCGGAAATAAAATAGCTAAATTATCTATAATTGGTAGGGTTGAAGCCATTATCTTCAAAGGACCAGGCGTGATGTCATCATCGCTGCATGATGATGCACATATGACGTCATGCTAGGCTGTCTAATCAAAAGAAGAGCCAGAGATGGCGGCAGGCAGGAGATGATTCACAGGGCTCCCGTCAATTGGTGAACCGAGTACTGCGAATCGATTGACTCACTAAATTAACTGATTTATATTGTGGCCTCACCAATCAGAACAGAGTGATACAGAGCCTAACCAGCAATAGTCAAAAGCCTTTCTAAAATGAAAAAAAAAAATTCTTTAAGGGATTCACCACTTTTATAAAAAGTTGTGCCCAAATGATAGTACTCCTGTAAAATAACAAAATCCAATCAGTCCTCACCCTCCCCATGTCCAGCACCAGCTCTTTGAATGCTGCTTTTGCCTCCATGTTTTGGCTGTGGGAGTGACATCATATCGACAGATCACGTCACCGCTGCAGGCAATCATTGAGCTCAGCAACTCTGCCAATGTAAACAGCATGAGCCGTTGCTAATGATTGACTGTAGAGGTGATGTGAGTTGGACCTGGAAAAGGTGAGCAGCTTCATTTTGTGACATGCAGGGGAGGGGGGGATATGATAATTAAACACAGAGGTGGGGACTTGGGGGAATAATAAGCACATAGGCAAGGATTGCTTGGCCTCCCCCGGACGCCAAGCCTGTGGAGAAAATAATTGATTAAAGTGTTTTTCTCTACAATCAGACCTCTACTATGGGCAATACAGGTAAGTATAGATTTACTTTTCTATCACCTGTATGCTCATAGTAGAGGTCTGATATCGCCCAGGGGGTGACACATTCCCTTTAAAGACATATGTGTTCACCCCCATGTAATAATGTCCCCCATACTGGCCCCTTCCTGTAATAATGTCCCCCATCCAGGCCCCTTGCTGTAATAGTGTCCCCATCCTATAATATTGTCCCCATCCTTGGCCCCTTCCTTTAATAATGTCCACCATACTGGCCCCTTGCTGTAATAATGTCCCCAATCCTATAATAATGTTCCTCATTCTGGCCCCTTCTTGTAATAATGTTCCCCATCGAAGCCCCTTCCTGTAATAGTGTCCCCATCCTATAATAATGTCCCCATCCTGGGCCCCTTCCTTTAATAATGTCGCCCATCCTAGCCCCTAGCTGTAATAATGTTCCCAATCCTATAATAATGTCCCCCATCCTGGCTTCTTACTGTAATAATGTCACGCATCCTAAAATAATGTCCCCATCCTTGGCCCCTTCCTGGTATAATGTCCCCCATCCTGGAAAAGCATAGGGCAGTGCTCGGCAGCTCCTTAGGGAATGAATAGCGCGGTATAAGATCATGGGCACTGCTGCTCCATTTTAATGAGGGTAACAGTGCCCCATTCTGCCAATTGATGCGAATCCTAGAGATTGGACCCACACTAATCAGTATCACAATCACTTATTCTTTGGACTTTTTGGATGGTTTATGCTTACCCTATATGCCACTAGTTTGTCATATGTACTTTCATCCAGTGGATATTTCATAACTTGTTTTCACCGGACAGCTCCTTTAACTTTGACTAGATATCAATGTTTTAAAATGTGTTTGTTATTTTTACGGTCCCAGACTATTCCTTAAAATCGATTAATTATTACTAGTGATGAGCGAGCATGCTCGCTACTGCTCGGTGCTCGCCCGAGCATCTCACTGCTCGAGATGCTCGGCGCTCGCCGAGTATTTCCGGGTTGCTCGGGCGGGAACTCAGGTCCCCTCCCTGCATGTTTGGCACTCTTTAGAGAGCCAATGAACATGCAGGGATTGCCTGCCATGCACTGTAATGCTGTAGCCATGTTGGTTGTGGGAATTACAGTGATTGGCTGGCCGCACAGAGTCATCAGGTCTATATCAAACCTGGCGCCACCATGCTCATCACAGTCACTCCGGATCAGACAGTGTAGAGAGAGCTGCTGCTGCGTTAGGGAGAGATTTGATTGTGTATTAGGTAGTGTAGGGAGAAAAACCGTACATTACACATATCCATCTTAACAAACAGTCCTTCTGAGGACTAATCCATCTGCAGAGATATCAGGCAGGCAGTGTATATAGGCAGGCAGTGTATATAGCAGACTGCAGTGCATATAGCACAAGAGGCTCCATTCCAATTCTGCCTTCTGCTGCTGTTAGATATTTCTATACAAAGGCCCAGGTCTCAGGGGCCAGGAATACTTTTCTTTGGATCTTAATCCTCATTATTTGCTTATAAAGCAATCCAGAGAACACCGTTTTTTCTGTGCCATTTGCTAAATGGCACTGCAGAATACAGCCAGGTCCTTTCCATATTACAGCGCTAGAAATCCAGCTATTTAAAACGGTTTTCTCCATCAAACGGATCACATATACGTTGTCAGAAAATACTGCCATTTCTGGCCTCCATTAAAAATTTCCTTTAGTGTGTCATTGAAGCAATTCACCGCAGTTTGCTGTTCAAACTACTTACCTACAGGCCAGGTATTTAAAGCTCTGTTTTCTCTATCACACGGATCACATATAAGTTCGCTCCAAACTTAGTCATTTGTAGTGAGGGTGGAAGATACTGTCCTCCATTTAAAATGGGCAAGGCACGTGGCAAGGGATGGGGAACTGGACGTGATGGTAATGGTGCATGCAGAGGCCGAGGACAAGGCCATGGGCAAGCCGAAATTGTGCCACAACAAACACCCACATCTTCTCACCTGACCTTTCTGTCCCAATTTCTAGGGGACCGCAGCACACCACTATTGAACCCAGAGCAGCGTCAAAAGGTTGTTTGTTGGATAGCGGATAATGCTTTCAGTCACTTAACCATCACCACCACCACCCTGTCTTCCACACGGTCAAGTCTCAGTAGCCGTGAGTCTGGACCGCATATTCCTCACCCTGATCCTCCTTCCTCCCACCATGCCGAGTACCCAGAGACAACTGATCCCACAATTGGACACTCTGAAGAGCTGTTCACTTTTCCATTTATAGATTCGGGCCTCTCGCCCGGTCCACTTGAAGCGGGGCAAGAGGAGATCGAGTGTAGCGATGCCCAAATATTTAAGCAGACACGGTCACATGAAGGCGACGGTGGGAAAGTGTCACAAGAGGTGGACGATGATGAGACCCAATTGCCAGAAAGTCAGGTAGAGGACCAGGGTGCGGAAGTGGAAGATGAGGTGGTGGATGATATAGTAACTGACCCAACCTGGCAGGAGGATATGCAGAACGAGGACAGCAGCACACAGGTCTGCTTGTGGGCAGGGACAGCACACAGGGGGAGGGAGGCAGAGCACTGCAACAGACAGGAAGAAGCAGTGTGTTGGCCACAGACAGAAGGCAGGCAACCGCTCCTCGTAACACCAACACGAAGGAAGTTGCCAGTACAACTGTTGGGTCTTCCCGAGTCTGGTTGTTTTTTAAAGACTCTGCCGATAACCTCAAAAAGGTCATTTGCACCACCTGCCAGGCCAGCATCAGCAGGGGTGGCAAAACGACCAGCCTGACCACCACCCGCATGATCAGGCACATGGCAGCAAAGTACCTGACTTTGTGGGCCGAACCCCAGGGTCCAGGAACAGTGTCTGCAAGTGGCACCATTGCTTTTGTGCATGCAAGAAAATCCCCTGTCCATGGTGCATGCGAAGACGCCTCCTGCCCTGCACCTGTCATTGCACACTCTCAAGTAGAAGCATCAGGAAGCACGTTCATGTCCTTGTCCCAGCGCAGCGTTCAGTTGTCCATACCCCAGTCCTTGGAACACAAGCACAAATATGCAGCCAATGCCCCACAGGCCACACTACAAAATTCTCACATTTCACGACTGCTTGTGCTCGAAATGTTGCCTTTTAGGCTCGTGAAGACGGAAGCATTCCCCAACCTGATGGCGGCGGCCGTTCCTCGGTACTTGGTCCCCAGCCGCCACTATTTCTCCCGGTGTGCCGTCCCCACATTACAC
This sequence comes from Phyllobates terribilis, assembly GCF_046119375.1. Taxonomy (NCBI): domain Eukaryota; kingdom Metazoa; phylum Chordata; class Amphibia; order Anura; family Dendrobatidae; genus Phyllobates; species Phyllobates terribilis. The sequence goes on from NW_027362772.1 coordinate 144,351,143, forward strand.
AAGCACATGTCCCAAAACATTAGCCGTGCTCTCAACAACGCAGTTACCGGTAAAGTCCACCTAACCACGGACACGTGGACAAGTGCTTGTGGGCAGGGACGGTACATCTCGCTGATGGCACACTGGGTTAACATAGTGGAAGCCGGGACCCAGTCAGACCTTGGGACGGAAAACGTCCTCCCGACGCCAAGGATTGCGGGCCCTAGGTCAATCAGGGTTGCCCCCTCGGTCTACAGCTCCTGCAACTCATCCTCCTCAGCCTCCTCCTCCTCTTCAGCCTCCATCTCCGAAATGACCATGTCAGTCACAAGCTGGAAGCACTGCAGCACTGCCTCGGCCAAGCGGCAACAGGCTGTGCTGAAGCTAATATGCTTAGGTGAAAAACCGCACAATGCTGAAGAGTTGTGGACAGCTCTGAAAGAGCATGCAGATCTGTGGCTCACACCGCTGAACCCACAGCCAGGCATGGTCGTGTGTGACAATGGCCGGAACCTGGTGGTGGCTCTGAGGCGAGGCGAGCTCACACATGTACCATGCCTGGCCCATGTGCTTAACCTCGTGGTTCAGAGGTTTCTCAAATCCTACCCGGAGCTGCCGGATCTGCTTGTTAAAGTACGCCGCCTGTGTGCCCATTTTATAAAGTCAGCTACAGCTTCCGCCGCCTTTGCAGTGTTTCAGCAGCGTTTACAGCTTCCAGCTCACAGACTGGTGTGTGATGTCCCCACGTGATGGAACTCTACACTGCAGATGTTGGGAAGGATTTGTGAGCAGAAGAGGGCAGTTGTTGAGTACCAGCATCAACAAGGTCGTCGGTATTCAGTTCAGACTCCACTCATAAGACCTCAGGAGTGGGCTTGGATGTCAGACATATGTACCATCCTCTAAAACTTTGAGGACTCCACCAAGATGGTGAGCAGCGATGACGCCATAATTAGCGTCACCATCCCGCTTCTCTGTCTTCTGAAACGCTCTCTGCTCACAATCAAAGACGATGCATTGCAGGCGGAGCACGATGAGATGGAGCAAGGAACCATACAGGCCGATTACACACAGCCCAGCCTCATCTCATCCCAATGGGGATTGGGTAACAATGAGGAAGAGGAGGAGGAGGAGGAAGGACAGGAGCTAGTTTCATGCACTATAGACGGTAATACCTGCACAGCTGTCATACCGTCTGTTCAGCGTGGATGGCCAGAGGACAGAGAGGAGGAGGAGGAGGAGAGCATGGTCAGTCATCCTATTGGTGAGGACACGGAAGTCTTGCCTGTTAGTAGTCTGGCACGCATAGCTGAGTTTATGTTACGCTGCCTTTCCCATGACCCTCGCGTTCTCAAAATTTTGGGTGACAGTCATTACTGGTTGGTGACACTTCTAGACCCACGCTACAAGGAGAACTTTATATCTCTTATTCCCGAGGTGGACAGGTCTACAAAAATGGCGCAGTACCAGAAGGCCCTTGTTGCGGAACTATTAAAAAAATTCCCATCCGAAAACGCTGGTGGCAGAGGGCAGACTTCGTTGGACAACCAAGGAGTACAGGCAAGAGAGACACAACTTCAATCCAGCAGAGGCAGGGGAACACTGTCAAAGTTCTGGGAGAGTTTTCTCAGACCCTCCCAACACACAGGCCCGGAGGCGCGGGGTACTCTCACAAGGAGTGCAAAGTTTGGGAAGATGCTGAGGGAATACCTTGCCGACCGTACCAATGTCCTCCATGATTCCTCTGCCTTAGAATTATTGGGTATCCAAGCTGGATACGTGGAATGAACTGGCTCTCTATGCCTTGGAGGTCCTGGCCTGCCCTGCCGCCAGCGTTTTATCAGAACGGGTTTTTAGTGCCGCTGGTGGAAGTAGAACTGATAAGCGCATCTGCCTGTCAACTGAAAATGCTGACAGGCTGACTCTTATAAAAATGAACAAGGGCTGGATTGGGCCAGACTTCTCAACACCACTGAATGATAGCAGCGTAACATAAACTCAAATCCAGTGTCTTTTCTTTGGAGGTGTATTCCCATGCACCTTTTCACACCCACACATGGGAATACGCTGCCTGATTTTGTCTATTTGTTCTTGTCCTCCTCCTTCTCCTCATCCTCCACCACCATATCACCAGGGTGACCGTGGTCCGTGATGCAACACCAACACAATTTTTTTAAAGGGTGTTTATGATGCCCGTGAAAATTTTTTTTATACAGTTTGTTCATGTATACCCCCCAGTGGTAAATGTTTGTCAGCCCATACACTTAGTGCATGGGCATTACTAGTATAGGAGGCCCGCTCCTTTCTAATGGGAACATTTTTTTATGAGGCCCTTCTCCACGTCTCTTCCAAGGGGCATTGAAGTGCCTCCAAATTTTTGGCAGCCCTTGCATTCACTGCATAGGCCAACACTATGGGAGACTCTTTCCTTTCTAATGGGAATTTGTCGTTACTGTGACCCTGCTCTGTGTGTCTTTAAATTCTTAGTGGGGTTTTTCCTAAAATTGGTCAGCCGTTGGACTCACTGCATACCCTATAACTGTATAGCAGACCCTCTCCTTTCTAATGGGAACATGTCGTACCTTGTTACAGTGGCCCTGCTCTGTATGTCTTTAAATTCTTAGTGGGGTTTTTCCTAAAATTGGTCAGCCGTTGGACTCACTGCATACCCTATAACTGTATAGCAGACCTTCTCCTTTCTAATGTGAACATGTCGTACTTGTTACTGTGGCCCTGCTCTGTGTGTCTTTAAATTCTTTGTGGGGTTTTTCCTAAAATTGGTAAGCCGTTGGACTCACTGCATACCCTATAACTGTATAGCAGACCCTCTCCTTTCTAATGGGAACATGTCGTACCTTGTTACTGTGGCCCTGCTCTATGTGTCTTTAAATTCTTAGTGGGTTTTTTCCTAAAATTCGTCAGCCGTTGGACTCACTGCATACCCTATAACTGTATAGCAGACCCTCTCCTTTCTAATCGGAACATGTCGTACTTGTTACTGTGGCCCTGCTCCATGTGTCTTTAAATTCTTAGTGGGGTTTTACCTAAAATTGGTCAGCCGTTGGACTCACTGCATACCCTATAACTGTATAGCAGACCCTCTCCTTTCTAATGGGAACATGTCGTACCTTGTTACTGTGGCCCTGCTCTATGTGTCTTTAAATTCTTAGTGGGGTTTTTCCCAAGTTTTGGCAGCCCTTGCAGTCACAGCATGGGCATTACCACTATAGGAGACCCACTCCTTTATAATGGGAACATTTTTTTTACTGAGACCCTCCTCTATGTCTCTTCAAAGGGGTATTGGGTTGCGTCCAAATTTTTGGCAGCCCTTGCAGTCACTGGATACGCAATAACAGTATAGGAGACCCACTTGTTAATAATGGGAACAACAAAGCATAGCCGGCTGATGGCTCTCTAACAATAGCTACGGCCGACTGCTGGCCTTTTAAGAATAGTAAGGACCGTCTGATGTCCCTGTAAAAATAGACTTTATGACCTTCAGAGTCCCTCCATCATAAATAAAAAAGGATGTGTCTTATGATGTGTCACACACCACATTGCCAGATAAGGTTGTAAAATGTTAAAATGACATTTCCCGATGAATGCATTTGTCTTAAAAAATAACGTAAAAAAAGCCCAAAACAATAGGATCTTTCTGTAGTATAAAAAACAGCGTCACCAATTTAACCTCAATGTAATCACATTGTTCAGCTCATGCACCTCCTCCTTCATCTCCGAAATTATCACATCAGTCACAAGCTGATAGCACTGCAGCACTGCCTTGGCCAAGCGGCAACAGGCTGTGCTGAAGATAACATGCTTAATGCTTAATTGACAAACCGCCCAGCGCTGCAGAGTTGTTGAAAGCTGTAACACAGCAGCCTGATCTGTGGCTCTCACTGCTGAACATACAGCCAGGCATGGTCGTGTGTGACAATGGGCGGAACCTGGTGTCGGAGAAATGACAGCCGGGGTAGATATGGTTTCCCTCTATGCCAGTCCTTACACCGAGCTAAAGAATTTGTCTGTGGTGAAATACAACTCCCACTGAGAAGCTGTTTCATATTTAAAAACATTGTGCCCACCAGAGGATTTGATTCTGAGGGCTAACCTTTCTCACCTGCTCAAGAGCCCCATAGCAGCTGAGAAGTTAGCGCTATCATGAACTCTCCTGAGGTAGAAGCCAAGGCACACCTGAAGATTCTCTGGTGGGACTGTCCAACCCTGCTGAGAAGCAGTCCTGGCTAAGAAAAGTGTGTGGGAAGGTTCACTCTATGGCTGCTTTTTTACTGAGGAGGAAACACACGCAAACACAGGGAGAACATACAAAGTCCTTGCAGATGTTGTCCTTGCTGGGATTTGAACCCAGGATCCCAGCGCTGCAAGGCTTCAGCGCTAACCACTGATCCAATGTGCTGCCGTTCACCCTCTAATATCTAACAGGCTGGAGAAACTTGCACCTACTGCCACTCTATCTTCAGCTCCTTTGTGAGAAAATGTATTTGGGCAGCCACTCAGTCTACCAAATAAAATTCCTGAGAAGGAAATTGGGGATGGCTTTGCTACTGGTACTGGGGGCAGTGCTAATACCATGGCGTTGTACCATAGGTTGCTGGAAATATTCCAGGCTGGTAGGAGGCAAGCAAATTCCCACAGAAAAGTACCAGCAGTAATGTTCAGGCCACATTTCAAGAGCAAGTAGCTTTAGAGGACTTCCTGGGAGAAATGACACGCAGGGTAGATACGGTTTCCCTCTATGCCAGTCCTTTCACCGAGCTAAATACTACTCTTAGCAAAAAAGTTGTGGACTGGCTCCGTACCGTCCCTGGCCACGTGTTTGTGGTTTGGCGGTCCTTCCCAGTAAGTGCACTGGGGAGGGCACTGGTAATGTTGTGGGACCCGTTCTTGTGGAAGGCGGAGGCGATACCGGGAAATATAGTGGTGGCTGGGGACCGAGTATGGACACCCGGCCACCGCCGGCATGAGGTTGTGCAAAGCTTCCGCCTCCACGAGCTTAAAAGGTCATATTTCAAGTGCAAAGAGCTGCCCAGATATCTGGCAGTTTAGTGTTGCAGCCTGTAGGTGGGTGGGTGGCTGGCTGCTTACTTGCACTTGCATTCCAAGAAACAGAAAACTAAGCAGATGGTGGCCTCTATCATCATCATGGCCTCACCTCGGCACTATGAGCTCTCCTGAAGGAGAAGCCAGGGCCCGCCGAAGAAGTCTCCGGTTCTCTGGTGGAACTCTCCAACCCTGCCTAAAAGCAGCCCTGGCTAAGAAAAGTGTGGGGGAAGGTTCCCGGACGCTCTATGGCTGCTTTTTTAATGTGGATCGGCCATGCCTATGCATGTTATTTCTCAAAACACATTACAGATCAGGCCATTGTCCAACTCTGTACTCAAGAAATTACATACGCAAAGAAAGATGTGTGTGTCAAAGCACCACCGACAAGTGCGAGTTGATGTTGGATGGGCTGCCATTGCTTCTGCAACAAGCTCAATTACAGGACTTCCTGGGAGAAATGACACGCAGGGTAGATACGGTTTCCCTCTATGCCAGTCCTTTCACCGAGCTAAATACTACTCTTAGCAAAAAAGTTGTGGACTGGCTCCGTACCGTCCCTGGCCACATTCACCTGTCCACGTGTTTGTGGTTAGGCGGTCCTTCCCAGTAAGTGCACTGGGGAGGGCACGGGTAATGTTGTGGGACCCGTGCTTGTGGAAGGCGGAGGCGATACCGGGAAATATAGTGGCGGCTGGGGACCAAGTATGGACACTCGGCCGCCGCTGGCATGAGGTTGTGAAAAGCTTCCGCCTCCACGAGCCTAAAAGGCCACATTTTAAGTGCAAGCAGTTGTCAAAAATTTCGCGGTATAGTATTGCAGCCTGCAAGGCTGCCTGCATACTTGCGCTTGCATTTCAAGGAATGGGGCAGGGACAACTGAACGCTGCAGTGGGGCAAGGACGTGGATGGTGATTGTTGCAAGTCTGCATGGCGGAAGGCATCTTTGCATGCGCCAAGGATCACTTATAATGGGCACACTTTTAGGCAGTGACCTGAGAGTCAGAGATGCTTCCCGGGTTCTTCCCTATGCTGTTCCCATGTCTTTTCAGCACTGTATGCATGTGTCTGATGATGTGTCACACACCACATGGCCGGATAAGGTTGTAAAATGTTAAAATGACATTTCCCGGTGAATGCATTTGTCTTGGTTGAAAGCAATTCTAAAGTGTAAAAACGCATCAAAAACGCTACGTGTGAACATAGCCCAAGTTGTGGAGGAGTATTTTTGTTTTTGGTTATTTATTTTGCCTTATATACAAGTCATTACCCTGGAAAGGATGTTCCTTAACATATTTCCCAGGAAAATCCATTTTGGTTTCGTTTTTGTATGTTTTATTGTGAGTCCGTAAAAGTGGTGTAATACTCTGACCACGTTGCTGACAGCAGTGATCTGGAAGTCAGAGATGCTTCCAGGGGTCTTCCCCATGCTGTCCCCATGTCATTTGAGCATCGATTTCCCATCGATTTGGGCAATTTTTAGGCTCCCTACAGACCGCCGGGGGGAGCCGCCTGAAAAATGCTCGAGTTTCCCATAGACTTACATTGGGCTCGTTGCTCGGGTCGAGCACCCGAATATTCCAATTTGCTCGACCCGAGCAACGAGTACCCGAGCATTTTAGTGCTCGCTCATCACTAATTATTACCTATTATACTTAACCTGTCAGTTGTTTAAAGTTTATATATTCTAGTGATCCATCGTTAATAGAGATTTACTAAACAATCCACATTAAATGATTTTAGAATAAATCATTTTGATGTCTTATTTCCGTCACTGTACTAAGACAGCACGGTGCGAACATGGGAACAGCGGGCTTCAGAAGAAGGACAGGAGACATTTATGGAGGTATCTTTATGTGCAGTGCCTTGTAAGTGCCAATTGTCCTGCTAGCCTGGCTCATCGCCATACATAGGATATAGATTCCTTGTATATTATTTAGGAAGACAAATACTTCTCGTGTGCCCACAATGCTCTCAGGAGAGAGGATGCAATATAGTATTTTCTCCGCTAATAGCTCAGCTTGGCATTCAAGTCATATTTAGCACTGCAGCAGGAACCCTCTGAGCCCGGCTGAAAGCTCCCTTGGCTGTATTTTCCCTGCTGTTTCATAACATCGACATTTAATCAGTGTATGATAAATGGTCAACGCTTAAAATATAAAATCCCGGAATCAATCTAAAGATGAATATGCTACGGCCTCTGCAGCAGTAGAAGTCCTTCATTTTCTTTAACTGATTTGGCCTAAAAAGTTATTTCTAGGAGCCACTGTAATGCACACGCCCGGGCTGAGCGGCGTGTGCGTGTATATGTAGTGATTCCACTGGACCGTGCCGGAGAGTGAATGCCTGGAGGGGCGTAACTAAGTATTCACCCGATCCGACCAGGGTCGCACGACGGCATACGACGCCAGTGCACCAAGGAGGAACCGAGCAGAGGGACCAGGTGCTACTCCAGGACAGACCCCGGACACGGCTGCTGACCCACACCGGGGAACACAGGAACAGACAGGCTAGGCTGGCACACAGACTGGTGGGGAAAGAGCAGGCATGACTGGTATGCAGGCAAGCGGGTATGCAGGCAGGGGGGTACAGGCAAGCACGGCTAGAGTGCAGACAGGGAGGCACTAGCAGGTTGGAACACAGGCGGGATGGACCCAGTACACACTGGGACTCAGGAACAGAACCACAGATGTGGCGGACAAACACAGCAGAGTGAGGCCACCCAGAGTGGTGAGCGAGAGCAGGGCAAGACGAGACCGCCTAGAGCGGTGAGAGAGAGAAGAGCAGGACGAGGCCGCCTGGAGCGGTGAGCGAGAGTAGAGCAGGATGAGGCCGCCAGAGCAGCGAGCAAAGGGTCAGAGCAGAGCGAGACTGCCGGAGCAGCGAGCAAAGGGTCAGAGCAGAGCGAGACTGCCGGAGCAGCGAGCAAAGGGTCAGAGCAGAGCGACACTGCCGGAGCAGCGAGCAAAGGGTCAGAGCAGAGCGAGACTTCCGGAGCAGAGAGCAAAGGGTCAGAGCAGAGCGAGAACCGCAGGAGCGGAGAGCGAGGCAGGGCAAAGGGGACAGGGCTCAGTTCACACGGAACAGACAGGAGGGGAAAGGCAGAACCAGATACCCACAGGGTACTTGCAGTGAAGTAGCGAGTGGACCACAAACTCACAAACGGAAGTTCAGTGACAACGAACAGGAGTTAGGTACGAGTTCAGACTCTGCAGAAAAAGGAAAGGTACAAACATAGAGAAAAACAGGAAACAGGCTAGAAGAGTATTCAGACAGGAACAGACACAGTAGCAAGATACAGGAGCGGGTCTAGGTAAGCAGCCCCTAGAAGGCGGAAGGAACAGGCTAGGAGCGTGTTCAGACAGGACAGACGAGATACAGGAGTGGGTCTAGTTATGAAGCCCCTAGAAGGCGGAAGGAACAGGCTAGGAGCGAGTTCAGACAGGCCTGGAAATAAAGCCTCCAGGAAAGGCAGGCAAGCAAACACAGAAAGGGACCTGGCACATTCAGAGTGAAAGAGCACACTGAAAGAAACACAATGCTCAGGCCTGGATTCCAGGGAGGGGCTAGGTTAAATACCAGGTGACAGACAGCAATGGGCTGAGGACGCACAAGGGGTGTGCCTGCAGCAGCTACAAGAAGCAGGAAGTGATCGGGCGCCGCCCTTAAGCAGCAGAAACGGAGGCAAGCAGACAGCATGGAGGGAAGCCAGGCTAGCAGACTGGACTGGAGATCAAGTGCGCGCTCTTGCACAGTGGGAGATGGACCACTATGCAAGGACGCCGCCAGGTATGTTACAGTACCCCCCCCAGTTACGCCCCCTCTTCTTCAGGCCTGCCAGAATGTTCCAAAGGGAATTCGAGGGCCAATCCTTCACTTCAAGGAGATCACTTCCACTGTCCACAGGAAAAACTGGTCTCATCTGAGTAGCTAGGATGCTACCTCCTCTCCAGCCATCCTCAGCAACAGACGAAACGGGTGGAGTACCAGGAACAGCACACAAGGAAGTCTCTCTCCACTTATTATCAGGTAGCACCCCAGAGGGTTCAGGAGACAACTGGAAGTCCTCCGCCGGGTTGGAGGGGTGCAGAGACTCGGGGGTAACCTCTGCTTCGGGGTACATCTTGTCAAGCTCACAGGATGAAATGGGCGAGGTATCAGGTACAAGGTGTAGAAAAGTCACTGTCTCTTTGCTATCTGGTGGTACCCCGGAGGATTCAGGAAACAACTGGGGGTCCTCCGCCGGGTCGGAAGAGTACAGAGACTAGGGGTTAACCTCTGCTTCGGAGTACACTAGGTCGGACTCTCTGGAAGAAGTGAGCGAGGTATCAGGTACCGAGTATAGGAGAGTCCCTGTCCATTCGCTATCAGGTAGCACCCCGAAGGGTACAGGAGACAACTGGAGGTCCTCCGCCTGGTTGGAGGGGTGTAGAGACTCGGGGATAACCTCTGCTTCGGAGTACACTAGGTCGGACTCACTGGAAGAAGCGGCCGAGGTATCAGGTACCGAGTATAGGAGAGTCTCTGTCCATTCGCTATCAGGTAGCACCCCGAAGGGTTCAGGAGACAACGGGAGGTCCTCCGCCTCGTCGCACGGGTGTAGAGACTCGGGGATAACCTCTGCCTCGGAGTACACTAGGTCGGACTCACTGGACGAAGCGGCCGAGGTATCAGGTACAGAGTATAGGGAAGACTCTGTCCATTCGCTACCAGGTAGCACCCCGAAGGGTTCTGGAGACAACTGGAGGTCCTCCGCCTGGTCGGAGGGGTGTAGAGACTTGGGGTTAACTACCGCTTTGAGGTACCCATTGTCAGGCTCACAGGACGGAGCGGACGAAGTATCAGGTACCGGGTGTAGGGAAGTCTCTCTCCATTTGTCATCAGGTGGTATCCCGGAGGATTCAGGAGGCAACAGGGGGTCCTCCGCCAGGTAGTAGAGATGCACAGACTCGGAGGTAATCACTGCTTCAGAGTACCCTTGGACAGGCTCACCGGTTAAAGTGGGTGAAGCATCAGATACCGGGTGCAGGAAGTCCTCCTGTGTGGATTCTAGGTGGGCAGAAGTCTCTTCGGGCAGGAGAACTGGTGCGCTACCCACGCACATTACCCGTCGGGGCTGCTCCGGGATACAGGGAAATGAAGCTTCAGCAGGAACCTCAAGGTTGGGATCAGGAGGTCTTTGGGAAGACAGACCCCGGCGTGACGGCTTGCCTCTACGCCTAGCACGTCTGGACTGCCTCTTGAGGTTGGGAGAAGTATTCCGGAGAGCGTAGTCATCCTGTGTGGATACTGGGTGGGCAGTAGTCTCTTCGGGCAGGAGGACTAGTGCGCTACCCACACACATTACCCATCGGGGCTGCTCCGGGATATTGGGAAGTGAAGCTTCAGCAGGAGCCTCCGGGTTAGGGTCATCGAAGACCATTAGAAAGGCCACCAGGAAGGCCTGTAGGTCCAGGACGATAGGATCCTGTGCTTCCCATAGGGGGGTGATCCATTTCAAGGCATCACCCGCCAGGTAGGACATAATAAAACCCACTTTAATCTGGTCGGTAGGAAAATCAGGAGCATAAAACTGGAAGTGTAGCAGGCATTGCCATACAAACGCACGGCTTTGTTTTGGATCCCCATAGTACCGTGGCGGATCCGCGGGAACGGGTGCAGAAAGCTCCATCTGGACGGATGCGTAACTCAGCTTGTAGCACAAAAAAAAAAAAAAATTTCTTCTAGATGCACGTATTCGCTGGAAAACATCTCAGAGAGCGAAGGCCATGGGGCTCAACGGGAACCATGGCCTGAGCATGCTGTAATGCACACGCCCGGGCTGAGCGGCGTGTGCGTGTATATGTAGTGATTCCACTGGACCGTGCCAGAGAGTGAATGCCTGGAGGGGCGTAACTAAGTATTCACCTGATCCGACCAGGGTCGCACGACGGCATACGACGCCAGTGCACCAAGGAGGAACCGAGCAGAGGGACCACGTGCTACTCCAGGACAGACCCCAGACACGGCTGTTGACCCACACCGGGGAACACAGGAACAGACAGGCTAGGCTGGCACACACACTGGTGGGTATAGGCAGGCACGACTGGTATGCAGGCAGGCGGGTATGCAGGCAGGGGGGTACAGGCAAGCACGGCTAGAGTGCAGACAGGGAGGCACTAGCAGGTTGGAACACAGGCGGGATAGGACCCAGTACACACTGGGACTCAGGAACAGAACCACAGATGTGGCGGACAAACACAGCAGAGTGAGGCCGCCCAGAGTGGTGAGCGAGAGCAGGGCAAGACGAGACTGCCTAGAGCGGTGAGCGAGAGAAGAGCAGGACGAGGCCGCCTGAAGCAGTGAGCAAGAGTAGAGCAGGACGAGGCCTCCGGAGCAGCGAGCAAAGGGTCAGAGCAGAGCGAGACTGCCGGAGCAGCGAGCAAAGGGTCAGATCAGAGCGAGACTGCCGGAGCAGCGAGCAAAGGGTCAGAGCAGAGCGAGACTGCCGGAGCAGCGAGCAAAGGGTCAGAGCAGAGTGAGACTGCCGGAGCTGCGAGCAAAGGGTCAGAGCAGAGCGAGACTGCCGGAGCAGCGAGCAAAGGGTCAGAGCAGAGCGAGACGGCCAGAGCAGCGAGCAAAGGGTCAGAGCAGAGCGAGACTGCCGGAGCAGCGAGCAAAGGGTCAGAGCAGAGCGAGACTGCCAGAGCAGCGAGCAAAGGGTCAGAGCAGAGCGAGAACCGCAGGAGCGGAGAGGGAGGCAGGGCAGAGGGGACAGGGCTCAGTTCACACGGAACAGACAGGAAGGGAAAGGCAGAACCAGATACCCACAGGGTACTTGCAGTGAAGTAGCGAGTGGACCACAAACTCACAAACGGAAGTACAGTGACAACGAACAGGAGTTAGGTACGAGTTCAGACTCTGCAGAAAAAGGAAAGGTACGAACATAGAGAAAAACAGGAAACAGGCTAGAAGAGTATTCAGACAAGAACAGACACAGTAGCAAGATACAGCAGCGGGTCTAGGTATGCAGCCCCCAGAAGGCGGAAGGAACAGGCTAGGAGCGAGTTCAGACAGGCCTGGAAATAAAGCCTCCAGGAAAGGCAGGCAAGCAAACACTGAAAGGGACCTGGCACTTTCAGAGTGAAAGAGCACACTGAAAGAAACACAATGCTCAGGCCTGGATTCCAGGGAGGGGCTAGGTTAAATACCAGGTGACGGACAGCAATAGGCTGAGGACGCACAAGGGGTGTGCCTGCAGCAGCTACAAGAAGCAGGAAGTGATCGGGCGCCGCCCTTAAGCAGCAGAAACAGAGGCAAGCAGACAGCATGGAGGGAAGCCAGGCTAGCAGACTGGACTGGAGATCAAGTGGGCGCTCTTGCACAGTGGGAGATGGACCACTATGCAAGGACGCCGCCAGGTATGTTACCGCCACTTTGCATAATATATTTGGTAATTGATTAGAAAACAATTTCCTGATATGAAATTTCTCAATTACTTGTTTAGCTGGAAGCTCAAGCAACACAGTAATAACTTTGCAGGACTTTATTTTGAGCATTCAATGCTTGACATGGGACTCACAAACAGATTTTTAGGTTACCATTTCCAAATATTTTATCACTAGAGTACAGGATGGTGGCAGATATTCCTACCATAAGAAACGTAAGGTCACATTAGACAAAGGGTTCCCAACTTGTAGTTTGGAAGCCACATATAACTCGTGGGCCCATGATGTGTGGCTTGCGGCCAGGGTTGGACTGGCCCTCCAGAAAACCGGAGATTTCTCCGATGGGCCCTGGCTTCTCCTTCAGTAGAGTTCATAGCACAAACCTTGCAGCTGTTATGGGGCGCTTCGGTGGGGGAGAAAGGTGGGCCCTCAAAATCAAATCCTCTGGTGGACCCAATGTTCTTCAGTCTGACACTGCTTGTGGCTGTCTGCCAGTTTGGTGCGATAGCACTAGGTCTTGCAAATAGCTATGAAGAGAAGGTCTCCAGATGGGGACTTTTGTGAGTGGCCTTCACAGAACAGCAGATCTGGATACACATATACTGGCCTTGGAGTCTTAGAGATAAATTAAGTATAGTAATCTGGAGATAGTATGATGGAGATAGTATGGTGGTGCTTGAAGTTACTTTGAGGTGGGTGGAAGCAGGATTTCACTACTCCGGGGCTGGTGAGTCTGGATGAGGCTGGCAACCCTCTCTCACAGCTGAATGTGGCTCTCCAAGTAAGTAACATTGGAGACCACTGCATTAGACTAATGTTGGCCAAACCTGCTGATATTGAGAGGTTCGGCCGACAGTCTAATGTGAATGGTGTATCAGCTGTTACTGCAAGTGGATGGAAGTTCTCGGATGTTGCAGGAACATAGCAGCTCTTTCAAAATTATAGTGGCAATGGGTGGATGCTGCCGATCCACTTACTGGTTTACCCCATGGGGGTAGATCTGTAGCACCCGGCCACAAAGCAGATGTGTTTGGGCAGCATCTGAGAACTTCCTCCAGTGCCGGTAACAGCTGATCTCCCAGGGTTTCGGTGTTGCACCTCCACCAATCAGATATTGATTGTCTATACTAACGATAGGCCATCAATAAAAAAGTAGTGGCCGTTGAGAGCTAGCATCTCTAAAGCTAATTACAAGGAAGTTAGAATAAACTGGTATTGTACACAGAGTTGACAAATCCTTATCTATTGCCTCCATTTTCTAATGTGCTGCTTCCCGTATTGGTGATAAAAATGAGAATTAAGAGTTTCCTTCACGAAAAAGTGTTCATTCTGTTGTGTCTTTGCGGAGCTTTGCAAATATATCACATGCATAAAATCAATGATGAATAACTATTCCAGTACCATTCTAAAACAATGTCTTCTTCTTCTTCATCTTCTTGTAGATGGCTCGTCTCAGAGGGCCCCTCTTGCTCCGCCATATGCTGTAGTACTGATCTCTTGCTCTGGTCTGCTAGCCTTCATCTTCCTGCTCCTCACCTGTCTCTGCTGCAAAAGAGGTGATGTTGGCTTCAAGGTGAGATTGGTTCCACTAAATATAACAGAACTCTTTTGGAGAGATACAAATAGTTGTACAGATGTGTCCTTTCTTAACGTGTCTCTAAACCTGACATCCATTTGCTGTCACCCATGGTTCCCATATTACAACGGGTCATCCAGAATGCTATGTGCACAGAACGATCGTTAATACAATCGTTCTGTGTGCATGGAATATCTTGTTATCCGCAGCACATCACCTGTTTACCCAGGATGATGTGGTGCCGAAAATTATGATTTTTAAGCCACCGCAAAAATCATTGTGCTCAACGAAACTGTTTTGCTCATTCATTGGTTGTTTGTCTGCCTGTTTATATGAGCCCATAATCTGGATCAAGCGTTACTACGAATGCTCATTCTGTGATTATCAGCACAACAAAATGGCCATAAAGCTTAATCGCCGTTTTAATTTTTTTTTTTTATCTATCTATCGCAATAGTACACATGAAAATAAGTAACTTTATAATATATGTTATCAGATAAATTTGCTTCTTTTTCCTCCTGGATTCATTTTTCACTCTAAATTCATGGGTAAAGTCTGTATTCAGTAAATGCAGATGTTCACATTACTGAGATAGGAGATGACAGTTGGTGCTTTTAAAATTCTATGGAAGAGAGAGGAGCTAGAGGCCCACATATATTCTGCTGTAAGTCCTCTTGAAATGACAGTTAGTTTTCCATAGAACTTTATGAGCACCAATTGCCTTCTCCTATCTTAGTAATTGAGAAATTCGTATTTATTGAAGACAGATTTTATCTGTGAATTAAGAGTTTTGAGAATGAATGATCAGTCCAGGGAGAGAAAGAAGCAGATTGTTCTAATATAATATATTTCAAACTTTCTTATTTTCATGTGTAACCCTGGAGTATGTGACATCATATTCATAATATTAGTGGCTATAAAACTAGAAATGTCATGTATGAATTTTTTTTCTACAGTGGTCAGTAGGGTAGTTTCCGTAGTAGTTGGGGTAGTGTTTTTTCGTAGACTTTGAGCACCTTGAAAAATTTATGCATTTTCAAAAACGCTGTTGTGTCTTTCTAAAAATGTCCATGTGCAGCTAATTAGATGCTGTGTCTGAGCTGCTGACTGTGTTATCGATGCCAGGGTGAGCGCTACTGATGCCGATGCCAGAGCGCAGCGGGGTGCCAATCCTTTCTTTACTATGAAAAGGGGAAGGATTGTGAACGCTACCGGGAGATTCACACGGATTTATTCTGAGCAATATTTGGATTACTAAACCCTTTACACAGCACAGTTATTGGCTTTTTTGGTGGTTCTGATAGAAGTATCTAGCTGTGTGTGGCCAAAGGGTAGAAAATCAACATATACAGCCAGGCCCGGACTGGCCCACAGTTGAGCAGGTGAATTCCCTGGTGGGCCCCTTTGCAGAGGTAAGCCACTTACCCCCCAATATGAGCATTAGTTGGCTCAATACATTTGATTTTCTATGTACAGACAAAAGCAGCTTATCATCATTCATCTAACAAATGCCCCATTTTATTAATATATAGAAGCAGAGGTAAATTTGGATAATATTATATTTGTATGTAGCTGAACAGCGGGCCCCCAGAGTCTAGGTTACTGGTGGTTCCTTGCCACCCCAGTCCGATACTATATACAGCCACTGATAGTAACTAATTGGGGATATCAGTAGTGTTCTTTTAATTCAGAAATATCTATCATGATCCACTTGTGGGATACCATCCTTGTAGGGTGTAACCTTTTAGCCTCCTGTACTTCTACCCCAGGGGGTACAAGGCAGATCTCAAGGAAAGTGCCCCTATACAATGTCATGTGTGTGACTACTTGACTTAGAAACACTGCTCCAATACACACAAAGGAAATACACATGTGTATAACAAAACAGGTGTAATACAATCATTTTCCGGGAGAAATACTTAATTTTCTGGAACAATTTCAAGGGTGTCAACACTTTCGGCCATGTCTGTGTGTGTGTGTGTACATATATATATATATATATATATATATATATATACTGCATATATATACATACAGTACAGACCAAAAGTTTGGAAACACCTTCTCATTTAAAGATTTTTCTGTATTTTCATGACTATGAAAATTGTACATTCACACTGAAGGCATCAAAACTATGAATTAACACATGTGGAATTATATACTTAACAAAAAAGTGTGAAACAACTGAAAATATGTCTTATATTCTAGGTTCTTCAAAGTAGCCACCTTTTGCTTTGAAACTGCTTTGCACACTCTTGGCATTCTCTTGATGAGCTTCAAGAGGTAGTCACCGGAAATGGTCTTCCAACAATCTTGAAGGAGCTCCCAGAGATGCTTAGCACTTGTTGGCCCTTTTGCCTTCACTCTGCGGTCCAGCTCACCCCAAACCATCTCGATTGGGTTCAGGTCTGGTGACTGTGTAGGCCAGGTCATCTGGCGTAGCACCCCATTACTCTCCTTCTTGGTCAAATAGCCCTTACACAGCCTGGAGGTGTGTTTGGGGTCATTGTCCTGTTGAGAAATAAATGATGGTCCAACTAAACGCAAACGGGATGGAATAGCATGCCGCTGCAAGATGCTGTGGTAGCCATTCTGGTTCAGTATGCCTCCAATTTTGAATAAATGCCCAACAGTGTCACCAGCAAAGCACCCCCAGACCATCACACCTCCTCCTCCATGCTTCACAGTGGGAACCAGGCAAGTAGAGTCCATCCGTTCACCTTTTCTGCGTCGCACAAAGACACGGTGGTTGGAACCAAAGATCTCAAATTTGGACTCATCAGACCAAAGCACAGATTTCCACTGGTCTAATGTCCATTCCTTGTGTTCTTTAGCCCAAACAAGTCTCTTCTGCTTGTTGCCTGTCCTTAGCAGTGGTTTCCTAGCAGCTATTTTATCATGAAGGCCTGCTGCACAAAGTCTCCTCTTAACAGTTGTTGTAGAGATGTGTCTGCTGCTAGAACTCTGTGTGGCATTGACCTGGTCTCTAATTTGAGCTGCTGTTAACCTGCGATTTCTGAGGCTGGTGACTCCGATAAACATCCTCAGAAGCAGAGGTCACTCTTGGTCTTCCTTTCCTGGGGCGGTCCTCATTTGAGCCAGTTTCTTTGTAGCGCTTGATGGTTTTTGCAACTGCACTTGGGGACACTTTCAAAGTTTTCCCAATTTTTCGGACTGACTGACCTTCATTTCTTAAAGTAATCATGGCCACTCGTTTTTCTTTACTTAGAATTTGTATTATGGCAAGAAAAAAGCAGCTAACAGTCTGTTCAGTAGGACTATCAGCTGTGTATCAACCTGACTTCTGCACAACTCAACTGATGGTCCCAACCCCATTTTTAAGGCTAGAAATCCCACTTATTAAACCTGACAGGGCACACATGTGAAGTGAAAACCATTTCCGGTGACTACCTCTTGAAGCTCATCAAGAGAATGCCAAGAGTGTGCAAAGCAGCATTCAAAGCAAAAGTTGGCTACTTTGAAGAACCTAGAATATAAGACATATTTTCAGTTGTTTCACATTTTTTTGTTAAGTACATAATTTCACATGTGTTAATTCATAGTTTTGATGCCTTCAGTGTGAATGTACAATTTTCAAAGTCATGAAAATACTGAAAAATCTTTAAATGAGAAGGTGTGTCCAAACTTTTGGTCTGTACTGTATATATATCTACAGTACAGGCCAAAAGTTTGGGCACACCTTCTCATTTAAAGATTTTTCTGCATTTTCATGACTATGAAAATTGTACATTCACACTGAAGGCATCAAAACTATGAATTAACACATGTGGAATTATATACTTAACAAAAAAGTGTGAAGCAGCTGAAAATATGTCTTATATTCTAGGTTCTTCAAAGTAGCCACCTTTTGCTTTGATGACTGCTTTGCACACTCTTGGCATTCTCTTGATGAGCTTCAAGAGGTAGTCACCGGAAATGGTTTTCACTTCACAGGTGTGCCCTGTCAGGTTTAATAAGTGGGATTTCTTGCCTTATAAATGGGGTTGGGACCATCGGTTGTGTTGTGCAGAAGTCTGTTGGATACACAGCTGATAGTCCTACTGAATAGACTGTTAGAATTTGTATTATGGCAAGAAAAAAGCAGCTAAGTAAAGAAAAACGAGTGGCCATCATTACTTTAAGAAATGAAGGTCAGTCAGTGCAAAAAATTGGGAAAACTTTGAAAGTGTCCCCAAGTGCAGTTGCAAAAACCATCAAGCGCTACAAAGAAACTGGCTCAAATGAGGACCGCCCCAGGAAAGGAAGACCAAGAGTCACCTCTGTTTCTGAGGATAAGTTTATCCGAGTCACCAGCCTCAGAAATCGCAGGTTAACAGCAGCTCAGATTAGAGACCAGGTCAATGCCACACAGAGTTCTAGCAGCAGACACATCTCTACAACAACTGTTAAGAGGAGACTTTGTGCAGCAGGCCTTCATGGTAAAATAGCTGCAAGGAAACCACTGCTAAGGACAGGCAACAAGCAGAAGAGACTTGTTTGGGTTAAAGAACACAAGGAATGGACATTAGACCAGTGGAAATCTGTGCTTTGGTCTGATGAGTCCAAATTTGAGATCTTTGGTTCCAACCACCGTGTCTTTGTGCGACGCAGAAAAGGTGAACGGATGGACTCTACATGCCTGGTTCCCACCGTGAAGCATGGAGGCGAAGGTGTGATGGTGTGGGGGTGCTTTGCTGGTGACACTGTTGGGGATTTATTCAAAATTGAAGGCATACTGAACCAGCATGGCTGCCACAGCATCTTGCAGCGGCATACTATTCCATCCGGTTTGCGTTTAGTTGGACCATCATTTATTTTTCAACAGGACAATGACCCCAAACACACCTCCAGGCTGTGTAAGGGCTATTTGACCAAGGAGGAGAGTAATGGGGTGCTACGCCAGATGACCTGGCCTCCACAGTCACCAGACCTGAACCCAATCGAGATGGTTTGGGGTGAGCTGGACCGCAGAGTGAAGGCAAAAGGGCCAACAAGTGCTAAGAATCTCTGGGAACTCCTTCAAGATTGTTGGAAGACCATTTCCGGTGACTACCTCTTGAAGCTCATCAAGAGAATGCCAAGAGTATGCAAAGCAGTCATCAAAGCAAAAGGTGGCTACTTTGAAGAACCTAGAATATAAGACATATTTTCAGTTGTTTCACACTTTTTTGTTAAGTATATAATTCCACATGTGTTAATTCATAGTTTTGATGCCTTCAGTGTGAATGTACAATTTTCATAGTTATGAAAATACAGAAAAATCTTTAAATGAGAAGGTGTGTCCAAACTTTTGGTCTGTACTGATATATATGTACAGTACATATATATATAGGGATCGGTGTATTTTCATTTAGAAAATTGGTTTTCTAATGCATAATTTGCATGTTTTTTGTACATTTCCCTTTCTCTTAGGGCTCGTGCACAAGACCAATTTTCTTGGGCAGGTGCTACCCATGGTTTTCACGGATAGCACTTGTACCTATGGTACTCTATGGGGCTGTGCATATGTCCGATTTTTTTTTTCTTCCTCTGACTGAGATGTCTGTGGAAAAAATCAGAGACATGTCTGATGTTAATCCAATCGGCAATGCAAGTGTATGGGTCCGTGAAAAAATCAGACTGTACTCGGATGACGTCCCAATTTTCATGGACTGACAGAATGGAGAAGGCAGAGAAACGTATTTTTTTCTCTCCATGTCCTACAAAAACTGATGCGGTCTGATCAGAATAATTGCACCGTTTTTCTCGGATGTGTGACCCTACCCTTACTATGTCACTATTTTCTTCAGGAGTTTGAAAATCCAGATGGAGAAGAATTTTCTGGGGAGTACACTCCACCTGCCGAGGAGACCTCCTCTTCTCAGTCCATTCCTGATGTCTACATCCTTCCTCTCTCAGAGGTGTCTTTACCTGTCCCCAACACACAGGCACCCAAAACAGGTATCCATCTCCAATAGAATTTTTAAACTGTGTGTATATATGTATCCTGTTAACCTCTTAAACACTGCCGTTAATTTATGACATCTGAATTTAAAGCATGCGGTCTGGGAGGCAGGCCATTACATGTTGCCATTGTCCCCCCTGCGATGGGATTGCAGGGTACCATTGGATTGCCAAGGCAGCCGGGGGCCTGTTGAAGTCCCTTGTGCGTGCCATGATGCCTGCCTGCTCCTTTGAAGATCAAATTTTGGCCGGGCTTCATTGGAGTCTGTGATTTTTACTATGTACTAGATGATCACCATTTAAAAAATAAAGTAAACATTTTTTTTATTAAAATATCAAAATATAAAAATTTTAATCACCCCTCTTATCCCCCTAAAAAAATAAAGTAAAATAATTAAAAAATAGACATACAGTATCACTGTGTCCATAAACTCTATCAAAATATAAAATGAATTAACCTAATCAGTAAACAGTAATCAGCCCCAAAAATATGCAATAAGAAGAGATCAAAACTTCTTATATACCCCAAAATGGTATTAATAAAAACGTCAGCTCACCACACAAATAACAAGTCCTTACACAACTCCATCGACTTAAAAATAATTATTTTACAGGTCTTGGAAGATGGCCGTACAAACTAATTTTTTCTGCTCTTTTACAAATTTCTTACATTTTTTTCACCATTTATATTTCAAAAAAATACTAAACAAATTTGGTATTTACGGAATTGTAGATCATAATTGTCATTCTTACAGTACAATGAATACTGTTGAAACAAAACCCCAAAACCAATTGAGAAAATGCGTTTTGGGGTAGGGGAGAGGTTAGCAATTTTACCGCACTTGGATTTTTTTTTCCATTTTCCAGTACATTGAAGGGTAAAATGGATGATTCCACTCAAAACTATAACTTGTCCCTCAAAAATTAAGCCCTCATTATGCTGTGTTGATGGAAAAATCAAACAAGTTATGGCTTTTGGAAGAAAGGGAGGGAAAAACTAGAAAGTGCAAAAACGGAAAATAGTCTTGTCGGAAGGGGTTAAACACTGGTAAATGAATTGAGCTCTACACAAAAAGGGCCCTGCAGGAATCCTGTAGTGTTAAAAAGTAATGGATAGGGTTTAGTGGGAGGGCCATCCATGGTCCAACAATTTAACTGTGGGTCTAGCCTAAAGGGTGACACCTCTTCTATTGGTGAAACTTGGATTGTTCTGGGGTTGTCTGATACTCACCCCCATCACCCACAAGAAAATTAATATTTAAGTACATATTGGTTGTGTGGATATCCCAGAATAATGAAAAAGTCCAGCTAACTCCCTACCTGGTGCACAGATCCCATGGTCTGTGTATAGTTGAGAGGAACAATGAAAATACATTCAGCTCCCAAGATCCAATAAAATACCAAAAGACTTTATTGAATATTTCACAGAAATACGAAAAAGACACTAATGTACAAAAGCAACGTGTTTCAGATCACTTAGCTATGAAGAAGGATCACAAGTGATCTGAAACGCGTCACATTTTTTAATTAGTGTCTCGTTCATATTTCTGTGGAATACTCAATAAAGCCTTTTAATTTTTATTGTAAAGAGAGGAGAGAACAAGGCGCAATGGGTGACTCAGTATTGCAATTGTTAGAGGGGTGTGGGGATGGCTACTAACCTTATGAAGTTGTGCATCTCTGCACAACCCCAGTGTAAAGCTCCACAAGCTCCGCTCTGTTGGTGGCTATCATCTATTTCCAGCGGCGTTCACAGATCCTGATCTCTCGGTGGTGGATCACGTGGTCAGGTTAGTAGCATGTAACGCCGAGATGGACGCCCAGCTTCACCAACACCCCCGGCAGCGTTCCGGAGGGGTTAGGGCAGCGCAGCTTGGAAAACCAGGGTAGTAATTCTAATTAAATTGCTCCCACAGGTGAAAGAACAATAGATTAAAGGCAGCTCTACCGCACCCCAACAGGGGGAAAGGGACAATCAGTGAATATGAATAGCGGTACCAGAGCGCTAATAACAGGGCAAAAATATTAAAAGGACTGGTTTATTAATACACACAACGCGTTTCGGTGGACACAGCCACCTTCATCATCCCTCTGTAGTGATTGTGTGTCACACAATCACTACAGAGGGATGATGAAGGTGGCTGTGTCCACCGAAACGCGTTGTGTGTATTAATAAACCAGTCCTTTTAATATTTTTGCCCTGTTATTGGCGCTCTGGTACCGCTATTCATATTCACTGATTTTAATTTTTATTGGCTTGTGGGAGCTCAATGTTTTTTCGATATCCCGGAATATAACTGGGTGGGATGGCATTTTCTTGTAAGATATAGACTTCTGAGATTTCCATGCGGAGGTCTCCTGTTATCTTTATGTCAAGTGCTTGGAAGTGTATAAAACACTAGTGATTGTACAGATACTGTTGCAATATATGTGAGTGGAAATCATGACATTAACTATATTTTCTGCATATTTAGTAAAACAGACAGGATTTAGCCGGCAGGACCTAAGCTATCTCCAGGAGATTGGAAATGGCTGGTTTGGGAAGGTGAGTATCGATAGTCATTGAACTGTTCCATCCATCTGCATTCTGATTTCTGAAATAGGAAGGGAGCAAGAATAATGGGGGAGAGAGAAGGGGAAAGAATGAAGAATATAATCTGCACTTATTATAATATAAATCATCAAACGTTAGGGTTCAACGATGGTCAATGATGGTCTTCATGAATAAGACAAAAAAATAGCTGCAATGCAGAATTTAATTATCAAAAATATTAAAGCAATGGATATATGTATCACCCTGCTGTTCACAGGTACCACAGGACCCAAAATGGTGCATGGATGGACTTCTCCACAAGAGGCCCTCATTGCATGCAGACACCTCCACCCTTCCACCTCAAACCACCAGAGGGAGCCCTGTTAGGGATATATATATATGGAGGGTGGAGTTAGGCAGTCAGTCTGAGAGAGAGTTCAGAGAGTGTGCTGCCACTGAGAGCAGTGAAGACGCAGCACGTCTGCTGCTGGATTGAGGGCCCCGAGTGTGGCTGGAGGCAGTAAGGAGAGGAGAGAGAAGTTGAGGGGGCAGATGAGCATCATAGGCTCACCCCAAGACACAAACCGGACACCGGGTTCACGCCTACAGGGTCCTCTATACCCAGTAGGGACTACCGGCTTACCAGGAGGCTTCCAGACCCCTGGTCATCCTGAAGCTAACCAGCAATAACCGGACTAGGAACCACAAAGGCCCTGGCGTCCAGGGATAGTTGTTGCCAAAGAAAGGTCCTACTACCAAGTGGTCAGGCGAGAGAGCAACACAGCACAGAAGCTAGGCCAAGTTTCAGGCTGGCTAGAAGCTTAGAGAGAGGGAGATCAGGAGGCCTTATACCCGCTCACTGGGGAGAAGTCCTGAAGTGCACCCTTCCTAGCAAGTACCCTGGACCATACCTGCCGTTACTCCAGTAAAGGTGCTGAAGCGAACCCCCTGTGTGCGTGTCCGTCATTCCCCTTGACCTGGCCATTTTTCACCTGTATCCCTTCCATCAACTCTGCCCCAGTGGTCGGCTCCGCCTGTGGGGAGCAAAAACGTCCCAGCTGTCATTTCATCACCCCCGGAGGTCTGGCGTCACGAAACAAACTATACACTAAAAACCCCTTTTTCAAGAGAGACCCCAGAGTACGGACCCGGGAGCCGACTGCCGTGACATCCTAAGCAAGGTAAAAGGCCCGGGTACCGAGTCCCCTATATCCCCCTGGGTGACACATCTCTATGAACACCTTGACATAAAAAGGACACGAATGCTAAAATAAACGAGTATTTTATTAAAGGGGTTGTCCACCATTTGAAGAGATTGACATCCCCCTTAATGTAAAGACATTGATAACAATAAAAACCATCAAAGATGACACTTACATAAAACAAAAAAAGTGAATGACCCTAAAAATATATATATGTTCCATATTGTGGAGTGAACGTTCAGCATGTATATATTGAATGTAATAGGACAATGTTCACCACGTTCCTCTTCATGTTTTCCCTTAACAAGGATGTCCACTACCTGGAGACCCCTTTTTAAAGTAGTCTCCCTTGTAAAATAAATAAAACTTATACTCACCTCCTGCACCAGCACCGTTTCAGCAATATCATCACTGGGTCTTCTGGGGTTCACATGACAATGTTTCGCAATGAGATCCCTGCAGCCAATCAGCAGCTACTAATGAGCTGCTGTGCTCTCACTTCCCTCGGAGAGATGCTCGACTGGCAGAAGAAGTGAGAGCGCAGCAGCCCAATAACCGCAGCTGATTGTCTGCAGAGCTCACAAGTAATAATATTTTTAATTTTACAAGGGGGACTACTTAATTTAAAAAGGAGTTGTCCAGGTAGTGGACTACAGCTTTAATCTTCCCATTTTTATCTTTTTTATCTGCATGGCCATAGCTATTTTTTTTTTCTTTCATTCCTATAAAGGTCATCTTGGGGGAGATATTCTCAGACTACACTCCCGCGCAGGTAGTGGTTAAGGAGCTCCGCGTTAATGCCAGCCCTTTAGAACAACGGAAGTTTCTGTCTGAAGCTCAACCTTACAGGTATGTCGTAATTTGCTGCAACACAATTTTTCTAGTTTTTTTTTTACGGTTTTGCTGTATTCTTAACTATATGTCCAATACACAATGGATGCCACAGTGGATGCTCTAAAGATACTTAGACACTATGATATGCTAAGGCTTTGCCACCTGCCATAGTTTTTGTGACTTTAATGTTAAAAGAAGGATTTTAAGAGCCAGGCCTTTGATATGGAGTGATATCATCATATTTATGTTAACAAGCTGTATCTGACTGGTTGTGATCACAGTATCGCTGTAGGTGTAGAAAAGTGCTTTATACAAGAAAGCAGAGTATTGGGCATCAGAGTCTACAAAGCGATTCTTAGATTTATCTGCAAGAAGAGTTCATGATGCAATTTTTAATCTAAAGATAGATAGCATTTTTAAATAAAATATCAACGTTTAGTACAGTATGTGCACCTTAAAGGGACTGTCCAGGCTTGGGGCACATGTAGCTTCAGACTTCTGAATTTTCACATTGCACACTGTGCACACCGTCAGGTTTCTCCAGTACTGGGAGCAGGCCGGAGTGTGACTGCAAGTTTGCATACATGCAGTCACTTGCCGACTAGACATGCAAGTGTATTGAGCGAGGCTGGATATGTCTAGTCAAAATGTGTCCAGAAATATTCAAATTACATACTTGAGGCAACATGAATGCCCGCTCCCAGTGCTACCAAGTCCTGACTCTTGACAACGCTCACACTGCGCACTATGAGGATTCACAAGTTTGCAATCACATAGAGTGACTGCAGACTTGCCGCCCAAATCTGGAC
Source organism: Phyllobates terribilis (assembly GCF_046119375.1). Taxonomy (NCBI): domain Eukaryota; kingdom Metazoa; phylum Chordata; class Amphibia; order Anura; family Dendrobatidae; genus Phyllobates; species Phyllobates terribilis. Next base: position 144,376,507 of record NW_027362772.1, read on the forward strand.
GACCCCTTTAAAGGATAATATCACTATTTCCATTTTAAGAACCGTCAGTAAGAAAATAGCTCAATTACTACTTTGGCACAGTGTTGTGCATATTCTCTGTAATAAGTGCAAAGGTGCTTGTGCAAGTAAGTGATATAAGTAGTGATGAGCTAGTATGTTCAGTTAACCCTTTCGGCGAGTATGCTCGGGCGAGTACTGAGTATCTTCAGCGTGCTTGGTGATATGTTTGAATCGCTCCCATGTGCATGATTTGCGACTGACAGCTTTAATACATGTGAGGAATGCTTGTTTCTTAAGCTTTCCTCACATGTATTAAAACTGACAAACAGTCGCAAATCATGCACACGGGAGTGATTCACACATATCAACAAGCACGCTGAAGATACTCGGTACTCGCACGAGTATACTAGCCGAAAGGGTTAACCGAACATACTCGCTCATCACTAGATATGAGCTGTGCCCAATATGTTAATGATGTGATTCTGTCTTCTTTGCTATAATCTTCTGTTTTTCCCCTTTATTGTAATCCTGCACATGATAATAATGACATGACTGCTAAAAAAAGATCTATGCAGAACAAGAAGTTTCAGCCTACAAGGAGCATGCAAGCTAAACCCTTGGATGTTAATTTTCCAAAGTACATCTACAGCCATTCTTTTTTAATCAGGTTGTGCTAACAGTCACTCTTTATTAAAGGGAAATTATCATCAAAAAAATGACATTATTTACATCAGTTTTTTTGTGTTAAAGGGTTATTCTCAACTTGTGTTTTGAGCAGCATATTTTCGCGTAACCTCTTTCACTTCCTTATTACTGGGGGTAGAGGTATAGACACTCCTTCTTGAGTGACAGTTCTGGTTCAGTAGCTTTATCCTGCTACTGTGACAGAAAAATTAAGTCTACACCATTGTCACTCATTTGCATATAGAGATAACAGGGCCTTTGAACAACCACATGATGGGGAAAGTGAGAGCAGTGATTAGGAGAATTGCTCTGAAAACTGCCCAAATAGGGGGCTGTTGGTTTGTGATTTTACAGGACTGATAAGAGCAGCTTGGTCAGGAGCTGAGAGAGATGGCAAGGGGGGTGAGCAGCTAAATGAAATTAATGGGCTGAAGGAAGCTGACTGGGGTCTCAGGAGTTAACTCCTCAGCCTGGAATGTAGCTTCTGCACATAAACGGCCAGGCCCTGGTGGACGATCACCTATGTACACTAAGATAAAACCTCTAACTAAAACATTTTAATAACACGAGAATAACCTCTTAAATGTATTTTTTTACATATCACAATCTGTATTAAATATAAAAAATAGAAATCTTGCAATATTTACATTGGCACTGTGTTTTTTTAGATTCTAATATCCTGATTCTGGAAACAACAAATGTACAAAACCTCAATGAACAGACTCTGACCCTATTTTTTGTTTTGAAGTGACTAATGAGCATATAAAAAGATCATTCTGCAGGGAGAGGAATCAGAGTCTGGCATTGCATTACCTATAGTGATTGGTGGATATTGAGTTATCAGCTTTGTATAGAGGTGTTACCTGTCATTGTAAATCTGCATCTGATGTTAAGGAGGAGCCTGCTGAAAACTATTCCTGATAGGAAATATGAGTCTAAAAATCTCCAGTGGTCGGTGTGAAAAGTGCAAGATTATTAATTTTTATTTCAATTAAAGGAAACCTGTCATCAGGATTTTGCTAAGTAAACTACAGGCAGTGTCAGGTTGGTGCTGTTACACTGATTAAAATGATACCTGGGTTGAAGAAATCCATCTTATGGTTGTTGTTTAATCTGTGTTTGCAGTTTGGAGTTAATGAGATGCTCGTGCTCCAGGGCGGGCCTATGGGCGGGGCTTTTTTTGGTGCTCTGGCCTCATCTTCATCATTCTGGTCTTAAATGACAGGTCACTGAACCTTCAGTGACCTGCCTTCTATTTTAAATACTGCGCCTGTGCATTAAATATTGTGGTCTTAAAAAAAAAAAAATTGGCTCCAAGAAAATGGCGGTGGGGCATGCGCAGTAGCATCCATCAGCAAGCGATGCTCTCGATCTATGCAAACACCGGAACCAGTAGGCGTGGCAAGATTAGTTTACTATGATGAGTATGTAGTGGTTCTTGGTGATATAATGATTCTCCTCTCTGGGATGAAGGAAGGATGAAGGCAAATGGCAATTGGAGAACTTTACTCACAAGTAGGCAACCAACTCGGTGTTTACAACAGTCTGACATTCCTAAAGACAAACAGTTGGCACTTATTCTTGTGACACTTCTTCTGGCACTCTCCTTTGCAGCACTCCTGTCACTCTGCAGCAGTCCCCGTGTCACTATTAGCAGCTCTTCTCACCCTCATTGTGCAGCTTACAACCCCTCTCAGTGACTTCTCGATGGCAGTAATATCCTGAGGTGGCTGGTCTAGGCACTTTGCATACATTAGTGGCTTACCGTTCACGGTTACATATGTCACAGTCCATCACATACAGATCTTAGTCTCCTAGCCATCTCTGGTGTAGCACTAATCTCAATTTACATTAATTGTCCTTACCCTAACCGCCTGATGTCTGAAAATAAATTATATACTTTATCTTTGGATTCATTTTCTTCTTCTTATTATTATTATCATCATACTGCCTATCTCTACTAGATGGAGAAAGTTAAAACGCATGTCATCAGAGAATATCTTCTTGTTTAAATCAGGTTTTTGTTCTAAACATATATATTTTTGTGATTTTTGGCAATATATTTTTTTACATATTACAATCTGCTTTAAACATACAAATTGTTGCACTATGTGAGCGTGATTAGTGATCCCACTGTACCTTGAACCGAGGAGTGCCTGGAGGGGCGTAACTAAGTATCAACCCGATCCGACCAAGGTCGCACGGCGGCTCAGTCGACTCCGTGAACCAAGGAGGAACCGAGCAGAGGGACCAGGTGCTACTCCAGGTCAGACCCCGGTCACAGCTGTTGACCCACACCGGGGAATGCAGGAACAGGCAGGTTAGACTGGCATACAGGCAGGTGGGTATTGGCAAGCATGGCTGGTATGCAGACAGGTGGATACTGGTAAGCACGGCTGGTATGCAGACAGGTGGGTACTGGCAAGCACGGCTGGTATGCAGACAGTTGGGCACTGGCAAGCACGGCTGGTATGCAGACAGGTAGGTACTGGCAAGCAAGGCTGGAGTGCAGACAGGGAGATACTGGCAAGCACGGCTGGAGTGCAGACAGGGAGGTACTAGCAGGTTGCAAACGCAGGCTGGATAGGGTCCAGTACAGACTGGGAGACAGGAACAGAGCCGCAGATGCGGTAGACAAGCAGAGCAAAGCGAAACCGCCGGAGCGGAGGACCAGGCAGATCAGAGAGGAACCGCCGGTGCGCTGAGCAAGGCAGAGCAGAGCGAAACCGCTGGAGCGGTGGACAAGGCAGAGTAGAGAGGAACCGCCGGAGCGGGGAGCAAGACAGAGCAGAGTGAAACTGCTGGAGCGATGAACAAGGCAGAGCAGAGAGGAACTGCTGTTGCGGTGAGCAAGCAAAGAGGAGCGAAACCGCAGATGCGGTGGACAAGGCAGAGCAGAGAGGAACCGCCGGAGCGGTGGGCAAGACAGAGCAGAGAGAAACCGCTGACGCGGTGAGCAAGCAGAGTGGAGCAAAACCGCAGGTGCGGTAGACAAGGCAGAGCAGAACAGGGCTGAAGGTGCAGGCAGAGAGGACAGGGCTCTGTTCACATGGAACAGACTGGAAAATGCAGGAAGATGGCTAGAACACAGGAGGTAGATACGGAGGAAGGGAAAAGGGACAAGCAGAACCAGATGCACACAAGGTACTTACTATGAAGTAGCGAGTGGACACAAAACTCACAAACAGAAGTACAGAGACAACGAGTTGGAGTTAGGTGCAGGTTCAGATACTACAGGAAAAGGGAAGGTACGGACATAGAGACAAACAGGTAACAGGCTAGGATACAGTTCAGACAGGAACTGCTACTGCAACGAGATACAAGAACGAGCCTGGGTATACAGCCCCCAGAGTGGCGGAAACAGACTAGAAGTCACAGGTAACAGGCCTGGGTATACAGCCCCCAGAGTGGTGGAAACAGAATAGCAGTCAGAGATAACAGGCCTGGATATGCAGCCCCCAGGGTGGCAGAAACAGACTAGAAGTCAGAGATAACAGGCCTGGGTATGCAGCCCCCAGGGTGGCAGAAACAGACTAGAAGTCAGAGATAACAGGCCTGGGTATGCAGCCCCCTGGGTGGCAGAAGCAGACAAGATACAGGACAAGACCTGGCAACTCAGAGGCAAGGAGCACACTGATAGTTAGTGTTGCTCAGGCACCTCCATCTGGGTGAAGGGGGTTTAAATATCCAGTGACTCACAGCAATAGGCTGGGGACGCATTAGGAGCGCGCCCCCAGCAGCTATAAGAATCAGAAAGTAACCGGGCCGCCGCCCTAAGCAATCAGACAAGAGACATGCACACAGCATGAACTGGAGCAAGGTTTGCAGGCTGGACTGAGGGGTAAGATTGCGGTCTTGCATAGTGGGAGGTGGTGCACTATGCAAGCACACCGCCAGGGATGTTACACAAATTCACACCAGCCACTGGTGCTATTTTACACTCTAACATCCTGTTGTTTAAGGAAACAACACATGTACATAGCCACAATGGTCTGACCCTATCTGTTCTATTGAAGTATTTAATGGGCGTGTTCAAATGTCATTTTGAAGGTGGGGGGGAGACAAGGTCAGCTGTGACATCTTCTATTGTGATTGGTGGATACTGTGTTATCAGCTGTATAGAGATGTTACCTATCATTGTAATTCTGCGGATAAGGAGCCTGCTGAAAACTCTTCCTGAAAGAACAAGAAGTAAAAAAAAAATCCCAGGGCCCAGTGTGAAAATTGCAAGCTTACTGATTTTGCTTTTAAAAAATATTACAATATAAAAAAAATTGCCATTGTTAATTAAATACATGTAACACAAAAACCTGATTTAACCAATAAATCATTATCTTATGATAGCTTCCCCTTAAAGCTACTAATAACATTCCTCTGTTGTCCTCCTATTTTTATTTCTCTATATTCCTTTTAGATCTGCTTCATACTTACCCCATAGATTACCATCTCATCACTTTTAAGACCTCTCTGTGACTGTAAGCGCTCAGACAGATGATGAGATCTTCCTATAGCCCAGCAATATTCCTACTTACAGGATTACCATGATACATATATGCACAATCTAATAGTCGCCCATATATATTCTGAAAATCTTCCCAATTTCAAAACGTATTTAGTGAAGGATTATCTTGCGCACAGAGCCAACCACTGATCTGTGATGTTCTTATCCATAATAGGACTGTGACCTAGATCTCTGCCTTGCAGACTTGTTTTCCTCTTAGAACGTTCAGAAGAAAATGAAATTGTTGAGATCAACAGGAAAAATAAAATTAGCTTTATGTAACAACAGAAATCATTATATTTGAGGACATGACAGACAGCTGCCCATGCCCACCTACCCAGTGTGTAACCCTTGCAGATACATCCTAATAGAACAGCATGTATGGATTCCCACATTATTATACAAAATAGATAGAAAAATTGTCCCATAGATCAGCAGGTTTCAAGCACATGAAAACAAACTTTCTGAAAAAAATAAATAAATAAAAAAAAATGTCAAACCAAACACTAGTATAAATGAGGTTATAGGTTTCAGACCATTGGAGGTAGTGTTTGGCTGTGAAAAATTAGAGTGCCCAGAGTCCTTGTATAGAGATAAATGACCTACAGTGATTAATTGGGACTGGGGCCTGCCCACTATGGAAGTGTCAGTGGGCTAGAAGCCGGTGTGGTGCCCCTAAAGTTATGTTATTGACTTAAAGCTGAACTTGAGTTAGTCATTAGTTATGATGAGTACTGAGAAGTAGTGTGAAGTCACCACTATCCAGAGGTCTGTGTGAAGTTAAAGGGGTTGTCCCTCCTTAGAACAACTGCAGACTTGTATCCTATGAGACTGCAGTCTTGTGAATCCCCACATTGCGCTCACTGTGAGGATTCTCCTGTGCCTGCGCCGGGAGTGGGCGGCTGCGTGACCACAAGTATGTGATTTGTATACATGCGGTCACGTGAAGACTAGACGTGCACAGCCTCCCTCAATACAAGTGTATTGAACGAGGTCGGACATGTCTAGTCGGAATGTGGCCAGAAGTTTGCAAATCATATACTTGTGGTCACATGACTGCCCATTCCCAGCATCAAAGAATCCTCACAGTGCGTAGTGCGTGCATAGAGTCATAGAATCATAGAATGGTAGAGTTGGAGGGGACCTCCTAAGTCATCTGGTCCAACCCCTGGGTCAAAGCAGGATTCACTAAATCATCTCAGACAGATGTCTGTCCAGCCTCTGTTTGAAGACTTCCATTGAAGGAGAACTCACCACCTCTCGTGGCCGCCTGTTCCACTCATTGTTCAACCTAACTGTCAAAAAGTTTTTTCTAATATCTAATCTGTGTCTCCTCCCATTCAGTTTCATCCCATTGCTTCTAGTCTTTCCTTGTGCAAATGAGAATAAAGATGATCCTTCTACAATGTGACAGCCCTTGACATATTTGTAGACAGCTATTAAGTTTCCTCTCAGTCTTCTTTTTTGCAAGCTAAACATTCCCAAATCCTGTAACCGTGCAATGTGAGGATTCACAAGTCTGCAGTCACATAAAGGAGAGTAAGGCGGGACAACCCCTTTAACACTGGTCTGAGACCCCAGAAAGTTAACATTGACTGATGAGAGAGAATCGAAGTTGTTGTGCACTAAAGACAGTTAATTTTATTTATGAGTGTTGTAACCATCAAGCTCCTTGTGTCACTTTAAGGGATCACTCAAACACCATCCACGTACTAGAGAGATGGCTCCTATGGTCCATTGTAGGGTGGACTTTTCCATGACTTCCCCTAACTGCATGGGACCCTTGCCTGTCTCACTGGGCCCAAAGTTTTCCTCCAACAATGGATCAGAGGGCATTAGTGCTAAGCTCTTCTAGTCACTATTACAGTGTGGTGGTGCAAATTAGGAATGGAACACCATACTAATTCAGGGGCATATCACTTCTTCATTCTCACTATTATCTGTTCACTGAGATTATGCTTATCAAAAATCTATACTATAGTTGTTTTAAAAAGCGTTTTTTAATAGAAAGTCAAAGAATTGATTAATTACGAATTGTCAGAGCGCTACAAATTCTTAGCGCTCTGAGAAATAATGCAAATACTTAATTGCAGAAAATAGACAAAAAAAAAGAAAAATTTGATGGCTCTCTAGTCTCTAAGTGTTTGGAGAATATATTGATTTTATTTTTATAAAATATCTAAAAAATATATACGGTATAAAATATATAACAAAATCCTTATCAGAAGCTAATAAAATACATTTAAGTATAAGATAACAATATTGAAACCCAGTGCAAGAAAAATAGCCATTAAATATAGATAATTAAATATAAAACATAATATAAATTGCTTGGCCCTAGCAACTGTGAATAATTGATATAATTCTGCCGACTGGTATTGTGACTAATATTAATGATATTTGACTATTACACTACAGAGATGGAATTAAATGGAGCACGGGTCTCCCATTCTGAGTTCTTCGCAGTGTGTTAGATGGACGGTGTTAGTTTACATGCAGTATATATGGCATGATGGTAAATCACAGCGTGTGATAGAAAGGCTCACAGTTCCAGTGTTTAGTTGCACAATGTAGAAAGCGTATCACTGTTGGGCGCACGTCAGTGACGGTAGCACACAGCAGACGGCATAACTATGCAGATAGAAAGCAGTCTCAGCATGTAGACCTCTGCTGGAATCACCACTGCCTGTGCTGGTGTTTCACAATGTCCACGCCCCGGGTTCTTGAGCTTTCAGATAATATCCCATTCCAGGTTTTGCCTGAGTGCAGCAGCATATAGTTTTATGCTGCTCAATACTGTATATCATTAAACAATCCAGACGCGTTTTGGAGCTTACATACACTCTTTCTTCAATGGCATATATATAATATGGCTTATCGTACGTTGTACAGTGGTGGTCAGTACTGGGGCCATCACAGACCAGAGGTTCCCAGTGAAGCACAGTTTGTATAGCCGAGTCGTTTTCCATCTCCAGAGTCACTAGGTAAGGCCATGGCCCCACTATCAGTATTCGGTCAGTATTTTTTCTCAGGAGTGGGAGCCAAAACCAGGAGTGGGTGATTAATGCAGAATTGGTGACTTGTTTCTATTATACCTTTTCTCTGATTGTTCCTCATCTGGTTTTGGCTCCCACTCCTGAGAAAAAATACTGACTGAATACTGACCAAATACTGATAGTGGGGCCGTGGTCTAAGTCTCTCTCTCCTGTAGAGTGTAAGCTCTTATGATCAGCGGTGTCCTCTCTCTTTCTCTCTCTCCTGTAGAGTGTAAGCTCTTATGGTCAGCGGGGTCCTCTCTCTCCTGTAGAGTGTAAGCTCTTATGGTCAGTGGGGTCCTCTCTCTTTCTCTCTCTCTCTCCTGTAGAGTGTAAGCTCTTATGGTCAGTGGGGTCCTTTCTCTCTCTTCTGTAGAGTGTACGCATTTATGGTCACCAGGGTCCTCTCTCTCTGTAGAGTGTAAGCTCTTATGGTCAGCAGGGTTCTATCTCTCCTGTAGAGTGTAAGCTCTTATGGTCAGCAGGGTCCTCGCTCTCTCGTGTAAAGTGTAAGCTCTTATGGTCAACAGGGTCCTCTCTCTCCTGTAGAGTATAAGCTCTTATGATCAGTGGTGTCCTCTCTATCTCTCCTGCAGAGTGAAAGCGCTAATGATCAGCGGGGATCTCTCTCTCTCCTGTAGAGTGTAAGCTCCTATTGTAGACTGTGTAGAGGGGTTGGCTCCCAGGGGATACAGTGGAGCCATGAACAAGGAAAGCAGCCAATACAAAACTTGCCAGATGAACTTTTACTGACGAATTTAGATTGAATACTTTTTCAATAAAAAAAAAAGTGAACCAATTTAACGCACACAATCAGCCTAGACTGACCAGGACCACTGTGCTGCACAACTCCGTAGGCCCGGAAGCTGTAACTGCGATGCTATAATTTACCTAATTGTGCACCCGCCTAGTACGGTCACCGAGCGTTAGACTAGAATTCTGGAACAATCAAATGAATGTCAGGGATGGCCTATTGGTGGTGCAGCACAGCAGATAACAATGATGCTAAACCCACTTCTCCCCACTCCATGGGTAAATAAGCACTTCTCATCCGGAGCAGGTGTGCATGGTGGAATGGGATCCTCCAAGGTAGAATCAAGTTATCGATTTAGTTCTGCACTAAACCATGCTGGACATTGATGTTATCAAGTGCCTGTTTCTGCCTGTCTGAGTTCCATGCCTAATTAACTGTGTGTGCGTGCACGCTCCCACCTTGATCCCTGTGGTGGGCCTGAGCTCAGGACTTACTGACCTGGGTCTGGTTGCTGTAACGCAGCAGATTGCGTCTGTCCGGCTGACAACTGAGTGAGCAGGGGATGGCGATTCTCCAACCAGTACGTGGTACCTTTTCTGGCTAGCTAGAGGGCCCTCCGACTGCGTTGCTGATACTGGCTCCCAGGAATTTCGGCTATGCTTCTGTGGCACCCCAGGGGTCTGGTCTCCACAGTAATAGCAATGTTATGTCTGAGAGCAGGTGGGAGGTCTCTTGGTCAGGAATCCTATGCATGCCACACCTCCTGCCCAGTCCTGGGAGGGGAAGAATTTCCCCTATATAAAGCTGGGGCTGAGGCAGGGTTAGTGAGTAGAGTTGAGTTGAGAAGAAGAGGAGCAGCATAGGAAAGAAAGATCAGGAGCTCAGTGGGAGCAGTGCTAAAAGGAATCAGGGGCTGGCAGCTGAAGAGCTCGCCCTGATTGAAGAGTTACCACCGGACCCGGAGTCCGAGGCTGTGGGGATTAACCCAGACCCAGCAGCAGAAACCGACCGGCAGGGGATTTCAGGTCCTCTGGCCAAGAAACCCGAAGGCACGGTCACACGCGTGGGACCAGCACCGCCGTCGTGGAGCGGAAGCCACTAGAAGGCCCCGAGTCACCGGCCATACGGGTGAGCACCACACGGTACACTCAGGGACGTGGGCTACCTTTACCCGCCTCTAGCAAGGAAGCCAGAAGAGTACAATTAGTTGGGGAGGCCTACAACTCCGCCTGGCCAAGGGGGATCCCATCTGCTCAAGGACTGACCAGGCCCCGACCGCTAGCCAGTACTCCGGGAGGGTCTATCTTTGTCACCAGTAAAGACCCTGAACTACACCGCATCGTCTCTGAGTGGTTCCTACTACCCCCATCATCCACGTCGGCTGCCCTGAGGCCATACCCCTCCCGTTGGGGGTTATACCATCCACGCTGCACCATCCTTCCACCGGCCTCAGCGGTCTGCCCTGCAGCGGCAGCTCCATAGCTGCATTCAACGGGTGGCGTAGTCGTCCTACATCTACTGCTAATATACCGCCACTTAGTCTGACTCCCTGGGCACGGACCGGGTCATCGCCACGAGACTACTACCCCTATCCGATCCGGCTCTGGGTAGGCTCCCGCGTGCGCAACGCTGCGCGACTCAGGCCCAGGGGCGCGTCAGCTTTTGGCGTAGTCGGCAGGATTACGTGCCCGCAACCGCCGGGTACTGCGTGCCTGAAAAAGAGACTTTTAAACTAACCTGTGGTGAAGATTCCCGCCATCCGGCGCCATCTTCAGCCTTCTTCCCGCCATCCGCGAAGATTCCCGCCATCCGGCGCCATCTTCAGCCTTCTTCCCGCCATCCGTGAAGTTTTCCCGCCATCCGGCGCCATTTTCAGCGCCGGATGGCGGGAAAGAGGGGCGTGGACTCCAAAAGCGCGCGAGAACTGAAGCCCCGCCTCACGTCCAGACGTCGCGTAAGGTCCTGGAAGGAGCCCAGCAGACGCTGACGTCACAGGAGCGCGACGGAAGGTCCCCAACCCTGACGATCCACTGCGGAGCCGCGGCCTACGGAAGAGGATCATCGCAAGGTAGGCCACGGTCCACTAGGGGGGAGGAAGATGTCGGATACGGAGGAGAGCTTCACTGCCTCAACCCCCGCCAGCGCCAGCGCTGCTGCAGTCATGCCTTTTACCATGCCCTATATCCCGGGAGCAGCCTGGCTACCCCAATACTCAGGGGAGTCACATACCCTGAATGACTTTAGAGAAAAGCTGGATAGCCTCTTCCAGGTGTACCCCCTCACAGAAGAGCAAAAAGTGAGCATCCTGGTGGCCCAACTAACCGGGGCAGCCCAAAGGGAGGTAAAGTCCTGGCCACCTGGGAGGAGGACTGTCGCGGGGATACTAACCCGGCTGAGGGACACCTTTGATACCCGCACCTCAGCCGAGATTAAGCTTAAATTCTATGGGTGCAAGCAGCGAGCACATGAGAGTATAAGGGACTATGCACTAAACCTACAAGAGGCCCTGAGAGCCATTAAGCAGACCGACCCCGACAGCGTGGGAAACGAGGACAGGCTGTTGACCGAACAATTTATAGAGGGACTATATTGCAATGCCCACCGAACCCAGTTGCGGGCAATGGCCTTACAGGATCCTCATCTGGACTTTGCACAGTTCAAGAACAGAGCCATCCGGGTGCTCCGAGAACCGGCACCGGGTGGCGTTGTGACCCACAGGCGCCCTACTACCGCTTACCACCAGGAGGCGGCGCCCTTGTCGGCAGGGCCTGTGGGGGCTGATGCGCAGGCTTTGAACAATGACCCGGCTCCAGACCTGCACCATCAGGTCCAAGAGCTAGCTAAAAGCGTAGCTGCGCTAACCCGAACTGTGCAGTCGTTACAGGTTTCTGCTCCAGGGAAGATCCAGCTGGCATCCGGACCGGAGGACATCCCGTGGCGTTGACCAAGGAGGACCCCACCGGCCAGAGGAAGACCCAGCGACCGGTACAACGAGGACGGACAACCTATCTGCCGCCGCTGCAATCAACCCGGACATATGGCAAGGTACTGTCCTTTAAACTGGCACAACCTGGGGTAGAGGGCCAACCCCCAGGAAAAAGATCACCAGGCCCATCAAACTGGCGCGACAAATATATGGGAGGACGTCCAGTCTTGCCTGTGGTACTGGATGGCATCCCTATGAGTGCCCTACTGGACACCGGGTCACAGGTCACCACCATCCCGTACGTGCTCTTCAAGCAGTACTGGAATGACTCGGATATAACCCGCTATCCAGACGACGACTTGAGTATCATCGCCAGTAATGGTCAGCCCGTGCCACAGATCGGATTTAAAGAGATGACCATTAAAATCGGTAGAGTCGAACTGGCAGCACAGGGACTGATCATTGTGGACATTGACAAGCGTGAGAGTCACCCAAAGATAACTCTAGGAACTAATGTGATTGAAAATTGTCTTGCAGAGGTGATTTTCATTTTACAGCAGGTTGCCAAGAACGCCAGCTCCGGCCAGCAGCGAGTGCTCCAGAAAGAGATCCGGGCACTGATGCGACGGCAACAAGTGGAACTCTCCGGCGGTGAGATTGGTAGCGTAAGAATGTGTGACCCTTTCCCTATTGCCATACCCCCGAAAAGTGAAATGATGATTTGGTGCCGGGCAGCTATTGGTCTGAGAGGTAGAGATTACCAGGCCATGGTAGAGCCAGTCTACTCAGACAGTAGGCCCACCATTTTGACAGCCCGGGGGGTAGTTGATGTACGCCATGGGAGGGTACCCGTTCGCATAATAAATATTGGGAAAAGGGAAGTATACCTGCCCCGGTATGCTACGCTAGCCAAATTATATACTATCAACCAAAATTCTATACAGTCTGTGGAACCCTTGCCTCCATCTCATCCGGAGGAAGGTAACGGCTCTGAGAAAATAATGGAGGATTGGTGTCAGCAACTACATTTGGGTACTGACTCCACTCCCTCCCACCAGAAACAGGGAGTCTACCGGGTGGTTCAAGAGTACGAGAGAGTGTTTAGTAAACACCCGTTAGACTTCGGGCGAGTCAAGGGGGTAGAACACCACATCCCCACGGGAGACCATCCTCCCATAAAAGAGAGGTATCGACCCGTACCCCCTGCACACTACCAACACGCCAAGGGGATGCTTAGAGACATGAAGGAGGCTGGGGTAATCAGGGATAGCTGTAGCCCCTGGGCAGTTCCACTAGTCTTGGTCAAAAAGAAAGACAACACCATGAGAATGTGTGTAGATTACCGGAAAATTAACCATATCACACACAAAGATGCGTACCCCTTACCAAGAATAGAGGAGTCTTTGGCTGCTTTAAAATCTGCTAACTTCTTCTCCACCTTGGATCTCACTAGCGGGTACTGGCAGGTTCCTGTAGCAGAGGCGGACCGGGAGAAGACCGCATTCACCACCCCGATGGGACTTAGCGAGTTTACCTGCATGCTGTTCGGACTCTGCAACGCACCAGGAACCTTCCAGCGATTGATGGAATGCTGTCTGGGACACCGAAACTTTGAGACGGTCCTGTTATACCTGGACGATGTCATCGTCTATTCCAAGACCTACGAGGACCACCTGAAACACCTGGCGGAAGTGTTCGAAGCTCTGGCAAGTTACGGCCTAAAGGTGAAACCCTCCAAGTGTCACCTCCTGAAGCCAAAGGTGCAGTACCTGGGACACGTGGTGAGTGCTGACGGAGTGGCTCCCGACCCTGATAAGATCACCGCAATTAAGGAATGGCCAAGCCCCTCCAGCGTAAAGGAAGTGAGGCAGTTCCTCGGGTTGGTAGGCTACTACCGAAGGTTCATTCCCGATTTCACCAAAAAGGCAGCTCCTATGCAGGACCTCCTGATAGGCCAGTCCAGGAAGGCCAAGAACCAGAAGCCACCCTTCAGATGGGAGAAGCTGGAAGAAGAGTCCTTCCGCCAGCTGAAGATGGCCCTCACGGGGGATGAAATCCTGGCGTACCCTGATTATAGCCAGCCCTTTATCCTCTACACCGACGCCAGTAACATCGGGCTAGGAGCCGTACTATCCCAGATCCAGCAGGGGAAAGAACGGGTAATTGCTTACGCCAGCCGAAAACTGCGACCCACCGAAAGAAACCCTGAGAATTACAGCTCATTTAAGCTAGAGTTCCTGGCAGTGGTGTGGGCAGTCACCGAATGCTTTAAGCACTACCTCGCTTCTTCCCGGTTCACCGTGTACACGGATAACAACCCGTTGACACACCTGGACACTGCAAGACTCGGTGCCCTAGAGCAGAGATGGATGGCCCGCTTGTCCAACTATGAGTTTACAATCAAATACCGGGCAGGACGCTCCAATACCAACGCGGACGCCCTGTCCAGGATGCCGAACCTACCGGACGTAGGGGAAGATTCAGAGGAACTGGAAGAAGTTGAACTCCCCGCGTTCACCCGTCATGGGACTATCCAGTATTCCCACCATGTAAGGAGTAAGCAATCCGCTACGTTCAACCCATTACCTCATTACAACTGGGCGGAGACGCAAGACAGTGACCCTGCCGTCCGACTGGTAAAGGAGATGCTGACTCGGCCAGATGCACGCCTTGACCCAGACGCTCCGGAGGAAGCCAAGCAACTGTGGGCTGAGAAGAGTCGACTGTTCCTTTACAAGGGGAAGTTGTGCCGCAGAATGGTTAACTCCCGGACGCATGAACTAATCTGGCAAGTAGTGGTGCCAAGAAGAGACGCAGCTATGGTGATGGAGGCATACCACGACGGAGCTGGGCACTTCGGATGGAAGAAGCTGGAGTTCCTGCTGCGCGGGCGGTTCCATTGGGTAGGCATGAGAGGAACCATCGAGAGGTGGTGCAGAGACTGTGGCCCATGCAACCTAAGAAGGAGGGACCGTGCCAGCCAGAAGACTCCCCTGCGGTCCATCATCACCAGACAGCCGTTGGAACTGGTAGCCTTGGATCATGTAAAACTGACCCCAAGCAGAAGTGGCTACGTCTACGCGTTAATCATCGTGGATCACTACTCCCGGTTCTTGGTTGTCGTCCCCGTCAAGGACTTAACGGCTCACACAGCAGCTAGAGCCTTCCAGCAGCACTTCTGCCGTCCGCATGGATACCTGGAGCAGGTGCTGACGGACCAGGGGCCTGCCTTTGAAGCGGAGGTCTTCCAGGAGTTCTGCACCCTGTATGGATGCCGGAAGATAAGAACAACACCCTATCACCCGCAAACTAATGGACTTTGTGAGAAAATGAACCAGGTGGTGATAGATCTCCTGAAAACATTGCCCCTGGAGGAACGCAGTCTGTGGCCTGAGAAGCTGCCCGACCTGGTGGACCTATACAACCACATCCCTGTAGGTTCCACCAACTGTACCCCGGCTTACCTAATGAGGGCAAGACCTGGTAAGCTTCCTGTTGATCTGGAGATGGGAGTCCTGACACCCGAGGACACTTCACCAGAAGCAGACTGGGACACAGAGAGGCAGCAGCAGTACCGGAAAGTACAGGAGAGCGTGGAGCGAAGTCTCTGTCAAGCTAGGGAAAGACAAGAGAAAACTTACAACCAGTATGCTCCCGCTGTTCCCCTGGTGCCCGGAGAGCAGGTCTTGAAGAGGAAAAGACGGCTCCACAAGTTGGACGACCAGTGGGAGAAGGACCCGTACACCGTACTGCCCTCAAGCCACGACAACCCAAAGATCTGTACAATCAGTAAAGACGGAGGGGAAACCACAGCCATTGTATCCCGGGATCACCTAAAGAAGTGTCCCGAACAGCTACGGAACCCTGAAGAGGAACAAGAGGACCCTCGACCCGTAGAGGAAAGGGAAGATATGGTTAGTACTGTGCTCGGAGACTTCCCTCGGTCTTGGACTCAAGTCAATGGTGCTGTTGTGGTACCCGTCCTCACGTTCCTCCAACCAGCATCCCAAGTGCCTACGGAGACACAGGTAGAACTGGAAGAACAGCCGGTCCAGGAGGCAGAAGGCCCCACACAAGCAGACCAGGAAAATCAACCCTCTGCTTATAGTGAGCCTGCCATACCCCTAGTGAGCCAAAGAGTCCGTAGACGGCTGCCCAGTTTACCCTTGACAGCCCCTATACCCTGTAGCTCAGGACCAATCAACCAGCTCCGTAGGTCCACTAGGGTCACTAGAGGCCAGCTGCCCATACGGTGGAGGATCTAAAATGTCCAAGCTATTTTATTAATGTTTACCTGTTTATTGTTGCTTGTGTATAATTATGTGTTTCTAGTTATTTAAAGGAGTCTTTGGTGGATTTACCGGGAATCCTTTGTGCATATAGTTGGAGCGTAACCCAGGACGGACTAAAGACTGTTAAGGACTCGGGGCAGGACAGACGCCTACCTGGTTACGTCTCCCTGTGTTGGTGAAATGGACACCCTTGTTTTCCTCAAAAGTTACACCCGGTTGCGGACACGCCGTGACCACCTTATGTGTTGTCTCTATTAGAATGTTATTGTTTGCACCTTGTTATGTTTACAAAAGTATGTTTAGTCCCGGAGTACTAACTTTCACTAGGGGGGAATGTGGCACCCCAGGGGTCTGGTCTCCACAGTAATAGCAATGTTATGTCTGAGAGCAGGTGGGAGGTCTCTTGGTCAGGAATCCTATGCATGCCACACCTCCTGCCCAGTCCTGGGAGGGGAAGAATTTCCCCTATATAAAGCTGGGGCTGAGGCAGGGTTAGTGAGTAGAGTTGAGTTGAGAAGAAGAGGAGCAGCATAGGAAAGAAAGATCAGGAGCTCAGTGGGAGCAGTGCTAAAAGGAATCAGGGGCTGGCAGCTGAAGAGCTCGCCCTGATTGAAGAGTTACCACCGGACCCGGAGTCCGAGGCTGTGGGGATTAACCCAGACCCAGCAGCAGAAACCGACCGGCAGGGGATTTCAGGTCCTCTGGCCAAGAAACCCGAAGGCACGGTCACACGCGTGGGACCAGCACCGCCGTCATGGAGCGGAAGCCACTAGAAGGCCCCGAGTCACCGGCCATACGGGTGAGCACCACACGGTACACTCAGGGACGTGGGCTACCTTTACCCGCCTCTAGCAAGGAAGCCAGAAGAGTACAATTAGTTGGGGAGGCCTACAACTCCGCCTGGCCAAGGGGGATCCCATCTGCTCAAGGACTGACCAGGCCCCGACCGCTAGCCAGTACTCCGGGAGGGTCTATCTTTGTCACCAGTAAAGACCCTGAACTACACCGCATCGTCTCTGAGTGGTTCCTACTACCCCCATCATCCACGTCGGCTGCCCTGAGGCCACACCCCTCCCGTTGGGGGTTATACCATCCACGCTGCACCATCCTTCCACCGGCCTCAGCGGTCTGCCCTGCAGCGGCAGCTCCATAGCTGCATTCAACGGGTGGCGTAGTCGTCCTACATCTACTGCTAATATACCGCCACTTAGTCTGACTCCCTGGGCACGGACCGGGTCATCGCCACGAGACTACTACCCCTATCCGATCCGGCTCTGGGTAGGCTCCCGCGTGCGCAACGCTGCGCGACTCAGGCCCAGGGGCGCGTCACTTCCTCCTGTCGACATTGTCATTTCAAACTTCTCCCCTGCCGGTGAACCTGCAATGGGATGGTATTCTCAGCAGTCTTCATCTCTCTAGGACACACGGCTCTGCAGATGGCAGTGGATGTAGATGTAACACGTCCTCTCTCTTCTAGCTTTCACCTTCTTCTCCTCACGAACACCGCTATATGCCCCTTCCTGTAATGCACTTTTCTCCTAGTTGCTTGTGCTGCCTCTCAGCCCGGGCACCGTCTGGTGCTGTCAAGGTGCAATCCAAATCAGCAGAACAGAGTTTGTTTAACATGGCACAAGTCTCTGCCAACAGAGGAGCTGCTTGTTTCCTCACTGAACTGAGTGTATATTCTGTATACATGTGCTTCTCACTAAATTAGAATATCATCAAAAAGTTAATTTATTTCAGTTCTTCAATACAAAAAGTGAAACTCATATATTATATAGAGTCATTACAAGCAGAGTGATCTATTTCAAGTGATTATTTCTGGAAATGTTGATGATTATGGCTTACAGCCAATGAAAACACAAAAGTCATTATCTCAGTAAATTAGAATACGTTATAACAACAGCTTGAAAAATGTTTTTAAAATCCAAAATGTTGGCCTACTTAAATGTATGTTCAGTAAATGCACTCAATACTTGGTTGGGGCTTCTTTTGCATCAATTACTGCATCAATGCGTCGTGGCATGGAGGTGATCAGCCTGTGGCACTGCTGAGGTGTTATGGAAGCCCAGGTTGCTTTGATAGCAGCCTTCAGCTTGTCTGCATTGTTGGTTCTGGTTTCTCTCATCTTCCTCTTGACAATACCCCATAGATTCTCTATGGGGTTAAGGTCAGGCGAGTTTGCTGGCCAATCAAGCACAGTGATACTGTTGTTTTTAAACCAAGTATTGGTACTTTTGGCAGTGTGGACAGGTGCCAAGACCTGCTGGAGAATGAAATTTCCATCTCCAAAAAGCTTGTCGGCAGAGGGAAGCATGAAGTGCTCTAAAATTTCCTGGTGGACGGCTGCGCTGACTTTGGTCTTGATAAAACACAGTGGACCTACACCAGCAGATGACATGGCTCCCCAAACCATCACTGATTGTGGAAACTTCACACTAAACCTCAAGCAACTTGGATTGTGTGCCTCTCCACTCTTCCTCCAGACTCTGAAACCTTGATTTCCAAATGAAATGCAAAATTTACTTTCATCTGAAAACAACACCTTGGACCACTGAGCAACAGTCCAGGTCTTTTTCTCCTTGGCCCAGGTAAGACGCTTCTGGCGTGGTCTATTGGTCATGAGTGGCTTGACACAAGGAATGCGACACTTGTAGCCCATGTACTGGATACGTCTGTGTGTGGTGGCTCTTGAAGCAATGACTCCAGCAGCAGTCCACTCCTTGTGAATCTCCCCCAAATTTTTGAATGGCCTTTAATTAACAATCCTTTCAAGGCTGCAGTTATACCGGTTGCTTGTGTACCTTTTTCTACCACACTTTTTCCTTCCACTCAGCTTTCCTTTAATATGCTTTGATACAGCACTCTGCAAACAGCCAGCTTCTTTAGCAATGACCTTTTGTGTCTTACCCTCCTTGTGGAGTGTGTCAATGACTGCCTTCTGGACATCTGTCAAGTCAGCAGTCTTCCCCATGATTGTGGAGCCTACTGAAACAGACTAAGGGACCTTTTTAAATGCATCGGAAGCCTTTACTTATGTTTTTTGTAAATTATTCTAATTTACTGAGATAATGACTTTTGTGTTTTCGTTGGCTGTAAGCCATAATCATCAACATTACCAGAAATAATCACTTGAAATAGATCACTCTGTTTGTAATGAGTCTATATAATGTATGAGTTTCACTTTTTGTATTGAAAAACTGAAATAAATTAACTTTATTTATTCAACGCAGCTGATATCTGCGTCCCAGCACAGCGGTGTATGACGTCACTGCCATGCGCTGGGACGCAGATGTCAGTTGCTGGCCTCTGATAGGCCGGCGGCTGGCATTGGTATTGCTGTGCAGAGAGACGGTGGTCTCTGCGAGGCAATACACTGCACTACAGTGCTGATGTCGGCGGTTCCTGGACCGGGCTGCAATCATCAAGGGGTCTATGTGCCTACGGGCCACAGGTGCAGAAAGGACGCCGAGGGAACGGAGGACAGGTGAGAATAATCTTTATTTTTTTTTGTGTCATGCCTATGTGAAATACAGGACAGGGGACCTGTGCGCAGTATGGGGGGGGCACTGTGCGCAGTATTGGGGGGGAGGGAACTTGTGCGCAGTATTGGGTGGGTGACCTGTGCGCAGTATGGGGGGGGCACTCTGCGCAGTATGGGGGGAGGGAACTTGTGAGCAGTATTGGGTGGGTGACCTGTGCGCAGTATTGGGTGGGTGACCTGTGTGCAGTATGGGGGGGGGCACTGTGCGCAGTATGGGGGGGAGGGAACTTGTGTGCAGTATTGGGTGGGTGACCTGTGCGCAGTATTGGGTGGGTGACCTGCGCGCAGTATTGGGTGGGTGACCTGTGCGCAGTATTGGGTGGGTGACCTGCGCGCAGTATTGGGTGGGTGACCTGCGCGCAGTATTGGGTGGGTGACCTGTGCGCAGTATTGGGTGGGTGACCTGTGTGCAGTATTGGGTGGGGGACCTGCGCGCAGTATTGGGTGGGTGACCTGTGCGCAGTATGGGGGGGAGGGAACTTGTGTGCAGTGTTGTGTGGGTGTGCAGTATTGGGTGGGTGACCTGTGTGCAGTATTGGGTGGGTGACCTGCGCGCAGTATTGGGTGGGGGACCTGCGCGCAGTATTGGGTGGGTGACCTGTGTGCTGTATTGGGTTGGTGACCTGTGCGCTGTATTGGGTGGGTGACCTGTGCGCAGTATTGGGTGGGTGACCTGTGCGCAGTATTGGGAGGGTGACCTGTGCGCAGTATTGGGTGGGTTACCTGTGCGCAGTATGGGGGGGGGGGCACTGTGCACAGTATGGGGGGGGGACTTGTGCGCAGTATTGGGTGGGTGACCTGTGCGCAGTATTGGGTGGGTGACCTGCGCGCAGTATTGGGTGGGTGACCTGCGTGCAGTATTGGGTGGGTGACCTGTGCGCTGTATCGGGTGGGTGACCTGTGCACTGTATTGGGTGGGTGACCTGTGCGCAGTATTGGGTGGGTGACCTGTGCGCAGTATTGGGAGGGTGACCTGTGCACAGTATTGGGTGGGTGACCTGTGCGCAGTATTGGGTGGGTGACCTGTGCGCTGTATTGGGTGCGCTGTATTGGGTAGGAAAAAAATGGTATCACTAAAAATGGCACTTTGTCCTGCAAATAATGCGCGCCCCCCCCCCCCAAATTAAATGTTTTTCCGTGTGCGGCCCATATACCCAGCTGAGTTTGAGACCCCTGGTGTAGGGAGAGTGCTGCTGAGCTAGGGAGAGATTTATACTGCAAAATAGGCAGTGTAGGGTCTCTAAAGCCTGCCAAATCAAACAAACAGTCCTTCTGAGGACTAATATCCATCCCAGATAGACAAGGACTTGCACGGGGATAGTTGCAAGTCTGCATCTTCTGATGCGGCAAAGATGACTTCTGATGGGCACACTTTTAGGCAGTGACCTGGGTGTCAGAGATGCTTCCAGGGGTCTTTTCAGCACTGTATGCATGTGTCACACAGCACATGGCCAGATAAGGTTGTAAAATGTTAAAATGACATTTCCCCGTGAATGCATTTGTCACGGTTGAAAGCAATACAAAAGTGCAAAAACGCATTAAAAAATGCTACTTGTGAACATAGCCCAAGGTGTGGAGGAGTATTTTTGTTTTTGGTTATTTATTTTACCTTATACACAAGTCTTTACCCTGGAAAGGATGTTCCTTAACTTATTTCACAGGAAAGCAGTTTCAGTTTTGCTTTTGAACGTTTTATTGTGAGCCTGTAAAAGTGGCTTAATACCTCTGACCACGTTGTTGACAGCAGTGACCTGGGGGTCAGAAATGCTTCCTGGGGTGATCTCCATGCTGTCCCCATGTCATTTGAGCACTGTCACTATTGTTGTGGGCACTTTTTAGGCTTTCTACAGACTGCCGGGGGTCCCGCCGCAAAAATGCTCGGGTCTCCCATAGACTAACATTGGGCTCGTTGCTCGGGTCGAGCACCCGAGTATCACGGTGAGCTCGGTCCGAGCTTCGAGCACCCGAGCATTTTAGTGCTCGATCAACACTATTAATAACTGTAATTGCTTATTTACCAGTTACTGCCTTTATTTATTCTACTCTTATTTCACACTACCTCTTTATTTAATCCTGTATATAGTTTTGTATTTGTTTAGTAATTTATGTATAAGATAAATGCAGAATACCATATATGTAGTATAATGTACGCCACGTTTAGTACTATTGAGTTAGCACATAGATGCAGAGCGCAAAACTAACTCATGTATTATAATATCATATTGTGCATATTAAAAAAATGGTATTATGCCGTGTTAAAGATTAAAAAACACGTCTTAAACATGGAACATCAGAAGTGTTTATCTACTTTGTATATTCAAAAATGCATTGTTATATTTTACAGAATTTTAAGAATTTTGTTTCCATATTTAAGAGCCACTGTACTTACAATATTTTTTCCTTTAAGAAGCCTGCAGCACCCCAACATTTTGCAATGCCTGGGACTGTGCACAGAAACTATTCCTTTCCTTCTTATCATGGAGTTTTGTCAACTGGTAAGTTTATATTCTGAATTTGACATTAACAATGATGCACTGAATGCAGTTTTTTGTTACTGAAAAAGTACTAAATTTGTGTATAAGTTGAGTAGGGTTAAATATCTCCATACTGTGTACAGTACTTTAGGCCTGGACGGCACAACGACTGTAGCAGCAGCAGAACAACTGGCTGTGGTTTGTTTTGTGAATTGAAGTAATGCAAATTCTGTTGAAGACAATAGAAAAGTTATATACAGTACAGACCAAAAGTTTGGACACACCTCATTTTAAGATTTTTCTGTATTTTCATCACTATGAAAATTGTACATTCACATTGAAGGCATCAAAACTATGAATTAACACATGTGGAATTATATACTTAACAAAAAAGTGTGAAACAACTGAAAATATGTCTTATATTCTAGGTTCTTCAAAGTAGCCACCTTTTGCTTTGATGACTGCTTTGCACACTCTTGGCATTCTCTTGATGAGCTTCAAGAGGTAGTCACCGGAAATGGTCTTCCAACAATCTTGAAGGAGTTCCCAGAGATGCTTAGCACTTGTTGGCCCTTTTGCCTTCACTCTGCGGTCCAGCTCACCCCAAACCGTCTCAATTGGGTTCAGGACTGGTGACTGTGGAGGCCAGGGCATCTGGCGTAGCACCCCATCACTCTCCTTCTTGGTCAAATAGCCCTTACACAGCCTGGAGGTGTGTTTGAGGTCATTGTCCTGTTGAAAAATAAATGATGGTCCAACTAAACGCAAACCGGATGGAATAGCATGCCGCTGCAAGATGCTGTGGTAGCCATGCTGGTTCAGTATGCCTTCAATTTTAAATAAATCCCCAACAGTGTCACCAGCAAAGCACCCCCACACCATCACACCTCCTCCTCAATGCTTCATGGTGGGAACCAGGCATGTAGAGTCCATCCGTTCACCTTTTCTGCGTCGCACAAAGACACGGTGGTTGGAACCAAAGATCTCAAATTTGGACTCATCAGACCAAAGCACAGATTTCCACTGGTCTAATGTCCATTCCTTGTGTTCTTTAGCCTAAACAAGTCTCTTCTGCTTGTTGATTGTCCTTCGCAATGGTTTCCTAGCAGCTATTTTACCATGAAGGCCTGATGCACAAAGTCTCCTCTTAACAGTTGTTGAAGAGATATGTCTGCTGCTAGAACTCTGTGTGGCATTGACCTGGTCTCTAATCTGAGCTGCTGTTAACCTGTGATTTCTGAGACTAGTGACTCGGATAAACTTATCCTCAGAAGCAGAGGTGACTCTTGGTCTTCCTTTCCTGGGGCGGTCCTCATGTGAGTCAGTTTCTTTGTAGCGCTTGATGGTTTTTGCAACTGCACTTGGGGACACTTTCAAAGTTTTCCCAATTTTTCGGACTGACTGACCTTCATTTCTTAAAGTAATGATGGCCACTAGTTTTTCTTTACTTAGCTGCTTTTTTCTTGCCATAATACAAATTCTAACAGTCTATTCAGTAGGACTATCAGCTGTGTATCCACCTGACTTCTGCACAACACAATTGATGGTCCCAACCCCATTTATAAGGCAAGAAATCTGACAGGGCACACCTGTGAAGTGAAAACCATTTCCGGTGACTACCTCTTGAAGCTCATCAAGAGAATGCCAAGAGTGTGCAAAGCAGTCATCAAAGCAAAAGGTGGCTACTTTGAAGAACCTAGAATATAAGACATATTTTCAGTTGTTTCACACTTTTTTGTGAAGTATATAATTCCACATGTGTTAATTCATAGTTTTGATGCCTTCAGTGTGAATGTACAATTTTCATAGTCATGAAAACACAGAAAAATCTTTAAATGACAAGGTGTGTCCAAAACTTTTGGTCTGTACTGTATATATATATATCCTGGAAAAATCTATACACACAGTAAACTTATGTGCATATGGTCAAAGTGATTCACCCTGCTGGAATATTAAGGGACTAAAGAGGAGTAGAAACCCTTATACTATATGTCTCCTACACTCTCCGTGTATGTGTGTATAACATGCAGTCTGTGTATAACATGCAGTATGTGTGCATGCAGGATGTTTTTGGAATGGAGTTTGTGTGCGCATATACCATGGAGTGTATGTATAACATACAGTGTATGTGTGTGCAACATGCAGTTTGTAGCATACAGTGTGTGTAACAAATGGTGTCTGCGTGTGTATAGCACGGAGTGTGTGTGTAACCTACACACACTGTGTGCTAAAAACATATTGTAACAAACAGTGTATGTATGTATAGCATGGACACATACTGTGTCTGTAATACCGGTAGCGCAGATGAGCGTTTATAGGTGTTAACAAGTCAGCAATCACCCAATTAACAAACAAAAATCATCACTCTCTGCACCCATCACCCTATGTTAACAGATGACGTGCTGCCAACTACGTGATACTGTATGGGGGCAGAATTAGTGACCATTCTGTCACCATCATTCTTCGTCAGCCTGTGAAATGAGGCCGATACACAAGTGCCAAATATCTTGAATGCAGTCGATTAGTGCTCATTTAAAGAAGCACTCCTCGTCCTCCCATCAAAGTTTTTATCCTCTTAATATATTGCAGTCATTATACAGCACTGTGTATTTACAATTGCTCATTTTTCCTTTCTACCCAGCTAATTCTTCTCTTTTCCATCAGATCTTTGACATCACGTGATTATAAACTGACTAGCTGAATCCTTCTAAGCTCTATGTAGAAACAGGAGGTCAATTTTCTCTGCATGAGCTATGAGACACTGCCAAAAGGCCCTGGCAGGGGGAGGAAGGAGCAGCTGGGTCAGGAGTTTAAGAGGGAGATGACTCATGCACAGAAAGAGACTTCCTGTTTCTACACAGAGCAGAGAAAAGAGAAGAATTAACTTTGTAGAAAGACAAAATGAGCAATTGTAAGTACACAGTGCAATATAATATGATGATCGCAATATATTAAGCGGATAAAAACTTTGAAGGAAGGGGAAGGGCTACTTTAACGGTCTGTTTCTGTATGATGGTGCAATATCTTAGCATTTGGGGCATGTAATTTTTATGTAGGGCTACCCTTTGCTAAAACTGGCCCTGTTTGAGGCCTTAAAGGTATAAAAAAAACAAAAAGAAGTATAAAAATTACAAAAAGTAATCATTCAAATAATCACTGATGAATGAGATGCAGTTTCTTATACATCTTTTCTTAAACTGTTGTTACTATTTAAGTCTCTATGAGAAGGTGACAAAATCAATAGAAAATATGGTGTATGATATATTTTCAAAAATCCGGAGTAAGGCTGTGTGCCCACGATGTGTTTTTGGTGCGTGTTTTGGTGCGTGTTTGCAGCGCGTAAACGCTCCAGAAACGCATTGCATACCTTATCCCATGACTTCCTATGACATTCTGCAAGTTCTGTGCACATGGTCAGGATTTTTTCTGCGCAGATTTTACTCACAGAAAAAATACGGACATGACCAATTCTTGTGCGTTTCTGCATGCGTATTTGCCTATACAATGCATTGGAAAAACGCATGGCAAATACGCATGCAAAAACGCGTCAAATACGCGTCAAAAATGCATGGAAAAACCGCATGCATTTTTCTGCCAAGGAGATGCAGAAATGCTCAGGAAAATTTTTGCTTCATTTCTGCATCCTGGGCACTAAGCCTAACAGTCTAAATACATGTATAACTGTTAGTGATAATCATTGTCCTGGTGGAACCAAAAATGATTGGTTTTAACTTGGGATGAGAGGACCCGTGGAAGTTCGGATTCTGGTACCCGACCCGAACTTTATTCCAAAGTTCAGTTCGGGTATGAGAACTGTACCCAAACTTGATCCAGACCCTGAACCCTTTGGAAAGAATGAGGACCTGAACTTTTGAGCTGGAAAATTCTCTCTCTCTTCTTCCCGGACTTCCCCAGAACTTTGAACATTGCAAAGGACTTCTGGGAGAAGTCCGTGATCGGGGATTTACCATCGGACACTAACAGTCCGGTACTAACAGCAAACATTTAAGTTTGGGTTCGCTCATCTCTAGTTTTAACCGATATGATCCTTCAAAATGTTATATCATTCAAATAAGTGTGTTCAATACCCGATATCAATCACAATATCTGTGGGTTTCATAAGAATAAGTGTTCATATTATTGAAAATATCTATATATATCTCTGCCACTTTTCTTAGAGCTAAACATTTCGGAATGCTTTAGTGACTTAATGAGT
Organism: Phyllobates terribilis; assembly: GCF_046119375.1. Classification (NCBI taxonomy): domain Eukaryota; kingdom Metazoa; phylum Chordata; class Amphibia; order Anura; family Dendrobatidae; genus Phyllobates; species Phyllobates terribilis. The sequence continues at coordinate 144,402,933 of NW_027362772.1, forward strand.
GGTACAGCTGTATAAATCAGTGTTCTACAATTAAACAATATATTTTTAAGTGAACTAGGGTATATCTATGCAATCGTCGCTCGTCCCCTTCACTTTTCCCAGCCTTAGGCCATCCCCCTTTACCTAACTGGCAGCATGTTCCCTTATTCCTACATCTGACGACATCGAATGGTTTACACAGTTTACCCAAGGAAAATTGACATTGCTGTCATTAATGGTATAAAGAATGTATTAGAGATTAGCGAAAACATTCAGACTAGCCTGATCTGGGGTCTAGTTCGATCCTCCATGGTGGCAGTTCAGCAGCAGTAATCCGTTGACCACAATCTTGGGCGCCCAGGATGCCACACACAGTATTTAAGTTTTTAGAGAAGGTGACAAAATCAATAGAAAATATAGTGTATGATAAATTTTCAAAAATCTGGAATAACAGTTTAAATACATTTACACCGAGTGCCATAGAGGACCGAATTGGTCAGAAGTCTTTTTGCTCGACTCCAGCAAGTTTGCTCATCTCTATAGTTAGTTAAATCTGTTATCTTCTATACTTTTCTAATACATTTTATAGTTATTGAAAAAAGAAATAATATTATCCTGGGAACACTTTCTGACATACAGAATGTTTCCTGAATAGGGTATATCAGCGACACATAAGAAGGAGAAAAGGCCAAGGAGGGAATACATGGGAGAGATTTACTGGGCAAAGTGCACAAATAACTGGCGTACCAGCCATATGCCAAATTTATCATGTATTATACACACTTTTTATTCTCTAAACAATATTTAAAAGTTTTTAGAAATGCCTAAGTGGTGTAGGAAAATGTATCATTACTTTGACACTAAATAATGGTGTGAATGAAGTAAGTTAGGCAAGAGGTGGCATTAGAAAGACAAAAGCATCTAACATATCAAACCAAATTGGTCAAACTGAACGCACCACTGTGATAAATTTGCTCCAGTTTCTGTCTAATATTATTTTATGCTATTTATTTAGGACAGTTCTAATCTGCCCCATTGTGTCTAATATTTTACATGACAGGTTCCCTTTCACAATATTAGACCTGACAGTTGTATCGTCTGTTCCTTGTGATCAGGGGTGAATTTTTCTCATTTCTGTTCTCGGGTGACTGAATAGTAAAGGGACTCTGTCACCAGGTTTTTGCCACTCAATCTGCATGATGTACAGATAGAGAACTGATCCCATTGTTGTGTCACTTACTGGGCTGCTTGCTGTAGTTTTGATAATATCACTGGAGATTATCACTAGAGGACTAGTAAACCTGCTGCCTGTAGTCCTCCAGAATCATGAGCTCTGTATAACCCTGCCCCTCACCACTGATTGGCAGCTTTCTGCATATGCACAGTGTATACAGAAACCTGCCAATCAGTGATGTGGGCGAAGTTATACAGAGCTCAGCATTCAGAGAACTGGTAGATCTACAGCAGGGAAAGCTGTGATTTTAGCAAAACTGCAGCAAGCAGCCTAGTAAGAGATACATCACCGGAATCAGGGTCTCTGCCTCTATATTATACCGCTCTCAGATGCGATAGCAAAGAGGTAACAGGTATTTGTTTTGGATGACATCTTTTTAATGTAGGAAAGTCATTCTGGACATATTTCCTTGTAGATCCTGCTGCTCTATGCAGAGCTTTGTGCCATGATTTCAGTTTGACAGGCATTCAACACTGACATCTTTGTACCTGTACCTTTTTGTAGGGAGATCTGAAAAGGTATCTCAGAGCACAACGGAAGGCAGATGGCATGACCCCTGACCTCTTAACATGTGACCTTGCAACCCTGCAGAGAATGGCATATGAGATAACACTTGGACTTATGCACCTCCATAAAACCAATTATATACACAGGTACAGTATACTTTGTGCTCTGATACTAAGGTTTTTTTTTTAATAGACTTAATCTTTTAACTATTGGAGCATTTTGGTTGCAAATGATCAGACACTTTTATAAATTTTCTAAATGTGTGATTCATTTCTTGTTCTCCCTCATAAAATCTTTGCTTCCCTTTTTCATGACCCATAGGGCTAACTCTATAACTTTTTAATGGAAACATTTTTTTGCCTGCTATAGTTTTATTAGGGGTATAGTGTACATATATATATATATATATATATATATATATATATATATATATATATATATATATACATATACAGTGCAGACCAAAAGTTTGGACACACCTTCTCATTTAAAGATTTTTCTGTATTTTCATGACTATGAAAATTGTACATTCACACTGAAGGCATCAAAACTATGAATTAACACATGTGGAATTATATACTTAACAAAAAAGTGTGAAACAACTGGAAATATGTCTTATATTCTAGGTTCTTCAAAGTAGCCACCTTTTGCTTTGATGACTGCTTTGCACACTCTTGGCATTCTCTTGATGAGCTTCAAGAGGTAGTCACCGGAAATGGTTTTCACTTCACAGGTGTGCCCTGTCAGGTTTAATAAGTGGGAGTTCTTGCCTTATAAATGGGGTTGGGACCATCAGTTGTGTTGTGCAGAAGTCAGCTGGATACGCAGCTGATAGTCCTACTGAATAGACTGTTAGAATTTGTATTATGGCAAGAAAAAAGCAGCTAAGTAAAGAAAAACGAGTGGCCATCATTTCTTTAAGAAATGAAGGTCAGTCAGTCCGAAAAATTGGGCAAACTTTGAAAGTGTCCCCAAGTGCAGTTGCAAAAACCATCAAGTGCTACAAAGAAACTGGCTCACATGAGGACCGCCCCAGGAAAGGAAGACCAAGAGTCACCTCTGCTTCTGAGGATAAGTTTTTCCGAGTCACTAGCCTCAGAAATCGCAGGTTAACAGCAGCTCAGATTAGAGACCAGGTCAATGACACACAGTTCTAGCAGCAGACACATCTCTACAACAACTGTTAAGAGGAGACTTTGTGCAGCAGGCCTTCATGGTAAAATAGCTGCTAGGAAACCACTGCTAAGGACAGGCAACAAGCAGAAGAGACTTGTTTGTGTTAAAGAACACAAGTAATGGACATTAGACCAGTGGAAATCTGTGCTTTGGTCTGATGAGTCCAAATTTGAGATCTTTGGTTCCAACCACCGTGTCTTTGTGCGACGCAGAAAAGGTGAACGGATGGACTCTACATGCTTGGTTCCCACCGTGAAGCATGGAGGAGGAGGTGTGATGGTGTGGGGGTGCTTTGCTTGTGACAGTGTTGGGGATTTATTCAAAATTGAAGGCATACTGAACCAGCATGGCTACCACAGCATCTTGCAGCGGCATGCTATTCCATCCAGTTTGCGTTTAGTTGGACCATCATTTAATTTTCAACAGGACAATGACCGCAAACACACCTCCAGGCTGTGTAAGGGCTATTTGACCAAGAAGGAGAGTGATGGGGTGCTACGCCAGATGACCTGGCCTCCACAGTCACCAGACCTGAACCCAATCGAGATGGTTTGGGGTGAGCTGGACCGCAGAGTGAAGGCAAAAGGGCCAACAAGTGCTAAGCATCTCTGGGAACTCCTTCAAGATTGTTGGAAGACCATTTGCGGTGACTACCTCTTGAAGCTCATCAAGAGAATGCCAAGAGTGTGCAAAGCAGTCATCAAAGCAAAAGGTGGCTACTTTGAAGAACCTAGAATATAAGACATATTCTCAGTTGTTTCACACTTTTTTGTTAAGTATATAATTCCACATGTGTTAATTCATAGATTTGATGCCTTCAGTGTGAATGTACAATTTTCATAGTGATGAAAATACAGAAAAAATCTTTAAATGAGAAGGTGTGTCCAAACTTTTGGTCTGTACTATATATAAATATATATATATATATATATATATATATATATATATTTAATTTACAATTCTTTGTTCTTTAAATTTTCAAAGTTGCATGAGGCAAAGTATTAGTTTGGGTTTCCTATTTTTTTTTATGTACAACATATGGAACCTTTGATTACATTGCAATTTTACCTTTTTTTATGCATTTTGTTAACATAGTATGTCCCCATAAGGTCATAATGGAACGTTGGGAAACATTCACTCTTTTTAACTTTAATTCATGTCCAATTTTTCATTGTAATGGGGGCATTTATAGGAGCCCCAGTTACCAAATAAAACAGCATCTTGTCCTTATATTAGTCATTTTGCCTAGGCTCGTAGGTAATCTCTATAGTACATTATAATAGCCGCTGCCTTATTACCTTGACAGAAATCTGTCCTATTACCTAGAATGGTAAAAGTATAGGTGCATGTGAGCATGTAGGGAGGCTTGCTGCTGTGACCTGCAGATATCCTATACTACTTACTGTCAATCGATCTCTATGTTACAGCAGCTAATCAGAAGTCATAAAGACAGAGTGGACAGCAGTGAGAGCAGCCTCTTCTTACCTCAGCACCTCTGATATCTGCAGTATTAGATTAGATAGAAAGGGTGGACAGCAATGCGAGCAGCCTCTTCTTACCTCAGCACCTCTGATATCTCCAGTATTAGATTAGATAGACAGGGTGGACAGCAGTATGAGCAGCTTCTTCTTACCTAACCACTCCTGGTATCTACAGTATTAGATCAGATAGACAGGGTGGACAGCAGTGCGAGCAGCCTCTACTTACCTCAGCACCTCTGATATATCCAGTATTAGATTAAATAGACAGGGTGAACAGCAGTGTGAGCAGCCTCTTCTTACCTCAGCACCCCTTGTATCTCCAGTATTAGATCATATAGACAGGGTGGACAGTAGTGTGAGCAGCCTCTTCTTACCTCAGCACCTCTGATATCTCCAGTATTAGATTAGATAGACAGGGTGGACAGCAGTGTGAGCAGCCTCTTCTTACCTCAGCACCCATTGTATCTCCAGTATTAGATCAGATAGGGTGGATAGCAGTGTGAGCAGCCTCTTCTTACTTCTGCACCCCTGGTATCTCTATTATTAGTTCATATAGGGTGGACAGCAGTTTGAGCAGGCTCTTCTTACCTCAGCACCCCTGGTATCTACAGTATTAAATCAGACAGGGAGGACCGCAGTGTGAGTAGCCTCTTCTTACCTCATCACCTCTTGTATCTCCAGTATTAGATCAGATAGGCAGGGTGGACAGCAGTGTGACCAGTGTCTTCTTACCTCAGCTCCCTTAGTGTCTCCAGTATTAGATCAGAAAGACAGGGTGGACAGCAGTGTGAGTGGTCTCTTCTTACTACAGCATACCTAGTATCTCCAGTATTAGATCAGAGAGACAATAGTGGACAGCAGTGTGAGCAGCCTCTTCTTACCTCAGCACCATGGTATCTCTATTATTAGTTCAGATAGGGTGGACAGCAGTTTGAGCAGGCTCTTTGTACCTCCACACCCCTGGTATCTACAGTATTAGATCAGACAGGGAGGACAGCACTGTGAGCAGCCTCTTCTTACCTCATCACCCCTTGTATCTCCAGTATTAGATCATATAGACAGTGTGGACAGCAGTTTGAGTAGCCTTTTCTTACCTCAGCACCCCTGATATCTACAGTATTAGATCAGATAGACAGGGTGGACAGCAGTGTGAGCAGCCTCTTCTTACCTCAGCACCTCTGAATCTTCAGTAGTAGGCCAGACAGATAGGGTTCACAGATCATGTGGTAGGTTTGTTCCTGTAGTTGAGGTTGTGGTGCCACCAAGTGGCTTTCTACTTTTTTACATGTTTTTAATCTAGTTCTGTGAATTTTCTTTCTTTTACTAAAGTAATACCTTTTCTATGCACTAATGCGGTTCATGAGTACACTTTTTTTCTATATGATCTATGTTTATTCGTGTACTGAACCGTCTACACAATCTGTTTGGACTGTCCATTACTACACCACCATTTGGGGGTGCTGTCATACTTGCAATGTGTCTGTGAACGTTTTTGTTAAGCCACTACTACAGTGTGTATCCAGTTCAACATGAAAAATTTTGCTGAAAAGCCCACTTTAAGAGGCACCCGCCTCTTAATGAATCAGGCCCCTCGCACTCCACCCTGCCCACTCATCAAAACACCTTATTTATTATTTAATCACCTTCAAACTTCTGCTCTCAGAGAGCGACTCCGATGTGCAATCCTTATTGTATTCTAACAATAAGTAATAATATCTAGAAGGTTCTTCTATTTTTCACCAACCATGAATCAATCCATGAAATATAGAGCATATAATTGCTAAATTCTGTCATTAATGATTTCTTATTTCAATTGTGAATAATTGATTCTATTTTGATTTCTTTTTCTACATAGCGATCTCGCCCTAAGAAACTGCCTCCTCACCTCCGACCTCACCGTTAGAATTGGGGACTACGGCATATCTCACAACAATTATAAGGTCAGTGGAAATTTTAATGTCTATTTCACAGTGAAGTGAGAAAAGTACAAGGATGAGAAAAGAAGCTCTCGTTATTGTGTTTCAGTAGTGAAAAAAAGATAAAAAATATGGTAATACAATGCAAAAAAAAACCAAAACAAATCAAGCCAGCAGAGATAAACATATTATACCAATATGGGCCAGCTGGGAAGCGGATGGTCAGACTATGCTCAATTCGTATCGCCGAATACTATGGCTTCTTCAGGGGTAGGAAATTGTAGTTTGTGGTGTTGCTCATGGGGCATAGTAAGACCACCTCAATTCCCAGTTGGTCTCTGTTTTTATTTAATTTCTTCCGTTGTCTTGTTATTTTTTGCTTTAAATAGCTTTGCTTGCTGCCCTTTATTAGCACTTTATGTATTCACTCTTAGAGCCTCTTTTATATTTATTTTTTAGGTTAGAAGGTATTGAGCACTTATTCACTTACCGTACATTTATGCTATATTTTGCTTCCCTTCCCATATAGTCTTATTATTTTGTTTGCCTGTCATGGCTTTTGTGGAAGTGGTCATTAAGGGTACACCACCTTATTTGGGTGTTTGTCATATACCCTGGGGGATGCAGTTCTTATTTGTTAAGTGCCCTGATTTGTGTTTTGATCATTTTATGCTTAGATTAAATATTCTGGTACTGATTTGGTTCACAATATCTTGGTATCATCTATGGTTTTTGCATACTGTTTTTTTTAGGTTATTTTGAGTGGACATTTGGATACATACTACAGATTAGCTATGAATCTCATAATACCAGCATAGTTTTGAAGACAGCATTTTCTTCAATCTAGTCCCCTAAAGACCCTAAAAGGCTTTCTACGATAATTACTGATGAAACATTAATTTGTTCACATGCCATCTCTATGGCATAATTTCCTCTTTTCTCATACGTAAAGGGGCTGTACTCTTTCAAAAAAACAGTTAAAAATAATAAAAAATATATATTTATATTAATATTTATTCTGTATATATTTTATATGCCTCCAGGAGGACTACTATATCACCCCGGATCGTCTCTGGATCCCATTGCGCTGGGTCGCTCCAGAACTTTTAGATGAAGTTCACGGAAACTTAGTCGTGGTAGACCAAAGCAAGGAAAGCAATGTCTGGTGAGTCTCTTTCCTCCTCACCAACCCTTTTATTCTGACCTAGATTTCTTCTTTTGTTTCATTTGTAGACAGCTGATCTGTTCCACTCGCAAATGTGATGCATTATTTAGTGCAACTCGTAAGAACATACATATTTATTGATACTCCGTAAACCGAATGGCCCAGAAATGTCTTCATTTTCCGTAGGCTGTAAGGAATAAACAGCCATTAGTTATCAAAGGCATGAATACATGCGGTGATCATAGGTCTTGCTCTTGATAATGCCGCACGTGTCAAAATGCCAACTTTGACCAACATCTGAGGGTAATAAAAAACTGCATTATTTAACCATGTCGTGCAAGGAGGGGTATGAATGAGATGGTAAGATCAATGAATGGCTTATATTATTAATAACCCTACAGAATTATTTACAGTCAGTACTTTACATTTCTATTCTGTGTTTATTAATCCCTTGATGACTTGTCAATTTTTCATTTTTGTTCTTCGCTTTTTCGTCCCATTATTTTTTTTATTTTTCTGTCAACATAGCTGTATGAGGCTCCTGATGTAGACCGACACCATTTATTTTTCTTAAAAAACTGTTAAAAAATCCAAGTGGGGTGAAATGGTGAAAAAAATGCAATTCCGCCATTGTTTTTGAGGTTTTATTTTATGATGTTCATTGTACAGAAAAGTGACCCATCGACATGATTCCCCACGTCAATCTGATTGTGTCGATACAAAACTTTTCTATATTTTAGTGGTCAAAAAGAAAAACTGAAAATTGGTGAGTGAAGCTTTTTTGATTGATGGAGCTGTGTGAAGCCTTTTTTTTTGCCCGGCGAGCTGGAGTTTTTATTATTTCAGGGTACTACAACACTTCGACCACTTTTTATTCCATTTTTGGGGCAATATGAAAATCACCTATTTAGGCATTTCCAATTTTTGTTTAATTAATTGTATAATTTCATAGATCAGGGATACCTAATATTTTTTTCCCTTTGGGAATGGGATAAAAAGTGGGTTCAAGCTCTTATATTTTTTACATTTTTTAACCACTTCATGACATATAATGTACAGTTACGTTATAGGTCAGGTGGAGCTCTGACAGCGGCAATTGACACACATCGACAAGAAGCTGGCCTTTCCACGCTCCCATCAGCACAGCCATTACGTGATCACCGATGGGTTGATATCACAGCCGGGGATCGGCTGATGAACCCTGTGCCTGTCATCACGATCCTTCCGTGAACGCCGGCTCGTAGCTGACATTCATAGGAGAACTTGATTTTACACACATGAGTGCTGATGCACTGCTATGTATAGTACAAGCAATCAGGCGGTCACAGCTTCAAATCCCCTAAGGAGATGATGAAATACAGTAAAAAGTGGAAAGAACATTGGCTGCAAGAACATTGCAATAAAATACAATAAAAGGCGATGAAAACATCATATCTACCCAAAAATGGTTTCAGTAAAAACATCAGCTCCGGGACGCAAACAATAATCCCTCAAACAGCCACAGATCCTAAAAAATGAAAACACTACGGGTCTCAGAAAATGGCAACACAAACAAAAACTCCAACAAATTTCCCCAAAAAATTTTCACAACTTAAATAAAAAAAATATATACATATTTGATTATTTGCTTAAACATACTGACCTGGAGAATCATATTGCCAGGTCAGTTTTACCTTATAGTGAACATGGTAAATAAAAAAAAAAAATTGTGGAATTGCACTTTTTTTGCAATGTTATTGCACTTGAAAAATTTTTTCCGCTTCCCCATGAGCCACATTTTTGAACGGTGTCATTCAAAAAATACAACTTTTCCCGCAAAAAAAACAAACCCTCCTAACAGCTATGAGGATGGAAAAATAAAATCTTTATGGCTTTTGGAAGAAGGGGAGGAAAAAACAAAAACGGAAATAGCCCAGTCATGAAGGGGTTAAATATTTAAAAAAACTTTTTTTTTTTTATTAAAGGTAATCTGGCAACATGAATAAGATGTCGGCACAATGGCAGCCAGGTATATATTTGTCTGAAACATTCTGGTGTTTCAGAGAAATAGCCACCAATAAATAATATATCTGCTCTAAAAAAGTTGCAGCAGTGAAAATACATGGCTGGCCCCATGCCTTCTTCTGGCAAAGTCAGCTGTTTGCTCACAAATTAAAGGGCTTGTCTGTGGTCAGTAAACTCTATTAACTATGAATAAACTTATTTTTTAATTACCTAGTCTTTGCAGTTAATGACAACTTTTCTTTGAATCCAATATAGGTCTCTAGGAGTAACAATGTGGGAACTCTTTGAATTTGGAAGTCAGCCATATCGCCACCTATCAGATGAGGAGGTCCTAGCATTTGTAATTAAAGAACAACAGATGAAATTGGCCAAACCACGACTCAAGCTGCCCCATTCTGATTACTGGTAAGGGTAAAATTCAGCAAGTAATAGAAGACTCCATAGACATTATGGAGGGAAATGTATAAAGACAATTTGTAACTATTCTCTCTTTTCACCACTTTTGAAAAGCATTGAGAAAAGTGCTAGGGTAACGACAGGCTAGCTAATTTATTATAGTTAAAACCTTCTGATTTATGAAACAACATTCTTAAAACATTGTTAAAACAAGATGTACCCTTTTCTCTAAGATGGGAGATAACCTTTTGATCGGTGGGAGTCTGACCGTTGGGAGTCGGGACCAGCAGAATGAGGACCTTTTATCCCAGTAGGAATGGAGCGCGAGTGTGCAACCTATCCTTGATTCATTCCCTATGGGGCTGCGCTGTTCCGGCAGCCCAATAGAGAATGCAGGGGCGGACATACCATTGGTGTAACCTATGCAGCCGCACAGGGTCCCAAGAGGTAAGGGAGCCCATTTCCAACTCCAAAGCAGGTGGAATTTTGCATTTTGAAGAGTTATTGGACTGCAAAGAGCCCATATACTGTTCTTGGCAATGGGCCCCCAACTGTCCGTGTCTGCTCTTAAGATAATGAATAGAGCCATGTCCGGGTGTCCGACCTGCCGCTTCATGTTATATTGGGGATAAAAGTTCCCAGATCTGCCGATCTTTTCAGGTCCCAGCGGTGGGACATCCATTAACCAGCAAATTATCACCTATCTAATGGAAAGGTGATAACTTGTTTTAACCGGACTACCGTTTTAATAAATCTCCCCGTATGTGCATCATAGTAGTCTGCAGTTGTAACGGTCTATTGTGCCACTTTGCCATTACATAAAATAAACTTCTTATCATGTGAATGCACTTTTCCTTCAAGTGCCAAAATGTGCATTGTAAGAAATACTTTTCTAAACTCTTCAAAACCATTTATTTTTACTTATCCTTATTTCCTTAGGTATGAGGTGATGCAATCTTGCTGGCTGTCTGTTGAACAAAGACCTTCAGTAGAAGAACTTCATCTGCAGCTCACTTACCTGCTAAACGAATGCTCCAATCAGACAGAGGAAAGCTTTGAGTGGCGCTGGAATGCACTTAAGCCAATGAAATCCTCAATGGGTCCTCTAAGGCACTCCGATGAGATTTCTGCATTCCCACTGCTAGATAACTTTAGTGGTGGAGATGGCTTTCATGCAGACATGGATGACATCTTAACTGTAACAGAAAGCAGTCGTGGACTCAATTTTGAGTACATGTGGGAGAAGGCCAGATTAGGACGCTGGAAAGCATCATCTCAGTGTCAAGATTATGCACCAAGTAATGGGAATCTGACAGTGCCTGCTAATCCTTTCTATGATTCCAACCATCAACATTCACGCCAAAGCTTGGAGACTCCAAGTGTTGTCCCAGTCATCAGTGCCCGTAGCCCTTCTGTAAGCAGTGAATATTATATACGATTAGAAGAACATACAGACAGGAGCAGTGGTGTGGACTGTACCGTGTGTGCTCCAAGTCCTATCTATGAAAGAAAGTATGACATGCAGGAGCAGAGATCACTCCATCAACGCTTATCACTTGGAAGCCCATCTTCACCACTCGAACCACTTTTTTCCTCAGACTGGGACCCACTCGAGAGTGGCAGAACCAGTCCTGATGATCCTCCTGGTCACTTGATTTTACATGAAGTTCCTAAACTGATCGATAGGTGGACACCAAGTAATAATAATCCTTTTATTACTGTAGGAAGAGAATTGCCTCGTTATGTAAATCCTTTCTGTGGTCCAGGAGAAATAGACTTATCAAGGCAGGTACAGGAGACTTCTTTAATGGAGCCCTCGCTATCTGATGTATTTTCTTCTGATTCAATTTTGAATGTTTATAGAGATATAGAAGATCATAGGAGGAGCTGGGATTCAGATACACTTGAAGAGCGAGGAGCTGGAGAGACTCTTGCTGGAGACCCCGAGTCCTTGGCTGAGTTTTTAGATGATCGTGCATCACCTTGGGATTGTGAACCTTCATTAATGGAAGATCAAAGCACTGAAAGTAGTAGTAGCAGTACAGACAATAGCAGTCATCGCAACATGCCTTCTTGTCCCCTGTGTAGTAGAGGAGTGTTGGGTAGTCTACACAGATGCTCTTGTGCAATGCTACGTGGAGATGTTGTAATTGATTGGACCACACACGTTGCCATGCATCAAGACCATTATGGCTTGGATGATGATTCCTCCCTAAAAGTTGAACAGGGTTCCTTATCAGAGTGCTCTATACCTGCAAGAACTTTTGGTGATGGAGACCTCTATGCTGGTCCTTTTGGAGACAGTCTTTGCGCAGCAGAGCACCAAGAATTTTATGACCCTTTAATGGGAGCCGCTGTGAAAAGTTATGACATTCAAGATTATCGTAATCGTCAAGCAAAAAGTTACGAGTCATTGCAAAAGAGCATTTCTAACCACCCTCCTTCCCCTTTCATTGGAATTTCCAACTCAATGGCCAATTGCAGTGTTATTGTCCCAATTGAAATTCCACCTCTTTCCACCTTAGCAGAAAGCATCGAAGAAGAGACAATAGAGATTGTTTCAGATGTACTAAATAGATTCCCAGTGAACCATAGCACATTGCAAATGGAAAAATCACCACATGCATCTAGAGCAACATTAGATTCTGTTGATTCTCTAGACATTCCTTCCAACACTAGTTCATCAGATATATGTAGCCCAGCTTCTCATTTCTCATCCCCGGGTCAGAAATTTGGGGATAGTGGATACGAAACAGAAAACACATTTTCCCCAGAATTCATTTTCAAAGAAGTAAAAGAAGAAGAAGAATCTGGTCTTAAAGATTTGAAATTACCCTTGACCCCTATATCAGAATCAACTAGTGACTTGACCCTTACAGAGGACTTCTCTGAACCACAGGCAACACCTATGGAAGATGACAGCTCCCTTAGAACATTAAATCTGGCCACACCACATAGAGATTCAGCATATTTTTCAGACTATGACAATGAACCTGATAAACATAATAGAGTTTCTAGGTCAAAACCTGATGTTGGAAATCTCAATGGAGTTTGCAGTGAAGAAATATTAGTTGTCATATCAACTGTGGAGGAAACTGAAAATACTCAAGATGAAGATCCAAAAAAGGATGATAATGAAGATAACATAAATGTCAAGGAAATAACAGAAGAGTTTCCTGTAAAAGCAATGGATATAAAGGAAAACCATAATAATAAAGTGTATGTTCAAGATGTAGTCGAGGATGGTGAAAATGGAATTTTGAATTGCAATGGTGGGATCAATTTAATTCCAGAGGAGGACTTGAGTAATCCAGCTTCTCAAAGCAATGCCACTGATGTAATACAGAAGAAACATGAAAAATGTCAAGCAGTTATAGATCAAAAATATTCAACTGAAAACATGCTAAAAAGACAACCAGAAAGTGGCTTTGTAGTTCAGGTTTGTAAAGAGCAGCTCCTAGTCTCCTTGAGAGAAAATGTAACCAGGAATGTACTGTCTACATTTGAGTCTGGGACCGTGAACTCATGTGTATTAAAAGACCAAGCTGTTTTGAAGTTGTGGTCTATGGAACCTATATCAAATGCTGTTGTGGAAGGAACATTAGATAATAAACCTCTCTTCAAACAATCATCTGAAAACTATGGGCCAGAATGCAAACCTATCACAGATGACATCCTCAAGGTCATATCTTCGGATAGAATTAGTAACTCCTCAGAACCGATTGTGAACAAAGATGTAAATGATAATGATTGTGATGAGAGTCCCTCCGAAAAAGATGGGGAAGAAGAAAAAGAAGATTGTGAAAATGAAAACAATGGAGATTCTAATGAACAGTCATCAAAACAGGCCCCTAAAAACTGTTTAAAGCAACAAGTCGAAACTCCCATTGACCAAACAGAGGAACACACTGAAGATCAATCATCAAAACTCTTTCTAGACTTTGGCTCTACAGCAAATAGTGGAAGTGAAGCTATAAAAGGTAAATCAAATTGATAATTGAAATTAAATAGTTGAAGTGAGAATTATGATTTTAATGAGTGAACCAGTCCAACATTCCATTTACTATAGTACACCCTTATGCACTCGGAGTATTTAATATTGACCACCCTTACGTAATCTGTGAATAGTCCCATATAAATGAAATACCCAATACAATTATCTATAGCTTTGAGTTTTGGGTCTAAAGGTTGCAATTGTGCTCCTTCTGAAGTGCTCTTAACACTTTTTAATTAGTGTGCAGGCCTAGGGGTGTTGTATAAATGAATAACAACAATACAACAGCTGATCCCAAAAAGTGACTTACCACCCTTTACAAAGTTACACATGGAGAAAATGGTGTAGTTGTAGGGGTGGAGAGGATGACGTGAAACCTCTCTGAAGACCCTTGTTGTTTTAAATGTATGAAAATTTACTGTATTGTATGTGTCATCCTACTGGAGGCTGAAGTCCCTGTTAGTCAGGGGTGACAGAGTTAACTGTATGACCGGCAAACTGGAGACAAGAAAGGACACCCTCAGAGGAAAGCGATCATCATTGAGTGTGTGTGTGGGAAGAGACCAGGACCAGAGAGCAAGTTTTAGAAAGAGATCTTCAGTGGCAACAGTGTTCTTCCTTCAGCAGGCAAGTTGGGGCACTTACAGCCAGAGATTTTTAAGAACGATGTTAGTGCTAGCCTGAAATGGAATCTGACGTGAAGTAAGGCAGTGTCAGCTAGGCTGGTGACACATTTAGTAAGGTGATAGCTGGTGGAGCTCCATTGCATTGTTCTCAGGAAGTGTAGTTAGGGTGCAGTGGACACAGCAAAACACATTGACCCTTGTGGCCCTCTACCAGGAAGATGGAGTTACCCACTTTGTCCTGCTGTTCATCTGTAACGTTCACCACTAGTATTGTGCCGCCCTCCATAACCACCAAGAATGTGCCTCTGTATTGTGTAGAAGAAAACAGCAAGCTTGTTTCCTGCTACCCTCTGTACATAAGTTTTATTGTCAGTAAAAAGGGCTTTATTTTTACCAAATTGTCTTCTTTCCTCATCGTTGGTTTAAAGGGGTCTGGAGCCGCACAAACCATGGCAGAGCTGAACCTGGAGGTGTCCGCATCAGAAATACAACCACACACACACACCCAGCCAGGACACAGATTTTTTTGTGGAGTGTGCCGGGGCGCGAAGACGAGTACCTCGCACTCGGCTAACGCCCCACAACCACGTTACATGGTCCTTCTCGGTTGAGGACCTCGGAAGAATATATAACAGTCCTGCACAATGTCCACAGTCCTTGAAACTCGCTGGACCCGATTCTTCTAGGTAAGGACCATGGAAATGTAAAAAAGTCCATAGAAATCACAGTCCCTTTTTCTGAGGGTACCGGACATTCCCGGCTGCACCAGCGCCTGAAGTCCAGCAGAAAAAGGCGTAATCAAACAAAAACAAAAATAAAAATTCAGCCTATCCAACTAATGAGGTCTATCTTCAGCAGCGAGGGTATGGAACAGTCCCTCTGACTTCCAGTAATGCAGTACACAGGCCTTTAAGACCAGGATGGTTTCAACAGTCCTTCACAACAAAGGCCGAGACCCAACTGGGCTCCAGCTCCACACCTGCAGTTCCCACAGCATCATGCCTGCCTCCAGCTGCAGAACTTCGGTCCATTGCCCATTCTCCGGCTGCTCTCCTCCTATGCTCTCACCCGAGGGTAATGATGTGCAGGAGGCCGTCAGCCCACATCTCCTTCGACCGATAACCCAGCCAGTCCGTGCTCCATATCGTCCCTCTTTGCCTCCAGTGCTGCAGGGTATCGAGCTGCCATTCTCTCGTCACTAACACCAGGACACTATGCATGATCCTTACTCGTCAAGCTGTGGTGGTAAAATGGCACCGATCTCTGATTCACCTTGCACTTCCTGTTTTTCAGCTCCGCCTCTTCTCTGGTCTTCTAATGCGTTCGTTGTGTCGTGCTTCACCCTCGGTGACTCTGGCTTTGGCCATGCCTCCTGCACTCACCATTCTTCACCCAATAGGCTGCACTTCATTTTGCATCGCGCCCTACTCCTACGTGCACCTCCCATCTTGGTCCAGGTCCTGGCTGCAGAGCATACCCACTTCTGGGCACATTTTTGTGCTCTCGGGCGCCATCTACTCCCATGATGGGTGGTCCTTCTTCTCAGCTCACCATCCATCGCCATCTTTGGACACATGCTTGGACACGTACTTCTGGCCGCCATTTTTGGCCGTCTATCTTCAGGCACCCTCTCGTCTGCGCCACAGATCTTTTCCCAAAAGATATGATTCTGCCGACTATGCCAAATATAACTTGGCGTGGGGCGGTAGCCATGGGCAAGGTACTCATGCTGTAGGAGCTCCGACTTGCCTGCTTTAGGAAGAATACTGCTGCCACTGAAGATCTCTTGCTGAAACTTGCTCCCTTTTCCTGGTATCTTCCCACACACACACCCAATGATGATTTCTTTCCTCTAAGGGTGTCCTTTATTGTCTCCAGCTCGCTAACAACTAACTACAAAAACAGGAACTAACACACAGGTCCCTATCGCTCCTCCCCAACTGTGGGTCGGCCCTACAGTTAACCCTGTCACCCCTGACTAACAGGAACTAAAGCCTCCAGGACGATAAAATATATAATACAGTACATTTTCATACATATAAAACAACAGGGGTCTTCAGAGAGGTGCCATGTCATCCTCTCCACCCCTACATAGTTGTAAAGAATTCCACACACTCTCAATGTTTCATAAGATGTTTCATGCAGTATGGGTAGTATGTACAATATGCCAAACTCTTGAGTATCTGTAATAAATACAGGTAACATAATAGCGCAGGGCTATTCAACCTTTCAAATAACATGCTTCCAAGAGGTTAAAAAAACAATCACATCATACAGTGCTCAGAATAAATGAGGACACCCCCTTTGAAAACTAAGATTTTAATCAATGATCTCAATAAACACAAGAATAATTTCCAACATTTTGGCAATATGGAGTATAAAAGAACATTTTTTTAACCCGTAACAAGAAAGTAAGGTTAATAATATAACTTTCATTACAAAATCTTCAGTTTTACTCATATTAGTTGATGCAAAAATGAATACACCCACATCAAAAATTACTACATCTAGTATTTTGCATGACCTCCATGATTTTTAAGGACAGCACTAAGTCTTCTAGGCATAGAATGAATAAGTTGGTGACATATTACAACATCTATCTTTTTCCATTCTTCAAGAACAAACTCTTTTAGAGCTTGGATGTTGAATGGAGAGTGATGACAACTTGTCTCTTCAGGATTCCCCATAGGTGTTCAGTTGGGTTCAGATCAGGAGACACTTGGCCACTGAATTACTTTCACCCTATTCTTCTTCAGAGATGCAACAGATGTGTGTTGTGGATCATTGTCATGTTGGAAAAGTGCACATCTACCAAGGGCACGGAGTGATAGCAGCATCTTCTCTTTCAATACAGAACAGTACATCTGTGAATTTATGATACTATTAATGAAATGTAGATCCCTGACACCAAGAGCTCATGGAGCCCCACATGATGACACTGTCATCACCAGGTTTCACTGAAGGAACCATGCATTTGTCTAAATAGTTTTTTCTAATGTATGATGACTACCGTAAAGCATGATTGTTACGGTGTCCTCATGTGATGCTGCATGAATGCTGCTGGTGTTGGCGAGCTGCTTTTCATGAATTCACAGATGTTGAAAGAAAAGATGCTGCCATCTTTCAGTGCCTTTGATAGACGTGCATGTTTCCAACATAACAATAATCCTAAACATAAGACACATGGCACACTAAGCTTGAGATTTCCCAACCTGGAATTTGCACTTCTATGGCTTTTTCCAGGGCACTTTTCTATGTTCATTCCAGAAACCTGAATCTGTAAGGCTATATTCATATGTCCAGTATTTATGTCCATTTTTGGATCCATTTTGGGATGACAGAAACAGAAATAATCTAATATAGTACAGGATCCATTCATTTGGGGTCTGAAATTCCCTAAAATGCCTTCTGTTTGACTGCAATCCATTTTTTAGCTGGATCAAAAATCGTAGTCTGCACAACTTTTTTGTCCAGCGGAAAAAAAAACAGCAATTGGATCTTTTTTTTTTAATATTGAAGTCTATGGGAAACAGATCATAATGGCTGGTGAACTGCATTGTCTTCCATTAGTGGATCTATTTTTTAAACACTGCACATGCTCAGTACACTAGAGGTGTCTCTGAACCACCCAAAAATGGATTTGTTACATTTGGAACAAAAACTGATGCAAAATGTGTATACCAAAGGGCTCATCTGTTTTTTCTCTGTTTGTAAAGGACCCAGGTTTTTTTAATATTTGATCTATTAAAAAGTGATGACCACTGGACTTAAGAACAGAACCCAACTTGATGTACTAATAACTGAACAAACTAAACAAGTGTTGAAAACTGTTTTGTTGATGTACAAAACAGAGCTTCTTGTAAATGTTGTACATTTTTGGTAGTTCACTATTAAAAAGTAACTAAACTTTCTTTTTTTTAGGATTTTGTCCAGCATTGAAAGTTATGAAACTTTGCAAATCACTTTATTAGGGAATTAGTCTTTATTACTGTAAAAAAATTGCATGTAAGTGGCTTCCAAACATTTGCTTTTTCTCAGTCTTTTTATCTGCCGTTAGCTTCATTGAGATGAAAACGTATGTGGAGTACAGCTGATGGCAGTGATGGGTCAGCGCCTGTCTCCTCCTTTGAGTGTTCAACTCATCAGAGCAATCTCCTACAGCAAGTTTAAAGGAAACCTGTCAGCACGCTTTTGCTAAGTAAACTACAGGCAGTGTCATGTTGGGGCTGTTTCTTTGATTAAAATGATACCTGAGGTGAAGGAATCTGTCTTGTGGTTCTTCTGTAATCAGTGTTTGCAGTTTTGAGTTAATGAGATTCTCGTGCTTCGGGGCCGGACTGTAGGCCGGGTCTATCCTGTGCTCTAGGCCAGATCAGCAAGAAAAGACCTGTCCACAGGCTGCCCCGAAGCACAAGTATGGTCCTCATAATAGAGACAGATAAACAGCCAGAGAGAGAGACAGCCAGCCTAAGAGAGAGAGAGAGACAGCCACCCTAAGAGAGAGAGAGACAGCCAGCCAGAGAGGGAGACAGTCAGCCAGCCAGAGAGAGACAGCCAGCCAGAGAGAAACACATCCAGAGAGAGAGAGTCAGAAAGAGACAGACAGAAAGAGACAAACATAGAGACACAGAGAGACAGACAGAGACAGAGAGACTCTGACTGGTTGTCTCTCTCTGGCAGGCTGTCTCTCTCTGTCTGTCTCTCTCCCTCTCTGGCTGTCTCTCTGGCTCGTTGTCTTTTTGGCTGTCTCTTTCTGGCTGGCTGTCTCTGGCTGGCTGTCTCTCTATCTGGCTAGCTGTCTCTCTTTGGCTGCCTGTGTCTCTCTGGCTGGCTGTCTCACTCTCTGGCTGGCTGTCTCTCTCTATGGCTGGCTGTCTCTCTCCCTCTCTGGCGGGCTTTCTCTAGCTGGCTGTCTCTCTCCCTCTTTGGCTGTCTCTCTCTGGCTATCTCTCTCCCTCTTTGGCTGGCTGTCTCTCTCCCTCTCTGGCTGACTGTCTCTCTCTCTGGCTGGCTACCTCAATCCCTCTCTGTCTGGCATTCTCTCTCTGGCTGGCTGTGTCTCTCTGGCTGTCTGTCTCTCCCTCTTTAACTGGCTGTCCATCTGTCTCTCTCTCTGGCTGTCTCTATGATGAGGAACATACTTGTGCTTTGGGGCGGCCTGTGGACAGATCTTATATTAGTGATCTGGCTTAGCGCACCAGGATAAGACCCTGCCTACAGTCCCACCCCAGACAAGACAGATCTCTTCACCTCAGGTATCATATTAATCAGTGTAACAGCTCCAACATGACACTGCCTGTAGTTTACTTAGCAAAATCCTGCTGACTGTTTCCCTTTAATCCCAAAGTTTGCAAGACACAAGTGCTGAGCTGACCCTTCCACTGCCATCATCTGTACTCCAAATTAATAGATGATTTCAGTGAAGCTAAAAGCAGGCAAATAGACTGGGCAAAATTAGGTTTGGAAGCCACTTACATGCAGCTTTTTTACAGAGGTGAAGACAACCCCTTAATAATGTGATTTGCAAAATTTCATAACTTTCCATGCTGGACAAAAAAATAAAAAAATGTTTAATTACTCTTTAATAGAAACTAATAATAATGTTTTTTCGAATGACAGTTAGTCACTAAGTAAAATTATGATTTAGGAAAACAGTATAAAAAAAAGTAATAAAACTATATTTCAAAGATACTCAATTTCATATTTGCTAACTGTATGATTAAAGTCACTAATAGTATTTTTTGGGGAGAACGTTACACTATGCAAACCACATAGCACAAATTAAATGCATTTTATTACAAGGACATGCAGTAATATTATATTACAATTTATCAGATTACATTTCTTTTTTTTTTTTACAACATTGCAGCAAAAGTGGCAAGACTTTCTCTGTCTCTTCCGCCATTAAACCTTCAAGCATTCCAAAGCTCCAGTGGACGCAAGTCTTTTTGGGACAGTGATGAAGAAAAAAGAGATGCTCATTATAACAAAGAAGATGAGGATGAGGAAGATGAAGGCTTTGGTCTTCCGGAGCATCAGAGAACAGGCTCCGAAGCTGAAGGAGAGGTGGCAGGAGTCCCAATTGTAGTAACAGAAATGGATGACGGACGAAACCTCCGGAGTCTGCTAAAGTCACCGAAATCTGCTGATGAGGTAGATGATGACCTTGATCGAAAACGAAAAATGGTGTCCTTTTTTGATGATGTAACAGTTTACTTATTTGACCAGGTAAGAAAAAATTTAAAGAGAGTTATGGTGTTTTAACAATGCAGTCATAATACCATACTCATAAGAGAGCATAGAGTATGTAAGTCATCAAGGCTTGTCAAAATGGGGGGTGGGATGATTTTGTTTTAATACTCCTGGAGGTAGATATTTTATACAAGAAAATACAGTCAAATCTATAAGGGTGTTTCCCTTATTATGGGTACCATAATGGTGCTTTGTCTGAGAGTAGCATGATGTAGGAGCAGAGACCCTGATTTTAGTGATGGATCACTTGCTGTGCCGAATAGTGTTGTTTTGATAAAATCACTGTTTTATCAGCAGGAGAGTATCACTAGAGGACTAATAAACCTGTTGCCATGTAGTCCAACCCTGCCCCCACCACTGATGTGCTTAGGCAGAAAGCTGTCAATCAGTGGTGTGGGCGGGGTTATATAGAGAAAGCTGCCAATCAGTGATGTGGGCGGAATTATACAGAGCTCAGCATTCAGAGAACTGCTAGATCTGCAGCAGAGAAAACTGTGATTTCATCAAAATGACAGCAACCTTTTTTATTATTTTACTACATAGCACATACATTTTTTTTATAAATATAATTAACCCCTTCCCAATATGCGCTGTATATATACGGTGCCGCAGAAGCTGCATTCTTGCAAAGCGCTGTGCCGCAATCGTGCGGGCTCATGCTGAGAGCTGCCGTAATCAAGTGCAGGTGTCAGCTCTATGTGACCCCGCAGCAATGCCCAGGATCGGTGCTAGCACCGATCGCAGGCATTTAACCCCTGTAATGCTACTGTCAATAGTGACATTGACATCGCAGGGCATCGTAGAGGGAGTGAGCTCCCTGTCTGCTCCCATCAGCACAACACGTTGCGATCGCGTTGTGCTGATGGTCTCCATGGTGACCCCTGGTCCCAAGATGGCAGTGGGTTCCTTCAGGGTCCTGCAGGAAGGTGGCCATTCAGCACCTGCTCAGACGCTGATCTGATGATCTTTAGTGCCGATGCAATGCAGAGTATCAGTGATCAGGACAAGGAAAGTTGATGTCCCACAGTGGGACAATGTAATGTAAAGTAAAAAATAAAGTTAATAAAAATTATAAAAACCATTAAAAAAAATCACAAAATAAAGAACAAAAAAATATATATATATATTAATCCAATAAATACATTTATCTGTGTGAAAAAAAAAATAAACAAAAAAAAAATACACATATTTTGCATCGCCCTGTCAGGAACGACCCAACCTATAAAACTGTCCCACTAGTTAACTCCTTCAGTGAACACCTTAAAAAAAAAATTAAAAACAAGGCAAAAAACTATGCTTTATCATCATACCGCCAAACAAAAGTGGAGTAAAACACAATGAAAAAGACAAATGTTATTAAAAATGGTACCTCTGAAAACATCATCTTGTCTCGCAAAAAAAAAGCCACCATACAGCTCCATCAGCGGAAAAATAAAAAAGTTACATCTCTAAGAATAAAGCAATGCAAAAATAATTATTTTTTCTATCAAATAGTTTTTATTGTGTAAAAGTGCCAAACCATAAAAAAACGATATGGTATCGCTGTAATCCTACTGACCCGAAGAATAAAGCTGCTTTACCAATTTTACCACACGTGGAATGGCATAAAAATAATCCCCAATAAACAATTCCTGAATTGCTGTTTTTTGTTCATTCTACCTCCCAAAAAACGGAATAGAAAGCGATCAAAAGATATCATTTGCCCGACAATGGTACCAATAAAAACATCAACTCGTCCCGCAAAAAATAAGCCCTCACATGACTCTGTCAGCAGAAATGTGGAAAAATTATAGCTCTCAAAATATGGCGATGCAAAATCTTGTTTGTGAGAGCAGCCAATCATAAAAACCCAATATAAATCTGGTGTCACTGTAATCGCACTGACCAGAAGAATAAAGTCGCCTAATCACTTATACGGCATGAGAAAAGGTGTAAAAAATAAATAAAACCAATTCTTCACCTTCTGTTGATTTATTCATTCTGCTCCTGAAGATCGCAGTAAGGCTCAGCTCACATTTATCCTGCGCTCTGCGCTGAGCGCTTACGCCGAGGTTGCCGTGTAAATCTCTGAAATACGTCATTCCGTGTAAATCTCTGAAATACGTCACCCCCGGCAGAAGATTCTCTATAGTGAGGCAGATGGAGGCACTGTGGATGCTGTCTGGCCTATGATCTGGCGGTGTCTGTCTTTCTATTAGGCTTGCATAAAAGTGCCATCGGCCACGGTTTTGTACACTTCTGAAAAGAGAGACGATGCTGAACAGAGGCCAGACAGAGTCCAGAGTAACTCTGCTGCCTCATTATAGTGAATGGATCCCTTGGGGGTTTCATCTAAATCACGTCATTCGGAGATTTAGATGGAAACCCCTATATAAGTGCTCAGCGTAGAGCACAGGATAAATGTGATCCTAAATGTTATGTAAATGTTCCCAATAAAAGCTTCAACTCCATTCACAAAAAAAGCAAGTCCCCACTCAGGTCCGTCATTTGTTAAAGGAAATATAGGGGGCTTCCATGTTACTGGTAGCACTAAGGCTCTGGAAAAACTAAATGGCACCTCGCCCTCCAAAAGAAATCCAGCGAATTCTGACCTTCCAAATCCAAATGCCCCTCTCCCTTCTGAGCCCCACAGTGTGCCTAAACCACAGTTAGCGTCCACGTGGTTGGTATTGCTGTAGCAATGATAGGCGTCCTAATTTACGGGTGCATGTCTCCAGAAGCATGAGATGGGCATAACGTACTGGTCACTACAACGTACTGGTCACTACAAGATTTTAGTTACTACAACGGCAGTTTGCAATCTTCACTTAGCAACATCCACTGCTGCTTGTTTCTGGAAAACACCCATGGAGTCAAAATTGTCTCTACACCTGTAGATAAATTCACAAAGAGGTATAATTTCCAAAATGGGGTCACTTGAGGGGGGATTCTGCTCTTCTAGCACATAGGGGCTCCGTATATGGAGCCGGCAAACTATTCTAGGAAAATCTGTGCTCCAGGAGGCAAAAAACACTCCGTCCCGCCCGAGTCTCCCCATATGGTGAAGCAGTACGGCACAGCCACATATGGGGTATGTCTAAATTCAGCAGAAATTGTGGGACAAATTTTGGTGCCATTTTTACCCATTTCCCAGTGTGAAAATTTAAAATCTGGGGCTAAAACAAAATTTTGGTGGTAAAAATATAATTAATTTTTCTTCAATGCCCAATGGTATAAAATGCTGTGACACACCTGTGGTGTCAATAGATGAATTCATTGCGAGGCGTAGTTTGCAAAATGTGGTCACTTATGGGGGTTCTGCTGATCTGGCACCTCAGGAGCTCTACCAATGTGACATGGCACCCTCAAACCAGTCCAGCAAAATCTGGACTCCAATATGGCGCTTCTTCCCTTCTGAGCTTTGCACTATGCCTCAAAAGTAGTTTTCAACCACATATGCGGTATCTGCGTACTGAGGAGAAATTGCACAACAAATTTTGGGGTCCATTTGCTCCTGTTAGCTTTGTGAAAATGCAAAATTTGTGGCTAAAAAATATTTTTGCGGGAAAAATGTGATTTTTTATATTTTCACAGCTCATCGTTATAAACTTATGTGAAGCACCTGGGGTTTCAAAGTGCTCACCAAACATCTAGATAAGTTTCCTGAGGGGCCTAGTTTCCAAAGTGATGTCACTTGTGGGGGGTTTCCGCTGTTTAGGCACATCAGAGGCTCCCCAAATGCGACATGGCGCCCGCTAATTATTCCAGCAAATTTTGCATTCAAACAGTCAAATGGAGCTCCTTCCCTTTTGAGCCCTGCCGTGCGCCCAAACAGTAGTTTTCCCCCACATATGGGGTATCGGCTTACTCAGGAGAAATGCACAACAAATTACATGGTGCAATTTCTCCTGTTACCCTAGTGAAAATGAAAAATATGGGCCTAAAAAACATTTCTGTGGGAAAAATTTGATTTTTGTTTTATTTTCATGGCTCAACATTATAAACTTCTGTGAAGCACCTGGGGGTTTAAAGTGCTCACTACACATTTATACAAGTTCCCTGAGGGGTTTAGTTTCCAGAATGGTGTCACTTGTGGGGGATTTTCACTGTTTAGGCACATCAGTGGCTGTCCAAACGCGACATGGCATCTGTTAATTATGCCAGCAAATTTTACATTCAAAAAGTCAAATGGCGCTTGTTCCCTTCCGAACCCTGTCGTGCGCCCAAACAGTGGTTTTCCCTCACATATTGGGTATCAATGTGCTCAGGAGAAATTGCACAACAAATTTTAGGGTCCATTTTCTCCTGTTATCGTTGTGAGTAAAAAAATACGGGTCTAAAGTTAAAATTTGGTGAAAAAAAGTTAAATATTTATTTTTTCCTTCCACATTTCATTAATTCCTGTGAAGCACCTGAAGGGTTGATAAACTTCCTGAATGTGGTTTTGAGCTCCTTGAGGGGTGAAGTTTTTAGAATGGTGTCTATTTTTGGTATTTTCTGTCATATGACTTTTCAGACCAGTGTGTCATCAAAGTCACTTCAAATGTGATGTGGTCCCTAAAAAAATGGTTTTGTAAATTTTGTTGTAAAAATAAGAAATCGCTGGTCAACTTTTAACCCTTATAACTTCCTAACAAAAAAATTATGTTTCCAAAATTGTGCTGATGTGAAGTAGACATGTGGGAAATGTTATTTATTAACTATTTTGTGTGACATAACTCTTTGATTTAAGGGCATAAAAATTAAAAGTTTGAAAATTACAAAATTTTCAAAATTTTTGGCCAAATTTCCAATTTTTTGCCATATAAGCGTAAGTCATATCAAATATATTTTACCACTACCATGAAGTACAATATGTCATGAAAAAAATATTCTCAGAATCAGAGGGATCTGTTGAAGCTTTCTAGGGGTATTACCTTATAAAGTGACACTGGTCAGAATTGAAAAAATTGGCCTGGTCAGAAAGGTGCAAACAGGCTTTGGCGTGAAAGGGTTAATTAAAAAATCGCTAGTTAAGTGCATTTGAATAGCATGCGAAGAGCACCAACATGGTGTGTGCAAATACGACTGGTGAAAGTTGCTGCCTGCTCTCAGCATTCTAAGCAGCACTATGTCTCCCGTAGTTCAAGTTCAGGGTTGTGGCGTGAAGTTCCTACCAGGATCAGTGTAATTTAATAAGATGGGAGTTCCTGCCTCTGCGCACTGCTTCAGTGCCCATCACTGTCACACTGGACACTGCTCTGAGCAGCATGTTCTCTCATTGACCAGGGCAGAAGGCAGGATAAGTGTAGCGCTGCTACCAGCGCCTCTGCATGGTGTCCCCTTCCCCCTCCATGCAAGGACGCCAGCTTACTCACCGCCCCGGGTCCTCAGCGTGCTTCCTTCCCTCTGCTGTGCACACTGCACTATGTGCTGGCAGCGCGCTCCCCTGCTCTTAAAGGGGCAGGGTGCATTTTGTAAATGCCTCAGCTAATAGCTGAGAGGCATTTATTTAAAGTCTGTTACCTGCAAGGTGTCTCCTAGCCAATAGCTGGGAGGCATCTTGTATAAAAGGCATCCTCCCAAATATGGAGGTGCCTGAGCAATCCCTATAGTTATGTTAGGTGGTTTGGTGTGCAACTGTATTTTGCTAGGTCCCCCATCTCTAGTCTGTTAAAATATTCCCGTATCCTGTGTCCCGTTAGTCCAGTATAGTTGTCTGTGTTCCTGTGACCACTTCGATGGTGTCCATATTACTGAAACCGCATCGGTGGTACCTGTCTGCTACCTTGGGGGCTGAGTGCCCAGACCTGAAACCTGAATCTGTAACCGCATTTGCGGTATCAGTACCCCGTGGCTGCATCGGCAGTACCAGAACTGTTACCGAAGGCCAGTGTGTCTGAACCTGTCCAAGTGGCCATCCTGTCTGTACAGTCTGAACCTGTCCCAATGGCCATCCTGTCTGTACTTTCTGAACCTGTCCCAGTGGCCGTCCTGTCTACACAGTCTGAACCTGCCCCTGTGGCCGTCTTGTCCCAGTGTGGCCAATATCTGTTTTTCCTATCTGAGTCTCTGTGTCAGTGATGCTGAATTGAAGTTACTAAGTCTGAATGGAGCCCTTATCAGTCTCAGCTAACCTGAACCCTTGGGTCAGCTTCTACTGCCGGACGCGTCCTGGAATGGCAGCTGGCGGCTAAGTGCTGCACAAGCCTGACCTCACCACTAGAGGCTCCAGTGAACAGCAAGGTAGCTGCTTAGTCGTGCACCTCCGGGGTAAATCCAGTCCATGGGTAGCATCAATGGTCACATGTCTCTTGAGATCTGGTGTTTCTATTATCTTTTTAGGATTTGATATTCTAAGGGCTGTTTCAAATCGGTCCAATGTGGGATCGCAATGCACGGGGATGGTGTCCTGACCGAGCATGGCAGCTTCATAGAAGTATCCGTACATGCGTTACCCTGTGCAGATAATGTATCTCTTGTTTTTCAATGTTTTAATCCCATTTGTTCATTTTGTGTTTAATAAAATATTTATATTTTTCATTATATTGGTTTCTGGCGATATTGTAGGATTTTAGTGCCTGTTCAGTACACTCCTTCCCCTGTTGCTTCACATACTTGGCTTTTTTGGGTATATGGCACATTCCCCTAATTATTCAGTGGTGCCAATGTATTTCCTTTTGTAGCCATGTCAATTCTTTCAGCATTTTTGCAGCATTTTTTTCATCTATAGAAGGTCAAGAGAACTTGAAAAAAACTATTTTAAAATCTGCAATGGCATTTTTGCATCATTTTTAAGTGATTTTGGTGAATAAAACTAACTTTATTAAATATATACTATAGACAAAGCATGCATGCAATCCGCACCCAAAAACACTGGAAAAAAACGCATAAAAAAATGCTGTGAATGACTGGCGTTTTGAACGCAGCGTTTTTTCTTCAAAGTGAGCAAGTTTCGGCTGCAGAAAATGCTGCAACAAAAAATGCTGCGTGTGAACATAGCCTATCAGTCATGGACACTTGACTTGCTGCACAAAGGTAGGGAAAGCTGATAAAGTACTTACTCCTGGTGACTCTCCTCTCCTTGCTCCTGGTTACTCCTGGTGGCTCCGGGTTACTCCTGGTTTGTGGTGATTCCTGGGTACTACTGGTGACTCTCCTCTTCTCCCTGCAGCAGCACATACAGTATCACTCCCTCTGCAGTCTCTCTGCACTAAGCATTGAGATCCTGCAAATTATCGCAAAATTTCACTGCTTTGGTTGGTGTGAGAACATGGCGATCAGAGCAGAGACCAGGGTGACAGTGATGGACATTGAAGTAGTGCCCAGAGGCAGGGAACACACTTCTGATGAAATAACGCTGTCCCCGGCAGCAGTGCGCTTCCCGTTTCTCCTGACCAAGCATGAGCATTACAAGCATGCGTGGTGCAGAGTGATCATTGAGAACTCATGCTATTCACAAGATGGCGGTATTCTTCCATTGAAAATTATGTATATAAATCAATGGTTTTTAGATAGATACTCACTTTCAAAGCAGTCAGTAACTATCTAAAACAAGTAAACACAAACATAATTACATTATTTATTTTTAAATCAAAGTTGTTTTTTTGCTGACAGGTCCTTTTTAAAGAGTTACAAAACTTTTGACCTATTTTTTTAAATATTTTTAGGCCCTTTACTTGCATGCAGACTGGTGAGGATCTGGATCCTTAGTCCCCCTCCTTTAGAAGAACCTCTGAGAAGTACGTAGCTCAGGAAGGCAGAAATGCAACAACTCCTGCTGGAGCGCGCGGAGAACTTATTCAATAGAAATTCATAAGCTCCAGCTAGGAACTAAAGCGCAAAAATAGAAAAGGGTCAAAGAATTTCACGTATCAGACTCTTACTTGCTCTTTTTAATGCTGCTTCTATTTATATAGACGTACAGGCCCTGATTCATCAAAGCAATTACACTAGTATTTTGGCATAAATCGCCTTGAAAAGCCGTAAAATTTTTGCACAATGTAGAGTTTTGTAAGCTGCATCCTAAATATATATAAAAAAAAGTTAAAGGAGCTCTTTCATGGCAGTTTCGACCCAGGTCCACTAAAATGGGCATAGCTAGGGCGTGAAGGGAGCGTGATGGTGGGTGTGGTACCACAGCACATCAAATTCATTTTGATATATGCTGTACTGTATGCTAAAAAAATTACTCCAGTCTTTGACCAGAGTAAGATTTGTGGCAATGCGCAAGGAGACACATGCCACTTGTCAGATGCTCCAAATTCATTAAGAGGAGGATCTGGTTCTGATATGCCCCCTTATCAAGACCGGTGTTGTTCACTCCAGTCTTGATGAATCGTAGTCTACAATTCTTAGATTACTGGCTGTTCATAGATTAGCTTATATAGAGCTCAAGTTACTCTGTTCCTTGTTATGATTTTGTTTTGCATGTGTTTGTTATAGGAGACACCCACCAATGAACTAGGTAATCCGAATGCACCAGAAAATGATCAAGTTTCCCAGAATCCTTCACTGGAGTCAAGTCTGGATGCCTTCTCGTCAGCCGATGGTTTCAGTAAGCAATGTCAATGTCCTACAAGCCATTGACAGCCACGTAATTACAACACCATTATATTTAAAGAGAATGTCCCAGGAGATTCTGGCTTAGCTATAACTAAGACTCTCCATTCTCTCAAAGAGGCTATATTGCTAACATTCAACTTCTCCTATGTCATTTGTATGCAATACACCCTCAGATATCATCTCATTAACACCTTTACCTTCTCACATAGCTACTGGTTAAAAAAAGCAAACGAAACACTTGAGCTGTCTGAAAACACCAGTAACGCTCAAAGCTTATTTAGCTTAATCTACAGAAATGCTACTACATACTATCCAGCATTTCAATACACCAAATTAGGACATTT
Source organism: Phyllobates terribilis (assembly GCF_046119375.1). Lineage (NCBI taxonomy): Eukaryota > Metazoa > Chordata > Amphibia > Anura > Dendrobatidae > Phyllobates > Phyllobates terribilis. The sequence goes on from NW_027362772.1 coordinate 144,432,530, forward strand.
AAGCCTCACCCTAGGACCACACAAGAACAACCTGTAACCCCATCTTTTGGGCAGGTTTACAAAAAATCTCCTACTTTATTGGCTTGTCCCAACAAAATCAGGGATGTTGACAAGTCTTCCGTTGAATGATCTGATCTGTTGACCACCAAGTAAAACAAAGAGATGCCTACAAATGTGGAAGGGGCAGGACATCCGATATTGCTCTAATATATGATTCCTATTTCATAATGTGGCTTCTGTGTCCAATAGGTGGAAGTTTTGAATGGGACGATGACTTTCCCTTGATGACCCAAAACTCCACATTCCTTCCCATGGCAGCTGAAGGCGCAGCTCTCAAGTCACCCATAAGCCCTACTGGATCAGTACCTCCTGTACTTCAAGGAAAGCGAGTGGAAGGAAACCTAATGGACTCACTAAGGTTCACCCGATTCACTGTCTCGCCTGCTGTAGAACCACATGTTCCATTATGTGATTCAGATGTAGTTCCACCCGCAGGTTAGTATCATCATTGGCTCATTTCTCCAAATTGTAGGGGTTGAGTAGAGACATGAATCCAAACCTTAAGACTCAACTGTTGAGTTGAGCCAATGGTTTTTGACAATAATCGTAAAATAAATTTGTTAATTCTATCAGTATGAGATCCATGACCTTTGTGTTTTTCTCCAGGTGCTCTTGAAAACTGAAGAAGTTTTGGCCACCAAGAGATCTGGCTGTCATACCAGAGTCAGTGAAGCCTCACGCTACTTTTCTACAGACTTTCTATGATTCTTATTTCTGCTTAGGTCTGAGCAAATATACTCTTTTTCCACAAAGGTAGATTCTCTCTGGATTATCAAGATCCATGCATAGACGAGCACCGCAGATTGCAATTTATGAAGCAAAAGAACATTTTTGACTGTCCTATACATGCTATTCATAATCAAGCCCTCGTGGGAACTCTTCATCAGATATTTTGGATAATCAGCTCTTCTCTTGTCTACTGTGCAAGATGATTTCTTCATATTGAAAAAAAAAAAAAATGTGCCAAACTGACTCCATTTTATTTGATGTCCAGTTCCAGCTTTGGTCTTCAGTCTGAACATCAGCGTCTTGTGGGCTCAAGTGAATGGGACTGCAGTGTTTACAGCCTCGGTTTACAGTTCTTTTTTTATCGCTTTTTTTACATTTTTCATATTCTTAGCTTTCCCGGGAGCTAAGATCCATTTCAAAGTGTAGAGATCTTATATATCATACATGGATATTTAGGCCACGAAAGCACCAGTCATATTGACTTCCTATTACAAAGCAAGTCTAGTATCCCTTGTGATAGAGATATTTTTTGTTTGGCTCGTCCAACTATGTTGCTGTTGTCCGTGTGTGTGACACCATTTTCCGAGATTGCAAAATCAGTGCTAAAACTGGGAGATTTTTTGGAATGTTTTATTTGGATATCCGCCTTAATCTCAGAGTGCCAAAAAAATTATCCAATTCTTTACACTCCATTATGCCAAGCCATGCATTTCATAATCATAGGGTTACGGTAATACTTTTATGATCATTCTTTTACAGCTTGCAGTCTTCGTCTTATAAAAAAATTGGAGAAATGACGCCTTCAGACATTTTCCGCCTGCTAGGGGAAGGGCTGGCAAAAGTACTTTAGATAGAAATATAACAGAGAAGTTTCAACAACTGTCAGAAGAGGCGAATGACGCATTTTTTTCCCGAATAGATGCAGTGGGAGAAGACGTTTTGTAAGTTGCGTACGTACCGGAACTATTTATAGACAGACATTTTATAGTGCAGGTGAGATGAGAAAGCAAAAGCCAGTCTTGGCTCTGTCTTGAGCTTAGAGTTTCTATTCTATGAAGGGTTAAATGACTGTGAAATTGAGAAATTAATGTGTATTTTATCATATTACTAGAGTAGGTAGATTTGATGTTCCTGATGTGAGGCAGTGACATATCAACGCATATCAATTGGTGTTCGCTAATGAAGTTTACCTTTACATTTGCATACTCTAGGGTCAATTTTTGGAAAATTTGTTATGGCTTTCCCATAAAAATTCAGACATTTGCTTTCTCTTAAAGAGGACTTGTCAACAAGTCACAAGTGACCAGTTTATGCTCTCATTTTATTTAAGCTGCTTCCCTGAGTATTCTGGTTTTTATTTTTTTTTAATTCTGCCATATGGTTCCAAAGTCATGAACCTTCTTATTCATTGCTAATTTTTACGGTCTTTCCGAGGAGGCGTGTTTTGCAGGATAATTATGCAGAGAATCATATGGACACTCCCCTGAGGATCCTGTAAACCACACCCACTTGTGAAGACCATAAAAATTTGCACTAAATAAAAAGGCCCATATCTCCAGTACCGTATGTTGGAATTTGAAAAACTGAACAAAACTGAATACTCGGGAGTAGCTGGAAGAAAATAAGAGGAGAAACTGAAAACTTTTGACTTCTTTAAAGTCTACTGTATTCACAGCATAATAAGTTGCTGAATGGTCATCTGTAGAGGATTGGTCTGAGATATTTAGGACTCAGCCCCTTCCACCATGGGTGGATGACTCTGCACAAGAGACTCCCTCTCCAAAACTGTACTATATTGGAAAGGATGGTGGCTCCTCTGTAAGTGTTGGGCCATCCTGTGTAAGTATAGGGGTTTGCTTGTGTGACCCAGCACTGGTATAGTTGCCAGTAGTTCTGAATTTACCGGAACCGTCCCAAATTTTCAGAAATGATCTAAAGAGGCTATTTTGCTTAGTTTAATTCCCAGAGGAGCATTGCTTGGCTTATAAGTCTCCCTACGCTGACCTAGCTCTATCCACAAGGAGAAACTCTCTCAATTATCCCCACCATAAATAATATCGGCATATTTGGCCCTAAAAGAGGCAAGCCTTGAATAAACTCCACCTAAAAGTGGTTGTCCATTCAGTTTTGATCAGTCCTGGAGACAGAACTTTAAACATCCCTATTTTGCCAACTATGTTGGTAAGTATGCACTATGAGAAGGGCCTCACTTTAACTTTTGCTACGAGGCCACCTCTCGTCTCAGTATGCCTCAGGAATGGCGGTAAAGTTTGATTAGTTGTTTTGTGCATTGTCACTGGTTATTTTTCCTTTGCGCTTCACAAACCCTCCTCTGTACAAGCTGTTTTATTTCCTGCATAGGAACTGCAGGCTGTAAACCTGCTACTGGTGGTAATCTGGTTTACTCCTAGTGCCAAAATTAACCCAATTGTGACCTTATTGGTTAAAGCAATGACGTAACTGACTTTAGGTATATAGAGAGCTATTATAAATGCAAATGGTACAAAGAACTAACTCACTGCAACACTGATTTTATTTTTATTATTATTGTTTGCACTGGTGGTAGTGAGACTATATCCGCAAGATGCATACATGGCCTGATTTTTTGGAATTTTACTATGAAAATAAAGTGTGAGTCGCATGGAGATGGATAATAGTAATGACTGTGCTATTGGACGCCCAGATACAAATGGCTGCTTTCAATGAATGGCGAGAATATGTTTTTTATGAGATCACTACGGCCAAGCTGACCTGACGACAATATAGAAGACATGAGCTAGTTGATCACTTGCTAGATGATTACGTAAAAGGATCAACTTCTCTACTATAAAGAAATTAGGAACAGTTTCGCTCTATGGAGAATTTCCGATTTTGGGAAATTTACAAAGTTCAACTTCTTCATGCTGGATGAAACCGTTGAAGAAAGCTAATGACTACACTGAAATCTTGGTTGGTTCTAACATTTCACTGGATGCACTCCTTAGATCATGTCTTCTTCAGCTCCCACCACCGTCAGCACCAAGTATTCTCTGGGTCTCATGAGCGGCACATCATATATTCAGCATCTCATTATGTCGACTGCCACAAAATTTGTATGGCTTTTATGATGCATCATAACAATCCAGGCTTCATGAATGTGTGTTTTATATGTTACTTTTTACTTTTCTTTATGATCATCCATTTTTTTTTACATTTCTTGAATAATAACTGTGAGCTAAAGAAAGGTAATTGTTAGTAAGCAGTAAGTTATCTCTCCTAATTAAAGAAGCAGTACTAGACAAGGCACGTGCAAACGATGCGAAACATCAATGTCTTTATTCTCTAAGAGTCTTTAAAAAATGTGTTTTCAGTTGTTACATTTCTATGTGGCGGATTAATATTGCTGCTTTAATTATTTAGGTCGTATGCCCTAAGACAGCGATCCCCAACCTTTCTCACCTCGCGAGCCACATTCAGCTCTGAGGGAGCGTTGCAAGCCACATCCAGAGCCTCCCCAGAGAGTGACAGTCAGCTCCTGCCTCCCCCACCATAGTGATACCTAGAGCTCCCATTAACAGTAAAATAGCAAAAAACAAATAAACAAAAAAAGGAGCGCCAGCCAATGAGCTTGGTAGATCCACATCGGGAGTAGAGGAGTTGAAGGATTGAAGCTCCACTTATTTCATAGGGGGAAGAAAAATTCCTATCCTTCCATCTTCCAGGTCAGCCTCTCCTCCTTGCACACTAAGCAATGCAGTGAAAGTTAAACCATATACTGGAGTGGCAATCAAGGGGTTCCCACCTTAGCCTCATTTGGTATTCTTGCATCAAACACTTCCACCACACTATTGCATCCAGCTCCAAGCACCCCCTCTATCTGGCAGTATCATACTATGTCCAGCTTAGCATTTACTTAATGTATCTCTCCAACCCCAAAGTCAGTATACGCGGATTCTTCTTTCAGGGCTACTCGCAAAAGTCACCATCTTGAAACCAGCACTTTGTAGCTGTTTGCTAAACCTGGTGCTAATGCACCAAGCTGGTAGACATCTGGGAACCACACATCATGGTCCCACAAGCCACATGTGGCTCCTGAGCCACAGGTTGGGGATCCCTGCCTCAGGCCCCTTTCATATTGCGCTCTTGCCCACATTCAGTGGTCCCATCGAGGCTTATATCTGAACCCCCCCCAAAACTGGATTCTGGCGTATGTGCCAATAGGGCCATTGACTATAATGGTGCTGAAAGGGTCAACCAGTGTTGTGATGTACATCATTTTCATGCGCATACGCCTACTGGAGGCCGACTCTCAAATATAGTAGACTGTGTCTGGGTGTCTGCCTCCAATAAACGTAAAGGCCTGAAAATGATACACGACAGAGCATACATTGAGTCTGTTGGCACCATTATGGTCAATGGCCTCGTTGGCGCATACGTCAGAATACCGTTTGGCAGGGTGTTCGGACACAAGCCACGACGAGACCACTGAACATAGGAAAGAACGCAATGTGAAAGCTCCCTTAGCACATATGTGTTATCACAATCTGAAATTGTAGCAATACTGTAGTTCCAATTTTGAAGAAACCCTAGATCAGTGCGACTTCTTCTCATTGACTCCCTATGTGAGTTAGTTCTCATCTGTCTGAGCTATCAATCGCTTTTACTCATGGCAGGTATACAGTATACAGTATCCTAAGTAGTCAGGGTGTAGCACTAAAATTCATCAAGATCTCTTACGATCTGCTTAAAATTCTATTTTGATTATAGATCAGCGAATACATTTCGAGTGGAATTGAATTCTACTCAAAATTTTCAAAAATTAGCATTCACCTGAATTACTGCCTGAAGAAGGTGCCCCTGTGTTCTGAAAGCTCGGAAATAATATTTTTTCTGGTTAGCCAATAAAGGTTTCACTCAGAGAATACTTTTGTCATTTTTGGACATAAAAGTATTTACATCAATTCTTCATACATCGAATTCCCTGGGAAACAAAGCACAAACAGGTGAATTTGACTGATCTGATCTGCACATCTCAAGTTTTGATACACCATGATCCAATATTCTGGTTTTTGTCATATTGACTTTAGATGATTTCTCATTTTAACTACTAAAAAGAAGAATAAAAATCTGACGGGAAAGAAAAAAAGTCTAAGCAGAGTCTAAATTTCATATTTAGTCTAAAACTATATTTTTGCCATTCCGTAATGAGAAAAAAGTTGGAAAATCTTCTTATTCAATGCATTCTGGATGTGATTTTTTTTTCCAAACTTTTCAGAATGAGTTGAAAAAAAAATAAAAATAAGTCATACTTGTGACACTGATTGCTTGCTGCACTTGTTCACACTTTTCCAGGTCCTCAACGTCCCTCTGCAGTGATGACGTCCCATCACAGAGACATGTGACCTCTACAGGCAATCGCTAGTCACAGAGGTGATCTATGTCAGCCGGTGATTGGCTGGGATGCAGCTGTCATGTGATGAGATGTTATTGCAGCAGCGGGAAGTAAAGACCAATAGGAGACTAGGCAGCACAAAAATGGGAGTGGCAGGGGATCCGCGAGGTGAGTGTTGCTTTGGATTTTTTTGTGGTTATTTTAACACTGGAGCCACATATGCAGTTATTGAGGCAGTTTTTGAGCCAAAGTTAGAAGTGGATCCAATGAAGAGTAAAAAATCAAGAAAAAAAAAATCCTCAATCAAAAACAGTATGTTTTATTCCAACCCAATGTCTTAGAATGAAAACATATTTGGAATTAACCAAGAAGATTTGGTTTGATCCAAATAGTAACCAACTCTCTATCTAACATGACCACTGATGGCGACATATCAAGCAACTTTATTATTCTACCTTGTATCAATATTGTTTATAGACGCCAAGATATATCCAACACTTTACCTTCTCAAATATAAAACGTCTTACTATATTAATCTGACATGTGATTTTAGTCCTTGAAATGTATAGCCAGAAGCCACAAGTTTGTATACTATGTATATATACTTTATATATGTGTATATTATATATGCATGTATATGTATAATTGTAGTCTACAGACATGAGTATTAACCTAACCTAATTTTTTTATATAATGCAATCACGCCAGTATCTAGTACTCCTTCTTTAAGTTAATATAGTGGTAAAAGTCAAACTGGTCCAGATGTCTGTTCAATGTCAAAAATGTTGCACGGTTACAGTATATAAAGATTGTTGACCTGGAGGTACGTATTATTATTATTAGATCTCCTCCTTAAGCATTTTTCCATAGATATAAAAAAAACATCATAAAATATAAGTTCCTCAGTTGTCTTCTATGGTCAAACTGTTACAATTTTCTTTCATCCTTTTCCTTTTCTTGGAAAGCCATTTGATAAAGACCTTGTCACCAATCTCTTAGGTTGGCCTTAGACATTAGATAGCTGTTAGCCAAACTTCGGCCAATTGTTCAACTGACAAGTATTTCCGCCGTCTCGCCCATACACAGGAGCGCTTACTCGGATGAGAGCTCCTTTGTTCTCTTTGAGAAGGCTGGCAAACAACACGTCGGCCGGCGCCTTATCTCCGGAAGAACAGTGAGATCGGCAATACAAAATTGGACATCTCTTCCAACCATGAGTAGGCAAGTGTCCCATACGCAGACTATCGGCAGAACTCATTGATATCAGTGGGTTCGGATGACTTTAGTCTAATGTGTATGGGGACATGTAGCTTCTACATAATCTGTTGCCCAGTTTTCTTGGCCGATTCACCATGTGGAATTCTAGGGAACTTGGGTCACAAAATCTGTTGAGGTTGTTAGGATGGCCATCCTGCATTTCATAGATACATAGAAAAAAACTTGAGAAATGAGAACAACTCTTGGACTAAAGCTGGTCATACACAATGGATCAGGCATGTCGAAATCCAACTGCCCAATCTCTTTCTCCTCAGACAACTACCGTCAAGTGAGAGTCAGGATGTTCTCATACAAATACTCATACAACCACCTGAAATCATTGGATTTCGAATGGTTGTATGAGTATTTGTATGAGGGCATCCTGACTTTCCCTTCACAGTACTTGTCTGAGGAGAAAGGGATAAGGCAGTTAGATTTCAATATGCCTGATCCTTTCTTGTTTATAATGAAGATAAGCTTCTGTCTGAAGAGTCTGGTAGTGTCTTACTCCCCTCTCTCAGTGTAGGACAGATGGAAGCTCAGCAGAGTGTACAGGGGAAGTGCATTTAGAGAGAAACCGGTTAACTGAAAAAGCAATCTGTTGCCAGGTGTGTATGGCCAGCTTAAAAGGTATTTTTTTTTTTATTATTGTTTCATTATTCTCCCGGCATGTCGAAGTTATGAATTTTTGTAATGTACTTCATTATTTTTGTTTGTTTCCTTCTCTCCATAATACTCTATTGTAAATTTATTTCAATGGCCAGTTCATATTACTTTAAAAGCTGCTTTCATCTGCTGCTCAGCAAAGATCCTTTCACTATATTGAAACAACCTGTTTACGGGACTTTTTTTCTGAGCCTCACTGCTCTCCAACCACTCTAATCCCATATTCCGGCAGGTGAATTCACATACAGAGATTGTCTGAATATAGTGTACAGATTTTTCTGAACAGCAGTTAAAAGCAGCATCTAAATAGCCACGAACTGCAGCACAGTGTTTGGGAGAGAAATAAGCAAATAAGATAAAGAAGTGTTACAAAAATTCATAAATTTGTAATGTTTGGAGTATAATTAAATAAAAAACAAGTTTAGTTACTCTGTAAGGCTCTGTTCACACTGACGTTCAACTTCCATTTTTGATGGACCAATTTTTAGTAAATTGAAATGGAGAGCTTGACAGATGGTAGTGAAAGCTATACTTTCTGATCAATCTTTATCATTGACTTCGGTTGTAGAAATAATGGAACATCGGGTCTCTTGAATGTTAGGAATAGTGCAGCGGGCTGTGCTATTCTGAACAATGAAAAAGTTTTATGAGGTTGTAGAGGTTTAATGATGGTTTCCAATGGTATTTGCCTCTATAAACATCCTATTAAGATCATAAAAAAAAATTCTACAATGTCAAACTAGTTAGTGTGAATAGACTCTGATGTGTATGAGTGATTTTTATTACTAAAAGTGCTTGGATTATAGGAGCCAATACTGAAGTTAGGTGTGTACATATCCCTGATTATCAATTAGATCATGCTTTGATCTGTGTTACACATGTGTAAGACAATGTCCTATATCATCAGAAATTGTTTCCGATCAATTTTAGGACATTTACAACCTCTGATGTACCAAGAAGTGCTGTAGTCCCTAGAATCAATCAGGCGTTGGTTCACCTATTGGTTTGTGTGGGATACAGCACTTTTTCCTATGCAACAGTATTCATAAATGTCCGCGTGCGTCTTTCCAGAATGTGCAGAGTCTACTATGTATTTTCGGTTGACGTCTTTAGTTCCACGATCATAACTCAACGGCATGTGAATTTGGGGGGACTTATGGCAGACTAACTATCTTCAGTGAAGGTGTAGTGTAAGAAATCTGTGATAATAATGGGAGTCCTAGCAGGTGATGCCACCACTCACTGAGATTAGACATTTCTTAATGTTGTGCTATCAAGGTTGCTCAATTATTATAACGAGGTTTTAGGCAGAAGATAGAAATACGGAATGACTTTTTTCACTGTTTTTGTTTTATTTCTTTTTCTCATTAGGTTCTATAAGATCTGGACTAGGAGAGCTTTATTAGATAAGGGAATACTGCCCTTTCCATCATGTATAAAATTGGTAATAAAAAAAAAGATTATAAAAAATATATATATGTAAGAAACCATAAAGACTGCAGTATTATCTCTCAGAAACTCACATTATTTTTACATGGTTAAAATGTGATGTATTTTGACAATTTTGTCTGTAAATAGATACATTTGCTGTTCTTAAGTGCAAATTGAAAACAAAATTTTTTCATTCAAAATGGTGTTTGTTCGCCAAAATAATGTTTGCCAAAAAGGAAAAAAAATAACATTAAAATAAGATCTTATACTGACTGTCTTGTTTGCTTTTTCCATTTACTGTATACGTGCACAAGATCTTTAAACTAATGTGTAGGTCATAGTAACCGAGATTTTTCAAAACGCATAAAAAGTTCAAGGTAGAGCGCTACCATTTATAGCATTAGTGTCCTTCGATGTGGTGGCATGAGGTTGGACTGCAACTTCTTCACCCCCTAACTACATCATCTCCATTAGTCATTTCCCTGAGCTTTATATTTAGGGGTCACAAGCTAACGAGTTTACACAAAGAAATGAAACTAAGCAGATTCTGCTAATCATGGTACAACCAGGCAAATAAAAAAAACGCCACCAGAATATCTGCAAAATTCAGCAAACAAGCTGTGTGTGCCACCAGAATATCTACTAAATACAGAAGACAAGCTGTGTGTGCCACCAGAATATCTACTAAATACAGCAGACAAGCTGTGTGTGCCACCAGAATATCTACTAAATAAAGCAGACAAGCTGTGTGTGCCACCAGAATATCTACTAAATACAGCAGACAAGCTGGGTGTGCCACCAGAATATCTACTAAATACAGCAGACAAGCTGTGTGTGCCACCAGAATATCTACTAAATACAGCAGACAAGCTTTGTGTGCCACCAGAATATCTACTAAATACAGCAGACAAGCTGTGTGTGCCACCAGAATATCTACTAAATACAGCAGACAAGCTGTGTGTGCCACCAGAATATCTACTAATTTCAGCAGACAAGCTGTGTGTGCCACCAGAATATCTACTAAATACAGCAGACAAGCTGTGTGTGCCACCAGAATATCTACTAAATACAGCAGACAAGCTGTGTGTGCCACCAGAATATCTACTAAATACAGCAGACAAGCTGTGTGTGCCACCAGAATATCTACTAAATACAGCAGACAAGCTGTGTGTGCCACCAGAATATCTACTAAATACAGCAGACAAGCTGTGTGTGCCACTAGAATATCTACTAAATACAGCAGACAAGCTGTGTGTGCCACCAGAATATCTACTAAATACAGCAGACAAGCTGTGTGTGCCACCAGAATATCTACTAAATACAGCAGACAAGCTTTGTGTGCCACCAGAATATCTACTAAATAAAGCAGACAAGCTGTGTGTGCCACCAGAATATCTACTAAATACAGCAGACAAGCTTTGTGTGCCACCAGAATATCTACTAAATACAGCAGACAAGCTTTGTGTGCCACCAGAATATCTACTAAATACAGCAGACAAGCTGTGTGTGCCACCAGAATATCTACTAAATACAGCAGACAAGCTTTGTGTGCCACCAGAATATTTACTAAATACAGCAGACAAGCTGTGTGTGCCACCAGAATATCTACTAAATACAGCAGACAAGCTGTGTGTGCCACCAGAATATCTACTAAATACAGCAGACAAGCTGTGTGTGCCACCAGAATATCTACTAAATACAGCAGACAAGCTTTGTGTGCCACCAGAATATCTACTAAATACAACAGACAAGCTGTGTGCGCCACCAGAATATCTACTAAATACAGCAGACAAGCTGTGTGCGCCACCAGAATATCTATTAAATACAGCAGACAAGCTGTGTGCGCCACCAGAATATCTACTAAATACAGCAGACAAGCTTTGTGTGCCACCAGAATATCTACTAAATACAGCAGACAAGCTGTGTGTGCCACCAGAATATCTATTAAATACAGCAGACAAGCTGTGTGTGCCACCAGAATATCTACTAAATACAGCAGACAAGCTGTGTGTGCCACCAGAATATCTACTAAATACAGCAGACAAGCTGTGTGTGCCACCAGAATATCTACTAAATACAGCAGACAAGCTGTGTGTGCCACCAGAATATCTATTAAATACAGCAGACAAGCTTTGTGTGCCACCAGAATATCTACTAAATACAGCAGACAAGCTGTGTGTGCCACCAGAATATCTAATAAATACAGCAGACAAGCTGTGTGTGCCACCAGAATATCTACTAAATACAGCAGACAAGCTGTGTGTGCTACCAAAATATCTACTAAATACAGCAGACAAGCTGTGTGTGCCACCAGAATATCTACTAAATAGAGCAGACAAGCTGTGTGTGCCACCAGAATATCTACTAAATACAGCAGACAAGCATTGTGTGCCACCAGAATATCTACTAAATACAGCAGACAAGCTGTGTGTGCCACCAGAATATTTACTAAATACAGCAGACAAGCTGTGTGTGCCACCAGAATATCTACTAAATACAGTAGACAAGCTGTGTGTGCCACCAGAATATCTACTAAATACAGCAGACAAGCTGTGTGTGCCACCAGAATATCTACTAAATACAGCAGACAAGCTGTGTGTGCCACCAGAATATCTACTAAATACAGCAGACAAGCTGTGTGTGCCACCAGAATATCTACTAAATACAGCAGACAAGCTGTGTGTGCCACCAGAATATCTACTAAATACAGAAGACAAGCTGTGTGTGCCACAAGAATATCTACTAAATACAGGAGACAAGCTTTGTGTGCCACCAGAATATCTACTAAATACAGCAGACAAGCTGTGTGTGCCACCAGAATATCTACTAAATGCAGAAGACAAGCTGTGTGTGCCACCAGAATATCTACTAAATACAGCAGAGAAGCTTTGTGTGCCACCAGAATATCTATTAAATACAGCAGACAAGCTGTGTGTGCCACCAGAATATCTACTAAATACAGCAGACAAGCTGTGTGTGCCACCAGAATATCTACTAAATACAGCAGACAAGCTGTATGTGCCACCAGAATATCTATTAAATACAGCAGACAAGCTGTGTGTGCCACCAGAATATCTACTAAATACAGCAGACAAGCTGTGTGTGCTACCAAAATATCTACTAAATACAGCAGACAAGCTGTGTGTGCCACCAGAATATCTACTAAATAGAGCAGACAAGCTGTGTGTGCCACCAGAATATCTACTAAATACAGCAGACAAGCATTGTGTGCCACCAGAATATCTACTAAATAAAGCAGACAAGCTGTGTGTGCCACCAGAATATCTACTAAATACAGCAGACAAGCTTTGTGTGCCACCAGAATATTTACTAAATACAGCAGACAAGCTGTGTGTGCCACCAGAATATCTACTAAATACAGCAGACAAGCTGTGTGTGCCACCAGAATATCTACTAAATACAGCAGACAAGCTGTGTGTGCCACCAGAATATCTACTAAATACAGCAGACAAGCTGTGTGTGCCACCAGAATATCTACTAAATACAGCAGACAAGCTGTGTGTGCCACCAGAATATCTACTAAATACAGCAGACAAGCTGTGTGTGCTACCAAAATATCTACTAAATACAGCAGACAAGCTGTGTGTGCCACCAGAATATCTACTAAATAGAGCAGACAAGCTGTGTGTGCCACCAGAATATCTACTAAATACAGCAGACAAGCATTGTGTGCCACCAGAATATCTACTAAATACAGCAGACAAGCTGTGTGTGCCACCAGAATATTTACTAAATACAGCAGACAAGCTGTGTGTGCCACCAGAATATCTACTAAATACAGTAGACAAGCTGTGTGTGCCACCAGAATATCTACTAAATACAGCAGACAAGCTGTGTGTGCCACCAGAATATCTACTAAATACAGCAGACAAGCTGTGTGTGCCACCATAATATCTACTAAATACAGCAGACAAGCTGTGTGTGCCACCAGAATATCTACTAAATACAGCAGACAAGCTGTGTGTGCCACCAGAATATCTACTAAATACAGAAGACAAGCTGTGTGTGCCACGAGAATATCTACTAAATACAGGAGACAAGCTTTGTGTGCCACCAGAATATCTACTAAATACAGCAGACAAGCTGTGTGTGCCACCAGAATATCTACTAAATGCAGAAGACAAGCTGTGTGTGCCACCAGAATATCTACTAAATACAGCAGAGAAGCTTTGTGTGCCACCAGAATATCTATTAAATACAGCAGACAAGCTGTGTGTGCCACCAGAATATCTACTAAATACAGCAGACAAGCTGTGTGTGCCACCAGAATATCTACTAAATACAGCAGACAAGCTGTATGTGCCACCAGAATATCTACTAAATACAGCAGACAAGCTGTGTGTGCCACCAGAATATCTACTAAATACAGCAGACAAGCTGTGTGTGCCACCAGAATATCTACTAAATACAGAAGACAAGCTGTGTGTGCCACCAGAATATCTACTAAATACAGCAGACAAGCTTTGTGTGCCACCAGAATATCTACTAAATACAGCAGACAAGCTGTGTGTGCCACCTGAATATCTACTAAATACAGAAGACAAGCTGTGTGTGCCTCCAGAATATCTACTAAATACAGCAGAAAAGCTGTGTGTGCCACCAGAATATCTACTAAATACAGCAGACAAGCTGTGTGTGCCACCAGAATATCTACTAAATACAGCAGACAAGCTGTGTGTGCCACCAGAATATCTACTAAATACAGCAGACAAGCTGTGTGTGCCACCAGAATATCTACTAAATACAGCAGACAAGCTGTGTGTGCCACCAGAATATCTACTAAATACAGCAGACAAGCTTTGTGTGCCACCAGAATATCTACTAAATACAGCAGACAAGCTGTGTGTGCCACCAGAATATCTACTAAATACAGCAGACAAGCTGTGTGTGCCACCAGAATATCTACTAAATACAGCAGACAAGCTGTGTGTGCCACAAGAATATCTACTAAATACAGCAGACAAGCTGTGTGTGCCACCAGAATATCTACTAAATACAACAGACAAGCTGTATGTGCCACCAGAATATCTACTAAATACAGCAGACAAGCTGTGTGTGCCACCAGAATATCTACTAAATACAGCAGACAAGCTGTGTGTGCCACCAGAATATCTACTAAATACAGCAGACAAGCTGTGTGTGCCACCAGAATATCTACTAAATACAGAAGACAAGCTGTGTGTGCCACGAGAATATCTACTAAATACAGCAGACAAGCTGTGTGTGCCACCAGAATATCTACTAAATACAGAAGACAAGCTGTGTGTGCCACGAGAATATCTACTAAATACAGCAGACAAGCTTTGTGTGCCACCAGAATATCTACTAAATACAGCAGACAAGCTGTGTGTGCCACCAGAATATCTACTAAATGCAGAAGACAAGCTGTGTGTGCCACCAGAATATCTACTAAATACAGCAGAGAAGCTTTGTGTGCCACCAGAATATCTATTAAATACAGCAGACAAGCTGTGTGTGCCACCAGAATATCTACTAAATACAGCAGACAAGCTGTGTGTGCCACCAGAATATCTACTAAATACAGCAGACAAGCTGTGTGTGCCACCAGAATATCTACTAAATACAGCAGACAAGCTGTATGTGCCACCAGAATATCTACTAAATACAGCAGACAAGCTGTGTGTGCCACCAGAATATCTACTAAATACAGCAGACAAGCTGTGTGTGCCACCAGAATATCTACTAAATATAGCAGACAAGCTGTGTGTGCCACCAGAATATCTACTAAATACAGAAGACAAGCTGTGTGTGCCACCAGAATATCTACTAAATACAGCAGGCAAGCTTTGTGTGCCACCAGAATATCTACTAAATACAGCAGACAAGCTGTGTGTGCCACCAGAATATCTACTAAATACAGAAGACAAGCTGTGTGTGCCTCCAGAATATCTACTAAATACAGCAGACAAGCTGTGTGTGCCACCAGAATATCTACTAAATACAGCAGACAAGCTGTGTGTGCCACCAGAATATCTACTAAATACAGCAGACAAGCTTTGTGTGCCACCAGAATATCTACTAAATACAGCAGACAAGCTGTGTGTGCCACCAGAATATCTACTAAATACAGCAGACAAGCTTTGTGTGCCACCAGAATATCTACTAAATACAGCAGACAAGCTGTGTGTGCCACCAGAATATCTACTAAATACAGCAGACAAGCTGTGTGTGCCACCAGAATATCTACTAAATACAGCAGACAAGCTGTGTGTGCCACCAGAATATCTACTAAATACAGCAGACAAGCTGTGTGTGCCACCAGAATATCTACTAAATATAGCAGACAAGCTGTGTGTGCCACCAGAATATCTACTAAATACAGAAGACAAGCTGTGTGTGCCACCAGAATATCTACTAAATACAGCAGGCAAGCTTTGTGTGCCACCAGAATATCTACTAAATACAGCAGACAAGCTGTGTGTGCCACCAGAATATCTACTAAATACAGAAGACAAGCTGTGTGTGCCTCCAGAATATCTACTAAATACAGCAGACAAGCTGTGTGTGCCACCAGAATATCTACTAAATACAGCAGACAAGCTGTGTGTGCCACCAGAATATCTACTAAATACAGCAGACAAGCTTTGTGTCCCACCAGAATATCTACTAAATACAGCAGACAAGCTGTGTGTGCCACCAGAATATCTACTAAATACAGCAGACAAGCTTTGTGTGCCACCAGAATATCTACTAAATACAGCAGACAAGCTGTGTGTGCCACCAGAATATCTACTAAATACAGCAGACAAGCTGTGTGTGCCACCAGAATATCTACTAAATACAGCAGACAAGCTGTGTGTGCCACCAGAATATCTACTAAATACAGCAGACAAGCTGTGTGTGCCACCAGAATATCTACTAAATACAGCAGACAAGCTGTGTGTGCCACCAGAATATCTACTAAATACAGCAGACAAGCTGTGTGTGCCACCAGAATATCTACTAAATACAGCAGACAAGCTGTGTGTGCCACCAGAATATCTACTAAATACAGCAGACAAGCTGTGTGTGCCACCAGAATATCCACTAAATACAGCAGACAAGCTGTGTGTGCCACCAGAATATCTACTAAATACAGCAGACAAGCTTTGTGTGCCACCAGAATATCTACTAAATACAGCAGACAAGCTGTGTGTGCCACCAGAATATCTACTAAATACAGCAGACAAGCTGTGTGTGCCACCAGAATATCTACTAAATACAGCAGACAAGCTGTGTGTGCCACCAGAATATCTACTAAATACAGCAGACAAGCTGTGTGTGCCACCAGAATATCTACTAAATACAGCAGACAAGCTGTATGTGCCACCAGAATATCTACTAAATACAGCAGACCAGCTGTGTGTGCCACCAGAATATCTACTAAATACAGCAGACAAGCTGTGTGTGCCACCAGAATATCTACTAAATACAGCAGACAAGCTGTGTGTGCCACCAGAATATCTACTAAATACAGAAGACAAGCTGTGTGTGCCACCAGAATATCTACTAAATACAGCAGACAAGCTTTGTGTGCCACCAGACTATCTACAAAATACAGCAGACAAGCTAGAATTGTCTAGAAAATCAGACAAACATGGAGCTACACCGTGGGCCCCAAGCAATCTATGTGTGCTGTATTGTAAATCTCTTCCAAGCCCTTACGTGGGTTTTCCACCACTTTTTCAAAACTGGCCAAGAGGGAAGGGATCATTATAAATTAAAGAAATAAGAGTTACTTACCACTCCAATGCCCCTTCCTTTGTGCACTACACCAGGACCAGAAGAGATGGCGTTTCATACAGTCATCTAACAGCTGAAGCAATGGATTGGCTGCAGATCAAGTAACTAATGGAAGGGACATCATCTCTTCCGATGGGATGGTATCTCAACTCTACGGATTTCTATCCACTCCCATTCTATCGATCTCCAGGTACCTGCCGGTCTCTACCTCATGGTCCTTTCTCACCAACAGGACCAGAAGTGATGGCACCTCATTCTTTCAGTCACCTGTCAACTGAGGCAACTGATGGCTGCAGGGTCCAGTGATTAATGGAAGGGATATAATCACTTCTAATGGGATAGCATCTCACCTCTATGGTTTCCCCTCTACTCCCATTCTGACTATCACAAGGTACTTTGTGGTCTCTACCTCCAGGTCCTTTCTCACCAATATGATAAGAAGTGATAGTGTTTCAATCTTTCAGTTGTCTGACAACTGAGGCCAGAGAAGTCACTGGACCCTGCAGCCAAACGGAAGGGACATCATCACTTCTGGTGGGATGGCATCTCGCCTCTACTGAATTCTCTTCACTCCCATTCTGACAATCACCAGGTACCTGCTGGTCTCTACCTCCTGATCCCTTCTTGGCAAACAGAAAATGCTTCCTCAGCCAATCATGGCTCGAAGCGGTAACCTGCCTCAAACAGTGATTGGCTAAATGGCATTTCCTGTGAATGAAGAACAACTAGAGGCTAAAGACCAGCAATCATCTATGGAGTGTTAGTGCATCAGTAACAATGAATATTGCTTTATTCTTTTTTATTTTAATCTAGTCCACGCTTTTTTTTAAAAAAAATGATTGGCTGTATAACTCTCTTTAGAATGCGGTGTTGAGCAATTGTCCACTTTTAGGGACTTTTTTTCTTACTTAAATGCATGTATTTTTGGCTAAAATTAGGTTTCTTTAAACATTTTGCAGTTTGGCTTTTACATTCTGTGGATAGCACTAAGTTATACAGTCGCCACCAAAAGTTTTGAGACACAACACAAATTTTGATTTTCACACAGTTTGCTGATTCAATGTTTCATTTCATACGTTTTTAAAACTTTTATTAACAATTACTTAAAGTTTATGCAAAGACTCAACATTTACAGCGTTGACTCTTACTGTTCACGACTTCTGCCCTTCACCCCGGCAACTGGATAACAGCTTCTGGGCCAAATTCTGACTGATGACCGCCCATTCTTGTCTAATCAGTGCTTGGAATTTATCACAGTCTGTGATTTTGTTTGTCCTCCTTTTTTTTGAGGATTGAGCTCAGGTTTTCAATGGGATTGAGATCTGGGGAGTTTCTTGGCCATGGACCCAACACTTCAATGTTTAGTTCACTGAACAACTTAGTGACTTGTGACATGGTCTCCATCATGCTGGAAAAAACATTGTTCACCACTAAATTTATTTACCATTATTTAACGACCTTTGGCTCGATCCCGAGCCATGGCAACTTGATGGATGAATGATCTGATGGTCTGTAAGAAGATTGATCTTGTGCAAGCCTAAATAGGTCTACCAGGGTCTTCTCCACTGTTATATTGATAGTATCAAGCCATCGAGTTGCTGGTCTTCCTCTTTGCCTTGTTCCTTCTATTCTTCCGACGCTCTCTTAAAATGATGTGCCAAAGTTGGTGATTCTTGCGTCAAGTGACATGTCTGGCTTAATTTGATCCACAATTGATTTGTTTAATGTCTCCTTGCCATCCATAGTATTGATAACATCATTCTCAAGCACCACACTTCAAAGGCTTCGATTCTTCTTCAGTTTTGTTTGTTTATCGTCCAGGTTTCGCATCCATATTTTACCACAGAAAAGGCCAGACTGTGTACAAGCTGTGTGTTAGAACCCTCCTGTTTGTTTTTTCCACCTTGTGTTTTGCGGTCACGTGACCATCTGCCTTTATATTCCAGCTCCGCCCTTTTGGCTTTGCTGGACTTCAGTGTTGTTTGACTGTTTTTCTAGCCAGGTGCTTCTGTGCCTTCTGTCAGTTCGCTTGTTCCTTCTGGGACCTCTAGTACCTTTTTGTCAGTTTATCTTTTTGTGTTCTGCAACAACTTCTCTGTTTAGGAGGTGTCCCATTTTTGTTCCAGTCCTTAGTTCTTTTAGGGACGCCTCCCCTTATGCTATAGGTCTTCGTTCAGACTAGCCGAGGACTAAGGCGGGTCTGTTCGCTAGGAACAGGCAGCCCGCTACATCGTAGGTATAACGGGTCTGGGAGGCGGAACCTCTGAGCTACTATACAAGGGGGCGGTCCTTGTAAGGGAGCGGGTGGCGACCAGGGTAGACGGGCAGGCAGTCACAGCAGGTGACTGGGACAGTCTCTGAATGAACGGACAGGAGGTCACGGCAAGTGACCGGGGCAGTCTCTGGATGAACGGACAGGAGGTCACGGCAAGTGACCGGGGCAGTCTCTGGTAAAGGATTGGTACGACCTGTGGCGGCAGATGATAGACGTGAGCTCCCAGGTGAGCAGGTGAGAGTCTCTGGATAATCGGGTGGTCACAGCATGTGACGGCGGAGCCTCCAGGAAGACCAACAGACAGGTAGCAGATGAGCGCTCCCAGGTGAGCGGGCAGGAGTCTCTGGACAGGCGGGTGGTCACAGCACGTGACGGCAGAGCCTCCTGGTAGGCTAGCAGACAGGCAGCAGATGAGCGCTCCCAGGTGAGCGGGCAAGCTGGTCCTTAGACAGACTGACAGGAGTTGGAAGGCAGACCGTCGGACCTCAGGCAAGCAGGCAGGTAGAAGATGTGCGCTCCCAGGTGAGCGGGCAAGCTGGTCCTTAGACAGACTGACAGAAGTTGGAAGGCAGACCGTCGGACCTCAGGCTAGCAGGCAGGTAGCAGGATATCAGGCAGGAATTAGACAGCAGACTGGCAGGAATCTGGCAGGTATCTGGCAGGTAACTGGCAACGGGACCTGAGGGCTGAAGCAGAGTAGTGAACAGTGCTACAACATTGCTCGGGCACCTCCATTTTGGAGGAGGTGCCTTTTGTATGGGAGGTCCTCTGGCAATTGGCCGGGGACTCCTTAGGACGGCGCGCGCGGTCCCTTTAAGAGAGGGGGAGCGCGCGCGTGCCCTAAGCACACTGCCGGGGAAGGAGCGCGTGCCGGAAGCAGCGGGGAGAGCAGCGCTGGAGGACGCCGCGCCAGAAGCGGGGAGGTGAGAGGGACGGCGTCTCTGCCTAGAACGGGGCAGAGACGCCGATGCTACAGTACCCCCCCCTTTAGGCCCCCTCTTTTTTTGGCCAGAAAGAAATTTCTCAAGGAGAAGCGGGGCGTTGATGTTCTCCCTGGGTTCCCAAGTTCTCTCCTCAGGACCAAACCCCTTCCAATCTACCAGAAAAAAGGTTTTTCCTCTTACCCTCTTGGAGGCCAGAATACTCTCTACCTCAAAGATGTCATCAGCGGAAACCGGAGCAAGAGGGGCACCTGGATTTTTGGAAAAAAAGTTAAAGACAACGGGTTTGAGGAGAGATACGTGGAAGGAGTTGGGGATCCGTAGGGTGGCCGGGAGGTTTAATTTGTAGGCCACAGGGTTAATTTGCCTGAGGACTTCGAAGGGGCCGATGAATCGAGGACCCAACTTGTAGGAGGGTACTTTGAGCCGCACATGTTTGGATGAGAGCCAAACCTTGTCTCCCGGACGGAATTGGGGCGGATCCAGACGTCTCTTATCAGCATATCTCTTCATCCGCTCAGAGGAGAGAAGAAGAGCGGACCTGGTGCTCTCCCAAATAGTAGAAAATTCGCTGACAAGAGACTCCGCAGCAGGGTTGTCCACAGAAACGGAGACAGGAAGTGGAATCCGGGGATGTTGGCCACCGACTATAAAGAACGGGGATTTGGAAGAGGACTCGCTCTCATGGTTGTTATAAGAGAACTCGGCCCATGGTAGGAGATTCACCCAGTCCGAGTGGTGAGCATCAACGAAGTGCCGGAGGTAGCTGGACAAGATCTGATTGATCCGCTCCACTTGACCATTGGACTGAGGGTGGTAAGCGGAGGAGAAATCCAGGGTAATGTCCAGCAGCTTACATGTGGCTCTCCAGAAGCGAGAGGTGAACTGAACCCCACGATCCGACACGATGTGGAGGGGCAGACCATGGAGACGGAAGATGTGGCGGATAAAGTCTTTAGCCAGCTCGGGTGCAGACGGAAGACCAGGCAGGGGAATGAAGTGGGCCATCTTAGAAAAACGGTCAGCGACAACCCAAATGACAGTACAACCGGCAGAAACTGGAAGGTCGGTGATAAAGTCCATAGCGATGTGTTGCCAAGGAGCAGCAGGTACGGGAAGGGGCAGGAGATGGCCGGCAGGTAGATGTCGGGGAACTTTGTTACGGGCACAGGATGAACAGGCCGCGACAAAGTCTACCACGTCCTTACGCAGGGTAGGCCACCAGTAATGCCGGGTAAAAAGTTGGAAGGTCTTCTTTTGGCCAGCATGGCCAGCTAGTTTAGAAGAATGTCCCCAGCGAAGAACCCTCTCCCGATCTGGCACAGCTACGAACGTCTTACCGGGTGGAAGACGAGTCAGATCCAAGGGGGCCACATTCATCACCTTGGAGGAGTCGATGATGTGCGTAGGTTCCTCCTCTTGATCGGAGGACAGGAAGGACCGGGACAAGGCATCAGCTTTGACGTTCTTGTCCGCCGGACGGAAATGAAGAATGAAGTCGAAGCGGGCAAAAAACAACGACCACCGGGCCTGGCGAGGATTGAGTCTCTGGGCATTTTGGAGATATGCCAGGTTTTTGTGATCCGTGTAGATAATTACCGGGTAGAGAGCCCCTTCAAGCAGATAGCGCCACTCTCCCAGTGCCAATTTGATGGCTAGCAATTCCCGGTCTCCAATGGAGTAGTTGCGCTCCGACGAGGAGAAGATTTTGGAGAAGAAGCCGCACGTTACCATTCTCCCAGTAGAAGACTTCTGGGTGAGCACCGCTCCGGCTCCGGAGGAGGAGGCATCAACCTCCAGGTAGAATTGTTTATTACAGTCCGGACGGTGCAGGACGGGAGCAGAGGCGAAGGCTTTGTTTAGGGAAAGGAAGGCCTCCTCGGCTTCAGGCGACCATGTCCTGGGGTTAGCCCCCTTACGGGTAAGTGCAGATATGGGAGCAGTCCGAGACGAGAAGTGTGGGATGAAAAGACGATAATAATTAGCGAAGCCCAGGAATCGCTGTATCGCCTTCAAACCTTCAGGACGAGGCCATTTTAGAACGGAAGAGAGCTTCTCGGGATCCATTTGCAGACCTGTTTGGGAGATGACATAGCCCAAGAGCGGAAGGGAGGTCTGATCGAAGAGGCACTTCTCGTATTTGGCGTAAAGGTGGTTCTGCCGAAGCCTAAGCAGGACCTGACGAACATCCCTCCGGTGTGTGGGGAGATCCGGAGAGAAGACCAAGATATCGTCCAGGTATACCACTACGCAGGAGTACAGGAGGTCACGGAAGATGTCGTTGACTAGTTCCTGAAAGACCGCGGGAGCATTACAGAGACCGAAGGGCATCACAAGGTACTCGTAGTGACCGTCCCGGGTATTGAATGCCGTCTTCCACTCGTCTCCTTGACGGATACGGACCAGATTATACGCTCCTCGTAGATCCAGCTTGGAGAAGATCCTGGCGCCCTTGAGACGGTCAAACAATTCGGAGATGAGTGGCAGGGGATATTTGTTTTTTACCGTGATGAGATTGAGTCCTCTGTAGTCAATACAGGGACGTAGCGAGCCGCCTTTCTTTTTGACAAAGAAGAATCCGGCTCCAGCCGGGGAGGTAGATTTTCGGATAAATCCCCTAGCCAGATTCTCTTCAATGTACTCAGACATGGCTCGGGTCTCGGCTGCAGACAACGGGTAGATACGCCCACGGGGAGGAGTGGTGCCAGGTACCAGGTCGATCGGGCAATCGTATGGCCTATGGGGTGGCAACGTCTCAGCTTCCTTCTTACCGAAGACGTCCGCATAGGGCCAGTAGGGAGCCGGGAGACCAGGTAAGTTAGCTGGAGTAGGCTGAGGGAGAAGTGGACGGACCGGGACCAGGCAGGTCCTATGGCAGTCAGGACCCCATCGGAGTACTTCACCGGACCGCCAGTTCAATACGGGTTCATGTGTCTGGAGCCAAAGTAGACCTAGCAACAGGGAGTGAGAAAGTCCGGACAGCACATGGAATGAGATCTCCTCAGAGTGCAGCATTCCCACCTGCAGGGTTATGGGTTCGGTGACGAGCAGGATGGTCTCCGAGAGAAGTCTTCCATCCACGGAGGCGACTGACAATGGTTCAGCCAGGGACTTGGTGGGAATATGGTATCTCTCTACCAGAGACTGGGAGATGAGGTTTCCAGCAGCTCCAGAATCCAGATGGGCGAGTTCAAAGAGACGGTTTTCTCCCCAAGCAATAGAGACCGGTAAGGTCAGAGACGGAGAGGGCTTACTTTTGTCTAGGACGACCTCTCCGAGTGGTCCTAGACACTGGCGTTTCCCGGCTTTTCCGGGCAGGAACGGATGAAGTGCTTCATACTGCCACAATAGAAACAGCTTCCCTCGGCTCGGCGAGATTCTTGGCGAGAACCGACCATCTTGGTCTGGTCGACCTGCATAGGCTCAGGAGAGTGTAGCTGAGGAGAGACGGAGGGAGTGACGGGTTTCTGAAAAGTAGGAGCTAGACGTGGAAACCTCCTCTCACGGGTGACCTCTTTGGCACGCTCCTGGAACCGCAGGTCAATCCGGGTGGCAAGAGTTATTAGGTCATCGAGAGTGGTAGGAATATCCCGACCGGCAAGTTCATCTTTTATACGGCGGAACAGACCCTCCCAGAAGACGGAAACCAGAGCGTCATTATCCCAGGCCAGCTCCGAGGCAAGGGTACGGAACCGTATGGCATATTGGCCCACGGTGAGACTTCCCTGACGGAGGCGTAGCAGAGATGATGCGGATGAGGTCTTCCGTCCGGGTTCGTCGAAGACTTTCCGGAAAGCCGTGAGAAAGGCAGGCAAGTCGGACACCAGGGGTCTCCTCTCTCCCATAGAGGATTTAGCCAGGCCAGGGCCTCTCCGGTGAGATGGGACATGATGAAGGCAATTTTGGCCCTGTCGGAGTTAAACTGGTGAGACAGGAGTTCAAAGTGCAGGGTGCACTGATTTATGAAGCCCCGAGCCTGGGCGGAGTCGCCTCCGAAACGAGGAGGTGCAGAAAGCCGGGGTCCGGGGTAGGATACCATGTTATTAGTGGGCAGTGGAGCTGCCGGATTGCGAGTCATGGCACTGGCGGTGGTTGCAGGCAGAGCAGTCAGAGTGTCCAGGCGAGAATTGACATTCCGCAGGTGACCCAGGATGGACTCCTGTTGGGACCTCTGACGGGACAGTTCATGACACAGGTCCGAGAGCGAGGGAGCTTGGGTGCCACCGGGTTCCATGGCCCGAGCAAACTGTAACGGGTCTGGGAGGCGGAACCTCTGAGCTACTATACAAGGGGGCGGTCCTTGTAAGGGAGCGGGTGGTGACCAGGGTAGACGGGCAGGCAGTCACAGCAGGTGACTGGGACAGTCTCTGAATGAACGGACAGGAGGTCACGGCAAGTGACCGGGGCAGTCTCTGGATGAACGGGCAGGAGGTCACGGCAAGTGACTGGGGCAGTCTCTGGATGAACGGGCAGGAGGTCACGGCAAGTGACCGGGGCAGTCTCTGGATGAACGGGCAGGAGGTCACGGCAAGTGACCGGGGCAGTCTCTGGGTAAAGGATTGGTACGACCTGTGGCGGCAGATGATAGACGTGAGCTCCCAGGTGAGCAGGCGAGAGTCTCTGGATAATCGGGTGGTCACAGCATGTGACGGCGGAGCCTCCAGGAAGACCAACAGACAGGTAGCAGATGAGCGCTCCCAGGTGAGCGGGCAGGAGTCTCTGGACAGGCGGGTGGTCACAGCACGTGACGGCAGAGCCTCCTGGTAGGCTAGCAGACAGGCAGCAGATGAGCGCTTCCAGGTGAGCGGGCAAGCTGGTCCTTAGACAGACTGACAGGAGTTGGAAGGCAGACCGTCGGACCTCAGGCAAGCAGGCAGGTAGAAGATGTGCGCTCCCAGGTGAGCGGGCAAGCTGGTCCTTAGACAGACTGACAGAAGTTGGAAGGCAGACCGTCGGACCTCAGGCTAGCAGGCAGGTAGCAGGATATCAGGCAGGAATTAGACAGCAGACTGGCAGGAATCTGGCAGGTATCTGGCAGGTAACTGGCAACGGGACCTGAGGGCTGAAGCAGAGTAGTGAACAGTGCTACAACATTGCTCGGGCACCTCCATTTTGGAGGAGGTGCCTTTTATATGGGAGGTCCTCCGGCAATTGGCCGGGGACTCCTTAGGACGGCACGCGCGGTCCCTTTAAGAGAGGGGGAGCGCGCGCGCGCGCGCCCTAAGCACACTGCCAGGGAAGGAGCGCGTGCCGGAAGCAGCGGGGAGAGCAGCGCTGGAGGACGCCGCGCCAGGAGCGGGGAGGTGAGAGGGACGGCGTCTCTGCCTAGAACGGGGCAGAGACGCCGATGCTACAGTAGGGATTCAGCTTAGTCTATCTGATAGGGATGCCACGGTCACAGTACCTCCTGTGGTGGAAGACGGCGAATATGAAATTTCTTGTATCTTGAAATATAACTCCTGGGTAAAGGCTGATGATGTCTCTGCTCCTAGGCTTGTTAGAGCTTTCCACAAGAGGTTTCTGGATAGGCCTGGGCCTGGAGGATCCTCATAAAAGAGGGGGTACTGTTAGAACCCTCCTGTTTGTTTTTTCCATCTTGTGTTTTGCGGTCACGTGACCATCTGCCTTTATATTCCAGCTCCACCCTTTTGGCTTTGCTGGACTTCAGTGCTGTTTGACTGTTTTTCTAGGCAGGTGCTTCTGTGCCTTCTCAGTCAGTTCGCTTGGTCCTTCTGGGACCTCTAGTACCTTTTTGTCAGTTTATATTTTTGTGTTCTGCAACAACTTCTCTGTTTAGGAGGTGTTCCATTTTTGTTCCAGTCCTTAGTTCTTTTAGGGACCCCTCCCCTTATGCTATAGGTTTTCGTTCAGACTAGCCGAGGACTAAGGCGGGTCTGTTCGCTAGGAACAGGCAGCCCGCTACATCGTAGGGATTCAGCTTAGTCTTACTGTAGGGATAGCTTTCCCCTCTCTTTCCTTAGTACTTGTTGCAGATCATAACACTGTGTCTTCGTCGCCTGTGAAATGTTCCTAGATTTGAAGACCTTGTCCAGTGACTTCATTGTTGATTTGCCCATAACTATTTTCCTATTGACTTCCGGTGTCGCCGCCGCATCTTGAGTGATCATTGATCCAAGTAGGTTGAAGTCCTTTACAACTCCAAGTTCATCACTGTCCATCTCAAATGTGTACTGGTTGTACCTAGCAGTAGTCAATACCTTTGTGTTGAGTAGCAGCCCCATGTTCGAGCTTTCCACCTTGACACTCTGTAATAAGTCCTTCATTCCCCCCACGCTTGTAATTATCAATGTTGTATCATCTACATATTTTAGATTGTTGACGATCATCACCAAATTGCTCCTGGATTATTGGGAGAAGTTACTCTTGGGACAATAATCAACTCTGTAAATCTTGAGTCTTTACATAAACTTGATGTATTTGTCAACACAAGTTTAAAAAACTTATGAAATATTTATTATTGTACTTTGGTAACCATAGAAAACACATTGAAGCAGCAAACTTTGGTTAAACTCAAATTTGTGCCAATCTTAAAACTTTTGGGCACGACTGTATATTCTTCCTTCAGACTCCAGCTGGAGTTACTATACAGTGCAAAATGAATGATGGCACTCAGTCATAACAAGACACGATGGTCTGGATTGATACAATATCTATTTCTTCAGTTAGTGAAATATTTCAGCTTAGTACAACATATGTTACAATGTTACATTATGTTACAGGCACTGGAGAATTCATTCATTGACATACATGTTCTTAGTCATTGATGAGTCAACACAAGGACACAATTTATAAATGATTTATTAATCTCTAAGAAAACCTTTACGAGCAATGGCCGTCATGTCCTCGTTATAGGAATAGATCATTTATTGACATTGTGCCACATACTACTTATAAGAATATGCATGATAACATCCCGACTGGCTAAAAATAAAGTTAGCAGCCTATAAGCGTCCCCGCCATAAAAATAATATTTCACGTCATTCCCATACTTTTACAATTTATACATTGTCCGGTATCGATCCTACAGATATCGTTTAGACCTCTCTTAACATCTAAGAATAAAAACGGCTAGCGATATATTTCATATGCTATAACTCTAAATGCATTGCTCAATCTTGGATTCAGAAAGGACAAAATATTTCATATAAATAGGTTTACCTATAGGAGAACTAAGGAAACAGATTGCGCAAAAAAAACACAATGGAGTCTCTTATATAGAGCAAGGATTTTCCATTGAGGTCGGGGCTCCAGTACATACAGACATTAAATGTAATGTATGTAAAAACTACATTAAAAAAGTTTTTTTTTTCCTAAAAACAGTTGACCATCTACATTAAGTCCTGTTGAAATTAAAAATTATACCTATTAAATATTTTGGAGTGTGTTCTTTAAATAATAATGCTCAGGTTGTAAAAGGGATTGTCTGCGTTGGGCAAACCCTTTTTGTTAGATGAGCACCTCAATTTAATGAGCTAATCATGGGTTGTCCGTTTACTGGTCCCACCCTCGGTCAGCTGTAATCGGTGTTCCATTTCCCTGCAGCGCCCCCACAGGAAAAATTAGGCATTACATATTTCGAAATCAATGGTTTGCTCTTTTCGGTATCTAATAGAAGGACAACACTTTTCAGAATTTCCTAAAATAATAGTTGAAAAAGGCTTTTTAGAACTGGACAACCCCTTTAAATAAACCCAGGATGTCTATCTGTGGTTGGCTTCCTTTATTAGTCTTTCCCAAAGAATAAAAAAAAGACGACATTTGCTTTCTCTCATCAAGGGCGGTATTCACCTGTCCCATCATATAGAGAAACTGAAAACACATAACATTTACCATCTTACACTTTCCAGAAACTTTCAAAAACTTTTACTTTTATTCAATATTCCAGGGCAGGGTTATATGAATTTGTATTTAGCCATCCATCAAACAGCATTTGTAGGTCCGAAGAACTTGTTCTGTATGTAGAGAATAGTCTTATATCTAAGGTCTGTGCACATGGCGTCTTTTAGATTCTGACGTACCCACAGGTTTGAAGCAGAAGACACTCCAGGAAAACATCGGCAGTGTTTTTCATAAAGCGTCTTTCTTCTCTCTTGGCCTCCGACATCTTTTTTTGTTCCAAGGGGAAGTCGCCTAAAGAATGGACAGGTAATTTCTTTTAGCTGCTTCATGGCTTTCGAAGCCTGAAGTGGTTAAAAGAAGCTGAAAAAGACGGAACATCTGCACAGCAAGTCATTTTGACATTGCAGTGCATATATTCTTTTTTATGTTTTCTTAGCCCTTTTTCAGGCAGGTTCTAGGAGCAATTCACCTGATGAAGTCACTTTGTGCACATAACCTATGACTGCCGGAAAACCTCTGTATATGTTTTTTTTCTATGTGTGAATTCTCTCCAGGCTTATGCAGCACTCCATGTGTGGCGCCCCTGAGGGTTCAGTCGCCACAGAGATACTGCACCTCACCCAGAGGTGTGGTGTCTCCCTTCTCTCAGGTAAGATGGGAGTGCTGCACGGAACCCCAAAACACCTGCATCCAACACTACACTGCTCCAGGCCGGCTGGAGGGGCAACATACAGAGAGCAGCAGCTGAGCCCTGACCCTGGCTGGAGAAGGGGGGAACCCAAAGGTAGGGGGAACCAGTAGTGGATGTGGGTGGAGGAAGTAGTTAGAGGAATCACTTTAGTAGGAGTATAAATAGGGAAGCCATCTTAGGGTGGCAGGGTCTGAGTAGGGTCAGTTCTAGGGAGCAGTTCAGAAGAACAGTCTGGGAGCAGAGTCTCATTAGGAGATCTGCTCCACAAGTAGGGCCAGGTCAGAAGGCCCCGGAGGGGAGCAGCGAGTAGGCTCCGATCTACAGAAAGGATCCCAGGGGGTACGGCGCGTGCAGGATGGCACCCGTATGCCCCGCATCTGTCAGAAGACAGAGGGATCGCTGCGGCATTGTAATCCCCAGGAGGGTCAAGTAGGTCCCGGATCTGACGTACAGGAAGGACTTCAGAGCACCCGAGCGGGATTGAGAGTGGGCAGCGCAGAGCAGGAGGGAGAAATACCAGAGTGAACATGGTCAAAATAGGAACACGAGAAAGTGGGGTTCTGCCAGGTATTCCCAAGTTGCCTGAGGAAGGATTGAACCCCCGCCCGGTGAAAGCAGCGTGATGTGGGAGGCCTTTACCTGTATAGTGCACCTGTGAAGTGTCTAAAGAACTGTGAGTAAAATCTTGGATGACTGCACTGCACTGCCTCTGTCTATTCTTCATCGGCGCTATCGTTCCCCCTGCACTACAACGCCCAGCGCAACCCACTCTCTACTACTCCACTGCCCTGAGGCCTGCTCCACCTGTGGGGAGCCGTCCCATCATAAGCTGCCCTAACATCTGCCTCAGAGGACTGTTGCAGCGCTGGTGATCATCACCAGACACCACAGGTGGTGTCACGAACTTTCCCAAATCCCCCATATATTCATATTCCCCTTTTGAGTGACCGCCCTGGGCCACGGACCGGGCCAGCCACCGTGATATCCCCCCGGCAACCAGAGGCCCAGCTGCCGAGTACCCCACGGCCCTGGGGGAGCGTCACATGCTACCCAACATACATCATCAGTGTTGACCATGAAGACCTACAAAAGCTTGTATTTCGGGTTGTTCTTTTCCAACTTAATGGAAATCTGTCAGCAGGGATTTGCTATGTTATCTGACAGCACCATGATGCAGGGACAGAGACCCTGATTCCAGATATGTGTCAATTAGTTTACTGGGGGCAGCAGTTGTGATAAAAGGTTTTCTCAGTAGAGCTCTGAATGCTGAGCTGTGTATAACCCGCCCACACCACTGATTGGCTGCTTTCTGTGTATAACCCCGCCCACACCACTGTTTAGCTGCTTTCTGTGTACAGTGTATATTGACAGAAAGCTGTTAATCAGTGCTGGGGGTGTGATTGGACCAGGAGGCATGAGACACCTAGTCCTGTAGTGATAATCTCCTGCTGATAAATCACTGATTGTACTGAAACAAAAATAAAAAGCACTATGTGATACATCACTGGAATCAGGCCCCTACATAATGGTGCTCTCAGATTAGATAGCAAAATCCTGCTGCCTATAAACCTTAGAAAATGGCAGATAGAACTCTTTTGACTCCCTTATAAACATGCACGCCCAGCCCAGCTCAGCATGCATGCGTTTTCATTACAGAGAGCAGAATATGCTGCCAGACACTTTTGGCGGCTGCTTTTTTCCTGGTGAAACAAAATGATCTAGCTTTGTAATTCAACATGCCGAACCTTCTACTCATGAGGCCGCCATACACTTTAGATGGTTGTCCAGCCACCTTTATTGAGTATAACCCTTTAGTTATAAAGCTTTAAGCTACTAAGTACAACTCTGAGATTTGTGCCCCGCTAATGGTAGACATACGACTTCCTTTTCACCTCCAGGCACTTTTTGCTCGGCCTCCACTCTTCTTTCTTGCGATCTTCCTTAGTCTTTCTTCAACTTCCTTTCACTTTCCATGGACTTTGCTTTCACTTCTTTCAATGATTCTTTTTACTCCTTTTATCTTAGATTTGGCACATACATAGACATTTTGAGAAAACATAGTGTGCTACACGCAACTGAAGTCAAACACATTAAATAATTATATATGTTACAGATGTATTTATAATTGGATTTTCTGCTTCTCAGATAGTATGAGAGCCCTTACTGTAGGTAAAGGCTGAAGAATAACTGTTCCCAGTTCTGCGCCAACACTTCTTACCATCTCAACCTCTTCTTACTATGACTGCATTCCATAGGGTATCGTAATGTTGCCCTACCTTCAGGATGCCAACTGACCCCCGGTGCCCCATATGTATGTCTTACATTACAGAACAAATTTTTAAGCCGCGTTGCTACAATTAAAGTCATCTTATGAATGTGCATGGCTGATCTGTGCTCCGCACAATTGATCTACGATGGTCACCTTTGTGTAATACTGCTGAGGTCATGAATACTTTCAGCTGATTTTGTGTTTTCATGAAAATGTGCGGTGCCATGCATCCGACAAGTCAACGTGCACGTTGCAGGGACGTTTCT
This sequence comes from Phyllobates terribilis, assembly GCF_046119375.1. NCBI lineage: Eukaryota > Metazoa > Chordata > Amphibia > Anura > Dendrobatidae > Phyllobates > Phyllobates terribilis. Next base: position 144,464,110 of record NW_027362772.1, read on the forward strand.
CGTAAACAGAATATTTCCAGAGTTAGTTATACTGTTTGCTGGTTTCAGAAAAGACCCAAGTATCACAGTTTTCTTTTATATATATTAGGTCTTTTCATTTTGACTGTTCTTGAAGCAGCATGTTTTTGAAGGACGTCACAAGGTCATTGAATGACAGGAGCCGAACGATCGTTAGTAATTGTTCGCTTCAGTTTCACGTGAGCAAAGGGATTGGTCCTTGAAAAAAAAGTAAAAGAAGATAACAATTGTAAGTATAGATAAAAAAGTGAAAATGTCATATTTTATACATATATATATACTGTATATATATATATTGCAAAGTTATTAGCATAGTCCAACAGAGAAACTGACTCTAAAGGCCCCTTATATATTCTTACACACCTGTTCCAGGTATCCAGGGCTCTGCTTCCTTCACCTTGGTCCAATGCCCTCTATTGCGCTCCACGTCGAGTTTTGCAGGTTGCGTGGCACAGTGACATCATCTCCATAATCTTATTTTAGGCCCAGTCGGACACATATTGTGTCTTCGAATTGTGATTCAAGATTCTAGTTTGGTGTACTGCATCTCCTGTGCACACGGGGCTTAAACTGCTTCTATTCCTGCTGACTTCGCCTAATCTGTTCTGCGCTCCCAAGATTCTTAAGTGTGTCTCATCCTTAGTCCCCACGTGCCATCCTGCCAGTTTCACCGATGCCAGGGGTTATTGTACCCGCCCAGATCTGGGGCTTAGTGGGTCCACTCCACAAGGTGAGCCTAACAGAATCATAATCTGAAAACACAGGCGTATGTCTTAATGGGCCTTAAATAGGATCATAGAGATGACATCACTGAGCCAAGTTGGGCAACCTGCAAAACCCAACGTGAAACACAACAGAGGGCAGCGAAACGAGGTGAAGGAAGGTGACCTCAGGATATCCAGGACAGGTGTGTAAAACATATCAGAGCAAAGTCAGCTGAACCTGCTGATTTCTCCTGGACCGGCTGACTATCCTATAAGCATTGGGGCGTCCTGCTCTGCCCCAATAGATGAAAAAGGATCAGACATGTTAGGGGTGAGCTGAAAATTTCTCTTTATTCATACACCTCTATCCTTCTGCAGAGAGACTCTACAGAACAGCAGCCAGGAAACCATGGCTCCAACATTCAGATTTGACACTCTACAGGAAACCAGCTTAAGGGAACACAGCCCCAGCTGGAGGGATACAAATCTGCTCCATTGACAATCACTGAACCCATGGAGACATTTAGAGAAGCCAGATTGGGACAATTAGGTCATCTGGCCCCATGGAGACATTCAGAGAAGGCAGGTTGGGGCCACCCAGTCACCTGGCCCCATGGAGACATTCGAAGAAGCCAGGTTGGGACCATACGGTCACCTGGCCCCATGGAGACGTTTGGAGAAGCCAGGTTGGGACAATTAGGTCACCTGGCCACGTATCTCAATGGATTGTCAGCTTCCTAAGCATGTCGTTACCCCCTCTCTGTATATCCTCGCCAAAAGTGGGGTGCCACTAGTGGGGACAGTCAGCCCCAGAAGCCCCGAAGTCGCAGATGCTCTATTCCCGGCGAGTTAGTCGAAGGGTGAGACTGTGTAATTTGCACCATCTTGTGTATTTGCTGGGACTGTACTATATGTTATTGTCTGTTGGTGGTTCAATAAAGTATTGCCACAATGTTTTACCCCCCCCTGTGTTGTCTGAGTAGCATTCTGCCCATGGGAAAGGAGTGTTGGCATTCAATGGGATGAACCCTGGTCCATGCGGTCTTTCTAAAGGCAGCCAGGCCAGCGGACGAGAGCACACACTGAACCCCGTGACTCCACATCTGGTTTTTAATTGTTTTTATTGTACATGGTTGATATGTCTTCAATAAAATTATATATTTTTACACTACAGGTGGGCTTATCACTAGGTAATGTCTTAATTGTTGCATAGTTTCTGATCTATTACTGATTTAGCACTCGTTTTTTGTTATATTAGCTGTGCGTCTTAATTTTTGTTATATACTCTTTCCTACAATACACACAATATGAGATATTTATGAAATATTGTCCTAATAAAACATTAACGTGACCTCTGCAATCAATCAGGCAGTTGCTTTCATTGCCTAAACGGCATTAAAAAACTCATTATTTTGGTGAGCACCCTTGATTTTAATTGGCAAATATTGTGTGATGTATTCTCTGAATTTAAAGAGCTTCTTCCTTCCTATTTCCTCTTACCTAGAAGGGGATGATCCTGGGGTTCCAAATTCATTTGCTAACTGAAAAACAAAAGATAAGCATCACAGCATTGTTATCTTTTTCATTTTTCATTTTAGAGGATGTGTCATTGTCACTGTCCGATAAGCTAGACTCACAGGTTTTGGACCCTCAAGGCTTGAACATCGGCATGACATAGAGATATATGAAGCACCGAGCTACAAAGTGGAGTTGTCCTCACTCAGAAGACCCAAGAACCTTAAGACCATGTAATGGAAGTGGCTAAATACTCACTTGCACCAGGTCGGGGCTGATCATGCTGTACGGCCGCTGTCGGAAGGTGCTTGTGCGAGGTGAGGGTGTATATCTGACTGATTCTATCCGGACACTTTCAGATTCAGGAATGGAAACACCAATTTTATCCAGATTTCCAGTGCTGCTGCTATTAAGTTTACTAAGTGGAAAACTGCAAGAAAGGATGATTGTGTATGATACAGGGACAGAGACAGACTGGCAAATGTTTCCTTTGATCAACTTAAAAGATAAGGGGAAGAGAGATAAGGGTTACTGACTTTGTCATAAGATGTCCTTAAAAAGGACCTGTCACTTGCTCAAAAGAATGGACTGAAATACCTTGTAAAAATCCCTGCGCTCCCCTGATTCTGCCACTCTTTTCCATTTTGCTCTGTGTCACTCTATTGTAGAGATATCCACATTTGTTGCTTTTGGAGGGCAGTATGTGAAATCTCTGCTTGTAGTGCAACTGGGTGTTTCACGTCTCCCAGACGCTGCCAATCACAAATGTCAGCATCTGGCACTGCTAGATCAGCTGCCGAGCTGCGATTGGCAGCATCTAGAATGGAGGAGTTAAAGCGCATGCCTCCAGAGAAGATTGTGAAGGAACACCCAGTTGGACTGCAAACAGAGATTTCACATACTTCGCTTCCAAAGCAACAAATGTGAATATCTCAGCAATGGAGGAACGCAGCACAAAATGGAAAAGAGCGAAAGAATCAGGGGAGCTCAGGGATTTTTTATAAGGCATTTAACCCTATTATTTTTTAACAAGTGACAGGTCTTCTTTAATGATGGAATGGCATTTTGCTATGTACTGTAACACAGAAAATCTTTAGAAGCCAAACGAATCCTATTGCAAAGATGTATTTTTTTTTAATTACCCACGCGCTCTTTGACTAGTTAACTGACCACGCTGGGGCTGCAAGGTGGCCGGTAACCTAGACAACGTGCTGTACACTATAAAATTAAAAATCCCTTTTTTCTTGACAACAGAGAGGATTTTTAATAAGTTGTAAATTGCAAAATTTCTTTTTTATGCAGACAACTCTTTTACGAAAAACAAATGCCCCCAAAAGTGTCCATATCTGTTAAGCCATAACAATATTTTCAATGCAATTTCTCCAGAAAACTGACGTAATTGCATCGATAAATGCACCCCAATATATTTTGTAAACCTACAAAAAGGAATTGGATTCTGAGCGAAAATGTGAAGAAAAAAATGTCTTACTTTGAGCCAAGTTTATCTGCATTATCTGCTGGAGGGAGCGGACGAGTGTAGGAGAACGGGAACCATCCTTTCCTATAAAATAAGAAATATACTGAATATTCCCTTGTCTTTTACACACAGAACACACACAAGAATTGATAACATTTCACCCATCATCAACCATTAAATTAAGGAAAGTTCATCTTCCTCTCGCAAACCTCTGTTTATTTTGGCCATTTCTGCTGTATATGAAAGGACGCCAATTGATGCTAGTCTGATTTGGGGTTAAGTCTGCCTGTCTTGGTCGCTTCAAGACAGTCTCACTTTTACATGCAAATTTCTATGTCCTCCACCAGAGGGCAGTAATGTGTTATTTATATTGCAGCAGCAAATGGGTAATTCTGGATCAGCAAATAAATGGACGACCCTGCAAAAAAAAAACATTATAAGCATACCGAAAGAAGTGTATATAATAGAGAATGAGACCCCACATATGATCAAGCAGAAAATATACATAAAGGCATATTTATGTATAAGATACATGTAGGAGGATGATATAGTGACAAATCAATGGAGAAATGTAATATAGGAGATTTAATGGTAACATCCTAATTATCTTAAAACATTGGTATAAACAAACGGACTCAAAAAATATATAACATTACAGGGGTTAGGGTACGGCTACCGAGCGACTGTGGCAATGACAGGTCACAAGATCGCTATATCCTGCTCCCTCATCGTAGCACAATACAAGTGAATGAGGTCATACTGCAGATCCTGGGGAACCACAACCGCAGAAAATGAGATGCATAGAAACTATAAAAGGTACGGCTTTTTGTGACTTGCTTGTCCCGGATGCAGTGCACTAGGGCCCGCAACACAGCTCCATTCACTTGTATTGCGCTATGAGAGGCACAGAGGCACATCGTGAACTTTGGCCATACTGCCTGGGTCCTGAGTCGTGGGTAAAGTCATTGTGTAGCCCCAGCTTTACTCCATCTTGATAACTGCTTTCTGAAATACAGTTGGTCTAGAGATCAGTTAAAACCCAACATGATCAGCTGTGATGCTAAGAGAATAATGTATCCATCACTTCTGTACTGTGACATCACTGTCTAATATCCCTGTACTGTGACATCACTGTCCATTACTTCTGTACTGTGACATCACTGTCTAATATCCCTGTACTGTGACATCACTGTGTTTATTATCCCTGTACTGTGACATCACTGTCTATTATCCCTGTACTGTGACATCACTGTGTTTATTATCTCTGTACTGTGACATCACTGTGTTTATTATCCCTGTACTGTGACATCACTGTCTATTATCCCTGTACTGTGACATCACTGTGTTTATTATCCCTGTACTGTGACATCACTGTCTATTATCCCTGTATTGTGACATCACTGTGTTTATTATCTCTGTACTGTGACATCACTGTGTGTATTATCCCTGTACTGTGACATCACTGTCTATTATCCCTGTACTGTGACATCACTGTGTTTCTTACCCTGTACTGTGACATCACTGTGTTTATTATCCCTGTACTGTGACATCACTGTGTGTATTATCCCTGTACTGTGACATCACTGTCTATTATTTCTGCACTGTGACATCACTTGGTTAATTATCCTGTACTGTGACATCACTGTGTGCATTACTTCTGTACTGTGACATTACTGTCTAATATCCCTGTACTGTGACATCACTGTGTATTATTCCTGTACTGTGATATCGCTATGTTTATTATACCTGTACTGTGACATCACTGTGTGTATTATTGCTGTACTATGACATCACTGTGTTTATTATCCCTGTACTGTGACATCACTGTGTCTATTATCCCTGTACTGTGACATCACTGTGTCTATTACTTCTGTACTGTGACATCACTGTTATTATCCCTGTACTGTGACATCACTGTCTATTATCCCTGTACTGTGACATCACTGTCTATTGTTCCTGTACTGTGACATCACTGTCTATTATTCCAGTACTGTGACATCACTGTGTTTATTATCCCTGAATGAGTGACATCACTGTGTGTATTATCCCTGTACTGTGACATCACTGTGTGTATTATAACTGTACTGTGACATCACTGTCTATTATCCCTGTACTGTGACATCACTGTGTCTATTACTTCTGTACTGTGACATCACTGTTTATTATCCCTGTACTGTGACATCACTGTCTATTGTTACTGTACTGTGACATCACTGTCTATTATTCCTGAACTGTGACATTACTGTGTTTATTATCATAGCACTGTGACATTACTGTGTGTATTATCCCTGTACTGTGACATCACTGTCTATTATTCCTGTACTGTGACATCACTGTGTTTATTATCCCTGTACTGTGACATCACTGTGTGTATTATCCCTGTACTGTGACATCACTGTCTATTATCCCTGTATTGTGACATCAGTGTGTGTATTATCCCTGTACTGTGACATCACTGTGTATTATCCCTGTACTGTGACATCACTGTGTGTATTATCCCTGTACTGTAACATCACTGTGTTTATTATCCCTGTACTATGACATCACTGTGTGTATTATCCCTGTACTGTGACATCACAACGTCTATTATTCCTGTACTGTGACATCACTGTGTATATTATCCCTGTACTGTGACATCACTGTCTATTATCCCTGTATTGTGACATCACTGTGTTTATTATCTCTGTACTGTGACATCACTGTGTGTATTATCCCTGTACTGTGACATCACTGTCTATTATCCCTGTACTGTGACATCACTGTGTTTCTTACCCTGTACTGTGACATCACTGTGTTTATTATCCCTGTACTGTGACATCACTGTGTGTATTATCCCTGTACTGTGACATCACTGTCTATTATTTCTGCACTGTGACATCACTTGGTTAATTATCCTGTACTGTGACATCACTGTGTGCATTACTTCTGTACTGTGACATTACTGTCTAATATCCCTGTACTGTGACATCACTGTGTATTATTCCTGTACTGTGATATCGCTATGTTTATTATACCTGTACTGTGACATCACTGTGTGTATTATTGCTGTACTATGACATCACTGTGTTTATTATCCCTGTACTGTGACATCACTGTGTCTATTATCCCTGTACTGTGACATCACTGTGTCTATTACTTCTGTACTGTGACATCACTGTTATTATCCCTGTACTGTGACATCACTGTCTATTATCCCTGTACTGTGACATCACTGTCTATTGTTCCTGTACTGTGACATCACTGTCTATTATTCCAGTACTGTGACATCACTGTGTTTATTATCCCTGAATGAGTGACATCACTGTGTGTATTATCCCTGTACTGTGACATCACTGTGTGTATTATAACTGTACTGTGACATCACTGTCTATTATCCCTGTACTGTGACATCACTGTGTCTATTACTTCTGTACTGTGACATCACTGTTTATTATCCCTGTACTGTGACATCACTGTCTATTGTTACTGTACTGTGACATCACTGTCTATTATTCCTGAACTGTGACATTACTGTGTTTATTATCATAGCACTGTGACATTACTGTGTGTATTATCCCTGTACTGTGACATCACTGTCTATTATTCCTGTACTGTGACATCACTGTGTTTATTATCCCTGTACTGTGACATCACTGTGTGTATTATCCCTGTACTGTGACATCACTGTCTATTATCCCTGTATTGTGACATCAGTGTGTGTATTATCCCTGTACTGTGACATCACTGTGTATTATCCCTGTACTGTGACATCACTGTGTGTATTATCCCTGTACTGTAACATCACTGTGTTTATTATCCCTGTACTATGACATCACTGTGTGTATTATCCCTGTACTGTGACATCACAACGTCTATTATTCCTGTACTGTGACATCACTGTGTATATTATCCCTGTACTGTGACATCACTGTGTGTATTATCCCTGTACTGTGACATCACTGTCTATTATCCCTGTACTGTGACATCACTGTGTGTATTATGCCTGTTCTGTGACATCAGTGTGTATTATTCCTGTACTGTGACATCACTATTTCTATTATTCCTGTACTGTGACAACACTGTTTATTATTCCTGTACTATGACATCACTGTGTGTATTATCCCTGTACTGTGACATCACTGTGTGTATTATTCCTATACTGTGACATCAATATGTCTATTATTCCTGTACTGTGACATCACTGTCTATTAATCCTGTAGTCTGTCATCACTGTGTATTATCCCTGTATTGTGACATCACTGTGTGTATGTTCCCTCTACTGTGACATAACTGTGTGTATTATCTCTGTACTGTGACATCACTGTGTGTATTATCCCTGTACTGTGACATCACTGTGTGTATTATGCCTGTACTGTGACATCACTGTGTACATTATACCTGTACTGTGACATCACTGAGTGTATTTTCCCTGTACTCTGACATTACTGTGTTTATTATCTCTGTACTGTGACATCACTGTATTTTTTATCCCTATACTGTGACATCACTGTGTTTATTATCTCTATACTGTCACATCACTGTGTTTATTATCTCTGTACTGTGACATCACTGTTTCTAATATTCCTGCACTGTGACATCACCGTGTGTATTATCCCGGCACTGTGACATCGCTGTGTTTTTTATCTCTGTACTGTAACATCACTGTTTCTAATATCTCTGCACTGTGACATCACTGTATGTATTATCCCTGTACTGTGACATCACTGTGTTTATTATCTCTCTACTGTGACATCACTGTGATTATTTTCCCTATACCGTGACATCACTGTCTATCATTCCTGTACTGTGACATCACTGTGTGTATTAGCCCTGTACTGTGACATCACTGTGTTTATTATCTCTCTACTGTGATATCACTGTGATTATTTTCCCTATACCGTGACATCACTGTCTATCATTCCTGTACTGTGACATCACTGTGTGTATTAGCCCTGTACTGTGACATCACTGTGTTTATTATCCCTGTACTGTGTCATGACTGTTTGTATTATCTCTGTACTGTGACATCATAATGTTTATTTTACCCATACTATGACATCACTGTGTGTATTATCCCTGTACTGTGACATCACTGTGTGTATTGTCTCTGTACTGTGACATCACTGTGTTTATTATCTCTGTACTGTTACATCACTGTGTTTATTATCCCTGTACTGCGACATCACTGTTTGTATTATCTCTGTACTGTGACATCATAATGTTTATTTTCCCCATACTATGACATCACTGTGTGTTTTATCCCTGTACTGTGACATCACTGTGTTTATTATCCCTGTACTGTGACATCACTGTGTCTATTGTCTCTGTACTGTGACATCACTGTGTTTATTATCTCTGTGCTGACATCACTGCGTGTATTTTCCCTGTACTGTGACATCACTGTTTATTATCTCTATACTGTGACATCACTGTTTCTAATATCCCTGCATTGTGACATCACTATGTGTATTATCCCTGTACTGTGACATCACTGTGTTTATTACCTCTTTACTGTGACATCACTGTGATTATTTTCCCTATACCGTGACAACACTGTGTCTATCATTCCTGTACTGTGACATCACTGTGTGTATTATCCCTGTACTGAGACATCACTGTGAATATTATCCCTGTACTGTGACATCACTGTGTTTATTATCCCTGTACTGTGACATTACTGTGTGTATTGTCTCTTTACTGTGACATCACTGTGTTTATTATCTCTGTACTGTGACATCACTGCGTTTATTATCCCTGTACTGTGACATCACTGTGTGTATTATCCCTGTACTCTGACATCACTGTGTACATTATACCTGTACTGTGACATCACTGTGTGATTATCCCTGTACTGTGACATCACTGCATGTATTTTCCCTGTACTGTGACATCGCTGTGTTTATTATCTCAGCACTGTGACATCACTGTATTTATTATCCCTGTACTGTGACATCACTGTGTTTATTATCTCTATACAGTGACATCACTGTGTAATTATCTCTGTACAGTGACATCACTGCTTCTAGTATCCCTCCACTGTGACATCACTGTGTTTATTATCCCTGCACTGTGACATCACTGTGTTTATTATCCCTGTACTGTGACATCACTGTGTGTATTATCCCTGTACTGTCACATCACTGTGTTTATTATCCCTGTACTGTGTCATCACTGTGTGAATTATCCCTGTTCTGTTACATCACTGTGTCTATTATTCCTGTATTGTGACATCACAGTGTGTATTATCCCTGTACTGTGACATCACTGTGTCTATTATCCCTGTACTGTGACATCAATGTGTCTATTATCTCTGTACTGTGACACCACTGTGTTTATTTTCCCTGCACTGTGACATCACTGTGTGTATTATTCCTGTACTGTGACATCACTGTGTGTATTATCCATGTACTGTGACATCACTGTGTACATTATACCTGTACTGTGGCATCACTGTGTGTTTATCCCTGCACTGTGACATCACTTCGTGTATTTTCCCTGTACTGTGACATCACTGTGTTTATTTTCCCTGCACTGTGACATCACTGCATTTATTTTCCCTGCACTGTGACAGCACTATGTTTATTTTCCCTGCACTTTTACATCGCTGTGTGTATTGCCTCTGTACTGTGATATCACTGTGTTTATTATACCTGTACTGTGACATCACTGTGTGTATTATCCCTGTACTGTGACATCACTGTGTACAATATACCTGTACTGTGACATCACTGTGTGTTTATCCCTGTACTGTGACATCACTGTGTTTATTATCTCTGTACTATGACATCACTGTATTTATTATCCCTGTACTGTGACATCACTGTGTTTATCATGTCTATACAGTCACATCACTGTGTTTACTATCTCTGTACTGTGACATCACTGTTTCTAATATCCCTGCACTGTGACATCACTGTGTGTATTATCCCGGCACTGTGACATCACTGGGTTTTATTATCCCTGTACTGTAACATCCTTGTTTCTAATATCACTGCACTGTGACATCACTGTGTGCATTATCCCTGTATTGTGACATTACTGTGTTTATTATCTCTTTACTGTGACATCACTGTGATTATTTTCCCTATACCGTGACATCACTGTCTATTATTCCTGTACTCTGACATCACTGTGTGTATTATCCCTGTACTGTGACATCACTGTGTTTATTATCCCTGTACTGTGACATCACTGTTTGTATTATCTCTGTACTGTGACAACATAATGTTTATTCTCCCCATACTATGACATCACTGTGTGTATTATCCCTGTACTGTGACATCACTGTGTTTATTATCCCTGTACTGTGACATCACTGTTTGAATTGTCCCTGTAATGTGACATCACTGTGTTTATTATCTCTGTACTGTGACAACAAAGCGTATATTATCCCTGTACTGTCACATCACTGTTTCTAATATCCCTGCATTGTGACATCACTGTGTTTATCATCCCTGCACTGTGACAACACTGTGTTTATTATCCCTGCACTGTGACATCACTGTTTCTAATATCCCTGCACTGTGACATCACTGTGTGTATTATCCCTCCACTGTGACATCACTGTGTTTATTATCTCTTTACTGTGACATCACTGTGATTATTTTCCCTATACTGTGACATCACTGTGTCTATCATTCTTGTACTGTGACATCACTGTGTGTATTATCTCTGTACTGTGACATCACTGTGTGTATTATCCCTATACTGTGACATCACTGTGTCTATCATTAATGTACTGTGACATCACTGTGTGTATTATCCCTGTACTGTGACATCACTGTGTGTATTATCCCTGTACTGTGACATCACAGGGTGTATTATCCCTGTACTGTGACATCACAGGGTGTATTATCCCTGTACTTTGACATCACTGTGTACATTATACCTGTACTGTGACATCACTGTGTGTTTATCCTTGTACTGTGACATCACTGCGTGTATTTTCCCTGTACTTTGACATCACTGTGTTTATTATCTCAGTACTGTGACATCACTGTGTTTATTTTCCCTGTACTGTGATGTCACTGTGTCTATTATCTCTGTACTCTGACATCACTGTGTGTATTATCCCTGTACTGTGACATCACAGGGTGTATTATCCCTGTACTTTGACATCACTGTGTACATTATACCTGTACTGTGACATCACTGTGTGTTTATCCTTGTACTGTGACATCACTGCGTGTATTTTCCCTGTACTTTGACATCACTGTGTTTATTATCTCAGTACTGTGACATCACTGTGTTTATTTTCCCTGTACTGTGACGTCACTGTGTCTATTATCTCTGTACTCTGACATCACTGTGTGTATTATCCCTGCACTGTGACATCATTGTGTTTATTACCCCTGTATTGTGACATCACTGTGTCTATTATCTCTGTACTGTGACATCACAATGTTTATTATCCCTGTACTGTGACATCAATGTGTGTATTATCCCTGTACTGTGACAGCACTGTGTTTATTATTCCTGTACTCTGACATCACTGTGATAATTTTCCATATATTATGACATCACTGTGTCTATTATTCCTGTACTGTGACATCACTGTGTGTATTATCCCTGTACTGTGAAATCATTGTGTCTATTATCTCTGTACTGTGACATCACAATGTTTATTATCCCTGTACTGTGACATCAATGTGTGTATTATCCCTGTACTGTGACAGCACTGTGTTTATTATCCCTGTATTGTGACATCACTGTGTGTATTATACCTGTACTGTGACATCACTGTGCCTATTATCTCTGTACTGTGACATCACTGTGATTATTATCCCTGTACTGTGACATCACTGTGTGTATTAGCCCTGTCTTGTGACATGACTGTGTACATTATACTTGTACTGTGAAATCACAGTGTGTTTATCCCTTACTGTGACATCACTGTGTGTATTATCCCTGTACTGTGCCATCACTGTGTGTTTACCCCTGTACTGTGACATCACTGTATGTATTATCCCTGTACTGTGACATTAATGTGTGTATTATACCTGTACTGTGACATCACTGGGTGTTTATCCCTGTACTTTGACATCACTGTGTGTATTATCCCTGTACTGTGACATCACTGTGTGTATTATCCATGTACTGTGACATCACTGTGTTTATTATCTCTGTACTCTGATATCACTGTGTGTATTATCACTGTACTGTGATATCACTGTATTTATTATCTCTGTACTGTGACATCACTGTGCGTATTTTCCATGTACTGTGACATCACTGTGTTTATTATCTCTGTACTCTGATATCACTGCATGTATTATCCATGTACTGTGATATCACTGTATTTATTATCACTGTACTGTGACATCACTGTGTGTATTTTCCATGTACTGTGACATCACTGTGTGTATTATCCATGTACTGTGACATCACTGTGTTTATCATCCCTGTACTCTGATATCACTGTGTTTATTATCCCTGTACTGTGATATCACTGTGTGTATTATCCCTGTACTGAGACATCATTGTGTTTATTATCTCTGTACTGTGACATCATGGTTTATTATCTCTGTAATGTGACATCACTGTGTTTATTATCCCAGTACTGTGACATTACTGTGTTTGTTATCCCTGTGCTGTGACATCACTGTGTGTATTATCCCTGTACTGTGACAGCACTGTGTGTAATATCCCTATACTGTGACATCACTGTGTGTATTATCCCTGTACTGTGACATCACTGTGTGTATTATCCTTGTACTGTGACACCACTGTGTATATTATCCCTGTAATGTTACATCACTGTGTGTATTATCCCTGTACTGTGACATCACTGTGTTTGTTATTCCTGTACTGTGACATCACTGTGTGTATTATCCCTGTACTGTGACATCACTGTGTGTAATATCCCTGTACTGTGACATCACTGTGTGTATTATCCCTGTACTGTGACATCACTGTGAGTATTATCCTTGTACTGTGACACCACTGCATATATTATCCCTGTACTGTTACATCACTGTGTTTATTATCCCTGTACTGTGACATGACTGTTTGTATTATCCCTGTACTGTGACATCACTGTGTTTATCATCCCTGTACTGTGACATCACTGTGTGTATTATCCCTGTACTGTGACATGACTGTGTATTATCCCTGTACTGTGACATCACTGTGTGTATTATCCCTGTACTGTGACATGACTGTGCTTATTATCCCTGTACTGTGACATCACTGTGTGTATTATCCCTGTACTGTGACATGACTGTGTTTATTAAACCTGTACAGTGACATCACTGTGTGTATTATCCCTGTACTGTGGCATCACTGCATTTGTTATTCCTGTACTGTGACATCACTGTGTGTATTATCGCTGTACTGTGACATCACTGTGTCTATTATCTCTGTACTGTGACATCACTGTGTTTATAATCCCTGTAATGTGACATCGCTGTGTGTATTATCCCTGTACTGTGAAATCACTGTTTATTATCCCTGTACTGTGACAACATTGTGTGTATTATTCCTGTACTGTGACATCACTGTGTGTATTATCCCTGTACTGTGAAATCACTGTTTATTATCCCTGTACTGTGACAACATTGTGTGTATTATCCCTGTACTGTGACATCACTGTGTTTATTATCCCTGTACTGTGACATCACTGTGTGTATTATCCCTGTACTGTGACACCACTGTGTGTATTAACCCTGTATTGTGACATCACAGTGTGCATTGTCCCTGTACTGTGATATCACTGTGTGTATTATCCCTGTACTGTGACATCACTGCGTGTTTATCCCTGTACTGTGACATCACTGTGTGCATTATCTATCTACTGTGACATCACTGTGTAGATTATACCTGTACTGTGACATCACTGTGTGTTTATCCCTGTACTGTGACATCACTGTGTCTATTATTCATGTACTGTGTTATCACTGTGTGTATTACCCCTGTACTGTGACATCACTGCGTGTATTATCCATGTACTGTGACATCACTGTGTTTATTATTTATGTACTCTGACATCACTGTGTTTATTATCCCTGTACTGTGACATCACTGTGTTTATTATCTCTGTACTGTGACATAACTGTGTGTATTATCCCTGCACTGTGATATCACTGTGTCTATTATTTCTGTACTTTGACATCACTGTGTTTATTATCCCTGTACTGTGACATCACTGCATGTATTGTCTCAGTTCTGTGACATCACTGTTTATTATCCCTGTACTGTGACATCACTGTGTGTATTATTCCTGTACTGTGACATCACTGTGTTTATTATCGCTGTACTGTGACATCACTTTGTGTATTATCCCTGTACTGTGATATCACTGTGTATTATTCCTGTACTGTGACATCACTCTGTGTATTATACCTGTACTTTGACATCACTGTGTTTATTATCCCTGTACTGTGACATGACTGTGTGTATTATCCCTGTACGTTGACATCACTGTGTTTATAATCCCTGTACTGTGACATCACTGTGTGTATTATCCCTTTACTGTGACATCACTGTGTTTATTATCCCTGTACTGTGACATCACTGTGTTTATTATCCCTGTACTGTGACATCACTGCATGTATCATCCATGTACTGTGATATCACTGTGTGTATTATCTCTGAACTGTGACATCACTGTGTTTATTATCTTTGTACGCTGGCGTCGCTGAGTGTATTATTCCTGTACTGTGACATCACTGTGTTTATTATCCCTGTACTGTGACATCACTGTGTGTATTATCCCTGTACTGTGACATCACTGTGTCTATTATCCATGCACTGTGACATCACTGTGTGTATTGTCCATGTACTGTGACACCACTGTGTTTATCTCTGCAGTCTGACATCACTGTGTATTATCCCTATTCTGTGACATCACTGCGTGTATTATCCATGTACTGTGACATCACTGTATGTACTATCCCTGTTCTGTGACATCACTGTATTTATTATCTCAGCTTTGTGACATCACTCTGTTTATAATCCCTGTACTGTGTCATCACTGTGTCTATTATCCATGCACTGTGACATCACTGTGTGTATTATCCATGTACTGTGACACCACTGTGTTTATTATCTCTGTAGTCTGACATCACTGTGTATTATCCCTGTTCTGTGACATCACTGTGTGTATTATCCCTGTACTGTGACATCACTGTGTTTATTATCCCTGTACTGTGACATCACTGTGTGTATTATCCCTGTACTGTGACATCACTGTGTCTATTATTCATGTACTGTGTTATCACTGTGTGTATTATCCCTGTTCTGTGACATCACTGCGTGTATTATCCATGTAATGTGACATCACTGTGCGTATTATATCTTTACTGTGACATCACTGTATTTATTATCTCTGTACTGTGACATTACTGTGTTTTTTATCCCTGTACTGTGACATCACTGTGTATTATGCCTGTTCTGTGACATCACTGCGTGTATTATCCATGTACTGTGACATCACTGTGTGTATTATCCCTGTACTGTGACATCACTGTGTTTATTATCCCTGTACTGTGACATCACTGTGTGTATTATCCCTGTACTGTGACATCACTGTGTCTATTATTCATGTACTGTGTTATCACTGTGTGTATTATCCCTGTTCTGTGACATCACTGCGTGTATTATTCATGTACTGTGACATCACTGTGTGTATTATATCTTTACTGTGACATCACTGTATTTATTATCTCTGTACTGTGACATCACTGTGTTTTTTATCCCTGTACTGTGACATCACTGTGTATTATGCCTGTTCTGTGACATCACTGCGTGTATTATCCATGTACTGTGACATCACTGTGTGTATTATTCCTGTACTGTGACATCAATGTGTTTATTATCCCTGTTCTGTGACATCACTGTGTGTATTATCCCTGTACTGTGACATCACTGTGTCTATTATTCATGCACTGTGATATCACTGTGTGTATTATCCCTGTTCTGTGACATCACTGCGTGTATTATCCATGTACAGTGACATCACTGTGTGTATTATGCCTTTACTGTGACATCACTGTATTTATTATCTCTGTACTGTGACATCACTGTTTTTTATCCCTGTACTGTGACATCACTGTGTATTGTGCCTGTTCTGTGACATCACTGCGTGTATTATCCCTGTACTGTGACATCACTGTGTGTATTATCCCTGTACTGTGACATCACTGTGTTTATCATGTCTGTACTGTGACATCACTGTGTTTATTATCCCTGTACTGTGAAATCACTGTGTGTATTATCCCTGTACTGTGACATCACTGTGTTTATTATCCCTGTACTGTGACATCACTGTGTTTATTATCCCTGTACTGTGACATCACTGCATGTATCATCCATGTACTGTGATATCGCTGTGTGTATTATCTCTGAACTGTGACATCACTGTGTTTATTATCTTTGTACGCTGGCGTCGCTGAGTGTATTATTCCTGTACTGTGACATCACTGTGTTTATTATCCCTGTACTGTGACATCACTGTGTGTATTATCCCTGTACTGTGACATCACTGTGTCTATTATCCATGCACTGTGACATCACTGTGTGTATTGTCCATGTACTGTGACACCACTGTGTTTATCTCTGCAGTCTGACATCACTGTGTATTATCCCTGTTCTGTGACATCACTGCGTGTATTATCCATGTACTGTGACATCACTGTGTGTACTATCCCTGTTCTGTGACATCACTGTATTTATTATCTCAGCTTTGTGACATCACTCTGTTTATAATCCCTGTACTGTGACATCACTGTGTGTATTATCCCTGTACTGTGTCATCACTGTGTCTATTATCCATGCACTGTGACATCACTGTGTGTATTATCCATGTACTGTGACACCACTGTGTTTATTATCTCTGTAGTCTGACATCACTGTGTATTATCCCTGTTCTGTGACATCACTGTGTGTATTATCCCTGTACTGTGACATCACTGTGTTTATTATCCCTGTACTGTGACATCACTGTGTGTATTATCCCTGTACTGTGACATCACTGTGTCTATTATTCATGTACTGTGTTATCACTGTGTGTATTATCCCTGTTCTGTGACATCACTGCGTGTATTATTCATGTACTGTGACATCACTGTGTGTATTATATCTTTACTGTGACATCACTGTATTTATTATCTCTGTACTGTGACATCACTGTGTTTTTTATCCCTGTACTGTGACATCACTGTGTATTATGCCTGTTCTGTGACATCACTGCGTGTATTATCCATGTACTGTGACATCACTGTGTGTATTATTCCTGTACTGTGACATCAATGTGTTTATTATCCCTGTACTGTGACATCACTGTGTGTATTATCCCTGTACTGTGACATCACTGTGTCTATTATTCATGCACTGTGATATCACTGTGTGTATTATCCCTGTTCTGTGACATCACTGCGTGTATTATCCATGTACAGTGACATCACTGTGTGTATTATGCCTTTACTGTGACATCACTGTATTTATTATCTCTGTACTGTGACATCACTGTTTTTTATCCCTGTACTGTGACATCACTGTGTATTGTGCCTGTTCTGTGACATCACTGTGTGTATTATCCCTGTACTGTGACATCACTGTGTGTATTATCCCTGTACTGTGACATCACTGTGTTTATCATGTCTGTACTGTGACATCACTGTGTTTATTATCCCTGTACTGTGAAATCACTGTGTGTATTATCCCTGTACTGTGACATCACTGTGTTTATTATCCCTGTACTGTGACATGACTGTGTGTATTATCCCTGTACTGTGACATCACTGTGTTTATCATCCCTGTACTGTGACATCACTGTGTGTATTATCCCATTACTGTGACATCACGGTGTTTATTATCCCTGTGCTGTGACATCACTGTGTGTATTATCCCTGTCCTGTGACATCACTGTGTGTATTATCCCTGTACTGTGACATCACTGTGTTTATTATCCCTGTACTGTCACATCACTGTGTGTATTATCCCTGTACTGTGACATGACTGTTTATTATCCCTGTACTGTCACATCACTGTGTACATTATCCCTGTACTCTGACATCACTGTGTGTTTATCCCTGTACTGTAACATCACTGTGTGTATTATCCCTGTACTGTGACATCACTCTGTGTATTATCTAAGTACTGTGGCATCACTGCATTTATTATTCCTGTACTGTGACATCACTGTGTGTATTATCCCTGTACTGTGACATCACTGTTTATTATCCCTGAACTGTGACATCACTGTGTGTATTATCCCTGTACTGTGATATCACTGTGTTTATTTTCCCTACACTGTGATATTACTCTGTTTATTATCCCTGTACTGTGACATCACTGTTTGTATTATCCCTGTAATGTGACACTACTGTGTGTATTAACCCTGTATTTTGGCAACACTGTGTGTATTATCCCTGTACTGTGACATCACTGTGTGTGTTATCCGACATCACTGTGTTTATTATTTCTGTACTGTGACATCACTGTGTTTATTATTCCTGTACTGTGACATCACTGTATATTATCCCTGTGCTGTGACATCACTGTGTGGATTATCCCTGTACTGTGACATCAATGTGTGTATTATCCCTGTACTGTGACATCACTGTGTATTATCCATGTACTGTGACATCACTGTGTGTATTATCCATGTACTGTGACATCACTGTATTTATAATCTCTGCACTCTGACGTCACTGTATTATCCCTGTACTGTGACATCACTGTGTCTATTATTCATGTACTGTGATATCACTGTGTGTACTATCCCTGTTCTGTGACATCACTGCGTGTATTATCCATGTACTGTGACATCACTGTTTGTATTATCCCTGTACTGTGACATCACTGTATTTATTTTCTCTATACTGTGACATCACTGTGTTTATTATCCCTGTACTGTGACATCACTGTGTGTATTATCCCTGTTCTGTGACATCACTGTGTGTATTATCCATGTACTGTGAAATCACTGTGTGTATTATCCCTGTACTGTGACATCACTGTGTGTATTATTCCTGTACTGTGACATCACTGTGTGTATTATCCCTGTACTGTGACATCACTGTGTTTATTATCCCTGTACTGTGACATGACTGTGTGTATTATCCCTGTACTGTCACATCACTGTGTGTATTATCCCTGTACTGTGACATGACTGTTTATTATCCCTGTACTGTCACATCACTGTGTACATTATCCCTGTACTGTGACATCACTGTGTGTTTATACCTGTACTGTAACATCACTGTGTGTATTATCCCTGTACTGTGACATCACTGCATTTATTATTCCTGTACTGTGACATCACTGTGTGTATTATCCCTGTACTCTGACATCACTGTTTACTATCCCTGTACTGTGACATCACTGTGTATATTATCCCTGTACTGTGACATCACTGTTTATTATCCCTGAACTGTGACATCACTGTGTGTATTATCCCTGTACTGTGATATCACTGTGTTTATTTTCCCTACACTGTGATATTACTCTGTTTATTATCCCTGTACTGTGACATCACTGTTTGTATTATCCCTGTAATGTGACACTACTGTGTGTATTAACCCTGTATTTTGGCAACACTGTGTGTATTATCCCTGTACTGTGACATCACTGTGTGTGTTATCCGACATCACTGTGTTTATTATTCCTGTACTGTGACATCACTGTGTTTATTATTCCTGTACTGTGACATCACTGTATATTATCCCTGTGCTGTGACATCACTGTGTGGATTATCCCTGTACTGTGACATCAATGTGTGTATTATCCCTGTACTGTGACATCACAGTGTGTGTTATCCCTGTACTATGACATCACTGTGTTTATTATTCCTATACTGTGACATCACTGTGTTTATTATTCCTGTACTGTGACATCACTGTATATTATCCCTGTACTGTGACATCACTGTGTGGATTATCCCTGTACTGTGACATCAATGTGTGTATTATCCCTGTACTGTGACATCACTGTGTATTATCCATGTACTGTGACATCACTGTGTGTATTATCCATGTACTGTGACATCACTGTATTTATTATCTCTGCACTCTGACGTCACTGTATTATCCCTGTACTGTGACATCACTGAGTCTATTATTCATGTACTGTGATATCACTGTGTGTATTATCCCTGTTCTGTGACATCACTGCGTGTATTATCCATGTACTGTGACATCACTGTTTGTATTATCCCTGTACTGTGACATCACTGTATTTATTTTCTCTATACTGTGACATCACTGTGTTTATTATCCCTGTACTGTGACATCACTGTGTGTATTATCCCTGTTCTGTGACATCACTGTGTGTATTATCCATGTACTGTGAAATCACTGTGTGTATTATCCCTGCACTGTGACATCACTGTGTGTATTATTCCTGTACTGTGACATCACTGTGTGTATTATCCCTGTACTGTGACATCACTGTGTTTATTATCCCTGTACTGTGACATGACTGTGTGTATTATCCCTGTACTGTGACATCACTGTGTTTATTATCCCTGTACTGTGACATTACTGTGTGTATTATCCCTGTACTGTGACATCATTGTGTTTATTATCCCTGTAGTGTGACATCACTGTGTGTATTATCCCTGTACTGTGACATCACTGTGTTTATTATCCCTCTACTGTGACATCACTGTGTGTATTATCCATGTACTGTGACATCACTGTGTGTATTATCCCTGTACTGTGATATCACTGTTTATTATCCCTGTACTGTGACATCACTGTGTGTATTATCCTTGTACTATGACATCACTGTGTTTATTATCCCTGTACTGTGACATCACTGTGTGTATTATCTCTGTATTGTGACATCACTGAGTGTATTTTCCATGTACTGTGACATCACTGTGTGTATTATCCCTGTACTGTGACATCACTTTGTATTATCCCTGTATTGTGACATCACTGTGTGTATTATCCCTGTAATGTGACATCACTGTGTGTATTATCCGTGAACTGTAACATCAGTGTGTTCATTATCCCTGTACTGTTACATCACTGTTTGTATTATCCCTGTACTGTGACATCACTGTGTGTATTATCCCTGTACTGTGACATCACTGTGTTTATTATCCCTATACTGTGACATCACTGTGTTTATTATTCCTGTACTGTGACATCACAGTGTGTATTATCCCTGTACTGTGACATAACTGTGTATAATCCATGTACTGTGACATCACTGTTTATTATCCCTGTACTGTGACATCACTGTGTGTATTATCTCTGCACTGTGACATCACTGTGTACTATCTCTGTACTGTGACATCACTGTGTGTATTACCCTGTACTGTGACATCACTGTGTGTATTATCCCTGTACTGTGACATCACTGTGTGTATTATCTCTATTCTGTGACATCACTGTGCTTTTATCCCTGTACTGTGACATCACAGTTTGTATTATCTCTGTACTGTGACATCACTGTGTGTATTATTCCTGTACTGTGACATCACTGTGTTTATTATCCCTGTACTGTGACATCACTGTGTGTATTATCCCTGTACTGTGACATCACTGTATTTATTATCCCTGTACTGTGACATCACTGTGTCTGTTATCTCTGTACTGTGACATCGCTGTGTGTATTATCCCTGTACTGTGACATCACTGTGTGTATTATCCCTGTACTGTAACATCACTGTGTTTATTATCCCTGTACTGTGACATCACTGTGTGTATTTTCCCTGTACTGTGACATCACTGTGTTTATTATTCCTGTACTGTGACATCACTGTGTTTATTATTCCTGTACTGTGACATCACTGTATATTATCCCTGTACTGTGACATCACTGTGTATTTTCCATGTACTGTGACATCACTGTGTGTATTATCCCTGTACTGTGACATCACTGTGTTTATTATCCCTGTACTGTGACATCACTGTGTGTATTATCCCTGTACTGTGACATCACTGTGTGTATTATCCCTGTACTGTGACATCACTGTGTTTATTATCTCTGTACAGTAACATCACTGTGTTTATTATCCCTGTACTGTGACATCACTGTGTTTATTATCCCTGTACTGTGACATCACAGTATGTATTATCCCTGTACTGTGACATCACTGTGTTTATTATTCCTGTACTGTGATATCACTTTGTTTATTATTCCTGTACTGTGACATCACTGTATATTATCCCTGTACTGTGACATCATTGTGTATTATCCATGTACTGTGACATCACTGTGTGTATTATCCCTGTACTGTGACATCACTGTGTTTACTATCTCTGTACTGTGACATCACTGTGTGTATTGTCCCTGTACTGTGACATCTCTGTGTTTATTATCCCTGTACTGTGACATCACTGTGTTTATTTTTCCTGTACTGTGACATCACTGTGTTTATTATCCCTGTATTGTGACATCACTGTGTGTATTATTCCTGTACTGTGACATCACTGTGTTTATCATTACTGTACTGTGACATCACTGTGTATATTATCCCTGTACTGTGACATCACTGTGTTTATTATCTCTGTACTGTAAAATCACTGTGTTTATTATTCCTGTACTGTGACATCACTGTGTTTATTATCCCTGTACTGTGACATCACTTTGTGTATTATCCCTGTACTGTGACATCACTGTGTTTATCATTACTGTACTGTGACATCACTTTGTGTATTATCCCTGTACTGTGACATCACTGTGTTTATTATCCCTGTACTGTGACATCACTGTGTGTATTATCCCTGTACTGTAACATCACTGTGTTTATTATCCCTGTACTGTGACATCACTGTGAATATTATCCCTGTACTGTGACATCACTGTGTTTATTATTCCTGTACTGTGACATCACTGTGTGTATTATCCCTGTACTGTGACATCACTTTGTGTATTATCCCTATACTGTGACATCACTGTGTTTATTATCCCTGTACTGTGACATCTCTGTGTGTATTATCCCTGTACTGTGACATCTCTGTTTTTATTATTCCTGTACTGTGACATCACTATGTGTATTATCCCTGCACTGTGACATCACTGTGTTTATTATCCCTGTACTGTGACATTACTGTATTTATTATCTCAGCTTTGTGACATCACTGAGTTTACTATCCCTGTACTGTGACATCACTGTGTGTATTATCCCTGTACTGTGACATCACAGTGTTTATTATCCCTGTACTGTGACATCACTGTGTGTATTATCCCTGTACTGTGACATCACTGTGTCTATTATTCATGTACTGTGTTATCACTGTGTGTATTATCCCTGTTCTGTGACATCACTGCGTGTATTATCCATGTACTGTGACATCACTGTGTGTATTATCCCTTTACTGTGACATCACTGTATTTATTATCTCTGTACTGTGACATCACTGTGTTTTTTATCCCTGTACTGTGACATCACTATGTATTATGCCTGTTCTGTGACATCACTGCGTGTATTATCCATGTACTGTGACATCACTGTGTGTATTATTCCTGTACTGTGACATCACTGTGTTTATTATCCCTGTACTGTGACATCACTGTGTGTATTATCCCTGTACTGTGACATCACTGTGTCTATTATTTATGTACTGTGATATCAATGTGTGTATTATCCCTGTTCTGTGACATCACTACGTGTATTATTCATGTACTGTGACATCACTGTGTGTATTATCCCTTTACTGTGACATCACTGTATTTATTATCTCTGTACTGTGACATCACTGTTTTTTATCCCTGTACTGTGACATCACTGTGTATTATGCCTGTTCTGTGACATCACTGCGTGTATTATCCATGTACTGTGACATCACTGTGTGTATTATCCCTGTACTGTGACATCACTGTGTTAATTATGTCTGTACTGTGACATCACTGTGTTTATTATCCCTGTACTGTGAAATCACTGTGTGTATTATCCCTGTACATTGACATCACTGTGTTTATTATCCCTGTACTGTGACATGACTGTGTGTATTATCCCTGTACTGTGACATCACTGTGTTTATCATCCCTGTACTGTGACATCACTGTGTGTATTATCCCATTACTGTGACATCACTGTGTTTATTATCCCTGTGCTGTGACATCACTGTGTGTATTATCCCTGTCCTGTGACATCACTGTGTGTATTATCCCTGTACTGTGACATCACTGTGTTTATTATCCCTGTACTGTCACATCACTGTGTGTATTATCCCTGTACTGTGACATGACTGTTTATTATCCCTGTACTGTCACATCACTGAGTACATTATCCCTGTACTGTGACATCACTGTGTGTTTATCCCTGTACTGTAACATCACTGTGTGTATTATCCCTGTACTGTGACATCACTCTGTGTATTATCTAAGTACTGTGGCATCACTGCATTTATTATTCCTGTACTGTGACATCACTGAGTGTATTATCCCTGTACTCTGACATCACTGTTTACTATCCCTGTACTGTGACATCACTGTGTATATTATCCCTGTACTGTGACATCACTGTTTATTATCCCTGAACTGTGACATCACTGTGTGTATTATCCCTGTACTGTGATATCACTGTGTTTATTTTCCCTGCACTGTGACATCACTGTTTGTATTATCCCTGTAATGTGACACTACTGTGTGTATTAACCCTGTATTTTGACAACAGTGTGTGTATTATCCCTGTACTGTGACATCACTGTGTGTGTTATCCCTGTACTATGACATCACTGTGTTTATTATTCCTGTACTGTGACATCACTGTATATTATCCCTGTACTGTGACATCACTGTGTGGATTATCCCTGTACTGTAACATCAATGTGTGTATTATCCCAGTACTGTGACATCACTATGTATTATCCATGTACTGTGACATCACTGTGTGTATTATCCATGTACTGTGACATCACTGTATTTATTATCTCTGCACTCTGACGTCACTGTATTATCCCTGTACTGTGACATCACTGTATTTATTTTCTCTATACTGTGACATCACTGTGTTTATTATCCCTGTACTGTGACATCACTGTGTGTATTATCCCTGTTCTGTGACATCACTGTGTGTATTATCCATGTACTGTGAAATCACTGTGTGTATTATCCCTGTACTGTGACATCACTGTGTGTATTATTCCTGTACTGTGACATCACTGTGTGTATTATCCCTGTACTGTGAGATCACTGTGTTTATTATCCCTGTACTGTGACATGACTGTGTGTATTATCCCTGTACTGTGACATCACTGTGTTTATTATCCCTGTACTGTGACATTACTGTGTGTATTATCCCTGTACTGTGACATCATTGTGTTTATTATCCCTGTAGTGTGACATCACTGTGTGTATTATCCCTGTTCTGTGACATCACTGTGTGTATTATCCATGTACTGTGAAATCACTGTGTGTATTATCCCTGTACTGTGACATCACTGTGTGTATTATTCCTGTACTGTGACATCACTGTGTGTATTATCCCTGTACTGTGACATCACTGTGTTTATTATCCCTGTACTGTGACATGACTGTGTGTATTATCCCTGTACTGTGACATCACTGTGTTTATTATCCCTGTACTGTGACATTACTGTGTGTATTATCCCTGTACTGTGACATCATTGTGTTTATTATCCCTGTAGTGTGACATCACTGTGTGTATTATCCCTGTACTGTGACATCACTTTGTTTATTATCCCTCTACTGTGACATCACTGTGTGTATTATCCATGTACTGTGACATCACTGTGTGTATTATCCCTGTACTGTGATATCACTGTTTATTATCCCTGTACTGTGACATCACTGTGTGTATTATCCCTGTACTAAGACATCACTGTGTTTATTATCCCTGTACTGTGACATCACTGTGTGTATTATCTCTGTATTGTGACATCACTGAGTGTATTTTCCATGTACTGTGACATCACTGTGTGTATTATCCCTGTACTGTGACATCACTTTGTATTATCCCTGTATTGTGACATCATGGTGTGTATTATCCCTGTAATGTGACATCACTGTGTGTATTATCCGTGAACTGTAACATCAGTGTGTTCATTATCCCTGTACTGTTACATCACTGTTTGCATTATCCCTGTACTGTGACATCACTGTGTGTATTATCCCAGTACTGTGACATCACTCTGTTTATTATCCCTATACTGTGACATCACTGTGTTTATTATTCCTGTACTGTGACATCACAGTGTGTATTATCCCTGTACTGTGACATAACTGTGTAAAATCCATGTACTGTGACATCACTGTTTATTATCCCTGTACTGTGACATCACTGTGTGTATTATCTCTGCACTGTGACATCACTGTGTACTATCTCTGTACTGTGACATCACTGTGTGTATTACCCTGTACTGTGACATCACTGTGTGTATTATCCCTGTACTGTGACATCACTGTGTGTATTATCTCTATACTGTGACATCACTGTGTTTGTATCCCTGTACTGTGACATCACTGTTTGTATTATCTCTGTACTGTGACATCACTGTGTGTATTATTCCTGTACTGTGACATCACTGTGTTTATTATCCCTATACTGTGACATCACTGTGTGTATTATCCCTGTACTGTGACATCACTGTATTTATTATCCCTGTACTGTGACATCACTGTGTCTGTTATCTCTGTACTGTGACATCGCTGTGTATTATCCTTGTACTGTGACATCACTGTGTGTATTATCCCTGTATTGTAACATCACTGTGTTTATTATCCCTGTACTGTGACATCACTGTGTGTATTTTCCCTGTACTGTGACATCACTGTGTTTATTATTCCTGTACTGTGACATCACTGTGTTTATTATTCCTGTACTGTGACATCACTGTATATTATCCCTGTACTGTGACATCACTGTGTATTTTCCATGTACTGTGACATCACTGTGTGTATTATCCCTGTACTGTGATATCACTGTGTTTATTATCTCTGTACTGTGAGATCACTGTGTGTATTGTCCCTGTACTGTGACATCACTGTGTTTATTATCCCTGTACTGTGACATCACTGTGTGTATTATCCCTGTACTGTGACATCACTGTGTTTATTATCCCTGCACTGTGACATCACTGTGTGTATTATCCCTGTACTGTGACATCACTGCGTTTATTATCCCTGTACTGTCACATCACTGTGTCTATTATCCCTGTACTGTGACATCACTGTGTGTTTATCCCTGTACTGTAACATCACTGTGTACATTATCCCTGTACTGTGACATCACTGTGTGTTTATCCCTGTACTGTGACATCACTGTGTATATTATCCCTGTACTGTGACATCACTGTTTATTATCCCTGAACTGTGACATCACTGTGTGTATTATCCCTGTACTGTGATATCACTGTGTTTATTTTCCCTGCACTGTGATATTACTCTGTTTATTATCCCTGTACTGTGACATCACTGTATTTATTATCCCTGTACTGTGACATCACTGTGTCTGTTATCTCTGTACTGTGACATCGCTGTGTATTATCCTTGTACTGTGACATCACTGTGTGTATTATCCCTGTATTGTAACATCACTGTGTTTATTATCCCTGTACTGTGACATCACTGTGTGTATTTTCCCTGTACTGTGACATCACTGTGTTTATTATTCCTGTACTGTGACATCACTGTGTTTATTATTCCTGTACTGTGACATCACTGTATATTATCCCTGTACTGTGACATCACTGTGTATTTTCCATGTACTGTGACATCACTGTGTGTATTATCCCTGTACTGTGATATCACTGTGTTTATTATCTCTGTACTGTGAGATCACTGTGTGTATTGTCCCTGTACTGTGACATCACTGTGTTTATTATCCCTGTACTGTGACATCACTGTGTGTATTATCCCTGTACTGTGACATCACTGTGTTTATTATCCCTGTACTGTGACATCACTGTGTGTATTATCCCTGTACTGTGACATCACTGCGTTTATTATCCCTGTACTGTCACATCACTGTGTCTATTATCCCTGTACTGTGACATCACTGTGTGTTTATCCCTGTACTGTAACATCACTGTGTACATTATCCCTGTACTGTGACATCACTGTGTGTTTATCCCTGTACTGTGACATCACTGTGTATATTATCCCTGTACTGTGACATCACTGTTTATTATCCCTGAACTGTGACATCACTGTGTGTATTATCCCTGTACTGTGATATCACTGTGTTTATTTTCCCTGCACTGTGATATTACTCTGTTTATTATCCCTGTACTGTGACATCACTGTTTGTATTATCCCTGTAATGTGACACTACTGTGTGAATTAACCTTGTATTTTAACAACACTGTGTGTATTATCCCTGTACTGTGACATCACTGTGTGTGTTATCCCTGTACTATGACATCACTGTGTTCATTATTCCTGTACTGTGACATCACTGTGTTTATTATTTCTGTACTGTGACATCACTGTATATTATCCATGTACTGTGACATCACTGTGTGGATTATCCCTGTACTGTGACATCAATGTGTGTATTATCCCTGTACTGTGACATCACTGTGTATTATCCATGTACTGTGACATCACTGTGTGTATTATCCATGTACTGTGACATCACTGTATTTATTATCTCTGCACTCTGACGTCACTGTATTATCCCTGTACTGTGACATCACTGTGTCTATTATTCATGTACTGTGATATCACTGTGTGTATTATCCCTGTTCTGTGACATCACTGCGTGTATTATCCATGTACTGTGACATCACTGTTTGTATTATCCCTGTACTGTGACATCACTGTATTTATTTTCTCTATACTGTGACATCACTGTGTTTATTATCCCTGTACTTTGACATCACTGTGTGTATTATCCCTGTTCTGTGACATCACTGTGTGTATTATCCATGTACTGTGAAATCACTGTGTGTATTATCCCTGTACTGTGACATCACTGTGTGTATTATTCCTGTACTGTGACATCACTGTGTGTATTATCCCTGTACTGTGACATCACTGTGTTTATTATCCCTGTACTGTGACATGACTGTGTGTATTATCCCTGTACTGTGACATCACTGTGTTTATTATCCCTGTACTGTGACATTACTGTGTGTATTATCCCTGTACTTTGACATCATTGTGTTTATTATCCCTGTAGTGTGACATCACTGTGTGTATTATCCCTGTACTGTGACATCACTGTGTTTATTATCCCTCTACTGTGACATCACTGTGTGTATTATCCATGTACTGTGACGTCACTGTGTGTATTATCCCTGTACTGTGATATCACTGTTTATTATCCCTGTACTGTGACATCACTGTGTGTATTATCCCTGTACTAAGACATCACTGTGTTTATTATCCCTGTGCTGTGACATCACTGTGTGTATTATCTCTGCATTGTGACATCACTGAGTGTATTTTCCATGTACTGTGACGTCACTGTGTGTATTATCCCTGTACTGTGACATCACTTTGTATTATCCCTGTATTGTGACATCACTGAGTGTATTATGCCAGTAATGTGACATCACTGTGTGTATTATCCGTGAACTGTAACATCAGTGTGTTCATTATCTCTGTACTGTTACATCACTGTTTGCATTATCCCTGTACTATGACATCACTGTGTGTATTATCCCTGTACTGTGACATCACTGTGTTTATTATCCCTATACTGTGACATCACTGTGTTTATTATTCCTGTACTGTGACATCACAGTGTGTATTATCCCTGTACTGTGACATAACTGTGTATAATCCATGTACTGTGACATCACTGTTTATTATCCCTGTACTGTGACATCACTGTGTGTATTATCTCTGCACTGTGACGTCACTGTGTACTATCTCTATACTGTGACATCACTGTGTGTATTACCTTGTACTGTGACATCACTGTGTGTATTATCCCTGTACTGTGACATCACTGTGTGTATTATCCGTGAACTGTAACATCAGTGTGTTCATTATCTCTGTACTGTTACATCACTGTATTTATTATCCCTGTACTGTGACATCACTGTGTCTGTTATCTCTGTACTGTGACATCGCTGTGTATTATCCCTGTACTGTGACATCACTGTGTGTATTATCCCTGTACTGTAACATCACTGTATATTATCCCTGTACTGTGACATCACTGTGTATTTTCCATGTACTGTGACATCACTGTGTGTATTATCCCTGTACTGTGACATCACTGTGTTTATTATCTCTGTACTGTGAGATCACTGTGTGTATTGTCCGTCTACTGTGACATCACTGTGTTTATTATCCCTGTACTGTGAGATCACTGTGTGTATTATCCCTGTACTATGACATCACTGTGTTTATTATCCCTGTACTGTGACATCACTGTGTGTATTATCCCTGTACTGTGACATCACTGTGTGTATTATCCCTGTACTGTGACATCACTGTGTTTATTATCTCTGTACTGTAACATCACTGTTTTTTATTATCCCTGTACTGTGACATCACTGTGTTTATTATCCCTGTACTGTGACATCACAGTATGTATTATCCCTGTACTGTGACATCACTGTGTTTATTATTCCTGTACTGTGACATCACTTTGTTTATTATTCCTGTACTGTGACATCACTGTATATTATCCCTGTACTGTGACATCACTGTGTATTATCCATGTACTGTGACATCACTGTGTGTATTATCCCTGTACTGTGACATCACTGTGTTTATTATCTCTGTACTGTGACATCACTGTGTGTATTGTCCCTGTACTGTGACATCTCTGTGTTTATTATCCCTGTACTGTGACATCACTGTGTTTATTATTCCTGTACTGTGACATCACTGTGTTTATTATCCCTGTATTGTGACATCACTGTGTGTATTATCCCTGTACTGTGACATCACTGTGTTTATCATTACTGTACTGTGACATCACTGTGTGTATTATCCCTGTACTGTGACATCACTGTGTTTATTATCTCTGTACTGTAACATCACTGTGTTTATTATCCCTGTACTGTGACATCACTGTGTTTATTATTCCTGTACTGTGACATCACTGTGTTTATTATCCCTGTACTGTGACATCACTTTGTGTATTATCCCTGTACTGTGACATCACTGTGTTTATTATCCCTCTACTGTGACATCACTGTGTGTATTATCCCTGTACTGTAACATCACTGTGTTTATTATCCCTGTACTGTGACATCACTGTGTGTATTATCCCTGTACTGTGACATCACTGTGTTTATTATTCCTGTACTGTGACATCACTGTGAGTATTATCCCTGTACTGTGACATCACTTTTTGTATTATCCCTGTACTGTGACATCACTGTGTTTATTATCCCTGTACTGTGACATCTTTGTGTGTATTATCCCTGTACTGTGACATCACTGTGTGTATTATCCCTGTACTGTAACATCACTGTGTTTATTATCCCTGTACTGTGACATCACTGTGTGTATTATCCCTGTACTGTGACATCACTGTGTTTATTATTCCTGTACTGTGACATCACTGTGTGTATTATCCCTGTACTGTGACATCACTTTGTGTATTATCCCTGTACTGTGACATCACTGTGTTTATTATCCCTCTACTGTGACATCACTGTGTGTATTATCCCTGTACTGTAACATCACTGTGTTTATTATCCCTGTACTGTGACATCACTGTGTGTATTATCCCTGTACTGTAACATCACTGTGTTTATTATTCCTGTACTGTGACATCACTGTGTGTATTATCCCTGTACTGTGACATCACTGTGTTTATTATTCCTGTACTGTGACATCACTGTGTGTATTATCCCTGTACTGTGACATCACTTTTTGTATTATCCCTGTACTGTAACATCACTGTGTTTATTATCCCTGTACTGTGACATCACTGTGTGTATTATCCCTGTACTGTGACATCACTGTGTTTATTATTCCTGTACTGTGACATCACTGTGTGTATTATCCCTGTACTGTGACATCACTTTTTGTATTATCCCTGTACTGTGACATCACTGTGTGTATTATCCCTGTACTGTGACATCTCTGTTTATTATTCCTGCACTGTGACATCACTGTGTGTATTATCCCTGCACTGTGACATCACTGTGTTTATTATCCCTGTACTGTGACATCACTGTGTTTATTATCCCTGCACTGTGACATCTCTGTGTGTATTATCCCTGTACTGTGACATCACTGTGTTTATTATTCTTGTACTGTGACATCACAGTGTGTATTATCCCTGTACTGTGACATCACTGTGTGCATTATCCCTGTACTGTGACATCACTGTGTTTATTATCTGTGGTGCAATATTATGCGTTTTACCTCCTAAAACTCCCATTTATTCCATTATACTGCACTTCACTGCAAATTATGAATATTCATGTCTTATAACAACACAAAACTCCAGGTCGGGAGCAAATCTTTCCTGCTGCACAGAAATCCAAATTCTATACTGAATCTACTTCTATGAACAACTTACATTTTGGTGGATTCATTCTCTCCGTAGTGCCAGCCATCTCTGGCCTCTGGAACCAACAAAAGGATAATGTCACCTTCCTGGAAATTAAGCAAAGTACTGTTCTCCCCCGCCGTGTGAGAAAAGACAGCCTGGACTCTGCGTCGTTCCACTCGGGGAGGTAACACAGACAGAGGGCTGATTCGAGGTAGGGTCTTATTTTCAACTACATGGGAGAATAAAGAAGATTCTTTCAAATTCAATTCCATTGGTGAAATTTTCCACAACTGATTCAAAGTTATACTCCTCAACAGTGAAATTACAACACCAAGAAGGAAAGGTAATAGCATTGGAGAAATCACAGAATGCATAGACTTGTTAATGATATCTATATGATGAAAAAACGGAAACAACATTTTTAAAAGAACTCGATACAGGCACTTTCACACCTTGGCTGCTATCAATGACGTCATTAATGGTTGGCTAAGGTATGTTCAGCCACGCTAAATGGAATGAGTGCACAAATCATCAAGATCCGCTGCCGGCAGCTCTCTTTGCTATTTCCTAACTATGAAGTCTCAGATGTGATCTATGGGAGACAAGTCTGGAGATGCTGCAGGCCATGGTAGCACTTTTAGGCAATGCATCCTTCTCATAGTAGCATAATCAACATACGGCCTGGTGTTGTCATGCTGAAAATCGGCTTCTAGGACACTATGGAGAAATGGCCGCACCACTGGTTCCACTATTGACCCATTCTGTACTGCAAGTGAAGTTAGACATCACATACCAAGCCTAAGGCATGAAACATTGTCAGCACATACCATCAGAAGTCAATTGCATGATATTGGGCTACCATGGTGCACAGCAAGATGGCGGGAATTAAGGTCTATCCTCTAAAGCAATGGGGCACAATTTTGTCTTGGACGCAATGATAGCAAATTGGACTGGAGACCACGTGCACAATGCCATGAATGACGAGGCTTTCATGAGGGAATGTGACACCCCCCCCCGGGATTATTGTGTGGGCTGGCATAATGCACTGTAGCTGGACCCCTCTAGTCTTTAATTCTGATACACTAACAGCTTGGTATTCATTGATTTGATTATGGAGCCAGTGGTACGACCATTTCTCCAAAGTGTCCCAGGAGCCGTTTTTAACACAACAAAACTAGTCGACATGTTGCTCGTACTGCTGTGAGCAGCCTGCATTACCTAGGCATACTACCATGGCCTGCAGCGTCAT
This sequence comes from Phyllobates terribilis, assembly GCF_046119375.1. NCBI lineage: Eukaryota > Metazoa > Chordata > Amphibia > Anura > Dendrobatidae > Phyllobates > Phyllobates terribilis. The sequence continues at coordinate 144,498,378 of NW_027362772.1, forward strand.
TGCTTATCATTTGAAAAGGCAGCAGCAGGTCATGATTATTTGCATGCTCAAGTGCATTCAACGAGGGACAATGTTCCTCAAACAACCATTAATGACCTCACTGATATCAAGTTGTTTTGAAAACATTTTTGAAAATTGGTTCATCATTTGCATATCACTAACATGCCAATCGATCCTGTGATTTCCAAAATTGCAAGCCTTTTCCTTATTGGTGTTGAAATTTTTTGCTGTTTCTTGGTGTTGAAATTTTAATGTTGTGGGGTGTATTTTACTATACATCCATCATTTGCAATTGAGTTGCTCCTTGTGCTAGAGAGAAATTAAAGGGGTTGTCCAGAAATAGGAAAAAAATCAGAAAGATGTCATTATAAAAAAAAAATCCTAGATACCTTTTATTAGCAAATTGCAATCGTTTGGTCTCGGTAGGTAATCACTATACAATTAAAATGGCCACCGTCATGTCACACTGACAGAAACCTGTCCTAGAATAATTATAGGACAGTTGCATGTGAGCATGTGCAATAGAACGCTCCTATGAAGTAATCTGGATAAAACCCAGCCTCTACTTCCCTCAGCACTCCTGTTATCTCCAGTATTAGATCAGATAAACAGGGTGGACAGCAGTGTTAGCAGTCTCTTCTTACATCATCACTCCTGGTATCTTCAGTATTAGATCAGATAGACAGAGTGAACAACAATGTGAGCAGCCTCTTCTTGCCTCAGCACCCCTGATATCTCCAGTATTAGATCAGATAGACAGAGTGGACAGCAGTGTGAGCAGCCTCTTCTTCCCTCCCTCAGCACTCCTGTTATCTCCAGTATTAGATCAGATAGACAGGGTGGACAGCAGTGTGAACAGTCTCTTCTTACCTCATCACTCCTGGTATCTCCAGTATTAGATCAGATAAACAGGGTGGACAGCAGTGTGAGCGACATCTTCTTACCTCAGCACCTCTGATATCTCCCGTATTAGATCAGACAGACAGGGTGGACAGCAGTGTGAGCAGCCTCTTCTTACCTCATCACTCCTGGTATCTTCAGTATTAGATCAGATAGACAGGGTGGACAGCAGTGTGAGCAGCCTCTTTTCACCTCAGAACCCCTCATATCTCCAGTATTAGATTAGATAGACAGGGTGGACAGTATTGTGAGCAGCCTCTTCTTACCTCAGCACCTCTGGTATCTCCAGTATTAGAACAGTAACACAGGGTGGACAGCAGTGTGAGCAGGCTCTTCTTACTTCATCACTCCTGATATCTCCAGTATTAGATCAGATAGACAGGGTGGATAGGAGTGTGAGCAGCCTCTTCTTACCTCATCACTCCTGGTATCTCCAGTATTAGATCAGATAGACAGGGTGGACAGCAGTGTGAGCAGCCTCTTCTTACCTCATCACTCCTGGTATCTCCAGTATTAGATCAGATAGACAGGGTGGACAGCAGTGTGAGCAGCCTCTTCTTACCTCATCACTCCTGGTATCTCCAGTATTAGATCAGATAGACAGGGTGGACAGCAGTGTGAGCAGTCTCTTCTTACCTCATCACTCCTCGTATCTCCAGTATTAGATCAGATAAACAGGGTGGACAGCAGTGTGAGCGACATCTTCTTACCTCAGCACCTCTGATATCACCAGTATTAGATCAGACAGACAGGGTGGACAGCAGTGTGAGCAGCCTCTTCTTACCTCATCACTCCTGGTATCTCCAGTATTAGATCAGATAGACAGGGTGGACAGCAGTGTGAGCAGCCTCTTCTTACCTCAGCATCTCTGGTATCTCCAGTATTAGATCAGACAGACAGGATGAAAAGCAATTTTAGCAGCTTCTACTTACTGCAGCGTCCCTGGTATTTCCCTGTGTTAGAATATCCATGTGGAGCACTAAGGAAGGAGCTTTCTATTGCACATGCTAAAAGGCACTTGTTCTGGCATTCTTAGACAGGATTTTGTCAGTGTAACCAAGAGGTGGTCATTTTAATTCTATAGTGGTTACCTTCCTAGGCAAAACTATTGTGATTTGCTAAATAAAAGTATTTAGAAATTTGTTTACAATGACATTTGCTTAAATTTTTTATTTTTTTTCTATCCTTGGAGAACCCCTTTAACTATTTTGGACTGCCCAATAAATGATAATCTCTCTCGGCAGTCCACGTTCTACTCTATAGTGATATTCTAAAATGTGGCTGCATAGTAGAGCAGCTGTACACGACAATGCAGCTACATGAGTGGGGAGCCGGTTGTCAGACAGATCCGAGCTCCTCATAGAGAAGGCAAGAAGGCAGAGATGGTTTATTACTGATTCTGCATTCCCAATCACTATACACACAGCACTAAACAAATGTTGTGTATACAGTTATAGGAAGCGCTAACAACGCTTACTCCTCTTTACCCAGTGATCATGTGAGCATTGTGTATAGTGAGGGTGCAGGAGCTGCTATGTTCTAGTAGAACCTGTCAGCTCTGCTGTGCACCTAAGATGATGAATTTCTCCTGTAACTAGGGTTTATATATGAGCCCCAGTTACAGTGAAAACCAGGTAATAAAGCAAGTATTTAAATGTTGAAATGCCCCCCAAAGGTCTATAGGATCTTATGTGAGGCACAAAATGTTAAATTAATGAAAAATAAATAAATTAATAATTTAAGAAAAAAAACAGCTGACAATTGAAATTGCCACAACTAGCCCCACCACCATTAAAAAACCATGTCCAATATCTAAAAATTATTGTCATAGAAATAAGAACAAAAATGTGAAAAACAAACACATATTTCTTCTATTTTCCCACTAATATCACCCAATATTGAAAAAAAAATAAAAGAAGAGAGTTTGAAAATAACATTAAAAAATTACTCCCCATGTGTCATAAAAAAAGGATGCAAAAATTATTTGAATATCCAAACAAGAAAAGTTTAAACCACTTGTACAAAAGAAAACCGAACATATGCTTGGTCGAGAAACCTGTAAAATGGCCCGGTCTTAAACTTGTTAAGGAAATATTGTGGGCAATGAGTCCAGTGCTTACTATTGGCCTTCCAATGCTGGTCCATATATAAGACAATAAACAAAGTGCTCACCTAACGTTGCCAATCTGTTCTCAGAGGCCGGCTTGCGCGGTATTGGTAAAGTACATGCATATAATTCATTGGCTTTGGGAGTTGGAGGTGTCACTGAAGTCGGTGTTGCCGGATGTGGTGGAACCACTTGATTGAGTGATATTGAATCTAAATGAACAAGGTTTCCAATGTCTCGTGGTCCTTTAGTTCGATGACTCTCTCCATTAGGTAAGGGAAGGACCTCTTGCACAGACATCCGCTATAAATGCAACATCACAATTATTATCATGGATAAAGTCACTATTAGTGATGAGCGAGCATGCTCTTTACTCGAGATTTACGAGCATTCTCGGGTATATCTTCGGCGTGCTCGAATGTTATGTTTGAGTCACTCCATGTGCATGATTTGCGACTGTTTGACAGCTTTAATACAAGTGAGGAATGACTGTTTCTTAGGCATTCCTCACATGTATTAAAGCTGTCAAACAGTCGCAAATCATGAGCACGGAGTGACTCAAACATAACACCCGACCACGCTGAAGATACTCGGCGAGCACCCGTACATGCTCGCCGAAAGAGTTAACAGAACATACTTGCTCATCACTAGTCACTATCAATATTTTATGTATTCTCAATATCATAACAACTCTGGTCCAACACTTGAGGAATAACACTTGAATTTGCCCTGTGATCAGGCAAGATCATATCTATGTCTAACATAAACAATTCCTCACCCAAGAAAAATTAACCTTTACTTGTACCATTAAAAAGGAAACTATCACAGACACTTTCCCGGACAAAATAAGAAATATACACTGCTCAAAAAAACAAAGGGAACACTTAAACAACAGAATATAACTCCAAGTAAATCAAACTTCTGTGAAATCAAACTGTCCACTTAGGAAGCAACACTGATTGACAATCAATTTCACATGCTGTTGTGCAAATGGAATAGACAATAGATGGAAACTATTGGCAATTATCAAGACACACTCAATAAAGGAGTGGTTCTGCAGGTGGGGACCACAGATCACATCTCAGTACCAATGCTTTCTGGCTGATGTTTTGGTCACTTTTGAATGTTGGTTGTGCTTTCACACTCGTGGTAGCATGAGACGGACTCTACAGCCCACAGAAGTTGCTCAGGTAGTGCAGCTCATCCAGGATGGCACATCAATATGAGCTGTGGCAAGAAGGTTTGCTGTGTCTGTCAGCGTAGTGTCCAGAGGCTGGAGGCGCTACCAGGAGACAGGCCAGTACACCAGGAGACGTGGAGGGGGCCGTAGGAGGGCAACACTCCAGCAGCAGGACCGCTACTTCCACCTTTGTGCAAGGAGGAACAGGAGGAGCACTGCCAGAGCCCTGCAAAATGACCCCCAGCAGGCCACAAATGTGCATGTGTCGTCAGAAACGGTTAGAAAACGACTCCATGACGGTGGTATGAGGGCCCGACGTCCACAGATGGGGGTTGTGCTCACAGCCCAACACCGTGCAGGACGCTTGGAATTTGCCACAGATCACCAGAATTGGCAAAGTCGCCACTGGCGCCCTGTGCTCTTCCCAGATGAAAGCAGGTTCACACTGAGCACATGTGACAGACGTGACAGAGTCTGGAAACGCCATGGAAAGCGATCTGCTGCCTGCAACATCCTTCAGCATGACCGGTTTGGCAGTGGGTCAGTAATGGTGTGGGGTGGCATTTCTTTGGAGGGCCGCACAGCCCTCCATGTGCTCGCCAGAGGTCGCCTGACTGCCATTAGGTACCGAGATGAGATCGACAGACCCCTTGTGAGAGCATATGCTGGTGCGGTTGGCCCTGGGTTCCTCCTAATGCAGGACAATATCAGACCTCATTTGGCTGGAGTGTGTCAGCAGTTCCTGCAAGATGAAGGCATTGAAGCTATGGACTGGCCCGTCCGTTCCCCAGACCGGAATCCGATTGAGCACATCTGGGACATCATGTCTAGCTCCATCCACCAACGACACGTTGCACCACAGACTGTCCAGGAGTTGGAGGATGCTTTAGTCCAGGTCTGGGAGGAGATCCCACAGGAGACCATCTGCAACCTCATCAGGAGCATGCCCAGGCGTTGTAGGGAGGTCATACAGGCACGTGGAGGCCACACACAATACTGAGCCTCATTTTGACTTGTTTTAAGGACATTACATCAAAGTTGGATCAGCCTGTAGTGTGCTTTTCCACTTTAATTTGGTTGGTGACTCCAAATCCAGGCCTCCATTGGTTAATAAATTTGATTTCCATTGATGATTTTTGTGTGATTTTGTTGTCCGCACATTCAACTTTGTACAGAACAAAGTATTCAATGAGAATATTTCATTCATTCAGATCTAGGATGTGTTATTTGAGTGTTCCCTTTATTTTTTTGAGCAGTGTATATAGATGCATACACAGATAAATCACCTATCATGTGCCACATAAGGAACCAGGACTTAAAAAAGGGGTGTGATGGAGGGAGAACCAACTAATAGGCTTACAGTGGATATTACACTCTATTTGTCACCCTACCTGACCACAGAGGTTGTCACCCTAGATAAAGCACGCAAGTTATGGCGCCCCCACTCACCGTCATCTCACCCTAGGGATAGTTTCCTTTTTAATGGTATTAATTAAGGTTAATTTTTATTGGGTGAGGAATTGTTTATGCTAGACATTTGTTATGCTTTTCATATTATCGATTATGCTGTTAGTCTATAAGATCATATCTATTCAGTTTCTTCATATCAACCCCTTTTCAATCTTTGTGCTTTTTTCCCGTACACTTCTTCCAAGAGTCATAACTTTTTAATTTTTTTCATCAACATTTTTTTTCATCAACATTCGTTTTTTGTGTGATGAGTGATGTACATTTGTGTCATGTCCCATGATTGGGAATCAGTATTCTATTATCATTCTGTTGTTATATTCTGCTGTTTTGTTGCTATGTAATAAGGTTTGCCCCTCTTTAAAAGTTTGTTCTTCCTCTCTCCTTGTCTCTCCCTCTAGCTGTGATGTCAGTAACCCCTCCTTTCTTCCCCAGCCTTCCTCATTCACTGTTTGTCAGCCATCTTAGTAGCCTATGTGTTTGCAGCTCTGGTCAGAAAAGTCTTTTTTTTAACTACTGTATTTGTGCATATCTACAAGAATTCAGCTGGAAAATAAACCTTCTGGAATCTTCCTATGTGCCTTCTACAGTCGAGTTCAAGCTATCTGATGACATCACAATGTGTAAGTAACGGTTGAAAGGGGCAGCCTAGAAATAGTATCTAAGCGCCCTACACTTACAGCTTAGTTATGGGGTCAGAAAAAATTGAATGACATCAAACATTTTACAATTCAATGTACAGAAAAAAATTCAAATAGGATGAAATGTTGAAAAAAAATGCAACTCCATATTGATTATTAGAGTTTCGTTGTTAGTGTAAAAATGTGCGGTAAAAAATTCCCATTGACAGGTCATTGCGATTACCTCAATACAAAACTTGTATGTGTTTTTTTTTAGTGCTTAAAAAAATCCAAAACTTTTGAAAAATTGGTTTGTGTTGCCATTTTCTGAGTGCCATAACTTTTTTATTTTTCCATTGTTGGAGCTGTGTGAGAGCTTGTTTTTTTGTGTGGCGAGCTGCTGTTTATATTTATTTTTGGGTATGAAATAAATGTTGCTGTGACTGCTTTATTATTGGACTTTTTAATTGAAATGACTAGAAAATGGCAGTTCTGATGTTCCAATTTTTATTTTTTACACCATTTACCTTATAGGTTAATTAAATTTATATCTGCATAGATTGGATTTATATGGACATGGTAATGCCAAATATATTACTTTACTTTTTTTATTTCTTTATTTTCAATTTGGAAAATGCTGAGTGATTCAACCGTGTGCGTTTTTATTTTTAAAAAACATATTTTTTTTAGATTTCACTTATTTTTTTTGTGTTCCTAGTGAACTAGAACATTGAAGGGAGCCTTCAGGAGGCCCCCGGTTATGATGACGCCCATGGGCACCCCACAATCGCGTCACTCTACTGGCACTGCACCACATAGATTGAAAGCAGCAATTAAATGGTTAAATAGCAGTATTTAGAGCCATCTCCGATCACTGCTGATAGAGGTAGGTGAGCCCTGACACCGACGTCGCTGGTTTGGCTCCGGCACTGGCGGTTAGTATAAAAAATTTTTATTCTATGTGTAATTGAGAAGGCATAGTCCAGGTAGTGGACAACCCCTTTAAATAGCTGGCCATTTGAAAACAAATGTTGCAACATATTAGTAAAACCAGTAAATCCATGGCAAATACTGAACATGATCTGCTTTATTGTGTAACCAAAAGAAAAAATAATATCCATGGAAATTAGACATCTTGCAATTAGCTCATTGGATCGCCATCTTCTGGGTTGGCCCAAGATGAACTTTAACTCCAACATTGTAGTTTTGGTTCAAAACTAGAAGCAGCCTGCTTTATTATCTATATTCACAGCAACACAAGTGCATCAACAGGGCAAAAATAAACCCAACCTCTAACTATACACTACAATGTCCCTTCACTAATCCAGGCTCTGAGCCTATAGCCCAAGACGTCATAACATATCAGTGCCCAAACCATTCCTCATGGTGATGATGGCTCCCATAGGCTTTGACACAGCCTGTTCCTCGGACTGGGTGCTTAGTCTAAGTCTAGGGTCACACGACGAATTTTCTCTCATCCGAGAAAATCGGCCCGATTATGCTAATAAGTCTCTGATAAGAACGGGAGCCAATTTTCTTGGAGGTGGAGAAGAAAAAAAAAGTTTCCCCACCTTCTTCATTCAGTCTGTCTATGAAAATCGGATCTCAACCAAGTGCAGTCCGATATTTTACACGGGCCCATAGACTTGAATGGCCGAGATCTGATAACAGATGTGTGTGCATCGGTTTTTTAAAAGAAAATTGGACATGTGCATGGCCTCATTTAATAACTTCGGGACGAGTGCTATCTATCAAAACGAAGTACGACACTCGTCCGGTCGTCTGCACGAGCTCTAAGTAAACTTATTTAAAGTGACATCCCAGCCCTAACCCAGACCCTGAACTGTCCCGGATGGAGTGGGGAATATTTTCTTTTCTTTTCTTTAGTACAGGAAAACTTCTTTCCCTAACTCCCATTACGCCACCGACTCGCTGCCACAAAAAATACAAACAGAATAATAAATGCCCGGACAGTATCCACTTGTCCAGAGAGTATAATTATCCAGCATAGAGCTACATGTCTCCTTCCTATTAATGAGACCACATTTACTCGAACTCCATTTGCCTTTACATCTATTAACATGGTCTCAAGGTTTTCCAGAGGTCAGATAATCCACAGCTATACAGAATGCAATTTGGAAGACACTTACATGATTCATCGACAGTCCTCCCCCGAGAAGGGGTGCGAGTTCAGGAGGAACATCCAGTGGTTTTGTGCTTGGCACTGGATCTGAGATGACCGGCTCAGTAGAAGCATTAGCTGTTTGTTTCACAAGCATCAGGGCACGTTCAGGGAGTTTAGTGGGTTGAGTACATGACTGCTGCCAGGATGGGAGCTTGGCACTTAACAACTCCTTCACCTTTTAAAATATCATGAAAATGAGAAAAATCCCAATAGTCAGCATTATTCAATGGAAGGAAAAATAGCAAGTTTAGTATCTCCAAGACTTCTCCTGTGTATGCCCCCTACTTTGAAACTCCTTACCCCAACCAATTGGACTCACCACACCTATGAAATTTACAAAATACCCAACTCTTCATAAAGCTTACAAACCTATACAAACTCTCCTAAAGGCTGATAGACTTTCTATTGAGCCCACACACTACTCTGTGTGGTTCTAGGAGTTGGCCTGGATAAGAAGGTGGTCTTCTCAAAGAGAGAATTTTATAGAGAGGTTTCGCTATATATCCTTAAACAGGGATTTTTTTTGCTCAGACTTTTATGGCATGTCTACAGGATATTCTATAAATCTTTGATACTCTGATAAGTTCCCAAACCTACCTTGAGAACAGGGCCCCGTCTCAACCCCCTCACCACCAGGAATGGAAAGCCAATATGTATCCAATTAGTTAAGCAACAACTCTATCAAGAAAGAGTTTCAAAGAGTGGTATCAATCCCCTCAGTTTGAAGCTGGCCAAATTGCTGGATTCAGTCCCCATGACCTCCTCCAACACTTCAGAGACAAAGGTGTCTCTGCTAACAAAATCTAAGAGGAGAGAAGACAGACCAGCAACTGGTCCAGAAGACAGAGGAAGGGAATAACACTTTAAGCTTGGTCTACACCACGTTTAGGGTTGACATTCACATTATTTTGGGACCAATGTTCCGCACATATATACTGGGAATTTCTACGAATGTTTAAATGGGTTGCTCCCTTTTAATCAATGTTTGACCTCAGCTGCTATTTGCTGAAAAAATAACAGGTCCACTAGGAAGTCTCTGTCGCTACTCTCGGTGTCTGGCATTGGCCGTGGTGCTATATGGTGATATTTGTTTTTGTTAAATGGGTGAGAGCAAATATCTTTCATGCACTGGTACTGCACCTTGCTGTGGTAGGTACTGAAGTGCTTAGATACAGCACATTGACGGTCCACCAGGAAGGAGTATCTTCTCCGCTCTTCTGTGAGTGCTGCTTTATATCCTTCTGCCACAAACTTGTCCAGCTCACACTGTTTGGTGCTCATGATCTCGACGTACTGCAAAACATTTATGTAAAATATTTATATGATCAGTTTATAATGCAATAAACCTGTCGGAGTAATGCCCATAGCACAACCCGCTCGTGGCAATCAGGAAACTTTAGCTTTGGTCTCGGCACACAACTTTTAAAGGTTTAATTGTAGCAAGAAAGACTTGGACTACACATTCAAAAATCAGACTGTATGAAGCCCACTGCCTCGTCACGTCGAAATACTTAGTGGGACCCTACCCTTAAAGGTGCAACAATCACCGCCACAGCAACACCATGCCCAAGAGGCTCAGGTCCCCCAACAGCGCCCAAAGCCCCCATGACTTTAGATCACGTCACTCCAAAGGCACAGCAACAATGGCCGCCACACAGCAGTGCCAATCACTAAATGAGCGATTGTTTTGCTTGCTTAAAAATCATCATTCTTTGCAGCACATTGTCCTGTTTAGATTGGACATGTGCTGCCGAGAACAATTAAAGTCTATTAGTGATGAGTGACCGTATTGAGATATCGTGTTATCCGAGCACACTCTGCTGTTATTCGAGTATCTCGGACGTGCTCGAGTAATATGTTTCGAGACCCCGCTGCTGCATGTTTCGCAGCTGGCTAAAACCCCTGCAAACTGCCACCTGCCAGCATCCGCAGCTCCCTTTATGATTAGCCGGCCTGGCTAATCACGCTGCAACAATGATGCCACATCAGGCCGGATAATCAAATGAGGAGCCACCATTAACGACCGGTAGAAGGCAGTTCATAGGCCACCCATCCAACAGCCACGGACTACTGACCTGGGCGCTAGACCAATGTCCTGCAAATTGATTCACTCATCTTTAGTATGTATAGACCATATTATAAAAAAAAATCACCAAAAACGGTCTAAATTAAAAATGTTTAGTTTTTTTTTTTAGTCTCTGATCGGTCCATGAATTGTCCTCCACTATCAAACTAGCTAAAGAAGCACTCCTCCTCCCATCAAAATTTTTATCCTCTTAATATCGTGCAATCATCATATTATATAGCACTGTGTACTTACAATTGCATATTTTGATTTCGACCCAGTTAATTCTTCTCTTTTCCATTAGGTCTATGACATCACATGATTACAAACTGACTAGCTGAATCCTTCTAAGCTCTATATAGAAACAGGAGGTCAATTTTCACTGCATGAGTCATGAGTTACTGCAAAAGTGGAGGAGAGAGCAGCTGGGTCAGGAGATGTTGGAGAGAGGAATGATTTATGCAGGGTAAAGAGACTTCTGGTTTGTACATAGAGCAGAGAAAACAGAAGAATTAATTGGGTAGAAAGTCAAAATGAGCAATTGTAAGTACACAGTGCTATATAATATGATGACTGCAATATATTAAGAGGATACAAACTTTGAAAGGAAGAGGAGTGCTTATTTATTGTTGAAATAATGCACAGTTTTGCTGTAATTTTTCATGGCATTTTTTAGATAAGAAGCACCACAACTAGATGTTACTCTAAACTTTTTAACAACTTAAAGTTCTAAATACAAAGGGTTTTTTTCTGACATTTTTGTGGTCTGTTTTTTATCTTTTAAATGCAGTATATTTTCCCATAAAATGTTAAAAATGCTAGAAAAAAAGCATGTAACAAAATAAAAAACCACACCAAAAATACTTGAAACAAAAACACCATGTAAAATGGATGAAATTAAGCAGCGCTTAAGAATTATTTTTAAGTGATCGACACAAGGACCAAACATTTATACAGAATTTTAAATTTAAGAACAAATAACTCAAAATAATTATCTGACATGTGAATTATAGCACCCCATGTAATCCCATATATATTGTATATACCATAGATCCTGGACTCAGACAACACACAAAAAGTAGATTAAAAAAAGAGCGAAAGGAACAGTTTTCTTAATTTCAGAGGTGAACAGTTGATGGAATTTTAGGCTTTTAATCATTTATCTCCAAAAACAAAATTGACCGGTCACTGATAAGGATGTCAAAGTGTCAGCGGGGGAGACAAACCACAGATTGTTTAGCTTCCATAGTGATAACATTCTTGACAATGGCTTATTTACCAGAGCGCCTGACTAAGCTAATACTTAAACATCTGGTGGGCTGCTATCTGGTAGCTCTCATCACAATTTGTCACAGCCATTTTGAACTTTACTAAATATTTCAGAAGATGAGAAGACGCCTTGCTGAGTCAGAAGATGTCTTGGAGGCCTCCAGTAGACTGGAGCAGGATCTAATACAGCATTCCCCAGCATGAGGGACAATTTGACAGAGAAAGGGTTACAATGAGGTCTCTGGCCTCCTGATCTGTGATTCAATAAACAGGATGGCACCAAATCATTAAGCTGGGGTAGAGGTGGGGGCATCCTTACATTCTTTTTAAGAAACAGTAACTATTCATTGCCCCCTCCCTCTTCTCTGCATCCAGCACCAGTCTCATCTTCCCTCCCCGGTTCACCTCCCCCTCCAGACCGCTCTTCTACAAAACCCGGCCTCAAGTAGGCAAGCCATGATCCAAAAGTAATGGTTCCCATGACAACCCTGTTTACAAAGGGGATGCAGAGATAATGGCCAGGCCTTTCTAAATCACTGGAGCCAAATGTTGTTCCTCCCTCCAACCCCCTTACACAGCTGACATGCTAATGAAAAATGAAGGAAGAGTGAGGCAAAAAGGGCTAGGCACACACAAAATCAAAGGCCTGGGCCGGATAATGAAGTAAAGCGCTATTAATATGTGTTGACGATACCACTAGGTTCAATTATCCTCCATTTCTTCATGCATTCCAGCTGAGACCTCGGCCAAGGATAATAGTATCCTCAATTTCCCTCCTTTTTAGTCAATACTTCAGTCATGGCTTATAAAATACCTTTCTCATAGGAAGAAATAATTGACACAGAGGATGATGATGTTATCAGCTGATTAAAGCCTTTGAGATTCTTAAGCCCACCATACACTTTAGATCGTTCAGCTGATTGGTCAGCTGGTAGCTATCTCGCCCAACTCTCCATAAGAGAGACGCTGTCCAAAATTGGATATCCTGGATCCTTCTCTTCCCTGACATCATTTGTCAGGTGAGAGTCATGGGCACCAATACACATTAGACTTTTGGCCGAAATTGGTGGGTAAGGCCGATGTCTGACGAGAGCTCCTGTGTTCTCTATGAGAGAGCCACTGCCAAACTTTTCTGTGGGTGGCTTAGCTTGCAGAAAGCATAATTTGTCACGTGTGCCCATTCACATTAGACTACGGCCAAACCTATTGATATCGCCAAGTTCGGCCCTCGTTAGTCTACTTTGTATGGGGAGGCTTTAGTCTGGGAATATCTAGCAAGACCAAGCAGAGGTAAACATCTTAGCCCACCACTTTTGGATGGGGTCTTTGCTCCGAGGGTTTATTCTTGGCTCTGATAAATTGTGGATCGCAGTTTTGCTTGAGCAAACTGCGGCAAAAATACTGTGACTTGTGTATAAACCCTAAAATGCATCACTTGTCTGTAGTAAATAATAACCAAATGGGTAACATTGGATTACACATTTATGCTTTTCCTTACAGAGGAATAAAGTATGTCCACCAACAGTGGACACAGAAGAGGGCCCCTGTGCAAGAACAGTCCAATAAGTGATCATGACGCACAATTTCACCTGTTCTGGAAGTGTCCCCCTTACCTCTTGGGCCCCTGTGGTTGCACCAATGGTATGTCTGCCCCTAATGTCCACCGTAAACCAATGAAGTTGTCATGAAGCTTTTCTGAAGTCGTGAATCTTACTTGTACTGTAGCCTCATGTCAGGAATGAATCACTGCATAACTTGTGCAAAAGTCCAGGAAACCTGGGTGACAACTTTTATAGGGCATCTAATGGCGGCCATAATGATAGTCACAAAACCCTTCCCAGAAGCAGATTAGACTGGAATATGTATTCAGATCACAACCCATCACAGTGCACAGGATCCTGTACGAGGGGTAACCCGGAGGTCAGTGTTCAGCTGCACAGTTCCGCATCCAAAATGTTGATGATAAACATGCAAAGTCTGAGCCCAGACTGCGTATCACTAAATGGATCGTTAGAACCGTCAGTGATTCCATAAGAACTGGACTCAATAGGAGCATGAATGATGACAACACATAGCAACGCAGACTGATGAAAAACATGCCTGCAACATCCTCTTCACTTCTGTCTGTGTTGTCAGGTTACAGAACTCCAAGTGATAATTATATATACAAGATAGATCTAATTACAGATTTATACTAAACACGTCCAAAACAGCTAAAGTTCATGGAAAACTTCCACCTGCATATTACAGTCTTTACCAGCATTTAATTTTGAAGATCTATTCCAGATACTACAGTCCCTACAGATGTCAACCAGATTGTATCTTCTTTCCAAGAAGGATATCTACAACTATTCATCCCATGAATTCTTGCTGAATACAATCTCAAAAATACAGTGAAGACTGACACTTTCAGGAACGATAGAAAAAAAAATGAGGAATTAAATGGGTAAGAAGAATAATACTCTGAGTCAGACGGTCGTAAAACTCGGATGAGGATCGCAACGTAATGCTCGGACCATACGTCGGCCCTCCCAACCCGAGTGTGACAGCTTGTGTTTCTATACAACCGTCTGATCTGGTCGGCAGAGCCGACGGCCAGTCCGAGCATTGCATTTTGATCCTCGTCCGAGTTGTACGGTTGTCTGACTCTTCCCTAAATGAAAGCTATAATCAGAAAATAACCTTTGGTTTAATTCAAGTTTTTGTGTTAAATGTATTTTTTTAATAGTTTTTTTTAAATTTCACAATATGTATCAAAAAATAGAAACCTTGCAATTTCCCCACTGACCATTGGAGTTTTTTTAGTCTCTAACTTCCTGTTGTTTCAAGAAACAACACATGTACATAGCCATAATGGTCAGACCTCGACCCTATCTTTTGTATTGAAGCATCTAATGAGACTTTCTGTAAGTCATTGTGACGGAAGAGCAGCAGTGTTCACTCTTACATTGTCTATTATGAATGCTGGATCTTGTGTTATCAGCTGTGTATAGAGGGGATATCAGCCATAGAAATCCTGGCGCGGATGATTAGGAAACTGCGGAAACCCCTTCCTGAAAGGACAGGAAGTATGAGTCTAAAATAGCCCCAGTGGCCAGTGCGAATAATACAAGATTATTTATTATTATTATTATTATTATTATTATTAAAGATTGTGCTATGAAAAAAAAAACAACTGCTATTTTTTTAAAGTACATGTAACACAAAAACCTGATTTAAGCAATATTTCATTTTCTGATGACAGCTTCACTTTAAGCCAAAATAGTCTAATGAGCTATTCATTTTTCTACTAAATACCAGGGATGTCAATTATCAACCTAAAGCTATTGAGGAATGGATCAAACCGCATACAAAAAAACGCATCCTCTTTTACTGTAAGTTTTGCTAGTAACCAAATCTCAGGCCAACAGGGATCTAATTATTAAACCACTGTTCATACCTAGTTAAATGACGAACTTGAAAGGATTATATTTTACAATTGATACATACATTAGAGAAGTTGTGCACTACCTTATTATTGATGACCTATCCTTAGATTAGGTCATCAATGTCTGATCGATTGGGGTCCGACACCCGGCACCCCCGCCAATCAGTTGTTACTGGTGTTAGCGGCAGCCGGAACTGTTCAATTGCGGAGCTGCTTCGTCTTCTGATAGTGACTGCGGCAGAGTACTACTGCACATCCCCTTCAAATCAATAGGGGGTGGATGTGCAGTACCCTGCCGCGGCCACTATAAGAAGACGAAGCAGCTCCGCAATTGAGCACTTTCAGCCGACAGCCGCTGCCTCCGACACCAAAAACAGCTGATCGGCGGGGTGCTGGCTTTAGGACCCCGACCGATCAGACATTGATGACCTATCCTAAGGATAGGTCATCAATGGTAAAGTAGTGGACAACCTCTTTAAGTTCCGAAAATATTACTTTAGAACGTGATTAGTATCTCGAATTACAGTACTCATCAACACACTGAGTTGACACATTTTCCTATCATATAGACATAGTCACCTTGTCTACCCTCATATAGTGCAATCATATGGCCTTTCTTTCACTTTCCAGAGTAGGACTCCTCGGCAATGTTGTATGCGATAGTAAATCCAGGAAAAAAAATTGATTCCATAGATTTCCATAGGTGCTGTATTACACATATCATGGATCTGTAATCTATTCGAATACATGATGCTTTACTTGAGAAACTTTTTAAGTTTTATACCATATGTTCAGTATAAAAAAGCCAATGTGCTAAATGCTCAGCGACAAAGGTGGCTGATCATCTAGTCATTTCATGTAATGTGTCAGCCTTGCTCATTTAGACTTTCCATTCTGCTGCTGCATTATTATCCCCCTCATTCTATGCTCAGCATAGGATATAGATTTCCACTTAGCGAAACTTTATAGGAAGCATAGACTATGACAACAATTCTATTTTGGGGAAGGAAAGAGGAAGTTGTGTATATTGGGTTCACATTGTTACTGTCCTGTAGAATGGATTAAAGGCCAGGTCCTGCACTTCAACGTTTCCTGCTCTGATGTGATGTCATTGCTCTTGTTCCCTTTTAAAAGGAATTTGGGAAAGCAAAATCCCATTGTTCTCTTTTCTATATGCTCATTTCCTGAGAATAAACAGTACACAGGACTGCAATAATCATAAAAAGAATCATATTATATACATGGGGCTGCATGGTAAAATACATACACAGACTAACAGAATATAGCGTCTGCACTACCCAATATAACAGTATATTTTACAGGTCTGCAGAGAGTTATACACATAAGCTTTGGTGGGAAATATGGCATTCTTCTAGGACTAACCTTCTGACCTACTGGAATAATCCCACAAATAACAATGTATTACAGCTTCTCCTTTGAAGTCCATATCTGGTCACCAGAAGGTCACAAGAGAATAATATGAAACTTGATAGCCAATGATTCCAGTAAAAGGTTATATTTACAGACATTATCTCTTTATCGAGCTGAATATATATATATATAAATATATTTATGTTTATATAGATAGATATATGCTACAGATGATCTAGTCAGTGACAGTGTCGCTGCCAGAGGTAACATCATCACACTGTGAATGAGACAAGTGATGTGCCATATATTCCATAATGCCCTTCTCTTGCTTCCTTAATTGTGCTGCAATGGCCTGCAGCATTTCTGGACTTGTCTTCCATCTAAGATGTCATTGGTCAGCTATTGAAAAGGGAGCTGCCAGCAGCAGATCTTGATGATTTGCACTTCCAAGTAAAATCAGCATGGCAGAACATTTCTCAGACAACCATTAATAACCTCATTGATCGCTGCCAAGGCATGTAAGTATGTGTATTTCTGCGTGCATCGATTTTACTCAATACTGAGTAAATCGAGATGTTTTGAAAATGTTGTTTCCGTATTTTCATTATTTGTATATCATTAACACGCCTATCCATCCTGTGATTTCCATAACACCCTGACTTTTCCTGCTTGGTGCTGCAATTTCAACTTTGAGGGTTGTGTATAAATCTGATTAGTATGGAATTAAGAGAAAGTCCGGCAAGTCGGAATTTCATCGGCCGATCCCTTTGTTTGCAGAGGAGATAAGCAACTGCCAAAAGCTGTCTGGCAGCAGCTTTCTCCTCTCTACCCACTGAAAGCACATGACTGCTTGGCCGAGCCAAATGGTGATCTCGGGAAAGATAGTAATTGAACAAATGATGGCTGATGGTGTTTTCAAGTATATGGCCAGTATTAGCGTAGAACCAGCTGACGGCCATCTATAGAGTCACAGAAGCTGTCAGAGGGTGAATGTCTAGAAACTGGTTCTTTTCAAGTGACTCTTTTGCTGAAACCTGGATTGGCAACATGTGCATAACAAGATGTGTTACTGCCTAAAGAGCTGATTTCTGAATTCTCCTCTCTGCCCTTTGGTCCCTGAAGTTCGGCATGATAACTGGCTGACGGATGACTGTTCATTCAGTTTTCCCCAGTTGCATCTTTCACCAGCAATCTCTATGTTCCTTATTCATATAAGTAGTAAAACATTTATAAGTAGAACAATGGAGCCGATTTATATTTATTAATAATGGCTTGAACTTAGACAGAATAAACCAGAAATTCAAATTCCACCAGATCTATTTCAGTGATGGATGCTTTAGAAAAAAAATTGGTGCCACTTGCTCAACAAGTTAGACATTTTTTCCTTTCTTGGATTTCATGTCTTACACTAGTATTAGTTGTTAGATTTGGCACATTTTGTAACACTTCTAAGCCATACCCTTTTTCTAGAAACTTTCCAAAAACATGGAGGAAGGTGTAAAAAGTGTCTAAAACATATCGAATTTGCCGCTCGGCATGAAATCCTGGATTTCTTAGGGAAGACATAAAAATTGTCACTTTTTGTTCCAATTTTTTTCCCGCTGCTCACCTCAGAATTCTAGGTTTCGTTTTTTTTTCAACTCCGCCATAAATAAGCTTCCAGAGATATAGGCCTTCTTATTTAGTACAATTTTTATGTTCTCTGGGGGGTGGTGGTGTCTTTACGCTGCTCTTCATAATTATTCTGCGAGCCACACCTTCTTGGTAAAGATCATAAAAAATATCACTAAATAAAAAGACTCAAATCTCAGCAATCATACAATAAGACAGAATACTAATGAAAGCAGTAAAAATAAAGGAGAAGAAAAAAATTGGCTAGTTTGGACCTGGTGACGAGTCCTTTTTAAAAGCTATGGACACCCTTAATATTCTTCCATATGTCCCCTTTAATTAAGAAAAGATTTATGTCTCATGCAGACGTCCTTGACTCTTGGTCCGATTACGGATCACAATGCATGAACTGGCCGCAGGTCACCTGACCAGAGCATGACAGCTTCATAGACATACATGAAGCTGTCATGCTCCGGTCAGGAGACCCGTGGCCAGTCCATGCATTGCCTGGGATCCATGGATGAATGAGCCCTTGGTCTGCAACCTTCATTCATTTTCAGGCCGCCCCTGAGATGCAGTTTGCAACCAGATCCAAGTTTCAGATGTATCTCATCTTGGATTGTCCCTCCCAGAAATACAGGCTGGATGTAAGGTCTGTTTGTCTTCACTAGCTGTTATTCCAGCACAGTTTCTATTCTACACTAATTTCTTCTTTTCCGCTTATAGAATATATGGAAAGTGTTTGTGTAGATCGGACCACCACCTGATATCTCTTTCAGCACCCTAATTAATTAGTAATTAATGCTGGAACAATGACACATATAATATCCATATCTGTCTCTACTAACCAAGTCTGCGTAAATATCTGGAAAAAAAATAATCTCTGCTACATAATTAGCTGCAAAGTAAAGTGCAAGATTAATAGTTTTCTGTTTAGCTAATTACAACATATTGTGCTGGGTATGACGGGTTTCCAGCTGGTGCTCAGTGATTTCCTGGCATCAGGTTTAGTACTCGCTCTGCTGTATTACATGGACGAGCATCATGGTGACACGCAGACATTAAACATCCCCTCCTGTCTATGTCCGTGCACTTTGTATGCTGGGTGGCTGCTGTGAGCGTTCCCTTTTCATTGTGGGTTAGCCACGCATACTGATTCATCAGAGGGAAGTCTGAGTTCTGCGAATAAAGCTCTTTGATCCCCGTTTTTGTATGTCTGCTGTTTATATTTATTTGCTTTCACTCATAAGCCACAGTTCCACTAGACCGCTCCGCTACATAAATGCTTCCATCCCCATTCATGACTCTAAACGGTTAATCGCTGGTATGCGCCATTGCCTGGATCCAGCACAAGATCTCAATGAATGACAAAGCCCTTGTATTACTAATGGGATTTGGCTGTTTTATGGGACATGTGTTATACATAAAGTCTGACTCCTTTTCACATCCAGAGCAGCAGTTTATAGACGCTTGTATATTGTTGAGTATTTCCATCTACTCTGTCAACAGTTATACAGAACATGGCTTCCATAAACCGACTGAAGATCCCCAGAAAATAACCATCTATGTATTACTTTTATCAAAACTTACCAAAAAGTTAAAGGGAATCTGTCACTAGGTTTTTACTGTGTAATCTGAGAGCAGCATAATGTAGGGGCAGAGACCCTGATTCCAGCGATGTATCACTTAGTTCATTGGGTGCAGCAGTTGTGTTACAATCACAGTTTTCTCTAGCAGAGCTCAGAATGCTGAGCTGTGTATTACCCCGCCCACACCTCTGATTGTCAGATTTCTGTGTATAACCCCGCCCACACCACTGATTGGCAGATTTCTGTGTATAACCCCGCCCACACCTCTGATTGTCAGATTTCTGTGTATAACCCCGCCCACACCACTGATTGGCAGATTTCTGTGTATAACCCACCCACACCTCCGATTGGCAGATTTCTGTGTATAACCCAGCCCACACCACTGATTGGCAGATTTCTGTGTATACCCAGCCCACACCACTGATTGGCAGATTTCTGTGTATACCCAGCTCACACCTGATTGTCAGATTTCTGTGTATAACCCCGCCCACACCACTGATTGGCAGATTTCTGTGTATACCCAGCCCACACCACTGATTGGCAGATTTCTGTGCATACCCAGCCCACACCACTGATTGGCAGATTTCTGTGTATACCCAGCCCACACCACTGATTGGCAGATTTCTGTGTATACCCAGCCCACACCACTGATTGGCAGATTTCTGTGTATACCCAGCCCACACCACTGATTGGCAGATTTCTGTGTATACCCAGCCCACACCACTGATTGGCAGATTTCTGTGTATACCCAGCCCACACCACTGATTGGCAGATTTCTGTGTATACCCAGCCCACACCACTGATTGCCAGATTTCTGTGTATAACCCCACCCACACCTCTGATTGGCAGATTTCTGTGTATAACCCCACCCACACCTCTGATTGGCAGATTTCTGTGTATAACCCCGCCCACACCACTGATTGGCAGATTTCTGTGTATACCCAGCACACACCACTGATAGGAGGCTTTCAGTGTACATTGTATAGTGACAGAGTGTTGTTAATCAGTGCTGGGGGCGTGGTTGGACTAGGAGTCATGAGGCATCTAGTCCTGTAATGATAATCTCCTGCTGATAAAACACAGATTGTATTGAATCAGCAAAACACAGCCCAGTAAGTGCCACATCAATGGAATCAGGTTCTCTTCCACTACATCATGGTGCTCTCAAATTACATAGCAAAAACCTGATTCTCATTAACGGAAGTTGTCTACGTAAAGAAGCACTCCATGTAGTATTTTTATTGGCTTGCACCTGTGTAAATGAGTGTGTAGAGTAGCGTAAACGCGATAATACCCTCACAGATAGGCATTTTCTGCATTTTCCAAAGGTCAGAGACATGTCCAATTTTGATTTGATTTGATTTGAGGGCTCAGGTCAAAATGGAAAATGCAAGTCTATGGGTCCATGAAAAAAATCAGAGTGCTGTTCAATTTTTAAGAACCGACAGCAAGTACACCGTGGAGAAACTTTTTTTTTCTCTCCACGTATGAAATGACACTTAGACCAAACTCTGATCAAAATAATCAGTTTGCTTTTCTCCTACATGGGAAAGACAAACGTCTTGAATGAGTCCTAAAACCAATTTTTGGCTCTCACATAGACCCCATTGTGATCCAGCAAGTCGGAATAGAAGTGATGTGACTCAGAAGAGGACCGAATCGGTGCTGGAAACTGTGGAAGACAGCAATCAGTGAGTATATGACCTCACATACACTACAAATACATTTACATATTAACATTTTAATGGGAGTGCTTCTTTAATGACTAACACTAACCCTTTCACAACCAGGCCATTTTTAATTTTTGCACTTTGATTTTTTTAACTCCCCTTTTTCCAAGAGCTATAACTTTTTTTTACTTTCCAGTCAACATACAGTGGCTGTAAGAGGGTTTGTTTTTTTTGCGGGATGAGTTGCAGTTTCTTCATGCAGTTTACCAAGTGTGAATTGATTTTATATTTTCATTCATTGGACTTTTACAGATGCGTCAATTCCAAATATTTCCATATTTCTTAATAGTTTTTGAATTGAAAAAAGATGAATATTTTGGAAAAAAGTAGTGATTCAAAGTTTCATATATTTTTAATTTTTTTAAAATATTTTTCTTAACTTTTGTTTTACTCTTTATTTCCATTAGGGGGCATGAACCTGCAATTATTTGATAGCCTGTAGTACATATACTGTAACACCCCAGTATTGCAGTAGATAGGAATATTTACAATCTTCTATGAAACCCAACCACAGGCTCTGCTTTATGGGAGTAAAAAGCAGGGACAGGGGGCTTCCGTAGGCTCACAAATGCCATTGCAACACAATGGCCCCCAACAATATGTACACCGTAATCACAACGATTTAATTCCTATATGGTTAAACAGAAGCGATCAGAGCTAGCTCTGGGTGCTGCTGTTAGAGGCAAGTACTGGATGAATAAAGCAGCTGGCTCCTGTACAATTTCTCTTGAGTATGTTGATACTTCACATGTGGCCAGGAACTACTATTTGAGCACACAATAGGGCTCAGTAGGGCTATTTTTGAGTGCAAATTTGGCCAAAATAGATTGTAGACCCCACATTTAAGATTCAGCTCTGCTTACTGATTCGTTTGGTTATCACGTGATAATTTAGATACTGTTGAAATCCAGATGTTGGTGCCAGTTTCTTCTCCACTCAAGAGCCCCATAGTAGCTGCAAGGTCTGCACTACTGTATAGACTCCCCTGAAGGAGATGCCAGGGCCCACCGGAGGATTTTCTGGTTCTCCGGTATGCCAGTCCGACCCTGTTAGGAAGTCATCTACACAGATGCCCCTTCGGGAGATGTCCACCTGAACAAATTTGTTGCTAAAGCGACCAATGACCAACTGAATTTTGAATTTTTGGGATCATCTCAGGGTGGACACAGAACCCCAAAGAATAAACTTTTAATATGATATTTAAAAGAGACAGGTCTGAAATATAAACTAATGCCCTATTAATATTATCTTGGAATATATTATTTTTTTGAAAAATATACACAATGTAAAATATTTTGACTTAACCGCTTCCCGACAGCCCACTGTAGATAAACGTCTTCGCTGCCTGGGCTCTGTGCAGTGCGGACGTTTAAAAACGGTGGGTGGTCCCGCAGCGCTCAGGACCCCCAGGGTCTTGCAAGCGCTGCGGGAGCGGTGCAGAGCGATAGCTCTGGCAGGGAACATCATCGGGACCTGATTGGATCAGGTCCCAGTGATGTTAACCCTTTGCTGTCTTCTATATGCCGCGATCTATAGTGATCGCGGCATATAGAAGACAGCAGGAGGAGAGGGGGTCGTCCTCTTACCTCTCCGACGGCCCCCTTATACCTTCCAGGACCTGACGTTGCTATGGCAGCTGGAGGTCACATGACCGCCTCCAGATCTGCCATATATGGTGTCCTGCCTGGCTCAGCCTGCAGCTGAAGCCAGGCAGGAGACTGACTGTGAAACAGTCAGGGAAGATCTCATGTAATGTAATACATGTCTATTACATTACATGAGATCAGTGATCAGAAAAATAAAAATTAATGTCCCATACAGGGACTAAGTAAAAATGTAAAAAAAAAGTAAAAAAAAATGTTTTTAAACTGTTAAAAAAAAATTACAAAATAAATAAAAATAAATAAATAAAATATTAAACCGATAAATCCGTATATTTATGCAAAAATAAAAAAAGTACACATATTTGGTATCACCGCGTCCAAAACAACCCGAGCTATAAAACTGTCACACTAATTAACTCCTTCTGTGCACACCGTAATAAAAATAAATAAAAAACGGAGCAAAAAACTATGCTTTTTCCTCATATCGCCAAACAAAAAGTGGAAAAAAATGCGATCAAAAAGCAAAATGGAAATAAAAATGGTACCGCTGAAAACGTCATCTTGTTCCGCAAAAAACAAGCCACCATACAGCTCCATCAGCCGAAAAATAAAAAAGTTATACCTCTCAGAATAAAGCAATGCAAAAAAAATATTTTTTCTATAAAATGGTTTTATTGTGTAAAAGCGCCAAAACATAAAAAAATATACAGTAAGTGTAGTATCGCTGTAAATGTACTGACCTGAAGAATAACGCTGCCTGATCACTTTTACCACAAGCAGAACGGCATAAAAAAAACCTCAAAAAACAATTCCTGAATTGTTGGTTTTTGTTAATTTTACCTCCCAAAAAACGGAATAGAAAGCGATCAAAAAATGTCACGTACCCAAAAATGGTACCGATAAAAATGTCAACTCGTCCCGCAAAAAACAAGCCGTCACATGACTGTCAGCCAAAATCTAGAAAAATTATAGCTTTCAAAATATGGCGATGCAAAAACTAGATTTTGCAAAAAAAAGCGTCTTTTAGTGTGTGACAGCTGTCAGTCATAAAAACCCAATATAAATCTGGTATCTCTGCAATTGCACCGACCTGAAGAATAAAGTAATCTAATCAGTTATATCACACTAGGAACGGCGTAAAAAATAAATAAATCCAATTTTTCACCTGCTACTGATTAGTTTATTATGTCTCCCAAAGATCGCAGTAAGGCGCAGAGCCTTACATTTATCCTGCGCTCTGCGCTGAGCACTTACACCAGAGTTTCCGTGTAAATCTCTGAAATTTGTGATTCAGCCGGAACCCATGACGGAAGATTCCCTGTAATGAGGCAGATATAGGCACTGTGGATGCCGTCTGGCCTGTGATCCCACGGTGTCCGTTTTTTTAGGCGTGCATAAAAGTGCGGTTGGCCACAGTTTTGTGCACTTCTGAAAAAAAGGACACCGCTAAACAGAGGCCAGACGGAGTCCAGAGTAACTCTGCTGCCTCATTACAGTGAATGGATCCCGCAGGGGTTTCATCTGAATTACATCACTTGGAAATTTAGATGGAAACCCCGATGTAAGTGCTCAGCCTAGAGCGCCGGATAAATGTTACGTAAAATGTTCCCAATAAAAGCTTCAACTCAGTCCTCAAAAAAAGCTAGTCCCCACTCAGGTCCGTCATCTGTTAAAAATATAAGGGACTTCCAAGTTACTGGTAGCAGAAAGGCTCTGGAAAAGCGAAATGGCCCTTGCCCCCCAAAAGAAATTCAGAAAATTTTGTGCTCCCAAATCCAAATGCCTATTCTACAATAATTTGTTCTCCAATTGTCAAATAGCACTCCGTCCCCCCCAGATCTCGCCGTATGGCTGAGCGGTACGATACAGCTACATATGGGGTATTGCCACTTTTAGAAGAAATTGTGTGACACATTTCGGCACCATTTTTACCCATTGCCCTGTGTGAAAATGTAAAATCTGAGGGTAAAACATTTTTTTGTGGTAAAAATATAATTATGCTTTTTTCACTGCCCAATGGTATAAATTTAAAAATTAAAAAATACTTACTACTTCCCTAGATGAATTTCTTGAGAGGTGTAGTTTACAAAATGGGGTCACTTGTGGGGGTTTCTGCTGTTTCGGCTTGTCAGCGACTCTTCAAATGTGACATGGTGTCTGCAACCTATCCGAGCCAACATAGCGCTCCTTTCTCTTCCGAACCCTGCCGTACACCAAAGCAGTGGTTTTCCCCCACATATGGGGTATCGGCGTACTCAGGAGAAATTGCACAACAAATTTCATGGTGCAATTTATCCTGTTACCCTTATGATAATGCAAAATTAGGGAATGAAAAACAGTTTTTTGTGGGAAAAATGTGAAAATTTTATTTTTACGGCTCAATATTATAAACTTCTGTGAAGCGGCTGGGGGTGCAAGGTGCTCACCACACATCTAGGTAAGTTCCCTAAGAGGTCTAGTTTCCAAAATGGTGTCACTTGTGGGGGGTTTCCACTGTTTAGGCACATCAGGGGCTCCCCAAATGCAACATGGCATCCGCTAATTATTCAAACAAATTTTACATTCAATAAGTCAAATGGCGCTCCTTCCCTTCCGAACCCTGCAGTGCGCCCAAACAGTGGTTTGCCTCCACATATGGGGTATCAGTGTGTTCAGGAGAAATTGCACAACAAATTTCATGGTGCAATTTTTCCTATTACCCTTATAATAATGCAAAATTAAGGGATGAAAAACGTTTTTGTGGGAAAAATGTGAACATTTTATTTTTACAGCTCAATATTATGAACTTCTGTGAAGCACCTTGGGGTTCAAGGTGCTCACCACACATCTAGATAAGTTCCCTAAGGGGTCTAGTTTCCAAAATGGTGTCACTTATGGGGGGTTTCCACTGTTTAGGAACATCAGGAGCTCTCCAAACGCAACATGGCGTCTGCTAATTATTCAGACAAATTTTACATTCAAAAAGTCTAATGGCGCTCCTTCCCTTCCGAACCCTGCAGTGCGCCCAAACAGTGGTTTTCCCTCACATATGGGGTATCAGCGCGCTCAAGAGAAATTGCACAAAAAATTTTGGGGTCTATTTTTTCCTGTTACCCCTGTGAAAATAAAAAAAATTGGGTCTAAAGTAACATTTTTGTGAAAAAAGTTAAATGTTAATTTTTTTCTTCCACATTCCAAAAATTCCTGTAAAGCACCTGAAGCGTTAAGAAAGTTCTTGAATGTGGTTTTGAGCACCTTGAGGGGTGCAGTTTTTAGAATGGTGTCACTTTTGGGTATTTTCTGTCATAAAGACCTCTCAAAGTGACTTCAAATGTGATGTGGTCCCTAAAAAAATGTTTTTGCAAATTTTGTTGGAAAAATGAGAAATCGCTGGTCAACTTTTAACCCTTATAGCTCCCTAACAAAAAAAAATTTTGGTTCCAAAATTGTGCTGATGTAAAGTAGACATGTGGGAAATGTTATTTATTAACTATTTTGTGTGACATATCGCTCTGATTTAAGGGCATGAAAATTCAAAGTTTGAAAATTGCAAAATTTTCAAAATTTTCGCCAAATTTCCGATTTTTTCACAAATAAACGCAAGTGATATCGAATAAATTTTACCACTATCATGAAGTACAATATGTCACGAAAAAAAATTCTCAGAATCAGGGGGATGCGTTGAAGCGTTCCAGAGTAATTACTTCATAAAGTGACAGTGGTCAGAATTGAAAAAATTGGCCCGGTCAAGAAGGCAAAAACAGGCTCTGGTGCGAAGTGGTTAATAGTACAGTTAAAGGGAACTTGTTGTGTTGAAAATGGTGTCTGATCTTCAGTTCTAGAGCAGGAGGAGCTGATCAGATTGATATACATTTTTGTGGGAAAAGTTTTCATTATTATTATTTATTATATTTTATTGATTGAAATACCTGGTGTTTGTATGGATATGAGACCAGTGGGCGATCCTACTCAGTGATTGACAGTCTTCCCTGTATGACGTTGCATGAGAGATAGCTGTCAGTCACTGATACCACCAGGGATTTCATTGAATAAAATGCAAGTTTTTCTGAAACTTTTACTAGAAACGTAGACTCGGCCATTGAAGTCTATGGGGATCCGTGAGACTCGGATAAAACTATGAAAACAGTTTTCCATCCGAGTTCCATTCGATTTTAACTGATACATTTCTCAGAGTCAATGGATAAAAAAAAGTTCAATCCACATGCTTCAGTGAAAAAAAAGGATGAGAAACTGATGCAGTTAGGGTGAAACTGGGAAGCAACAAGGATGACACCTGATCTTGGAGGATCTGAAGGATCTGTGATGGTGGTGACCATACTGTGCGATCCACAACCTGGGTCTCCATCATGGAATTACAGGTATTACTACCACAGTCTCAAGAAGTCTGAAAAGGTGCTCCCGCTCCTTTCATCTGCCAATCACCACCCAGTATTCACTGCTCGGAATAGTAAAGCTCCACTAAATACACTGCATAAAGATCAGTCGATCCTTCCTACGGTCCCCTTCCTAGGAGCCAACCTTTAAAGGGGCTTTCTGGAAATGTATCCATGTATCCCTTTCTACTATAGTATGACGTCCTGATGGTTGACATCCGGCTCCCTGCAGCCTAACTGCGGGGAGCCGATAGCCAATCAGCATGAAATTAGAAGTCACACTCCATCGACAGGGCAGAGCGGAAGAAGAAGGGCGGCTCTGTTGACGTGGAGCAGCTGACTTGGCTGCAGGAATGGTTGGTGACCTTTCTAGGCCGGCGCCGGGTAGAACAGGAGGGAAGTTGCATGTTTTAACAACTACCTACCTGTTACTTTTTAGGTCAATATAAAAAAAACAAATAGTCCTGGACAATCCCTTATCTACAGCAGATATTTGATATGACTGTACCTGCACCTCTCTGTCTCCATATTTCTGGGGGTTTTTGCTATTTTGACACTTCTTTCTCAGCTTCTTCAGCTCAGACTGACATTTCTCAATAGACTCTGACTTGGAACGATGCTCAACTTGATATTTTTTCAATGTCGCCTGGGGATAGACAAGGAAATGCTATCAGTTGAAAAGTGACAATCCCCTGATACCAAGAAGGTGGAACGAATATCACAATAGACAATGTGACAGAATGGAAGGCAAATGACGTACTGTTAAATACTTAATGTCCAACTCCAGCTTGTGTTCCAGTTGAGCCAGAAGTTCGGAGTGGAAAAGTTTAAGCTGAAAAAAAAAGTGAGAAATACATTATATTGTGTCTTATTACATCTTCTAAAAAATGACACAATGTGACAGTGTTACCAACATACCCACCAGTCACAAGCAAAGAAAAAAAGGTATGTTCTGCTGTTTCTTAGTTATGTCAGGTTTAGAGAAAGTTGGGTAGTCCCCTAAGACTTGATGCCCGGCTGTCACAGCAAATCTGCACACGTTTATAGTGATACAATCTCTGCTCCTCTAGTGCTCCATAGGCCAAAGCCACTGCAGCCATGACCGAGATGAGCACCTCGCCTAAGGCGGCGGCCTGAGCTGTCCGACCGGGCATAAAATGCTGCTGCTCACCTCTCAGACTGAGACGTGGCACACTGGCCAGCAGGCAGCAGCTAGTCACAGTGTCTCAGACAAGGGTGTTAGGCTTGGGGCAGAAGGGGGCCTGCTGGTGTCAGTGCTATTGTCAGCTAGATGTGCATACTCAGACACACATAGAGTTAAAATTCCTGCAATACGCATAGACGCCATCGGCCTATCAGAAGCAAGCAGTGACAGGTAACCAAGTGATGATGGAGGAAGAATGAGCTGCTCATCGTGGGAGTGGGCACATAGGAGTGGAATGGTTGCTTTTTGAATTGCTATATAAAGAACATCACAATGGGGGACATTATTATTGTATGGGGGCCACAATGTGGGATATTATCATTGTACGGGGGCCATAATGGGGGATATCATCATTGTATAGCTGCCACAATGGGGGACATTATCAGTGCATGGGGGCCACAATGGGGGACATTATTATTGTATGGGGGCCACAATGTGGGATATTATCATTGTACGGGGGCCATAATGGGGGATATCATCATTGTATGGCTGCCACAATGGGGGACATTATCAGTGCATGGGGGCCACAATGGGGGACATTATCATTGTATGGGGGCCACAATGGGGGATATTATCATTGTATGGCTGCCACAATGGGGGACATTATCAGTGCATGGGGGCCACAATGGGGGATATTATCAGTGCATGGGGGCCACAATAGGGGACATTATCATTGTATGGGGGCCACAATGGGGGATATTATCATTGTATGGCTGCCACAATGGGGGACATTATCAGTGCATGGGGGCCACAATGGGGGACATTATCAGTGTATGGGGGCCACAATAGGGGATATTATCATTGTATGGGGGCCACAATGGGGGACATTATCAGTGTATGGGGGCCACAATGGGGGATATTATCATTGTATGGGGGCCACAATGGGGGATATTATCATTGTATGGCTGCCACAATGGGGGACATTATCAGTGCATGGGGGCCACAATGTGGGATATTATCATTGTACGGGGGCCATAATGGGGGATATCATCATTGTATGGCTGCCACAATAGGGGACATTATCAGTGCATGGGGGCCACAATGGGGGACATTATCATTGTATGGGGGCCACAATGGGGGATATTATCATTGTATGGCTGCCACAATGGGGGACATTATCAGTGCATGGGGGCCACAATGGGGGACATTAATATTGTATGGGGGCCACAATGTGGGATATTATCATTGTACGGGGGCCATAATGGGGGATATCATCATTGTATGGCTGCCACAATAGGGGACATTATCAGTGCATGGGGGCCACAATGGGGGACATTATCATTGTATGGGGGCCACAATGGGGGATATTATCATTGTATGGCTGCCACAATGGGGGACATTATCAGTGCATGGGGGCCACAATGGGGGACATTATTAATGTATATATATGGTAAGGATATATGTTTATACTATACACACACTCACAATTACATACAGTAATAATGTCCCCCATTGTGGCCCCCATGCACTGATAATATCCACCATTGTGATGCTCTTTACATAGCAATTAAACAAACAACCATTCCAATCATATGTATATATATATATACATATATTTGTGTATTTTAATTATTCATTGCTGGATGGTTTTTATTGGTTGGGATCGGGGATGGGGGATGAGCATCTACATCTAGAGGAATGAAGAATCAATCATAATGACAGATGCAGATTCTTTACAGCACGAGCAGTGATATTAAGGATCTCTGCCACATGATGTTGTAATGGATGAGTAAAATTCCAGGAGGGCCTGGATGGATTTCTTGAAAATACTGAAAAATATTTAGATTTGAGAGTCCTCAGTGGTTGATACCTTTTAATGGCTAAAAAAGATAGTGAAAAGATGGTAACAAATTGCAAGCTTTCAAGACTACTCAAGTCTCTTCATCAGGCATAGTATAACACAAACTATAAAAACCGACTTGTAGTCTATTTTGGGAAAGAAGAGATTAAATAGGAGGGGAGAGTCTCCCCTATTTAATAATTATATCTCAATCCGCCTGTTGGTAGACCCCAAAATGACATGAGAGGGATTTTATATCATAAAATATAAATTTTATTAGATAATATTAAATAATTACACAAAAGCAATAAATAAAATAAAGGGGGGGGGGGGGTGAGGAAGAGATAGGACAGCTATGAAAGCAGGATAAGATGGGAAAGACCCTGCAAAGAGACTAACATCCCTATGGGAAATATAACAGATGTGAATATAGGCTGCCAGCCAGGTAATGTAATGGTGCAAAGACTAGCATTAAATCATGTCAAATAGTACCTTCGCAGAAAGAGCATCAATGGCAAAAAAGTTGAATATAAGATACAGCATTCAAGGTAATAGCCTTGTAAGGTGAGCCAGTGACAGAATAGTATAACATGTGGCATGGAAAAAAGTAGTAATACGTTATAAATTCATAGATAACATTATGAGAGTATCGTCACTGTCAAGTCAAGAGCACCGGCCCTATGAAATTTCCATTACCTTGTGCCATGTGAATGAGGCAGCGTTTCCTAAGATGCTGGGGGATGTGTGGCAGCCTTGACGCGCGTTTCGCCCAGGAAGTGGCTTCGTCAGGAGGCGTATAGTATAACACAAACTATGCCTGATGAAGAGACCCTAGTAGTCTCGAAAGCTTGCAATTTGTTACCATCTTTTCAGTTAGTCATTAAAAGGCATCAACAACTGAGGACTCTCAAATCTAAATATTTTTCTATCTAATGGCTAACACAGTACAAAGATATATATTTTCCTGTTGAAAATACTGACATACCTATATTTCCTGATTTACTTATTTGCACATTCCATCTTTAGAGATCTGTTTAAATATAATATGCATATAGCAAATACATGGATATATCTTTTAATACCATCCCCTAACAGCTGCTATCCCTGAGATCAGCACTTGGGGGATGAATTTTAATGTAGCAAGCAATACTCCTGTTCCCAATGAGTATACTATAGGCATATACAGTACAGACTAAAAGTTTGGACACACCTTCTCATTTAAAGATTTTTCTGTATTTTCATGACTATGAAAATTATACATTCACACTGAAGGCATCAGAACTATGAATTAACACATGTGGAATTATATACTTAACAAAAAAGTGTGAAACAACTGAAAATATGTCTTATATTCTAGGTTCTTCAAAGTAGCCACCTTTTGCTTTGATGACTGCTTTGCACACTCTTGGCATTCTCTCGATGAGCTTCAAGAGGTAGTCAACAGAAATGGTCTTCCAACAATCTTGAAGGAGTTCCCAGAGATGCTTAGCACTTGTTGGCCCTTTTGCCTTCACTCTGCGGTCCAGCTCACCCCAAACCATCTCGATTGGGTTCAGGTCTGGTGACTGTGGAGGCCAGGTCATCTGGCGTAGCACCCCATCACTCTCCTTCTTGGTCAAATAGCACTTACACAGCCTGGAGTTGTGTTTGGGGTCATTGTCCTGTTGAAAAATAAATGATGATCCAACTAAACGCAAACCGGATGGAATAGCATGCCACTGCAAGATGCTGTGGTAGCCATGCTGGTTCAGTATGCCTTCAATTTTGAATAAATGCCCAACAGTGTCACCAGCAAAGCACCCCCACACCATCACACCTCCTCTTCCATGCTTCACTGTGGGAACCAGGCATGTAGAGTCCATCTGTTCACCTTTTCTGCGTCGCACAAAGACACGGTGGTTGGAACCAAAATCTCAAATTTGGACTCATCAGACCAAAGCACAGATTTCCACTGGTCTAATGTCCATTCCTTGTGTTATTTAGCCCAAACAAGTCTCTTCTGCTTGCTGCCTGTCCTTAGCAGTGGTTTCCTAGCAGCTATTTTACCATGAAGGCCTGCTGCACAAAGTCTCCTCTTAACAGTTGTTGAAGAGATGTGTCAGCTGCTAGAACTATGTGTGGCATTGACCTGGTCTCTAATCTGAGCTGCTGTTAACCTGCGATTTCTGAGGCTGGTGACTCGGATAAACTTATCCTCAGAAGCAGAGGTGACTCTTGGTCTTCCTTTCCTGGGGCGGTCCTCATGTGAGCCAGTTTCTTTGTAGCGCTTGATGGTTTTTGCAACTGCACTTGGGGACACTTTCAAAGTTTGCTCAATTTTTCGTACTGACTGACCTTCATTTCTTAAAGTAATGATGGCCACTCGTTTTTCTTTACTTAGCTGCTTTTTTCTTGCCTTAATACAGATTCTAACAGTCTATTCAGTAGGACTATTAGCTGTGTATCCACCTGACTTCTGCACAACACTGGTCCCAACCCCATTTATAAGGCAAGAAATCCCACTTATTAAACCTGACAGAGCAGACCTGTGAAGTGAAAACCGTTTCCGGTGACTATCTCTTGAAGCACATCAAGAGAATGCCAAGAGTGTGCAAAGCAGTCATCAAAGCAAAAGCAAAAGGTGGCTACTTTGAAGAACCTAGAATATAAGACATATTTTCAGTTGTTTCACACTTTTTTGTTAAGTATATAATTCCACATGTGTTAATTCATAGTTTTGATGCCTTCAGTGTGAGTGTTCAATTTTCAAAGTCATTAAAATACAGAAAAATCTTTAAATGAGAAGGTGTGTCCAAACTTTTGGTCTGTACTGAACATGGGCATGAGACGGAGGCAGGAATTGTTTCCTCCACTGAATCATTTGACCTACGTCTTATGTTTAGCTTTAGGTTCCATTTAGACAGACCGACCGGCGGCACAATATGACCTCCGATCGGTTAGCTTTTACCAATTGGTGGTCATTTGAACGCCTGTATACACAAATGTGACAACACAGTTTATAATCTTAATCAGCCAGACGTCTAGATTTGTTAAGCCAAGAGAAATACCCTATTGTGTTTGTGTTGACTTGTGAATGTATGTGTATTTCTGCGGCTGGTCAAGAAGGACATACTATTATGTGTATAAAACTGAACGTTGACTTGTCTTTGTTTGAAAACAATGAGGTTTGTTAATACGCTAATGACATATTGTAGTAAGCCAGCTAGATGTGAACTTAAAGAGCAGGATGGATACAAACTATGCAAGTTGATTAAATGTTCAAACAATGAGTCATGAACCCTTTCCACCTTAATCCCTGACCCTTGACCTGTGAATGATGACCTTACACAGATGTAAATATAAACAGGGATGTCCGTAGTGCTGCAAGCAGAATCAAAGAAAATCAGAAAGACTTTACAAGGAGAATGAGAGACATCCTTGAGGACAGTAGATGAATAGCATGGCAGCTTCATCCAAAGAGAAACAGATTTGTATTCTACATGATTACGGCCTAAGGGTATATAGCCCTGACTGGAAATATACGGATCTGCTCCACTGACCATCAGAGAACCCATGAAGTTGACGCGCCCCCTGGGCCTGTGCTGTGCAGGGGAACCCGGAACCGGGCCTGTTGTAGAATGCTGGGGGTTGTAGTCTCCGTGTGGCGGTGACCCGGTCCGTGCCCAGGGTGGTCAAACCAGTGGCAGTCTATTTGTATTGTAATAAGTGTCCGACTACGCCACCCGTGGATTGCGGTCAGTGGGGACCGCCGCTGCGCTGCCGACCGCTGAGGCTGATGTTGGTTGCGCAGCCGAGTATGGGATAACTCCCCACGGGAGGAGTATTGCCTCAGGGCAGCTAATGTGAGAGATGATGGGAGTGATGGCACGAGAGTCCCAGTCCCAATGGTGCCGGTGCGGCGAGGAATCACAGAGACGTGCAGTTGCAGTTTTCAAAGCTTTACTCACGGTTGTTATTCTGGTCACTTGTGCACATGAGGGACCGCCTGAGCCGTGCTGCGTTCACCAGGCAAGGGACTCGGTCAACTCCCAGGCAATTCCAGAGTGTGGTTCAGAGCTCCCCTCTCTTCCTTTCTACTGGCCGTCCCCACCAGGGACCCACCTTTGTCCAGCTTCCTCGGGCCTTCTGTTGGCGAAACCTCTCTCCGGTTTCCCTGACCCTATACGGTATGCCTTTCTGGTGGATGTAGTGAGGGGTCGCACCAAGATGTGGTCACAACCTCCGGTTTTGGCTGAGGATTAGTCGCCTCCACCAATTCGGGTTCCGGTACCCTGCTCTGCCAACCCTTCACCCTGTATCTCCTGGGCATATGGGGTTCCTTCTGCCTTAGTGTCTCTGGGCCTTTCTCTGTGTTCCTTGCTTCCTTTCTCCTCTGTTCCAGTTCCTTTCCTACTTTCCTTTCTCTTCCTTCTTCTCTCTCTCTCTGGCTCCAGCCTCCTGACGAGGCCTGCCTGCAGAGCAG
The DNA here is from genome assembly GCF_046119375.1 of Phyllobates terribilis. NCBI lineage: Eukaryota > Metazoa > Chordata > Amphibia > Anura > Dendrobatidae > Phyllobates > Phyllobates terribilis. Next base: position 144,533,322 of record NW_027362772.1, read on the forward strand.
AGCCCATGAAGGGGCTCTGCTTCCTGCCTTCTCCTCAGACTGTCTCCACTGAACTGAACTGGACTGGACTGAACCCTGTTCTAAGATGGTGCCCACCTTATATACCTCCTTCTAACACCCGAGCCCAGGTGACTAGCAACCAATGGGCTCCTGCCTATGCCCAGAGACCCACCCCTATCTGCTCCTACACCACTGGGTTTTCCACCCCCTCCCCACTCCAGCCAGGAACAGATGCTGTCGTGCCTGCACTTCTGTCTAGTGGGAGCACCGTTGAGCTGTTCCTCGGAAATGGGGTGTGTGTGGTGCATGCAGCTTACTGAGCCCTAGTCCACACTCCATCCTTACCCGGGAGTGGAATATCACACCTCTGGTTTGAGGTGCAATACCCCTGTAGCAGCCGAGCCCTCGGGGTGCTACAGATACATTTGGGGAGACTAGGTTGGGACGATGAAGTCACCTGGCCTCATGGATATGTTGTTTGGGGTTGCCAAGTGGGACCCTCCGGTCGCCTGGAACTCATGGAGACATTCAGAGAAGCCAGATTGGGACCAGCCGGTCATCTGGCCCCATGGAAACTCTCGGAGAGGCCAGGGTGGGACCCTCGGGTCTCCTGGCCTTGTACCTTGATGGACTGTTGGCTTCCTAAGCTTGCCGCTACCTTCTCTCTGTGGAGTCGCAGCTGTTCTATCCCAGGCGGGTGGAGAAGGAAGGGTGAGACTGTGTAATGTTGTACCATCTTGGGTATTTTCTGGGACTGTTCTGTATGTTTATTGCCTGCTTTGAGGTTAAATAAAGTATTGCCACGCTGGTTTACCCTCAACCTGTGTTGTCTGAGTGGTGTTACGCCCACGGAAGACCCCCGTGTCCTCACAACAGACAAACCTTAGCAAACAATGCGCACTGAGTGACCTATACTAGATCTGTAATAGATCGCTCAGTGCACATAGGCTGCCATGGTTCTCTGTTTACACACCACGATGCTCCTCCGAGGATGGTGATCTTTTATGCTGCATTAAAAAATCATTTCACCCAATCTACAAGTGTTTTGCTTGTTCATTGAGTGATCGGCAGCCTGTTTACATGGCAAGATAATCGTGAAACAAGCGTTTTTAACCACACTCGTTCATCATTATCTTAAGAGTTTTTAACACCATAAATTTCTTATTAATAATGGAGTGATCAAAGGGAGTCTGACCACCAACAGGGGCCCCAATCAATCATTCTAATGAAGTATTAAAGGAACATTAAATTTAGTGTTTGCTGTAGGTTCAAGGCAATCAGTGTTTTATCAGCAGGAGATTATCATTGCAGGACTAGGTGACTCGTGCCAGGCATTACAGTTGTAAAAGTCAGTTATCAAAGTCACTTATCAAAGTAACTTATTAAAGTCACTTGTCAAAGTCATTTGTCAAAGTCATATCAAAGTCACTTATCGAAGTCAGATGTCAAAGTCACTTGTCAAAGTCATATATCCATGTCAGATGTCAAAGTCACTTATCAAAGTTACTTGTCAAAGTCACTTGCCAAAGTCATATATCAAACTCACTTGTCAAAGTCACTAGTCAAAGTCATTTATCAAAGTCATATATTAAAGTCACTTATCAAAGGCAGATGTCAAAGGCAGATGTCAAAGGCAGATGTCAAAGTCAGATGTCAGAGTCACTTGTCAAAGTCACTAGTCAAAGTCATATATCAAAGTCACTTATCAAAGTCACTTGTCAAAGTCATTTGTCAAAGTCACTTATGAAAGTCATATATCAAAGTCACTTATCAAAATCAATTCTCAGACAGGGTATTTAGCTTCAAACTGACATCATTTTGATGCTTGACTTTGATATCTGATCATGTCCTAAAATGGACACTGTATGACTGAGTATACCAGTGTTTTCAATAGGGAGGAAAATTACCCAAGTCAAATAGTTCTGGCAGTGGGTGAGAGAAAAAAGGATTGAAGAATCACTGGTCCTGCTGAAATCAGTGGGCTCATCCATCTTTACTCTAATTTGTATGCGCCCCTATACACTCATACATTCATATATACTTGCAATATGATCAACTCAGCTATCACTGCGGCCCTTATTACAACAAAGGATGGAAAGGTGGCAAACCCAAGTGGGTGGTACACTGGAGTTATTCTAAACCAGTGGATCCTATGAAATGTTAACCAATAATAGACAATACTTACAACTTCCTCAAGCTGGACTTGGATTTGCCGATGGACTTCAGCCATTTGAAATAAAGTATCACCTGTAATTTATAGAAATATAATTAATTTGCAGCAGATCACATGAAGTTAAACAGCAGAAAGCAACTTGAAGGTGATTGCAGAAATCCATGCACATACTGCAGAAACATGAGAGAATTGTCATACTGGGTTGTCTAGTTTTGTCACAGGAAAAAAGAGCAGCTCAGCCTATAAAGTACTTACAGTAACAGTATTATACTGATACCGGAGGGTAAAAAGTGTCAAATAGTAACACTTCAAAGCAAAGAGAAAAAATGCTCAAAATGACAGTCAGGGTTACATATATGTCATTGTATGCATCTTGTACAGGTCAGATCAGGGACACTTATAATTAACATATAATATGCTGGTCTACAATTTATGCAATCAATTATATACTTATATGTTTCTGCTGCAGCACATTATATCCAAAGAGGAAAGCAGTTTAAAAGCCAATATAAGCACCTAAAAATATCACTGAGCGAGGAGAACCCAGAGGGTATTTCTGCTGCATTGCATGGGAAACTCATACATTACATAGTTTGCAGAAGAAATGTACTATTACACGTCGTCCATTGAGATGAATGGAAATGCAAGGTTATGAAGAGTATTTTCCATTGCACTACCAGTTTAAAAGAGGGGTGTCTCAGGCAGTGAACCCCCACCACTCTATGACAGCTATATATGCTAACAGTTACTCCTATATACTCTTATAACCGCTTATATCTTAGGCCATCATAGAAGCATAAACTGTATATTTTAAGACTGTAGAATGTTCTGTATATTATAGACTGTAGAATGTTCTGTATGTTATAGACTGTAGAATGTTCAGTATATTATAGACTGTAGAATGTTCTGTACGTTATAGACTGTAGAATGTTCTGTATATTATAGACTGTAGAATGTTCTGTACGTTATAGACTGTAGAATGTTCAGTATATTATAGACTGTAGAATGTTCTGTATATTATAGACTGTAGAATGTTCTGTATATTATAGACTGTAGAATGTTCTGTATGTTATAGACTGTAGAATGTTCTGTATGTTATAGACTGTAGAATGTTCTGTATATTATAGACTGTAGAATGTTCTGTATGTTATAGACTGTAGAATGTTCTGTATGTTATAGACTGTAGAATGTTCTGTACATTATAGACTGTAGAATGTTCTGTACGTTATAGACTGTAGAATGTTCTGTATATTATAGACTGTAGAATGTTCTGTACATTATAGACTGTAGAATGTTCTGTACGTTATAGATTGCAGAATGTTCTGTACGTTATAGACTGTAGAATGTTCTGTACGTTATAGACTGCAGAATGTTCTGTACGTTATAGACTGTAGAATGCTCTGTACTTTATAGACTGTAGAATGTTCTGTATGCTATAGACTGTAGAATGTTCTGTATGTTATAGACTGTAGAATGTTCTGTACGTTATAGACTGTAGAATGTTCTGTATATTATAGACTGTAGAATGTTCTGTATGTTATAGACTGTAGAATGTTCTGTACATTATAGACTGTAGAATGTTCTGTACGTTATAGACTGTAGAATGTTCTGTATATTATAGACTGTAGAATGTTCTGTATATTATAGACTGTAGAATGTTCTGTACATTATAGACTGTAGAATGTTCTGTACGTTATAGACTGTAGAATGTTCTGTATATTATAGACTGTAGAATGTTCTGTATATTATAGACTGTAGAATGTTCTGTACATTATAGACTGTAGAATGTTCTGTACGTTATAGACTGCAGAATGTTCTGTACGTTATAGACTGTAGAATGTTCTGTACGTTATAGACTGCAGAATGTTCTGTACGTTATAGACTGTAGAATGTTCTGTACTTTATAGACTGTAGAATGTTCTGTATGTTATAGACTGTAGAATGTTCTGTATATTATAGACTGTAGAATGTTCTGTACGTTATAGACTGTAGAATGTTCTGTATATTATAGACTGTAGAATGTTCTGTATGTTATAGACTGTAGAATGTTCTGTACGTTATAGACTGTAGAATGTTCTGTATATTATAGACTGTAGAATGTTCTGTATGTTATAGACTGTAGAATGTTCTGTACATTATAGACTGTAGAATGTTCTGTACGTTATAGACTGTAGAATGTTCTGTACTTTATAGACTGTAGAATGTTCTGTACGTTATAGACTGTAGAATGTTCTGTACGTTATAGACTGTAGAATGTTCTGTATATTATAGACGGTAGAATGTTCTGTATGTTGTAGACTGTAGAATGTTCTGTACTTTATAGACTGTAGAATGTTCTGTACTTTATAGACTGTAGAATGTTCTGTACATTATAGACTGTAGAATGTTCTGTATGTTATAGACTGTAGAATGTTCTATACATTATAGACAGTAGAATGTTCTGTATATTATAGACTGTAGAATGTTCTGTATGTTATAGACTGTAGAATGTTCTGTACGTTATAGACTGTAGAATGTTCTGTATGTTATAGACTGTAGAATGTTCTGTACATTATAGACTGTAGAATGTTCTGTACATTATAAACTGTAGAATGTTCTGTATGTTATAGACTGTAGAATGTTTTGCATGTTATAAACTGTAGAATGTTCTGTATATTATAGACTGTAGAATGTTCTGTATATTATAGACTGTAGAATGTTCTGTACTTTATAGACTGTAGATTGTTCTGTACGTTATAGACTGTAGAATGTTCTGTATGTTAGACTGTAGAGTGTTCTGTATGTTATAGACTGTAGAATGTTCTGTATATTATAGACTGTAGAATGTCCTGTACTTTATAGACTGTAGAATGTTCTGTATGTTATAGACTGTAGATTGTTCTGTATGTTATAGACTGTAGAATGTTTGTATATTATAGACTGTAGAATGTTCTGTATATTATAGACTGTAGAATGTTCTGTACGTTATAGACGGTAGAAAGTTCTGTATATTATAGACTGTAGAATGTTCTGTATGTTATAGACTGCAGAATGTTCTGTACGTTATAGACTGTAGAATGTTCTGTATGTTATAGACTGTAGAATGTTCTGTATATTATAAACTGTAGAATGTTCTGTACGTTATAGACTGTAGAATGTTCTGTACGTTATAGACTGTAGAATGTTCTGTATATTATAGACTGTTGAATTTTCTGTACGTTATAGACGGTAGAACGTTCTGTATATTATAGACTGTAGAATGTTCTGTATGTTATAGACTGTAGAATGTTCTGTACGTTATAGACTGTAGAATGTTCTGTATGTTATAGACTGTAAAATGTTCTATATATTATAGACTGTAGAATGTTCTATATATTATAGACTGTAGAATGTTCTGTACGTTATAGACTGTAGAATGTTCCATATGTTATAGACTGTAGAATGTTCTGTACATTATAGACTGTAGAATGTTCTGTACTTTATAGACTGTAGAATGTTCTGTATATTATAGACTGTAGAGTGTTCTGTATGTTATAGACTGGAGAATGTTCTGTATATTATAGACTGTAGAATGTTCTGTATGTTATAGACTGTAGAATGTTCTGTATATTATAGACTGTAGAATGTTCTGTATGTTATAGACTGTAGAATGTTCTGTACGTTATAGACTGTAGAATGTTCTGTACGTTATAGACTGTAGAATGTTCTGTACTTTATAGACTGTAGAATATTCTGTATGTTATAGACTGTAGAATGTACTGTATATTATAGGCTGTAGAATGTTCTGTACGTTATAGACTGTAGAATGTTCTGTATGTTATAGACTATAGAATGTTCTGTACGTTATAGACTGTAGAATGTTCTGTACGTTATAGACTGTAGAATGTTCTGTATATTATAGTCTGTAGAATGTTCTGTATGTTATAGACTGTAGAATGTTCTGCACATTATAGACTGTAGAATGTTCTGTATGTTATAGACTGTAGAATGTTCTGTATGTTAGACTGTAGTATGTTCTGTACATTATAGACTGTAGAATGTTCTGCATGTTATAGACTGTAGAATGTTCTGTATATTATAGACTGTAGAATGTTCTCTATGTTATAGACTGCAGAATGTTCTGTACGTTATAGACTGTAGAATGTTCTGTACGTTATAGACGGTAGAATGTTCTGTATATTATAGACTGTAGAATGTTCTGTACTTTATAGACTGTAGAATGTTCTGTATATTATAGACGGTAGAATGTTCTGTATATTATAGACTGTAGAATGTTCTGTATGTTATAGACTGTAGAATATTCTGTATGTTATAGACTGTAGAATGTTCTATATATTATAGACTGTAGAATGTTCTGTATTGTAGCGTCGGCGTCCCTGCCTCCTGATAGGCAGGGACGCCGTTCCCCTCACCTCTCCGCTCCGTGCCCGGCGGCTTCCTCCCGCTCCGTTACCAGTTACCTGCCAGTCTCCTGCCAGAATCCTGCTTGTTACCTGCCAGTCACCTGCCAGATTCCTGCTTGATACCTGCCTGATATCCGCTTACCTGCTTGCAAGCCTGCGGTCCGACGGTCTGCCTTCCGACACCTGTCAGTCTGTCTATGGACCAGCCTGCTCGCTCACCTGGGAGCGCTCACCTGCTACCTGCCTGCTAGCCTACCTGGAGGCTCTGCCGTCACTTGCCGTGACCACCTGCTTGTCCAGAGACTCTTGCCCGCTCACCTGGGAGCGCTCACCTGCTACCTGCCTGCTAGTCTACCTGGAGGCTCTGCCGTCACTTGCCGTGACCACCTGCCTGTCCAGAGACTCTTGCCCGCTCACCTGGGAGCGCTCACCTGCTACCTGCCTGCTAGTCTACCTGGAGGCTCTGCCGTCACTTGCCGTGACCACCTGCCTGTCCAGAGACTCTTGCTCGCTCACCTGGGAGCGTCCACCTGCTACCTGTCTGCTAGTCTACCTGGAGGTTCTGCCGTCACTTGCTGTGACCACCTGCCTGTCCAGAGACTCTCGCCCGCTCACCTGGGAGCGCTCACCAGCCACCTGCCTGCTGTCCCTCTACCCAGAGACTGTCCCTGTCACTTGCCGTGACTACCTGCCCTTCTACCCAGAGACTGTCCCTGTCACTTGCCGTGACTACCTGCCCTTCTACCCAGAGACTGTCCCTGTCACTTGCCGTGACTGCCTGTCCTTCTGCCCAGAGACTGTCCCTTTCACTTGCCGTGACTACCTGCCCGTCTTCCCTGGGAGCCACCCGCTTCCTTACAAGGACCGCCCCCTTGTATAGTTGCTCAGAGGTTCCACCTCCCAGACCCGTTAGTTTGCTCGGGCCATGGAACCCGGTGGCACCCAAACTCCCTCGCTCTCGGACCTATGCCATGAACTGTCCCGTCAGAGGTCCCAACAGGAGTCCATCCTGAGTCACCTGCGGAATGTCAACTCTCGCCTGGACACTCTGACTGCTCCACCAGCAACCACCGCTAGTGTCATGACTCGCAACCCGGCAGCGCCGCTGCCCACCAATACCATGGCATCCTGCTCCGGTCCCCGGCTTTCTGCACCTCCTCGCTTCGGAGGCGACCCCGCTCAAGCTCGGGGCTTCATAAACCAGTGCACCCTTCACTTTGAACTCCTGGCCCACCAGTTTATCTCCGACCGAGCCAAAGTGGCATTCATCATGTCCCATCTCACTGGAGAGGCACTGGCATGGCTTAACCCTCTGTGGGAGAGAGGGGATCCCCTGGTGTCCGACCTGTCGTCTTTCCTCACTGCTTTCTGAAGGGTCTTCGATGAACCGGGACGAAAGACCTCAGCTGCCTCCTCTTTGCTACGTCTCCGCCAAGGGAGTCTCACCGTGGGCCAATATGTCATACGGTTCCGCACCATCGCTTCTGAGCTTGCCTGGGATAATGAGGCCCTGGTGTCCGTCTTCTGGGAGGGCCTTTCCGGTCGGATTAAAGATGAGCTCGCCGGTCGGGACATTCCTACCACCCTGAATGACCTGGTGTCTCTGGCTACCCGGATTGACATCCGGTTTCAAGAACGTACTAAAGAGACCACCCGTGTGAGAAGGTTTCCCTGCCTAGCTCCTACTTTCCAGAAACCTGTCTCCTCTTCTGTCACTCCCCGGGCGCACTCACCCGAGTCCATGCAGATCGACCAGACCAAGTTGGTCAAATCTCGCCAAGAGTCACGCCGAGCCGAGGGGAGCTGCTTCTATTGTGGCAGTAAGGAGCACCTGATTCGTTCCTGCCCGGAGAGGCCGGGAAACTCCAGTGTCTAGGACCGCTCGGAGAGGTCGCCCTAGACAAAAATAAGTCCTCTCCAACCCTGACTTTGTCTGTATCTATCTCCTGGGGAGAGAACCGTCACTTTGAACTCGCCCACCTGGACTCTGGATCCGCTGGAAACCTCATCTCTCAGTCCCTGGTTGAGAAATACCGTATTCCCACCAAGTCTCTGGCTGAACCTTTGTCAGTCGCCTCCGTGGATGGAAGACTCCTTCCGGTGGCCATCCTGCTCGTCACGGAACCCATAACCCTGCAGGTGGGAATGCTGCACTCTGAGGTAATCTCCTTCCATGTGTTGTCCGGACTCTCCCACTCCCTATTGCTAGGCCTACCTTGGCTCCAGACACATGAACCCGCGTTGAACTGGCATTCCGGTGAAGTACTCCGGTGGGGGCCGGCCTGCCATAATACCTGCCTGGTTCCGGTTCGTCCGGTTCGTCCTCCACCTATCCCAGCTAATTTACCCGGTCGTCCGGCTCCTTACTGGCCCTATGCTGACGTCTTCGGTAAGAAGGAAGCAGAGACATTGCCTCCTCATAGGCCATATGACTGCCCGATCGACCTGGTACCCGGTGCCACTCCACCCCGTGGGCGTATTTATCCGTTATCTGCGGCAGAAACCCGGGCCATGTCTGAGTACATAGAGGAGAATCTGGCCAGGGGATTCATCCGGAAGTCTACTTCCCCGGCTGGAGCCGGATTCTTCTTTGTCAAAAAAAAAGATGGCTCGCTTCGCCCCTGTATTGACTATAGAGGACTCAATCAGATCACGGTTAAAAATAAATACCCCCTTCCGCTCATCTCTGAGTTATTTGATCGTCTTAAAGGCGCCAGGATCTTCTCCAAGCTGGATCTACGCGGAGCATATAACCTGGTCCGTATCCGTCAGGGAGACGAGTGGAAAACAGCATTTAATACCCGGGACGGACACTATGAGTACCGTGTGATGCCCTTCAGTCTCTGCAATGCTCCCGCCGTCTTCCAAGAACTGGTCAACGACATCTTCCGTGACCTTCTTTACTCCTGCGTGGTGGTATACCTGGATGACATCTTGGTCTTCTCTCCGGATCTTCCCACACACCGGAGGGATGTTCGTCAGGTCCTGCTTAGGCTCAGGCAGAACCACCTCTATGCTAAATACGAGAAGTGCCTTTTTGAGCAGACCTCTCTTCCTTTCCTGGGCTATGTTATCTCCCAGACAGGCTTGCGAATGGATCCCGAGACGCTCTCTGCTGTCCTAAAGTGGCCCCGTCCGGAGGGCTTGAAGGCGATACAGCGATTCCTGGGCTTCGCTAATTACTATCGTCTCTTCATTCCTCACTTCTCGTCACGGACTGCGCCCATATCTGCGCTCACCCGTAAGGGAGCAAATCCCAAGGTATGGTCATCCGAAGCTGAGGAGGCCTTCCTTTCCCTGAAACAAGCCTTCTCCTCTGCCCCTGAGCTGCACCGTCCGGACTGCAACAAACAGTTCTACCTGGAGGTTGATGCCTCCTCCTCTGGAGCCGGAGCGGTGCTCACCCAAAAGTCTTCCTCCGGGAAAATGGTAACCTGCAGCTTTTTCTCTAAAATCTTCTGATCCTCTGAGCGCAATTACTCCATAGGAGACCGAGAACTGCTTGCCGTTAAATTGGCGCTGGAGGAATGGCGTTACCTGCTTGAAGGGGCTCTATACCCGGTGATCATCTACACGGATCACAAGAACCTGGCATATCTCCAAAATGCCCAGAGACTTAATCCACGTCAAGCCCGGTGGTCTTTGTTTTTTGCCCGCTTCGATTTCATCCTTCATTTCCGCCCGGCGGACAAAAATGTCAAAGCTGATGCCTTGTCCCGATCCTTCCTGTCCTCCGACCAAGAGGAGGAGCCTATGCACATTATCGACCCCTCCAAGGTGATGAATGTGGCCCACTTGGATTTGACTCGTCTTCGACCCGGCAAGACGTTCGTGGCGCCTCCAGACCGTGAGAGGGTTCTTCGCTGGGGTCATTCTTCTAAACTAGCTGGCCATGCCGGCCAAAAGAAGACCTTCCTACTCATTTCCCGGCATTACTGGTGGTCTACCCTGCGTAAGGATGTGGTAGACTTCATCTCTGCCTGTTCATCTTGTGGCCGCAACAAAGTTCCCAGACACTTACCAGCTGGTCATCTCCTGCCGCTTCCCATACCTGTTGCCCCGTGGCAACACATTGCTATGGACTTCATTACCGATCTTCCTGTCTCTGCCGGGTGTACTGTCATTTGGGTGGTCGCGGACCGCTTCTCTAAAATGGCCCACTTCATTCCCCTGCCTGGTCTTCCGTCTGCACCTGAGCTGGCTAAGGACTTTATTCGCCATATCTTCCGTCTCCATGGCCTACCCCTCCACATCGTGTCGGATCGAGGGGTTCAGTTTACCTCACGCTTCTGGAGAGCCACATGTACACTGCTGGACGTCACCCTGGACTTCTCCTCCGCTTACCACCCTCAGTCCAATGGTCAAGTGGAGCGGATCAATCAGATCCTTACCAGCTATCTCCAGCACTTTGTTAATGCCCACTATTCTGATTGGGTGGACCTCCTTCCTTGGGCCGAGTTCTCTTATAATAACCACGAGAGCGAATCCTCTTCCAAGTCCCAGTTCTTTATTGTCTATGGCCAGCACCCCCGGATTCCGTTTCCCGTCTCCGCCTCTGTGGACAACCCTGCCGCGCAGTCTCTTGTCAGCGAGTTTTCTACCATTTGGGAGAGTACTAGGTTTGCACTTCTTCAGTCCTCCGAGCGGATGAAGCGATATGCTGATAAGAGACGTCTGGATCCGCCTCAATTCCGTCCGGGAGACAAGGTTTGGCTCTCTTCCAAACATGTACGGCTCAAGATACTCTCCTACAAGTTAGGTCCTCGCTTCATCGGTCCTTTCGAAATCCTCAGGCAAATTAATCCAGTGGCCTACAAATTAAAACTCCCGGCCACCTTACGGATTCCCAACTCCTTCCACGTATCTCTCCTCAAACCCGTTGTCTTTAACTCTTTTTCCAACAATCCAGGTACTCCTCCTGCTCCGGTTTCCGCTGAAGACGTCTTTGAGGTAGAGAGTATTCTGGCCACTAAGAGGGTAAGAGGAAAGACCATTTTTTTGATAGATTGTAAGGGGTTTGGTCCTGAGGAGAGAACATGGGAGCCCCGGGAGAACATCCATGCCCCTCTCATCCTTGCTAAATTTCTCTCTGGCCTAAAAAAGGGGGGGCCTAAAGGGGGGGGTACTGTAGCGTCGGAGTCCCTGCCTCCTGCTAGGCAGGGACGCCGTTCCCCTCACCTCTCCGCTCCGTGCCGGGCGGCTTCCTCCCGCTCTGCTGGCAGTGCGCGCTGCTTCCCGGCCTCTGTGATTAGGGCGCGCGCGCGCCCCCCCCCTCTCTTAAAGGGGCCGCGCGCGCCGTCCTAAGGAGTCCCCGGCCAATGGCCGGAGGACCTCTCCATATATAAGGCACCTCCTCCAAAATGGAGGTGCCCAAGCAATGTTGTTTCAAAGCCTTCACTCTGCTTCAGCCCTCAGGTCCCGTTACCAGTTACCTGCCAGTCACCTGCCAGAATCCTGCTTGTTACCTGCCAGTCACCTGCCAGATTTCTGCTTGATACCTGCCTGATATCCGCTTACCTGCTTGCAAGCCTGCGGTCCGACGGTCTGCCTTCCGACACCTGTCAGTCTGTCTATGGACCAGCCTGCTCGCTCACCTGGGAGAGCTCACTTGCTACCTGCCTGCTAGCCTACCTGGAGGCTCTGCCGTCACTTGCCGTGACCACCTGCCTGTCCAGAGACTCTTGCCCGCTCACCTGGGAGCGCTCACCTGCTACCTGCCTGCTAGCCTACCTGGAGGCTCTGCCGTCACTTGCCGTGACCACCTGCCTGTCCAGAGACTCTTGCCCGCTCACCTGGGAGCGCTCACCTGCTACCTGCCTGCTAGCCTACCTGGAGGCTCTGCCGTCACTTGCCGTGACCACCTGCCTGTCCAGAGACTCTTGCTCGCTCACCTGGGAGCGTCCACCTGCTACCTGTCTGCTAGTCTACCTGGAGGTTCTGCCGTCACTTGCCGTGACCACCTACCTGTCCAGAGACTCTCGCCCGCTCACCTGGGAGCGCTCACCAGCCACCTGCCTGCTGTCCCTCTACCCAGAGACTGTCCCTGTCACTTGCCGTGACTACCTGCCCTTCTACCCAGAGACTGTCCCTGTCACTTGCCGTGACTGCCTGTCCTTCTACCCAGAGACTGTCCCTGTCACTTGCCGTGACTACCTGCCCGTCTTCCCTGGGAGCCACCCGCTTCCTTACAAGGACCGCCCCCTTGTATAGTTGCTCAGAGGTTCCATGTATATTATAGACTGTAGAATGTTCTGTATGTTATAGACTGTAGAATGTTCTGTACGTTATAGACTGTAGAATGTTCTGTATGTTATAGACTGTAGAATGTTCTGTATGTTATAGACTGTAGAATGTTCTGTACGTTATAGACTGTAGAATGTTCTGTATGTTATAGACTGTAGAATGTTCTATATATTATAGACTGTAGAATGTTCTGTATATTATAGACTGTAGAATGTTCTGTATGTTATAGACTGTAGAATGTTCTGTACGTTATAGACTGTAGAATGTTCTGTATGTTATAGACTGTAGAATGTTCTATATATTATAGACTGTAGAATGTTCTGTATGTTATAGACTGTAGAATGTTCTGTACGTTATAGACTGTAGAATGTTCTGTATATTATAGACTGTAGAATGTTCTGTATGTTATAGACTGTAGAATGTTCAGTACATTATAGACTGTAGAATGTTCTGTATGTTATAGACTGCAGAATGTTCTGTACATTATAGAGGGTAGAATGTTATGTACTTTATAGATTGTTGAATTTTCTGTATATTATAGTCTGTAGAATGCTGTGTACTATATACAATGTTCTGTATGTTATAGACTGTAGAATGTTCTGTACATTATAGACTGTAGAATGTTCTGTATGTTATAGTCTGTAGAATGCTGTGTACTATGTACAATGTTCTGTATGTTATAGACTGTTGAACGTTCTGTATATTATAGACAGTAGAATGTTCTGTACTTTAAAGACTGTAGAATGTTCTGTATATTATAGACTGTAGAATGTTCTGTACGTAATAGACTGTAGAATGTTCTGTACTTTATAGACTGTAGAATGTTCTGCATATAATAGTCTGTAGAATGCTGTGTACTATGTACAATGTTCTGTATGTTATAGACTGTAGAATGTTCTGTACATTATAGACTGTAGAATGTTCTGTATGTTATAGACTGTAGAATGTTCTGTATATTATAGGACTGTAGAATTTTCTGTACTTTATAGACTGTAGAATATTCTGCATATTATAGACTGTAGAATGTTCTGTACGTTATAGACTGTAGAATATTCTGAACTTTATAGACTGTAGAATGTTCTGTATGTTATAGACTGTAGAATGTTCTGTACTTTATAGACTGTAGAATGTTCTGTATATCATAGACTGTAGAATGTTCTGTACTTTATAGACTGTAGAATGTTCTGTATGTTATAGACTGTAGAATGTTCTGTACATTATAGACTGTAGAATATTCTGTACATTATAGACTGTAGAATGTTCTGTATATTATAGACGGTAGAATGTTCTGTATGTTATAGACTGTAGAATGTTCTGTATATTATAGACTGTAGAATGTTCTGTATGTTATAGACTGTAGAATGTTCTGTACATTATAGACTGTAGAATATTCTGTACATTATAGACTGTAGAATGTTCTGTATATTATAGACAGTAGAATATTCTGTACATTATAGACTGTAGAATGTTCTGTATGTTATAGACTGTAGAATGTTCTGTATGTTATAGACTGTAGAATGTTCTGTATATTATAGACTGTAGAATGTTCTGTACTTTATAGACTGTAGAATGTTCTGTGTATTATAGACTGTAGAATGTTCTGTACTTTATAGACTGTAGAATGTTTTGTATGTTATAGACTGTAGAATGTTCTGTACATTATAGACTGTAGAATATTCTGTATATTATAGACTGTAGAATGTTCTGTACGTTATAGACTGTAGAATGTTCTGTATATTATAGATGGTAGAATGTTCTGTATGTTATAGACTGTAGAATGTTCTGTATATTATAGACTGTAGAATGTTCTGTATATTATAGACTGTAGAATGTTCTGTATGTTATAGACTGTAGAATGTTCTGTATGTTATAGACTGTAGAATGTTCTGTATATTATAGACTGTAGAATGTTCTGTATATTATAGACTGTAGAATGTTCTGTATGTTATAGACTGTAGAATGTTCTGTATATTATAGACTGTAGAATGTTCTGTATGTTACAGACTGTAGAATGTTCTGTATATTATAGACTGTAGAATGTTCTGTAAGTTATAGACTGTAGAATGTTCTGTATATTATAGACTGTAGAATGTTCTGTACATTGCAGACTGTAGAATGTTCTGTATATTATAGACGGTAGAATGTTCTGTACTTTATAGACTGTAGAATGTTCTGTATATTATAGACTGTAGAATGTTCTGTATATTATAGACTGCAGAATGTTCTGTACATAATAGACTGTAGAATGTTCTGTATGTTATAGACTGTAGAATGTTCTGTACATTATAGTCTTTAGAATGTTCCGTACGTTATAGACTGTAGAATGTTCTGTACGTTATAGACTGTAGAATGTTCTGTACTTTATAGTCTGTAGAATGTTCTGTACATTATAGTCTTTAGAATGTTCTGTACGATATAGACTGTAGAATGTTCTGTACGTTATAGACTGTAGAATGTTCTGTACTTTATAGACTGTAGAATGTTCTGTACGTTATAGACTGTAGAATGTTCTGTACTTTATAGGCTGTAGAATGATCTGTATATTATAGACTGTAGAATTTTCTGTATATTATAGACTGTAGAATTTTCTGTATATTATAGACTGTAGAATGTTCTGTACGTTATAGACTGTATAATGTTCTGTACGTTATAGACTGTAGAATGTTCTGTATGTTATAGACCGTAGAATGTTCTGTATGTTATAGACTGTAGAATGTTCTGTATGTTATAGACTGTAGAATGTTCTGTACATTATAGACTGTAGAATGTTCTGTACGTTATAGACTGTAGAATGTTCTGTACATTATAGACTGTAGAATGTTCTGTATGTTATAGACTGTAGAATGTTCTGTACGTTATAGACTGTAGAATGTTCTGTATATTATAGACTGTAGAATGTTCTGTACGTTATAGACTGTAGAATGTTCTGTACATTATAGACTGTAGAATGTTCTGTATATTATAGACTGTAGAATGTTCTGTACGTTATAGACTGTAGAATGTTCTGTACATTATAGACTGTAGAATGTTCTGTATATTATAGACTGTAGAATGTTCTGTACGTTATAGACTGTAGAATGTTCTGTACGTTATAGACTGTAGAATGTTCTGTACATTATAGACTGTAGAATGTTCTGTATATTATAGACTGTAGAATGTTCTGTATATTATAGACTGTAGAATGTTCTGTATGTTATAGACTGTAGAATGTTCTGTACTTTATAGACTGTAGAATGTTGTGTATGTTATAGACTGTAGAAAGTTCTGTATATTATAGACTGTAGAATGTTCTGTATATTTTAGACTGTAGAATGTTCTGTACATTATAGACTGTTGAATATTCTGTACATTATAGACTGTAGAATGTTCTGTATGTTATAGACTGTAGAATGTTCTGTACGTTATAGACTGTAGAATGTTCTGTATATTATAGACTGTAGAATGGTCTGTATGTTATAGACTGTAGAATGTTCAGTACATTATAGACTGTAGAATGTTCTGTATGTTATAGACTGCAGAATGTTCTGTACATTATAGAGTGTAGAATGTTATGTACTTTATAGATTGTAGAATTTTCTGTATATTATAGTCTGTAGAATGCTGTGTACTATATACAATGTTCTGTATGTTATAGACTGTAGAATGTTCTGTACATTATAGACTGTAGAATGTTCTGTATGTTATAGTCTGTAGAATGCTGTGTACTATGTACAATGTTCTGTATGTTATAGACTGTTGAACGTTCTGTATATTATAGACAGTAGAATGTTCTGTACTTTAAAGACTGTAGAATGTTCTGTATATTATAGACTGTAGAATGTTCTGTACGTAATAGACTGTAGAATGTTCTGCATATAATAGTCTGTAGAATGCTGTGTACTATGTACAATGTTCTGTATGTTATAGACTGTAGAATGTTCTGTACTTTATAGACTGTAGAATGTTCTGTATATTATAGACTGTACAATGTTCTGTATGTTATAGACTGTAGAATGTTCTGTACATTATAGACTGTAGAATATTCTGTACATTATAGACTGTAGAATGCTCTGTATATTATAGACGGTAGAATGTTCTGTATGTTATAGACTGTAGAATGTTCTGTATATTATAGACTGTAGAATGTTCTGTATGTTATAGACTGTAGAATGTTCTGTACATTATAGACTGTAGAATATTCTGTACATTATAGACTGTAGAATGTTCTGTATGTTATAGACTGTAGAATGTTCTGTATGTTATAGACTGTAGAATGTTCTGTATATTATAGACTGTAGAATGTTCTGTACTTTATAGACTGTAGAATGTTCTGTATATTATAGACTGTAGAATGTTCTGTACTTTATAGACTGTAGAATGTTCTGTATGTTATAGACTGTAGAATGTTCTGTATGTTATAGACTGTAGAATGTTCTGTACATTATAGACTGTAGAATATTCTGTACATTATAGACTGTAGAATGTTCTGTATATTATAGACGGTAGAATGTTCTGTATGTTATAGACTGTAGAATGTTCTGTATGTTATAGACTGTAGAATGTTCTGTATATTATAGACTGTAGAATGTTCTGTATATTATAGACTGTAGAATGTTCTGTACGTTATAGACTGTAGAATGTTCTGTATATTATAGATGGTAGAATGTTCTGTATATTATAGACTGTAGAATGTTCTGTATATTATAGACTGTAGAATGTTCTGTATGTTATAGACTGTAGAATGTTCTGTATGTTATAGACTGTAGAATGTTCTGTATATTATAGACTGTAGAATGTTCTGTATATTATAGACTGTAGAATGTTCTGTATGTTATAGACTGTAGAATGTTCTGTATATTATAGACTGTAGAATGTTCTGTATGTTATAGACTGTAGAATGTTCTGTAAGTTATAGACTGTAGAATGTTCTGTACATTATAGACTGTAGAATGTTCTGTATGTTATAGACTGTAGAATGTTCTGTATGTTATAGACTGTAGAATGTTCTGTACATTATAGACTGTAGAATGCTCTGTATATTATAGACTGTAGAATGTTCTGTATGTTATAGACTGTAGAATGTTCTGTATGTTATAGACTGTAGAATGTTCTGTATGTTATAGACTGTAGAATGTTCTGTACATTATAGACTGTAGAATGCTCTGTATATTATAGACTGTAGAATGTTCTGTATGTTATAGACTGTAGAATGTTCTGTATGTTATAGACTGTAGAATGTTCTGTATATTATAGACTGTAGAATGTTCTGTAAGTTATAGACTGTAGAATGTTCTGTATATTATAGACTGTAGAATGTTCTGTACATTATAGACTGTAGAATGTTCTGTATGTTATAGACTGTAGAATGTTCTGTATGTTATAGACTGTAGAATGTTCTGTACATTATAGACTGTAGAATGCTCTGTATATTATAGACTGTAGAATGCTCTGTATATTATAGACTGTAGAATGTTCTGTATGTTATAGACTGTAGAATGTTCTGTATGTTATAGACTGTAGAATGTTCTGTACATTATAGACTGTAGAATGCTCTGTATATTATAAACTGTAGAATGTTCTGTATGTTATAGACTGTAGAATGTTCTGTACATTATAGACTGTAGAATGCTCTGTATATTATAGACTGTAGAATGTTCTGTATGTTATAGAATGTAGAATGTTCTGTATATTATAGACTGTAGAATGCTCTGTATATTATAGACTGTAGAATGTTCTGTATGTTATAGACTGTAGAATGTTCTGTATATTATAGACTGTAGAATGTTCTGTACATTATAGACTGTAGAATGCTCTGTATATTATAGACTGTAGAATGTTCTGTATGTTATAGAATGTAGAATGTTCTGTATATTATAGACTGTAGAATGCTCTGTATATTATAGACTGTAGAATGTTCTGTATGTTATAGACTGTAGAATGTTCTGTATATTATAGACTGTAGAATGTTCTGTACATTATAGACTGTAGAATGCTCTGTATATTATAGACTGTAGAATGTTCTGTATGTTATAGACTGTAGAATGTTCTGTACATTATAGACTGTAGAATGCTCTGTATATTATAGACTGTAGAATGTTCTGTATGTTATAGACTGTAGAATGTTCTGTACGTTATAGACTGTAGAATGTTCTGTATGTTATAGACTGCAGAATGTTCTGTATATTATAGACTGTAGAATGTTCTGTATATTATAGACTGTAGAATGTTCTGTATATTATAGACTGTAGAATGTTCTGTATATTATAGACTGTAGAATGTTCTGTACATTATAGACTGTAGAATGTTCTGTATATTATAGACTGCAGAATGTTCTGTATATTATAGACTGTAGAATATTCTGTACATTATAGACTGTAGAATGTTCTGTATATTATAGACTGTAGAATGTTCTGTATGTTATAGTCTGTAGAATGCTGTGTACTATGTACAATGTTCTGTAATTTATAGACTGTAGAAGGGGCGCAGCACGGTGGCTCAGCACTGGGGTCCTGGGTTCAAATCCCACCAAGTACAACATCTGCAAGGAGTTTGTATGTTCTCCTGGTGTCTGCGTGGGTTTCCTCCGGGTTCTCCGGTTTCCTACCACACTACAAAGACATACTAATAGTGAAAGTAGATTGTGAGCCCCAATGGGGACAGTGCCCATAATGTCTGTAAATTGTCTGAATTGTAAAGCGCTGCGGAATATATAAATAAAAAGATTAATGGTCTATATGATCTCTTTACTTCTAAATTAGAAACTAACTACAGGACAGAACAAGATTGCAGCTTTGTCGGCATCAGCTGCACTTTGTTACCTCCTGAGCAGAAATAAAGATGAATATTGTTCCCAACTGTTCTAACCTGTCTGTAGAATGCTCTGTATATTATAGGACTGTAGAATTTCCTGTACTTTATAGACTGTAGAATGTTTTGTATATTATAGACTGTAGAATATTCTGAACTTTATAGACTGTAGAATGTTCTGTATGTTATAGACTGTAGAATGTTCTGTACTTTATAGACTGTAGAATGTTCTGTATATTATAGACTGTAGAATGTTCTGTACTTTATAGGCTGTAGAATGTTCTGTATGTTATAGACTGTAGAATGTTCTGTATGTTATAGACTGTAGAATGCTCTGTATATTATAAACTGTAGAATGTTTTGTACATTATAGATTGTAGAATGTTCTGTACATTATAGACAGTAGAATGTTCTGTATATTATAGATTGTAGAATGTTCTGTATGTTATAGACTGTAGAATGTTCTGTATATTATAGACTGTAGAATGTTCTGTACGTTATAGACTGTAGAATGCTCTGTATGTTATAGACTGTAGAATGTTCTGTATATTATAGACTGTAGAATGTTCTGTACATTGTAGACTGTAGAATGTTCTGTATATTATAGACTGTAGAATGTTCTGTACGTTATAGACTGTAGAATGCTCTGTATGTTATAGACTGTAGAATGTTCTGTATATTATAGACTGTAGAATGTTCTGTACATTATAGTCTGTAGAATGTTCTGTACGTTATAGACTGTAGAATGTTCTGTATGTTATAGACTGTAGAATGTTCTGTATGTTATAGACTGTAGAATGTTCTGTATATTATAGACTGTAGAATGTTCTGTATATTATAGACTGCAGAATGTTCTGTATATTATAGACTGTAGAATGTTCTGTACGTTAAAGACTGTAGAATGTTCTGTATATTATAGACTGTAGAATGTTCTGTATGTTATAGACTGTAGAATATTCTGAATATTATAGACTGTAGAATGTTCTGTACGTTATAGACTGTAGAATGTTCTGTACATTATAGACTGTAGAATGTTCTGTACGTTATAGACTGTAGAATGTTCTGTATGTTATAGACTGTAGAATGTTCTGTATGTTATAGACTGTAGAATGTTCTGTACTTTATAGACTGTAGAATGTTGTGTATGTTATAGACTGTACAAAGTTCTGTATATTATAGACTGTAGAATGTTCTGTACGTTATAGACTGTAGAATGTTCTGTACTTTATAGACTGTAGAATGTTCTGTACATTATAGACTGTAGAATGTTCTGTACATTATAGACTGTAGAATGTTCTGTATGTTATAGACTGTAGAATGTTCTGTACGTTATAGACTGTAGAATGTTGTGTATGTTATAGACTGTAGAAAGTTCTGTATATTATAGACTGTAGAATGTTCTGTATATTATAGACTGTAGAATGTTCTGTACATTATAGACTGTAGAATGTTCTGTACATTATAGACTGTAGAATGTTCTGTACGTTATAGACTGTAGAATGTTCTGTACGTTATAGACTGTGGAATGTTCTGTATATTATAGACTGTAGAATGTTCTGTATGTTATAGACTGTAGAATGTTCAGTACATTATAGACTGTAGAATGTTCTGTATGTTATAGACTGCAGAATGTTCTGTACATTATAGACTGTAGAATGTTATGTACTTTATAGATTGTAGAATTTTCTGTATATTATAGACTGTAGAATGTTCTGTATATTATAGACGGTAGAATGTTCTGTATGTTATAGACTGTAGAATGTTCTGTACTTTATAGACTGTAGAATGTTCTGTATATTATAGACTGTAGAATGTTCTGTATGTTATAGTCTGTAGAATGCTGTGTACTATATACAATGTTCTGTATGTTATAGACTGTAGAATGTTCTGTACATTATAGACTGTAGAATGTTCTGTATGTTATAGTCTGTAGAATGCTGTGTACTATGTACAATGTTCTGTATGTTATAGACTGTTGAACGTTCTGTATATTATAGACAGTAGAATGTTCTGTACTTTATAGACTGTAGAATGTTCTGTATATTATAGACTGTAGAATGTTCTGTACGTAATAGACTGTAGAATGTTCTGTACTTTATAGACTGTAGAATGTTCTGCATATAATAGTATGTAGAATGCTGTGTACTATGTACAATGTTCTGTATGTTATAGACTGTAGAATGTTCTGTACATTATAGACTGTAGAATGTTCTGTATGTTATAGACTGTAGAATGTTCTGTATATTATAGGACTGTAGAATTTTCTGTACTTTATAGACTGTAGAATGTTCTGTATATTATAGACTGTAGAATATTCTGAACTTTATAGACTGTAGAATGTTCTGTATGTTATAGACTG
Organism: Phyllobates terribilis; assembly: GCF_046119375.1. NCBI lineage: Eukaryota > Metazoa > Chordata > Amphibia > Anura > Dendrobatidae > Phyllobates > Phyllobates terribilis. The sequence continues at coordinate 144,555,265 of NW_027362772.1, forward strand.
TAGAATGTTCTGTACTTTATAGACTGTAGAATGTTCTGTATATTATAGACTGTAGAATGTTCTGTATGTTATAGACTGTAGAATGTTCTGTACATTATAGACTGTAGAATGTTCTGTATATTATAGACGGTAGAATGTTCTGTATGTTATAGACTGTAGAATGTTCTGTATATTATAGACTGTAGAATGTTCTGTATGTTATAGACTGTAGAATATTCTGTACATTATAGACTGTAGAATGTTCTGTATATTATAGACGGTAGAATGTTCTGTATGTTATAGACTGTAGAATGTTCTGTATATTATAGACTATAGAATGTTCTGTATGTTATAGACTGTAGAATGTTCTGTATGTTATAGTCCGTATAATGTTCTGTATGTTATAGACTGTAGAATGTTCTGTATATCATAGACTGTAGAATGTTCTGTATGTTATAGTCTGTATAATGTTCTGTATGTTATAGACTGTAGAATGTTCTGTATATTATAGACTGTAGAATGCTCTGTATGTTATAGACTGTAGAATGTTCTGTACATTGTAGACTGTAGAATGTTTTGTATGTTATAAACTGTAGAATGCTCTGTATATCATAGACTGTAGAATGTTCTGTATGTTATAGTCTGTAGAATGTTCTGTATATTATAGACTGTAGAATGTTCTGTACGTTATAGACTGTAGAATGTTCTGTATGTTATAGACTGTAGAATGTTCTGTATATTATAGACTGTAGAATTTTCTGTATATTATAGACTGTAGAATGTTCTGTATGTTATAGACTGTAGAATGTTCTGTACTTTATAGACTGTAGAATGTTCTGTACATTATAGACTGTAGAATGTTCTGTATATTATAGACTGTAGAATTTTCTGTATATTATAGACTGTAGAATGTTCTGTATGTTATAGTCTGTAGAATGTTCTGTATGTTATAGACTGTAGAATGTTCTGTACTTTATAGACTGTAGAATGTTCTGTATATTATAGACTGTAGAATTTTCTGTATATTATAGACTGTAGAATTTTCTGTATGTTATAGACTGTAGAATGTTCTGTATGTTATAGTCTGTAGAATGTTCTGTATGTTATAGACTGTAGAATGTTCTGTACAATATAGACTGTAGAATGTTCCACGTTATAGACTGTAGAATGTTCTGTATATTATAGACTGTAGAATGTTCTGTATGTTATAGTCTGTAGAATGTTCTGTATATTATAGACTGTAGAATGTTCTGTATGTTATAGACTCTAGAATATTCTGCATATTATAGACTGTAGAATGTTCTGTATATTATAGACTGTAGAATGTTCTGTATGTTATAGACTGTAGAATATTCTGCATATTATAGACTGTAGAATGTTCTGTATATTATAGACTGTAGAATGTTTTGTATGTTATAGACTGTAGAATGTTCTGTATGTTATAGACTGTAGAATATTCTGTACCTTATAGACTGTAGAATGTTCTGTATATTATAGACTGTAGAATGTTCTGTATATTATAGACTGTAGAATATTCTGTATGTTATAGACTGTAGAATGTTCTGTATATTATAGACTGTAGAATGTTCTGTATGTTATAGTCTGTAGAATGTTCTGTATGTTATAGACTGTAGAATGTTCTGTACATTATAGACTGTAGAATGTTCTGTATGTTATAGTCTGTAGAATGTTCTGTATATTATAGACTGTAGAATGTTCTGTACGTTATAGACTGTAGAATGTTCTGTATATTATAGACTGTAGAATGTTCTGTATGTTATAGTCTGTAGAATGTTCTGTATGTTATAGACTGTAGAATGTTCTGTACATTATAGACTGTAGAATGTTCTGTACGTTATAGACTGTAGAATATTCTGTACGTTATAGACTGTAGAATGTTCTGTACGTTATAGACTGTAGAATGTTCTGTACGTTATAGACTGTAGAATATTCTGTACGTTATAGACTGTAGAATGTTCTGTATGTTATAGTCTGTAGAATGTTCTGTATATTATAGACTGTAGAATGTTCTGTATATTATAGACTGTAGAATATTCTGTATGTTATAGACTGTAGAATGTTCTGTATATTATAGACTGTAGAATGTTCTGTACGTTATAGACTGTAGAATATTCTGTACGTTATAGACTGTAGAATGTTCTGTACGTTATAGACTGTAGAATGTTCTGTATATTATAGACTGTAGAATGTTCTGTATGTTATAGACTGTAGAATATTCTGTATATTATAGACTGTAGAATGCTCTGTATGTTATAGACTGTAGAATGTTCAGTACATTATAGACTGTAGAATGTTCTGTACGTTATTGACTGTAGAATGTTCTGTATATTATAGACTGTAGAATGTTCTGTACGTTATAGACTGCAGAATGTTCTGTATGTTATAGACTGTAGAATGTTCTGTATATTATAGACTGTGGAATGTTCTGTATATTATAGACTGTAGAATATTCTGTATGTTATAGACTGTAGAATGTTCTGTATATTATAGACTGTAGAATGTTCTGTATGTTATAGTCTGTAGAATGTTCTGTATGTTATAGACTGTAGAATGTTCTGTACGTTATAGACTGTAGAATGTTCTGTATATTATAGACTGTAGAATGTTCTGTATGTTATAGTCTGTAGAATGTTCTGTATGTTATAGACTGTAGAATGTTCTGTACATTATAGACTGTAGAATGTTCTGTATATTATAGACTGTAGAATGTTCTGTATGTTATAGACTGTAGAATGTTCTGTATATTATAGACTGTAGAATGTTCTGTATGTTATAGACTGTAGAATGTTCTGTATATTATAGACTGTAGAATGTTCTGTACGTTATAGACTGTAGAATATTCTGTACGTTATAGACTGTAGAATGTTCTGTACGTTATAGACTGTAGAATGTTCTGTATATTATAGACTGTAGAATGTTCTATATGTTATAGACTGTAGAATATTCTGTATATTATAGACTGTAGAATATTCTGTATGTTATAGACTGTAGAATGTTCTGTATATTATAGACTGTAGAATGTTCTGTACGTTATAGACTGTAGAATATTCTGTACGTTATAGACTGTAGAATGTTCTGTACGTTATAGACTGTAGAATGTTCTGTATATTATAGACTGTAGAATGTTCTGTATGTTATAGACTGTAGAATATTCTGTATATTATAGACTGTAGAATGCTCTGTATGTTATAGACTGTAGAATGTTCTGTACGTTATTGACTGTAGAATGTTCTGTATATTATAGACTGTAGAATGTTCTGTACGTTATAGACTGTAGAATGTTCTGTATGTTATAGACTGCAGAATGTTCTGTACATTATAGACTGTAGAATGTTATGTACTTTATAGACTGTAGAATTTTCTGTATATTATAGTCTGTAGAATGCTGTGTACTATGTACAATGTTCTGTATATTATAGACTGTAGAATGTTCTGTACATTATAGACTGTAGAATGTTCTGTATGTTATAGTCTGTAGAATGCTGTGTACTATGTACAATGTTCTGTATGTTATAGACTGTAGAATGTTCTGTACGTAATAGACTGTAGAATGTTCTGTATGTTATAGACTGTAGAATGTTCTGTATGTTATAGACTGTAGAATGTTCTGTACGTTATAGACTGTAGAATGTTCTGTATGTTATAGACTGTAGAATGTTCTGTACGTTATAGACTGTAGAATGTTCTGTATGTTATAGACTGTAGAATGTTCTGTATATTATAGACTGTAGAATTTTCTGTATATTATAGACTGTAGAATGTTCTGTATGTTATAGACTGTAGAATGTTCTGTACTTTATAGACTGTAGAATGTTCTGTACATTATAGACTGTAGAATGTTCTGTATATTATAGACTGTAGAATTTTCTGTATATTATAGACTGTAGAATGTTCTGTATGTTATAGTCTGTAGAATGTTCTGTATGTTATAGACTGTAGAATGTTCTGTACTTTATAGACTGTAGAATGTTCTGTATATTATAGACTGTAGAATTTTCTGTATATTATAGACTGTAGAATTTTCTGTATGTTATAGACTGTAGAATGTTCTGTATGTTATAGTCTGTAGAATGTTCTGTATGTTATAGACTGTAGAATGTTCTGTACAATATAGACTGTAGAATGTTCCACGTTATAGACTGTAGAATGTTCTGTATATTATAGACTGTAGAATGTTCTGTATGTTATAGTCTGTAGAATGTTCTGTATATTATAGACTGTAGAATGTTCTGTATGTTATAGACTCTAGAATATTCTGCATATTATAGACTGTAGAATGTTCTGTATATTATAGACTGTAGAATGTTCTGTATGTTATAGACTGTAGAATATTCTGCATATTATAGACTGTAGAATGTTCTGTATATTATAGACTGTAGAATGTTTTGTATGTTATAGACTGTAGAATGTTCTGTATGTTATAGACTGTAGAATATTCTGTACCTTATAGACTGTAGAATGTTCTGTATATTATAGACTGTAGAATGTTCTGTATATTATAGACTGTAGAATATTCTGTATGTTATAGACTGTAGAATGTTCTGTATATTATAGACTGTAGAATGTTCTGTATGTTATAGTCTGTAGAATGTTCTGTATGTTATAGACTGTAGAATGTTCTGTACGTTATAGACTGTAGAATGTTCTGTATATTATAGACTGTAGAATGTTCTGTATGTTATAGTCTGTAGAATGTTCTGTATGTTATAGACTGTAGAATGTTCTGTACATTATAGACTGTAGAATGTTCTGTATATTATAGACTGTAGAATGTTCTGTATATTATAGACTGTAGAATATTCTGTATGTTATAGACTGTAGAATGTTCTGTATATTATAGACTGTAGAATGTTCTGTACGTTATAGACTGTAGAATATTCTGTACGTTATAGACTGTAGAATGTTCTGTACGTTATAGACTGTAGAATGTTCTGTATATTATAGACTGTAGAATGTTCTGTATGTTATAGACTGTAGAATATTCTGTATATTATAGACTGTAGAATGCTCTGTATGTTATAGACTGTAGAATGTTCAGTACATTATAGACTGTAGAATGTTCTGTACGTTATTGACTGTAGAATGTTCTGTATATTATAGACTGTAGAATGTTCTGTACGTTATAGACTGCAGAATGTTCTGTATGTTATAGACTGTAGAATGTTCTGTATATTATAGACTGTGGAATGTTCTGTATATTATAGACTGTAGAATATTCTGTATGTTATAGACTGTAGAATGTTCTGTATATTATAGACTGTAGAATGTTCTGTATGTTATAGTCTGTAGAATGTTCTGTATGTTATAGACTGTAGAATGTTCTGTACGTTATAGACTGTAGAATGTTCTGTATATTATAGACTGTAGAATGTTCTGTATGTTATAGTCTGTAGAATGTTCTGTATGTTATAGACTGTAGAATGTTCTGTACATTATAGACTGTAGAATGTTCTGTATATTATAGACTGTAGAATGTTCTGTATGTTATAGACTGTAGAATGTTCTGTATATTATAGACTGTAGAATGTTCTGTATGTTATAGACTGTAGAATGTTCTGTATATTATAGACTGTAGAATGTTCTGTACGTTATAGACTGTAGAATATTCTGTACGTTATAGACTGTAGAATGTTCTGTACGTTATAGACTGTAGAATGTTCTGTATATTATAGACTGTAGAATGTTCTATATGTTATAGACTGTAGAATATTCTGTATATTATAGACTGTAGAATATTCTGTATGTTATAGACTGTAGAATGTTCTGTATATTATAGACTGTAGAATGTTCTGTACGTTATAGACTGTAGAATATTCTGTACGTTATAGACTGTAGAATGTTCTGTACGTTATAGACTGTAGAATGTTCTGTATATTATAGACTGTAGAATGTTCTGTATGTTATAGACTGTAGAATATTCTGTATATTATAGACTGTAGAATGCTCTGTATGTTATAGACTGTAGAATGTTCTGTACGTTATTGACTGTAGAATGTTCTGTATATTATAGACTGTAGAATGTTCTGTACGTTATAGACTGTAGAATGTTCTGTATGTTATAGACTGCAGAATGTTCTGTACATTATAGACTGTAGAATGTTATGTACTTTATAGACTGTAGAATTTTCTGTATATTATAGTCTGTAGAATGCTGTGTACTATGTACAATGTTCTGTATATTATAGACTGTAGAATGTTCTGTACATTATAGACTGTAGAATGTTCTGTATGTTATAGTCTGTAGAATGCTGTGTACTATGTACAATGTTCTGTATGTTATAGACTGTAGAATGTTCTGTACGTAATAGACTGTAGAATGTTCTGTATGTTATAGACTGTAGAATGTTCTGTATGTTATAGACTGTAGAATGTTCTGTACGTTATAGACTGTAGAATGTTCTGTATGTTATAGACTGTAGAATGGTCTGTACATGATAGACTGTAGAATGTTCTGTATATTATAGACTGTAGAATGTTCTGAACTTTATAGACTGTAGAATGTTCTGAACTTTATAGACTGTAGAATGTTCTGTATATTATAGACTGTAGAATGTTCTGTATGTTATAGACTGTAGAATGTTCTGTATATTATAGACGGTAGAATGTTCTGTATGTTATAGACTGTAGAATGTTCTGTATATTATACACTGTAGAATGCTCTGTACGTTATAGACTGTAGAATGTTCTGTACATTGTAGACTGTAGAATTTTCTGTATATTATAGACTGTAGAATGTTCTGTACGTTATAGACTGTAGAATGTTCTGTACATTATAGACTGTAGAATGTTCTGTATATTATAGACGGTAGAATGTTCTGTATATTATAGTCTGTAGAATGTTCTGTATGTTATAGACTGTAGAATGTTCTGTACTTTATAGACTGTAGAATGTTCTGTATATTATAGACTGCAGAATGTTCTGTATGTTATAGACTGTAGAATGTTCTGTACTTTATAGACTGTAGAATGTTCTGTATATTATAGACTGTAGAATGTTCTGTATGTTATAGACTGTAGAATGTTTTGTACGTTATAGACTGTAGAATGTTCTGTACATTATAGACTGTAGAATTTTCTGTATATTATAGACTGTAGAATGTTCTGTACGTTATAGACTGTAGAATGTTCTGTATATTATAGACTGTAGAATGTTCTGTATGTTATAGTCTGTAGAATGTTCTGTATGTTATAGACTGTAGAATGTTCTGTATATTATAGACTGTAGAATGTTCTGTATGTTATAGACTGTAGAATATTCTGCATATTATAGACTGTAGAATGTTCTGTATATTATAGACTATAGAATGTTCTGTATGTTATAGACTGTAGAATGTTCTGTATGTTATAGACTGTAGAATATTCTGTACGTTATAGACTGTAGAATGTTCTGTATATTATAGACTGCAGAATGTTCTGTATATTATAGACTGTAGAATGTTTTGTACGTTATAGACTGTAGAATGTTCTGTACATTATAGACTGTAGAATTTTCTGTATATTATAGACTGTAGAATGTTCTGTACGTTATAGACTGTAGAATGTTCTGTATATTATAGACTGTAGAATTTTCTGTATATTATAGACTGTAGAATATTCTGTACGTTATAGACTGTAGAATGTTCTGTATATTATAGACTGTAGAATGTTCTGCATATTATAGACTGTAGAATATTCTGTATGTTATAGACTGTAGAATGTTCTGTATATTATAGACTGTAGAATGTTCTGTACGTTATAGACTGTAGAATGTTCTGTATGTTATAGACTGTAGAATGTTCTGTATGTTATAGACTGTAGAATGTTCTGTATATTATAGACTGTAGAATGTTCTGTACGTTATAGACTGTAGAATGTTCTGTACATTATAGACTGTAGAATGTTCTGTACATTATAGACTGTAGAATGTTCTGTATATTATAGACTGTAGAATATTCTGTATGTTATAGACTGTAGAATGTTCTGTATATTATAGACTGTAGAATATTCTGTATGTTACAGACTGTAGAATGTTCTGTATATTATAGACTGTAGAATGTTCTGTATATTATAGACTGTAGAATGTTCTGTACATTATAGACTGTAGAATGTTCTGTATGTTATAGACTGTAGAATGTTCTGTATATTATAGACTGTAGAATGTTCTGTACATTATAGACTGTAGAATGTTCTGTATGTTATAGACTGTAGAATGTTCTGTATATTATAGACTGTAGAATGTTCTGTATATTATAGACTGTAGAATGTTCTGTATGTTATAGACTGTAGAATGTTCTGTATATTATAGACTGTAGAATGTTCTGTATGTTATAGACTGTAGAATGTTCTGTATGTTATAGATTGTAGAATGTTCTGTACGTTATAGACTGTAGAATGTTCTGTATATTATAGACTGCAGAATGTTCTGTATGTTATAGACTGTAGAATGTTCTGTATATTATAGACTGTAGAATGTTCTGTATGTTATAGACTGTAGAATGTTCTGTATATTATAGACTGTAGAATGTTCTGTATATTATAGACTGCAGAATGTTCTGTATATTATAGACTGTAGAATGTTCTGTATATTATAGACTGTAGAATGTTCTGTATATTATAGACTGTAGAATGCTCTGTACGTTATAGACTGTAGAATGTTCTGTATATTATAGACTGTAGAATGTTCTGTATGTTATAGACTGTAGAATGTTCTGTATATTATAGACTGTAGAATGTTCTGTATGTTATAGACTGTAGAATGTTCTGTACATTATAGACTGTAGAATGTTCTGTATGTTATAGACTGTAGAATGTTCTGTATATTATAGACTGCAGAATGTTCTGTATATTATAGACTGTAGAATGTTCTGTATATTATAGACTGTAGAATGTTCTGTATATTATAGACTGTAGAATGTTCTGTATATTATAGACTGTAGAATGTTCTGTATATTATAGACTGTAGAATGTTCTGTATGTTATAGTCTGTAGAATGCTGTGTACTATGTACAATGTTCTGTAATTTATAGACTGTAGAAGGGGCGCAGCACGGTGGCTCAGCACTGGGGTCCTGGATTCAAGTCCCACCAAGTACAACATCTGCAAGGAGTTTGTATGTTCTCCTGGTGTCTGCGTGGGTTTCCTCCGGGTTCTCCGGTTTCCTACCACACTACAAAAACATACTAATAGTGAATGTAGATTGTGAGCCCCAATGGGGACAGTGCCCATAATGTCTGTAAATTGTCTGAATTGTAAAGCGCTGCGGAATATATAAATAAAAAGATTAATGGTCTATATGATCTCTTTACTTCTAAATTAGAAACTAACTACAGGACAGAACAAGATTGCAGCTTTGTCGGCATCAGCTGCACTTTGTTACCTCCTGAGCAGAAATAAAGATGAATATTGTTCCCAACTGTTCTAACCTAATTATGACATTCTTACAGTTCAGCGTGACTCAGATTATCTTTTAGTTCCCTTCTATGTAAGAAGACTAAGACACTACTAATCACTTACTCCCACATAGCTGAAATACTCAGGCAGGGGTGCCGATGTCTGGATCCATTATGGCATTACAACATTACATTGTGGTGTTGGCCGGGAGGGTACACTGCAGATAACTGGGGTATTCCTCCATAGGAACATGAGATTTGGTTATACAATGTTGCTGTTGGGATGATGATAAGAAAACTGTAAGAATAATTGAGAAGGAATAGAAAGTATGACGTGACTCATGAGCTTGACGCAGGATGTACAGTACCAGTTACAGTCCAGTACTCTACAGATGGGGAATTCCTGCTAACTTGTGGTGTCAAATTAAAAGGAAAAAAGTTTTTACTGAGTTTTTTTACTGTCTCTCAACCCACGTGTGTATTGTTCATCATGGATGATGTGTTTTTGTAAAACTCTGAATAATTTGGTCTTCCTGCCCCTCCTGTGATCATACCAGCTCAGCACTTTTGAGTTTAAATTTGGGGTTGTTCGGAGAATTGGAGAAAAACAAAACTTTTTGGTTTCACAGGAATCAAATTGCATAAAGACCAGTCAGAAATGTGTTTTCACAACAGAGTATATGATGTCTTATCTAGAAGAACTATGGAGGTCACCAAAAGCAGTTCTGGTACCATATCCATCATGGAGGGTACAGTATGTTGTACAGGGAGCCCCTTCACAGGTGCCAGGATCAATCCATCCCTAAAAATAAATATTTTCTTCCCCTAGAAAAAAATATAGGTGGATTCAAAATTGTAGACACCTCTTTGTCCCAAAATTAGATATTGCCAGACCACAGAATCAAGGACATAGTTCAAAAATGTTTACATTAGGGGTTGTCCACCTTTATGGCAATTTTTTTTTTAATCATATGTATTTGGGGCAAAAATTGTTTTTGCATTGGGGCTTTATTAAACATTTTGCACAGTCTATAGCCTCTGTTGCACGGTCTATTGCTTGCTGCAAAATGAGTGAACAGAGAATACATCAGTGAGCTCAGTGTTGTGGTCTGAAAAAGAGCTTGTAACTCTTTTATCTGTCTTTTTCATAGCTCTTCTTCACTGAATTATGACCACATCAAAAAGTTGAATGTGTCGGGAAACCAAGAGCCTTTTAAAGCCAAATGATGCACCATTTTAAATGCAACCCAATTTCAAAAAAAATTTTAAGCCTCAAATAAATGCATTTAAATAAAATAAAAAATCCCAAAAAATGGACAACTTCTGTTTATATCTCTGCTTATAGACCCCAGCAGCCTATATAATCAGACTGGATGCTAGGGATATGCTGCTTGGAAACAGTAGTAGGTAGTATATCCTTGGAAGTCAGCTGCGGCTCCCTGCCGGTTTCCCCTTCCAAGCAGCTGATCACATGACATCTTTGCATGCAACTGGACTGGTCACAAGTTTAGACAGGATGTGATAATAGCAAACGGCTTTTAACAGGGACCATAGTAGAGTTTAAAGAGGACTTGTCACCATATGAAAATTGGCCAGTTTAGCTCTTATTTTATTCAAGCTCCTCCCCTAAGTCATCCACTTTTATTATTTTTTAAATCCACCATACGGTTCCAGAGATATGGAGCTTTTTTACTTGCTGCTAATTTGTATGGTCTTTACAAGGGGGCGTGGCTCATAGGATCCTCTGGGGCGTGTCTTTAGGCTGTTCTGCATAATTACCCTGTGAGCCACGCCTCCTTGTCAAGACCACTAAAGTTAGCACTAAATAAAAAGGCCCATATCTCTGCAACCATATGGTCGATTAAAAAAAAGACAAAAAATAGAATACTCAGTGGATCAGTAGGAATAAAATAATAGCAAAAACTGGCCACTCTTGACCTGGTTAAAGGTCCTTTTTAAAGGGGTGTGAATTGGTTCTTTTATTGTTTTATCACATTCCCAGAATGTTAAAAAATATGCATTTATCAGTGCTTTTAATCCCTGTTAGCAATGGGGCTCACAATCTAATTCAGACCCACCCACAATGGGTTCATTTTTTATATAACGCCATCAGTTTAATTGGCCTCAGCAGCAGTATAATGGCCAGATCTGGATGCCGCCTGGTTCCCTCATGATAGAAAGCCTCACAGAGACTGTGATTTAAAGCGAAGTGTTTTGTATCAATATGAAGGTCACTTGGGCAACAAAAGGTGTTAATGGAAATAAGTAACCCTGGCATGAAGAGGGAGACCACAGGAAACCCAGGCACCGACGCTCTGTGCACCTCTCACAATCCATTCTAGCATGCAGCAGGTTGCCCGGGCAGCCAAATGGGGAATGTGCTTTAAATTAAGAAAAGCTGGCAGAGTCGTCAAGGAAGGAACAGAGCAGACACTGATGGACGCTTCATTTTACTTCCCCCCTGCAGGAGCCACACTATATTCTACATCCAAGCAGTTATATGTGAGAGGAGACAGTTAACAGGAATGTCTGGCACTCGGCAGGAAGGCAAAGCTTCCTGTTTAATCAGCTTGGTCATGAATCCCTGAACTTGAAGGGTCTTACACAGTATATTTGCAGAACGTAAAGGAGCCAAAAGCAAGAGTGGGGGATATACAGTGGTAGAGTGTGAAGACATGCGACTCACCCAGCTCTTTAGATCCTTGGCTGATGCTGGCAAGTTCTCCCAATTTCACCAGGGCATCAAAATAACCTTTTGCGGCAACAGTGACACCTGCAACAAGGAGGAGAAAAATAAAATGTTATGTTCTAGGGACAAGTGCACAAATCACTTTGCATGTTATTGGGTTATTAAAAGGAATGTTGACATAGGCTTAATCTGCAGGTAAATGCTGTTTAAAGATTTCTTACTTAAGAGCAGCTACAGGGAGAAAAGTATTATTCTACCTGCAGCTGCTCGATTCCAGTCATTGGGGTGGTACATAGACTGGTTACAGTCAGTGCTTACTATACACTGAGTGCACTATAATCAGTCCCCGATAATTGATTAACAGCCTGCTCTGCACTCAAGCTGAACACATACTCCGCAGAGCTGTCAATCAATGCGCCAGGGAGTGATAACAGCTGCGCTCACAGTTCATTAACCAGTGATTGTTTACAGCTCCCTGCACTGCCCTGATGACTGCAAGCCAGCGGCTACAGGGAGGACATAAGTTCATTTCCTCCCTGTAGCCGCTAATACACATGATTTCAACACTATTAACCGTCATCTGCATCTATGTAATGTTTGTCAAGGTTCTCTTTGATGTATGTAAGTCCCCACAATGAATTTTTGTATTTGCATATTTTTGAAAAAAAGCAAGTAACTTATGTTACTTAATGGGTCCAAAAAATCTGCAACATCAAAAACTCACCAAAAAGCTCATAGTGGGTGTTTTTGATGTTGCAGATTTTCTGCAGCATTTCTGCACCCATTAGATAAATTAGGTGACTTGTGTTCTTAAGTGCACTTTTTTTTACAAGCATTTTAGCACCGTATTTGATGCTGTGTTTTTTCTGTATGCTATTCTTTAAATATAGCTGCTTTGTTTTTTGATAACTCATGCTATTTCTTTTTTCCCACTCCCTCTCTTCATTGGCATTACTTAAAGCTGCCCATACATAATAGTCGACTGACTAGTGACCGATCATTCCAACAATTTCCCCAACACCGTGCTGGACTAAACTGCTGAACAAGGGACATCTTATTCCACAATGATAGGAAAAACCTAGAATCCATGTGCATAGGTAAAGTGTAATCTTAGACAAAAATCCATTATATAAATGTATATACATATAGAGCGAGTGAAATAAATATTGAACACATCAGCAATTTTCTAAGTAAATATATTTCCTCAGGTGCTCTTGACATGAAATTCTCACCAGATGTCGGTAACAACCCATCCAGTCCACACAGACAAAGAAATGAAACCATAGATGTCCAGAAATTAAGTTATGTGTAATAATGAAAAATGACACAGGGAAAAAGTATTGAACACATGAAGAAAGAGAGGTGCAAAAAGCCATGGAAAGTCATGACACTACCTGAAATCTATCAGTAGTTAGAAAGCAATCCTGCCACTTAGTGAAAAATGAAATCAGCTGGTTCAACTGATGGCCGGTAAAAATCTGTCTCATTACCAAGGTGCCACACAAGAAACATCTTAGGATGGGTAAAAGCAGTGAGCTGTCTCAAGACCATCGTAACCTTATTGTTGCAAAACATACTGATGGCATTGATGACAGAAGAATTTCTAAACTACTGAAGCTTCCAGTAAGCACTGTTGGGCCCATAATCTGAAAGTGGAAAGAACAATATTTCACAATAAACTGGGCACAACCACATGCTTCCCGCAAGATTTCAGGCAGAGGAGTGAAAAGAATTATCAGAAGAGTTGTCCAAGAGCCAAGGACCACTTGTGGAGAGCTACAGAAAGACCTGGAATCAGCAGGTACAATTGAGTCAAAGAAAACAATAAGTAATGCACTCACCCTCCATGGCCTTAACCTCCATGGCTGGACCTTATCACTCAAGACTCCATTGCTGAACAAAAAGCATGTTCAAGTGTGTTTTAAAGTTTGCTCAACAACATTTAGCCAAGCCTGGGAAATACTGGGAGAATATAGTCTGGTCAGATGAGACCAACATTTGGATGCCATAATACACACCATGTTTGGAGCCCAAAAGGCATTGCACATCACTCCAAAAACACCATACCAACAGTGAAGATTTAAGGTAGGAATATCATGGTGTGTGGCTGTTTTTCCACATACGGCACTGGCAAACTTCATATGATTGCAGGAAGGACGAATGGACAAATGTACTGAGACATTCTTGATAAAAATCTGCTGCCATCTACCTGGGAGATGAAGGTGAAACGAGGGTGGACATTTCAGCAAGACAGTGATCCCAAGCACACAGCCAAGAAAACTCTCAATTGGTTTCAGAGACAAAAAATAAAGCTGCTAGAATGGCCCAGCCAATTACCTGAATGCAATGGAAAATACATGGAAACAACTAAAGCTCAGAGTTCATAGAAGGAGTCCACGAAACATCCATGATTAAAAGAGTGTTTGTGTAGAAGAATGGGCCAAAATCACACCTGAGCAATGCATGTGACTAGTTTCTCCATACAGGAGGCATCTTGAATCTGTCATCGCTAACAAAGGCTTTTGTACGAAGTATTAATTACATTTCAGTAAGTGTTTTTACAATACTTTTTCCCTATGACATTTCTCATTATTACACGTAACTTAATTTATGGACATCTATGGTTTTATTTCTTTGCCTGTGTGGATTGGATGGGTTGTTACCGACATCTGGTGAGAATTTCATGTCAATAGCACCTATAGAAATATATTTACTTAGAAAATTGTTGACATGTTCAATTCTTATTTCACCTGCTGTGTATATAACATTTCAGATAAGGAGTTATCTTACCAAATAGACATCAAATAATGATTAAAAATCTTGCAATTTTCACACTGATCACTTTGGTTATCTAGACTTTTACTTTCTGGTGTTTCAGGATATTCACATTTACTTTAGCAGCAATAGACTGACTCAGACTTTACAAAGCATCTAATGAGCGTGTCCAAAAGTCTCTGTAAAGCAGCGTTTCCCAAACTCCAGTCCTCAGGACCCCAACTGATCATGGTTTTAAGATTTTCTTAGTATTGCACTGGAGTAAGAACCTGTGGCAGATTCTGATGATAATAATTCCATCACCTGTGCAAAACCAAGGAAATCCTGGCACCAAGATCTGTTGGGGCCCTGAGGACTGGAGTTTGGGAAATACTGTAAAGGGAAAGGGAGCAGGAGGTTCTCTGGCATTATCTTCTGTGAATGATCCTGTGCTTTCAGTTATGTATTGAGAGAGGTGTTACCTGTCATTGTAATCCTGCCTCTGGTGATAATGAGTCTGCTGAAAACCCTTCCAGAAATCACAGGAAATATGAATCTCTAGTGGCCTAGTGGCCAGTGTGAAAATGGCAATATTACTATTTTTTTTAATAATAAACACTATGATATGGAAAGAAAACATTGGCAAAAATATTTAAAAAATACATGTAACACAAAACCTGATTTAAACAATAGGTCATTGTCTGATGACTCATTGCCTTAGTGAATGTATTTATAATTAAATCAGAGAGGACATAATGCAACTAGTTGTATACAACAGTATCTACACTATAGTATAAAGTTGTGCTTAAAAATAAGCATTCCAGCCAGATAGTGATACCATCTACAACAGAGGAGACCAAGGACATATGAGACAGATGGGCACATGAGCATGATAACCGGTCCATGGAACTGTGGAAGAAGGTGACCTCCTGTTTTCTTACAAGCTCTTTCCTATAGATCTTGTAAGCACTGCTCTGAAGCGCTCTGGATAGCTCCTGATCTGGCCAGTTTCAGTGCTGCTGTGATTTTTCCATGCTACAGAAGCAAAAGCGCACATAGTTTGGACCAGCGATGCAACAATGCAGCTGGTCTGAACTGTCAATCAAGCAGGAATGCAATCAGGTAGCGGGGAAGCAGGGGAGCAGTGGGCTCCTGTTCAGAAAATTATCAAACCCCTCTAAGAATGATGACAGGGCCAGTGATTAATAATACAAATGAACGTGATTCATCCCTTCAGAACCATCTGGCAGTGACACCACTTCCTGAGCGCCGGTTTCTCAATAAAGTCAGAGATTGTCAGGAATCGGTTTGTGCCCTATAATTAAATCATGGTAAAATGAGAATTCTTACAGCTTTATCTGTGCACACGCCTTGTCTGACCTTACTACATGCACTTATGCTATGATTCATTCACATCTAAGGATACGTGCCTCAAGGCTATGTACTCCCAACAGCTCACTTCTTTATGGGACAGAGCCTTTTTTTCAGGTTTGATCGCTCACTACCAAGACTCTAATATCTGAGTGGATGTTGTCTGCTCATATCTTCCGTTAAAAATGGACACATTTGCAAGTTCTCCCTGTGTTGGCATGGGCTTCTTCCCACACTCCTACAGACATATTCATAGGGGATTTAGATGTGTGCCCCAATGGGGACAGTGAGTGATGACAATGTAAGGAGGTGGATACGTTGCCCATGATTCTCCTTGAAGACATGTATATTGTGTAAAGCGTTATAATGTTTGAATGTTTAATGATCCATATTGTTAGTGATCGAGTTGAGCTCTGCCCAGCAGTAGGTAGCCTACGGGGAGAGACGGAGCTAATAGGTGGGACTAGCCCAGGGAGAAGACCTTAGCGTGGATACAATGGAGATATTCTTGTAATAACGTCAGATATGGATGGGCCTGCAGCAGTAGCAGACCTCAGGTTTGATTGAGGAGCAGAACCGCGTGCAGTGGGTGGCCTGTGGCAAAAGAGAGCGTCAACCGAATGGATAGTAAGATCCTATAGAGAAGGGAGTCACAGGCCAGAATCGAGAGGAAAGTAAGAAGTATCGGGGCCTGGGGCAGGAAGCCTACCTAAACGGTATGGAGTTGTCTGTCAGTTGGGTAACGGGACGGAGAAGGAAGGACAAGGGAGACGAAGAGGAAATTCCCTGTGTTATGGTCCAGAGGTGTCAATAGAGCGAGAAGCTAAGTAGTGACCATATTGGCATAGAAAACTCCCCCAAGGGAATAAGAGGCGGAAATAGGGGTGGAAGTATAGGACTCTTGTTTGCTGGACTGTAGTGCCATTATTTGGGGACGCAGAGACTCCCGGGGTAGAGTGCTGGGCTGTGTTGAGACAGAAGAGCTAAGAGAAGCGGAAAGTCAGATTGACTCCAGAAAAAGAGAAGTGTGTGATAATGTACCATGTCATAACTGATACGTCTCATGTCATAACTGATGTGTCCACAAAGATGAATGCCTACTACCTGCTGTACATAGTTCCTCAGAAGTTATTTTTCAGTGAAAATATGTTTACTTATGGACTATGGCTTCTCTCATTGAACTCTGCAACACCTGGTCCTGGGTGGCCAAAAACGACGGCAACATGCGGCTTGTAGGGGTATCTCGTCCACACACCCAGCTCCATTTTCATGTAGGGTTGCGGGGCGTAAAACACAAGTACCTCAGCCATGGCTACCAAGTTCTTAGAAGAGTTCTTTTTTCTGAAGCATTCTTTGCAGCCCTTTGATAGGACAGTGTCTAGATTGGAGAGTATCCCATCAGGAGATGATTCAAAGGAGTGACATGTTCATTCCTCTTTGTCACCAGACATATTTTAAAACCTCTTCAGGAGAAAAAAAGTTCCAAAAACTCTTCATATAAGGGCTCATCTGCGTGAAAAACGGACGAGTGCAATCCGATAAAAAATCTAATTGCACTTTGACTAATGTTATTCCTATGATTCCCTGCTCATCTGCGCTTTTTTTCTCAGCTCGGATAGGACTGAGAAAAAAATCGCAGCATGCTGCCTTTCGCCACGTATATCAGATAAGACTCGCCAATGCAAGTCAATGGGTGTGAGAAAAAAATCACGCGGCACAAGGACCATGTGAGTGCCGTCCGATTTTTACGCATCCATCTCATAGAAAACCCAACATTTCATCAGCCGTGCACAGTAAATTCATAGCCAGAAGCAGCAGAATAGAATAGATAAGGTAGAAGAAAAAAATGGCGATGAACTCCGTTCACCTTATTGACGTCACTGTGAGGCTCTGATGCTGCGCTCACACGTACGGCTCAGTGTCTCTTGGATGCATAGCTGAACGGTCACATCATGCCACCGTTCAGCTATGTATCCAGATGAAGCAGATATAGATTAAGTCGTGGGACAGGTGAAGAATATGTTTTTTTATTATTTTTCATTTTTCCATAATAAATGGGTTTATTTCAAATAAAGGAGTCTGCCTTTATTTCTATTAAAGGACTTTATTCTTGCTGTGTATTTTTCACAATATGACTATGTGGTTAGTAATGGGGGGGTCTTATAGACGCCTCTCCATTACTAACCCCTGGGCTTGACGTCAGCTGCCAATATCAACCCCAATACTATTACCCCACTTGCTACCACACTAGGACAAATGGGAAGAGCGGAGGCTAAGTGCCAGAATCGCCGCATTTCATGGATGTGCCATTTCTGGGGCGGCTGAGAGCTGATGTTCTTAGTCTGGGAGGGGGCCATGATCCATGGCCCCTTCCTAGCCTATTAATATAAGCCCGCAGCTGTCTGCATAGCCTTTGCTGGTTGTTAAAATAGGGGGGACCCAACATAATTTTTTGGGGGGGTTCCCCATTTTAATAACCAGAAAAAGGCTAAGTATACAGCTATGAGCTGATATTAGTAGCCTGGGAAGCTGCATGTGTATTACCCACCTCCCAGGCTACCAGCTGTCAGCTTTTCCTCAGCTGGTTCTTAAAATATCGGGGGAACTCATGCCATTTTTTCATTAATTTATTTATTACTAAAATACATGTACAATAAGCTACACACGCAAAGCAATGATTATATATTTCACTCACATATTTCTATCTACCTATATATGTATTGAAGAATATTTACTTTGAAAAATATCTTTAAATGACATGGAGAATTACTCTATGTAAAAGTTAATGTTAAAATCGCATTGCATACGGATTGCATAAGCATGTCATACGGATGCTCGGTGAGAAAAATCGCATTATACTTGCATGACACTCACATGACAGTTGCATGACACTTGTATGACTTTTCAGGAACAACATCAGACCGATTTTATTAACGTAGATGGGTATGAGCCCTAAATAGCAAAGTAGATTTCCCATAGGAATGAACTTGAAGAGCCTTCCAAGAGTTTTTGAAGCAGTTTTTTGAGAAGGATTTGGGAAAGAATCTGCCCTAAAAAAATTCAGAAAAAAGCTCTGTGTGAACATAGCCTTATTAATATTAATCTGTGAAAAGGCACTCATCATTTTCAAATGACTGATGAGAGGCATTTAGTGGGGCAGTCTCCTTAGAATTTCGCAAAGAGGTCATAACAATTGTGTTGACTGGTGACTTATCTCCAGGAGAACAATGATATCAGAAGTTCGACATTGGACATACACGGTCAACATCTCCTCAGATCCTACTGCTGGATTTACAGCTACACTGGTTAGTACTGCGACGTACTGTCCTACATGCTATTCCTGCTTTTGAGGAAGTGCTACAGAGAGTAAAGCCCCCGTCTCACATAGCGATATCGCTAGCGATATCGCTGCTGAGTCACGGTTTTGGTGACTCACCAGCGACCTCACCAGTGATGTCGCTGTGTGTGACACTTTGCAACGATCAGGCCCCTGCTGTGAGGTCGCTGATCGTTGCAAAGTGTCCTGGACCATTTTTTGGTCGTTGGCCTCCCGCTGGCCAGCACACATCGCTGTGTGTGACCAGCGGGACCAACGATCTGGCTGGTAACTATGGTAAACATCGGGTTACTAGGGGCACGCGCGCACTTAGTAACCCGCTGTTTACCATGGATACCACTCTGCTACGGTGCACGGAGGCTCCCGCGCACCGTAGCAGAGTGGTATCCATGGTAAACAGCGGGTTACTAGGGGCACACGCGCACTTAGTAACCCGATGTTTACCATAGTTACCAGCCTGCTCCTGCTTGCAGCAGGCTGGTAACGGGAGCAGGACATCGTGGAACGATTCTTTCCACGATATCGCTGCTCCCCTGATCGCTGGTGAGCCTGCCTGTTTGACAGCTCACCAGCGATGTATTAGCGATGCAGCAACGATCCCTGACAGGTCGTATCATTGTAGGGATCGCTGCTGCATCGCTTAGTGTGACGGGGCCCTTATACAAGATCCATCTTCCTACAGAGCGTTCATGCAGCAAGCCGCCATGGCTCAAGCTGAATAATAATAACTACACTGGGAAGCTCTTAAGGCCCCGTCACACTAAGCGATGCAGCAGCGATCCCGACAACGATACGACCTGTCAGGGATCGTTGCTGCATCGCTAATACATCGCTGGTGAGCTGTCAAACAGGCAGGCTCACCAGCGATCAGGGGAGCAGCGATATCGTGGAAAGAATCGTTCCACAATGTCCTGCTCCCGTTACCAGCCTGCTGCAAGCAGGAGCAGGCTGGTAACTATGGTAAACATCGGGTTACTAAGTGCGCGTGTGCCCCTAGTAACCCGCTGTTTACCATGGATACCACTCTGCTACGGTGCGCGGGAGCCTCCGTGCACCGTAGCAGAGTGGTATCCATGGTAAACAGCGGGTTACTAAGTGCGCGCGTGCCCCTAGTAACCCGCTGTTTACCATAGTTACCAGCCAGATCGTTGGTCCCGCTGGTCACACACAGCGATGTGTGCTGGCCAGCGGGAGGCCAACAACCAAAAAATGGTCCAGGACACTTTGCAGCGATCAGCGACCTCACAGCAGGGGCCTGATCATTGCAAAGTGTCACACATAGCGACATCGCTGGTGAGGTCGCTGGTGAGTCACCAAAACCGTGACTCAGCAGCGATATCGCTAGCGACATCGCTATGTGAGACGGGGGCTTTAGGGGAGCATGATCTCTTCTTTTCTGTGTGTTCAGTTAGTGGAGACATTATAGAAGATATTCTGCCCACTAGCATAGGAAAAAAATATTTTTGGTGTCTAAAGAAGATAAACTGGTGAGAATGCCGAACACAAGTCATAAAATAGCCATATGCAGCTTATTCTGAAAGGTCATCTGAAACCAGGGCTGCCATCAGGGTATTACTGCCCTTACTGGCATATGGGGCCTGGTGATCAGAGGGGTCCGGACCGAGACTTCCCTCTTCAGCTCACCGGGCCCAAGCAGTAGGATTCTGCCTGTTCAGTTACTGAACGTGCGTCCTTGGACACACGTTCAGTTGAAATCTATTGGCGTGCGGGAAGCTCCCGTGCCTTGGATGATGGGAGAGCTGGGCGCCACTGGACCACGTAAAGGTATGGAGAAACTTTTCTTTTTAACTTTTTTTATAAAGCCGTACTATGAGGGCAGCATGGAGAGACATGGGGGCAGGATAGAGACATGGGGACAGAATAGAGAGAAATGGGGGCAGAATGTAGAGACATGGGGGCAGGATGGAGAGACATGGGGCAGAATGGAGACATTGAGGGCAGAATGCAGACATGGGGCAGGATGGAGACATGGGGGCAGGATGGAGACATGAGGGCAGAATGGAGACATTGGGGCAGAATGGAGAGATGGGGGCAGGATGGAGAGACAACAGGCAGGATGGAGAGACAAGGGGACAGGATGGAGACATTGGGGCCAGAATGGAGAGACATGAGGGCAGAATGGAGAGACATGGGGTAGAATGGAGAGACATGGGGGCAAGATGGAGAGACATGGGGCAGAATGGAGACATTGGGGGCAGAATGGAGACATGGGGGAAGGCTTGAGACATTGGAGGCAGGATGGAGACATGGCGGCAGGGTGGAGACATGGGGGCAGAATGGAGACAAATGAGGGCAGGATGAAGACATGGGGGCAGAATGGAGACAAATGGGAGCAAGATGGAGACTAATGGAGGCAGGATGGAGACATGGGGCAGAATGGAGACAAATGAGGGCAGGATGGAGACAAATGAGGGCAGGATTGAGACATGGGCGCAGAATGGAGACAAATGGGGCCGGAATGGAGACATGGGGGCAGAATGGAGACAAATGGCGGCAGCATGGAGACATGGGAGTAGGATGTGGGACATTATTACTGCAGGGGCTAATTATGGATATTATTATTGCTGTGATGTATTTTATTTTTGAGGATACTATTTTCAGTGAGGGGGTCCTGTTAGCTATGTGCCCACGATG
Source organism: Phyllobates terribilis (assembly GCF_046119375.1). Taxonomy (NCBI): domain Eukaryota; kingdom Metazoa; phylum Chordata; class Amphibia; order Anura; family Dendrobatidae; genus Phyllobates; species Phyllobates terribilis. Next base: position 144,577,439 of record NW_027362772.1, read on the forward strand.
CAGAAATGCTCCGGATTTTTCCTGAGCGTTTCTGTATCTCCCTGGCAGAAAAAACGCATGCGGATTGTACATGCAGATTGTATATGCGGATTGTACATGCCGATTGTATATGCGGATTGTACATGCGTTTTTCCTGCCAGGGACAAGCGGAAGTGAAGCGTTCTTCACATGCGATTTCGCATGCGGGTTGTCAAGTGCTTTCCAAGCAATTTTAACATCACTTGGAAAGTGCTTGACCACTTGGTCACACTATATAAATCCATGCAAAAGGCATGGATTTATATAGTGTGACCGTAAAGAATGTTTAAAAATAAAAAAATAAATCTATACTTACCTTCTGATGGCCCCCGGAGTCTTGCTTCCCTCCGTCCTGGCTGCCGGCAGCGGTACACTGAAGGACCTGTCGACGTCAGCATTGCGTGACCCGTCACATGATTATGACGTCAGCGCAGGTCCTCCAATCCATCGCGAGCTGCCGGAAAGTGAAGACAAGGAGACCGGGGACCATCAGGAGGTAAATATAACATTTATTTTTTATTTTATTCTTTTTTTCACAGTTTCTATGGTACCCGGGTCCAGAGGAGAGTCTCCTCTCCTCCACACCCGGGTACCATCCGCACATTGAAACGCGTTGAATGCGCATCTACATATGCAGTGATGCGGAATCCATGCGTTCCAATGCAAGTCAATGGCGGCGAAAACACAGCGCTTCCGCAAAATAATTGGTAGTGCTGCGTTTTTTTCCGCAATGATAATCTGCAACAGAAATTTCCGCAGCATGTGCACAGCACATGCGGATTATCATTGGGGAACATGGCAGGTCTTCTACCATGCATTTTTTAAGCGTTTCTGCAGCGTTTTTGCCGCTGCGGAAACACTTAAAAAGCGCATTGTGGGCACACAGCCTAACTGTGCAGGGCAGAACTATGTCACTTTCTTTTCTTCATCTGGTGTAGTGTAGAAGTTGGGGAAAAATTGGGGAATGTGCTCTGGAAGCGGTGCTGTAGACAACTGTGTTATTTTCAGCAGAGACAAGTCCTGGCTGGAAGAAGTGATAGCGGTCTGTGCCAGATTAATAAGAAAAGTGAAGATGAAGGACTTCAACTGGAGATGTCACCGGTGAGTCAATGTGTTACCTGTACACTGACACTATATACAGAGCTCCTGTGTATAATGTCACCAATGATCCCTGTATTACCTGTACACTAACACTATATACAGAGCTCCTGAGTATATTGTCACCGGTGATCCCTGTATTACCTGTACACTGACACTATACACTGTATACTATGTACAGAGATCCTGTGCATAATGGCACTTATGGTTAATATTAGAATTGTGTTTTTTTATTAATGATCAGTGTTGCAGTATTTGGTTACTATGTAGTGGTAATATGTGGTCTGGTCATGGTGTGGTGGTATTTGTCCCTTGTATGTGGTATTATTCAGTCACTATGTGGTGGTAATATGTGGTCAGGTCATAGTGTGGCGGTATTTGTCCTTTGTATGTGGTATTATTCGGTCACTATGTGGTGGTAATATGTGGTCAGGTCATGGTGTGACGGTATTTGTCCCTTGTATGTGATATTATTGGTCATTTTAAAAAATGTATGTGACACATTCCCTTAAAGAAAAATAAATAAAAATATACCTAAAAAGAGTATTGAGTATTATAACAAATGTTAGAGTAGAGTAGGCCCCGGCCAGAAGAGTTTCCTTGTCGTGGTGGCGGCTTAAAAAATATTTTGGCCAAAACAAAAGCTGCTGGCGATGTATGTGATATAGTGTTTAATGGGAACTGTTAAGGTGTGATTGGTGAGGATGTGGCGCAGAAGAAAAGTTTTTCCAAGAATGGGCGGTGGGACTGTGGAAGGTTCTAATGGTGGAGGCGGAGCTTGGGTGGAGCCTAGGCGGAGTCTCAAGGGGGCCTGAAAATTTTACCAGCCTGTAATTCCTGGCGGCAGCCCTGTCTGAAACAACTGGTGACCATTAGATCTATTTTCACCAGTGTTCTTGTAAAATTTTCTACTGATTTTTTTTCTACACCTAAAAACAAAATTACAAGGGGATTCTGTTAGCAATAAAAGAGTTTACAGTACCAAAAAGAGGCTGACCCTAAGGGCATAGCAAAGGGTAACCACAAAGCCAATTCCTTTAATATAGCCTTTAAATAGTTCCCTGCCATAAGCACTTGTCTGAGACTCCTTATGAGCAATACTTGACTTACAGAATCAGTGTGAGTAGCAAGAACAATGAACTGGCAGACGACATGCATTTTCTACCCCAAGGCTTAGTAACTAACAAGCCCAAGAATTAAAGACAGATCCCAGCAGGTTTTGAGAATCTATGGGAAGGTGCCACAGAACCAGACGTACTTGTGGCATTTAGAATCTTCATTCAAAGAGAATCCTCGTCTATAGGACGTTTTGAAGCACAGACATAACAGTTCCTCTTAGGAATCGTCCTTTGCACCTTCAGATGCTTTCTAATAGAAACATGTGTAAATGTACCTATAGATTTCATGGTTTCTCTTCTTACCAGACTGCGTACCAAAAGTATGGGGACAACTATACGTTACACCAACAGGAGTTTTTATGACATCCCATTCTAAATCCATAGGCGTTGATATGGAGTTGGTGCCGTCTTAAGAAAAGAACAATACGGGGCTCCGAAAAGTGCACTGGCATATCTGTCGTAGGGTGCCGAATCCATCAGCCAAAAATGCAGGAGAAAAAGAAATGGAAATTGTCGGCACATCCATCTGATAAAAACTGTTTTTTTTTATTTACATTTTCATTAAAACAGGTGGATCCATCAAAACTCTAAAAACCTGACGCGTTTCTGGAGCAACAAATACCCTTAGTCATAGGTTCCCCTTGTTGCTTTCTGTCAAGACTTTCTACAAGATTTTGAAGTTTCTTTGGGAATTTTTGCCCCTTCATCCAGAAGAGAGTTTGTGAGGTCAGAAACTGATGTTGGAGGAGAGGTCGGGCTCACAATCTTCATTTTAGTTCATCCCAAAGATATTTGATGGGGTCGATGTCCGGCCTATGAGCAGTCGGTCATGTTTTTCTACACCAAACTCCCTCACTCATGTCTTTATGGGCCTTGTGCACTGGGCACAGTCATGGAGAAATGAATAGGGCCTTCCCCAAACTGTTCCCACAAAGGTGGACGCTACAATTGTCCACAATGTCTTGTATGCTGAAGCATTACGATTTTCCTTCACTGGACCTAGGTCAACCCGTGAAAAACAAGCCCATAGAATTATCCCTCCTCCACCAAACTGTTCAGCTGCCACAACGCAGGCAGTCAGGTTAAATTCTCCTGGCATTCACCAAACCCAGACTCGTCCACCAGATGCCAGATAGAAAAGTGTGATCCGTCAGTGCACAGAGCAAGTTTCCTCCAGAGTCCAGTGGTGGCGGCTTTACACCACTCCATCTGACGCTCGTCATTGTGCTTCGTAATGTAAGGCTGCATGTAGCTGCTCAGCCATGAAGCTCCCGGCGGGGGCGCAGTGTTTGTGCTGATGTTAATACCAGAGAAGGTCTGGACCCTGCAGTTATGGAGTCAGAGCGGTGGTGACTTTTCTGCCCTCTGCTCCTCAGCACTCGGTTACCCCACTCTGTAACGTTACAGGGTTTCGGATTCTTAAACATTTCGAGGCCGATGTAAAATACCAGGGGCAATGGGGATGGATGTTATATTCCGGGGGCAATGGGGCCATATGTTATACACTGGGGGCAATGGGGCCATATGTTATACACTGGGGCAATGGGGCCATATGTTATACACCAGGGGGCAATGGGGCCATATGTTATTTACCGTGGACAAGGGGGCCAGATGTTATACCCAAGGGGCAATGGGGCCATATATTATACACTAGGGGCAATGGGGCCATATGTTATACACTGGGGTAATGGGGTCATATGTTATTCCTCGGGTGCAATAGGGCCACATGAACAGACTTGATAATCGGAGGCTCCTATTACAGGACTGCGCTGGTATGGCAGTATGGCGGGAGGCCGATGTAATATACCAGGGGCAATGGGGATGGATGTTATATTCCGGGGGCAATGGGGCCATATGTTATACCCAAGGAGCAATGGGGCCATATGTTATACACCGGGGGCAATGGGGCTATATATTATACACTGGGGCAATGAGGCAATATGTTATTCACCGGGGGCAATAGGGCCAGATGTTATACCCAAGGGGCAATGGGGCCATATGTTATACACTGGGGCAATGGCCATATGTAATACACTGGGGGCAATGGGACCATATGTTATACACTGGGGGCAATGGGGCCATATATTATTCACTGGGGGCAATAGGGCCAGATGTTATGCACAAGGGGCAATGGGGCCATATGTTATACACCGGGGGCAATGGGACTAAATGAAAAATCGGAAAATAATGATTAAGAGGTAAGCCCCAACACTTTTGTATATATAGTGTATGGTTATAAGGGGCTGACAATAGACATCTATTAGGGAATAGCACTTTCTGCTCACTAGATGCGCCGTGGCTGCAGCAGCTGCTGGGTCTTAGCACATCCATATCAGCTCTGCAGTGCAGGCCTGGAGGTTGCGTTCACACTGTAATTGTGGCTGATATTTCAGCTTCAGAATGTAAAATCAGCAATAATGAAAATAATGTAATGTTAAAATCCCCCACAAAGATCTTTTGTAGGGGGACAGGGTCAATAAGGAAACTAAATACATAAATACTAATAATGAAGAATTTAAAAGCACTGCGGCCCTAACTGTACAACTGCACCCCACCTCGACAAACCTAAAATTACACATCCCTTATATATAAACTACTGCATCAGAGGGTAACACAATATACAGTGAGCTATAAAATATAAGAAATCAGAAATAAGAAATAATGTGACTCAGACACTTTATTTTTTTGTAACATTTTTCCTGAATATTAACAACTAGATGGTGGCCCGATTCTAATGCATCGGGTATTCTAGAATATGTATGTGGCCAACCGGGCGCGACTAATCAGCGAAGCTGTGTTTAAGTGGGTTGTGCACTACTTTAAATTAACCCCCCAATGTATCCCCCCGGGGCCCCTAACGAATTTTGGAGGACCGGGGAGCGAGGCCGCCGGTCGGGGAACTTCTGCTGCGAGCAGCCGGGAGATGACCGGCTAGCACAGGGTGAGCGTGTGAGCGGGTGAGCGTGGGAGCGAGTGAGGGTGAGAGTGTGAGGGTGAGCGTGGGAGCATGTGAGGGTGAGCGTGGGAGCGTGTGAGGGTGAGCATGGGAGCGTGAGAATGTGAGCGTGAGAATGTGAGCGTGTGAGGGTGAGCGTGTGAGGGTGAGTGTCCGAGGGTGAGCGTCCGAGGGTGAGCGTCAAAGCGTGAGCGTCAGAGCGTGAGCGTCCGAGCGTGAGTGTCCGAGCGTGAGCGTCAGAGCGTGAGCGTCAGAGTCAGAGCCAGAGCGTGAGCGTCAGAGCATGAGCATCAGAGCGTGAGCGTGAGCGTCAGAGCGTGAGCATCAGAGAGTGAGCGTGAGCGTCAGAGCCTGAGCATCTGAGCGTGAGTGTCCGAGCGTGAGCGTCAGTGCGTGAGCGTGAGCGTCAGAGCCTGAGCGTCAGAGCGTGAGCATCAGAGCGTGAGCGTCAGAGCGTGAGCATCAGAGCGTGAGCGTCTGAGCGTGAGCTTGAGCGTCCGAGCGTGAGCGTCAGAGCGTGAGCATCCGAGCGTGAGCGTCAGAGCGTGAGCGTGAGCGTCTGAGCGTCAGCGTGAGCGTCCGAGCGTGAGCGTCAGAGCGTGAGCATCAGAGCGTGAGCGTCAGAGCGAGAGCGTCAGAGCGTGAGAGTCAGAGCCTGAGCATAAGCGTCAGAGCGTGAGCGTCGAGAGTGAGCGTCAGAGCGTGAGCGTCAGAGTGTGAGCGTCTGAGCGTGATCGTCTGAGCGTGAGCGTCTGAGCGTGAGCGTCCGAGCGTGAGCGTCTGAGCGTGCGCGTCTGAGCGTGAGCGTCCGAGTGTGAGCGTCAGAGCGTGAGCGTCAGAGCGTCCAAGCGTGAGCGTCAGAGCGTGAGCGTCCGAGCGTGAGCGTGAGCATCCGAGCGTGAGCGTCCGAGCGTGAGCGACAGAGCGTGTGAGCGTCAGAGCATGAGCGTCAGAGCGTGAGTGTGAGAGCGTGAGCATCCGAGCGTGAGCGTCAGAACATGAGCTTCCGAGCGTGAGCGTCAGAGCGTGAGGGTGAGCGTCTGAGGGTGTGAGGGTGAGCGTGTGAGGGTGAGCAGGTGAGGGTGAGCGTGTGCGGGTGAGCGTGTGAGGGTGAGCCGCTAACGGCCGCCATATTTTTCTGAAATCCGCGTGAGCGTCTGAGCGTGAGCGTCCGAGCGTGAGTGTCAGAGCGTGAGCGTCCGAGCGTGAGCGTCCAAGCGTGAGCATCAGAGCGTGAGCGTCAGAGCGTAAGCGTCTGAGCGTGAGCGTCCGAGCGTGAGTGTCAGAGCGTGAGCGTCTGAGCGTGAGCGTCCAAGCGTGAGCATCAGAGCTTGAGCGTGAGCGTCAGAGCGTGAGCGTCCGAGCATGAGCGTCAGAGCATGAGCGTCAGAGCGTGAGCGTCCGAGAGTGAGTGTCAGAGCGTGAGCGTCAGAGGGTGAGCATCCGAGCGTGAGCGTCCGAGCGTGTGTGTCAGAGCGTGAGCATCCGAGCGTGAGCGTCCAAGCGTGAGCATCAGAGCGTGAGCGTCAGAGCGTAAGCGTCTGAGCGTGAGCGTCCGAGCGTGAGTGTCAGAGCGTGAGCGTCTGAGCGTGAGCGTCCAAGCGTGAGCATCAGAGCTTGAGCGTGAGCGTCAGAGCGTGAGCGTCCGAGCATGAGCGTCAGAGCATGAGCGTCCGAGCGTGAGCGTCAGAGCCTGAGTGTCAGAGCGTGAGCGTCAGAGCGTGAGCATCAGAGCGTGAGCGTGAGCGTCAGAGCGTGAGTGTCAGAGCGTGAGCATCTGAGCTTGAGCGAGAGCGTCTGAGCATGAGCGTGAGCGTCAGAGCGTGAGCGTCCGAGCGTGAGCGTCAGAGCGTGAGCGTCAGAGCGTGAGCGTCCGAGAGTGAGTGTCAGAGCGTGAGCGTCAGAGGGTGAGCATCCGAGCGTGAGCGTCAGAGCGTGAGCGTCAGAGTGTGAGCGTGAGCGCCCGAGCGTGAGCATCCGAGCGTGAGCGTCAGAGAGTGAGCGTCCGAGCGTGAGCGTGAGCGTCAGAGCGTGGGCGTCTGAGCGTGAGCGTCCGAGCGTGAGGGTCAGAGCGTCCGAGCGTGAGCGTCAGAGCGTGAGCGTGAGCGTCTGAGCGTGAGCGTCCGAGCGTGAGCGTCAGAGCGTGAGCGTCAGAGCGTCCGAGTCTGAGCGTGAGCGTCAGAGCGTGAGCGTCAGAGCGTGAGCGTCCGAGCATGAGCGTCCAAGCGTGAGCGTCAGAGCGTGAGCGTCAGAGCGTGTGAGCGTCAGAGCGTGAGAGCGTGTGAGCGTCCGAGTGTCAGAGCGTGAGCGTCAGAACATGAGCGTCCGAGCGTGAGCGTCAGAGCGTGAGGGTGAGCGTGTGAGGGTGAGCGTGTGAGGGTGAGCGTCTGAGGGTGTGAGGGTGAGAGTGTGAGGGTGAGCGTGTGCGGGTGAGCGTGTGAGGGTGAGCCGCTAACGGCCGCCATATTTTTCTGAAATCCCGTGTCGCTGATTGGCCGCGGCCTGACCAATCAGCGACGTGGGATTTCCTGGACAGACAGACAGACAGATAGACAGACAGACAGACAGGATAAGACAATTATATTAACAATACAGAAATACAAATATAAAATTGGCAAAAAAAATGAAGCCTGTAATACAGCCGAATGCTGATTTTCCAATGGTCCCTGCATGTCTTTTTGGCTAGCTGACAGCACCTGACCGCTGCAGTGGACTCAGTGGTCACATGCCATACTACCGCTACCACCGCTCAGCATCCGCCTTGATGTCAGTAAGTGCAGCATGAGACTGGTCTGACCAGTGATTGGCTGCAGTAGTCATACGGTGGCAGCTAGTCAGCAAACTCTTGCATCTGTGCTGAATTGGCAAGGGATAGAGGAGGTGAGAACTGATTGTTTTTTGTTTTTTTTTGTAAAATAATAACCAATGCCATTCCAACGATGTTGGCGCCAGGTCCTCCGGGGTTCGAGGACATTGTTATGCTACGTGAGCACTGCAGCCAATTAGTTGCCGAAATTCAGCAGCTGTGCTCTCACTTACTTTGGACTAATGTGACAAAGGTGAGAGCACAGCAGCCCAATTTCGGCCACTGATTGGCTGCAGTGCTCACGTGGCATAACAATGTCAACTGAACTCTGGGAGACCCAGCGAAGATATCATGAGAGCAGCTCTGGTACGGCAGGCAAGTATCTGTTATTTTCAATTTACAAGGGGATCTACTTTATTTAAAAAGGGGTTATCCAGATAGTGGACAACCCCTTTAATATTTGTGGCTTTGACAATTTTCTTTAGACCAGGTAAATCTTTTTAATATACTTTGGATCAGACCTTGGAGTGATTTCTACACACGGGATTGTGAGCATGTAAAAATTTAGGAATAGGGAAAGCATTAGGAGAGGGGGATCACAGAAGTTATAGGATGATTAGCAATGCAGATTTATCTGTGGAAAACTTCTGATAAATGAATGTAATTGATAGACAAATAGACTCTTCAGAGAGGAAGAGGACAAGAACTCTAATAATTGGTTGACGGTTGAATTGGATTTTAAGCTTCTCTCAAGAGGACGACTCAAGGAGGTACACACATGGACATAATTGTTGGTACCCTTCTGTTTCAATTGAAATCTAATAAACATCAGACATTGATTTTGAATTGTGGTTCAACTGAAAAATTAAAGAAAAGAAATGATGACACCCCTAGAAAGATTGAAATAATTTGACCTTAGGGACATGTGTATCCTGTAATTAGCATCACAGATGTCTACAAACTTGTAACCAGTCTGTCGTCTATTTAAAGGGTGAAAAGTAGTCACTGTGCTGTTTGGTATCATGGAGTGTACCACACTGAACATGGACCAAATAAAATTAAGGAGAGAGTTCTCTCAGGAGATTAGAATGAAAATTATAGAAAAACATGTTAAAGGTAAAGGCTATAACACCATCTCCAAACAGCTTGATGTTCCAGCCAGAGATTGTGATCTCTTCATCCGAGTGCTCTAAAAAATGTGACAGGGCCACGTAAAAAAAACAGTGCAAAAATAAGTTCTATTGCAACCCACTCTGAAAGGAGAAGGGCCCCCAACAAACCATTCTCAATTCCTTGGAGCCAGAAGGCCACAGAAACGAATTGGGAGTAGTGGCTAACCTTCGACAAAGCTCATGGAAAGTCCAAGTCATGCTCCTTCATCCACCCAGGCAGCCACTCAAGTGAAACCAGGAGCCAATCTAGACTCTTAAGGAGGGGAGCCTGGGGTTTTGCATCGGGGAGAGGAACTTGATGGCTACACACTGCCTCCCCTAGATCGTTCAGGAGGGAAGCCTTAAGGGAACCGCATCTCGACACAGTACACAAGCAAAAAGTGACACAGTGTGAAAAACAAGAAGGTCCAGATTAAGGGTGTGCGCTCAGAAAGTGTGAATGAAAAGTACTGTGCAAATGTGCAATACAATTCAGTGGGTTTCCCATGCTAAGAGAGTTTAGGCACCCCAGGGTCACCACTCCTGAGGCACTGTGCACCTCGGGCTCTCAAACTAACCCGGCCTAATGGTTTTGATCCTGGAAAGCCAGGGTCTCCACTGAATGAGTATATAAGCTATTCGGCATAGTGCCCAGCGCACCGCTACCATCGTGCATGATGTGTCAGTCTACTAGGGCGGCCCAGACAAATACTACCTTTACGAACAATATTACACTTGATCTTAGCCAAAAGGCCGGAAAGTTAAGGGTTCGACCATTTTTGTCCAGGCCATTTTATAGTTTGTTTTTAAAAAATTTTCTTTTGAACCAAAATTCAAAAGCAAAAAAGCAAAGTCTGATTTTAATTAGTTGATATTCATTAAATTTAAAATGACTTTTGTTAGTTTCGAGTTATTTCAGTGACCACTGTCGGTTTTTCTTACTTTCACAGAAGAGGATCCACAACTCTGTCCATATGTGTCTTTCTACCAATAACATTTCTGGTCAGGGTGTTGCGTGGGAGACTTTAAATCTCGCCTCTCTCAATCATCCTGCACTTTAAGTTTATCTTAATATATCTCTAGTGTTGTTGGACTGTATCGGGATATTTCTACATTTATAAATGCCAAATCCTGTGTAATGTTAATAGTTTCCAATATCTGAAGTATCAGCAATGGAATTCATATACCGCTGCCACGTTTCAGATACATGTCAGGGTTTTTTTTCTCACAGAAATGGACTAATTCAATGGACTGTAACTAAGGCACAGTTATGAGACATGTTATTCTCCCTTGACCCTACAATAACTTTTATTCAGGTGTGGATCAATAAAAAAAAAAAAAGATTATTGCAAATGGCTTTGAGCCGCTAATAAAACACAGCTCCTTATATCATGCCATTTATTAGAGGCCGTTGTGAAAATAAGCTACTGGGAACTTGAATGTATAACTTCCGTTCCTTAGCCCTCAGTGTATAACATCCGGCCCCTCTGACCCCGGTGTATAACATGCGGCCCCATAGTCCATAGTGTATAACATCCAGCTCTCCAACCTTGGTGTATAACACCTCACCCCATTGCCCCCAATGTATAACATCCGGACCCGGTGTATAACATCTGGCTCCATTGCCCATGGTGTACAACATCCAGCCCCCCTGGCCCTGGTGTATAAAATCCAGCCCCTTGTTCCCTCCCGGTGTATAACATCCGGCCCCATTACCCATGGTGTATAACATCCAGCCCCCCGACCTTGGTGTATAACATCCAACCCCATTGCCCCAATGTATAACATCCAGCCCTCCCGACCCTGATGTATAACATCCGGTCCCTCAGCCCTGAACTCACTCATGCCGGCGTGGTCCTGCAATAGAAGCCACCGGGCTAACAAGTCCGTACATGACATTTCTTCCTCCTAAATCTTCCTCCATCACCAATGACTGATATTATTGAGAAGTGGAAGGAACCGCAGCAACTCAGCCACGTGAAGTTTGTACAGTATACACATATATACAGTTATATGAAAAAGTTTGGGCACCCCTATTAATCTTAAGCTTAATGTTTTATAAAAATTGGTGTTTTTGCAACAGCTATTTCAGTTTGATATATGTAATAACTGTTGGACACGGTAATGTTTCTGCCTTGAAATGAGGTTTATTGTACTAACAGAAAATGCGCAATCTGCATTCAAACAAAATTTGACAGGTGCACAAGTATGGGCACCTCACCAGAAAAGTGACATTAATATTTAGTAGATCTTCCTTTTGCAAAAATAACAGCCTCTAGTCTCTTCCTGTAGCTTTTAATGAGTTCCTGGATCCTGGATGAAGGTATTTTTGACCATTCCTCTTTACAAAACATTTCCAGTTCAGTTAAGTTTGATGGTCGCCGAGCATGGACAGCCCTCTTCAAATGATCCCACAGATGTTCAATGATATTCAGGTCTGGGGACTGGGATGGCCATTCCAGAACATTGTATTTGTTCCTCTGCATGAATGCCTGAGTAGATTTGGAGCGGTGTTTTGGATCATTGTCTTGCTGAAAGATCCATCCCCTGCGTAACTTCAACTTTATCACTGATTCTTAAACATTATTGTCAAGAATCTGCTGATACTGAGTAGGATCCATGCGTCCCTCAACTTTAACAAGATTCCCGGTGCCGGCATTGGCCACACAGCCCCAAAGCATGATGGAACCTCCACCAAATTTTACTGTGGGTAGCAAGTGTTTTTCTTGGTATGCTGTGTTTTTTTGCCGCCATGCATAACGCCTTTTTGTATGACCAAACAACTCAATCTTGGTTTCATCAGTCCACAGGACCTTCTTCCAAAAAGAAATTGGCTTCTCCAAATGTGCTTTTGCATACCTCAGCCGACTCTGTTTGTGGCGTGCTTGCAGAAACGGCTTCTTTCGCATCACTCTCCCATACAGCTTCTCCTTGTGCAAAGTGCGTTGTATAGTTGACCGATGCACAGTGACACCATCTGCAGCAAGTTGATGCTGCAGCTCTCTGGAGGTGGTCTGAAGATTGTCCTTGACTGATCTCACCATTCTTCTTCTGTGCCTTTCTGATGTTTTTCTTGGCCTGCCACTTCTGGTCTTAACAAGAACTGTCCCTGTGTTCTTCCATTTCCTTACTATGTTCCTCACAGTGGAAACTGGCAGGTTAAATCTCTGAGACAGCTTTTTGTATCCTTCCCCTGAACAACTATGTTGAATAATCTTTGTTTTCAGATAATTTTACAGTTGTTTTGAGGAGCCCATGATGCCACTCTTCAGAGGAGATTCAAACAGGAGAACAACTTGCAAGTGGCCACTTTAAGTAGCTTTTCTCATGATTGCATACACCTGGCTATGAAGTTCAAAGCTCAATGAGGTTACAAAACCAAAAAAAGTGCTTTAGTAAGTCAGTAAAAAGTAGGTAGGAGTATTTAAAACAAGAAAATGATAAGGGTGCCCATACTTATGCACCTGTCAAATTTTGTTTGAATGCAGATTGCACATTTTCTGTTAGTACGATAAACCTCATTTCAAGGCAGAAACATTACTGTGTCCAACAGTTATTACATATATCAAACTGAAATAGCTGTTGCAAAAACACCAATTTTAAGAAAACATTAAGCTTAAGATTAATAGGGGTGCCCAAACTTTTTCATATAACTGTATATATATATATATATATATATATATATATATATATACACACACAGTGCTGCTCACCACTATTGGCACCCCTTCATTTTTTCATAGACTGTATAATATCTTCAAAAATAAATGGAAATGTACCAAAGTTATAGCCTCAGGATTTTTTAATTAGTGATCCAAAGTAATACAACAATAAAACATTGTTTTTAAACTTCCATGTTGCAATTTCAAAGAAAAACAGAATAAACAGCATGTGCAGCAATGAAGCCACCCCTAATTAATACTTGGTCGCACACCCTTTGGCATTGCTGACAGCCTCCAAACGTTTCTTGTAGCCATCTATAAGCTTCTTACACTTCTCAGCTGGAATTTTCTCCCACTCTTCCTTTGCAGTTTGTTCAAGCTCTTGAATGTTTGCAGGGTTCTTTTCCCAATGGCAGATTTCAGCTCACCCCAAAGATTTTCAATAGCATTGAGGTCAGGACTCATTGCTGGTCATTTTAAAACAGTCCGTTTTTTTCTTTTTCAAGCATTCTAGTGGACTTTTGAATGTGTTCTTTGGGTCATTGTCTTGCTGGAGGACCCATGATCTTCGACTCTAACCAGGTTTTTTTAACTGGGAAGTACATTTTGCTCTAAAATCTCTTGATAATTCTCTGATTTCATGATTCCTGTGATACAGTCAAAGCCTCCAGTACCAGATGCAGCAAAGCAACCCCACAGCATTATGGATCCTCCATCGTGCTTAACTGCTGGTAAGGTGTTCTTTTCCTTATCAGCTTCATAGCGCCTTCTGTAAACAAACTGTTGCTTTGCATTGCCAAAAAGCTCTATTTTTGTTTCATCTGTCCACAGAACATTTTCCCAGAAGGATTGTGGTTTGTCAAGGTACTCTTTGGCAAAGATCAGTTGTTCCTTTTTATGTCTTTTCTTCAGCAATGGTTTCTTCCTTGGCCTTCGCCCATAAAGCTCTGCTTGGTTTAGTCTGTGACGTATGGTACTTGTTGAAACCATGACCCCAGACTGTTCCAGGTTGGCCTTCAGGTCTTTGGATGTTTGACATGATGCTTTTTCCACCATTCGCACCAACCTTCAAAAACATCTCTTGTCAATTTTCCTCTTTCTCCCACGTCCAGGGAGATTCCTGATGGTTCCATGCTTGGAAAACTTCTTAATAACATTGCACACTATTCAAACTGGGATACCAAGGTCTTTAGAGATGGCCTTATACCCTTTAGAAGTCTTGTGTTTGCTAATAATAGTAGTTCTGATGTCCTCAGACAGCTCCTTCGTCTTCACCATTGTGACAAAGGAATAGGCCCTGCCATGTGGCTTTTTAAAACACTGAAGTCATCATTCATTGGCGAATTCATGTCACATGGGCACCGACAATTAATCATAGGTGAATCTCTTTTGTGATTTACCACAGGCGAGTAAAAATGTGTTTCCATACTAAATTAATGTAAAGGGTGCCAATACCAGTGACACAACAAGCTTTAGGTTTTTCTATTTATCCCTGCCATAGTTTTTTGTTTTAAATTATTGTTTATCATTTGTTCTATTGTATTTAACACGCGTGCCCTATACAAAAACACTGTTTCACTTGATTCATTTTTTTCAGGAGATATTCCACATTATGGACTTAAACTTCAAGGGTGCCAATAACGATGAGCAGGACTGTATATATGTAGGACTGTATATTTGTCCTTCTGTCTCCAGCCACACGCAGTGTGGCCGGACACAGAAGGACACATCCCAGACAGTGAGGAGGATGATGCTGGAGGAGGAGTGTGATAGTGGTATGTGTAGGCGCTGACCACAAGCCGCGATCTCCGGCGCCAGTGGGGACATACTGTGATCTTCAAAAAGACTGGAGGAGGGGAGAGGCGCCGGAGTCCGAGCCTGCATATAGTGCAGACAATAAAAATAAAATGGCGTCGGAATCAGCACGTGCACATACCGCCCTATCCGGCGCTATTTTGTTGAAGAAACTGAAAATCTGTCTTCAACAAGATGGCGCCGGAGATTGAGCTATACGCAGGCGCTGAATCCAGCACCACACTCCTCCTCTGGCCTCTCTGGAGATCACGGTGTCTCCAACAAGATAGCGTGGTATGCGCATGCGCTGATTCCGGTGCCATTTTTTTTAAATAACACAGGCGACGCCCTGCAGGGGAGGCTGGAAAGGTGAGTAGGAGTGTTTTTTTTCTATTTATGGATGGATGGATGGATATATACCAGGATGGGTGACCAGGATTGAGGAGCATATACCAGGATGGGGAACCAGGATGGGGGAAGCATATACCAGGATGGTGGAGCGTGGACCAGGATGGGGGCGCATATACCAGGATGGGGGACCAGGATTGGGAAGCATATACCAGGATGGGGGAAAGCGTATACCAGGATGGGGACCAGGATTGGGGAACATACACTAGGATGGGTAAAAGCATATACCAGGATGGGGGACCAGGATTGAGGAGCATATACCAGGATGGGTAAAAGCATATACCAGGATGGGAGACCAGGGTGAGGGGAAGCTTATACCAGGATGGACCAGGATGGGGTACCAGGATGGGGGAGTATATACCAGGATGGGGGAGCATATACCAGGATGGTGGACCAGTATGGGGGAGCATATACCAGGATAGGGGACCAGGATGGGGGGACCATATACCAGGATGGGGGACCAGAATGGGGAGCATATACCAAGATAGGGGACCAGTATGAGGGGAGCATATACCAGGATAGGGGACCAGGATGGGGGGGGCATATACCAGGATGGGGGACCATATACCAGGATGGGGGACCATATACCAGGATGATGGAGCATATACCAGGATTGGGGAGCATATACCAGGTTGGGGGACCAGGATGGGGAAGCATATACCAGGATGGTAGACCATGATGGGTTAGCATATAACTGGATGGGGGAGCATATATATCAGGATGGGGGACCATATACCAGGATGGGGGAGCATATACCAGGATGAGGGAGCATATACCAGGATGAGGGAGAGTATACAGGATGGTAGACTATGATGGGTTAGCATATAACTGGATGGGGGAGCATATATATCAGGATGGGGGACCAGGATTGAGGAGCATATACCAGAATGGGGAACCAGGATGGGGGGAAGCATATACCAGGATGGGGGAGCATGGACCAGGATGGGTAGCATATACCAGGATGGGGGACCAGGATTGGGAAGCATATACCAGGATGGGGGAAAGCATATACCAGGATGGGGACCAGGATTGGGGAACATATACTAGTATGGGTAAAAGCATATAACAGGATGGGGGACTAGGATTGGGGAGCATATACCAGGATGGATAAAAGCATATACCAGGATGGGGGACCAGGGTGAGGGGAAGCTTATACCAGGATGGACCAGGATGGGGGAGTATATACCAGGATGGGGGAGCATATACCAGGATGGTGGACCAGTATGGGAGAGCATATACCAGGATAGGGGACCAGGATGGGGGGACCATATACCAGGATGGGGGACCAGAATGGGGAACATATACCAAGATAGGGGACCAGTATGAGGGGAGCATATACCAGGATAGGGGACCAGGATGGGGGGCATATACCAGGATGGGGGACCATATACCAGGATGGGGGACCATATACCAGGATGAGGGAGCATATACCAGGATTGGGGTGCATATACCAAGAAGAGGGAGCATATACCAGGATGGGGGACCAGGATGGGGAAGCATATACCAGGATGGTAGACCATGATGGGTTAGCATATAACTGGATGGGGGAGCATATATGTCAGGATGGGGGGACCATATACTGGTATGGTGAGCATATACCAGGATGAGGGAGCATATACCAGGATGAGGGAGCATATACCAGGATGGTAGACTATGATGGGTTAGCATATACCAGGATGGGGGAGCATATACCAGGATGAGGGAGCATATACCAGGATGGGGGACCAGATACCAGGATGGAGTACCAAATACCATGATTGGGAAGCATATACTAGGATGAGGGAGCATATACCAGGATGGGGAGCATATACCAGGATGGTAGACCATGATGGGTTAGCATATAACTGGATGGGGGAGCATATATATCAGGATTGGGGACCATATGCCAGTATGGGGGGCCATATACCAGGATGGGGGAGCATATACCAGGATGAGGGAGCATAAACCAGGATGAGGGAGCATATACCAGGATGGTAGACTATGATGGGTTAGCATATACCAGGATGAGGGAGCATATACCAGGATGAGGGAGCATATGCCAGGATGGGGGACCAGATACCAGGATGGAGTAACAAATACCATGATTGGGAAGCATATACTAGGATGAAGGAGCATATACCAGGATGGGGAGCATATACCAGGATGGTAGACCATGATGGGTTAGCATATAGCTGGATGGGGGACCATATATATCAGGATTGGGGACCATATGCCAGGATGGGGGGCCATATACCAGGATGGGGGACCTAATACCAGGATGGAGGACCATATACTAGAAATTGAGAAGCATATAGCAGGATGAGGGAGCATATACCAGGATGGGGAGCATATACCAAGATAGGGGATCATATACCAGGATGGGGGACCAGGATGGTGGAGAATATACCAGGATGGGGGAGCATATACCAGGATGGGGGATCAGTATGGGAGACCAGGATGGGGGAGCACATACCAGGATGAGGGACCAGGATGAAGGAGCATATAAAAGGATGGGGGAGCATGTATCAGGATGGGGGAGCATATACCAGGATGGGGGAGCATAGCCCAGGATAGGGGACCATATACCAATAAAAATGCTCACCACCAGGGGTAGAACAGGTTCAATAGCTAATATATATACATATCTATCTCTATCTAGCTATATCTCTATCTATCTATCTATCTATCTATCTATCTATCTATCTATATATATATATATATATGTATACACACACATACATACATACACATAAGGATATATATATTCCACATTAAGTTAGACCAAAAGAAAAACCACTGTACTGTATCATAGCCATACTAGGCAGACAATGTATAATTTGCATCTATCCCCTTTAATAATATTCTTATTATAACACATAAATATTGTAAATGTCCAACTAAAAAATAATACCTGAAAGTGCTTTCTCATAATGTTTGCCCATCGTCACAAAGTTCTTAAGACTTGGGTTGAATTGGTCTAATATAACCTGTGAAAGAAAGGAGAAGATATCACTCACCCATAAAAAGCCATAATGTCATGGTTATCAAAAATGTTCCCATTAAAAGAAGGCAAAGTCTGGATAGTTGCTGATATTTCTGATTTCTTGTGGTTGGTATTTTGAAGTTGTTAGCAGCAACCAATATTATCTTCTTGTTTTTCCCTTAAACCTTTCCGGACCAAGTGATTTTTCATTTTTGTGCTTTTGTTTTTTCCTCCCCTTTTTCCATGAGCCATAACTTTTTTTATTCTTCTACTGACATAACTGTATGAAGTTAAATTAATTCAGAATTTAAAAAATGTGTTTTTCTCCATGAGAACCATCACATTTTTTATTTTTCCAGCAATGGAGCTGTGTAAAGGTTTATTTTTTGCTTGGTGAGCTGTCCTTTTTATTGATACTGTTTTGAGGTACATATAACATTTTAATTCCTTTCTATTGCATTTTTTTAAGGTGCTAGCTACTGCATGAATGGTATTCATCCATTTCAATGCCTGAGTTAGTGACTGACAGTGGCATCTGAATGGTTGACAGCGGCATCTGAATGGTTGACAGCAGCGATCAGAACCGGCTCCAGTGTATAATGCTGCAACCTTCTGCCATGTGTGGTGTGGACTCAACTCCTGAACCTGCTTTGCAAATGAAGACCCCAAAATGTACTATCACTTAAATACAGTGAGAAGAATAGATGATTCCCTCTATTTTAGTTTTCTATTGATTCAAAAAGTAGTTCCATTTTTTAAATTGTGCACCTTTTTGCTCTTTTGCTGTTACGTTTCAAAAAGCTGATCAGGTTTGAAAAAAAAAGGAGGTTTGATCAACTGACATGCAACAAATTTACTACTATGTGGGCCAGAAATCTGCAGAAATCTATACAGTCATGGCCAAAAATGTTGGCACCCTTGAAATTGTTTCAGAAAATTAAGTGTTTCTCCCAGAAAATTTTTGTAATTACGCATGTTTTGTTATGCATATGTTTATTTCCTTTGTGTGTATTGGAACAACAACAAAATAGAGAAAAAGGGCAAATTATGGAGATGGATTTGTAACCTAGAGATTGTTGATATTTTTCAACTATTTTGGATCTCAAATCCTCAGACAGTTCTCTTCTCCTCTGTCTGTTCTCCGTGCTTAGTGTGGCACATAGGCACATAGGCAAAGATTGAGTCAACTTCTCCCTTTTTTATCTGGTTTGAGGTCGGATTTTCATATTGCTCACACCTGTTACTTGCCACAGGTGAGTTTGAGCAAGCATCACATGCTTGAAACAAAGTTGTTTACCCACAATTTTGGAAAGGTGCAAACTATTTTGTCCTGCCCATTTTTGGGGTATTGTGTGAAATTATGTCCAATTTGCCTTTTTTTCTCCACTTTTTTTATGTTGTTCCAATACACACAAAGGAAATAAACCTGTGATTCACAAATGTTTCGTTGTTAGGTGTCCAATGGGTTATTATGATAAAACCCAATGCAAATATTGTAAAAAAGTCAGAGGGCTCCTAAATCATTTTTTTCCTCTATTTGCTATCAATCCTTGAGGTAAGTGGAGTGAGTCATAAAAAAATCCATGATTCTTTTGTGATTCACGCCGCAGTTGCATCGCAAGAACTTCTGTAAATTCCAAGACACTTACAAGATAATCCAATCATTACCTTAATGTAGAATTTTCTGAGGACACTTCTGACCCAAGGGTTAAACCTCTTATAGTAAGGGAAATCCTGATACTAGTTAACACATGATTAATAGCTATTTTATATAGCCTGTCTGATTATGTCCAGATTACAGTTCCTATAATTGCATACACAAGTATGGAATGATATAACTGATTCACACATCAGATACTTCTATATCTACCGTCATTTATAGACGTTACTGTAAAAACATTGGAAGTGCTAGTGTAGAATAATAGAACAGGAAAGTGGACAAGAACAATACAGATGCTTCAGGGTTTTAAGAAGGGTTTCTTATTCCAGGCCTTTTCACATGATGCGTCTTTGTCGCAGAAAAAACACAGCGTTTTACAATACCAAAGTGAATGATATTTCTGAAATCTCATGCACACACTAATTATTTTTTCTTTGAAGATTTGAACCTTCAAAGCGTTTTGTCAAATCAGCAGCGTGTCAATTTTTTCACCATTTTTGCAGCGTTTTTCACCCATTCAAATAATTGGGGAAAAACAGAAGTAGAAACACATCAAAAACACAGGCAAGAAAAAAGTGTAAAAATGTACATATTTTTGCAGCATTTGTAACATTTTTTTCTGCCAACACTCTTGTTTTTTGCTGCGGAAAAATCTGCAGCAAAAACTTAACATGTGCACATACCCTAACATGTCCCCCATCCTGCTTTTATAGTACTAGTGATGCTGATGACCCAAACATAACTAGCCAACAGCAATCCTCCCCTGGAGACAGTTTAGCCTTAGGTGGCCATACAAATTAGATGGCTGTCAGCCAAATGATGCTTTGGCTGATTGTTTGGCCAATAGCCAGCTCAGACAACTCTCCCATACACAGGAGCACTTACTTAATATGAAATCGGACATGGCTGATCGTCATCTCTTCTGACCCCATACACGTTAGACCATCTGCCGAACCTGTCGATATCAGCAGGTTGAGCCGACATTAGTCTAATGTGTATACTGGCCTTTAGACTGGATTACCACTCAAGGATACTAGATTGAGTATGATGGTTTGATAACTATGTTACAATAACTTTTTTATTAATGGAAGAAGAGAGATCAGTTTCTGTCACGGGTGTGTCAGGTGTGACAGACAGTCACTCGAGAGCCGGCTGTAGAGGGTCACTGCACTTGGCATTGCAGATGCCTTCTTGATTCCCTCATCTCTGTAGTAAAGTTATATCCTACTTCCTTTAGGACCCAGCAGCGACCTCCACCTTCTGCTGCTGATTGACACACCCTTGCTGGGTAGTTAAATAGTCTCAGTTTCTCCAGAGAGTCGCCGGTGATAGTTCTATGAACCTCTGTGCAGGCTTGGAGCACTAGCAGTCAGCTAGTTTCTTATCTGGTGCCATTGGAGGACACTTGGAGTTATCTCTCTGTTGTATCCTCAAGCAAAGTATATCCCCTTTGTTTTTCTACCTTGTCGTCTTTAGTTTGTAGTGGGGCTTGACAAGTGCTCACCCCATCCCTTCCCTATCTAGGGCCAAGCTCTAGGGATATTCAGGGCTTAGGTTCCTGCTAGGCAATAGGTGGGGAACCTATAAAGGGACGATAGGGGTGATATTAGATCTGCCTATGGGTCTCCACTCCCTCTTTCCCTTTGGACCCCACCCCCTTTCCTTCGTGTTGCACTTAGTCTTTACCTCACCTTGCGTGACAGTTTCATGTTGAGTTAAGGCTGTGTCTATGAGATTGGTGATGGACAGCCTTCTTTCTGCATGCATCACAATATTAACAAATGGAAGAGGAGATCCTCAACCACACTTATTAGAAATGATGTATCTCTCGGTCTCCTGGTGTCAAAACGTGATGGTTACTTCAATTGAAAAGGTTGGAGACATTTTAGGAGAAGTTGTACTAAAGGGATTTCCTAATATATCAATATTAATGACCTACTCTTAGTATAGGACATCAATATCAAATCATTCGGAGCTGACACCTGGCACCCCACTGATTAGCTTTTGTAACCTCCAACAGCCATCAGATGTAAATAGTGTACAGCACAGAAGATCAAGGCTCCATATACTGATTAGCGGCCAGATAATAGCAGCGGTACCTGGCAGAAGCCAGTAAACAGGATGACGGAGGTGTTAGAATCTATGTTGGTTTACTATTGGCCATCTTGTTGTGGTTTGCTGGCTTCTAGTCTTTTCCTCTGGTGATGGGTGTCTTGGTCACGTGATCTCCTCACTCTTTATTACTCAGCACCTGTCTCCCATTCCCCGCTGGACATCAGTGTTGTTACGCTTGAGCTCTGGCTAAGTTGCCTTGTTAAGTTCTTTGTGCTTTGGACAATTGATATCCTGGGACTTCTTGTTCCACCAGTTTTGTTCCCTTTAATCTACGTTTCTGCAACTAACTTTTCTGTTAGGAGGTCTCCTGTTTTTGCTCCCAGTCCTTAGATCTTTTAGGGACCACTTTCCCCTTCCTGCAGGTCTTTGTTTGAGTTCAGTGCAGGAGTTTCGGTGGGGTTATTCACAAGGAATAGGGAACTCACCCCAGCATAGGGTTAACCGTAAAAGATCTAAGGACTGGGAGCAAAAACAGGAGACCTCCTAAGAGACAATTTAGTTGCAGAAACGTAGATTAAAGGGAACTAAACAGGTGGAACAAGAAGTCCCAGAATATCAATTGTCCAAAGCACAAAGAACTTAACAAGGCAACTTAGCCAGAGCTCAAACGTAACAACACTGGTGTCCAACGTGGAATGGGAGACAGGTGCTGAGTAATAAAGAGTGAAGAGATCATGTGACCAAGACACCCAGCACCAGAGGAAAAGACTAGAAGCCAGCAAACCACAACAAGATGGCTGATAGTAAAACAATATAGATTCTAACAGGAGGAGTGTGGTGTTCTGTATACTGTTTACATGCGGCCAGTGCTGGAGGTCATAACTGATGATAGGTGGAGCTGCCAAGTGTCGCAACCCCTCCAATCTGATATTGATGAGAATAGGTCTTCAATATTAGATGTAGTAGAAAACCCCCTTTTAAGGCGATAACAAAAGGCCCCATTCTTTGGTCTACGCATACGCTGTTACAGAGAGGGGGTCCGCCTTAACTATTAAAATGAGGCCCCTTCACACTCAGTATTAATGCAATGCCAACACAACTCTCTTGTGTCAAACCCAAGACAGAGGTGGAAGCACTTCTCTGAATACAAGCACAGGGGCGGACATATCATTGGTGCAACCTGTGCAGACGCACAGGGGCCCAAGAGGTAAAGGCGCCACTACCACCTCCAAAGCAGGTGGAATTGTGCATTGTGATGAGCTTCTAGATTGCAAAGAGCACATATATTGTCCTTGTACAAGAGCCTCTTCTCTCTGTGTAAGAGGAGATACTGTAGATTCCCATCATACAGGTCAGTTCTTTTTTTATTCAACAGGAGTTGCCATTGTCCAGCAAGATGAAGAGAAAGGAAATGTCGGACAATGCAGAGTCAAACAGGATGCGCCATTACAGCCTTTTCGCACTATGTTTTCTTTTTTTCCTAAACATTTTTTAAACACTCTATCTTCAAAAAATGTAAATTCAAGCACATTTTCAAAGTCATGCAAATCTTAGACAGTGATGTGGATTTTTAAAGCGTGAAATCCACAGAAAATCTGGGTCAAACATTTAGCATTGATTGGTGTGAAATACGTCATAAATGCTTTTTTCAGTATACAGCTGAAACCAGTTTACATACACTATATAAAAAGACACCTCTGCATGTTTTTCTCAATATCTGACATGAAATCAGAATAAACCTTTCCCGTTTTAGGTCAATTAGGATTACAATAATTTTTAATATTTCCCAAATGCCAGAATAATGAGAGAGAGGGAATGTTTTAAGGCATTTTTATTACTTACTGCAAAGTCAAAAGTTTACATACACTAACGTTATTATGTCTTTAGACAATTCTGGACTGTCCCTATGATGATGTCATGAGTTTGGAAGCTTCTGATAGTTTTTTTGGCAACATCTGAGTTAATTAGAGACACACCTGTGGATGTATTTTAATGCACACCTGAAACACACTACTTTTTTGTGTAGCATCATGGAAAAGTCTAAAGAAATCAGCCAAGATGTCAGGAAGAAAACTGTGGACTGGCACATGTCTGGCTCATCTTTGAATACAATTTCAAGATACCTGAAGGTGCCTCGTTCATCTGTACAAACAATTATACGCAAGTACAAACAAGATGGGAATGTCCAGCCATCATACCGTTCATGAAGGAGACGGGTTCTGTGTCCCAGAGATGAACGTGATTTGGTCCGACATGTCAACCCAAGGACAAAAGCAAAATACCTTGTGAAGATGATGGCGGAAGTTGGTAAGATTGTGTCAATAACCACAGTGAAACGAGTACTGTATCAGCATGGGCTGAAAGGCCACTCTGCCAGCAAGAAGCCATTACTCCAAAAGAAACATAAAAAGCAGGATTAATGTTTGAAAATGCACACAGGAACAAAGACCTTAATTTTTGGAGACATGTCCTGTGGTCTGATGAAACTAAAATTGAACTTTTTGGGCATAATGACCATTGTTAAATTTGGTGGAAAAAGGGAGAAGATTGGAAGCCTAAGAACACCATCCCAACTGTGAAACACGGGGTGGCAGCATCATGTTGTGGGGTTGTTTTGCTGCAGGAGGGACTGCTGCCCTTCACAAAATAGATGGCATCATGAGAAAAGAAGATTATGTGGCAATACTGAAGCAACATCTCAAGACATCAATTAGGAAGTTAAAGCTACGGCAGAAATGGGTCTTCCAAATGGACAATGACTAGAAGCATACTGCCAAAATGGTAACAAAGTGGCTTAAGGATACCAAAGTCAATGTTTTGGAGTGGCCATCACAAAGCCCTGATCTCAATCCTACTGAAAATGTATAGGCAAAGCTGAAAAGGCAGGTGTGAGCAAGGTGACCTACAAACCTGGATCAGTTACACCAGTTTTGTCAGGAGGAATGGGCCCAAATTCTGACCAACTATTGTGAGAAGCTTGTGGAAGGATATCCCAAATGTTTCACCAAAGTCATTCAGTTTAAGGGCAATGGTATGAAATACTAATGAAATGTATGTAAACTTTTGAACTTGCAGTACGTAATAAAAATGGCTTAAAACATTCTCTCTCTCTTATTATTCTGGCATTTGGCAAATATTAAAAATGATGGTAATCCTAATTGTCCTAAAACGGGAAAGGTTTATTCTGATTTCATGTCAGATATTGAGAAAAACATGCATATGTGTCTTTTTATATAGTGTATGGAAACTTCTGGTTTCAACTGTATGAGATAGAATAGAGTTGTTTACATCAAAAATACATAAGTATACAGTACAGACCAAAAGTTTGGACACACCTTCTCATTTAAAGATTTTTTGTATTTTCTTGACTATGAAAATTGTACATTCACACTGAAGGCATCAAAACTATAAATTAACACATGTGGAATTATATACTTAACAAAAAAATGTGAAACAACTGAAAATATGTCTTATATTCTAGGTTCTTCAAAGTAGCCACCTCTTGCTTTGATGACTGCTTTGCACACTCTTGGCATTCTCTTGATGAGCTTCAAGAGGTAGTCACCGGAAATGGTTTTCACTTCACAGGTGTGCCCTGTCAGGTTTAATAAGTGGGATTTCTTGCCTTATAAATGGGGTTGGGACCATCAGTTGTGTTGTGCAGAAGTCTGGTGGATACACAGCTGATAGTCCTACTGAATAGACTGTTAGAATTTGTATTATGGCAAGAAAAAAGCAGCTAAGTAAAGAAAAATGAGTGGCCATCATTACTTTAAGAAATGAAGGTCAGTCAGTCCGAAAAAATTGGGAAAACTTTGAAAGTGTCCCCAAGTGCAGTTGCAAAAACCATCAAGCGCTACAAAGAAACTGGCTCACATGAGGACCGCCCCAGGAAAGGAAGACCAAGAGTCACCTCTGCTTCTGAGGATAAGTTTATCCAAGTCACAAGCCTCAGAAATTGCAGGTTAACAGCAGCTCAGATTAGAGACAAGGTCAATGCCACACAGAGTTCTAGCAGCAGACACATCTCTACAACAACTGTTAAGAGGAGACTTTGTGCAGCATGCCTTCATGGTAAAATAGCTGCTAGGAAACCACTGCTAAGGACAGGCAACAAGCAGAAGAGACTTGTTTGCGCTAAAGAACACAATGAATGGACATTAGACCAGTGGAAATCTGTGCTTTGGTCTGATGAGTCCAAATTTGAGATCTTTGGTTCCAACCACCATGTGTTTGTGCGACGCAGAAAAGGTGAACGGATGGACTCTACATGCCTGGTTCCCACCGTGAAGCATGGAGGAGGAGGTGTGATGGTGTGGGGGTGCTTTTCTGGTGATACTGTTGGGGATTTATTCAAAATTGAAGGCATACTGAACCAGCATGGCTACCACAGCATCTTGCAGCGGCATGCTATTCCATCCGGTTTGCATTTAGTTGGACCATCATTTATTTTTCAACAGGACAATGACCCCAAACACACCTCCAGGCTGTGTAAGGGCTATTTGACCAAGAGGGAGAGTGATGGGGTGCTACGCCAGATGACCTGGGCTCCACAGTCACCAGACCTGAACCCAATCGAGATGGTTTGGGGTGAGCTGGACTGCAGAGTGAAGGCAAAAGGGCCAACAAGTGCTAAGCATCGCTGGGAACTCCTTCAAGATTGTTGGAAGACCATTTCCGGTGACTACCTCTTGAAGCTCATCAAGAAAATGCCAAGAGTGTGCAAAGCAATCATCAAAGCAAAAGGTGGCTACTTTGAAGAACCTAGAATATAAGACATATTTTCAGTTGTTTCACACTTTTTTGTTAAGTATATAATTCCACATGTGTTAATTCATAGTTTTGATGCCTTCAGTGTGAATGTACAATTTTCATAGTCATGAAAATAAAGAAAAATCTTTAAATGAGAAGGTGTGTCCAAACATTTGGTCTGTACTGTATATAGTCAATAAGGCAACCTATGATCTTGTATGGAACACATATTAAATGCTGCACGTCTAAGAGGTGCTTGCGGAGTTTCCCTTTAAGAATGAATAATGTAGTGATGACAGTAGGCTTTATTTTTTTACAAGGAAGCACGGATACTTGATGGTTACAAGCCGACATAATGTAACAGTATGCTTGGTGGTCGCTAAATAGTCTTAAATGCACTGAACTTAAAGAGGTTTTCTGGTGAAAACAATTATTACTTATCCGAAAGATAACTTATTGATCAACGAGAGCTCGATGGCTTGGACCCGCACCAATTGGCAAAACAGGGCATTATTCCAGTTAGAATTAAGCAGTAGTAGCCGTTATAAACGTTCCCTATGGGGCTGTCGAGAACTGCAGTCAGCTTATTCTGGAAGCCACATAAAGAACTAATGGTGCATTGGTTGGACATGTACATTGCCGCTCCATTCTAATAGGGATAAAAGTGGCCCATCTGTTGAGTAGTGTAGGTCCAAGCAGTCGGACTCCCACCAATCAATAAGTTACCCGTGGATAGGTCATTACTTGTTTTGTTTGTACCAGAGAACTCGTTTTAACCTTGTATTTCTCTGCTTAACTCTACTGGTCCACAGAAAGTCAGGTTGTGCCAAGTATGGGTGCTGATTTTTGCCCATCCTTTAGTTCTACTGTGAGTTATTGGGAAGGCTTCACACTACCCCTAGCATGGCCACTTGGAAGTACTTGTAGGGTTGCACTAGCCACTAATGTGGTCATTCCCAGAACCCCTGTGCTGTCCTTTTGACCACAAGATAAGTAGCTGTTGTGGAATTACTACAAACGACTTACATTAGCAAGTTGGCAAGCAAGACTCCCAATCTCATGTTAGCATGTAGTTACACAGTCAACGTTCTTACCAGTAAGGGACATTGCTCTCCGGTATCCACTTCTATCCCCTAGTTCTTGTCCTGGAGTTCTCAACAAGTCAACCAACTTGCAGGAAATGATAAAACTGGAGCCACCTTACAGGCCTCAAGACAGCTAGTCTCTCACATTTTACAGGCCACTTACACACTTTCGAGACTGACAGATTTGCATAATCCAGAGGAGCCTCACTATAACTTCCCACAGGGCTGAAGGTGTCATACAGTCCTTAATGTGTCAAAAACTCTTTTCTGAGGACTGAAGTCTTCACAGTTATCACATAGTTGACCTATTCAGAGTTGAAGATCTCCAGCAGCCAAGCAATACCAAGGATACTCAACCCGTTCACTGACGCCTCTCTATGACAACACTTGGGTTCTATTGCACAACTGTGGTACTTCTTTAACTGTGGGTCTATCTCAGAATTTCAGCAGACCCATGCCCAGCTGTTACACCTACCATTTACATAGCTTCAAATCCATCTCTGGCTCCTCGGTTTCTATCATAGGTTCTACTCAGAGGGGTCATCTGGGACTTTATCACTAATGGCCTATCCTTTGTATAGGTTATCAATGTCTGATCAGTGGAGGTGCAACAGCCAGCACCCCCGCTGATCAGCTGCTCCAGATGTTGACGGAGGTTGGAACTGCTCAGTTATTGACTGTATAGTGCAGGGCTGTGGAGTCGGTAAGCCAAACCTCCGACTCCTCAATTTCCATGACATCGACTCCAACTCCGACTCCATGACTCTGACTCCGACTCCCTCATACATGGCTCATGTTTAAATGATAAATTTATGGTAGCACAGATTCATCTCAGCTAAAAGTCTAGACCCCTAGATCAGGAATAGGACAGACATTTATAGGACATTTCATAACTTTCCCAAATTCTTATGAAAAAATATTCCCCACAAACTCTATTGAACTACTGTACCCAATTTATTATATATTTTAGGAGTCGGAGTTGGTCCATTTTATACTGACTCCGACTCCCACCAAAATGGGCTCCGACTCCACGACTCTGACTCCGACTCCACACCCCTGGTATAGTGGCCACGGCACTGCACATCTGCCACTTATGAAAATCAATAGGTGGGGGATGTGCAGCACCCGGCCGCAGCCACTATTCCGTCGATGAAGCTGTGCAATTAAGCAACTGAGCAGTTCCGGCCGACACCGGAAGAAGCAGATCGGTGGGGGGTGTTCGGTGGCGCACACACACCGATCAAACATTGATGACCAATCCTGAGAATAGGCCATCAGTGTTAAAGTCCCAGACAACCCTTCTGGTTTCAGAAAGCTCCTGTCTCACTGCAAAAGTTTAATTAAAAAAGCAAACAAGACTGTTCTTTACTCACACTCAACTGGTCCAGTAATGTGTATCAGCTACTGCTCCCGGTGTTGTTATTGTCTGCAGTGCTGACGACATGTCGATAGCACTGCAGCCAATCAGTGAGCTCAGTGGCTCTGAGCAGCTCTTGTCGTCAACTCAGACAGCGCTGCTGAGCTCCATTATTGGCTTCAGCACTGACAAAGTGACGTTATTGCTGCAAAAAATAACGGACACAGGAGCAGTGGCCGACACTCTGTGATGGACCTGGGGAGAGTGAGAAAAGCACACTTTTTTTTAAAACTGCAGCCAGAGGACAGGGATTTTGTGAAACCAGGAAACCCTCGAAGACAATGTTTACCTTATCCTTACAAACACTTCCATTCCCTTTAGTTTACAGCTGAGGATTCAGTTTTCTTTCTAATAAGGAGCAGTGTATATGTGGGCACCAATGGGGACTGAATTCAATTTTTTCAGAAAAAGATAAAATGAGAGGTGAACATGCTAGATATTACAGGGAAGAATGAAGGTCGGGCGACTGGCTGAAGAATGAATCCTGGCAACTATTATGACACGTCTGCATTTTGAATTTCCTTCTGATTTCCCTTAAATAACCAAGTAAGCCAACTCTGTATTAACTGGAACTCTGCTGAACAGGTTCCAGGTGATTTATGCCTCAGACGGACAATATTTTATAACTAAGCGTTTACAGCAACCTGATGTGAAGTGCATTCATGGCAAGCGCCTGGAGAGAAGTCTCCCGATACTGGGAAAAGACAGTGTACTATAGAATGTTTATGATGTATACAAACACTTTCCAATCACTTTGATTAACTTCCTTAAAGAGGAATTCTCACGTTATTCAATTGCTTTAGTTAGTTAGACAGCATGATAATAAGCAAGTTTGCAATTGACTTGCTTTTTCTATATGCTGTCATTCTCCTGCTGTGAAAGCTTTTATCTCCTAGCATCCCAGTCCCTACCTCCTTCTCAACTCTTGACAAGCTGTTGTTATAAATCTTGCAAATTTAAAAGCCCCCGCTATCAGCAGCTTCCAGAGCAGTTCTCCTAATCACTGCTCTCACTTTCCTTACCCATGTGCTTGTTCAAATGCCCTGCTATCTCTATGTGTCAATACAATGATAACAGTGTAGACTCAGAAAAAATACAGATAGCTGAATGTGTTGCAGCAGAAGGAGCTTTATAGTTTTTCCAATACTACAGCTCTTCTGCTCACTAGAACTATCACTCAAGGAGGAGAGCTCATCCTGCCAGAAATATAACCATAGGAGGGCTAGCTTTTCTGCGGAACCAAGTTGTAATTTTGACTGACACCACACTCTTTGTCATATGATATTCTGAAAAATGGGAAAAAAAAGTTCCAAAAAGGGTGAAATGGTGAAAAAACAAGCATTTTTCACTGCATTCAAAGGAGCATGATTCCACAGGTCACGTATGATTACAGTGATACAAACTTATACAGTTTTTTTATATATTTAAGTGGTTAGAAAACAATTAAGAACTTTGTAAAAAAAATGGTTTGTGTCCCCATAGTCGCCATAGTGAAACACTTAACTTTTTTTATTTTTCCTGTCAATAGAGCTGTGAGAGAGGGATAGCTAATACTAGAGAACAGAGTGAGATGATTCAAAAAGATCTAAAACTGGAGCAGTGGGCAGCAACTAACACAATGGTTTTTAACAGGGAGAAATGCAAAGTCCTACATCTGGGCAAGAAAAATTAAAAAAGCATATACCGAATGGGAGGAATAGGGCTAAGCAACAGCACATGGGAAAAAGACTTCGGTATACTAATGGATCACAGACTGAACATGAGTCAACAGTGTGATGCAGCAGCAAAAAAGGCAAACAAAATTCTGGGAAGCATAGAGTCTATATCACGTGAAGTAATTATCCCCCTCTACTCCTCCTTGGTCAGACCTCATCTGGAATACTGTGACCAGTTCTGGGCACCATATTTTAAAAAAGACATTGAAAAACTGGAGTAAGTTCAGAGAAGAGCAACCAGGATGGTGAGAGGTCTACAAACAACGTCCTATGGGGAACGGTTAGAGGATTTAGGAATGTTTAGCTTGCAAAAGAGAAGACTGAGAGGAGACTTTATAACTGTCTATGAATATCTCAAGGGCTGTCACAGATGGATCAGCTTTATTCTCATTTGCACTAAGAAAAGACTAGAAGCAATGGGATGAAACTGAAAGGGAGAAGATACAGATTAGATATTAGAAAAACTTTTTGACAGTGCAGGTGATCAATGAGTGGAACAGGCGGCCACGAGAGGTGGTGAGTTCTCCTTCAATGGAAGTCTTCAAACAGAGGCTGGACAGACATCTGTCTGAGATGGTTTAGAGAATCCTGCATGGAGCAGGGGGTTGGACCAGATGACCCTGGAGGCCCCTTCCAACTCTAACATTCTAGGATTCTAGGATTCTATAGCTTGCTTTTTGCATGGCAAGCTTACGTTTTTACTGGCCCCATTTTGGAGTACATATAGTTTTATCACTTTTTATTGCATTTTTTCAGGAGAGGTGCGATGACCTAAAAACGATAATTCTCGCATTTAGATTTTTTGGATTTTTTTTATAGCATTTACTGTACAAGTGAAATAATTTTATATTTTGAGAGATCAGACTTTTATATTACTTTTACTTTATTTTTTTTATTCCACTTAAACCAAGAAGTCAGACACTGCCAAAATGGAGACGAAACAGAGCACAAAATAACTCTGTCTACCCCATTAATATCAATAGCCCCATCGGAGGATGCACCCGAATCAGGGCAGACGTAAACCCTGCTGAAGCCTCTGACGTGTGGCACAAACACAATATGAACATAGCCTAACAAAAAGGATTGAAAACATAAACAAAAATGGAACAAATTTAATAATACTATTGATATTGCTCAAATGTATTTGATCCATAATCTCATATGTATGTGTGATTGAGAGTCAGTATTTAGACCACAATAAAGGTTCTATACTGCTCTAAATAGAATCATGCAAGATATAATTAGGATATAATTGGGACCCTATAATGTATTTATTTGGCTATGTGAAACCTGCCTCAGGGCCTTATGGTAACTGACACAATATGTCTCTATGTCTCTGTACTCAGCTGTAACATGGTACCCAGACAGCTACATGGAGCTTTTTGTAAAGCAGCTCTATAAATCCAACACTCTAGTTTGTACTTATTTTGCTTTCCTCTATACGTTTTCCTTCTTTTAGTCTGAACTCCTAATTTTGATTAGATATAAAGCATCTATCAACTGCACTCCAACTGGATGGTGTGAATGCAGCCTAAGGACACTTGCACCCTGCGACTGCAGTATATGTTGGAGGTATACATCAGGAGAATATTTTTCTGCATGCCCTTGTTTGCAATAGCACCTTAGACTTGAGAAAAAGTTCTAATAACCTATAACATCATGTACCTTCATCACTGGATGAAGGAAGGACCAATGAATATACTTAAAGGGGTTATCGAGAACTATATTACTTTTTTGGTAGTTGCTAACTACCTGCCTGTTCTATACGGCGCCAGCTCAA
The DNA here is from genome assembly GCF_046119375.1 of Phyllobates terribilis. Classification (NCBI taxonomy): domain Eukaryota; kingdom Metazoa; phylum Chordata; class Amphibia; order Anura; family Dendrobatidae; genus Phyllobates; species Phyllobates terribilis. The sequence goes on from NW_027362772.1 coordinate 144,609,876, forward strand.
AGCGGTCCCTGACAGCTCCTACGGCGATTCAGATGCTCCACGTCAACAGAGCAGCTCTTCTTTTTCCAATCTGCTCTGTTGACAAACCGTGACTGCCTATGTCATGGTGATTGACAGCTGGCTCCCCGCAGTTAGGTAGTCGGGAGCCAGCTGTCAATCATCAGGACGTTGGCAATCCCGCTTCTTCAACACAGCAGAGCAGAAGAAAAGTCGCTGTTCTGTCAGAAGCTGCAGAAATGTCGGCAGGATCGGTATGAGACTACTCTGTTCCGGCAGAGATCTGTGCTGAGCAGTAAAGGCAGATAAGTAGCAACTAACTGCCTGTTAATTCTTAGGCCCATAGTAAAAAATTAATATACTCATGGATAACCCTTTTAATGGCAAATTGGAAATACAGCGTGGAAGCACTGTTCTGCTATATTTTCAACTGAAAAAAATACAATTAATTGTTTTTACGGCATGGTGACTGTCACGGATCTTTTATCTGAGCAATGTTTCTAAAAGAGAAGTGCAGCAGTTCCATTTTTTTTTATAAAATACAGTATGTATTCTGCAGACTGTACCAAAGAGCGGCTCAAAATAATTGGAACTACTAGTCGCTCTTCCAAATCACACCTGCATCACAAAGATGTGCTGTAATAATACCAGATACATACTGTGCCTGACATCGTATGCATCCAACGCTCAGAAACATGTGAAACAGATTAGAAGGCAGAGCAAAGACGTCAGGTATGCTCATACGTGGCTTTTATGCAGCACAAAAAAAAACAGTGTACAATATACACATTTTTACGTGTGTTTTTTGCAGCATTTTTGTTGTATTTTTCACTTATTCATTTGAATAGTTGCAATGCGCTGCAAAATTGCTGAAAGAACTGACACTCTGCATCTTGATAAAATTGCAACAGTGCTCTAAATACGCTCTTAAAAAACCCCACAGTATTCCGGATCACATGGGGGATTATGTGTGAGCCGGAAGTTGCTTTACAATGCAAGCCTATGGAGCGCCAGAATGAGGCGTGATCCAGAAAGTTGGAATTTTGTTAAAGTGTTTGGGAAGAGAAGGGAGCTGGAGTGGCGCTGGAAATGGGGAAAGGTGACAATCAGTAAGTATTTTATTACCCTTACATAACACACCACACATATTTAAACAGGTTTAGCAAATTAAATAATTATTGGGAGTGCTTCTTTAAAGGCCTTGTCCGGTTAAAATAATTTGTCACCTATCCAGAAGATTGGTGAAAACTTGTTGATTGGTAGGTCTCCTACCTTTGGGAACCAAACTGATCGACAGAATTGGAAACTTTTATTGACTTAAAACCACCGCTCAGTTCATTTCCTATGGGGCTGCCAATAGCTGCATTCAGCTTTTCCCCCCAGCCCCTTATAGAATGAATGCAGCCGCGTTTGGATACCCAATCTGCCTTACAATTTTGGGACTGGGATAAAAGTTCCCCAATTGGTGAGGATTCCAGATGTTGGAACGCCCACTGATCATTATAATCTATCCTTGGGATAGGTGATAACGTATTTTAACTGGACAACCCCTTTAAGTCTGGGGCATCAAGCTGTGTCTCTAACAAAGAGCCTTTGGTGGATGTATAGTGTTTGTACACTGTATATAATAATACTGTAATATATTGTATATATATATATTTATAAGTTGATGCATTGGAGCATGCACACCATATGTGTTGGGGAATCTCTGGCCATGCGCCTATGCAGCCAAGATCTGACTATGAACTTTACATTAGTATTCTTGTTAATCTGCAGTAATTATACACAAAAGCCTCAGAATTTCCTGTAGAGACTCCCTGGAGTTTAGGGAATTACAATTCATCCAGCAAAACACCCAACAACGTTCCGCTCAGTCCTGAAAAGCCGAGCCGTAAATCCTCGTGGCAGGGAAGAGGTTTCCATAGCTGCAGATCATTTCACATTATTTTCCCGAACTTCATAACGGCCCGAGGGGTCTCAAACAACTTCAAACTTGCAAGGATGTTCTGAGCTGACATTATTTGTTCCGTGGTCTTTGTAGTTGTGAACCAGCTGGCATGAACTAGAACTTCCTCGTGTGCGTTCTCTACGGCTCAGGCTTTCTGCCTTCAAATCCTTCATGACACCTCTCCAAATAAAAACAGCTTCTTCCTGTAAATCCGCAGCTACATTCGCTAAATTATACCACATATATCTAGGATACACAAGTTGGAAACTTTGTAGAAGTTTTGCCCAGAGACAGAGAAAAGATGAAAATGTTGCAGTTTTCGATCAGTTCATATGATTTTGCCAAAAAACTCACAGAGAGCCATATATCAGCAATATACATTACAGCATGGCTTAGATGTATCAAAATTGGTTCATACTGAATTTATTAAAATGTAATTAATATTTATTAAAATCACAATGAAGTCATTAAAGAGTATCTGTAGTGGAAAAATTTCATTCTACTCCTCATATCTACTTCTTCCCTCTGTCCGTATACCCTATGCTATACACTAATAAAATGATGCAGAGGCTGCAGTAATCACAAGACTGCAGTAATCACAAGTCTGCAGTAATCACAAGTCTGCAGTAATCACAAGTCTGCAGTAATCACAAGACTGCAGTAATCACGAGACTGCAGTAATCACAAGTCTGCAGTAATCACAAGTCTGCAGTAATCACAAGACTGCAGTAATCACAAGTCTGCAGTAATCACAAGTCTGCAGTAACCATAAGACTGCAGTAATCAAAAGTCTGCAGCAATCACAAGTCTGCAGTAATTACAAGTCTGCAGTAATCACAAGACTGCAGTAATCAAAAGTCTGCAGTAATCACAAGTCTGCAGTAATCACAAGTCTGTAGTAATCACAAGACTGCAGTAATCACAAGACTGCAGCAATCACAGTGATAGGAAACAAAGGGTGGTTATTAATGGAAAACACTCAGACTGGGTCTCAGTTAACAGTGGGGTACCACAGGGGTCAGTATTGGGCCCCCTTCTTTTTAACATATTTATTAATGACCTTGTAGGGGGCATACAGAGTAATATTTCAATATTTGCAGATGACACTAAACTCTGCAGGGTAATCAATACAGAGGAGGACAATTTTATATTACTGGAGGATCTATGTAAACTAGAAGCTTGGGCTGATAAATGGCAAATGAGCTTTAATGGGGATACATGTAAGGTAATGCACTTGGGCAGAGGAAATAAAATGTATAATTATATGCTTAATTGTAAAACACTGGGCAAAACTGTAACTGAAAAAGACCTGGGTGTATTGGTGGACGACAAGCTCACGTTTAGTGGCCAGTGTCAGGCAGCTGCTGCAAAGGCAAATAAAATAATGGGATGCATTAAAAGAGGCATAGATACTCATGAGGAGAACATAATTTTACCTCTATACAAGTCACTAGTGCGACCACACTTAGAATACTGTGTACGGTTCTGGTCTCCGGGGTATAAGAAAGACATAGCTGAACTAGAGCGGGTGCAGAGAAGAGCGACCAAGGTTATTAGAGGACTGGGGGGTCTGCAATATCAAGACAGGTTATTACACTTGGGTTATTTACTGTGGAAAAAAGAAGGCTTAGGGGTGATCTTATTACTGTGTACAAGTATATGAGGGGACAGTACAAAGACCTTTCTACTGATCTTTTTACTCTGGGGCCTGAGACTGGGACAAGGGGGCATCTTCTACGTCTGGAGGAAAGAAGGTTTAATCATAATCACAGACGGTGATTCTTTACTGTAAGAGCAGTGAGACTATGGAACTCTCTGCCGCATGATGTTGTAATGAGTGATTCACTATTAAAATTTAAGAAGGGCATGGATGCCTTTCTTGAAAAGCATAATATTACAGGTTATATATACTAGATTCCTTGATAGGGCGTTGATCCAGGGAACTAGTCTGATTGTCGTATGGAGTCGGGAAGGAATTTTTTTCCCCAATGTGGAGCTTAGTGTTTGCCACATGGGTTTTTTTTGCCTTCCTCTGGATCAACAAGTTAGGCTATGGGTTGAACTAGATGGACTTAGTCTTCCTTCAACCATAAAAACTATGTTACTATGTTACTAGTAAGTCTGTAGTAATCACAAGCTTGCAGTAATCACAAGTCTGCAGTAATCACATGTCTGTAGTAATCACAAGTCTGCAGTAATCACAAGTCTGTAGTAATCACAAGTCTGCAGTAATCACATGACTGTAGTAATCACAAGACTGCAGTAATCACAAGTCTGCAGTAATCATAAGTCTGTAGTAATCACAAGACTGCAGTAATCACAAGACTGTAGTAATCACAAGACTGCATTAATCACAAGTCTGCAGTAATCACAAGTCTGTAGTAATCACAAGTCTGCAGTAATCACAAGACTGCAGTAATCACAAGTCTGCAGTAATCACAAGTCTGCAGTAATCACAAGACTGCAGTAATCACAAGTCTGCAGTAATCACAAGACTGCAGTAATCACAAGACTGTAGTAATCACAAGACTGTAGTAATCACAAGTCTTCAGTAATCATAAGGCTATGTGCCCACGTTGCATTTATGAAGCAGAAAATTTCTGCTGCATAAATGCAAGTCCTCTCCCGGAAAAACGCATGCGGAATTCCGCACGCGTTTATCGCGCATTTTTCGCGCGTTTATCACGCGTTTTCCACATGCGGAATTGCCTTGCGTTTTTTATGCATTGGACAAAGGCAATTCCGCTTGCGGAAACGCAAAATTAAATGACATGCTGCGGATTTTTGAACGCGGCATAAACGCTGCGGAAAAATCCGCAGCATGGGCATAGAACTTGCGGAATCCCATTGGGGACCATGGGGTGCGGATATACATGCGTTTTTCAAGCGATTACGCTGCGGAAATTCCGCAGCATATACGCTTGAAAAATGCTACGTGGGCACACAGCCTAAGTCTGTAGTAATCACAAGTCTGCAGTAATCACAAGTCTGTAGTAATCACAAGTCTGCAGTAATCACAAGACTGCAGTAATCACAAGTCTGCAGTAATCACAAGTCTGCAGTAATCACAAGACTGCAGTAATCACAAGTCTGCAGTAATCACAAGACTGCAGTAATCACAAGTCTTCAGTAATCACAAGTCTGAAATAATCACAAGACTGCAGTAATCACAAGACTGCAGTAATCACAAAACTGTATTAATCACAAGACTGCAGTAATCACAAGATTGTATTAATCACAAGACTGCAGTAATCACAAGACTGCAGTAATCACAAGTCTGCAGTAATCACAAGTCTGCAGTAATCACAAGACTGCAGTAATCACAAGTCTGCAGTAATCACAAGACTGCAGTAATCACAAGACTGTAGTAATCACAAGACTGCAGTAATCACAAGTCTGCAGTAATCACAAGACTGCAGTAATCACAAGACTGCAGTAATCACAAGTCTTCAGTAATCATAAGTCTGCAATAATCACAAGACTGCAGTAATCACAAGACTGCAGTAATCACAAGACTGTAGTAATCACAAGACTGCAGTAATCACAAGACTGTAGTAATACAAGACTGCAGTAATCACAAGACTGCAGTAATCATGAGTCTTCAGTAATCCCAAATCTGCAGTAATCACAAAACTGCATTAATCACAAGTTTGCAGTAATCTCAAGTCTGCAGTAATCACAAGACTGTAGTAATCACAAGACTGTAGTAATCACAAGTTTGCAGTAATCACAAGTCTGCAGTAATCACAAAACTGCAGTAATCACAAGTCTGCAGCAATCACAAGACTGCAGTAATCACAAGACTGCAGCAATCACAAGACTGCAGTAATCACAAGTCTGCAGTAATCACAAGTCTTCAGTAATCATAAGACTGTAGTAATCACAAGTTTGCAGTAATCACAAGTCTGCAGTAATCACAAGTGTGCAGTTATCACAAGACTGTAGTAATCACAAGTTTGCAGTAATCACAAGTCTGCAGTAATCACAAAACTGCAGTAATCACAAGTCTGCAGCAATCACAAGACTGCAGTAATCACAAGACTGCAGTAATCACAAGTCTGCAGTAATCACAAGTCTGCAGTAATCACAAGTCTTCAGTAATCATAAGACTGCATTAATCACAAGACTGCAGCAATCACAAGACTGCATTAATCACAAGACTGCAGTAATCACAAGTCTTCAGTAATCATAAGACTGCATTAATCACAAGACTGTAGTAATCACAAGTTTGCAGTAATCACAAGTCTGCAGTAATCACAAGTCTGCAGTAATCACAAAACTGCAGTAATCACAAGTCTGCAGTAATCACAAGACTGCAGTAATCACAAAACTGCAGTAATCACAAGTCTGCAGCAATCACAAGACTGCAGTAATCACAAGACTGCAGCAATCACAAGACTGCAGTAATCACAAGTCTGCAGTAATCACAAGTCTGCAGTAATCACAAGTCTTCAGTAATCATAAGACTGCATTAATCACAAGACTGCAGCAATCACAAGACTGCATTAATCACAAGACTGCAGTAATCACAAGTCTTCAGTAATCATAAGACTGCATTAATCACAAGACTGCAGTAATCACAAGTCTGCAGTAATCAAAAGACTTTATTAATCACAAGTCTGCAGTATTCACAAGTCTGCAGTAATCACAAGACTGCAGTAATCACAAGACTGCATTAATCACAAGACTGCAGTAATCACAAGTCTGCAGTAATCAAAAGACTTTATTAATCACAAGTCTGCAGTATTCACAAGTCTGCAGTAATCACAAGACTGCAGTATTCACAATTCTGCAGCAATCACAAGACTGCAGTAATCACAAGACTGCAGCAATCACAAGACTGCAGTAATCACAAGTCTTCAGTAATCACAAGACTGCATTAATCACAAGACTGCAGTAATCACAAGTCTGCAGTAATCACAAGACTGCATTAATCACAAGTCTGCAGTAATCACAAGACTGCAGTATTCACAAGTCTGCAGTAATCACAATACTGTATTAATCACAAGACTGCAGTAATCACAAGTCTGCAGTAATCACAAGACTGCAGTAATCACAAGACTGTAGTAATCACAAGACTGCATTAATCACAAGACTATAGTAATCACAAGACTGCAGTAATCACAAGACTGCATTAATCACAAGTCTGCAGTGATCACAAGACTGTATTAATCACAAGACTGCAGTAATCACAAGTCTGCAGTAATCACAAGTCTGCAGTAATCACAAGACTGCATTAATCACATGTCTGCAGTGATCACAAGACTGTATTAATCACAAGTCTGCAGTAATCACAAGACTGCAATAATCACAAGTCTGCAGTAATCACAAGTCTTCGGTAATCACAAATCTGCAGTAATCACATGACTGCAGTAACCACAAGTCTGCAGTAATCTCAAGACTGTATTAATCACAAGACTGCAGTATTCACAAGTCTGCAGTAATCACAAGTCTGCAGTAATCACAAGACTGCAGTAATCACAAGTCTGCAGTAATCACAAGTCTGCAGTAATCACAAGTTTGCAGTAATCACAAGTTTGCAGTAATCACAAGTTTGCAGTAATCACAAGACTGCAGTAATCACAAGTCTGCAGTAATCACAAGACTGCAGTAATCACAAGTCTGCAGTAATCACAAGTCTGTAGTAATCACAAGTCTGCAGTAATCACAAGACTGCAGTAATCACAAGACTCTATTAATCACAAGTCTGCAGTAATCACAAGTCTGCAGTGATCACAAGTCTGCAGTAATCACAAGACTGCAGTAATCACAAGACTGTAATAATCATAAGACCGCAGTAATCACAAGACTGTAATAATCATAAGACTGCAGTAATCACAAGACTGTAATAATCATAAGACCGCAGTAATCACAAGTCTGCAGTAATCACAAGACTGCAGTAATCACAAGTCTGCAATAATCACAAGACTGTATTAAGTTGCAAGTTCTGTCTACAGACACAAAAACTGCTTGTAATTCACTGATATTGTAAGATATTTCATTTCTTTAATTTACTCTTACTGCGCTCCTGTCGTTGACATCAGCAGGGAGAGATTAAAGGGCTGCAGTAATTCAAATCTCCTCTTACTCTTAAAATGATTATGATATTCATAGCAGTCACTATTCTAGATTTTGAAACTGGAATTTGTACACTAAGATGCATTTCCTAGACGTTTTTTAAATGGATCTGCTAGGGGTGGACTTTAAAGGGGTTGTCCCATGCTGTTTCTTCAAAAGAGCAAGACTGTTTGGATCAGTGGTATGGTCGCGCCGCTGGTCAGAACTGTGTACTCTCCAATACATTAAACAAGAAGATCTTTGTGGAGCATTGGAAGAGTGCAGGGGCACTGAAGCTGGCTGGATCTAGTAAATAGCTTGCAAGTGCCTGCTCCTTTTTGAGGAAACAGACCATCTCTAATACACTGCAGAGGTGGCCAACAACCTTGTAAGCAAGCAGTACACTATACAATTAAAAATCCCTGCTTCTTGAGAACAGAGAGGATTGTTTTTGCTTGTGTTTACATCAATTTGTAATTTTACCCATAGGGAGTCTGTCATCAAGTTTTTGCTATGTAATCTGAGTAGGGGCAGAGACACTGATTCTAGTGATGAGTCACTTACTTTACTGGGTGCAGCAGTTATGATAAAATCATGCTTCCAATCTAGCAGAGCTCGGAATGCTGAGCTGTGAATTACCACACCCACACCAATGATTGGCTGCTTTCTGTGTACACAGTTCTGGAGACGTGGTTGGACCAGGAGGCAAGAGACACCTAGTCCTGCAGTGATATTCTCCTGCTTACAAAACACTGATTGTATTGAAACAGCAAAACACAGACTATTAAGTGATACATTGCTGGAATCAGGGTCTCTGCCCCTACATCAAGGTGATCTAAGATTACATAGCAAAGTCCTGGAGTCAGATACCCTTTAACAAAAATGAGAACTTCTTTAATAATCGTATGATTTCAACTGGTGGTCAGATGAGACCAAAATAGAACTTTTTGGTATTAACTCCACTCGCTGTGTTTGGAGGAAGAAGAGGGATGAGTACAACCCCAAGAACACCATCCCAACTGTGACACATGGTGGGAGAAACATCATATTTTGGGGGTGCTTTTCTGCAAAGTGGACAGGACGACTGCACCGTATTGAAGGGAGGATGGATGGGGTCATGTATCGCAAGATTTTTGCCCTTCCCTCAGTAAGAGCATTGAAGATGGGTCGTGGCTGGTTCTTCCAGCATGACAATGACACAAAACATACAGCCAGGGCAACTAAGGAGTGGCTCCATAAGAAGCATTTCAAGGTCCTGGAGTGGCCTAGCCAGTCTCCAGACTTGAACCCAATAGAAAATCTTTTGAGGGAGCTGAAACTCAATGTTGAACAGTGACAGCCCGAAACCTGAAATATCTGGAGAAGATTTGTATGGAGGAGTGGGCCAAAATCCCTGCTGCAGAGTGTGCAAACTTGGTCAAGAACTACAGGAAACGTCTGACCTCTGTAATTGCAAACAAAGGTTTCTGTACCAAATATTAAGTTCTGTTTTTCTGTTGTATCAAATAATTATTTGATGCAATAAAATGCAAATTACTTATGTAAAAGTGAAACAATGTGATTTTCTGGTTTTTATTTATCGATTCAGGGGAGGAATCGATAAATATCCCACTGCATTTTGGGGTAAGTGAAGAGTCTCCGCGAGCTCAAAGAACACTGGATTTTGGCTGTTGGAGCTGAAAAGAGGACATCGGTAAACCAGGGGAGGAGTCCTGAGGAGATAATTTGCATATTCCCACTGCATTTTGGGGTAAGTGAAGAGTCTCCGCGAGCTCAAAGAACACTGGATTTTGGCTGTTGGAGCTGAAAAGAGGACATCAGTAAACCAGGGGAGGAGTCCTGAGGAGATAATTTGCATATTCCCACTGCATTTTGGGGTAAGTGAAGAGTCTCCGCGAGCTCAAAGAACACTGGATTTTGGCTGTTGGAGCTGAAAAGAGGACATCGGTAAACCGCGCGCCTACTGGCGCGCGCATTTTGAAGCTTTTTTTTTAAGCTTTTTTCACTGTTTTCAGAACATTAACAGTAAGAACATGGAAGAGTCCAGGAGCCATTTGGTGAGCTGCATATCCTGCTACATGTTCACAGACTTGCCAGTGGAAAAGCCAAACTTCACATGCCAGAAATGCAAGCTTGTGTCCCTGTTGGAGGAAAAGTTGCGAAATCTAGAAGAGAGGTTAACTACCTTGAAAATCATTAAGGAAGGTGAAGAGTTCTTAGACAGAGCAGAAATATCTCTTCATGATTCAGAAAGAGAAGAAATTCGAACTGCACCTGACGAAACCGAGGAATGGAAGCATGTGACCCACAGAAGCAGGAGGATCGAGAGGCAGTCAGCACCCATACTGCTCAGGAACCAGTACCAGGCTCTCACGCAGGAGAACCATGAAGAAATACAGCAAAATAAGACTTTGCCAGCAATGAATAACCTTGTAAGCCCTCAGAATCCTCCTGGATGGAGAAAGAAGAATGTTGTGAAGAAAAAACGGAGAGTGGTGGTCATGGGGGATTCCCTGTTAAGAGGAACAGAGGCCGCTATCTGCAGACCAGACATAACCTCAAGAGAAATGTGCTGTCTTCCAGGAGCAAAAATTAAAGATGTGTCTGACAGGATATCAAGACTCTTCAGACCTACAGATCACTACCCATTCCTGCTAATACATGTGGGGACAAATGACACCGCAAGAAAGGACCTGGAAACCATCTGCAGTGACTTTGAAGACTTAGGCAAGAAAGTGAAAGAATTGGGAGCGCAGGTGGTCTTCTCATCCATCCTCCCAGTGGATGGCCATGGAACAAGGAGGTGGAATAAGATTCTACAGGTGAACAACTGGCTACGTTGATGGTGCCGTCAACAAGGATTTGGATTTCTGGATCACGGAATGAATTACCTATATGATGGACTACTTGCTAGAGATGGGGTGCACCTTACGAAGACTGGAAAACATGTATTTGGAAGTCGCCTTGCTACACTCATCAGGAGAGCTTTAAACTAGAACAATGTGGGAAGGGAAGCAAAAGGCCAGAAAAAGCCATACAGCTGACAAATACTATTGAGATCTCTGCTACTGGAAGTGGAAAGGAAGAACAAAGACAAAACAATTTAAATAATAAAAATATGGGAGGAAGAGAAACCAATCACAAACTAAAATGTTTTTATACAAATGCACAAAGCATGGGCAACAAACAAGGAGAATTGGAACTACTAATGCAGGAAAAGAAATATGATGTCATTGGAATCACTGAAACTTGGTGGGACGATACACATGATTGGAATAAAAGGCTAAAAGGATACAACTTATTTGCAAGAAACAGACTTGATAAACGAGGAGGAGGTGTCGCATTGTATGTTAGAAAAGCGTATATCTGCACAGAGATTGAAGCTTCAGAGACTGGGAGTTCTGTGGAAACTGTTTGGGTAAGAAGAAAAGGAGAGAACAACGGAAAGGACACCATTGTAGGCATTTACTACAGGCCACCTGGGCAAGCTGAAGATATGGATGAACTCTTTATGTATCAAATGACCAAGTTCTCCAAAAAATATGACGCAGTGGTCATGGGAGATTTCAACTATCCAGACATTTGTTGGGAATCTCTCTCAAGTAAAACTAACAGGTCAAGCAAATTCTTATCCTCTCTTGCTGACAACTTTATCTTCCAAAAGGTAGGGGAGAAAACAAGGGGATCTGCTACTTTGGATCTAATCCTTATAAACAGGGAGGAAATGGTTGAGGAGGTAAAGGTGGCTGGGACTCTAAGAGGCAGCGATCATGCTATTATAGAATTTTGGATAACTAGAGGAGGAAGACATGTGAAGACTCAAACTTCAAGGTTAGATTTTAGAAAGGCAGATTTTAAGAGACTCAGAAAGAGAATAGGAGGGATCCAATGGCTGGATGTCCTTAAGGATCAAAATGTCCAGGAAGGATGGGAAATTTTTAAAAATGAGATTCTCAAAGCACAATCGTTAACAATCCCGAAAAGTAGGAAGAATGGGAAGCATTTAAGGAAACCAGGATGGATGAACACAGAACTTAAACACATGCTAAAAAGAAAGAAAGAAATGTTTATTAAATGGAAAGAGGGAGGCATATCTAAAGAAGATTATAATGCAGTCTGCAGATCCTGCAGGGCACGTATCAGGTTAGCTAAAGCAGACAATGAATTAAGGCTTGCAAGATATGTCAAAAGCAATAAAAAAGAATTTTGGGGGTATGTCAAAAGTAAAAGAAAAGTCAAAGATGCTATAGGATTTTTACAGGATGAAAATGGAGAAATGGTAAGAGAGGATGTTGAGAAGGCCGAACTTTTTAATTCCTATTTTGCATCTGTTTTCTCTCAGAAAGAAAATGTAACATCAACTGATCTTCACTGTCCTTTCAAAGGAATAGAAGAATCCAAGTTATCTGTAAACAGAAAGATTGTGAGGGAATATTTAGCTAACATAAATGAGTTCAAGTCTCCAGGTCCAGATGAATTACACCCCAGAGTACTGAAGGAGATCGTAGAAGAAATTTTAGAACCACTCTCCATAATCTTTGAAAATTCTTGGAGAACAGGAGAAGTCCCAGAAGACTGGAGAAGAGCAAATGTTGTTCCTATCTTCAAAAAGGGGAAGAAGGTGGACCCAGGGAACTATAGGCCGGTGAGTCTGACTTCTATACCAGGAAAGATCTTTGAACAAATTATTAAACAACATGTATGTAAGTACATGGATAAGAATGAAGTGATTAACCAGAGTCAGCATGGGTTTGTAACTAACAAGTCATGTCAGACTAACTTAATTTCCTTCTATGACAGAATCACTGACTGGGTGGATCAGGGAAATGCTGTAGATATAGTATATCTTGACTTCAGCAAAGCATTTGACAAAGTATCTCACACCATCCTTATTGAAAAAATGACCAAGTATGCAATGGACCAGGCAACTGTTAGGTGGATTCATAACTGGCTTAGTGATCGGACTCAAAGGGTGGTTGTAAATGGCTTCACATCCAGCTGGATGAATGTCTCAAGTGGGGTACCACAGGGCTCCGTCCTGGGACCTGTATTGTTCAACATCTTTATCAATGATTTAGATGAAGGAATTGAGGGTAAACTGATTAAATTTGCTGATGACACAAAGCTAAGAGGGATAGCTAATACTAGAGAAGAGAGAGAGAGGATTCAAAAAGACCTAAATAAACTGGAGCAGTGGGCAGCAAACAACAGAATGGTTTTTAACAGGGAAAAATGCAAAGTACTACATCTGGGCAATAAAAATGAAAAAAGCATATACAGAATGGGAGGAATAGAGCTAAGCAACAGTACATGTGAAAAAGACTTAGGTATACTAATAGATCATAGACTGAACATGAGTCAACAGTGTGATGCAGCAGCAAAAAAGGCAAATACAATTCTGGGATGTATTAACAGAAGCATACAGTCTAGATCACGTGAAGTCATTATCGGTCTTTACTCCTCTTTGGTCAGACCTCATCTGGAATACTGTGTACAGTTTTGGGCACCACATTTTAAAAAGACATAGACAAACTGGAGCAAGTTCAGAGAAGAGCGACCAGAATGGTGACTGGTCTGCAAACTATGTCCTATGAGGAACGGTTGCAGGATTTGGGAATGTTTAGCTTGCAAAAAAGAAGACTGAGAGGAGACTTAATAGCTGTCTACAAATATGTCAAGGGCTGTCACATTGTAGAAGGATCATCTTTATTCTCATTTGCACAAGGAAAGACTAGAAGCAATGGGATGAAACTAAATGGGAGGAGACACAGATTAGATATTAGAAAAAACTTTTTGACAGTTAGGGTGATTAATGAGTGGAACAGGCTGCCACGAGAGGTGGTGAGTTCCCCTTCAATGGACGTCTTCAAACAGAGGCTGGACAGACATCTGTCTGAGATGATTTAGTGAATCCTGCTTTGAGCAGGGGGTTGGACCAGATGACCCAGGAGGTCCCTTCCAACTCTACCATTCTATGATTCTATGATTCTATGATTCTGTCTCTCACAGTTGAAGTGTACCTACGATAAATATTACTGACCTCTCCATTCTTTGTAGGTGGGAAAACTTGAAAAATCAGCAATGTATCAAATGCTTATTTCCTCCCCCATTGTATGAGGATCTTTACTAGTGATGAGCGAGCATGTTCTGTTAACCTTTTCAGCGAGCATGCTCGGGTGCTCGCCGAGTATCTTCAGCGTGCTCGGGTGTTATGTTTTAATCACTCCATGCTCATGATTTGCGACTGTTTGACAGCTTTAATACATGTGAGGAGTCCCTAAGAAACAGGCAATCCTCACATGTATTAAAGCTGTCAAACAGTTGCAAATCATGCGCACGGCGTGACTAAAACATAACACCCGAGCACGCTGAAGATACTAGGGAAACACCCGAGCATGCTCGTAAATCTCGAGTAACGAGCATGCTCGCACATCACTAATTATTACGAACCAGCTGTAGGCTGGAAATGTGTAAGTACATAGCAGGTGTTGTCCTAGAGATCTGAGCTGTTAAGGTGCAAAAAATCTTAAAGCACTGTCCCTTGGGACTGTACAGTTATCTGTGTTTTTTGCCATTTGTCTGAACAGTCGTTTACTGAAAACAGCAGTTTGTGCTTCAGAGCTGAAATGACAAATCAAAAATGAAATTACAGGGACCCAAAATATTTCATTCTAAAGATTCTTCTAATTTGGACTAATGGTGTGACGGTGACACATTTCGTTTATTGGCATCCTAGATCTTTGGGCTACACATCCGCCTAAATGATACTCACACGAAATGCAAGAGCTTCTTTTCCTGACCTATGGCAGTGAGGCTGGGCATCCTACAGTTGGATATCCTGGTGTATAGGCTAGGCGCTTCACACTGCCCAGCTTTATATGGCCTCAGCTCTATGGGAACAGTAAAATACTGTTCTGGCTTCTTAATCTCATTAAGCCCTTCTTTGGCATGGTGGATGTGGTCTGCAATGCTCACATTTCTACAATCGAGCACCAATTTATTAAACAGCTCATACATTATGGACAGGTTAGGCTTCAAAGTCTCAACAAAATTCCGACTTTTACTAGTTTTACTAATGATACTGTTATAAGAGAAAGTTCATGGACATCATGTAAACTGCTAGAAAAAAGCACTTAGCATGAAATGTGTTAGCCTCTGTCACATGTATGGTCAGTGGTCATAAAGGGGATCTGTCGGCTTTTCTATGGCACGAAAGGCTAATCCATGCGCTTGTGTGCCGTTTTTGTTTATGGAGAGAACATGGACAAATTATAGTCTATGGCCTTTTTCACAATAAATTATTTTTTTATGAACTGTTGGGTCGCAAATAAATGAAGGAAGCATGTCCTATTGGCAAACCAAACTCACAGGTCAGTAAAGGGGTCTGTGATGCGATTGGACAGCACACAAATGTCATCAGTGTTGCATCCATGTTCTGTTTGTTTGAGGATCTAAGAGGGAACATTTCTCCTTGTGTAGAGTCTTAAGTTAGTGCAAGGAGACTTATAGGCCAAGCAATGCTCTTTTCTGGAAAATTTAATATGCAAATGGCTCCATCAGATCTTCAGTGCCACCTATTGGATTTAGCAATCTAAAAGTCAATGTCTACCCTTTAAAAGAGGCTTGCAACATGACTTAGGATAAGAAGCCAAACCAGATACTCTAGTTGCAGACACGTGTTTTAGAGTGTTTGCCCCTCATCGGTACAAAGATCTAATTTGCATAGAGGCTTGTAACATGACTTAGGATAAGAAGCCAAACCAGACACTCTAGTTGCAGACACGTGTTTTAGAGTGTTTGCCCCTCATCAGTACAAAGATCTAATTTGCATAGAGGCTTGTAAAATGACTTAGGATTAGAAGCCAAACTAGACACTCTAGTTGCAGATGTAGCGCCCCGAGGGTTCGGTTGCTACAGGGGTATTGCACCTCAACCAGAGGTGTGATATTCCACTCCCAGGTAAGGATGAAGTGTGGACCAGGGCTCAGTTAGCTGCATGCACACACTCACCCCATTTCCGGGTTACAGATCAACGGTGCTCCCATTTTGCAGGCACAACTGACCATGTCCCTGGCTGGAGTGGGGAGGGGGGAGAGAACCCAGTGGTGTAGGAGTAGATAGGGGACGGTTTCTGGAGCACAGGAAGGAGCTCATTGGGTGCAGGTCACCTGAGCTCAGACACAGAGAAGCAGATAAAAGGTGGGAGCCATCTTAGTCAGGTGTGAAGTTCAGTTCAGAGTTCAGTTCAGTCAGAGCTGACAGGGAGCAGCAGCTCAGCCTGAGCTTAGCTCCACGAGGCAGGCCTAGAGAGAAGGCCGGGGCCAGAGAGGAGAAGAGGAGAAGGAGAAGAAAGGAAGGAGAAGAGACAGAGGAGTGGAAGGGCTCCAGAAACAAGAAGGCAGAAGGGACCCTACAAGTGCAGAACAGTCAGCAACAATTGCAAACCCCTTTATATCGGGTAAAAGGGTCAGGCTGTGGAAAGGTACCGGATCCCTAAATTGGTGGAGGCGAATCTACCCTCAGCCAAGAACCGGAGGTCGTGACCATTTATTGGTGCGACCCCCCGCTAAACCTGCTAGGAAGGCACCATCTAGGATAGCGGGAAGTGAAGGCCAACGCTTACCCGACACGGTCCGCGGTAGCCGCGCAGAAGTCAGGACACTGGTGGGGCACGAGAGGCCAGAGAAAGGACAGAAGGAGGCTCTGTGCCATACTCCTGAATTGCCTGGGGGTTGACCGAGCTCCTCACCTGGTGGACGCAGCACGGCTCGGGCAGTCCTTGCTGACAGAAGTGACTTGGATAACAACTGTGAGTAAAAGACCCTGGACTGCATCATTGGACTCTGTGTGATTTCTGCTGCGCCAGCACCATCACCCCCAGCATCCCCTTACACTGCCCTGAGGCTACACTCTTCCCATGGGGAGTTATCCTACCCCTGTGCTGCACACCAACACCAGCCTCAGCGGTCTTCCTTGCAGCGGCGGTTATCTCCGACCGCAATCCACGGGTGGCGTAGTCGGACATTCAAAACACTGATAAATAGACTGCCGCCATTTGGTCTGACCACCCTGAGCCACGGGATCGGGTTGCCACTACTACCCCCAGCATCGTACAGAAGCCCGGTTCCGGGTACCCCACGGCCCAGGGGGCAAGTCACAGACACGTGTTTTAGAGTGTTTGACCCTCATCAGTACAAAGCTCTGATTTGACTGGATGAGAGGCTTCCACCAGGGGTGTAAGGGGTAAGAGTGCCAGGCCAGAATAAGGAGACTTATAGGCCATGCAATGCTTCTCTGGGAAATTCGATATGCAAATTGCTTTTTCAGAGAGGAAGAGAAGAGGAACTCTAGTGCCACCTATTGGATGTAGCAATCCTAAAAGTTAGGCTTTTTATCTGATGCCATGTGGCAAGACTTGCTTAAAATTGCAACATCCAATAGGTGGTACCAGAGATTGACTCCTCTTCCTCTCTGAAAATGCTATTTGCATACTGTCTGTTTGAATTATAGATGTGTGAATTCGACCTAAGGCATTAATACATGCAATCATTTCATCAGAAGCCTTGGACAAGCAATATGGCCGCCATAATACCTCCATTAAGGTAAAAAAAAATATTGCTGCTTTTTAGTTTAGTACCTGTATTCTTTATATTACATTTTCCAATTTTACTCATATATACTCTGAAATGTATTGTGTGCTTGGTCTCATAGTATGGTGAGCCACTATGACTTGTCACATTATCGGTTAGTGAGATTGATGGTGTCCTGGCCATTAGCACCAGGAGGAGGTGCCAGCATCGGTGTGGGCCTGGCCTATGCGGTAGGTAGGCTTGACCGACAATATCATTCCTGTTTTAGGGTACTGGGCTAGGATAGTTGCCGGTCGGTCTTGCCAAGTAAAAGACAGCTTGTAGGGCTCTGTGTAGGCTGCCGCTGACATATTATGGGCTGAGTGTGATGCTGGTCTGGCGTGGAGTCAGTCCTAGGGAGTCTATAGTGGCTGTAAGAGAAATATTAGCTCATAAGGGACCAAACATGGTTTAGGGTTATGTAGGGTAAAGTTGGGCCTGGTAGAACCTGTGAGGAACATCAGCCTGAGGGAGGCTGGTGACCAAAGTGTAGTCGGAGATATACAGCTGTAAGGTCCATGTGGTGGATGGGACGGATTGGCCCAGCTCAGTAGTGAAATAAATGACGGTGGAAAGAAGGGTTGTTTTAGGAATTGTAGCTAATGCTTCGTGTAGAAGTTGCCCTTGAGTTGTCACTGTTTTTGGGCAAAGTTCCAGAGAGCAATGTGAAGACAGAAGCCTGTATGAAGCCAACATATTGGCCTGTTCCCACAGTAGTCGTCATGACATTTTTAACAGTCCTGCACAGCAAATTGCCAAGTTATGCATTGGGTGAATTGTTATATAATTTAACTAGACTGATCTGACCTTCAGGCTATAAAAGCAGAACGACCGTCCATGTGGTGGTTTAATGGACACAATGAGGAATATTTATCAATGTCTAATTTTTGGACAATGTAAACTTAGACTACTTAGTTTTAAAATTTGCCAGATTTATCATAGTGGTTCATGCTATTTGATAAAATGTGGGAAATCTTTAGACTGTCTAGTCTAAGTTTAGTTAGTTTATATTTGTAGCTTACTTTGAGCAAGAAATTTGTGCCACAATGTTGTGGCATTTTTGGTGCACAGTGACTTATGTTAAGCCATAGTATTCTAAGTGAATGACCATTTCTGAAAAGCTGCACCCCTACATCACACAAAACGTAGTGTCTTAATCACATAAATATGGTACAAGTCATAAAGGACAGGGGTTTTTATGTAAAATGGCACATTTAGTTTAGTAAATCTTCCACATTATTCACTGTCAACTGATTTTCTAGAAACAGATCAACAGACTTTTTAGATGAAGAGAAGTCCACCCTATGTATTCTCCCTTTTACAGAATTCTCTGCCAACCATACCTGTGCTGGTCTGTTGTTGGGCAATATTTACTTGCTGAAGCCTATACATCTCTACTTGCCCGCAAAGACCCAAATTTTTCCCTACAATCCTAAACTTAAATTCTCACTACAACAAACATTGCATAAATCAAAAGTTGAAACCAATATAAGAAACTTTGTAATATATCTTATAGGAGAAATATACTTCTTTTTCTTCTGAACTCATCATCATCTCTGAAAAAGCAACTCAACTCCAATTTGCTGAAAGCAATATGGATTACCAGCATAGTGAGGTGTCAGGTTACACCTCCTACTATATTTTATGGAGAGGGGATTGAGAAAAAAGAAGCAGAGTGAGACACAGACAGATTGTGCTGAGCTTTCTATCAAGTCTTTTACCTCACCCCAGAGTTGGATTCTACACTGCTCAGCGCTGCTGTAAAATGTCCTCCATGCTGCTTCTGTCTGAATGCTAAGGAATACAGAGCAGCAATCACTCTGAATGGGGTGTGGTGTGTATGAGAGACATCATAGTAGCTGGTTTCCTCCCACCAGCTCAGAGTCAATTGTAAGTTAAGCGATAGAGCCTGCAGAAGGAAATCTGGTGAAACTGCAGGATATAAGTCATATAATAGCCAGACATAGTATTATTCCTCATGCCTTACATATAATGGATAATTCTAAGAAGTTAATTCAAAGTATAATTACCCTTTAAATAAATATATTGTACATGCAAGAGGACAATTATCTGGAATATAGTACTTTTTGCCCATAAAGTCACTCCTTTCATCCCGTTCTCTTATGGGCAGGATGAATTCTGCTTTTTTTTTTTTTTAATTGACATGTAAAAATTATTTTAGATGCTTAGTACCAACAGAAGGAAAAATGTCACTTCCTCTGCGGAATCACAAGTAAGTGACTGTTGCTAATGAGAGCTGAATTTTTGGATTTCATATAATTGCACCAAAAGGAATATTTTGCTTATAATATTTACTGTGCTCAGATGTAGATGATGTCAGTAGCAGCAGCTGCAGGGTGGGATTTGGATGGTCAATGTCTGTTTACACACAATGCACATGGATAGTGTACGTGTATGCATGAGATGTCGGGAAACGTCACCTGACGTATAGATGGATGCCATAGAATATATGGTGAAGCAGCATGAACATGACCTTAGATGGCATCATAAACTCCCTTATTCGGATATTTATTGACATCATTCAATTAAGGACTTAGACAGACAGCAATTTTGTTATTATAGACCGTCTACATCAGTGCACAGATTTCCTACAGGTCTGTATTACAGACCCTAATGCAATCTACATGCCTCCATGGAATATCATTATTATTTATTAGTATAGCGCCATTTATTCCATGGCGCTTTACATGTGAGGAATATGTAAATTTTCTATTAGAGAAGAAGAGGACAAGAGCTATAGTGCCCCCTATTGGAAGCTGCAAACTTAAAAGTCAATATCGACCCTTTAATGAACCTTGCCACATGACATGATTAAAGCCAAACTATGCATTCTATTTGCAACCAAGTGTTTCTGGATAATTGCCCGTCATCAGTGCAAAGCAGGAGGTTTTTTCGTGACCTATGACAGTCTACGGAGCTGATCACATGGAAGATTTTTTAATTGGTCTGTGCAAAATCACGGAGACATGTCCAATATTGATCCGAATGTCGAATCAAAATCGGCAATGCAAGTCTGAGGGTGAGTGAAAAAATCTGTCTGCATTCAGGTGCCATCCATGTGATGTCCGTTATTCACAGACTGATAAACTGGAGAAGGTGAGAAAAAAAAAAGTCTGATGAAATTCTGACCAAACTCTGATGAAAATCACTGATGAAACTTGGCCTGTTTTTCTTGTATGTAAAAAAAACCTGACGTCTGAATGAGGCCTAAATCAATTGAGAAGGCTTGTTAAAGAGTCAATATCATCTTTAAAGTGGTGGTCTGAAATTCATCCCAAATCCCTATTTAATGTCATAATCTAAACTACTTTCATTTGAAAATCCCCAGTGCATGCTGGGATACTCAAACAAGCCGTCATCAGGGGGCAAAGACTGAGGTCACTGCCTATCAGGAATTCTGTTGCCTTCTACAGTTTGACCACTAGTGGCCACTATTGTTCACTTTAATAATTGTGCTGCAGTTTCACTCCTTACCAGTGGAGGCTTTTGTTGTGTTCTACAATTGCCATTTTCCGAGATTGCGGATTCAGAATCTATGGAATCCATCTTGTTTGCTGTTTGGACCTATTTAAAGCCGCATGGGTCTCTCACTCATTGCTTGAGTATTGTGTCTAGCTGTTAGCTAAGCTTCAGTCTCCAGCTCCTGAACATTCTTACCCAGTCTGCTCTAATTTATCTTCGGATTGTTTCCACAAATCCTTGCTATCTCCAAGAACTTCTACTACTGCTTGCTGTTCCTGCTTGTGCTCCTTCGACCACTGGTTTCCAGCAGTACTATGCCAGTATCGTAACACTGCCGCAGCCAATTCCCCCCTCCCTGAAGCAAAGTGTCATCAGTGACACTCATTTCAGGGGCTGGGCTAGTCCCTGCACAATGTGTACTATGTGATGTGCACAATCACAGTGCGCTCTATCGCCAGCGCAGATCAGTAGCAGTAACCATCTGGCAACAGAGTGAACTGTCAGTGTGGGTTGTAAGAGTACCCGGTGTGCAGAGACCAGCGCCACCCTTGGAAGTGACGTTACTTGTGGGGACAGCAGTGGTCTCTGCATGCTAGGTATTCTGACAACGCACTCTGTTGTTGGCTTATTACTGCTGATCTGAGCCGGCAACAGTAGGCGCACTGTCATTGCGCACATCATGCAGCAACTGGTCCAGCCCCTGAAACGAGAGTCACTAATAACGCTTAATTTCAGGTAGGGAGCAGAGTCTGCGGCAGTCTCTGCCCCCTGATGACGACTCGTTTGAGTACCCTAGCTTGCACTGGGATTCTCAAACGAAGCGTCACCAAAAAGGAAGTAGGAAATATAAAAGAAAAGCCGTTAGATAGTGTACAGAGAGAAGGATAAGTATTTTTTAATTCAAGTACAGTATATTAGAAAATAGTTGAGATTATGACATTAAATAGATAGGGATTTTGGATGAAAATTTATTTGGATTTCGGACTACCCCTTTAATGATCATCTTATGCACCGAATTAGCGGCATCTTACAGCATCTGCCTTATCAGAAATATGTAGAATTGAGATCTTCACCAGACATACATTATTTCCGGACTGTCACCTGTTACTGACAGAGTAGCTTGTTAGAGGTCTACTAATGATGTACGATAATGGCTTGCTGCGAGGATCTGTATTTTATCATTTTGTGACATACAGCTCGGAAGACACAAAACCATTCACTGTTCTAAACTAAGAAAGCGATAGCAAAAAAAATCAGCATCCAGCATATGGTGTGTCCTCTATATTCGAGCAGCCCAGGCATTGTTCTCAGGCAGCAGTGCTGGCCAAACAAAGCCCCCGTAGGCTGCGAATTGTGCTGTCTCTTTTAGCTACAACTTATATGGATTAGAGGCTCACAACAGGGGACTGATATTTTCAAGAATGTGGTAAATATATAATACATGGATTTAGACAAATGGTATGATAGGTATATTGGTGGTATTATTCTTCGCTTGCCAGGAAGAGGATTTATTGTTATTATTTAGTATTTTTGTTATAATAAATAAATAAAATACAAAAATCCATTAAAAAAAGAAATCACCAAATCTGTAAAAAGCTATAGATGCTAAAATATGGCCACACCAGGATTATACAGCCAGCGATGCAGATGGCTGTCACCCTCCCATACGTAAATGGCACCAGCATACCCCCATTAAACTTTACAAGAAAAGACCTGAAAGTCCGTGAGAAACCCATCATATGGCTTATATTTACGTTTAAATGGGTTTTCTTGCCATCGGAATTCGTTTTAAGAAGATCGATTCACATCTGTTATTTCTACAATCCAACCTTTTTTTTAAGTTCCTTGGCAGCCCCTACAATTAAACACTGGAGACGCAAGGAAGCATTCGCCAAGATGAGGCCCTATATGATACTCAGGCAAACACCACTCGTCCTGGTATGACTGTGAGCAATGAGAGGGAATAACAGGAGGACACGGTCAATGGAATTCCTTGTGTGGCATGTATAATTGAGATTAAAGGGAAACTCCGGTAAAACTTAGTTACCCATTTTAATTATTCATTGACACATTCTTTTTCCAAGCGGAATAAATCTGAGCCAATGGGCGACTATAATGAACCTCTACGCTCCAGTGCAGACACATACCATCTACACAACTGCAGCACGTCCACCGCAAGCAATGGTGAAGTGACTGGGGCTTCCTAGCACCAGATAGAGGAAAGCATGGGGAGAGGAGACGCTACCTCCCTAATGGGGCTTTTAAAACCTTACATACATCTTATATGCAAAAAGATTACAAGATGGAAATTCTATGCAGGTTTTATCTTTTTTTTTTTTAGTATGGATACTTTTATTTTATTTGTAAGGTTGAAATTTCTACAACTATTAATTTATCCCAAAACGTATGTATCCTTCGATCAAGCATACACCCTATAATATACCCATTACTGACGCATAATGAACTTGTACTGAAACTTTCATAAATTAGAGATGGAGACATCCCGGTATACTTAGGATCACGTTAGCATCAGGATACAATGAAAAATGTCTCCCTTCCCCCCATCCTAAATAATAAGGGTTAAGTGGACCACAGTGAACCGAGCACAATGCCCCCATTAGCAGATGATTAGTTTTCCCTAAACATAGGAAGCTAAGTCCGCTCTGAACAACTCTGTAAAACTAAGAGTATCATGGACGAAAACTAGAATAAAAAGTGACTAACGCATTTCAGACCAGTTAAGTCATTGCTACCTGGTCTTTTTTGTTGTTTATACTTTTAAGCTACTTAGTATCAATTTGTATCAACAACACCTTACAGTGCGACTGTGTTACATAGTCTGCCCTTTGCTTATTTGCTCTTTATCTGTGATTTTCAGAAGAATTTTACATATAAATACACAGATTTTACCCTTTGTCACAACTCATTGTGAAATGGCAACGATTTTACGTTAGATTTTATGTTAGATTTTACGTTATCACGGTGTACAAATGATGCAAATAAAAATAAAGAGTAACTGGTAGTTTCAGCTCCGCTCCATCTGAATGAATGGTAATGGAATAAAAAGATGAAAGCAAAAGAGAAGAATGAAAGGTATGCGAAGGGCGAAGACCCCCCTTACATGCAGAGGAAAGGGTCTCTTTAAAGAAGTGCTTACCCTATACACATTCTCTGTCAGTCTGTTCACCTCATCGGACCTGGACATGTTGCTTGGCTTGATGCTGTTCACATGGGATTTAGATGACGGACACAAGGCTGGATCCCTGGAGATGTGGAGACAGAAGGTGTCACGGTGATGGTGACCACTGACCACTGCTCTGGTGTGGAGGGCTGGCAGTGGGAGGGAGGAGAAGGGCCTGGGGAGGAAACAGGATGGGAGGGAAGGAGAAAACAGCCTCAGACAAAAGTTCTACAGCTCAGAATAAAAAAAAAAAAACTTCCAGCCAATAAGAGTTTTGCTTGGCTGTCACCCAGCTGACTGTGAGCTCTGCATAAAGGGAGGATTCTGCCTGACAGAAAAGGAGGGGCTCATCCTCTAGACATCTGGAGGGGTTTCTGAACCTTCAAGCCTTTGACTTCATCCATAGACTCTTTCATCTTTCCCCTTACACACCAAATTCCCCTGCGAATGAATGGGAGACAAGACACTGCAAACAGTCTAATCCTGGAACCAGAAGTCTCCATGTTTGCAGGAATGAATGGAGCTATGTTTTAAGGAATATTTTCCCATTTTCCTAAGTGGCCGCTTTGGACAAGAGTTTGCTTGTCTCATGTCAGCCGTATGAAGGGGAACTTTACATCTATATAGAGGGCAGGAACTAAAGAAGTCACTTACACAGAAGCTCATCTACTGGTAGACTTTATTATGTGATATTAAGGAACGGCTTAACAGCAAAAATACTTATTACAGTGTAGAGTCGACATACAGATGTACAAGGTGGTAGGTGCCGCAATGTAGGAACATTAATGGAAGCACTTAGATGAAACAAATGTAATGAACAAACAATGTAATAAAATGTAAATAAACGTCTTTTGTTGTGTCAGTGTGTAAGTTTACCCATATAATCTGCTGTGATGAATTTCATCATTAATTCAACTGTATACCTACTTTTACACCACTACATACAGTACAGACCAAAAGTTTGGACACACCTCATTTAAAGATTTGTCTGTATTTTCATGACTTTGAAAATTGTACATTCACACTGAAGGCATCAAAACTATGAATTAACACATGTGGAATTATATACTTAACAAAAAAGTGTGAAACAACTGAAAATATGTCTTATATTCTAGGTTCTTCAAAGTAGCCACCTTTTGCTTTGATGACTGCTTTGCACACTCTTGGCATTCTCTTGATGAGCTTCAGGAGGTAGTCACCGGAAATGGTCTTCCAACAATCTTGAAGGAGTTCCCAGAGATGCTTAGCACTTGTTGGCCCTTTTGCCTTCACTCTGCGGTCCAGCTCACCCCAAACCATCTCGATTGGGTTCAGGTCCGGTGACTGTGGAGGCCAGGTCATCTGGCGTAGCACCCCATCACTCTCCTTCTTGGTCAAATAGCCCTTACACAGCCTGGAGGTGTGTTTGGGGTCATTGTCCTGTTGAAAAATAAATGATGGTCCAACTAAACGCAAACCGGATGGAATAGCATGCCACTGCAAGATGCTGTGGTAGCCATGCTGGTTCAGTATGCCTTCAATTTTGAATAAATCCCCAACAGTGTCACCAGCAAAGCACCCCCACACCATCACACCTCCTCCTCCATGCTTCACGGTGGGAACCAGGCATGTAGAGTCCATTCGTTCACCTTTTCTGCGTCGCACAAAGACACGGTGGTAGGAATCAAAGATCTCAAATTTTTACTGATCACACCAAAGCACAGATTTCCACTGGTCTAATGTCCATTCCTCGCGTTCTTTAGCCCAAACAAGTCTCTTCTGCTTGTTGCCTGTCCTTAGCAGTGGTTTCCTAGCAGCTATTTTACCTTGAAGGCCTGCTGCACAAAGTCACCTCTTAACAGTTGTTGAAGAGATGTGTCTGCTGCTAGAACTCTGTGTGGCATTGACCTGGTCTCTAATCTGAGCTGCCTTTAACCTGCGATTTCTGAGGCTGGTGACTCGGATAAACTTATCCTCAGAAGCAGAGGTGACTCTTGGTCTTCCTTTCCTGAGGCGGTCCTCATGTGAGCCAGTTTCTTTGTAGCGCTTGATGGTTTTTGCAACTGCACTTGGAGACACTTTCAAAGTTTGCCCAATTTTTCGCACTGACTGACCTTCATTTCTTAAAGTAATGATGGCCACTCGTTTTTCTTTACTTAGCTGCTTTTTTCTTGCCATAATAAAAATTCTAACAGTCTATTCAGTAGGACTATCAGCTGTGTATCCACCAGACTTCTGCACAACACAACTGATGGTCCCAACCCCATTTATAAGGCAAGAAATCCCACTAATTAAACCTGACAGGGCACACCTGTGAAGTGAAAACCATTTCCGGTGACTACCTCTTGAAGCTCATCAAGAGAATGCCAAGAGTGTGCAAAGCAGTCATCAAAGCAAAAGGTGGCTACTTTGAAGAACCTAGAATATAAGACATATTTTCAGTTGTTTCACACTTTTTTGTTAAGTATATAATTCCACATGTGTTAATTCATAGTTTTGATGCCTTCAGTGTGAATGTACAATTTTCATAGTCATGAAAATACAGAAAAATCTTTAAATGGGAAGGTGTGTCCAAACTTTTGGTCTGTACTGTATATATATGTATATATATATATAACCACATCTACCCCAATTTATCATATTGTCTTAGTATTAATATATATACACACACACACATGTGCGTGTGAATATATAGTATAAAACTCTCCACAGTTCTGCACCACCCTACATCTCCTCCCTAATCTCTGTCTACCAACCTACCCGTCCTCCACAGTTTTGCACCACCCTACATCTCCTCCTTAATCTCTGTCTACCGCCCTACCCGTGCCCTCTGTTCCACTAATAACTGAAAACTAACATCCTCAATAATCCGAACCTCCCAATCCCATCTCCAAGACTTCTCTTGTGCTGCGCCACTTCTCTGGAATGCACTACCCAGGACAATTCGATTAATTCCCAATACCCACAGTTTTAAAGTACCAATCCAGTATTTTTTATTTTTTTTTACAGCGCTGCCATGAGGTCATATACTCACCCTCCAGTGACTCCACCGTTTTTCGGTTCCGCTCCGATCCTGCAATGCCATCTTGTGAGCACAGCTTCTGATTGGCCGGAATTCAGAAACTACATCACAAGCTCTCAATGTAAGTATATGAGAGCCAGAATGAGGCCAGAACGAGGCTCTGGTAGACTTGTATTGAGAAGTGACCTCCGCGCAGCTCCATCAAACACTGGAGCTGACAACAGATTACTTTTTGCTGGAGAACGACAGGAGTGACGCTGGAAACGGATGAAGACAGTGGCAGGTGAGTATCAGACAGGGGTCAGGGAGTAACATTTAAATCTCCACTCCAGCGGTGCAATAAAAACGTTGGAGTCGTGCTTTAAGCATGCCCTAGTAGAGCACTTCTTTAGACTGGCCTGTCACCTCACCTCACTTATTTGAGCATCCTATTTATTATATTGATGCCGGACCATACAACACAAGCACTTTTTCTTTACCATATACGTTTCATTTCCACCCTATTTCCTCATAGAGTGATAAACTTGATTATAGAACTATATTAATAACTATACTAGGGAACAACTGACATATATTTATCAGGTCTAACAAACAGGAGTCAGGTTTACTAGAGGTATAAATTTGTAGTCAAGTCTAAGATTTCCTAGATTCGATATACTGTAAATCTATTTCTGTCAATTTTCTGGCTTAAATACATTGAAAACTATGTAATTCTGGCAGAAAGTTGAGTCTTGGAAGACCCTGCATAGCTTTTCCATCACGTCCAGATATAGACTCATCTAGTTAATTACTTTACTGTACAAGAAAAAGGCAGAAAACACAGTGAAATTCAACCTGGCATCGTTGATGATTACAGAGTATGCAGGGCACGGGGAAGGACAGACGAGTGACCGAGACAATGCAACTCCTTCTATAATGCTCAAGTAAAGTAAAAAAAAAACCTATACTCATCTCCTGCAGGGGTTCAGGTTCAGGTTCAAGTCGGGTACAGTTCTGGTACCCGAACCGAACTTTGGACTAAAGTTCAGTCGAACCCGGACTTCCACGAGTCCACTCACCCCTACTCCTAAACGTAAGGAAAAAAATATTCAATTACTGGCCCCAGGCAGAGATCTTTAAAAGGGCTCGTGCACACAACCAATTTTCTCGGATGACTACTATCCGTGGTCCATAAAAAAAAAAAACAGATGACATTTTAACGGAATATTTCCTGATAAGGGGGATTCACAGATTTTGTTGCAGATGTGGATGTGACTTAAAATCTGTTTCATTAATCTAAGTGTGGATGTTTTGGCAGCAAGCGCAAGGATTTTAGCAAGTTCCCTACAGAACGTGACAGATACAAAACATTTTGCAACCAAATCTGTCTGTGAATTATCCTTAGTGTTAACACAAAAATACTGTAGTGTAGCTCTGGTCTTAACCCCCTGACGCGTGTGGACATAACTGACTGTGCTGCGATCTGCATGTGTGGGGAGGGTTCAGGGGCTGAGCCCACTCCATGTGTGGTAGGTGCAAGCTGTATCATACAGTTGGCATCTATCTGTAACAGCATCAGTATTGTAGCTACCCAAGGGTCAGAGGGGGCGGTTGCCCATGGCTCCTCACAGCTGCTACTCTTAACTGCTTCGACACACACAGCACACCGATACAGTTAAACTCTATGGTAAAGCAGGGAGACATATTCTCCCCGCACTACTGATCTCGGTTGAAGAAATCTGGTAAAAAAAGGCCGATCAAATGCAGATTTGTAAAAAGCGATACACCCACTCCGCACATGGTTTACCACAAATTGCTTGTTTTTTGGGCTACAAAGCTTATATTGCCAAAATCTGTTTTTGATTTCCGAACAAAGAAAAGATAATAGAAAAAAAATAAAAAAAACTTGTTCAGCAAAACTTAATACACTTCTGTATTTTTTTAAAACTACAAATTTTTTTAGAATTAATTATAATGAAAAAGTGAATAAAATAATTGGAATTAATGTATACAAAGCCTGGATAAGACAACATAGTGCCCAGATACTGTTATGTAGTGTGAACATAAATTGTGCCATGCAGAGTCAGGACGGTGACATACTGTTTCCTGCAAAATTATGTATACGATGGCCAGTTATATAAGTGCTATACAGTATGTGAATTGTCATTCAGCGCCTCTATTAACTTACTGTAAATTAATTTCAAAGTAAAATTCTAATTAGACAATCCCCTTTATATATTAAAAAAGAAAGGCGTTTTCTAGGACTTTAATTTTGGAATAAAAGCATTTTCATAAAACTGTAATTTATAGATACACAACCCACTTGCAGTTCTTTTTTATACCAGTTTTCCATATAGGATGCCAGGTCTGTTTCCCATAGAAGCACAGAAAACATACCAACCCTTATAATAAAGTAACAAAAAAGGGGAACATGATTGATCTGGGAGAGGAATTGAGTCAATAATGTAGGAAAAATTACTAAAAGTGCAAAAGTCCCACTGGTAGCCTGGCCTCTCTCTAACAGTATTTATATTTCAATACATAACTAATTTGTAAGTATCGTAAGAAAAATAAAAGATGAACACTTGGTAGGTTCCACCATTATAAGCATAAACTATAGCATATTTTGTGCATTATTTCATACATGACAGTATTCCGGATTTGTACCCTATATTTATGTGAATAGTCTAGCCAACAGCATTTCAATTAAGAAAAAATACACACTACAAGCATCTCTCCGACATGTTTCGCAACAAAACCGGCTTCATCAAGGGGGAGAGACAGAAGTGATACTGGCGTTTTACCTCCATAAATAAACTAGTCTGCATCATCAAGCTGTGACTTTTCAGTGTGAAGATTGCATCATTTTACTATTGAAACAACATTGTATCAGTCACGGGGGCACTGTGCATGGTCATCTAGCAGTTCTTAATAGCGCTTTCATTGACAGGCTTAGCACTAGCCATTCCATTTACCAGATCCCAGGGGTTGCTCTGGCCTTCACCCTTTAACCTCTGTACATGGATCTACATTTAAACAGGGGCCTCTGGGTTGGATCCACAGAGTTGCGGCTGGCTGGTGGAGCGGGCTGTTAGGGGATGATCAAGAAGCAGTGTCAATACCAGAAGACACAGAAGAGGAGCTGAAATGTCAGGCACGAGGAAAGTCTAAACACATGCCGAAGTAAGAAACTGGAATGAAACAGACTGAACAGGAGCTGAAAAATCATGTGTAAACTAGAGCAAGTTTAAACTATAACTGACACCTCCCAGCTGTATGATGATAGTTACATAGAGTGTGGTGCCATCCCATTGGCTACAGCATGGAACTGATTACTCCTGCTGGACAGCACACACACCCATACTGCCAGACTAGGTAGCACTACAGGTTCCAGCCTCTGAAGTCACTGTGACTGGACAGCAGGGCCAGGAAGAGGGGTATGTCGGTTTAGGCACCCATCTAGGTCGCTACCTCTTGCATCCCTGAGTGGAACAGCCTTTGAAAAAAAAAAAATAAATAATGGCACTGTTGAATGCCTGTGGCCAACCGGCACCTTCCTCTGGCCACAGAAATTCAGTACACTGATGTCCGGGCACAGGCACACAGGTGAGTGGTGTCAGTGAGTCACTGCCACCGCTCACCCCTTCTCTCTGCCTGCACCCCGGCTGTTGTTCCCTCCCTGCACTCAATTGTATTCATATCTGTAAGACGCTAATACAATTGATGTGAGCGCCACCTGGTGCAGGAGCAGAGGAGCTGTAATCAGCTTCTTGATCCATCGGGAACTCCATTAGTATGCAGGCTACTCCCAGACTGTTGGAGATGGTGCACGTAGAGGACATCAGATGACATCACTGTATCGCACCATGTAGCATCCATTGCTATCCTGGATATTAAAGCAGACTGAGGCTGCGCTGGATGGGAAGCCTTGATCAGGTGACTTTAAGGTGTTTTTTTTTAATACTTATATTATTTGGCTCCTAAAAGGGGGCATCAAATGAGGGGCTGTGTTAAGTTCTTGTTAAGGAAAGAAAAGTTTATTTTTGGACTTTGGTCTCACTCATTCATCTCTACCTCATATGGTCCTGGCCTTCCATATCATACAGCAGTGTACGGTCTGCAGAGGCGTATTGCCAAGGTAACAGCCTTACACACCTAGCCAGGAACCGCATTTTCCTGTAGTGTGGCTGATGCTGTTTATGGCTGTGGTGGCTGTGGATGATGCTCCCCTCGCCTACGACTGCCGCCCTACACCACATTACAAATATGTCACTAGAACTGGAATACGTCACCAGAACCACCATCAGTACTTGAATATATCACCAGAACCACTATTAGTTTTGTGCAAGCTGTATTTGTTGCAAGACGGATGCAAAAACCATCATACATACCTCTTTTTCTATAATGGGGTCTGTTTGTTTCAATTAGAGTATCTGCCAAATGTTGGACACCTTAATGGCCCCGATTATAGTTACGTTTTATTAGTTTCCATGATTATCCTTGGGTCTGACATATAAAATATAGCACGTCAGGGATGAATATCACTATTTGTCCCCTGTATTGTGTAAATGATCAGGAAACAATTAATGATTCTATATCTAATTTTGAAATTACATTCCCTGTTAAGTCACACCCTTAAAGTACACCTATTTTTTTACTTTTGCTGGCATTTTTGGTGAAAAAGGTATCAATTGTAGTGGAAGTGGTCAAGGCTTGTTATCTGACCCATCAGAGAGGGGTGCGTTAGAAGTCCTGTTACCTTAGTCTCTGACCCATTCCTTTGATTTGGGGTGGGTGGGCTTCATCTCCCTAAGGCACCAAAAAACCTTGTCCCGGCCCTTTGGGACAAGAGTCAGAGGCATCCAGAGCTTATGGTCTTGACATCTCCTTCACCACCAGTGCCACCCAAAGAAGGAATATGGCGGCACCTAGTGGGAGAAGCAGATGTCATAAGATTATCTTGCTACTGAGTTGCAGCTTGATGATACAGCCTAGTCTATCTATTTCGGAGGTGCGATAGGGCTGAACTCCGTTCACACTTATGTCCCTTCCCTTGATGAAACCAGTTGGCAGTGAAATGCATGGGGGGGACGTCTGTTATGTATGTTTTATTTTAATTCACATTCTTTGAGTCAGGCTGCTCATATAAATATGTGGCACAAATCCGGAATACTGTCCTGTATGAATTAATACATAACATATGCTATAGGTCAGGCTGACAATGATGGAACCATTTTCTTATGATCCTTACAAATACATCATTTTCAATAGTTATGTCTACAAATATAAATAATAAAAGTGAACTTTTATCGATCTGTTAGAAAGAGGTTTGTTTACTAGTGGGGGGTTTTGCCCTTCTAATAATTATTCTAACCCTTATAAGAGTTTCATTTTTATTTGGTTGGTTGCTCAACTCAGTTTATTGTTTAACCAAGCACCACTATATAGATACAGTTATAAATGTGCCTCGGTACTGCGCCTTCCTCCCATTTAAGTGACACAATCACTTCATATTGTTTTGGGTGTGAGGCAAGGAAAATTATTTTAATAAGACCACTTTAATAGTAAGGGTACACTGCCAACATCATATGGCCCTTCCCCCAAAAAGAACTAAACCCTATTGATATTTACAACCTATGATCAAAAAATAATGGTCAGTGTGGGCTGTGCAGGTTTTGGGAGAGTGTGGCGCCCTGCTGCGTACAGGTGCCACAGAACCCAGTAGGGTGCATGGATGAACTTCTCCACAAGAGGCCCTCATTACATTCACACACCTTCACCCTACCACCTCAGACCAGCAGAGGGAGCCCGTTAGGGATATAAATAGGGAGGGTGGAGCCATGCAGCTCAGTTAGTTCTGTGAGAAGTCAGAAGTTAGTTCAGAGAGAGCGTGCTGACGCTGAGAGCAGCGAACACGCAGCTCATCTGCTGCTGCCGTAGTGAGGGCCCTGAGTATGGCCGACGGAAAGGAGGAAAGGAGAGAGGAGTTGAGGGGGCAGAGGAGCGTACCAGGCTCACCCCAAACTATACACCGGACACCGGGTCCACGCCTACAGGGACCCTTTATACCCAGTAGGGACCACCGGATACCCGGAGGACTACAGGTCCCAGGTCGACCAACGCTGACTATTGTACCAGGGCTAGGCGTCGCGGAGGCCCCAGCATCCAGGGAGAGTGATCTCCAAGAGAAGGCCCTACCACCAGGTCAACAGGTGCAAGAGAGAGAGACAGTAATTAAGCTAGGCCTAGCTCCAGGCAGGTCAGAAGCTTAGCAAGTGGAAGCAACGGATCAGAAGGCCCTATACCCGCTCACTGGGGAGAGTCCAGAAGTGCACCCTGTGTACCGAGTACCCTGGACCATACCTGCATCTACACCAGTAAAGGTACCGAAGCGAACCCCCATGTGAGTGTCCGTCATTTCTTCCTGAACCGTCCTGGTCGTCTCTCCCCTGTACCACCATCCATTACCCATTGCCCTGAGGCCCGCTCAACCTGTGGGGAGCCGTTCCATCACAAGCTGCCCTACCATCTGCCACAGAGGACTGCTCCGCAGCGGCGGCTCCCTTTAGCCGCATTCCACAGGTGGCGTCACGAACACTTTACAAATCCCCTATAAATAATTCCCCTTTTGGGTGGCCACCCTAGGCCACGGACCAGGCCAGCCACCATGATATCCCCCACCGGCATCCCGAGGCCCAGCTGCTGAGTACCCCACAGCCCTGGGGGCGCATCAAGAGTGTTACATTATCCTATTGATTTTTGATACTTGTTCATCGTCTGGTTTGGAAGGAATTAGTATCACATTTGATACACATGTATTTATAATTCCCCCACTGTTACCTCTTGTAATACTCTCTATTTTCTTTCTGTTCTTGCACTATCTCTTACTCATCCTATCCTTTTTCTGGGTTCCGACCATTTTTCCAACAAATGTTCAAAAGAGCAAAATCATCATTCTTTAACGGAGACATTTTCCCCCTTAACTTCTGGGACCCCCAGTAGTTCTATGTCCATTACATCCAGCGTGGGAAGGTTCTGTTATTGTAACAAAATACAGTTATATGTATGAAAGACCTTGTGATCTGCTGGATCTTCTCATATCTCACTAACTGCACATTTAATGTCTCCCACTTCCACACTACCTCCTCATCTCAGATCTACCTCTCAGATCTACCTCTCTGGCCCAGACATCACCTCTCTGCTGTCCAGAATCCCAGAGTGTCTATCAGCCACATCCTCCTTCTTCTTATCATGCTGTCTAAAACTCAAAGTGGACTCTTCATTTTTCCTCCAACTCACTCAACATCCCTAATAGACCTACAGTGCCTCGTGAAAGTATTTGGCCCCCTTGAACTTTTCTACCTTTTGCCACATTTCTGGCTTCAAACATAAAGATAAAATTCTAATTTTTGGGAAGAATCGACAACAAGTGGGACACAATCGTGAAGTGGAACGAAATTTATTGGATATTTTAAACTTTTTAAAAAAATTAAAAACTGAAAAGTGGGGCATGCAATATTATTTGGCCCCCTTGAGTTAATACTTTGTAGCGCCACCTTTTGCTGCGATTACAGCTGCAAGTCGAAGTCGCTTGGGGTATGTCTCTATCGGTCTTGCACATCAAGAGGCTGAAATTCTTGCCCATTCTTCCTTGCAAAACAGTTTGAGCTCATTGAGGTAGGATGGAGGGCGTTTGTGAACAGCAGTTTTCAGCTCTTTCCACAGATTCTCAATTGGATTCAGGTCTGGACTTTGACTTGGCCATTCTAACACCTGGATATGTTTATTTTTGAACTATTCGATTGTAGATTTTGCTTTATGTTTGGGATCATTGTCTTGTTGGAAGATAAATCTCCGTCCCAGTCTCAGGTCTTTTGCAGACTCCAACAGGCTTTCTTCCAGAATGGTCCTGTACTTGGCTCCATCCATCTTCCCATCAATTTTAAACAACTTCCCTGTCCCTGCTGAAGAAAAGCAGTCCCAAACCATGATGCTGCCACCACCATGTTTGACAGTGGGGATGGTGTTTTGAGGGTGATGAGCTGTGTTGCTTTTACGCCAAACATATCGTTTTGCATTGTGGTCAAAAAGTTTGATTTTGGTTTCATCTGACAAGAGCACCTTATTCCACATGTTTGGTGTGTCTCCCAGGTGGCTTGTAGCAAACTTCAAACGAGACTTTTTATGGATAGCTTTGAGAAATGGCTTTCTTCTTGACACTCTTCCATAAAGGCCAGATTTGTGCAGTGTACGACTGATTGTTGTCCTATGGACCGACTCTCCCACCTCAGCTTTAGATCTCTGCAGTTCATCCAGAATAATCATGGGCCTTTTGGCTGCATCTCTGATCAGTCTTCTCCTTGTTCGAGATGAAAGTTTAGAGAGACGGCCGGGTCTTGGTAGATTTGCAGTGGTCTGATACTCCTTCCATTTCAATATGATCACTTGCACAGTGACGCGCCCCCTGGGCCGCGTGGGGAACCCGGAATCGGGCCTTTTTGTGGATGCTGGGGGTTGTAGTCACCATGGCGGCGACCCGGTCCCATGGCTCAGGGTGGTCAAACCAGTGGCAGTCTATTCATGTGGTTTAATGTCCGACTACGCCACACGTGGATCGCGGTCAAGGTGTACCGCCGCTGCAAGGCAAACCGCTGAGGCTGGTGTTGTGTGCGCAGCAGAGAATGGGATAACTCTCCACGGGAGGAGTACAGCCTCAGGGCAGTAAGTGTGAACGATGGGAGTGATGGTGCACGGGCGTCCCAGTACTAGTAGTGCTGTATGCGGTGAGAAAGCACAAAGACAAGGTGTTGCAGTTCAGGTTCTTTACTCACAGTTCTCATCCACGTCACTTGTGCGCAGGTAGGACCGCCCAAGCCATGCTGCGTCCACCAGGCAGGGGCTCGACCAACCCCCAGGTGATTCCAGAGTGTGGCACAGGACTCCCTTCTGTCCTTTCATCAGCCGTGCCCCACCAGTGACACTACTCCTGTCCAGCTGCCTCGGATCTTCTCTTGGGAGGGCTGGGTGCCCACTTCCCTGACCCTATGTGGTGTGCCTTTCTAGTAAGTGTAGTGAGGGGTCGCACCAGTAAATGATCACGACCACCGGTTCTTGGCTAAGGATTAGTCACCTCCACCAACTTGGGATCTGGTACCCTGTTCTGCCAACCCGTCACCCGTAATCTCCTGGGTCCTTAGGGTTCCTTCTGCCTTCGTGTCTCTGGGCCTCTCTTGGTGTTCTGTTCCTTCTTACTTTCCTTTCAGTTCCCTTCTGTTTCTGTCCTTTCCGCTGACTCTGGCCTTCACTCTAGGCCTGCCTCGTGGAGCTGGGCCCCGACTGAGCCACAGCTCCCTGTTAGCCCTCTCTGACTGAACTCCTTCTCTCCCCCAACTGTCTGTCTGTCTGAGATGGTGCCACCTTATATACCTCCCTCTCAGTGTATGAGCCCAGGTGACTTGCAACCAATGGGCTCCTACCTATGCCCAGAAACCGTCCCCTTCTGCTCCTACATCACTGGGTTTTCCTCCCCCCTCCCCACTCCAGCCAGGGACATGGCCTGTCGTGCCTGCATTACTGTACTAATGGGAGCACCGTTGAGCTGTCCCCCGGAAATGGGGTGTATGTGATGCATGCAGCTAACTGAGTCCCGGTCCACACACCATCCTTACCCGGGAGTGGGTTATCACACCTCTGGCAGAGGTGCAATACCCCTGTAGCGGCCAAACCCTCGGGGCGCTACACACAGTGCTCCTTGAGATGTTTAAAACTTGGTAAATATTTTTGTATCCAAATCCGGCTTTAAACTTCACCACAACAGTATCTTGAACCTGCCTGGTGTGTTCCCTGGTCTTCATGATGCTCTCTGCACTTGAAACAGAACCCTGAGACTATCACAGAGCAGGTGCATTTATACGGAGACTTGATTACACACAGGTGGATTCTAGTTATCATTACCAATCATTTAGGACAGCATTGGATCCTTCAGAGATCCTCACTGAACTTCTGGAGTGAGTTTGCTGCACTGAAAGTAAAGGGGCCGAATAATATTGCACGCCCCACTTTTCAGTTTTTAATTTTTTTAAAAAGTTTAAAATATCCAATAAATTTCGTTCCACTTCACGATTGTGTCCCACTTGTTGTTGATTCTTCCCAAAAAAAATAGAATTTTATATCTTTATGTTTGAAGCCAGAAATGTGGCAAAAGATAGAAAAGTTCAAGGGGGCCAAATACTTTCACAACGCACTGAATGTATCATAATAAATGACATCACACTTTCCCTTGTATCACAAGTTCACTGCCTGGGTGTAACCCTTGACTCGGGTCTGTCCTTCAAACCACACATCCAAGCATTTACCACCTCCAACTAAAAAAATATTTCCAGAATATGTCCTTTCCTCAACCCCCAATCTGCTGAAATGTTAGAACATGCCCTTATCTTCTCCCGCCTCAACTACTGTAATATGCTCCTCTGTGACCTTCCAACAGACACTCTCGCACCTCTCCAGACTATCCTTAACTCTGCTGCCCCATTAATCCTCCTCTGCCAAACTTTTTACTGGCTTCTAATTCCTAAACTAATTTGTTTCAAACTACTCACAATGATTTACAAGGCCGTCCATAATCTGTCTCCTCCACACATCTCCAAAATAATTTTCCGATACCTCCCCCCAAGTAATCTTCGGTCCTCATAAGACCTCCTTCTCTCCTCCATGCTTGTATGTTCCTCACCCAATCATCTCCAAAATTTTTCCAAGTATCCCCCAGACTCTGAAATTCAGTGCCTAAACACTTCCGATTGACTTCACATCTGACTTCAGGTGCTGCCTGAAGACTCATCTAATCAGGAAAGTCTACAGCCTGCAATAACCCAACTGCAACCTCACTACTACTGCTCCAACACGCCAACCTACTGTTTCCTTCCCCAATAATCTGTAGATTGTGAGCCCTAAGTGGCAGGGCTCCTTGCCCTCTACACCAGTCACTTTTAGTTTGTATATATGTATTGTGGTAGATCGGCTAACTCGGCTGCACGCGAAGGTAGACACGGAATGCTATCTCTTTAAATTTCTTATTGGTTTATTACAAAATGGCATAAAACAATGTAGAGTTCATAGAAATAAGCACGGCCCTTCTGGCATAACAGCAAAGCAAAATAAAAATGTACAGCACAGTCCTTATATCAGCCGAGTTTCAGACACTCAGGGTTAGCAAAACACAAGGTTCAGGTTAGCACAAAAACACAAGCTTCTCTCTCTGGAGCTAGCCTCTCCAGATACACTGAACAACACATGATTCAACAGGCTGGCTATTTATATGCCAGACCACACCCCAGAGTGGAGATATGGTGAATGACCTCCCACCCTCACTATGGTCGTTCACAAAAAACCAAGCCCTTTTAAAATGGCTAATTAACCCCTTTCAGCACTTAGTGTGCTGGAGAAAACTTCAAGGTTCCAAATCACTGAAGCTAATAGCCTCAGTGAAACATATCTCCCCTCCAGTACTCCGCCAGTGACTATGTAAACCTTCTTCACATGTACAGCTCCATGGAATTAACAGGGCTTTTATGGGCTAATGAGACATTATGGAGGAGCACCAAAGTCACATAAACACCCCATACACCATACACATGGGAGCTGTAGCCATACAGATTGGAGGATTTACTCACCCAT
Source organism: Phyllobates terribilis (assembly GCF_046119375.1). Classification (NCBI taxonomy): domain Eukaryota; kingdom Metazoa; phylum Chordata; class Amphibia; order Anura; family Dendrobatidae; genus Phyllobates; species Phyllobates terribilis. The sequence goes on from NW_027362772.1 coordinate 144,648,824, forward strand.
ACTATACTCATGCACACACCACTTATAGAATCTATTTTCTTGACAGTAGTTCCCAGGTCTGCATAACCTCAGTGAAAAATGCACATTTTATTCACAGGGCATCAACCGCACATTTATGCTACTTTTAAATGTGTATTCAGTGTTGGAATAAGGTTCTCAGACAGAGACGCAGTGTTCGGCAGGAAACACTTTTAATGGAGTTGTCACTGCCGGAAAGTAAATGAAAGATATTCACACTGATCTTACACAAGAGCCTCATACACACAGTTATACTGCGGCGTCATAGAACCTCAAGGGGCATGGGTTGGTGCTGTACTTCCGTATGACTCCGATACAGGTAATTTTAATGGGGTTGTCCAGACAAAATAACATTTGCTCAGGGGTTAAGTTATGTAAAACATAAACTCAGTCCTTTTCACCTACCGTCAATCACATGGATCCAGGCAGGTCGCCTCTCTGTGAGTGGATTCAACCGCTAAAAGAACTATGTACTAGGGAGCCATACAGCATCTGCACTCTGTCGTAGAGGCTAAATACAGGGGTTGCTGTCGCACCCAGACTCTGAAGCCTAGAGGAGCCTGTAAGGTTCCTTTGGCCCATATAAGTAGGCCAAAAGTATTAACGATCAGTGATAATTGGGCAATCTAATGAAGATTTCGCAATGAGCACATGAGCTTCAAGTTACACCACTGGCTACATGCACACTGCATAACCTGCCACGGTGCAATGTACAATGGGAAAAATAAGTATTTGATACACTGATGATTTTGCAAGTTTTCCCACCTACAAAGAATGGAGAGGGCTGTAATTTTTATCGTAGGTACACTTCACCTGTGAGAGACAGAATCTAAAAAGAAAATCTAGAAAATCACATTGTATGATTTTTACATAATTAATTTGCATTTTATTGCATGAAATAAGTATTTGATACAATAGAAAAACAGAACTTAATATTTGGTACAGAAACCCTTGTTTGCAATTACAGAGGTCAGACGTATCCTGTAGTTCTTGACCAGGTTTGCACACTCTGCAGAAGGGATTTTCGCCTACTCCTCCATGACGCGCCCCTGGGCCTGTGTCGCGCTGCGTTGCGCACGCGGGAGCTTACCCGGAGCCGGATCTCTTGAGGGTTGTAGTCTCGTGGCGGTGATCCGGTCCGTGCCCAGGGAGTCAGACTAAGTGGCGCTGTATCAGCGGTAGATGATGGACGACTACGCCACCCGTTGAATGCAGCTATGGAGCTGCCGCTGCAGGGCAGACTGCTGAGGCCGGTGGAAGGATGGTGCAGCGTGGATGGTATAACCCCCAACGGGAGGGGTATGGCCTCAGGGCAGCCGACGTGGATGATGGGGGTAGCAGGAACCACTCAGAGACGATGCGGTGTAGTTCAGGGTCTTTACTGGTGACAAAGATAGACCCTCCCGGAGTACTGGCTAGCGGTTGGGGCCTGGTCAGTCCTTGAGCAGATGGGATCTCCCCTGGCCAGGCGGAGTTGTAGGCCTCCCAAACTAACGATACTCTTCTGGCTACCTTGCTAGAAGCGAGTATAAGTAGCCCACGTCCCTGAGTGTACCGTGTGGTGCTCACCCGTATGGCCGGTGACTCGGGGCCTTCTAGTAGCTTCCGCTCCACGATGGCGGTGCTGGTCCCACGCGTGTGACCGTGCCTTCGGGTTTCTGGGCCAGAGGACCTGAAATCCCCTGCCTGACGGATTCTGCTGCTGGGTAGGAGTTAGTCCCCGCAGCCTCGGACTCCGGGTCCGGTAAGAAATCTTCTCAGTCAGGGCGAGCTCTGCAGCTGCCAGCCCCTGACTCCTTGTAACACTGCTCCCACAGAGCTCCTGATGTTTCTTCCTATGCTGCTTCTCTTCTCTACTTCTGGCATGGCCCAGGAGCTGGGCCCAGCCGGAGCCACAGCTCCCTGTCAGCCCTCCTGGCTCAACTCTCCCTCTGAACTCACTAACCCTGCCTCAGCCCCAGGTTTATCTAGGGGAAGTTCTTCCCCTCCCAGGACTGGGCAGGAGGTGTGGCATGCATAGGATTCCTGACCAAGAGACCTCCCACCTGCTCTCAGACATAACATTGCATTACTGTGGAAACCAGACCCCTGGGGTGCCACACTCCATACAGATCTTCTCCAGATCTTTCAGGTTTCGGGGCTGTCGCTGGGCAACATTGAGTTTCAGATCCCTCCAAAGATTTTCTATTGAGTTCAGGTCTGGAGACTGGCTAGGCCACTCCAGGACATTGAAATGCTTCTTATGGAGCCACTCCTTAGTTATATTATGTAAGAGCAGAAAAAAACATATGGCCCAATGGCCTAATTAACTATATAGTAACAAAGGATACAAAATCTTGAATAATGCTGATAATAAAGTACCGTATGATGCAAACAAAAGTGCCCCCAAACACAGTGTGATGCCCCACCTCCCTCAATTCTCCCGACAAAGAATGGTAACCCTACCACAGTATTATTCTCCAACTGTAATCCCCACACAGTCCTCCATACTGTATAATATCCCCAAAAAGTGCTCCATACGTATAACGGGGCCCTGCATTGCCTTTCATACAGTATAATTGCCTCACATAGTCCTCCATACAGTATAATGGCCCCACGAAGTGCTCCATACAGAATAATGGCCCCACATAGTCCTCCATACACACCAATAAGTCATATAGACTGAAAATCAATAAGCTACACCAATAAAAATAAGGCAGATAAACAACCACACAGCCCAGGTTGAAAATTGCCAAAGCTTTAATAATAACACATAAAAGCAAATACACACAACCATAATAAAATCAAAGACACACCACAGATGGAAAAAGTGGAGTGCCAGGACTAAATAGTATAAGGGATGACATTATAATCTGACATAGAGCTCCCACAGGTAATATGTAATGATAATATAAAACAAAGGGCATAAAGTACAAAAAGCAGCAAAAAATTATTGCATGGAAAATAATGAAGTTACCAAACAGATATTTCATATATATATTGATATATTAATATCATAAATGGCAGATCACATAGTGCTAATAAGATCAGTATATCAATATATGCAGTGACTCTACCTAAAAAATACTCCACTTTTTCCATCTGTGGTGTGTCTTTGATTTTATTATTGTTGTGTGTATTCGCTTTTATGTGTTATTATTAAAGCTTTAGCAATTTTCAACCTGGGCTGTGTGGTTGCTTATCTGCCTTATTTTTATTGGTGTAGATAGTCCTCCATACAGTATAATGGGCCCCACATAGTGCTCCATACAGAATAATGGCCCCACATAGTCACCCATACAGTATAATGGGTCCCACATAGTCCTCCATACAGTAAAATGGGCCCCACATAGTCCTCCATTCAGTATAATGGCCAAACATAGTCCTCCATACAGAATAATGGCCCCACATAGTTCTCCATACAGTATAACTGGCCCCACATAGTCCTCCATACAGTATAATGGGCCCCACATAGTCCTCCATACAGAATAATGGGCTCCACATAGTCCTCCATACAGAATAATGGCCCCACATAATGCACCATACAGTATAAGGACCCCACGTTGTGCTCCATACAGTATATTTAGCCCCAGAGTGCTCCATAGAGTATAATGGGCCCCATTTAGTGCTCCATACAATATAATGGGCCCCACATAGTCATCCATACAGTATAATGGCCCCACATAGTCATTCATACAGTATAATGGCCCCACATAGTCCTCCATACAGAATAATGGCCCCACATAGTCCTCCATACAGAGTAATGGCCCTACATAATGCACCATACAGTATAAGGACCCCACATAGTGTTCCATACAGTATATGTAGCCCCACATAGTCCTCCATACAGTTTAATTGGCCCCATTTAGTGCTCCATACAATATAATGGGCCCCCACATAGTCCTCCATACAGTATAATGGGCCCCACTTAGTGCTCCATACAATATAATGTGCCCCACAGAGTGCTCCATACAGTATAATGGACCACACGTAGTGCTACATACAGTATAATGGGCCTCACATAGTGCTCAATTCAGTAAAATTGGCCCCATATAAAAAAATAAATATTCACCTCTTCCCATTGGGGGAATGATGGGATCGGAAGTGTCAGCTGAATCTCCATCCTCCATCATTGCTTTCAAAAGTATCGGTATCTAGGATGCCTTTATAGTTCAAAGTGCGATGCTGGGCAAGAGACCCACAGGCCAAATACGCTCAGGGGATCTGCCCAGCATCGTGGGCCAAATATACTCAACCCGTGCCAGAGTTTGACATATGTGGTCGAGATGTAGCTAAAACGATCATAGAAAATGAAAAGAGGTAGTATTGTGAGACCCACTTGTTGGTGTTTCCTTCATGGAGCAGAGTACCATACCAAACGCTCCAGCAAATTCCCAGCATTCAAACATTTATAACCGGTCATATGGATAGGTCTATTGTAGGAAAACCTCTGTAAGCCAAACTTATTTATCTGTCTGAAGTCAAAATGTGCCAAATGTATAATAAGCCTCTTAATAAATTTGGCACAAATCTTGTCAAGTACCCTCTTCACGTTGGTTGGCTTAAAATCCCCAAGTCTTTGGGCCCAATTTATCAAAGAAATCTGGCATGAAAACTTTGAAAAGACGCAAAATTTAGGCATAGAGGATGCCCTCTTGTCATCATTGCAGGCCCAGGTATAAAAAGATAATTAGAAGGATCTCTATACTGTCCCCTCATATATGTGTATATGTGTACATGAGTGGACATTCACGTAAGACTTGGGAGAAGCCAGCGCAAACACTGTTGGAACACACCCCACACTGGTGATGCGTACAAGTGGTATTTTACTTGGAGGAAACATAGGGATTCAGAAGGGGTTGTATAAATAGTTGACAATCCTTTTATTCATGATCACGGACGGCAATTCTTTACTATAAGAGCAGTGAGACTGGAGCTCTCTGCCACATGATGATGCTGTAGGAGTGGTGGAGATGATGTTCTACTCTCCCACACTCTAAGTGGATAAATTTTTTTTATAGTAATGTATGTTATCTGAAAGTTAAACCCCCTGGGGCTGCAGTTTAGCCTAAAAAGGGTTAACTGTAACGGCTGGCCCAGATCGGAGAGGGGGATCTGGGTGTAATTGCCAAGTTCAGGAAGTGTTGAGTTCAGTTAGGAGAAGTAATAGCAGTTTTCATAAGCAGTAGGCTGCTAAGGTCAACAAGAGTCTGTTACTCGGGGCAGTGGACTGCCATAGAACCCTTCCGTGCGAATCCGTCTGTCAGCCTAAGGACTTCGCGATAGATGTCAGGGCCTTTGGGCGCACAAAGCCTGCGGTGCTGCAGGGAAAGATGGACTCATACTCTAAAAGGCAGGAGGTAATGGGATCCGGGTTCACTACTAGTGGTGGAGAAGAATTCCTAGTGCTAGAAGAGTTAGCAAGAGGGATGATCTACCTAGACCGAGAACTAGGGCTGAAGTTATGTTCGGTACCTATGGGAAAGACTTTATCCTGTTGTGCCCTATCCTACATGCTCCATTGTAATGGCCGTATACTGCAAAGTAAAAATTTGACTGTTTTAACATATTTAGTGTCTCCTGGATTGTGTGTTGCGAAGGTTTTGGAAGATGAAAACCTGGAACCAGTGGAGGACCATGGCCCACAAGTAAGTGTGATGCACCCCACACACCGCAGCACACTGGGACCGGGACACAATTTTCCTGTAGGGTACCAGAGCATGCAGAAGCAGCAGCTCGCATATGACTACTTCACTCAGGCACCTTAAAATGTAATGGTTGCTTCGCTACAAAAGTTCAAGGAAGACCTGGATGCCTTTCTTGATAAATATAATATCAGAAGTTTTGGGTACTAGATTCTGTGATTGGACATTGATTCTGGGAACTAGTTTGATTGACATATGTGGAGTCGAGAAGGAATTTTTCCCTTAATATAGAGTAATTAGCACCTGCCTCGTGGGTTTTTTGCCATCCTCTGAAACAATATGTTAGGTTATAGGTTGAACTCAATTAACTTATGTCTACCTTCAACCTTAGAAACTATGAAACTAAGAAGCTCAGCCTCTGGGGGCTGCAATTTTTATTTGCTGGTGTAAAGGTGTCAGAGCATGACACTTACACACTGAAAATACAGCAGCCAGAGGAGACTGCAGTGGGCATCTGACCATGTTTCCTATACTGTGGCTGGATAAGCTCGCATGTCAGCGTAATTGCATGCCGAAGTCAGCTGCCAGCTCCTGCGTTGGCTACACAAGGGGACCAGGATGGGGTACATTATACAAGGAAGGGGACCAGAAAGGGGCACATTATACCAGGAATGGGACCAGGATAGGACACATTATACTAAGAAGGAGCCCAGGTTGGGAGACATCCCAGGAAGGGGCCCAGGATGGGGGACATTATATCAGGAAAGGAACCAGGATGGGGGACATTATACAAAGAAGGCACCAGAATGGGGGATATTATACCAGTAAGGGGACCAGGATGGAGGACATTATGCCAGTATGGGGGATATGATACCAAGAAGGAGCCCTACACATGTTTTTGTTGCATATTTTTCCCCACTCAATAGAATGGGTGAAGTACACTGAAAGAATATGACAATATGCAGATTTTAATCTGCTGCAAATTTGCAAGGAAAACATATACAACGTGTGCATGAGAATGCAGAAATCTTTCACTTTGCTTGTACTGTAAAACGTTGCATATTTCCACATATCCCATATTTTCACATGTTCCACATGTTCCATATTTTCCACAATAAACTGGTGCAGGAAAAATGCAACGCATGTACGTAGCCTTCAAATGAATTGGGGGGGAAGAGTCACAGAGACTCTTTATATATTTATATCTATTGGATGATGGAAATTATAGTTAATGGGGGGCACAGTACCCACGGATCTATTTATATTTTGAATAGTGTGTAGTTAATAATATATTAATGGTGGGGTACATATAGGTATTCAGGGGCCCAGTAGATTTTATTAAGGAAACAAATGTATATATTCAATATATGTGACCTTGTTATTTTCAGGGCTGCGGTGATCAATATGGCAAGACAAGTCGTGACTGGGAGATGTTGACATGAAGGTCTGACCAGATGGAGAAGAAACAGAACATGACTCTAAACTGACGAGACGTCAGAGGTCACTGGATGTAAATATTGTTCTGTATCTGTACTGTATGACTTGGAGTTATTCTGTTTGTAAAACCACTTCACCTAGGCCACATTCTCACATTTGTGTACAGGTTCGTTGCCATAAAAGGAGAGTGGCCAAAGTACATTTCTTGCACTGGGGTCCCAAGTTGTCAGTGTCCACCCCTGGATACTGGACACTGAAGTGTCCTGCAGCTATTGTCTGTGCCAATCTGTCTGTTCTGCAACAACCTGGGGTAGACATATTGGCCTGAGATGCCAAAAAGGACTGCAGCTGAACATTTTTTCCGAGCATGCCGAAGATATTCGGTTAAGACTCGAGCGTGCTCAGATAACTCCTTATCCGAGCATGTTCGCGCAACTCTAGTTCCAATCCATGTAAAGGCTCACTCACACCACTGCATTAATCGGATGAGTGCTATTCGATTTCTTATCGGATAGCACTTAGCCCAATGTTATACTGCGGAGCAGTGCTGGTCAACGTTTTTTTCTCATACTGATTCAGCATGAGACTAAAAATCGCAGCATGCTTTGATTTGCCATGTAAATCGGTCGTCACTCGCCCATTCAAGTCTATGGGTCTGTGGAAAACATCGGACTGCACTAGGATAACATCTGAGTGCAGTCCAATTTCCACAGGCTCACAGAATGGGGAAGGTGGAAAAATTTTGTTCTCCATGTTCTTCTCACCGAGAGAATCGGATCACACTATGCTCACATTCGGATCGGAGTTTGACCAGAGTGTCATTTGCATAATCAGCCCGATTCTCTCGGATGAGACAATCTACCATACGTCTGTCTAACCAGAGCCTAAATGTAATACTCAACACTCCACTATATGAGCAGAAAATGTGATTTATTGAAACAATCCAGAGAGAATAATTTTAACGTTTCGATCCCATTCATGGACCTTCATCAGAATAAATTAGATCGCAGGAAGAGAAGAGATATGCCAAAATAGAGACGTGTGAATAGCGCTGTGGTATTACCCATAGTGACGGACGTCGCTTATACTATAGTGCTATCCCCACATCTCCATTTTGGCATACCTCTTCTCTTCCTGCAATCTAAATTATTCTGATGAAGGTCCATGTATGGGATCGAAATGTTAAAATAATTCTCTCCAGATTGTTTCAATAAATCTTACAGCGGAGTGTCAAGTTTTACATTTAGGCCACTGCCCCACTATCAGTATTTAGTCAGTATTCGGTCAGTATTTTTTCTCAAGAGTGGCAGCCAAAACTATGTGAGGAACAATCAGAGAAAATGTATAATAGAAACAAGTCACCCACTCCTGGTTTTGGCTCCCGCTCCTGAGAAAAAAGACTGACCAAATACTGACAGTGGGGCCATGGCCTTACACTGAGAAAAGTAGTATCCATGAATTTTCAGATAGAAAAGAACAACAAAATAAGGTAATACTAGCTGATTAATATAAAGTGGGTACGGAAAGTATTCAGATCCCTTTACATTTTTTTGGTAAATTCTAAAAAGTAAATTTTTTTCCTCATTAAAGTACACTCTGCACCCCATCTTGAATGAAAAAAAACAGAAATGTAGAACATTTTGCAAATTTATTAAAAAAGAAAAACTGAAATATCACATGGTCATAAGTATTCAGACCCTTTGCTCAGACACTCATATTTAAGTCACATGCTGTCCATTTCCTTGTGATCCTCCTTGTGATGGTTCTACTCCTTCATTGGAGTCCAGCTGTGTTTAATTAAACTGATAGGACTTGATTTGGAAAGGCACACACCTGTCTATATAAGACCTCACAGCTCACAGTGCACGTCAGACCGAATGACCTCAAACGAACTGCCCAAGGAGTTCAGAGACAGAATTGTGGCAAGGTACAGATCTGGCCAAAGCTATAAAAAAATTTCTGCATTATTCAAGGTTCCTAAGAGCACAGAAGCCTCCATAATCCTTAAATGGAAGAAGTTTGGGACTAGCAGAAAGCTTCCTAGACCTGGCCGTCCAGCCAAACTGAGGAATCGTGGGAGAAGAGCTTTTGTGAGAGAGGTAAAGAAGAACCCCAAGATCATTGTGGCTGAGCTCCAGGATATGCAGTAGGGAGATGGGAGAAAGTTCAACAAAGTCAACTATCACTGCAGCCCTCCACTAGTCGGGCTTTTATGGCAGAGTGGCCCGACCGAAGCCTATCCTCAGTGCAAGACATATGAAAGCCCGCATAGAGTTTGCTCAAAAACACATGAAGGACTCACAGACTATAAGAAATAAAATTCTCTGGTCTGATGAGACGAAGACAGAACTTTTTGGTGATAATTCTAAGCTGTATGTGTGGAGAAAACCAGGCACTGGCCATCATCTGCCCAATACAATCCCAACAGTGAAACATGGTGGTGGCAGCATCATGCTATGGGGGTGTTTTTCAGCTGCAGGGACAGGACGACTGGTTGTAATTGAAGGAAACATGAATGCGGCCAAGTACAGAGATATCCTGGATGAAAATCTCTTCCAGAGTGGTCTGAACCTCAGACATGGCCAAAGTTTCACCTTCATACAAGACAATGACCCTAAGCACACAGATAAAATAACAAAGGAGTGGCTTCAGAACAACTCTGTGACCATTCTTGACTGGCCCAGCCAGAGCACTGACCTAAACCCAATTGAGCATCTCTGGAGAAACCGGAAAATGGCTGTCCACCAACGTTCACCATCCAACCTGACTGAACTGGAGAGGATCTGCAAGGAAGAATGGCAGAGGATCCCAAAATCCAGGTGTGAAAAACTTGTTGCATCATTCCCAAGAAGACTCATGGTTGTACTAGCTCAAAAGGGGGCTTCTACTCAATACTGAGCAAAGGGTCTGAATACTTATGACTATGTGATATTTCAGTTTTTCTTTTTTTAATAAATTTGCAAAAAATTCTATATTTCTGTTTTTTTCAGTCAAGATGGGGTGCAGAGTGTACCTTAATGAGAAAAAAATGAACTTTTTAGAATTTATCAAATGGCTGCAATGAAACAAAGAGTGAAAAATGTAAAGGGGTCTGAATACTTTCCGTACCCACTGTATATAAAGGCATTAGTGACCGAATGGAGGAAAAAAGAAAACAATACAGCGTGGTAACTTTAATTTTGGATTTCACCATTGATTGTGGTGGGAAAATCAGCTTATTGTAATGGGAACAATTCGAACATATTAGCCCTCTCTCCATTACTATCCTTTTCCTTTATATACATGTATTGACATAAACATGTATTAGGAGCTTATTGGACTTTTTTAGCTTTTTTTATATCTTCTCTTTTGCTTTGGTCTTTCATGACCAAGCTCCAGTCCTTGCGTGAAGTTAGAGGAGCTCTACTTCCACCCCATTTCTGGGGTCTGGATACTCCCCATTCATCATTATATCCGTCCCTGTGTAGGGGAGAATAATATGAGTAGAGGGGAATGTGAGAGGAAGAGTATGTGAAAATCAGGCTGATTTCCTAGGTCTTTGCCGTGAATCATGTGTAATTATATTGTCTTTTTTAATTTTTTGCACTTCTCCAGTCATTAATCAGATCATCGTTGCTTACAAACCTGCATGATCATTTATGCTATGAATGAAATCTATGTGGTTTAAAGCATGTGGTTCTTTGTTTTGGCTCTTGCTATGAAATATATATACTGTACGGATGTCTCATGTAATTCCCATTTCCTCTATGCACAGAATACATTCAGCTCACACATATTCTATTTGCATGTCTGCATGATTTTCCAGGATAAGGAAGCGATGCATTACTTACCTCCGCACAAGGCATTCCTCCGCCAGCCTGCAGGCCTGGGCTTAGCTCCTTTTGCAGGGGGCTGATTCAATATACTCTCTGGCAGCTGAGAACAGTGCTGCAGTGTGAGCATCTGAACTGAAGTCTATTAAATCAGACCAGGATTATGTGATAGTGCGCGTCTGCATGTGCTTTACTAAGCCAAAAAAATCACAGCAATTATAGGAAGAATGTATTTGACGTAAGGTTAGATAGTGTCAGTGCATACTCGATTTATAGCGCAGGTGCTGTCATCTGTTAACACGTTTCTTCTCGTCTTTGGGTTTATTTCCAAAGCATCACTCATTGCTGGAGTTTTTAATAAAAAAAAGAATTTAGACGAGTATTAAGAGACAAATGTTAGGGGTCAGAAATAATAATTTATTGGCAGAAAAGTTGATAAAAATCAGATTGCAAGAGACCCCTATTGATCCCCATTTGTTCTCCCATGGCAGTGAGGAGTTGCAGCAATATGCAAATTCTCTCTTCATAGAGGAAGAGGACTAGAACTCTAGTGCCACCTATAGGAAGCAGCGATCCTAAAAGTCAATATCGACTCTCTAACAAGCCTTGTGACATGACTTAGGTTTAAAGCCAAAACCAAACTCTCAATTTGCAGACATTGTGTTTCAGGGTACTACCCCTCATCAGTGCAAAGTGTGAGATCTGGTTTGGCTAGATGAGAGGCGTCTGACCGGGATCCAAGGGGTAACGTTTCTCCTTGCGGAGCCATATGGGACACACTGAAACAGCCATCACTTGCCAGATCCTCCGGGTAATGTTTCTCCTTGCAGAGAGTGACATGTTAAGCTTGACATGCCGAGGTGAGGAGACTTTTAAGCCGCAATGCTCCTCTGGTAAATATGTAAATAGTTTTTTCAGAGAGGAAGAGGACTAGAACCCTAGTGCCATTTATAGGAAGTAGCAATGCTAAAAGTAAATATCGACTCTCTAACAAGCCTTGTCACATGACTTAGGATTAAAGCCAAAACCAAACTCTCAATTTGCAGAAACTGTATTTCGGGGTCCTGCCCCTCACCAGTGCAAATATCTCACACTTTGCACTGACGAGGGGCAGTACCCCGAAACACAGTGTTTGCAAATTGCTACTTCTTAATGGTGGCACTAGAGTTTTAGTCCTCGTCCTCTCTGAAGAGACAATTTGCATATTTTCCAGAGGAGCATTGCGGCTTAAAAGTTTCCTCACCTTGGCATGTCAGGCTTGATATGTCTCTCTCCGCAAAGAGAATCATTACCCCTTGGATCTCGGAGTTGTGGCAAGTGTAACGGGTAGATACTGCACCTAAGGGGAGTGGTCAGGCGTGTCTCAGTTAGACGATAGTGTCAGTTCTGGGCTGGAGAGCGAGCTTGAAGGATGCAGACCTTTTCACCAGGCTGATGAGGGTTCTGGAACTCTCTTACTGCGACTGCCTGCTAGTTGCTAGGAGTTTCTACACCAGGAAGAAGTGAAGAGGGAGTGTACTGTTGTTTAGCAGAAGAAAGGATTGAACACCACGTCTGAGTACTGGACTCATCCTTCCATTCTAACCCCCCATATATCACTGCATTCCAAGGTAAAGTGTGTGGAACTATGGACAGGGACTGCTGGTGGGTGCACTGAGTAGTAGGACCAAAGAGACTGATCGTGGGTGTGCTGAACTCTGCAAATAGAAGAGACCATGAATTAAGGTGCCTTTGTGAAGAAGTGGTTGTTTATGAAGCCGGTTGCTTTAAGAGACTTGAATTGTACTGGACGTGCTGTGACATTAAATTACACTGTTCATCTGTTCATGAGGACTCTATCAATTGTGTCTGTGCTAGCAAGTGAATCCATCGTGTGCCTGAGAGAGTTGCAGTATATGGTCGCTCTGAGTAACGGTTCCCCCAGGATTCCAAAGAATTCATGAAACCTGTCTCACCCCTATCTAAACCTAGCAGCGTGCATGTAACATTGGTGGCCCGTACGGGGAATCCTAGCAGGAATTAGCATGTAGAGGGAGAAGAGGAAAAGTGACTGGAAAACACAGCAGTACAGCACCTCAATTCAACCCTGCTACCCCAGTGAAAAGGGAAGACAGCCAGCACTGACTGGAAAGAAATAGGGAATAAAGTATAGAGAATCAGGCACCTGCAAAATGCAAGACTTGGCACATGTTGTACAGTTAAAATGGCTACTGTCTTTGCTAAAATGGTACCCTAGAGCACAGTGGGGAAGAAGAAGGACATCCCATCTTGTAGGAGTGTGTGCTCAAAGCGCGTCAAACAGAGCCAAACACCCTGCAGCGGAACAAGCTGGGAAGGCTGCCCTCAGAGAAAAGACACCCCATCCACCAAAATACTGGACCAATGGCCTAAAGGAATAAAGGTGAGCCGGGGCTCTTCTTGCCAGAAGAATGCCATTCTGGTCAGGAGTGGCAGAGAGAGAAGAGTATGCACCACAGTGCCTGCCAGTATGATGGAGCTAGGGACACGTGCAGGGCCCCAGCGAGCCATCACAGGAGGAGAGATAGCGAAGGATGCAGCCCTGCACCCTCTTGCCGCAACAGAGACGCACCAGGGAATCTACAGCCATGCCGGGACGCGGCCGCGCAACCCCTATCGGGAGTCTGCGGTCTCCCCAACACTTGAGGCGGGACCCCGAGATATGGTGTCGGACCCTGCGCCCATTCCACCACCACCCCCGGGCTGGGAGCAGATGTCCGGAGCCCTGGCCATCTCCACGCCGCATGGCACTGAGTCCCCCCCAGCGCTGGGCTCACCAGAGGAAGCACGAGTCACAGGCACCCTGACCACGACCCTGCCCACTGCAGCCACGATGTCCGCCCTGGCCTCCGCTCTCGCGAGAGAGGCGGGGCTTCTGGTCAGGACTAGCATGTACGGCGATACCGGAAGCAAGATGGTGGCGCCCAGCTCTCAGGATGGTGAGTCGCTAGCCCCAACCTTTCCAGCCATACCGCTAGTGACGGTCCGCTCAGGGACTGCAGCGTCACCATCCCAGGGGCTAGATAACTCTATGCCCTGGCACGTCGTCCCATGTCCATCACTACCGGTCCAGGACCGGTCGCAGAGTCACTGCCGGGCCAGGAGGAAGTGGACTACTCGTTGCTGGCTTTACCCTCGGAACAGTGGGTAACAATATTAGCACCCCAGGGGGTCCATTTTCGCCCCCTAGTGCATATTTTATCAACCCAAAGTATGGGGGGGCAAGGGTATGGATAAGAGAAATGTACAATGTGGATTGGATCGCCAGAGCAGGCGAGAGGATGGGGACCTGGAGGGAACGGGAGTCCTATGTTTTCCCTCTGTCAGACCAAACCAGGACACTAGCACCTGTCCTGCCATATACTCCACCCGTGGCACCTGCCCCATCTGCTTCCGTTGTCGCTCAGCCTGGCAAGGCTGAGTCGGCCTCTGATTCTCCTATTTCCTGGGAAGAGGAGGAACATCACTTGGAACAACGCCTGGCCACGTGGAAAGAGAAAATAATTCAAGAGAAGAGACGGGTGGTGGAGTGTGCCCAGGACTGGAGAGAGTACCCGGGGATTGACTGCCTGGAGGACCAAATGATCTGAGGAACGGTCATCAACTTTGACCAACTAAAGGGATTCAGATTCATCCAGGAACCAGGTAGCCATCTTGACATATTTGTGAATAGGAGGTCGGTGGAGAGAGATCATGACCTAGGATGGACCCAGAGTCTCTGGCAAGGAAACAAGGTCAGGTTTCTGAAGATGTGGGGACCTCGGGGCTGGTATGCCATCTCAGTCTCTTGCATTGTGGAAATGGAGGAGTACCACCCTGAGGACTGGGCAGATGCTGAAGACCCAAGAGCAATAGGTCAAGTGAGAGGGGTCTTTCCTACCCCTACTGGGCCCTGTTACGGAGTCCGACCAAACCGGGAGAGCGATCCAGCTCCACAGGAAACATTTCAGGGGGCGGTCGTGTGACGCCTCTACTCGAAAGCCCTTTATTTACCCTGGGTGATGGGGGACTCGGAGTCGTGTCCTATGATGGAGAGATGGGGTGCAGCCGTGGCCCGGACCCGACCCGTGCTCAGGGCCGTCACAATTAAAAGGATGGTGTGGGCTTATCCGGGTTGAATGGCTGATTTACGACTACGCCACCTGTGGCACCTGGTGAAGGCCACCAGCGCCGCTGCAGTCCACTGAGGCATGGTGTTATAGCGGCCAAAGTTATTACTACTCCCCACAGGCGGAGCAGGGCCTCAGGGCAGAGAGACAGGAGGATGGGGGTAGTAGTGGAGGAGTACGGGCGCCGCGTCGTGCGGTGTGGCGCAGAATAAACAGTCCGGAGGCCATAGGGGTGAACTTCCAAGGCTTTACTCACTTTAGAGTTGGCAGAAGGAAGGCGACTCCCTGCTCCCTGCGGAGTCCTGCGGTCACCAGGGACGGGGCTCCGACAACCTCTGAGTAAGTCCAGCGTTCAATCGGGACCCTACACCAGAGTGTTCCTGAACTACAGACCGAATCCTTTCCTGTCCGTGTGTGTGCGAATAGGCCGGGTCTCCCTCTGAGCTCTTCTCAGAACAAGGCTACGGGCGGCAGCTCCGCTCCGTCCGATACCCGGTGGGATCCTCAGGGCTTACCGGGCTTTCCCGACCAGGACATAGAGTAGCAAGGTCGGGTGTCGGGGACCGGTACCCCTCTTGCAGCCGGACTCCCTCTGAATACATTAGTTGGTGAGGACAGGTGGCGTACGCCGCTCCGTCTGCATCCTCCCCGGGATCCATTTGCTATGGAGCCACACTCTTAAGCTCCGGGCCTTCTTGGTCCTGGTCCTTGACCGGGTCGAGACATTCCTTGTCTACAACCTGCCCCTCGTCCCAAGGCTGAGGTACGAGGGACGTGTCTCCCTCTGCTGCAGGCCCACACAGGATCCACGTTCAGCGTGGGAGATCACGATAATTGACAGTCCAAAGAACCCAAAAACCAAGATGGCTTTTTATTGAATATGAATTTTTAAGTGTCACTAAATTGTAAGTCTTCCACCCTCACCCACTAACTGGTTCCCCTAACTCTTGGTTCCCCAGTCTCCCTGTAACCAGGAAGGCAGCACCTAGTGCATACTAGCCCCCTCTGGTGGAGAAATGTGGTGTTGGATGCAAGGGTTGGGTCCCGACCATCACACTGTTCTTACCTCAGAGGAGGAACACTACACTCCATTAAAGAAGTGCAGCATCCCTGTGGCGGTCGAACCCTCAGGGGCGCCACAGTCGCCTCTGACGGTGTGGCAAGGGAGTAATTCTCTTCAACGTCAATACAGCTCCCCACTATTAATGCCACCTGCAGCTCAGTATCCATTTATTGTGGGGTGGTACAAACCCCAGAAAAAAAGGAGAAAACAGACTTAGGCTGCGGGACTTCACCTATGAACCACTAAAAGTTGTGCTGGTTGCATGTAATATTCCTGGGATAGTTCCCCGTCCCAAAGAGTGGTCAGGTCCCAGGCCCATATGTCACTACTGTTCAAGGCTGGACAAGCCATTATCTAAGTTGCGGTAACAGGACTGTGTTGCTGAACTTTTCCCCTGCTGGGCTGGATAGGCCCTTGTTTGTTGAAACAAAGTGACTGACATAGCTGGATAAGCTACCATTTATTTTTGTTTTTCCTTATTTTTATTTGCACCTGTTGTGCCCTTTTCTGCTGGATATGCGGGTACCTCAAGTAAAGTTGGGGAGTCTTCACTGTCAACTTATGGACTGTGCGGTATCCTGTTCAGGAACTGTTTCCCTTTGCACTTTAATGGACTGTACCTTTACTGTTTACAAGAAACGGACATTGTTTTTTGCCCCTGTTTTAAAGGACTGTCCCCTTGCCTGTTCCAGGGTCCTTACCTAGTAGGACCGAGGACCCTGTGCCTTAGGAAATAAAGGACTGTGTTCTTAAAGTGCACAAGCGCTTTCTCAGGAATATGGGCTGTGTTGATTGCATGTGTCTGTCGACTGCCACCTAATTTAAAAACTGTTGCAGCCTTCATATATTTTATATTTGAATTTGATACTTGAAATTGATAGAAATGTTAGAGATAGTTAGGAAGAGCCGGTTGAAAACGAACGAAAAGCTTCGGCTGAAGAAGTGGCTGTTGGTTTAACTTGTCGTTATAAGTGTTTATTTCTTATAGGAGAACGACTAACGAAAGAGAGATAGATAGAAGAAGTGTTATAACATGTGTTGCATATGTAAAATGTTAAGATGGATAACCAAGCATCCACAGTGTCCAGCTGTAATGACCGGAGGTCCGAGAGGGATCCAGAGAGCCACAAACTGAGACAGAGACAGAAATAAACAACACTTTCTTTACTAATACAGGGATTAGATCAGTATTGCATGAATCAGTCTCAGCTTCTACCTGGGACACTGTCTCTACTAAATACACACAACCAGCAAAAGCTGAAATCAATGTGCCAATCTCAAGGTTTCCAGTTCATGTGAATTATTCTAAAGATCTGGAACAATTTTACCTAAACACTGTGTCAATCTAGTGAGGGTGTTCTATAGGGACCCCCTGAGATGGCACACTGAGTACAATCCTACCACTATTAACAATAACAATGCATGAAACTATACCAATTGCTCTTATTCCCCTAGGATAGGGATACCCGGGTATCTTAAAGTTACGGTACCGTTAACCTCAGATGTGGTCTATCACAGGCCTGTGAATCGCGGTGGCTGCAGCTAGTCCCGGCAAAACTTTGGCGCCAAATAAAAAACAACGTTCACAAAAACAGCAAAGGTTCTTTGTCTTGTTGGCCGATTCCAAGCCCACACGCTGGGGACTTTAGTCCTGTAGCCTCAGGTTAAGGTCTGGGAAGAACTCTTCACCAGGCTTGTCAGTATCCTCTCAATGTGAATGGCACCGGACCCCGTCTCTCCTCTCGCAGTCACTCACTTTTTTCCAGACCACCGACCATGTGCTCCATCACAGAGATGATATCCTCAGTCTCTTTCCCTCTCACTCGACACTTAGCTCCTTCAGCAGAAAGTCTTTAGTCACTCAGCATGGACTTCCACAAAATTCCAAAGAGCCACACAGCTTTCCCCAGCTCAGCACTTGTTCTTAAGCAGGGACACAGCTTCACCAGGGCCAGGGGTTAACAACCCCCACAGGAGAGCTTGTAGAGAGAAAGTCTTGTTGCAGTTCAGTCCTTGCAGTTCTCCTCAGATGCCCCGTTCAGCGTCTCACACAGCAGACACCCTCAGAACACACAGGGTCTCCTGATCTGCCCCTGCTCTGAGCTCAGCCAGGCAAAACCCACAGGGTCCTAATGCTCTCCTGCTGCTATCACAGTTCACACTCTCACACAGCCACCACCTCACCTTTATTTAAAGGGGCAGTATTGGGGGATCACTATCCGAGGTAACCAGGTAGAAGGCCAATGTCGAGGACGACATTCAAAAAGGAGGGAAGAGTGTGACGGGGATGGGTAGATACTGCACATGATATTGTTAGGCATCTAGCAACTAGAGGGGTTAACAGAGTGCAGCTAAGGGGAGTGGTCAGGCCTGTCTCATTTAGACTGGATAGTGTCAGTTCTGGGCTGGAGAGCAAGCTTGAAGGATACAGACCTCTTTACCAGGCTGATGAGGGTTCTGGAACCAGGGACTGCTGGGGGTTGCACTGAGTAGTGGGACCAAAGAGACTGATCGTGGGTGTGCTGAACTGTGCAAATAGAAGAGACCGTGAATTAGGCTGTGTGCCCACTATGCGTTTTTTAAGCGTTTCCGCAGCGGCAATTCCGCTGCAGAAACGCTTAAAAAACGCTTGGTAGAAGTCTGCCATGCTCCCCAATGATAATCCGCATGTGCTGTGCACATGTTGCGGAAATTTCCACTGCGGATTATCATTGCGGAAAAATCCGCAGCACTACCAATTATTTTGCGGAAGCACTGCGTTTTCGCCGCCATTGACTTGCATTGGAACGCACGGAATCCGCATCACTGAATCTGCACATGCGTAGTCTATGCGTTTCAATGTGCGGATGGTACCCGGGTTTGGAGAAGAGGAGACTCTCCTCCGGACCCAGGTACCATAGAACCTGTAAAAAAAGAATAAAATAAAAAATAAACATTATACTCACCTTCTGATGGCCCCCGGTGTGCTTGTCTTGGCTTTCTGGCAGCTCACGGTAGACTAAAAGGACCTGCGGTGACATCATTTAGTCATGTGACAGCTCACGCGACCGCTGACGTCGGCAGGTCCTTAAATCTACCGCGAGTTGCGGGCAAGCCGAGACAATGACTCCGGGGGCCATCAGAAGGTAAGTATAATATTTATTTTTTTATTTTTTACCATTCTTTCGGTCACACTATATAAATCCATGCCAGTTGCATGGATTTATATAGTGTGACCAAGTGGTCAAGCACTTTCCAAGTGATGCTAAAATCGCTTGGAAAGCGCTTGTCAACCCGCATGCAGAAATGCATGTGAAGAACGCTTCACATCCGCATGTTCCTGGCAGGAAAAACGCATGTACAATCCACATGTACAATCCGCATGTACAATCCGCATGTACAATCCGCATGTACAATCCGCATGCGTTTTTTCTGCCAGGGGAGATGCAGAAACGCCCAGGAAAAATCCAGAGCATTTCTGCATTGTGGGCACATAGCCTTACTGTGCCTTTGTGAAGAAGTTGCTGTTTATGAAGCCGGTTGCTTTAAGAGACTTGAATTGTACTGGACGTGCTGTGACATTAAATTACACTGTTCATCTGTTCATGAGGACTCTATCAATTGTGTCTGTGCTAGCAAGTGAATCCATTGTGTGCCTGAGAGAGCTGCAGTATATAGTCGCCCTGTGTAATGTTTCCCCCAGGATTCCAAAGAATTCATGAAACCTGTCTTGTCCCTATCTAAACCTAGCGGCGTGGTGTAACACAAGTGATGGCTGTTTCAGTGTCTCCTATATGGCCTCATTCACACATCCAATTTTCACGTATGAGTGCTATCCATGTGATAGTCTATGGGGCCAATTCATATGTCCTGGATTTTTTGTGGTGAAATGTCCAATTTTGATGCAAGCGTCAGATCGAAATTGCCAAAGTAAGATTATGGGTCCATGAAAAAAATCAGACTGAACTCGGATACCATCAGATTTTCACGTACTGTCACATAGGAGGAGGTGGAAAATATATTTTTTCTCCACATATGAGAAACACTGATGGCATTCGGACCAGACTCTGATCAAGGTCTGATCAAAATAATCCATCCGTTTTTCTCGTATGTTGAAAAATCGGAAGTCTGAATGAGGCCTAAATCAGTAGGAGTCAACCAATATTTATATCCGGGTCAGGAGTACAGATTAAAGAATTTAAAAGAGGGAAAAAACTTCTGTGTGATCTACAGTCAATATACTTATTTTTAACCCATTAAAAGGTTTGTGCCAAGTTTTAAAAACTTACTATTTGATGAGAATCCAGCCAGATGGACCCCAATTATCAAGAGAGCAGGGATCTGAAGAGCCAGTCTAAATGAAGTGTGGCGCCCCTGAGGGTTCAGTCGCCACAGAGATACTGCACCTCACCCCGAGGTGTGGTGTCTCCCTTCTCTCAGGTAAGATGGGAGTGCCGCACGGAACCCCAAAACACCCGCATCCAACATCACACTGCTCCAGGCCAGCCGGAGGGGCAAGATGCAATGTAGTTTTCTGCTGAGCCCTGGCCCTGGCTGGAATAGGGGGGAACCCGAAGGTAGGGGGAACCAATAGTGGGTGTGGGTGGAGGAAGCAGATACAGTAAGCTCTTATACAGTAGATATAAAAGGGAAGCAATTAGAGTGAGTTCAGTTGGTAGTAGTGGAGTTTAGTGAGGGCTGTTCAGAGGAACAGTCCGGGAGCAGAGGCTCTTCAGGAGCTCTGCTCCACAAGTTAGGGCCCAGGATAGAGGCCCCGGAGGGGAGCAGGGAGTAGGCTCCGTTCTAAGGAAAGGATCCCAGGGGGTATGGCGCGTGCAGGACGGCACCCGTATGCCCCGCTCCTGCCAGGTGTCCAGAGGGATCGGTTGCTTCATTCTATTCTCCAGGGGGTCAGGTTGGTCCCGGATCCGACGTACAGGAAGGACTTCAGCATACCCAAGCGGGATTGAGAGTAGGCAGCGTAGGGCAGAGGAGAGAAGGACCAAGAGTAAAGACAGTCAAAGTAGGAACACGAGAAAGTGGGGTTCCGCCAGGCATTCCTAAGCTGCTTGAAGAGGGATTGAACCCCTGTCCGGTGAACGCGGCACGACGAGGGAGGCCTTCACCTGTAAAGTGCACTTGTGAATTGCCCAAGAACTGTAAGTAAAATGTTGGACTACTGCATCGAACTGCCTCTGACTGTTTCTTCACCGGCGCCATTCCTCCTCCCCCGCACTACAACGCCCAGCGCACCATAATTCTACTTTATACTGCCCTGAAGCCTGCTTCGCCATCTTTAGCTGCCCTGACATCTGCCTCAGAGGACTGTTGCAGCGCTGGCGATCCTCACCAGACACCACAGGTGGCGTCACGAACTCTCTGAACTTTTTACTAATAAGTGATACCCCTTTGTGCACTGACCGCCCTGGGCCAGCCACCGTGACTGCTCCCAAAGAGTACCCTGAGGCCCCGGGGGTGCGTCAGAAGCATAGGTCAAGCTTTCATACCTTTGCTCCACTCATTCTATATAGGACTGCCAGAGATAGCCGAGGACTGTATGCAGGGCCGGCGTCAGCACCCGGCGCACCCGGGCAAATGCCGGGGCCCTGAGCAGGCAGAGGGGCCCACTGGTGGTCGCGCACCCCGCTGGGCTATGGGCGGAGGAGAGCGGTGTCAGCGCCCGCCCTTCTCCGCCGCTTGCTCAGGGCCCCGGCAGCTGGATACTTACCTCTCCCCGTGCCTCCACAGATCAGCTGTCTTCCTGCTCTGCGCTCCCTGTGACGTCTCAGGTCAGAGGGCGCGGTGACATCTTTACACCGCGCCCTCCCCTGAGCCGTCACAGGGAGCGCTGAGCGGGAAGACGCTGACAACGCTGGAGTTCGGACCCAAGCAGCGGGCAGCGGGCAGCAGGTAGCAGGTGAGGAGAAGGGAGGTGAGTATTTGATTTTTTTTTTTTAATGTATGGAGGCATGAGGCAGTATAAAGAGAAGGGGGGGGTGGCATCCTCCATGGAGCATTATAAAAAAAGGGGGGGGGGGGTGACGCGCCCCTGGGCCTGAGTCGCGCAGCGTTGCGCACGCGGGAGCCTACCCGGAGCCGGATCAGATGGGGGTAGTAGTCTCGTGGCGGTGACCCGGTCCGTGCCCAGGGAGTCAGACTAAGTGGCAGTCTATTAGCAGTAGATGGTGGATGACTACGCCACCCGTTGAATGCAGCTATGGAGCTGCCGCTGCAGGGCAGACCGCTGAGGCCGGTGGAAGGATGGTGCAGCGTGGATGGTATAACCCCCAACGGGAGGGGTATGGCCTCAGGGCAGCCGACGTGGAAGATGGGGGTAGCAGGAACCACTCAGAGACGGTGCGGTGTAATTCAGGGTCTTTACTGGTAACAACGATAGACCCTCCCGGAGTACTTGCTAGCGAACGGGGCCTGGTCAGTCCTTGAGCAGATGGGATCTCCCCTGGCCAGGCGGAGTTGTAGGCCTCCCAAACTGACTGTACTCTTCTGGCTACCTTGCTAGAAGCGGATATAAGTAGCCCACGTCCCTGAGTGTACCGTGTGGTGCTCACCCGTATGGCCGGTGACTCGGGGCCTTCTATTGGCTTCCGCTCCACGATGGCGGTGCTGGTCCCACACGTGTGACCGTGCCTTCGGGTTTCTGGGCCTGAGGACCTGAAATCCCCTGCTGGTCGGCTTCTGCTGCTGGGTAAGAGTTAGTCCCCACAGCCTCGGACGCCGGGTCCGGTAAGAAAGCTTCTCAGTCAGGGCGAGCTCTGCAGCTGCCAGCCCCTGACTCGTAGTAGTATTGCTCCCACTGAGCTCCAGCTGTTTCTTCCTATGACTGTTTCTTGTCTCTACTCTCCTGGACTCCTAACCCTGCTTCAGCCCCGGGTTTATATAGGGGAAGTTCTTCCCCTCCCAAGACTGGGCAGGAGGTGTGGCATGCACAGGATCCCTGACCAAAGGACCTCCCACCTGCTCTCAGACATAACATCTCTATCACTGTGGCAACCAGACCCCTGGGGTGTCACATTCCCCCCTAGTGAAATTTAGTACTCCGGGACTAAACATATTTTAGAAAAACATAACAAGATAAAAACAATAATAATACAATAAGAAAAACATATAAAGATGGTTACGGCATGTCCGTAACCGGGTGCAGTCTTTGAAGAAAAGCAAGGTGTCCATTTCACCAAAACAGGGAGACGTAACCAGGTAGGGGTTTGTCCTACCCCGAGTCCTTAACAGTCTTTAGTCCGTCCTGGGTTACGCTCCAACTATGTACACAGGATTCCCGGTAAATCCACCAAGGACTCCTACAAATAACTAGAAACACAAAATTATACACAAGCAACAATACACAGGTAAACATAAATAAAACAATTTATACACTTCAAATCCTCCACCGTGCGGGTAACTGGCCTCTAGTGGCCCTAGTGGACCTACGGAGCTGACTGCCTAGCCCTGAACTACAGGGTGTAGGAGCTGTCAAGGGTAAACTGGGCAGCTGTCTACCGGCTCTTTGGCTCACTAGGGATATGGCAGGCTCACTGCAAGCAGAGGGTTGATCCTCCTGGTCTGCGGGTGTGGGGTCTTCTGCCTCCTGGACCGGCTGTTCTTCCAGCTCTACCTGTTGCTCCGTAGGTGCTTGGGAGGCTGGTTGGAGGAAGGTGAGTACGGGTACCACAACCGCACCATTGACTTGAGTCCAAGACCGAGGGAAGTCCCCGAGCACAGTACTAACCATATCTTCCCTTTCCTCTACGGGTCGATGGTCTTCTTGTTCCTCTTCAGGGTTCCTCAGTTGTTCGGGACACTTCTTCAGGTGGTCCCGGGATACAATAGCTGTGGTTTCCCCTCCGTCTTTACTGATGGTACAAACCTTCGGGTTCTCGTGGCTTGAGGGCAGTACGGTGTACGGGTCCTTTTCCCACTGGTCGTCCAACTTGTGGAGCCGTCTCTTCCTCTTCAAGACCTGCTCTCCGGGTACCAGGGGAACAGCGGGAGCATACTGGTTGTAAGTTTTCTCTTGTCTTTCCCTAGCCTGACAGAGACTTCGCTCCACGCTCTCCTGTACTCTCCGGTACTGCTGCTGCCTCTCTGTGTCCCAGTCTGTTTCTGGTGAAGTGTCCTCGGGTGTCAGGACTCCCATTTCCAGGTCAACAGGTAACTTACCAGGTCTTGCCCTCATTAGGTAAGCCGGGGTACAGTTGGTGGAACCTACCGGGATGTGGTTGTATAGGTCCACCAGATCGGGCAACTTCTCAGGCCACAGACTGCGTTCTTCCAGGGGCAACGTTTTTAAAAGATCCATTACCACCTGGTTCATTTTCTCACAAAGTCCATTAGTTTGCGGATGGTAGGGTGTCGTCCTTATCTTCCGGCAGCCATACAGATTGCAGAATTCCTGGAAGACCTCCGCTTCAAAGGCAGGTCCCTGGTCCGTCAGCACTTGGTCCGGGTACCCGTGTGGACGGCAAAAGTGCTTCTGGAAGGCTCTAGCTGCTGTTTGAGCCGTTAAGTCCTTGACGGGGACGACAACCAGAAACCGGGAGTAATGATCCACGATGGTTAACGCGTAGACGTAGCCACTTCTGCTTGGGGTCAGTTTTACATGATCCAAGGCTACCAGTTCCAACGGTTGCCGGGTGACGATGGACTGCAGGGGAGTCTTCTGGCTGGCACGGTCCTTCCTTCTCAGGTTGCACGGGCCACAGTCTCTGCACCACTTCTCAATGGTTCCCCTCATGCCTACCCAGTGGAATCGCTCGCGCAGCAGGAACTCCAGCTTCTTCCACCCGAAGTGTCCAGCTCCGTCGTGGTATGCCTCCATCACCATGGCTGCGTCTCTTCGTGGCACCACTACTTGCCAGAGTAGTTCATGCGTCCGGGAGTTAACCATTCTGCGGCACAACTTCCCCTTGTAAAGGAACAGTCGACTCTTCTCTGCCCATAGTTGTTTGGCTTCCTCCGGAGCGTCTGGTTCAAGGCAAGCCTCCGGGCGAGTCAGCATCTCCTTCACCAGTCGGACGGCAGGGTCGCTGTCTTGCGTTTCCGCCCAGTTGTAGTGAGGTAAGGGGTTCAACGTAGCAGCCTGCTTACTCCTTACCCGGTGGGAATACTGGATAGTCCCATGACGGTGGAACGCAGGGAGTTCAACTTCTTCCAGTCCCTCCGGATCTTCTCCTTCGTCCGGCAGGTTGGGCATCCTGGACAGGGCATCCGCGTTGGTATTGGAGCGTCCGGCCCGGTATTTGATTGTGAACTCGTAGTTGGACAGACGGGCCATCCACCTCTGCTCCAGGGCACCGAGTCTTGCCGTGTCCAGGTGTGTCAACGGGTTGTTATCCGTGTACACGGTGAACCGGGAAGAAGCGAGGTAATGCTTAAAGCGCTCGGTGACTGCCCATACTACGGCCAGGAACTCTAGCTTAAATGAGCTGTAATTCTCGGGGTTCCTTTCGGTGGGTCGCAGTTTTCGGCTGGCGTAGGCGATTACTCGTTCCTTCCCCTGCTGGATCTGGGACAGTACGGCTCCTAGCCCGATGTTACTGGCGTCGGTGTAGAGGATAAAGGGCTGGCTATAATCCGGGTACGCCAGGATTTCGTCCCCCGTGAGGGCCATCTTCAGCTGGCGGAAGGACTCTTCTTCCAGCTCCTCCCATTTGAAGGGCGGCTTCTGGTTCTTGGCCTTCCGGGACTGGCCTATCAGGAGGTCCTGCATAGGTGCTGCCTTTTTGGTGAAACCGGGAATAAACCTTCGGTAGTAGCCTACCAACCCGAGGAACTGCCGCACTTCTTTTACGCTGGAGGGGCTTGGCCATTCCTTAATTGCGGTGATCTTATCAGGGTCAGGAGCCACTCCGTCAGCGCTCACCACGTGTCCCAGGTACTGCACCTTTGGTTTCAGGAGGTGACACTTGGAGGGTTTCACCTTTAGGCCGTAACTCGCCAGAGCTTCGAACACTTCCGCCAGGTGTTTCAGGTGGTCCTCATACGTCTTGGAATATACGATGACATCGTCCAGGTACAACAGGACCGTCTCGAAGTTTCTGTGGCCCAGACAACACTCCATTAGTCGTTGGAAGGTTCCTGGTGCGTTGCAGAGTCCGAACGGCATGCAGGTGAACTCGCTAATTCCCATCGGGGTGGTGAATGCGGTCTTCTCCCGGTCCGCCTCTGCTACAGGAACCTGCCAGTACCCGCTAGTGAGATCCAAGGTAGAGAAGAAGTTAGCAGATCTTAAAGCAGCCAATGACTCCTCTATCCTTGGTAAGGGGTACGCATCCTTGTGTGTGATACGGTTGATTTTCCGGTAATCTACACACATCCTCATGGTGTTGTCTTTTTTTCTGACTAAGACTAGTGGAGCTGCCCAGGGGCTACAGCTATCCCTGATCACCCCAGCCTCCTTCATGTCTCTAAGCATCCCCTTGGCGTGTTGGTAGTGGGCAGGGGGTACGGGTCGATACCTCTCTTTTATAGGAGGATGGTCTCCCGTGGGGATGTGGTGTTCTACCCCCTTGACTCGCCCGAAGTCTAACGGGTGTTTACTGAACACTCTCTCGTACTCCTGAACCACCCGATAGACTCCTTGTTTCTGGTGTGAGGGAGTGGAGTCAGTACCCAGATGTAGTTGCTGACACCAGTCCTCCATGTTTTTCTTAGAGCCGTTACCTTCCTCCGGGTGAGATGGAGGCAAGGGTTTCACAGATTGTATAGAATTTTGGTTAATGGTATATAATTTGGCTAGCGTGGCATACCGGGGCAGGTACACTTCCCTCTCCCCGATATTTATTATGCGAACGGGCACCCTCCCATGGCGTACATCAACCACCCCCCGTGCTGTCAAAATGGTGGGCCTACTGTCTGAGTAAACTGGTTCTACCATTGCCTGGTAATCCCTACCTCTCAGACCAATAGCTGCCCGGCACCAAATCATCATTTCACTTTTTGGGGGCATGGCAATAGGAAAAGGGTCACACATTCTTACGCTACGAATCTCACCGCCGGAGAGTTCCACCTGTTGCCGTCGCATCAGTGCCCGGATCTCTTTCTGGAGCACCCGCTGCTCGCCGGAGCTGGCGTTCTTGGCAACCTGCTGTAAAAGGAAAATCACCTCTGCAAGACAATTTTCAATTACATTAGTTCCTAGAGTTATTTTTGGGTGACTCTCATGTTTGTCAATATCTACAATGATCAGTCCCTGTGCTGCCAGTTCGACTCTACCGATTTTGATGGTCACCTCTTTAAATCCGATCTGTGGCACGGGCTGGCCATTGCTGGCGATGATACTCAAGTCGTCGTCAGGGTAGCGGGTAATATCCGAGTCATTCCAGTACTGCTTAAAGAGCACGTACGGGATGGTGGTGACCTGTGACCCGGTGTCCAGTAGGGCACTCATGGGAATGCCATCCAGTACCACAGGCAAGACTGGACGTCCTCCCACATATCTGTCGCGCCAGTTCGATGGGCCTGGTGATCTTTTTCCTGGGGGTTGGCCCTCTACCCCAGGTTGTGCCCGTTTAAAGAACAGTACCTGGCCATATGTCCGGGTTGATTGCAGCGGCGGCAGATGGGTCGTCCGTCCTCGCTGTATCGGTCACTGGGTCTTCCTCTGGCCGGTGGGGTCCTCCTTGGTCGACGCCACGGGATGTCCTCCGGTCCGGATGCCAGCTGGATCTTCCCTGGGGTGGAAACCTGTAAAGACTGCACAGTTCGGGTTAGCGCAGCAACGCTCTTAACTAGCTCTTGGACCTGATGGTGTAGGTCTGGAGCCGGGTCATTGTCCAAAGCCTGCGCATCAGCTCCCACAGGCCCTGCCGACAAGGGCGCCGCCTCCTGGTGGTAAGTAATAGCTGGGCGCCTGTGGGTCATAACGCCACCCGGTGCCGGTTCTCGGAGCACCCGGATGGCTCTGTCCTTGAACTGTGCAAAGCCCAGATGGGGATCCTGTAAGGCCATCGCCCGCAACTGGGTTCGGTGGGCATTACAATACAGTCCCTCTATAAATTGTTCAGTCAACAGCCTGTCCTCGTTTCCCACTCCATCAGGGTCGGTCTGCTTAATGGCCCTCAGGGCCTCTTGTAGGTTTAGTGCATAGTCCCTTATACTCTCATGCGCTCGCTGCTTGCACCCGTAGAATCTAAGCTTAATCTCGGCTGAGGTGCGGGTATCAAAGGTATCCTTCAGCCGGGTTAGTATCCCTGCGACAGTCTTCCTCCCAGGTGGCCAGGATTTTACTTCCCTTTTAGCTGCCCCGGTTAGTTGGGCCACCAGGATGCTCACTTTTTGCTCTTCTGTGAGGGGGTACACCTGGAAGAGGCTATCCAGCTTTTCTCTAAAGTCATGCAGGGTATGTGACTCCCCTGAGTACTGGGGTAGCCAAGCTGCTCCCGGGATATAGGGCATGGTGAAGGGCATAACTGCAGCAGCGGTGGCGCTGGCGGGGGTTGAGGCAGTGAAGCTCTCCTCCGTATCCGACATCTTCCTCCCCCCTAGTGGACCGTGGCCTACCTTGCGATGACCCTGTTCCGTAGGCCGCAGCTCCGCAGTAGATCGTCAGGGTTGAGGACCTTCCGTCGCGCTCCGGTGACGTCGGCGTCTGCTGGGCTCCTTCCAGGACCTTACGCAACGTCCGGACGTGAGGCGGGGCTTCAGTTCTCGCGCGCTTTCGAAGTCCACGCCCCTCTTCTTCCCGCGCGGCGTCCTCAAGATGGCGTCCAATGGCGGGAAAACTCCACGGATGGCGGGAGGAAGGCCGAAGATGGCACCGGATGGCGGGAAAACTTCGCGGACGGCGGGAAGAAGGCAGAAGATGGCACCGGATGGCGGGAAACCTCACCACTGGTAAGTTTGAACAGTCTTTGCTTTTCAGGCACGCAGTACCTGGTGGTTGCGGGCACGAAATCCTGCCGACTACGCCAAAAGTTGACGCGCCCCTGGGCCTGAGTCGCGCAGCGTTGCGCACGCGGGAGCCTACCCGGAGCCGGATCAGATGGGGGTAGTAGTCTCTTGGCGGTGACCCGGTCCGTGCCCAGGGAGTCAGACTAAGTGGCAGTCTATTAGCAGTAGATGGTGGATGACTACACCACCCGTTGAATGCAGCTATGGAGCTGCTGCTGCAGGGCAGACCGCTGAGGCCGGTGGAAGGATGGTGCAGCGTGGATGGTATAACCCCCAACGGGAGGGGTATGGCCTCAGGGCAGCCGACGTGGAAGATGGGGGTAGCAGGAACCACTCAGAGACGGTGCGGTGTAATTCAGGGTCTTTACTGGTAACAACGATAGACCCTCCCGGAGTACTTGCTAGCGAACGGGGCCTGGTCAGTCCTTGAGCAGATGGGATCTCCCCTGGCCAGGCGGAGTTGTAGGCCTCCCAAACTGACTGTACTCTTCTGGCTACCTTGCTAGAAGCGGATATAAGTAGCCCACGTCCCTGAGTGTACCGTGTGGTGCTCACCCGTATGGCCGGTGACTCGGGGCCTTCTATTGGCTTCCACTCCACGATGGCGGTGCTGGTCCCACACGTGTGACCGTGCCTTCGGGTTTCTGGGCCTGAGGACCTGAAATCCCCTGCCGGTCGGCTTCTGCTGCTGGGTAAGAGTTAGTCCCCACAGCCTCGGACGCCGGGTCCGGTAAGAAAGCTTCTCAGTCAGGGCGAGCTCTGCAGCTGCCAGCCCCTGACTCGTAGTAGTATTGCTCCCACTGAGCTCCAGCTGTTTCTTCCTATGACTGTTTCTTGTCTCTACTCTCCTGGACTCCTAACCCTGCTTCAGCCCCGGGTTTATATAGGGGAAGTTCTTCCCCTCCCAAGACTGGGCAGGAGGTGTGGCATGCACAGGATCCCTGACCAAAGGACCTCCCACCTGCTCTCAGACATAACATCTCTATCACTGTGGCAACCAGACCCCTGGGGTGTCACAGGGGCATCCTGCATGGGGCATTATAAAGAGGGGGGGTGACATCCTGCATGGGGCATTATAAGGTGGGGAACAGCCTGCATGGGGCATTATAAAGGGGGGGGGGGCAGCCTGCATAGAGCATTATAAGGGGGGGCAGCCTGTATGGGGCATTATGTGGGGGTAACAGCCTGCATGGAGCATTATAAGGGGGGGACAGCCTGTATGGGGCATTATGTGGGCGGTAACAGCCTGCATGCAGCATTATATGGGGGCCAGTATCCTGTGTGGAGCGTTATAAGGGGACCGGTATCCTGTATGGAGCGTTATAAGGGGACCGGTATCCTGTATGGAGCTTTATATGGGGGCCAGTATCCTGTATGGAGTTTTATAAGGGGACCAGTATCCTGTATGGAGCGTTATATGGGGGCCAGTATCCTGTATGGAGCTTTATAAGGGGACCAGTATCCTGTATGGAGCGTTATATGGGGGCCAGTATTCTGTATGGAGCCTTATATGGGGGCCAGTATTCCGTATGGAGCCTTATATGGGGGCCATTATTCCGTATGGAGCCTTATATGGGGGCCAGTATTCCGTATGGAGCCTTATATGAGGGCCAGTATTCCGTATGGAGCCTTATATAGGGACCAGTATTCTGTATGGGGCCTTATATGGGGGCCAGTATTCCGTATGGGGCCTTATATGGGGGCCAGTATTCCGTATGGAGCCTTATATGGGGGCCAGTATTCCGTATGGGGCCTTATATGGGGGTTAGTATTCCGTATGGAGCCTTATATGGGGGCCAGTATTCCGCATGGAGCCTTATATGGGGGTCAGTATTCCGTATGGAGCCTTATATGGGGGCCAGTATTCTGTATGGAGCGTTATATGGGGGCCAGTATTCTGTATGGAGTGTTATATGGGGGACAGTATTCTGTGTGGAGCGATTCACCGGTTACTGAGCTATTGTGGAATTTACAATAGATATCACTCATGTAATGTAAGAAGTGAAATCTTTGCATTGTACTATATACAGTGGTGGCCAAAAGTATTGGCACCCCTGCAATTCTGTCAGATAATACTCAGTTTCTTCCTGAAAATGATTGCAATCACAAATTCTTTGATATTATTATCTTCATTTAATTTGTCTTCAATGAAAAAACACAAAAAGAATTGTCCTAAAGCCAAATTCGATACAATTCCACACCAAACCTAAAAAAGGGGGTGGACAAAAGTATTGGCACTGTTTGAAAAATCATGTGATGCTTCTCTAATTCGTGTAATTAACAGCACCTGTAACTTACCTGTGGCACCTAACAGGTGTTGGCAATAACTAAATCACACTTGCAGCCAGTTAACATGGATTAAAGTTGACTTAACCTCTGTCCTGTGTCCTTGTGTGTACCACATTTAGCATGGCGAAAAGAAAGAAGACCAAAGAACTGTCTGAGGACTTGAGAAACCAAATTGTGAGGAAGCATGAGCAATCTCAAGGCTACAAGTCCATCTCCAAAGACCTGAATGTTCCTATGTCTTCCGTGTGCAGTGTCATCAAGAAGTTTAAAGCTCATGGCACTGTGGCTAACCTCCCTAGATGTAGACGGAAAAGAAAAATTGACGAGAGATTTCAACGCAAGATTGTGCGGATGGTGGATAAAGAACCTCGATTAACATCTAAACAAGTTCAAGCTGCCCTGCAGTCCGAGGGTACAACAGTGTCAACCCGTACTATCCGTCGGCGTCTGAATGAAAAGGGACTGTATGGTAGGATACCCAGGAAGACCCCACTTCTTACCCCGAGACATAAAAAAGCCAGGCTGGAGTTTGCCAAAACTTACCTGAGAAAGCCTAAAACGTTTTGGAAGAATGTTCTCTGGTCAGATGAGACAAAAGTAGAGCTTTTTGGCAAAAAGCATCAACATAGAGTGCACAGGAAAAAAAAGAGGCATTCAAAGAAAAGAACACGGTCCCTACAGTCAAACATGGCGGAGGTTCCCTGATGTTTTGGGGTTGCTTTGCTGCCTCTGGCACTGGACTGCTTGACCGTGTGCATGGCATTATGAAGTCTGAAGACTACCAACAAATTTTGCAGCATAATGTAGGGCCCAGTGTGAGAAAGCTGGGTCTCCCTCAGAGGTCATGGGTCTTCCAGCAGGACAATGACCCAAAACACACTTCCAAAAGCACTATAAAATAGTTTGAGAGAAAGCACTGGAGACTTCTAAGGTGGCCAGCAATGAGTCCAGACCTGAATCCCATAGAACACCTGTGGAGAGATCTCACATGGCAGTTTGGAGAAGGCACCCTTCAAATATCAGGAACCTGGAGCAGTTTGCCAAAGAAGAATGGTCTACAATTCCAGCAGAGCATTGTAAGAAACTCATTGATGGTTACCGGAAGCGGTTGTTCGCAGTTATTTTGGCTAAAGGTTGTGCAACCAAGTATTAGGCTGAGGGTGCCAATACTTTTGTCTGGCCCATTTTTGGAGTTTTGTGTGAAATGATCAATGATTTGATTTTTGCTTCATTCTCTTTTGTGTTTTTTCATTGAAGACAAATTAAATGAAGATAATAAGACCAAAGAATTTGTGATTGCAATCATTTTCAGGAAGAAACTGAGTATTATCTGACAGAATTGCAGGGGTGCCAATACTTTTGGCCACCACTGTATATATATATATATATATATATATATATATATATATATATATATATTTCTCCGCCGTATCTCTGCATCATGAATCATGGTATGTGTTAAAGGGGCCCACTGAGACTCTTTCGCCCGGGGCCCAGAAAAACCTGGAGCCGGCCCTGACTGTATGTATATTTTTTAAGACAGTCTCAAGGAGAATAAATAGAGCTGAGGTGCACTTCATTTAGAAGGTGCTTTGCAAAGCTCCATTCTCAGGATTCTTGTAGACGGCCCATGTAGACAGCACTGTCTGCTCAGTGCCATTGAGCTCTGTGATTGGCTGCACCCACACAGTTCTGGACCCCAAGGGGATAATTAAAGCACAGTTTCCTTTTTCTTACAACAGACTACAGTTTAGATATTAGAAAAAAACTTTTTGACAGTGCGGGTGATTAATGAGTGGAGCAGGCGGCCACGAGAGGTGGTGAGTTCTCCTTCAATGGAAGTCTTCAAAAAGAGGCTGTAGAGACATCTGCCTGTGATGGTTTAGTGAATCCTGCATTGAGCAGAGGGTCGGACCAGATGACCCTGGAGACCCCTTCAAACTCTAACATTCTATGTTTGTATCTATGTTTCTATGACTATACATATGAGGAAAAGTTTTCTGAAAGGGGACAACCCCTTTAAAGGGAACCTGTCTGTCAATTCATGCAGCTCAAACCATGGGTAGTATGAATCAGAGCTGCTATTTTTACGGTGTACATTGTGTGGCAATAATGACTCATCAGTACGCTTATGACAATACTAAACATGTCCAGTTGTTTTTATTATTTTAGGGGTTAAAAAAAATCAGAACTTCGAAAAAAAAAAAAAAGTTATCGTGTCACCATTTTCCGAGACCCGTAATGTTTCGTTTTTCGGTTGCTGGAGCTGTGTGATGGGTTATTTTTTGTGGAGCGAGACATAGTTTCTATTAATACCATTGTTATTGCTGAGACATTTTGATCACTTGTTACAGCATTTTATGTGGTATTGCGGCGACCAAAAAAACGTAATATGTTACTTACGTTTACGATGTTTGCCGATCGGGTTAGTCATTTTTATATTTTGATAGATAAGACTTTTCTGCAATCAGCAATACCATATCTGTATTTTATTATTATTATTATTATTATTATTATTATTATTATTATTATTATTATTATAAACTTTATATTTTTAATGGGGGAAAAGGGGGTGATTTGAACTTTTTATGTTTTTTTTAATTTTTTTTCATATTTTTTAAAACTTTTGTTTCACTTTTCACTGTATTTTTTAGTCCCTTTAGGGACTTTAACCTGTGATTGATCACTTGTGCTATATACATATATGCTGTACATAGTAAAAAATCATGGGCTACTTTGAAGTCCGGCCACAGACAGGGTCTCAGGGAAGCTCCAAAATGACAAGCACAGAGGTCTTCAATATAACTTCCGACTGTCAGAGAAACCCATGGGCACCCTGTGATCACGTCCGGGGAGTGCTGATTGGCGCATAGAATGATAGGTCCCCATGCCAGCGCACTTTTAATATCGCTGTCAGAGTTTGCCACTAGCGATTGATAGAGGCAGATCTGGACTCTTGCACTCTGTCATTACCTGCCGTGAAAGGCGCGAGCTCACCCCTTGAGCCCGCTCCATATACTTGTTACCGACATGTGCCATACATGTACAAGAGATGTTGGTAAAGGACTATGATACCGCGAGCGACCATAGGGAAAGACGAGACTAGCCCAGCGCCGCCCCCTGCTGGCTTCTCCTCACACTGCTCAAGTTGAGTGACAGGTCTCTCCCATGTGTACATGTGGCGCCCCTGAGGGTTCAGTTGCCACAGTGGTACTGCACCTCAGATAGAGGTGTGGTATCTCCTCTTCCAGGTAAGGATGGAGCATCACTCAGGACCCCACTTCACCACTCAACACTACACCACTCCTGTCCTGTAGGGGGCCTAAATGCACCAGGGTGCTGCCCCGTCCCGGGATAGAGGAGATGGGGGGAACCAAAGATAGGGGGAACCAAGTAGTGGGTGAGGGTGAAGGAAACACTTACAGGAAGCACTTATAGATCATATATAACATACAGCCATCTTAAGTTCAAGGTCTTTTGATTGTGGTCTTCTGTCAGGGTCTAGCAAGAGTCTGTAGCTGGCTGAAGATACACGGTCCTCGTTCTCTGGCCTTGAGACGAGGAGCGGGTCAGAGTTAACCAGTGTCTCTGCCCGGTCAGGGTCCTGTTATAAGAAGGACTCGGAGGGGAGCAGAGGAGATAGGCTCCACAGGCAAAAGTATCCCAGGGGGATACGGACGGAGTGGAGTCGCCACCTGTATTATTCACTCTGGCTTAGCCAGAGGGATTCCTGCTGCATGAGGGGTAACCGGCCCCCGATATCTGACTTTGTCACTTCACGTCTCAGTCAGAAAAGCCCGGAGGCTTAGTGGATCCCAGGGGGATACGGACGGAGCGGATTCGCCACCTGTATCTCTCAAACATGCGTTTATCCAGTGGGACCCGGCCTTACACCACGTTCATACCACACACAGTCAGGAGAAGACTCAGTGGCCTTCACCAGAAACCACAGGTGGCGTAGTCGAACAAGTAACCACTCATCCAAAAAGCCCATTTTTTTATGTGACAGCCCTGGGCACGCAACGGGTCTAGGCCACGACTGCATCCCCCACAACATCCGCAAGGCCTGGCTCCGAGTATCCCCCCATTTGCTCAGGGAGGGCGTCACATACATAATAAGAGACCTGTCAATCAACTGGAGTGATGCGGGAGAAGCCCCTATGGTTCCTGGCGGGATCTTTAAACTCTGCTTTCTCTGAAATGTTGGAGCATTAAAGAGAGATGAATACCTGGCTTCATTCATGAAGCCAAGCTCTGATCCATCTTGCCCATGGTTTAGGCAGCATGAATAGTCTGACAGGTTCTCTTTAAAGATAAAGCCAATTTTTTGTTTTTATTCATTTCCACATTCTGATAGATAAACATTTTTTATTTTTCCATCAACATCACCATGTAAAGGCTTATCTTTTTTTGTAAGAAAAGTTATGTTTCTTTAATGGCACCATTTTGGAATACAGATAACTCATTGAATAATTTTTACTAATTTTGCAGCTTCCTCCGAATCGACAGATATACCATAACTAATTATGGTCCAAAACTACATCTGCTCACAACAGGTGTAGATTTGCTTTTCTGGCACCCAGACATCAAAAGATGAACCAAATTTATTAAAGGGCGTGGACCTCTTAAAAATTTGAAATATTGTACTCCATTACTCTTTATGTTAAGACTGGTGTATGAAACATCAGTCTCAGTACATTTCTCTATTTGTGTTTTGTGGCATTTTAATACCGAATACTTCAATACTCCTTTTTCTCTTGCACTTAAAAACACATTGTGGTTAAGCTACTCATCAATTTGAGCCAGAATTGCACATTTATAAGTTTCTAGACACTTTTTATGTCTCTAGACACAGAGGGCTTATTATGGCAGGAAATGAGAGGCATATAAGACTTTGATGGAATGACATCAGGAGCGCAAGAGATTTTGTTCACCCTCTCACTGAAGCCCCCGCCATTTGCTAAATTTCCAAGTGTATCAGTATAGCGAATAGCAGCTGTTTTCAGGAGCCAGAGATCAGAACATGTGGCACCCCAGGGGTCTGGTTACCACAGTAATAGAAATATTACGTCTGAAAGCAAGTGGGAGGTTTCCTGGTCAGGAGCCCTTAAACATGCAGCACCTCCTGTCCCAGACCAGATAGGGGAGGAACCTGCCCTATATAAACTGGATCTGGGGTGGGGTTAGTTCAGTCAGAGCCTGGAGTTTGTTCCAGACACAGGGAAAGTAACAGCGAGGAGCTCTGTAGGAGCAGGAGCTGAAGACCAGGGACTTGAGCTAAGCGGAGTTCGTCCTGGCAGAAGACACCAAGATCCGGACACAGGAGTCCGAGGCTTTGGGGACTTATATACACCCAGCAGCAGAAACCCGCCGGCAGGGGATTTCAGGTCCTCTGGCCATAGAAGCCCGGAGGCTCAGTCACGAGCAAGAGACCAGCACCGCCATCGAGGAGCGGAGGCTATCAGAAGGCCCCAAGTCACCAGCCATACGGGTGAGCACCACACGGTATACTCAGGGACGTGGGCTACTTCCACTCACTTACAGAAAGGTAGCCAGGAAGAGTGCAGTTAGACGGGGAGGCCTACAACTCCACCTGGTCAGGGGAACTCCTGTTTGCTCACAGACTGACCAGGCCCCTTATGCTAGCCAGTACTTCCGGGAGGGTCTGCCTTATTATCACCAGTAAAGACCCTGAA
Source organism: Phyllobates terribilis (assembly GCF_046119375.1). Taxonomy (NCBI): domain Eukaryota; kingdom Metazoa; phylum Chordata; class Amphibia; order Anura; family Dendrobatidae; genus Phyllobates; species Phyllobates terribilis. The sequence continues at coordinate 144,685,775 of NW_027362772.1, forward strand.
CTGCGCTGCAAAGACTCTGAGTCGTTCCTGCTGCGCCCGTGCACCATCACTCCCATCATCCACATTCCCTGCCCTGAGGCTATACTCTTCCCATGGGGAGTAATCCCATCCCTTTTGCTGCGCACACCACACCAGCCTCAGCGGTCTGCCTCGCAGCGGCGGTACACCCTGACCGCAATCCACGGGTGGCGTAGTCGGACATTAAACCATAAAAACCCTATAAAAGACTGCCACTGGTTTGACCACAGGACCGGGTCACCGCCACGGAGACTACAACCCCCAGAGACCCGGCTCTGGGTAACCCACACACGTGCACACACGGCCCAGGGGGCGCGTCAACTTTGGAGTAGTCGGCAGGATTCAAACCAACCCGCCACAAATGGGTATTGCGTGCCTGGAAAAGACTTTGCACTTACCTGAGTGAAGTTTCCCGCCATCCGGAGCCGTTTCCTGCCATCTTCGGTCATCTGCCGCCATCTTCGGTCGTCTCCCGCCATCTTCAGTCGTTTCCCGCCGTCTTCAGCCGTTTTCCCGCCATCGGACGCCATCTTCAGGACGCCGCGCGGGAAGAAGAAGGGCGTGGACGTCCAAACCGCGCGAGACCCGAAGCTCCGCCCCACGCACCGACGCTGCGCAAGGTCCTGGAAGGGAGAGAGAGCGACGCTGACGTCACCAGGACGCGACGCAAGGTCCTCGTCCGGAGCAGCACCAGCGGAGCCGCGGCCTACGGAAGAGGATCGACGGAAGGTAGGCCATACTTAACTAGGGGGGAGGAAGATGACGGATACGGAGGGACCCTCTACCACCAGCACGGCCACTGCCGCAGTAATGCCGTTCACAATGCCATACATCCCCGGAGCGGCCTGGCTGCCCTAATACTCAGGGGAGTCGCATACCCTAAGCGACTTTAAAGAGAGACTGTACAGCCTATTTAAAGTATACCCCCTGACAGAGGGACAGAAAGTGAGCATATTGATAGGTCAGCTAACCGGCGCAGCCCAGCGTGAAGTAAAGTCCTGGTCAGTCCGGGACAAAGAGACCGTAAAGGAGATCTTGGCCCGTCTGAAGGACACTTTTGATACCCGCACCTCAGCCGAGATCAAAATGAGATTCTATGGGTGCAAGCAGCGGGCCCAAGACAGTATAAGAGACTATGCTTTGAGTTTGCAAGAGGCCCTGGGAGCCATTAAACAGGCAGACCCTGACAGTGTGTGGAATGCAGATGAACTGTTAACTGAGCAATTCATTGAGGGTCTGCTGTCCAATGCCCACCGAACCCAGTTACGTGCAATGGCCTTGCAGAACCCTGGTTTAGACTTTGCAAAGTTCAAAGACAGGGCCATCCGGGTGCTCCGAGAACCGGCACCGGGTAGCGCTGTAACCCACCGGCGCCCTGCTATTACCTATCATCAGGAGGCGGCGCCCTTGTCTACAGAGTCTGTAGGAACTGGTGCGCAGGCTTTGGACAACAACACGGCTACAGACCTGCACTATCAGGTCCAAGAGCTGACTAAAAGCGTAGCCGCGCTTACCAGAACTGTGCAGTCTTTACAGGTCTCTCCTCCAGGAAAGATCCAGCTGGCGTGGGGACCGGAGAACGTCCCGTGGCGCCAACAGAGGAGGATCCCAACGTCCAGAGGAAGACCCAGCGACAGATACAACGAGGACGGACAACCCATCTGCCGCAGCTGCAATCAACCCGGACATATGGCAAGGTACTGTCATTTAAACGGGCACAACATGGGGCAGAGGGCCAACCGCCAGGAATAAGATGATCAGGCCCCTCAAACTGGCATGATAAGTATGTAGGGGGACGTCCAGTCTTGCCTGTGGTACTGGATGGCATTCCAATGAGTGCCCTACTAGACACCGGGTCACAGGTAACTACCATCCCTTATGTGCTCTTTAAGCGGTACTGGAATGACTCGGACATAACCCGCTACCCAGATGATGACCTGAGTATCATCGCCAGCAATGGTCAGCCCGTGCCGGAAGTGGGATTCAAAGAGGTGACCATTAAAATCGGTAAAGTCGAACTGGCGGCACAAGAACTGATCATTGTGGACATTGACCGTCATGAGAGTCACCCTAAAATAACCTTGGGAACTAACGTGATTGAAAATTGTCTTGCAGAGATAATTCAAATTTTACAGCAGGTTGCCAAGAACGCCAGTTCCAGCCAGCAGCGTGTTCTCCAGAAAGAGATCTGGGCACTGATGAAACGGCAACAGGTGGAACTCTCTGATGGTGAGATTGGTAGCGTGAGAATGTGTGACCCGTTCCCTATTGCCATGCCCCTGAAAAGTGAGATGATGATCTGGTGCCGGGCAGCTATTGGTCTAAGAGGTAGAGACTACCAAGCAATGGTGGAACCCGTTTACTCAGACAGTAGGCCCACCATTTTGACAGCACGGGGGGTGGTTGATGTACGCCATGGGAGGGTACCTGTCCGCATCATAAATATCGGGGAGAGAGAAGTATACCTGCCCCGGTATGCCACGCTAGCCAAATTGTTTACCATAAACCAAAATTCTGTAAGGGTCGTGGAACCCTTGCCTCCATCTCAACCAGAGGAAGGTAACGGCTCTAAGAAACAAATGGAGGACTGGTGTCAGCAACTGCATTTGGGTACTGACTCCACTCCCTCACACCAAAAACAGGGAGTCTACCGGGTGGTTCAGGAGTACGAAAGAGTCTTTAGTAAACACCCGCTAGACTTCGGGCAAGTAAAGGGGGTAGAACATCACATCCCCACAGGAGACCATCCACCCATAAAGGAAAGATACCGACCTGTACCCCCTGCACACTATCAGCATGCAAAGGGGATGTTGCGGGACATGAAGGAGTCTGGGGTAATCAGGGACAGCTCTAGCCCCTGGGCAGCTCCACTAGTTCTAGTGAAAAAGAAGGACAACACAATGAGAATGTGTGTAGACTACAGAAAGGTCAACCGTATCACAGACAAAGATGCGTACCCGTTACGTAGAATAGAAGAATCTTTAGCTGCATTAAAATCTGCTAACTTCTTCTCCACTTTGGATCTTACTAGCGGGTACTGGCAGGTTCCTGTAGCAGAGGCAGACAAGGAGAAGACTGCATTCACCACCCCGATGGGTCTCAGCGAATTCAACTGTATGCCGTTTGGACTCTGCAACGCACCAGGAACCTTCCAGCGGTTGATGGAATCCTGTCTGGGACACCGGAATTTCAAGACGGTCCTGTTATACCTGGACGATGTCATCGTTTATTCCAAAACCTACGAGGACCATCTGAAACACCTGGCAGAAGTGTTTGACGCCCTGGCAAGCTACGGCCTAAAGGTGAAACCCTCCAAGTGTCACCTACTGAAACCAAAGGTGCAGTACCTGGGACACGTGGTGAGTGCTGACGGAGTGGCTCCTGACCCCGATAAGATCACTGTGATTAAAGACTGGCCAAGACCCTCCAGCATAAAGGAAGTGCGGCAGTTTCTCGGGTTGGTAGGCTACTACCGAAGATTCATTCCCGGTTTCGCTAAAATGGCAGCTCCTATGCAGTACCTCCTGATAGGTCAATCCAGGAAGGCCAAAAACCAGAAACCGCCCTTCAGGTGGGAAAAGCTGGAAGAGGAGTCCTTCCACCACCTGAAGATGGCCCTCACGGGGGATGAAATCCTGGCATACCCTGACTACGGCCAGCCCTTTATCCTCCACATGGACACGAGCAACATAGGGCTGGGAGCCGTACTGTCCCAGATCCAGCAGGGGAAAGAATGGGTAATCGCTTACGCCAGCCGAAAACTACGGCCCACAGAAAGAAACCCTGAAAATTATAACTCATTCAAGCTAGAGTTCCTGGCAGTGGTGTGGGCAGTGACCGAACGTTTCAAGCATTACCTTGCCTCTTCCAAGTTCACCGTGTACACGGATAACAACCCGTTGACACACCTGGACACTGCAAGACTTGGTGCCCTGGAGCAGAGATGGATGGCCCGCCTGTCCAACTATGAATTCACCATCAAATACCGGGCGGGACGCTCAAATGCCAACGTGGATGCCCTGTCCAGAATGCCAAACTTACCGGACGTAGGGGAAGATCCAGAAGAACTGGAAGAAGTCTAACTCCCTGCGTTCCACCGTCATGGGATAACCCTGTATTCCCACCGTGTAAGGGACAGGCGCTCTGCTATGTTCAATCCCTTACCCCACTACAGCTGGGCGGAGACACAAGACAGTGATCCCGCAGTCCGTCTGGTGAAGGAAATGCTGACACAGGCTGATGCCCGTCTTGACCCAGATGCTCCGGAGGAGACCAAGCAACTGTGGAAAGGGAAAAGTAAACTGTTTCTTTGCAAGGAGAAGCTGTGCCGGAGAATGGTCAACTCTAGAACATATGAGCTGACCTGGCAGGTAGTGGTCCCAAGACGAGACGCGGCTATGGTTCTGGAGGCATACCACGACGGAGCAGGACACTTCGGATGGAAGAAGCTGGAGTTCTTGTTGCGTGGACGGTTCTACTGGATAGGCATGAGAGGAGCCATCGAGAGGTGGTGCAGAGACTGTGGCCCGTGCAGCCTAAGTAGAAGAGACCGTGCTAGCCAGAAGACTCCCCTGCAGCCCATCATCACCAGGCAGCCACTGGAACTGGTAGCCCTGGACCATGTGAAACTGGCTCCAAGCAAATCTGGGTACGTCTACGCCCTCACCATCGTAGATCACTGCTCCCGGTTCCTGGTAGTGGTCCCTGTCAAGGGCTTAACGGCTCAAACAGCAGCTAGAGCCTTCCAGCAGCACTTCTGCCATCCACACGGGTATCTGGAGCAAGTGTTGACTGACCAAGGGCCAGCCTTCGAAGCGGAGGTCTTCCAAGAGTTCTGCAATCTGTATGGCTGCAGGAAGATAAGAACAACACCCTATCACCCTCAGACCAACGGACTATGTGAGAAAATGAACCAGGTGGTGATAGACTTGCTAAAAACGTTGCCCCTGGAAGAACGCAGTCTGTGGCCTGAAAAACTGCCTGATCTGGTGGACTTGTATAATCACATCCCCGTAGGTTCCACCAACTGTACCCCGGCTTACCTAATGAGAGCAAGACCTGGTAAGCTGCCTATTGACCTGGATATGGGAGTCCTGACACCTGAGGACACGTCGCCAGAGGCAGACTGGGATATAGAACGGCAGCAGCAGTATCGGAAAGTACAGGAGAGCATCGAGCGAAGTCTGTCTCAAGCAATAGAAAGGCAAGAGAAGACTTATAACCAGCATGCTCCCGCTGTTCCCCTGGTACCTGGAGAGCAGATCTTGAAGAGAAAGAGGCGGCTCCACAAGTTGGACGACCAGTGGGAGAAGGACCCGTACACAGTACTGCCTTCAAGTCATGATAATCCAAAAGTCTGTGTAATCAGTAAGGATGGAGGAGAGACCACAGCCATTGTCTCCAGAGACCACCTGAAAAAGTGTCCCGAGCAGCTGCAAAGCCCTGACGAAGATCAAGAGAACCCTCAACCCGCAGAGGAAAGGGAAGAAATGATCAGTACCGTACTCGGAGACTTTTCCCGGTCCTGGACTCAAATCAACAACGCAGTCGTGGTACCCGTCCTCACCTTTCTCCAGCCAGCCCCTCAAGGGCCTACAGAAGAACAGGGAGTGTCAGAAGAGCAGCCGGCCCAGGAGGCAGAAGGATCCATACCAGCAGCCCAGGAGAATCAACCCTCTGCTAGTAGTGAGCCTGCCGTGCCCCTAGTAAGCCAAAGAGTACGCAGAAAGCTGCCAGGCCTACCCGCAACACCGCCTACACCCTGTAGTGCAGAACCAGATAGTGGGTTACATAGGTCCACCAGGAGCACTAGAGGACAAATGCCCGCTCGCTGGAGAATCTAAAATGTAATGTGAATTTGCCTGTAAATTGTCAATGTTGAAAATGGTTTATGTTTTTGTTGCCTGTTTATTGATTATGTTTCTCTAGTTACCCTGCAGGTTTATTTGGACTGATAGGTTATGGACATTGAATAACTGGAACTACATTGTAAATAGTTGCACTTGGTGCCTCTTGTGAAGACGGCCACGGAAGAAAAACCTGTCTGGCGTGGTCCCGTGTGGTCCAAAGTAGTTCGCTTCGCCTTGCAGCCATGCCCAGGGCCAACGTTTGGGGTTTGCTTTGGACAGGTCCCCTACTCTGTTCTAAGACTTCACCTTGGGTGATATGGACACCCAGTTACGGGAATGCCGTGACCATCAAGACAAAATGTACTTTTTCCTGTTATTGTTTATACCCTTGTATTTGTGTTTTTCTTAAAAATGTGTTTAGTCCCGGAGTACTAAAATTCACTAGGGGGGAATGTGCACCCCAGGGGTCTGGTTACCACAGTAATAGAAATATTACGTCTGAGAGCAAGTGGGAGGTTTCCTGGTCAGAAGCCCTTAAACATGCAACACCTCCTGTCCCAGACCAGATAGGGGAGGAACCTGCCCTATATAAACTGGATCTGGGACGGGGATAGTTCAGTCAGAGCCTGGAGTTTGTTCCAGACACAGGGAAAGTAACAGCGAGGAGCTCTGTAGGAGCAGGAGCTGAAGACCAGGGACTTGAGCTAAGCGGAGTTCGTCCTGGCAGAAGACACCAAGATCCGGACACAGGAGTCCGAGGCTATGGGGACTTATATACACCCAGCAGCAGAAACCCGCCGGCAGGGGATTTCAGGTCCTTTGGCCATAGAAGCCCGGAGGCTCAGTCACGAGCAAGGGACCAGCACTGCCATCGAGGAGCGGAGGCTATCAGAAGGCCCCAAGTCACCAGCCATACGGGTGAGCACCACACGGTATACTCAGGGACGTGGGCTACTTCCACTCACTTACAGCAAGGTAGCCAGGAAGAGTGCAGTTAGACGGGGAGGCCTACAACTCCACCTGGTCAGGGGAACTTCTGTTTGCTCACAGACTGACCAGGCCCCTTATGCTAGCCAGTACTCCCGGGAGGGTCTGCCTTATTATCACCAGTAAAGACCCTGAACTGCACTGCAAAGACTCTGAGTCGTTCCTGCTGCGCCCGTGCACCATCACTCCCATCATCCACATTCCCTGCCCTGAGGCTATACTCTTCCCATGGGGAGTTATCCCATCCCTTTTGCTGCGCACACCACACCAGCCTCAGCGGTCTGCCTCGCAGCGGCGGTACACCCTGACCGCAATCCACGGGTGGCGTAGTCGGACATTAAACCATAAAAACCCTATAAAAGACTGCCACTGGTTCGACCACCCTGAGCCACGGGACCGGGTCACCGCCACGGAGACTACAACCCCCAGAGACCCGGCTCTGGGTAACCCACACACGTGCACACACGGCCCAGGGGGCGCGTCAAACACTCCCATACAAACGCTCTATACCCACCGCACGACTCTTGAAGTGTCAGTGCGCAAGGGCAGAGATGCATATTGAGTTCAGGTAGTGCTTGCTCTGAGGAAGTGAGTGCTGTCAATCAGAATCAGGGCAAGTGTTAAAAATGCAAATTGAGAAGAGTTACAATGAACTGAGTCCTTCACTATGCAATGTTAATGCCAGTGCCTCTGCATGGTTCCCCTTCCTCCTCCATGTAGGAACGCCAACACACTCACACTGTTCCCCTGTGTCTCCTGCTTCCTGTTTCTCTGTGCATGCCACACTTCCCGGCAGCGCGCCTAGTGTGCACACGCTCCCCTGTCCTTAAAGGGGCAGCGCACACCTGCTAAGATGCCCCCAGCCAGTAGCTGGGAGGCATCTTGTATAAAAGACACCCTCCCCAATAGGGAGGTGCCTAAGCAACGTGTATTCATTAGTTAGTTTGAGTGGAACTAGTGAGTTGTTAGGTTCCCTGGTCCTTGTGTGGCTAGATCCTGAACGCAAACCCCTGGTCCTTGTGCGGCCAGTGCCTGAACCTGCTCCCCTGATCCGTGTGTGGCCAGTGCCTGTACCTCGTCCCCTGGTCCGATTTCTGAACGTGTACTTCATATATCCGGACTGCTAAATCCAGTCTCCGAATTCAGTCCTGTCTGTGACTCTGTATCATAATCCGTCCTGCCCAAGGTGTAGTTTGAACGGAGCTCGAGTCCATGTCAGCGAACCTGACCCTTGGGGTCAGCAGCTGCAGTACTGGGCACTGCCTAGGAGTGTTACCTGGTAGCTACCTGCAGCTCAAGCCTGACTCCACCATCAGGAGCTACAGTGAACACCAGGTAGCCGCTTAGCTACGCTCCTCCTAGGTAAACCCGGGCCTGTGGCACAGTGGGTCCACGAAAAATGTGCGCAACCTGTGGGCATGACAGTTTGCTTAGGCTATGGACCCTGCTGTTTCTCATGGCCTTGCACACTCGAAGCTATGCCAATAGTTCTTTTGCCAGCGTGAGCGACAGGAAAAAAATTTGTTCCATCTACAAATGCTGCATGCCTAATTGGAAGCCCTAACATTTTCTACACCAGCCCAAGTTGCAGTCCCTGTGGCCGTGCCTACACTTCCTGCGACTTACGCACCTGGAAAGTAACCCATCCTGTCTGATCCACCACGGTACAATGGGGATCCGAAGCAGTGCCGTGGGTTCTTAGAGCCATGCATGCAGCACTATGAATATTGGGGACATCAATTTTCTTCTAATCGTGTTAAGGTGGGATTCATTATGTCCTACCTAGCAGGAGATGCCCTAGCATGGCTCAACCCCCTATGGGAAAGAGGGAATCCTGTCACCTCGGACCTGCAGGCCTTCCTGGTGGCCTTCTAAAAGGTCTTTGATGAGCTGAAGCTAGAATCTTCTGTGAAAACTTCCCTTCCCAGCTTCCAGGAGCAGACCAGAAAGGTGATGCGTGTGAGGAAACCGTCACGTCTGGCTCTGTCCTTCCAGAGACCTCCTGTTCTCCAGCCAGTAGAGGCAGCTACCATGAAATCCATGAGAGTTGACAATGTTTGGCAGGCTGAGGAGCAGCTGGAACTCTGGTGTGAGAGAGGATTGAGGTATTGTTGCGGTTGTGTGGAATATAATGTCTGTCTTTGTCCTGTGAAGTCTGAAAAACTCTGAAGCCTTGGGTCATTAGGAGAGGCTACCCTTGGCAAGAGTATTCCCTATAACTGTGACTGTATTCGTGTTAAGTGGACACTTTGGTCCGGCGGAAAAGTTCTGGCTGCAAGCCGTGGAGAGTCGGCGTCAGATTCCCGTCCGACAGCTCCTGAATCCGGTGAGGGTGTGGTCAGGTGAAGGACGAGCCTTACCCAAAAACAGTCAAGTCATTTCTAAACAACTAGAGCTCCTATCTGGAGCATTGTATACAGAGAAGATCGCCTTTCATGTGCTGTCTGGTTTATTCCATCCACTTTCCTTAGATCGTCCGGAGCTGAGAACTCAAGTGCCCGCTCTAGTCTGGAGATAGTGAGAAGTGCTAATGTAGTAGAGAGCTATGGACCATCAGGAGGATTCTTGCAGGATGTGCCAGAGATGAGGAAAGATTGCCATCTGCTGGCCAGACGAAATAAAGTGGAACCAAGTTATGCTAGAAGAGTTGAAGGAGGAATGAATTCAGATGCCGGACCTAATCAGGTGACCCCCAAGAAGGATTTCCTGGATATAAAAGTCCAGCGCGTCAAGACACAGGGAGATTTGGTGCCAGGCTGCAGAGTGGAGCAGACATGCTCCAGAAGGACCGCAGAGCCCAGCACGACGGGCCTCAGCCGGAGGCCTGCGCCGCACCAGGGCTGGACACCACCTGAAAAGCCCAGGAGTCCTCACAGAAACGCCCTGAGCTCTGCACATGTTGGTCAGAGTCAGGACCTGCGCTCCACACTGAGTAAGGGGAAAGTTGAGTCACAAGAGGTGTCTGGTCTCTAAACGTCTAGTTCAGCCACTAGTGTTACCATCTTTCTGCCAGGTCTGCTGGTCACCAACTCTCTTTGTGCTGGAAGAGAAGTGGAGGCGATGTCCCCACACATTCCCGACGATTGTTCCAATAATCTTCCCCAAGGAACCTCCCTGACTCTTGGACGTGTTGTCTTGGAGACCAAGCTGAAGATGGACCCAGAGAAGGTATCTTCAGTTTCTAGGTGGTTGGTTGAAGGGAACATGAAGGCGGTGGCATCTTCCAAGTCTCTGCAATCCACCAACCAGGCAGAGGAACTCCAGTTCGTTCTTGAATCCTCAAGTGTGGTAGCTAGTCTCATCGGTGAGGGAGAGACTTTACAATGCAAAGTTCCTGGTACTATGCCTGCTTCGTCCTACTCTGAGGATGGCTTGATGGTGAGAAGCATCCTAGTCGTGAAGATGGTGAGAGTTTGTGGCTCTGAAGAGATGTCGTGAGAGCCCGTGAAGATGAGTCGGGTCCCAATTTCTCTGCAGTGTCCTCATGGGCTTAAAGAAGAGAGGGCGTAAGGAAGGGGGTACTGTAAAGTTAATGCCGGTGTCCCTGCATGGTTCCCCTTCCTCCTCCATGCAGGGATGCCAACATACTCACGGCTGCACAGAGTGTTCCCCGGCGTCTCCTGCTTCCTGTTTGTCTGTGTGTAGACTCACTTTCCTATTCTTAAAGGGGCAGCGGGCGCACCAGCTATGATGCCCCCAGCCAATAGCTGGGAGGCATCTTGTATAAAAGGCACCCTCCTTAATAGGGAGGTGCCTAAGCAACGTGTATTCATTAGTTAGTTTCAGTGGAACTGGTGAGTTGTTAGGTCCCCTGGTCCTTGTATGGCTTGGTCCTGAACCCGAACCCTCGGTCCTTGTGCAGCCGGTGCCTGAACATGCTCCCTCTGTCCTTGCGTGGCCAGTGCCTGAACCTCATCCCCTCGTCCGTGAAAGGCCAGTGTCTGTTTGTGTACTCCGTATATCCAGTCTGCTAAATCCAGTCTCTGAATCCAGTCCTGTCTGTGACTCCGTGTCAGTATTCGTCCTGCCTGAGGAGTAGTCTGAATGGAGCCTGAGTCCGTGTCAGCGAACCTGACCTTTGTGATCAGCAACTGCAGTACCGGGGACTGCCTAGTAATGGTACCTGGTGGCTACCTGCAGCTGAAGCCTGACTCCACCATCAGGAGTTCGAATGAACACCAGGTACCCTCTTAGCTACGCCCCTTCCTAGGTAATCCCTGGCTGGTGGCACAGCAGGTCCACGAACCATGTGTGCACCTGCGGGCGTGACACACTATGCCAAGGGTGCACTGAAGCCCACTTGTTATGGATTTGATAAACAAAGCCAATATCACTGGATACCTGGTAAAATCTCTTCTATTAGTCACAATTAAATTAGCAAGTACCTGACAGTTTCTGAAACAGCAAACTGTTACTGTGCACTTCTTTGTTGGCAAATAACTCAAATAGCAGAAATAGAAATTCCATATTTTCATGCCATATTGATAATAATGAGGTATCAACATCATCCATGGTTATGTAGCACCCCAGGTCTGGTCGCCACAGTGGCAGCAATGTCATGTCTGAGAGCAGGTGGGAGGTTCCCTGGTTGAGGACAATTAGCATGCAGCACCTCCTGTCTCAGTCCAGGGAGGGGAGAAACCTGCCCTTTATAAATTGGATCTGGGGCGGGGTTAGAGAGTCCAGCCAGAGACAAGTTCCAGACAAGTTGCAGATAGGGACAAGTCAGTAGCAGGCTGAGGAGTCCCTGTAGGCAGAGGAGGAACACAAGGCCAGGAGGGGAGCTAGAAGAGCTCATCCTGGCTAGAGACATACAAAGCCGGACACTGGAGTCCGAGGCTGTGAGGGTTATAAGCCCAGCAGCAGAAAACCACCACGCAGGGGACTTCAAGTCCCCTGGCCCAAGGAAGCCCGGAGGCTCAGCCACATGAGAGGGACCACTACTGCCCCGGAGGGGTGAGAAGTACGGAAGGCCTGAGTCGCCAGTCATACGGGTGAGAACAACACGGTACACTCAGAGACGTGGGCTACCACTACACTACAGCAGGATAGCCAAGAAAGAGTGAAGTCAGCATGGTAGGCTTACAAACTCCCCCTGACCAGCGGGATTTCCCAGTTGCTCTAAGACTGACCAGGCCTCCATTGTTAACCTGTATTCCGGACGGGTCCCTTAACACCACCAACAGTAAAGACCCTGAGTTACATGACAGACTCCGGGTGGATACTGCTGCTCCCGCGCACCATCACCACCAGCATCCCTAGTTACTGCCCTGAGGCTATACTCCTCCCGTGGGGAGTTATACTATGCTCTGCTGCACCCACAACACCAGCCTCAGCGGTCTGCCATGCAGCGGCAGTTCACTCTGACCGCAATCCACGGGTGGCGTAGTCGGACATTCAGCTTATAGACTGCCATTTGGTTTGACCACCCTGAGCCACGGACCGGGTCACCGCCACGCGGAGACTACAACCCCCAGCATCCCACAAAAGGTCCGGTTCCGGGTATCCCCACACACACACGGCCCAGGGGGCGCGTCAACTTTGGCGTAGTCTGCGGGATTTCGTGCCCGCCACCAACGGGTACTGCGTGCGTGAAGAAAGACTGTAATACTTACCTTGGTGGAGTTTCCCGCCATCCGCGGCCGTTTCCCGCCATCCGCGGCCATTTTCCCACCATCGGGCGCCATCTTTGGGACGCCGCGCGGGAAGAAGAGGGGCGTGGACGACAAATGCACGTGACGCGCCCCTGGGCCTGAGTCGTGCAGCATCGCGCGCACGGGGGCTTACCCGGAGCCGGATCAGATAGGGGTAGTAGTCTCGTGGCGGTGACCCGGTCCGTGCCCAGGGAGTCAAACTGAGTGGCAGTGTTTAGCAGTAGATGTTAGAATGTTCGACTACGCCACCCGTGGATTGCGGTCATGAAACCGCCGCTGCACTGCAGACCGCTGAGGCTGATGTTGGTTGTGCAGCTCAGTATGGGGTGACTCCCCACGGGAGGAGTATTGCCTCAGGGCAGCTAGTGTGGAGATTGATGATGGGAGTGATGGTGCGGGTGTCCCAGTACTGATGGTGCAGGTGCCGCGACGATGAAACACGGAGTCTGGTAGTGCAGTTTCAAAAGCTTTACTCACGGTTCTTTATCAGGTCGCTTGTGCACAGTAGGACCACCCGAGTCATGCTGCGTTCACCAGGTCAGGGACTCGGCCAACTCCCAGGCAATTCCAGAGCGTGGTCCAGAGCTCCCCTCTCTTCCTTCCTACTGGCCGTCCCCACCAGAGATCCACCTATGTCCAGCTTCCTCGGGCCTTTTGTTGGTGAAACCTCTCTCTCCGGTTTCCCTGACCCTATATGGCGTGCCTTCCTGGTGGATATGGTGAGGGGTACCGCCAAGACTTGACCACGACCTCCGGTTCCTGGCTAAGGATAATTGGCCTCCACCAGTTTGGGATCCGGCACCCTTCTCTGCCAACCCTTCACCCGTTTTCGTTCTCTTGTGGGATCTCAGGGTTCCCTCTATGCTTGCGTCTCTGGGCCTTTCTTTGTGTTTCTTCTCTTCCTTCTCTCTCCTCTCTGCTTCAGGCCTAGCTCTGGAGCTGGGCCCAGACGGAGCCACAGCTCCCTGTCAGCCCTCTCTGGCTGAACTCTCTCTCAGCTCCTCCTCAGACTGAACTCCCCTGTTCCTAGATGGTGCCCACCTTTATACTCCCTCTGACACCCGAGCCCTGGTGACAATGCAACCAATGGGCTCCTACCTATGCCCAGAGTCCCTCCCCTGTCTGCTCCTACACCACTGGGATGTCCCCCCCCCCCCCACTCCAGCCAGGGACAGACGCTGTCGTACCTGCACAACTATCTGGTGGGAGTACCGTTGTTCTGTCCCCCGGAAATGGGGTGAGTGTAGTGCATGCAGCTAACTGAGCTCTGTTCCACGCCCCATCCTTACCCGGGAGTGGAATACCACACCTCTGGTTCGAGGTGCAATACCCCTGTAGCAGCCGAGTCCTCGGGGTGCTACACACGCGAGAGCCGAAGACCCGCCTTACGCACTGACGCCGCGCAAGGTCCTGAAAGGAGCCCAGCGGACGCCGACGTCACCAGCACACGCCGCCAGGTCCTCAACCCCGACGGTCGCCTGCGGAGCCGCGGCCTACAGAAGAAAAGCAATGGAAGGTAGGCCACGGTTAACTAGGGGGGAAGAGGATGATGGAAGCGGAGGGAACTGTCACCGCCAGCGCGGCCGCTGCCGCAGTACTGCCGTTCACGATGCCTTATATCCCAGGAGCTGCCTGGTTGCCCCAGTACTCAGGGGAGTCGCATACCCTGAGCGACTTTAAAGAGAGACTTTATAGCCTATTCAAGGTGTACCCCCTGACGGAAGAACAAAAAGTGACCATACTGATAGGCCAGTTAACCGGCGCGGCCCAACGAGAAGTAAAGTCCTGGTCAGTCAGGGACAAGGGAACCGTGAAGGAGATTTTAGCCTGTCTAAAGGACACGTTTGATACCTGCACCTCTGCAGAGATCAAAATGAGATTTTATGGGTGCAGCGGGCCCAAGACAGTATAAAAGACTATGCTTTGAATTTGCAAGAGGCCCTGAGAGCCTTTAAGCAGGTAGACCCTGACAGTGTGCGGAATGCAGATAAACTGCTGACTGAACAATTCATTGAGGGTCTGCTGTCCAGCGCCCACCAAACCCAGTTACGCCTAATGGCCCTGCAGAACCCTGAGTTAGACTTTGCACAGTTTAAGGACAGAGCCATCTGGGTACTCAGAGAACCTGCACCCGGCGGCGTTGCGGCCTCCAGGCTCCCTGCTATTACTTATTACCAGGAGGCAGCGCCCCAGTCTATAGAACCTGCAGGAGCTAATGCACAGACTACGAATAGTACCCCGTCTACAGACCTACACCATCAGGTCCAAGAACTGACCAAAAGCGTTGTCGCACTAACCAGGACTGTGCAGTTGTTACAGGTATCCTCTCCAGGAAAGATCCAGCTGGCTACTAGTCCGGAGGACGTCCCGTGGCGCCGACAGAAGAGGATCCCACCGTCCAGAGGGAAGCCAACGGACCGCTAAGACCAGGATGGACAACCTATCTGCCGCCGCTGCAGCCAACCAGGACATATTGCGAGGTACTGTAATTTAAACGGGCCCAACTTGGGGCAGAGGGCCAATCCCCAGGCGTAAGATCATCAGGCCCGTCAAACTGGCGTGACAAGTATGTGGGGAGACGACCGGTCTTGCCTGTGGTACTGGATGGCATTCCCATGAGTGCACTGTTGTACACCGGGTCACAGGTAACCACCATCCCCTATTTACTTTTCAAGCGGTACTGGAATGACTCGGATATTACCCGCTACCCAGATAATGACTTGAGCATCATCGCCAGCAATGGTCAGCCCGTGCCGCAGGTGGGGTTCAAGGAGGTGACCATCAAGATTGGTAAAGTTGAACTGCCGGCGCAAGGACTGATTATTGTGGACATTGACCGTCATGAAAGTCACCCTAAAATAACCTTGGGTACTAACGTAATTGAAAATTGTCTTTCAGAGATAATTGTTATATTACAGCAGGTTGCAATGAATGCCAGCTCCAGCCAGCAGCGTGTCTTACAAAAGGAGATCAGAGCCCTGATGAAGCGGCAACAGGTAGAACTGTCTGGTGGTGAGATTGGTAGCGTTAGGATGAGTGACCCATTCCCTATCGCCATGCCCTCAAAAAGCAAAATGATGATCTGATGCCGGACTGCAATCGGGTTAAGAGGTAGAGACTACCAAGCTATGGTAGAACCCATTTACTCAGACAGTAGGCCCACCATTTTGACAGCACGGGGGGTGGTTGATGTCCGCCATGGGAGGGTACCCGTCCGCATCCTAAATATTGGGGAAAGAGAAGTACACTTGCCCCGGTATGCCACTCTAGCCAAATTGTTCACCATTAACCAGAACTCTGTAAAGGCCGTGGAACCCTTGCCTCCATCTCAACCAGAGGAGGGTAACGGCTCTAAGAAACAAATGGAGGACTGGTGTCAGAAACTGCATGTGGGCACCGACTCCACTCTCTCACACCAAAAACAGGGAGTCTACCGGGTGGTTCAGGAGTACGAAAGAGTCTTTAGCAAACACCCGCTAGACTTTGGGCAAGTAAAGGGGGTAGAACACCAAATCCCCACAGGACACCATCCACCCATAAAAGAGAGATATCGGCCTGTACCCCCTGGACACTATCAGAATGCCAAGGGTATGTTGCGAGAGATGAAGGAGGCTGGGGTGATCAGGGATATCTGTAGCCCCTGGGCAGCTCCTCTAGTTCTTGTAAAAAAGAAAGATGGCACGATGAGGATGTGTTTAGATTATAGAAAGGTCAACAGAATAACACACAAAGATGCGTACCCGTTACCTAGGATAGAGGAGTCTTTGGCTGCATTAAAATCTGCTAACTTCTTCTCTACTTTGGATCTCACTAGCGGGTACTGGCAGGTTCCTGTAGCAGAGTCAGACAAGGAGAAGACTGCCTTCACCACCCCAATGGGTCTCAGTGAATTCAACTGTATGCCGTTCGGACTCTGCAACGCACCAGGGACCTTTCATAGACTGATGGAGTGCTGTCTGGGGCACAGAAATTTCGAGACGGTACTACTCTACCTGGACGATGTCATCGTATATTCCAAGACCTATGAGGACCATCTAAAGCACCTGGCAGAGGTGTTCGATGCCCTGGCAGGCTTCGGCCTAAAGGTTAAACCCTCCAAGTGTCATCTACTGAAGCCAAAAGTACAGTACCTAGGACACGTGGTGAGTGCTGACGGAGTAGCCCCAGACCCTGACAAGATCACAGTGATTAAGGACTGGCCAAGACCCTCCAGCATAAAGGAAGCACGGCTGTTCCTCGGGTTGGTAGGCTACTACCGAAGATTCATCTCCGAATTCACCAAAATGGCAGCCCCTATGCAGGACCTCCTGTTAGGTCAGTCAAAGACTAAAAGTCAGAAGCCGCCCTTTAAGTGGGACAAGCTGGAGGAGGAGTCTTTCCGCCAGCTGAAGATGGCCCTCACGGGGGATGAGATCCTGGCCTACCCTGATTACGGCCAGCCTTTTATCCTCCACACCTACGCCAGTAACGTGGGGCTAGGAGCCGTACTGTCCCAGATCCAGCAGGGCAGAGAACGGGTAATTGCTTATGCTAGCAGATAGCTGAGACCCACAGAGAGAAACCCTGAGAATTATAGCTCCTTCAAGCTAGAGTTCCTGGCAGTGGTGTGGGCAGTCACCGAACGCTTCAAGCATTACCTGGCTTCTTCTAAGTTCACTGTGTACACGGACAACAACCCGCTGACACACCTGGACACTGCAAGACTTGGTGCCCTAGAGCAGAGATGGATGGCCCGGCTGTCCAATTATGAATTTACCATCAAATACCGGACAGGGCGCGCAAATGCCAACGCAAATGCATTGTTCAGAATGCCTCACTTGCAGGACGGGGGAGAGGATCCAGAAGAACTGGAAGAAATTGAACTCCCTGCATTCCACCGTCATGGGGTCACCCAGTGTTCCCACTGCATAAAGGAGAGGTGCTCTGCTACCGCTACGTTCAATCCCTTACCCCACCACGCCTGGGCCGAGACGCAAGATAGTGACCCCGCAGTCCGCCTGGTGAAAGAGATGCTGACCCAGGCTGATGCCCACCTTGATCCGGATGCTCCAGAAGAGACCAAACAGCTGTGGAAGGAAAGGAGCAAGCTGTTTCTCTACGAGGGGAGGCTGTGCCGCAGGACCGTCAACTCTCGAACACATGAGCTGATCTGGCAGGTAGTGGTCCCAAGGCGGGATGCGGCTATGGTCCTAGAAGCATACCATGACGGCGCAGGGCACTTTGGATGGAAGAAGCTGGAGTTCCTGTTGCGTGAGCAGTTCTTCTGGGTAGGCATGATAGGGGCTATAGAGAGATGGTGCAGAGACTGTGGCCCGTGCAACCTAAGGAGGAAGGACCGCGCCAGCCAGAAGACTCCCCTGCGGCCCATCATCACAAAGCAGCCCCTTGAGCTGGTGGCCCTGGACCACGTAAAGCTGGCTCCGAGCAGATCGAGATACGTCTACGCCCTCACAATCGTAGATCACTACTCCTAGTTCCTAGTGGTGGTCCCTGTCAAAGACTTAACAGCTCAGACGGCCGCCAGAGCCTTTCATCAGCATTTCTGCCACCCACACGGGTACCCAGAGCAAGTGTTGACTGATCAAGGTCCAGCGTTCGAGACTGAAGTCTTCCAGGAATTCTGCAACCTGTATGGCTGCAAGAAGATAACGACAATGCCTTACCACCCCTAAACCAACGGGATGTGTGAGAAAATGAACCAGGTAGTAATAGACCTGCTCAAGATGTTGCCCCTGGAGGAACGCAGCCTGTGGCCTGAGAAACTGCCGGATCTGGTGGACTTGTATAACCATATCCCAGTGGGTTCTAACAACTGCACCCCGGCTTACCTATTGAGAGCAAGACCTGGTAAGCTGCCAATTGACCTGGAGATGGGAGTCCTGACACCCGAGGACACCTCTCCAGAAGCAGACTGGGACACAGAATGACAGCAGCAGTACCGGAAAGTACAGGAGAGTGTGGAGCGAAGTCTGTCTCAGGCAAGAGAGAGGCAAGAGAGGAATTACAACCAGTATGCTCCTGCTGCTCCCCTGACACCTGGAGAGCAGGTCTTGAAGAGGAAGAGACGGCTCCACAAGTTGGAAGACCAGTGGGAGAAAGACCCGTACACCGTACTGCCCTCAAGCCATGAAGACCCAAAGGTGTGTGTTATCAGTAAGGATGGAGGAGAGACCACAGCCACTGTCTCCAGAGACCACCTGAAAAAGTGTCCCGAGCAGCTGCAAAGCGCTGATGAAGACCAAGATAGCCCTCAACCCGCAGAGAAAAGGGAAGAAATGGTCAGTACAGTGCTCGGAGAATTTTCCCGGTCCTGGACACAAATCAACAACGCTATAGTGGTACCCGTCCTTACCTTTCTCCAGACAGCCCCTCATGGGCCTGCAGAAGAGCAAGTAGTGTTGGAAGAGCAAGTGGCCCCGGAGGCAGAAGAGTACATACCAGCAGCTCAGGAGAATCAACCCTCTGCTAGAAGTAAACCTGCCATGCCCGTGGTGAGCCAAAGAGTACGCAGAAAGCTGCCCAACCTACCCATAACATCTGCAAACTCCTCTAGTGCAGACATGAGCACACCCAGTACACAGGGAGTGGAAACAGGGGACACGAATAGAGTACCACCAGACAGTGGGTTACGTAGGTCCACCAGGAGCACTAGGGGTCAAATACCAGCTCGCTGGAGAATTTAAAATGTAATATACAGTGCTGGCCAAAAGTATTGGCACCCCTGCAATTCTGTCAGATAATACTCAGTTTCTTCCTGAAAATGATTGCAATCACAAATTCTTTGGTATTAGTCTCTTCATTTAATTTGCTTGCAAGGAAAAAACGCAAAAGAGAATGAAGCAAAAATCAAATCATTGATCATTTCACACAAAACTCCAAAAAATGGCTGGACAAAAGTATTTGCACCCTCAGCCTAATACTTGGTTGCACAACCTTTAGCCAAAATAACTGTGAACAACCGCTTCCGGTAACTATCAATGAGCTTCTTACAATGCTCTGCAGGAATTGTAGACCATTCTTCTTTGGCAAACTGCTCCAGGTCACTGATGTTTGAAGGGTGGCTTCTCCAAACTGCCATTTTGAGATCTCTCCACAGGTGTTCTATGGGATTTAGGTCTGGACTCATTGCTGGCCACCTTAGAAGTCTCCAGTGCTTTCTCTAAAACCATTTTATAGTGCTTTTGGAAGTGTGTTTTGGGTCATTGTCCTGCTGGAAAACCCATGACCTCTGAGGGAGACCCAGCTTTCTCACACTGGGCCCTACATTATGCTGCAAAATTTGTTGGTAGTCTTCAGACTTCATAATGCCTTGCACACGGTCAAGCAGTCCAGTGCCAGAGGCAGCAAAGCAACCCCAAAACATCAAGGAACCTCCGCCATGTTTGACTGTAGGGACCGTGTTCTTTTCTTTGAATGCCTCTTTTTTTTTCCTGTACACTCTATGTTGATGCTTTTTCCCAAAAGGTCTATTTTTGTCTCATCTGACCAGAGAACATTCTTCCAAAACGTTTTAGGCTTTCTCAGGTAAGTTTTGGCAAACTCCAGCCTGGCTTTTTTATGTCTCGGGGTAAGAAGTGGGGTCTTCCTGGGTATTCTACCATACAGTCCCTTTTCATTCAGACGTCGACGGATAGTACGGGTTGACACTGTTGTACCCTCGGACTGCAGGGCAGCTTGAACTTGTTTGGATGTTAATCGAGGTTCTTTATCCACCATCCGCACAATCTTGCGTTGAAATCTCTCGTCAATTTTTCTTTACCGTCCACATCTAGGGAGGTTAGCCACAGTGCCATAAGCTTTAAACTTCTTGATGACACTGCGCACGGAAGACACAGGAACATTCAGGTCTTTGGAGATGGACTTGTAGCCTTGAGATTGCTCATGCTTCCTCACAATTTGGTTTCTCAAGTCCTCAGACAGTTCTTTGGTCTTCTTTCTTTTCTCCATGCTCAATGTGGTACACACAAGGACACAGGACAGAGGTTGAGTCAACTTTAATCCATGTTAACTGGCTGCAAGTGTGATTTAGTTATTGCCAACACCTGTTAGGTGCCACAGGTAAGTTACAGGTGCTGTTAATTACACGAATTAGAGAAGCATCACATGATTTTTCAAGTGGTGCCAATACTTTTGTCCACCCCGTTTTTTAGGTTTGGTGTGGAATTATATCCAATTTGGCTTTAGGACAATTCTTTTTGTGTTTTTTTCATTGAAGACAAATTAAATGAAGAGAATAATACCAAAGAATTTGTGATTGCAATCATTTATAGGAAGAAACTGAGTATTATCTGACAGAATTGCAGGGGTGCCAATACTTTTGGCCAGCACTGTATCTACCTGCATATTGCAAAAGTTAAAATGTTTAATGTCTGTGTTACCTGGTTACTAATTATGTTTTTCTAGTTACCCGACAGGGTTCATGGACTAACAGGTTATGGACAGTGAATAACCGGAACTGTACCTTGTACATAGTTGCACCTGGTAAGGTGCCCTCTTTTGAAGACGACCACAGAACACAAAACCCGTGGAGGTGGCTGAAGACGTGGTCCAACTCCGGATCATCAACGCCCTGTAGCCACCCCAGGGCCTACGTGGAGGGTTTAGGACTGGTCCCTCAAAGTGCATCATGGGTGACAAGGACTCCTGGTTACGGGAGCGCCGTGACCTAAAAAAAAGACTAAACTTCTTGAATATATGTTGCTGTATTGTTATTACCTGTTGTGTTTTTGCAAAATGTGTTTAGTCCCGGAGTACTAAATTTCACTAGGGGGGAATGTGGCACCCCAGGTCTGGTCGCCACAGTGGCAGCAATGTCATGTCTGAGAGCAGGTGGGAGGTTCCCTGGTTGGGGACAATTAGCATGCATCACCTCCTGCCTCAGTCCAGGGAGGGGAGAAACCTGCCCTTTATAAACTGGATCTGGGGCGGGGTTAGAGAGTCCAGCCAGAGACAAGTTCCAGACAAGTTGCAGATAGGGACAAGTCAGTAGCAGGCTGAGGAGTCCCTGTAGGCAGAGGAGGAACACAAGGGTTATAAGCCCAGCAGCAGAAAACCACCATGCAGGGGACTTCAAGTCCCTTGGCCCAAGGAAGCCCGGAGGCTCAGCCACACGAGAGGGACCACTACTGCCCCGGAGGGGTGAGAAGTACGGATGGCCCGAGTCGCCAGTCATACGGGTGAGAACAACACGGTACACTCAGAGACGTGGGCTACGACTACACTACCGCAGGATAGCCATGAAAGAGTGAAGTCAGCACGGTAGGCCTACAAACTCCCCCTGACCGGCGGGATTTCCCAGGTGCTCTCAGACTGACCAGGCCTCCATTGTTAACCTGTATTCCGGATGGGTCCCTTAATACCACCAACAGTAAAGACCCTGAGTTACATGACAGACTCCGGGTGGTTACTGATGCTCCCGCGCACCATCACCACCAATGTCCCTAGTTACTGCCCTGAGGCTATACTCCTCCCGTGGGGAGTTATACTATCCTCTGCTGCACCCACAACACCAGCCTCAGCGGTCTGCCCTGCAGCGGCGGTTCACTCTGACCGCAATCCACGGGTGGCGTAATCGGACATTCAGCTTATAGACTGCCATTTGGTTTGACCACCCTGAGCCACGGACCGGGTCACCGCCACGCGGAGACTACAACCCCCAGCATCCCACAAAAGGTCCGGTTCCGGGTATCCCCACACACACACGGCCCAGGGGGCACGTCAGATACATCTACAGTCATGGCCAAAAGTTTTGAGAATGACACCTAAATTATATTTTCACATGATCTGCTGGCCTCTGGTTTTTATTAGTGTTTGTCTGATGTTTATATCACATACAGAAATATAATTGCAATCATATTATGAGTACCAATAGGTAATATTGACAGTTAGAATGAGTTAATGCAGCAAATCAATATTTGCAGTGTTGCCCCTTCTTCTTCAAGACCTCTGTAATTCTCCCTGGCATGCTCTCAATCAACTTTTGGACCAAATCCTGACTGATAGCAGTCCATTCTTGCATAATCAATGCTTGCATTTTGCCAGAATTTGTTGGTTTTTGTTTGTCCACCCGTCTCTTGATGATTGACCACAAGTTCTCAATGGGATTAAGATCTGGGAAGTTTCCAGGCCATGGACCCAAAATCTCTATGTTTTGTTCCATGAGCCATTTAGTTATCACATTTGCTTTATGGCAAGGTGCTCCATCATGCTGGAAAATGCATTGTTGGGCGCCAAACTGCTCTTGGACGGTTGGGAGAAGTTGCTCTTGGAGGACATTCTGGTACCATTCTTTATTCATGGCTGTGTTTTTAGGCAAGACTGTGAGTGAGCCGATTCCCTTGGCTGAGAAGCAACCCCACACATAAATGGTTTCAGGATGCTTTACAGTTGGCATGAGACAAGACTGGTGGTAGCGCTCACCTCTTCTTCTCCGAATAAGCTGTTTTCCAGATGTCCCAAACAATCGAAAAGGGGATTCATCAGAGAAAATGACTTTGCCCCAGTCCTCAGCAGTCCACTCCCTGTACCTTTTGCAGAATATCAGTCGGTCCCTGATGTTTTTTCTGGAGAGAAGTGGCTTCTTTGCTGCCCTCCTTGAAACCAGCCCTTGCTCAAAGAGTCTCCGCCTCACAGTGCGTGCAGAAGCACTCACACCAGCCTGCAGCCATTCCTGAGCAAGCTCGGCACTGCTGGTAGTCCGATCCCGCAGCTGAAACAGTTTTAAGATAAGGTCCTGGCGCTTGCTGGTCTTTCTTGGGCGCCCTGGAGCCTTTTTGACAACAATGGAAGCTCTCTCCTTGAAGTTCTTGATGATGCGATAGGTTGTTGACTGAGGTGCAATCTTTGTAGCTGCGATACTCTTCCCTGTTAGGCCATTTTTGAGCAGTACAATGATGGCTGCACGTGTTTCTGTAGAGATAACCATGGTTAACTGAAGAGAAACAATGATACCAAGAACCAGCCTCCTTTTAAAGTGTCCAGTGATGTCATTCTTACTTAATCATGACTGATTGATCGCCAGCCCTGTCCTCATCAACACCCACACCTGTGTTAATGGATCAATCACTAAAACGATGTTAGCTGCTCCTTTTAAGGCAGGACTGCAATGATGTTGAAATGTGTTTTGGGGGTTAAAGTTCATTTTCTGGGCAAATATTGACTTTGCAAGTACAGTAATTGCTGTTAAGCTGATCACTCTTTGACATTCAGGAGTATATGCAAATTGCCATTACAAAAAATGAAGCAGTAAACTTTGGAAAAAATACTATTTGTCTCATTCTCAATACTTTTGGCCATGACTGTATGATTAAGGTTCATAAAAGCTTCTGTGGGTTCAAGCGCCAGGATTTTCAGCCTTGGGAAAGCATAGAAATGTATATCAACCTGTAGTGCCGGCGTCCCTGCCCTCTGCTAGGCAGGGACGCTGTTCCCCTCACCGCTCTGCTCCGTGCCCAGCGTCCCTCTCCCGCTCTGCTGGCAGCGCGCGCTCCTTCCCGGCCACTGTGCTTAGGGCGCGCGCGCGCGCCCTCCCTCCCTCTTAATGGGGCCGCGCGCGCCGTCCTAAGGAGTCCCCGGCCAATGGCCGGAGGACTTTACCATATATAAGGCACCTCCTCCAAAATGGAGGTGCCCGAGCAATGTTGTTGCACCGTTCTACTCTGCTTCAGCCCTCAGGTCCCTTGCCAGTTACCTGCCAGTTACCTGCCAGATTCCTGCCAGCTTGCTGTCCTAATCCTGCCTGATTTCCTGTTACCTGCCTGCCTGCCTGAGGTCCGACGGTCTGCCTTACAACTCCGGTCAGTCTGTCTAAGGACCAACTTGCCCGCTCACCTGGGAGCGCACATCAGCTACCTGCCTGCTTGCCTGAGGTCCGACGGTCTGCCTTACAACTCCGGTCAGTCTGTCTATGGACCAGCTTGCCCGCTCACCTGGGAGCGCTTCTCCGCTACCTGCCTGCTTGCCTGCCCGGAGGCTCCGCTGTCACGTGCTGTGACCACCAGCTATTCCAGACTCTTGCCTGCTCACCTGGGAGCGCTTCTCCGCTACCTGCCTGCTTACCAGCCCCGAGGCTCCGCTGTCACGTGCTGTGACCACCAGCTATTCCAGACTCTTGCCCGCTCACCTGGGAGCGCTTCTCCGCTACCTGCCTGCTTGCCAGCCCGGAGGCTCCGCTGTCACGTGCTGTGACCACCAGCTATTCCAGACTCTTGCCCGCTCACCTGGGAGCGCTTCTCCGCTACCTGCCTGCTTGCCTACCTAGAGGCTCCGCCGTCACGTGCTGTGACCACCTGCTATTCCAGAGACTCTCGCTTGCTCACCTGGGAGCACACATCCTCCATCTGCCTTGCTAGCCTACCTGGAGGTTCAGCCATCACAGGTCGTACCTACCCTTTACCTAGAGACTGCCCCGGTCACTTGCCGTGACCTCCAGCCCGTTCTTCCAGAGACTGCCCCGGTCACTTGCCGTGACCTCCAGCCCGTTCTTCCAGAGACTGCCCTGATCACTTGCCGTGACCTCCTGCCCGTACACCCAGAGACTGTCCCGGTCACCTGCTGTGACTGCCTGCCTGGTCGCCACCCGCTCCCTTACAAGGACCGCTCCCTTGTATAGTAGCCCAGAGGTTCCGCCTCCCAGACCCGTTACAGTTTGCTCGGGCCATGGAACCCGGTGGCACCCAAGCTCCCTCGCTCTCGGACCTGTGTCATGAACTGTCCCGTCAGAGGTCCCAACAGGAGTCCATCCTGGGTCACCTGCGGAATGTCAATACTCGCCTGGACACTCTGACTGCTCCACCAACAACCTCCGCCAGTGCCATGTCTCGCAATCCGGCAGCTCCGCTGTCCACTAACACCATGATATCCTACCCCGGACCTCGGCTTTCTGCACCTCCTCGCTTCGGAGGCGACTCAGCCCAGGCTCGGGGCTTCATAAATCAGTGCACCCTGCACTTTGAACTATTGTCCCACCAGTTTAACTCCGACCGAGCCAAAATTGCATTCATCATGTCCCATCTCACCGGGGAGGCCCTGGCCTGGCTAAATCCTCTATGGGAGAGAGGAGACCCCCTGGTGTCCAACTTGCCTGCTTTTCTCACGGCTTTCCGGATAGTCTTCGACGAACCCGGACGGAAGACCTCATCCGCATCATCGTTGCTATGCCTCCGTCAGGAAAGTCTCACCGTGGGCCAATATGCCATACGGTTCCGTACCCTTGCCTCGGAGCTGGCCTGGGATAACGACGCTCTGGTTTCCGTCTTCTGGGAGGGTCTGTCCGGCCGTATTAAAGATGAACTTGCTGGTCGGGACATTCCTACCACTCTCGATGACTTAATAACTCTTGCCACCCGGATTGACCTACGGTTCCAGGAGCGTGCCAGAGAGGTCACCCGTGAGAGGAGGTTACCACGTCTAGCTCCTACTTTTCAGAAACCCGTCACTCCTTCTGTCTCTAACCAGGTACACCCTCTTGAGCCTATGCAGGTCGACCAGACCAAGATGGTCAAGACCCGTCAGGACTTACGCCGTGCCGAGGGGACCTGCTTCTACTGTGGCAGTAAGGAGCACCGGATCCGTGCCTGCCCGGAGAGGTCGGGAAACGCCTGTGTCTAGGTTCGCTCAGAGAGGTCCACCTAGACAAGAATAAATCCTCTCCATCCCTGCTGTTGTCAGTTTCAATCGTCTACGGGGAGAACCGTTATTTCGAACTAGCCCAACTGGACTCTGGAGCAGCCGGGAATCTTATTTCACAGTCCCTGGTAGAGAAATACCGCATCCCCACCAAACCTCTGGCTGTACCCTTGTCTGTTGCTGCCGTGGATGGGGGGCTCTTACCACGCCCCATCCAACTCATCACCGAATCCATTACTCTGCAGGTGGGAATGCTGCATTCTGAAAGTATCTCCTTCCATGTTCTGCCTGGACTCTCTCACGCCCTCTTGCTAGGCCTACCTTGGCTCCAGAAACATGCACCCGTTCTTGACTGGCAGACCGGAGAAGTCCTTCGCTGGGGACAGGGCTGCCATAAGACCTGTCTGGTTCCCGTTCATCCCGTCCGTCCTTCTCCTACCCCAGCTAATCTACCTGGACTTCCGATTCCTTATTGGTCTTATGCTGATGTCTTTAATAAAAAGGAGGCAGAGACACTACCCCCTCATAGACCATACGACTGCCCTATCGACCTGTTACCTGGTACTTCTCCTCCCCGTGGGCGTATTTATCCATTATCCGCTGCTGAGACCCGGTCGATGTCCGAATATATTGAGGAGAATCTGGCCAGGGGATTCATCCGGAAATCTACCTCCCCGGCGGGAGCAGGCTTCTTTTTCGTCAAAAAGAAGGACGGCTCTCTCCGTCCCTGTATAGACTATAGAGGCCTTAACCAGATCACGGTGAAGAATAAGTACCCCCTTCCGCTCATTCCGGAGTTATTTGATCGTCTGAGGGGGGCTAGAATCTTCACCAAACTGGACCTCCGTGGGGCGTACAACCTGGTTCGCATCCGTCAGGGGGATGAATGGAAGACGGCATTCAACACCCGGGACGGCCACTATGAATATCTGGTAATGCCCTTTGGCCTCTGTAACGCTCCTGCCGTCTTTCAAGAGTTGGTCAATGACATCTTCCGGGACCTTCTCTACTCCTGCGTAGTGGTGTACCTGGACGACATCTTGGTCTTCTCTCCGGATCTCCAGACTCACTGGAGGGATGTTCGTCAGGTCCTGCTCAGGCTCAGGCAGAACCATCTCTACGCTAAATATGAGAAGTGCCTCTTTGAGCAGACCTCGTTTCTGGGCTACATTATCTCTCAGACCGGCCTACAAATGGATCCTGAGAAACTGTCTGCCATCGAGAAATGGCCCCGACCAGAGGGGTTGAAGGCTATTCAACGGTTCCTGGGCTTCGCCAACTATTACCGCCTCTTCATCCCGCACTTCTCTTCCCGGACTGCCCCAATTTCCGCGCTCACCCGTAAGGGTACTAATCCCAAAGAGTGGCCGCCCGAAGCAGAGGAGGCCTTTCTTTCCCTAAAACAGGCCTTCTCTTCCGCCCCGGTGCTGCATCGCCCGGACGGCAACAAGCAGTTCTTCCTGGAAGTTGACGCCTCCTCCTCTGGAGCCGGAGCGGTACTTACTCAAAAATCATCTTCCGGGAGAATGGTAACTTGTGGCTTCTTCTCCAAACTCTTCTCCTCTTCTGAGCGCAACTATTCCATAGGAGACCGAGAGTTATTGGCCATCAAGCTGGCGTTGGAGGAGTGGCGTTACCTACTCGAGGGGGCTCTTCATCCGGTAATAATTTACACTGACCACAAGAACTTGGCTTACCTCCAGCATGCCCAGAGACTTAACCCGCGCCAAGCCCGGTGGTCCTTGTTTTTTGCTCGCTTTGATTTTGTTCTTCATTTTCGCCCGGCTGACAAAAACGTCAAAGCAGACGCCTTGTCCCGATCCTTTCTGGTGTCCGATCTCGAGGAAGAACCTAAACATATCATCGATCCCGCCAGAGTAATGCAGGTGGCTCCCTTGAGTCTAAATCGTCTCCCTCCCGGTAAGACGTTTGTTTCAGTACCTGATCGGGAGAAGATCCTACACTGGGGCCATTCGTCTAAACTAGCTGGCCACGCCGGTCAGAAAAAGACCCTCCAGCTTATTGCCCGACACTATTGGTGGCCTACCCTGCACAAGGACATAATAGACTTTGTTTCTGCCTGTGTGTCCTGCGCCCGCAACAAAGTCCCGAGACATCTGCCAGCCGGACACCTCCTTCCGCTTCCTGTACCTGCTGCCCCCTGGCAGCATATAGCAATGGACTTTATAACTGATCTCCCCGTCTCTGCCGGTTGTACGGTCATTTGGGTGGTCGCTGACCGCTTTTCCAAGATAGCTCACTTTATTCCCCTGCCAGGCCTTCCGTCTGCACCCGAGCTGGCTAAAGACTTTATCCGCCACATCTTCCGTCTTCATGGCCTGCCCCTCCACATCGTGTCGGATCGTGGGGTACAGTTCACCTCACGTTTCTGGAGAGCCACTTGTAAACTACTAGACGTCACCCTGGACTTCTCTTCCGCTTACCACCCACAGTCCAATGGTCAAGTGGAGCGGATCAATCAGAACCTGACCAATTACCTCCGGCACTTCGTTAATGCCCACCATTCTGACTGGGTGGATCTCCTACCATGGGCCGAGTTCTCTTATAATAATCACGAGAGCGAATCCTCCTCCAAATCCCCGTTTTTTGTAGTCTTTGGTCAGCATCCTCGGATTCTTTTTCCTGTCTCCACCTCTATGGACAACCCGGCTGCGGAATCTCTCGTTAGCAAATTTTCCTCCATATGGGAGAGTACCCGGTCCGCACTCCTTCTGTCATCCGAGCGTATGAAAAGACACGCTGACAAAAAACGCCTGGATCCTCCACAATTTCGTCCAGGAGATAAAGTCTGGCTCTCATCTAAATATGTTCTACTCAAGATACCTTCTTGCAAGTTAGGACCTCGGTTCATCGGTCCTCTGGAGGTCATCAGTCAGATCAACCCGGTGGCCTATAAATTGAAACTCCCGGCCAACTTACGGATCCCTAACTCCTTCCATGTATCTCTCCTCAAACCCGTGGTGCTTAACTCTTTTTCCAAGTCTACAGGTACGCCTCCTGCTCCGGTTTCTGCTGAGGACGAGTTTGAGGTAGAGAACATTCTTGCCACCAAAAGGGTAAGAGGAAAGACCTTTTTTCTGGTAGATTGGAAGGGGTTTGGTCCTGAGGAGAGAACGTGGGAGCCCCGGGAGAACATCCATGCCCCTCTCATCCTAGCTAAATTTCTATCTGGCCTAAAAAAGGGGGGGCCTAAAGGGGGGGGTACTGTAGTGCCGGCGTCCCTGCCCTCTGCTAGGCAGGGACGCTGTTCCCCTCACCGCTCTGCTCCGTGCCCGGCGTCCCTCTCCCGCTCTGCTGGCAGCGCGCGCTCCTTCCCGGCCACTGTGCTTAGGGCGCGCGCGCGCGCCCTCCCTCCCTCTTAAAGGGGCCGCGCGCGCCGTCCTAAGGAGTCCCCGGCCAATGGCCGGAGGACTTTACCATATATAAGGCACCTCCTCCAAAATGGAGGTGCCCGAGCAATGTTGTTGCACCGTTCTACTCTGCTTCAGCCCTCAGGTCCCTTGCCAGTTACCTGCCAGTTACCTGCCAGATTCCTGCCAGCTTGCTGTCCTAATCCTGCCTGATTTCCTGTTACCTGCCTGCCTGCCTGAGGTCCGACGGTCTGCCTTACAACTCCGGTCAGTCTGTCTAAGGACCAACTTGCCCGCTCACCTGGGAGCGCACATCAGCTACCTGCCTGCTTGCCTGAGGTCCGACGGTCTGCCTTACAACTCCGGTCAGTCTGTCTATGGACCAGCTTGCCCGCTCACCTGGGAGCGCTTCTCCGCTACCTGCCTGCTTGCCTGCCCGGAGGCTCCGCTGTCACGTGCTGTGACCACCAGCTATTCCAGACTCTTGCCCGCTCACCTGGGAGCGCTTCTCCGCTACCTGCCTGCTTGCCAGCCCGGAGGCTCCGCTGTCACGTGCTGTGACCACCAGCTATTCCAGACTCTTGCCCGTTCACCTGGGAGCGCTTCTCCGCTACCTGCCTGCTTGCCAGCCCGGAGGCTCCGCTGTCACGTGCTGTGACCACCAGCTATTCCAGACTCTTGCCCGCTCACCTGGGAGCGCTTCTCCGCTACCTGCCTGCTTGCCTACCTGGAGGCTCCGCCGTCACGTGCTGTGACCACCTGCTATTCCAGAGACTCTCGCTTGCTCACCTGGGAGCACACATCCTCCATCTACCTTGCTAGCCTACCTGGAGGTTCAGCCATCACAGGTCGTACCTACCCTTTACCTAGAGACTGCCCCGGTCACTTGCCGTGACCTCCAGCCCGTTCTTCCAGAGACTGCCCCGGTCACTTGCCGTGACCTCCAGCCCGTTCTTCCAGAGACTGCCCTGATCACTTGCCGTGACCTCCTGCCCGTACACCCAGAGACTGTCCCGGTCACCTGCTGTGACTGCCTGCCTGGTCGCCACCCGCTCCCTTACAAGGACCGCTCCCTTGTATAGTAGCCCAGAGGTTCCGCCTCCCAGACCCGTTACACAACCCTAATTACGGATACATCATAGTTGTGTTTTGTGTGTCTAGAATGGTGAAATTATGCTTGGAAATATGGCGGTTATATTATTCCACTAGGAGAGTCCTGTGGGAAAATATTATATAAATTAGCATCATGTCCTAAACTGTGACAGTCCTTGTGTAATAGTGGGGAAGGGCGTAGCCTTCCCTTGGTACTGAGATAGTTAAAGGAATTGTCCCTGAGGTCAGACCTCCCTCTCTGTGGTAGACCAAGCTAAGGGGGTTAGCTTTAGTGGTCCAGTTAGTAGAGTAGAGGGGGAACTTAGTGCCCTTATCAAGCCCAGAGAGATATAAAGCTTATTCCTGGTATAATTCCTTCTGGGCTGTAGTACCTGAAAACAGCCACAAGATGCCACTGTTCTGGGTGCAGATGTCAGGTTGAGTCTGCCAGCAAAGTTATAGACAGTGATGGGTTAAAGTTCTGTGATGACAGCTCACTGAGGGTGGGCATATTAGGAAAGTCTATGTCAAGTTGTTCAGACAGCCTGATTATAGTGGCTGCTAGGGTAGACGGGAGCTCCGTACCCTCAGGCAGTGGGATCCCAGTGTGCAAGTTCTCCCCACACAAGAACACGAGTCCTGTCAGCCCGCCGGAGAAACTCATCAAAGCGTAGTGAGGACACGGGGCACTTCTAGTCTGCAGGAAGCAGAGAAAGCTAAATAGGACTCCAGGCTAAGACGTGGGGGAGAGATATCGGATCCAGGTCACTGTCAATACAGAGGAGT
Source organism: Phyllobates terribilis (assembly GCF_046119375.1). Lineage (NCBI taxonomy): Eukaryota > Metazoa > Chordata > Amphibia > Anura > Dendrobatidae > Phyllobates > Phyllobates terribilis. Next base: position 144,717,158 of record NW_027362772.1, read on the forward strand.
CTCTTGGGCCAGGGATTATAGCCACAGAGATGCTCTGCTTAAAGAGGGAACCAGGGCTGAAGCAGTTAACAGCGCCTGTGAGAGAGATGATTGCCTGTCGGGCCTTATCCATTATATCTGACTGTAAATATTGTATATATTCCTCTTCCCCAAGTAAAGTGTAAGTTCTGGTTAAGAACCTCGTGTCCTCTGAAATTATTGCTGCCCTGGTCCCAGAAGAAAATTGCCTGGAGACAGCCGCGATCGGATGGCTTGAAGTAAGTGAAGAGCACTACATACACAGCCACACTTCAGAGGGAGAACACGTATTGTCTGTAGGGTGCCATAGCGAGAGGGGGCTACAGCTCGCCCACGACTACCTCGCTGGGGCACCTTACACTTGCATACAATTAATCATCCTCCTCTCACCTGAGCAGAAGGAGGAGGTCTCTAGATGAGATCCTATATAATGGCTCACCCAGAGACATCCATTGTCAGCCCCTAAGAGAAGCAACATATATTACAATTCTGTCCAAACTTTCAGTAGGGTGTCCTCCACATAGAAGCTCTCACTGATCTAATCGTAAGAGGCTCCTTTAGTTATCCCTTTTTATTCCATACTGTTTGCTTCTATGTATGCCTTTTTGTTTTTTCATCTTTTTGTAACCTTTCAAGCACTGTACTTCTTTTTAAATATTAAGTCTAAAATGTTATAAGTTTGTTCCTTGCTGTTCTAAATGTACCCACAACCTTGAAGAGGGAAAGTATAGCATGACAGTGTAACCCTAGAGTGCAAGAAGGTGCTTGGGAAAGCAATATGGCGTGTATACTAGTGTATTACCCAGGACAGATGTCTCCCTGACCTATCAAAACAGCGAATGGTGGCAGCGAAAAGTGTGGTTTGGATGTGTGAACTGGCTGTGGGGCACGCCTAAAGCAGTTTACAATTGCATCTGAGTCACATGTGGAGCGAATGGGCAGTGTTGCATATGAATTAAAATTCAGTTTCTGAACTAACATTAATATGTATACTGCTAGTATGATTTTTATAGGGGCTATGTGCTCTATATACCTGATTAAGTACTTTCAACATGGTGCTTCAACAAACTGTGCAAACGACAAGGCCAAAACAATTCCAACCCCATATTTATGAACAACTGCCACCATGTACAATATATCTTTCACCACAAAGGTTCACCACAAACCACATCAAGGAAAAGGAATCCTTGTGACAAAAAACGTACAGTCTCATTCACTTTAGAGACCATAAATCACAATATTGAGCAACATGGATCAAAAGCAAAAACTACAATCTTAGATAACAGAAAATGAAAATCCTTGCTGCATTAAAAAGTTTTAAAGAGTAACCATCATCTTAATTTTTAATTCAGAAATCAATAGAACACCTGAAAATAAGAAATGTTCTAATGTATCTTATCAAAGAAATCGGCTCTTTCTCCTCCAGGACTGATCTTTTACACTCAAAATAAAATCTGTGTTCAGTGAAGACAGATTTTCCAATTACTGGGATAATGCATGACAGTTGGTGCTTCTAAAATTCTAAGGAGAGGCAGAAACAGATATTCTGCTGCAAGTTCTGTTGAAATCACAGTTACAGTTCTCCATAGAACTTTATGAGAACCAACTGTCATCTTTTACCTCAGTAATGGAAAAGACTCTATTCACTGACGACAAATGTTCCCATTACTGAGATAGGAGATGACAGTTGCTGCTCATAAGATTCTATGTAGAAGGGAGGGGGAGGGAGGAAAAGGAGTTAAAGGCAGACACAGAGATTCTACTGCAAGTTCTCCTGAAATAGTTACACTTTAAAAGAGTTGTCTGGGACTCAATATTTGATGACTTAACCTTCAGGTCATCAATATGAGATGATGAGGGTCTGAAAACTGGCACGTTAACCAAGCAACTGAAATTTGCTATGGCACCAGCCGAAAATAAGTGATATATGGGGCGTTACACAGTAGGTCTGAGTATTGTCACTTGCGGGGTCTCTTTTTTTCCTGCACCCCGGGTATTCTCATTACAGTGCACTCTCTTGCTGGCTCGTCATTTCTCAGCAGAATCAGCGAGGGAGCGCACTGTCACTGTGCATATTGCACAGTGACAAGAATCTACTGAGCATATGTAGGAAATGACAACCGATGCATGCTCAGTAGAGCAGGGATTATCCCAGTCCCTGAAGGACATCACTGACGACGCTTCATTACAGGGAGGGGATAGGCACTGTGGCAGTGACCGCAGCCTTTTGCTCTATGCTGAGTATCCCAGCATGCATTTGGATTCTCAAAGGAAGCGTCATCGAACAGAAAGTAGCAGAAAAAAAATGCAGTTAGATTAGAGAGGGAACGATAGGGAATTTTTAATTAAAAGAATATTAGAAAAGAGATTCGATTATGACATTAAAGAGATAGGCATTTAGGATTAAAATAAATTTTAGTTTCAGACCATCCCTATAAAGGATGCAAAATATTTTTATACTGTACCAAAATGGGAACGCCGTTTCATCTCACCTAAAACATTAAAGAATAACTGAGCATTTGTTATTTACTGCACAATACACACAATCCTTCATGTTCATGTTTGAAAAAATAACAAGTCCTGATTTGTATCCAATAGAGATGTATGTGAAAGGATCCCAGATAATCAGTTCCTGCCATTTATGAAGGATCTTTGGAATTTCTCTTGTATTTTACCTTTTCTTAGTTAACTCTTTCACTGCCAGGGCTTTTTAGACAATTTTGCACCTCAAGTTGCCTGGATAATTTTTGCACTTTTGACATGCCAAAAAATAAAACCTGAATTGCAAAAATAAAGATCAATTCTTATATGGTTTCTGAAAGTAAATGTGGCGCCCTGCTGTGCATTGGTGCCACAGATCCCAGGGGGGGGTGCATGGACGGATTCCTCCACAAGAGGCCCTCATAGCATTCACACACCTCCACCTTCCACCTCAGACCACCAGAGGGAGTCCGTTAGGAATATAAATAGGGAAGGTGGAGCTAGGCAGTTCAGTCTGGAATCTACATCCTGGAGTCTGCAGTCTACAGTCTGCTGCAGCCAGAGAGGTTGTCAGGTCAGTCCAGACTCAGAGAGCTCGAGTTAGTGAGCCTAGGGCGTGCCGACGTCAAAAGAGCGGTGAAGAGTAGCGAGGCCTACTGCCCGTGTGAAGTCTAGTGAGGGCCCCGAGTGTGGCTGAAGGCGAGTGGAGTAAGCAAGAGAGTAACATAGGGGGGCAGAGGAGCTTTACCCGCTCACCCCAAAAACCATTTACCGGACACCGGGTCCGCGTCTGCAGGGATCCCTTACATCCAGCAGAAACAACCGGAACCCCTGGCAAACTATATGTCCCAGGAACACCAAAAGCTGACTGTTATACCAGGGTCAGGAGTCACGGAGGCCCAAGAGACCGGGGAGTGTGATCTCCAATAGAAGGCCCTACCACCAGGTCAGCAGGTGCAAGACAGAGACCAAGTAAGGCCTAGCTCCAGGCAGGTCATAAACTTAACAAGGAAAGGCAAGGAATAGGAGGCCCCACACCCGCTCACTGGGGAGAGTCCTGATATGCACCCTTCACCCTACAGTGCCCTGGATCGTGCCTGAAACACCACCAGTAAAGGTACTAAAGTGAACTCCAGTGTGCGTGGCTATTCTTCTATCCTTCCTCTGACCCGGCTGGGTCCCCTCTGTCCTGCATCCCTTCTCCTACGCTGCCCTGAGGCCCCGCTCCACCTGTGGGGAGCCGCACCAACTAAACTGCCTGAACACCAGCCTCAGAGGACTGTCGCAGCGCTGGTGATCCTCACCAGACACCACAGGTGGCGTCACGAACTTTCCCTATCCCATACACCTTCCCCCCTTCTTTTTAAGAGTGACCCCAGGGTACGGGCCTGGGAGCCGACCACCGCGACATCCCCCAAGGTCAGGCAACAACAAGGCCCGGGCGCCGAGTCGTCCCCATCCCCTGGGCGCATCATCTCTTCCTGGCATCTGACTCGCCCCCTGGGCCGTGGGGTACTCGGGACCGGGCTTCAGGGCGATGCTGGGAGTAGTAGTGGCGACCCGGTCCCGTGGCTCAGGGTGGTCAGACCAATGGTAGTCTGCTATGTGCTGTTCATGTTGTCCGACTACGCCACCCATGGATTGCGGTTATTATGAACCGCCGCTGCAAGGTAATCCCCTGAGGCTGATGGTGTATGCAGCTGAGGTTGTTTAACTCCCCACTGGAAGAGTGTAGCCCCAGGGTTGTGCAATGGATGATGGGGGTGATGGTGCAGGGAGTCCCAGTACCGGTAGTGCTGGAGAAGCGAGAAAGTACACAGACAACGTACTGCAATCCAATGTCTTTTACTCACAGTTCATGTGCTCCGGGTCACTTCTGTATAGGTAGTGACCGCCCGAGCCATGCTGCGTCCACCAGGTGTGGGGCTCGGTCAACTCCCAGGCAGTTCAGAAGTCTGGCTCAGGACCCCCTTTTGTCCTTTCTCTGGCCTGCCTCACCAGTGACCCACTTTTGTCCAGCTGCCGCGGATCTGCACGGGTAAACGTGGGCCCCGTTCCCCGCTGTCCTATATGGTGCCTTCCTAGCAAGTTTGATGAGGTGTCGCACCAATAAATGATCACGACCTCCGGTCTTTGGCTGAGGGTAGTTTCTCCTCCACCAACTTGGGATCCGGTACCCTTAATCTGCCTGACCCTTCACCCGGTATTCTCATGGGTTCTTAGGGTCCCTTCCACCTTCTTGTTCCTGAGCCCTTCTGTTTCTCTATCTCTCCTCCTCCTTTTCTGTTCCTTCTACTCCTGTTACTTCTTCTCCTGTTCCTTCTTCTCCTGTTCCTTTCTTGGCCTTTTCTCTAGGCCCACTCCTGAGCAGAGCTCCTACAGAGCCTCTGCTCCCTGTCTTCTCCTCTGACTGAACAGACTCTGCTCTCACTCTCTCTTGCATCTAAGATGGTGCCCACCTTTTATACTTCCCTCTAAAGCATGAGCCCAGGTGACCAGCAACCAATGGGCTCCTACCTACGCTCAGGAACCGTCCGCTCCTGCTCCTACATCACTGGGTTTTCCTCCCCCCTCCCCACTCCAGCCAGGGACATGATCTGTCGTGCCTGCATTACTGTCTAATGGGAGCACCGTTGAACTGTCCCTCGGAAATGGGGTGTGTGTGCTGTATGCAGCTACCTGAGCCCTGGTCCATACTCCATCCTTACCCGGGAGTGGACTATCACACCTCTGGCAAAGGTGCAATACCCCTGTAGCGGCCGAACCCTCGGGGCGCTACATTCCCCCCTGGTAAACCACAGCACGTCCTCGGGCTGGAACAGAGCAAAAAAAAAAACAATTAAGTACAGGATAAGCAAAACTTTTTCAAAAACTTTTCACATTAGGAATCGGACGACAGTTCAATTCCCTTTATGGGAAACACTTTCCTTTGTCACTGTTAATACTACCGGAACTCTTTTGTCACATAAACATTATAGAAAACTTTCACATTCTTATTTAGCAGCATATAAAACTTTTTCATATAAAACATTTTTAAGCAAAACACATTCTTGGATCCTGGCCGCGGTGCAACTTGCGACCAGGTGTTCATTCTTCTTTTAAGTGCCAAAACTTCAGCAAACTTTTAAATGTGAGGGACTCTCTGTCCCGAGGTAGACGTTGCAGTCTTGTTATAAAACCAGTAGGGAGCGCTTTAGGAAGCGCAACTATTTACAGAGGATTGGCAGTTCCCAGTCCTCGGCCAGTTGGAAAGGGGGTGGCTGCTCTCAGTCCTCAGCCAGGTTAGGGATGAGGGGGCAACATTCAAACAGGTAACAGTTCAATATTTGTCCCAATGGGGACCACTTTTTCAAAACGGGAACAGTCCCAAAAACAGTTCCTTTTACCCCGACGGGTAACTATTTACAGTTATGCGCTGCCATTTTTCAGTGGCGATGTCCTCCTTGCGCACCTTCCTCGGGATAGTCTTCAGACCCGTCCGGGTCCTCTTGGCTTTCCTCGTAGCCATAGTGCTGCAGTTCTTCCTCGGTAAGCCGATGGACATGGAGGGCGTACGGTCCTTTTGCGCCCTCGTGTCGGGTAAAGGTGACCACATCACCAGGGTAGAGGTCACATCCACGGTGTCCCTCGGGTAGATGGCTTTCGACGTCCCTGCGGGTTACAAAGACGTCGCCGACGGTTTCCGGATCTCTTATAAAGCCCCAGCCATTCTCCATGTGGAACTTTATCACGGTCCCGGTGGCTCGGGGACCGCGGGCGGCCCGGGGATCTTGACGGGCCCTGCGCTTCTGCTCGGCTCTCTGGGCCTGGAGCCGCTCCTCTCTGACGCGCCTCTCTCGCCGTTCCCGCTCAAAGGTCACCAGCTGCTGTTGGCAAGCCTCTAGACGACGGACCGCGTCCGCCCGGGTCTCCTGAGTGAACCCCATTAAGTTCTCACCAGCGGGGTCCCACTCAAATTGGGCGTCCTCTAGTGGTGGCAGGATGACTCTTACAGGCTCCGGAGCTGGTATCAGGGGCTCGCGCGGGGGCTGGATCTTCCATGGCTGACCGCTGGTCAGTTCGGCCGGCCATTCCAGCGGCAGTCCATCTGGACCGGTGTGCTGGGCAAACAGGTCCGCGCCCAGCGGTGGTATAGCGGAGGACCTCGATTTGGGAGCAGCGCCCGGGGGCACTCGGCCTTGCGACCAGGCCGGGGGTCTGCTGGCTGTGCCCGATGGCGGCCCAGTCCGGGAAGGGGGCGCTGGTTGGGTAACGGCGCCCGGGTTAACTAGGCCTTGCGACCAGGCCGGTGACGCTTCCCTCTTTACTGCGCCCGGGGTCAAGGGGCGTGGCGCCGGGCGGGGCGTGGCCGCGGCGCTCGCCGCTTGAGGCCTAGCTGGGAGCAGTGGCGGCGCGGAAACAGGTGCGGTGAGTGGGGCTTCGGGTTCTGCGACGGGAGGCTGGGGCAGGCTTGCAGCTGCTGGGCCTGGGGTGGTAACGTACCCTGTACTTGCCTCGGTCCTCGTGGCTCCCTCCGTGACGCCGTCTCCGGCCCTCACTCCTCCTTCACCGTCCTCAGAGGCAGGCGTACTCCAGGGTGCGGGTGATGCCTGCCGCTGGCGGGTTCCAGCCTGCCGGGCCAGTTCTTCTCTCCACCCAGCAAGCGTATCCCGCACGCTCCGGATCTCTAGGAAGCTGCGCCAGGATCTCCGCTAGGCTGCATGGTGGTTCAGCCTGCAGCAGGCTCCGGGCCAAGGTATGGGTGCGGTTGAATCTTTCCTCCATTCCCGGGTGCGGTCCATCCAGACTGATCCAGACCGCGCCCTGCCCCACAGTTTTCTTCTCTTCCCACCCCCATTGGGGGTGGTCCTGGGGCGACTTGGTGACAATCACTTTTAGGGGCAGCCCCCCCACCTTGATGGACATCTCCACAGCCGCGCTCATGGCTGTTGGGGGTGGGCTTCGTCTTTCTGGGACCTGGCCCACGATGGGAGGTGGCTTCCTGTGGTCTTTTGGCGCGCACATTATGGCGCTCGTTCTTCTGGGGCGGGCGGCATCTTTTAACACGGTGAAACAGTCTCTTTTCAGGCACGCAATACCCGCTGGTAGCGGGCCGGTAACGTTCCTGCCGACTACGCCAAAGCTGACTTGCCCCCTGGGCCGTGGGGTACTCGGGACCGGGCTTCAAGGCGATGCTGGGAGTAGTAGTGGCGACCCGATCCCGTGGCTCAGGGTGGTCAGACCAATGTTAGTCTGCTATGTGCTGTTCATGTTGTCCAACTACGCCACCCGTGGATTGCGGTTATTATGAACCGCCGCTGCAAGGTAATCCCCTGAGGCTGATGGTGTATGCAGCTGAGGTTGTTTAACTCCCCACGGGAAGAGTGTAGCCCCAGGGTTGTGCAATGGATGATGGGGGTGATGGTGCAGGGAGTCCCAGTACCGGTAGTGCTGGAGAAACGAGAAAGTACACAGACAACGTACTGCAATCCAATGTCTTTTACTCACAGTTCATGTGCTCCGGGTCACTTCTGTACAGGTAGTGACCGCCCGAGCCGTGCTGCGTCCACCAGGTGTGGGGCTCGGTCAACTCCCAGGCAGTTCAGAAGTCTGGCTCAGGACCCCCTTTTGTCCTTTCTCTGGCCTGCCTCACCAGTGACCCACTTTTGTCCAGCTGCCGCGGATCTGCGCGGGTAAACGTGGGCCCCGTTCCCCGCTGTCCTATATGGTGCCTTCCTAGCAGGTTTGATGAGGTGTCGCACCAATAAATGATCACGACCTCCGGTCTCTGGCTGAGGGTAGTTTCTCCTCCACCAACTTGGGATCCAGTACCCTTAATCTGCCTGACCCTTCACCCGGTATTCTCATGGGTTCTTAGGGTCCCTTCCACCTTCTTGTTCCTGAGCCCTTCTGTTTCTCTATCTCTCCTCCTCCTTTTCTGTTCCTTCTTCTCCTGTTCCTTCTTCTCCTGTTCCTTCTTCTCCTGTTCCTTTCTCGGCCTTTTCTCTAGGCCCACTCCTGAGCAGAGCTCCTACAGAGCCTCTGCTCCCTGTCTTCTCCTCTGACTGAACAGACTCTGCTCTCACTCTCTCTTGCATCTAAGATGGTGCCCACCTTTTATACTTCCCTCTAAAGCATGAGCCCAGGTGACCAGCAACCAATGGGCTCCTACCTACGCTCAGGAACCGTCCCCTCCTGCTCTTACATCACTGGGTTTTCCTCCCCCCTCCCCACTCCAGCCAGGGACATGATCTGTCGTGCCTGCATTACTGTCTAATGGGAGCACCGTTGAACTGTCCCTCGGAAAATGGGGTGTGTGTGCTGTATGCAGCTACCTGAGCCCTGGTCCATACTCCATCCTTACCCGGGAGTGGAATATCACACCTCTGGCAGAGGTGCAATACCCCTGTAGCGGCCGAACCCTCGGGGCGCTACACATCACGAACAGGATTCCGTGCCCGCTGCAACGACGGAGTGTTTTGCCCGTTGCCACCGGGTACTGTGCGTCTTAATCAAAACTGTGTATTTAACTGTGGCGAAGATCGCCGCCATTGTTGTGCCACCGAACGGGAAGAAGGGCGTAACCGCGGGAAACTGAGAGGCGTACCTGCTGAAGCGCGCGAAGCCCCAGACACACCCCACGCCTCGACGTCAAACCAGTGTAATGCACACGCCCGGACTGACTGGCGTGTGCGTGTTTAGTGGTTCCACTGTACCATGAACCGGAGAGTGCCTGGAGGGGCGTAACTAAGTATCTGCCCGATCCGACCAAGGTCGCACGACGGCATACGACGCCAGTGCACCAGGGAGGAACCGAGCAGAGGGACCAGGTTCTACTCCAGGTGAGACTCCGGATACGGCTGTTGACCCACACCAGGGAATACAGGAACAGGCAGACTAGAGCGCAGGCTGGGTAGGGTCCAGTACAGACTGGGAGACGAGTTCAGAGCCGCAGATGCGATAAACAAACAGAGTAAAGCAAAACCGCAAACGTGGTAGACAAGGCTGAGCAGAGCGAAACTGCAGACGCGGTGGACAAGGCTGAGCAGAGTGAAGCCGCAGACGCGGTGGACAAGGCTGAGCAGAGCGAAACTGCAGACGCGGTGGACAAGGCTGAGCAGAGCGAAACCGCAGACGCGATGGACAAGGCTGAGCAGAGCGAAACTGCAGACGCGGTGGACAAGGCTGAGCAGAGCGAAACCGCAGACGCGGTAGACAAGGCTGAGCAGAGTGAAACCGCAGACGCGGTGGACAAGGCAGAGCAGAGCGAAACCGCAGACGCGGTGGACAAGGCTGAGATAAATCGCTGAAGAGGTAAACAAAGACAAAGCAAAAGGGATAGGGCTCTGTTTACACGGAACAGACTGGAAAAGAAAAGCAGAACCAGATACACACAAGGTACTTGCAAAGAAGTAGCGAAAGGACTCCAACCCACAAACGGAAGTACAATGACAACGAGTAGAAGTTAGGTGCAGGTTCAGACTCTACAGAAAAAGGGAGCAAACGGACATAAAGACAAAACAGGTAAGAAACTAGGAGGCAGTTCAGACAAGAACAGTTACTGCAACAAAATGCAGAAACGAGCCTAGGTAAAGCCAAGCGCTGGTTCAGACACTGCAGAAAAAGGGAACAAACGGACATAAAGACAAAACAGGTATTAAGCTAGGAGACAGTTCAGACAGGAACTGTACTGCAACAAATACAGGAGCGAGTCTGGGTATGCGGCCCCAGAGGGCGAGACAAACAGGCTAAGAGCGTGTTCAGACAGGCCTGGAAATACAGCCTCCAGGAAGGCAGAGAGACAGCTGGCTAGAGTGCACAGACAGGACACAGTTCAGACACGGAAACTGATACCGTAAGGCAGGAAACATAGACATGACCTGGCATGTCAGCGACAGAAGCCAACCGACAGAACAAGATGCTCAGGCATGGATTCCAAGAAGGAGCTGGTTTAAATACCAGGTGACAGACAGCAATAGGCTGAGGACGCATTAGGGGTGTGTCTGCAGCAGCTACAAGAATCAGGAAGTTCGGCGGGCGTCGCCCTAAACAGCAAGAGCAAAGCAAAGCAGACAACATGGAAAGAAGCCAGAGTGGCAGTCTGGACTGGAGATCAAGTGCGCGCTCTTGCACAGTGGGAGATGGACCACTATGCAAGGACGCCGCCAGGTATGTTACAGTACCCCCCCCCCTTACGCCCCCTCTTCTTCAGGCATGCCAGAATCTTCCGCAGGGAATTCGAGGGCCAATCCTTCACTTCAAGGAGATTACTTCTGCTGTCCACAGAAAAAACTGGTCTCATCTGGGTAGCTAGGATGCTACCTTCTATCCAGCCATCCTCAGCAACAGACGAAACGGGTGGAGTACCAGGAACAGCACACAAAGAAGTCTCTCTCCACATATTTTCAGGTGGCATCCCAGAGGGTACAGGAGACAACTGGAAGTCCTCCGCCGGGTTGGAGGGAGGCAGAGACTCGGGGGTAACCTCTGCTTCGGGGTACATCTTGTCAAGCTCACAGGATAAAATGGGCGAGGTATAAGGTACAAGGTGTAGAAACGTCACTGTCCCTTTGTTATCTGGTGGTACCCCGGAGGATTCAGGAAACAACTGGAGGTCCTCCACCGGGTCGGAGGAGTGCAGAGACTCGGGGGTAACCTCTGCTTCAGAGTACACTAGGTCGGACTCACTGAACGAAGCGGGAGAGGTATCAGGTACCAAGTATAGGAAAGTCTCTGTCCATTCACTACCAGGTAGCACCCCAAAGGGTTCTGGAGACAACTGGAGGTCCTCTGCCTGGTCGGAGGGGTGTAGAAACTCGGGGGTAACCTCTGCTTCGGAGTACACTAGGTCGGACTCACTGGACGAAGCGGGCGAGGTATCAGGTACAGAGTATAGGAAAGTCTCTGTCCATTCGCTACCAGGTAGCACCCCGAAGGGTTCAGGAGACAACAGGAGGTCCTCTGCCTGGTCGGAGTGGTGTAGAGACTCAGGGGTAACCTCTGCTTTGGAGTACACTAGGTCGGACTCACTGGACGAAGCGGGCGAGGCATCAGGTGCAGAGTATAGGAAAGTCTCTGTCCATTCGCTACCAGGTAGCACCCCGAAGGGTTCAGGAGACAACTGGAGGTCCTCTGCCTGGTCGGAGGGGTGTAGAAACTCGGGGGTAACCTCTGCTTCGGAGTACACTAGGTCGGACTCACTGGATGAAGCGGGTGAGGTATCAGGTACAGAGTATAGGAAAGTCTCTGTCCATTCGCTTCCAGGTAGCACCCCGAAGAGTTCAGGAGACAACTGGAGGTCCTCCGCCTGGCCGGAGGGGTGTAGAGACTCGGGGGTAACCTCTGCTTCGGAGTACACTAGATCGGACTAACTGGACGAAGCGCGCGAGGTATCAAGTACCGGGTGTAGGGAAGTCTCTCTCCATTTGTCATCAAGTGGCATCCCGGAGGATTCAGGAGGCAACAGGGGGTCCTCCGCCAGGTTGTAGAGGTGCACGGGCTCGGAGGTAATCACTGCTTCGGAGTACCCTCGGACAGGCTCACTGGTTGAAGTGGGTGAAGTATCAGATACCGGGTGCAGGAAGTCCTCCTGTGTGGATTCTGGGTGGGCAGCAGTCTCTTCGGGCAGGAGAACTGGTGCGTGACCCACGCACATTACCCGCCGGGGCTGCTCCGGGATACTGGGAAGTGAAGCTTCAGCAGGGACTTCAAGGTTGGGGTCAGGAGGTCTTTGGGAGGACAGACCCTGGCGTGACGGCTTGCCTCTACGCCTAGCACGTCTGGACTGCCTCTTGAGGTTGGGAGAAGTATTCCGGAGAGCGTAGTCATCCTGTGTGGATACTGGGTGGGCAGTAGTCTCTTCGGGCAGGAGGACTAATGCGCTACCCACACACATTACCCATCGGGGCTGCTCCGGGATATTGGGAAGTGAAGCTTCAGCAGGGGCTTCCGGGTCAGGGTCATCGAAGACCATTAGAAAGGCCACCAGGAAGGCCTGCAGGTCCAGGACGATAGGATCCTGTGCGTCCCATAGGGGGGTGATCCATTTCAAGGCATAAACCGCTAGGTAAGACATCATGAATCCCACCTTAACCCGATCGGTGGGAAAATAAAGAGGGTAGAACTTGAAGTGTAGCAAGCATTGCTCCACAAATGCACGACTCAGTCTTGGATCCCCATAGTACCGTGGCGGATCCGCAGGAACGAGTGCTGATAAATCCATCTGGACGGGTGCATAATTCGCCTGGAACTCAGCTGGTAGCAAAAAATAAATAAATAAATAAATTTCTTCTAGATGCACGTATTCGCTGAAAAACGTCTCAGAGAGCGAAGGCTGTGGAGCTCAACGGGAACCATGGCCTGAGCATGCTGTAATGCACACGCCCGGACTGACTGGCGTGTGCGTGTTTAGTGGTTCCACTGTACCATGAACCGGAGAGTGCCTGGAGGGGCGTAACTAAGTATCTGCCCGATCCGACCAAGGTCGCACGACGGCATACGACGCCAGTGAACCAGGGAGGAACCGAGCAGAGGGACCAGGGTCTACTCCAGGTGAGACTCCGGACACGGCTGTTGACCCACACCAGGGAATACAGGAACAGGCAGACTAGAGCGCAGGCTGGCTAGGGTCCAGTACAGACTGGGAGACGAGTTCAGAGCCGCAGATGCGGTAAACAAACAGAGTAAAGCGAAACCGCAAACGCGGTAGACAAGGCTGAGCAGAGCGAAACTGCAGACGCGGTGGACAAGGCTGAGCAGAGCAAAACCGCAGACGCGGTGGACAAGGCTGAGCAGAGCGAAACCGCAGACACGGTGGACAAGGCTGAGCAGAGCGAAACCGCAGACGCGGTGGACAAGGCTGAGCAGAGCGAAACCGCAGACGCGGTGGACAAGGCTGAGCAGAGCGAAACCGCAGACGCGGTGGACAAGGCTGAGCAGAGCGAAACCGCAGACGCGGTGGACAAGGCTGAGCAGAGCGAAACCGCAGATGCGGTGGATAAGGCTGAGCAGAGCGAAACCGCAGAAGCGGTGGACAAGGCTGAGCAGAGCGAAACCGCAGACGCGGTGAACAAGGCTGAGCAGAGCGAAACCGCAGACGCGGTGGACAAGGCTGAGATAAATCGCCGAAGAGGTAAACAAAAACAAAGCAAAAGGGATAGGGCTCTGTTCACACGGAACAGACTGGAAAAGAAAAGCAGAACCAGATACACACAAGGTACTTGCAAAGAAGTAGCGAAAGGACTCCAACTCACAAACGGAAGTACAATGACAACGAGTAGAAGTTAGGTGCAGGTTCAGACTCTACAGAAAAAGGGCACAAACGGACATAAAGACAAAACAGGTAAGAAGCTAGGAGACAGTTCAGACAAGAACAGTTACTGCAACAAAATGCAGGAACGAGCCTAGGTAAAGCCAAGTGCTGGTTCAGACACTGCAGAAAAAGGGAGAAAACAGACATAAAGACAAAACAGGTAAGAAACTAGGAGACAGTTCAGACAAGAACAGTTACTGCAACAAAATGCAGAAACGAGCCTAGATAAAGCCAAGCGCTGGTTCAGACACTGCAGAAAAAGGGAACAAACGGACATAAAGACAAAACAGGTAGGAAGCTAGGAGACAGTTCAGACAGGAACTGTACTGCAACAAATACAGGAGCGAGTCTGGGTATGCGGCCCCAGAGGGCGAGACAGACAGGCTAAGAGCGTGTTCAGACAGGCCTGGAAATACAGCCTCCAGGAAGGCAGAGAGACAGCTGGCTAGAGTGCACAGACAGGACACAGTTCAGACACGGGAACTGATACCGTAAGGCAGGAAACATAGACAGGACCTGGCATGTCAGCGACAGAAGCCAACCGACAGAACAAGATGCTCAGGCATGGATTCCAAGAAGGAGCTGGTTTAAATACCAGGTGACAGACAGCAATAGGCTGAGGACGCATTAAGGGTGTGTCTGCAGCAGCTACAAGAATCAGGAAGTTCGGCGGGTGTCGCCCTAAACAGCAGAAGCAAAGCAAAGCAGACAACGTGGAAAGAAGCCAGAGTGGCAGTCCGGACTGGAGATGAAGTGTGCGCTCTTGCACAGTGGGAGATGGACCACTATGCAAGGACGCCGCCAGGTATGTTACAACCAGGAAGCGCCAGGTCCTGGAAGGAGTCTCAGTGAGCGCTCTGACGTAGGACGCAAGCGACGCAAGGTCCTGAAGGAAGACCGTCACCTGCGGAGCTGCGGCCTACCAGAAGAAAAGAAAAGAAGGTAGGCCACGGTTCGCTAGGGGGGCGCCAGAATGTCCGAAGAACAGCACAACGCCGGAGTACCGGTTAACCGCCCTGATCATCAACCCGCGCTCGGCGCCGAGCAGATCGGAGTAGCCGCTCCACCAGCAGGGCTTGTAAGCCCTGTCATACCCATGGCCCTACCGTACACCCCAGGAGCGAAGTGGCTCCCCCAGTACAGCGGCAAACCAGATACCCTGTCTGGATTCAAAAGGAAAATATGCGGTATACTGGACATGTACTCTATGACAGGCAAGCAAAGAGCCGCTGTTGTATTGAGACAATTGACTGGTGCTGCGGAGCGAGAAGTAGAAACCTGGTTGGCCGCAGACCAAGAGTCAGTGTCAGCAATCTTTAAAAAGTTACAGACTGTCTTTGAGAATCGTACTGAGACAGACCTCCGGATGAGGTTCTACAACTGCTCTCAGCAACCGGAGGACAGTGTTCGGGACTATGCCTGGCATTTACACGGGGCCCTGCGAGCTCTGAAACAGGTTAGTCCAACCAGCATCGATAATGAAAATAAAATGCTGAAGGAACAGTTTATCCGGGGACTGAGGTCTCAAGAGGAGAGCAGGACTGTGCGTTGGTGGTCCCTGGATCATCCAGATGCCACCTTTGACACCCTTAAGGACATGGCTATAAAACGGCTGCAGCCCCTGGAAACAACTGCTATCCAATGTTACCAGGGTGGGGCCACCCCAGTGCCTGCAGCGTCCACCTTTTCCCCGGTGGCTGCTGAAGCCAAGGTTCCAGCAACGTCCCCTAGTGAGCTGGACAGCCTTCGCTCTGAAGTGCGTCAGTTGAGCAAAACCCTGACCACTGTACTGAGTGCCCTGTAGCTGTGGACGGAGCCTGAGGAGGAAGGAAGGATCCTGCTAGCTGACAGCCCTGAGGATGTCCCCTGGATGAGAAGGAGGAGGAGGACAACGCCACCCCCTGGGAGGACCAGCGACCAACGCTGCCTGCCGAAGGACCCTGTCTGCCACCGCTGCCACAAGACAGGTCATGCCGTCCGGCGCTGTCCTTTAAACGAGCAAACCCTGGGGCCGAGGGCCGACACCCAGGAGTAGACCCCTCAGGCCCATCAAACTGGTACCGCAGGTTCGTGGGAGGAAGACCTTTCCTGTCCATCGTGCTGGACGGCATCGCGACACCCGCTCTGCTGGACACACTATCTCAGGTAACCATCATGCCTGATGTCCTCTACAAAAGGTTCTGATCCATAGACGAACGTCACCCACCAGATCCAGATCTTTCTGTGTATGCCTCAAACGGCCTCCCCCTTAACCTAGTCGGGGTTAAGGATGTGGCAGTAAAGGTGGGAAGAGTGGAACTGAAGGACCAGGGACTAATTGTAGTAGAGACTAATCCTAATGATACAGACTTGTATGTGGTACTTGGCACAAATATTGTTAGTAACTGTTTGGGAGAAGTGGTGTTCTTGCTCCAACAGATAGCTGACACTGCCAGACCAGGGCAGAGGAGGGCGCTCCAGAAAGAGATCCGAGCCCTTATGTACCAGCAACAGGTAAAGCTAACAGGCGGTGAAATTGGTAATGTACGGGTGACAGACCCGGTACCCATTGTGATTCCCCCGATGAGTGAGATGCTGATTTGGTGTAGAGCAGCAATAGGTCTCAAAGGACGGAGCTACCAGGCGGTAGTAGAGCCCCTTAGCTCGGAGCATAGACCTACACTCTTGACTGCCAGAGGGGTAGTGGATGTACGCAATGAGAGGGTGCCCGTACGCCTCCTAAACTATGGGGAGGACAAGGTTAGATTACCACGCTATGCTACTGTTGCCAAACAGTACACAGTAAATAACAACTCCATACACACGGCGGAGTCCTTAACCTCGCCAGACGAAGTGGAGGATAATGACCCGGCAACCCAGGTGGAGGATTGGTGTCAACAGCTCCATGTTGGGACAGACACCACTCCTGCCCATCAGAAGCAGGGTCTACACCGGGTGGTTCAGGAATACGCGCAGGTATTCAGTAAACACCCACTTGACTTTGGGAGGATTAAAGGGGTTCAACACCATATCCCCACAGGTGACCATCCACCCATCAAAGAACGTTACAGGCCTATACCACCAGCACACTACCAGAAGGCGAAGGAGATGTTGCACGACATGAAGAAGGCAGGGGTAGTAAGGGATAGTTGTAGTCCCTGGGCAGCTCCCCTGGTCCTAGTCAGGAAAAAGGATGGAAGCATGAGAATGTGTGTAGATTACAGACAAGTAAATCGCATTACACATAAAGATGCATACCCTTTACCACGTATAGAGGAATCCCTGGCTGCCTTAAAGTCTGCAAATTACTTCTCCACCCTCACTAGTGGGTACTGGCAAGTAGCTGTTGCTGAGGAGGATCGGGAGAAGACGGCCTTCACCACCCCGATGGGACTCTGCGAGTTCAATAGTATGCCGTTTGGACTCTGCAACGCCCCCGGAACATTCCAGAGATTGATGGAGTGCTGCCTGGGACACCGCAACTTCGAGACTGTACTACTATACCTGGACGACGTGATAGTGTACTCCAAAACGTATGATGACCACTTGAAGCACCTGGCGGAGGTATTTGAGTCGCTGTCCAGGTATGGGATGAAGCTGAAGCCCTCAAAGTGCCACCTGCTCAAGCGAAAGGTACAGTACCTGGGGCACATTGTTAGTCCAGAGTGAGTAGCACCAGACCCGGAGAAGGTCACTGCCATCCAGAAATGGCCGGAGCCGAAGAGCCTCAAGGAGGTACGTCAGTTCCTGGGACTAGTCGGGTATTACCGGAGGTTTGTGAAGGACTATACCAAGAAAGCGGCGCCTCTGCAAGACCTCCTGGTAGGACAATCCCCCAGAGGCAGAAATCCCCCATTCCAGTGGGGTAAGGAGCAAGCTGAATCCTTTAACATGATGAAGGAGATCCTGACTGGCGAAGAGATCCTAGCCTACCCTGACTACAGCCAACCATTCCTGCTGTACACTGATGCCAGCAACAAAGGATTAGGAGCTGTACTGAGTCAGAAGCAGGATGGCCGAGAGAAGGTGATCGCCTATGCAAGCTGGAAGCTCCGCCCGACCGAGAGGAACCCAGAGAACTATAGCAGCTTCAAGTTGGAGTTCCTGGCTCTGGTCTGGGCCATCACCGAGCGGTTCAAGCACTACCTAGCCTCCAGTAATTTCACTGCCTTCACTGATAACAACCCCTTAACTCATCTGGAAACAGCCAAGCTAGGAGCCATGGAACAACGATGGATGGCTCGGCTGTCAAACTACCAATTCACTATTAAGTACCCAGCGGGCCGCAAGAACGCCAACGCCGATGCCCTGTCCAGGATGCCTCACTAGTCGGACACTGAAGAAAAAGTGGATGACTTGGAGGAGATTGAGCTACCTGCCTTCCACCATAATGGAGTGGTCCACGAGCAACGAGCCTCCAGGAGGCATCGCGGTAAGACGTTAAACCCCCTGCCTCACCACAGCTGGAAGGAGACCCAGGACAGTGACCCAATGATCACCGGATCAAAGAGCTGATAACCCAGGAAGGTTCCTCCCTGGAGAAGGAGGCGTCTCTACAAGCCAAGCAGCTGTGGAATGAGAGAAGCCGGCTGTTCATCTATAGAGAGAAGCTGTGCCGGAGGTACGTCAACCCCAAAACCCATGAGATGGTGTGGCAGATAGTGGTGCCCAAGACAGACATCCAGATGGAGTTGGAAGCCTACCACGATCAGGCGGGGCACTTTGGCTGGAAGGAGCTAGAAACCCTGCTGAAGTGTCGGTTTTATTGGATAGGAATGCACAGTTCCATTGAGAGATGGTGCCGGAATTGTGGACCCTGTAGCCTCAGAAGAAAAGACTACAGCAGCCAGAAGGCACCCCTGCAACCCATCAAGATGACTCGTCCCTTGGAGATCGTGGCCCTGGATCATGTCAAGCTGTCACCCAGCAGGTCAGGATATTCTTATGCCCTGATAATGGTGGATCACTACTCCCGGTTCCTGGTGGTCGCCCCCGTCAAGGATCTGACGGCAGAAACTGCGGCGAAGACGTTTCAGGCATACTTCTGCAGGCCCCATGGATACCCGGAGCAGGTGCTGACAGATCAAGGCTCAGCCTTTGAAGCCGAACTGTTCAAGGAGTTCTGCCATCTGTACGGGTGTAAAAAGATCCGGACTACACCGTACCACCCCCAAACCAACCGTCTCTGTGAAAAGATGAATAACATCATCATCGACCTGCTGAAGACCTTACAACTAGAGGAGAGAAATCAGTGGCCAGACCTACTACCTGACCTGGTAGATCTGTACAACCACATACCTGTGAGTTCCACCAATTGTACTCCAGCATATCTCATGCGAGCCAGACCCGGGAAGTTGCCCATGGACCTGGAGCTTGGTGTAGTAGAACCAGAAGCAGATATGTCCACTGAGGACTGGGACATGACCAGACAGGAGCAGTACAGAAGAGTACAGGCCTGTGTCGAAGGAAGCTCACTACAATAAAAATGCGCCTGCAGAGCCCTTCACACCAGGAGAAGTGGTGTTAAAGAGGAAAAGGAGAAACCATAAACTTGATGACCAGTGGGAGAGAGAACCCTACACTGTGTTAAATTCAAGATTCGATAATAGGAAGACCTGCCTAATTAGTAGAGACGGAGGAAGAACGACTGCAACGGTATCTAGAGACCATCTAAAGTTGTGTCCAGACCTGCTAAAGCCCCAAGAAGAAGTGCCTCTCACCGTACCGGAGGAGCCTAAAGAAGCAGAACTCCATACTGACTTCGGAGATTTCCCGGAAGATTGGCCTCAACTTGGAGGAGCAGTAATAATACCTGTGATCCACTTCTTTCAACAGCCACAAGACCCTCCACAGCACGTAGAACCTGTGTAGCGCCGGCGTCCCTGCCCTCTGCTAGGCAGGGACGCTGTTCCCCTCACCTCTCTGCTCCGTGCCCGGCATCCTCCTCTCGCTCTGCTGGCAGCGCGCGCTCCTTCCCGGCCACTGTGCTTAGGGCGCGCGCGCGCACTCTCCCTCCCTCTTAAAGGGGCCGCGCGCGCCGTCCTAAGGAGTCCCCGGCCAATGGCCGGAGGACTTCACCATATATAAGGCACCTCCTCCAAAATGGAGGTGCCCGAGCAATGTTGTTGCACTGTTCACTACTCTGCTTCAGCCCTCAGGTCCCGTTGCCAGTTACCTGCCAGATACCTGCCAGATTCCTGCCAGCTTGCTGTCTTATTCCTGCCTAATATTCTGCTACCTGCCTGCTAGCCTGAGGTCCGACGGTCTGCCTTACTACTCCTGTCAGTCTGTCTAAGGACCAGCTTGCCCGCTCACCTGGGAGCGCACATCAACTACCTGCATGCTTGCCTGAGGTCCGACGGTCTGCCTTCCAACTATTGTCAGTCTGTCTATGGACCAGCTTGCCCGCTCACCTCGGAGCGCACATCTGCTACCTGCCTGCTAGCCTACCTGGAGGCTCTGCCGTCACGTGCTGTGACCACCCGCCTGTCCAGAGACTTCTGCCCGCTCACCTGGGAGCGCTCATCTGCCGCCTGTCTGTTGGTCTTCCTGGAGGCTCCGCCGTCACATGCTGTGACCACCCGTTTATCCAGAGACTCTCGCCTGCTCACCTGGGGGCTCACGTCTACCATCAGCCGCCACAGGTCGTACCAACCCTTTACCCAGAGACTGCCCCGGTCACTTGCCGTGACCATCTGCCCGTTCACCCAGAGACTGCCCCGGTCACTTGCCGTGACCATCTGCCCGTTCACCCAGAGACTGCCCCGGTCACTTGCCGTGACCATCTGCCCGTTCATCCAGAGACTGCCCCGGTCACTTGCCGTGACCTCCTGCCCGTTCTTCTAGAGACTGTCCCGGTCACCTGCTGTGACTGCCTGCCTGGTCGCCACCCGCTCCCTTACAAGGACCGCCCCCTTGTATAGTAGCTCAGAGGTTCCGCCTCCCAGACCCGTTACAGTTTGCTCGGGCCATGGAACCCGGTGGCACCCAAGCTCCCTCGCTCTCGGACCTGTGTCATGAACTGTCCCGTCAGAGGTCCCAACAGGAGTCCATCCTGGGTCATCTGCGGAATGTCAATTCTCACCTGGACACTCTGACTGCTCTGCCAGCAACCTCCGCCAGTGCCATGACTCGCAATCCGGCAGCTCCGCTGTCCACTAATACCATGGTATCCTACCCCGGACCCCGGCTTTCTGCACCTCCTCGCTTCGGAGGCGACTCCGCCCAGGCTCGGGGCTTCATAAATCAGTGCACCCTGCACTTTGAACTCCTGTCCCACCAGTTTAACTCCGACCGGGCCAAAATTGCCTTCATCATGTCCCATCTCACCGGGGAGGCCCTGGCCTGGCTAAATCCTCTATGGGAGAGAGGAGACCCCCTGGTGTCCGACTTGCCTGCCTTTCTCATGGCTTTCCGGAAAGTCTTCGACGAACCCGGACGGAAGACCTCATCCGCATCATCACTGCTACGCCTCCGTCAGGGAAGTCTCACCGTGGGCCAATATGCCATACGGTTCCGTACCCTTGCCTCGGAGCTGGCCTGGGATAATGACGCTCTGGTATCCGTCTTCTGGGAGGGTCTGTCCGGCCGTATTAAAGATGAACTTGCCGGTCGGGACATTCCTACCACTCTCGATGACCTAATAACTCTTGCCACCTGGATTGACCTACGGTTCCAGGAGCATGCCAAAGAGGTCACCCGTGAGAGGAGGTTTCCACGTCTAGCTCCTACTTTTCAGAAATCCGTCTCTCCCCAGGTACACTCTCCTGAGCCTATGCAGGTCGACCAGACCAAGATGGTCAAAACCCGTCAGGACTTACGCCGTGCCGAGGGGAGCTGCTTCTACTGTGGCAGTAAGGAGCACCGGATCCGTGCCTGCCCGGAGAGGTCGGGAAACGCCTGTGTCTAGGTTCGCTCAGAGAGGTCGACCTAGACAAGAATAAATCCTCTCCATCTCTGCTGCTGTCAGTCTCAATTGTCTGCGGGGAGAACCGTTTTTTCGAACTAGCCCAACTTGACTCTGGAGCAGCCGGGAATCTTATTTCACAGTCCCTGGTAGAGAAATACCGCATCCCCACCAAACCTCTGGCTGTACCCTTGTCTGTTGCTGCCGTGGATGGGGGTCTCTTACCACGCCCCATCCAACTCATCACCGAATCCATTACTCTGCAGGTGGGAATGCTGCATTCTGAGAGTATCTCCTTTCATGTTCTGCCTGGACTCTCTCACGCCCTCTTGCTAGGTCTACCTTGGCTTCAGAGACATGCACCCGTGGTTGACTGGCAGACCGGAGAAGTCCTTCGCTGGGGACAGGACTGCCATAAGACCTGTCTGGTTCCCGTCCATCCCGTCCGTCCTTCTCCTACCCCAGCTAATCTACCTGGACTTCCGATTCCTTATTGGTCTTATGCTGATGTCTTTAATAAAAAGGAGGCAGAGACACTACCCCCTCATAGACCATACGACTGCCCTATCGACCTGTTACCTGGTACTACTCCTCCCCGTGGGCGTATTTATCCATTATCCGCTGCTGAGACCCGGTCGATGTCCGAATATATTGAGGAGAATCTGGCCAGGGGATTCATCCGGAAATCTACCTCCCCGGCGGGAGCAGGCTTCTTTTTCGTCAAAAAGAAGGACGGCTCTCTCCGTCCCTGTATAGACTATAGAGGCCTTAACCAGATCACGGTGAAGAATAAGTACCCCCTTCCGCTCATTCCGGAGTTATTTGATCGTCTGAGGGGGGCTAGAATCTTCACCAAACTGGACCTCCGTGGGGCGTACAACCTGGTTCGTATCCGTCAGGGGGATGAATGGAAGACGGCATTCAACACCCGGGACGGCCACTATGAATATCTGGTAATGCCCTTTGGTCTCTGTAACGCTCCTGCCGTCTTTCAAGAGTTGGTCAATGACATCTTCCGGGACCTTCTCTACTCCTGCGTAGTGGTGTACCTGGACGACATCTTGGTCTTCTCTCCGGATCTCCAGACTCACCGGAGGGACGTTCGTCAGGTCCTGCTCAGGCTCAGGCAGAATCACCTCTTCGCTAAATATGAGAAGTGCCTCTTTGAGCAGACCTCGCTTCCGTTTTTGGGCTACATTATTTCTCAGACCGGCCTACGAATGGATCCAGAGAAACTGTCTGCCATCGAGAAATGGCCTCGACCGGAGGGGTTGAAGGCCATTCAGCGGTTCCTGGGCTTCGCCAACTACTACCGCCTCTTCATACCGCACTTCTCTTCCCGGACTGCCCCAATTTCCGCGCTCACCCGTAAGGGTACTAATCCCAAAGAGTGGCCGCCCGAAGCAGAGGAGGCCTTTCTTTCCTTAAAACAGGCCTTCTCTTCCGCCCCGGTGCTGCATCGCCCGGACGGCAACAAGCAGTTCTTCCTGGAAGTTGACGCCTCCTCCTCTGGAGCCGGAGCGGTACTTACTCAAAAATCATCTTCCGGGAGGATGGTAACTTGCGGCTTCTTCTCTAAACTCTTCTCCTCCTCAGAGCGCAATTATTCCATAGGAGACCGAGAGTTATTGGCCATCAAACTGGCATTGGAGGAGTGGCGTTACCTGCTCGAGGGGGCTCTTCACCCGGTAATAATTTACACTGACCACAAGAACTTGGCTTACCTCCAGCATGCCCAGAGACTTAACCCGCGCCAAGCCCGGTGGTCCTTGTTTTTTGCTCGCTTTGATTTTGTTCTTCATTTTCGCCCGGCTGACAAAAACGTCAAGGCGGACGCCTTGTCTCGATCCTTTCTGGTGTCTGATCTCGAGGAAGATCCGAAACACATCATCGATCCCGCCAGAGTAATGCAGGTGGCTCCCGTCAGTCTAAATCGTCTCCCTCCCGGAAAGACGTTCGTATCAGTACCTGATCGGGAGAAGATCCTTCACTGGGGTCACTCGTCTAAACTGGTTGGCCACGCCGGTCAGAAAAAGACCCTCCAGCTTATTACCCGGCAATACTGGTGGCCTACCCTGCACAAGGACGTAATAGACTTTGTTTCTGCCTGTGTGTCCTGCGCCCGCAACAAGGTTCCGAGACATCTGCCAGCCGGTCGCCTCCTTCCGCTTTCTGTACCTGCTGCCCTCTGGCAGCATATAGCAATGGACTTTATAACTGACCTCCCAGTCTCTGCCGGTTGTACGGTCATTTGGGTGGTCGCTGACCGCTTCTCCAAGATGGCTCATTTCGTTCCCCTGCCAGGCCTCCCGTCTGCACCCGAGCTAGCGAAAGACTTTATTCGTCACATCTTTCGTCTTCATGGCCTGCCCCTCCACATCGTGTCGGATCGTGGGGTACAGTTCACCTCACGCTTCTGGAGAGCCACTTGTAAACTGCTAGACGTCACCCTGGACTTCTCTTCCGCTTACCACCCACAGTCCAATGGTCAAGTGGAGCGGATCAATCAGAACCTGACCAGTTACCTCCGGCACTTCGTTAATGCCCATCATTCAGACTGGGTGGATCTCCTACCATGGGCCGAGTTCTCTTATAACAATCACGAGAGCGAATCCTCCTCCAAATCCCCGTTTTTTGTAGTCTTCGGTCAGCATCCTCGGATTCCTTTTCCTGTCTCCACCTCTGTGGACAACCCGGCTGCGGAATCTCTCGTTAGCAAATTTTCCTCCATTTGGGAGAGTACCCGATCCGCACTCCTTCAGTCGTCCGAACGGATGAAAAGACACGCTGACAAAAAACGCCTGGATCCTCCACAATTTCGTCCTGGAGATAAAGTCTGGCTCTCACCTAAATATGTCCGACTCAAGATACCTTCTTACAAGTTAGGGCCTCGGTTCATCGGTCCTCTGGAGGTCATCAGTCAGATCAACCCGGTGGCCTATAAATTGAAACTCCCGGCCAACTTACGGATCCCTAACTCCTTCCATGTATCTCTCCTCAAACCTGTGGTACTTAACTCTTTTTCCAAGTCTACAGGTACGCCTCCTGCTCCGGTTTCTGCTGAGGACGAGTTTGAGGTAGAGAACATTCTTGCCACCAAAAGGGTAAGAGGAAAGACCTTTTTTCTAGTAAATTGGAAGGGGTTTGGTCCTGAGGAGAGAACGTGGGAGCCCCGGGAGAACATCCATGCCCCGCTCATCCTTGCTAAATTTCTGTCTGGCCTAAAAAAGGGGGGGCCTAAAGGGGGGGTACTGTAGCGCCGGCGTCCCTGCCCTCTGCTAGGCTGGGACGCTGTTCCTCTCACCTCTCTGCTCCGTGCCCGGCGTCCTCCTCCCGTTCTGCTGGCAGCGCGCGCTCCTTCCCGGCCACTGTGCTTAGGGCGCGCGCGCGCGCTGTCCCTCCCTCTTAAAGGGGCCGCGCGCGCCGTCCTAAGGAGTCCCCGGCCAATGGCCGGAGGACTTCACCATATATAAGGCACCTCCTCCAAAATGGAGGTGCCCGAGCAATGTTGTTGCACTGTTCACTACTCTGCTTCAGCCCTCAGGTCCCGTTGCCAGTTACCTGCCAGATACCTGCCAGATTCCTGCCAGCTTGCTGTCTTATTCCTGCCTAATATTCTGCTACCTGCCTGCTAGCCTGAGGTCCGACGGTCTGCCTTACTACTCCTGTCAGTCTGTCTAAGGACCAGCTTGCCCGCTCACCTAGGAGCGCACATCAACTACCTGCCTGCTTGCCTGAGGTCCGACGGTCTGCCTTCCAACTCTTGTCAGTCTGTCTATGGACCAGCTTGCCCGCTCACCTGGGAGCGCACATCTGCTACCTGCCTGCTAGCCTACCTGGAGGCTCTGCCGTCACGTGCTGTGACCACCTGCCTGTCCAGTGACTCCTGCCCGCTCACCTGGGAGCGCTCATCTGCCGCCTGTCTGTTGGTCTTCCTGGAGGCTCCGCCGTCACATGCTGTGACCACCCGTTTATCCAGAGACTCTCGCCTGCTCACCTGGGAGCTCACGTCTACCATCAGCCGCCACAGGTCGTACCAACCCTTTACCCAGAGACTGCCCCGGTCACTTGCCGTGACCATCTGCCCGTTCACCCAGTGACTGCCCCGGTCACTTGCCGTGACCATCTGCCCGTTCACCCAGAGACTGCCCCGGTCACTTGCCGTGACCATCTGCCCGTTCATCCAGAGACTGCCCCGGTCACTTGCCGTGACCTCCTGCCCGTTCTTCTAGAGACTGTCCCGGTCACCTGCTGTGACTGCCTGCCTGGTCGCCACCCGCTCCCTTACAAGGACCGCCCCCTTGTATAGTAGCTCAGAGGTTCCGCCTCCCAGACCCGTTACAACCTGTAAGTGCTTCAGAAGAGCCTGCTCAAGAAGAATCCCTGGAAGAAGGATCCCCGGATGGAGCAGAGCAAGAAGGCCCAGCCAATGGTACACTTGCCAGTCCCATAGAGAGGTTAAGGCAGTTTTACAATCTACCCACACGTAGAACTGACAGGGTAGCAGACGGTGCAGACACAGATACCATCCACACTCCCGTACTACGCAGATCGACACGAAGCACACGAGGTGAGACCCCTGTCAGATACAGAGAGTAAAGAAGGAAACTGATAGTGTAAATAGTTGCCCTTGGGGTATTATATTGTGTATTTTCATATATGAATTTCTTAACTTGTGTTTTGCCCTATAATGGACAATCTAAGTGAAATGGACACATCTCTGTTTGTCTCTAACTCCCCTTAAGGGTACCTAAAGAACTTTGTGGCTGAGGACTGTGTGCAGCCCAAAAACTGTTTGCTGTAAATAATTGCACTCCCTGGAGTGCCCCTTTAGGTGACCTCAGAACAAAAACCTGTCTGGTGTGGCACAAGCGGAGGTCCAACTCAGGATCGCCATGCCCTGCAGCCACCCCAGGGCCTACGTGGAGGGTTTGCTTTGGACAGGTTCCTCAAGCTACCAAGTACTTTAACCTGTGAGATGTGTGTCACTCCAGGCCTGGATGCCACAAATATTAAAGGTTGTGTCTGAGAGCAGGAGGGAGGTTCCCTGGTCAGGGACCATTAGCATGCAGCACCTCCTGTCCCAGGCCAGTAGGGGGAGCAGGCTGCCCCTATAAAAGCTGGAACTGAGGGCAGGGTTAGCGAGACCAGGACCCACTTCTGAAGCATCCAGAAGGGTTCCCAGAGGAAAGGGACAGGTCAGCAGCAGCTGAGGAGTCCGGGAGGCAGAGGAGGAACAGCAAGCCAGGGACAGAGGCGACGAGAGCCGGTCCTGGCTGAGAGAGAACTACACAACCGGACACTGGGGTCCGAGGCTGTCAGGGTTGCAAGCCCGGCAGCAGATAACCGACCTGCGAGGGATTTTAGGTCCCTTGGCCTGAGAAGCCTAGAGGCTCCACCACACAGAGGGACCGGTACAGCACGGAGAAGCTACAGGTACCTAAGGCCCGAGTCGCAAGCCATACAGGCGTAGTACACGGCCAGCTCAGGGACGTGGGCTATCACACCACGAAAAGGGGGATAGTCAGCAAGGGCAGAGAGAGAACGGTAGGCCTACCCACTCACCCTGACCAGTGGGGCTCGCCCGAATGTTCTCAGACACCCAGGCCCATTCCTACCCAGTACTCCTGTTGGGTCATTAGAAATACCTGCAATAAAGACCCTGGACAGTACCCTTATTATTGCGGCCTGCACCATCACCCCCAGCATCCTATTACACTGCCCTGAGGCTACACTCTTCCCGTGGGGAGTTATCCTATCCCTGTGCTGCATACCAACATCAGCCTCAGCGGTCTGCCTTGCAGCGGCGGTCATCCCTGACCGCAATTCACGTGTGGCGTAGTCGGACATTCAAGACCCTACAAATAGACTGCCACAGCATTTGGTCTGACCACCCTGAGCCACGGGATCGGGTTGCCACTACTACCCCCAACATTGCACCGAAGCCCGGTTCCGGGTGCCCCACGGCCCAGGGGGCGAGTCAGCTTTGGTGTAGTCGGCAGGATTGTGACCAACCCGCCACAAACGGGTATTGCGCACCTGAAAAAGACTGTACACGTACCTCAAAAGGAAGTTTCCCGCCATCTTCAGTCGTTTCCCGCCATCTTCAGCCGTTTTCCCGCCATCGGACGCCATCTTCGGGACGCCGCGCGGGAAGAAAAGGGGTGTGGACGTCCAAACCGCGTGAGACCTGAAGCCCCGCCCTACGCACCGATGCTGCGCAAGGTCCTGGAAGGAGCGAGAGCGACGCTGACGTCACCAGGACGCGACGCAAGGTCCTCGCCCGGAGCAGCACCAGCGGAGCCGCGGCCTACGGAAGAGGATCAACGGAAGGTAGGCCACGCTTAACTAGGGGGGAGGAAGATGACGGACGCGGAGGGACCTTCTGGCTGCAGCAGCGGTGATGCCGTTCTCCATGCCCTACATCCCCGGAGCAGCCTGGCTGCCCCAATACTCAGGGGAATCCCATACGTTAACTGACTTTAAGGAAAGACTGCACAGTTTATTTAAAGTTTATCCCCTGACAGAAGAACAGAAAGTGAGCATTCTGATGGGGCAGCTAACCGGTGCAGCCCAGCGGGAAGTGAAATCATGGTCAGATGAAGAGAAAAGGACTGTAAAGGACATTCTGACCCAGCTGCGGAGTACCTTTGATACCCGTATCTCAGCCGAAATCAAAATGCGGTTCTATGGCTGTAAGCAGCGAGCCCCAGATAGTATCAGAGACTATGCCTTGAACCTGCAAGAAGCTCTGGGAGCAATTAAACAAGCTGACCCTGGCAGCGTGCAGGACACCAATAAACTGTTGACTGACCAGTTCATAGAAGGTCTGCTGTCCAGCGCCCACAGAACCCAGCTGCGCCTCATGGCCCTACAGAACCCCGATCTGACTTTTGCACAGTTCAAGGATAGGGCCATCCGGGTGCTCCGAGAACCCGCACCAAGTGGCGCTGTAGTTCCCCGGCGCCCTGCCATCACCACCAGGAGGTAGCGCCCTACCCCGCAGACCTTGTGGGGGCTGATGCACAGGCCCTAAATCCATCCCAGCCCGCAAACCTGCACCATCAGGTCCAAGAATTAACAAAGAGTGTGGCTGCATTGACCAGGACCGTACAGTCGTTGCAGGTGGAACCGTCAAGACCAATCAAGCTGGCTTCCAGTCCGGAGGATGTCCCGTGGCGTCGACAGAGGAGGATCCCGTAGTTTAGAGGGAGGCCCGCCGACCGTTACACTGAGGATGGACAGCCGATTTGCCGCCGTTGCAGTCAGCCAGGACACATAGCAAGGTACTGTACTTTAAATGGGTCCGACCTGGGGCAGAGGGCCAACCCCCAGGCATAAGGTCATCAGGCCCGTCTAATTGGCGTGATAAGTACGTGGGGGGATGCCCGGTCTTACCTGTAGTGCTGGACGGTATCCCCATGAGTGCACTACCGGACACTGGGTCTCAAGTGACTACCATCCCCTACGTACTTTTCAAGCGGTACTGGAGTGACACTGACATAACACGCTATCCAGACGATGACTTAAGCATCATCGCCAGCAATGGCCAACCCATGCCGCAGGTGGGGTTCAGAGAGATGACCATCAAGATTGGTAAGGTGGAACTGCCAGCACAGGGAGTGATCATTGTGGACATTGACCGTCGTGAAAGTCACTCTAAAATAACCTTGGGTACTAATGTGATTGAAAACTGTATTTCAGAAGTAATTGTGATTTTGCAGCAGGTGGCGATGAATGCGAGCTCCAGCCAACAGAGGGTCCTCGAGAAAGAGATAAGAGCCCTGATGAGACGGCAACAGGTAGAACTGTCTGGTGGTGAGATCGGTAGCGTGAGGATGAGCGACCCGTTCCCCATTGCCATGCCTCCCAAAAGTGAAATGATGATCTGGTGTCGGACTGCAATCGGGATAAGAGGGAGAGACTACCAAGCCATGGTAGAACCCGTGTACTCAGACAGCAGGCCCACCATTTTGACAGCCAGGGGGGTGGTTGATGTCCGCCATGGAAGGGTGCCCGTCAGGATCTTAAACATCGGGGAAAGGAAAGTACACTTGCCCCGGTACGCTACACTAGCCAAATTGTTTGCCGTCGAACACAATGCTATCAGGGTCGTGGAACCCTTGCCTCCATCTTCCCCGGTGGAGGGTAATGGCTCCCAGAAACACAAGGAGGACTGGTGCCAGAAACTCCATATGGGTGCTGACTCTACTCCCCTGCACCAAAAACAAGGAGTCTACCGGGTGGTTCAGGAGTACGAGAGAATTTTTAGTAAGCACCCGCTAGACTTCGGCCAAGTAAAGGGAGTAGAACACTACATCCCCACGGGGAGCCACCCACTAATAAAAGAGAGACACAGACCTGTACCCCCTGCACATTATCAGAACGCAAAGGGCATGCTGAGAGAAATGAAAGAAGCTGGGGTCATTAGAGATAGCTGTAGCCCCTGGGCAGCCCCCTTGGTTCTGGTAAAAAAGAAAGACGGTACCATGAGAATGTGCGTGGACTATAGACAAATCAATCGTATCACCCATAAAGACGCGTACCCGTTACCTAGGATAGAGGAGTCTTTAGCAGCTCTAAAATCAGCTAATTTCTTCTCTACTTTGGACCTTACTAGCGGGTACTGGCAGGTTCCTGTGGCAGAAGCTGACAAGGAGAAGACCGCCTTCACCACCCCAATGGGATTGAGCGAATTCAACTGTATGCCCTTCGGGCTCTGCAACGCACCAGGGACCTTCCAGAGGCTGATGGAATGCTGTCTAGGGCACCGAAACTTTGAGACGGTCCTACTTTACCTGGACGACATGATCGTCTATTCGAAGACCTACGAGGACCATCTAAAACACCTGGCAGAGGTGTTCGAAGCCCTGGCAGGCTATGGCCTGAAGGTGAAATCCTCAAAGTGTCACCTGTTGAAACCGAAGGTCCAGTACCTAGGACACGTGGTGAGTGCTGAGGGAGTAGTCCCCGACCCCGACAAAGTTACAGCCATCAAGAGCTGGCCAAGCCCCTCTAACATCAAAGAAGTGAGGCAATTCCTCGGGTTGGTAGGCTACTACCGAAGGTTCATCCCCGGGTTCACAAAGATGGCAGCTCCAATGCAGGACCTCCTGATAGGCCAGTCTAAATCCAGAAGTCACAAGCCACCCTTCAAGTGGGACAAGCCGGAAGAGGAGTCCTTCCGCCAGTTGAAGATGGCCCTCACGGGGGATGAGAACCTGGCCTACCCCGATTATGGCCAGCCTTTTATCCTCCACACCGACGCCAGTAATGTGGGGCTGGGAGCCGTACTGTCACAAAACCAACAGGGCAGAGAAAGGGTGATCATGTACGCCAGCCGGAAGCTGAGACCCACTGAAAGAAACCCGGAGAATTACAGCTCCTTCAAGCTAGAATTCTTGGCAGTGGTGTGGGCCATCACAGAACGGTTTAAGCATTACCTGGCTTCCGCAAAGTTCACCGTGTACACGGATAACAACCCGTTGACACATCTGGACAATGCTAGACCTGGTGCCCTAGAACAGCGGTGGATGGCCCGGCTATCAAATTATGACTTCACAATCAAATACCGGGCAGGCAGAACCAACGCCAACGCAGACGCTCTATCAAGAATGCCTCACCTCCCCGAAGGAGAAGAAGACTCAGAAGAGCTGGAGGAAGTAGAGCTCCCTGCGTTCCACCGGTATGGGGCCACTCAGTATTCACACCGGGTAAGAGACAAAGACCTAACCACCATCATGTTCAACCCCTTACCCCACCACGGCTGGGCTGAAATGCAAGATAGTGACCCTGCAGTACGCCTGGTGAAAGACCTGTTAACCCAAGCAGACGCTAGCCCTGGCCCGGACGCTCCAGAGGAAGCCAAGCAGATATGGAAGGAGAAAAGAAGGCTATTCCTCTACGAGGGTAAGCTGTGCAGAAGGCTTGTCAACCACCAGACGCACGAGCTGACCTGGCAGGTAGTGGTCCCAATGCGAGATGCAGCAATGGTCCTGGAGGCCTACCATGACAGAGCGGGACACTTCTGGTGGAAGAAACTGGAGTTCCTACTGAGAGAGCAGTTCTACTGGGTCGGTATGAGAAGGGCCATAGAGAAGTGGAGCAGGGACTGCGGCCCATGTCACCTCAGAAGGAAGGACCGTACCAGCCAGCAGACACCCTTGAAGCCCATCGTCACCAGGCAGCCTCTTGAGCTGGTAGCTCTGGACCATGTGAAATTGGCTCCAAGCCGGTCGGGTTACGTCTATGCCCTGACAATTGTGGACCATTACTCCCGGTTCCTGGTGGTGGTTCCTGTTAAAGACCTGACAGCCCAAACAGCGGCCAGAGCCTTCCAGCAACACTTCTGCCGTCCACACGGGTATCCGGAACAGGTCTTGACGGATCAAGGTCCAGCGTTTGAGGCTGAAGTATTCCAGGAGTTCTGCAACCTCTACGGCTGTAGGAAGATTCGGACAACGCCTTACCACCCGCAAACCAACGGGCTGTGTGAGAAAATGAACAATATCGTCATTGATCTCTTTAAGACGTTGCCCCTGGAAGAACGCAGCCTGTGGCCGGAGAAGCTGCCAGACCTGATTGACTTGTACAACCATATCCCGGTGAATGCTACAAATTGCACCCCGGCTTATCTGATGCGCGCATGACCAGGTAAGCTGCCGATAGACCTGGAGATGGGAGTCCTGACACCCGAGGACACCTCCCCAGGCGCGGACTGGGATACGGAACGGCGGCTACAGTACAAGAAGGTACAGGAGAGTGTGGAGAGGAGTCTGGCTCAAGCGACAGAAAAGCAAGAGAGGCTCTTCAACCAACACGCCCCTGCTGGTCCCCTGGAACCTGGTGAGCAGGTCATGAAGTGGAAGAGAAGGCTTCACAAGCTGGATGACCAGTGGGAGAGAGACCCGTACACAGTACTGCCGTCCAACCATGACAACTCGAAGGTATGTGTGATTACCAAGGATGGAGGAGAAACTACTAGCACCATCTCCAGAGACCACCTAAAACGGTGCCCCGAGCAACTACAGAGTCCAAGTGAAGATCAGGATGACCTTGAACCCGCAGAGGACAAGGAAGAAATGATCAGCACAGTTCTCGGAGAGTTCCCCCGGACCTGGACTCGGATAAATGACGCGATAGTGGTACCCGTCCTACACTTCCTTCAGCCTACCCAGCAGGAGCCTACAGAAGAACAAGAAGAACAAGCTGCCCCAGAGGCAGAAAAACCCATGCCAGCAGCCCAGGAGAGTCAACCCTCTGCTGACAGTGAGCCTGCCATGCCTGCGGTAAGCCAAAGAAACCGCAGACAGCTGCCTGCCCTGCCTGTAAACCCAGCTAGTAGCTGTACCCTAAATGCTAGTGGGGAAGGCCAGGTTAGACCACCACCAGACAGTGGGTTACGCAGGTCAACCCGGAGCACTAGGGGTCAAATACCAGCTCACTGGAAGATCTAAAATGCACAGTGTATATATTTATGTTTCATGTTTGTACTCTGGTTATTAATAATGTTTCTCCAGTTTTCCTAGATGCAATGGACTGACAGGTTATGGACAGTGAATAACTGGAACTACCATGTAGATAGTTGCACCTGGTGCCCTCTTGTGAAGTTGGCCACAGAAGAAAAACCTGTCCGGCGTGGCCTCCTTGTGATCCAAAGTAGGTAGCTCAGCCTTGCCGCCACGCCCAAGGCCAGGAACTAGGGGTTTATAGGGACAGGTCCCCACGTCGCTCAAAAACTTCACCTTATTGGGTGAAATGGACACCCGGTCACGGATCGTACTGTGACCCTCTTCTTTTGTTGGTGATATGGACACCCGGTCACAGACCATACTGTGACCTAAAGAACTCAATATGTGGTGTTGTTTGTTATTTCTTTCCCTGTTGTGTTTATGGTTATGCATTTATACCCTGTATTTGTGTTTCTTGTTTAGTCCCGGAGTACTAAAATTTACTAGGGGGGAATGTGTCACCCCAGGCCTGGATGCCTCAAATATTAAAGGCTGTGTCTGAGAACAGGAGGGAGGTTCCCTGGTCAGGGACAATTAGCATGCAGCACCTCCTGTCCCAGGCCAGTAGGGGGAGCAGGCTGCTCCTATAAAAGCTGGAACTGAGGGCAGGGTTAGCGAGATCAGGACCCACTTCTGAAGCATCCAGAAGGGTTCCCAGAGGAAAGGGACAGGTCAGCAGCAGCTGAGGAGTCCGGGAGGCAGAGGAGGAACAGCAAGCCAGGGACAGAGGCGACGAGAGCCGGTCCTGGCTGAGAGAGAACTACACAACCGGACACTGGCGTCCGAGGCTGTCAGGGTTGCAAGCCCGGCAGCAGATAACCGACCTGCGAGGGATTTTAGGTCCCTTGGCCTGAGAAGCCTGGAGGCTCCGCCACACAGAGGGACCGGTACAGCACGGAGAAGCTACAGGTGCCTAAGGCCCGAGTCGCAAGCCATACAAGCGTAGTACACGGCCAGCTCAGGGACGTGGGCTATCACACCACGAAAAGGGGGATAGTCAGCAAGGGCAGAGAGAGAACGGTAGGCCTACCCACTCACCCTGACCAGTGGGGCTCGCCCGAATGTTCTCAGACACCCAGGCCCATTCCTACCCAGTACTCCTGTTGGGTCATTAGAAATACCTGCAATAAAGACCCTGGACAGTACCCTTATTATTGCGGCCTGCACCATCACCCCCAGCATCCTATTACACTGCCCTGAGGCTACACTCTTCCCGTGGGGAGTTATCCTATCCCTGTGCTGCATACCAACATCAGCCTCAGCGGTCTGCCTTGCAGCGGCGGTCATCCCTGACCGCAATTCACGTGTGGCGTAGTCGGACATTCAAGACCCTACAAATAGACTGCCACAGCATTTGGTCTGACCACCCTGAGCCACGGGATCGGGTTGCCACTACTACCCCCAACATTGCACCGAAGCCCGGTTCCGGGTGCCCCACGGCCCAGGGGGCGAGTCAGCTTTGGTGTAGTCGGCAGGATTGTGACCAACCCGCCACAAACGGGTATTGCGCACCTGAAAAAGACTGTACACGTACCTCAAAAGGAAGTTTCCCGCCATCTTCAGTCGTTTCCCGCCATCTTCAGCCGTTTTCCCGCCATCGGACGCCATCTTCGGGACGCCGCGCGGGAAGAAAAGGGGTGTGGACGTCCAAACCGCGTGAGACCTGAAGCCCCGCCCTACGCACCGATGCTGCGCAAGGTCCTGGAAGGAGCGAGAGCGACGCTGACGTCAACAGGACGCGACGCAAGGTCCTCGCCCGGAGCAGCACCAGCGGAGCCGCGGCCTACGGAAGAGGATCAACGGAAGGTAGGCCACGCTTAACTAGGGGGGAGGAAGATGACGGACGCGGAGGGACCTTCTGGCTGCAGCAGCGGTGATGCCGTTCTCCATGCCCTACATCCCCGGAGCAGCCTGGCTGCCCCAATACTCAGGGGAATCCCATACGTTAACTGACTTTAAGGAAAGACTGCACAGTTTATTTAAAGTTTATCCCCTGACAGAAGAACAGAAAGTGAGCATTCTGATGGGGCAGCTAACCGGTGCAGCCCAGCGGGAAGTGAAATCATGGTCAGATGAAGAGAAAAGGACTGTAAAGGACATTCTGACCCAGCTGCGGAGTACCTTTGATACCCGTATCTCAGCCGAAATCAAAATGCGGTTCTATGGCTGTAAGCAGCGAGCCCCAGATAGTATCAGAGACTATGCCTTGAACCTGCAAGAAGCTCTGGGAGCAATTAAACAAGCTGACCCTGGCAGCGTGCAGGACACCAATAAACTGTTGACTGACCAGTTCATAGAAGGTCTGCTGTCCAGCGCCCACAGAACCCAGCTGCGCCTCATGGCCCTACAGAACCCCGATCTGACTTTTGCACAGTTCAAGGATAGGGCCATCCGGGTGCTCCGAGAACCCGCACCAAGTGGCGCTGTAGTTCCCCGGCGCCCTGCCATCACTTACCACCAGGAGGTAGCGCCCTACCCCGCAGACCTTGTGGGGGCTGATGCACAGGCCCTAAATCCATCCCAGCCCGCAAACCTGCACCATCAGGTCCAAGAATTAACAAAGAGTGTGGCTGCATTGACCAGGACCGTACAGTCGTTGCAGGTGGAACCGTCAAGACCAATCAAGCTGGCTTCCAGTCCGGAGGATGTCCCGTGGCGTCGACAGAGGAGGATCCCGTAGTTTAGAGGGAGGCCCGCCGACCGTTACACTGAGGATGGACAGCCGATTTGCCGCCGTTGCAGTCAGCCAGGACACATAGCAAGGTACTGTACTTTAAATGGGTCCGACCTGGGGCAGAGGGCCAACCCCCAGGCATAAGGTCATCAGGCCCGTCTAATTGGCGTGATAAGTACGTGGGGGGATGCCCGGTCTTACCTGTAGTGCTGGACGGTATCCCCATGAGTGCACTACCGGACACTGGGTCTCAAGTGACTACCATCCCCTACGTACTTTTCAAGCGGTACTGGAGTGACACTGACATAACACGCTATCCAGACGATGACTTAAGCATCATCGCCAGCAATGGCCAACCCATGCCGCAGGTGGGGTTCAGAGAGATGACCATCAAGATTGGTAAGGTGGAACTGCCAGCACAGGGAGTGATCATTGTGGACATTGACCGTCGTGAAAGTCACTCTAAAATAACCTTGGGTACTAATGTGATTGAAAACTGTATTTCAGAAGTAATTGTGATTTTGCAGCAGGTGGCGATGAATGCGAGCTCCAGCCAACAGAGGGTCCTCGAGAAAGAGATAAGAGCCCTGATGAGACGGCAACAGGTAGAACTGTCTGGTGGTGAGATCGGTAGCGTGAGGATGAGCGACCCGTTCCCCATTGCCATGCCTCCCAAAAGTGAAATGATGATCTGGTGTCGGACTGCAATCGGGATAAGAGGGAGAGACTACCAAGCCATGGTAGAACCCGTGTACTCAGACAGCAGGCCCACCATTTTGACAGCCAGGGGGGTGGTTGATGTCCGCCATGGAAGGGTGCCCGTCAGGATCTTAAACATCGGGGAAAGGAAAGTACACTTGCCCCGGTACGCTACACTAGCCAAATTGTTTGCCGTCGAACACAATGCTATCAGGGTCGTGGAACCCTTGCCTCCATCTTCCCCGGTGGAGGGTAATGGCTCCCAGAAACACAAGGAGGACTGGTGCCAGAAACTCCATATGGGTGCTGACTCTACTCCCCTGCACCAAAAACAAGGAGTCTACCGGGTGGTTCAGGAGTACGAGAGAATTTTTAGTAAGCACCCGCTAGACTTCGGCCAAGTAAAGGGAGTAGAACACTACATCCCCACGGGGAGCCACCCACTAATAAAAGAGAGACACAGACCTGTACCCCCTGCACATTATCAGAACGCAAAGGGCATGCTGAGAGAAATGAAAGAAGCTGGGGTCATTAGAGATAGCTGTAGCCCCTGGGCAGCCCCCTTGGTTCTGGTAAAAAAGAAAGACGGTACCATGAGAATGTGCGTGGACTATAGACAAATCAATCGTATCACCCATAAAGACGCGTACCCGTTACCTAGGATAGAGGAGTCTTTAGCAGCTCTAAAATCAGCTAATTTCTTCTCTACTTTGGACCTTACTAGCGGGTACTGGCAGGTTCCTGTGGCAGAAGCTGACAAGGAGAAGACCGCCTTCACCACCCCAATGGGATTGAGCGAATTCAACTGTATGCCCTTCGGGCTCTGCAACGCACCAGGGACCTTCCAGAGGCTGATGGAATGCTGTCTAGGGCACCGAAACTTTGAGACGGTCCTACTTTACCTGGACGACATGATCGTCTATTCGAAGACCTACGAGGACCATCTAAAACACCTGGCAGAGGTGTTCGAAGCCCTGGCAGGCTATGGCCTGAA
Source organism: Phyllobates terribilis (assembly GCF_046119375.1). Taxonomy (NCBI): domain Eukaryota; kingdom Metazoa; phylum Chordata; class Amphibia; order Anura; family Dendrobatidae; genus Phyllobates; species Phyllobates terribilis. Next base: position 144,754,709 of record NW_027362772.1, read on the forward strand.
GGTGAAACCCTCAAAGTGTCACCTGTTGAAACCGAAGGTCCAGTACCTAGGACACGTGGTGAGTGCTGAGGGAGTAGTCCCCGACCCCGACAAAGTTACAGCCATCAAGAGCTGGCCAAGCCCCTCTAACATCAAAGAAGTGAGGCAATTCCTCGGGTTGGTAGGCTACTACCGAAGGTTCATCCCCGGGTTCACAAAGATGGCAGCTCCAATGCAGGACCTCCTGATAGGCCAGTCTAAATCCAGAAGTCACAAGCCACCCTTCAAGTGGGACAAGCCGGAAGAGGAGTCCTTCCGCCAGTTGAAGATGGCCCTCACGGGGGATGAGAACCTGGCCTACCCCGATTATGGCCAGCCTTTTATCCTCCACACCGACGCCAGTAATGTGGGGCTGGGAGCCGTACTGTCACAAAACCAACAGGGCAGAGAAAGGGTGATCATGTACGCCAGCCGGAAGCTGAGACCCACTGAAAGAAACCCGGAGAATTACAGCTCCTTCAAGCTAGAATTCTTGGCAGTGGTGTGGGCCATCACAGAACGGTTTAAGCATTACCTGGCTTCCGCAAAGTTCACCGTGTACACGGATAACAACCCGTTGACACATCTGGACAATGCTAGACCTGGTGCCCTAGAACAGCGGTGGATGGCCCGGCTATCAAATTATGACTTCACAATCAAATACCGGGCAGGCAGAACCAACGCCAACGCAGACGCTCTATCAAGAATGCCTCACCTCCCCGAAGGAGAAGAAGACTCAGAAGAGCTGGAGGAAGTAGAGCTCCCTGCGTTCCACCGGTATGGGGCCACTCAGTATTCACACCGGGTAAGAGACAAAGACCTAACCACCATCATGTTCAACCCCTTACCCCACCACGGCTGGGCTGAAATGCAAGATAGTGACCCTGCAGTACGCCTGGTGAAAGACCTGTTAACCCAAGCAGACGCTAGCCCTGGCCCGGACGCTCCAGAGGAAGCCAAGCAGATATGGAAGGAGAAAAGAAGGCTATTCCTCTACGAGGGTAAGCTGTGCAGAAGGCTTGTCAACCACCAGACGCACGAGCTGACCTGGCAGGTAGTGGTCCCAATGCGAGATGCAGCAATGGTCCTGGAGGCCTACCATGACAGAGCGGGACACTTCTGGTGGAAGAAACTGGAGTTCCTACTGAGAGAGCAGTTCTACTGGGTCGGTATGAGAAGGGCCATAGAGAAGTGGAGCAGGGACTGCGGCCCATGTCACCTCAGAAGGAAGGACCGTACCAGCCAGCAGACACCCTTGAAGCCCATCGTCACCAGGCAGCCTCTTGAGCTGGTAGCTCTGGACCATGTGAAATTGGCTCCAAGCCGGTCGGGTTACGTCTATGCCCTGACAATTGTGGACCATTACTCCCGGTTCCTGGTGGTGGTTCCTGTTAAAGACCTGACAGCCCAAACAGCGGCCAGAGCCTTCCAGCAACACTTCTGCCGTCCACACGGGTATCCGGAACAGGTCTTGACGGATCAAGGTCCAGCGTTTGAGGCTGAAGTATTCCAGGAGTTCTGCAACCTCTACGGCTGTAGGAAGATTCGGACAACGCCTTACCACCCGCAAACCAACGGGCTGTGTGAGAAAATGAACAATATCGTCATTGATCTCTTTAAGACGTTGCCCCTGGAAGAACGCAGCCTGTGGCCGGAGAAGCTGCCAGACCTGATTGACTTGTACAACCATATCCCGGTGAATGCTACAAATTGCACCCCGGCTTATCTGATGCGCGCATGACCAGGTAAGCTGCCGATAGACCTGGAGATGGGAGTCCTGACACCCGAGGACACCTCCCCAGGCGCGGACTGGGATACGGAACGGCGGCTACAGTACAAGAAGGTACAGGAGAGTGTGGAGAGGAGTCTGGCTCAAGCGACAGAAAAGCAAGAGAGGCTCTTCAACCAACACGCCCCTGCTGGTCCCCTGGAACCTGGTGAGCAGGTCATGAAGTGGAAGAGAAGGCTTCACAAGCTGGATGACCAGTGGGAGAGAGACCCGTACACAGTACTGCCGTCCAACCATGACAACTCGAAGGTATGTGTGATTACCAAGGATGGAGGAGAAACTACTAGCACCATCTCCAGAGACCACCTAAAACGGTGCCCCGAGCAACTACAGAGTCCAAGTGAAGATCAGGATGACCTTGAACCCGCAGAGGACAAGGAAGAAATGATCAGCACAGTTCTCGGAGAGTTCCCCCGGACCTGGACTCGGATAAATGACGCGATAGTGGTACCCGTCCTACACTTCCTTCAGCCTACCCAGCAGGAGCCTACAGAAGAACAAGAAGAACAAGCTGCCCCAGAGGCAGAAAAACCCATGCCAGCAGCCCAGGAGAGTCAACCCTCTGCTGACAGTGAGCCTGCCATGCCTGCGGTAAGCCAAAGAAACCGCAGACAGCTGCCTGCCCTGCCTGTAAACCCAGCTAGTAGCTGTACCCTAAATGCTAGTGGGGAAGGCCAGGTTAGACCACCACCAGACAGTGGGTTACGCAGGTCAACCCGGAGCACTAGGGGTCAAATACCAGCTCACTGGAAGATCTAAAATGCACAGTGTATATATTTATGTTTCATGTTTGTACTCTGGTTATTAATAATGTTTCTCCAGTTTTCCTAGATGCAATGGACTGACAGGTTATGGACAGTGAATAACTGGAACTACCATGTAGATAGTTGCACCTGGTGCCCTCTTGTGAAGTTGGCCACAGAAGAAAAACCTGTCCGGCGTGGCCTCCTTGTGATCCAAAGTAGGTAGCTCAGCCTTGCCGCCACGCTCAAGGCCAGGAACTAGGGGTTTATAGGGACAGGTCCCCACGTCGCTCAAAAAATTCACCTTATTGGGTGAAATGGACACCCGGTCACGGATCGTACTGTGACCCTCTTCTTTTGTTGGTGATATGGACACCCGGTCACAGACCATACTGTGACCTAAAGAACTCAATATGTGGTGTTGTTTGTTATTTCTTTCCCTGTTGTGTTTATGGTTATGCATTTATACCCTGTATTTGTGTTTCTTGTTTAGTCCCGGAGTACTAAAATTTACTAGGGGGGAATGTGTCACCCCAGGCCTGGATGCCTCAAATATTAAAGGCTGTGTCTGAGAACAGGAGGGAGGTTCCCTGGTCAGGGACAATTAGCATGCAGCACCTCCTGTCCCAGGCCAGTAGGGGGAGCAGGCTGCTCCTATAAAAGCTGGAACTGAGGGCAGGGTTAGCGAGATCAGGACCCACTTCTGAAGCATCCAGAAGGGTTCCCAGAGGAAAGGGACAGGTCAGCAGCAGCTGAGGAGTCCGGGAGGCAGAGGAGGAACAGCAAGCCAGGGACAGAGGCGACGAGAGCCGGTCCTGGCTGAGAGAGAACTACACAACCGGACACTGGCGTCCGAGGCTGTCAGGGTTGCAAGCCCGGCAGCAGATAACCGACCTGCGAGGGATTTTAGGTCCCTTGGCCTGAGAAGCCTGGAGGCTCCGCCACACAGAGGGACCGGTACAGCACGGAGAAGCTACAGGTGCCTAAGGCCCGAGTCGCAAGCCATACAGGCGTAGTACACGGCCAGCTCAGGGACGTGGGCTATCACACCACGAAAAGGGGGATAGTCAGCAAGGGCAGAGAGAGAACGGTAGGCCTACCCACTCACCCTGACCAGTGGGGCTCGCCCGAATGTTCTCAGACACCCAGGCCCATTCCTACCCAGTACTCCTGTTGGGTCATTAGAAATACCTGCAATAAAGACCCTGGACAGTACCCTTATTATTGCGGCCTGCACCATCACCCCCAGCATCCTATTACACTGCCCTGAGGCTACACTCTTCCCGTGGGGAGTTATCCTATCCCTGTGCTGCATACCAACATCAGCCTCAGCGGTCTGCCTTGCAGCGGCGGTCATCCCTGACCGCAATTCACGTGTGGCGTAGTCGGACATTCAAGACCCTACAAATAGACTGCCACAGCATTTGGTCTGACCACCCTGAGCCACGGGATCGGGTTGCCACTACTACCCCCAACATTGCACCGAAGCCCGGTTCCGGGTGCCCCACGGCCCAGGGGGCGAGTCAGCTTTGGTGTAGTCGGCAGGATTGTGACCAACCCGCCACAAACGGGTATTGCGCACCTGAAAAAGACTGTACACGTACCTCAAAAGGAAGTTTCCCGCCATCTTCAGTCGTTTCCCGCCATCTTCAGCCGTTTTCCCGCCATCGGACGCCATCTTCGGGACGCTGCGCGGGAAGAAAAGGGGTGTGGACGTCCAAACCGCGTGAGACCTGAAGCCCCGCCCTACGCACCGATGCTGCGCAAGGTCCTGGAAGGAGCGAGAGCGACGCTGACGTCACCAGGACGCGACGCAAGGTCCTCGCCCGGAGCAGCACCAGCGGAGCCGCGGCCTACGGAAGAGGATCAACGGAAGGTAGGCCACGCTTAACTAGGGGGGAGGAAGATGACGGACGCGGAGGGACCTTCTGGCTGCAGCAGCGGTGATGCCGTTCTCCATGCCCTACATCCCCGGAGCAGCCTGGCTGCCCCAATACTCAGGGGAATCCCATACGTTAACTGACTTTAAGGAAAGACTGCACAGTTTATTTAAAGTTTATCCCCTGACAGAAGAACAGAAAGTGAGCATTCTGATGGGGCAGCTAACCGGTGCAGCCCAGCGGGAAGTGAAATCATGGTCAGATGAAGAGAAAAGGACTGTAAAGGACATTCTGACCCAGCTGCGGAGTACCTTTGATACCCGTATCTCAGCCGAAATCAAAATGCGGTTCTATGGCTGTAAGCAGCGAGCCCCAGATAGTATCAGAGACTATGCCTTGAACCTGCAAGAAGCTCTGGGAGCAATTAAACAAGCTGACCCTGGCAGCGTGCAGGACACCAATAAACTGTTGACTGACCAGTTCATAGAAGGTCTGCTGTCCAGCGCCCACAGAACCCAGCTGCGCCTCATGGCCCTACAGAACCCCGATCTGACTTTTGCACAGTTCAAGGATAGGGCCATCCGGGTGCTCCGAGAACCCGCACCAAGTGGCGCTGTAGTTCCCCGGCGCCCTGCCATCACTTACCACCAGGAGGTAGCGCCCTACCCCGCAGACCTTGTGGGGGCTGATGCACAGGCCCTAAATCCATCCCAGCCCGCAAACCTGCACCATCAGGTCCAAGAATTAACAAAGAGTGTGGCTGCATTGACCAGGACCGTACAGTCGTTGCAGGTGGAACCGTCAAGACCAATCAAGCTGGCTTCCAGTCCGGAGGATGTCCCGTGGCGTCGACAGAGGAGGATCCCGTAGTTTAGAGGGAGGCCCGCCGACCGTTACACTGAGGATGGACAGCCGATTTGCCGCCGTTGCAGTCAGCCAGGACACATAGCAAGGTACTGTACTTTAAATGGGTCCGACCTGGGGCAGAGGGCCAACCCCCAGGCATAAGGTCATCAGGCCCGTCTAATTGGCGTGATAAGTACGTGGGGGGATGCCCGGTCTTACCTGTAGTGCTGGACGGTATCCCCATGAGTGCACTACCGGACACTGGGTCTCAAGTGACTACCATCCCCTACGTACTTTTCAAGCGGTACTGGAGTGACACTGACATAACACGCTATCCAGACGATGACTTAAGCATCATCGCCAGCAATGGCCAACCCATGCCGCAGGTGGGGTTCAGAGAGATGACCATCAAGATTGGTAAGGTGGAACTGCCAGCACAGGGAGTGATCATTGTGGACATTGACCGTCGTGAAAGTCACTCTAAAATAACCTTGGGTACTAATGTGATTGAAAACTGTATTTCAGAAGTAATTGTGATTTTGCAGCAGGTGGCGATGAATGCGAGCTCCAGCCAACAGAGGGTCCTCGAGAAAGAGATAAGAGCCCTGATGAGACGGCAACAGGTAGAACTGTCTGGTGGTGAGATCGGTAGCGTGAGGATGAGCGACCCGTTCCCCATTGCCATGCCTCCCAAAAGTGAAATGATGATCTGGTGTCGGACTGCAATCGGGATAAGAGGGAGAGACTACCAAGCCATGGTAGAACCCGTGTACTCAGACAGCAGGCCCACCATTTTGACAGCCAGGGGGGTGGTTGATGTCCGCCATGGAAGGGTGCCCGTCAGGATCTTAAACATCGGGGAAAGGAAAGTACACTTGCCCCGGTACGCTACACTAGCCAAATTGTTTGCCGTCGAACACAATGCTATCAGGGTCGTGGAACCCTTGCCTCCATCTTCCCCGGTGGAGGGTAATGGCTCCCAGAAACACAAGGAGGACTGGTGCCAGAAACTCCATATGGGTGCTGACTCTACTCCCCTGCACCAAAAACAAGGAGTCTACCGGGTGGTTCAGGAGTACGAGAGAATTTTTAGTAAGCACCCGCTAGACTTCGGCCAAGTAAAGGGAGTAGAACACTACATCCCCACGGGGAGCCACCCACTAATAAAAGAGAGACACAGACCTGTACCCCCTGCACATTATCAGAACGCAAAGGGCATGCTGAGAGAAATGAAAGAAGCTGGGGTCATTAGAGATAGCTGTAGCCCCTGGGCAGCCCCCTTGGTTCTGGTAAAAAAGAAAGACGGTACCATGAGAATGTGCGTGGACTATAGACAAATCAATCGTATCACCCATAAAGACGCGTACCCGTTACCTAGGATAGAGGAGTCTTTAGCAGCTCTAAAATCAGCTAATTTCTTCTCTACTTTGGACCTTACTAGCGGGTACTGGCAGGTTCCTGTGGCAGAAGCTGACAAGGAGAAGACCGCCTTCACCACCCCAATGGGATTGAGCGAATTCAACTGTATGCCCTTCGGGCTCTGCAACGCACCAGGGACCTTCCAGAGGCTGATGGAATGCTGTCTAGGGCACCGAAACTTTGAGACGGTCCTACTTTACCTGGACGACATGATCGTCTATTCGAAGACCTACGAGGACCATCTAAAACACCTGGCAGAGGTGTTCGAAGCCCTGGCAGGCTATGGCCTGAAGGTGAAATCCTCAAAGTGTCACCTGTTGAAACCGAAGGTCCAGTACCTAGGACACGTGGTGAGTGCTGAGGGAGTAGTCCCCGACCCCGACAAAGTTACAGCCATCAAGAGCTGGCCAAGCCCCTCTAACATCAAAGAAGTGAGGCAATTCCTCGGGTTGGTAGGCTACTACCGAAGGTTCATCCCCGGGTTCACAAAGATGGCAGCTCCAATGCAGGACCTCCTGATAGGCCAGTCTAAATCCAGAAGTCACAAGCCACCCTTCAAGTGGGACAAGCCGGAAGAGGAGTCCTTCCGCCAGTTGAAGATGGCCCTCACGGGGGATGAGAACCTGGCCTACCCCGATTATGGCCAGCCTTTTATCCTCCACACCGACGCCAGTAATGTGGGGCTGGGAGCCGTACTGTCACAAAACCAACAGGGCAGAGAAAGGGTGATCATGTACGCCAGCCGGAAGCTGAGACCCACTGAAAGAAACCCGGAGAATTACAGCTCCTTCAAGCTAGAATTCTTGGCAGTGGTGTGGGCCATCACAGAACGGTTTAAGCATTACCTGGCTTCCGCAAAGTTCACCGTGTACACGGATAACAACCCGTTGACACATCTGGACAATGCTAGACCTGGTGCCCTAGAACAGCGGTGGATGGCCCGGCTATCAAATTATGACTTCACAATCAAATACCGGGCAGGCAGAACCAACGCCAACGCAGACGCTCTATCAAGAATGCCTCACCTCCCCGAAGGAGAAGAAGACTCAGAAGAGCTGGAGGAAGTAGAGCTCCCTGCGTTCCACCGGTATGGGGCCACTCAGTATTCACACCGGGTAAGAGACAAAGACCTAACCACCATCATGTTCAACCCCTTACCCCACCACGGCTGGGCTGAAATGCAAGATAGTGACCCTGCAGTACGCCTGGTGAAAGACCTGTTAACCCAAGCAGACGCTAGCCCTGGCCCGGACGCTCCAGAGGAAGCCAAGCAGATATGGAAGGAGAAAAGAAGGCTATTCCTCTACGAGGGTAAGCTGTGCAGAAGGCTTGTCAACCACCAGACGCACGAGCTGACCTGGCAGGTAGTGGTCCCAATGCGAGATGCAGCAATGGTCCTGGAGGCCTACCATGACAGAGCGGGACACTTCTGGTGGAAGAAACTGGAGTTCCTACTGAGAGAGCAGTTCTACTGGGTCGGTATGAGAAGGGCCATAGAGAAGTGGAGCAGGGACTGCGGCCCATGTCACCTCAGAAGGAAGGACCGTACCAGCCAGCAGACACCCTTGAAGCCCATCGTCACCAGGCAGCCTCTTGAGCTGGTAGCTCTGGACCATGTGAAATTGGCTCCAAGCCGGTCGGGTTACGTCTATGCCCTGACAATTGTGGACCATTACTCCCGGTTCCTGGTGGTGGTTCCTGTTAAAGACCTGACAGCCCAAACAGCGGCCAGAGCCTTCCAGCAACACTTCTGCCGTCCACACGGGTATCCGGAACAGGTCTTGACGGATCAAGGTCCAGCGTTTGAGGCTGAAGTATTCCAGGAGTTCTGCAACCTCTACGGCTGTAGGAAGATTCGGACAACGCCTTACCACCCGCAAACCAACGGGCTGTGTGAGAAAATGAACAATATCGTCATTGATCTCTTTAAGACGTTGCCCCTGGAAGAACGCAGCCTGTGGCCGGAGAAGCTGCCAGACCTGATTGACTTGTACAACCATATCCCGGTGAATGCTACAAATTGCACCCCGGCTTATCTGATGCGCGCATGACCAGGTAAGCTGCCGATAGACCTGGAGATGGGAGTCCTGACACCCGAGGACACCTCCCCAGGCGCGGACTGGGATACGGAACGGCGGCTACAGTACAAGAAGGTACAGGAGAGTGTGGAGAGGAGTCTGGCTCAAGCGACAGAAAAGCAAGAGAGGCTCTTCAACCAACACGCCCCTGCTGGTCCCCTGGAACCTGGTGAGCAGCTCATGAAGTGGAAGAGAAGGCTTCACAAGCTGGATGACCAGTGGGAGAGAGACCCGTACACAGTACTGCCGTCCAACCATGACAACTCGAAGGTATGTGTGATTACCAAGGATGGAGGAGAAACTACTAGCACCATCTCCAGAGACCACCTAAAACGGTGCCCCGAGCAACTACAGAGTCCAAGTGAAGATCAGGATGACCTTGAACCCGCAGAGGACAAGGAAGAAATGATCAGCACAGTTCTCGGAGAGTTCCCCCGGACCTGGACTCGGATAAATGACGCGATAGTGGTACCCGTCCTACACTTCCTTCAGCCTACCCAGCAGGAGCCTACAGAAGAACAAGAAGAACAAGCTGCCCCAGAGGCAGAAAAACCCATGCCAGCAGCCCAGGAGAGTCAACCCTCTGCTGACAGTGAGCCTGCCATGCCTGCGGTAAGCCAAAGAAACCGCAGACAGCTGCCTGCCCTGCCTGTAAACCCAGCTAGTAGCTGTACCCTAAATGCTAGTGGGGAAGGCCAGGTTAGACCACCACCAGACAGTGGGTTACGCAGGTCAACCCGGAGCACTAGGGGTCAAATACCAGCTCACTGGAAGATCTAAAATGCACAGTGTATATATTTATGTTTCATGTTTGTACTCTGGTTATTAATAATGTTTCTCCAGTTTTCCTAGATGCAATGGACTGACAGGTTATGGACAGTGAATAACTGGAACTACCATGTAGATAGTTGCACCTGGTGCCCTCTTGTGAAGTTGGCCACAGAAGAAAAACCTGTCCGGCGTGGCCTCCTTGTGATCCAAAGTAGGTAGCTCAGCCTTGCCGCCACGCCCAAGGCCAGGAACTAGGGGTTTATAGGGACAGGTCCCCACGTCGCTCAAAAAATTCACCTTATTGGGTGAAATGGACACCCGGTCACGGATCGTACTGTGACCCTCTTCTTTTGTTGGTGATATGGACACCCGGTCACAGACCATACTGTGACCTAAAGAACTCAATATGTGGTGTTGTTTGTTATTTCTTTCCCTGTTGTGTTTATGGTTATGCATTTATACCCTGTATTTGTGTTTCTTGTTTAGTCCCGGAGTACTAAAATTTACTAGGGGGGAATGTGTCACCCCAGGCCTGGATGCCTCAAATATTAAAGGCTGTGTCTGAGAACAGGAGGGAGGTTCCCTGGTCAGGGACAATTAGCATGCAGCACCTCCTGTCCCAGGCCAGTAGGGGGAGCAGGCTGCTCCTATAAAAGCTGGAACTGAGGGCAGGGTTAGCGAGATCAGGACCCACTTCTGAAGCATCCAGAAGGGTTCCCAGAGGAAAGGGACAGGTCAGCAGCAGCTGAGGAGTCCGGGAGGCAGAGGAGGAACAGCAAGCCAGGGACAGAGGCGACGAGAGCCGGTCCTGGCTGAGAGAGAACTACACAACCGGACACTGGCGTCCGAGGCTGTCAGGGTTGCAAGCCCGGCAGCAGATAACCGACCTGCGAGGGATTTTAGGTCCCTTGGCCTGAGAAGCCTGGAGGCTCCGCCACACAGAGGGACCGGTACAGCACGGAGAAGCTACAGGTGCCTAAGGCCCGAGTCGCAAGCCATACAGGCGTAGTACACGGCCAGCTCAGGGACGTGGGCTATCACACCACGAAAAGGGGGATAGTCAGCAAGGGCAGAGAGAGAACGGTAGGCCTACCCACTCACCCTGACCAGTGGGGCTTGCCCGAATGTTCTCAGATACCCAGGCCCATTCCTACCCAGTACTCCTGTTGGGTCATTAGAAATACCTGCAATAAAGACCCTGGGCTGTTTGAAGCAGACTCTGAACCCTTATTATTGCGGCCTGCACCATCACCCCCAGCATCCTATTACACTGCCCTGAGGCTACACTCTTCCCGTGGGGAGTTATCCTATCCCTGTGCTGCATACCAACATCAGCCTCAGCGGTCTGCCTTGCAGCGGCGGTCATCCCTGACCGCAATCCACGTGTGGCATAGTCGGACATTCAAAACCCTACAAATAGACTGCCACAGCATTTGGTCTGACCACCCTGAGCCACGGGATCGGGTTGCCTCTACTACCCCCAACATTGCACCGAAGCCCGGTTCCGGGTGCCCCACGGCCCAGGGGGCGAGTCAGATGGACAACCTGTCAGGGGACCTCACCGGAAGAGACTTGAATTCTGAGGTTGCTTATTGTATTGTACATATCTATTTATTATCTCTAATGTTTTTTATGCAACGTTTAAGCAAAGTGCCTCCCATAAAGGGAAGAGTTATTGTTGTTATAAAAATTACTTCAGTCCGGGAGTACTGAGCTTTGCTAGGGGGGAATGTGGTGCCCTGCTGCGCATTGGTGCCACAGATCCCAGGGGGGTGCATGGACGGATTCCTCCACAAGAGGCCCTCATAGCATTCACACACCTCCACCTTCCACCTCAGACCACCAGAGGGAGCCCGTTAGGGATAAAAAAGGGAAGGTGGAGCTAGGCAGTTCAGTCTGGAATCTACAGCCTGGAGTATGCAGTCTACAGTCTGCTGCAGCCAGAGAGGTTGTCAGGTCAGTCCAGACTCAGAGAGCTCGAGTTAGTGAGCCTAGGGCGTGCCGACGTCAAAAGAGCGGTGAAGAGTAGCGAGGCCTACTGCCCATGTGAAGCCTAGTGAGGGCCCCGAGCGTGGCCGAAGGCGAGTGGAGTAAGCAAGAGAGTAACATAGGGGGGCAGAGGAGCTTTACCCGCTCACCCCAAAAACCATTTACCGGACACCGGGTCCGCGTCTGCAGGGATCCCTTACATCCAGCAGAAACAACCGGAACCCCTGGCGAACTATATGTCCCAGGAACACCAAAAGCTGACTGTTATACCAGGGTCAGGAGTCACGGAGGCCCAAGAGACCGGAGAGTGTGATCTCCAATAGAAGGCCCTACCACCAGGTCAGCAGGTGCAAGACAGAGACCAAGTTAGGCCTAGCTCCAGGCAGGTCATAAACTTAACAAGGAAAGGCAAGGAACAGGAGGCCCCACACCCGCTCACTGGGGAGAGTCCTGATATGCACCCTTCACCCTACAGTGCCCTGGATCGTGCCTGAAACACCACCAGTAAAGGTACTGAAGTGAACTCCAGTGTGCGTGCCTATTCTTCTATCCTTTCTCTGACCCGGCTGGGTCCCTTCTGTCCTGTATCCCTTCTCCTACGCTGCCCTGAGGCCCCGCTCCACCTGTGGGGAGCCGCACCAACTAAGCTGCCTGAACACCGGCCTCAGAGGACTGTCGCAGCGCTGGTGATCCTCACCAGACACCACAGGTGGCGTCACGAACTTTCCCTATCCCATACACCTTCCCCCCTTCTTTTTAAGAGTGACCCCAGGGTACGGGCCCGGGAGCCGACCACCGCGACATCCCCCAAGGTCAGGCAACAACAAGGCCCGGGCGCCGAGTCGTCCCCATTCCCTGGGCGCGTCATAAACACCTGACACAACGCAACACAGCACTTTATTGTTGCCTTTTTGCAATTTTGTGTCAAAAGTGAAATGTTTTGTAAAAAATGCATAGAAATTTATATTAGTGTCTAAAATTGTGACCCAAACAAGAAATTGGATACAGTTATATGAAAAAGTTTGGGCACCCCTATTAATCTTAAGCTTAATGTTTTATAAAAATTGGTGTTTTTGCAACAGCTATTTCAGTTTGATATATGTAATAACTGTTGGACACAGTAATGTTTCTGCCTTGAAATGAGGTTTATTGTACTAGCAGAAAATGTGCAATCTGCATGCAAACAAAATTTGACAGGTGCATAAGTATGGGCACCTCACCAGAAAAGTGACATTAATATTTAGTAGATCCTCCTTTTGCAAAAATAACAGCCTCTAGTTGCTTCCTGTAGCTTTTAATGATTTCCTGGATCCTGGATGAAGGTATTTTTGACCATTCCTCTTTACAAAACAATTTCAGTTCAGTTAAGTTTGATGGTTGCCGAGCATGGACAGCCCTCTTCAAATGATCCCACAGATGTTCAATGATATTCAGGTCTGGGGACTGGGATGGCCATTCCAGAACATTGTAATTGTTCCTCTGCATGAATGCCTGAGTAGATTTGGAGCGGTGTTTTGGATCATTGTCTTGCTGAAAGATCCATCCCCTGCGTAACTTCAACTTTGTCACTGATTCTTGAACATTATTGTCAAGAATCTGCTGATACTGAGTGGAATCCATGCGTCCCTCAACTTTAACAAGATTCCCGGTGCCAGCATTGGCCACACAGCCCCAAAGCATGATGGAACCTCCACCAAATTTTACTGTGGATAGCAAGTGTTTTTCTTGGAATGCTGTGTTTTTTTGCCGCCATGCATAATGCCTTTTTGTATGACCAAACAACTCAATCTTGGTTTCATCAGTCCACAGGACCTTCGTCCAAAAAGAAATTGGCTTCTCCAAATGTGCTTTTGCATACCTCAGCCGACTCTGTTTGTGGTGTGCTTGCAGAAACGGCTTCTTTTGCATCACTCTCCCATACAGCTTCTCCTTGTGCAAAGTGCGTTGTATAGTTGATCGATGCACAGTGACGCCATCTGCAGCAAGTTGATGCTGCAGCTCTCTGGGGGTAGTCTGAGGATTGTCCTTGACTGATCTCACCATTCTTCTTCTCTGCCTTTCTGATGTTTTTATTGGCCTGCCACTTCTGGCCTTAACAAGAACTGTCCCTGTGTTCTTCCATTTCCTTACTATGTTCCTCACAGTGGAAACTGACAGGTTAAATCTCTGAGACAGCTTTTTGTATCCTTCCCCTGAACAACTATGTTGCATAATCTTTGTTTTCAGATCATTTGACAGTTGTTTTGAGGAGCCCATGATGCCACTCTTCAGAGGAGATTCAAACAGGAGAACAACTTGCAAGTTGCCACTTTAAGTAGCTTTTCTCATGATTGCATACACCTGGCTATGAAGTTCAAAGCTCAATGAGGTTACAAAACCAAAAAAAGTGCTTTAGTAAGTCAGTAAAAAGTAGGTAGGAGTATTTAAAACAAGAAAATGATAAGGGTGCCCATACTCATGCACCTGTCAAATTTTGTTTAAATGCAGATTGCACATTTTCTGTTAGTACAATAAACCTCATTTCAAGGCAGAAACATTACTGTGTCCAACAGTTATTACATATATCAAACTGAAATAGCTGTTGCAAAAACACCAATTTTTATAAAACATTAAGCTTAAGATTAATAGGGGTTCCCAAACTTTTTCATATAACTGTAACTCACACCGCCTTAAAATAACATGTGCAGAGTCCATACATACCACTTAAAAGGCTTGTGCAATACCTGAAATGCCCTTAATAAATATCTATTTTTAACCCCAAACCACTTTTGTAATTTGCTTTTTTTTTAAATACCCTACTTTTCTCCTTATGTATGCTTTTTTACTTTACATCCTGTGACATTTAGTTTGACTGGAGTCACTTCTTAGTCACTTCTTAGCTACCTCTTAGTCACTTCTCCATTTAATCAACCCTCCGGAACAGCACATCATCCGCTGTTTTCATTGCCTCTCTCTGATAAAATCCAGAATCAAAAGCGCCGGCATACTTCTTCTGTCATTGCCGGTCCGTAACTTGTCTGTCTGAAACAGGACATCATCAGGGTGTAGTGATAGAAGCAGGGTAAGTGACAGCTCTTAAATTGAATCTGTCATATCCCCAAATGCTATTAACCAGCATATATTGGGTTAATCTGCAGATTAATAGTGTTCTAAATTTGCTGGACCACTGCACTGAAGGCCTGGCTACCAGGAGAAAATTAACTTTATTTCTCCTGGTTGCCTCTGGCTTTTAGTCATAAAGGTGTGCCTGGAGTGGCTACAGTCACCACTCACAGCATTGCGAGCGTGGTTGTAAGCATGCCGTGGCACCTTGACTAACAGCCGTCTCGGCACGGATATGCAAGGAAGCAAGGACTTGGGGAACTATATGCAGATGGGTAAGGAATTGGCTAAATCACAGGAAACAAAGAGTCATCATAAATGGTATGTTCTCTAAATGGGACATAGTCAGCAGTGGGGACCGCAGGGATCTGTGCTAGGACCGATTCTTTTTAACCTCTTTATTAATGACCTGGGGGATGGGATTGAGAGTAAAGTGTCAGTTTTTGCTGACGACACCAAACTATGAAGGATATTAAAATCTGATCTTGACATTACGATATTGCAGAACGATCTGGATAAGATGACTGAATGGGCAAACACTTGGCAGATGAGGTTTAATGTAGATAAATGTAGAGTAATGCACCTAGGACGGAGCAATCCTATTGCTGCATATACATTAAATGGGAGTATACTCGGGACGACAGAACAGGAGAAGGACTTGGGTATTCTGGTTACAAGTAAGCTGAGCAGCAGTACTCAATGTCAGGCAGCAGCTGCAAAAGCAAATAAGATTTTAGGATGTATAAAAAGAGAGATAAAAACCTGCGATCCCAAGGTATTGTTACCACTTTATAAATCACTGGTGAGGCCACATCTGGAATATGTGATCCAGTTTTGGGTTCCACATTTTAAAAAGATATTCAGAAGTTAGAGTCAGTTCAAAGGCGGCAACTAGATTATTACAAGGGATGGAAGGCCTCTCATATGCTGAGAGGTTGGAAAAGTTGAGTCTGTTTAGCTTAGAAAAACGACGTCTCAGAGGGGATCTCATTTACATGTATAAATATATGTGTGGTCAGTACAAAGGACTAGCACATGACTTATTCCTTATAAAGACCATACTAAGGACCAGGGGGCACTCATTATGGGTGAAAGAAAGGCGATTCCGGCACCTAAACAGGAAAGGGTTCTTTACAGTCAGAGCAGTCAGACTGTGGAATGCCGACCACAAGAGGTAGTAATGGCCCACATTATAACATTGTGGGTTATAGATAATTTAGTGACCAAAAATGTATAATTGATGGAGAAAGGTTGAACTTGATGGATCTATGTAGGTTTTTATTCAACCTATGTAACTATGTGGCCAACCAGCTTTAAAATGCTATTAACCTGAAATTAACCCCATATCTGCAGGTTAATAGTATTTGGGGACATAACAGATTACCTTCAAGTGGCATAATTAAACACACAAAGTGTCCTGCAAAAGAAATCAAAAAACACCCATGTATGTCTAGGTAAATGAAAAACAAAGTTACAGCTTTCGTAATGTGGGGATGAAATGTTGCAGTTCAATTACAGAACACAAGATGGCGATATTATAGAGAGAAATGTTAAACAGCAGTAGAGTTTCATGGAAAACATGGCTACATCCACTTTAATTATACTGTCATTAATACCTTATAATTTACATAGTTCCTACCTATTCCACCCCAATGTACAGCTCTTATCGTACATATCAGACCCCCTGCTGAGATGCAGGGACATTGCAGCCCATACACAGATTTGGTCATGGATTTATAGAAAAATCATATTTTGATGAGATGAATGGTGAAGAAAACATCATATAAAACATATGCTTTACGTTTCTCACAGACCAGCATAAACATTAATTTGCTCATATCCATTTAATATCTGACAGATCAAATACACAATGTTTACGCTCTAATTAACAAAAAATGATGACAAATATTAAACAGGAAAGTAACAATAGTTACCTGAACAACACGTTGATCTGCTCTTCAATAATAATTCAGAATGATTATAAAAAAAATAAAAAAAATACTATATTTAAGAAATAAAAGCAGAATGCAGTAATTATTTGTATTATAGCGCCACCTAATGGGCAAGTTATACCAGAGAGACTACCTTTCTACACATTGGTGTCACTAATTAGATTTATAACCTGCATAATAATAACAAGTTTCTTTAATCCATAGGACACAACCTATTTTAGGCCGTCGGGTTGTGTCCTATTGTATGTGCATTATGGCTTTGTATTTCCGATGGTTGACTCTTAGGGTCATTTGAAGGTTTTTTTGCCTTGTAAAAACACTATGAATTGAATAGTTTTTATTTTGGTAGTTCTTTTCATACAGACATCTCTTTTTCATGTGTTTTCCTGTCCCATCAAAAAGTTTGTTGGAAAACGACTGAATAAAATAAGGTAAAGCAAGAGGATTGTGAAGGTATAAAAACAAAAAGACAAGTATACTGAACCATACCAAAAATTTGCATTTTTTTAAAAAAAATCCAGTGTGTGTATGTGAAAACGCTTACTTACGTCAGTGGAAGGCTGGCAACACTTAAAAGGGCTTCCACTGACAAAGTTTAGCATTAGCCAGTCCATCTATTAGGTCCCAGGGGGACAGAACCTTATATCTTTAACCTTATACAGGGATCTAGACGAAGTGGATGCTGGCCAGTAGAGCAGGCTGGCAGAGGATAGTTACAAAGTTAGGACTGTACCAAATGGTCAGGATAAGAACAAAATCATCAAGCAGTAAAATAGTCAAAAGACAAGCCGAGTTCAGAAATGGGAAACAAAGTAGCTGAGCAGGAGGCATAACAGGAGTGAACCAGGGTAAGTAGAACTTATAACTGGCACTGGAAGCAGGGAATAAGTGGTTCAAATAGTGTAAAGCTCCACCCAAGGCTCTGAACAGGTTGTTAATGAGACAACAATGTGATCAATTAACCCACAAGCTCCATTTCTGCATGTTACAGGTCCCAGAATGCTAAATAGGTGCAGGAGTAAATACAGGCATGGAAGTCAAAGTAGGACCTCCCCTCCGGACCTTTAGGACCAGGCTAATCAAGAAATGACCAATGGAACCTCCTGATTAGACTGTCAACAATGATGTCAGGGATCACCCACAGGGATAACACCGGGGTGATCACGCGATATCTCACCGTGCCATCACGCTGTCAGTATTTCGTGCGGAATCGCGAGCACGCGACCCAGACTACTCGCTATGTGGATACCTGCAAGCGACCAGTGACAGTATGGCATCACACCTCTGGGTTCCAAAGCCTGGAACCCTCTCCCTCTGTACCATGACTGTTAGCTTCACGATAGCCCAATTATTATTATCCACTGCCACCACCGGCCGAGTTTGACATATAATACAGGCCTGGCCGGACGCCTGCATTTTGGTAGCGTATATGGCTTCGGGGAAGGGAAAGATTACAGAACAAAAGAAACAGAACTATTACATTTTATATCTAATCCAAAAGGGAGGCAGTGTTTAAGAAAAATATATATACACAAGGATGTTACAAAGGAGACATTAAAAATACATAGGCAGTTACATAAAATAAACAGGATAAAAGAAGAAAAACTTACACTATACAATTGCGAAGACGATTCAGTATAGGTGGAGGAGGGGCTCCCCAGTCTGATTATGCTGTTATCAAACAGGACCCGTTGCTTATAATTCTTATTCCCCTCTGGCAATGAGTGAGTCTGTACTGTCCATGGACTCTCTTATACCTAAGGGTAGATCTGGCCACACGCCCCTTGTGGTGACATCAGTTGGGCCGGTCTCCAGTCTGTACATTTTTATTAAAAACGCTAACTTCTGCGATAACTCATCGTGCGTCGATCGCAGAAGCTTGCAAATGAAGCCATTTTTTCCCTTATGATTTTATCACACGTTGCATAGCTGCAGTCTGCTATTATGGTGTTTTTGCGCTTCAGCTCCCTGATTTTTCTTACAGCCCTGGAAAACTACATATACATTCCTGGGCTGATTTGGTCACTAAACATATGGGTTCCGTTACTGTCGGACGTATTGAATTCACAATATTTCATATTTCATTTTGGAGTTGGCCTGGCTATGACTGGTGGCCGGGAATTGTTTGTGAGTGCCTTTGAACTTAACGAACCATTTCCTCTTTCCTACAAACTCTGGCCTGGGTGAAGGTGTCAATCTATCTCAGGTCTGTGTTAAGAGGAAATACATTTGCATTTTAGTTAGCTTGTACCAGTTCTTGGCTGCCATATGTTTGCGTAAGGTCTCCCTCATGACTGTGTTAATTAGGGCTTTTGTGCTGAGCAGAAGGGGAATAAGGGAGGGGGGTGAACATCTATGTCAGGCATATATCGAAGAACATTTTCCTGACATTAATATTTCCCTGACAAATGATGTTACCAGCAAAACTCCAAATCTTTCCTCTGGACCATAACCTTTCCAATGTGCAAGGTATTGCAAGGACCTTCTCAGTACACGGGAATCAAGGATTTTTTGTTCTTACTACTCCAGTTTGCCTCTAACCAACACAGGAGGATTATTAACAGGTTGCACTTAGCGAACAGCATGTTTTAAATATGGACTTGTGGAACACATTGGATATCCGAAAGGAAGCTTCAAAAGGGAGTCTACTGAATTAATGACTTCAGTTATTTCATATGCTCCAATGACCTTGAGTTTGATATTTTTGGTGGATAAGCCACACTTTGTTCACTACACTAAAGCTTGGTCCAACCATCTGACTCTTATTAACAGAAGAGATCTTTCTACCCTGTGCCCTTTTCAGGTTCTCTCTAACCTCAAATCAGATAAGCTTCAACTCGTCTACAAATTTAATGGCCACTGGAATAAGAACCAAATTGAGGGAGATACCCAATATTACAAAAGAAAGGAAATATCCTAAAGAACTTATTTATGGCAAAGTCAGTTTACGGAATAGGATCTGAGAATGTGGTTGTCAGGTTCAATCTGAGCATTGGTTTCTGGTGATAAGCAGATGAAAAGACAGTTCAATATTAATCTTACTATGGAGTGGCCTCCAGAATTTGGAAACAAACCGAGTTCCTCAGTTGGGAACAATATTTTCTGCAATCCCATGTAGACAAAACAATTTACTTAATCTTTGGGAGTTAGATAACCCAGACAAATGAACAAAATTACACTGTTTGCTAAAATCTGTCCACCAGTACCTAAATAACAGTCTTCCATTTGGAAGATGGCAAGTCAGTAATGAAGTGCGGGGAGAAATTAGTTCAAGGATCTTTAGGAGTAGTTAAGTACCGAAGAAGTCCAGCGGAATGAGTTTGGGGTTGTTTTGGCTCAGGCACAGATTTCACATGCCATTACATATTTCCTACAATTTCGATCAATGGTTGGCCGCCAAAAATTCCTCGTTACTAGTCAGATAGTGTGGTTAATCCCAGAACAGAATTATGAGACTCGTGAAGAATTTACAGAAAAAACTGGGGGGAATAAACAATGTTTGGGTAGGATTATTGTCAAAGGCTAACTATTGGGATCTATGGATCTTCTCCATAGTATCAAGGGAAACTGAAGACATGAATATACTCTCAGCTAGAATGGGGACTTGTTCAGTGTCCTCAGTTTGAGATGGACTGAAACTTTTTTAGAGAGAATCGGCTTTAAAGTTTTTAGTACCAAGTCTAATTTTCACCACGAAATCAAACCTAGAAAAGAATAAAGCCCATCTAGCTTGGCTAGAGTTTCATCTCTTGACTGATTCTAAATAAGTCAAATTGCCTAATTTTGCCACCTTTTATCTCAAACACTATGCTGCAATGCTGTTTCATTGCTCAGTTAAAGGTCCTTTAGAAGCTTCTTTCAATTGCTGCTTCAGCCACTCTGATAGATATTAGATACAGGTGTTTCTCACAGAATTAGACTATCATCAAAAAGTTAATTTATTTCAGTTCTTCAATACAGAAAGTGAAACTCATATATTATATAGAGTCATTACCAAGAGAGTGATCTATTTCAAGTGTTTATTTCTGTTAATGTTGTTTTCATTGGCTGTAAGCCATAATCATCAACATTAACAGAAATAAACACTTGAAATAGATCACTCTGTGTGTAATGACTCTATATAACATGAGTTTCACTTTTTGTATTGAAGAACTGAAATAAATGAACTTTTTGATGATATTCTAATTTAGTGAGATGCACCTGTATATTTATACATGTAAATGAGATCTCCTCTGAGGCGTCTTTTTTCTAAGCTAAACAAGCTAAACTTTTCCAACCTCTCATCACCGAGAAGTTTTGTTTTTGACTGAAGCACTTTATCTATAAGTATGCTGTGGATTGTGAATCATCGCCGCCTACTGAGAAGATGACAACCTGAATTCTGCTCTCAGTGTTATATAACATGTTGTATTGTGAATGTTCTCTAATGTTACAAGCACATTGGAAACAGAAGAAGCTGCTTCTTATTTCAATCATCGATTGTCCTTAAATCTGAACACAAAATAAAAGATAAATGAATAAATCATAACTGTGATACCAGTGTTAAAGAAAAAAAAGTATCCCGGAAAGATCATCGAAGAGAAGAAGGTAAGATTAGAAATGTCTGCATTCAGCTATGATATATACTCCACAACATTGAAATTGCTCCAAGAAGAAAAGTTGTAGAATTATGGGAATCGCTGGATGGTTAGACATGGTACTGGTATGTATATGCTGAATAAATGGAAAAAACATTTTCAAACATCTCGATTTATTCAGTCTGGAGTATGGGCGCCATGTGCAGGAATCCCGGCACTTACAGCCGGGGCGGCTATCAATGATTATGATTATTAACGGATGTCCAAGGAATGTTCTGCTGCACTGGATGCATTTGGACAGCATTATTTAGTACGATAGTCAATTTATTACTGCACAATGTCATCCGAGTGCAGTCCGGTTTACGCAGACACAGACAATGGATGGAGAAATAAAATTCTCTGTCTTCTCCGCACCTTTCATAAGATTCGCTCATGCGAGAGAATCAGATCACACTAAAATGATATTTGGCTCAATCCATTAACATTATAGAGCCGATTCTCTCGCTTGAGAGAATTAATACTTGTGTGACCTAGGCCTTAAAGGGAATATCGTTTACAGATACGGTAGCAAAAGCCTAGTGAGAGATTTCCTTTAAGTTATCCGTTATCCATAAGATAGTAGATAAATTACTGAGATACAGCAACTGACTGCTGTTCTCACAGACAACCCATCCTGCTGATCAGAGTCAGGAGAATTACCTTTCCTTTATAGGAGCGTTCAGCAGACAGTTATCTAAGGTGTATGGGTAATATTGAGCCCTGTGCAGGCGAGGCTTGAGACGGAGGCTCCAACATGTGCCATAAAGTACATATCATATATATATATATATACAGGGTGGTCCAAAAGTAGGTGGCCAGAAAATAATAACATTTATTTTGATTTATATATAAAATTATATTTACTAACACAAGCATAACATTGACAATTACATTTTATTCTGAACAATAATACAAAAGCCCTTAAATTTTATCAACGCAGGTGCTCAAACTGTTTTCCATTAAAATTTGCACAGCTTTGAAGTCAGCTTCTTACGCTTCAACAAACTTTTTTGCACAAGTCTGTTTGGGTATTAATTTCTTGAAATGCATCTCTTATGTAATTTTTTCAAATCACTGACACTTTTTGGTTTTCGACTATAAACTTTGTCCATGAGTACTCCCCAAAAGAAAAAATCCATTGGGGTCAAGTCTGGTAGTCTGGTGAACGTGCCAGCCAAT
This sequence comes from Phyllobates terribilis, assembly GCF_046119375.1. NCBI lineage: Eukaryota > Metazoa > Chordata > Amphibia > Anura > Dendrobatidae > Phyllobates > Phyllobates terribilis. Next base: position 144,777,091 of record NW_027362772.1, read on the forward strand.
CAAGTGGGCCTCTTCAGCCAATCCATTTATTAGGAAATGTTTCATCAAGATACTAGCGGACTACTCTTGAATAATGTGGAGGAGCCCCATCTTGTTGGAAATAAAGGTCATTGAATTAGGCTGTTGCTGTAACTGGGGAACAACTTGATTCATTAGAATTTCGAGATACTTGTCTCCTGTGACTGTTCCATCAAAAAATATTGGTCCTAAAACACCAAAACTTGAAATACCACCCCAAACATTGACACCAGGCTCATTTAGTTGTTGCTCTAATGTTAAATGCATGTTCTCATTATACCAGTAAATACAATTATGTCTGTTAATATGGCCTGATAATGTGAAAGAAGCTTCATTACTCCACATAATGTTATCTAAAATTACTGGATTTTCTTCAATTTCGTTAAGCATAATCTCACTAAATTCCAGCCGCCTGTCTGGATCATCCTCCAATAAACCATGAATTAGACGTGGAGGATAAGCTTTCCACCCAATAGATTTCAGGATTCGCACGATAGAAGCTCATGAAAATCCCAATTCCAAAGAGGCTCTTCTGGTGGATTTGTGAGGAATGAAAAGTGGAATCTGATTGGGTGCTAAGGGCAACTGAGCCAGCTTCAATTTACACCATGTTTGATAAATCTCCCCCTTCAAAACCTTATTACACTTTCTGTCCACCTACTTTTGGACCACCCTGTATATAAATATATACACAGGGCCACCATCAGGGTATTACTACCATTACCGGTGAATGGGTGAGCAGAATAATATATATATGTATATATACACACAGCGTGTGAAATAAGTATTGAGCACATCACCAATTTTCCAAGTAAATATATTCCCAAAGGTGCTATTGACATGAAATTCTCACTAGATGTCCGCAACATCCCATCCAATCCACACAGGCAAAGAAATAAAACCATAGCTGTCCATAAATTATGTGTAATAATGAGAAATGACAAAGTATTGAACACATGAAGAAAGAGAGGAGCAAAAAGCCTTGGAAAGTCATGACACCAGCTAAAATCTATCAGTAATTAGGAAGCAACCCTGCCACATAGTGAAAAATAATATCAGTTGGTTCAACTGATGGCCTATAACAAGATGTCTCATTACCAAGGTGCCACACAAGAAAAAACTCATGATGGGTAAAACCAGTGAGCTGTCTCAAGACCATCGCAACCTTATTGTTGCAAAACATACTGATGGTATTGGTTACAGAAGAATTTCTAAACTACTGAAGGTTCCAGGGAGCACTGTTTGGGCCATAATCCAGACGATGAAAGAACATAATTTCACTATAAACTGGCCACGACCAGTTTATAATGCCATAATACACACCATGTTTGGAGGCAAAAAGGCACTGCATATCACCCCCAAAACACCATACCAACAGTGAAGTTTGGAGGTGGGAACATCATGGTGTGAGGCATTTCATATAATTGAAGGAAGGATGAATGGACAAATGTACTTGGACATTCTTGATAAAAATCTGCTGCCATCTGCCAGGATAATGAAGATGAAATTAGGGTGGACATTTCAGCAAGATAATGATGCCAAACACAGAGCCAAGGAAACTCAACTAGTTTCAAAGAAAGAAAATAAAGCTGCTAGAATGACCCAGGCAATCACCTGACCTGAATCCAATAGAAAATTTATGGAAGGAACTAAAGCTCAGAGATCATAGAAGGGGCCCACGGGACCTTCAGGATGTGAAGAGTGTGTGGAAGAATGGGTCAAAATCGCACCTGAGCAATGCCTGCGACTAGTTACTCCACACAGGAGGCATCTTGAAGCTGTCATCAGCAACGAAGGCTTTGGTACGAAGCATTACATAAATGTCAGTAAGTGTGTTCAATACTTTTTTCCTGTCATTTCTCATTTTCACACATAACTAGTAATGAGCGAGCATGCTCGCTACTGCTCTGTGTCCAATGTGCTCGACCCGAGCATCGAGCACCCGACCATTTTAGTGCTCGCCCATCATTACACATAACTTAATTTAAGGACATCTATTGTTTGATTTATTTACCTGTGTGGATTGGATGAGTTGTTACAGACATCTGGTGAGAATTTCATGTCAATATCACCTTTAGAAATAGATTTACTTAGAAAATTGGTGATATGTCCAATACTTATTTCACTCAAGTTATATAATGTATATACTGGGCACTATATTTTTGCAGCGATCCTTTATATAGGAAAGAGCATCCTGTAACAGTCCTATGTAGTTGAAAAAAAAGGATATTAAAGAGGTTGTTCCCTACTTTTACATTTATGCCCTATCCTTAGCATAGGGCATCAATATCTGATTGGCCGAGATCCGACACCCGGCACCCAAACCGATCAGCTGTTATTGGTGGCGGCGGTGGCGGCCGCTGGCTGGAAGTATTTACTTGTGGAGCTTGGCTGTCTACTTGTAGTGACCGGGGCTTGGTACTGCACATCCACCTCCTATTGCTTTGAACAGGAGGAGGATGTGCAGTACCCACGTGATCCACTAAAACTAGACAGCCAGCTCCACAAGTAAGCACTTCCGGCCAGTGGTGGTTTTCATAGATAGCGCTCATACCCATGATCAGAGGTGTATATAGGGGTGGGCAGCCGGGGCCTAATGCAGCGGTCCGAAGTGTGTATCTCCTGGTGGACGCATTCTGCCGCCCCCCGGACTGGGTGTCGGCTGTTCTCTGAGCTGGTTGTCAGGCTGACAGCCAGCTCGCAGAACGTGCAGTACGTGGCTCCCAGTATTCAATTGTACTCTCGTCCTTCAGTCGTGAGTACAATTGAAGCTCTCACTGGCTGGACAGAGCGACGTCAGCAGCGTCATGTGATCATGCTGCTGACATCAGTCGCTGGCGCCGCAGGCAGAGGCACACATTGGTGGTAAGTGTTCCATATTAGTGGAGCTGAAGACACCAAAGATGGGGAGGTGATTTAGTGTAACGGGGCTGGGGGGTATTCACTGCTGGGAGTTGGGGGGTATTTACTGCCTGAGGGGTATATACTGCCTGGGGGGGTTATTTACTGCGTGTGAGGGGGTGTATTTACCGTGTGTGGGGGTAATTATTGCATGGAGGTGGGGGTTATTTACTGTTGGGGGGGGTTATTTACTGTATGGGGGGTTATTTATTGTGTTGGGGGTGTATTTACTGCGTTTGTGAGGGTATTTACTGCGTGTGGGGGTGTATTTACTATGTGTGGGGGTGTATTTACTGTGTGTGGGTGTATTTACTGCGTGTGGGGGTGTATTTACAGCATGAGGGTGTGTATTTACTGCTTGTGGGGGTATATTTACTGTGTGGAGGAGATTTACTGTGGGGAGTATTTACTGCTTGGGGGGGTATTTACTGTGTGTCAGGGGTATTTACTGTGCTGGGGAAGATTTACTGTGGGGAGTATTTACTGCTTGGGGGTGTATTTGCTGTGTGTGGGGTGTATTTGCTGTATGTGAGGGTATTTACTGTGGCGAGTATTTACAGCGTGGGGGTGTATTTACTGTGTGTGAGGGTATTTACTGTGTGTGGGAGGTATTTACTGTGGTGGGGATGGATTTGCTGTGTGTGGGTGGTATTTACTGTGTGTGGTGGGTATTTACCGTGGTGGAGAGAATTACTGTGGGGAGTATTTACTGCTTGGGGTGTATTTGCTGTGTGTGGGGGTATTTGCTGTTTGTGGGGGTAATAAACTGTGGTGGGTGAGATTTACAGTGTGTGTGGGTATTTACTGTGGTGAGTATTTACTGCGTGGGGTTTATTTGTTGTGTGTGGGGGGTATTTACTGTGATGGGGGAGATTTACTGTGGGGAGTATTTACTGCGTGGGGGAGTATTTACTGTGTGTGTGGGTATTTACTGTGTGTGGGGGCATTTACTGTGGTGGGGATGGATTTGCTGTGGGTCGGGGGTATTTATTGTGTGTGGTGGGTATTTACTGTGGAGGGGGAGATTTACTGTGGGCAGTATTTACTGCTTGGGGTGTATTTACTGTGTGTGGGGGGTATTTACTGTGTGTGGGGTGTATTTGCTGTGTGTGGGATTATTTACTGTTTGTGTGGGTATTTACCAGTGTTGAGCGAGCACTAAAATGCTCGGGTGCTCGAAGCTCGGGCCGAGCTCGCCGTGATACTCGGGTGCTCGACCCGAGCAACAAGCCCAATGTTAGTCTATGGGAGACCCAAGCATTTTTATGGCGGCACCCCCGGCAGTCTGTAGAAAGCCTAAAAAGTGACCAAAGCGATAGTGACAGTGCTCAAAAGACATGGGGACAGCATGGGCATCGCCCCAGGAAGCATTTCTCACTGCTGTCAACAACGTGGTCAGAGGTATTAATCCACTTTTACGGGCTCACAATAAATCTAAACTGAAACGGTTTTCCTGTGAAATTGGTTAAGGAACATCCTTTCCAGGGTAAAGACTTGTGTATAAGGTAAAATAAATAACCAAAAACAAAAATACTCCTCCACAACTTGGGCTATGTTCACAAGTAGCATTTTTATGCGTTTTTGCACTTTTGTATTGCTTTCAACCGTGACAAATGCATTCACCGGGAAATGTCATTTTAACATTTTACAACCTTATCTGGTCATGTGCTGTGTGACACATGCATACAGTGCTGAAAAGACATGGGAACAGCATGGGGAAGACCCCTGGAAGCATCTCTGACACCCAGGTCACTGCCTAAAAGAGTGCCCATCAGAAGTGATCCTTTCCGCATCAGAAAATGCAGACTTGCAACTATCCGTGCAAGTCCTTGTCCCAGGGCAGTGTTCAATTGTACCTACCCCATTCCTTGCAATGCAAGCACAAGTATGCAGCCTGCCACCCACCCACCCCCAGGCTGCAATGCCATACTGCTAGCTTGCTTGTACTTACTTGAAATTGGGCCTTTTAGTTTGGAGGAAGCCGAAGCTGGCCACTACCTCATGGCTGCTTCGGCAGTGAGGTATCCATACTCAGTCCCCAGCCGCCCGGCGGCCGGGTGTCCACGCTCGGTCCCCAGCCACCAGGGGGTGGCCGGGTGTCCATACTAGGTCCCCAGCCGCCCCGTGGCCGGGTGTCCACACACGGTCCCCAGCCGCCTGAGGGCAGCCGGGTGTCCATAAACGGTCCCCAGCCGCCCCCATTTCTCCTTGGAACATCCCCCCACACACTTTTCTTAGCCCGGCCTGCTTTAGGGCAGCATTGGACGAGCCCACCAGAGAACCAGACTCCCCGGGTGGGCCCTGGCTTCTCCATCAGGGGAGTTGAGAGTGCCAAGGTGAGGAGCATGATGATGATGATAGAAGCTAGCATCTGCTTTGTTTTCTTGGAATGCAAGCATAAGTGTGCAACCAAACACCCACCCACCCCCAGGCTGCAATACCATACTGCTAGATTGCACTTGAAATGGGGTCTTTTAGTTTGGAGGAGGCCGAAGCTGGCCACTACCTCATGGCTGCTTCGGCAGCGAGGTATCCATAATCAGTCCCCAGCCGCCCAGCGGCCAGGTGTCCACGCTCGGTCCCCAGCCGCCAGGGGGCGGCCGGGTGTCCATACTCGGTCCCCAGCCGCCCCGCGGCCGGGTGTCCACACACGGTCCCCATCAGCCCCTATTTTTCCTTGGAACATCCCCCCACACACTTTTCTTAGTCCGGCCTGCTTTAGGGCAGCATTGGACGAGCCCACCAGAGAACCAGACTCCTCCGGTGGGCCCTGGCTTCTCCATCAGGGGAGTTGAGAGTGCCAAGGTGAGGAGCATGATGATGATAGATGTTAGCATCTGCTTTGTTTTCTTGGAATGCAAGAGTAAGTGTGCAACCAAACACCCACCCACCCCTAGACTGCAATACCATCCTGCTAGCTTGCTTGCACTTGAAATTGGGCCTTTTAGGCATGTGGAGGCAGACGCCGGCCACCATGTCATGGCTGCGTCGGCGGCCTGGTATCCAAACTCAGTCCCCAGCCGCCCGGAGGCCAGGTGTCCACCCTCGGTCCCCAGCCGCCAGGGGGCGGCCGGGTGTCCATACTCGGTCCCCAGCCGCCCCGCGGCCGGGTGTCCACACACACGCTCCCCAGCCGCCTGGGGGCGGCCGGGTGTCCATAAACGGTCCCCAACCGCCCCTATTTCTCCTTGGAACATCCCCCCACACACTTTTCTTAGCCCGGCCTACTTTAGGGCAGCATTGGACGAGCCCACCAGAGAACCAGACTCCTCCGGTGAGCCCTGGCTTCTCCATCAGGGGAGTTGAGAGTGCCAAGATGAGCAGCATGATGATGATGATAGAAGTTAGCGTCTACATTGTTTTCTTGGAATGCAAGCGCATGTATGTAGTAGCGGCTAGGCCTTAGGTGGTCAGCGTTTTGGCGCATATCCTACCCCCTCCGAGGGTTGCTGGATATTTTCCTGCTACTATCCCAGTTCTATGACTCCCGTTAAAACAAAGCTTCAGGTGATGAATGATGGATGAGGTGGTGGCAAAGGAGAAAGAGCAGGAGGAACAGGGACCATTCACATCAATATCAGGCCAGTCTACCACACATGTCTTGTTTCTGTACCAAAAGGAGCGGTTCGGCTACACAGTTAAAGGGCATGCAGTGAGTGCAATGCCTAACAAAAATTTCAAGGCACTCCAATGCCCCTTGGAAGTGGCATGGAGGTCAGAGGGCCTTAACTAAACCGTTTTTTCCATTTATAGCAACTGTGTTTCCTGTGCACTGTTGGCCTAAGCAGTGAATGGAAGGCTTTCCAAAAATTATGAGGAACTGCAATGCCCCTTGAAACAGACGTGGATTACAGCATACTAAAAACCTTCTACCCATTATTGGCGAGTGGGTCTCCCTTAATGTTCGCCTATGCATTGAAAAGTAAAAGCTGACTAAAATTAGGAGGAAATGCAATGCCGCTTGGAAGAGTGGTGGAGGTCGCAGTAGCTTAACAAGACGGTTTTAATGCCCCTTGGAGAAGTGGTGGAGGTCGCAGTAGCTTAACAAAATGGTTTTAATGCCCCTTGGAAGAATGGTGGAGGTCGCAGTAACTTAACAAGACGGTTTTAATGCCCCTGAGGAAAGTGGTGGAGGTCGCAGTAGCTTAACAAGACGGTTTTAATGCCCCTTGGAAGAGACGTGGAGGTTGCAGTAGCTTAACAAGACTGTTTAAATGCCCCTTGGAAGAGCCATGCAGTACAGAATCTTAAAAACATTATTCCCATTATTGGAGAGTGGGTCTCCCATCGTCTTTGCCTATGCCTTCCAAGCAAAAGCTACCAAAAATTAGGAGGGAGGAACTTGCAATGCTGGCAAACAAGAGCCATGCAGTACAGCATCTTAAAAACATTATTCCCATTATTGGGGAGTGCGTCTCCCATAGTCTTTGCCTATGCCTTCCAAGCAAAAGCTGCCAAAAATTAGGACGGAGGAACTTGCAATGCTGGCAACACGGACCAAGGTCACCCTGGTGGTATAGTGGTGGTGGAGGCTGAGGATAAAGAGAAGAGCAAAATACAGCCGAAATGAGGAAGCGTATACCCATGTGTGGGAGTGAAGCGGTGCATGGGAACACACCTCCCGAAATAACACAGTGGATTTGACTTTATGTTACTCTGCTGTCATTTGGTGGTGATGAGAAGTCTGGCCCAATCCTGCCCTTGTTTATTTTGATAAGGGTCAGATTGTCAGCATTGTCAGTTGGCAGGTGAGTGCGCTTATCTGTTATAATTCCCCCAGCGGCACTAAAAACACGCTCCGATAACACACTAGCGGCAGGGCAGGTCAGGACCTCCAAGGCGTAGAGAGCGAGTTCCAGGGGCAGACACAGACTGTAGTGGGCCCTTGTGCAAGAATTTTTTTTGGCCCCCCCCCTGCCCTTCATAGTGGGCATGAAGGCCCCCCTCCGTGCATCTCTCATCCCCCCGTGCATCTCTGATTCCCCCCACTCCTAGTTAATTAATTGTATTTAAAAAAAATAAAACTTGTTATACTTACCCCCAGGGGCGGCTCCAGGTTTTTGTGGGCCCTGGGTGACAGAGTTTCAGTGGGCCCCTTTAACACATACCATGATTCATGATGCAAAGATACCGCAGAGAAATATATATATATAGTACAAGGCCAAGGATTTCACTTACTACATTACATGAGCGATATCTATTGTAAATTCTACAAAAGCTCAGAAACCGGCGAATCCTCACAGCGCACAGTGCAGACCGGACAGTATAGTCCTCCATACAGTATTATGGGCACCATATAATGCTCCATACAGGATACTGACTAGTGTTGAGCCACCCCCGTAGTGTTCGAGTTCGGTTCGGTTCGTCGAACACCCGTGTGTTCGCCGAACTGTTCGTCGAACTGTTCGTCGAACACCTTCGAACACCGTTAAAAACAATGGCAGGCAAACAAAAACACATAGAAACACATAGAAAACACCTTCAAAGGTGTCCAAAAGCTGACAAACTGCTCAGAAGACATAACTAACACATGGAAAAGTGACAAGTACATATAGTCATGCGAAAATAAAAGAGGTGGAGGAGTAAAAGGAGGGGGAGACACAGATATAGGCATGTCATGCCCTTCTAAAATCCAAAAAGTGAGAAGCCGACACGGCCAGTCCGCTCCTGCCCGTGCCACCTCCGTGTCGCCGGGTTTGTGCCAGAGCCGCGGTGAACCCTGACGGCCAGCCCCCCTCTCCCAATACTGGTGCCTGTCCGCTGGTGGGTCGAGCGAGCCCCCCTGTGGTGGAGGCAGCTCTAAGCTTTTTAATTTAAATTGTCTCTCTAATTTGAATGAATACACTTTAAATCCATTTACAAGGATCTATTGGAGGGCAAGTCTCATGCCAGCAGCCGCGTAATTCCAGCTCCAGTAGCGTCCACTAAAGCTGCTGCAGTTAAAAAGCTTTTATAAGGATCGAGCTCGGCTGTCCACCGCAAGGCATCCTACTGTCAGTCCCAGCCCCTATGCCTTGGGGTGCCTCCTGATGCTCTTCACTAAGTATCCCATGGTCCCGAATCATTTCCTTTGAAAAAATTAAGTGTCTAAACTACAGGTGGTGTAGCTTGCTTAACAGCCGGGATAATCCGCTGACTAGCAGACACTGCTACTAGGCGCAAAGTATTTCCTGGGCTAGATGCAGTTAAAAATTTGTAAGTAGATACTCTCGTTGGATGCTGAGAAAGCATTCCATAGAGTCTCCTGGCACGCCATATATGATTCTCTTAAAAAGCTTGGGGTAGGGGTCTAGGGGACCCTTTTATAGCCAAAATCACGGCCCTGTATCGCAATACGTCACCTAGGCTGAAGATAAATGGAACTGTAGCACCCTGAGGGCTCGGTTGCTACAGACGTATTGCACCTCACCCAGAGGTGTGATATCTCACTCTCAGGTAAGGATGGAGTGTGGATCAGGACCCGACACCTGCATGCATTACACCACATTGCCGTGGGGCAGGGCGACCAATATGCCCCTGAGATGGGCACGACAGTCCCTGTCCCTGGCTGGAGTGGGGGGAGGGAACACTGAGGAAGGGGAACCCTGTAGTGCAGGAGCAGGGAGGAAGCAGTTCCTGGGTGCATTGAGAAGGGAGTATAAAAGGTGGGCACCATCTTAGTTCAGTGCAGAGAAGTCTGAGCAGAAGTGGCAGGGAGCAGGGGCTCTGCATGAGCTCTGCTCCGGAGGCGGGCCTAGTAACAGAGGCCCAGGCCTGGAAGAGGGAGAAGGAAGGAAGAGGAGCGGAGAAGGCTCCAGGAACGAGGAATGAAGGGATCCCAGGGGTGCGGAGGGGCGAGTCGCCACCGCACGCCCGAATCCACCTGCGTCGAGGGGTCAGGCCAAAGGGGGAGACCGGTCCCCGAACTAGTGGAGGCAGGAAACGACCCTCAGCTAGAAACCGGAGGCTCTGACATTTTATGTGGCGCAGCCCCTCGCTACACCCGCTAGGAAGGCACCACATAGGGTCAGGGAAACTGGCGCCAAGTTTACCAAGAGGAGGCCCGAGGCAGCCGGACAGAAGTGTTGGTAAGAAAGGCCAGACAAAGGACACACAAAGGGGGTCCTGTGAAGTGCTCCAAAGTTATCTGGGAGTTGTCTGAGCCCCTCACCTGGTGAGCACAGTACGACGTGGGCAGCCGTTACCTGCAGACGTGGTCTGGATAATAAGAACTGTGAGTAAAGGCCCTGGACTGCATCACTGACTCCGTGTCGTTACTGCTGCTGCCCTGCACCATCACCCCCATCCTCCGCATACACTGCCCTGAGGCTATACTCCTCCCGTGGGGAGTTATGCTACGCTCTGCTGCACCCACAACACCAGCCTCAGCGGTCTGCCCTGGAGAGGCGGTTCACTCTGACCGCAATCCACGGGTGGCGTAGTCGGACATTTAAACATCAAAACCACATAAATAGTTCTGCCACTGGTTTGACCGCCCTGAGCCACGGAACCGGGTTGCCGCCACGGAACTACAACCACCAGCATCCACCAAAAAGGGTCCGGCTCCGGGTGTCCCAAGGCCCAGGGGGCGCTTCAGAACATTTTCATCACCTTTCACAATCACCAATGGGACAAGGCAGGGATGTTCTCTGTCCCCTCTCTTATACATCCTAGTGATGGAGCACCTGCTCTCATCAATTCGCCATAACCCCAATATTAGGTGGATTGAGGTGGGAGGCACCGAGTACAAGTGCTCTCTATTTGCTGATGATGTCCTAGTATATATCACTCAATCACATATATCCATCCCTGCTGTTATGGCTGAAATAGATCACTTTGTTACATGGTCAAATTTTAAAATCAATGCAGCGAAGTCTGAGGCCCTCGATGTCTCCCTCCCCAAATCCATATAGGATTCAATCCAGTCCAACTTTCCCTTTGCCTGTCCCTCACAGGGTATCAAATACTTAGGAATTCCTATTCATAGAGACCTCTCCCATCTATGTTATCTTAATTTTGGGCCCTTTATTGAACAACTCCATACAGACCACGGTTGGCAAGTTAGAACTGTAAGATTCACTACGTGAACCGCTGGTGTTTTGTGGAAAAGCACATGTACACTGCGTTCCAATTTATTATGCAAAAAGTGTTTAGGAGTGATAAGGGAAGAATTTGTTTGTTTGTCAGTTAAACTCAATGATGGTGATGTGTGTCAGGGCTCTTTATATCACTGTAAGCAATTGCAGACACCTGTGCTAATTAGTTTGGCAGGTGTGTCCAATGAAAGGCAAGACTACTTAAGAAGGCTCTCTCACATTATTAAGCAGCCTACATTTTCTGCCAAAATGGGAAAGAAAAAGGATGTGTCGGCTGCTGAGAAGCAACAAATTGTGGAGTGTTTAGGTCAAGGCATGACTACAATCAACATTGTGCGATGATCAGGATGAAGTGTCTTGGCAATCAAGAAGTATGTAGCTGATTCACAGTACACACGTGTGCGTGCTGATAAGGGCAAATTGAGGACTCTTTCCTACAGGCAATTACGTCAGGTTGAAAGAGCAGCGGCCAAAAAGCCTTGTCATAGCAGCAGACAAGTTTTTGAAGCTGCTTGTGCCTCCAACGTCCCCCGAACAACAAGATGCAGGGTCCTTCAGAGGTTTGCAGCTGTGCATACGCCATCCTGTCGACCTCCTCTATCCACTTCACACAAGCAGAAACGGCTCCAGTGGGCCAAACATTACATGAAGACTGATTTCAAAACAGTTTTGTTCACGGATGAGTGCCGTGCAGCGCTCGATGGTCCAGATGGATGGAGTGGAGGATGGCTGGTTGATGGACACCCCACGCAAACACGGCTACAGCGCCAACAAGGAGGAGGTGGAGTAATGTTTTGGGCTGGAATCATGGGGAGAGAGATTGTCGGCCCCTTTAGGATCCCTGAAGGCGCTAAAGATGAACTCCATAATGTATGTGGATTTTCTCAAACAGCACTTCCTGCCATGGTTCAAGAAGAAGAACCGTGTATTTCACAGCAAGATCATTTTTCTGCATGATAATGCACCATCTCATGCTGCACATAAAACATCTGCATCTCTGGCTGATATGGGCATAAAAGGGGACAAACTTATGGTGTGACCCCCATGCTCCCCTGACCTCTACCCCATTCAGAACCTTTGGAGCATCATTAAAAGGAGTGTCTATGATGGCGGGAGGCAGTTCACATCTAAGCAACAGCTCTGGGAGGGTATTCTGTCCTCATGCAAAACAATTGAAGCAGAAACCATCCAAAACCTGACAAATTCAATGGACGAGAGAGTTCAGAAGCTCCTTTCGAACAAGGGGTCCTATGTGAAAATGTAACATCACCTAGAATAAAGTTTTGAGTTGAAAACTGTTTGATTTCAGTTTCTAACAACCTGCTAATGCTTATAATTTCAAAAATGACCATTTTTTTGGTCTTTATTAAAATGAAAAGGTTGATCGAAAAGTTTGGGGGATCTAAGAGTGTGGCAACCCAGTAGTCATGATTACTTCGAATTATGACAATATGAGGGTCATGCTGCAGGTAGTGCAGCAAGAAGGCACTTATGTGTCTTGCGCATCTCGGAGCCCCAAAATTATTTTCCGGGCTAGATGCAGCTAAAAATTATTTTTAATTTTAAATCTGGTGAAGCTTTAGTATAGATGGCCTAATAGGATCAGTGCTGCACACTGCTACAAAGCCCAAATTATTTTCCAGTCAAGATACAGATAAACATGATTAGTAATTTGAAAGCTTAAAACGGTTGGTAGGGTGATTTTAACCAATCATCAAGCTTTTACTCTCCCCAGGATGACACAGGGGTAGAAAAGTCGTTTCGGATCCATGATTTGTTCATCTTTATGAACGTGAATCTGTCTACATTATCAGTGGAAAGCCGCGTGCGCTTATCTGTCAGCACACCACCAGCAGCGCTGAACACACGTTCAGACAGAACGCTGGCTGCGGGGCATGACAAGATCTCCAAGGCGTAAGTGGCTAGCTCCGGCCATTTATCCAGATTGGAAGCCCAAAAAGAGCAAGGGTCCAGTGACACAGTCGTGGCTTCAATGTTTACTTGGAGATACTCCTGTACCATCGTCTCTAGGCGTTGACTATGTGTCAGACTTCTTGTCTCCTGTGGCCTTGCAAAGGATGGGCTAAAAAAGTGGTGAAATGATTCCGCAAAATTGATGTTACCAGCAGATACTGTGGTTCTGTTACGGTTTGAGTGCTGAACACTTGACGGTCCCACGGTTGGCAAGTTGGAACTGTGAGATTCACTACGTGCACCACTGGTATTTTGTGGAAAAGCACATGTAAGATTCTGCAACAGTCTCTGCTGATACTCCTGCATGCGTGCATCCCTTTCTATGGCAGGAATAATTTCTGAAAATTTACTTTTGTACCGGGGATCTAACAGTGTGGCAACCCAGTAGTCAGGATTATTTCTAATTCTCACAATTCGAGGGTCATGTTGCAGGTAGTGCAGCAAGAAGGCACTCATGTGTGTTGCGCATCCAGGAGCACCAAGTCCCTGTTGTGTTGGTGGCGAGGTAACAATCATGCTTCCTTCCTCTGTCCTCTCCCCCCAACCTCGCACAACAGAAATGTGATCAAGATCTCCCTCATCTGATGAGTCTTCCATCAGTTCGTCCTCCACTTCTTCCTGGGCTCCTGCACCTTCCTCACTAGTTTGGCTGCTACCATGCGCCCTGGTAAAACCATCTCCCCCACCCTCACATGCCTGCCGCCTTGGTGCTGCCGACCGTCTGGACCTTGCAGATGTTAGCCCTTCCGCATACAACTCCTCCTCCTCTACTTCCTCCACCTCCTCTTGTGCCACCACCTGACTCCGAATTCTGTTTAACATGTGCTCCAGCATGTAAATCACCGGAATAGTCATGCTGATAATGGCATCGTCAGCACTAAACATCTTCGTCGCCATTTCAAAACTGTGCAGAAGGGTGCATAGGTCCCTGATCTGAGACCACTCCTCCAGCGTGATTTGCCCCACCTCTGAATCTCGTTGGCCCAGGCTATACGTCAGAACGTATTGCACCAGGGCTTGTCGGTGCTGCCACAGTCGCTGCAACATGTGCAGAGTTGAATTCCACCGGGTAGGCACATCGCATTTTAGCCGGTGAAGTGGCAGGCCCAACGACTTCTGTAGAGATGTAAGTCGCTGAGCTGCGGGATGCGAACGGCGGAAGTGAGCACACAGCGACCGTGCCCTCTGCAGAAGGCCATCTAGTCTGGGATAGTGGGCTAAAAATTGCTGGACAACCAGGTTCAACACGTGAGCCATACAAGGCACGTGTGTGACATTGCCCCGGCGAAGGGCCGCACCCAGGTTTGCAGCATTGTCGCACACGGCCTTCCCTGGTTTCAGGTCCAGTGGAGACAACCATTCATGAAATTGGTTCTCCAGAGCTGACCACAACTCCTCAGCTGTGTGACTCACATTTCCCAGACATTTCAATGTAAAAACCGCCTGATGACGTTGAGCCCTACTGCCAGCATAGTAAGGAGGTGTGCAGGATCCCTTCTGCGCAGTTAGAAAGCTTGTGGCATGACCAGACAGGCTTTGGGTGCAGGTGGAAGACCGAGAGGAGGTTGAGGAGGCAGAAGCAGTGGAGGAACTTTGACATAAAGAGGATTGACGCAAAACTCGTGGGGACGGCAAGACTTGGACAGCAGCCCCTTGTCCTGCTGTCACCATAGTTACCCAGTGCCCAGTCAGCGACATGTAACGCCCCTGTCCATGCCTACTCGTCCAAGTGTCTGTGGTGAAATGCACCCTGTCACACACAGAGTTTCTCAAAGAAGCGGTGATGTTGTGTGCGACATGCTGGTGGAGCGCAGGCACACCTTTCTTTGAGAAGCAGTGCCGACTGGGCATCTGGTACTGGGGCACTGCGACGGACATAAGGTCTCGAAAATCCTCTGTGTCCACCAGGCGGAAAGGCAGCATTTCTGTAGCCAAGAGCTTGCAGATGGTGAAATTCAACCTCTTAGCTTTCTCATGGCTAGGAGGAAATGGTCTTTTACTTGTCCACATCTGAGGGACCGAGGGCTGGCTATTGTGCTTAGACGGGGTTGATAAGGGTGTCCCCGGCAAACTGCCGGTCTGTGAGGAAGATGCAGGCGGACATGTTAGGTTGCCTTGATCCAAAGGTGGTGCTATCGATGTCGGACAGCGCTCAACACCAGCTGGTGTTCCCACCTCCAAAGAAAATGATGACCTGCCAATCACGCTGGCTGTTGCGGGTAAAGAGGTGGCAGGTCTGCGCCCCAAAACAGGTGTGACTGCTGTCCCCCCAGTCACAGAGGATGAAGAGGCCGCAGATGCACAAGATATGGCAGACGGTGGTTGGCCCGGCCGGCTAGGCCGCATTGTAGCACACTGAGCTTCCCACTGCAACTTATGCTTCATGTCCATGTGCCGGTTCATGCATGAAGTACTCAAACTATGTATTTTTTGGCCTCTACTTAGCTTTTGCTGACAAATGTTACAGATAACACGAGTTGGGTCATCTTTATCGATCTGAAAAAATGCCCAGGCTATGCAAGGCTTAGCACCCATGCGACCTGAAGAGCCACCATGACTTGTGGTGAGAGGCAGAGTTGTGTTTGAGGATGCAGTTGTTGACGTGCTTCCAGTACTACGTCTCTGTCCAGGAAGGCGCAACCTGACCTCGTCGTCACTAGCATCTTCCTCCACCTCCTCTGCTGACCTCATCTCTTGGCTGACTGTGGGTTGACAGTAAGTGGGATCTCCAACCTCATCATCATCACCCTGTGTGTTATCACACCCGTCGTCCTCAGAGCCAACCTGTTCCTGCCCTGACAAAAAACTAAAGTTGTCGCTCCAATCAGGTATTTGAGTCTTATCATCGTCTTCCTCATTGTCTCCACCAACAGGAGTTACAGTTTGGGAATGAGGGTCTACATTATGGTCAGAACCTTCTGCGTCTGGTCCTGGATCCGACTCATAAAGATTCTGGGCATCAGTGCAGATCATTTCCTCGTCTGGATTCACAGAAGCGCTGGAGTCGACCTCTGATTCCCAGGCTATAGTATGAGTAAACAGCTCTGCAGACTCAACCATCTGTTCTACCTCATACTCAGACGGGCAGCTGGAGATTTGGGAGCTGTGAGGAAGCAAGTGCGATTTGGGTGACACATTTGAGGACTGGAGTATTTGTGATGTTGAAGTTGATGTGGAGGAGAGCCCACTTAAAGGAGCACTTGATATCCGTTGAAGCACCTGCTGTTTTTGTGCCTCATCTGGAATTTGTAGCGATTGGCGTGGCCGTAAGAAAGGGATCTTATCACATTGTCCGCTAAAAGAAGTAGACATTTTAGTTTGGCTGGAAGATGGTCTTTCTTCTGCAGATGTTACTGTTGCTTTAACACCTACCCCACGGACACAACCTTTTTTCCCCTTCCCAACACGCCTATTCCCCTTTCCACCAGCAGCAGGCCTTTTTCCACTCATTTTGGTGGTTAACTAATTCACAACTCTGGAGTTGTTTGCACAAAAAAACAATGGATGGTAACCGAGCAGAGCTGAGTGGCCAAACTGTGGTATTAGGCCAAAACGATTGGCTGGGTTAGATGCAGAAAAAAATTATATTCAATTTGCAACCTGATGGAGGTCAGTATAGATGGACTAATACAACAAGTCCCACACACAGCTAGAAGCCCAATATTTTTTCAGAGGTAGATGCAGAAAAAAATATATTCAGTTTGCAACCTGATGGAGGTCAGTATAGGTGGACTAATAGAACAAGTCCCACACACTGCTAGAAGGCCAAATATTTTTTCAGAGCTAGATGCAGAAAAAAATTATATTCAGTTTGCAACCTGATGGAGGTCAGTATAGATGGATTAATAGAACAAGACCCACACACAGCTAGAAGCCCAATATTTTTTCAGAGCTAGATGCAGAAAAAAATTATATTCAGTTTGCAACCTGATGGAGGTCAGTATAGATGGATTAATAGAACAAGACCCACACACAGCTAGAAGCCCAATATTTTTTCAGAGGTAGATGCAGAAAAAAATATATTCAGTTTGCAACCTGATGGAGGTCAGTATAGATGGACTAATACAACAAGTCCCACACACAGCTAGAAGCCCAATATTTTTTCAGAGGTAGATGCAGAAAAAAATATATTCAGTTTGCAACCTGATGGAGGTCAGTATAGGTGGACTAATAGAACAAGTCCCACACACTGCTAGAAGGCCAAATATTTTTTCAGAGCTAGATGCAGAAAAAAATTATATTCAGTTTGCAACCTGATGGAGGTCAGTATAGATGGATTAATAGAACAAGACCCACACACAGCTAGAAGCCCAATATTTTTTCAGAGCTAGATGCAGAAAAAAATTATATTCAGTTTGCAACCTGATGGAAGTCAGTATAGATGGATTAATAGGACAAGACCCACACACAGCTAGAAGCCCAATATTTTTTCAGAGGTAGATGCAGAAAAAAATATATTCAGTTTGCAACCTGATGGAGGTCAGTATAGATGGACTAATACAACAAGTCCCACACACAGCTAGAAGCCCAATATTTTTTCAGAGCTAGATGCAGAAAAAAATTATATTCAGTTTGCAACCTGATGGAGGTCAGTATAGATGGATTAATAGAACAAGACCCACACACAGCTAGAAGCCCAATATTTTTTCAGAGCTAGATGCAGAAAAAAATTATATTCAGTTTGCAACCTGATGGAGGTCAGTATAGATGGATTAATAGAACAAGACCCACACACAGCTAGAAGCCCAATATTTTTTCAGAGCTAGATGCAGAAAAAAATTATATTCAGTTTGCAACCTGATGGAGGTCAGTATAGATGGATTAATAGAACAAGACCCACACACAGCTAGAAGCCCAATCTTTTTTCAGAGGTAGATGCAGAAAAAAATATATTCAGTTTGCAACCTGATGGAGGTCAGTATAGATGGACTAATACAACAAGTCCCACACACAGCTAGAAGCCCAATATTTTTTCAGAGGTAGATGCAGAAAAAAATATATTCAGTTTGCAACCTGATGGAGGTCAGTATAGGTGGACTAATAGAACAAGTCCCACACACTGCTAGAAGGCCAAATATTTTTTCAGAGCTAGATGCAGAAAAAAATTATATTCAGTTTGCAACCTGATGGAGGTCAGTATAGATGGATTAATAGAACAAGACCCACACACAGCTAGAAGCCCAATATTTTTTCAGAGGTAGATGCAGAAAAAAATATATTCAGTTTGCAACCTGATGGAGGTCAGTATAGGTGGACTAATAGAACAAGTCCCACACACTGCTAGAAGGCCAAATATTTTTTCAGAGCTAGATGCAGAAAAAAATTATATTCAGTTTGCAACCTGATGGAGGTCAGTATAGATGGATTAATAGAACAAGACCCACACACAGCTAGAAGCCCAATATTTTTTCAGAGCTAGATGCAGAAAAAATATATATTCAGTTTGCAACCTGATGGAGGTCAGTATAGATGGATTAATAGAACAAGACCCACACACAGCTAGAAGCCCAATATTTTTTCAGAGCTAGATGCAGAAAAAAATTATATTCAGTTTGCAACCTGATGGAGGTCAGTATAGATGGATTAATAGAACAAGACCCACACACAGCTAGAAGCCCAATATTTTTTCAGAGCTAGATGCAGAAAAAAATTATATTCAGTTTGCAACCTGATGGAGGTCAGTATAGATGGATTAATAGAACAAGACCCACACACAGCTAGAAGCCCAATATTTTTTCAGAGGTAGATGCAGAAAAAAATATATTCAGTTTGCAACCTGATGGAGGTCAGTATAGATGGACTAATACAACAAGTCCCACCCACAGCTAGAAGCCCAATATTTTTTCAGAGGTAGATGCAGAAAAAAATATATTCAGTTTGCAACCTGATGGAGGTCAGTATAGGTGGACTAATAGAACAAGTCCCACACACTGCTAGAAGGCCAAATATTTTTTCAGAGCTAGATGCAGAAAAAAATTATATTCAGTTTGCAACCTGATGGAGGTCAGTATAGA
Organism: Phyllobates terribilis; assembly: GCF_046119375.1. NCBI lineage: Eukaryota > Metazoa > Chordata > Amphibia > Anura > Dendrobatidae > Phyllobates > Phyllobates terribilis. The sequence goes on from NW_027362772.1 coordinate 144,796,073, forward strand.
TGGATTAATAGAACAAGACCCACACACAGCTAGAAGCCCAATATTTTCTTCAGAGCTAGATGCAGAAACAAAATTATATTCAGTTTGCAACCTGACGGAGGTCAGTATAGATGGATTAATAGAACAAGACCCACACACAGCTAGAAGCCCAATATTTTTTCAGAGCTAGATGCAGAAAAAAATTAGATTCAGTTTGCAACCTGATGGAGGTCAGTATAGATGGACTAATAGAATGATGCTATGCCCAAAAGATTTTACTTCACTAGGTGCAGTAAAAAAATTGGTATTCTATACACAGGTGGTATATCTTGCAACACAGATAGGCTACTCCACTGACTAACACACTCTGCAATAGGCCAAAAAGGATTAGCTTTGCTAGATTCAGCCAAATGCTGTGAAAAAAACTTGCACAGCACTGGCACAGACCTGCCTGGCAAAAACTGATAGGAACTGATGTAACCTAGTCCTGAAAAGGACTCCAATTACAATTAGTCTTTACTCCCACAACCTATCTATTTAAGAGCACAGACCTGCCTGATAAAAGTCGTAGGAAATGCTGTAACCTAGTCCTTAAAAGGACTGCAATCACAACTATTCCCTACTCCCAAGCTATCTGTATATTTGTGCGAAAATTGGCTTGAAATTAACAAGGTATAGCGCACACAGCAACAGCGGTGCCGTCTAACACGCAGCTGCAGCAGTGAGAAAATGGTGGCGACGGGGAAAATGGCTTGGTCTTATAGGGCAAGGACATGTGACATACACTGCCAATGACACATGCCCTTGCTTGTGTTGAAAAAAGCACTTCGCTCCGTGTGTGCGCTGCTGATAGGCTGACAGATTGCACCTCCCCACTGTAAATGCGGGAAAGAGAAAAAAAAATGGAGATCTTCATTGTTCCTGCAGAGATCCATCCCCTGCCCCTCCCCCCACCCCGCTGTACACTCAAACTGCGTATTAACATTAATTTTCATCATTACTGAGTAAAAATCCAGTTATGATTTTGGTGCACGAACAGTTATCGAACATAACCTCGAACAGCCGAATTTTTCTCAAATTGTTCGTGTTCGCCGAACGGCTCGAACACCGCCCAAAACAGCTCGAATTTGAGATTGGCGAACAGTTCGAGTAGAACAACGCTCATCTCTAATTCTGACCCCTTATAATGCTCCATAAGGGATACTGGTCCCCATATAATGCTCCATACAGGATACTGGTTCCCATATAACGCTCCATACAGGATACTGGTCCCCATATAACACTGCATACAGAATACTGGCCCCCATATAACGCTCCATACAGAATACTGTCCCCCATATAACGCTCCATACAGGATACTGGACCCCATATAACGCTCCATACAGGATACTGGTCCCCATATAACACTGCATACAGAATACTGACCCCCATATAATGCTCCATACAGAATACTGTCCCCCATATAACGCTCCATACAGAATACTGTCCCCCATATAACGCTCCATACAGAATACTGTCCCCCATATAACGCTCCATACAGAATACTGACCCCCATAAAACGCTCCATACAGAATATTGGCCCCCATGTAACACTCCATGCAGGCTGTTCCCCCCTTATAATGCCCCATGCAGGATGACACCCCCCTTTTAATGCCCTATGCAGGATGTCACCTCTACCCCCCATAAAATACCCCATGCAGGATGTCACCTCTCCCCCCCATATAATGCCCCTTGCAGGATGTCACTTCCCCCCTTTTCAATGCCCCATGCAGTATGTCAGACCACCCCCTCCGTTATAATGCCCCATGCAGGCAGTCACCCCCCCTACTTATAATGCCCCATGCAGTATGTCACACCCCCCTCCCTTATAATGCCCCATGCAGGATGTCACCTCTCCCCCCATATAATGCCCCATGCATGATGTCACCCCCCCATATAATGCCCCATGCAGGATGTCACACCCCCCCATATAATGCCCCATGCAGGATGTCACCCCCCCATATAATGCCCCATGCAGGATGTCACACCCCCCCATATAATGCCCCATGCAGGAAGTCACACCCACTCCCCCCCCCCATATAATGCCCCATGCAGGATGTCACCCCCCCCATATAATGCCCCATGCAGGATGTCACCCCCCCATATAATGCCCCATGCAGGATGTCACACCCACTCTCCCCCCCATATAATGCCCCATGCAGGATGTCACACCCACTCCCCCCCATATAATGCCCCATGCAGGATGTCACACCCACTCTCCACCCCCATATAATGCCCCATGCAGGATGTCACACCCACTCCCCCCCATATAATGCCCCATGCAGGATGTCACACCCACTCCCCCCCCCATATAATGCCCCATGCAGGATGTCACACCCACTCTCCCCCCACCATATAATGCCCCATGCAGGATGTCACACCCACTCTCCCCCCACCATATAATGCCCCATGACCCCATACATAAAAAAAAAAATCAAATACTCACCTCACTTCTTACCTGAAGCGTCTTCCCGCTGTGACAGCTCAGGAGAGAGCGCGCGCGGTGTAAAGACATCACCGCGCCCTCTGACCTGAGACGTCACAGTCAGAGGACGCGGAAGACGCTGCGGAGGCACGGGGAGGGGTAAGTATTGTGCCGGCACCATCACATGACCGGAGATGTCCATGCGCTCAGCATGGGGCCGGGGGCCCATGCTAAGCACCGTGACATCTCCGGTAATGTGACGGCGGGGGGTCTTGTAGGGGGGGCCCCATGAGGAGACGCACAAGAGGGGGGCCCCAACGGGGCTCCGAGGGGGCCCCGACCGGCCGGGCCCCATGCTGGAGTCAGGGCAGTCATGCCCTGATGGCGGCCCTGCTGGAGGCTGGAGGGGCCCCCTCTCCTTCGGGGGACCCCGTTCAATGAACCGGCTGCACGGGCGGTAGGTCCGCCCCTGGCGAGTTCATTCCAAGTGTCCAGCTTGGTTACCCAATAAATAAAAGGCACAGAGGAATCACGGAGGATGCTGGTACGGTCAGCAAGGTAGTCCCTCACCATCTTTTGAAACTTTCCACTCCTTGTGAGAGTACCCCGCGCCTCAGGGCCTGTAAGCTGGGCGGGTCTCAGAAAACTGTCCCAGAACGTTGACAGAGTTCCCCTGCCTCTGCTGGATTGGAGTTGCGTCTCTCTCGCCTGTACACCTTGGTTGGGCAACGAACTGTGACCTCTGCCGCTAGCGTGTTCAGATGGGAATTTTTTTAACAGTTCTGCAGCAAGGGCCTTCTGGTACTGCCCCATTTTTGTAGACCTCTCCACCTCAGGAATAAGAGAGTAAAAGTTCTCCTTGTAGTGGGGGTCTAAAAGTGTCACCAATCAGTAATGACTGTCACCCAACATTTTGACAACGCGAGGGTCACGGTTAAGTCAGCGTAACATAAAGTCAGCCATGCATGCCAGACTGGTAACGGGCAAGACTTCCGTGTCCTCACCAAGATGACGACTGACCATGCTCTCCCCCTCCTCCTCCTCCCCCCTGTCCTCAGGCCACCCACGCTGAACCGACGGTATGACAGTTGTACAGGTACTACCGTCTACAGAGCATGATACCAGCTCCTGTTCTTCCTCTGGGATATGGACAATTGAACGCTGCGGTGGGACGTGGACGTGGACGTTGATGTTGTTTCTTGAGAAACTGCCATAACAAGTGAAGACTGAGAGGAGGGGGCATCTTTGCATGCTGTATGGACAGGGGATTGCCTTGCACGCACAACAGGGGGTTCTATTACATGCACAACAGTGGAAGAAGCAGTGGTGACACCCGCTGACACTGGTCATGGACCCTGGGGTTCGGCCCACAAAGTCGGGTGCTTTGCTGCCATGTGCCTGTCATGCTGGAGGTGGTCAGGCTGGTAGTTTTGTCACCCCTGCTGATGCTGGCATGGCAGGTGGTACAAATGGCCTTTTTGGAGTTATCAGCAGAGCCTTTAAAAAAATTCCAGACTCTGGAAGACCTACCGGTTGTACTGGCAACGTCCCTCATGCTGGTGTTACGGGGAACTGTTGCCCGCCTTCTGTGTGAGGCCACCACACTGCTTCTTCCTGCCTGTTGGGGTACTCTGCCTCCCTCCTCCTGTGTGCTGCTGGCCTCGCTCTGCATGTCCTCCTGTCACGTTGGGTCAGTTACTAGATCATCCACCACCTCCTCCTCTTCCACTTGCGCACCACGATCCTCCTCCTCACTTTGTGTTTCGTCATCGTACACCTCTTGTGACAAATTGCCAGCGTCGACTTCCTGTGGCCGTGGCTGTTCAAATATTTGGATATCGCTACATGGGATCTCCTCTTCTACCACTTCAAGCGGAGCAGGCGAGGGGCACAAATATGGAAATGGACCAGTGAACAGCTCTTCAGAGTGTCCAAGTGTGGGATCAGTTGCTGTCTGACGACACTCGGCATGGTGGGAGGAAGGAGCATCAGGGTGAGGAGGAGTATGCGGTCGAGACTCACGGCTGCTAAAACTTGACCGCGTGGAAGACAGACCGGAGGTGGTGGTGCCCAGGTAACTGGAAGTATTATCTGCTATCCAATTAATAACCTGTTCACACTGATCAGTTCGCAATACTGGTATTGTAGTATGCTTCCCTATAGAAGTGGGAGCGAGAAGATGTGGCTGTTGGTTATGGCACATTTTCACCTTGGCCACGGCCCTGTCCTCTACACGCATCATCACCAGAACGTCCAGTTCCACGTCCCTTGCCACGCGCCTTGCCCATTGTAAATAAAGTAAAATAGCTTACGCTCGCAATATCAATGGAAAAAGGGTAATAAAAAGGAGATTAGAACCGTGGAAGAAGAAAACCACAGTTCTATTTCTCTGGCCTACACCAGAATTTTTTAAACAGATATATTTGTGACTGAACAGACAGGGAGACACTATTTTTTTTTTTTACGTAAAACAGGCCAAAAGCTGGATAATACAGAGATTTGAACCATGGAACTGCAAAACCACAGTTATAGTTATGTGGCGTACACCAGACTCTTTTAAACAGATATATTGGTGTCTGACCAGTCAGGGAGACACTATTACAGTTTTTTTTTTTATGGCAAAAAATGCCAAAAACAAGATAATACAGAGATTTGACCCGTGGAACTGCAAAACCACAGTTATAGTTATGTGGCGTACACCAGACTCTTTTAAACAGATATATTGGTGTCTGACCAGTCAGGGAGACACTATTACAGTTTTTTTTTACAGCAAAAAATGCCAAAAACAAGATAATACAGAGATTTGACCCGTGGAACTGCAAAACCACAGTTATAGTTATGTGGCGTACACCAGACTCTTTTAAACAGATATATTGGTGTCTGACCAGTGAGGGAGACACTATTACAGTTTTTTTTTACGGCAAAAAATGGCAAAAACATGATAATACAGAGATTTGACCCGTGGAAATGCAAAACCACAGTTATAGTTATGTGGCGTACACCAGACTCTTTTAAACAGATATATTGGCGTTTGACCAGTCAGGGAGACACTATTACAGTTTTTTTTTACGGCAAAAAATGCCAAAAACATGATAATACAGACATTTGACCCGTGGAACTGCAAAACCACAGTTATATTTTTCTGGCCTACGCCAGACTCTTTTAAACAGATATATTGGTGTCTGACCAGTCAGGGAGACACTATTACAGTTTTGTTTCATGGCAAAAAATGCCAAAAACAGGATAATACAGAGATTTGACCCGTGGAACTGCAAAACCACAGTTATAGGTATGTGGCGTACACCAGACTCTTTTAAACAAATATATTGGTGTCTGATCAGTCAAGGAGACAATATTACTGGGTTTTTTTACGGCAAAAAATGCCAAAAACAGGATAATACAGAGATTTGACCCGTGGAGCTGCAAAACCACAGTTCTATTTTTCTGGCCTACACCAGACTCTTTTAAACAGATATATTGGTGTCTGAACAGTCACAGACACACTCAATTTTTTTTTTTTGGGGGGGTGAATACCAAAAGGTTAATAAGACGCATATTTGGACAGTCTGACTGAGGGAAAAAAAAGACTAACAGGATTTAGATAAAAAAAAAAATAATTTTCTTGGCCCCTGAGACCGGGGTGATAAGTCCAACAATTTGACCAACAGGAGCACACAGGACTGTAATGCAGCATTTGCTGGTATAACCACTGCGTCTCCTATGCAGCCTGCCTGCCTGATATCTGGGATGGATATTAATCCTGAGAAGGACTGTTTGTTTGATTTGGCAGGCTTTAGAGACCCTACACGAACTATTTCGGAGTATAAATCTCTCCCTAGCTCAGCAGCACTGACCCTACACTGTCTGATCCGGAGCAACTGTGTCCAAGATGGCGGCGCCCGGTTTTAAATACTCAAGGTGATGCTGTGCGGCCAGCCAATCACTGTAATTCCCACAAACAACATGGCTGCGGCATTACAGTGACTGGCTGCCAATCCCTGCATGTTCATTGGCTCTGTAAAGAGCGCCAAACCTGCAGGGTGGAGACCCGAGCTCCCGCCCGAGTAACCCAGAAATGCTCGGTGATCGCCGAACATCCCGAGTAGTGAGATGCTCGGGCGAGTACCGAGCAGTGTCGAGCATGCTCGCTCAACACTAGTATTTACTGTGGCGAGTATTTACTGCGTGGGGTTTATTTGCTGTGTGTGGGGGGTATTTACTGAGGTGGGGGAGATTTACTGTAGGGAGTATTTACTGCGTGGGGGTGTATTTACTGTGTGTGGGAGGTTTTTACTGTGGTGGGGATGGATTTGCTGTGTGTGGGGGGTATTTACTGTGTCTAGTGGATATTTACTGTGGTGGGGAGATTTACTGTGAGGAGTATTTACTGCATGGTGGTGTATTTGCTGTGTGGGGGTATTTACTGTGGTGGGTGAGATTTACTGTGTGTGGGGGTATTTACTGTTTCGAGTATTTACTGCGTGGGGTTTATTTGTTGTGTGTGGGGGGTATTTACTGTGATGTGGAGATTTACTGTGGGGAATATTTACTGCGTGGGGGTGTATTTACTGTGTGTGGGGGTATTTACTGTGTGTGAGGGTATATACTGTGGTGAGAATGGATTTGCTGTGTGTGGGGGGTATTTACTGTGTGTGGTGGGTATTTACTGTGGTGGGGGAGATTTACTGTGCAGAGTATTTACTGCGTGGGGTGTATTTGCTGTGTGTGGGGGGTATTTACTGTGGTGGGGAGATTTACTGTGGGGAGTATTTACTACATGGGGGTGTATTTGCTGTGTGTGGGGGTATTTGCTGTGTGTGTGTTAGGTATTTACAGTGGTGGGTGAGATTTACTGTGTGGGGGTGTATTTACTGCATGAGGGGGTGTATTTATTGTGTGGGGCGTGTATTTACTGTGTGTAGGGGAGATTTACTGTGGGGAGTATTTACTGTGTGGGGGTGTATTTGCTGTGTGTAGGGGGTATTTACTGTGTGTAGGGGGTATTTAATGTAGTGGGGGACATTAAGTGTAATGGTGTTGGGGACGATTTTGTGTAATGGGGGGATGATTTGAGGACACAAGTTTGGGGAGCAAAGAAGAGACAGGTGCAGACACAATATGGGGAGCGGGAGAAATTTGAAGATACAATATGAAGAGCAAGGGGTGAGATGGGGACATGTATGGGGGGATTGGCGCAGACACAGTATGGTGAGTGGGGTGATGGGTGTGGACACTGTATAAAGAGCTAGGGGAAAATGTATGTGGACACATTATGGGGAGCGAGGGTAATAAAATGAGTATGGGGAGTTGGGGGGATATGGGAGGAGGCAGTATGGAAAGTGAGAGGGTAAATGTATGAGGAGGGTGTAAAGGAAACGTGTGAGGAGACTATAGAAGGGAATAGTGTGAGGAGACAGTATGGGGGAAAAAAATGGGCACAGAATAGAGACTGAGCAGTGTGGGGGCTGGTAGTGACTCGCCCCCTTGGCTGTGGGGCACTCGGATCCGGGCAATAAGCAAACGGTGGGAGTAGTAGTGGCAACCCGGTTCCGTGGCTCAGGGTGGTCAGGCCAGTGGTAGCCCGTTATGCGCTGATGATTATGTCCGACTACGCCACCCCTGGATTGCGGTTACCTGGATGTCTGAGAGCAATGGGGAAATTGGCCCTGGTCAGGGTGAGGGTGTAGGCCTACCGTGCTTTCTGCGCTCCTTCTGGCTATCTCCTCCTGATAGGGTAACAGCCCACGTTTCCGAGCTCTCCGTGTACTCTCGCCTGTATGGCCTGCGACGTGGATTCCTTTCTGCTCCCGGCCTGGTACGGCTTTGCTGGTCCCTTCTTTTGTGGCAGAGCCTCCAGGCTTCTTAGGCCAAGGAATATACAGTCCCCTGCGAACTGGTTATCTGCTGTAGGATGTGGAATCCTCCCAGCCTCAGACACCAAAGTCTGGTGAATTAAGTCCTTTATCTGCCAAGACAGGCTCACTTCGCCTCTTGTCTCTGGCTTGTGGCTCTCCTCCTGTCACACTTCCTCTTAGGTGCAATACAACTTTCTGTCCCTGCTCTGCTCCGGGACACGTCTCAGTACTGAGACAGATCATCCAGTTCTCTCTAACCCTGCCCCCAGCACCAGCTTTTATAGGGGCAGCCTGCTCCCCCTACTGGCCTGAAACAGGAGGTACTGCATGCTAATGTTCCCCTGACTAGAGAACCTCCCCCTTGCTCTCAGACACAGCTTTATTACACTTGTGGCATCCAGGCCAGGGTGACACATTCCCCCCTAGTAAAATTTAGTACTCCGAGACTAAACAATAAACAAAGATAATATACATGACTATAAAACATTAGTAGACAAACGACGCACAGATTGAGTTCTTAAGGTCACAGTGTGGTCTGTGACTGGGTGTCCATATCACCAATACAACGGGGAGCCTTAACCAGGTGGGGGTCTGTCCTACCCCAAGTCCTTTACAGTCTTAGTTCATTCCTTGGTTAGGCTCCGAACGCAGTCCATACAAGGTCCCGGTTATAAAAAGTCCATAACCTGTGAGTCCTTATGGTAGCTGCAAGAAACACAGAATTACCAAACATGCATGTAACTTGGCAAACATTTCAACATTTGGCAACAGGGTTATTTACAATTTTAGTGCACTCTATATTCTCCAGCGAGCGGGTATCTGTCCCTTTGTGCTCCTGGTTGACCTCCTTAACCCACTGTCTGGTGGTGGACTGACCTGGCTTTCCCCACTAGCATTAGGGGTACAGCTACCAGCTGGGTGTACAGGTAGGACAGGCAGCTGTCTGCGGGTTCTTTGGCTTACCGCAGGCATGGCAGGCTCACTGTCAGCAGAGGGTTGATTCTCCTGGGCTGCTGGTTCAGGCTCTTCTGCCTCTGGAACCGCTTGCTCCTCTTCACCTTCCGGCTCTGGTGCAGGTCGTTGCGCAGTCGGTTGCAGGACGGGTACCACTATGGCATCGTTTATGCGAGTCCAGGACTGAGGGAACTCTCCGAAAACGGTGCTGATCATTTCTTCCTTGTCCTCTGCGGGTTCAAGGTCACTCTGATCCTCTTCTGCACTACGGAGTTGCTCGGGGCACCTTTTGAGGTGGTCTCTGGAGACGGTACTAGTGGTTTCTCCTCCGTCCTTGGTGATCACGCACACCTTCGGGTTGTCATGATCAGACTGCAGTACGGTGTAGGGTTCCCTTTCCCACTGGTCGTCCAACTTATGTAGCCTTCTCTTCCGCTTCAGGACCTGCTCACCAGGTTATAGGGGACCAGCAGGGGCGTGTTGGTTGAAGAGTTTTTCTTGCCTTTCTCTCACCTGGGCCAGGCTCTTCTCCACACTCTCCTGTACCTTCTTGTACTGCAGTTGCCTTTCCGTATCCCAGTCCGCATCCGGGGAGGTGTCCTCAGGTGTTAGGACTCCCATCTCCAGGTCTACGGGCAGCTTACCTGGTCTAGCTCGCATCAGGTAAGCCGGGGTGCAGTTTGTAGCATTCACCGGGATATGATTGTATAAGTCTATCAGATCTGGCAGTTTTTCTGGCCACAGGCTGCGTTCCTCCAGGGGCAACGTCTTCAGGAGATCAATGACTATGTTGTTCATTTTCTCACACATCCCATTGGTTTGTGGGTGGTAAGGCGTTGTCCGAATCTTCTTACAGCCATAGAGGTTGCAGAACTCTTGGAAGATTTCAGCCTCAAACGCTGGACCCTGGTCTGTCAGGACCTGTTCCGGATACCCGTGTGGACGGCAGAAGTATTGCTGGAAGGCTCTGGCCGCTGTTTGGGCTGTCAAGTCCTTTACCGGGACCACCACTAAAAAACGGGAATAGTGGTCCACGATTGTCAGGGCATAGATGTATCCTGACCGGCTTGGAGCCAATTTGACGTGGTCCAGAGCTACCAGCTCAAGAGGCTGCGTGGTGACGATGGGCCTCAAGGGTGTCTTCTGGCTGGCACGGTCCTTCCTCCTTAGGTGACAAGGGCCACAGTCTCTGCACCACTTCTCTACAGCCCCTCTCATGCCGACCCAAAAGAACCTTCCTCTTAGCAGGAACTCCAGTTTCTTCCAACCGAAGTGCCCCGCTCTGTCATGGTAAGCCCCCAGGACCATAGCTGCATCCCGCCTTGGGACCACGACTTGCCAGGTCAGCTCGTGCGTCCGGTGGTTGACAATCCTTCTGCACAGCTTGCCTTCGTAGAGGAACAGCTTGCTCTTCTCCTTCCACAGCTGCTTGGCTTCCTCTGGAGCATCCGGATCCATGCGGGCGTCCTCCTGGGTCAGCAGATCTTTTACCAGGCGGATGGCAGGGTCACTATCTTGGGTCTCGGCCCAGCTGTGGTGAGGTAGGGGATTGATCATCACGGTTGTTAGATCCTCCTCCTTCACGCGGTGGGAGTATTGAGCAGCTCCATACCGGTGAAACGCGGGGAGTTCTACCTCCTCCAGCTCTTCTGGGTCTTCGTCACCTTCAGGTAAGTGAGGCATCCTCGATAGGGCGTCAGCGTTGGCATTGGTTTTGCCGGCCCGGTACTTGATCACGAAGTCATAGATGGAGAGACGGGCCATCCACCGCTGTTCTAGGGCACCCAGTCTTGCATTGTCCAGGTGTGTCAACGGGTTGTTGTCCGTGTACACGGTGAACTTTGCGGAGGCCAGGTAATGCTTGAAGCGTTCTGTAACGGCCCACACCACCGCCAAGAATTCCAGCTTGAAGGAGCTGTAATTCTCCGGGTTCCTCTCGGTGGGCCTCAGCTTCCGGCTGGCGTATGCGATCACCCTTTCTCTGCCCTGTTGGTTTTGGGACAGTACTGCTCCCAGTCCCACATTACTGGCGTCCGTGTGGAGAATAAAAGGCTGACCATAATCAGGGTAGGCCAGGATCTCATCCCCCGTGAGGGCCATCTTCAACTGGCGGAAGGACTCCTCTTCCGGTTTACCCCACTTGAAGGGCGGCATTTGGCTCCTGGACTTACACTGTCCGATTAGGAGGTCCTGCATAGGAGCTGCCATCCTAGTGAACCCGGGGATGAACCTTCGGTAGTAGCCTACCAATCCGAGAAACTGTCTCACCTCTTTGATGTTCGAGGGGCTTGGCCAGCTCTTGATTGCTGTGACCTTGTCAGGGTCGGGGGCCACTCCTTCCGCGCTTACCACGTGCCCTAGGTACTGGACCTTTGGTTTCAGCAGGTGACACTTCGATGGTTTCACCTTCAGGCCATAGCCTGCCAGGGCTTCGAACACCTCAGCCAGGTGCTTTAGATGGTCCTCGTAGGTTTTCAAATAGACGATCACGTCGTCCAGGTAAAGGAGGACCGTCTCGAAGTTTCGATGCCCTAGACAGCATTCCATCAACCGCTGGAAGGTCCCTGGTGCGTTGCAGAGCCCGAAAGGCATACAGTTGAACTCGCTCAGTCCCATCGGGGTGGTGAAGGCGGTCTTCTCCTTGTCAGCCTCTGCCACAGGAACCTGCCAGTACCCGCTAGTAAGGTCCAAAGTAGAAAAGAAGTTAGCTGATTTTAGTGCGGCTAAAGACTCCTCTATTCTAGGCAGCGGGTATGCGTCTTTATGGGTGATACGGTTGATTTGTCTATAGTCTACGCACATTCTCATGGTGCCGTCCTTCTTTTTCACCTGAACCAAGGGGGCTGCCCAGGGGCTACAGCTATCTCTAATGACCCCAGCTTCTTTTATTTCTTTTAGCATGCCCTTTGCGTTCTGATAATGTGCAGGGGGTACAGGTCTGTGTCTTTCTTTTATCGGTGGGTGGCTCCCTGTGGGGATGTGGTGTTCTATCCCCTTTACTCTGCCGAAGTCTAGCGGGTGCTTGCTAAAAATTCTCTCGTACTCCTGGACCACCCTGTAGACTCCTTGTTTTTGGTGCAGGGGAGTGGAGTCAGCACCCACATGGAGTTTCTGGCACCAGTCCTCCTTTTGTTTCTGGGAGCCATTACCCTCCGCCTGTGGAGATGGAGGCAAGGGTTTCACGGCCCTGATAGCTTTGTGTTCGACAACAAACAGTTTGGCGAGTGTAGCGTACCTGGGTAAGTGTACTTCCCTCTCCCCAATGTTGAGGATGCAGACGGGCACCCTCCCATGACGGACATCAACCACCCCCCGGGCTGTCAAAATGGTGGGCCTGCTGTCTGAGTACACGAGTTCTACCATGGCTTGGTAGTCTCTACCTCTCAACCAGATTGCAGTCCGACACCAGATCATCATTTCACTTTTGGGAGGCATGGAAATGGGGAATGGGTCACTCAGTCTTAAGCTACCGATCTCACCACCAGACAGTTCTACCTGCTGCCGTCTCATCAGGGCTTTTATCTCCTTGTTGAGGACTCTCTGCTGGCTGGAACTAGCATTCACAGCCACCTGTTGTAGAATTACAATTACCTCTGAAAGACAATTTTCAATTACATTAGTACCCACAGTTATTTTAGGGTGACTTTCACGACGGTCAATGTCCACAATAATTACTCCCTGTGCCGGCAGTTCAACTTTACCAATTTTAATGGTCATCTCCTTGAACCCCATCTGCGGCACGGGCAAGCCATTTCTGGCGATGATGCTCAAGTTACTGTCTGGATACCGTGTGATATCAGCATCAGTCCAATACTGCTTAAAAAGTACATAAGGGATAGTGGTTACTTGCGACCCAGTATCCAGCAAGGCGCTCATGGGGATACCGTCCTGCACCACGGGTAAAACCGGGCGCCCCCCAACGTACTTATCACGCCAATTATAAGGGCCTGGTGATCTTATGCCTGGGCGTTGGCCCTCTGCCCCAGGTTGGACCCGTTTAAATTACAGTTCCTGGAAATGTGTCCGGGCTGGTTGCATCGGCGGCAAATGGGCTGTCCATCCTCTGCGTAGCGATCTGTGGGCCTCCCTCGGAACGACGGGATCCTCCTCTGTCGACGCCACGGGACATCCTCCGGACTTGAAGCCAGCTCGATGGGTCTTGATGGGTCCACTTGTAACGCCTGGACGGTCCTGGTCAACGCCGCGACGCTCCTGGTCAGCTCCTGGACTTGGTGGTGCAGATCTTTCGACGGGGCTTGGTTCAGGGCCTGTGCATCAGCCCCCACGGAGTCCAGAGAGGAGGGCGCCGCCTCCTGGTGGTAGGTGAGAGCAGGGCGCCGGGGGTTTATAGCGCCACTTGTTGCGGATTCACGGAGCACCCTTATGGCCCTGTCCTTAAATTGGGCAAAGGTCAGGTCAGGGTTCTGGAAGAACATGAGGCGCAGCTGGGTCCTGTGGGCGCTAGACAGCAGACCTTCTATAAACTGTTCTGTTAGTAGCTTATCCGTATCCTGCACGCTGCCAGGGTCAGCTTGTTTGATGGCCCTCAAGGCTTCCTGCAAGTTTAGGGCATAGTCTCTGATGCTGTCCTGTGCCCGCTGCTTACATCCATAGAACCTCATTTTAATTTCAGCGGAGGTACGTGTGTCAAAGGTACCCCGCAGCCGGGCCAGAATGCCCTTCACGGTCCTTTTCTCCTCAGTGGGCCATGATTTTACCTCCCATTGGGCTGCGCCAGTTAACTGCCCTGTTAGTATGCTGACCTTCTGTTCCTCTGTCAGGGGGTAAACCTGGAACAAACTGTACAGCCTTTTCTTAAAGTCAGTTAGGGCATGGGGCTCCCCTGAGTACTTGGGCAGCCAGGCCGCTCCAGGGATGTAGGGCAGGGAAAAGGGCATCACCGCTGCTGCAGCTGCGTTGGTGGTAATGGGCGCCTCTGTATCCGACATCTTCCTCCCCCCTAGTTAAGCGTGGCCTACCTTCCGATGATCCTCTTCTGTAGGCCGCGGCTACGCTGCTGCTGCTCTGGACAAGGAGCTTGCGTCGCGTCCGGATGATGTCAGCGTCGCTCTCTCTCCCTTCCAGGACCTTGCACTGCGTCGGTGCGTGGGGCGGAGCTTCGGGTCTCGCGCCATTTTGACGTCCACGCCCCTCTTCTTCCCGCGCGGCGTCCTGAAGATGGCGTCCGATGGCGGGAAAACGGCTGAAGATGGCGGGAACCGATGGAAGATGGCGGGAGACGGCTGGAAATGGCGGGAAACGGCTCCGGACGGCGGGAAACCTCTTTTCAGGTAAGTGCGGCCCCAGGGCAGTATAATGGATGGTGGGAGTGATGGTGGTGAGAGTCCCAGTACCAGTAGTGCTGGAGGCACAAAGGAGCACACAGACAACAGGTTGCAGTCCAGGGTCTTTACTAAAACAGGTAAACTGACCCATAAACAGTCCCGGCTAGGAGGGGACCTGGATGTCTGAGAGCAATGGGGAAATTGGCCCTGGTCAGGGTGAGGGTGTAGGCCTACCGTGCTTTCTGCGCTCCTTCTGGCTATCTCCTTCTGATAGGGTAACAGCCCACGTTTCCGAGCTCTCCGTGTACTCTCGCCTGTATGGCCTGCGACATGGGTTCCTTTCTGCTCCCGGCCTGGTATGGCTTTGCTGGTCCCTTCTGTTGTGGCAGAGCCTCCAGGCTTCTTAGGCCAAGGAATATACAGTCCCCTGCGGACTGGTTATCTGCTGTAGGATGTGGAATCCTCCCAGCCTCAGACACCAAAGTCTGGTGAATTAAGTCCTTTATCTGCCAAGACAGGCTCACTTCGCCTCTTGTCTCTGGCTTGTGGCTCTCCTCCTGCCACACTTCCTCTTAGGTGCAATACAACTTTCTGTCCCTGCTCTGCTCTGGGACAAGTCTCAGTGCTGAGACAGGTCATCCAGTTCTCTCTAACTCTGCCCCCAGCACCAGCTTTTATAGGGGCAGCCTGCTCCCCCTACTGGCCTGAGACAGGAGGTACTGCATGCTAATGTTCCCCTGACTAGAGAACCTCCCCCTTGCTCTCAGACACAGCTTTATTACACTTGTGGCATCCAGGCCAGGGTGACACAGTAGCATGGGGGACAATGTAAGGGGACAGCGTAAGGGCACAGCCAGGAGGGGACAGTATACCAAGGAGGGGTTGAGGAGTGTGATGAGGGGACACAGTATAGAGACTGAGTCCTATTGGGGGACACAGTGTGAGAGGACAGTTTGAAGAGGGGGCCCAGTATGGTAAGGAGAGGGCAGTGTGGAGGGCATGAACCATAAGAGGGACAGTGTTTGGGGCTTATATTTTGTGCAGGGAATATAGTGAGGGTAATTATTTATTCAGGGGCTCAGTGTAGGGCAGATATTTTTATTTAGGAGAATTATAATGACACTGCTATCATTAAGGACATCGTGTGAGGATGTGCTGCAGAAGGCTGGAGAAGATGGAAGTCTGCAGAGACGAGCTGTGGATGAGAAAAGTCATCATGGAGTCTGGACAAGATGAAGAAGAAAAGAAAGAAAACGACTCCAGAGACAACGTCATCTGTAAGGTACTTGGATGTAAATGTTATTTGTGATTAGTGTTGAGCCACCCCCGTAGTGTTCGAGTTCGGTTCGGTTCGTCGAACACCCGTGTGTTCGCCGAACTGTTCGTCGAACTGTTCGTCGAACACCTTCGAACACCGTTAAAACCAATGGCAGGCAAACAAAAACACATAGAAACACATAGAAAACACCTTCAAAGGTGTCCAAAAGCTGACAAACTGCTCAGAAGACACAAATAACACATGGAAAAGTGACAAGTACATATAGTCATGGGAAAAGAAAAGAGGTGGAGGAGTAAAAGGAGGGGGAGACACAGATATAGGCATGTCATGCCCTTCTAAAATCCAAAAAGTGAGAAGCCGAGACGGCCAGTCCGCTCCTGCCCGTGCCACCTCCGTGTCGCCAGGTTTGTGCCAGAGCCGCGGTGAACCCTGACGGCCAGCCCCCCTCTCCCAATACTGGTGCCTGTCCGCTGGTGGGTCGAGAGAGCCCCCATGTGGTGGAGGCAGCTCTAAGCTTTTTAATTTAAATTGTCCCTCTAATTTGAATTAATACACTTTAAATCCATTTACAAGGATCTATTGGAGGGCAAGTCTCATGCCAGCAGCCGCGTAATTCCAGCTCCAGTAGCGTCCACTAAAGCTGCTGCAGTTAAAAAGCTTTTATAAGGATCGAGCTCGGCTGTCCACCGCAAGGCATCCTAGTGCCAGTCCCAGCCCCTATGCCTTGGGGTGCCTCCTGATGCTCTTCACTAAGTATCCCGTGGTCCCGAAGCATTTCCTTTGAAAAAATTAAGTGTCCAAACTACAGGTGGTGTAGCTTGCTTAACAGCCGGGATAATCCGCTGACTAGCAGACACTGCTACTAGGCACAAAGTATTTCCTGGGCTAGATGCAGTTAAAAATTTGTAAGTAGATACTCTCGTTGGATGCTGAGAAAGCATTCCATAGAGTCTCCTGGCACGCCATATATGATTCTCTTAAAAAGCTTGGGGTAGCGGTCTAGGGGACCCTTTTATAGCCAAAATCACGGCCCTGTATCACAATACGTCACCTAGGCTGAAGATAAATGGAACTGTAGCACCGAGGGCTCGGTTGCTACAGACGTATTGCACCTCACCCAGAGGTGTGAAATCTCACTCTCAGATAAGGATGGAGTGTGGATCAGGACCCGACACCTGCATGCATTACACCACATTGTCGTGGGGCAGGGCGACCAATATGCCCCTGAGATGGGCACGACAGTCCCTGTCCCTGGCTGGAGTGGGGGGAGGGAACACTGAGGAAGGGGAACCCTGCAGTGCAGGAGCAGGGAGGAAGCAGTTCCTGGGTGCATTGAGAAGGGAGTATAAAAGGTGGGCACCATCTTAGTTCAGTGCAGAGAAGTCTGAGCAGAAGTGGCAGGGAGCAGGGGCTCTGCATGAGCTCTGCTCCGGAGGCGGGCCTAGTAACAGAGGCCCAGGCCTGCAAGAGGGAGAAGGAAGAAAGAGGAGCGGAGAAGGCTCCAGGAACGAGGAATGAAGGGATCCCAGGGGTGCGGACGGGCGAGTCGCCACCGCACGCCCGAATCCACCTGCGTGGAGGGGTCAGGCCAAAGGGGGAGACCGGTCCCCGAACTAGTGGAGGCAGGAAACGACCCTCAGCTAGAAACCGGAGGCTCTGACATTTTATGTGGCGCAGCCCCTTGCTCCACCCGCTAGGAAGGCACCACATAGGGTCAGGGAAACTGGCGCCAAGTTTACCAAGAGGAGGCCCGAGGCAGCCGGACAGAAGTGTTGGTAAGAAAGGCCAGACAAAGGACACACAAAGGGGGTCCTGTGAAGCGCTCCAAAGTTATCTGGGAGTTGTCTGAGCCCCTCACCTGGTGAGCACAGTACGACGTGGGCAGCCGTTACCTGCAGACGTGGTCTGGATAATAAGAACTGTGAGTAAAGGCCCTGAACTGCATCACTGACTCCGTGTCGTTACTGCTGCTGCCCTGCACCATCACCCCCATCCTCCGCATACACTGCCCTGAGGCTATACTCCTCCCGTGGGGAGTTATGCTACGCTCTGCTGCACCCACAACACCAGCCTTAGCGGTCTGCCCTGTAGCGGCGGTTCACTCTGACCGCAATCCACGGGTGGCGTAGTCGGACATTTAAACATCAAAACCACATAAATAGTTCCGCCACTGGTTTGACCGCCCTGAGCCACGGAACCGGATCGCCGCCACGAAGACTACAACCACCAGCATCCACCAAAAAGGGTCCGGCTCCGGGTGTCCCAAGGCCCAAGGGGTGCGTCAGAACATTTTCATCACCTTTCACAATCACCAATGGGACAAGGCAGGGATGTCCTCTGTCCCCTCTCTTATACATCCTAGTGACGGAGCACCTGCTCTCATCAATTCGCCATAACCCCAATATTAGGTGGATTGAGGTGGGAGGCACCGAGTACAAGTGCTCTCTATTTGCTGATGATGTCCTAGTATATATCACTCAATCACATATATCCATCCCTGCTGTTATGGCTGAAATAGATCACTTTGTTACATGGTAAAATTTTAAAATCAATGCAGCGAAGTCTGAGGCCCTCGATGTCTCCCTCCCTAAATCCATATAGGATTCCATCCAGTCCAACTTTCCCTTTGCCTGGCCCTCACAGGGTATCAAATACTTAGGAATTCCTATTCATAGAGACCTCTCCCATCTATGTTATCTTAATTTTGGGCCCTTTATTGAACAATTCCATACAGACCACGGTTGGCAAGTTAGAACTGTAAGATTCACTACGTGAACCACTGGTGTTTTGTGGCAAAGCACATGTACACTGCGTTCCAAATTATTATGCAAAAAGTGTTTAGGAGTGATAAGGGAAGAATTTGTTTGTTTGTCAGTTAAACTCATTGATGGTGATGTGTGTCAGGGCTCTTTATATCACTGTAAGCAATTGCAGACACCTGTGCTAATTAGTTTGGCAGGTGTGTCCAATGAAAGGCAAGACTACTTAAGAAGGCTCTCTCACATTATTAAGCAGCCTACATTTTCTGCCAAAATGGGAAAGAAAAAGGATGTGTCGGCTGCTGAGAAGCAACAAATTGTGGAGTGTTTAGGTCAAGGCATGACTACAATCAACATTGTGCGATGATCAGGATGAAGTGTCTTGGCAATCAAGAAGTATGTAGCTGATTCACAGTACACACGTGTGCGTGCTGATAAGGGCAAATTGAGGACTCTTTCCTACAGGCAATTACGTCAGGTTGAAACAGCAGCGGCAAAAAAGCCTTGTCATAGCAGCAGACAAGTTTTTGAAGCGGCTTGTGCCTCCAACGTCCCCCGAACAACAAGATGCAGGGTCCTTCAGAGGTTTGCAGCTGTGCATATGCCATCCTGTCGACCTCCTCTATCCACTTCACACAAGCAGAAACGGCTCCAGTGGGCCAAACATTACATGAAGACTGATTTCAAAACTGTTTTGTTCACGGATGAGTGCCGTGCAGCGCTCGATGGTCCAGATGAATGGAGTGGAGGATGGCTGGTTGATGGACACCCCACGCAAACACGGCTACAGCGCCAACAAGGAGGAGTTGGAGTAATGTTTTGGGCTGGAATCATGGGGAGAGAGATTGTCAGCCCCTTTAGGATCCCTGAAGGCGCTAAAGATGAACTCCATAATGTATGTGGATTTTCTCAAACAGCACTTCCTGCCATGGTTCAAGAAGAAGAACCGTGTATTTCACAGCAAGATCATTTTTCTGCATGATAATGCACCATCTCATGCTGCACATAAAACATCTGCATCTCTGGCTGATATGGGCATAAAAGGGGACAAACTTATGGTGTGACCCCCATGCTCCCCTGACCTCTACCCCATTCAGAACCTTTGGAGCATCATTAAAAGGAGTGTCTATGATGGCGGGAGGCAGTTCACATCTAAGCAACAGCTCTGGGAGGGTATTCTGTCCTCATGCAAAACAATTGAAGCAGAAACCATCCAAAACCTGACAAATTCAATGGACGAGAGAGTTCAGAAGCTCCTTTCGAACAAGGGGTCCTATGTGAAAATGTAACATCACCTAGAATAAAGTTTTGAGTTGAAAACTGTTTGATTTCAGTTTCTAACAACCTGCTAATGCTTATAATTTCAAAAATGACCATTTTTTTGGTCTTTATTAAAATGAAAAGGTTGATCGAAAAGTTTGGGGGATCTAAGAGTGTGGCAACCCAGTAGTCATGATTACTTCGAATTCTGACAATATGAGGGTCATGCTGCAGGTAGTGCAGCAAGAAGGCACTTATGTGTCTTGCGCATCTCGGAGCCCCAAAATTATTTTCCGGGCTAGATGCAGCTAAAAATTATTTTTAATTTTAAATCTGGTGAAGCTTATTATAGATGGCCTAATAGGATCAGTGCTGCACACTGCTACAAAGCCCAAATTATTTTCCAGTCAAGATACAGATAAACATGATTAGTAATTTGAAAGCTTAAAACGGTTGGTAGGGTGATTTTAACCAATCATCAAGCTTTTACTCTCCCCAGGATGACACAGGGGTAGAAAAGTCGTTTCGGATCCATGATTTGTTCATCTTTATGAACGTGAGTCTGTCTACATTATCAGTGGAGAGCCGCGTGCGCTTTTCTGTCAGCACACCAGCAGCAGCGCTGAACACACGTTCAGACAGAACGCTGGCTGCGGGGCATGACAAGATCTCCAAGGCATAAGTGGCTAGCTCCGGCCATTTATCCAGATTGGAAGCCCAAAAAGAGCAAGGGTCCAGTGACACAGTCGTGGCTTCAATGTTTACTTGGAGATACTCCTGTACCATCGTCTCTAGGCGTTGACTATGTGTCAGACTTCTTGTCTCCTGTGGCCTTGCAAAGGATGGGCTAAAAAAGTGGTGAAATGATTCCGCAAAATTGATGTTACCAGCAGATACTGTGGTTCTGTTACGGTTTGAGTGCTGAACACTTGACGGTCCCACGGTTGGCAAGTTGGAACTGTGAGATTCACTACGTGCACCACTGGTATTTTGTGGAAAAGCACATGTAAGATTCTGCAACAGTCTCTGCTGATACTCCTGCATGCGTGCATCCCTTTCTATGGCAGGAATAATTTCTGCAAATTTACTTTTGTACCGGGGATCTAACAGTGTGGCAACCCAGTAGTCAGGATTATTTCTAATTCTCACAATTCGAGGGTCATGTTGCAGGTAGTGCAGCAAGAAGGCACTCATGTGTGTTGCGCATCCAGGAGCACCAAGTCCCTGTTGTGTTGGTGGCGAGGTAGCAATCATGCTTCCTTCCTCTGTCCTCTCCCCCCAACCTCGCACAACAGAAATGTGATCAAGGTCTCCCTCATCTGATGAGTCTTCCATCAGTTCGTCCTCCACTTCTTCCTGGGCTCCTGCACCTTCCTCACAAGTTTGGCTGCTACCATGCGCCCTGGTAAAATCATCTCCCCCACCCTCACATGCCTGCCGCCTTGGTGCTGCCGACCGTCTGGACCTTGCAGATGTTAGCCCTTCCGCATACAACTCCTCCTCCTCTACTTCCTCCATCTCCTCTTGTGCCACCACCTGACTCCGAATTCTGTTTAACATGTGCTCCAGCATGTAAATCACCGGAATAGTCATGCTGATAATGGCATCGTCAGCACTAAACATCTTCGTCGCCATTTCAAAACTGTGCAGAAGGGTGCATAGGTCCCTGATCTGAGACCACTCCTCCAGCGTGATTTGCCCCACCTCTGAATCTCGTTGGCCCAGGCTATACGTCAGAACGTATTGCACCAGGGCTTGTCGGTGCTGCCACAGTCGCTGCAACATGTGCAGAGTTGAATTCCACCGGGTAGGCACATCGCATTTTAGCCGGTGAAGTGGCAGGCCCAACGACTTCTGTAGAGATGTAAGTCGCTGAGCTGCGGGATGCGAACGGCGGAAGTGAGCACACAGCGACCGTGCCCTCTGCAGAAGGCCATCTAGTCTGGGATAGTGGGCTAAAAATTGCTGGACAACCAGGTTCAACACGTGAGCCATACAAGGCACGTGTGTGACATTGCCCCGGCGAAGGGCCGCACCCAGGTTTGCAGCATTGTCGCACACGGCCTTCCCTGGTTTCAGGTCCAGTGGAGACAACCATTCATGAAATTGGTTCTCCAGAGCTGACCACAACTCCTCAGCTGTGTGACTCACATTTCCCAGACATTTCAATGTAAAAACCGCCTGATGACGTTGAGCCCTACTGCCAGCATAGTAAGGAGGTATGCAGGATCCCTTCTGCGCAGTTAGAAAGCTTGTGGCATGACCAGACAGGCTTTGGGTGCAGGTGGAAGACCGAGAGGAGGTTGAGGAGGCAGAAGCAGTGGAGGAAAAATGACATAAAGAGGATTGACGCACAACTCGTGGGGACGGCAAGACTTGGACAGCAGCCCCTTGTCCTGCTGTCACCATAGTTACCCAGTGCCCAGTCAGCGACATGTAACGCCCCTGTCCATGCCTACTCGTCCAAGTGTCTGTGGTGAAATGCACCCTGTCACACACAGAGTTTCTCAAAGAAGCGGTGATGTTGTGTGCGACATGCTGGTGGAGCGCAGGCACACCTTTCTTTGAGAAGTAGTGCCGACTGGGCATCTGGTACTGGGACACTGCGACGGACATAAGGTCTCGAAAATCCTCTGTGTCCACCAGGCGGAAAGGCAGCATTTCTGTAGCCAAGAGCTTGCAGATGGTGAAATTCAACCTCTTAGCTTTCTCATGGCTAGGAGGAAATGGTCTTTTACTTGTCCACATCTGAGGGACCGAGGGCTGGCTATTGTGCTTAGACGGGGTTGATAAGGGTGTCCCCGGCAAACTGCCGGTCTGTGAGGAAGATGCAGGCGGACATGTTAGGTTGCCTTGATCCAAAGGTGGTGCTATCGATGTCGGACAGCGCTCAAGACCAGCTGGTGTTACCACCTCCAAAGAAAATGATGACCTGCCAATCACGCTGGCTGTTGCGGGTAAAGAGGTGGCAGGTCTGCGCCCCAAAACAGGTGTGACTGCTGTCCCCCCAGTCACAGAGGATGAAGAGGCCGCGGATGCACAAGATATGGCAGACGGTGGTTGGCCCGGCCGGCTAGACCGCATTGTAGCACACTGAGCTTCCCACTGCAACTTATGCTTCATGTCCATGTGCCGGTTCATGCATGAAGTACTCAAACTATGTATTTTTTGGCCTCTACTTAGCTTTTGCTGACAAATGTTACAGATAACACGAGTTGGGTCATCTTTATCGATCTGAAAAAATGCCCAGGCTATGCAAGGCTTAGCACCCATGCGACCTGAAGAGCCACCACGACTTGTGGTGAGAGGCAGAGTTGTGTTTGAGGATGCAGTTGTTGACGTGCTTCCAGTACTACGTCTCTGTCCAGGAAGGCGCAACCTGACCTCGTCGTCACTAGCATCTTCCTCCACCTCCTCTGCTGACCTCATCTCTTGGCTGACTGTATGTTGACAGTAAGTGGGATCTCCAACCTCATCATCATCACCCTGTGTGTTATCACACCCGTCGTCCTCAGAGCCAACCTGTTCCTGCCCTGACAAAAAACTAAAGTTGTCGCTCCAATCAGGTATTTGAGTCTTATCATCGTCTTCCTCATTGTCTCCACCAACAGGAGTTACAGTTTGGGAATGAGGGTCTACATTATGGTCAGAACCTTCTGCGTCTGGTCCTGGATCCGACTCATAAAGATTCTGGGCATCAGTGCAGATCATTTCCTCGTCTGGATTCACAGAAGCGCTGGAGTCGACCTCTGATTCCCAGGCTATAGTATGAGTAAACAGCTCTGCAGACTCAACCATCTGTTCTACCTCATACTCAGACGGGCAGCTGGAGATTTGGGAGCTGTGAGGAAGCAAGTGCGATTTGGGTGACACCTTTGAGGACTGGAGTATTTGTGATGTTGAAGTTGATGTGGAGGAGAGCCCACTTAAAGGAGCACTTGATATCCGTTGAAGCACCTGCTGTTTTTGTGCCTCATCTGGAATTTGTAGCGATTGGCGTGGCCGTAAGAAAGGGATCTTATCACATTGTCCGCTAAAAGAAGTAGACATTTTAGTTTGGCTGGAAGATGGTCTTTCTTCTGCACCTACCCCACGGACACAACCTTTTTTCCCCTTCCCAACACGCCTATTCCCCTTTCCACCAGCAGCAGGCCTTTTTCCACTCATTTTGGTGGTTAACTAATTCACAACTCTGGAGTTGTTTGCACAAAAAAACAATGGATGGTAACCGAGCAGAGCTGAGTGGCCAAACTGTGGTATTAGGCCAAAACTATTGGCTGGGTTAGATGCAGAAAAAAATTATTTTTAATTTGCAACCTGATGGAGGTCAGTATAGATGGACTAATAGACCAAGTCCCACACACCGCTAGAAGCCCAAATATTTTTTCAGAGCTAGATGCAGAAATTTTTTTTATTCAATTTGCAACCTGATGGAGGTCAGTATAGATGGACTAATAGACCAAGTCCCACACACTGCTAGAAGCCCAAATATTTTTTCAGAGCTAGATGCAGAAAAAAATTATTTTTAATTTGCAACCTGATGGAGGTCAGTATAGATGGACTAATAGACCAAGTCCCACACACTGCTAGAAGCCCAAATATTTTTTCAGAGCTAGATGCAGAAAAAAATTATTTTTAATTTGCAACCTGATGGAGGTCAGTATAGATGGACTAATAGACCAAGTCCCACACACCGCTAGAAGCCCAAATATTTTTTCAGAGCTAGATGCAGAAAATTTTTTTATTCAATTTGCAACCTGATGGAGGTCAGTATAGATGGACTAATAGACCAAGTCCCACACACCGCTAGAAGCCAAAATATTTTTTCAGAGCTAGATGCAGAAATTTTTTTTATTCAATTTGCAACCTGATGGAGGTCAGTATAGATGGACTAATAGACCAAGTCCCACACACTGCTAGGAGCCCAAATATTTTTTCAGAGCTAGATGCAGAAAAAAATTATTTTTAATTTGCAACCTGATGGAGGTCAGTATAGATGGACTAATAGAACAAGTCCCACACGCTGCTAGAAGCCCAAATATTTTTTCAGAGATAAATGAAGAAAAAAATTATTTTTAATTTGCAACCTGATGGAGGTCAGTATAGATGGACTAATAGACCAAGTCTCACACACTGCTAGAAGCCCAAATATTTTTTCAGAGCTAGATGCAGAAAAAAATTATTTTTAATTTGCAACCTGATGGAGGTCAGTATAGATGGACTAATAGACCAAGTCCCACACACCGCTAGAAGCCCAAATATTTTTTCAGAGCTAGATGCAGAAAAAAATTATATTCAATTTGCAACCTGATGGAGGTCAGTATAGATGGAGTAATAGAACAAGTCCCACACACTGCTAGAAGCCCAAATATTTTTTCAGAGCTAAATGAAGAAAAAAATTATTTTTAATTTGCAACCTGATGTAGGTCAGTATAGATGGACTAATAGACCAAGTCCCACACACTGCTAGAAGCCCAAATATTTTTTCAGAGCTAGATGCAGAAAAAAATTATATTCAGTTTGCAACCTGATGGAGGTCAGTATAGATGGACTAATAGAATGATGCTATGCCCAAAATATTTTACTTCACTAGGTGCAGTAAAAAAATTGGTATTCTATACACAGGTGGTATATCTTGCAACACAGATAGGCTACTCCACTGACTAACACACTCTGCAATAGGCCAAAAAGGATTAGCTTTGCTAGATTCAGCCAAATGCTGTGAAAAAAACTTGCACAGCACTGGCACAGACCTGCCTGGCAAAAACTGATAGGAACTGATGTAACCTAGTCCTGAAAAGGACTCCAATTACAATTAGTCTTTACTCCCACAATCTATCTATTTAAGAGCACAGACCTGCCTGATAAAAGTCGTAGGAAATGCTGTAACCTAGTCCTTAAAAGGACTGCAATCACAACTATTCCCTACTCCCAAGCTATCTGTAGATTTGTGCAAAAATTGGCTTGAAATTAACAAGGTATAGCGCACACAGCAACAGCGGTGCCGTCTAACACGCAGCTGCAGCAGTGAGAAAATGGTGGCGACGGGGAAAATGGCTTGGTCTTATAGGGCAAGGACATGTGACATACACTGCCAATGACACATGCCCTTGCTTGTGTGAAAAACAGCAGTTCGCTCCGTGTGTGCGCTGCTGATAGGCTGACAGATTGCACCTCCCCACTGCAAATGCGGGAAAGAGAAAAAAAAATGGAGATCTTCATTGTTCCTGCAGAGATCCATCCCCTGCCCCTCCCCCCGCCCCGCTGTACACTCAAACTGCGTATTAACATTAATTTTCATCATTACTGAGAAAAAATCCAGTTATGATTTTGGTGCACGAACAGTTATCGAACATAACCTCGAACAGCCGAATTTTTCTCAAATTGTTCGTGTTCGCCGACCGGCTCGAACACCGCCCAAAACAGCTCGAATTTGAGATTGGCGAACAGTTCGAGTAGAACAACGCTCATCTCTATTTGTGATACTGACTAATTCTCATATTTTTATCCATGTTAGGAGCATTAAAGGGGTTATCCAAGTGTGTGATGAATCTGCAATCATTCTATGTGACTGTAGGCTTCTGATTTCTCACTGTGCACACTGCAGGATGTCAGGATTCTCTCATGCTGGCAATTTGTATACTTGCGGTCACATGCTGACTAGACATACATGGCCTCACTCAATGAAAATGTATTGAGCGAGTCCAGACATGTCTAGTCGGAATGTGGCCAGATGTATACAAATCACATACTTGTGCAAGGGAGAATTCTAAAAGTGTGCAGTGCATGCCCTGCGAGAATTCAGAAGCCTGCAGTTACATAGTAACTGCAGACTTTAATCTCAAACCTGGACAAGCCCTTTAATTACAAAATGGAGCCATGTGGCCAATCCTAACAGCGTGTAATATACTCACTGTCAGGGTTCAGCTCTGCTTGCAGGTCCCAGCAGTCATCACATGGGCACTTCACTCATATGTGATTTTAATTCTTATGGTCACGTGACAACTCGCTTTTCTTCCTGCTTCTCTCAGTTTTTCACTGAACATTGAGAGAATTAGGAAGAGCAGCTCGTCGGCATGTGACTAAGTGTGCAAATCGCATATGTGCTTGGGCGCCACACTGAATTCTTGCCCCGGGTGCCAGAAAACCTAGATACACTTCTGTCCATGATATTCTATGGGGCTGTGCACATATCTGATTTTTTCCTCGGATTGAGTGGTCCACAAAAAAATTTGGAGATATGTCCGATTTTGAAATGAGTGTCGGCGCAAAATCACCCATGTATGTTTATGGGTCTGTGGAAAAAATCAGACTGCACTCGGATGACATCTGAGTGCTATCCGATCTTCACGGACTGACAGAATGGAACAGGTGGAGAAACCTTTTTTTTTTCTCTTCATGTCCAAGAAAAACTGATGCCAGTCTGATTAAACTCTGACCAGAATAATCGGAATGTTTTACTCGTTTGGGGAGAAAACGGTCATGTGACCCCATCCTTACCTGGAGTCCTATAAATGTGTTTCCTATACACTCACATACACACATGGCAAATAATGTCTACACAAAGAGTTATTCTGCAATAATCTGCTGTAACAGGAAGCTGAGCATAGCCCGTCTGCCTTCAGCTTCCTTCCCTGTACTGATTGTATAGTTTTACAAAACTTAATTCACTTGCAGTTAAAAACATGTACAGGAATCTGCAGCCATGCAATGGTTAAAATACGCATCAACGTGACAAAATTCTCATATAACACATGCAAACTTTTGTGCCACTTTCAGACAATCCTTAGGAGCTCAGTAATAATGAAATTGTGAGTAAGAATTGGTTAACAAGAACTTTGTAACAGTTCATCAAATAAATGCAGAACTTTTGTTGACTTATTTTGTTACATTTGTTGCGTCATTCTGATTGTTGATTCTGTTTTTAGGAAGTAGATGATAATTTATAGGATTTACACAGACCGAATCTACTATAGAGTTTATACTGAAAGGAGAACTAACTCGAATGCCATTTCCACAGGAGGTTTAGTACTTCACATAGCAGGTTGTGGAACAGCACAATACTCGGCAAATACAAGACTGTGAAAAGGAGCGAGCGGGGGAGAAGAGAAGGATCTGCTCTATGTGGTAAGTCTATATGGTGAGCTATGGGGCTGCTTCATAGGGCTGACTGATGGGAGTCCAGAAGGTCAGACCCACACCTTCAAAATGTCTCCTTAATATCAGACCATCAATATTTTATTCCAAGAAAGCTCAATATTTCCATTATAACCTTGTATGTCCAAGTGTTGTTCGCTGAGATTCCCATTGAGCTGGAGAAAAGATTATACCCATTGGATATGTGATCTCCCAAAATAAATATGTTATGAAAGCCCTTCACATATCACACTCATCAAGGGTGTCCCACTGCTCCAAATCTGAGGAAGTAATCAAAGTGTGCGGTGATGGTTAAACCAAGTTAAGGTTAGATTGAAAATCTCCTTCCCCTCCAAACACAATCTGTTCTTGACAAATGTATAAAAAAGTTAATTGTGACATTGTCCTAAAACTGCACTTTTTCAATTTCACCAATTGCTACCCTTGTTTTGTTACATATTGTATGATAGAAAACTGTCCTTTAATCTCTGAACGATATTGATTGGTACTTCCAGTGTCGGGTGCCTGTGTATAGTGCGGGCTCAGGAGCTGAGTCTGCACCATAGCCAGATGATGCAGACTGTTTTTTGCATTTGCAACAGCAGCAATTGGAGCTAAGCTGCTGTGCTCTGATTGCAGCTGTTAACCCCTTAAATGTAACTGTGAATCTCTGACAGCAGCATTTAAGGCGGTTTGTCTTTGGGGCACGCTATTCCATGAGCCCATCGTCCATCGCCTGCCTCCCACGTACTTTGATTGTAGGTTGCTGATGGGTTGCAATTATAACCAGGCTTCACAGGAGACCATGTTTTTAGCTATATACTGCAATACAACAATATTTCATTATATAAAACAATGTATCGGGCGATTGCAAGTTTGCAAGCGAAGTCCCCCAAGGGACTAAAAGATAAAGTAATAAAATATATATATTTTTAAATAAAAACTAAATAATAGAAAGATTGAAATCACTCCCTTTAAAAATAAAGAAATTTAGAAAATATACATATTTGATATCACCGCGTCCATAATAATCCGATCATCTCTATAACATTAATAAAATTGTAGCGTAAAAGCCATAAACCCCCAAAATCATACCAATAAAAAAAATTAGCTTATTATCCTGCTATAATGTTCCTCGTCCTTGTATATATGTCCATCTTCGAGGTATATACTGTATGTCCCCATCCTGCTATAATGTGCCCCATCCTTGCATATATGAGGGGCGTTCATTAAAGATTTCCCCTGACCCACTTCCTGTGGACTGAGAGCAATGAAACTTGGCAGTTATTAGTCCTTCTCTACATAGGTGCCACCTAGGGGACACCCACTTCTCCCATCTATTTAAGCAACTGTAAACACCTCACTTGTGGAAGTCTCATCATCTGGAAAATGCTTGCCCTTCAAAAATAACTTCATTTTTGGAAAGAGGTGGAAGCCTGATGGTGCGAGGTTGGGTGAATAAGGGGGATGCGGTAGAATTTCAAAGCCACAGACGGATGCTTCCATTTGGGCATCATGTGATTTGTGAACTGGTGCATTGTCTTGCAGAAGGCGGACACCTTTGGTGAGCATGCCATGTCTCTTGGTTTTGATGGCCTCCCGCAATTTCCGCAGCAGTGAAGCATGGTATGCCCCAGTGATCATGGTACCCTTTGCTAGGAAATCCATTAATACTACTCCGTGCTGGTCCCAAAATACTGTGAGCATGGCCTTGCCTGCTGAGGGTTGAGCACGTGCCTTCTTTGGAGGCGGTGAGTCATGATGCTTCCATTGCATCTACTGGACTTTAGTCTCAGGATCATAGTGATGGACCCAGCTTTCATCCTGTGTGATCATTCTGTTGAAAAAGTCCTCCTGGTTTCCATGGCACATCGTCAATAGAGCCTGAGAGCATTTGACTCGTTCCTGCTTCTGGAAAGGTGTGAGCAGCCGGGGAACCCAGCGAACAGATACCTTATGTGAAGATGGTCTTGGATGATTTTTTCCACAGACCCCACACTAATCTTGACATTTTGGGCTAGGTGGCGAATGGTTACGCAGCGATTTTCCAAAATGGCGACCTCCACTTGCTGGATGGTGTGTTCATCAATAGCAGAGTGGGGTTTCCCTGGAATTGGATCTGTTTGCACTAAAGTCCGAGCACATTTCAATTGACAATGCCAATTCTTGACGACATCATATGATGGGGAATCATCACCATAAACCTCTTTCATCTCATCGAACGTCTCCTTTGCTGTGCGACCTTTCAGGTAAAGGAACTCGATGACTGCTCTGTATTCCACTGGGTCCATTATCAAACCTCACACCACTTAAGCACCTGTAAAATCAAGACCATTATCAGTTATGAGTTGTAAATTGGCACGTAACCTATAGAGACTTACCGTATTTTTCGGACTATAAGATGCACCGGACCATAAGACGCACCTAGGTTTTAGAGGAGGAAAAAAAATGTAAGCAAAAAATGTGTTCATGATGCACTTTTAAGGGGGAGGGGGTCTTCTGCTGACACTGGTATAGGGGTAATATCCCCCATTTCTGACAATATCTCCTATCCTGGTATACATGCCCCCCCTTCCTTTTATACGTGGTCCCCATCCCCATCCTGCTATGCCTGGCATCCCTCCATCCTGGTATGCATGGAACCCCTCCATCCTGGTATGCATGGCACCCCTCATCCCTATCCTGGTATGCGTGGCACCCCTAATCCCTATCTTGGTATGCATGGCACCCCTAATCCCTATCCTGGTATACATTGTACCCCTAATCCCTATCCTGGTATGCATGGCACCCCTCATCCTTATCCTGGTATGTATGCCCCCCTCATCTTTATCCTGTTATGTATGCCCCCCTCAGAGCTATCCTGGTATGTATGGCCCCCTCATCTTTATCTTGTTATGTATGGCCCCCTCATCTTTATCCTGTTATGTATGGCCCCCTCAGCATTACCCTGGCATGTATGGTCCCCTCATCCTTACCCTGGTATGTATGGCCCCCTCATCCTTACCCTGGTATGTATGCCCCCCTCATCCTTATCCTAGTATGCATGGTCCCCCTAATCCCCATCAGGCTGCACATAAAAAAAATAAACACTCCTACTCACCTTTCTTATCTCTTCCAGGGCTGCGCCCTGTCTGCCTGCACTGATCTTTCCATGTGAGCCGCGCATGGCGTCACAGCCATGCGCGGCTCACAAGGAGAGATCAGCTGCCAGAAGTCACTGCTCCCCACGCTGGACTGTGTGTGCGGGGAGCAGTGACTTCGCTCTCCTTCATAGCCGGCACACAGTGTAGCCGCGCTGCGGCTCCTGCTGCTGCTGGGCTATCGCGTGTGCCCGCTTATTAAAGGGCATGAATATTCACCCCTCCGCACGCCCATAGGCGTGGAGAGAGGTTGAATATTCATGCCCTTTAACAGCGGGCACAGGCGATTCCGGCAGCAGCAGGAGCCGCAGAGTGGCTACACTGTGTGCTGCTATTAAGGAGCATGAATATTCAGTGCTCCCCACGCCCATTTCTTTAGCAGTGGGGACAGTGTAGGCTGCAGCGGGCGGCTGCTGCCTCCTGTGCCCCTCTCCCCCACCGCTACCGCTCCCCCCACACCCCACATATATATATATATACACACACCCCCAACATTCGGACTATAAAGTTTTGGAGGAAAAAAGTGCGTCTTATAGTCCGAAAAATACGGTATATCATTACACATGTGAAGTTTCAGCGTCCTGTGATAAATAGAAGTGGGTCAGGGGAAATCTTTAATGAGCGGCCCTCGTATGTCCACCATCCATGTATATATGTCCCCATCCTGCTATAATGTGCTCCATCCTCATATATATATGTCCACCATCCAGGTATATATGTCCACATCCTGCTATAATGTGCTCCATCCTCGTATATATATGTCCACCATGCAGGTATATATGTCCACATTTATGTATGCCCCATCCTGCTATAATGTGCCCTATCCTCATATATATGTCCACCATCCAGATATATGTGTGTCCCATCCTGCTATAATGTGCCCTATCCTCATGTATATGTCCACCATCCTGCTATAATATGATCTGTTTTGAAATATATTTAAAACTAATGATTCTACTCACCTTCCCCCACACTCCCACACCGTGATGGTGTCGTCTTCTACAGCTGGCGCGGGAGCTGACAACTGACTTTGTGTCCCAGCCATGGCGCATGACATCACTGCCATGTGCCTCTCTGTCGTGGACACGCTGACGTCAGCAGCTGGCCTCTGATTGGCCGGCAGCATTTATTGCATTGCAGGGATTCAACGGGTTCCCTGCGCTGCAATACAATTCAGCTGAATATGCGTCCTCGGACATACATCCAGTTGAGGTTTGCCCTGATGTTAGAGGGACCCTCTGTGACCGCGGTCATTACGCCCCTGACGGCATTTGTATAAACTGCTTAGTAGCCACAGTCGGGTCCGGCAGTTCAGTTTCAAATGTACAGAATAGGAGCTGACCTGCAGTGCCCGGTAGCAGCCAATAAACAATGTATACAGATGCCCAGCTATTGGTGGGGGGTTTCTGGTGTCAGAACTTCACCAATTTTACATTGATGATGACCTAGGTACTAAAAATCTCTAAGTGGCTACAACAGACAAAAAAATTAAAGTTCGGTTACACTATAATTTCAGCAACACCCCTTACAGGGAAGTGATGATAAGAAAATGACCTATAGTATAAACTGAGTTTGTGAATTATATGTATTTTTAAAAAATATGTTGGCCTTTTTTTCATAGCGCGATCTTTATTAAACAAAAGAGCAAAATTAGTTATCTTGCAATTTTTATACTGACCACAGAGGCTATTTTAAACTCATACTTCCTGCCCTTTAAGGAACTGTTATCATCAGTATTCATGCTTATAATCATAGGCATGATTACAATGAGAGGTAACAACGCTATACACAGTTGATAACACAAGATCCATAGATTACAATAGATAATGTTACTTCTGACTCTGCTCCTCTGCTCTGCTCCACTGACCTTTGTACATGTGACTCGCCCCCTGGGCAGTGGGGCACTCGGATCCGGGCAACAGGGCAATAATGGGGGGTAGTAGTGGCAACCCGGTCCGTGGCTCAGGGTGGTCAGACCAGTGTCAGTCTTCTATATGTTTTGCAATGTCCGACTACGCCACCCGTAGATTGCGGTCAGGGCTAACCACCGCTGCAGTGCAGACCGCTGGGGCAGATGTAAATGTGCAGCGCTGAATAGTACAACTCCCCACGGGAGGAGTATGGCCCCAGGGCAGTATATAATGGATGATGGAGGGGATGATTCCGACCGCGATAGCCAGGAAACGGAGGCCTCTTAAACAGTTCAGGGTCTTTATTAGAACAGGTGAGACGACCCAAAAACAGTTCCGGCTAGGAGGGGGCCTGGACGTCTGAGAACAAGTGGGAAGCTGGCCCTGATCAGGGTGAGGGTGTAGGCCTACCGTGCTCTCTGCGTTCTCTCTGGCTATTTCCCTCCTCGTGGTGTAATAGCCCACGTTCCTGAGCTTGCCGTGTCTTCTCGCCCGTATGGCTTGCAACTTGGGTCTCTTTTTACTCTTGGCCTGGTACGGCTTTGCTGGTCCCTTCTGCTGTGGCGGAACCTCCAGGCTTCTTAGGCCAGGGAACATACAATCCCCTGCGGACTGGTTATTTGCTGTAGGACTTGGAATCCTCACAGTCTCAGACACCAAAGTCTGGTAGATTAGTTTCTCTATCTGCCAGGACAGGCTCGCTTCACCTCTTGTCCCTGGCTCGTGGCTCTCCTAATGCCACACGGCCTCTTAGGCTGCAGCACAACTGTCTGTCCCTGCTCTGGGACACCTCTCAATCAAGAGACAGGTTGTCCAGTTCTCCTCCAACCCTGCCCCCAGTTCTAGCTTTTATAGGGGCAGCCTGCTCCCCCTACTGGCCTGGGACAGGAGGTATTGCATGCTAATGGTCCTCGACCAGAGAACCTCCCCCTTTCTCTCAGACACAGCTTTATTATACATTTGTGGCATCCAGGCCAGGGTGACACACATGTTCATTAGACCATTTGTAGCGCCATGAGTCTCTGCCTCCTACCTGGCAGAGAAGCTGACCCCCTTACTGCTGCGGCCCCGGCCAGGTGTCTCCCACGCCGCCGCTCGTCTCCCATGCTGGCTGTGTCCAGGGTGAGCGCACGGCATGCAGATCCCCAGGAACTGTGTTTAGGGCGTGCCCGTGCTCCCTGTCTCTTAAAGGGGCTGCACGCGTCATCCTAAGATGTCCCCTGCCAATGACCGGAGGACAGGTAATATATAATGCACCTCCCCCCCAATATGGAGGTGCCTGTGCAACTTGTTAGTTTGGTCTCCTAACTTTTCTGTCAGTTCTCAGGTCCCCGTGCTGCTCACCAGCCTGTCTATCAGCCGTGCCCGCCAGCCTGTCTTTTAGACGTGCCCGCCAGCCTGTCTACCTGCCGTGCCCGCCAGCCTGTCTACCAGCCGTGCCCACCAGCCGGTTAATCAGCCTTGTCCGCCAGCCTGTCTTACAGCCGTGCCCACCAGCCTGTCTACCAGCCATGCCCGCCAACCTGTCTAGCAACCATGCTCGTCTGTCTGCCTACTACCGAGTCTATCTGCTATGCCAGTCTACACCTGTCACCAGTCCCGTGGAAGTCGCCTGCTCTCACACGAGGTCGGTCCCAGAGTGGCACCTGGTCCACCCTCTCGGTTCTTCCTTGGTTTGCAGAGTCGACTGAGCCGCCGTGTAGCCTGAGTCGGTCCGGGTTGGTCCTTAGTCACGGCTCTCTGGTCCCTGCTTGTACTACGGCACAGTGGTTCCACCATCTGGATCCGTAACAGTTTGCACAGGCCATGGAATCCGGTGGCTCCCAGGATCCTTCGGTCTTGGACCTGTATCAGGAGGTCTCCCGCCAGAGATCTCAACAGGATACAATCCTGTCCTTTCTGCGGAATGTACACTTCCACCTGGATGCACTGACCACCCCGTCTGTGTCCGCATCTAACCAAGCGGTATCCGCTCTGGTGGCGCCTCAACCCAGCAGCGGTGTGACACCTGGCTTTGGACCCCGACTTTCTGCTCCTTCACGCTTTGGCGGTTATCCTGCTCTATGTCATGGCTTCATCAATCAGTGCACGCTGCACTTCGAGCTCCTGGCTCATCAGTTTGTTTCGGATTGGGCTAAAGTAGCCTTCTTTATGTCCCACCTCTCAGAGGAGGTATTGGCATGGCTCAATCCCCTGTGGGAGAGAGGGGATCCACTAGTGTCGTATCGCCAGGCCTTCCTTGTGGCCTTCTGGAGGGTTTTTGATGAGCCCAGCCGTATTTCTTCAACTGCCTCCTCTCTCCTCCGTCTGCGCCAAGGGAACACCACAGTGGGCCAGTACGTGGTACGTTTCCGCACCTTGGCATCTTAACTCGCCTGGAATGATGAGGCTCTGGTGTCTAGCTTTTGGGAAGGTCTTTCTGGGCGGATCAAGGACGAACTGGCCGGTCAGGATATCCCCACCTCTCTGAATGACCTAGTGTCCTTGGCCACGCGGATTGACATCAGGTTTCAGAAGCGTTGCAAGGAGGTAGTCCGTGAGAGAAGCCCCCTACGCCTGGCACCCACCTTCCAAAGGCCGGTTTCGCAACAAGCCTCAGCCATGGCATCTACCCCTGAATCCATGCAGGTAGACCAGGTGAAGATGGTCAAGACTCGTCTGGAGGTCCGCCGTGCTGAGGGAAGATGTTTCTATTGTGACAGTTCGGAGCATGTGATCCGCTCTTGCCTGGAGAAACCGGGAAACTCCAGTGCCTAGGATCGCTTGGAGAGGCCACCCTGGGCAAGAATTCTTCCTCTCCATCCTTGACTCTGTCTGTTTCGGTTTCCTGTGGAAACATCCGTTTTGTCGAGACTGCCTATCTGGATATTGGTGCGGCTGGGAATCTCATCCAACAAGCCATTGTTGAGCAGTATCGGATCCCTACCCAACATCTTCCGGATCTGTTGGCGGTTTCCTCTGTGGATGGGAAGTCTCTCTCTGAGTCCATCTTGCTCATCACCGAGCCCATAATTCTCCAGATTGGTATGTTGCATTTGGAGAAAATCTCCTTCTACGTGCTGTCCGGCCTTTCCCATCCTTTGCCGCTGGGACCGCCTTGGCTACAGAGACATGTGCCAGTCTTGAATTGCAGTTCGGGAGAGGTGCTCCGCTGGGGTCAAGAGTGTCACAAGACCTGTTTGGTTCCTGTCCGTCCTGCTCGACCTCCTTCCACTCCAGCTAATCTACCTGGCTTGCCGGCACCTTATTGGTCATAAGGGGATGTCTTTGACATGAAGGAGGCTGAGACACTACCTCCTCATAGGCCGTATGACTGTCCCATCGACCTCATCCCTGGTGCCTCACCTTCCCGTGGACGAATCTACCCCCTGTCGCTGGCCGAGACCGGTGCCATGTCTGAGTACTTTGAAGAGAATCTTGCTAGGGGATTTATTCAGAAATCCATCTCTCCAGCTGGAGCAGGATTCTTCTTTGTCAAGAAAAAGGACAGCTCTCTTTGCCCTTGTATTGACTATAGGGGCCTAAATCTGATTACTATTAAAAACAAGTATCCCCTGCCTCTCAGCTCCGAGTTATTTGATCGCCTAAAAGGAGCAAAGATATTCACTAAACTCGATCTTCATGGCACGTACAACCTGATCCAGATTCGCCAGGCTGACGAGTGGAAAACGGCATTCAACACTCGAGATGCTCACTACGAGTATCGCGTGATGCCCTTCGGACTCTGCAAAGCACCAGCAGTCTTTCAGGAGCTGGTGAATGACATCTTCCGAGATCTTCTATACTCCTGCGTGGTAGTGTACATGGACGATATCCTGGTGTTTTCTCCTGATTTGCCCTTACATCGGAGAGAAGTCCGACAGGTACTACAGAGGCTCAGGAAGAATCGTCTGTATGCCAAGTTCAAGAAATGCGTTTTTGAACAGACTTCTCTTCCATTCCTGGGATACATAATCCTGGAGACCGGTCTTAAGATGCACCCCGAAAAGGTGTCGACCATTCTAAAGTGGCCTGACCTGAGGGTCTGAAGGCTATTCAGCGGTTTCTGGGATTTGCCAATTATTACCCATCCCTCCCAGCATATCTACCTGCTGTGCCCACCAGCCGGTTAATCAGCCATGCCCACAAGCCTGTCTTTCAGCCGTGCCCACCAGCCTGTCTACCTGCCGTGCTCGTCTGTCTGCCGACTACCGAGTCTATCTGCCATGCCAGTTTACACCTGTCGCCAGTCCCATGGGAGTCGCCTGCTCTCACACGAGGTCAGTCCCAGAGAGGCAACTTGTCCACCCTCTCGGTCTATCCTTGGTTCATGGAGTCGACTGAGCCGCCGTGTTGCCAGGGTCGGTCCAGGTTGATCCTTAGTCACGCCCCTCTGGTCCCTCCTTGTACCACGGCACAGTGGTTCCACCATCCGGATCCGTAACACCATTCAATACAAAAATTAGTGTTGAGGTCTTACTATTGTTGCTATGTACATGTGTTGTTTCCTGAAACAAAAGGAAGTTAGAGTTTAAAAAGCTCTAGTGGCCGGTGTGAACAATGCAAGATTTGAATTATTTATTTTTAATAAATATAACATTGTCCAAGTTTTTATTTTAAATAAAGTTAACATAAAAACCTGATTTAAACATTAGGTCATTTTTAGTGTTGAGCGAGCACTAAAATGCTCAGGTGCTCGAAGCTCAGGCCGAGCTCGCCGTGATACTCGAGTGCTCGACCCGAGGAACGAGCCCAATGTTAGTCTATGGGAGACCCGAGTATTTTTGCGGCGACACCCCCGGCAGTCTGTTAAAAGCCTAACAAGTGCCCAAAATGATAGTGACAGTGCTCAAATGACATGGGGACAGCATGGGGATCGCCCCAGGAAGCATTTCTGACCCCCAGGTCACTGCTGTCAACAACGTGGTCAGATGTATTAAGCCACTTTTAAGGGCTCAAAATAAAACGTTCAAAAACGAAACTGAAACTGCTTTCCTGTGAAATATGTTAAGGAAGTTCCTATCCAGGGTAAAGACTTGTGTATAAGGTAAAATAAATAACCAAAAAAAAAAATACTCCTCCGCACCTTGGGCTATGTTCACAAGTAGCATTTTTTATGCATTTTTGCACTTTTGTATTGCTTTCAACCGTGACAAATGCATTCACCGGGAAATGTAATTTTAACATTTTATAACCTTATCTGGCCATGTGCTGTGTGACACATGCATACAGTGCTGAAAAGACCTGGGAACAGCATGGGGAAGACCCCTGGAAGCATCTCTGACACCCAGGTCACTGCCTAAAAGTGTGCCCATCAGAAGTCATCCTTGCCGCATCAGAAGATGCAGACTTGCAATTATCCCCGTGCAAGTTCTTGTCCCAGGGCAGTGTTCAATTGTACCTCCCCCATTCCTTGCAATGCAAGCGCAAATATGCAGCCAACCACCCACCCACCCCCAGGCTGCAATACCATACTGCTTGCTTGCACTTGAAATTGGGCCTTTTAGGCATGTTGAGGCGGAATCTGGCCACCACGTCATGGCTGCGTTGGTGGCCTGGTATCCATACTCAGTCCCCACACTCGGTCTCCAGCCACCAGGGGGCAGCCGGGTGTCCATACTCGGTCCCCAGCTGCCCCGCGGCCGGGTGTCCACACACGGTCCCCAGCCGCCTGGGTGCAGCCGGGTGTCCATAAACGGTCCCCCGCCGCCCCTATTTCTCCTTGGAACATCCCCCCACACACTTTTCTTAGCCTGGCCTGCTTTATGGCAGCATTGGACGAGCCCACCAGAGAACCAGACTCCTCCGGTGGGCCCTGGCTTCTCCATCAGGGGAGTTGAAAGTGCCAAGGTGAGGAGCATGATGATGATGATACAAGTTAGCATCTTCTTTGTTTTCTTTTAATGCAAGCGTAAGTGTGCAGCCTGCCACCCACCCACCCCCAGGCTGCAATGCCATCCTGCTAGCTTGCACTTGAAATGGGGCCTTTTAGTTTGGAGGAGGCCGAAGCTGGCCACTACCTCATGGCTGCTTCGGCAGCGAGGTATCCATACTCAGTCCCCAGCCGCCCATATTTGTCCCAGTGTGCCTTATACATAAGATTAAGCGCGCATACCAAAACATTACCTGTGCCCTCCCCAGTGCATTTAGTGGGAAGGACAGCCTATTCCGCTGTAGTGTGTGCATGCCAAACCCCTGATCATGGTACATGCGAAGATGCCTCCCACCCTGCACCTGTCGTTGCAGACTTACAACTATCCCCATTCAAGTCCTTGTCCCAGGGCAGTGTTCAATTGTACATCTCCCATTCCTTGCAATGTAAGCGCAAATATGCAGCCAACCACCCACCCACCCCCAGGCTGCAATACCATACTGCTTGCTTGCACTTGAAATTGGGCCTTTTAGGCATGTGGAGGCGGAATCTGGCCACCACGTCATGGCTGCATTGGTGGACTGGAATCCATACTCAGTCCCCAGCCGCCCGGCGGCCGGGTGTCCACACTCGGTCGCCAGCCGCCAGGGGGCGGCCGGGTGTCCATACTCGGTCCCCAGCCGCCCCGTGGCCGGGTGTCCATAAACGGTCCCAAGCCGCCCCTATTTCTCCTTGGAACATCCCCCCACACACTCTTCTTAGCCCGGCCTGCTTTAGGGCAGCATTGGACGAGCCCACCAGAGAACCAAACTCCTCCGGTGGGCCCTGGCTTCTCCATCAGGGGAGTTGAGAGTTCCAAGGTGAGGACCATGATGATGATGATGATAGAAGTTAGCATCTGCTTTGTTTTCTTGGAATGCAAGCGCATGTATGTAGTAGCGGCTAGGCCTGAGGTGGTCAGCGTTTTGGCGCATATCCTACCCCCTCCGAGGATTGCTGGATTTTTTCCTGCTACTATCCCAGTTCTATGACTCCCGTTAAAACAAAGCTTCAGGTGATAAATGATGGATGAGGTAGTGGCAAAGGAGAAAGAGCAGGAGGCACAGGGACCATTCACATCAATATCTGGCCAGTCAACCACATATGTCTTGTAGGATATGTTTCTGTAACAAAATGAGCAGTTCGGCTACACAGTTATAGGGCATACAGTGAGTGCAATGCCTACCTAAAATTTTGAGGCACTCCAATGCCCCTTGGAAATGACATGGAGGTCAGAGGGCCTTAACTAAACCGTTTTTTCCATTTATAGCAACTGGGTCTCCTGTACACTGTTGGCCTAAGCAGTGAATGGAAGGCTTTCCAAAAATTATGAGGAACTGCAATGCCCCTTGAAACAGACGTAGATTACAGCGTACTAAAAACTTTCTACCCATTATTGGGGAGTGGGTCTCCCTTAGTTTTCGCCTTTTCATTGAAAAGCAAAAGCTGACTAAAATTAGGAGGAAATGCAATGCCCGTTGGAAGAGTCATGGAGGTTAGAGGTAATTAAAAACAACATTTCAATGCCCCTTGGAAGAGCTGTGGAGTTCAGAATGGCTTAAGAAGACGCTTTTAAGGCCCCTTTGAAGAGACATGGAGGTCACAGTAGCTTAACAAGATGGTTTTAATGCCCCTTGGAAAAGACGTGGAGGTCCCAGTAGCTTAAAAAGACGGTTTAAATCCCCTTGGAAGAGACGTGGAGGTCCCAGTAGCTTAACAAGACGCTTTTAATGCCCCTCGGAAAAGTGGTGGAGGTCCCAGTAGCTTAACAAGACGCTTTTAATGCCCCTCAGAAGAGACGTGGAGGTCCCAGTAGCTTAACAAGACGCTTTTAATGCCCCTCGGAAAAGTGGTGGAGGTCCCAGTAGCTTAACAAGACGCTTTTAATGCCCCTCAGAAGAGACGTGGAGGTCCCAGTAGCTTAACAAGATGCTTTTAATGCCCCTCGGAAAAGTGGTGGAGGTCCCAGTAGCTTAACAAGACGCTTTAAATGCCCCTCGGAAAAGTGGTGGAGGTCCCAGCAGCTTAACAAGACGCTTTTAATGCCCCTCAGAAGAGACGCGGAGGTCCCAGTAGCTTAACAAGACGCTTTTAATGCTCCTCAGAAGAGACGTGGAGGTCCCAGTAGCTTAACAAGACGGTTTTAATGCCCCTCGGAAAAGTGGTGGAGGTCCCAGTAGCTTAACAAGACAGTTTGAATGCCCCTCGGAAGAGACGTGGAGGTCACAGTAGCTTAACAAGACGCTTTAATGCCGCTCAGAAGAGTCGTGGAGGTCCCAGTAGCTTAACAAGACGCTTTTAATGCCCCTCAGAAAAGTGGTGGAGGTCACAGTAGCTTAACAAGACGCTTTTAATGCCCCTCAGAAGAGACATGGAGGTCCCAGTAGCTTAAGAAGACGTTTTTAATGCCCCTCGGACAAGTGGTGGAGGTCACAGTAGTTAACAAGACGCTTTTAATGCCCCTCGGAAAAGTGGTGGAGGTCGCAGTAGCTTAACAAAATGCTTTTAATGCCCCTCAGAAGAGACGTGGAGGTCCCAGTAGCTTAACAAGACGCTTTCAATGCCCCTCGGAAAAGTGGTGGAGGTCGCAGTAGCTTAACAAGACGCTTTTAATGCCCCTTACAAGAGCCATACAGTACAGCATCTTAAAAACATTATTCCCATTATTGGGGAGTGTGTCTCCCATAGTATTTGCTTATGCCTTCCAAGCAAAAGCTGCCAAAAATTAGGACGGAGGAACTTGCAATGCCCCTTACAAGAGCCATGCATTACAGCATATTACAAACATTATTCCCATTTTTGGGGAGTGGGTCTCCCATAGTCTTTACTTATGCCTTCCAAGCAAAAGCTGCCAAAAATGAGGACGGAGGAACTTGCAATGCCCCTTACAAGAGCCATGCAGTACAGCATATTACAAACATTATTCCCATTATTGGGGAGTGGGTGTCCCATAGTATTTGCTTATGCCTTGCAAGCCAAAGATGCCAAAAATTAGGACGGAGCAACTTGCAATGCCCCTTTCAAGAGCCATGCAGTACAGCATATTACAAACATTATTCCCATTATTGGGGAGTGGGTCTCCCATAGTCTTTGCTTATGCCTTCCAAGCAAAAGCTGCCAAAAATTAGGACGGAGGAATTTGCAATGCCCCTTACAAGAGCCATGCAGTACAGCATATTACAAACATTATTCCCATGATTGGGGAATCGGTCTCCCATAGTATTTGCTTATGCCTTCCAAGCAAAAGCTGCCAAAAATTAGGACGGAGGAACTTGCAATGCCCCTTACAAGAGCCATACAGTACAGCATCTTAAAAATATTATTCCCATTATTGGGGAGTGTCTCTCCCACAGTCTTTGCTTATGCCTTCCAAGCAAAAGCTGACAAAAATAAGGACGGAGGAACTTTCAATAATGTCAACACGGACCTCGGTCACCCTGGTGGTATAGTGGTGGTGGAGGCTGAGGATAAGGAGAAGAACATAAAACCGCCGAAATGAGGAAGCGTATACCCATGTGTGGGTGTGAAGGGGTGCATGTGAATACACCTCCCAAAAAAACACAGTGGATTTGACTTTATGTTACTCTGCTGTCATTTGGTGGTGATGAGAAGTCTGGCCCAATCCAGCCCTTGTTCATTTTGATAA
Source organism: Phyllobates terribilis (assembly GCF_046119375.1). Classification (NCBI taxonomy): domain Eukaryota; kingdom Metazoa; phylum Chordata; class Amphibia; order Anura; family Dendrobatidae; genus Phyllobates; species Phyllobates terribilis. The sequence continues at coordinate 144,838,630 of NW_027362772.1, forward strand.
GGGTCAGCTTGTCAGCATTGTCAGTTGACAGGCGAGTGCGCTTATCAGTTATAATTGCCCCAGCGGCACTAAAAACACGCTCCGATAACACGCTAGCAGCAGGGCAGGCCAGGACCTCCAAGGCATACAGAGCGAGTTCATTCCAAATGTCCAGCTTGGATACCCAATAATTAAAAGGCACAGAGGAATCACGGAGGATTCTGGTACGGTCGTCAAGGTACTCCCTCACCATCTTTTGAAACTTTCCACTCCTTGTGAGAGTACCCCGTGCCTCAGGGCCTGTAAGCTGGGCGGGTCTCAGAAAACTGTCCCAGAACGTTGACAGTGTTCCCCTGCCTCTGCTGGATTGGAGTTGCCTCTCTCTCGCTTGTACGCCTTGGTTGGTCAACGAACTGTGACCTCTGCCACTAGCGTGTTCAGATGGGAACTTTTTTAACAGTTCTGCAGCAAGGGCCTTCTAGTACTGCCTCATTTTTGTAGACCTCTCCACCTCAGGAATAAGAGAGTGAAAGTGTCACCAACCAGTAATGACTGTCACCCAACATTTTGACAACGCGAGGGTCACGGTTAAGGCAGCGTAACATAAAGTCAGCCATGCGTGCCAGACTGGTAATGAGCAAGACTTCCGTGTCCTCACCAAGATGACGACTGACCATGCTCTCCTCCTCCTCCTCCTCCCCCATGTCCTCAGGCCACCCACGCTGAACCGACGGTATGACATTTGTACAGGTACTACCGTCTACAGCGCATGATACAAGCTCCTGTTCTTCCTCCTCCTCCTCCTCTCCCTCATTGTCCCCCAATGCAGGTTGGGATGAGATGAGGCTGGGCTGTGTGTAATCGACCGCTATGGCTTCTTGATCCATCTCATCATACTCTGGCTGCAATGCCTCCTCTTTAATTCTCTGCAGAGAGCGTTGCAAAAGACAGACAAGTGGAATGCTGACGCTAATGATTGCATCATCGCCACTCACCATCTGGGTGGACTCCTCAAAGTTTGTCAAGATGGTACAGATGTCAGACATCCAGGTCCACTCCTGAGGTCTTATGTGTGGAGCCTGACCTGAATATCGACGGCCTTGTTGCAGCTGGTACTCCACAACTGCTCTCTTCTGCTCACAAATCTTTTGCAACATGTGGAGGGTAGAGTTCCAACGTGTGGGGACATCACACACCAGTCGGTGTGACGGAAGCTGTAAACGCTGCTGCAACACAGCAAGGGCAGAGGAAGCTGTAGCCGACTTGCGAAAATGAGCTGACAGGCAGTGTACTTTGATGAGCAGATCTGGCAACTCGGGGTACGATTTAAGAAACCGTTGAACCACGAGGTTAAGCACATGAGCCAGGCATGGTACGTGTGTGATGTCGCCTCGCCTCAGAGCCGCCACCAGGTTATGGCCATTGTCATACACCACCATGCCTGGATGTAGGTTCAGCTGTCTCAGCCACAGATCTGCCTGCTCTTTCACAGCTGTCCACAACTCACAAGCCTTGTGAGGTTTCTCACCTAAGCTTAGGAGTTTCAGCACAGCCTGTTGTCGCTTGGCGGAGGCAGTACTGCAGTGCTTCCAGCTTGTAACTGATGTGGTGATATCTGAGATGGAGGCTGAACATGAGGAGGAGGAGGATGCACAGGAGCTGTACACTGTGGGGGCAACTCTGACTGACATAGGGCCCGCAATCCTCGGTGTGGGGAGGATGTGTTCCGTCCCAAGGTCCGACTGGGTCCCGGCTTCCACTATGTTTACCCAGTGTGCCGTCAGGGAGATGTACCATCCCTGGCCACAAGCACTTGTCCACATGTCCGTTGTCAGGTGGACTCTCCCAGTAACTGCGTTGTTGAGGGCACGGCAAATGTTTTGGGACACGTGCTTGTGTAGTGCGGGGATGGCACACCGGGCAAAATAGTATTGGCTGGGGACCGAGTACCGAGGGACGGCCACCGCCATAAGGTTGCGGAAGGATTTCGTCTCCACCAGCCTAAAAGGCAGCATTTCCAACGCAAGCAGTCGTGAAATGTGCGAATTTAGGACTGTGGTCTGTGGGGCGTTAGCTGCGAATTTCCGCTTTCGTTCAAAGGTCTGGGATATGGACAATTGAACGCTGCGGTGGGACGTGGAAGTGGACGTTGATGCTGTTTCTTGAGAAACTGCCATAACAAGTGAAGACTGATAGGAGAGGGCATCTTTGCATGCAGTATGGACAGGGGATTGCCTTGCACATACAACAGGGGGTTCTATTGCACGCACAACAGTGGAAGAAGCAGTGGTGACACCCGCTGACACTGGTCGTGGACAGTGGGGTTCGGCCCACAAAGTCGGGTGCTTTGCTGCCATGTGCCTGATCATGCTGGTGGTGGTCAGGCTGGTAGTTTTGTCACCCCTGCTGATGCTGGCATGGCAGGTGGTACAAATGGCCTTTTTGGGGTTATCAGCAGAGTCTTTAAAAAAATTCCAGACTCTGGAATACCTACCGGTTGTACTGGCAACGTCCCTCGTGTTGGTATTACGGGGAACGGTTGCCCGGTTTCTGTCTGCGGCCACCACACTGCTTCTTCCTGCCTGTTGGGTTACTCTGCCTCCCTCCCCCTGTGTGCTGCTGGCCATACTCTGCATGTCCTCCTGCCACGTTGGGTCAGTTACTAGATCATCCACCACCTCCTCCTCTTCCACTTGTGCACCACGATCCTCCTCCTCACTTCCTGGCAATTGTGTCTCGTCATCGTCCACCTCTTGTGACAAATTGCCAGCGTCGACTTCCTGTGGCCGTGGCTGTTCAAATATTTGGGCATCGCTACATGGGATCTCCTCTTCCACCACTTCAAGCGGAGCAGGCGAGGGGCACAAATCTGGAAATGGACCAGTGAACAGCTCTTCAGAGTGTCCAAGTGTGGGATCAGTTGCTGTCTGACTACACTCGGCATGGTGGGAGGAAGGAGCATCAGGGTGAGGAGGAGTATGCGGTCGAGACTCACGGCTGCTAAGAGTTGACCGTGTGGAAGACAGGCCGGAGGTGGTGGTGCCCAGGTAACTGGAAGTATTATCTGCTATCCAATTAATAACCTGTTCACACTGATCAGTTCGCAATACTGGTGTTGTTCTGTGCTTCCCTAGTAATTCAGTCAAGAAGTGGGAGCGAGAAGATGTGGCTGTTGGTTGTGGCACATTTTCACCTTGGCCACGGCCCCGTCCTCTGCACGCACCATCACCAGAACGTCCACTTCCACATCCCTTGCCACGAGCCTTGCCCATTGTAAAGTAAGTTAAATAGCTTACACTCGCACTATCAATGGAAAAAGGGTAATAAAAAGCAGATTAGAACCGTGGAAGAGGAAAACCACAGTTCTATTTCTCTGGCCTACACCCGACTCTTTTAAACAATCTGAACAATCAGGGAGAAAATCTTACTGTTTTCTTTACGGAAAAAATACCAAAAGCTGAATAATAGAGATTTCTTACCGTGGAACAGCAAAACCACAGTTAGAATTTACTGGTGTATGTATACCAGACTTTTTTAAATGTATATATTTGCGGCTGAACAGTGAGCGACACACTCAAACTGTTTTTTCAGATACAAATGGCCCAAAAGTGGATAATACAGAGGTCTGAACCGTGGAACTGCAAAACCACACTTGTATTTCTTGGGCCTACACCAGACTATTTTAAAAAGATATATTTGTGTCTGAACAATTAAGAGACACTATTATTTATTTTTTACGGCCAAAAATTGCGAAAAGCAGGATAATACAGAGATTTGACCCGTGGAACTGCAAAACCACACTTGTATTTCTCGGGCCTACACCAGACTATTTTCAACAGATATATTTGTGTCTGAACAATCAGGAGACACTATTTATTTTTTACGGCAAAAAATGCCAAAAGCAGGATAATAGAGATTTTTTACCGTGGAACAGCAAAACCACAGTTATAATTTACTGGTGTATACCAGACTTTTTTAAATATATATATATATACGGCTGAACAGTGAGCGACACACTCAAACAGTTTTTTTTAGATACAAATGGCCCAAAAGTGGATAATACAGAGGTTTGAACCGTGGAACTGCAAAACCACACTTGTATTTCTCGGGCCTACACCAGACTATTTTCAACAGATATATTTGTGTCTGAACAATCAGGACACACTATTTATTTTTTACGGCAAAAAATGCCAAAAGCAGGATAATAGAGATTTTTTACCATGGAACAGCAAAACCACAGTTATAATTTACTGGTATATACCAGACTTTTTAAAATATATATATATTTGCGGCTGAACAGTGAGCGACACACTCAAACAGTTTTTTTTAGATACAAATGGCCCAAAAGTGGATAATACAGAGGTTTGAACCGTGGAACTGCAAAACCACACTTGTATTTCTCGGGCCTACACCAGACTATTTTCATCAGATATATGTGTGTCTGAACAATCAGGAGACACTATTATTTATTTTTTACGGACAAAAATTGCGAAAAGCAGGATAATACAGAGATTTGACCCGTGGAACTGCAAAACCACACTTGTATTTCTCGGGCCTACACCAGACTATTTTCAACAGATATATTTGTGTCTGAACAATCAGGAGACACTATTTATTTTTTACGGCAAAAAATGCCAAAAGCAGGATAATAGAGATTTTTTACCGTGGAACAGCAAAACCACAGTTATAATTTACTCATGTATACCAGACTTTTTTAAATATATATATATATTTGCGGCTGAACTGTGAGCGACACACTCAAACTGTTTTTTTTTACATACAAATGGCCCAATAGTGGATAATACAGAGGTTTGAACCGTGGAACTGCAAAACCACGCTTGTATTTCTTGGGCCTACACCAGACTATTTTCAACAGATATATTTGTGTCTGAAAAATCAGGGAGACACTATTATTTTTTTTTTTACGGCAAAAAATGCCAAGAGCAGGATAATAGAGATTTTTTACCGTGGAACAGCAAAAGCACACTTCTGTCTCTCTGGCCTACACCAGACTATTTTCAACAGATATATTTGGGACTGAAAAATCAGGGAGACACTATTATTATTTTTCTTACGTCAAAAAATGCCAAAAACAGGATAATAGAGATTTTTTACCGTGGAACAGCAAAACCACAGTTATAATTTACTGGTGTATACCAGACTTTTTAAAATATATATATTTGCAGCTGAACAGTGAGCGACACACTCAAACTGTTTTTTTTAGATACAAATGGCCCATGGAACTGCAAAACCACACTTCTATTTCTCTGGCCTACACCAGACTATTTTCAACAGATATATTTGTGTCTGAACACTCACAGACACACTTTTTTTTTTTTTTTTTGGGGGGGGGGGGGGGACACCAAAAGGTTAATAAGACGGGTATTTTTACAGTGTGAAGGAGGACAAAAAAAAGAGGATTTAGATGAAAAAAAAGGATTTTTCCTGGCCCCCGAGACCTGGAGCTAAGTCCAGCAATTTCAGCAACAGGAGCACACAGGACTGTAATGCAGCGTTTGCTGGTATAACCACTGCGTCTCCTATACAGCCTGCCTGCCTGCCTGATATCTGGGATGGATATTAGTCCTGAGAAGGACTGTTTGTTTGATCTGGCAGCCTTTACAGACCGTACACTAACTATTTTGCAAGATATATCTCTCCCTAAATCAGCAGCGCTGTCCCTACACTGTCTGATCAGGAGCAACTGTGTCAAAATGGCGGCGCCCGGTTTTAAATACTCAAGGTGACGCTGTGCGGCCAGCCAATCACTGTAATGCCCACAAACAACATGGCTGCGGCATTACAGTGACTGGCTGGCAATCCCTGCATGTTCATTGGCTCTGTAAAGAGCGCCAAACATGCAGGGCGGAGACCCGAGCTCCCGCCCGAGTAACCCGGAAATGCTCGGTGCTCGCCGAACATGCCGAGTAGCGTGATGCTCGGGCGAGTACCGAGCAGTGTCGAGCATGCTCGCTCAACACTAGTCATTTTCTGATGATAGCTTCCCTGTAAAGAACATTTGGCATCAATGACTGCATTAAAGAAGCTGACTGACTGGGTCCGCCTTGTCAAGCATGGATTGAAGGAAGGGGGAGCAGAACTTTCCAACCCCTAATGGGCATGTTGTATACATTTTTTTAGAGCAACATTCTCTCTTCACAATTGCACATTAACTGCTATTTGTCTTCCATGTCCTTCCAAGGATATTATTTCTAACTTGGATTATTTACTGGAGAACCCTGAAATATGTACAGTACAGACCAAAAGTTTGGGCACACCTTCTCATTTAAAGATTTTTCTGTATTTTCATGACTATGAAAATTGTACATTCACACTGAAGGCATCAAAACTATGAATTAACACATGTGGAATTATATACTTAACAAAAAAGTGTGAAACAACTGAAAATATGTCTTATATTCTCGGTTCTTCAAAGTAGCCACCTTTTGCTTTTATGACTGCTTTGCACACTCTTGATGAGCTTCAAGAGGTAGTCACCGGAAATGGTTTTCACTTCACAGGTGTGCTCTGACAGGTTTAATAAGTGGGATTTCTTGCCTTATAAATGGGGTTGGGACCATCAATTGTGTTGTGCAGAAGTCAGGTGGATACACAGCTGATAGTCCTACTGAATAGACTGTTAGAATTTGTATTATGGTAAGAAAAAAGCAGCTAAGTAAAGAAAAACGAGTGGCCATCATTACTTTATGAAATGAAGGTCAGTCAGTGCGAAAAATTGGGCAAACTTTGAAAGTGTCCCCAAGTGCAGTTGCAAAAACCATCAAGTGCTACAAAAAAACTGGCTCACATGAGGACCGCCCCAGGAAAGGAAGACCAAGAGTCACCTCTGTTTCTGAGGATAAGTTTATCCGAGTCACCAGCCTCAGAAATCGCAGGTTAACAGTAGCTCAGATTAGAGACCAGGTCAATGCCACACAGAGTTCTAGCGGCAGACACATCTCTACAACAACTGTTAAGAGGAGACTTTGTGCAGCAGGCCTTCATGGTAAAATAGCTGCTAGGAAACCACTGCTAAGGACAGGCAACAAGCAGAACAGACTTGTTTGGGCTAAAGAACACAAGGAATGGACATTAGACAAGTGGAAATCTGTGCTTTGGTCTGATGAGTCCAAATTTGAGATCTTTGGTTCCAACCACCGTGTCTTTGTGCAACGCAGAAAAGGTGAACGGATGAACTCTACATTCCTGGTTCCACCGTGAAGCATGGAGGAGGAGGTGTGATGGTGTGGGGTTGCTTTGCTGGTGACACTGTTGGGGATTTATTCAAAATTGAAGGCATACTGAACCAGCATGGCTACCACAGCATCTTGTAGCGGCATGCTATTCCATCCGGTTTGCGTTTAGTTGGACCATCATTTATTTTTCAACAGGACAATGACCCCAAACACACCTCCAGGCTGTGTAAGGGCTATTTGACCAAGAAGGAGAGTGATGGGGTGCTACGCCAGATGACCTGGCCTCCACAGTCACCAGACCTGAACCCAATCGAGATGGTTTGGGGTGAGCTGGACCGCAGAGTGAAGGCAAAAGGGCCAACAAGTGCTAAACATCTCTGCGAACTCCTTCAAGATTGTTGGAAGACCATTTCCGGTGACTACCTCTTGAAGCTCATCAAGAGAATGCCAAGAATGTGCAAAGCAGTCATCAAAGCAAAAGGTGGCTGCTTTGAAGAACCTAGAATATAAGACATATTTTCAGTTGTTTCACACTTTTTTGTTAAGTATATAATTCCACATGTGTTAATTCATAGTTTTGATGCCTTCAGTGTGAATGTACAATTTTCATAGTCATGAAAATACAGAAAAATCTTTAAATGAGAAGGTGTGTCCAAACTTTTGGTCTGTACTGTATGTCCAAACTTTTGGTCTGTACTGTACTTCTGCTTTTTACACTCTGCCACTCACTATACTCTTTTTCCTCTTTCTTTAAACTTTATGATGTGACATTTTGATAGGGAATTTCCATGGCTCTGACACTTTTCTTTACAGTTTGGCCCATATCAAAATTGCTCACATCCTTTTTCTTTTTAGTTTCTGTAAATTTATGGTACTAAGGACCATATACTGTACCCTAATGAATTATCATCATCTAAAGGTCCCCATAAACATTAGACAAAAGTTGCCCAAACTTGCTGATACTGGTGGGATAAGCAGACAGACTAATGTGAATAGGGGCCTCGCGACTCTTCCTCGACCATTAATGTCAGGGAAGTTAGAATTTTTTGTTCTTTAGGAAATATCCACTTCCAAGCGACTTTCTCCACTCTCCTCTTTTAATCGATCATAAAGTTTACGTGCATGGGGGAGTTGGGATAAACAGCTGACAGCCTAATGAGCTCTCGCCAATCATAGAATCATAGAATCATAGAATGGTAGAGTTGGAAGGGACCTCCTGGGTCATCTGGTCCAACCCCCTGCTCAAAGCAGGATTCACTAGATCATCTCAGACAGATGTCTGTCCAGCCTCTGTTTGAAGACGTCCATTGAAGGGGAACTCACCACCTCTCGTGGCAGCCTGTTCCACTCATTAATCACCCTAACTGTCAAAAAGTTTTTTCTAATATCTAATCTGTGTCTCCTCCCATTTAGTTTCATCCCATTGCTTCTAGTCTTTCCTTGTGCAAATGAGAATAAAGATGATCCTTCTACAATGTGACAGCCCTTGACATATTTGTAGACAGCTATTAAGTCTCCTCTCAGTCTTCTTTTTTGCAAGCTAAACATTCCCAAATCCTGCAACCGTTCCTCATAGGACATGGTTTGCAGACCAGTCACCATTCTGGTCGCTCTTCTCTGAACTTGCTCCAGTTTGTCGATGTCTTTTTTAAAATGTGGTGCCCAAAACTGTACACAGTATTCCAGATGAGGTCTGACCAAAGAGGAGTAAAGACCGATAATGACTTCACGTGATCTAGACTGTATGCTTCTGTTAATACATCCCAGAATTGTATTTGCCTTTTTTGCTGCTGCATCACACTGTTGACTCATGTTCAGTCTATGATCTATTAGTATACCTAAGTCTTTTTCACATGTACTGTTGCTTAGCTCTATTCCTCCCATTCTGTATATGCTTTTTTCATTTTTATTGCCCAGATGTAGTACTTTGCATTTTTCCCGGTTAAAAACCATTCTGTTGGTTGCTGCCCACTGCTCCAGTTTATTTAGGTCTTTTTGAATCCTCTCTCTCTCTCTTCTCTAGTATTAGCTATCCCTCCTAGCTTTGTGTCATCAGCAAATTTAATCAGTTTACCCTCAATTCCTTCATCTAAATCATTGATAAAGATGTTGAACAATACAGGTCCCAGGACGGAGCCCTGTGGTACCCCACTTGAGACATTCATCCAGCTGGATGTGAAGCCATTTACAACCACCCTTTGAGTCCGATCACTAAGCCAGTTATGAATCCACCTAACAGTTGCCTGGTCCATTGCATACTTGGTCATTTTTTCAATAAGGATGATGTGAGATACTTTGTCAAATGCTTTGCTGAAGTCAAGATATACTATATCTACAGCATTTCCCTGATCCACCCAGTCAGTGATTCTGTCATAGAAGGAAATTAAGTTAGTCTGACATGACTTGTTAGTTACAAACCCATGCTGACTCTGGTTAATCACTTCATTCTTATCCATGTACTTACATACATGATGTTTAATAATTTGTTCAAAGATCTTTCCTGGTATAGAAGTCAGACTCACCGGCCTATAGTTCCCTGGGTCCACCTTCTTCCCCTTTTTGAAGATAGGAACAACATTTGCTCTTCTCCAGTCTTCTGGGACTTCTCCTGTTCTCCAAGAATTTTCAAAGATTATGGAGAGTGGTTCTAAAATTTCTTCTACAATCTCCTTCAGTACTCTGGGGTGTAATTCATCTGGACCTGGAGACTTGAACTCATTTATGTTAGCTAAATATTCCCTCACAATCTTTCTGTTTACTGATAACTTGGATTCCTCTATTCCTTTAAAAGGACAGTGAAGATCAGTTGATGTTACATTTTCTTTCTGAGAGAAAACAGATGCAAAATAGGAATTAAAAAGTTCGGCCTTCTCAACATCCTCTCTTACCATTTCTCCATTTTCATCCTGTAAAAATCCTATAGCATCTTTGACTTTTCTTTTACTTTTGACATACCCCCAAAATCCTTTTTTATTGCTTTTGACATCTCTTGCAAGCCTTAATTCATTGTCAGCTTTAGCTAACCTGATACGTGCCCTGCAGGATCTGCAGACTGCATTATAATCTTCTTTAGATATGCCTCCCTCTTTCCATTTAATAAACATTTCTTTCTTTCTTTTTAGCATGTGTTTAAGTTCTGTGTTCATCCATCCTGGTTTCCTTAAATGCTTCCCATTCTTCCTACTTTTCGGGATTGTTAACGATTGTGCTTTGAGAATCTCATTTTTAAAAATTTCCCATCCTTCCTGGACATTTTTGTCCTTAAGGACATCCAGCCATTGGATCCCTCCTATTCTCTTTCTGAGTCTCTTAAAATCTGCCTTTCTAAAATCTAACCTTGAAGTCTGAGTCTTCACATGTCTTCCTCCTCTAGTTATCCAAAATTCTATAATAGCATGATCGCTGCCTCCTAGGGTCCCAGCCACCTTTACCTCCTCAACCATTTCCTCCCTGTTTATAAGGATTAGATCCAAAGTAGCAGATCCCCTTGTTTTCTCCCCTACCTTTTGGAAGATAAAGTTGTCAGCAAGAGAGGATAAGAATTTGCTTGACCTGTTAGTTTTACTTGAGAGAGATTCCCAACAAATGTCTGGATAGTTGAAATCTCCCATGACCACTACGTCATATTTTTTGGAGAACTTGGTCATTTGATACATAAAGAGTTCATCCATATCTTCAGCTTGCCCAGGTGGCCTGTAGTAAATGCCTACAATGGTGTCCTTTCCGTTGTTCTCTCCTTGTATTCTTACCCAAACAGTTTCCACAGAACTCCCAGTCTCTGAAGCTTCAATCTCTGTGCAGATATACGCTTTTCTAACATACAATGCAACACCTCCTCCTCGTTTATCAAGTCTGTTTCTTGCAAATAAGTTGTATCCTTTTAGCCTTTTATTCCAATCATGTGTATCGTCCCACCAAGTTTCAGTGATTCCAATGACATCATATTCCTTTTCCTGCATTAGTAGTTCCAATTCTCCTTGTTTGTTGCCCATGCTTTGTGCATTTGTATAAAAACATTTTAGTTTGTGATTGGTTTCTCTTCCTCCCATATTTTTATTATTTAGATTTTTTTGTCTTTGTTCTTCTTTTCCACTTCCAGTAGCAGAGATCTCAATAGTATTTGTCAGCTGTATGGCTTTTTCTGGCCTTTTGCTTCCCTTCCCACATTGTTCTAGTTTAAAGCTCTTCTGATGAGTGTAGCAAGGCGACTTCCAAATACATGTTTTCCAGTCTTCGTAAGGTGCACCCCATCTCTAGCAAGTAGTCCATCGTATAGGTAATTCATTCCGTGATCCAGAAATCCAAATCCTTGTTGACGGCACCATCGACGTAGCCAGTTGTTCACCTGTAGAATCTTATTCCACCTCATTGTTCCATGGCCATCCACTGGGAGGATGGATGAGAAGACCACCTGCGCTCCCAATTCTTTCACTTTCTTGCCTAAGTCTTCAAAGTCACTGCAGATGGTTTCCAGGTCCTTTCTTGCGGTGTCATTTGTCCCCACATGTATTAGCAGGAATGGGTAGTGATCTGTAGGTCTGAAGAGTCTTGATATCCTGTCAGACACATCTTTAATTTTTGCTCCTGGAAGACAGCACATTTCTCTTGAGGTTATGTCTGGTCTGCAGATAGCGGCCTCTGTTCCTCTTAACAGGGAATCCCCCATGACCACCACTCTCCGTTTTTTCTTCACAACATTCTTCTTTCTCCATCCAGGAGGATTCTGAGGGCTTACAAGGTCATTCATTGCTGGCAAAGTCTTATCTTGCTGTATTTCTTCATGGTTCTCCTGTGTGAGAGCCTGGTACTGGTTCCTGAGCAGTATGGGTGCTGACTGCCTCTCGATCCTCCTGCTTCTGTGGGTCACATGCTTCCATTCCTCTGTTTCGTCAGGTGCAGTTCGAATTTCTTCTCTTTCTGAATCATGAAGAGATAATTCTGCTCTGTCTAAGAACTCTTCACCTTCCTTAATGATTTTCAAGGTAGTTAACCTCTCTTCTAGATTTCGCAACTTTTCCTCCAACAGGGACACAAGCTTGCATTTCTGGCATGTGAAGTCTGGCTTTTCCACTGGCAAGTCTGTGAACATGTAGCAGGATATGCAGCTCACCAAATGGCTCCTGGACTCTTCCATGTTCTTATTGTTAATGTTCTGAAAACAGTGAAAAAAGCTTAAAAAAAGCTTCAAAATGCGCGCGCCGGTAGGCGCGCGGTTTACCGATGTCCTCTTTTCAGCTCCAACAGCCAAAATCCAGTGTTCTTTGAGCTCGCGGAGACTCTGCACTTACCCCAAAATGCAGTGGGAATATGCAAATTATCTCCTCAGGACTCCTCCCCTGGTTTACCGATGTCCTCTTTTCAGCTCCAACAGCCAAAATCCAGTGTTCTTTGAGCTCGCGGAGACTCTGCACTTACCCCAAAATGCAGTGGGAATATGCAAATTATCTCCTCAGGACTCCTCCCCTGGTTTACCGATGTCCTCTTTTCAGCTCCAACAGCCAAAATCCAGTGTTCTTTGAGCTCGCGGAGACTCTTCACTTACCCCAAAATGCAGTGGGAATATGCAAATTATCTTCTCAGGACTCCTCCCCTGGTTTACCGATGTCCTCTTTTCAGCTCCAACAGCCAAAATCCAGTGTTCTTTGAGCTCGCGGAGACTCTGCACTTACCCCAAAATGCAGTGGGAATATGCAAATTATCTCCTCAGGACTCCTCCCCTGGTTTACCGATGTCCTCTTTTCAGCTCCAACAGCCAAAATCCAGTGTTCTTTGAGCTCGCGGAGACTCTTCACTTACCCCAAAATGCAGTGGGAATATGCAAATTATCTTCTCAGGACTCCTCCCCTGGTTTACCGATGTCCTCTTTTCAGCTCCAACAGCCAAAATCCAGTGTTCTTTGAGCTCGCGGAGACTCTGCACTTACCCCAAAATGCAGTGGGAATATGCAAATTATCTCCTCAGGACTCCTCCCCTGGTTTACCGATGTCCTCTTTTCAGCTCCAACAGCCAAAATCCAGTGTTCTTTGAGCTCGCGGGGACTCTTCACTTACCCCAAAATGCAGTGGGAATATGCAAATTATCTTCTCAGGACTCCTCCCCTGGTTTACCGATGTCCTCTTTTCAGCTCCAACAGCCAAAATCCAGTGTTCTTTGAGCTCGCGGAGACTCTGCACTTACCCCAAAATGCAGTGGGAATATGCAAATTATCTCCTCAGGACTCCTCCCCTGGTTTACCGATGTCCTCTTTTCAGCTCCAACAGCCAAAATCCAGTGTTCTTTGAGCTCGCGGAGACTCTGCACTTACCCCAAAATGCAGTGGGAATATGCAAATTATCTTCTCAGGACTCCTCCCCTGGTTTACCGATGTCCTCTTTTCAGCTCCAACAGCCAAAATCCAGTGTTCTTTGAGCTCGCGGAGACTCTGCACTTACCCCAAAATGCAGTGGGAATATGCAAATTATCTTCTCAGGACTCCTCCCCTGGTTTACCGATGTCCTCTTTTCAGCTCCAACAGCCAAAATCCAGTGTTCTTTGAGCTCGCGGAGACTCTGCACTTACCCCAAAATGCAGTGGGAATATGCAAATTATCTTCTCAGGACTCCTCCCCTGGTTTACCGATGTCCTCTTTTCAGCTCCAACAGCCAAAATCCAGTGTTCTTTGAGCTCGCGGAGACTCTGCACTTACCCCAAAATGCAGTGGGAATATGCAAATTATCTCCTCAGGACTCCTCCCCTGGTTTACCGATGTCCTCTTTTCAGCTCCAACAGCCAAAATCCAGTGTTCTTTGAGCTCGCGGAGACTCTGCACTTACCCCAAAATGCAGTGGGAATATGCAAATTATCTCCTCAGGACTCCTCCCCTGGTTTACCGATGTCCTCTTTTCAGCTCCAACAGCCAAAATCCAGTGTTCTTTGAGCTCGCGGAGACTCTTCACTTACCCCAAAATGCAGTGGGAATATGCAAATTATCTTCTCAGGACTCCTCCCCTGGTTTACCGATGTCCTCTTTTCAGCTCCAACAGCCAAAATCCAGTGTTCTTTGAGCTCGCGGAGACTCTGCACTTACCCCAAAATGCAGTGGGAATATGCAAATTATCTCCTCAGGACTCCTCCCCTGGTTTACCGATGTCCTCTTTTCAGCTCCAACAGCCAAAATCCAGTGTTCTTTGAGCTCGCGGAGACTCTGCACTTACCCCAAAATGCAGTGGGAATATGCAAATTATCTCCTCAGGACTCCTCCCCTGGTTTACCGATGTCCTCTTTTCAGCTCCAACAGCCAAAATCCAGTGTTCTTTGAGCTCGCGGAGACTCTTCACTTACCCCAAAATGCAGTGGGAATATGCAAATTATCTTCTCAGGACTCCTCCCCTGGTTTACCGATGTCCTCTTTTCAGCTCCAACAGCCAAAATCCAGTGTTCTTTGAGCTCGCGGAGACTCTGCACTTACCCCAAAATGCAGTGGGAATATGCAAATTATCTCCTCAGGACTCCTCTCCTGGTTTACCGATGTCCTCTTTTCAGCTCCAACAGCCAAAATCCAGTGTTCTTTGAGCTCGCGGAGACTCTGCACTTACCCCAAAATGCAGTGGGAATATGCAAATTATCTCCTCAGGACTCCTCCCCTGGTTTACCGATGTCCTCTTTTCAGCTCCAACAGCCAAAATCCAGTGTTCTTTGAGCTCGCGGAGACTCTTCACTTACCCCAAAATGCAGTGGGAATATGCAAATTATCTTCTCAGGACTCCTCCCCTGGTTTACCGATGTCCTCTTTTCAGCTCCAACAGCCAAAATCCAGTGTTCTTTGAGCTCGCGGAGACTCTGCACTTACCCCAAAATGCAGTGGGAATATGCAAATTATCTCCTCAGGACTCCTCCCCTGGTTTACCGATGTCCTCTTTTCAGCTCCAACAGCCAAAATCCAGTGTTCTTTGAGCTCGCGGAGACTCTGCACTTACCCCAAAATGCAGTGGGAATATGCAAATTATCTCCTCAGGACTCCTCCCCTGGTTTACCGATGTCCTCTTTTCAGCTCCAACAGCCAAAATCCAGTGTTCTTTGAGCTCGCGGAGACTCTTCACTTACCCCAAAATGCAGTGGGAATATGCAAATTATCTTCTCAGGACTCCTCCCCTGGTTTACCGATGTCCTCTTTTCAGCTCCAACAGCCAAAATCCAGTGTTCTTTGAGCTCGCGGAGACTCTGCACTTACCCCAAAATGCAGTGGGAATATGCAAATTATCTCCTCAGGACTCCTCCCCTGGTTTACCGATGTCCTCTTTTCAGCTCCAACAGCCAAAATCCAGTGTTCTTTGAGCTCGCGGAGACTCTTCACTTACCCCAAAATGCAGTGGGAATATGCAAATTATCTTCTCAGGACTCCTCCCCTGGTTTACCGATGTCCTCTTTTCAGCTCCAACAGCCAAAATCCAGTGTTCTTTGAGCTCGCGGAGACTCTTCACTTACCCCAAAATGCAGTGGGAATATGCAAATTATCTCCTCAGGACTCCTCCCCTGGTTTACCGATGTCCTCTTTTCAGCTCCAACAGCCAAAATCCAGTGTTCTTTGAGCTCGCGGAGACTCTTCACTTACCCCAAAATGCAGTGGGAATATGCAAATTATCTTCTCAGGACTCCTCCCCTGGTTTACCGATGTCCTCTTTTCAGCTCCAACAGCCAAAATCCAGTGTTCTTTGAGCTCGCGGAGACTCTTCACTTACCCCAAAATGCAGTGGGAATATGCAAATTATCTCCTCAGGACTCCTCCCCTGGTTATATGTCATATGTGGATGGAACTTGTCATCAGAAAATGATCTATTGTTTAAATCAGTATTTTGTGTTAAATGTATATAACCAAAAACTTGTCAATGTTTTTTTCACATATCACAATCTTTATTAAAAGTAAAAAATAAAAAAAAATTCACACTGGGCACTAGGGCTTTCTAGACTCTTCCTCTTGTTTCAGGAAACAACACATGTACATACAGTGCTGGCCAAAAGTATTGGCACCCCTGCAATTCTGTCAGATAATACTCAGTTTCTTCCTGAAAATGATTGCAATCACAAATTCTTTGGTATTATTCTCTTCATTTAATTGGCTTGCAAGGAAAAAACACAAAAGAGAATGAAGCAAAAATCAAATCATTGATCATTTCACACAAAACTCCAAAAAAGGGCCGGACAAACTATTGGCACCCTCAGCCTAATACTTGGTTGCACAACCTTTAGCCAAAATAACTGCAAACAACCGCTTGTGGTAACCATCAATGAGTTTCTTACAATGCTCTGCTGGAATTGTAGACCATTCTTCTTTGGCAAACTGCTCCAGGTCCCTGATGTTTGAAGGGTGGCTTCTCCAAACTGCCATTTTGAGATCTCTCCACAGGTGTTCTATGGGATTTAGGTCTGGACTCATTGCTGGCCACCTTAGAAGTCTCCAGTGCTTTCTCTAAAACCATTTTATAGTGCTTTTGGAAGTGTGTTTTGGGTCATTGTCCTGCTGGAAGACCCATGACCTCTGAGGGAGACCCAGCTTTCTCACACTGGGCCCTACATTATGCTGCAAAATTTGTTGGTAGTCTTCAGACTTCATAATGCCATGCACACGGTCAAGCAGTCCAGTGCCAGAGGCAGCAAAGCAACCCCAAAACATCAGGGAACCTCCGCCATGTTTGACTGTAGGGACCGTCTTCTTTTCTTTGAATGCCTCTTTTTTTTTCCTGTACACTCTATGTTGATGCTTTTTCCCAAAAAGCTCTACTTTTGTCTCATCTGACCAGAGAACATTCTTCCAAAACGTTTTAGGCTTTCTCAGGTAAGTTTTGGCAAACTCCAGCCTGGCTTTTTTATGTCTCGGGGTAAGAAGTGGGGTCTTCCTGGGTATCCTACCATACAGTACCTTTTCATTCAGACGTCGACGGATAGTACGGGTTGACACTGTTGTACCCTCGGACTGCAGGGCAGCTTGAACTTGTTTGGATGTTAGTCGAGGTTCTTTATCCACCATCCGCACAATCTTGCGTTGAAATCTCTCATCAATTTTTCTTTACCGTCCACATCTAGGGAGGTTAGCCACAGTGCCATAAGCTTTAAACTTCTTGATGACACTGCGCACGGAAGACACAGGAACATTCAGGTCTTTGGAGATGGACTTGTAGCCTTGAGATTGCTCATGCTTCCTCACAATTTGGTTTCTCAAGTCGTCAGACAGTTCTTTGGTCTTCTTTCTTTTCTCCATGCTCAATGTGGTACACACAAGGACACAGGACAGAGGTTGAGTCAACTTTAATCCATGTTAACTGGCTGCAAGTGTGATTTAGTTATTGCCAACACCTGTTAGGTGCCACAGGTAAGTTACAGGTGCTGTTAATTACACAAATTAGAGAAGCATCACATGATTTTTCAAAGGGTGGCAATACTTTTGTCCACCCCCTTTTTTTAGGTTTGGTGTGGAATTATATCCAATTTGGCTTTAGGACAATTCTTTTTGTGTTTTTTCATTGAAGACAAATTAAATGAAGAGAATAATACCAAAGAATTTGTGATTGCAATCATTTTCAGGAAGAAACTGAGTATTATCTGACAGAATTGCAGGGGTGCCAATACTTTTGGCCAGCACTGTAGCCACAATGGACAGACTCTAACCCTGTGTTTTGTATTGAATTATCTAATAATCATGTGCAAAGTTCATTGTGTGTGGATTAATGGCACTATATAAGTGAGTAAAATAAATAAATAAATTATTGATCTACATCAGCTATGCAGTAAAATAATGTCAGTGACAGAATCAGTAAATGTAGTAACCTTTACGCAGGCATTGCTACATAGAGCATGCATCATGGGAGAACTACTGTATTACTACATAGCAATGATGGCCCTAAAGCAGAAGGAATATAGTTTCCTCGACATCAACTCTAAAGATAGCATTAATATCCATCAAATCCTTGCTATTGATTACCTAAGTAACGATCATTCTGTGTGTAAATGTGTCTTTACTAGTGCAGCTGATAAGGAAAAATAAAATATATCTTGTCAATCCCCCCAAAAAATCAAATGAGTATATATTACATGGTATAACTGTATCTAAATAGAATCTGTCCCCAGGTTTTTGCTATCTAACCTAACAGGAACAGAGACCCTGATTCCAGCGACGTGTCACTTACTAGGCTGCTTGCTGTAGTTTTGATAAAATCACTGCTTTATCAGCAGGAGATTATCACTAGAGGACTAGAAAACTTGCTGCTAGGTAGTTCTCCATAATCATGAGCTCTGTAGAACCCCTCCCCCACCACCACTGATTGGCAGTAGTGATGAGTGAGTATGCTTGCTACTGCTCGGTGCTCGCCCGAGCATCTCACTGCTCGAGATGCTCGGCGCTCGCTGAGTATTTCCAGGGTTGCTTAGAGAGAGCTCGGGTCCCCTCCCTGCATGTTTGGCGCTCTTTAAAGAGCCAATGAACATGCAGGGATTGCCTGCCATGCACTGCAATGCCGTAGCCTTGTTGGTTGTGGGCATTACAGTGATTGGCTGGCCACACAGCGTCATCAGGTCTATATCAGACCTGGCGTCGCCATGATCGTCACAGTCACTCCGGATCAGACAGTGTAGGGAGAGCTGCTGCTGTGTCAGGGATAGATTTGATCGTGTATTAGGCAGTGTAGGGAGAAAAACTGTACATTACACATATCCATCTTAACAAACAGTCCTTCTGAGGACTAATCCATCTGCAGAGATATCAGGCAGGCAGGGTATATAGGCAGGCAGGCAGGGTATATAGCAGACTGCAGTGCATATAGCACAGGAGGCTCCATTCCAGTTCTGCCTTCTGCTGCTGTTAGATATTTCTATACAAAGGCCCAGGTCTCAGGGGCCAGGAATACTTTTCTTTGGATCTTAATCCTCATTATTTGCTTAAAAAGCAATCCAGAGAACACCGTTTTTCCATTAAAAATTTCCTTTAGTGTGTCATTGAAGCAATTCACAGCAGTTAGCTGTTCAAACTACTTACCTACAGGCCAGGTATTTAAAGCTCTGTTTTCTCTATCACACGGATCACATATAAGTTCGCTCCAAACTCAGTCATTTGTAGTGAACGTGGAAGATACTGTCCTCTATTTAAAATGGAATCCACAATTCTATAGCAAAAAGTAGTCAATATTTATTATGATAAAAAGATCAGACATACACAGAGATCAGTGCAGCAACACAAAAGGGCAATAAAATCCACAACAACCCTCTCCACATGTAACCCCAATAAAGGACCCATTATGAAAGTTATCCAAAGCAAACACAGATCCTATATATTTATTACATCGTATCTGATGTGTAGATTACAAGTGCAGCATTGAAGTAAATCACTATATAGGCTGACTACCCTCACTGGTGTATGATGGATACATATATGAATCATCCACCATGTTACACTCCTATTTACCACTACTGTTTGCCACGTGCGGTGCGCTAAGTAAATACAGGGAGCATAGATGTCACCACTGTATGCTTACCACAGCTCTCCAGTTTCCACATACGATCCACAGAGGGCAGTGAAGCTACTGGGGGTCCATTTAGAGGAGGCACATGTTGAGAGAGGCGCCCTGACGCGCGTTTCGGTTGTTCCCTTCGTCAGGGGGCGTATTCATTCCACCTCCATTGCTTGTTTATATTGGCACCGAAGGTGCCGTAAAACAGGAAGTGATGCGTGCGTCGTCATAGTGATGAGGACGCCAACGGGCTCCCGCATCACGTGACATCGGGTAGGGCGGAGCTAAGTTCCAACTCCGATGTCACTGTGAGACCAGAGGTCCGCCGGCGCCCCCGCCCACCTGTATACACGCAACACATTGTCCTCCATCTATGCAAGTATATACCGTGGTCATCATCCCATATACATATATGAGAAGTGGACAGCAGAATAACATATAACAATTAACAAAAAGGACATATAGTAGGGACAACAGAGGAAAGGGGAGGGGGGGAGAAAAAGAGCGAGAGGGAGGGGGAGGGGGAGTGTGCCACATGTGAGGATAACAGATTCTGGGAAGAAGACCACGATAAGTACCACGCACAGTAGGGCAAGATATATATATATATATATCTCTCTCTCTCCTCTCTTTATTGTGCCAGTATGGAGGGGGCAAATATACATCAGATGCATATATTTCATATTTCCTGTCTAATGCATCATGATGACAGGCATATCCTCC
Organism: Phyllobates terribilis; assembly: GCF_046119375.1. Taxonomy (NCBI): domain Eukaryota; kingdom Metazoa; phylum Chordata; class Amphibia; order Anura; family Dendrobatidae; genus Phyllobates; species Phyllobates terribilis. The sequence goes on from NW_027362772.1 coordinate 144,859,004, forward strand.
ACAGGGTACACCTAGGAGAACACAGCTACATATAAACATGCAAACATATACAAAAGCTATATCTACCTTCCACATATATGTTATGGATGACTCCACAAAGAAGCTAATTAATTGGGGCACATTAACCACATACCACATACATATATATACCAAGGTTACATCCACTTCCTGTATGTATGTTCTGGGGGACACCACAGGAAAACCAATAAGTCGGGGCATATTCAATATCCGACCCGGTGTCCCCCACGCACACACACATATATATATATAATGTCCACAATCAGAGTCAACCTTAGTGTCCCCCCCAGGAGAACTAAAGTGTGTATAGTACACATATTAAAGATAATAAAGATAAATACACTAAAAGTAAACATACCTATCTGGACCCTAGGTACACTACAGCCGAAGGGTCTGAACGAGAGCATTAGTTACTCCCCCTTTCTCTAAAACCCATATTATATATCAAAATCTGAGTATAAGTATCTCAATGCGAGTGGCCCTTCACAACCTAGGCTCATTTTTTATTTTGTATATGTCTATTAAGTGTATATATTGATTTTATCTCCTTTTGCATTCATCAGGATCTCTCTATGTATCTGTGGTCGTCTCTTTTCGTGGACAACGGGGTGATTGTCATTGGGGAGCGAGGATCGCTCAGATATGGTGTCACATTTGATCCAGACACAACGACGAGGGAGTGTTGACTGCAAGTTGATGCGAGGGACATCAAAGCATTATAGCTAAGAAGACTGTGTGCGCATATTGAGGTCCTATCAGCGTAGTATTGGGGACTCTATTTGATCGCACTATGTTTTTGTGGACCTACTGAAATTTGTATCTGTCTTCGCGCCTATATTGACTTCCATAAGGTGCACCTGATATACATCGTATGGGATACATTAAGTCTGGTGCAATATACGGCAGGCATGGGCTGGTGGGTGGATTGTATAGGTATGTTTACTTTTAGTGTATTTATCTTTATTATCTTTAATATGTGTACTATACACACTTTAGTTCTCCTGGGGGGGACACTAAGGTTGACTCTGATTGTGGACATTATATATATATATGTGTGTGTGCGTGGGGAACACCGGGTCGGATATTGAATATGCCCCGACTTATTGGTTTTCCTGTGGTGTCCCCCAGAACATACATACAGGAAGTGGATGTAACCTTGGTATATATATGTATGTGGTATGTGGTTAATGTGCCCCAATTAATTAGCTTCTTTGTGGAGTCATCCATAACATATATGTGGAAGGTAAATATAGCTTTTGTATATGTTTGCATGTTTATATGTAGCTGTGTTCTCCTAGGTGTACCCTGTGGAGGATATGCCTGTCATCATGATGCATTAGACAGGAAATATGAAATATATGCATCTGATGTATATTTGCCCCCTCCATACTGGCACAATAAAGAGAGGAGAGATATATATATATATATATATATATATATATATCTTGCCCTACTGTGCGTGGTACTTATCGTGGTCTTCTGCCCAGAATCTGTTATCCTCACATGTGGCACACTCCCCCTCCCCCTCCCTCTCGCTCTTCCCCCCCCCCCCCCATTTCCTCTGTTGTCCCTACTATATGTCCTTTTTGTTAATTGTTATATGTTATTCTGCTGTCCACTTCTCATATATGTATATGGGATGATGACCACGGTATATACTTGCATAGATGGAGGACAATGTGTTGCGTGTATACAGGTGGGCGGGGGCGCCGGCGGACCTCTGGTCTCACAGTGACATCGGCGTTGGAACTTAGCTCCGCCCTACCCGATGTCACGTGATGCGGGAGCCCGTTGGCGTCCTCATCACTATGACGACGCACGCATCACTTCCTGTTTTACGGCACCTTCGGTGCCAATATAAACAAGCAATGGAGGTGGAATGAACACGCCCCCTGACGAAGGGAACAACCGAAACGCGCGTCGGGGCGCCTCTCTCAACATGTGCCTCCTCTAAATGGACCCCCAGTAGCTTCACTGCCCTCTGTGGATCGTATGTGGAAACTGGAGAGCTGTGGTAAGCATACAGTGGTGACATCTATGCTCCCTGTATTTACTTAGCGCACCGCACGTGGCAAACAGTAGTGGTAAATAGGAGTGTAACATGGTGGATGATTCATATATGTATCCATTATACACCAGTGAGGGTAGTCAGCCTATATAGTGATTTACTTCAATGCTGCACTTGTAATCTACACATCAGATACGATGTAATAAATATATAGGATCTGTGTTTGCTTTGGATAACTTTCATAATGGGTCCTTTATTGGGGTTACATGTGGAGAGGGTTGTTGTGGATTTTATTGCCCTTTTGTGTTGCTGCACTGATCTCTGTGTATGTCTGATCTTTTTATCATAATAAATATTGACTACTTTTTGCTATAGAATTGTGGATTCCGTCTTCGCTTCTTTTCTCTGGTAGTTGTTCTATATTTTGGCGATGGAGTCGCATTTAGTCCATATAGGGTAGTAACTAATAGGAGGCACACATTATATTACACACATTATATACCTATATCTACACACGCTGTGTGATCTATACTACCCACTCATGATTGGTGTATTTTATACTCTATTTAAAATGGGCAAGGCACGTGGAAAGGGACGGGGAGCTGGAAGTGATGGTAATGGTGCATGCAGAGGCCGAGGACAAGGCCGTAGGCAAGTCGAAATTGTGCCACAACAAACACCCACATCTTCTCGCCTGACCTTCCTGTCCCAATTTCTAGGGGACCGCAGCACACCACTATTGAACCCAGAGCAGTGTCAAAAGGTTGTTGGTTGGATAGCGGATAATGCTTCCAGTCACTTAGCCACCACCACCACCACCCTGTCTTACACACGGTCTAGTCTCTGTAGCCGTGAGTCTGGACCGCATATTCCTCACCCTTATCCTCTTTCCTCCCACCATGCCGAGTACCCAGAGACAACTGATCCCACACTTGGACACTCTGAAGAGCTGTTCACTTTTCCATTTATAGATTCGGGCCTCTCGCCCGGTCCACTTGAAGTGGGGCAAGAGGAGATCGTGAGTAGCGATGCCCAAATATTTGAGCAGCCACGGTCACACGAAGGCGACGGTGGGAAAGTGTCACAAGAGGTGGACGATGATGAGACACAATTGTCAGAAAGTCAGGAGGAGGACCAGGGTGCGGAAGTGGAAGACGAGGTGGTGGATGATATAGTAACTGACCCAACCTGGCAGGAGGATATGCAGAGCGAGGACAGCAGCACACAGGAACAGTGTCTGCAGGTGGCACCATTGCTTCTTTCGCGATTGTGCATGCAAGCCAATCCCCTGTCCATGGTGCATGCGAAGACGCCTCCTGCCCTGCACCTGTCATTGCACACTCTCAAGTAGAAGCATCAGGAAGCACGTCCATGTCCTAGCACAGCATTCAGTTGTCTATACCCCAGTCCTTAGAATGCAAGCGCAAATATGCAGCCAACGCCCCACAGGCCACACTACTAAATTCTCACATTTCACAACTGCTTGCGCTCGAAATTTTGCCTTTTAGGCTTGTGGAGATGGAAGCATTCCGCAACCTGATGGCGGCGGCCGTCCCTCGGTACTCGGTCCCCAGCCGCCACTATTTCTCCCGATGTGCCGTCCCCGCATTACACAGGCACATGTCCCAAAACATTAGCCGTGCTCTCAACAACGTAGTTACCGGTAAAGTCCACCTAACCATGGACACGTGGACAAGTGCTTGTGGGCAGGGACTGTACATCTTGCTGATGGCACACTGGGTTAACATAGTGGAAACCGGGACCCAGTCGGACTTTGGGACGGAACACGTCCTCCCAACGCCATGAATTGCGGGCCCTAGGTCAATCAGGGTTGCCCCCACGGTCTACTGCTCCTGCACCTCATCCTCCTCAGCCTCCTCTTCCTCTTCAGCCTCCATCTACGAAATGAACAAATAAGTCACAAGATGGAAGCACTGCAGCACTGCCTCGGCCAAGCTGCAAGAGGCTGTGCTGAAGCTAATATGCTTAGGTGAAAAAACGCACAATGCTAAAGAGTTGTGGACAGCTCTCAAAGAGCAGGCAGATCTGTGGCTCACATCGCTGAACCTACAGCCAGGCATGGTCGTGTGTGACAATGGCCGGAACCTGGTGGCGGCTCTGAGCTCACAAATGTACCATGCCTGGCCCATGTGGTTAACCTCGTGGTTCAGCGGTTTCTCAAATCCTACCCGGAGCTGCCGGATCTGCTTGTTAAAGTACGCCACCTGTTTGCCCATTTTAGAAAGTCAGCTACAGCTTCCGCCGCCCTTGCAGTGTTTCAGCAGCATTTGCAGCTTCCGGCTCACAGACTGGTGTGTGATGTCCCCATGCGTTGGAACTCTACACTGCAGATGTTGGAAAGGATTTGTGAGCAGAAGAGGGCAGTTGTTGAGTACCAGAATCAACAAGGCCGTCGCTATTCAGTCCAGACTCCACACATAAGACCTCAGGAGTGGACATGGATGTCAGACATATGTACCATCCTCAAAAACTTTGAGGACTCCACCAAGATGGTGAGCGGCGATGACGCCATAATTAGCGTCACCATCCCACTTTTCTGTCTTCTGAAACACTCTCTGCTCACAATCAAAGAGGATGCATTGCAGGCGGAGCACGATGAGATGGAGCAAGGAACCATACAGGGTGATTACACACAGCCAAGCCTCATCTCATCCCCACGTGGATTGGGTGACAATGAGGAAGAGGAAGAGGAGGAGGAGGAAGAAGGACAGGAGCTAGTTTCATGCACTATAGATGGTACTACCTGCACAGCTGTCATACCGTCTGTTCAGCGTGGATGGCCAGAGGACAGAGAGGAGGAGGAGGAGAGCATGGTCAGTCATCCTCTTGGTGAGGACACGGAAGTCTTGTCTGTTAGTAGTCTGGCACGCATGGCTGAGTTTATGTTACGCTGCCTTTCCCATGATCCTCGCGTTCTCAAAATTTTGGGTGACAGTCATTACTGGTTGGTGACACTTCTGTAACATCCCTGGCGGCGTGCTTGTATGGTGCACCACTTCCCACCATGCAAGACCGCAATCTTACCTGTCAGTCCATACTGCACTCTTTGCTCCAGTACCTGCTCTGTCCATGTCTCTTGTCTGATTGCTTAGGGCGTCGGTGCGGTTTTCTGCTTGTTTCTTATAGCTATTGTGTGCACAGTCCTAATGTATCCCCAGCCTATTGCTGTGAGTCACTGGATACTTAAACCCCCTCCACCCAGTAGGAGGTGCCTGAGCAACACCTTCACTCAGCTTGTCTTTGCAAACTGAGTTGCCAGGTCCTGTCCTGTATCTAGTCTGTTTCTGGCACCCTGGGGGCTGTATACCCAGGCCTGTTACCTGTACTTGTGACTTTAGTCAGTTTTCCGCCACCCTGAGTTCCCAGGCTCGTTCCTGTATCTGAACAGATCCTGTCTGAACAGTGTCCTAGTCCGTTACCTGTTTGTCTCTATGTCTGTTCCTTTCCCTTTTCCTGCAGCATCTGAACCTGCACCTAATTCCAACTCGTTGTCTCTGTACTTCTGTTTGTGAGTTTTGTGTCCACTCGCTACTTCATTGTAAGTACCTTGTGTGTATCTGGTTCTGCTCGTTCTGTTTCCCTGCCTCCGTATTTACCTCCTGTGTTCTAGCTATCTTCCTGTATCTTCCAGTCTGTTCCATGTGAACAGAGCCCTGTCCTGTCTGCTTTCACCTTCTGCTCTGTTCTGCTCTGCTTGCTCACCGCTCCGGCGGTTCCGCTCTGCTCCGCTTGTTTACCGCACCTGCGGTTCCGCTCTGCTCTGCTTGTTCACAGCTCCAGCGGTTTCACTCTGCTCCGCTTGTTTACCGCACCTGCGGTTCGGCTCTGCTCTGCTTGTTTATCGCATCTGCGGTTCCGGTCTGCTCTGCTTGTTTACCGCACCTGCGGTTCCACTCTGCTCTGCTTGTTTACCACACCTGCGGTTCCACTCTGCTCTGCTTGTTCACCACTCCGGCGGTTCCGCACTGCTCCGCTTGTTTACCGCACCTGCGGTTCCACTCTGCTCCGCTTGTTTACCGCACCTGCGGTTCCGTTCCGCTCTGCTTGTTTACCACACCTGCGGTTCCGCTCTGCTCTGCTTGTTCACCACTCCGGCGGTTCCGCACTGCTCCGCTTGTTTACCGCACCTGCGGTTCCGTTCCGCTCTGCTTGTTTACCACACCTGCGGTTCCGCTCTGCTCTGCTTGTTCACCGCTCCGGCGATTCCGCACTGCTCTGCTTGTTCACCGCATCTGCGGTTTTGCTCCGCTCTGCTTGTTCACCGCACTTGCGTTTTTGCTCCGCTCTGCTTGTTCACCGCACCTGCGGTTTTGCTCCGCTCTGCTTGTTCACCGCACCTGCGGTTTTGCTCCGCTCTGCTTGTTCACCGCTCCTGCGGTTTTGCTCTGCTAGTCCATCGCACCTGCGGCTCTGTTCCAATATCCCAGTCTGTACTGGTCCCTATCCAGCCTGCGTTCATACCTGCCAGTATCTGCCTGTCTGCATTCCAGCTGTGCCTGTCAGCACCCGTCTGCCTTCATACCAGCCGTGCCTGCTAGTACCCACCTGCCTTCATACCAGCTGTGCCTGCCAGTGCCCACCTGTCTGCATACCAGCTAACCTGCCTGTTCCTGCATTCCCCGGTGTGGGTCAACAGCTGTGACCGGGGTCTGACCTGGAGTAGCACCTCTACCCTCTGCTCGGTTCCTCCCTGGTTCACGGAGTCGACTGAGCCGCCGTGTGACCTTGGACGGATCAGGTTGATACTTATGTGAAGCCCAGCTGTGCTTGGTATCACAGATCCTAGAAGGGTGTATTGAAGGATTCCTCCACAAGAGGCCCCCATAACCATTCACACATCTCCACCTTCCACCTCAGACCACCAGAGGGAGCCCGTTAGGGAGATATAAAAGGGAAGGTGGAGCCAGGCAGCAGTCAGTCAGTTGGAGTCAGAGTTCAGTCTGGTTTAGCAGTGAGTCCAGTGCAGTCTAAGAAGAGTTACCTCAGAGGACAAAAGTCTGTTCCAGCTCCTGCAATTGCTATCCTGCAGTGGAGCTTCCAGATCAAGACACCGTGTAGCTCAGAGAGTTGAGCTTTGGGTGTGCCGGTGCCATAAGATCGGTGAAGAGCGGCACGCTGCCGTTAGTGTGAGTAGCCTATTGAGGGTCCGAGTAGGCCGAAGGTGAAAGAGTAGAGAGAGTTAGTTCATAGGGGGCAGAGGAGCTTAACTAGGTCACCCCGAAGAAGCAGTTACCGGACACTGGGTCCGAAGCTTACCGGGATCTCCATGACCCAGTAAGATAAACCGGAATCCCTGGAGAACTACAAGTCCCAGGATCGCTAAAGTTCTGATACGTACCAGAGCCAGGAAACACATAGGCCCCGTAGGTCGGGAGCGTGCACTCCAAGAGAAGGCCCTACCACAAGGTCAGCCAGCGCAGAACAGAGACAAAGATAGGCTTAGCTCCAGGCAGGTCAGAAACTTATTACGCAGCAGCAAGAACCAGGAGGCCCAAAACCTGCTCATTGGGGAGGAACCGGACATACACCCTTCACCCTACAGTGCTCCGGGGAGTGCCTGAATTCCATCAGTAAAAGGTACTGAAGTGACTTTTGTGTCTGTCCCTGTTATTGCTCTGACCCGGCAGAGTCTCTTCGTCCTGCATACCCCATCCGTACCCTGCCCTGAGGCCTAGCTCCACCTGTTGGGAGCTATACCATCAAGCTGCCTTATCATCAGCCTCAGTAGACTGCGCAGCGCTGGTGATCCTCACCAGAAGCCACAGGTGGCGTCACGAACTTTTATAAACTTGATATCTATCAACGCCTTTTTAAAGAGAGACCCCAGAGCACGGGCCCGGGAGCCGACCACCGCGACCTCCTTAAGGCTAAAGGCCCGGGTAACCGAGTCATCCCCCATCCCCTGGGCTAGTCACTTAGTTACGCCCCTCCAGGCACTCCTCGGTTCATGGTACAGTGGGATCGCTAATCACGCTCACGCCAGTTAGTCCGGGCGCGAGCGTAACAACTTCTAGACCCACGCTACAAGGAGAACTTTACATCTCTTTTTCCTGAGGCGGACAGGTCTACAAAAATGGGGCAGTACCAGAAGGCCCTTGTTGTGAAACTATTAAAAAAATTCCCATCTGAAAACGCTGGCGGCACAGGGCACACTTCGTTGGACAACCAAGGAGTACAGGCGAGAGAGACACAACTTCAATCCAGCAGAGGCAGGGGAACACTGTCAAAGTTCTGGGACAGTTTTCTCAGACCCTCCCATCGCACAGGCCCTGAGGCGTGGGGTACTCTAACAAGGAGTGCAAAGTTTGGGAAGATGCTAAGGGAGTACCTTGCCAACCGTACCAACGTCCTCCGTGATTCCTCTGTGCCTTATAATTATTGGGTATCCAAGCTGGATACGTGGAATGAACTGGCTCTCTGTGCCTTGGAGGTCCTGACCTGCCGTGCCGCCAGCGTTTTATCAGAGCTGGTTTTTAGTGCCGCTGGTGGAATTATAACTGATAAGCGCATCCGCCTGTCAACTGAAAATGCTGACAGGCTGACTCTTATAAAAATGAACAAGGGCTGGATTGGGCTAGACTTCTCAACACCACCGAATGATAGCAGCGTAACATAAACTCAAATGCAGTGTCTTTTCTTGGGAGGTGTATTCCCATGTACATTTTCACACCCACACATGGGTATACGCTTCCTGATTTTGTCTATTTGCTCTTGTCCTCCTCCTTCTCCTCATCCTCCACCACCATATCACCAGGGTGACCGTGGTCTGTGATGCAACACCATAATTTTTTTAAAGGGTGTTTATGATGCCCTTGAAAAATTTTTTTATACAGTATGTTCATGTATACCCCCCAGGGGTAAATGTTTGTCAGCCCATACACTTAGTGCATAGGCATTACAAGTATAGGAGGCCCGCTCTTTTCTAATGGGAACATTTTTTTATGAGGCCCTCCTCCACGTCTCTTCAAAGGGTCATTGAAATGCCTCCAAATTTTTGGCAGCCCTTGCATTCACTGCATAGGCCAACACTATGGGAGACTCTCTCCTTTCTAATGGGAATTTGTCATTACTGTGGCCCTGCTCTGTGTGTCTTTAAATTCTTAGTGGGGTTTTTCCTAACATTGGTCAGCCGCTGGACTCACTGCATACTCTATAACTGTATAACAGACCCTCTCCTTTCTAATGGGAACATGTCGTACTTGTTACTGTGGCCCTGCTCTGTGTGTCTTTAAATTCTTAGTGGGGTTTTTCTTAAAATTGGTCAGCCGTTGGACTCACTGCATACCTTATAACTGTATAGCAGACCCTCTCCTTTCTAATGGGAACATGTCGTACTTGTTACTGTGGCCCTGCTCTGTGTGTCTTTAAATTCTTAGTGGGGTTTTTCCTAAAATTGGTCAGCCATTGGACTCACTGCATACCCTATAACTGAATAGCAGACCCTCTCCTTTCTCATGGGAACATGTCGTACCTTGTTACTGTGGCCCTGCTCCGTGTGTCTTTAAATTCTTAGTGGGGTTTTTCCTAAAATTGGTCAGCCGTTGGACTCACTGCATACCCTATAACTGTATAGCAGACCCTCTCCTTTCTAATGGGAACATGTCGTACCTTGTTACTGTGGCCCTGCTCTATGTGTCTGTAAATTCTTAGTGGGCTTTTTCCTAAAATTGGTCAGCCGTTGGACTCACTGCATACCCTATAACTGTATAGCAGACCCTCTCCTTTATAATGGGAACATGTCGTACCTTGTTACTGTGGCCCTGCTCTATGTGTCTTTAAATTCTTAGTGGGGTTTTTCCCAAATTTTGGCAGCCCTTGCAGTCACAGCAATAACAGTATAGGAGACCCACTTGTTAATAATGGGAACAACAAAGCATAGACGGTTGATGGCTCTCTAACAATAGCTAGGGCCGACGGCTGGCCTTTTAAGAATAGTAAGGGCCATCAGATGTCCCTGTAAAAATAGGCTTTATGACTTTCAGAGTCCCTCCATCATGAATAAAAAAGGATGTGTCTGATGATGTGTCACACACCACATTGCCAGATAAGGTTGTAAAATGTTAAAATGACATTTCCCGGTGAATGCATTTGTCTTAAAAAATAACGTAAAAAAACCCAAAACAATAGGATCTTTCTTTAGTATAAAAAACAGCGTTACCAATTTAACGTCAATGTAATCACATTGTTCAGCTCATGCACCTCCTCCTCCATCTTCGAAATTACCACATCAGTCACAAGCTGACAGCACTGCAGCACTGCCTTGGCCAAGCGGCAACAGGCTGTGCTGAAAATAACATGCTTAATGCTTAATTGACAAACCGCCCAGCGCTGCAGAGTTGTTGAAAGCTGTAACACAGCAGCCTGATCTGTGGCTCTCACCGCTGAACATACAGCCAGGCATGGTCGTGTGTGACAATGGGCGGAACCTGGTGATGGAGAAATGACAGCCGGGGTAGATACGGTCTCCCTCTATGCCAGTCCTTTCACCGAGCTAACGAATATGGCTGTGGTGAAATACAACTCCCACTGAGAATCTGTTTCAGATTGAAAAACATTGTGCCCACCACAAGATTTGATTCTGAGGGTTAACCTTTCTCACCCGCTCAAGAGCCCCATAGCAGCTGCAAAGTTAGCGCTATCATGAACTCTCCTGAGGTAGAAGCCAAGGCACACCAGAGGATTCTCTGGTGGGACCGTCCAACCCTGCCGAGAAGCAGTCCTGGCTAAGGAAAGCGTGTTGGAAGGTTCCCGGACACTCTATGGCTGCTTTTTTATGGAGGAGGAAACACACGAAAACACGGGGAGAACATACAAAGTCCTTGCAGATGTTGTCCTTGCTGGGATTTGAACCCAGGATCCCAGCGCTGCAAGGCTTCAGTGCTAACCACTGATCCAATGTGCTGCCGTTCACCCTCTAATATCTAACAGGCTGGAGAAACTTGCACCTACTGCCACTCTATCTTCAGCTCCTTTGTGAGAAAATGTATTTGGGCAGCCACTCAGTCTACCAAATAAAATTCCTGAGAAGGAAATTGAGGTTGGCTTCGCTACTTGTACTGGGGGCAGTGCTAATACCATGGCGTCGTACCATAGTTTGCTGGCAATATTCCAGGCTGGTAGGAGGAAAGCAAATTCCCACAGAAAAATACCAGCAGTAATGTTCAGGCCACATTTCAAGTGCAAGCAGCTTTAGAGGACTTCCTGGGAGAAATGACACGCAGGGTAGATACAGTATCTCTCTATGGCAGTCCTTTCACCGAGCTAAATACAACTCTTAGCAAAAAAGTTGTGGACTGGCTCCGTACCGTCCCTGGCCACATTCACCTGTCCACGTGTTTGTGGTTAGGCGGTCCTTCCCAGTAAGTGCACTGGGGAGGGCACGGGTAATGTTGTGGGACACATGCTTGTGGAAGGCGGAGGCGATACCAGGAAATATAGTGGCGGCTGGGGACCGAGTATGGACACCTAGCCGCCGCCGGCATGAGGTTGTGAAAAGCTTCCGCCTCCATGAGCTTAAAAGGCCATATTTCAAGTGCAAAGAGCTGCCCAGAAATCTGTTAGTTTAGTGTTGCGGCCTGTGGGTGGGTGGGTGGCTGGCTGCATACTTGCACTTGCATTCCAAGTAACAGAAAACTAAGCAGATGGTGGCCTCTATCATCATCATGGCCTCACCTCGGCACTATGAACTCTCCTGAAGGAGAAGCCAGGGCCGGCCGGAGGAGTCCCCAGTTCTCTGGTGAGCCCGTCCAACATTGCCGAAAAGCAGCCCTGGCTAAGGAAAGTGTGGGGGAAGGTTCCCGGACACTCTATGGCTGCTTTTTTTATGTGGATTGGCCATGCTTATGCATGTTATTTCTCAAAACGCATTACAGATCAGGCCATTGTCCAACTCTGTATTCAAGAAATTAAATGCGCAAAGAAAGATGTGTGTGTGTGTCAAAGCACCACCGACAAGTGTGAATTGATGTTGGACGGGCTGCCATTGCTTCTGCAACAAGCTCAATTACAGGACATCCTGGGAGAAATGACACGCAGGGTACATACGGTTTCCCTCCATGCCAGTCCTTTCACCGAGCTAAATACAACTCTTAGCAAAAAATGTTGTGGACTGGCTCCGTACCATCCCTGGCCACATTCACCTGTCCACGTGTTTGTGGTTAGGCGGTCCTTCCCAGTAAGTGCACTGGGGAGGGCACGGGTAATGTTGAGGGACCCGTGCTTGTGGAAGGCGGAGGTGATACCGGGAAATATAGTGGCGGCTGGGCACTGAGTATGGACACCCGGCCACTGCCGGCATGAGGTTGTGAAAAGCTTCCGCCTCCACGAGCCTAAAAGGCCACATTTCAAGTGCAAGCAGCTGTTAAAAATTTGGAAGTATAGTATTGCAGCCTGTGGGTTGGTGGGTGGCTGGCTGCATACTTGCGCTTGCATTCCAAGGAATAGGATAGGGACAACTGAACGCTGCAGTGGGACAAGGACATGGACTGTGATTGTTGCAAGTCTGCAACGACAGGTGCATAGCGGGAGGCATTTCGCATGCGCCAAGGATCACTTATGATGGACACACTTTTAAGCAGTGACCTGGGTGTCAGAGATGCTTCCAGAGGTCTTCCCCATGCTGTTCCCATGTCTTTTCAGCATTGTATGCATGTGTCTGATGATGTGTCACACACCACATGGCCAGATAAGGTTGTAAAATGTTAAAATGACATTTCCTGGTGAATTCATTTGTCTTGGTTGAAAGCAATGCAAAAACGCATCAAAAACGCTAGGTGTGAACATAGCCCAAGTTGTGGAGGAGTATTTTTGTTTTTGGTTATTTATTTTGCCTTATATACAAGTCATTACCCTGGAAAGGATGTTCCTTAACCACTTCGCGTCAGAGCCTGTTTTTGCCTTCGTGACCAGGCCAATTTTTTCAATTCTGACCACTGTCACTTTATGAAGTAATTACTCTGGAACGCTTCAACGGATTCCCCTGATTCTGAGATTGTTTTTTTGTGACATATTGTACTTCATGATAGTGGTAAAATTTCTTCGATATCACTTGCGTTTATTTGTGAAAAAATCGGAAATTTGGCAAAAATTTTGAAATTTTCAAACTTTAAATTTTCATGCCCTTAAATCAGAGAGATATGTCACACAAAATAGTTACTAAATAACATTTCCCACATGTCTACTTTACATCAGCACAATTTTGGAACCAAATTTTTTTTTTGTTAGGAAGCTATAAGGGTTAAAAGTTGACCAGCGATTTCTCATTTTTCCAACAAAATTTACAAAAACAGTTTTTTAGGGACCACATCTTATTTGAAGTGACTTTGAGGGGCCTTTATGACAGGAAATACCCAAAAGTGACACAATTCTAAAAACTGCACCCCTCAAGGTGCTCAAAACCACATTCAAGAAGTTTATTAACCCTTCAGGTGTTTCACGGCAATTTTTGGAATGTGGAAGAAAACAATGAACATTTAACTTTTTTTCACAAAAATGTTACTTTAGACGGAATTTTTTTATTTTCACAAGGGTAACAGGAAAAAATGGACTGCATAATTTGTAGTGCAATTTCTCATGAGCGCGCTGATACCCCATATGTGAGGGAAAACCACTGTTTGGGCGCACTGCAGGGTTCGGAAGGGAAGGAGCGCCATTTGACATTTTGAATGTAAAATTTGTTTGAATAATTAGCGGACGCCATGTTGCGTTTGGAGAGCTCCTGATGTGCCTAAACAGTGGAAACCCCCCACAAGTGACACCATTTTGGAAACTAGACCCCTTAGGGAACTTATCTAGATGTGTGGTGAGCACTTTGAACCCCAAGGTGCTTCACAGAAGTTTATAATATTGAGCTGTAAAAATAAAATTTTCACATTTTTCCCACAAAAACGTTTTTCATCCCTTAATTTTGCATTATCATAAGGGTAATAGGAGAAATTGCACCATGGAATTTGTTGTGCCATTTCTCCTGAACATGCTGATACCCCATATGTGGAGGAAAACCACTGTTTGGGTGCACGGCAGGTTTTGGAATGGAAGGAGCGCCATTTGACTTTTTGAATGTAAAATTTGCTTGAATAATTAGCGGACGCCATGTTGCATTTGGGGAGCCCCTGAGGTGCCTAATGTGCCTAAACAGTGGAAACCCCCCACAAGTGACACCATTTTGGAAACTAGACCCCTTAGGGAACTTATCTAGATGTGTGGTGAGCACCTTTCACCCCCAGGTGCTTCACAGAAGTTTATAATATTGAGCCGTAAAAATAAAATTTTCACATTTTTCCCACAAAAAATGTTTTTCATCCCCTAATTTTGCATTATCATAAGGATAACAGTAAACAAAGAGAGGAGATAAGAAGCCGGGCTGATCCTCCGCGGTGGTCCAGAGACACACAAGGGTTAATGATAAACCAAACCTTCTTTATTCATTTGCCTACGCGTTTCGTGGCAGATAAAACAGGAATTTTATCAAAACTACTGCAAGCAGCCCAGTAAGTGACACATCACTGAAATCAGTGTCTCTTCTCCTACAATGTGCTGCTCTCAGATAGGGTAGCAAAAACCTGGTAACATATTTCCTTTAAATCAGTTGTCCAGTCACAAGATATTGATGACCTATCCTCAAGACAGGTTATCAATATGAGATCAGTGGGGGGTCTGGCACCCCAACCTGGCAGCTCCTATTCTATTCTCCTGATTATTTGTTGATAACAGCCGATGAATGATGGTGCCATCACCACCATCCTAAGGGTTGGTCATCGATATCTTCTGACTGGACAAGCCCTTCAAGTCTCGATGCATGAAGGTATTAATATGTGACATGTTTATTTCCAGTTGATGCATCTTATGATGTGTGTCTGATATGCAGAGAAGGTGAACATTTTTTCTTTCTTGTTTTTTTCAGATTACGACAATTTCTTTTATTTGAGGACTAGAGAATGTTCTAACATGAATTATTATTGCACAGCCAAACAAATAATCCTGTTATCAATATTATTACAAATCGCACCTCCCATATCTGCCTATGGATATGCCAAGTGTTTTTTGGCCTATGAGAACCCACAATACGCAAACTGTATAGGACAAGAAATCAACAACTTAACCAAAGCCGTACAACATCTCCCTAATAAAACGCAATGGCTGAACGCATCACACAACGGCATAACCATAGTGAAACACAAGACTTTTTTCCATTTGCCCAAACTTCTAGAGCTTCGGCTGAGCAGAAACAAGTAATTTATATGGAAACAAGAGATGAGCAGATCTGGCAAAATTTGAATTTTTTCTTGAAAATTTGATTAACGGAAAAGTTATTTTCTGAGAAGTTAATGTCCTTATTATGTTCTGAGGTCTCTCCAGACTCCAGAGCATAATAAACGTAATATGTAAAGAATTAAAAAAATCCTTATTCTCACCACATTGCTCATCTTTCCGGCCCCTCAGCTCCTCACCATCACCCGCCCAGTCAGCATCGCATCTTCTGATCCCCCACCGCTCGCACTTAAATACCCGAACCTCTCACACTAACCCGGGACTTCTGGCTCTGACGAGGCCCTGAAGAGTTTTACGCAAGTGCGTGAAAGGTCACAATGTCATGACATCGCGACGTGCGCCGAGACCTTGGATGCGCATGTGCAGAACCGCCTGGGGCCTCATTAGACCTGGAAGTCCCAGCTCAGCGTGAGAGGAAAATTTCAGTGCGAGTGGCAGGGATCAGAAGATACAGCGAGGACCGGACGGGTGATAGTAAGTAGCGGAGGGGCCGGAGAGGTGATTGGTAAGGCGAGTATAATGATTTTTTTCTGTTTTTTTTACCTTTTGAAGGCTGTTGATGGTTCAGAAAAATGGTGGCTTTCATCCGCATGGAAGAAATTAGAAACTATAATAGATGGTTAACACAGTCAACTTTGCAATTTCTTCTCAAGAACGGAGGGATTTTAATTTTAAAGGTTATTGCTTGTTGCCTAAGTTACCAACCACTGCTGCTATCAGTGGTGGACAGTCTCCTAACTAAGGAAGCTCTTTTCAAAAGAGCTTGTAAATTCTGCTGTGAAGCTGGTCAGATATCTGGATCTGGCAAACTTCACTGCCATTGTACTCTTCCAAAGCTGCCTTGTATAGCAGCATACAGATCAGGGAATCGGAGCAACACTGCTGATGGCTCAAACGGTCCATCAATTATCCGAACGCTGCCCCACTGCAAGCAAGAAGGCGGGAGGTTGGGGAGCCGTGCGCTTTTGAATAAGTACATGAGGAAAACCCTTTTAAAGTGCATTAGAGCAAGCAAGAGCAAACACTGTCTGAATTCATTTAATGGCCCTGCATGTGCACACTGACACTGCTGAAGCACAGCAACGCACACACAGTGCAGGTACACTCCCAACAACAACACTGGCTCCTGTTTGTGGCCATCGTTTACTACACTGATACACCCAGAAGTGTAGCAAGCAAGCGGCTTCAGAAGGGGGGAGAGGTTGGAGAAGATGGGCTGCAGTGTCAGTGCGCACTCACAGGGCTACAGATTGAGTTCAAGTAAGTGCTCACACTGGAGAGGAAGTGCTCATAATGCCAATTGAGGGGCGTAACAGTGTACTGAGCCCTCGGCCATACCAAGGGTATACCAGAGTGCCCTAATTTGTATGTGAAATAAAATGCTTTTTTTCACCCACTAAAACACTGTATAACTGTATAAGAATTTTATTATATGTTTTGGGGGCAATAGACTCCCTTTAAAGCTTTTGCCCCATCATGTATTTTCAGTAGTGCACCACCAGGCCCTCAGCTTGCTTGGGGATGGGCCCTGTGGCTTAATTGACTGTGCCCCTTCTGTAAGACAGCCTTGCCTCTGCAGCATAGATGGAGTGAGGACGGTAGTGTGGATGGAAGGCACCATTAGCTAGTAATCCTTCAGTGCAGCGCTTACAAGGTCTATATAAAAAAGATCTTGTAAGCACTTCGCATGTTAAACCATCAGTGCTAAACCACAGGGATGGAAGCTACACGGGTCACATCATATGTCTTGTGGACAAAAGTTTAGTCCTATAGTAATCTTATGCATCAGTTCTTCGATGGTTTATTGACCCTTCTGCAACTTAGATTTGCAGCCACCATGTGCTTGTATACTATGAATTTCCATACTGTGAAATATGTGAAGAATCAGATTGGACTTCTGACTTTTTTTTTAAAATATGGACAAGTTGATTATTTATATTATTTATATTAATTATGTGGCTAAAAGCCCACTGTAAGCAATTCAACATAAAAACAGATTAATACATTGTGACAGCCTCTAGATGGCGATATTATCCAGGATATAATCGACAATCAGCCCTATGTCTATCTCTAGCTGGAGACTGGACAGGACTTTTTCTGCAGGTCAACCACAGCAAAGAAAATTCTGATGTGCAAGCATCTAAAAGCGGAACACATGGTAGAAAATGCAGAAAAGGGAAATTTTATATCAGGATCTAAATCAGAACAAAAATATGATTACCATTGAAGTTAATTTTATTTTTTTGTTTTGTTCTTTCTTTTCCTTATTCTATTTCTGTCAAAGAAGCCATATAGGGGCTGACAGATGTATTTTTTTTTAGTGGGACAAGTTGTAATTTTGAATGACACCATTATGATAAACTGAAAAATGGGAAAAATATACAACAAATCACAGTCTCTATGCCGGAGGCTGAGATTCACTGGGGCTCGAAGGAGGCTGCGATGGGAACCTTCAGCTCATCAGCCCCTCACAATCGTGTCATGGGACTGCCGATGGGCGCCTGAACGGACACCCACACTATGATCACGGCATTTAAATGTCACTGTCAGAGATTAATAGTGGCATTTAAGTGGTTAAACAGCAGCAATCTGAGCGCTCTCTGATCGCTGCTGTTAGAGGCAGGTGCCGACTGTATGACACTGCCGGCATCTGCCCTGTGTGAAGAGGGACCGCTCCAACCACCACCGCCCCCTGACATCATGGAGCAGGAAGGGGTTAATTCTTCTCAGGTGACATTTATTACATTATCTGTACTAAGAGAGTTATCACTGTGTTATGTGTGGTGTTACATAGGACTGCAGGTAGCATCTACTACATTAGCTATACTCAGAGATTTATCACTGCGTCATATGTGGTGTTACATAGGACTGAAGGTGACATCTACTTAGTGATGAGCCAGTACCGTGTAACACAGGTACTTTAGATGCAGAGACACAGAAACACAGAGCAGCCAGTACAGGGTTAATAAACAAGGGGGATTTACTGTAACAGGGTCAATCTCCACGCAGGGAGTAACAGGGGATATATGGGGACAACAAGGGGAGTAGCAAGTAACAGACTATAAACGACAATTCACAGTTTGGCTAGATATAGCACAGTCGACACAATTGTAATCGGCAGTTTTACACTTAGCTGACCCTTGTTCCCAACAAGGCAGATGCCGGCTGATGCTAGTGTTTTCTTCTGGCTTCCCCGCCTAAACAATGCTCCGTCTTCTGGCGGCAGCGGGCGATCTCCGGTTTGACCCGCTGAGCCCCTAGTCCATAACATTGCACCTCACTTGCTCGGCTCCACGTCTCCTGGTGGCAGCGGGCGGTCTCCGGTTTGACCCGCTGAGCCCCTAGTCCATAACACTGCACCTCACTTGCTCGCCTCCATGGACCCTGCGTCTCTTCTCCCTCTAGTCAGGCTTGACTCCCACTTCCACTGCCTGCTTTCCCGCGCAAAACTACTTTTTCTCCCTCTTCCTAGACACGCTTCCAGCTCCCCGGTCACCTGACTCCTGAGCTCTGGCTCTGGACACGCCGCCAGCTTCCTAGTCACCTGACTCCTGTGCTCGCAGTCTGTCTTCCCCCTGCAACCAGAGGCACGGCCCCGGCAGTTCTGGATCCCTTGTTCTGAAAGTACTTACACCCCGGTCTTCCCCCTTACAACCGTAATATTCATAATCGCTATACTCGTAACGAGTACTTTGTAATAATCACGTATTCGTTACAAATAGAGAGCACAATGTAAGTCAATGGGAAATGAGAGCAATTTTCTGCTGGACCCTACAAAGAGGTCTGGGGGACTGAGGAAAAGGCTGAAATGGATGGGAAAGTGATGAAACAGAATGGGAAGAGCCTGGAGAATATGCCTGCATGCATTTCTGACTCACATATGGTTTCTGGGAATAAGTTTGTCGCAGTATTACGCCACTTTTACGGACACACAAGTACAACTACCAAACCTAACCTAAGTTGCATGTAACAGGCCAAAATGCAATATCAAATTAATCACTTGTGCAAGTCAAAGGACAAAGGATATATGGTGCCCCCCCTCCAGGATGGGCTGGAGAAGCTTCTCCAAATGGCTCAGAGATTTTGATTGTCAATATTCCACCGATTTTATAGGAAGAGAAGACTTCTTGATACTGTACTACTTGGTCCAGTGGAGAATTTGCATCGTATTTCCAAAAATTACTCCTGGGGGTTGTGTCATAGGTGCAGGAAGATTCCATAACAAGGGCCTCCCTTGTCAAACGTTATGTATGATGGAGTACTGTAGTAGTTGTGGCCCTCAATTCAAGTTTTCAGAGGGCCATCAGTCGGTCATCAACAGTCAGTGTGAATTTCTATTGAATATGTATCCCCTATCTCAGTCACAATGTGGCACAACCTGTGACAAGGGCCTCCAATGACAAATATTAGTTTGGTAGGACCACTGTAATTTTCAGATTTGTCCACTGCACAATGTGCATAGGGTTTGTAAAAATTAGCCCTATGGGCTGAGTCATGGTTGACGCAGGAAGCCACCATCCCAAGGGCCTCCAATCACAAATAGTAGTTAGGCTGGAGTAGGAATACTGTCCTGGTTTGTCCACTGCACAATGTGTATAAGGTTTCTAACATTTAGCCCTATGGACTGAGTCATGGTTGATGCAGGAAGCCATCATCACAAGGGCCTCCAATCACAAATAGTAGTTAGGCTAGAGTAGGAATACTGTCCTGGTTTGTCCACTGCACAATGTGTATATGACGCACCCCCTGGGCCTGTGTTGTGCAGGGATATTCCCGGAGCCGGATCGCTGGGGGTTGTAGTCTCCGTGGCGTGGACCCGGTCTGTGCCCAGGGTGGTCAATTCAGTGGCAGTCTTATTAGTGAGATAATAGTCCGACTACGCCACCCGTGGATTGCGGTCAGTGGGGGCCGCCGCTGCAAGGCAGACCGCTGAGGCCGGTGTTATGTGTGTAGCTAAGAATGGGATGACTCCCCACGGGAGAAGTATAGCCTCAGGGCAGTTAGTGTGGATGATGGGAGTGATGGTGCACGAGCGTCCCAGCACTGGTAGTGCTGGTGCGGCGAAGAAGCACAGAGACGTGTGGTTGCAGTTTCCAATGCTTTACTCACAGTTCTTTACTGGTCCTAGTCACCTCGGTATCGGCGGTGACTGCCCAAGCCGTGCTGCGTCCACCAGGCAAGGGGCTCGACCAACTCCCAGGCAATTCCAGAGCGTGGCACAGGGCTCCCTTCTCTTCCCTTCTCTGGCCGTGCCCCACCAGTGACTCTATGTTTGTCCGGCTGCCTCGGGCCTTCTCTTGGTACGCTGATCTCTGCGTCCCTGACCCTATGTGGTGTGCCTTCCTGGTAGGTGTAGTGAGGGGTCGCACCGAGATATAGTCACGACTGCCGGTCTTTGGCTGAGGATTAGTCGCCTCCACCAATTTGGGATCCGGTACCCTGTTCTGCCAACCCGTCACCCGCAATCTCCTGGGCCTATGGGGTTCCTTCTTCTCTCGTGTCTCTGGGCCTCTCTTAATGTGCTGTTCCTTGTTTCCTTTCTCTTCTGTTCCTGTTCTCTCTGCTGTTTCTGTTCTCTCTGCTGTTTCTGGCCTCCACTCCAGGCCTGCCTCGTGGAGCTGGGCCCAGACTGAGCCACAGCTCCCTGTCAGCCCTCTCTGGCTGAACTCCTCTCTGAACAGACTCCCCAGACTGAACACTGTTCTAAGATGGTGCCCACCTTATATACCTCCCTCTATGTGTGAGCCCAGGTGACTAGCAACCAATGGGCTCCTACCTTTGCCCAGAGACCCACCCCTATCTGCTCCTACACCACTGGGTTTTCCTCCCTCTCCCCACTCCAGCCAGGGACAGATGCTGTCGTGCCTGCACTTCTGTCTAGTGGGAGCACCGTTGAGCTGTCCCTCGGAAATGGGGTGTGTGTGGTGCATGCAGCCTACCGAGTCCTGGTCCACAATCCATCCTTACCCGGGAGTGGAATATCACACCTCTGGTTTGAGGTGCAATACCCCTGTAGCAGCCGGGCCCTCGGGGTGCTACATTCCCCCCTGGTAAATCACAGCACGTCCTCGGGCTGGAAAGAATAAAAACAATTTAAACATACAAAAATTTTAGAATGCATTCACATATAAGACATTAACTATTTACTCATCCCTTTATGGGAGGTACTCTTCTCTGTTTAACGTTACTGGTATAAAACATTATAAAACATCTTACTAATGCCACCGGAACTCTTTTATGAAACACTATATAAACTTTGGCATTTCTATTTTAGCAGCATGTCAAACTTTTTCAGTAAAAAACATTGTCAAGTAAAACATTCTTCCACAAACACATTCTTGAGTTCTGGCCGCTGTGCAACTTGCGACCAGGTGTTCACTTTCTCTTAAAGGTGCAACAGTCCATTTAATTCGTCCTGAGGTAGACGTTGCAGTCTTTTTTATAAAACCAGTAGGGGGCGCTTTAAGAAGCCCAACTATTTAGAAGGGATTGGCCGTTCCCAGTCCCCGGCCGGTTGGAAAGGGGGAATGGCTGCTCACAGTCCTCAGCCTGGTAAAGAAGGGGGTAACTTGGCGTGTAACAGTCCTTTAACAGTTCCACATTAGTCCCAACGGGGACCACACTTCAATCCCGTAACAGTTCCAACATCAGTTCTTATACCCTGATGGGTAACTATATACAGTTCAATTTACCGTTCACTGGTAACGGTGTCCTCCTGACGCTCCTTGATCTTCCGGGTAATCTTCAGGTCCGTCCGGACCCTCAGGGTACTCAGTGTCTGGGCGGTACTGCAGTTCCTCCTCCGTGAGCCGGTGAACGTGGAGGGCGTACGGTCCCTTGGCACCCTTGTGCCGGGTGAAGGTGACCACATCACCCGGGTAGAGATCGCGTCCGCGGTATCCCCCCGGCAGGTGGCTCTCGACGTCCCTGCGGGTGACAAAGACGTCACCGGGGGTTCTATGGTCTCTGATAAAGCCCCAGCCATGCTCCAGCTGGAACTTTATTACGGTCCCGTTGACTCGGGGACCGCGGGCGGCTCAGGGGTCTTGTCGGGCCCTGCGCTTCTGCTCCGCGCTCCGGGCCTGCAGCTGTTCCTCTCGGATCAAGGTGTTGGTACTGCTGGGCGCTTCCTCCATTTCCGGGCGCGGTCTGTCTAGACTGATCCAGACCGCGCCCTGCCCCACAGTTTTCTTCACTTCCCGCCCCCATTGGGGGTGGTCCTGGGGCAACTTGGTGACAGTCAGTTTCAGGGGCAGCCCTCCCACGCTGATGGACATTTCCACAGCCGCATTCATGGCTGGTGGGGGCGGGCTCCTTCTTTGGCGCCATTCTGGGACCTGGCCCACGATGGGAGGTGGCCTCCTGTTGTCTTTTGGCGCGCACATTATGACGCCCGTTCTGCCGGGGCGGGCGCCTTTTTCCATACAGTCAATCTTCGATAATACAGTCTTTTTCTCCTCAGGCACGCAATACCCGTTTGTGGCGGGTTGGTAACGATCCTGCCGACTACGCCAAAGTTGACGCGCCCCCTGGGCCTGTGTTGTGCAGGGATATTCCCGGAGCCGGATCGCTGGGGGTTGTAGTCTCCATGGCGTGGACCCGGTCTGTGCCCAGGGTGGTCAATTCAGTGGCAGTCTTATTAGTGAGATAATAGTCCGACTACGCCACCCGTGGATTGCGGTCAGTGGGGGCCGCCGCTGCAAGGCAGACCGCTGAGGCCGGTGTTATGTGTGTAGCTAAGAATGGGATGACTCCCCACGGGAGAAGTATAGCCTCAGGGCAGTTAGTGTGGATGATGGGAGTGATGGTGCACGAGCGTCCCAGCACTGGTAGTGCTGGTGCGGCGAAGAAGCACAGAGACGTGTGGTTGCAGTTTCCAATGCTTTACTCACAGTTCTTTACTGGTCCTAGTCACCTCGGTATCGGCGGTGACTGCCCAAGCCGTGCTGCGTCCACCAGGCAAGGGGCTCGACCAACTCCCAGGCAATTCCAGAGCGTGGCACAGGGCTCCCTTCTCTTCCCTTCTCTGGCCGTGCCCCACCAGTGACTCTATGTTTGTCCGGCTGCCTCGGGCCTTCTCTTGGTACGCTGATCTCTGCGTCCCTGACCCTATGTGGTGTGCCTTCCTGGTAGGTGTAGTGAGGGGTCGCACCGAGATATAGTCACGACTGCCGGTCTTTGGCTGAGGATTAGTTGCCTCCACCAATTTGGGATCCGGTACCCTGTTCTGCCAACCCGTCACCCGCAATCTCCTGGGCCTATGGGGTTCCTTCTTCTCTCGTGTCTCTGGGCCTCTCTTAATGTGCTGTTCCTTGTTTCCTTTCTCTTCTGTTCCTGTTCTCTCTGCTGTTTCTGTTCTCTCTGCTGTTTCTGGCCTCCACTCCAGGCCTGCCTCGTGGAGCTGGGCCCAGACTGAGCCACAGCTCCCTGTCAGCCCTCTCTGGCTGAACTCCTCTCTGAACAGACTCCCCGGACTGAACACTGTTCTAAGATGGTGCCCACCTTATATACCTCCCTCTATGTGTGAGCCCAGGTGACTAGCAACCAATGGGCTCCTACCTTTGCCCAGAGACCCACCCCTATCTGCTCCTACACCACTGGGTTTTCCTCCCCCTCCCCACTCCAGCCAGGGACAGATGCTGTCGTGCCTGCACTTCTGTCTAGTGGGAGCACCGTTGAGCTGTCCCTCGGAAATGGGGTGTGTGTGGTGCATGCAGCCTACCGAGTCCTGGTCCACAATCCATCCTTACCCGGGAGTGGAATATCACACCTCTGGTTTGAGGTGCAATACCCCTGTAGCAGCCGAGCCCTCGGGGTGCTACATATAGGATTTGTAAAAATTAGCCCTCTGGGCTGAGTTATGGTTGACGAAGGAAGGAAACGTTTTTTTATGGGAAGGGGGAGACGTTAACAGCAGTAGCATGAATCTGCATTTTTTGGTGAATTTAGGTTGGCTTGCTGTCATCTGGAGGGATTACAAACTGTGGAGATATCCAGTCCTTTTTGAATTTAATCAGAGTAAGTCTGTCTGCATTTTCCGTGGAGAGGCATGTGCACCGATAAGTGATGATTGCCCCAGCGGAACTGAAAACACGCTCAGACAACACACTAGCAGCCGGGCAGGCCAGCACCTCCAAGGCATATAAGGAGAGGTCGGGACAAGTATTCAGCTTAGACACCCAATAATTAAAGGGAACTGAAGCGTCAGAGAGGACGCACGTATGGTCACTTAAGTACCCCTTGACCATGTTCTGAAACGTATCCCTCCTTTGTATTGTTACAGGCACAGATAGCCCTTGCTGTTGTGCTGGTTTATTGAAAATTGCCCAATTTGTGCACATCCCCCCCCCCCCTCTGTTGGAGCTGGTGTTCGTGTCCCTCCCCATTATCCCTTGGTGTTGAAAAAAGACAGTACCTCTGCCATCAGCATTGTCTGTCTGTTTTCAGCAACTGATCTACAACGGCCCTCTTGAACAATTCCATTGTAAAACTCTTTGGTGACTCCAAAAGGAGAGAAGGAAATTTCTCCTTGTACCGTGGATTGAGAAAGGTGGCCAACCAGTATAGGTTGTTGTATAAAATGTGTATCACGCGAGGGTCTTGCCACAGACACTTACACATGAACTGTGCCATGTGGGCCAAGCTGCAAAAAGGCAAATGTTCTGTGTCCCCAACAGTAGAAACATTACCGATCCTCTCCTCACGCTGACTGGCTCCTCCTCCTCCTCCACCTCCTCCTCTCCAGCCCATCCAGGCTGGACAGACATGAAGCTTGGGTTGGGTGTCCCCTCTGTAGCATTACGAGTCCCCTCGGTAGCACAGAAAAACAAGCCCTCTCCCTCCTCATCCTCCTCATCTTCCTCCTCATCACCCAATGAGAATATTGGCTGGGCTGGGTAGTACCACCCATTGGGAAATCTTGCTCCATACCAACATGCTGGGCACTCAAAGCTTCTTCTTTGTGATTATGCAGTGATTGTTTCAAAAGACGCAGCAGCGGGATGGTTACGCTGATAATAGCCTGATCACCACTCACGAGGTTGGTGCAGTACTCAAAGTTCTCAAGAACCTCACAAATGTCAGCGATTCACACCCACTCGACAGTTGTTATGTGTGGTGGCTGACTCTCAGTCTGATGGGCATATTGAAGCTGGTATTCAGCTACTGCCCTCTGCTGTTCACTAATCCTCGCCAACATATGATAGGTGGAGTTCCACCGTGTGGGCAGGTCGCAAATGAGTCGGAAACATGGCAAATTCAAGCGCTTTTGCAGCGCTGTAAGAGCATCAAAAGCGGTAGAGGAATGGCGGAAATTAGCGCTAATACGACGCACCTTCTCAAGTAGGTACGGCAAGTCACGGTAAGTTTTCAGAAATTTCTGAACAACTAGGTTCAGCACGTAAGCCATGCATGGCACATGTACCAGCTTGCCGACCTTTAAAGTCGCCACCCGGTTAAGCCCATTATCGCAGACGACCAGACCGGCTTGGAGGTGAAGCGGGGAGAGCCACTGATCGGTCTGTTTTTTTAAAGATTGCCACAGCTCTGCTGCAGTGTGAGCTTTCTGACCTAAACAGATCAGCTTCAGCAGAGCGTGTTGCCGGTTTGCCGATGCGCTGCTGCACAGGTCCCAGCTTGGCAATGATGGGGAGGATAATTCAGCAGAGGATGAGAAGCATGAGGAGGGGAGAGAGGAAGTGGAATATGAAGAGGCGGAAACCCTGACAGAACTTGGGTCCGCTATTCTTGGCGTTGTATATATACATACAGTTTCCAACCGGTGCATAATCACAGAAGTATAGGAGTAGAACAATTGACACCTATGGAAAATGATAAGGGAAAATCGCCCAACATGGAGATCAAATCAAAGAAAACAAGCGATCAAAGAGACCCAAAAGTAAATTAGTAAGTATAAAAATTAACTTTTATTAAATATTTCATAAGATAAAAGATATCAGACAAAAAGTGGTGCAAAGTACATACAATGTAAAAAATCCATCATACTGGAGGACTAGCTAGGTTCATAGTGTAAAAGTATAGCACTGTGGCCCATAAAGTTATCATCACAATCTCAAATGGTCACAGGTAGAGTCTCAAGAGAAGCTATATTGTGAGTATAATGTATTACCTAATGAATTTACCTCCAGCTTCAACCACCAAGACAAAGAGATGGAGAAAGAATGTATAAAATATATATATATATATACCTGGACTCAGAATAGGGACCATATGAAACTTGACATGTGAACCACGCGTCCACCCCAACGCGCGTTTCGGCGCTGCCTTCTTCAGGGGGCATGTATCCCCTCCGGCGGTGTGTCATTTTAAATGATAGCCAGCCAATCCGGGATGAGACAAGGACCTAAGATGACGCGTGCAGCGTCACGACCGCCGGGCCTATCCCCGACGCCGGCGTCATGCAAAAGGAGGTGCAGAGATCACGTGGGCCCACATGATCCCGCAGGTCCTGCATGGAGACGCCGACATCACAGAGACGCCCGGACAGCTCGCAGCGCGCACGCGCACAGGTCCGGTCTGCTACATAAGGGGACAAGATGTTTAACTGGACTAGTATATCAACATAGGCAATAATGGCTCTGTCTAAGGCTCAAAGTGTGTATATCATACAACACAATAATTCTTGGGTAACACTGCCATAGTAATATTGTGCGATTCGAAGTGATCAATGCAATCAAGGATGCAGATATAACAATAAGGCAAGCATATACAGTTAACATGGTACATAGAAGATACATAAAAGTGATTCAGGCTCGTAATTAGTCACCATTGACCTCTCAAATATATATAACATTAAAAATATATACCATGACAACTGTATTACTAAATCAAAGAAATAATAATAATAAAAAATGATCATCTCCGAATCACACAACAAGCATGCGATCCCAATAAGGAATGCAAACTGTATGGTCGCATGATTAACACACGGGAACTGCACAAACAGAACCATGGTGACAGATTGACGTCCTGAAAAGCGAATGATAACATCCCACAATTAGTGCATAATATGCACAAAATGTAATACTAATAAATCACAATGAATGATGATATTGTAGCCAACAACTCGGTCCTGCATCCAATAATATGTCATATCCAAGGGAGTGTTTCTTATTGATGAATGAAAGCGGCCACCACCCGAAGGGATAAAAGACGGACCAGATGGAATTATACTGTGAAAAATAAAATCAAGAATTAAAAAATTAAAAACAATACTATCGTATGTTGCAGGTGGAGAAAGATCAAAGAAACGGGACAAAACTAAGATTTTCATTTAATCCATTGGGGCATACCGTCCCCAACCTCCAAATCCATTTGGACTCAAGTTGAGCTAAGCGCTGGCCAAGTTTACCCCCCCGAATACCATATTTAAGTAAGTCAATACCCCTAACCTTTAACAGTGAGCTATCACAATCATGACAGAGTTTGAAGTGACGTGGTATTGTCCTGAGGGTGGAGGTGTCCATGCAGTCGATGGCTGCCGAGATGCCCAATACATGTTCCCTCACTCTGACCTTCAGTTGGCGTGTAGTTAGGCCAACATAGATTAGTCCACAAGGACAAGTCGCATAATAAATAACATAGCGTGAGGTACATGTAATACGGCTCCTGATGTCAAAAATCCTAGTACCAGCCGAATTTGTAAAATTGGTACTTTTTACCATATTAGGGCAGGCTACACATCGACCGCAAGGAAAACTTCCACACTCAGGACCGGAGGCATCAAAAATTGTTGTAGTTCTCAATTCAGTCTGATAATGACTGTGAACTAATCTGTCACGCAAATTTTGGGACCGACGTATATTGATAGAGGGACGATTTGGAAGGATTTTAGACAGTATGGGATCTACCAATAAAATTGGCCAAGCCTTAGTCAAACAGTCTCTCATACGTCCAAATTGGCTGTGATAGTTAGTTATGAACCTTACTCTGTCATCAACTTTTGGGCATTTCTGCTTATATAGTAGCTCATGTCGGTTGGAATATTTAGCACGATGATAAGCTTTTTTTATCATACGCCTACTGTAACCTCTCTCATAAAACCTTTCCTTCAGATCCTCAGACTTCTCAACAAAATCTCTATCATTGGAGCAGAGTCTACGTAGGCGCAGAAATTGGCCTGTCGGTACGGATTGAATCATATAGGGAGGATGAGAGGATTTGGCGTGAAGTAACATATTTGTAGAAGTTTCCTTCCTATAGATACTAGTCTGCAGAGTATTATCACGATCCCTAGTCAGGGTCACATCCAGAAAATTTACTGTATCCCTATCCCACGTAAATGTAATCCGAATATTCATCGCATTTTTGTTGAGGGAATCTATAAATAGAAGTAGATCCTCTACTGGTCCCTGCCAGATCAGCAGCATGTCATCAATGTACCGCGTCCAAAATGGGACACAGTCCATTGACGACTGCCGATCCGGCAGGGTGAGGTCCCTCTCCCACAGCCCCAGGAAGAGGTTAGCATAGGCTGGCGCAAAAGCTGCACCCATAGCAGTACCCTGGAGCTGTAGGTAGAAGGACCCTTTGAACGTAAAAAAGCTGTGGGTAAGGGCAAACTCTAAGAGTTCCATCACCAACTTAATCATATCACTAGAAAGGTTTGACATATGGAGAAAGAAAGCACAGGCCCTAAGGCCATCTGGATGTTTAATGCTTGTATAGAGAGACTCCACATCCCCCGTCACTAGGATCATTTCTGAGTTCAAGCTCAACCCATCAATTCTTCTCAATAAGTCCCCAGTGTCCAATAGGAATGAAGGTAAGCTCTCTACCAATGGCTGCAGTTTACTATCTATCCAACGGCTAACCTTCTCCAAATAATTACCTGCCCCTGAGATGATGGGGCGGCCAGGAGGTACAGACAAGTTTTTGTGCACTTTCGGCAACATATAGAATGTGGACACCATCGGTTCAGTAACAAGTAATGTCGAAGCCAGCTCCTTGGTGATGACGCCATTGTCTGCGGCCCGATTAATAATCTGAGATAGTTGTAAAGAAAAGGAAGCCAGAGGATTAAATGTTAACCGTTTATAGCAAGTTTTATTATTTAGCTGACCAAAGGCCTCCTTCTCATACATCTCCTTGGGCCACAGTACAATGTTGCCACCCTTGTCAGCCGGCTTCAGCAATACATCGGGGAGATTTTGTAAAAATCGTAGACGTACACGCTCATTTCTGGTAAGATTGTCATTTTGTATATGACATGGAATACGTTCAAACTCCCTTGTTACGACTTGAACAAATAAATCAATATTAGCACAAGTGGACAGTGGGGGAAATTTTTTTGATTTAGTCCTAATTGACGGAGGAATCTTACCTCCTTCTTCACTATTGTGTTCACTGGCAAGTTCCTCCAAAGTTCGTAGTGCTAGTTGCTCTTCTTCTGTCGGAAATAAATTAAATAATTTATCATTAAAATAAAATTTTTTGAGCAACAGAGACCTAGCGAATAGGTGGAGGTCTTTAATGCCAGTGAACACATCAAAATTACTTTTTGGTGAAAAGGACAAACCCTTATATAGTAATTTCAAATCAATATCAGTCAATTCATAACTACTTAGGTTAATTACCTTATTCTGCCCACCGTCCACTTGTCTATACTGTCTACGTCTATAGGGGTGAAAGTTGGTATTGCGTGTCCTTTTCAGGCTGAGTCCCGATCTTGTGGTAATTGATGAGGACGACATGCCTGAAGATTCACTGAGAGATGACAGTGATGTAATGGAAGTGGAACGTTGTGCAGATGAAGATGGCATAGTAGTCTTCCTCCAATTATATACCATATTGGAGGCAAAATCGCGTTGATCTCTTGACATTTTCGAAGTTTGAATCTCATGAATTTTCTTGACACATATATCAAGATTTTTTTCTATTTTTGCATTAAATTCCAAAAGTTTATCGGATGGGCAGGTAGTTTTGAGCTTGTTTTGTGCTTCATCAATACATACGTCAAGAGCCAAAATAGTTTTAGTATTATTTTCGATCAATAACTGCATGAGTCCTAAAGAGCAGGTGTTACATAGATTCTCCCAATTAGAGATGAAGTCCTTATCATCTACTATAAAAGTGGGGATCACCCGTACTCTTAGCCCTCTCGGGATTAATTTGCCGGTGATGTACCTCTGAAGAAAAGCCCTATTCCACCACAACTTAGTCCGCTTTATAAGTAAGTCCTGTATGGACTGGACTTGATTGTCCCAATCTTGATCATTCTCCACCTGCTGCCCAGCACCACCCATGCCAAACACCTGATCCATTTGGCAGAGCCAGGACTGTTCCTTGGCTCTAAAATCCATCACTGTTGAAAACAAGATAACCGTGCAAAACACGGAAAGAGTAAATATACATACAGTTTCCAACCGGTGCATAATCACAGAAGTATAGGAGTAGAACAATTGACACCTATGGAAAATGATAAGGGAAAATCGCCCAACATGGAGATCAAATCAAAGAAAACAAGCGATCAAAGAGACCCAAAAGTAAATTAGTAAGTATAAAAATTAACTTTTATTAAATATTTCATAAGATAAAAGATATCAGACAAAAAGTGGTGCAAAGTACATACAATGTAAAAAATCCATCATACTGGAGGACTAGCTAGGTTCATAGTGTAAAAGTATAGCACTGTGGCCCATAAAGTTATCATCACAATCTCAAATGGTCACAGGTAGAGTCTCAAGAGAAGCTATATTGTGAGTATAATGTATTACCTAATGAATTTACCTCCAGCTTCAACCACCAAGACAAAGAGATGGAGAAAGAATGTATAAAATATATATATATATATACCTGGACTCAGAATAGGGACCATATGAAACTATTCTTGGCGTTGGTAGGATGTGTGTTTTTCCCATTTGCGCCTTTGTCCCACCCTCCACCAGGTTCACCCAGTGTGCCATGACAGAAATGTATCGTCCCTGTCCACAACAACTTGTCCAGGTGTCTGTTGTTAGGTGGACCTTCCCGGTTACGGCGTTGGTGAGAGCACGGTTCAGATTGTTTAACATGTGCTTGTGTAACGCTGGGACAGCACACCGGGCAAAATAGTGGTAGCTGAGAACACTGTATCATGGGGCAGCCACACCCAGGAGATCACAGAAAGACTGGGTTCCCACAAGCCTAAACGGCAAAATCTCCACAGCTAGCAATTTGGCAATCTGCGAGTTTAGTATTTGTGCCTGTGGGTGCGTGGCTGGGTATTTACGCTTTCTTTCCAAGCTCTCAGGCAGATGCAGATTTGGTACCCTGGTGTTCCGCCCACCTTCTAGGGTGCTTGGCTGCCATGTGGTTTCGCATACTGGTGGTGCTTACGTTGCCTTTGCCCTGACCTCTGCTCAACTTGGTATGGCAGATGCTACAGACTACTATGTTTTTCTCTGAAGGATTTTCAGAAAAAAAATTCCACACAGCAGCTGAACGCCCCCTTGCCCTGACTTGGCGCACAGTGGGGGTGCTCTTGGGAACAGTTGACCCAGTTCTCAGTCTGGGCAAATCATGACCCCTTGGTGCCTGTGTTGGTGCTACATATCCATCTTCTTCTGTGTTGCTGTCATGGCAATGCATGCCAACGGTCCAGGTCGGATCAGTGGACTAATCATCAACCATCTCGTCTTCCATTTCATCTTCATTCCCAGTTGACATTGTAGACTGACCTGATGGCATCTGTGTCTCATCATCATCAGCCTCCACCTCTGGAGACAGTAAATGACGTTCCCCCAAGTTGGTTTCTTCTGGCCGTAGGTCCTCAAATACTTGAGCATCAAAGCATGCCACCTCCTCATGTCCCTCTTCAATGCTGCACGGGGATAGGCCAGAGCCAACCAAAGAACCTATCATTTACCAAACAGATCCTCGGAGTGGCCAAGCTTGGGGTCATATGTCTCCTGTGACTGATAATGGCGGTAGGAAAGAGAACCAGCTTCAGGATTGGATGGGCCAGCCTTCTGTGTATCCACAGTAGACTGTGTGGTCGTGGAAGATTTGTTTCTCCTTGACAAATGCGTAGAGGCCTTGTCTGCTATCCAAGACAGAATCTGCTCTCGCTCTTCTGGCTTCCACACCCGTTTACCTTCCAGACCGGGAATTTTTTTCCAGGAACATAGTGGATGCATCAAGCTTCTTCTGACCTGACACAGACTGAGTGCCTTCTTGCGCACCACGGACAACACAACGTCCACATCCACGTCCCTTAACAACAGGCTTTTTTTGCATTTTGGGTTTTGTTGATAGATTTTCAGATGTTGATGGCACAAGCTAAGCTAGCTATCACAGTCAAAATAGTGGTTAAAATGGCCTGGTGCTTGTTTGT
Organism: Phyllobates terribilis; assembly: GCF_046119375.1. NCBI lineage: Eukaryota > Metazoa > Chordata > Amphibia > Anura > Dendrobatidae > Phyllobates > Phyllobates terribilis. The sequence continues at coordinate 144,891,652 of NW_027362772.1, forward strand.
AGCAGGCAGTAGGAAATGTTTGGACTACTGCTTTGTGCAGGGCAATCAAAGATTTCTACGTACCCTAATATGGACAGAAGGCAGACTCTGACCCCTAAAACAGCAGGGAAAATAGACCAATGCTAAAAAAAATAAAGTCAGCACACAATGCTAATTCTGTGTGTGCAGGAAAAATATTGCTTTGCCTCTGACAAGAGCTGTTTTAAGATGGACGCTGGAAGAACACTTTATCCTCTCCCTGCCTAATACACAAGCTCTCCCCTGTACTCTGACTTTGTTGTGAGTCTTCAGCTCTGAAAAGAGCTATTTTTTGGTGATATTATGGAGGTAGTGTGCGGCTCCTTTAAACACAGAACTAGCATACACTGCAGGTAGCCCTTAAAAGGGCTTTTGTTTTATCAAGAGGCCTAAACACTCTCCCTAGCAGCTCAGCGATCTCTCCCTATGCTTATAGAACACAGGCTCCGGATGCAATGTGCACAAAATGGCGGTGACAGGCCCTATGACGCTGGGTGGCCAGCCAATCACAGTAATGCCACAACCAAGATGTCTGCGGCATTACTGTTATTGGTTAAGAAGCCCAACATGTTTAGTGGCTGCAAAGGAGTCGCCAAAACTGCAGGGCGGGCATCCAAATATAGCGAGGCGAGTATACAAATATTCACAATATAACGAGTAACCCGAATACCGTACTATCCGTGAAAATAGCGAATAGTAACGAATACACTCGCTCATCACTACATCTACTACATTATCTGTACTCAGAGATTTATCACTGTTATTTGTGGTGTTACATAGGACTGCAGGGAACATCTACTACATTATCTGTACTCAGATATTTATTACTGTGTTATCTGACATCTGTGGTGTTATATAAGACTGCAGGTGAGATGTACTACATTATCTGTACTAAGAGAGCTAGTGCTGTGTTACTTGTGCTGTTACATAGGACTGCAGATGACATATACTGCATGATCTGTATTCAGAGAGTCATCACTGTGTTATCTGTTGTGTTACATAGGACTGCAGGTAACATTTACTACATTATCTGTACTCAGAGATTTATTACTGTGTTATCTGTGGTGTTACATAGGACTGCAGGTGACATCTACTACATTATCTGTACTAAGAGAGTTATCATTGTTATCTGTGGTGTTACATAGACTGTTATCTATGGTGTTACATATGACTGCAGGTGACATCTACCACATTATCTGTATTCAAAGATTTATCACTGTCATTTTTGGTGTTACATAGGACTGCCAGTAACATCTACTACATTATTTGTACCCAGATAGATATCACTGTGTTTTTTGTGGTGTTACTTAGGACTGTAGGTGACATCTACACTACTTGCACCTAGACAGTTATTAATGTGTTATCTGTTGTGTTACATAGGACTGCAAGTAACATCTACTACCTTGTCAATACTCAGAGAGTTATCACTGTGTTATCTGTGGTGTTACATAGGACTGATTTGTAGCATGTACTTCATTATCTGTACTCAGAGATTTACCAGTATGTTATCTGTGATGTTACATGGGACTGCAGGTAATATCTACGTCATTATCAGTAATCAAAGATTTCTCACTGTTATTTGTGGTGTTATACGGGACTACATGTAGTGTAGCGCCCCGAGGGTTCGGTCGCTACAGAGGTATTGCATCTCACCCAGAGGTGTGATATCTCACTTCCAGGTAAGGATGGAGTGTGGCTCAGGACCCTAACACCCACATGCACTACACCACATTTCCGGGGGACAAGGCGACAATGCTCCCAAGAGTGAGCACAACTGCCCCTGTCCCTGGCTGGAGTGGGGGGAGGGAACACCTAGAAAGGGGGAACCTGGTAGTGTGTGGGTGGGGAGAGTAGATTCTGGGTGCACTGAAAAGTAGGAGTATATAAGGTGGGCACCATCTTGGAGTGGAGAGAGGGGAGAGCAGGGAGAGGAGAAGGCTGGGAGCAGGGGCTCTGCATGGGCTCTGCTCCACAGGCAGGCCAAGTCTCAAGGCCTGAACCTGGAGAGAGAAAACAGAGAGGAGAGGAACGGAGGAGGCTCCAGGAGTTGAGTGAAGGGACCCCAGGGGTGCGGACCGGCCAGTCACCACCGTACACCCGCCGCTACCAGAGTAGGGGGGTCAGGTCAAGAAAGGGAACAGGATCCCTCATCTAGTGGAGGAGAGCAACTACCCTCAGCTAGTAACCGGAGGCCGTGGCATTGCACGTGTTACGGCCCCTCACTACACCCGTTAGGAAGGCACCATATAGAGCCCAGGGAAACGGAACATACGTTTGCCCGCCAAGGCCCGAGGCAGCTGGACAGAAGCGTGGTCAATTGTGGGGTACGACGGGCCAGAGAAAGGACACACGAAGGGGGTCCTGAAAAGCATTCCAAAGGTACCTGGGAGTTGGCCGAGCCCCTCACCTTGTGAGCACAGAACGACGTGGGCAGCCATTACATGCAGAAGTGGCTTGGAGTGTAAAACTGTGAGTAAAGACCCTGGACTGCATCACTGGACTCTGAGTCATTACTGTTGCTCCCGCGCATCATCACCCCCACCATCTGCACTCACTGCCCTGAGGCTATACTCCTCCTGTGGGGAGTTATACTACCCTCTGCTGCGCACACAACATCAGCCTCAGCGGTCTGCCCCGCAGCGGCGGTTCTCAGTGACCGCAATCCACGGGTGGCGTAGTCGGACATTTCAACATTAAAAACCAAGTAAACAGATCCGCCACTGGTTTGACCACCCTGAGCCACGGGACCGGGTCGCCGCCACGGAGACTACAACCCCTGACATTACACAGAGACCCGGCTCCGGGTATTCCCCCACACATGGCCCAGGGGGTGCGTCAGTAGCATCTACTACATTATATGTACTCGGATAATTATTCTTGTGTTTTATGTGATGCTACATAGGACTGCAGATAAAACCTATTATATTATCTGTATTCAGAGAGTCATCACTGTGTTATCTGTTGTGTTACATAGGACTGCAGGTGACATCTACTTCATTATATGTGCTCATTTAACACTATGTTATCTGTGGTGTTACATATGACTGAAGGTGACATGTACATTACTTGCACTCAGAGAGTTATCACTGTGTTATCAGTGGTGTTACATAGGACTGCAGGTGATTATCTGTACTCAGAGTGAATTCACTGTGTTATCTTTAGTTACATAGGACTGTTTGTAGCATCTATTACATTATCTGTACTCTGAGAATTATTTATTTGTTATCTGTAGTGTTACATGGGACTGCAGATGACATCTACTTCATTATCTACACTCTGAGAGTTATCACTGTGCTATTTATTGTATTACATAGGACTGCAAGTAACATCTATTTTTAATCTTTGTATTATTGCATATTAATTTATTCTTTAGATTAAAGATTTGATAATATTTTGTCCTTTACAAACATATTTTGGTTTGCGCTCTGTTTTATACATATTGCTCTTTTGCATTAATTAGCGGCGCAGGCTGTAATACACAGCTGGCACCCACCAAGTATGTAGAGGGCTGAGCTCCTTACACCTGCACTCAACATGTGCCGTACGGGGGATGTCAGGAAGGGGTTAAGTGGTTAAACTCTTTGACATTGATCAAAGATTTTTAAAAACCTGACACAACATTCTAAAGTCTGTTTGCACAAAGTAGAGTAACCTGTTAGTGAACAGGGCTTCATAAAACTCCAATCACATGTATGTGGATTTTGGGCATGCGATGAATGAATGAAAAGGCAGATTTTATCACCAAAGTAATCTTCTCACAGTAGTCTATGACATATCAGATGATCATTTGGGCTGGATTTCCCCTTTAAAGGGAATCTGTCAACAGGTTTTTGCTGTGTAATCTGAAGTCAGCAGGAGATAGAGGCTGAAGCACAGAATTCAGGGATGTGTCACTTGTCAAAGTGTGTGCTGTTTTTTACTAACTATAAAGGATTTATCACTAAGAGATTAACATTGCCAGACTAGTCTGATAATGCCCCCTCCTGTGATAAGCACCTTACTGTCTATGGACTTTGTACAAGGATAGCCTGGTGTGGGTGGGATTAGCTGTGGTGTGGGCGGGGTTAGCTTTCTCAGCTCTGCTTCATTCTAAATCTAAAAACTCTGATTGTGTGAGAACAGCTGCCCCCAGAAACTAAGTGATACATCGTTGGATTCAGTTTCTCTTTACCTACATTACACTGCTCTCAGATGATGTAACAAAAATATGCTCACAGATTACCTTTAAGGCTATGTTCACACATCATGGTTTTTTAAGCGTTTTTTTATGCAGTTTTTTATGCAAATTTTCAGCTGCCTTTTGCAGTACCAGCAAAGTCTATGAGAAACCAGAATTCTCTGTTCACACATGATGCTTTCTTTTGTTCAGGATTTTGTGCCTTGCATGTTTTTTTTGGAAAATAGAGCATGTCACTTCTTTCAGCACTTTTTTACCCATAGGAAGTAATGGGTGGAAAAAAAACACTGAAAAAACGCATTAAAATTTGTATCAGCGTTTTTGATGCCAAAATAGAATGGGGTTCTTGTTTTTCACAGAACTATATGCACATACATAAAAAGAGACAGAAGGACAGTGAAAAAAATGCTGAAAAAATACACCAAAAATGCATAAAAAAGCACCAAAACTGTGAGAAAAATCCTGCACAAAATGCCCTTGAAGATCAGATTTTGCTGCAGAAAATTTATGCTAAAAAACCATGATATGTGAACATAGCCTAAGGGTTCGCTCACACTTGTGTGGCACCCCGCTACAACAGGTACCACAGGACCCAAAAGGGTGCATGGATGGACTACTCCACAAGAGGCCCTCACTACAAGCAAACACCTCCACCCTTCCACCTCATACCACCAGAGGGAGCCCTGTTAGGGATATATATATGGAGGGTGGAGTCAGGCAGTTCAGTTTAGTCTGAGGAGAGTGTGCTGGCACTTAGACCAGTAAAGAAGCAGCACGGCTGCTGCTGTATTGAGGGCCCCGAGTGTGGCCGAGGCAAGGAGAGAGGAAAAAGGAGTTAAGGGGGCAGAGGAGCATCACAGGCTCACCCAAACACATAATCCAGACACTGGGTCCGCACCTACATGGTCCTCTATACCCAGTAGGGATTACCGGCATACCAGGAGGATTACAGATCACTGGTCGACCTGAAGCTAAACCCTTTACAGGACTAGGAACCACGAAGGCCCCGGCGTCCAGGGATAGTGGTTGCCAGAGAAAGGTCCTACTATCAAGCGACAGGTGAGAGAACGACACAACACAGAAGCTAGGCCCAGTTGCAGGCTGGCCAGGAGCTTAGAGAGAGGGAGAAACGGACCAGGAGGCCTTATACCCGTTCACTGGGGAGAATCCAGAAGTGCACCCTTCCTACCGAGTACCCTGGACCGTACCTGACATCCGCACCAGTAGAGGTACTGAAGTGAATCTCCTGTCTCTGTCAGTTACTCCTGCTGTGCCATTTCTTTTGCACTACAACACCCAGCACTGCCCTCGGGCTGTGCTCTGCCTGTGGAGAGCCGCACCAACCCAGCTGCCCTAACACCTGCCCCGGAGGTCTGCAGCAGCGCTGGTACCCGTTACCAGAAACCACAGGTGGCGTCACGAGACAAAAACTGTTACCAACCAAAAAACCCCTTTTTCAAGAGAGACCCCAGAGTACGGGCCCGGGAGCCGACTGCCGTGACATCCTAAGCAAGGTAAAAGGCCCGGGTACCGAGTCCCCTATATCCCCCTGGGCGAGACACTCTCTTCCTGGCGTCATGAACAGGATTTCGTGCCCGTTGCCACTGGGTACTGTGTGCCGTAACTGAACTGTGTTTAAACTGTGGTGAACATCGCCGCCATTACCGTGTCGCCAAGCGGGAAGAAGAGGGGCGTAACCGCGGGAACCAGAGAGGCGTGACTGTTGGTAGAGTGTGGCGCCCCTGAGGGTTCGACCGCCACAGGGATGCTGCACTTCTCTAATGGAGTGTGGTGTTCCTCCTCTGAGGTAAGGACAGTGTGATAGTCGGGACCTAACCTTTTGCATCCAACACCACCAGAGGGAGCTAGTATGCACTAGGTGCTGCTCCCCTGGTTACAGGGAGACTGGGGAACACAAAGTGGTAGGAACCAGTTAGTGGGTGAGGGTGGAGGACTTACAAGTTAGTTACACTTTAGATTTCATATTTAATTCAAAGACATCTTTGATCTTGGTTCTTGTGGTTGTACTGTGCTGTCAGATACTGTGTGTTATGTGACCTCCCTCCCGGAGCGCAGATCCTGTGTGGGCTTGCGCCGGCAAGGGACACAGCCCTCGTACCCTGGCCTTGGGACGAGAGGTAGGTTGCAGACAAGGAATGTCTCAACCCGGCCAAGGACCAGGATCAAGAAGGCCCGGAGCTTAAGAGTGTGGCTCCATAGCAAATGGATCCCAGGCAGGATGCAGACGGAGCGGTGTACGCCACCTGTCCTCGCCATGCTGATATATTCAGAGGGACTCCGGCTGCAAGAGGGGTACCGGCCCCCGACACCCGACCTTGCTACTCTACGTCCTGGACGGGAAAGCCCGGTTAGGCCCAGAGGATCCCACCGGGTATCGGATAGAGCAGAGCTGCCACCCGTACCCTTGTTCTGAGAGGAGCTCAGAGGGAGACCCGGCCTATTTGCACACACACGGACAGGAAAGGATTCGGTCTGTAGTTCAGGAACACTCGGGTGTAAGGTCCCGACTGAATGCTGGACTTACTTGGAGGTTGTCGGACCCCCGTCCCTGGTGACCGCAGGACTCCGCGGGGAGCAGGGAGTCGCCTTCCTTTGCCAGCTATGTGAGTAAAGCCTTGGAAGTTCACCCCTATGGCCTCCGGACTGTTATTTCTGCGCCACACCGCACGACGCGGCCTCCGTTCTTCCTCTACTACTGCCCCCCTCTTCTTTCTGTCCCTCTGCCCCGAGGCCTTGCTCCGCCTGTGGGGAGCAGTGAGAACTTAGGCCGCCATGACACCAGGCCTCGGCGGACTGCAGCGGCGCTGGTGACCCTTCACCAGGCACCACAGGTGGCGTAGTCGTTAAATCAGCCACTCAACTCGGATGAGCCCACAACATCTTCATTTTCATGTGACGGCCCTGAGCACGGGTCGGGTCCGGGCCACGGCTGCACCCCATCTCTTCATCACAGGACCCGACGCCGAGTTCCCCCATCTCCCAGGGTAAACTCAAAAGGGGCTCTTTTGAGAATGAGGACTTCACAAGAGCGCGAAGCCCAGGCCCAGCCTCGCGCCTCGATGCCGAACCAAGAAGCGTCAGGTCCTGGAAGGAGACCGTCGCCTGCTGAGCTGCGGCCTACCCGATCAAAAGAAACAGGAGGTAGGCTACGGTTCACTAGGGGAAGCAACCATGGCCGACGACCAGCAAAACGCCGGAGCATCGGTTAACGCTCCTGATGCTCAACTCGCGCCTGGCGCTGCTCAGGCCGGTGCAGCCGCCCCACCAGCAGGGGTCGTGATTCCAGTCATGCCCATGGCCCTGCCATACATCCCCGGTGCAAAATGGCTTCCCCAGTATGATGACAAACCAGACACCCTGTCTGGATTCAAAAGGAAAATATGTGGTGTACTGGATATGTACTCAATGACTGGTAACCAGAGAGCCGCTGTTGTGCTAGGGCAATTGACTGGTGCCACAGAGCGGTGAGTTGAAACCTGGCCAGCCGCAGACAAGGAATCAGTATCCATTATATTTAAGAGACTGCAAACTGTTTTTGAAAACCGCACTGAGACAGATCTCCGGATGAGGTTCTACCACTGTACCCAGAAACCTGAGGACAGTATCCGGGACTATGCCTGGCGACTACAAGAGGCCCTGCGGACCCTGAAACAGGTTAGTCCAGCCAGCACACATGATGAGGACAAAATGCTGACAGAACAATTTTTAAGGTCCCAGGAGGAGAGCAGAACCAAACGGTGGTGGGCCTTAGATCATCCAAATGCCACCTTTGACGCCCTGAAGGACATGGCTATTAACGGTCTGCAGCCCCTGGAACCATCAGATCTATCCAGCGTTACCAGGGTGGGGCTGCCCCAGTGCCCGCAGCACCCACTGCTCCTTCATTAATGGCTGAAACAAAAATGCAAACAGTGCCCCTAGCGAGCTGGACAGCCTGCGCTCAGAAGTGCGTCAGCTAAGTAAAACCCTGGCCACTGTCCTGAGCACCCTGCAGCTACAGACGGAGCCCGAGCCGGAAGGAAGGAACCTACTCGCCGACTGTCCTGAGGAAGTCCCCTGGATGAGGAGAAGAAGGAGGACAACGCCACCCCATAGGAGGACAACGCCACCCCATAGGAGGACAACGCCACCCCATAGGAGGACCAACGACCAACATCGCCCTCCAAGAGAATTCATCTGCTACCGTTGCCACAAGGCAGGCCATACCACCCGGACCTGTCCTTTCAACGGGAAAACCCTGGGGCCGAGGGCCGACACCCAGGAGTAGACCAACCAGGCCCATCAAGCTGGTACCACCGGTTTGTAGGAGCAAGGCCTTTCCTGTCCATCGTGCTGGACGGTATAGCAACACCTGCACTACTGGACACCGGGTCGCAGGTAACCATCATACCTGACATCCTCTACAAATGGTACTGGTCCCTAGATGAACTCCATCCGCCATCCCCAAATCTCTCTGTGTATGCATCCAATGGCCTTCCTCTTAACCTAGTAGGGGTTAAGGACGTGACAGTGAAGGTGGGGAGAGCGGAACTTAAGGACCAAGGGCTGATTGTAGTGGAGTCTAACCCTGGTGATACAGACTTGTATATGATACTTGGTACAAATGTAGTTGGTAACTGTTTGGGAGAAGTGTTGTTCTTACTCCAACAGATGGCTAACACTGCCAAACCGGGGCAGAGGGAGGTGCTCCAGAAGGAAATTCGCGCCCTCCTGTACCAGCAACAGGTAAAACTAATAGGTGGTGAGATTGGTAATGTACGGGTGACAGACCCGATACCCATTGTGATTCCCCCAATGAGTGAAATGCTGATTTGGTGTAGGGCAGCAATCGGTCTCAAGGGACAGAACTACCAGGTGGTAGTGGAGCCCATCAGTTCAGAACACAGACCTACACTCCTAACTGCTAGAGGGGTAGTTGATGTACGCAATGGAAGGGTACCCGTACGCCTCCTAAATTGTGGGGAGGAGGAAGTTAAATTGCCACGATACGCCACCGTTGCCAGATTGTATACTGTGAATAATGATGCCATACACACAGTGGAATCCTTGACCCCACCAGATACAATGGAGGACAATGACTCCGAAGCTCAGCTGGAGGAATGGTGTCAACAGCTCCATGTTGGGACTGACGCCACTCCTGTCCATCAGAAACACGGTGTTTACAGTTTGGTTCAGGAATATGAACAGGTGTTTAGTAAACACCCACTTGATTTTGGAAGGGTTAAAGGGGTACAACACCACATACCCACCGGTAACCATCCACCCATTAAGGAGCGTTACAGACCCATAACACCAGCACATTACCAAAAAGCCAAAGAAATGTTGCATGACATGAAAAAGGCAGGGGTAGTAAGGGATAGCTGCAGCCCCTGGGCAGCTCCCCTGGTCCTGGTCAGAAAGAAGGACGGTAGCATGAGGATGTGTGTAGATTACAGACAAATTAATCAAATAACACATAAAGATGCATACACTTTGCCCCATATAGAGGAATCCCTGGCTGCACTAAAATCAGCCAATTATTTCTCTACATTGGATCTCACTAGCGGGTACTGGCAAGTCTCTGTTGCTGAGGAAGACCGGCAGAAGACAGCCTTCACCACCCTGATGGGATTGTGCAAATTCAACAGCATGTTGTTTTTGGACTCTGCAACGCACCCGGAACGTTCCAGAGGTTGATGGAGTGTTGCTTGGGACACCGGAACTTTGAGACAGTGCTGCTATACCTGGATGACGTTATCGTGTACTCGAGGACGTATGAAGACCATCTAAAGCACCTGGCGGAGGTATTTGAGGCATTGTCCCGGTATGGGATGAAACTAAAACCTTCTAAGTGCCACCTGCTAAAGCAGAAGGTTTAGTACCTGGGACACGTGGTCAGCTCAGAAGGAGTAGCACCAGACCCGGAGAAGGTCACTGCCATCCAGAAGTGGCCTGAACCGAGAAACATTAAGGAAGTATGTCAGTTTCTGGGACTGGTCGGGTACTACAGGAGGTTCATAAAGGATTACACCAAAAAGGCAGCACCTTTACAAGATCTCCTGGTAGGACAGTCCAAGAGAGGTAAAAAATCCCCCATTCCAGTGGGGTAAGGAACAGACTGAATCCTTTGCAGTAATGAAGGAAGTCCTAATTGGTGTAGAAATCCTGGCTTACCCTGACTACAGCCAGCCTTTCCTGTTGTATACCGACGCCAGCAACGAGGGACTGGGAGCTGTGTTGTCCCAGAAGCAAAACGGCAGAGAAAAGGTAATTGCCTATGCCAGTCGGAAGCTTCACCCTACTGAAAGGAACCCAGAGAATTACAGTTCCTTCAAGCTGGAGTTCCTGGCCTTGGTCTGGGCTTTCACTGAAAGATTCAAGCATTACCTAGCCTCAACTAAATTCATAGCCTTTACCGACAATAATCCCTAGACACACCTGGAGACAGCCAGGTTGGGAGCCATGGAACAGCGTTGGGTGGCCAGACTGTCGAATTATCAGTTCACAATCAAGTACCGGTCAGGTCACAAGAATACCAATGCTGATGCCTTGTCAAGAATGCCCCACCAGTCGGACACCGAGGATGAAGGCAATGATCTCGAAGAAATTGAACTACCTGCTTTCACAGAAATGGAATGGTCCACGAGCAGCACGCCTCCAGAAGATGTCATGGTAGGACGCCAAACCCTCTACCTCATCACAGCTGGAAGGAGACCCAGGACAGTGACTCGGTTCTCAGCCTCATCAAAAGACTGATAACCCAAGAAGGTTCTCACCTGGAGAAGAATGCTCCCCCACAAGCCAAACACCTGTGGAATGAGAGAAGCCGGCTGTTCATCTACAGAGAGAAGCTGTGCAGAAGGTATGTCAACCACAAGACCCATGAAATGATGTGGCAGATTGTTGTACCTAAGACGGATATCCAGATGGTGTTAGAGGCCTACCATGACCAAGCGGGTCATTTTGGCTGGAAGAAGCTGGAAACCCTGCTGAAAGACGGGGTCTATTGGGTTGGGTTGTGGAGTTCCATAGAAAGGTGGTGCCGGAATTGTGGGCCCTGTAGTCTCAGAAGAAAAGACTACGGCAGCCAGTAAGCACCCTTGCAGTCCATCAAAACAACCCAACCCCTGAAGATTGTCGATCTGGATCACGTCAAACTGTCGCCCAGCAGATCAGGCTATTCCTATGCCCTGACCATGGTGCATCACTATTCCCGGTTCCTGGTGGTAGCCCCTGTCAAGGATCTGACAGCAGAAACTGCAGCAAGAATGTTCCAAGCCAACTTCTGCAGACCCCATGGATATTCGGACAAGGTGCTAACAGATCAAGGCCCTGCTTTTGAAGCTGAGCTATTTAAGGAATTCTGTCACCTGTATGGATGCAAGAAGATCCGGACTACGCCATATCATCCGCAAACCAACGGTATGTGCGAGAAAATGAACAACATCATTATAGACCTGTTAAAAACCCTACCTTTGGAAGAAAGGAACCAGTGGCCAGAAAAGCTACCTGACCTAGTGGACCTGTATAACCACATACCCGTGAGTTCTACAAATTGTACCCCAGCGTACCTTATGAGAGCAAGACCTGGAAAACTGCCCATGGACCTGGAGCTCAGAGTGGCAGAACCTGCTGCAGATGCGTCCAGTGAAGATTGAGACACAAGTCTGCAAGAGCAGTACAGGAAAGGACACGCCTGTGTCGAAGACAGTCTAAACAAGGTGAGGGAAAGGCAAGAAGAACAGTACAATAAGAATGCACCAGCAGAACCCTTGGCACCTGGAGAAATAGTGCTAAAGCGGAAAAGAAGAGGTCACAAGCTCGATGACCAGTGGGAAAGAGGGCCCTACACCATGTTAAACTCCAGATTTGACAACAGTAAAACCTGCCTGATCAGCAAGGATGGAGGTAAGACAACCGCAACAGTCTCAAGAGACCACTTGAAAGTGTGTCCAGGTCTACTGAAGACACAGGAGGAAGAAGTACCTCTTATAGCATCGGAAGAGCCCAAGGAAGATGTAATTCATACAGTTCTAGGAGACTTCCCTGCGGACTGGCCTCAACTTGATGGAGCAGTTATTATACCAGTGATACACTTCTATCAGCAACCAGAAGAACCTCCACCACCAGTAGAACCTGTAAGCGCCCTAGAAGAACCTGCTCAGGAACAGGAAGAGTCCCCAGTAAGAGAGTAAGAGGAGGATCACCCGTTGAAACAGAGCCTGAAGGCCCAGTAATCAGTGTACTTGCCAGTCCCATAGAGAGATTGAGGCAGTTCTATGACTTATCTACACGTAGATCTGAAAGGTTAGCGGATAGTGTATGCACAAACACCAGTACCACCCCAGTGCTACGAAGATCCACACGCAGCACACAAGGCCAAATCCCTGCCAGGTATAGGGAACAAAGTGCCTACATTATAAATAGTTACCCAGTTGGGTAATGCCTATTGTTATTTATTATGTGAACTGAAAATAAAATGTGTTCATTTAGTTACCCGTAAGGGTATAAAGACTTGTAGGCTGAGGACTGTGAGCAGCCAAAAACTGTCCCTGTAAATAGTTGCACTTATCAAAGTGCCCCCCTTATTTGTTTAATAAAAGACCACTGAGTAAAAACTCGTTTGGCGAGGCCGAAGATGTGGTCCAACACCTGGATCACTTATGCCCTGTAGCCACGCCCAGGGCCTACGTTGAGGGTATTCAGGCGGGTCCCTCATGCTCCTGTTGTTACACCTTCATCAGTGGAATGGACACCTGGTGACGGGACTTACTGTAACATGGTTATTGTTATTGCTGTTATTATTATTGTTATTGTTGTTACCTGTTTTAAAATGCTTCAGTCCAGGAGTACTGAATTGTACTAGGGGGAATGTGGCACCCTGCTACAACAGGTACCACAGGACCCAAAAGGGTGCATGGATGGACTACTCCACAAGAGGCCCTCACTACAAACAAACACCACCACCCTTCCACCTCATACCACCAGAGGGAGCCCTGTTAGGGATATATATATATGGAGGGTGGAGTCAGGCAGTTCAGTTTAGTCTGAGGAGAGTGTGCTGGCACTTAGACCAGTGAAGAAGCAGCACGGCTGCTGCTGTATTGAGGGCCCAGAGTGTGGCCGGAGACAAAGAGGAGAGGAAAAAGGAGTTAAGGGGGCAGAGGAGCATCACAGGCACACCCCAACACATAATCCGGACACCGGGTCCTCGCCTACAGGGTCCTCTATACCCAGTAGGGATTACCGGCATACCAGGAGGATTACAGATCACTGGTCGACCTGAAGCTAAACCCTTTACAGGACTAGGAACAATGAAGGCCCCGGCGTCCAGAGATAGTGGTTGCCAGAGAAAGGTCCTACTACCAAGCGACAGGTGAGAGAACGACACAACATAGAAGCTAGGCCCAGTTGCAGGCTGGCCAGGAGCTTAGAGAGAAGGAGAAACGGACCAGGAGGCCTTATACCCGCTCACTGGGAGAAGTCCTGAAGTGCACCCTTCCTACCGAGTACCCTGGACAGTACCTGACATCCGTACCAGTAAAGGTACTGAAGTGAATCTCCTGTATCTGTCAGTTACTCCTGCTGCACCATCTCTTCTGCACTACAACGCCCAGCACCACCATGTGCACTCACACTGCCCTGGGGCTGTGCTCTGCCTGTGGAGAGCCGCACCAACCCGCTGCCCTAACACCTGCCCTGGAGGTCTGCAGCAACGCTGGTACCCGTTACCAGAAACCAAAGGTGGCGTCACGAGACAAAAACTGTTACCAACCAAAAAAAACATTTTTCAAGAGAGACCCCAGAGTACGGGCCCGGGAGCCGACTGCCGTGACATCCTAAACAAGGTAAAAGGCCCGGGTACCGAGTCCCCTATATCCCCCTGGGCGAGACACTTGCATATAAATATTCTCATCAAGGAGAGTGGGAGGATTTTTTCTCACTTGTAATCCATGGGCAGTCCGTATACAATCCGTTTTTTAACTCAGCAGCGATTAATCTTTTACAGGACCATTTACAGTTTCCTATGCCACAGAATTGTAATGTATCTGTAAAGATCGGATGCCATACTGATGGTTCGTATGGGATGCAATTCTTTTTTTTGCCCTGTCTGATTTCGGAGTGAACTCAAGCAGAATACAGATGACAATAAATACACAGATCTGCACTGCCTCGTTGAATAACATTGGTCTGAATGCAATTTGTTTTTGTAACAGACCGCATTCGGCCGATTTATATGCAAATGTGAACGAACCCTTAGTATTAGAATAACTACTCCAGAACTGTATATAAACACTGCACATAGGTAATCCACAATCTGAAGATCCCATAACTAAGTAGTGTAATGAGAGCCAAATAGATACAATAGGATTACATGTAAGAACATTAAGTGTGTGCATGTCGCTTGTGGGAAAATGAAGTTTGAGGATGGGATTGCTTAAAGGGAAGCTGTCTGGTCTGATAACACTATTAACCTGCAGATATAGCATTCATCTGCAGGTTAATAGCGTTATGTAGGAGTCTGAAAGTGTGGCAAATGGGGGAAAATTAATTTTATTTCTCCTGAGAGACGACAGCTTTCAGTCATGTAGGCGTGCCGGCGTGGCTGCAGTCACTAGTCAAAGCACAGAGAGAGGCAGCTGTAATCTCAACCTGGCACTGATTGACAGCTGGCTCTGCACTGATGCACTGCTGAGCCGGCTGTCAGTCAGTACCAGGATGTGCTCACAGCCACCGATCTTAGTGCTGTGAGCGATCCTTGTAATTGCTCTGGACACGCCCCCATGACTGAAAGCAGGGGCGGCTTCCAGTTAATTTACTTTCAGTCCAGCGGATGACATAATGGGTGACTTACTATCTGTTATGATCTTTTTCCCATAAACTGCAATATAAAAAGAAAAAAAAAACAGTTGTACAGAATACATTTTTTTTATTTGATTTAAAAATGGATAGCAGACAGAAAGGAGGTGAATGGAAGTCATTTTATCACACTTCTGTAATAATCAGAAATCAAACAAATGTACTAATAATATATATCAACTTTTTATTTTTATTGTGTAGTTGTGAAACTCAATAAAACACATTATGTATATATACATATATATACAGTATGTGTATATATACATAATATGTTTTATTGAGTTACACAACTACGCCATAAAAATAAAAATTAAAAGTTTATAATTATGATAAAAAAAACAATGAAAGCAAGGGGAGGCTCATAAGACATACAATAATGAAAATCAGAAGCTATTACAAAGGATACCCACCAGATGGCAGAATAATTCCAAAGAATGATGATAATAGGTAAGTATATGCATATATATATATTTCCACAAAGTTAATTACAATGTAATAATGTAAAAATAGAATGAGTCACCACATCTGCTTCCACTTCTGACCCCTATGCACATTTCAACCCTACTTCATCGACGACTCCCCCAAATAATGTAGGGTTGAAACGCGAGTCAGGAACTGAGGTGGAGGCCGATGTGGTAATACATTTTATTTTTTCTTTTAGGTATGTCTGATTATAAAGCATTTTTATCTCTTTACTATTGATTTCATTTTGTGAATTACGTTGCACTATTTGCGTGCATTACATTGCTCCAAAATTCTATAAATCTCACTTTCATAATTGCATTGTAATTAACTTTGTGGTTATACATATGTGCAGATACAATACATACCTGTTATCAGCATTCTTTGGAAATATTCTGCCATCTGGTGGCTACCCTTTATATTGCCTTCTTTTTTTCATTATTTTGTGCCTCTCTTTGGCTTCCCCTTGCGTTCATCGCTTTTTTATTATATTTATTAACTTTTAATTTTCATTTTTACTGTTTGGTTATGTACCTCAATAAAACATTTTTTATATACAGTACATTTGTATTATTTCTGATTATTATGGAGCAACACTTAAAGTCATGGTCGAAAGTGTTGGGGCAAGCATGCTCGTCACTACTCGTTACTCGCACGACCATCACAGTGCTCGAAATGCTCGTTACTCGGCAAGTATTTTTTGAATGTTCGGGCGGGAGCTCGAGTCCCCGCCCCACATGTGTGGCGCATATTAGGTAGCCAATTAGTATGCAGGGATTGCCTGATAGTCACTGTAATGCTGTAGCCATGTTGCTTGTGGCATTACAGTGATTGGCTGGCTGCATCAGGTCTAAATAAGACCTGGTGACCCTATGCTCGTCACAGTCTAACCCAGAAACAGGCAGAGTAGGGAGAGCTGCAGCTGAGTGAGGGAGAGAGTTAGAGGTTATTTTAAACAGGGATTCCACACCACTGTTATTAATTTCATCTACACTAATAGTCCTTGTAAGAGCTCATTCTGATGAATATTAATCCTGCTGATAGCAGTAGTTAGGCAGAGTTTGTGAAGTCCTAGTACAGTACAGAATAAGGTCCATTACACGTTCTTTCTGCTGCTGGAACACATATCAATAGCCCTAGATATCAGGGCTAATAATATTCTTTTTGCTCTTAATCCTGAGAATTTTGGTGAAAAACAATATACCGTAACGCACCATTTTTACTGCTCCATTTTCTTGTTAGCAGTATACAGCCAGATTTGGTTGATTTGAATAGCATTGCTGTATTGTGCGAGCAGAGAAACTTGTCCATCATCTCAGGTGGTCAAATATTACTTCCGTATTAATCCTGAATTTTGTTTGGAAACTGTCAAATATTATACTCCATTTAAAGTCTGCCAGTTGGGCGTTCAAAACATATCCACACTTGGCCGCTGCCATAGCATTGCTATACCGACACTGCATAAAAAATTGGTCATCAGACGTGATCAAATATTACTGCGGTTATAATCTGGACATTTTTTTCAAGCTGCAAAATATTATACTCCATTTAAAGTCTGCCATTTGTGCATTCAAAACATATCCACACTTGGTCGCTGACCAATAGCATTGCTATACCAGCACTGCATAAAAATTGGTCATCAGATGTGATCAAATATTAATGCGGTTATAATCTGGACATTTTTTGCAAGCTGCAAAATATTATACTCCATTTAAAAATGGCAAGGCGTTTGGTAAGGGACGGGGAAGTGGATGTGATGCTGATGGTGCATGCAGAGGCCGAGGCCGTGAGCAAGATGAGACTGTGCCTGCTGAGGGAGCACAACAAGCACCCACATCATGTCGACCTACCTTCCTGTCCCATTTTTGATGGGACCGCAGCACACCACTATTGAACCCAGACCAGTGTGAAAAGGTTGTTGGTTGAATAGCAGATAATGCTTCCAGTCAGTTTTCCACCACCCTGTCTTCCACATGGTCCAGACTCAGTAGCCGTGAATCTGGACCACATAATCCTCACCCTGATCCTCCTTCCTCCCACCATGCCGAGTGCCCGGAGACAAGTGATCCCACACTTGGACATTCCGAAGAGCTGTACACATTTCCATTTATAGATTCTGGCCTCTCGCTCTGTTTCAAGCGGGGCATGAGGACACCGCATGTAGAGATGCCCAAATATTTGAGCAGTCAGAGTCACATGAAGGCGATGGTGGGAAAGTGCAATTACTGTCGTAAGAGGTGGATGATGATGAGACACAATTTCCAGAAAGTCAGGAGGAGGCCCAGGGTGCGTACATGGAAGATGAGGTGGTGGACGATGAAGCCACTGACCCAATCGGGGAAGGTGACATGCATAGTGAGGACAGCAGTGGAAAAAGTGGAAATAAAAATACTTTTTCATTTTTACGAATCAATTTGTGAAGCACCTAGGGGTTCCAAGTTCTCACTATGCATCTAGATAGGTGCCTTGGGGGGTCTAGTTTCCAAAATGTGGTCACTTGTGGGGGAGCTCCACTGTTTAGGCACATCAGGGGCTCTCCAAACGCAACATGGTGTCCACTAACAATTTGAGCCGATTTTCCATTCAATTTGTTAGCGGACACCATGTCGCGTTTGGAGAGCCCCTGATGTGCCTAAACAGTGGAGCTCCCCCACAAGTGACCCCATTTTGGAAACTATACCCCTCAAGGATTTTATTAAGGGGTATAGCGAACATTTTGAACCCAGAGGTACGACACAGAATTTGAGAACATTAGGTCATCATATTGAATAAGTTGTCATTACTCTTGAGCGCAAGTGCTCGCTACTTGAGTTTGCATCGGGTACTCAGGTATGCACCAAGTATCACGGGTGCTCAAGTGAAATGCTCGAGTCCCCGCCCGCATGTTTCAGGGTTATTAGACACCCCTAAAAAAACATGCGGGGATCGCTCGTGCATGGCAGGCAATCCCCGCAAGGTTTTTTTGGCCGCGAAGCATATGGGGCGGAGACTTGAGCACCCGCGATACTCAGTGCATACCCGAGCACCCGATGCAAACTCAAGTAGCGACCACTTGCGCTCAACACTAGTCGCCATATCGTCATCTTTTTTTTTTTTTTACATTGGAAAAAAAAAACAACCCCAACCCTAACATTAGCACAACCCCAACCCCAGCCCTAGCATTGATTTTTTACGCCGTTCCTCATGCGGTATAAGTGATGAGATTACTTTACTCTTCGGGTCGGTGCGATTACAGCGATACCAGAATCATATCGGGTTTTTATGATTGACAGCTGTCACACACTAAAAGACACATATTTTGTAAAATCTAGCTTTTGCATCGCCATATTTTGGCAGACAGAGTCATGTGACGGCTTGTTTTTTGCGGGATGAGTTGACGTTTTTATTGGTGCCATTTTCAGGCACGTGACATTTTTTGATCGCTTTCTATTCCTATTTTTGGGAGGCAGAATAAACAAAAACCAACAATTCAGGAATTGTGTTTTTTTTACATTTTTTTATTCTGCTCCGGGTGTGGTAAAATTGATAAGGCAGCTTTATTTTTAAGGTCAGTACGTTTACAGCGGTACCACATTTATATCGTTTTTCTATGTTTTGGCGCTTTTACACAGTAAAAGCTATTTTATAGAAAAAATTATTTTTATGCATCGCTTTATTCTGAGAGCTCTAACTTTTTGATTTTTCGGATGGTGGAGCTGTATGGTGGCTTGTTTTTTGCGGGATGAGATGACGTTTTCAGCGGTACCATTTTTATTTATATTCGTCTTTTTGATCGCGTGTTATTCCATTTTTTGTTTGGCGGTATGATGATAAAGCATTGTTTTTTGCTTTGTTTTTTTTAGTTTTTTTTTACCGTGTTCACTGAAGGGGTTAACTAGTGGAACAGTTTTCTAGGTCAGGTCGTTACGGACACGGCAATACCAAATATGTGTACTTTTATTGTTTGTTTGTTTTTTTTCATAATAATATTTATTGATGGGTACATTATATTTTTATTTTTAGTGGATTATTTTTTTTATTTTTTTTTAAATATTTTTACAATTTTTTTTAAATTTTTTTTTTCACTTTCGGAAAGTTTTTTTACTTTTTTACTTTGTCCCACTATGGGACTTTCACTTTTTTTATTCTGATCGCCTGCATGGCACAGGAATGCAGCACCATCCCTGTGCCATGCAGGCTGTCAGTGCTGGACAGGGAGAAGATTGTTTGGAGATGCACTGCACATGTCCAAACAATCTTCCTGCTGTCTGGTGACATCGGGTCGTCATGGCAACACCCGGGAAGCCGCGGCAGACAGCGCTGGAAGCCGGAAGGCGATCACCTTCCCTTGCCTCCGCAATGCTGCGATCGACTTCGATCGCAGCATTGCGGGGGTTAATGTGCTGGGAGTGGTGCAGGACCGCTCCCTGCACATAGTATCAGGTGTCAGCTGTGACAATCAGCTGACACTCGGCGGCGATCGCGCCCGCACAGCCTGTGTGCGTGCGCGATCGCCATGACGTACTAATACGGGTCAGGCTCTTAAAGCCCAGGGCACAGACGCGTATTAATACGTCATGGCTTTAAAGGGGTTAAAGACTGTCCAGTTAACCCAAAAAGGCCATTTGCGACATCTGCCATGGCAGCATCAGCAGGGACAGCAAAACTACCAGCCTAACCACCACCAGCATGCTCAGGCACATGCCAGCAAAGCACCCGACTAGTTGGGCCGAATGCCAGGGTTCAGAAACAGTGTCTGCGGGTGACAGCACTTCTTGTTCCGCTGTTGTGCATGGACGCCAATCCGCTGTCCATGATGCAGGCGAAGAAGCCTCCTGCCCTGCACCTGTCCTTGCGCACTTGCAACCACCATCATCAGCAACCAGGTCCATGTCCTTGTCCCAGCGCAGCGTTCAGTTGTTCCTACCCCAGTCCTTGGAATGCAAGCGAAAATTCACAGCCACCCACCCACAGGCCACATTACTAAACTGCCATATTTCTAGACTGCTTACATCTGACAAATAAGTAATACAGCAATTCAGAAAAGGAACATCATACCAACAGTAAAATATGGTGGTGGTAGTGTGATGGTCTGGGCTGTTTTGCTGCTTCAGGATCTGGAAGACTTGCTGTGGTAAATGGAACCAAGAATTCTGCTATCTACCAAAAAATCCTGAAGGATCATGTCTGGCCATTTGTTCGTGACCTCAAGCTGAAGCGCACTTGGGTTATGTAGCAGGACAATGATCCAAAACACACCAGCAAGTCCACCTCTGAGTGGCTTAAGAAAAACAAAATTAAGACTTTGTAGTGGCTTAGTCAAAGTCCTGATCTTAATCCGATTGAGATGCTGTGGCCTGACCTTAAAAAGGTGGTTCATGCTCGGAATCCCTCCAATGTGGCTGAATTACAACAATTTTGCAATGATGAGTGGGCCAAAATTCCTCCAGACCATTGTAAAAGACTCATTGCCAGTTATCGCAAATGCTTGATTGTAGCTGTTGCTGCTAAGGTCGGCCCAACCAGTTATGTTTAGGGGGCAATCACTTTTTCACACAGGGCCCCGTAGGTTTGGATTTCTTTTACCCTTAATAATAAAAATCTTCATTTAGAAACTGCAATTTGTGTTTACTTGTGTTATCTTTGTCTAATATTTAAATTTGTTTTGTGATCTGAAACATTTAAGTGTGACACACATGCAAAAGAATAAGAAATCAGGAAGGAGGCAAACACTTTTTCACATCACTGTATATTTTTTTGCCTAAAATACAAGGGAAATGTGTCATCTTTAACTGTAGACTTTTTAGAAATCAGTTCATCTTTAACGTGCTTAACTATTCATAATAACAATAATTTTAACCAGGGGTGCCCAAACATTTACGTGCCACTGTATATGGGCATATACAGTGTAGGTCATAGGAAGCTGAATAAAATGATATCTTGATAGCTGTGATTTTACGTCTTATTCCAGAGAAATCCATGTTTTTCTTATATGTAAATGACCTCATCCAGACTATGGAGGATGCTGCCAGGAAGATAACTCTGCCTCCAGAGCTTATTTTAAATAAAAGGGGTAGTTACCAGTTTGAGACAAGTAACTAACACAGAACAGGAGAAAAAAACATGTTTGCAGTTCTCTGAGCAAACAATGTTGCCATGTTGCAGCCTGTGAGATGGAAGCTGAAGCTGAGAGGAACCTGCAGATGTGTCAGTTATAATCACACACAGCTCTGCAGTGAGATCAGGAGAGCAGAAAGCGGACATTACACAACACACTGATAAATCCTCCTTCATGTAAAATAAGCTCTAGAGACAGAGTTATCTTCCAGGGAATATCCTCCTCATAGCCTGGAAGAGGTCATTTATATAAAGTGATAAAAGATTATTTATCCACAGCATGCATCTGATATGAGACATACAGGGATCGCCATCCTCAGCAGTCTATAACCTGCATGCCCATATTAATCGTTAAGATAGGTCAAATGTGGTGACAGATTCCCTTTAAATGGCTAAAATTGCATAGTTATTGTAAAAACAAGCAACTTTGCAATTTGCCTCTTCTCAGAAATCCAATCCAAGAAAGAGGGATTTTTCAGTCTATAGTTTACTGCTTATTGCCTAGGCTATTGGTCACATCTGCTGAATATTAGAGTGAACAGTTTCCTAGGTATGAAGTTGTTTGTTATACAGCCTGCAAGCGCTACCGTGAAGCTGGTCGAACTGCTGGATCTGGCCAGCTTCAGTGACTCTCTGCTCTTCCGATCCTGCATAGGCAAAGCTATGTCTGCTAAAAGCATTGGAAAGCGCACAGTTCAGATCAGCGATACGACCATGAACTGTCAATCTTTAGGAGCACAGCGCCCCTCCAGGCAATCAGGAAGCTGGGAGGCTGGGGAGTGGTGTGCTCCTGAAGAAAGAAGATTAGAATAACCCCTTAAGTCCAGTCAATATGAACATTTGATATGTCTGATATTACTTTGACCACCAGATATTTGCATAAAAAAGAATGATATACATGACTGTATTGAGTCTTCATCGTTCATTGGGTAAAAAAATAATAACGAATGATTGTTTTTGGTGCGAGTCGCTCTACTGACACCTTTGTCAGTAGTCGCCTGGCAGCTCTAAATAGGGCCTGCTTGGGTGGCTTTGCTCTAGCTACTATGACAGTCAGGTCCCAGGGGAGCCTTGGCCTTCACCCTTTCATCCCTATACAGAGCTGTGGACCTGTACAGGAGATACAAACATGATGTAGCTTCCTACGTGTTTCAGAATAAAAGAAGTCCTTAATCAATATCCATGTTTAAGCACTTTTTTCAGTCGGAAACATGCAGGAAATTACATCATGCTTGGATTCATTGTGAGTGCCAATTTTAACAATATAGAATAAAAGTTTTTGAAATATTTAAATCAAGAATCGGCTGGAAAGTCTTCTATTTGTTATACAGTACGGCCTTTGGCCACAAGAGGCAGGAGTGACATTTTTGTACTGATAATTATTGAAAGCCTCAACTAAGTGGAGCTGGACTAAAGCTGTTTGCACTTATAGGGGATCCCTGGGTTGAGTCCTCAGCGTAGCCACTGGCCGGTGCAGCAGGCTGGCAGGAATTATCAAGTCTCTGGTTCAGAACCAGAAGGGTAGACAAGGGACAAAATCAGAAGATTTGTCAATAAATGAGCTGAGGTCAGAGTGAGAATCTAACAGTCAGAGCAGGAGAAGAACAACAGTAGTGAACCAGAACTAGCAAGAACTATAACTAGCAGTAGGAGTTTTAGCAGAGTGTGTTGCTGTCCCATAGGCCAAAGCAGGGAGCTGATTACTCCAGCCGCACAACACGCACACCCGTACTGTCAGTCTGGATGACACTACGGATCCTAGCTACACTAGTCTCTGTGGCTGGATAGAGGCTATGCTGCCCAGAACTTCTGCTCCTGACTTCTCCTCCATCACCAGCGCTGCTCACAGAATGAATATGGCAGCGCCTGGTGACAGAAGCAGATGTCACAGGAGCAGGTCCAGGAGAAGATGTGGCAATAATCCTGGGTACAAAATAACATAAAAGACATGAGTTTCAGAATTGAAACAATGGTAATTTATTGAACAAATGGATTATAATTTTTTGCTCATGATTACGGTAATAGAGTATATAGGCATTTTGAAGTAAATTTTAATTTTTGTAGATGATTGTTATAGACCTACACCCTCGGTTGGTATTACACTTAGGGCTCGCTCACACTTGCGTATAAAACGTAAGAGTGCAATCGGATAAAAAATTGGATTGCACTCGGACCAGTGTTATTCAATGATGCCGTGCAGAGTTGCGTATTTTTTTCTCGGCTGTACTCAACTTGAGAAAAAAATCGCAACATGCTCCGATTTCACTCCGAAATCAGACAGTGCGAGAAAAAAATCACATGCCATATGGACCATCAGTATGGCATCCAATTTTTACGGATAGGCCACATTCACATGTTCCTGTATTTGGTCAGTATTTCACATCAGTATTTATAAGACAAAACCAGGAGTGGGTGATAAATACAGAAGTAGTGACGTGTTTCTATTATACTTTTCCTCTGATTGTTCCTCTCCTGTTTTTGGCTTACAAATTCTGATGTAAAATACTGACCAAATACTGATTGTGTGAACGTGGCAATACATTACAATTCTGTAGCATAGGGAACTGTAAATTGTCCTGCAAAAGATTAATAGCTACTGAGTAAAAAACGGATTGTATACGGACTGCACACAGGTGACAAGTGAGAAAAACTGGATGAGAATGGAACCGATTTATACGTGTGAGCGAACCTTTAGGGCGTATAGCCGGAGTATAACTCGGATGAGTGCTATCTGATGTTTCATCGGATCGCACTCTCTCCAATGTTATACTATGGAGCAGTGCCAACTAGCATTTATTTTCTCATGCTGAGCCTGCATGAGAAAAAAAATCTCTGCATGCAGCGATTGGCCGATTGGCAGCATATATCGGACGGCACATACCCATATAAGTCTATGGGTGCATGCAAAACATCGGACTGCACTCGGATATCATCCGAGTGCAGTACAAGTACCACGGATGCCGGCAATGGAGGAGATGGAGAAATTACATTCTCCGTCTCCTCCGCACCTATGCTGAGATTCTCTCATGCGAGAGGATCGGAGCACTGACATTCGGCTCCCGGTCGCTGCAGAGGTTGAGCTGAGTGTCATTAGCATATCGCATCCGATGCTCTTGTATCGGATGTATATGCTAAGCGGATCCCAATTCCCTGGTACCAGTGAGCAGAGAAAAACTTTTGAATAAAGCCTCTGTGTGCGCGCGCTATTCACATGCATGATGACAAGGGCCGCCGTGGTGCGCACACGTGATGACAAGGACCTCCACAGCCGCCGTACAGCCTTGTCAGCGCATGCAAGCAAGACAGCGCACACATACAGGGGCTTAATTCAAAAGTTTTAAAGGGCCGGCGGCCAACTTTGCAGTTCGGAGCCAACGGCCTACCGAGGATATACCCACCTCAGCAGATTGCCAGTTCGGGCCTGTGCTTAAGTGACCCTGACCTTAAACTGATCTTTCTACCCTACTTTCTAACACTCTATAACAAAAGGT
Organism: Phyllobates terribilis; assembly: GCF_046119375.1. Classification (NCBI taxonomy): domain Eukaryota; kingdom Metazoa; phylum Chordata; class Amphibia; order Anura; family Dendrobatidae; genus Phyllobates; species Phyllobates terribilis. Next base: position 144,916,756 of record NW_027362772.1, read on the forward strand.
GTGTGAAATGCCAGAAATGTTTCAGAGGTTACTTTTGACGTACACCACGTGGAAGTTTTAATGGATTAGAAACAAAATCTTTTTGATTTTTTTAATGGAGAATTGAACATTTTGTATTAAATTTTTTTATATATAATATGGGCAAAAATGTGCATGGCTGTGTCGGCATTACAATAGTTCATTAATTCATTATGCCCAGAAGAAGCTTAATGCGAAACACAAGTCAGGTGTGTTTTCTCCAGGTGAGCTTCCATTAATATCACTGTGAGTATACTTTGCCATATATTGTTTCTTCTGTTTCTCTGTGTGCATTGTTCATCATTTTGAGCTCAAACATAAATATATACAGTATATACAGTACAGACCAAAAGTTTGGACACACCTTCTCATTTAAATATTTTTCTGTATTTTCATGACTATGAAAATTGTACATTCACACTGAAGGCATCAAAACTATGAATTAACACATGTGGAATTATATACTTAACAAAAAAGTGTGAAACAACTGAAAATATGTCTTATATTCTAGGTTCTTCAAAGTAGCCACCTTTTGCTTTGATGACTGCTTTGCACACTCTTGGCATTCTCTTGATGAGCTTCAAGAGGTAGCCACAGGAAATGGTTTTCACTTCACAGTTGTGCCCTGTCAGGTTTAATAAGTGGGATTTCTTGCCTTATAAATGGAGTTGGGACCATCAGTTGTGTTGTGCAGAAGTCTGGTGGATACACAGCTGATAGTCCTACTGAATAGACTGTTAGAATTTGTATTATGGCAAGAAAAAAGCAACTAAGTAAAGAAAAACGAGTGGCCATCATTACTTTAAGAAATTAAGGTCAGTCAGTCCGAAAAATTGGGCAAACTTTGAATGTGTCCCCAAGTGCAGTTGCAAAAACCATCAAGCGCTACAAAGAAACTGGCTCACATGAGTACCGCCCCAGGAAAGGAAGACCAAGAGTCACCTCTGCTTCTGAGTATAAGTTTATCCGAGTCACCAGCCTCAGAAATCGCAGGTTAACAGCAGCTCAGATTAGAGACCAGGTCAATGCCACACAGAGTTCTAGCAGCAGACACATCTCTACAACAACTGTTAAGAGGAGACTTTGTGCAGCAGGCCTTCATGGTAAAATAGCTGCTAGGAAACCACTGCTAAGGACAGGCAACAAGCAGAAGAGACTTGTTTGGGCTAAAGAACACAAGGAATGGACATTAGACCAGTGGAAATCTGTGCTTTGGTCTGATGAGTCCAAATTTGAGATCTTTGGTTCCAACCACTGTGTCTTTGTGGACGCAGAAAAGGTGAACGGATGGACTCTACATGCCTGGTTCCCACCGTGAAGCATGGAGGAGGAGGTGTGATGGTGTGGGGGTGCTTTGCTGGTGACACTGTTGGGGATTTACTCAAAATTGAAGGCATACTGAACCAGCATGGCTACCACAGCATCTTGCAGCGGCATGCTATTCCATCCGGTTTGCGTTTAGTTGGACCATCATTTCTTTTTCAACAGGACAATAACCCCAAACACACCTCCAGGCTGTGTAAGGGCTATTTGACCAAGAAGGAGAGTGACGGGGTGCTACGCCAGATGACCTGGCCTCCACAGTCACCAGACCTGAACCCAATCGAGATGGTTTGGGGTGAGCTGGACCACAGAGTGAAGGCAAAAGGGCCAACAAGTGCTAAGCATCTCTGGGAACTCCTTCAAGATTTTTGGAAGACCATTTCCGATGACTACCTCTTGAAGCTCATCAAGAGAATGCCAAGAGTGTGCAAAGCAGTCATCAAAGCAAAAGGTGGCTACTTTGAAGAACCTAGAATATAAGACATATTTTCAGTTGTTTCACACTTTTTTGTTAAGTATATAATTCCACATGTGTTAATTAATAGTTTTGATGCCTTCAGTGTGAATGTACAATTTTCATAGTCAAGAAAATACAGAAAAATCTTCAAATGAGAAGGTGTGTCAAAACATTTGGTCTGTACTATATATATAGATATATATCTATATATATATCTATATATATATGTAGATAGATAGATAGATGTATTATATACGATTTCTCAGTGTCCATCTATAATGCAGAGATCTATACTGTCATTACTACATAACATTATGTAAAGTGTTTATGTGAGAGGCGTCTTGCTCACCTAGTCAGTTTAATTTTTTATATTTGATGGGTTTTTTTTTTCATCCCTTTTTTAATCATATCATAATAAACAATATACATATTTTTAGCTACATACTTATCGCTGCACATTTTTATATATTTTTTTTTAATGGAGAATTGGACATTCTGTTTTTTTTGTATATAACCGGCAATATAAAGTAAAATGTGTAATGCTGCGCCGGCATTACAATAGCATGTTGAATCATCATTCCCTGACAAAGCTTAATGCGAAACACACGTTGGGTGTGTTTCCTCCAAGTGAGCTTCCATTAATACCACTACACTTTATTATGTTATTTTTTCTTTCTCTTTCCCTGTGCATTGCTCATTTTGAGCAACGTACTTTAATCCAATGTGTGTGGAAGCCTTTAATTTAAGTCTATCAGCTCTGGTTGGAGAGGAGATCCCTCCTCTATGAAGTCCTTCTAGACAGATGTGGTCTCGATCATGCATTGTTTACCTTGATACGCGCACGATGATGATGATATTGGTCCAGTTGAAGATAATGATGTTGGTCCAGTCCTCATTAAGAGCACTGAAGAGTTAGGTCGTCTCCCACACATCTATACACTTTTGGACAGACGAGACCTTCAGACAAGTGAGCTATTTATAGTAGAAAAAAAAGGATCAGAGCCATAATCTCCAAAAACTGTGTTTCCTGTCCTCTGGTGAACTTGAGTCATCTGAGTGTGTGAGATTTCATCTGCTTTATTTTCCCTTTTGGATTCTGTCAGCTCCTGTTTCATGATAGTTTAGCTTTTAGAAATCCCATTAGTAAAAAAATATTTAAAAAAGCCATTGAAGTCTTTGTGCGATGAGAACGTCTATTGTGTTATGATAGGCTTTTATTCCCACAGCCACAGATCCTCACAGCTCATTATGTTGTTCAATTTCTTTTTTAGACTTTCTGCCTATCACAAATTACGGAAGCTGATAAAGCAGAATACATACATTAACTGGCCTGAAGACCCCCAGGGCGATGAATTCTTCTGGTTCAAGCTTCGGAAAGCATTAGATGCCGGAATATATGAAGAGGACACAATACAGCTTGCTGTGGCTAACGGATAACATGGATGCAACAAGAAAAAAATGTATTTCTAGGAACAGAAGTCGAGTCTACATCACAGATCGTGTGAAATGTATATTCAGGCTTATCTGTCTAGATATTCAAGACAACAAGTATCGAAATGAGTCTTCGTCATTTCATTGGAAACAATATAAGATGCCGTACCTACATATTTGACTCCATAACTGTAAATAAAAGCAGCGTATGGTCCAAATTATACATTACTACGATACTTTCTAATAAAGTTTTTAAGTTCTCTGCTCCATGCTATTGGAAAAAATATATTCTTACATTCAGAGCCTGAAAACTAATTCACACAGTAGTTGAGGCTCAATGTACCAGTAGGTGCAGGGATGCAATGATCGTGTCTATAGAGCAGGCATCCCCAACTTGTGGCTCGCGGGACCATGACATGTGGCTTGCGGCTGTCTGCCAGAAGAGTCCACAGAGCAGCTCTCCCTCTGGAGACCTGTTCTTCATAGCTGTTTGCTAGACCTGGTGCTAATGCAATAAAGAATCACCAGGTCTAGAAAACAGCTATGAAGAACAACAGGTCTCCAGATGTGGACTCTTCTGAGTAGCCCTCAAAGAAGAGCAAATCTGGATGCCCAAATACTGGCCTTGGGGGTTTAGAGATTAATTAAAGTGGTTATCCAACACTATTTTATTTATTTGTTTCACTATGGGCCTGAAAACTAACAGCCGACCTGCCTATTGTGCCCGACACCGATCTCTGCCGGCACAGAGGAGTCACAGACCGCTCCTTCCGGGAATTCAGCGGCTTCTGTTGATGTGAAGTCAACAGAGCAACAGCTTATTTTCCGCTTTGTTCAGTTGACTGCAGATGTTATGCTGATTAACAGCCGGCTCCCTGCTGCCTAACTGCAGGGAGCCGGCTATCAATCAACATGACATCGGCAGTTACACCCTGTCAACAGAGCAGAGTGGAAGAGGGAGAACTGCTCTGTTGAACAGCTGAATCACCAGCAGGAGAGGACAATGACCACTCGGAGCCGACACCGGGTTGAACAGGCAGGTAGTTAGCAACTACCTGCCTGTTAGTTTTTAGGCCCAGAGTAAAAAAAATAAAGTCCCAGATAAACCCTTTAAGTATAGTTATCTGTAAATAGGATGATACTGGCAGTCGGTGGGGGTGCGTGAATATGATGTGACAGTGCGGTGGCAGTGCTTGATGACAGAATACTGAATCGGGGAAAGGTGGGAACCGCTGTATGTAAATATCTGGCCTCAGTGTGAATTCTGTGGGAAAGCTTTAGCTGTCATTATACTGGTAATGGGACCTTTGGGTGTCTCTACTTTGAGGGATCTGGATGTGTCTCTCTGTCAGCTGAATGTGGGTCTTTAGGTAAGAAAGGTCGGGAACCACTGCTACATAGGATGGACCGTTGCAAATTGAAGGACACTTGTAGACTTCTGTCTGTTCATTATGTTGACACTGGTTCTGTATTTAACAAGCAGCTACATCTCCATTTACTCTTTTGTGCCTAAACTCCAATGAGGAAGGAAAAGGACCACTGCAGTGAGTGATGGCCTCAATCTAACATCTAAATCCCAACTCCCAACAATTTTGAGGTTGTCTTGGGTCAGAATGATATTTTGGGTTGAGTCTGCGGCCTGAAGTATCATGAATATTGAATCTGAGGTTACAAATAATTTTGGAGCTCAACTCCAAGATCTCAATTAAAGAAATTCTGTGGTCTAGGTTTATTTTGGGGACTACTTTAATTTGGGGGGCTAAGGAAAGATCTGAATTGATTTTGGGGCCTATTCCTGCGTCTAAATTTATTTGGGTTCAGCATTTCGGTGAATAAATTAATGTTTTCATTTTAGAGGTTGACATTTTTACAGCTGAATGAATTTTAGGGTTAATTATAGGGTCTGAATTAATTTTGAGCTCAAACCTGAAATATCAACCTTATGATTGGGCTTGACTCAGAACACATACATGACTCACAGATTTATATCTGTGTCTTTCACTGATTTAATACGTACCCGTTATAGTCAATGGGGTTGTTCACATGTCCGTGGTTTTTTGTGGACTGAGTGGTCCACAAACAATTATAGAGTCCTGTCTGTTTTTGATCTGAGTCACGGATCAAAATTACAGATAAAACTCTTTTGGACTGTGAAAATCATGCCCAGCACATGGATGACATCAATGTGCTATCCATGTGCTGTCCATGATTAACAGTGTAATAGAAAGGAGAAACTTTGCATTTTTTTTCAATACATAAAAAATCACTGTCACTGGTGAAACAATGATGGTAAAAAGTGACTGTACCACCTTGTATCGATGCCTACTCTTACTGCCTCTGCTTCTGTTGCCGCGCTCTCTTGCGAATGATGCGGGGTGACAGTTTTAGTTTTGTGCACTCTGAGACTTGTAGTCCTATACATACTGGAAAACGTAGAGTTAACTGCTGTGTGGTTTGGGTGGGGTTGCAAGCTATTTAAGATCCTGAAAGCCTTCTGTCCACTACCAGTTATAATCTGACCAAATTCTGTGTACTTGTAGCACCCTGAGGATTCGGCTGCTACAGGGGTATTGCACCTCAACCCAGAGGTGTGATATTCCACTCCCGGGTAAGGATGGAGTGTGGAACTGAGCTCAGTTAGCTGCATGCACTACACACATCCCATTTCCGGGGAACAGACCGATGGTACTCCCACTAGAGAAATGTGCAGGTACAACAGAGTCTGTTCCTGGCTGGAGTGGGAGGGGGGTGGAACATCCCAGTAGTGTAGGGGCAGATAGGGGGAGCAGCCTGGGTAAAGCTAGGAGCTCATTGGGTGCTGGTCACCTGAGCTCACACATAGAGGGAGTATATAAGGTGGGAACCATCTTAGATCAGGGTCAGTCTGTCAGTCTTTTGTCAGAGCAGAGCAGAGGAAGAGAGCAGAGGAGAAGAGCAGCTCCAAGGCCAAGAAAGAGAGAGAGAGGAGAAAGAAAGACCCAGAGGGGGAGAAAGAAGGAACTCCAAGAGCCCAAATTAGACCAGAGGGTGAAGAGTTGGCAACAGGGTACCGGATCCCAAGCTGGCAGAGGCTACAGCACACCTTAGCCAGGAACCGGAGGTCGTGGGCAGGATCGATCTGCCACGATCACCCACTAAATCCACCCGGAAGGCAGACCAGGAATAGGGTCAGGGAACCCAGAGACAAGGGTTTACCACCAAGAGGCCCGAGGGAGCCGGACATAGGTGGATCCCTGGTGGGGAAGGCCAGAGAAGAGGACAGGACAGAAAGGGAGCTCAGGACCACGCTCCAGAATCACCTGGGGGTTGGCCGAGTCCAGGACCTGGTGGACGCAGCACGGCTCGGGTGGTCACTTAAGGCCGGAGTGACCAGAACAACTGCAGTAAGTAAACAAACCCTGAACTGCACAGCCCGACTCTGCGTCTCATTTCCATCCTCGCTGCACCACCACAACCCCCATCCTCTGCAACTGACCCCCTGAGGCTATACCCCTCCCGTTGGGGGTTATACTACCTGAGCTGCACATACATCACCAGCCTCAGCGGACCCTGCTGCAGCGGCGGCCGTATTGACCGCAATTCAACGGGTGGCGTAGTCGACACAAAAGAACATCTAGTAACATCATAAGGACTGCCACACACTGAGCTTGACACCCTGGGCACGGACCGGGTCACAGCCACTCGGAGACTACAACCCCCATCTGATCCGGCTCCGGGTATCCCTAACAGCACTGGCCCAGGGGGCGAGTCAACTTTGGCGTAGTCGGCAGGATAACGTGCCCGCAACAACCGGGTACTGCGTGCCTGAAGAAAAGTACACCGTTACCTTAAAAAGAAGTCTCCTGCCGGTTCCGGAGGGTCCCCGCCATCGGGCCCCATCACAGGTCGTTTCCCGCCGGTTGTCCGCCATTTGCAGCTTTTTCCCGCCATCCATGGAGTTTCCCGCCACTGGGAGACGATTCCCGCCATTTCCGAAGATTTCCCGCCTTGGGGGAGCGGACGCCATTATGGGCGTGCCAGAGGGTGGCAAGAGGCCTCCTCCCATCGTGGGCCAGGTCGAAGAATGGCGCCAAAAGCGGAAACCGCCCCCACCAACAGAGACTGTGATGCTGGAAGTGTCCATCAGCGTAAGAGGACTGCCCCTGGAACTGAAGTTGCCCCGGGACCACCCTCGATGTGGGCGGAGACAGAAGAAGAGAGCAAAGATGGGTGTCGCCTGGAGCAGTCTAGAGAGAGCGCACCCGGAGACAAGACGTCTGGAGGGAGAGTCAGGCAGCACCGACCCAGTGGTCAGGAGCCTGTTGCAGGTCGCCACTCCAGAAGGCCTGCTGGAGATCCTAGCACAGCTCCCCCGAGACCGGGAGTGTGCACAGACTGCGCTGGAGGGCCTCGCACAGAGGTTGGCCCAGGTGCAACGAGAGACGTTGGCGGAGTGGAGCCGAGAGATGGCCCAGCAGACCGAGACTCGTCAGCGGAGCACGCCACCCGAGACGAGGAGACAGACCGCCTCTGAGGATGGCGCAGGAGGACTGAAGGCCGGAGACGGCGCCGAGAAGGGAGCTGAACGGACGGAGGCAGGTAAAGGGGACGTCACTACCCCGAGCCGGGAAACCGCGTGCCTGCCCCAGCTCCCCGTCGCAGAGCCCGAAGTACCCCCTGCCGTGCCCGTCGCTGCAACGTCATCGCCACAGACTATGCCTCAACCGGAAGCCGCAGCCGCGACCCCTGTGACGTCACACGCCTCGACCTCGAGCGTGACCAAGCAGGAAGTACCACCAGCCTGGTCGCAAGGCCTAGTACCCCCGGGCGCCGCAATACCAACAGCGCCCCCTACCTCCGCGGAGCCACCGGCCTGGTCGCAGGGCCAAGTAGCCCAGGGCGCCGCCGTCCTTACGGTGCCCTTCACTTTCCAGGTGCCCCAGGCCTGGCCGCAAGGCCTGGGCAACCCGGGCGCCACCACCACCGCGCCCATAAAACCAAGAGTGCCGCATCTGGGAGAAGATCTGTTCGCCCAACACACATGGCCGGACGGGCAGCCCTTTGTCTGGCCCAGGGAGTACTACGAACAAGAGCTCCAAAAGAGGGCAAGGCCCATGTGTGAGCCCCTGATCCCGGCTCCGAAGCCCGTAAAAAGGACCTCGCCCCCGCTGGAGGAGGCACAGTTTGAGTGGGACCCCACCGGAGAAGATCTCATGGGGTTCACTCAGGAGACCCGGGCAGCTGCAGCGGAGCGTGCAGAGTGCTGCCGGCAACAGCTCGAGGTCTTCGAGAGGGAGCGGAGAGAGAGGCGGGTCCGGGAACAACAAGCCCAAATAAAGAGCGCGGAGCAGAAGAGCCGGGCCAGGAGGAGTCCCCGTGCAGCTCATGGTCCCCCTTCCACCGGGACTGTGATCAAGTTTAATATGCAGCACGGGTGGGGCTTCATCCGAGATCACCGCACCCCAGGCGACGTCTTCGTGACAAGAAGAGACGTTGAGTCCCACCTACCAGAGGGACACAGAGGTCGTGACCTTTATATAGGGGACGAGGTCACCTTCACCCGGCACAAGTGTGCCAAAGGACCCTACGCCCTCCATGTGCATCGCCTGACGGAGGAGGAGCTGCGGTGTGAGGAGGAGCAAGAGGACCCGGACGGGTCTGAAGCTAAAGTTAATCACAAAGAAAGAGCAGGAGGACGTCGTCGTTGAGGACGGCAGAGTAGAAGCTGTATATAGTTGCCCGTCGGGGCACAGTGAACTGTTGCTGCTAAAATAGTCCCCGTTGGGACCAGAGAATTGAACTGTTACCCGTATTTCCCTTAATCCCACTGACCGAGGACTGAGAGCGGTCATCCCTTTCCTAATACCTGGCCGAGGACTGAGAGCGGCCATAATTCCCTTGTATATAGTTGCGCTTCCTAAAGCGCCCCCTACCGGTTTTATAGAAGAACTGATTTTTCTTCAAGAGACTGTCGCACTTTACCCGGTCACAAGTTGCACCGTGACCGGAGGTACCAGAGACAAGAATGTTTTTATGAAAAGTTTATATGAAAAGTTTATGCTGCTGATAATGTTTATATGTTTTATTATGTTGTTTATGCAAAAATTGTATGTTTTGGATGTTGTTTATATCTTACAGCCCGAGGACGTGCTGTGATTTACCAGGGGGGGATGTAGCACCCTGAGGATTCGGCTGCTACAGGGGTATTGCACCTCAACCCAGAGGTGTGATATTCCACTCCCGGGTAAGGATGGAGTGTGGAACTGAGCTCAGTTAGCTGCATGCACTACACACATCCCATTTCCGGGGAACAGACCGATGGTACTCCCACTAGAGAAATGTGCAGGTACAACAGAGTCTGTTCCTGGCTGGAGTGGGAGGGGGGTGGAACATCCCAGTAGTGTAGGGGCAGATAGGGGGAGCAGCCTGGGTAAAGCTAGGAGCTCATTGGGTGCTGGTCACCTGAGCTCACACATAGAGGGAGTATATAAGGTGGGAACCATCTTAGATCAGGGTCAGTCTGTCAGTCTTTTGTCAGAGCAGAGCAGAGGAAGAGAGCAGAGGAGAAGAGCAGCTCCAAGGCCAAGAAAGAGAGAGAGAGGAGAAAGAAAGACCCAGAGGGGGAGAAAGAAGGAACTCCAAGAGCCCAAATTAGACCAGAGGGTGAAGAGTTGGCAACAGGGTACCGGATCCCAAGCTGGCAGAGGCTACAGCACACCTTAGCCAGGAACCGGAGGTCGTGGGCAGGATCGATCTGCCACGATCACCCACTAAATCCACCCGGAAGGCAGACCAGGAATAGGGTCAGGGAACCCAGAGACAAGGGTTTACCACCAAGAGGCCCGAGGGAGCCGGACATAGGTGGATCCCTGGTGGGGAAGGCCAGAGAAGAGGACAGGACAGAAAGGGAGCTCAGGACCACGCTCCAGAATCACCTGGGGGTTGGCCGAGTCCAGGACCTGGTGGACGCAGCACGGCTCGGGTGGTCACTTAAGGCCGGAGTGACCAGAACAACTGCAGTAAGTAAACAAACCCTGAACTGCACAGCCCGACTCTGCGTCTCATTTCCATCCTCGCTGCACCACCACAACCCCCATCCTCTGCAACTGACCCCCTGAGGCTATACCCCTCCCGTTGGGGGTTACACTACCTGAGCTGCACATACATCACCAGCCTCAGCGGACCCTGCTGCAGCGGCGGCCGTATTGACCGCAATTCAACGGGTGGCGTAGTCGACACAAAAGAACATCTAGTAACATCATAAGGACTGCCACACACTGAGCTTGACACCCTGGGCACGGACCGGGTCACAGCCACTCGGAGACTACAACCCCCATCTGATCCGGCTCCGGGTATCCCTAACAGCACTGGCCCAGGGGGCGAGTCATACTTGTGCATTGCCATTCTCCCATTGGACAGTTCTGACTTTCGACCTTGGCTTGCTATTTGACTATTGATTCTTTACGATTTTGTCTCTACACCGACCTCCCGGCTACTCGACTACAGTGGGTACGGAAAGTATTCAGACCCCTTTAAATGTTTCACTCTTTGTTTCATTTCAGCCATTTGGTAAATTCTAAAAAGTTATTTTTTTTCTCATTAAAGTACACTCTGCACCCCATCTTGACTGAAAAAAACAGAAATATAGACATTTTTGCAAATTTATTAAAAAAGAAAAACTGAAATATCACATGGTCATAAGTATTCAGACCCTTTGATCAGTATTGAGTAGAAGCCCCCTTTTGAGCTAGTACAGCCATGAGTCTTCTTGGGAATAATGCAACAAGTTTTTCACACCTGGATTTTTTGGATCCTCTGCCATTCTTCCTTGCAGATCCTCTCCAGTTCCATCAGGTTGGTTGGTGAACGTTGGTGGACAGACATTTTCAGGTCTCTCCAGAGATGCTCAATTGGGTTTAGGTCAGGGCTCTGGCTGGGCCAGTCAAGAATGGTCACAGAGTTGTTTTGAACCTTCAGCCAAGTCTGAGGTCCAGAGCATTCTGGAAGAGGTTTTCATCCAGGATATCTCTGTACTTGGCTGCATTCATGTTTCCTTCAATTGCAACCAGTCATCCTGTCCCTGCAGCTGAAAAACACTCATATAGCATGATGCTGCCACCACCATGTTTCACTGTTGGGATTGTATTGGGCAGGTGATGAGCAGTGCCTGGTTTTCTCCACACATACCGCTTAGAATGATCACCAAAAAGTTCTATCTTCGTCTCATCAGACCAGAGAATCTTATTTTTCATAGTCTGGGAGTCCTTCATGTGTTTTTGAGCAAACTCTATGCAGGCTTTCATATGTCTTGCACTGAAGAGAGTCTTCTGTTGGGCCACTCTGCCATAAAGACCCGACTGGTGGAGGGCTGCAGTGATAGTTGATTTTGTGGAACTTTCTCCCATCTCCCTACTGCATCTCTGGTGCTCAGCCACAGTGATTTTGAGGTTCTTCTTTACCTCTCTTATCACATATTTTTGCCCATGATTGCTCAGTTTGGCTGGACAGCCAGGTCTAGGAAGACTTCTGGTCGTCCCAAACTTCTTCCATTTAAGGATTATGAAGGCCACTGTGCTCTTAGGAACCTTGAGTAATGCAGAAATTATTTTGAAACCTTGACCAGATCTGTGCCTTGCCACAATTCTGTCTCTGAGCTCCTTGGGCAGTTCCTTTGAGCTCATGATTCTCATTTGGTCTGACATGCACTGTGAGCTGTGAGGTCTTATATAGACAGGTGTGTGCCTTTCCAAATCAAGTCCTATCAGTTTAATTAAACACAGCTGGACTCCAATGTAGGAGTAGAACCATCTCAAGGAGGATCACAAGGAAATGGACAGCATGTGACTTAAATATGAGTGTTTGAGCAAAGGGTCTGAATACTTATGACCATGTGATATTTCAGTTTTTATTTTTTGATAAATTTGAAAAAAATTCTACATTTCTGTTTTTTTTCAGTCAAGATGGGGTGCAGAGTGTACTTTAATGAGAAAAAAAAGAACTTTTTAGAATCTACCAAATGGCTGCAATGAAAGAAAGAGTGAAAAAGTTAAAGGGGTCTGAATACTTTCCGTACTCACTGTATTCTTTTGTCTCTGGTTTGCTCCTCGGATAACAGCCCTTCTATGGAAGCAATCCAGTGGACCCCATTTTAAGTCCAGATCCCTGTACGGGTTTAAAGCAATGGTACGAAACCTTTTTTTCTGCCAGGGGCCATTTGGACATTTTTCACCATCACTCGGGCACCATACAAAATTATCAACTTGAAATTTTTTGGCTACATTTAGTCAAACATTTAATAGACTCACCCCTAATGTGATGGCTGGACCTGCTTCTCTTTGGTGAGGCCGTGATGTTAGGTGGTATGGATTACGTTGCTACTTGCAACCACTTTTCCAGATTTAAGTTGATCTGGAGCTCAGACGACTTTTTGGGATGAATTTTGAAAAGAACTAGAAACAGTAAGTCCTGAACACAGACATATATATTACACAGGAGGTCTCCTTAGAGTGGAAAATTCATCACTGCTCATGTAACATTTATAGAACTCTAGCAGTGGGAGATCTGCAGTATATACATCACATAGGAGACACCGAGACTGCTCTATAAACATCACATAGGCGGCAGAGACAACTGAATATACATCATACAGGAAACACTTGGGCTGCAGCATATACATTACACAGGATACACTGGGGCTTGGGCATATACATTCCAGGAGATGCTGGGGGCATATATATCACATGAGACGCTGGGGGTATTTACATCTGTAATGCAGCGGCTTGCTGCATTGCTAAAATGTCCAGGGGATGTGTTCTGGCTGACCATTTACCTACCCCTCAGGTGACTGATCACATGATTGTGACATCATCACAGGTCCTGTGTGCGCAGAAGGATATATAAATCCTGGTGGTTTTGAAACAGGGAGAGAGACAGAGAGGCCTGGTGAGGCAAGAAGCCTGGTCCCTGTGTCTGGGACTCCACTAGCCTGGAAGGCAGAGGCTGGACACCTGTGTCTGGATACCAGTAGTCTTGGAAGGCAAGAAGCCTGGTCCCTGTGTTTGGGACTCCACTAGCCGGGAAGGCAGAGGCTGGATCCCTGTGTCTGAGATACCAGTAGCCTTGGAAGGCACGTGGCCTGGAGACTACGTCTGGGAAGCCTTAAAGCCACAGCTGTGGCAGAACCGAGCTGATAGAAGCAGCTGAAACCCGGCAAAGGTAAATCGGCGCTTTAAGTGAATATAGTTGCTGTACCTTGCTGAAGTCTGTAGTTGACGCCAAGCGGGCAGAGCTGCAGCTGAAAAGGCTCTAGGATACATGTGTAACATTCCTGCGAGCCACTGAGATGGACTATGTTATGAGCGGTTTATGATGTGTAATATACATCACATGAGGGGCTGGTGGCATACACATCCCACGAGGTGCTAGGGCATATACATCACAGGAGACGCTGGGGGCATAAATATCACAGGAGGGGCTGTGGCATATATGTATTGTGGCGCCCCTGAGGGTTCGGTCACCACAAGGGGGGATACTGCAGACTGTCAGCAGGTGTAGTGTCTCCTCACCCAGGTAAGGAAGGTGTACTAATCAGGACCCTGAATCTACATTCAACACTACACACTCCTGACCTATGGGAGGCAAGTATGTACCATAGTGCTGCCTCAGCAGGATCACGAGTGGGGGAACCAAAAGTTAGGGGAACCATGTAGTGGGTGGAGGGTGTAGAACACACTTTTAGTTTGCACACATAATTTCATAGTTAATACTCAGCCATCTTGGGCTGAAGGTCCTTGGATTGTGAACTTCAACACTGAACGTGGATCCTGTGTGGACCTGCAGTGGATGGGGACACGGCCCTCATGCCCTAGCCTTGGGGCGAGGGGCAGGTTGGAGTTAACCTTTGTCTCCACCTGGTCAGGGACCATCACCAAAAAGGTCCGAAGTTAAGGAGTAGAGCTCCATAGCAAAAGGATCCCAGGGAGCACGGACGGAGCAGCGTACGCCACCTGTACTCTCCATTCTGGCCCTGCCAGAGGGACTCCTGCTGCAAGAGGGGTACCGGCCCCCAACATCTGACTTTGCCACTTCACGTCTCTGTCAGAGAAGCCCGGTAGGCTATAGTGGATCCCGTCGGGTGACAGGCGGAACGGAATTGCCGCCTTACCCTATATCTGTGCATAGTCCAGAGGGAGACCCAGCCTTTGCACGCGCACGGACAGGAGAGGTTCAAAGGGGACAGTTAGGAACACTCTGAGGGTCCTGATCCAGGCACCTGAAGCACCTGGGTGCGCTGAGCCCTCATCCCTGGTGGCCGCAGTGATCCGTGAGGAGCAGGGAGAAGCCTTGCGGCTGAGCTAAAACAACTGTGAGTAAAAACCCTGGAAGACTATCCCTGTGGCCTCCGGACTCTTTATTACACACTGCACCACACTGCGCCCAGGTGACAAGGACCACTCTCCCCATCCTCCTGTCACATCTGCCCTGAGGCACAGCTCCGCCTGTGGGGAGTTATACCATCGCAAGCTGCCACAACACCCGGCCTCAGAGGACTGCTAGCAGCGCTGGTGGCTCATCACCAGACACCGCAGGTGGCGTAGTCGTTAAAACCACTCAAGCCTGAATACCCTAACATCCTTTTTAATGTGATGGCCCTGGGCACGGAACGGGTCCAGGCCACGGCAGCATCCCCTCAACATCTGACCCGGCTCCGAGTACCCCCACCATCTTTTCCCAGGGCAGGGCTGCGAGCGTCACATCACTGGCATAGTCGGCAGGATCTCGTGCCCGCAGCAACGGAGAAGATTGCCCATTGCTACCGGGTACTGCGCGCCTTTTTCCACAGACTGTCGTTTTTCACTTAAAATGGCGCCCGCCCAAGAAGAACGGACGCCATAATGTGCAGAAAGGACAGCGCTTCAGCACCTCCCATCGTGGGCCTGGCTCCCCAATGGCGCCAAAAGATCAGACTGCCCCCTCCATTAGAGACTGTCCACGGGGTAGTGTCCATCACCCCGGAGGGGACGTCCGATGGAGTGCCTGTCGGCCTTCAGCCCAGGAGCCGCCCCAAAAAGAGGTGGAGACGAAGAAGTGCAGCGATTGTTGTGCGAGTTCCAGCATCGTCACCACGAGCAGCGACGATGGATGCTAGCGGAGACGGAGCCAGACCCCCTCCCTACCTGGGAGCCCCTGCGGTCCCTAGCTATGGACTGGGTAACCTGGCTAGGAAGCAAATGGAGGCGGCTATGCGGAAGCGGGAGGAGCGGCGGCGAAACAGTGAGGCCTTGACCCAGGAGGCGGCTGCCCCAGAAGGAGAGTCCCTGGAGGGCGCCTGTGGCCTAGCATCGGGTGAGTTGGAAACCCTTACCCCGGCCGCGGAACAGGCCGAGCCCCTCCTGGACCTGTGGTCCGAGTGCCAGTCCCCAGGTGCGGTATCCTGGGAGGAAGCCTTCTCTGTGAAGCTCCAACCCGCCGCCATGACCGGAGACCTCCGTGGTCTCTCACCTCCCAGTCCGGAGGAACCCGGTTCTGCATGGGGGTCCACGGGCCCCAACCCGGACTGGTCCGCATACTCGGGCCTGCTGGAGCAACCCCTAACGCCGCTTCCGGCCCCCTCCGTTAACTGCCCGGCGGCAGAAGAGTGGGCCTGGGAAAACCAGGGGGGCGAGCTAATGGGCTTCCCCAGGGAGACCCGAGTGGAAGCTCAGAGGAGGAGCGAGTACTGCTCCTAGCAGATCCTGCAGCTGAGTCGGGAGAGGCAGGAACGGGAGCTTCGCTGCGAGCAGCTTCAAGTGCGGGCCAAAGCGGCCAACTCCCGGGCCCCCCAGAAGGAGGCGTCCAACCCAAGCCCCCGTGAAGAAGGGCAGGTGGTCCGCTTCCACCGAGAGGCAGGATGGGGCTTCATAAGGAGTCCCAGGCTGGAGCGGGACGTCTTCTTTAACCGGCGTGACGTCGAGCCCCAGCTCAAGAAGGGACACCCTGGCCGGAACCTCACCCCGGGTGATATGGTGACTTTCACCCGCCACCGTGGAGAGTGAGGCTGGTACGCCCTGGATATCCGTAAAGTGTCCAGGAGCGAGGCCCCTGCGCGCTCCGCTGCGGAGGACCGGCTAGCCTCTGTCGGGAGGAATGAGCCCTTCCCTCGGCGGGAACCCATGGACTGAGCAGCCCCCGGCTGCTGTTGCAGTTTAAAAGTTTAATTGTTTGCGTTTTATATGCTTTTTCCCCATTTCCAGAGACTTTGGTCCCTGCGGACTATGGCAGGCGGCAGACTTTCTTTGTAAAAAGTTATGCATCTATTTAGGTGCTTCCTATTGGTTTTATGCAAAACCGTGCCTTATCTTCTACCTCAGACCTCAGAAGCAAAACCTGTCTGGAGTGGCACGTTTGGAGGTTCATCACCGGATCTTCATGCCCTGCAACCACCCCAGGGCCCACGTGAGGGTTTAGGACAGGTCCCACTTGCTACTGAACTGCCTCTTGCTACCTCATTTTAAACAAGTCTGCTGCCATAGTCAAAAGTCTCTTGCTCTAATTTATGCTTTTATACTTTTGTACTTTTGCACTTTTATATTTATGCAACGTTTAAGAAAAGTACCTCCCATAAAGGGAAGATAGTTTTGGTTGTTATAAAAATGTCTTTACCAGGCTTTACTCTCTTTGCAGCCCGCGGACGTGCTGTGTTTTACCAGGTGGGAATGTGGCGCCCTGAGGGTTCGGTCGCCACAAGGGGGGATACTGCAGCCTGTCAGCAGGTGTAGTGTCTCCTCACCCAGGTAAGGAAGGTGTACTAATCAGGACCCTGAATCTACATTCAACACTACACACTCCTGACCTATGGGAGGCAAGTATGTACCATAGTGCTGCCTCAGCAGGATCATGAGTGGGGGAACCAAAAGTTAGGGGAACCATGTAGTGGGTGGAGGGTGTAGAACACACTTTTAGTTTGCACACATATTTTCATACTTAATACTCAGCCATCTTGGGCTGAAGGTCCTTGGATTGTGAACTTCAACGCTGAACGTGGATCCTGTGTGGACCTGCAGTGGATGGGGACACGGCCCTCGTGCCCTGGCCTTGGGGCGAGGGGCAGGTTGGAGTTAACCTTTGTCTCCACCTGGTCAGGGACCATCACCAAAAAGGCCCGGAGTTCAGGAGTAGTGCTCCATAGCAAAAGGATCCCAGGGAGCACGGACGGAGCAGCGTACGCCACCTGTACTCTCCATTCTGGCCCTGCCAGAGGGACTCCTGCTGCAAGAGGGGTTCCGGCCCCCGATATCTGACTTTGCCACTTCACGTCTCTGTCAGAGAAGCCCGGTAGGCTATAGTGGATCCCGTCGGCTGACAGGCGGAACGGAATTGCCGCCTTACCCTATATCTGTGCATAGTCCAGAGGGAGATCCAGCCTTTGTATGCACACGGACAGGAGAGGTTCAAAGGGGACAGTTAGGAACACTCTGAGGGTCCTGATCCAGGAACCTGAAGCACCTGGGTGCGCTGAGCCCTCATCCCTGGTGGCCGCAGTGATCCGTGAGGAGCAGGGAGAAGCCTTGCGGCTGAGCTAAAACAACTGTGAGTAAAAACCTGGAAGACTATCCCTGTGGCCTCCGGACTCTTTATTACACACTGCACCACACTGCGCCCAGGTGACAAGGACCACTCTCCCCATCCTCCTGTCACATCTGCCCTGAGGCACAGCTCCGCCTGTGTGGAGTTATACCATCGCAAGCTGCCACAACACCCGGTCTCAGAGGACTGCTAGCAGCGCTGGCGGCTCATCACCAGACACCGCAGGTGGCGTAGTCGTTAAAACCACTCAAGCCTGAATGCCCTAACATCCTTTGTAATGTGACGGCCCTGGGCACGGAACGGGTCCAGGCCACGGCAGCATCCCCTCAACATCTGACCCGGCTCCGAGTACCCCCACCATCTTTTCCCAGGGCAGGGCTGCGAGCGTCACAGTATCACAGGAGACACTGGGGCTGCCGCTGCTGTTGTCATCTTAGGTGGGACTGGAGTAAAGAGCGTGCTGACTCTGCCCACAAAGTACGTCTTGACTCTGGCACACGTCTGGACTTAATCTTGTGCTGCATGGGCGTGCTTGCAGTGTCAGGAACAATTAAAGGGCTAGAATCTGTCTGGGGGCCAGAGGGAAGGATAGAAGAAGGCCGGGATTCCTTTGGAATCTTCCAGGTGAAGTGGTTTGTGCCAAGCCCATTCAAGATAGCCATTGTGAGCCTGTGGCCTCTGACAGGCGTAACAGTGACACACTGGGCTCAAACCTGAGATCTCAAAATAATGATGGCGTTTGAGGCCTCATTTAGATATTCATGAATCAGGTATGTGTTCTATTCGTATTTTTCACATAAATAACATGTACCCTTTATGGTCTATGAGGCTGTTCACATGTCCGTGACGCGCCCCCTGGGCCATGTTTGAGGAATACCCGGAGCCGGATCTGTTGGGGGTAGTAGTCCTCGTGGCGGTGACCCGGTCCGTGCCCAGGGTGTCAAACTCAGTGGCGGATTTTAGTATAAGTTGTTATATTGTTCGACTACGCCACCCGTTGAATGCGGTTATGAAACCGCCGCTGCAGGGCAGACCGCTGAGGCCGGTGGTACAGTTGTGCAGCGTGGGTAGTATAACCCCCAACGGGAGGGGTATGGCCTCAGGGCAGCAGACGTGGATGATGGGGATGGTAGAATTGCACGCAGGCACCAGGAACCACTCAGAGACGGTGCGGTGTAGTTCAGGGTCTTTACTGGTGGCAAAGGTAGACCCTCCCGGGAGTACTGGCTAGCGATCGGGGCCTGGTCAGTCCGTGAGCAGACAGGATCTCCCCTGGCCAGGCGGAGTTGTAGGCCTCCCCAACTAACTGTACTCTTCTTGGCTACCTTGCTAGAAGCGGGTAAAAGTAGCCCACGTCCCTGAGTGTACCGTGTGGTGCTCACCCGTATGGCCGGTGACTCGGGGCCTTCTGGTAGCCTCCGCTCCAGGACGGCGGTGCTGGTCCCTTGCGTGTGACCGTGCCTTCGGGTTTCTTGGCCAGAGGACCTGAAATCCCCTGCCGGTCGGTTTCTGCTGCTGGGTATGGAACAGTCCCCACAGCCTCGGACTCCGTGTCCGGTGAGATCTCTTCAGCCAAGGCGAGCTATCTAGCTTCCAGCCTCTGGCACTCACTCCTGCTCCTACAGAGCTCCTGTTCTTATTTTCCCTGTAACTGATCCACTCCAGACCAGACTGTGTCTCTGTCTCCGTCTGTGTTCTTTCTAACCCCACCTCAGCCCCAGTTTATATAGGGGAAGTTCTTCCCCTCCCAGGACTGGGCAGGAGGTGTGGCATGCTTAGGATTCCTGACCAGGAGACCTCCCACCTGCTCACAGACGTAACATTGCTATTACTGTGGTAACCAGACCCCTGGGGTTCCACATCCGTGATTTTTGAAGACCAAGTGGTCTGCAAAAAATCATGGAGGCCTGTCTGTTTTTGATCTAAGACACAGATCAATATTACCCAAACAATTTGTCAGCTGTCCGTAATTAACATTGTAATGGATAGGAGAAGCTTCGCAGGTTTTTTGTTGTTTTTATTAAATGAAAAATCACTGATGAAACACTGATGGTAAAAAGTGACACATTGACCAAACACTGAAGAAACTTGTATCCAAAACATTGAATAACAGTCATTGTTTTTATGTATGACTAAAATGATGGATGTCTGAACAACGCCTAAAATTCATAAATTTTCATATACTACAAAATATTTGCATGAACTACAATGATCACAATGAACAATATGCATGAACTACATTTTTTTTTTTATTAGCCAGTCATTTTATCTTCCTTGTATGAGTGCTACCGCCAACGCCAATGCCATATTGTTGGGGGCATCCTTCATATGAGTAATCTATTATACAACTTATTGGCCAAGGGTTTTTCTCTTGATTTATGGTTATGGTTTAGGGACCACAGTGAAAGCTTTTACCCAAAAATGGAGAAAATTTGGAACAATGGCAAATATTTATGACTAGCCCAGGGGAATGGGGATGACTCGGTACCCGGGCCTTTGCCTTGGGGATGTCGCGGTGGTCGGCTCCCAGGCCCGTACCCTGGGGTCTCTCTTTAAAAGCGTTGATGGTTTGTTAATTTTAAGAACGAGTTCGTGACGCCACCTGTGGCTTCTGGTGAGAATCACCAGCGCTGCGCAGTCCTCTGAGGCCGATGATAAGGCAGCTTGATGGTATAGCTCCCCACAGGTGGAGCTAGGCCTCAGGGCAGTGTATGACGGGGAATGCAGGACAGACGAGACCCAGCCGGGTCAGAGCAAGAACAGGGACAGACACGAAAGTCACTTCAGTACCTTTAACTGATGGAAATTCAGGCACGTCCCGGAGCACTGTAGGGTGAAGGGTGCATGTCAGGATCCTCCCCAATGAGCGGGTTTTGGGCCTCCTGTTTCTTGCCTCTGCGTAGTAAGTTTCTGACGTGCCTGGAGCTAGGCCTAACTTTGTCTCTGTCCTGCGCTGGCTGACCTTGTGGTAGGGCCTTTTCTTGGAGTACACGCACCTTAGCTGCGGGCCTATGTGTCTCCTGGCTCTGTTACGTATCAGCACCTTAGCGATCCTGGAACTTGTAGTTCTCCAGGGATTCCGGTAAGCTTCGGACCCGGTATCCGGTAACTTCTTCGGGGTGAGCTAGTTAAGCTCCTCTGCCCCCTATGTACTAACTCTCCACTCGCCTTCGGCCTACTCGGGCCCTCACTAGGCTATACACACTAACGGCAGCTGGCCGCGCTTCACCGATCTTATGGTGCCGGCACACCTAAAGCTCACTTCTCTGAGCTACAACTGAGTCTGGACTGTGCTCCACTGCAGACTAACCTCTCTCAGGCTTCTTTACTGCAGGAACTCTCTCAACAGGTTTGGCTCTCTGTCGACTCCAGTCTAGACTGACTGCTGCCTGGCTCCACCTTCCCTATTTATCTATCCCTAACGGGCTCCCTCTGGTGGTCTGAGGTGGAAGGTGGAGATGTGTGAATAGTTATGAGGGCCTCTTGTGGAGGAATCAATCAATGCACTCTTCCAGGATCTGTGATACCAAGCGCAACTGGGCGTCACATTCCCCCCTAGTTAAACTCAGCACTCCCGGGCTGAAGTACATTTTATAAAACAACAACAATAAGAATCATAAGCAATACAAGAACAATCTTCCCTTTATGGGAGGCACCAATCTTAAACGTTACATAACAAAACATAAACAGATACAAAGTGTCCTCAGAATTCAAGTCTCCTATGGCGAGGTTCCCAGCCAGGATGTCCATCTCACAGGGTAGAGTACTTGGTGGTTTTGAGGGACCTGTCCTAAACCCTCAACGTAGGCCCTGGGGTGGCTGCAGGGCATGAAGACCCCGAGTTGGACCTCCATTAGAGCCACTCCAGACAGGTTTTTCTTCTGAGGTCACCTAAAAGGGGCACTCCAGGGAGCGCAATTATATACAAAAGCAGTTTTTGGGCTGCACACAGTCCTCAGCCACGAAGTTCTTAGGTAAATAGCATAAAAGGATTAATGAGGCAAAGCACAAATTGATAAAAACATGCATGAACATACACAATTAATTCAGTACATTAAAATTTAATGCACAATACCCCAGGGGTAACTATCTACATTTCAGCAAGTTTAACTATTTTATTCAGTGTACCTGACAGGGGTTTTACCTCTCGTGCTACGTGCTGATCTGCGTAGTACTGGTATGCGTGAAGTACTTGTAGGTGCACTACTTCCCAATGTGTCAGTACTAGGTGTGGACGGGCTATATGACTGTATTGATCTCACTACTGGACTAGCAAGCATACCATTGGCTGGGCCTTCTTGCTCTGTTCCTACCGGGGATCCTTCATCCGGGGATACTTCTGCAGCACTTACAGGTTCAACTTGCTGTGGGTAGAAGGTAATTACAGGGATGACTACTGCTCCTCCTAGTTGGGGCCAATCTGCTGGGAAGTCTCCTAAGTCAGTGTGGATCACTGCTTCTTTAGGTTCTTCCTGGATTGTGAGAGGCACTTTTTCTTGGGGTTTCAGTAAGTCTGGGCACAACTTTAGGTGGTCCCTGGACACTGTAGCAGATGTTCTTCCTCCATCTCGACTGATTATGCATGTCTGTTATCAAACCTTGACGGTAACACAGTGTAGGGGTTTTTTTCCCACTGGTCATCAAGTTTGTGGTTACGTCTTTTCCTTTTCAATACTGTTTCACCAGGTGTGAAAGGTTCTGCGGGTGCGTTTTTGTTGTAGTGCGCTTCCTGCTTTTCTCTCACCCGAGTAAGATTGTCCTTGACACAAGCTTGTACTCTTCTGTACTGCTCTTGTCTGGTCTTGTCCCAGTCCTCAGTGGTCTTATCAGCTTCAGGCTCAACAACACCAAGCTCCAGATCCATGGGCAGCTTTCCTGGCCTTGCCCGCATGAGATATGCCGGAGGGCAGTTGGTGGAACTTACTGGTATATGATTATACAGATCCACTAAGTCAGGTAGTAGGTCTGACCACTGGTTTCTCTCCTCAAGTGGTATGGTCTTTAGCAGGTCGATGATGATGTTATTCATCTTTTCGCAGAGACCGTTGGTTTGTGGGTGGTACGGTGTAGTTCTTATCTTTTTACAATCGTACAAATGGCAGAACTCCTTGAACAACTCAGCCTCAAAGGCCGGGCCTTGGTTCGTCAGCACCTGCTCAGGATATCCGTGGGGTCTGCAGAAGTACTCTTGGAACGTCTTTGCTGCTGTCTCTGCCATCAGGTCTTTGACGCGGGCGACCACCAGGAAACGTGAGTAGTGATCCACCATGGTCAGAGCATAGGAGTACCCTGACCTGCTGGGGGAGAGCTTGACATGGTCCAGGGCCATGATCTCCAGAGGTCGAGTCGTCTTGATGGGTTGTAGGGGTGCCTTCTGGCTGCTGAAGTCTTTTCTTCTAAGGCCACAGGGTCCACAGTCTCGGCACCACCTCTCAATGGAGCTGCGCATTCCTACCCAGTAGAATCGACACTTCAGCAGGGTCTCTAGCTTTTTCCAGCCAAAGTGCCCCGCCTGATCGTGTAAGCCTCTAATACCATCTGGATGTCTGTCTTCGGGACCACTATCTGCCATACCATCTCATGGGTTTTTGGATTGACGTACCTCCGGCACAGCTTCTCACGGTAGATAAACAGCCGGCTTCTCTCGTTCCACAGCTGCTTTGCTTGGAGAGACGCATCCTTCTCCAGGGAGGCACCTTCTTGGGTTATCAGCTGTTTGATGCGGCTGACAACCGGGTCACTGTCCTGGGTCTCTTTCCAGCTGTGGTGAGGCAGGGGGTTTAACGTTTTTCCATGCGGCTTCCTGGAGGCTCGTTGCTCATGGATCATCCCACTCCGATGAAAGGCAGGTAGCTCTATCTCTTCCAGGTCATCCACTTCTTCCTCCGTGTCTGACTGGTGAGGCATCCTAGACAGGGCATCGGCATTGGCGTTCTTGCGGCCCGCCCGGTATTTAATTGTAAACTGGTAGTTTGACAGCCAAGCCATCCATCGTTGTTCCAGTGCCCCGAGCTTAGCTGTTTCAAGATGGGTCAAGGGGTTGTTATTAGTAAAGGCAGTGAACTTACTGGAGGCCAGATAGTGCTTGAACCTTTCAGTGATGGCCCAGACCAAGGCCAGGAACTCCAACTTAAAGCTGCTATAGTTCTTTGGGTTCCTCTCAGTCGGGCGGAGCTTCCTGCTTGAGTATGCAATCACCTTCTCTTGGCCATTCCGCTTCTGACTCAAGACAGCTCCCAGTCCTTTGTTGCTGGCATCTGTATACAGCAGGAACGGTTGGCTGTAGTCAGGGTAGGCTAGGATCTCATCACCTGTCTGGATCTCCTTCATCTCCTGAAACGACTCGGCTTGCTCCTTACCCCAGTGGAATGGGGGGTTTTTGCCTTTGGGGGACTGTCCTACCAGGAGGTCTTGCAGAGGAGCTGCTTTCTTGGTGTAGTCCTTTACGAACCTCTGGTAGTATTCTACTAGTCCCAAAAACTGACGCACATCCTTGAGGTTCTTCGGCTCCGGCCACTTCAGGATGGCTGTGACCTTATCCGGGTCTGGTGCTACCCCTTCCGGACTGACAATGTGCCCCAGGTACTGTACCTTTCTCTTGAGCATGTGGCACTTTGAGGACTTCAACTTCATCCCGTACCGGGACAGTGACTCAAATACCTCTGCCAGGTGTTTCAAGTGGTCCTCGTACGTTCTGGAGTACACTATTACATCGTCCAAGTAAAGTAACACAGTCTCGAAATTGCGGTGTCCCAGGCAGCACTCCATCAATCTCTGGAACGTTCCGGGGGCATTGCAGAGTCCAAACGGCATACTGTTGAACTCGCAGAGTGCCATCGGGGTGGTGAAGGCCGTCTTCTCCCGATCCTCCTCACCAAAGCTACTTGCCAGTACCCACTAATGAGGTCAAGGGTGGAAAAGTAATTCGCAGACTTTAAGGCAGCTAGGGACTCCTCTATGCGTGGTAAAGGGTATGCATCTTTATACGTAATGCGATTTACTTGACGGTAATCTACTCACATTCTCATGCTCCCGTCCTTTTTCCTAACCAGCACTAGGGGAGCTGCCCAGGGACTACAACTATCGCTTATTACTCCCGCCTTCCTCATGTCATGCAGCATTTCTTTTTCCTTCTGGTAGTGAGCTGGGGGTATAGGCCTATAACGTTCTTTGATTGGGGAATGGTTGCCTGTGGGGATATGATGTTGAACCCCCTTAACCCTCCCGAAGTCAAGTGGATGTTTACTGA
Organism: Phyllobates terribilis; assembly: GCF_046119375.1. NCBI lineage: Eukaryota > Metazoa > Chordata > Amphibia > Anura > Dendrobatidae > Phyllobates > Phyllobates terribilis. The sequence goes on from NW_027362772.1 coordinate 144,941,778, forward strand.
ACACCTGCGAGTATTCTTGAACCACCCGGTGTACACCCTGTTTTTGATGGGCAGGAGTGGTGTCTGTCCCAACATGGAGCTGTTGACACCAATCCTCCACCTGGGTTGCAGGGTCATTATCCTCTACTTCATCTGGTGAGGTTAAGGACTCCGCCTCATGGATGCAGTTGTTATTGACAGCATGTAATTTGGCAACAGTGGCATAACGTGGCAGTCTGACCTCATCTTCCCCTAAGTTGAGAAGACGGACGGGCACCCTCCCATTACGTACATCTACCACTCCCTTGGCGGTTAAGAACGTGGGTCTATGTTCGGAGCAAAGGGGTTCTACTACCGCCTGGTAGCTCTGTCCTCTAAGACCTATAGCAGCTCTACACCAGATGAGCATTTCACTCATTGGGGGGATGACAATGGGTATTGGGCAACCTTACTTGCTGTTGATACATCAGGACTCGGATCTCCCTTTGCAGTGCCCTCCTCTGTCTCAGCCTGGCAGTGTCGGCGATCTGTTGGAGCAAGAACACAACCTCTCCCAAACAGTTACCAACAATGTTAGTGCCTAGTACCATATGCAGATTGGTGTCATCAGGATTAGTCTCTACTACAATTAGTCCCTGGTCCTTCAGCTCCACTCTCCCCACCTTTACAGTCACATTCTTAACCCCGAGTAGGTTAAGGGGGAGTCCGTTTGAGGCATATACAGACAAATTTGGAGCTGGCGGACGTAGGTCGTCCATGGACCAGAACCTCTTGTAGAGGACGTCAGGGATGATGGTTACCTGAGATCCTGTGTCCAGCAGAGCATGCATCGGGATCCCGTCCAGTACAATGGACAGGAAAGGTCTTCCTCCGACGAACCTGTTGTACCAGTCTGATGGGCCTGGTGAGTTTACTCCTGGGTGTCTGCCCTCGGACCCAGGGTTTTCTCGTTTAAAGGACAATTCTGGGCGATGTGTCCGGTCTTGCGGCAGCGGTAGCAGGCAGGCTCCTTCTGTGGACGGCGCTGGTCACTGGTCCTCGGCGAGGGTGGTGTTGGCCTCCTCCTGCTCCAGGGGACATCCTCAGGGCTATCGGCTAACAGGATTTTCCCTCCTTCCTCGGGCTCCGTCCACAGCTGCAGACCACTCAGCACGGTGGTCAGGGTTTTACTCAACTGACGCACCTCAGAGCGCAGACTGTCCAGTTCTTTAGGGGACGTTGCTGGAACCTTAGCTTCAGCAGCCACTGGGGAAAAGGTGGGTGTAGCAGGCACTGGGGTAGCCCCACCCTGGTAACATTGGATGGCATTTGTTTCCAGGGACTGCAGTCCTTTTATAGCCATGTCCTTAAGATTGTCAAAGGTGGCATCTGGATGATCCAGGGACCACCAACGCACAGTCCTGCTCTCCTCTGGAGACCTCAGTCCCCGGACAAACTGTTCCTTCAGCATTTTGTTCTCATTTTCAACGCTGGTTGGACTAACCTGGTTCAGAGCTCGCAGGGCCCCTTGGAGACGCCAGGCGTAGTCCCGAACATTGTCCTCCGGCTGTTGGGAACAGCTGTAGAACCTCATCCGGAGGTCCCCCTCAGTAAGGTCCTCAAAGACAGTCTGTAATTTTTGAAAGATTGCGGACACTGACTCCTGGTCTGCGGCCGACCATGTTTCCACTTCCCGTTCCGCAGCACCGGTCAGTTGTCCTAATACAACGGCTGCTCTTTGTTTACCTGTCATGGAGTACATGTCCAAGATACCACATATCTTCCGTTTGAATCCAGACAGGGTATCTGGTTTGCCGTTGTACTGGGGGAGCCACTTTGCTCCAGGAATGTACGGTAAAGTCATAGGAATGACAGGTGTTACAGGCGCTGCTGGTGGAGCGGCGGCCTCGGCCTGCTCATCATCGGGCGCGGGTTGAACCTCAGGGACATTGGCCGGCATATCGGCAATCTGCTGCTCGTCGGACATCTTGGCGCCCCCCTAGTTAACCGTGGCCTACCTTCTGGTTTTTCTTTCGGTAGGCCGCAGCTCCGCAGGTGACGGTCTTCTTCAGGACCTTGCATCGCTTGCGTCCTACGTCAGGGCGTTCAGCGCCGCTCCTTACAGGACCTGGCGCTTCTTGGTTTGACGTCGAAGCGTGGGGCGTGTCCGGGGCTTTGCGCTCTTTTGCAGGTACGCTCCTAATATTCCCGCGGTTACGCCCTTCTTCTTGCGTGGCAGCCCAACAATGGCGGCAACCTTCACCACAACTTTATGTACACAGTTCAGAATAAATGCGCACAGTACCCGGTGACAACGGGCACAACACTTCGTCGTTGCAGCGGGCACGCTATCCTGTTCGTGACGCCAGTAGGAGATGACTAGCCCAGGGGAATGGGGATGACTCGGTACCCGGGCCTTTGCCTTTGGGATGTCGCGGTGGTCGGCTCCCGGGCCTGTACCCTGGGGTCTCTCTTTAAAAGCCTTGATGGTTTGTTAATTTTAAGAAAGAGTTTGTGACGCCACCTGTGGCTTCTGGTGAGAATCACAAGCGCTGCGCAGTCCTCTGAGGCCGATGATAAGGCAGCTTGATGGTATAGCTCCCCACAGGTGGCGCTAGGCCTCAGGGCAGTGTATGACGGGGAATGCAGGACAGACGACTTCTGTCTGAGATGGACGTCTTCAAACAGAGGCTGGACAGACATCTGTCTGAGATGATCTAGTGAATCCTGCTTTGAGCAGGGGGTTGGACCAGATGACCCAGGAGGTCCCCTCCAACTCTACCATTCTATGATTCTATGATTCTATGACGAGACCCAGCCGGGTCAGAGCAAGAACAGGGACAGACACGAAAGTCACTTCAGTACCTTTTACTGATGGAAATTCAGGCACGTCCCGGAGCACTGTAGGGTGAAGGGTGCATGTCAGGATCCTCCCCAATGAGCAGGTTTTGGGCATCCTGTTTCTTGCGTAGTAAGTTTCTGACCTGCCTGGAGCTAGGCCTATCTTTGTCTCTGTCCTGCACTGGCTGACCTTGCGGTGGGGCCTTTTCTTGGAGTACACGCACCTTAGCTGCGGGCCTATGTGTCTCCTGGCTCTGTTACGTATCAGCACCTTAGCGATCCTGGAACTTGTAGTTCTCCAGGGATTCCGGTTATATCTTACTGGGTCATGGCGATCCCGGTAAGCTTCGGACCCGGTGTCCGGTAACTGCTTCGGGGTGAGCTAGTTAAGCTCCTCTGCCCCCTATGTACTAACTCTCCACTCACCTTCGGCCTACTCGGGCCCTCACTAGGCTATACACACTAACGGCAGCTGGCCGCGCTTCATCGATCTTATGGCGCCGGCACACCTAAAGCTCACTTCTCTGAGCTACAACTGAGTCTGGACTGTGCTCCACTGCAGACTAACCTCTCTCAGGCTTCTTTACTGCAGGAACTCTCTCAACAGGTTTGGCTCTCTGTCGACTCCAATCTAGACTGACTGCTGCCTGGCTCCACCTTCCCTATTTATCTATCCCTAACGGGCTCCCTCTGGTGGTCTGAGGTGGAAGGTGGAGATGTGTGAATGGTTATGGGGGCCTCTTGTGGAGGAATGCATCAATGCACTCTTCCAGGATCTGTGATACCAAGCGCAGCTGGGCGTCACATTTACAATAGTCACTTTCAGAACTGCATAAAGGAAGCAGCAAAATATATTAAGGAGAATGTCTGTAATCTAAAGCAAAATATGTTTAGGCTTTATCAATTAAAATGCAAAGTGAATGAACAAAAGAGAAATATAAATTAATTCAAGTGCGGCTTCAGGCTCAGGTACCGCAGATGCAGTTTCAGGTTCGGGTAGCATCGGTGAGACTTCAGTTTCAGGTACCGCCGGAGCGGCTTCAGATTTGGGTAGCGCCGGAGCGGCTTCAGATTCGAATAGCGCCAGAGCAGCTTCAGATTCGGGTAGCACTGGAGCGGCTTCAAGTTTGGGTACCACCTGTGTGGTTTCATGTTTGGGTACCGCTGGAGTGGCTTCAGGTTCAGGTACCACTGGTGCGGTTTCAGGTTCAGTTACCAACGAAGCGGTGTCAGGTTTAGCTACTGCCAATGCGGCTGAACTTCAGGTACAACATGGGTCTCAGGGAAACAAGTAAGGTTCAAATGCCAACTAACTCAAAGACAGAGACCTGGCAACATACTAGTTTCACACACAAACACACACACACAAGGTAGGGAAACTACAGGGATTGCTCAGGCACCTCCCTACTGGGGAGCGTGCCTTATATACTTGATGCCTCCCAGATATTTCCAAAGTGCATGCACTACCCCTTTAAGAATCTGGGAGCGTTACAAAACCACAGATCTATTGTAGATGTCGCTTGTGCAAATCCTTCTGTCTCCTTATGTAATCACAGACAGACTGGATGATGATGAGATCAGGGCTCTGTGAGACCGTATCATCCCTTCCAGGACTCCTTGTTCTTAATGACATTGGCTGTATGTCTGGGGTCTTTGTTCTGCTGCAGAATAAATTTGGAGCCAATCACATGCCTCCGTGATGGTATTACATGGTGGATAAGTATTTGCCTGTATTTCTCAGCACTGAGAACACCATTAATCCAGTCCAAATTCCCAACTCTGTTTTCTGAAATGCAGCCCCAAACTTACAGGATCCTCCGCCATGCTTCACAGTTGCTTGCAAATACTCATTATTGTTTCATTCTTCAGACCTTCAAGAACAAACTGCCTTCTGTTAGAGACAAAAACTTCACATTTTGGTTCATCAGTTCAGAGAGCTTGCTGCCATTTTTCTGCACCCCAGTTCCTATGTTTTCATGCATAGTTGAGTCACTTGGTCTTTTTTCCATGTAGACGTTATGGCTTTTTGGCAACAATTCTTCCATGAACACCACTTCTTGACAGACTTCTCTGAATAGTAAATGAGTATAGCGGTATCCCACTGGTTGCTGCCAATTTTGAGCTGATGGCACTGCTGGTCATTTTCTGATTTTGAAGGGAAGTAAGCATCATGCGTCTTTCATCTGCTGCACTAAGTTTCCTTGGGCAATCACTACGTCTACCATCCTCAACGTTTCCCATTTCTTAGTTTCCTCAATGTTGAGAAATACAGGCAAATAATTATCCGTTAGCAATACCATCATGGAGGTTTCTGATTGGCTTCAGATGTATTCTGCATAAGGACAATCCAAAACATACAGCCAATATAATTTAGAACTATCTCCAGCGTAAAATATTATATAATTCATGTACTTCTCCCTTCTTTCTTTTCAGTTAATTTGTTAATGTTAGTAGTTACATGGTTTTTTTTCTGTTTAGGGAACAATTTATTATGTTGCTAAAATTAAAATATAACAATGTTGGATTGTCTTCATAGAATCTAATTTTTATTTCCTGGATTTATACTGACTATCTAGAAGTTTTTTTCAGGGCACAAATAGTTTATAAGGGCATTATCTCCTTAAAGTCCTCTTGAGTAAGTCTTTGATCTGCTCCGGATGCATGTAGGACACCTAGGATGGAGGTTGGGCCTCCCAGGGATTTAAGGATCTTAGCCTTCTCCCTAATGCCATTTGCAGACCAAGTTGCTAGAACAAGAGAGGAGTTGACTAACCACAGAAGAGGATTTGATCATTACAGAGGGAGGTGGCATTAGAAATGCAGCAAATCAGATTTTAAAATCCTTTGAATGTCATTTCTCTCCTAAGAAGGACAATTGAAGCACAAGAAGACAGAGAGCCAGTCAAAAGGGACTATACTTTCACGTTCTCCAAAAATTAATATATTCCTCAGATAAAATGAAGGTTTTTTCACTTTTAGTCCTACTTTATGCTTTCCTGGCAAAAATTTGCATGGGGGAATATTCACTTCCAAAATTTGTTTGCACCCCAATGCCTTTAGATATGGACTGCCAGCCAAACATGCAGCGTCATAGTACAAGTGGTGGAGGGCACTGGGTGGGCATGCAAGAAGAAGCAAAGGAAACCATTCTACATCTTCGTGAGACAGTTGTTCATCAGAAGGAAACAATCCTAGATCAGAGGGAAACTATCAGAGAACTAACAGTGAAACTTAGTCGTTGTGAAGGCTACCCTCATAATAGAGGACATGAAGAAGGCTATGGTCATTCTTCTGAGCATGGGCAAGAAAGAGAACATGGATATAATGAAAAATTTGGACAAGAAAGTACCCATGGGCATGAAACTTCCCATGGACATGAAAATGGACATGGACATGAAAGAGAAAATGGTCATAAAAGGGACCATGGTCATGAGTGGGAAGAAGGGCATGACAGAGAACATGGGCATGAATGGGAGCATGGCAAAGAGAGAGAACATGGACACAAAAGAGAAAATGGACATGAATGGGAAGAGGGGCACGAAAGAGACTATGGACATGAGAGGGAGCATGGACATGAGCAAGTACATAGCTATGACAGAGAGCATCCTCATGGTTTTGATGATGTACATGGACATGTCAGAGATCATGATTATCATCACGTCAACCATCGGGCATACCGGGAACAGCCCGCTCATGACTCTAATTATCGCAAATCAAGTTCTCCATCAAACACAATGGAGGACCCCCCCGAGGTGACCTCACCTGGTGCTCCTCAAATGGAGAGAATGCTGGAATCACTGAAGGACAGACTGGACCATTTACAGGTAGCATATCTAGATTTTGCTAAAATATTTTTATTCCTAAGGCTTGATTCCTAAAATTGTTTAATATTTGTTTTTAATACAGATAAAGCCAAATCAAAGACTAATGTATTACTTGTCCTGTTAGCTCTTCATGGTGCCTCATACATAGTAAGTCTACTGGCGTTTGATTTAAAACCATAGAAAAATAATAATCCTTTTCATTAGGAGCCGTACTTCCAAAATGTACGCTGTCACAATTTGTCGAATGAGCTACTCCCGCCTGCAACATCTGGGTGCACTTTTCTTTATTGCTTAAAGTTGTATTTAGAATGAAGTCACTTACAGCATTTATTGTAGGGTTCTTATTCCATTTTTCACCATTTTTATTAGGCTAATAATGCACAGTAGCTCAGTGGTTAGCACTGTAGCTTTGCAGCACTGGGGTCCTGGGTTCAAATCCAACCAAGGACAACATCAGCAAGGAGTTTGTATGTTCTCCTGGTGTCTGCGTGGGTTTCCTCCAAGTTCTCCAGTTTTGCCTCCACACTCCAAAAGCATACTGATAGGGAATCTAGATTGTGAGCCCTAATGGGGACAGTGAAGATGATGTCTGTAAAGAGTTGAATATTTAATGGCGCTATATAAGCAAGCATAATAACTAAAATATTACATAGCCATCAGTCGAACCAGTGGTGGACATATTATTGGAGCAGCTGCACAGGAGCCCAAGAGTTAAGAGGGCCCACTACCACCTCCAAAGATGCACATAGCTTTTGTTGTAGACTATTGGACTGTAAAGGGCCCATAAACTGTTCTTGGACAGGGACCTTTTCTGTCTGTGTCCGCCACAATGGTTTGTCTGACAGCTATCCCTCCCAACTACCCCATATACAGGATTGCTCGGCCAAGTGTTCTCTATGTAAGGGCCATTTGCAGACTCCTTTAGTAGCTGCTTATCTCCAGCCCAAACAAAAGGATCGGCCGTTGAAATTCAACAAGTCGCATCCTTATTTCCCCCAACATCATCTATAGGGGAGAGTTGGGATGCCCCCATACATATTAGACTTTTGGCCAATCGAGCTGGTTTGGACAACTTTAGTCTAAGGTCTATAGGAGCGTTTAGCCCTATAGGTCATGTTTATTGATTTATTGAGAATAATGTAACTAGAATAGTGCAGTGTGCGCCGTATTCCTCAAGACTGTATACACCAAAAAAAAGTGATAAACATGCCATATGGCCTGATGACAAATGGAAGTTCTTTGATAGAGAAGCTTGTCTGGGGTGTTTTAGTAGTGTCATTGTCTAGGATTGAACTAGGTTTTTCTTCCTTTGTATACTTTTCTTCTACTTGTTAGCTTTCTATCAGTTCTTTGGGAGTAAAAATAAAAAGTTTTCAATTTTCAGTACATATGTCCAGACAAAGAAATCTCTTGTGACCTCTCGTGCCTTTTGTTTAAGCCTAGTTCAATGCTGTTAATCCCTTTTCTGTAAAGAACTGTATCACCGAGGTGCAGTCGATTCTATCTGGATGGATTAGTCTATGTTATTAAATTGCGTAAAATATATGGAATACCAAGTGCCAGAAATACAATTTCAGGAAAAACAGGAAATTCCTAAGGGAAGAACTGAATTTAGCAGCATCGATACCAAGTAACTTCCTTTCTACTCTCTTGGGATTAAGCCTCTGGGACAGATTTACTATTCCTGTGTAAAAATAAGACAGCCTAAGCTTGGACTAGACGGTCTTAAAATGCACTAAATTTATCACAGTGGATCATGCTGAGTGATAAATTATACCTTTAGTCTAAGTTTTTACCACCTATTAATGGACAACTTTTTAAGTAAATAAAAACCTGGAGGACACCTTTCATAAATTTGCTGTATTTTAAAAACACACTTAACAACACCCAACTTTTATAAAAGTGTCTATAGAGATGCAAAAGTGTCTAAAATTCTTAATAAAAGTGGAAAAGATGTAAACTAGAGTTCTGGCTCAATTTGAGACAGAATTTTAGCAGATTTTTGTAAGTAAATATGACCGACTGAGTCTGTGGATGACCGTACATATCAGATAGCTGAATGCTAAGTTGAGCATGCATATATTCTAACCACAGTTTATTTCCCCTAGAAACAAAAAGATTTGGCATTGAGATTTAATATCCTGGATCCTTCTTTCCCCCAGGGATAGTCAGGGGGTTCCCATAGACAGCTTTTGTGGTTGGTTTGGCCGACATTAATCTGTTGTATATGACCAGCTCAATATCGTAAGCATTTACAGTCATTCTGACATAGATTTGCAAAGTAAAACCACCAGCCCCATAATGTCTAAGAGATCTATTTAGTAATGTATACAGATTGTATTGTGAAATCTGATGAGAGATCAGCTTTAAGGTAAAACGTTGGAAATGGCCTTCAAGCTAAAGTGTTTCTTCTTTACCGTCACCATCTCATCTGGTCTTTCCTTTGTGGTTCAACTCCACCTGAAGAAATATTGGTGAAAATTAATATATGTGGGAGGATTTTCACATTAAATTTAAATTAATTAGAGTGGAGACATCCACCAATTGTTATTTCATATACTTTAATTAACCATACACAAATAATGATTGGATTGTCAGGTTTTCATGCAATTCTAAGAGAAATAATCCCAAAGCGATTTCCTCAACTTCAGACCTAGGAACAATGGAAGGCAGCAACTTAACGCATTTTTTTATATGTTTTAGGCCCTTTAATTCTGTGCAAATTGGTGGGGATCAAGATCCCGAGACCCCCATAGCTGCTTGAAAGACCTCTTAGAAGTTCCCAGCTTAGGATTCAGGAGTGCAAAGCTCCTGTCTGAGACCCCGGCTGGACGAAGTACTGATGCAATAGAAAGTCATAGGCTGTCCACTTCTAAGAGATGGTTTAGTGATTAATGGGGGTCTCAGGACCTGGATCTCCACTGGACTGCACAGATATACAGGGTCTACAATATATACAATATCCCCAATGCAAAATCTGTAACAGGAACCTCCACTGGCCATGAGCTATTTCTAATACTGTGTCATTTCATGTGACAGAATGGCCACCTAAGCCACCAGGGCCCCGATGAGACTACTACCTTCACACTATCTACAGTTTATCTATGTGTAAAATCGATTTCAAAGGAGAATTTACACATTTTAACTTTCATGTTGGGCAATATGCAAATAATTATGGCAAATGCCATCAAATAATACCTGGCGATCAGACCGGGATATCAGCAACCATTATGCTGGATAATTTGGATGCCACCGTCTCTAAAGGGGTGGTGGATCTGGCTTTTGTCATTTTTGTCACCAGCACATCCCGAAGGTGGATTACAAGTCCTATCTTAAAAAATAACCACCAATCTTTAATCACATGCCCTCTGATAGAAGTAAGCCATCATCTGCTATCTCTTCTTTTTAACAGAGGAACAGAAACTCCAGTCTCTTTTCGACATCTTTAAGAGACACCCTCCAAAAGAAGATCAGCATCTTGGAGCATCAGCTCCATGAAAAACATAACACAACAGAGCACAATGAAAAAGACCATGATCATGAAGACCACGTAAGACTCAAGATGGACAATGTCCTACATGGAAACGAAAAAGGTAAGACTTACCCCAAATTAAGACAGTTTAATCTTCCAAGTTACATTTTACATAAGGTAGTCTAACATGATTAAATATAGGACTATAAAAATCTCAAAGGTCATAAGGAACATGAGTGTATATAGAAGTCATAGAGCTCCATAGCAAAAGTCTCAAGTGGGTCAAACCCATACCACCCAGCACAAAAAACAATTATTTTGGAGAAGTCACTATTAGCCCCTACAGACGCCCCTTAGTGTCCCCTCCCACCTTAATGGCCTATTCATTGCATCTACATAGTAGGATGTCTACTGATGCAGTCTGACATTTCCACTATGCCCCTTCTTACAGTGTGATGCCCCCCAAAATGCCCCCAACAGAGTATGATGTCCCCATAGGGAATTCCCTAGACATTTTGCAACTATAGTGCCCCCACATGCATACTATAGTACCCCCATAGTGCATTCCCCCCACACATTATGATGCTCTCAATGTCCCCAGAACAGCATGATGCCACCACAATGTCCCCAATATGGTATGGTGCCTCCAGTGTGACACCCAAAATATTATGATGCCCCAACAGCAGCTTACTTTACAGTATAAAGTTGCCACTGTACTCCGCAATACAGTTGCAGTGCTCCCAGAGTGCCCCCCAATACAGTATGGTGCCCTTACTCCCCTTGCAGAGAAATGAACTCACACAATCAAAAAAATACAACTATAGCCCGTTTCCATGATTGGCCTTTGGTGTGTGTAGACTGAGGCTCCGAGCAGCAGGCGAGATCTAGTGACTTCATTGCGCGTGCAGCTCGTGGGGCTGGCGTCTTACTGCTCCACCATTGCATTCATTGAAATTCATTACATTGCATTCAAATTGAGGAAAAAAATTAAAGGAGATTTCCAGGACAATATTGATGGGCTATGTAGATATCAGTAAACAATATGTTCCCATTTAAAGGGGTTGTCCAGTACTTTATATTACCCCCCCCAATGTATCCCCCCAGGGCCCCTAAGGATTTTTGTAATTACCTTATGTTGCAGATACTGCCTGTGAGCGGCGCTATCACTGGCCGCTCACAGGCATCACATGACCCCCGGCTGCTGCCGGCTCTGACATCCGCTGATGTCATGACAAGTGCTGGCAGCAGCCGGGGGTCTCTGTCTTCTGCATTCCAGGTGGCTGCTGAGTTGTGGGCGGGTTCCCCCCCCGCGTCACACCCGGCATCCACCGCACGCTCTGCCTCTCCCCATTCATTGGGAAAGCGCGCGGTGGATGCCGGGTGTGATAAGGGGGTAACCTCGCCCACAACCCAGCAGCCACCGTGGGGACCCCATCACTGAGTCACGCCTCACTGGTCGCGACGTCAGCGGGGGGTCACGTGATGCCTGTGAGCGGCCAAGGATAGCGCCGCTCGCAGGCAGAAACAGCAACGTAAGGTATTTACAAAAATCCTTAGGGGCCCCGGGGGGGATACATTGGGGGAGGTAATATAAAGTACTGGACAACATCTTTAAACCACAATCATTTCTAATATTCTGAATAAAACGGATTTTATCACCTCCAAAATACACACTAGATCCTAGGTACTTAGATATAACTTGAATATTCCAATTTACTATTTAAATTTTCACCCGAAACGTTACATTATGTAAATTATATTCTTTGTCCAAATTGGAGTATTTGAAGTGAAACACACAACAATTCTGAAGATAAAAACTTAATTGGGTATCACATCCTCACAGCTTCTTCTACAGATGCGTGGGAATATTAACTTACAATACAAAAATTTGCTGCACGCAGCAAAAAAAAATGACATTTCCACACACTAATGCACACTGTAAGGCTGGGTTCACACCTGACTTCATCTTCATCTTCCATTTGAATCACATAAATATGGGATTCAGACGTTCCCCTGACAAAGCCGTAGGGCTTGATTCATTATTGCATTTGTACTTTTCTTTTGTCGAGATTTTGTTCTTTTGTGCCTTTTTTTTGTTGCATATTCACCTTTCTATTTGCACCTTTTTTAAGCCTATTTTACATGTGTTCACCTGTTTTTATTTTAAGTTCACCACTGTGGGTGAGGTTTCGGGTTTTCAGATGTTTCCTCCTAATTAGTGATGAGCGAGCATGCTCGTTACTTGAGATTTACGAACATGCTCGGGTGCTCGCCGAGTATCTTCGGCGTGCTCGGGTGTTATGTTTGAGTCACGCTGTGCGCATGATTCACGACTGTTTGACAGCTTTAATACATGTGAGGAATGCTTGTTTCTTAGCCATTCCTCACATGTATTAAAGCTGTCAAACAGTTGCAAATCATGCGCAGAGGAGTGATTCAAACATATCACCCGAGCACGCTGAAGATACTCGGCGAGCACCTGCTCGTCGAAAGGGTTAACAGAACATACTCGCTCATCACTACTCCTAATTCTTCATTTGTCACTCCTAACTCATCATTTGTTCTCCAGTTCTTCCTGTCTGATTCTACATAAACCAGAACTTTTTGAGAAATGTGTGCAAAAACAGTTAAAGGAAACCTGTCATGTCCCCAAATGCTATTAACATGTGGATATGGGATTAATCAGCAGGTTAATAGTGTTACAATGCTGTCTGGTCGCCTTACTGAAAGTGCAGTTGGGAGAAAATTAACTTTATCTCTTCTGGGAACAGCCGGCTTTCAGTCATGGAGGTGTGCCCGGAGTGGCTACAGTCAACGCTCAGTTGAACGCCACCACCTATGACTGAAAGCTGGCGGCTCCCGGAACGAATAAAGTTCATTTTCTCCCGGTAGCCACACTTTCAGTATGGCAGCTGGACAGCATTGTAACACTATTAACCTACAGATTAACCCCCGGTTCTCTGATGTGGTCCAGCTTATTTGTTTTAGAACGTCATATAACGACATACTGTATGTCATTCGTCTCATACACTTAATCATTAACTTTAGGATGAGTTTTATACGTGTTAAACAAATATTCAGCAGGGACTTTACTGACCTCGATGTTTGACTACCGTGTTTATTTAAGGGTAAATGGCAAAACGAGTTCTTCCTCATTTCTTATCTCCTCCCAATAGGACATAAAACGGAGAAAAAGTCGAACGATTTCAGAGTCAGTTTCCCTCTCAGAACAAATTATATGTATGCCAAAGTGAAAAGGACTCTCCACCACGAGATCTTCGCCTTTACCATCTGCTTGTGGTTGAAGTCCACCTCATCCCCGGGAGTGGGCACACCTTTTTCATATTCTGTCCCAGGCCAGGCCAATGAAGTGGTGCTGATCGAGTGGGGAAACAACCCCATGGAATTGCTTATTAACGACAAGGTAATTGATCGCATACATCTATTGCATCTATTATATTTATGATGTTTAACTGTCTGGGAAAATTACAAGGATTTATTGTATTTTAAACCTTTATTTACAAAATTTACTTATACGATTTAATTCTAAAAACTTATTTTTCTTTATTAAAGGGAATAGAGAAATGAGCCAACATTAAAGCAAAGTTTATGTTATTACTTTAATTTGCATTTTAGATTTTTAAATAGACTAAAAGCAAAATTGTATTACTTTGTTGAGTTGGTTTTAATGATGTGGTAACTTATGGGTTGTGTAGTGAGAAAAATCCCTGATAACCAGCAAAGAGGTTTGAGCCTTTAGAGACTGTCACCGACTAGGGGATCATTCAGACGTCCGATTTTTCTACATAAGAGAAAAATGGACCGATTATTCTGATCAGACTCTGATCTTAGTTTGAGTGGTCCAGTGTCATCTGATTTTCTCGTACGTGGAGAAATAATAAAAAAAAAAAAAAGTTTCTCCACTTTTTCCATTTTGACACTGCATGAAAATTAGACTCCACTCGGATGTCATCACAGTACAGTCCAATTTTTTCATGGACCCATTGACTTGCATTGCAGATTTTGATCCATTAAAACCATGGATAACAGTCGTACGTGGAAATTGGACGTCTGAATGAGCCCTTTAAGGGAACCTGTCACCAGGTTTTCCCAATATGAACTAATCCACCACCTTACCATAGTCCATCAACCTGTATATAAGCCACTAACTCCCCCTTGCATATGCCAAAAAATACTTTTTATACATCTCCCGCACCATATGCTAATCAGCACTGTGTTGTCTGATGGGCGGTGCTGGTCTGTGGTCCTCTATCTGCAGAATCGCCATCCTCCTGCCTTCATTGATGTGGATGATGTGTCCTACGTCATCCACAGATCACCAGGAGTCTTGCGCCTGCACACGCGCACTTTCCTCTGTCCTGCATAGTCCTGTAATGCGCTGCTATCAACTGTAAGTGAAGTGGGCCACGGGGTTCTCGGTAGCCGGGTCGGTCGATGCTGGGGGATGTCACGGTAGCAGTGACCTGGTCCGTGACCCAGGGCGGTCAATTAAAGGGAAAGGTAGAAGGGGAATAAAGTTTTTATGTATAATGTTTGTGACGCCACCTGTGGTATGCGGCTATATGGGGCCGCCGCTGCGGTGCAGATCCTCTGGAGCTGATAGTGACGCAGCAGAGTTGGTTCATCTCTCCACAGGCACAGCTTAGCCCCAGGGCAGGAAATAGTGATTTTATTAGGTAGATGTTGTTGTTGCTGTGTAGAGCAGGGCTGGTGATGGCGCAGCAATAATTCTAGGGACACAGTGGGGTGCAGTCTTCATGTTTGACTCACAGTTATCACGCTGCTCCTAGTTATAACTGCCAGATTATAACCACCGACATCGTCCTGTGTTCACCAAGGAAGGGGTTCAGCAATCTCTCAAGTATCTCAGGAGTACTTAAAGGGGACCCCGTTCTATGTGCCTTCCTTGGTCGTCTTCCTGCGCTGGCTCTCACCCTCCTGCTCTGCGCCTTACAATCAGTGTCCCAATCCGGCTGCCTCGGATCTTGTCGGGCAACCTGTAGTCCCCTGAATCCCATGTGGCCACCTTTTCGGCAATATAATTGTGATTTTTGGGCAGCTGCACCTTGAAAGTACAGTCGCCTCCAGTTATCTAGCTGAGCCTTGTAGTTCTCCACTAGTTAGGGGCCGGTCCCCTCTGCGGCCTGATCCCTCCACGTCCTTGTAGATTCGGGCGCACGGGTGGCTTCCTGCACTTCTCGTGCCCCTGGGATCCCCTCTGCCTCTCTAGAGCCTTCCCTCTGCTCCCGTCCTCTCTCAGTCTTTCCTCCTGTCCCTCTCAGACTAGGCCCGCTCCTTCCTCCTCTCCTCCTGAGCAGAGCTCCTACAGAGCTCCTGCTCCCAACTCTCTCTCTTCAGACTGAACTGATCTCCTTCAAGATGGTTCCCTTCTTATACTCCTAGTGAAGGTGCTCCCCTGATCTACGTCCTCCACCCACACCCACTACATGGTTCCCCCTCTCTTGGTTCCCCCCATTCCAACCAGGGACAGGGCTCAGCACTATGCACATGCATCTTGCCCCTTCTGCTGTTCAGGAATGGTGTAGTGTTGGATGCAGTTGGGTGGGTCCCGGGCAGTACCCCATCGTTACCTGAGAGTGGGGCACCACACCTCTGGGTGAGATGCAGTACCTCTGTGGTGACTGAACCTGCAGGGGCACCACACATGCACATTATAGGACTTTGCTCTGCCATTAGTACAGTGTTCCCCAACTCCGATCCTCCAGAGCCACCAACAGGTCTTGTTTTCAGGACTTCCTTAGTATTGTCCAGGAGATAATTGCAGTACCTGACTAACATGACTTTTTGGTGGCTCCTGAGGACTGGAGTTGGGGAACACTGCCTTAGTAAGACACAGGAAAGTGTGCCTGCACAGACGCAAGATTCTCTGTGATCTGTGGATGACGTAGGACGCATCATCCACATTTATCCAGGCAAGAGCACAGTGATTCTGCTGATAGAGGAGGAGCAGACCACAAATAAGTGATGTCCATGGGCATCTGTGCTAATTAGCATATAGAAAAAGCTACATTTAAATGGTATTTTTTGGGATATGTAGGAGGAGTTAGGGGCTTACAGACAGGTTGATGGACTGCGGCATCACGAGGGCTCAGTGGTTGCGCTGGACTCCTGGGTTCATACCCACCAAGGACAACATCTGCAAGGAGCTTGTTTGTTCTCCCCGTGTTTCCGTGGGTTTCCTCCGGGTTCTCCGGTTTCCTCCCACACTCCAAAGACATACTGATAAGGAATCTAGATTGTGAGCCCCAATGAGGACAGTGGTGATGATGTCTGTAAAGCGCTGTGAAATATGATAGCGCTATATAAGCGATGCAAAATACAAATAAATGAATACAGTATAAGAGTAGTTAATGATGGCAGCTTTTGCTTATATTGTGAAAAATGGGTAACAGGTTCCCTTTAAATTTTTAAAAAAATGTAAGATAGTTTCTCGTTCAAATAGCTTCTTACTATAAGTGGTAATTTTCTTAGCAAAAAAAACATTAGGAAATTTCCCTATAATGGTTTATGGAAGCAATAGGGAGATTTCTATTAAACTTCTATTTGGTCACCTTTCAAAACAACTTTTTTTTTACTTAAATGGATATATTTTGGGTTAAATATTTGCTTTGCAATTGGGTTTCATTACAAATATTGCACTAGTTGCTTTTTATAGCCTCTGGCACTGTCCATTGCTGGCTGCAGAATGCTTTAACTGAGAATTTGTCAGTCAGCCTGCTAAGACCCTATGGAGAGTTATAACACTTTTATCTATCTTTTTCCGAGCTCCTCTCTGCTGATTTATAACTGCAGACCACATTAAAATTGAATGTGCAGTGAAATAAAGAGCCTGTAAGAGGCAAATGGTGCAAAATTTTGCATGAAACCCAACTGTAAAAATTATTTTTAGCCCCATGTGCATTTTAGTAAAGAAAAACATATAGTCAATATCAACCCCCCGAGCTGCATATATAGGCATCTAGGTCTTTGAAATGTAAATCCATTAACACTTTTATGTCTTCAATCTGTTGTTGCATTCCAGAGAAATTTGCATTTTAATTCATATGAAAATGAGATGTTATGTGCTCTGGGTATGACATAGCACTTAACCAGCCTTTTTCATCCTGAGGTTGTTTCTCTGCCCATCACAAGCCTCTATAGCTTTATTAATAGCTCGATGTCTGTGTGACATCAGGGTCCAGGTAAAGAAATCAGACAGTGAGTTATCAATCAAGCTAAAGAGGCTGCTGCTGATAGGGGAAGAAAATTCATGTTAAGTGCTCTGTCACGTCCAGAGCACTTAATGATGCATCATTTGCTTATGAATAGAAATAAATATAATTTCTCTAGAATGCAGCAACAGATAGAAGACATAAAGGTGTCTATGAATTTACATTTCAAAATCCTGCATTCCCATTATATGAGGTTTACGGGAATTGATCTTACTGACAGATTCCATTTAAAACTAAATCTGGCCATGTGGAGTTATCATCCCATATTCCCTCGCGATGATACTTTTGACCAACGTGAAGTTTTAGTGGTGCCAAAGTCTTGTAAAACTACTTTTTATCTATACTGTACCCATTATAAAAATACCTATTTTTGTGATACAGGCTGTGACTCTCCCACTGGCCATTAATGATGCTAAATGGCATCATGTCTGCGTCACCTGGTCTTCCAGGGATGGATTATGGGAGTCATATCTCGATGGCGTAAGGCGTGGAAAAGGTGAAAACTTGGCACCTTGGCACCCAATAAAACCCGGTGGAGTATTTATTTTGGGACAAGAACAGGTAAAAAAAGAACTGAATTATTTTAGAATTTATTACAAAAAGGCCTATAACATAATATGTAAATTGTAGAGTATATCAGAAACAATTATTTTTCATGTTTTTTTCCACCATCAATATTTTTCTCATTTTGTCCACTTTCTATGCTGTATAGACTTTGCAGACCTTCTTTATAAAGTATCTTTATGCAAATACGGTAATTAATATTTGATGAACATGATTGAATTGTGTTTTTCCAACCATTAGGACACCTTGGGAGGAAGATTTGATTCCACACAAGCCTTTGTGGGAGAAATCTCTGACTTTGATATGTGGAGCCACATCTTAACTTCTGGTGAGATATACAAGCTGGCAACCTGCGCTGCGCACTCCACCGGTGATGTCATAGAGTGGACCGAGTCATCCCTGGAGCTCCACGGTGGTGTTACCAAACTACCATTCAACTCTTGCCAATGACATGTTGAGTCCCTCCACGGTCAGCAAGCTCTGTTATGGAGTCCAGACATGGAATGGTTTCTCCATACCCCAATGACTTATTCTTCTAACGGAGTAGAAATCATTGTGTATCATTGTTTCCTCCAGAAGTTGGTGATACTCATTTCTTGCACATTTATCCTTGATCCTAATCCAATGCTTTATTTATAATAAAGTAGTGTATTTTGTAGATATCATGCGGTTTGCGTAGTATCCACCTGCATTTTTGTACTGCAAGTCTAGTACTGGAATATTTTTTTACGCTATGTTCAGAGCACTGAAGATTGAACTCTGAAGGGTCTTCAGGAAGTACCTGAGAAATGTTCTTCTTGTGACTTCTTTGAGATCTATGTGGTATGTTCTGAGTTGATGCCTGATATAGAGATAAGTTGTATTAGGTTGACTATACACATTTCATGTCTACTGGTCGAATCCCCCCTGATGTCCTCAGGGCTCTAATGGGCCTTCTGACTCTTGACTCTTCCCTCAATGGCGGCCAGATTGGACAGTTGGAGTTCTCCTGCCTAATTCTTTTGTTCTCTGAGTGATAATCCAAAGCCAGATGTTTCTGGCAGTGATTTACTCCACTCTGCCCATCAGAACATATTCATGCACCATCCATGCGGAGTGTGCATGTGTACCTGGGGTGCTCGGAGAGATAGTTATCACTAGAACGAGTATTCAGCTGACAGCTATAAAATGTGCATGGCCAGCCTTAGGGTATGTGCACATCTGCCTGAAAAAGTGCTAAAAATCACCCAAAAAGAATGAACACATGCACCACAATGTCAAAGAAACTTGTTGTGTTTATGTTCTATCTTTTATAACTTCTTTTAACCACTTTAGACCTCAAAAGCCACTTGGAAGCCACCACTATCTGATATATGAATACACCAGAAAAGAAGGCAAAGATGGCACATCAGGAAAAATACCAACGGCATTTTCCTGAAGCGTTTTCTGCTACAAAAATTATACGGGTAAGCCGGCATCTAAAAGACACAAGCCCCAATTCATCAAAACTGGCAATCTTCACGCTGTTCTTTATCATGGGTCGGGTTGGAGTACGAGGCTCTTAATGAATCAGGAGCGTCTGACGACTGTCCAGCGCCTCTGTGTGCAACTTGACACAAATCTTATTCTAGTCCCTACTGGAGTAAGACTTGAGGCTTAGTGAACGCCACTGCTCGGTTTAAGTTTGACGACTGGCATTCGCCACCCCAGCTCCGCCGATTAAATGGCGTGAGAATGCCAAATGTCGCAAAGTTGTGGTACAGTTTTGAGTTGTACCAAAAACTTGAGACTTTTCAAAGCCTTTACACCAGAATTTAGGCATAAAAGCTTTGACAAATGGAGCCCGCAGTGGGCACATACCTTAAAAGTGACTCATTTTAAAGTTGCAAGTCTGTATTATCCTGTTCCTCACCATTGTAGGTGCTTGCTTTAATCTAACCCTTGCCATTAGCTATAGAATACATCGATAATTTTCTGTCGTCCCTTTAATAAAGTCCCCCACACACTATAGATAGCCATCAGCCATATGATGGGTCGGCCGATCGTTATCTGACATCCATCTTTCCTGACTCCTGGCTCCAGTGTTCTTTATGTGGGAGTCGCTCTCAGACTGTCTCACTGAGAACAAAAGGATCAGCTGTCCAGTATTGTTCATGCTGGATCCTTTTCTCCACTGACAAAATTTGTTGGGGGAAAAGTCGGGAGGCCCCCAAACAGATTTGCCTGCTGATATCAGCGGCTTTGGCTAAAGTTAGTCTAATTTGCATGGGTGCTTTAAAGGGTTTGTCCAGCCTTGAGGGGCAAGTCTGCAATCACTCTATGTAACTACAGACTTGTGAATATTCACAGCATGCAGTGTGCCGGCTCTGGAAACAGGTGGGCTCGTGACAGCAAGTACGCAATTTGCATACATGCAGTCACATGCCGACTAGACGTGCATGGCCTTGCTCAATGCTAGTGAATCGACAAGTCTAGTCGTAATGTGGACCAAAATATGCAAATTGCATACTTGCAGTCACACACAACTGGCAGCTCCCGGAATCAGCACCGGAGATTCCTGACAGTGTGCACACTACATGCTGAAAGGATTCACAAGTCTGCAGTCACACAGTGCTCACCAAGGCTGGACAACAAAATGAGACAATGGATGTGCGGAAGAGAAGAGCGGAATTAATTTGTCTTGAAAGCTGTTACATTGTTACCCCATCACCAATGAGCACCGATATGTAGACGATGTATTTTTGTAGCCAAGTATCTGCTTCTCACAATGATACACAAGTATTAACCACATGACTTTTGTGGTTTTATTTTCATTGCATGGTTTGCACTTGACCTATAATTAGATAGTGTGATGTCTAGTTTGGTTTCTGACTGCTTGCTATATGTACATATTTTTAAAGTGGGTGTGTTGTGTGATATCGCTTGTGTTTTGGAGATTTCAGAATATAATGCATTTTGATACAAATGTCAGATCAACGACGACTGGTGACCATTTTCGTATACGTGTTGAATGAGCAGGATCATATCCGTGAGTCGTATACGGTGTACATATTTGTGAATTGTAATGCTTCTGCACCTTCGCATCCTGTATCGCCATGTATGTGTTTACATCCTAGATGCTGAGAACTTTAACTTGGTGTCTTTCTCAATGTGATGAAAGCATTGACTTTTCTAACTTCACCATGCTCAATATGGAATGATGCAAATTGTAGCTCGTGTTTTCACAATAGAATTGCTCTGGTTTGCACAGAACTGAGATATACTTGACTGTCTCTTGTTTTGTTTTTTTCTGGGAGGCAACGGGCATCCAAAACATTTATAATGACTGCAGAATAAAGCTCAATTGAACTAGAAATAGTAAAAAAAAAAATCTTAGTGGGTCAGTCTCATGAAAACGAAAATATTACATATTTGTGCTATATGTAAACATAATTATGATGCCTGTGAAAATATAGGTCCCTGTATGTACAGTCTTGTGCCTTTGATTACATAGAGGTTCAATCAAATGTATCTCATGTATTAAAGGGAATCTGTCGGTAGGATCAACCCTTCTAAGACACTTATATGGCCATGCAGGTCATAGGAAGCTGAATAAAATGATACCTTGATATTTGCAAGCCAATGTCTTTTTCCAGGGAAATCCACATTTTTCTTAATATGTAAAGGAGCAGTTAAGATCTATGGGCCGGACATAGATCTCCCTGAGAATCCGCCTCCACGCTTATTTTAAATAAACATTAGGATTAAAAGTGCATAAGAAAAGAATGGCATATTACAATAAATCATATATTGGGGCAGTATTCTGTCCCCAAAACATTTCTTCTGGGGTAAACAAATGGATGGTCATTATTTAACGTACAGCCTTGGGGTTATTATTGGTTGTCTGAGGAATGTTCTGCCGCGCTGAATGCATTTGAGCAAATCCTCAAGATCTGCTGCTGGCAGCTCCTTTGTAATCACCGACCAATGACGTCCCAGATGTGCTTGACAAGTCCGGAGACTCTGCAGGCTATGGTAGCACACAGGTCACGTGTTCATACTAGCATGAGCAACATGCAGCCTGGTGTTGTCCTGTTGAAAAAATGGCTCTTGGGACGCTTTGGAGAAATGGCAGCACCACTGGTTCTAAGACCAAATCAATGTAATTTTGACTTTTCCTCCTTGCTGTTGCAATTTCCATGTTGAGGAGTATATGACCATGAATGGATACAGTTGCACCTTCTGTCTCTGAACTCCTTATAGGAATAGTTTGGCAGCATCAATAAAAGAAAATTTATTTGTCATAGAACAAAATACACAACACAATCTTACAAGAATGCATTGACGCAGACAACTAAAAACCTATAGTACTGAAATAGTGTGCACAGAGTACTATAATGACCATAGATAATGGTTCTAAATCCAAGGGGAAAACATATATCGGTGGAAAGTACCGCAGTCCCATAGTCAAAGGAGATCAGGAAAAAGTATTTATCCCCTTTCAGAAGTCCCAGAATAAAGAACAGTTTATTATCAATTCAATATTAGACAAACGATCTGTAAATTATCATTTTTTATTGCCTATGTTTTTCGAGTTAGTAATTAAAAGCAAACTATCAGCAGAAAATGAGCTATTGTTTAAAGCAGATTTTTGCGTTAAATATACAGTACAGACCAAAAGTTTGGACACACCTTCTCATTTAAATATTTTTCTGTATTTTCATGACTATGAAAATTGTACATTCACACTGAAGGCATCAAAACTATGCATTAACACATGTGGAATTATATACTTAACAAAAAAGTGTGAAACAACTGAAAATATGTCTTATATTCTAGGTTCTTCAAAGTAGCCACCTTTTGCTTTGATGACTGCTTTGCACACTCTTGGCATTCTCTTGATGAGCTTCAAGAGGTAGTCACCGGAAATGGTCTTCACTTCACAGGTGTGCCCTGTCAGATTTAATAAGTGGGATTTCTTGCCTTATAAATGGGGTTGGGACCAGTGTTGTGCAGAAGTCTGGTGGATACACAGCTGATAGTCCTACTGAATAGACTGTTAGAATTTGTATTATGGCAAGAAAAAAGCAGCTAAGTAAAGAAAAACGAGTGGCCATTATTACTTTAAGAAATGAAGGTCAGTCAGTGCGAAAAATTGTGAAAACTTTGAAATTATCCCCAAGTGCAGTTGCAAAAATCATCAAGCGCTACAAAGAAACTGTCTCACATGAGGACCACCCCAGGAAAGGAAGACCAAGAGTCACCTCTGCTTCTGAGGATAAGTTTATCTGAGTCACCAGCTTCAGAAATCGCAGGTTAACAGCAGCTCAGATTAGAGACCAGGTCAATGCCACACAGAGTTCTAGCAGCAGACACATCTCTACAACAACTGTTAAGAGGAGACTTTGTGCAGCAGGCCTTCATGGTAAAATAGCTGCTAGGAAACCACTGCTAAGGACAGGCAACAAGCAGAAGAGACTTGTTTGGGCTAAAGAACACAAGGAATGGACATTAGACCAGTGGAAATCTGTGCTTTGGTCTGAAAAGTCCAAATTTGAGATTTTGGTTCCAACCACCGTGTCTTTGTGCAACGCAGAAAAGGTGAACGGATGGACTCTACATGCCTGGTTCCCACCGTGAAGCATGGAGGAGGAGGTGTGATGGTGTGGGGGTGCTTTTCTGGTGCCACTGTTGGGGATTTATTCAAAATTTAAGGCATACTGAACCAGCATGGCTACCACAGCATCTTGCAGCGGCATGCTATTCCATCCGGTTTGCGTTTAGTTGGACCATCATTTATTTTTCAACAGGACAATGACCCCTAACACACCTCCAGGCTGTGTAAGGGCTATTTGACCAAGAAGGAGAATGATGGGGTGCTACGCCAGATGACCTGGCCTCCACAGTCACCAGACCTGAACCCAATCGAGATGGTTTGGGGTGAGCTGGACCGCAGAGTGAAGGCAAAAGGGCCAAGTGCTAAGCATCTCTGGGAACTCCTTCAAGATTGTTGGAAGACCATTTCCGGTGACTACCTCTTGAAGCTCATCAAGAGAATGCCAAGAGTGTGCAAAGCAGTCATCAAAGCAAAAGGTGGCTACTTTGAAGAACCTAGAATATAAGACATATTTTCAGCTGTTTCACACTTTTATGTTAAGTATATAATTCCACATGTGTTAATTCATAGTTTTGATGCCTTCAGTGTGAATGTACAATTTTCATAGTCAAGAAAATACAGAAAAATCTTTAAATGAGAAGGTGTGTCCAAACTTTTGGTCTGTACTGTATATTTTTTTATACATTTTTGCCTTTTTTTAATCACAATCTATCTTTAAAAAATAAAAATCTTGTAATTTTCACAGCGGTCACTGGGGCTATGTCTTAGGCTCTAACTTCCTAATATTTCAGGAAACAACACATGTATATAGCCGCAATGGTCAGACCAAGACCATACTTTTTGCATTGAAGCATCTAATGAGCGTGTGCAATTGACATTGTGAAGTGAGGGGGAGCAGGTGAGCTGTCACATCACCTATTGTGATTGGTGGATCCTGTGTTACCAGCTGTGTATAGAGGTGGAACCTGTAATCCTACCTCTGCTGATAAGGAGCCTGCTGAAAACTCTTTCTGAAAAGATCAGCATTTATGAGGAGTCCACCCCCACCGATCAGCATAAATAAAGGCTCAGTGCCATGTATATGATATAAATGTTTAGGTTCTGGAATACCCCTTTATTTAAATGCATGTATTTTTTTGAGAAAAAAAAGCAATTTTTGCAATTACGTTTCGTTTACATTTTCACACAATTCGTTTTCTATAGATTGTGTTGCTCTATTTTAGGCTGCTGAATGAGTAAAATTAAATCCATCAGTGAGCTCATTTTGACAGGAGATATTATAATTCATATCTTTCTTTTTCTGAGCTCCTTTCGGCTGATTTATGACCACATGAAAGTTGAGCTGAACTTTTTGATCATAAATCACCTGAGAAAGGCTCATGATAACCGTTTAAAAATCCTGATACCTATAAAAAAAAATGTAGCCAAAAAAAAATAAAAATGCCCCAAAAAGGTGTCCATCTTCTTTAAAGGCAATCAATAACCAGGTTTTGCTACCTCATGAGAGCAGCATAATGTAGAAGAAGAGACCCTGATTCAAGCGATATCACTTAGTTTACTGGGTGCAGCAGTTGTGACATAATCAGAGTTCATAGATGTAGAATGCAGCAGAGCTGAGAAAGCTAACCCCGCGCACACCAGGCTCTCTATGTACATTGTCTATTGACAGTGAGCAGCTTATCAAAGGAGGGGGCGGAGTTGAACTAGCAAGCGCCTGCCAGCTAGTCTCAGCAGTGAGGATGTCCTAGTGATAAATCCTTTATTGCAAGTAAACAACAGCACACAGCCTACTAAGTGACACATCCCCACATTCAGTGTTTTAACCCTTACCTCATGCGGTCCTCAGATTACATAGCAAAAACCTTCTGACAGATTCCCTTTAAGAGGGCAGTAATATATATCTATTGACCTGTGCACAGAATTTCCAAGGTGGTGACTAGAAGGGGCTGGAATTTTTCTTCTGTGACCAATCCGGACACCTGCTTGCATATTATTAACAAGTTTGGTCACCGCCTCTGCTAGATTCCCATACCCCTGGTGAAGTATATGAGCCTGCCAATTCATCATCTTAGAAAACAAAAAAAAAAAATTTTGTAATGCATATGACTCATCAGGAAGTCTATAAAGTATCTATATTAATGTAATGTTTGGTTCTTGTAGACAAAAACTTCTGTATGTGGTTTCCGTTTTCTGTATAATTCCAGGAACATTAGACCCAAAAACCACAAATGTTCCAGCAATATATAACACTAGACGACAGCCGATGCAACTTTTGAAAGAGGTATGTGCATGTGTGTCTCGGGGTCATCTTCACATAGTTATATCAGTATAACTGTCCATGACTTGTGTATATATAGCGCAGCCTTATTGCTATATGACACCTTGGTTTGGAAGCATTCAAGCTTTTACATCTCAGATGGGGGTTCGTACTGGACACTTAGTGTCCGGTGCTTAACTTCGAACACTGACTTCTCCCAGAAGTCAGTTTTAGTGTTTGGAGTTCCGGGATACACAAAGCGAGACGCACGCACGCACACACGCACACACACACGCACACACGCACACACCACCCTTACTATGACCGTCTTACAGCACCAAACTTCAGGACCCCATTGACTTCAACTTTGAACAAAAGCTTGGTCGAACCCGACCATCGACAGGTCGGCTCATCCCTATACATGATCCATTAGGACAGTCTCAGAAATGTCTGCAGCAAATCTGTCACCAGATTTGTGCTTCCCGTGGTTTGAGCAGCATGTATCACATCCTGGCTGCAGATTTTTTTTTCTTCCCTCTGAAACTCATCGGTGTTTCAGAGAAAACATGGACCCAGGTTCATCAAAGCCATTACATCTGATAAACACAGGCAATCCCGACGTTTTGTGGCTGTCTAACAGCCACAAAACAAGCGGATGCGGGGACTCAAACATGTCACTCGCGATACCCAATGCATGCAAGAGCACCCTCGGCAAACTTTAGTAACGAGCACTTGCGCTCATCACTACTACTTACACATGCTCCTGATGTGTAACGCACATGCCCATTGCATGTGGAGAAGGGTTAAGGTGCCCATACTCCTTGTCAGCCAATAGTGCTACCTCTCAAAGCTCCGATACACATCATAAATGGTCAATCACTAGTTTGTGTGTGCGCTATAGAAAGGGAATAGAAAGCTGCTGCTAGACCCCTGACAGCAGCTGATCTCCCCATGAGAACAAGAGGATCGACTGCTTGATTTAAAACTGCCCGAACCTTCGCTTCTCCAACAGAAGGCCCACATATACATTAGATGGTCGTCTAGAATCGATGGGTTCGATGACTTTAGTGTGTATTTGATGGCCTTTATGTAGCTGAACTGCCATGAAACAGGACTATCCAAGTACTGACCAAGTGCAGAGAAGTTTATTGGTAGGATCACTGGCCGCTTAAGAAGCCAGTTTTAGCTTCTGCTGATCATCTCATTAGCAAGAGGATCAGTACTGATGTCATCTCCTACCAAAGACAAGGTCAAGACAATGAATACAGGTAAGCCATCTGTATGTCAAGTAAACCATTTACACTACCGTAATCCTTCTAGACTGGGTACAAGATAAAGTACCAACCAAAGAACATAGCAGGCTTTGTAAGCCCCAAGTTGTGTGCAAACATTGGATATATGAAGTATAAACAGCATTACTGCTATATAGGATATACTTCTATGCACTTAGTGCACAAATTGGCCACCAGGCATGACCAGGTGAACCTTTCTCTGATGGACCCTAACCATGTCTATCAGACATGTCTCTCCCGGGCCAAGAAATTTAACAAAGGTAGGATCCAATGCTATTTTTCTTTTCTTTGCAGTAGGGAAGGAAAGTACTTTTAACTTGTAGTCTATGAGTATCACAGTACCACATTCTGTAGAAGTCTTCGAGTCAAAAGGCGTTGACCAGTACTTTTATATTGACAGCCTATACTTCGGATAGGTCATCAATATCAGATTAGCAGGGGTGCGACATCCAGCACTCCTGCCAATCAGCTGCTCCCGGTACCCAAACAGCACATCTCCAACTGTGTAGTGTCTGCAGCAGGGTACTGCAGATCAACTCCAATTCATTCGAATAGAGGCGGATGTGCAATACCCGGCCGCGACCTGTCCTAAGAATAGGCCGTCAATATAAAAGTACTGGAAAACCCATTTAAAGAGGGGGTGAGTGGAGGAATACACTGAAGGCGTGAACTAGTCTTAGAAGGAATCCATAAAGTAACATGACGTCTTAGAAACCAGTTGATTGTAGAGCAAAACTAACCCTGTAAGGGTACGTCCAGATAAACGTATACTTGATGGAAGACGGACCACACACAGACCCAATGTGAGCTTGTGCATATACAGGTGCTTCTCACTAAATTAGAATATCAAAAAGTTAATTTATTTCAGTTAAATACAAAAAGTGAAACTCATTATATAGAGTCATTACAAACAGAGTGATCTATTTCAAGTGTTTCTTTCTGTTAATGTTGATGATTATGGCTTACAGAGAATGAAAACACAAAAGTCATTATCTCAGTAAATTAGAATACTTTATAACAGCTTGAAAAATGTTTTTTAAAATCTGAAATGTTGGCCTACTGAAATGTATGTTCAGTAAATGCACTCAATACTTGGTCGGGGCTCCTTTTGCATCAATTACTGCATTAATGCGGCATGGCATGGAGGCGATCAGCCTGTGGCACTGCTGAGGTGTTATGGAAGCCCAGGTGGCTTTGATAGCAGCCTTCAGCCCGTCTGCATTGTTGGGTCTGGTGTCTCTCATCTTCCTCTTGACAATACCCCATAGATTCTCTATGGGGTTAAGGTCAGGCGAGTTTGCTGGTCAATCAAGCATAGTGATACTGTTGTTTGTAAACCAGGTATTGGTACTTTTGGCAGTGTGGACAGGTGCCAAGTCCTGCTGGAGAATGACATTTCCATCTCCAAAAAGCTTGTCGGCAGAGGGAAGCATGAAGTGATCTAAAATTTCCTGGTAGACGGCTGCGCTGACTTTAGTCTTGATAAAACACAGTGGACCTACACCAGCAGATGACATGGCTCCCCAAACCATCAATGATTGTGGAAACTTCACACTAGACCTCAAGCAGCTTGGATTGTGGCCTCTCCACTCTTCCTCCAGACTCTGGGACCTTGATTTCCAAATGAAATGCAAAATTGACTTTCATCTGAAAACACCTTGGACCACTGAGCAACAGTCCAGGTCTTCTTCTCCTTGGCCCAGGTAAGACGCTTCTGGCGTTGTCTATTGGTCATGAGCGGCTTGACATAAGGAATGCGACACTTGCAGCTCATGTCCTGAAAGAGCCCAAAGAACGGAAGTATGCTATGACGCAGTGATCACCATGTATAGACAATTAGCTGGTATGAAAATATATGCAAAATATTTAAATTAGTACAAAACATGTTTTAATATATTCGCAGTGATTTTGGCGTGTTTTGTACTTTAAATAAAATTTGCATATATTTATTTTTTCATACCAGCTAATTATGGTTTATACATGGTGATCACTGAGTCATAGCAATTTCCGTTCTTTGGGCTCTTTCAGTGTTATATTTGGTATGCTGCATGTTGATCCCTAGTTAATAGATAGTGCCCTCCATTTGTGTTTTTACTTCTAGCCCATGTCCTGGATACGTCTGTGTGTGGTGGCTCTTGAAGCAATGACTCCAGCAGCAGTCCACTCCTTGTGAATTTCCCCCCAAATGTTTGAATGGCCTTTTCCTAACAATCCTATCAAGGCTGCGGTTATACCGGTTCCTTGTGCAACTTTTTCTACCACACTTTTTCCTTCCACTCAACTTTCCATTAATATACTTGCATACAGCACTCTATGAACAGCCAGCTTCTTTAGCAATGGCCTTTTGTGGCTTACCCTCCTTGTGGAGTGTGTCAATGACTGCCTTCTGGACATATGTCAAGTCAGTCTGTTTCAGTAGGCTCCACAATCATGGGGAATACTGCTAAGGGACCTTTTTAAACACATAGGAAGCCTTTGCAGGTGTTTTTTGTTAATTATTCTAGTTTACCAAGACAATGTCTTTTGTGTTTTCATTGGCTGTAAGCCATAATCACCAACATTAACAGAAATAAACACTTGGAATAAATCACTGTGTGTAATGACGCTATTTAACATACAAGTTTCACTTTTTGTATTGAAAAACTGAAATAAATTAAGTTTTTGATGATATTCTAATTTATTGAGAAGCAATTGTAGGCTCGATATCACACAAACCTTATTTGTCCTTAGATTGATTTGTTTATCGACCATCACTAATACTGCACTAAAACTAGAAAATCAGGAATATAGGCCATAACATTTTTTTTTATGCTGGTCTATATTATTGAAAAGGATTTATCCACCCCGGGTGAAATCTTGGGCAAACCTTGCCGAATCCTAACTGTGTGTAACGTGCGCACTGTTAAGATGCAACGAAAACTAATTAGGTTAGAATTTCTATCAATTAAAAATAATTGAGGAAGACAAAGTTCTCATACTGCTATTAACAGTTTATTTTTTATTAATGTGTGTACAATATATTAAATAGAAAAAAAAAAAAAATTACAAAACAAAATTCCAACCCAATAATCCGAAGTCTTACCCCTTCAAAGATGAGGTATTCCCTCCTGAATCATTTTCACAGCTTTTGAGCAAATGTAACGGACAGGCACGGTGCAGCGGGGGCACAGGAGACGGCACCCCGCTTTGGCACAATAATTACACAACCTGCCAAATATGTCACATTACTAAACTGAATCATGGTTAATGCCCCTGAAACGTCTCCAAAAAAAAAAGATGTGCTTTCAGTTCCTCTGGATTGTCTCATGACGAGGATAGATGCATGCACGGTCAGTGTTATTACGAGGCACGGCCACTTTTATCCCATTGTAGTGTTTTATTATCAGTCTACACCGTGGCGCAAAGTAAATGCACAGGTTGTTTCAACATGTTCCAAAAAAAAATATATATATATCAAGTAACCATCAAAAGAACCTGAAAATTACAGGTCAATTCTTATTTTCTTAAAAAGGTCTACCAAACCTAAAGTGCAGCCAATATCAATCACACATGAATTTAAAGATTTCTATTTCCATTTATCCCAATTCTCACAGTGAACAATAGATGAATCGGCTGCACAGCAAGTGGAAATAATAGACTCCACCTTTAATGCCTCTGTAGAGGGTCAAAGTGGAATAAAATTGCCCAGAGTGGCTCTCCGGTGAAAGAAAGTATCACAGCTCCAGAGTATAGGTAATTAACTTGGTTAGTAGTGGTCTGACTGTTGTGACCCACGCTGATCAGCAGAAGTGGTAATTTAATTTATCAATTAAAATGGAGTGGCAGTGCACTACTCGACCACAGCATTCATTCCCCATGGGGCTGCTGGAAAAAAACAGAGGTGCTCAGCAAACACATAGAAAATGAGTGAAGGGAGAAAAATTCCCCGCTTTGCCGATCGATGCGGGTCCCAGCGGCTGAACCCCCACAGATCAATAAGTTGTCATTTATCCTGTGGATAGAGGTTTTCACCAGACAACCCCTTTAAATACACAGACGTAATTCTGTCGAACCCACTGATATCAGCCGACAGTTTAAGTGTATGACGCTCCGACAGATGATGTTGGATTTGGCTTGTCGAATTTTACGGCTGATCCTTTTAATTTAGGGAGATTAGCCGCTGAGTGAAGAATCTGACAATCTAACGATCGCTCAGCAGACAGCTATGTAATGTATGGGAGCCGTTACGCACAATAAAAATCAAGAATATTGTATTAATTTGTCAAAAACGAAGCACAGACATCTTATACCCCGTACGATAGTAAGAAGCAGCTGCATCCGGTTTCTAAAAAACATGTGAATAGCAATAGTTAAAAAAGTCAATGCCATAAGTGATAATGAAGAGAAAACCGAACTGGCTTATCAGTAGCACTCAGGATCTCACCCTATACTCCAGTACTTGTTGTGCAGAGATTTCTGAAATCATAATAAAAGCCTAAAAAAATGTTTTGCTATATTGACCAAAGCACAAGTCTGATGATATGAAAAAAAATTGTAAAGAATAAAAAAAAGCAAAAAAAAAAAATGTTTAAAAATAAATATGATGAAGTGCTGCTACATAAAAAAAACCCACACAAAACAGTTCTGCTTTATGACAGCCTGTAAAGATATTTTGCTTAGTGTGTCCTTTTTTTCTTTAGCCGATAATACAGGTATTACAGGAATTGGATTATGTGCAGTTCCTGCATATTATTGTACTACTATGGGCCCATACAAATAAATAACGTGTTGCTCTAGACCAGCTGGGAAGGAGTTTGAGCTTAGATACAAAGCTGCTCAGAGTAGCCGAGCGCACAGGTTGGATAAATACCCACAGACTTCGCAGGCTCTCCAGGCGTCGTACAGTAGTATTAGTACAAGGATATCCTACAATGCCCCCCGATAAAGGATTACTCACGTGTCGACCACAGCTTATTGCATGAAACATCATGTTATTCCCTGAAATTCCACATAAACAATAAATACAATCTTTGAAGGGTCTCAAATCTAATACAATATGACACACTACTAAGAAATAGGACTGGAGTAATAAAAATCACAAAAGTAGATGAGAAATACAGAATCACCAGCACATATAGGGTGAAAAAGAGGCCCATCATCCATTAGGAATCAGTTTTATTACTACACTATTTCCTTGCATTATGTCATTCTGTATTACCTGCATCATTTGTATTAATTAGCATGAATTCTCCACATTTCTGTGATTCCCTTCAATAAGCTGCGGCAATATCGGATATGATCGTCGTAACGGATATTGGGGTGAGAGCCAGTAAGAGCATA
Source organism: Phyllobates terribilis (assembly GCF_046119375.1). NCBI lineage: Eukaryota > Metazoa > Chordata > Amphibia > Anura > Dendrobatidae > Phyllobates > Phyllobates terribilis. The sequence goes on from NW_027362772.1 coordinate 144,974,133, forward strand.
AAAAGAAAAAAAGATCCCCCACAGCTCCTGTTCTGATGCTCACCTTGTTCTCAATGGTCTTTATTTCTTGATGCCATCCCGACCCACCAGACAGGACACCTTAGCCAATCACTTGGCTGATCCAGGTCATCGCTGCAGCTAGTGATTGGCATTTTTCAAAAAGTAAAGACCGGCAGGGAGCAGAAACGCATTAGAAAAGGACCTGCAAGGGGGAACATGCCACCAAATAACCCCCAGTCAATAGCTTGCTACGTGGTGAGCTGTCACCTCTCTCGGCCACGATAGAGCTTCAACATAGATCAGCAAGGAGCCCTTTACCTGACAGACCACCGGATGGTAGGTTTGGTAACAGTTGTACTATGCTATGGGTACGGTGATTTCTATTAACACTAGCGCAGTCTGAATTATGCCGGAAACTAGATGACAATGTGCCATCATTGCTTGCAGCCAAGACTGGCTGTCTTATATCTCCTGTGCTGTGTGAAAGCAGAAGTGCACTGATGAGGGTTTTCTTACCATTCTGGCTGATACCGGTGTTTTACCCCCTTCATAAATCAATCGTATACATGACAATAAGAATCTTTGTGATGTATCTTATCAGAGAATTCAGCTTCTTTCTCCTGCAGGACTGAGCTTTCATTGTCAAAAGTCTCAATTCCTGGGTAAAAATCTGTCTTCAATGAAGATAGATTTTCCCATTGACAAAGTTGCTTATTTTCATGAGTGCTAATCATTTATGAAATTAAATATCAAAAATGACGGTCACCAAGTACAGGAACAAACCAGGGTCATAGACTATACAATGCCAACTTCAGGAATAGGCAGAGTTGTTGAGGAGCATTCTGGTAGATTATTAAAAAAAATGAAATGTTTCTGATAAGAGTTGGTTACTGAAAAAAAAAGTGAATCTAACTTTGTGCAATGGCAATGGAAAGGTTTTGGGTCGTATTGCTTTTTCATGCACATTTTCACACCACATCTCGATCTAATAGGCTTAGAGTTCAATAAAAAAAATTACATAAAGAAGTAACCAAAAAAAATTAAAAATAAGAATCCGAACAACCAGAGTCCTCGATGCAGCCGTACTCCGTGAACCAACCCCTAGGGGCTCCACTGAGCACAGGTTTGAAATGTCGGAGGCTAGATGAAGTTCGACTATGCTCTAGTATTCTAGGCGTCCAGTGCAGACCAGTTCTTCGTTCCCATCGTACGCGTTGCCCGTGAGCAGCGGCAATAGTCAACATCCTCATTTGGCAATGGAGTGCTCAGAAGTGGTTTCCAGCCAGGAGAGGCTCGTATCCCAAAGCGACACGCGTCCTCTAAGACTGTTCTTGCTCCTGCTGTTGCATCTGTTTTTTCTTGACAGAGATCCTTTTCTTCCTGGCAGCCAGCATCTCATAGAAGGGGTCCACACTCACTGCAGCCCTGCGGAGGGAGGGGACACGGCACGTCAGACACTACCTTCATGTTTCAATGCGCAAAACAAAAAGTACTGCACCCAAAACGGAAAAACGCAGCCACACGGCACAATGTGAGGGTAAGGGGCCACCTCGTCACCACTTTGGGGGATCCTCGCCTCCCACTCACATGAAGTCCAGATTATCATAAGGCCAAGTTCACATGGCTGCTGAATTTGCCAGACCAGAAGAAAATTGTGGAGGTCCCTGGATCCTGACGTTTCCAGGAGCTGCCCGCTATTTACGTGCACTTGTCTGATCCATAAATCGGGCCTCACTAGCACATGCTGCCATTTTATCCATGTGAAAAATAGCCAACGTGCACCAAGCCGAAACATTTAATGAATGGTCTATAGCATACATGTCAAACTCTGGCCCATGGGCCAAATCTGGCCCACAGGGTAGTTATATTTGGTCCTAGACACCAAACCCTTATGTGCAGCCATTACACCGTCTGGACGACTATGTCAGCCCTATATACTGTATTACTGTATAGAGGACTATGCAGGGGCCATTATACTGGATACTGGATGGCCCACGACTTTGTCCAAGTTTTCATTTTGGCTCTCTGTGTGTTTGAGCTTGACATCTCTGGTCTATAGTGACAAGTAAAAGGCAGGGATTGTGCGGTACATGCCTGGCCTGGCATTGCAGATCAGCATATTGGAGCGAGTAGAGGTGAGCTGCAGTATGGGGCAGACGTGTATGGAGCACCAACCTGTTGTGGTCTCCCTTTGATCATACATTGATAGGGAAACCGATCAAGTGAAAAAAATGCTATTAACTTGCAGATATGGGGTTAATCTGCAGGTTAATATAATTCTGAACTTGCCCGGCACCTGCACTTAGATCCCTGCAGCCAGGAGGAAATGAACTTTATTCCTCCCGATAGCATTGGGTTTCAGTCACGGGGGGTGATTCTGGCACGGGTTCTGCCGCTCTGTGTATAGAGCGTGGCGGCTGTAACGGACAGCAGCTCAGCATTCGGGCCGGCCGTCGTTGATGGGGGCGCGGTATATCCACTCCACAATTAGTAATGACGATACTAATCTTGAGCACATAAACCTTCTTTGGCGGCTGGTGAAAACAGTGTAGAACCCCAGGAAGAGGCAATAATGTACGTGGTGATGACACGTGCTCTCCGCTTCCTTTTTTTAGAAGTTTAGCCAATACTATACGTCTAGAAGGAGCCTTTACTTTATAGATTTGATCCATTCTTCTTTCTCCTCTGGAGTAGGGGCAGAAATTTTGTAGACATTATGGTTGCCTTCCACTACTCTCCCATCAGCTTCCGTTTTGCACGCTTTGATTAGTTGTCCCTTGTTGTTTGGTATATAAAGCTCAAAGCAGTTCTGAAACAGAAGCAGAAAATTACATTGTCATCATATTGATACCAATCACAGTGTTTTTTTTTTTTCAGGAACGTGTATTTTGTTTCTGAATAGATCATGGACCCATTACAATCCATCTGCCTTTTCAAAAAGTCCTTATTTTTTGCAGATCAATTGATATTAGCATTTATATTTCATTGATGGTCCATGGGGATCTTCAGAGTGTGATCATGCCCTGTCCTACAAGCATATCAAAGCTAAGCTATACTACAATCCGGCAGTGAGATCAATGAGGATGGAGAGTGCCGGGCAGCTGCACTGTTAGGCAGGGTCATTAGGTGCATCTGCAGCAGGCATCAATGGGATCAGAGTATGATCATACTCCGTCCTGTTGACATAGCAGAGCTGAGCTATAACCTGGCAGTCATATCAATGAGGATAGAGTGCTGGACGGCTGTACTGTTAGGCAGGTTCATTAGGTGCATCTGCAGCTGGTATCACTGCAATCAGAGTATGATCATGCAGCTGCCCACTATCTTAATGAAGACGACTGTACAGAAAACGGAGACAAGTTAAGATTTTGGACATAACCCTTTAAACAGGTAGGCGAAGTCAAGAATTTTTTTTTCGGATGAGACAATGATTGTTAAAACTGACATATGGAGCACAAATGAATCCAGCAGAGAAAAGAAACTGGCCTTACATGTACCACAACGTACCGGTTTCCTGGGATCTTCAACTTCTCGAATGCCGAGGTTCTCCAGAGGGATGATACCTCTGGGCTCTTTATCCTGAGTAACAATAATGGGTCAGAATTTATCTGTATTGTTTGTTTTCCACAGCTCTGAAATTAATATGATGTATTGCAGGATGCCAAGACACAGACGGGACATGGGTTGAGCTTACCGTGGTGTACTCAAAATAATACAGACAGTTGTCAGTGAGGATGAACCAGCGCCTCTTCCATGTTTTCACCCGGCCACCTGTAAAAGGGGGGAGTGGGAATTATTGGAGAGGACTTCAGTCTATGCAACGATTAGCTACTTGTGCGATGACCCGAGCAGACGTCAGAAAGCAGTCCAAAGAAAACCACAGAAACACCATTGGAACGTCTACAGTCAATGATGGAGGCGCAAGTAAGGCCTCATTCAGACGTCCCAATTATACGGATAGAACATTTACCCATTATATTCCATGTGGCTGATTGCATGACTTTTTGTCTTGTGGTATTTAATCAAATTCTTCAAAATGGCACACTCCGTTCTTTAACGTGGCGCAAAATAAAATAGTCACGTTTGTCTAAAAATGCTCCAACTAGAAAGGTAAGTAAAATACGCTAAAAAAATAATAATTCTGATCTATCAAATGTTGAATTTCATGAATCTGTCTAAGGATCATATGATACAAAGAGTAATGATGAATCGGGGCCTATGGGTGGGTGAAAACCACGAACAGCACATTAATGCCATCCGCATTCAATATGTATGAGGTCTGTTTTAAAATTCTTAAAAAGATAGGTGAAGCTTAATTTTTTTTGTTTTGGACACTGAAAAAAAAAAAAAAAAAAAAAAAAGTTAAGGTTTAGGGGAAAAAGAAAAAGTAAAAACGGACGTCTGAATGAGGTCTAAAAAGGCCACAATTTTTGATTGGTAACCCTAGGAGAAACATTACACTAACATTATGGAATGAGATGTGAACTATTTTAGTCATTTGCTGTCGACAATGAATTAAGATTCTGAGTTTTGAAATTAGTCCACATGGAAGTAAATAAAAAGTGTGGAAACTAAAAGGGAGTCATCACCAAAACTAAGCACATCTTATTCCCAGCTATATGGGGTTGTGCAAAATGGGAGCAGACTGCTAGTGGCGTGGGTGTGAACAGGTCCTAGTCAGCCTTTTGGAATCACAGGCATGGCCCCAGTGAAAGGCAGTCATGCAGTTTTTCGCATTCACTTTATTGATATTTCTTTATCAACTAGTTATATATTCTGGAGTTTAATATTTCCCAGATGGCTACATTTACATTATATAGTGGACCAGCAGTCCTTCATAGCTGCCCAGTGTTACCTGTCATTTTAATCCTGCCTCTGATGATAATGAGCCTGCTGAAAACTTTTCCTAGAAGGACAGGAAGTAGGAGTTTAAAAAAATCCAGATTTTCCCGAGTGAAAATTGCAAGAGTACTAATTTTGAAAGTGGCCTTACACTTTTCTTCTAGAATCAACTTGTAATATAGAAGGATCGGTAATACGATCTCTCAGTTCCCATAAAGCATGCCTCTTTTCAGCACACCCCCTGCTGTTAATGGTGACTTGGGCTCGTGGAGGTGACTGAGGACCCTAATTTACGATGTCCATCGGCTTTGACATGGGTTGCCCTGATGTGTGGAGGTAGCAGAATGGCAGAGAAGTGATTTTTCAGCTATGGACAATCTAACTTTACTACGTATACTTGCTAAAAACTACTCTAAGTAGGTGTCTAAGAGACCCCCGTCACTTAAAGAAGCACTCCTATGAAACTTTCTATCCTCTTAATATAATGCAATCATATTATATTGCACTGTGTACTTACAATTGCTCCTTTTACCTTTCTACCCAGATAATTCTTCTCTTCTCTACGTAGAAACACGGAAGTCTCTTGTCCCTGCATTTATCATCCCCTCCAACTCCTGACCCAGCTGCTCTCCTCCTCCGACCAGGTACTTCTTTTGCAGCGAGTCATGACTCCTACAGGGAAAATTAACCTCATGTTTCTACATAGAGCTTAGAAGGATTCAGCTAGTCAGTTGATGTCATAGACCTAGCAGAAAAGAAGAATTATCTGGGTAGAAGGAAAAAATGATCAATTTTAAGTACACAATGCTGTATAATATGATGATTGCAATATATTAACAGGATAAAAATTTTGATGGGAGAAGGAGGAGGGTTTCTTTAATAACATGAAGCTCCAGAGTTCATTTTTAATCTAAGTAGGACACGCTCGCAGACTGGAGGGCCAGCTGCTCATGTGAACAACGCCATTATTGATTTTCACTATGGAAGACGCTGCTCGAATATTACAGGCTTAGTTGAAACGATAGACCCCCTGTCAGGTATACAAAATAAAACATGTGATTATCCGATGATTGCTGTACGCACAGGTCTTCTAAACACACAACTATGATGATGAAGAAGAAACGCCGAGCTCTACCTACCTCCTGGGGAGTTATTGTGAGAAGAAGACGGAGAGCAAATGTCATCAGCGGCCGAGCACACAAGGTATAGAAGAAAAAAAAAAATAAAAGTGGGGAACAAAGACAAAGAAAGAGGAATACACGAGGAGGAGGAGGGGTCAGACAGGCGGGCGAGTCAGGAGAAAAAGAAAAGGAAAAATAAGTTACATAAACAAAAGGTGGAAATCTAGGCGCACAGAGGCAGCCCCCTAGGCGCACAGAGGCAGCCCCCTAGGCGCCACAGCAAGGAAACTTGGCAACACCTCGGCAGTCAGGAGCCAGGCAAGGAGGGCAGATATCTACATAAGCGGGTGTATCCTCCGCCATATGTAACATTGTGCACATTGGAGGGTCCAGTCCTGCCTGGAAGGACGGGCACTACCAATACATATTGTAATTCATAGAAATTGACTTTACTGGAACAATCTGTACGTCAGCGCTGCCCTCCCATCAGCTTGTGCTATGTTACTATATTACGTGTAGGGGTGTGTTCACACGGGGTCGGATTTGACAACGTTTTAAACCTGTGTCTAATCTGTTGACAACTTCACATTCCGTCCATGCGATTGCAGCTTCCCGCAGCCCATTCACATGCAATGGGAAATTTCTACAATAAAGTATATATAATTTTGGGTGGATTTCTCCAGTGAGCCGACCAATGAAGCTCAAACTGCAATAACGCTGCAGAAATTAGAGTCTGGAGACAGTTTTTAGCTCCTTTTAACAAAATGCCACACATCTAAATGTAAATAAAAAGCCGGGTAAATTTGATTTAATTTATTAGGCTATGTTCCCAAATCATTCACGTACCCGACGATGTACTACCTCCCGGGAGGCCATTATTCCCCAGCACCATACACATGATGCCGCAGTGCATATACACAGATTTGAGAAGCGGACCACATGTCAGGTTACGCGGCTCCAGAGGGACGTGGCAGGACAGCGATAGAGGAAGGCGGGGAGTACAGAAGAGTAGAACGTATTCAGGTGAAGCCGTCATTGCACCGGACACAGTCACACGTCTTACCCAATTTAAGAAGCCAGCCTTCTCGGTCAGGATTAAAGAAGGTGTGCGTGAGGTCGTTCCCATCATCTTCTGGGATCTTAAATGGTTCATTTCTGATACTATCATACAAGTTCTAAATAAAAAAAAATAAATAAATAAAATTATAAAAAATAATACTACAATGGAAGCCTAAAAAGTCAGCCATTTCTCCCCCCCCCCCAACACTTAAATATAAGTGTTTGGGTTAAAAATAACTTTGTGCAATTTGGTTTCATTAAAAATGTTGTACCAATTCCCTTCTATAGCCTCTGTTGCACGGTTTATTGCTGACTGCAGAATGAGTTAACTGAGAATACATCAGGGAGCTCATTCAGATTGAATTATCCAGGTGTGGGGGTAAAGTTTGTAACTAATCACAGCGCTCTCTTTTTGTTTTAGCAGAAACGCTGCAACGTTTCAGAGGGAAACAAACCAGTCTGTAAACGCTCAGCCAAGCTCAGATTCGTGCTGCGGTTGGTATGGGGCAGCATGAATCTAGTAACAGGTTCCTTTCCAATATTTTCAAGTTAACGAGTCTCTTACCCGGAGCAGTTCCTCGGGAAGGTCACCTCCATCATTAATGCCCCTGTTCATAGAGATGAATCTTTCAACGCTGGGTTTGTCTCGAACATTGGGATTATGCAGACTAGTGTTCAACATGATGACCGCAAAGGACAAGACGTAGCAGGTGTCTGCAGGAAAAAATAAAAATAAAAAACAGAAAATAAATAGAGGACAAGTATTTTTTAACCAGTGGTAATTATCATGCACTTTGATATCACAAATTGATACTGATCTTTATTGTAATTGACTACAGGAATAATACTAACACATAGCAACCCTGGTCACACCCGGTAATATGGCAGCATTTATAGTAATGCCTATATCACGTCAGAGAAAGAACTTTTCAGCAAATTTTTCATGTTGAACTGGACACGATATAATTCGCCTCTCCGTGAAGTTGTGGAAATATTAGCAATCAAAGTATTTAGCATTTGATCAGTTAACAAATCACTTGAACTTTAAAAAAAAAAAAAAAGCCATCAGACAGTTTTCACTGGGGGCGTGTACTACTTCTACTTGTATGATACTGACCAATCATAATCAGACAGCAAAAATCAAGAGGAAAAAGAACACGCCCCCACCATAGCTTAGAGTAGGTTTCTCAGTGGGTGACAGTTAATACAGCTCTGATTGCCTGGTCTAACCTCCATGAGTCAGTGTGGGGGGAGGGGACTGTGCAACTGAGTTTAGCTGTGTCACATTACAAACCCTTCTATCAGATCTCCTGATTACTGAGTAATCAAACTTAGGTCTGCTGTGCACAGATAATTCTTACTTGCTCTGCAGTGGCAGCAGGCAGTCATTACATCTCACACAGAAGCAATCTCCCTGCTCTGGACTACTCCTGTGAGATGTAATGACACTGCAATGTTGATCACAGCAGACATAAGTGTGACTACTGAAACATCTCTGGACAGATACTGTGGGGGAGAGGTGCTGTACAGCAACTAGGAGAGGACGACAACTGATATAAGGGTCTGTAATGTGACACAGTTAAACTCAGATGAGCCTTCCATAATATATATGTTACACAATTTCTCGAGTCCTGGAACGTGAGAATAATAAATAATCCTTAAGTCTATAGTGCCAACACATATACACACACTAATTATATATAATAATGTAATAGTATGTCCTATATTACTAAATGGTTAAAAAAAAAAAAAAACCTCAGATACTAATAAATATTCTTTATTCCGTTTTCTGTACAGGATTTCGCTGTCAGCCATCTTGTCTGAACAGCTTTTACCAGCAATTAAAGATTTTGGTTTCAGCAGACTTTGGAGGAGAATACTTATAGTCACTCCTTCCCTTACCGCCCCCCCATTTTCTATATAGAAAAGGAACCCAAAGTGTCCATCCATCCATACCTGTGGACTGAAACACCCCCGGATTACACATACAATATCTTTGAGCAAAAGCCTCCATCATGCGGTCAATCTTCTGAGCTTCTCCCGGCAGACGAAAACTCCACAGAAATTGCCTGAACATAAGAGAAAAAACAAAAAAAACACAACCAAAATGAAATTCTGTCGGATGTGCTGCAGATATTAATATAATATATTAATTATACACAGGGTGTCTCAAAAGTATGAGAAAAGCTGGTCCGAAGTGTAAAAACATTAAAAAAAAAATTAAAGTGTTGGGCAGGACTAGCAGAACATATAACCTTATCAGCACATATTTGCAAGGCAGATGCACAAACCCACAGCTGAAGGAGGAAAGGCCAGATGCGAGTGTCATAGTATAACAGGCTCGCTATAAAACTATCTGTAGGGTGAGATCAGTGAGCCAGATCACTGCGGCCTTTACAGCTTCCTGAATAAGACTTTTGCTTATACTGTGGTCCATTGACCGCTTCCTCTTTCACAGAAAAGTTCCCGTTTCGTTGCACACGACAGATAATAAGAGAAGCAGCTCCGTGGCTCGTGCATATATGAGATTTAATAATGGAAGTCACTGACCTGAGAGCTTGGACAAGGTTTAAATCTGTAAATTCATGGAGATCCACAAAGGCGTGAAGAACAGAAATATTAAAATCCTCCCTTAAAAAAAAAAAAAAATTGTTTTTTTAACAGATGCAAAGCAGTGCTAGCATGAGAATATGGTGGTGGTGGTGGGGGGGGGGTGACAGATGAAGAAATAGCAGGAGAAATCTGTCCTGACCATTAAGTGCACGCACCGATGTGCAGATGTCAGTAAGTTCCCTTTAAACCCTTCAACTTTCAGCTTTCCATCAGAGTGTCTGCAGCCTGCACCACACAAGGCAGATACCAGTGGTGTGACACCGCCGGTACCTGCCTCCAAAAGCAGCCATCGCATTATTTCACCCAAGAGGTAAATGACACAGGCAAAAAAAAACTAAAAATAAAATATAAATATATTAATAATAGCAGTATATTTGGTCTTTGACACGCCCCCCAAAAATGCAATAAAAAGCAATTAAAACATGGTTTATGTCCAAAAAAGGGTATCATTAAAAACATTTTATGGTGGTGTATGGTAAAGTGAATGGGAGCCTTCATTCAGCTACGTCCAAGGAGAAAAAACAAAAATAAAAAAAACGTATAACTCTTGGGAAGAGGAGAGAAATAAACGAAAGTGCAGAAATGAAAGGCTGGCTGTGACAGGAAAGAATGGAGTAAATCCAATTTATTGTATTGCCTAATATGATATCAGTAAATATGAAGAGCATGGCTGGTTTCCTCCCATTTCCATGAAGCTGAGGATTACCTCTCTCCTAGGTAGTCCCCGATAGCAGTCTTATTCAGCCCTTCCCCTTTGTACAAGAAGCGCGCTATGTCTTCTGCAGTGTTCCTCAGTAACTCATTCTCCTGGAGAAAGATGATGCCCTAATAAAAAAATAAATAAAAATTTACCACCATGTTCCCGAGTGCAAAAAACACTGCTCTTTTCCTGCTGACTGCACAAAATTACACAATAGCAATCAGATCTGATAATCACATTTTTCTATGCATTCCAGGTGCAGAAACACCAGGATTTTGCACTTTAAGGGGTTATCCAGGACTAGTTTTTTTAAACCAAGGGTCTACCTGAGGCAACTACCTGCCTCTTATACCCGGCTCAGAGCAGTCAGTGATTCAGCTGCTCCACATCAACAAAGCAGCTTTTCCACTCTGCTCTGTCAACCAGGCGCGACTGCAGACGCCATGCTGACTGTCACCCGGCTCCCCGCAGATAGGCAGCGGGGAGCCAGCTGTCAATTATGACATTGGCAGTCATGGCCCATCAACAGAGGAGAAAAGAAGCCGCTGCTTTGTCAATGGAAGTTACAGGATCCCTGGCAGAAGCAGTCTGTGCCTGCTCTGTGCCAACGGAGATGGGCATTGGGCACAAAAGGCAGGTAGGTAGCAAGAACCTGCTCTTTTTTTCCCCCCACTATGAAACCAAGTCCTGGATAACCCCTTTAAATACACAATTGTATTTTTTAAATGTACTTTTTCCAGGGTTCCCATAGAAGTCTATAGAGAAAAAATAATGTACAGTTCAGAGTTTTCATAAAATCACATCCACAACCCAACACAGCAGAAGAACTGCAGCCATCACTACAACCAGCAACACAACTAGAATACGGATCAATGGCTAATGAGTAACATGGGAGCCATCAGTAAGATTTCCAGACACATCAGGCCCCTGGATCGGTCCAGCCCCGCTTCATGACGGCACAGCTTTAGAAATCGAGGTGCTGTACTGCAAGAAGAAGCTAGAGACCAGTCAAGTTATTTTTACCTTTTTAGGATCCATATTAAACTTTTTTCTGCCCATCCCTATTTTCCGGTTTCTTTGCAGAGTTTTACTGAGAGAAAAAAAAAAAAAATATTAGTAAATGTATACATTTCACACTAGCTTATATAATGATATTGAATAAACCACTAGAATTTAGACCTTTAAATAGAGCAAGATTTCATGGAGCTCTGTCTGGAGGTGCACGCTACATGGCCAGCCGAAAGCTGCAGTCTCAGGGCAATACCCCATCTACAGATATATTGTGACATTTTAAACACCACACATTTATTGTGGGATCTGACTTGCCATTGGATGAGGCCAATTTTAATATTGACATTTATGATCACTCACTTTGTGTGTAATACTATTAGACCCATAGATACCTGGAGTCCAATCTAACAAATGTGAGAACAGGTCACCCCCTCAGCCTCCATACCTTCCCTCGTTGGCCTCCAGGCCCTCCACCTCATTCATAGCCTCGCTCAGCTCATCGCGCAGCCTCTGGATCTCCTCCAGCAGTTCCTGTTTCCTGCGGCGGATGTTCTCTAGCTCGATACGTTCTTCTGGAGTCAGGTCAGCGGGGACTGCAGAGGAAGCAACAGCACAAACATACTCAGGATCTATTGTGTTCAGCTGCCAAGTATTTGTAACTGAGAAAAAAAAAAGTATAGTTATTTAGTGGGAAAGCAGCTCACCCCCCTCCTCCGGTCTTTCATAGAATTATTTCCCATCTCCAAGGAGTGTGGGGAAAGCTGCTGGACAAGTATGTGCAGGTATGACAGCGGCGCAGAACAATCTGATGTCAGAGACGACCTCAGGCTGGACTCGTGCACGGTAAAGAAATTCCCTGGGGTCTAAAGAGGGTGTACTTGTATATAAACCGCACTGTTACACTCAACCCGGGCAGCCCTGATATCAGTGAACGCCTGCTGCGCCTTTCAGGATCCCTGTTTAAGACTGTAAAACAAACCAGTTGACCAATAATGCAGGCATGCACAACTTAAAACACCCTGGGGACCCATTTTGAATGCCTATAATGCAACACTGCACGGTAAGTTACCGGCCAGCCGAGCCACAGTTTACAATTATAACGTGTTCGTCGTCATCACACAAAGCCCCTTTAAATATAAAGTTAATGGAGGCAAACAGGAAGCCTGATCCTAGGGTTTTCAGTTTTTATGGCTGGCACTGTCTTGCTTGATCATTCTGCCGCTTACCCCTGACAATGATATGTATTAAGCAGACTCTTATTTGTCACTATTATTGAAGACTGAATTTGCATTCTTCGTGAAAAAGCAAGAGAATCAATCCTAACAGCTCGGGTCATAGATTTCCAACCATTTATTAGAGACTCAAGAACTGGCTCTTTGTAGACCGATATAAATATTTCACAGCTGTTATGGCAAACACAGAAGCCATTGTGCATTTTGTTTTATGAAAAAAAGGCTTTTATTGTATTTAAAAAGAAAAAAAATCCCCTCTATAACCAGATACAATTCTCATCATACAGTAAAACAAAGTCCAATTTTATACGATAAAGCCATGTTTAATACAATTTCTCATTTACACCAATAAATACAATGTAATGCTCTGAATATGGTTGTCCTGATGGAAAATGCTAATTCACCGTAATCACCGGTGAACTGGAAACAAAGGACGATTATTCACCTCGCTGAAGGTTCAACACTACTCGTCATGGTGACATTACATCTTGGGCCAATCAAAATAACTAAAAAAACAAAATCATAGAGATGTGTTAATGGTAACAATTACCGAGACATGACAAGTTTTGATTAGGGGAGATTCGGGTATTAAGAGCTAGAAGAAGGAGCAGAAGAGATCAACTAAGCGCAGCTCTTCTCAGAGACTGAAGCCTACTGGGTTGATCTTAGCAGAAGGGCTCAGCTAAGCCTTTCCGATTGTTAATTTTTTGGACTGGTGGAAGTTTATTGGGAGGTCGCCAGGCTTGGACCTCCACTGATCAAAACATCCAACATGTCTAAAATTGAACTGCACAATTATAAAACTTAATTCTGAAGTTCTTTAATGGGTAAAATTGCAAACGATAAAAACAAAACTTGGCAATTTACTAATAAACTTCCCCTCTGTGATCCAAGAATTTAAGGATATTCTAATTCATTGCTTACTGCTTATTGTTTGGGTAGGATCACACGGCCGATTTCTCCACATTCGAGAAAAAAAAAAAAAAAAGCCCCAGACTGATCAGTTTTTCTCAGACGTGGAGGATACGTTCTCCATCCTCTCCATTCTGTCAGTCTCTGAAAATCAGACCACACACCGATTTTTAAAAGGACCCATAGACTTGTCATATCCGATTTTGATCCTACATTTGGATCAAAATCAGACATGTCTCCAATTGTTTTCCGAGAAAAAAAATGAATAAAATTTCAAACATGTGCACATCCAAGTAGAACAAGGTACAAGTGCTAGCTGTAAAAACTACGGATAGCACTCAAATGAGAAAAACGGTCGTATGCAAGAGCCCTTTTGGGTATCGGCCAGTCCTACAATCTATCAGCGGTGGCTGGTCTCCTAGGCAATAAGCGCTGCTCTGAATCTGGCATGATCCTTGCAGCACAAGTTCAGTCGTGATAATGCTGCTGCTCCTATCCGTTAATCATTTAGGAGTATACTGCCCCCTGTGAGCAGGAGGCCTAAAGGCAGGATAGTGGCGCTCCCCTGAAAATCAATCATGAGATCACCTCTTTTTCTTTTCTGTAGACTCAAAGGGGTTATCAGCTGGTCGGTTTCCCATCATTGTTTCATGCCTGGAGATGTTCTCAATATTTCATACACATGCTCATATATAATTCTGGGTCACTAGCTGCTTGCTCTGGTGACAGATGTCCTAAGGACTATTGTTCACCAGAACAAAACGATCACATATCAGATTTCTATCTCAGCCAATTCTTAGCAGAAACTAACATGAAAAGGCACCAGCAGACAGGTCCTTCCACTGGGTGAAGGAAGAGCCTGGCGCCTGTTCCTCCTCAGATGATGACGTCCTTGGGTAGTCGAGGGTTTTAGCTGTGGACTAAATTATTTGGCCGACAGCTGATGCCTATGGAGACACCACATGTAACTCTACATCCAGGAAGACTGCCCGTCAGAAAAACAGGAAGAAAACAGAAAACAGGAAACAGGAATGATGTCTGAAAGTTGTGTGTCCTGAGGAAAAGCACAAGATTCTTAAATTAGGAGACTTAGGAGCTTGAGGGTCACCAATTACACTGCTGGGTAGGGCATTAAAATCCTCAAAACAGATCTGACTGCAAATACACTGCTCAAAAAAATAAAGGGAACACTTAGGCTGTGTGCCCACGTAGCGTTTTTCAAGCGTATATGCTGCGGAATTTCCGCAGCGTAAACGCTTGAAAAACGCATGTATATCCGCACCCCATGGTCCCCAATGGCATTCCGCAATGTCAATGCCCATGCTGCGGTCAAAAATCTGCAGCATGTTCATTAATTTTGCGGAAGCGCAGCGGAATCAATGTGCGGATGGTACCCAAGTCTGGATGAGAGGAGACTCTCATCCAGACCTGGGTACCAAAGAACCTGTAAAAAAAAAGAATAAAATAAAGTTTATACTTATCTTCTGATGTTTTCCCTCCGTCGCGCTGTTGTCTGAAGGACCTGCCACGTCATTGAGTCATGTGACCCACCACATGACTCAATGACGTCACCGCAGGTCCTGCACACAACAGCGTGAGCCGCTCAAGCCTCCGGACGGGGCAGAGAATGCATCAGAAGGTGAGTATAAAATTTATTTTTTTATTTTTTACCATTCTGAACAAGTTGTCAAGCACTTTTCCAAGTGATGCTTGGAGAAGTGCTTGATAACCCGCATGCGGAAATGCATGCAAAGACGCCTCACAAACGCTTCTACCTGGCGGGAGAACCGCATGTAATATCCGCATGCGATTTTCCCGCCAGGGAGAAGCGTAAAAAATATGCTTCAGGTCCGCAACGTGGGCACATAGCCTTAAACAACAGAATATAACTCCAAGTGAATCAAGCTTCTGTGAAACCAAACTGTCCACTTAGGAAGCAACACTGATTGACAATCAATTTCACATGCTGTTGTGCAAATGGAATAGAAAATAGATGGAAATTATTGGCAATTATCAAGACACCCTCAATAAAGGAGTGGTTCTGCAGGTGGGGACCACAGACCACATCTCAGTACCAATGCTTTCTGGCTGATGTTTTGGTCACTTTTGAATGTTGGTTGTGCTTTCACACTCATGGTAGCATGAGACGGACTCTACAACCCACAGAAGTTGCTCAGGTAGTGCAGCTCATCCAGGATGGCACATCAATGCGAGCTGTGGCAAGAAGGTTTGCTGTGTCTGTCAGCGTAGTGTACAGAGGCTGGAGACGCTACCAGGAGACAGGCCAGTGCACCAGGAGAAATGGAGGGGGCCGTAGGAGTGCAACAACCCAGCAGCAGGACCGCTACCTCCACCTTTGTGCAAGGAGGAACAGGAGGAGCACTGCCAGAGCCCTGAAAAATGACCTCCAGCAGGCCACAAATGTGCATGTGTCTGCACAAATGGTTAAAAACCGACTCCATGAGGGTGGTAGGAGGACCCGACGTCTACAGATGGGGGTTGTACTCACAGCCCAACACCGTGCAGGACGCTTGGCATTTGCCACAGAACACCAGGATTGGCAAAGTCGCCACTGGCGCCCTGTGCTCTTCATAGAAGAAAGCAGGTTCACACTGAGCACATGTGACATACGTGACAGAGTCTGAAGATGCCATGGAGAGCGATCTGCTGCCTGCAACATCTTTCAGCATGACCGGTTTGGCAGTGGGTCAGTAGTGGTGTGGGGTGGGATTTCTTTGGAAGGCCGCACAGCCCTCCATATGCCCACCAGAGGTAGCCTGACTGCCATTAGGTACCGAGATGAGATCCTCAGACCCCTTGTGAGACCATATGCTGGTGCGGTTGGCCCTGGGTTCCTCCTAATGCAGGACAATGCCAGACCTCATGTGGCTGGAGTGTGTCAGCAGTTCCTGCAAGATGAAGGCATTGAAGCTATGGACTGGCCCGCCCGTTCCCCAGACCTGAATCCGATTGAGCACATATGGGACATCATGTCTCGCTCCATCCACCAACATCACACCACAGACTGTCCAGTAGTTGGCGGATGCTTTAGTCCAGGTCTGGGAGGAGGTCCCACAGGAGACCATCCACAACCTCATCAGGAGCATGCCCAGGCGTTGTATGGAGGTCATACAGGCACGTGGAGGCCACACACAATACTGAGCCTCATTTTGACTTGTTTTAAGGACATTACATCAAAGTTGGATCAACCTGTAGTGTGTTTTTCCACTTTAATTTTGGGGGTGACTTCAAATCCAGGCCTCCATTGGTTAATAAATTTGATTTCCATTGATGATTTTTGTGTGATTTTGTTGTCCGCACATTCAACTTTGTACAGAACAAAGTATTCAATGAGAATATTTCATTCATTCAGATCTAGGATGTGTTTTTTGAGTGTTCCCTTTATTTTTTTCAGCAGTGTATTTACTAGCTTTGTCTGTGATATCACCATATTACAGGAAAACATGCAGTTCCTTCTTCTCCGATATAAGGAAGAGGCTTTATATCAATATGGACTTGTAAACTGTCTGCAGAAGAGTACACGGTAATGTTACACTAACCGTCTTATAAAAGACAATATTTCAGGACCGATGCCAAACTTTAGGACGATTACCCCTTTGACATTTGGTAAGCGACAGGGCTAAATAAGAGAAGCCATTGTGTACAGACACGCTGGATGGGTAACCGCAAAGCCTAGATGCAAATTAGCTGCGGATACTTCAGATACCAACATGGTGCAAGCCCTCAACAAAGCAATCTTTATCCCGAAATCCAGATCCTGGCACCGCGATGACGAACAGTTTGCAGGATTTTGTGTAATAAAAGTGGTTTTCTGCACATTATATCCAGATTACAGCTTGTATAACCTTACTTTTGTGTCATAGTCAGAAAATGTGAGGAATGGAGGCCACACCAAACAGAATGAGGGCACATGCGTCACACATGATCCACAGCAGAGCAATATCATACATGAGGGTGCTTACACATTGCGCTTTTCTCCAAGTTCGTGGATGTAGGTCCCAAGCCGCCCACAGGGGGCGCCGTGCGCGAGGGCTGGGCAGGTAACATGCAGTGCTGGATGCTATATTAGCTCAAGCCTCAGTTTTGGTGCTGTATGGAGGACACCCGGCCTAAGCAGAGATTAGTGTATTACAGATAAGCCGGGGGCTAATGAAGCAATAAGTAGCAATCACTGGGATGATTATCGCTGGCATTATAGTCTTTCCATCTGACGCTAGAAAGGCTGGGATACATGCAAATCTTTTGCATGAAAACAGTCAGTTTATAGACATGTGGCAAAATACGAACGCAACAAAGTATCAAGATAACAGAAGGCGAAATATAAAGTATCAAGATTTGTTTTTACTGTTAGGGGGGGGGGGAATTAACATCTTTTTATCCCTGTGCAAGTCATTTATATTTATCGATTATCTCCTTATCCCATTTTTATGTGGCAGCGAGCAGGTGAGAGGATGGCTTTATATACCTGCCCATTATAACAGACAGAACAGTGGGGGGAGGCTCCTGCTGCAGCTACCAGCGTTAGGCCATGGGTACACATTCAGTATTTGGTCAGTATTTTGCATCAGCATTTGTAAGCCACTCCTGGTTTTGGCTTACCAATACTCACCGTGTGAACATGGCCTTACAGACAGCCAGGTCTAACGTGACATTTTTGAAATAAGAAGGGAGTGGCATTTATTAGTTTTTCTCTTTACTTTTGTAATAAGGGCTTATGCACACAAGACGCCTAATATCTTGAACGCCCCTGTGTAATAGTTATCTCCTAAACAGAAAACCAACAGATTCTGAACTGGTTGATAGCTGTCAATCACTAAGAAGGGACTCAAATCAATTAAGAGAGATACTTTGTCAGCTCTTCCTGCGGAGGACCTGGTGTTCAATGTGAAGAGTTCACATTAAGGAAGTAGATTCTCCTGTTCTATAAAATGCAACCGGTAGAGAGAACAGCGACTTCAATGTGACAGGTTCTCTTTAAGGAAGCGGTGTGGGGAAAAACTACAGACAGGAAAACTAGCTGTATAGTCTGCCAGGGGGAAAACCTACCCGCATATAAATAGAAGTAGTGAAAACGCTTACTACCATAGGTTCTAAAGAACAATGTCCGGAGACCAAAGGGTAACACAACAGTAAAGTAAGTTTTCGGCATGAGCCGCTTTCTAACTGCTCATCTTCTGGCAGCAGGTAGTAACATACCATCTCCAAGAAGCCACCATGCCCCCACCTGACACTGTGCTGTACACTAGGGAAAGGTGGCGAGGGGTAGAGCACCCTATCATTTGGTTGGCACAGCTGTCTTGGAACCAGAGCAGTCAAATCTGTATTATTTTATGCTTGATTTTCTGAGCTTACGCCCACACCCCTGAAACATGTTTAGGGTGACTAGTTAAGCAGTCCATCACAACAAGACGTGGACCACATGTACTTCCTCTGTGAACCACTGTGACGCAGTCCCTGGTAGAATGGGTTTTTATTTCAGCCACATTTGCATCTCTAGTCATGGTCAAAGCTGCTGAACACAGCGTCCCTACTCCCCTCGCTGGATGTGATGGAGCAAGTCAGGGCAGTCTCCACCAAAGGGTGGAAAGTTCATCTTTCATGCTTTGCTGCAAACAAAAATATTTAGCAATTCTCTCTTTTTCTAGTTTGATCCAGTTAGTAGCTTAAATCTGAAAAATAAGAAGTTCTGTCTGTAAGTTATATAAACAGCTTAGCTGCGAATTATCGAGCCAGGAACACTGAACCAACTTTTATCACAAAAGAAGTTTATATCCAAAACATAAGTCTGCAGCTGTTGTACACTGGCTTGAAGTACCAATGGTTGCCAGACAGAACTGAAGAAAAGTCCACGAATTGTGTAAACGAAAAACACATACTTTCCTTAAAGGGGTTGTCCAGGCTTGGTTTTAAAGTACAGGGGTGAAAATACTCCTTGAGAACTCAAGTCTGCAATCACAAAGCGAGTGCAGACTTGTGAATCCTCAAAGCATATTTTCGTATGAAAAAAAAACAAAACACCACAGCATATTACAAATCCAGCAAAGTAAACAGCATTTATATAAATCTCATGGCCAGTGGGGTTTTTTTTTTAAGCACAAGTTTTATTATAAGGCAACAATTAAAAGGGGTTGTCCAATATGGAAAATAACATTTTCAGGAATGGATGCCCTCCAAAAAAAACCAATAGCATAATCATTATCGAGCAACCCCCACCCACATATCAAGCTTAGGCTGCTCCGGAGATCTGCGCCCACTCCGAAAGGGATGCCCGCCCAAATCTAAAGTCAGAAGACCGCTGCTGCGTTGAGGTGACTAGAAGAGCATGTCATTCAATGTTTCTCTGATTATGCGCTCTTTTAATCATCTGACCGCAGCAGCCAATCACAAGCTGTAGCAGTTTTCTGACTTCTGAATAGAGCAGGTATCGCTTCCAGAGCATCCTGCAGAGGATCCAAGGTTGAGTATGTCTTACGTTTTGCTTTATTTATTTATTTATTAAGCCCTTCCATTCATGTAAAATTTCAATCTCCCCTTTGTATGACCCCCACTGATTGTATACAAGTGGCGTATTCTATGCCATGTTATTCCTGACAACCCTTCCAGGCATATGATAACGGATTCCCTACAGACAGTTGTCAGCCATACCTGCATGCCTTCTGCCTGTGCTTCCAATATGAGGCAGCCAGTGATTGTTGTGATTCACTACCGATTATTTTGTAATCTCCATTTTGTATAGCCCCAGGAGGTATTCTGCACCACAGGGCTGTAGTAATAATGGATTTGTACCCGGCTTCTTAGTAATATGCTAAAAAGTAACTTTACAATCAGGTCAAGACAAGAGTAACAGAAGCCAGGTCCAGGCTCCGGGGATGAAATGATTTGTGTTTTATGGCACAAGTCTACAAGTGAGGTGACAGTGGTGGGAAATACATCACGTGCAAAACTATCCGGACCACACATCATGATTTGCTGCAGAATTTTCTGATGCAAATCCTGACTGTGTGCACATAGCCTTAAAAGTAACACGCTGCTATGATTATCACTCCACCTTAAAGACTCTTAAAACTTTAAAGGGTTTGTCTGGGATTTTACAAATTGTGATCAGTCAGCAGGATTCCTTATAGGAAAAGATACATTAAAGGGAATTGACAGCTGATTCATGAGGCCTGAACCAGATACCCGCTTCGTTGTGGTTGGATTGCTCTAAAACGACGCGGTGCTTCAGAGATAACATACTGTTCCAAAGCCAACCGGGAATGATGTGGCTCACATGACTAGTCAGAGAGGGCCTGTGCCCGGCGGCTTCCCCTCGCCTCCGATGACTAGTCAGAGAGGGCCTGTGCCCGGCGGCTTCCCCTCGCCTCCGATGACTAGTCAGAGAGGGCCTGTGCCCGGCGGCTTCCCCTCGCCTCCGATGACTAGTCAGAGAGGGCCTGTGCCCGGCGGCTTCCCCTCGCCTCCGATGACTAGTCAGAGAGGGCCTGTGCCCGGCGGCTTCCCCTCGCCTCCGATGACTAGTCAGAGAGGGCCTGTGCCCGGCAGCTTACCCTCGCCTCCGATGACTAGTCAGAGAGGGCCTGTGCCCGGCGGCTTCCCCTCACCTCCGATGACTAGTCAGAGAGGGCCTGTGCCCGGCAGCTTCCCCTCGCCTCCGATGACTAGTCAGAGAGGGCCTGTGCCCGGCAGCTTCCCCTCGCCTCCGATGACTAGTCAGAGAGGGCCGCCGCCTTCTGCTCGGCTGATTAGTCCCGAAAGGGCCGGTGCCTGTTGACTTCTCCTCTGCTCCCCATGAGTGTAGACAGATCAGTAGGTGAGCGGGGCAAGCAGAAGACCCTCTTGTGTGCCCACTCATTCTAGTATCTGGCCGACTTTAAGAGTAGGTTTTCCCTGAAGAGCCTCTGCGGAATGACGGAGCCGGTGTCAGATTCATGCCATGGTGGGGGCCACATGTATCGGTTGTCATGCTCCTTTTAATGGTTCCATCAGTGATACCCGCCAGTCCCACATGCCCATCATGTGACCACTGCCACCAATCACTAGCCTCACTGCCAAGACTCATGTCCAGAACATGTTGACCCTGGTGATTGACCACATGACAATGCTGCCGCCAAAGTGGCGACTTTTTACACGTTGTGTCCATGGTAACACAGTTTATCAATAGATCCAATAGGGACGCAGCTTGTTAAAGGGCCACACACAGTGATATATCTAATATTGGATCCCTGCGCCCCGGTCACTATGGCTGTGTAATGGTGGGGCGGCATACGGGGGCTTATTACCAGTCATATGGACAGTAAGCAGCTTACAGCCGGACACCACAGGACACAGCACCTGTGCGGAGCTTCCCCTCACAACAAAAGCTGCCACTTCCCTGTCAGGTGTGAGGCCGGGTCACCAGGCACAGGCCGGGTCACCAGCCACAGCACGTCTGCAGGGTCCGGCCTCCCCCACACCGAGAACATGGAACGGTCTCCACACACACAATACTCCCACCATCCCCCCCATCCCAGGACACAACATGGAGCATCCTGTCCTCTCCATGTTGACGCCTATAGACAGGAAAGGACCATAGGAACCGAAATAGGGGTCCGTCTGAATAAGAGCGCACACGCCGATCACTGGCCCTAACTGCGGGAGCATTCACTTACTGTAAATGGTATCGTCCATGATAAGGAAGGCGACAAGTCCGAGGACTCGCCAGTCCACAAAGCGCGACTTCACGTCAGTAACGTCCTCCGAGTCCGTCCAGCGCTCTATACACGGGGCTCTAATAAGCAGTATCCCACCGAGCTCTCACCGGCTCGCCACCCCCAACACCAGGCTCCTCTAAACCCCACCCACTGCCTCCATAGCAGCCTCCCTCTGCAGTCTCCGCCCACTTTAACAACCGACAGTAGCTTCATCCAATCACGTCGCGATTATAACTCTGGGTCAGGAATTTTTAGGGCGGGAGCATTGAGCCTCTTTGTTTCGAGGATGCGCATTCCTTTTTGATTGACAGACGGCCTGACCAATCCTAGACTCGAAGTGTGGCAGGAAGGCGGGAGAACCCCGGCCACTGACCAATAGGATGCGAAAATAAGCTCGGAGCTGCCGCACAGTGCTGATAAGGGCGGGGAATCCAGGGAGACCCTGAGAGGAAATGCTGAGGGGATGTATCATCAGTGCGATGTCTGCAGCCACTGTGTGCTGGGAAAGCGTCACACCGAGACACGGCACTGGGGAGACATCTGTATATATACAGTACAGACCAAAAGTTTGGACACACCTTCTCATTTAAAGATTTTTCTGTATTTTCATGACTATGAAAATTGTACATTCACACTGAAGGCATCAGAACTATGAATTAACACATGTGGAATTATATACTTACCAAAAAAGTGTGAAACAACTGAAAATATGTCTTATATTCTAGGTTCTTCAAAGTAGCCACCTTTTGCTTTGATGATTGCTTTGCACACTCTTGGCATTCTCTTGATGAGCTTCAAGAGGTAGTCACCGGAAATGGTTTTCACTTCACAGGTGTGCCCTGTCAGGTTTAATAAGTGGGATTTCTTGCCTTATAAATGGGGTTGGGACCATCAGTTGAGTTGTGCAGAAGTCAGGTGGATACACAGCTGATAAGAAATGAAGGTCAGTCAGTGAGAAAAATTGGGAAAACTTTGAAAGTGTCCCCAAGTGCAGTTGCAAAAACCATCAAGCGCTACAAAGAAACTGGCTCACATGAGGACCGCCCCAGGAAAGGAAGACCAAGAGTCACCTCTGCTTCTGAGGATAAGTTTATCCGAGTCACCAGCCTCAGAAATCGCAGGTTAACAGCATCTCAGATTAGAGACCAGGTCAATGCCACACAGAGTTCTAGCAGCAGACACATCTTTTCAACAACTGTTAAGAGGAGACTTTGTGCAGCAAGCCTTCATGGTAAAATAGCTGCTAGGAAACCACTGCTAAGGACAGGCAACAAGCAGAAGAGACTTGTTTGGGCTAAAGAACACAAGGAATGGACATTAGACCAGTGGAAATCTGTGCTTTGGTCTGATGAGTCCAAATTTGAGATCTTTGGTTCCAACCACTGTGTCTTTGTGCGATGCAGAAAAGTTGAACGGATGGACTCTACATGCCTGGTTCCCACCGTGAAGCATGGAGGAGGAGGTGTGATGGTGTGGGGTGCTTTGCTGGTGACACTGTTGGGGATTTATTCAAAATTGAAGGCATACTGAACCAGCATGGCTACCACAGCATCTTGCAGCGGCATGCTATTCCATCCGGTTTGCGTTTAGTTGGACCATCATTTATTTTTCAACAGGACAATGACCCCAAACACACCTCCAAGCTGTGTAAGGGCTATTTGACCAAGAAGGAGAGTGATGGGGTGCTACGCCAGATGACCTGGCCTCCACAGTTACCAGACCTGAACCCAATCGAGATGGTTTGGGGTGAGCTGGACCGCAGAGTGAAGGCAAAAGGGCCAACAAGTGCTAAGCATCTCTGGGAACTCCTTCAAGATTGTTGGAAGACCATTTCCGGTGACTACCTCTTGAAGCTCATCAAGAGAATGCCAAGAGTGTGCAAAGCAGTCATCAAAGCAAAAGGTGGCTACTTTGAAGAACCTAGAATATAAGACATATTTTCAGTTGTTTCACACTTTTTTGTTAAGTATATAATTCCACATGTGTTAATTCATAGTTTTGATGCCTTCAGTACAATTTTCATAGATTTTCATAGTCATGAAAATATAGAAAAATCTTTAAATGAGAAGGTGTGTCCAAACTTTTGGTCTGTACTGTTTATATATATATAAATATATAGATATATATATATCTATATATATATATATATATAGATATATATATATACAGTGGTGGCCAAAAGTATTGGCACCCCTGCAATTCTGTCAGATAATACTCAGTTTCTTCCTGAAAATGATTGCAATCACAAATTCTTTGGTATTATTATCTTCATTTAATTTGTCTTCAATGAAAAAACACAAAAAGAATTGTCCTAAAGCCAAATTGGATACAATTCCACACCAAACCTAAAAAAAGGGGTGGACAAAAGTATTGGCACTGTTTGAAAAATCATGTGATGCTTCTCTAATTCGTGTAATTAACAGCACCTGTAACTTACCTGTGGCACCTAACAGGTGTTGGCAATAACTAAATCACACTTGCAGCCAGTTAACATGGATTAAAGTTGACTCAACCTCTGTCCTGTGTCCTTGTGTGTACCACATTGAGCATGGAGAAAAGAAAGAAGACCAAAGAACTGTCTGAGGACTTGAGAAACCAAATTGTGAGGAAGCATGAGCAATCTCAAGGCTACAAGTCCATTTCCAAAGACCTGAATGTTCCTGTGTCTTCCATGCACAGTGTCATCAAGAAGTTTAAAGCCCATGGCACTGTGGCTAACCTCCCTAGATGTGGACGGAAAAGAAAAATTGACGAGAGATTTCAACGCAAGATTGTGCGGATGGTGGATAAAGAACCTCGACTAACATCCAAACAAGTTTAAGCTGCCCTGCAGTCCGAGGGTACAACAGTGTCAACCCGTACTATCCGTCGGCGTCTGAATGAAAAGGGACTGTATGGTAGGATACCCATGAAGACCCCACTTCTTACCCTGAGACATAAAAAATCCAGGCTGGAGTTTGCCAAAACTTACCTGAGAAAGCATAAAACGTTTTGGAAGAATGTTCTCTGGTCAGATGAGACAAAAGTAGAGCTTTTTGGGAAAAAGCATCAACATAGAGTGTACAGGAAAAAAAAAGAGGCATTCAAAGAAAAGAACACGGTCCCTACAGTCAAACATGGCGGAGGTTCCCTGATGTTTTGGGGTTGCTTTGCTGCCTCTGGCACTGGACTGCTTGACCGTGTGCATGGCATTATGAAGTCTGAAGACTACCAACAAATTTTGCAGCATAATATAGGGCCCAGTGTGAGAAAGCTGGGTCTCCCTCAGAGGTCATGGGTCTTCCAGCAGGACAATGAACCAAAACACACTTCCAAAAGCACTATAAAATGGTTTGAGAGAAAGCACTGGAGACTTCTAAGGTGGCCAGCAATGAGTCCAGACCTGAATCCCATAGAACACCTGTGGAGAGATCTCAAAATGGCAGTTTGGAGAAGGCACCCTTCAAATATCAGGGACCTGGAGCAGTTTGCCAGAGAAGAATGGTCTACAATTCCAGCAGAGCATTGTAAGAAACTCATTGATGGTTACCGGAAGCGGTTGTTCGCAGTTATTTTGGCTAAAGGTTGTGCAACCAAGTATTAGGCTGAGGGTGCCAATACTTTTGTCTGGCCCATTTTTGGAGTTTTGTATGAAATGATCAATGATTTGATTTTTGCTTCATTCTCTTTTGTGTTTTTTCCTTGCAAGCAAATTAAATGAAGATAATAATACCAAAGAATTTGTGATTGCAATCATTTCCAGGAAGAAACTGAGTATTATCTGACAGAATTGCAGGGGTGCCAATACTTTTGGCCACCACTGTATATATAATCACCCTAGTCACATATATATATATATATATATATATATATATATATATCACCTTTGTCACACATATATATATATATATATATATATATATATATATATATCACATCGGGAGGGCGGTAACGTCACGCCGCTCTGCTCTACCTGCTCATGCAGCTCTGCTCTTCCTGCTCATGCCGCTCTGCTCTGCCTGCTCACTCCATGCTTCTCTGCCTGCTCATGCCGCTCTGCTTTTCCTGCTCATGCCACTCTGCTCTGCCTTCTCACGCCATGCTTCTCTGCCTGCTCATACCGCTCTGCTCTTCCTGCTCTTGCCACTCTGCTCTTCCTGCTCATGCCGCTCTGCTCTGCCTGCTCACTCCATTCTTCTCTGCCTGCTCATGCCGCTCTGCTCTTCCTGCTCATGCCGCTCTGGTCTTCCTGCTCATGCTGCTCTGCTCTCCCGGCTCATGCCGCTCTGCTCTTCCTGCTCATGCCGCTCTGCTCTGCCTGCTCACTCCATGCTTCTCTGCCTGCTCATGCCGCTCTGCTCTTCCTGCTCATGCCGCTCTGCTCTTCCGGCTCATGCCGCTCTTCTCTTCCTGCTCATGCCGCTCTGCTCTTCCGGCTCATGCCACTCTGCTCTACCTGCTCATGCCGCTCTGCTCTGCCTTCTCACTCCATGCTTCTCTGCCTGCTCATGCCACTCTACTCTTCCTGCTCATGCCACTCTGCTCTTCCTGCTCATGCCGCTCTGCTCTTTCTGCTCATGCCGCTCTGCTCTTCCTGCTCATGCCGCTCTGCTCTTCCTGCTCATGCCACTCTGCTCTTCCTGCTCATGCAGTTCTGCTCTTCCGGCTCATGCCGCTCTGCTCTTCCTGCTCATGCCGCTCTGCTCTTCCTGCTCATGCCGGTCTGTTCTTCCGGCTCATGCCACTCTGCTCTACCTGCTCATGCCGCTCTGCTCTGCCTGCTCACTCCATGCTTCTCTGCCTGCTCATGCCGCTCTGCTCTGCCTGCTCACTCCATGCTTCTCTTCCTGCTCATGCCGCTCTGCTCTTCCTGCTCATGCCGCTCTGCTCTGCCTTCTCACTCCATGCTTCTCTGCCTGCGCATGCCACTCTGCTCTTCCTGCTCATGTCACTCTGCTCTTCCTGCTCATGCCGCTCTGCTCTGCCTGCTCACTCCATGCTTCTCTGCCTGCTCATGCCGCTCTGCTCTTCCTGCTCATGCCGCTCTGCTCTTCCGGCTCATGCCGCTCTGCTCTACCTGCTCATGCCGCTCTGCTCTGCCTGCTCACTCCATGCTTCTCTGCCTGCACATGCCGCTCTGCTCTTCCTGCTCATGCCGCTCTGCTCTGCCTGCTCACTCCCTGCTTCTCTTTCTGCTCATGCCGCTCTACTCATACTGCTCTGCCTGCTCATGCCGCTCTGCTCTGCCTACTCATGCCGCTCTGCTCTGCCTACTTATTCCGCTATGCTCTGCCTACTCATTCCGCTCTGCTCTACCTGCTCATGCCGCTCTGCTCTGCCTGCTCATGCCGCTCTGCTCTGCCTGCTCACTCCATGCTTCTCTGCCTGCTCATGCCGCTCTACTCTTCCTGCTCATGTCGCTCTGCTTTTCCTGCTCATGCCGCTCTGCTCTGCCTGCTCATGCCGCTCTGCTCTGCCTGCTTATGCCGCTCTGCTCTGCCTGCTCACTCCACGCTCTGCCTGCTCATGCCGCTCTGCTCTTCCTGCTCATGCCGCTCTGCTCTGCCTGCTCACTCTGCGCTCTGCCTGCTCACCCCGCGCTCTGCCTGTTCACTCCGCACTCTGCCGCTCTGCTCTGCCTGCTCACTCTGCTCTGCCTGGTCACGCCGCTCTGCTCAGCCTGCTCATGTCACTCTGCGCTGCCTGCTCATGCGGCTCTGCTCTGCCTGCTCATGCCGCTCTGCTCTGCCTGCTTATGCCGCTCTGCCTGCTCACTCCACGCTCTGCCTGCTCATGCCGCTCTGCTCTTCCTGCTCATGCCGCTCTGCTCTGCCTGCTCACTCTGTGCTCTGCCTGCTCACCCCACGCTCTGCCTGTTCACGCTGCACTCTGCTGCTCTGCTCTGCCTGCTCACTCTGCTCTGCCTGCTCACGCCGCTCTGCTCAGCCTCCTCATGCCACTCTGCGCTGCCTGCTCATGCCGATCTGCTCTGCCTGCTCACTCTGCGCTCTGCCTGCTCACCCCACGCTCTGCCTGTTCACGCTGCACTCTGCCGCTCTGCTCTGCCTGCTCACTCTGCGCTCTGCCTGCTCACCCCGCGCTCTCCCTGTTCACGCCGCACTCTGCCGCTCTGCTCTGCCTGCTCACTCTGCTCTGCCTGCTCATGCCGCTCTTCTCAGCCTGCTCATGCCACTCTGCGCTGCCTGCTCATGCCGCTCTGCTCTGCCTGCTCACTCTGCACTCTGCTTGTTCACGCCGCACTCTGCCGCTCTGCTCTGCCTGCTCACGACGCTCTGCTCTGCCTGCTCATGCCGCTCTGCGCTGCCTGTTCATGCCGCTCTGCTCTGCCTGCTCACTCTGCGCTCTGCCTGCTCACCCCGCGCTCTGCCTGTTCACGCCGCACTCAGCCGCTCTGCTCTGCCTGCTCACTCTGCTCTGCCTGCTCACGCCGCTCTGCTCAGCCTGCTCATGCCACTCTGCGCTGCCTGCTCATGCCGCTCTGCTCTGCCTGCTCATGCCGCTCTGCTCTGCCTGTTTATGCCGCTCTGCTCTGCCTGCTCACTCCACGCTCTGCCTGCTCACTCCACGCTCTGCCTGCTCATGCCGCTCTGCTCTTCCTGCTCATGCCGCTCTGCTCTGCCTGCTCACTCTGCGCTCTGTCTGCTCACTCCACGCTCTGCCTGTTCACGCTACACTCTGCTGCTCTGCTCTGCCTGCTCACTCTGCTCTGCCTGCTCACGCCGCTCTGCTCAGCCTGCTCATGCCACTCTGCGCTGCCTGCTCATGCCGCTCTGCTCTGCCTGCTCACTCTGCGCTCTGCCTGCTCACCCCACGCTCTGCCTGTTCACGCTGCACTCTGCCGCTCTGCTCTGCCTGCTCACTCTGCGCTCTGCCTGCTCACCCCGCGCTCTGCCGCTCTGCTCTGCCTGCTCACGCTGCTCTGCTCAGCCTGCTCATGCCACTCTGCGCTGCCTGCTCATGCCGCTCTGCTCTGCCTGCTCACTCTGCGCTCTGCTTGTTCACGCCGCACTCTGCCGCTCTGCTCTGCCTGCTCATGCCGCTCTGCTCTGCCTGCTCATGCCGCTCTGCGCTGCCTGCTCATGCCGCTCTGCTCTGCCTGCTCACTCTGCGCTCTGCCTGCTCCTGCTCACCCCGCGCTCTGCCTGTTCACGCCACACTCTGCCGCTCTGCTCTGCCTGCTCACTCTGCTCTGCCTGCTCACGCCGCTCTGCTCAGCCTGCTCATGCCACTCTGCGCTGCCTGCTCATGCCGCTCTGCTCTGCCTGCTCATGCCGCTCTGCTCTGCCTGCTTATGCCGCTCTGCTCTGCCTGCTCACTCCACGCTCTGCCTGCTCATGCCGCTCTGCTCTTCCTGCTCATGCCGCTCTGCTCTGCCTGCTCACTCTGCGCTCTGCCTGCTCACCCCACACTCTGCCTGTTCACGCTGCACTCTGCTGCTCTGCTCTGCCTGCTCACTCTGCTCTGCCTGCTCACGCCGCTCTGCTCAGCCTGCTCATGCCACTCTGCGCTGCCTGCTCATGCCGCTCTGCTCAGCCTGCTCACTCTGCGCTCTGCCTGCTCACCCCACGCTCTGCCTGTTCACGCTGCACTCTGCCGCTCTGCCTGCTCACGCCGCTCTGCTCAGCCTGCTCATGCCACTCTGCGCTGCCTGCTCATGCCGCTCTGCTCTGCCTGCTCACTCTGCGCTCTGCTTGTTCATGCCGCACTCTGCCGCTCTGCTTTGCCTGCTCACGCCGCTCTGCTCTGCCTGCTCATGCCGCTCTGCGCTGCTTGCTCATGCCGCTCTGCTCTGCCTGCTCACTCTGCGCTCTGCCTGTTCACGCCGCACTCTGCCGCTCAGCCTGCTCACTCTGCTCTGCCTGCTCACACCGCTCTGCTCTGCCTGCTCATGCCGCTCTGCGCTGCCTGCTCATGCCGCTCTGCTCTGCCTGCTCACTCTGCTCTCTGCCTGTTCACGCCGTACTCTGCCACTCTGCTCTGCCTGCTCACTCTGCTCTGCCTGCTCACGCCACTCTGCTCTGCCTGCTCACGCTGCCCTCTGCCTGCTCATGCTGCTCTGCCTGCTCATACCACTGTGCTCTGCCTGCTCATGGTGTTCTGCTGCTGTGCTCTCCCTGCTCATACCGCTCTGCCATACTACCCTGCCTGCTGAGCCCGCTCTGCCCTGCTCCTTTTCCCTGTTCTTGTATCATGTCTTCTCAGACCAATCATTCAGTATAATGAGGCCATGTTGTATCAGGATCTAGTGCGGCAGTAAGCTCTGAATTGTACAGGTACAGAGCTGAGTTTGTCATTCGGTTCTGTGACGTCACTGCATAAGATTACAGAAAATCATACTGTCTCATAGATCTTATAGTACACAGGTTGTCTGCTGCAATTCTGCCTGAGGAATCCCTGACATTAGATACGGCGGTCAGTGAATCATTCAGCTGATCCCCGCGGTGGCGTGTTCGCGACGGTTTTCCGCTGGTGGTACCACGCAAGAGGCTGGTACCACCAGCGGTTTCCATATTGAGACACCCATCACTTGGGTGTCCCAATATGGCGGTCGACGAACTTCCGTCGATGGAATTCTGGGATCCGGACACATCTGGACGGAACAGGATGTGAAGACATTACAAGGTAAGTATACTGTATATTAAGATGTATCTATCTATCTATCTATCTGTATATATATATATATATATATATATATATATATATATATATATATATATATATACATATATACATATATACATACATACATTCCGGTGGGGGTGATAGGAGGCTGTGTCTGTATATGTGTGTATATACACTGCTCAAAAAAATAAAGGGAACACTTAAACCACAGAATATAACTCCAAGTAAATCAAACTTCTGTGAAATCAAACTGTCCACTTAGGAAGCAACACTGATTGACAATCAATTTCACATGCTGTTGTGCAAATGGAATAGACAATAGATGGAAATTATTGGCAATTATCAAGACTCCCTCAATAAAGGAGTGGTTCTGCATGTGGGGACCATAGACCACATCTCAGTACCAATGCTTTCTGGCTGATGTTTTGGTCACTTTTGAATGTTGGTTGTGCTTTCACACTCGTGGTAGCATGAGACGGACTCTACAACCCACAGAAGTTGCTCAGGTAGTGCAGCTCATCCAGGATGGCACATCAATGCAAGCTGTGGCAAGAAGGTTCGCTGTGTCTGTCAGCATAGTGTAAGGCTGGAGGTGCTACCAGGAAACAGGCCAGTACACCAGGAGACGTGGAGGGGGCTGTAGGAGGGCAACAACCTATCAGCAGGACGGCTACCTCCGCCTTTGTGCAAGGAGGAACAGGAGGAGCACTGCCAGAGCCCTGCAAAATGACCTCCAGCAGGCCACAAATGTGCATGTGTCTGCACAATTTCACAGGTCCCTGGTTGTCCCTTTGTGTCTCTCCCTTCGTGGCAGCGGAGGTTGACACCCTAATTTGTACTGTGTGGCGCCCCCGCTCAACCTCGGTGTCCCTTGTAAACCCTGTTATCCCCTATCCATACTTGGCGACATGTTACAGACAGCAAAAGAATGAAAAGGGTTATACAAAAGCTAAACTGCCCTGATAGATTTTATTACTTATGTAATCATTTCTAAGTGAGCCTTTTAAGGAGTGTAATCATATCCACACTTGTTATGAGGACAAGCGATGTAACTGAGATATACTAGTCTCATATATAAACCCAAATGATAGGGCAGCGCCTCAGCAATGGGGTATCAATCATATCCTCCAGTTGGCTTGTCACTGTATATCAATCTTAGATTGTCCCAATAAACATTATTATATGTGAGTGTTATT
Source organism: Phyllobates terribilis (assembly GCF_046119375.1). NCBI lineage: Eukaryota > Metazoa > Chordata > Amphibia > Anura > Dendrobatidae > Phyllobates > Phyllobates terribilis. The sequence continues at coordinate 145,006,152 of NW_027362772.1, forward strand.
AGATGTATACTCCTACCCACAATTCTTAAGGGCAACAAAGGGGAGGGGGGAGAAAGAAGTGAAATAAAATATGACTCACATGTGATTCTAAACGATGGGGTATAGATAATGTCCCCATATTGAATTGTCACTGATCATGCAGTAATATCTACTACTCCCCTTATAAGACATATGCATTCTGTTGGTGAAATCACCATATAGAAAGTCCACAATATATGTACAGATATCCCAAGTCATTTAAAAAGAAACCTGCCTGTCCCAATCTGGACAATAGCAAGTATCAGCCAACAATATGGTGTCATAGAACAAGAATGACACTTTTCAAACTTATCCAAATCCTGGCATTTACAGATAACAACCATCAATGTGGTGTCATAGAAAAAGAGTAACACTTATAATTTTTTGTCCCTCATAGGTGGTCCCGATGCGTTACCCCCTGCAGTGTGCAGGGTTCCTCAGGGAACTGATAGGAGATCCTGATCCATCTTCATGTGGCAATAAGATGTTGTGTGCAGAGTTGTGGTACTGAACACCACCCATATATAGCTCACACATACCTTACAGATGATAGAGATTCTGCCAATTACCCCACATCCAGCCCCATTGCCGCAGCGTTCCATGTGGAGAGCGGGACACACGTGTAATCACACGCCGTAACCGGAAGTTGCGTCACTGAAACACTCGAGATTGATGCCAATGAACCGCACTTGGTGGCCGAAAGTAATGTTACCCATGATATCCGGCACACACAGGTGACGTCAATGGCGACCGGAAGTGACATTACCGGTATACCACATGGTATCCTTCACCGCAGGCAGGAGCATAGATCAGGGGGAACACATCATGCATTCCACAAAAATAGAGGGAGCATACTTGTGGCACATCATGTACTACGCTGTCTCAGTGGACCTCCGCTCCAAATCTAAAACAGTCTGCGGTGCCAACATGGCTTAAAGATAATTTTTGTGGAAAAAGTTAGATTTTTTTATTTTCACGGCCCTACATTATAAACTTCTGTGAAGCACCTGGGGGTTCAAGGTGCTCACCATACATCTAGATAAGTTCCTTGAGAGGTCTAGTTTCCAAAATGGTGTCACTTGTGGGGGGTTTCCACTGCGCATCAGGGTCTCCCCAAGCGTGTCATGGCGTCCGCTCTAGATTCCAGCCAATTTTGCGTTCAAAAAGTCAAATGGCGCTCCTTCCCTTCTGAGCCCTGCTGTGCTCCCAAACAGTGGTTTTCCCCCACATAGAGGTTATTGGCATACTCAGAAGAAATTGCAAAACAAATTTCATGCTCCATTTTCTTTTGTTACCCTTGCGAAAATAAAAAAATTGGAGTCTGAAATAAAATTTGTGTGAAAAAAGTTAAATGTTCATTTTTTCCTTCCACGTTGCTTCAGTTCCTGTGAAGCACGAGAAGGGTTAATAAACCTCTTGAATGTGGTTTTGAGCACCTTGAGGGGTTCAGTTGTTAGAATGGTGTCACTTTTGGGTATTTTCTGTCATATAGACCCCTCAAAGTTATGTCAAATGTGATATGATCCCTAAAAAATGGTTTTGGAAATTTTGTTGGAAAAATGAGAAATCTCTGGTCAACTTTTAACCTTTATAACTTCCTACCAAAAAAAATTTGTTGCAAAAATTGTAGACATGTGGGAAATGTTATTTAGTAACTATTTTGTGTGCCATATCTCTCTGATTTAAGGGCATGACAATTCAAAGTTTAAAAATTGCAACATTTTCAAAATTTTTGCCAAATTTCTATTTTTTTCCCAAATAAATGCAAGCTATATCGAAGAAATTTTACCACTATCATGAAGTACAATATGTCACGAAAAAACAGTGTCAGAATCAGTTGAAGCTTTCCAGAGTTATTACCCCATAAAGTGACACTGGTCAGAATTGTAAAATTTGGCCTGGTCATTGAGGACATAATTGGCTCCGTCACTAAGGGGTTAATTTTCTTTTTATTGGTCTTCAAAAAAAAAAAATTTGACTCCAGCAAAATGGCGACGGCGTATGTGCAGTAGCTTCTACCTGCAAGCAACGCTCTTAATCTGCGCAAGTACCGCCAGTAGATGCTACTGCACATGCATCGCTGCCAGCACCATTTTGCTGAGCCAAATTTTTTTTTGCTACAACAAAATGTCAGAGGCGCATGCAGGCGATAGATGCTACTGCGCATGCGCTGCTGCCGGTGCCATTTTTCTGGAGTTAAAACTATTTTTTTTAAAGACCACAATATTAACTGTGCAAGCGCAGTATTTAAAATAGGAGGAAGGTCACTGAAGGTCCAGTGACCTGTCATTTAAGCCAGAATGATGACAATGAGAACAGTGCACCAATAAAAGCCCCGCCCACAGGCCCGCCCCAGAGCACGAGCATCTCATTAACTCCAAACTGCAAACACAGACAACAACCACAAGATGGATTTCTTCAACCCAGGTATCATTTTAATCAGTGTAACAGCACCAATCTGACACTGCCTGCCCTGATGACAGGTTTCCTTTAAAATTGCCAAGGATAGGAGGAGCTTTGTCATTTATTTATTTATTTACCCATCCGTGAAAAACGCTGATGACATACGGATGGTAAAAATGGACACACAGACCACACACTGAAGACACACGGACGGTGAGTGCACTGCTCATTTGTCTCCAGGCTTCCTGCTTACCATGGGACAGTGTGCACCTGATGACCAGTGGTCTGATCTGTGCACTCTTCAATTTTGCAAGGAGAGGTCACTTTGAAAAGCAAACAGCTTGTAAGTGCACACTACTACCTAGTAAATCAGCCACCTCTAACAGACTGCAGAGGTGGCCGGTAGCCTAGGCAACAAACTTGTACACAATAAAATTAAAAATCATTCCGTTTATAAGAACAAAGAACATTCTTAATTAGAAGTAAATTGCAAATTAGCTTTTTTTTGTACAAGCGCTTTTAAATTTTAATTATTGTAATTATTTTTATTATGTAAACCTGTCATGTCCAAAACTGCTATGAAAACACAGTGTTAATCTGCATGTAAATAGCTCTGAAAACATGACTACTGGGATAAAATGAACTTATATCCTCCCGGAATGAGTTCCCATCTCCACACCCGCACATGCGCAGATAAATTAAGATTAGTTTATGTCGCAGGAAATCGTAATTTCGCTACCAAACCAAAAATATGAGCAATAGGATAATATACCACAGTGCAAATGAGGAAAACTGATGAAAACAATGGATAATTACATAAATGTGTAAAAACAATAAAAATATGAAACTATACTGCATGTATAATGTCAGAAATGGTTTGCCATTAAGAGACAGATATATCCATTTCCAGTACTTAACCCTCAAGTGCCTAATGAGCATGAACTACAAATACAGTCCAGTCTCTAAGGGCTCCTTCACACATCAGTGTTTCCATTGCGTCTGGTGACAGTTTTCACACGTACCGGAGACATTTAAACACGTACACCCATTATAACCTATGAGGCTGCGCACATGTCTGTGTGACCCACACATAGACAGGTCCATTTCTTTCCAGCAGTACGGACATCAATACATCCTGCACACTTGTACATGGATGACATAGATTGTGACAAGTGATAGGTTTTCTCCTATCAGACAACTGCTCCTTCACCCAAATCCCACTGCCACCCTCCGTTACTCTCCCCTCTTTTGAGTTGCACTGTGTGCGCATCTGCTCCCCCTTCAACCTCTACCATCCCCCAGAACCAGCCACCACCTTCCTAGACCATTTCACCACCTGGCTACTTCATTTCCTTTCCGCTGACATCCCCACCATCATCATGGATGACTTTAACTTCCCTATTGACACTTCCCTCTCAGCTGCCTCTAAGCCTCTATCCCTCACTTCCTCCTTTGGCCTTGCTCAATGGTCTTCTGCCCCCACTCACAAAGATGCCCACACACTGGACCTCATCTTCACCTGCTTCTGTTCCCTATCTAACCTCTCCAACTCACCTCTCCTTCTTTCTCACCACAATCTACTTACATTCTCTACCCTCTCCTCTCCAGGGCAACAATCCCCACTCCACAAACTTGCACACCCTTGCAGAAATCTTAAACACCTTGATCTACACTCACTCTCTGAATCCCTCCTCCCTCTTACCGACATCAGTCCCTTACATGACGCGGATGTTGCTGCTGCTTTATACAACACCGCAACAGCTGCAGCCCTCAATTCGGTCGCCCCCCTCACACATACCAAAGCTCACACAATCAACAGGCAATCCTGGCACACCAGCCTAACCAAAGAGCTGCGACGCGCCTCCAGGGTTGCTGAACGTAGATGGAAAAGGTCCCACTCCAATGAGCACTGCATCGCATTCAAACAGTGCCTCACTACTTTCAAGTCCACACTCACTGCTGCAAAACAAACATACTTATCTCTCATATCCTCCCTGTCACACAACCCCAAACAACTATTCAACACCTTCAATTCTCTCCTCCGTCCCCCAGCGCCTCCTCCCTCTCCTCTCATCACAGCTGAAGACTTTGCCTCATTCTTCAAGCAGAAGATAGACACCATGCCTAAATTCCCCCCAGCCCCTCCTCACACCTACTCAAGCCTCCTCCTCCTCCAAAACCAGCTTCTCCACCATTACGGAAGATCAAGTTTCCTCTTTACTCTCCAAATCACACCTCACCACCTATGAACTTGACCCAATCCCGTCCCACCTCATCCCTAACCTCACCACAGCCTTCACCCCAACCATAATCCACCTTTTCAACCTGTCACTAACAACTGGTGTCTTCCCCTCATGCTTCAAACATGCCTCGATCACACCCATCCTCAAAAAGCCATCCCTCGACCCATCCTCTCTGTTTAGCTATTGCCCCATATCACTCCTCTCCTACGCCTCAAAACTACTGGAACATGTCCACTTTGAACTGTCCTCCCACCTCTCTTCCTGCTCTCTCTTTGACCGCCTCCAATTTGGCTTCCGACCGTACCATTCTACTGAAACTGCCCTGACTAAAGTCATCAATGACCTACTAACCGCCAAATCCAAGCGACACTACTCTGTCCTCCTCCTCCTAGACCTGTCATCTGCCTTCGACACAGTGGACCATTCCCTCTTACTACAGATTCTCTCATCTCTTGGCATCAAAGACTTGGCCCTATCTTGGATCTCCTCATTTTTAACAGACAGGACATTCAGTGTCTCCCACTCACACACCACCTCCTCATCTCGCCCCCTGTCGGTGTCCCCCAAGGTTCAGTCCTAGGACCCCTGCTCTTCTCCATCTATACCTTTGGCCTGGGACAACTCATAGAGTCTCACAGCTTTCAGTACCACCTCTATGCTGACGACACACAGATCTACCTCTCTGGACCCGATATCTCCTCCCTACTAACCAAAATCCCGCAATGTCTGTCTGCTATCTCATCCTTCTTCTCTGACAGATTTCTAAAACTTAACATGGATAAAACAGAACTCATCGTCTTTCCACCATCTCATTCATCCCCCCCACCTGACCTATCAATCAACGTCAATGGCTGTTCACTCTCTCCAGTCCCGCAAGCTCGCTGCCTTGGGGTAACTCTGGACTCTGACCTCTCCTTCAAACCACATATCCAAGCCCTTTCTACTTCCTGCCGACTCCAACTCAAAAATATCTCCCAGATCCGCACATTCCTGAACCACGAATCTGCAAAAACAATAGTGCACGCCCTTATCATCTCCTGCCTCGACTACTGCAACCTCCTGCTTTGTAGCCTCCCCTCTAACACTCTCGCACCCCTCCAATCTATCCTAAACTCTGCTGCCTGACTAATCCACCTGTTCCCACGTTATTCCCCGGCCTCTCCTCTCTGTCAATCCCTTCACTGGCTCCCCATTGCCAGAGACTCCAGTTCAAAACCCTAACCATGGCATACAAAGCCATCCACAACCTGTCTCCTCCTTATATCTGTGACCTTGTCTCCCGGTACATACCTGCACGCAACCTCCGATCCTCACAAGATCTCTTGCTCTACTCCCCTCTTATCTCCTCTTCCCACAATCGCATGCAAGATTTCTCCCCTGCATCCCCCTTATTCTCGAACTCTCTACCCCAGCATATCAGACTCTCGCCTATCATGGAAACCTTCAAAAAGAACCTGAAGACTTACTTCTTTCGACAAGCCTACAACATGCAGTAACCATTGCTCCACCATATCGTTGCACGACCAGCTCTACCCTCATCTACTGTATCCTCACCCATCCTCTGTAGATTGTGAGCTCTCGCGGACAGGGTCCTCGCTCCTCCTGTACCAGTCGCCATCACGTTTTGTTAAAGATCATTGTAATTGTTCATGTATGTATACTCCTTTTTTCACATGTAAAGTGCCATGGAATAAATGGCGCTATAATAATAATAAATAATAATAATAATGGAATAAAATGCAGACTAGAAATGACAGATGTTTAGGTGTTAAATATGCAAATATCGAGATAGATATAGTGTCGATAGATAGATATTCATGAGATATATAATGAATGCTTTGAGTGTGCAGTTTACTGTATATGTATTTAGCAAATAAATGAAAAAAAACAACATGGGGTCCTCCCTATGTTTGATAACCAGCAAGGGTAAAGCAGACAGTTGTGGGCTGATATTATCAGGCTGGGAAGGTCCCTGGTTATTGGGCCTTTCCCAGCCTAAAAATACCAGCCCGCAGCTGCCCCAGAATTGGAGCATCACATTAGATACGCCAATTCTGGCGCTTTACCCGGCTCTTCCCGATTGGCAATCAGGATAATGGTAGTTGGGGTTGATGACAGCTGTGATTTGTCAAAAAACACAGCTGCCATCAAGCCTTGGGGTTAGTAATGAAGTGGTGTCTATCAGACACATCCATTGCTAACCCGGTAATTAAAAAAAAAAACACACACACAAATACTTTATTTAAATAAACTCTCCCCCACACTATCCCTGGTTCACCAACTTATTGAAAAACAAAAAATCCCGTGCAGGTCCACCTTAATCCACCAAATTCAATATAGTCCAGAAATGGATACCTGAAAAACATAGAAAGACAGAAATGAAAACAAGAGACAGTCCTTCGTTTACCAATTTATTACCAAAAATGTTCCCATAGAGCTCCGATGTAGTCCGCGTTTCCCGAATCCGGCTCTGGCGACTGTGAATAGCAATAAAGTTCCTGCTATTAACAGGCCCTGGGTACTGATGACAACGCTCATCAGAGCGGCAGGATCTTGCTGCGCTACATCGGGGAACGTGGACACGGACGGACACATGGACAGGATATCACCGGTACTGGTTTTTCCAGTACCTGAAAAATCAGGACGTGTGAAGGAGGCCTTAACCTGCAGAATAACTCCATATCCGCTGGTTAAAAGTGTTTTTTTTACATAAGAGGTTCCCTTTAAGTCTATTTTTCTACCCAACATTTTGAAAGCAATTTCAGCATTGTTTTACATTTCATTTCCAGTAAAGCTATTCTGTAGTGTAATAAAATAAAAACTAAAGAGAAAGTAAAAGTACATCATTACTAACTTAGCATAGAGAGATAGAATTCCCAAAACAGTTTTAAACTCTCCATGTAAAGTAAGCAAACATATTTTCATGACAGAACTGCTGTTACATTTCACATACTTGAAAGTAATGTAGACTTTCGAAACAGCCATCTGATTGGTGCTGGCGTAACCAGTTGAAGGGATCCCTTGGTGTTCACCCTTTAACCCCTTTACAATGATTTTGAATTGACGGTGGTGAAGTTCCAGTGAGGAAACAACAGTATTCACTAAGATATCCAAGGAACAAGACAAGTTTGTGTACTCGGCTGGGTCAGAATCAAGGAAGAATCTAGGCAGAAGGTCTTAGGCAAGGACAACATGGTTAGGAATGGTGCCAAGATCGGGAGTAAATAAGAAATATAACATGACTCAGAGTAGAAACGTGACAAAGTCCAAGGCATATTTGTACCTAATCAACTTGATGTGAGGACCACAGAAATAGTAAGGCAATAGTCTAGGACAGAAGAGACCCTGTCTGGTACAGAAAAGTCAGGGGAAGAAGGGACATGTAGGACCCAAGCTCTGGAAAATGGAGCTATGGATACAAGCCGGGGAGCCGCAGTGCATAAAAGGACCATCACTACAGATAGCTTGAGTGGGAATTTCAGATGAAACATTTGATTGGTTCTATTCTGGGTCATATCACTTCCAATAACTCAGATAATATAACTTCAGCCTAACTATCTTGCAGTTCCAGAATTTGACATAGCAACCTCAAGCCCCCATACACATTAGGTAAATGTCATTCAGGCCTACAGCTATCTCTCTTGACTCCTCCATTCAGACTGGCTTTTCATATTTTAAGTCAGTAAATGTTCCCGGGATTTTGATACCGGGATGCCTGCTGTCTAGTACCGCTCATTTTCCCTTATTAGCAGAGATACAGCGAGCACTGTCAGTGTTTGCGGTCAACATTTACCGTATTTTGCGGACTATAAGACGAACACCAAATTTTGGAGAGGAAAGTAAGAAAAAATTTTTTTTTTTAATAAAATGGTGGTGTGTCTTACAGTCTGATTTTACGGTACCTTACTGGGGAGGGGCAGCAGCCTTGGAGCAGGGTCACAGGAGGCAGGGTTGCTGCTGAAGGAAGATGGCGGCAGCAACAGCAGGAGTGTGGCGATGCTGCGGGCTCTGGGCTGGGAGGGGGAGGTTTTCAGCAGTACGAGGCTGCGTCGGGCTCCGAGCTTTCACAAAATGTCCACAAAGTCCCCACATTTCCCATTGTTTTCACTGCAGTGGACTTTGGGAAAATGGCCACCAGAGGCAGCGCTGTCGCAGATTGAGATCTCAGCACCCGAGAGCTTAATCTGTGTCCACCGCAGTGAAAACAATGGGAAGTGCGGCAACTTCGCTGACATTAAAAGCCCGGGGCCCGCCGCAGCCTCCCACCGCCAAACTCACCTTCCTCCCAGCACAGGGCCCGCAGCATCACCCCACTCCTGTCTCCGCCAGCTTCCTGCAGTATTAACCCTGCCTCCTGTGACCCCGCTCCACCACGGCAGCCGCCCCTGGTAAGCTACATTCAGATTATAAAACACACCCCCAGTTTCCTCCCAATTTTTTTTTAGGGGGGAGTGCATTTTATAATCCAAAAGATACAGTAACTCCTAAGATGTGTTCACATTGCTTTTCTGCAGTGCATTCAGGAGTTATGGTTGAATCCCCATAAAACCGGAATTCAGACGGGGGCATAGAATGCAAGGACATGGACGGATTTCAGTTGGAAGCCATTTGTGCTTTTTTTTCAGAAAATGTCCGTTTTTTACAGACAGGCACAGAAAAATATTCTAACAAAATTCATTACACAGTCTCCAATTAATGAATACCTAAATTCTACTATTGCTAAACACAGATAAAGTACTTAGTTAACAGTTTTTAATCAAAAAATGCATAAGCCATCCAACCACGGCAAGTGTACCTCATGGATGTGACGCGCCCCCTGGGACATATTCCTTTTTGAGGGGAATACCCGGCACCGGATCAGATGGGGGGTTGTAGTCTCCGAGCGGCTGTGACCCGGCCCCGTGCCCAGGGCGTCAAGCTCAGTGTTATGTGGCAGTCCTACAGATGTTATTAAGAGTTCTTTTGTGTCGACTACGCCACCCGTTGTGATGCGGTCACTGTGGCCGCCGCTGCAGCAGGGTCCGCTGAGGCTGATGGTGGGTGCGCAGCTTGGTGGGATAACCCCCAACGGGAGGGGTATAGCCTCAGGGAGGACAGGTGCAGAGGATGGGGGTTGTGGTGGTGCAGTGCAGACGGCAATGAAGACAGAGTCGGGTTGTGCAGTTAAGGGTGTTTACTTACTGCAGATGTTGTACTGGTCACTCCAGCTCCGAGTGACCACCCGAGCCGTGCTGCGTCCACCAGGTCCTGGATCCAGCCAACCCCCAAACAAGTCCGGAGCGTGGCCCTGAGCTCTCCTTCTGTCCCGTTCTCTGGCCGTCCCCACCAGTGATCCACCTAGGTCCAGCTCCCTCGGGCCTTCTGTTGGGACACCCTTGGCCTTGGGTTCCCTGACCCTTCATGTGGTGTGCCTTCGGGGTGGATGTGATGGGTGGCCGTGGCAGATGCTGCCCACGGCCTCCGGTCTCTGGCTAGGGTGTGTTTTCTGCCCCCACCAGCTTGGGTTCCGGTACCCTGTGCCGACTCCTCACCCGGTGCTTTAATTTGGGTTCTTGGGTCCTCTCTGTTCTCCCCTCTGGGTACTCCTTCTTTGCTCCTCTCTCACTCAGGGTCTCTCTCTTGCTGCAGGCTGACTTCCTCTCTGCTTGCTGTCTGCTCCTCTGCAGCTGTCTTGCTGTCTCCAACTGACTTGTTCTCTGCATCTGACCCTGTTCTTAGTTGGTGCCCACCTTATATACACCCTCTATGTGTGAGCTCAGGTGACCAGCACCCAATGAGCTCCTATCTTTACCCAGGCTGCTCCCCCTATCTGCCCCTACACTACATGGGATGTACCACCCCCCTCCCACTCCAGCCAGGAACAGACTCGGTCGTACCTGCACATTTCTAAGTGGGAGTACCGTCGGCCTGTTCCTCGGAAATGGGATGTATGTAGTGCATGCAGCCTACCGAGCTCAGTTCCACACTCCATCCTTACCCGGGAGTGGAATATCACACCTCTGGATTGAGGTGCAATACCCCTGTAGCAGCCGAATCCTCAGGGTGCTACAGATGGACCCTAGCTCTCACCTTTATCTTTGCCCAAGAGCCTCCTACGTAGTGGGGAAGAGAAAGGATCTGGCTTAGCTCTAATTAAAACCAGTCTGGGAAAGATGCGTTTATCAGGGTGCACAGCCCAGGGGAAAAAACAAACACCTCCCAATGCACAATACAAAAAAAAATAAGGCTAGCACACCTCTAATACTAAATTAATATACAGGTGCTGTGCCACAGCCAATATACAAACTATATGCTAACAAAATGCATCAGCATTTTATGAATATATGATTTCCACTACTGCTAGTCTGCTACATTCCTGTGTTCCTGATCAAGGTATGTTTGTGTAGCACCCTGAGGACTCGGCTGCTACAGGGGTATTACACCTCAAGCCAGAGGTGTGGTATTCCACTCCCGGGTAAGGATGGAGCGTGGGACTGAGCTCAGATAGCTGCATACACTACATACATCTCATTTCCGGGGGACAGACTGACGGTACTCCCACCAGTATATGTGCAGGTACGACAGTGTCTGTCCCTGGCTGGAGTGGGAGGGGGGTGGAACATCCCAGTAGTGTAGGGGCAGATAGGGGGAGCAGTCTGGGTAAGGCTAGGAGCTCATTGGGTGCTGGTCACCTGAGCTCACACATAGAGGGAGTATATAAGGTGGGCACCATTTTAGATCAGGGTCAGTCTGTCAGAGTTTAGCCTGAGGAGCAGAGCAGAGAAGCTCAGCCAGAAGGGCTGACAGGGAGTTGTGGTTCCGGCTGGGCCCAGCTCCAAGGCCAAGTCTGAGAGAGAGAGAGGAGTCAGAAGGACCCAGAGAGAAGAAGAAGGAACCCCAAGACCCCAGAATACAAACAGCAGGGTGAAGGGTTGGCACCCAGGGTACCGGATCCCAAGCTGGCAGAGAGAAAAGCACACCTTAGCCAGGAACCGGAGGTCGTGGGCAGGATCTGCCACGACCCTCACCAAATCCACGAGAAAGGCATACCAAGCATAGGGTCAGGGAGCCCAGAGGAGGCTTGACCAACAAGAGACCCGAGGGAGCCGGACATAAGTGGATCCCTGGTGGGAACGGCCAGTAGAAAGGACAGTCAGAAAGGAGCTCAGGACCACGCTCCAGAATTGCTTGGGGGTTGGCCGAGTCCAGGACCTGGTGGACGCAGCACGGCTCGGGTGGTCGCTTCAGGCCAGAGTGACCATAAGAACACCCGTAAGTAAAAACCCCTGAACTGCACAGCCCGACTCTGAGTCTTCTTGCTTGATCATCCTGCACCTTCACAACCACCATCCTCTACATCTGACCCCCTGAGGCTATACCCCTCCCATTGGGGGTTATACTACCACAGCTGCACACATACCACCAGCCTCAGCGGACCCTTCTGCAGCGGCGGCCTTTTGACCGCAAATCAACGGGTGGCGTAGTCGACACTAAGAACATCAATAACATCTATCAAGACTGCCACACACTGAGTTTGACACCCTGGGCACGGACCGGGTCGCCGCCACTCGGAGACTACAACCCCCATCTGATCCGGCTCCGGGTATCCCCCAAACAGCACTGGCCCAGGGGGCGCTTCAACTTTGGCGTAGTCGGCAGGATTTCGTGCCCGCAACCACCGGGTACTGCGTGCCTGAAGAAAAGTTCAAATTTACCTCAAGAAGAAGTCTCCCGCCGGTTCCCGAGGGTCCCCACCATGGGACGCCATCACGGATCGTTTCCCGCCGGTTGCCCGCCATCTGCAGCTTTTTCCCGCCATCCACGGAGTTTCCCGCCACTGGGAGACGATTCCCGCCATTTCCAGAAGATTTCCCGCCTTGGAAGAGCAGACGCCATTATGGGCGTGCCAGAGGGTGGCAAGAGGTCACCTCCCATCGTGGGCCAGGTCAAGGAATGGCGCCAAAAGCGGAAACCGCCCCCACCAACGGAGACTGTGATGCTAGAGATGTCCATCAGCGTGAGAGAACTGCCCCTGGAACTGACAATCACAAAGTTGCCCCGGGACCACCTTCAATGTGGGCGGAGACAGAACAAAAGAGAGAAGATGGGAGCAGCCTGGAGGAGTCTGGAGGAGCCGTACCCGGAGATGGAGGGAGAGGCAGGCAGCACCGACCCAGTGGTCAGGAGCCTGTTGCAAGCGACAACCCCAGAAGGCCTGGTGGAGATCCTGGCGCAGCTCCCCAGAGATCGGGAGCATGCACGGACCGCACTGGAGGGCTTGGCTCAGAGGATGGCCCGAGTGCAGCGGGACGTACTGGCCGCATGGAGCAGAGAGATGGCCCAGCAGGCTGGAACCCGCCAGCGGAGCACACCACCTGCAACGAGGAGCACGCCTGCCCCTGAAGAGGATGCAGAAGGGACGGAGGCCGGAGACGACGCCGCAGAGGGAGCTGAAGAGACGGAGGCAGGTAAAGGGGACGTCACTACCCCAAGCCCAACCACCGTAAGCCTACCCCCGCTCCCCGTCGCAGAGCCCGAAGTCCCACTGATCGTGCCCGTTGCCGCACCGCTACCGCTCCAGACTAGGCCCCAAGCAGGAGCCGCGACCACGCCCCCTGTGACGTCACGCGCCTCAACCCTGAGCGCGGCCAAGCTGGAGACGCCACCGGCCTGGTCGCAAGGCCGAGTACCCCCGGGCGCCGCAGTACCAACAGCGCCCTCTACCTCCACTGAGCCACCGGCCTGGTCGCTGGGCCAAGTAACCCCGGGCGCCGCCGTCTTCACGGTGCCCTTTACATTCAGGGTGCCCCAAGCCTGGTCGCAAGGCCTGGCGAACCCGGGCGCCGCTACCACCACCGCGCCCTCAACCTCCACAGTGCCGCACCTGGGTGATGAGGTCACCTTTACCCGGCACAAGTGTGCCAAAGGACCCTACGCCCTCCATGTACACCGGCTGACGGAGGAGGAGCTACGGTGTGAAGAGGAGCAAGAGGATCCGGACGGGTCTGAAGGAGGAGCAGGAGTACGCCGTCATTAAAGTACGGTAAAGAGACTGTACATAGTTACCCGTCAGGGTATAAGAACTGTTACTGCTGCTAGTTAAAATATAGTCCCCGTTGGGACCAGCAAATTGAACTGAAACCCGTGTGTCCCTATTCCCACTGGCCGAGGACTGAGAGCGGCCATTTTCCTTGTGTATAGTTGCGCTTTCTAAGGCGCCCCCTATTGGTTTTATAGGAAAGCTGTGTTATTCTACAAGAGACTGTCGCACTTTACCCAGTCACAAGTTGCACCGTGGCCGGAGGAACAAGAAAGTTTACAAGAATGTTTATATGAAAAAGTTTTATGCTGATAATATATATAATGTTTTATATGTTTATGTCGTTATGAAAAAAAATTGTATGTTTATGGATGTTTTATTCTCTTACAGCCCGAGGACGTGCTGTGATTTACCAGGGGGGAATGTAGCACCCTGAGGACTCGGCTGCTACAGGGGTATTACACCTCAAGCCAGAGGTGTGGTATTCCACTCCCGGGTAAGGATGGAGTGTGGGACTGAGCTCAGATAGCTGCATACACTACATACATCTCATTTCCGGGGGACAGACCGACGGTACTCCCACCAGTATATGTGCAGGTACGACAGTGTCTGTCCCTGGCTGGAGTGGGAGGGGGGTGGAACATCCCAGTAGTGTAGGGGCAGATAGGGGGAGCAGTCTGGGTAAGGCTAGGAGCTCATTGGGTGCTGGTCACCTGAGCTCACACATAGAGGGAGTATATAAGGTGGGCACCATCTTAGATCAGGGTCAGTCTGTCAGAGTTTAACCTGAGGAGCAGAGCAGAGAAGCTCAGCCAGAAGGGCTGACAGGGAGTTGTGGTTCCGGCTGGGCCCAGCTCCAAGGCCAAGTCTGAGAGAGAGAGAGGAGTCAGAAGGACCCAGAGAGAAGAAGAAGGAACCCCAAGACCCCAGAATACAAACAGCAGGGTGAAGGGTTGGCACCCAGGGTACCGGATCCCAAGCTGGCAGAGAGAAAAGCACACCTTAGCCAGGAACCGGAGGTCGTGGGCAGGATCTGCCACGACCCTTACCAAATCCACGAGAAAGGCATACCAAGCATAGGGTCAGGGAGCCCAGAGGAGGCTTGACCAACAAGAGACCCGAGGGAGCCGGACATAAGTGGATCCCTGGTGGGAACGGCCAGTAGAAAGGACAGTCAGAAAGGAGCTCAGGACCACGCTCCAGAATTGCTTGGGGGTTGGCCGAGTCCAGGACCTGGTGGACGCAGCACGGCTCGGGTGGTCGCTTCAGGCCAGAGTGACCATAAGAACACCCGTAAGTAAAAACCCCTGAACTGCACAGCCCGACTCTGAGTCTTCTTGCTTGATCATCCTGCACCTTCACAACCACCATCCTCTACATCTGACCCCCTGAGGCTATACCCCTCCCGTTGGGGGTTATACTACCACAGCTGCACACATACCACCAGCCTCAGCGGACCCTTCTGCAGCGGCGGCCTTTTGACCGCAAATCAACGGGTGGCGTAGTCGACACTAAGAACATCAATAACATCTATCAAGACTGCCACACACTGAGTTTGACACCCTGGGCACGGACCGGGTCGCCGCCACTCGGAGACTACAACCCCCATCTGATCCGGCTCCGGGTATCCCCCAAACAGCACTGGCCCAGGGGGCGCTTCATTTGAATCCTATTTTGAGGGAGATTCAGCTGGGACTCCCGAATGCACTGCAAAAACGCTGTGTGAACAGAGCCGTACATGCCGCAGTCAAAAGCGACCACTGCATGTAAGGAGTTTGACCGAGGGAGATCTCTCCCCCTTTTCCTTTATTGGCTCCCTGCAGTGTGATCATAGGGAGCCTATGGTTGCTATGGCTAACAATAACCTGCAGGTCTACCATAGATAAAACCATAATAGATGCACAATCTACTATTCAGCCTGTCAGTATAACACTGATAGTCTAAATAATGCATTACACTACGTAAATAAGATGACGCGCCCCCGGGGCAATGGGGTACTCGGCAGCCGGGCCTATGGATGCTGGGGGGGGTATGTCACAGTGGCTGGCCCGGTCCGTGGTTCCAGGGCGGTCAACCAAAAAGGGAATTGTAACTTGGATAGATAAATAAGAATAAAGTAAATAGTTTGTGACGCCACCTGTGGTACCTGGTAAGGTTTACCAGCGCTGCTGCAGACCTCCGGGGGGTGATGGGATGGCAGCTGAGGTGTTTCTGCTCCCCACAGGTGGAGCGGGCCCCCGGGGCAGTGTGGAGTTTGATGGTGGGTGGTGATGCTGGGCGTTGCTGTGCAGAGGGAGAGATGGCGCATCTGAAATAACTGATGGAGGCAGTGCAGTGCAGTCATCCAAGTTTTTACTCACAATTCTCATGTAAGTTCCACAGGTACACTGCGCGGGTGCCAGCCTCCCACGTCACGCTGCGTCTACCAGAACAGGGGTTCAGCTCTTCCTCGGGTAGGTCAGGAGCACTTGACGGAACCCCGCTTTCAGATGTTCCTCACTAGACCGACTTCTCACGCTGGGTCTTCTCCCTCCTGCCCTGCACTTCCCCATTCACAGTCCCGCTCTGGTGCTCTGAAGTCCATCTGGGCAACCTGGGGTTTCCGGACCTACTTGACCCTCATGGTGAGTAGGATGAGGCTGTGGCAACTGCACTATAAAAGTCAGAAGCCTCCGGTTTTTCCAGCTGAAACCTGGAGTAACATGGCTGGTCCAGGGGCCGGTCCCCTTCTTGCGGCCTGATCCCTCTGACACCTGGCAGATTCGGGGCGTACGGGTGCCGTCCTGCACTCGCCGTATCCCCTGGGATCCCTTCTATAGAACGGAGCCTTCCTCCTCTGCTCCCCTCCTGGGCCTCTATCACTAGGCCCCACTTGTGGAGCAGAGCTCCTAAAGAGACTCTGCTCCCTGACTGACTGTCCTCACTCACTGTGCTGCCACCCTAAGATGGCTTCCCTTTAAATACCTCCTGTAAAAGTGCTCCCCTAAACTGCTTCCTCCACCCACACCCACTACTGGTTCCCCCTACCTTTGGTTCCCCACACTCCAGCCAGGGACAGGGCTCAGCAGAAAACACATTGCATCTTGCCCTTCCAGCCAGCCTGAAGCAGTGTAGTGTTGAATGTGGGTGTTGGGGTTCCGGGCAGCACTCCCTCCTTACCTGAGAGAAGGAGACACCACACCTCTGGGTGAGGTGCAGTACCTCTGTTGCGACTGAACCCTCAGGGGCGCCACAAGTGCAAATGTGAAGCCCAGCTGTGCTTGGTATCACAGATCCTAGAAGGGTGTATTGAAGGATTCCTCCACAAGAGGCCTCCATAACCATTCACACATCTCCACCTTCCACCTCAGACCACCAGAGGGAGCCCGTTAGGGAGATATAAAAGGGAAGGTGGAGCCAGGCAGCAGTTAGTCAGTTGGAGTCAGAGTCTAAGTGAGAGTCTGGTTTAGCAGTGAGTCCAGTACAGCCTGAGAGGAGTTACCTCAGAGGACAAAAGCCTGTTCTAGCTCCTGCAATTGCTATCCTGCAGTGGAGCTTATCCAGATCAAGACTCCGTGCAGCTCAGAGAGGTGAGCTTTAGGTGTGCCGGCGCCATAAGATCGGTGAAGTGCGGCACGCTGCCGTTAGTGTGAGTGGCCTATTGAGGGTCCGAGTAGGCCGAAGGCGAAAGAGTAGAGAGTTAGCTCATAGGGGGCAGAGGATCTTAACTAGCTCACCCCGAAGAAGAAGTAGTTACCGGACACCGGGTCCGAAGCTTGCCGGGATCTCCACGACCCAGTAAGATAAACCGGAATCCCTGAAGAACTACAGGTCCCAGGATCGCTAAAGTGCTGATACGTACCAGAGCCAGGAGACACATAGGCCCTGTAGATCAGGAGCGTGCACTCCAAGAGAAGGCCCTACCACAAGGTCAGCCAGCGCAGGATAGAGACAAAGTTAGGCCTAGCTCCAGGCAGGTCAGAAACTTATTACGCAGCAGCAAGAACCAGGACGCCCAAAACCTGCTCATTGGGGAGGATCCGGACATACACCCTTCACCCTACAGTGCTCCGGGGAGTGCCTGAAATTCCACCAGTAAAAGGTACTGAAGTGACTTTTGTGTCCGTCCCTGTTCTTGCTCCAACTCGCCTGAGTCTCCTTGTCCTGCATCCCCGTTCTTATACTGCCCTGAGGCCCAGCTCCACCTGTGGGGAGCTATACCATCAAGCTGCCTTATCATCAGCCTCAGTGGACTGTGCAGCGCTGGTGATCATCACCAGAAGCCACAGGTGGTGTCACGAACTCTTTTATAAACTTAACAAATCACCAACCCCTTTTTGAAGGAGAGGCCCAGGGTACGGGCCCGGGAGCCGACCACCGCGACATCCCTAAAGGCCAGGCTAAAGGCCCGGGTACCGAGTCATCCCCATCTCCCCCTGGGCTAGTCACAATGTATTGTAAGGGGGTGGTGAACACCTGACGAAGGCAGATGCCGAAATGCGCGTCAGGTGGGCACATCCTTGTGAAAATTCCAGCTGGATCCCATACAGATATACTTAACATCATGTATATTTAGTTACCTATATGACTTTCATTCAGTATAACATCACTTATTGGGAACAGTCTTTTATAGGTATCCATGCCCTGCAGCACTTTACCAGCACAATTAGTTACTTGTGTGGCACCCCAGGTCTGGTCGCCACAGTGGCAGCAATGTCATGTCTGAGAGCAGGTGGGAGGTTCCCTGGTTGGGGACAATTAGCATGCAGCACCTCCTGCCTCAGTCCAGGGAGGGGAGAAACCTGCCCTTTATAAACTGGATCTGGGGCGGGGTTAGAGAGACCAGCCAGAGAGAAGTTCCAGACAAGTCGCAGATAGGGACAGGTCAGCAGCAGGCTGAGGAGTCCCTGTAGGCCGAGGAGGTACACGAGGCCAGGAGGGGAGCTAGAAGAGCTCATCCTGACTAGAGACTTGAAAAGCCGGACACTGGAGTCCGAGGCTGTGAGGGTTATAAGCCCAGCAGCAGAAAACCACCACGCAGGGGACTTCAAGTCCTCTGGCCCAAGGAAGCCCGGAGGCTCAGCCACACGAGAGGGACCACTACTGCCCTGGAGGGGTGAGACGCACAGAAGGCCCGAGTCGCCAGTCATACGGGTGAGAACAACACGGTACACTCAGAGACGTGGGCTACCACCACACTACAGCAGGATAGCCAAGAAAGAGTGAAGTCAGCACGGTAGGCCTACAAACTCCCCCTGACCAGCAGGATTTCCCAGTTGCTCTCAGACTGACCAGGCCTCCATTGTTAACCTGTATTCCGGACCGGTCCTTTAATACCACAAACAGTAAAGACCCTGAATTGCATGACAGACTCCATGTGGTTACTGCTGCTCCCGCGCACCATCACCCCCAACATCCCTACTTTCTGCCCTGAGGCTATACTCCTCCCGTGGGGAGTTATACTATCCTCTGCTGCAGTCCCAATACCAGCCTCAGCGGTCTGCCCTGCAGCGGCAGTACACTCTGACCGCAATCCACGGGTGGCGTAGTCGGACATTTAAGATCACAAAATCCAACAAACAGACTGCCATTTGAGTTGACTACCCTGGTCCACGGGCCCGGGTCCTCGCCACACGAGGACTACAACCCCCAGCATCCGCAACGGGTCCGGTTCCGGGTATCCCCACACACGCGCGGCCCAGGAGGCGCGTCAACTTTTGGCGTAGTCGGCAGGATTTCGTGCCCGCCACCAACGGGTACTGCGTGCCTGAAGAAAGACTGTAAAACTTACTTTGGTGGAGTTTCCCGCCATCCGCAGCCGTTTCCCGCCATCCGCGGCCATTTTCCCGCCATCGGGCGCCATCTTTGGGACGCTGCGCGGGAAGAAGAGGGGCGTGGACGACGAAAGCGCGCAAGAACTGGAGCCCTGCCTTACGCACGGACGCTGCGCAAGGTCCTGAAAGGAGCCAAGCGGACGCTGACGTCACCAGGACCCTACGCAAGGTCCTCAACCCCGACGATCATCTGCGGAGCCGCAGCCTACAGAAGAAAAGCAACGGAAGGTAGGCCACGGTTGACTAGGGGGAAAGAGGATGATGGAAGCAGAGGGAACTGTCACTGCCAGCGCGGCTGCTGCCGCAGTAATGCCGTTCACAATGCCTTATATCCCCGGAGCGGCCTGGTTGCCCCAGTACTCAGGGGAGTCGCATACCCTGAGCGACTTTAAAGAGAAACTATATAGCCTATTCAAGGTGTACCCGCTGACGGAAGAACAAAAAGTGACCATACTGATAGGCCAGTTAACCGGCGCGGCCCAACGAGAAGTAAAGTCCTGGTCAGTCAGGGACAAGGGGACCGTGAAGGAGATTTTGGCCCGTCTAAAGGACACTTTCGATACCCGCACCTCAGCGGAGATAAAAATGAGATTTTATGGGTGCAAGCAGCGGGCCTAAGACAGTATCAGAGACTATGCTTTGAATTTGCAAGAGGCCCTGAGAGCCATCAAGCAGGCAGACCCTGACAGTGTGAGGAATGCAGATGAACTGCTTACTGAACAATTCATTGAGGGTCTGCTGTCCAGCGCCCACAGAACCCAGTTACGCCTGATGGCCCTGCAGAACCCTGAGTTAGACTTTGCACAGTTTAAGGACAGAGCCATCCGGGTGCTCAGAGAACCCGCACCCGGTGGCGTTGCGGCCTCCAGGCACCCTGCTATCACTTATCACCAAGAGGCGGCGCCCCAGTCTACAAAATTTGCAGGAGCCAACGCACAGAATAGTACCCCGTCTACAGACCTGCACCATCAGGTCCAAGAACTGACTAAAAGCGTTGCCGCACTAACCAGGATTGTGCAGTCATTGCAGGTATCCTCTCCAGGAAAGATCCAGCTGGCTACCAGTCCAGAGGACGTCCCGTGGCGCCGATAGAAGATGATCCCACGGTTCAGAGGGAAGCCAACGGACCGCTACGACCAGGATGGACAACCCATCTGCCGCCGCTGCCGCCAGCCAGGACATATTGCGAGGTACTGTAATTTAAACGGGCCCAACCTGGGGCAGAGGGCCAACCCCCAGGTGTAAGATCATCAGGCCCGTCAAACTGGCGTGACAAGTATGTGGGGGGACGACCGGTCTTGCCTGTGGTACTGGATGGCATTCCTATGAGTGCACTGTTGGACACCGGGTCATAGGTAACCACCATCCCCTATGTACTTTTCAAGCGGTACTGGGATGACACGGATATTACCCGCTACCCAGATAATGACTTGAGCATCATCGCCAGCAATGGTCAGCCCATGCCGCAGGTGGGGTTCAAGGAGGTGACCATCAAAATTGGTAAAGTCGAACTGCCGGCGCAAGGACTGATTATTGTGGACATTGACTGTCGTGAAAGTCAGCCTAAAATAACCTTGGGTACTAACGTAATTGAAAATTGTCTTTCAGAGATAATTGTTATATTACAGCAGGTTGCAATGAATGCCAGCTCCAGCCAGCAGCGGGTCTTACAAAAGGAGATCAGAGCCCTGATGAAGCGGCAACAGGTAGAACTGTCTGGTGGTGAGATTGGAAGCGTTAGGATGAGTGACCCATTCCCTATCGCCATGCCCCCAAAAAGTGAAATGATTATCTGGTGACGGTCTGCAATCGGGTTAAGAGGTAGAGACTACCAAGCTATGGTAGAACCCGTTTGCTCAGACAGTAGGCCCACCATTTTGACAACACGGGGGGTGGTTGATGTCTGCCATGGGAGGGTACCAGTCCGCATCCTAAATATTGGGGAAAGGGAAGTACACTTGCCCCGGTATGCCACTCTAGCCAAATTGTTCACCATTAACCAGAACTCTGTAAAGGCCGTGGAACCCTTGCCTCCATCTAAACCAGAGGAGTGTAACGGCTCCAAGAAACAAATGGAGGACTGGTGTCAGAAACTGCATGTGGGCACCGACTCCACTCCCTCACACCAAAACAGGGAGTCTACCGGGTGGTTCAGGAGTATGAAAGAGTCTTTAGTAAACACCCGCTAGACTTTGGGCAAGTAAAGGGGGTAGAACACCAAATCCCCACAGGAGACTATTCACCCATAAAAGAGAGATACCGGCCTGTACCCCCTGCACACTATCAGAATGCCAGGGGTATGTTGCGAGAAATGAAGGAGGCTGGGGTGATCAGGGATAGCTGTAGCCCCTGGGCAGCTCCTCTAGTTCTTGTAAAAAAGAAAGATGGCACGATGAGGATGTGTGTAGATTATAGAAAGTTCAACAGACTAACACACAAAGATGCGTACCCGTTACCTAGGATAGAGGAGTCTTTGGCTGCATTAAAATCTGCTAACTTCTTCTCTACTTTGGATCTCACTAGCGGGTACTGGCAGGTTCCTGTAGCAGAGTCAGACAAGGAGAAGACTGCCTTCACCACCCCGATGGGTCTCAGTGAATTCAACTGTATGCCGTTCGGACTCTGCAACGCACCAGGGATCTTCCAGAGGCTGATGGAGTGCTGTCTGGGGCACAGAAATTTCGAGACGGTCCTACTCTACCTGGACGATGTCATTGTATATTCCAAGACCTGTGAGGACCATCTAAAGCACCTGGCAGAGGTGTTCGATGCCCTGGCAGGCTTCGGCCTAAAGGTGAAACCCTCCAAGTGTCATCTACTGAAGCCAAAAGTACAGTTCCTGGGACACGTGGTGAGTGCTGACGGAGTAGCCCCAGACCCTGACAAGATCACGGTGATTAAGGACTGGCCAAGACCCTCCAGCATAAAGGAAGTGCGGCAGTTCCTCGGGTTGGTAGGCTACTACCGAAGATTCATCTCCGGGTTCAACAAAATGGCAGCCCCTATGCAGGACCTCCTGTTAGGTCAGTCAAAGACTAAAAGTCAGAAGCCGCCCTTTAAGTGGGACAAGCTGGAGGAGGAGTCTTTCCTCCAGCTGAAGATGGCCCTCACGGGGGATGAGATCCTGGCCTACCCTGATTACGGCCAGCCTTTTATCCTCCACACCGACGTCAGTAACGTGGGGCTAGGAGCCGTACTGTCCCAGATCCAGCAGGGCAGAGAACGGGTAATTGCTTATGCTAGCAGAAAGCTGAGGCCCACAGAGAGAAACCCTGAGAATTATAGCTCCTTCAAGCTAGAGTTCCTGGCAGTGGTGTGGGCAGTCACCGAACGCTTCAAGCATTACCTGGCTTGTTCTAAGTTCACTGTGTACACGGACAACAACCCGCTGATACACCTGGACACGGCAAGACTTGGTGCCCTAGAGCAGAGATGGATGGCCCGGCTGTCCAATTATGAATTTACTATCAAATACCGGACAGGGCACGCAAATGCCAACGCAGATGCATTGTCCAGAATGCCTCACTTGCAGGACGGGGGAGAGGATCCAGAAGAACTGAAAGAAATTGAACTCCCTGCATTCCACCGTCATGGGGTCACCCAGTGTTCCCACTGCATAAAGGAGAGGTGCTCTGCCAGTGCTATGTTCAATCCCTTACCCCACCACGGCTGAGCCGAGACACAAAATAATGACCCCGCAGTCCGCCTGGTGAAAGAGATGCTGACCCAGGCTGATGCCCACCTTGATCCTGATGCTCCAGAAGAGGCCAAACAGCTGTGGAAGGAGAGGAGCAAGCTGTTTCTCTACGAGGGGAGGCTGTGCCGCAGAACCATCAACTCTCGAACACATGAGCTGATCTGGCAGATAGTGGTCCCAAGGCGGGATGCGGCTATGGTCCTAGAAGCATACCATGACGGAGCAGGGCACTTTAGATGGAAGAAGCTGGAGTTCCTGTTGCGTGAGCAGTTCTTCTGGGAAGGCATGAGAGGGGCTATCGAGAGATGGTGCAGAGACTGTGGCCCGTGCAACCTAAGGAGGAAAGACCGCGCCAGCCAGAAGACTCCCCTGCAGCCAATCATCACAAAGCAGCCCCTTGAGTTGGTGGCCCTGGACCACGTAAAGCTGGCTCCAAGTAGATCGGGATACGTTTACGCCCTCACAATCGTAGATCACTACTCCCGGTTCCTAGTGGTGGTCCCTGTCAAAGACTTAACAGCTCAGACGGCCGCCAGAGCCTTTCAGCAGCATTTCTGCCACTCACACGGGTATCTGGAGCAAGTGTTGACTGACCAAGATCCAGCGTTTGAGGCTGAAGTCTTCCAGGAATTCTGCAACCTGTATGGCTGCAAGAAGTTAAGGACAACGCCTTACCACCCCCAAACCAACGGGATGTGTGAGAAAATGAACCAGGTAGTAATAGACCTGCTCAAGACGTTGCCCCTGGAGGAACGCAGCCTGTGGCCTGAGCAACCTCCGGATCTGGTGGACTAGTATAACCATATCCCAGTGGGTTCTACCAATTGCACCCCGGCTTACCTAATGAGAGCAAGACCTGGTAAGCTGCCAATTGACCTGGAGATGGGAGTCCTGACACCCGAGGACACTTCACCAGAAGCAGACTGGGACACAGAACGACAGCAGCAGTACCGGAAAGTACACGAGTGTGTGGAGCGAAGTCTATCTCAAGCAAGAGAGAGGCAAGAGAGAAATTACAACCAGTATGCTCCTGCTGCTCCCCTGGCACCTGGAGAGCAGGTCTTGAAGAGGAAGAGACGGCTCCACAAGTTGGATGACCAGTGGGAGAAAGACCCGTACACCGTACTGCCGTCAAGCCATGAAAACCCAAAGGTGTGTGTTATCAGTAAGGATGGAGGAGAGACCACTGCCATTGTCTCCAGAGACCACCTGAAGAGGTGTCCCGAGCAGCTTCAAAGTGCTGATGAAGACCAAGATAGCCCTCAACCCGCAGAGGAAAGGGAAGAAATGGTCAGTACAGTGCTCGGAGAATTTCCCCGGTCCTGGACACAAATCAACAACGCCAAAGTGGTACCCATCCTTACCTTCCTCCAGCCAACCCCTCAAGAGCCCGCAGAAGAGCCAGTAGTGTTGGAAGAAACCTACCTGTAACATCTGCAAACACCTCTAGTGCAGACACGAGCACACCCAGTACACAAGGGGTGGAAACAGGGGACCCAAATAGAGTACCACCAGACAGTGGGCTACGTAGGTCCACCAGGAGCACTAAAGGTCAAATGCCCGCTCGCTGGAGAATCTAAATGCCAAGTATATATCTACCTGTATATTGCAAATGTTTAATGTTTGTTGCCTGGTTACTAATTATGTTTTTCTAGTTACCCGACAGGGTTCATGGACTAACAGGTTATGGACAGTGAATAACCGGAACTGTACCTTGTACATAGTTGAACCTGGTAAGGTGCCCTCTTTTGAAGACGACCACCGAACACAAAATCCGTGGAGGTGGCTGAAAACGTGGTCCAGCTCCGGATCATCTATGGCCTGTAGCCACCCCAGGGCCTACGTGGAGGGTTTAGGACGGGTCCCTCAAATTGCATCTTAGGTGACATGGACACCTGGTCACGGGAGCGCCGTGATCTCTAAAAACTAAACTTCTTGTACATATGTTGTTGTGTTATTGTTTATACCCTGTTATGTTGTGTTTTTTGCAAAATGTGTTTAGTCCCGGAGTACTAAATTTCACTAGGGGGGAATGTGGCACCCCAGGTCTGGTCGCCACAGTGGCAGCAATGTCATGTCTGAGAGCAGGTGGGAGGTTCCCTGGTTGGGGACAATTAGCATGCAGCACCTCCTGCCTCAGTCCAGGGAGGGGAGAAACCTGCCCTTTATAAACTGGATCTTGGGCGGGGTTAGAGAGACCAGCCAGAGAGAAGTTCCAGACAAGTTGCAGATAGGGACAGGTCAGCAGCAGGCTGAGGAGTCCCTGTAGGCAGAGGAGGAACATGAGGCCAGAAGGGGAGCTAGAAGAGCTCATCCTGACTAGAGACTTGAAAAGCCGGACACTGGAGTCCGAGGCTGTGAGGGTTATAAGCCCAGCAGCAGAAAACCACCACGCAGGGGACTTCAAGTCCTCTGGCCCAAGGAAGCCCGGAGGCTCAGCCACACGAGAGGGACCACTACTGCCCTGGAGGGGTGAGAAGCACGGAAGGCCCGAGTCGCCAGTCATACGGGTGAGAACAACACGGTACACTCAGAGACATGGGCTACCACCACACTACAGCAGGATAGCCAAGAAAGAGTGAAGTCAGCACGGTAGGCCTACAAACTCCCCCTGACCAGCAGGATTTCCCAGTTGCTCTCAGACTGACCAGGCCTCCATTGTTAACCTGTATTCCGGACGGGTCCTTTAATACCACCAACAGTAAAGACCCTGAATTGCATGACAGACTCCATGTGGTTACTGCTGCTCCCGCGCACCATCACCCCCAACATCCCTACGTTCTGCCCTGAGGCTATACTCCTCCCGTGGGGAGTTATACCAGCCTATGCTGCATTCCCAATACCAGCCTCAGTGGTCTGCCCTGCAGCGGCGGTACACTCTGACCGCAATCCACGGGTGGCGTAGTCGGACATTTAATATCACAAAATCCAACAAACAGACTGCCATTTGAGTTGACTACCCTGAGCCATGGGACCGGATCCCCGCCACACGAGGACTACAACCCCCAGCATCCGCAACGGGTCCGGTTCCGGGTATCCCCACAAACGCGCGGCCCAGGGGGCACGTCACTTGTGTGTATAGATATACAGTACAGACCAAAAGTTTGGACGCACCTTCTCATTTAAAGATTTTTCTGTATTTTCATGACTATGAAAATTGTACATTCACACTGAAGGCATCAAAACTATGAATTAACACATGTGGAAATATATATTTAACAAAAAAGTGTGAACAACTGAAAATATGTCTTATATTCTAGGTTCTTCAAAGTAGCCACCTTTTGCTTTGATGACTGCTTTGCACACTCTGGGCATTCTCTTGATGAGCTTCAAGAGGTAGTCTGTGACAGTTCAGACAGAAATATATCTGTTGAAAATAGTCTGGTGTAGGCCAGAGAAACAGAAGTGTGGTCTTGCAGTTCCACGGTTCAAACCTCTGTATTATCCACTTTTGGGCCATTTGTAGCTAAAAAAACAGTTTGAGTGTGTCGCTCACTGTTCAGCCGCAAATACAGTACAGACCAAAAGTTTGGACACACCTTCTCATTTAAAGATATTTCTGTATTTTCATGACTATGTAAATTGCACATTCACACTGAAGGCATCAAAACTATGAATTAACACATGTGGATTATATACTTAACAAAAAAGTCTGAAACAACTGAAAATATGTCTTATATTCTAGGTTCTTCAAAGTAGCCACCTTTTGCTTTGATGACTGCTTTGCACACTCTTGGCATTCTCTTGATGAGCTTCAAGAGGTAGTCACCGGAAATGGTCTTCCAACAATCTTGAAGGAGTTCCCAGAGATGCTTAGCACTTGTTGGCCCTTTTGCCTTCACTCTGCAGTCCAGCTCACCCCAAACGATCTCGATTGGGTTCAGGTCTGGTGACTGTGGGAGTCAGGTCATCTGGCGTAGCACCCCATCACTCTCCTTCTTGGTCAAATAGCCCTTACACAGCCTGGAGGTGTGTTTGGGGTCATTGTCCTATTGAAAAATAAATGATGGTCCAACTAAACGCAAACCGGATGGAATAGCATGGCGCTGCAAGATGCTGTGGTAGCCATGCAGGTTCAGTATGCCTTCAATTTTGAATAAATCCCCAACAGTGTCACCAGAAAAGGACCCCCACACCATCACACCTCCTCCTCCATGCTTCACGGTGGGAACCAGGCATGTAGATTCCATCCATTCACCTTTTCTGCATCGCACAAAGACACGGTGGTTGGAACCAAAGATCTCAAATTTGCACTTATCAGACCAAAGCACAGTTTTCCACTGGTCTAATGTCCATTCCTTGTGTTCTTTAGCCCAAACAAATCTCTTCTGCTTGTTGCTTGTCCTTAGCAGTGGTTTCCTAGCAGCTATTTTACCATGAAGGCCTGCTGCACAAAGTCTCCTCTTAACAGTTGTTGAAGAGATGTGCCTGCTGCTAGAACTCTGTGTGGCATTGACCTGGTCTCTAATCTGAGCTGCTGTTAACCTGCAATTTCTGAGGCTGGTGACTCGGATAAACTTATCCTCAGAAGCAGAGGTGACTCTTGGTCTTCCTTTCCTGGGGCGGTTATCATGTGAGCCAGTTTCTTTGCAGCGCTTGATGGTTTTTGCAACTGCAGTTGGGGACACTTTCAAAGTTTTCCCAATTTTTCGCACTGACTTACCTTCATTTCTTAAAGTAATGATGGCCACTCGTTTTTCTTTACTTAGCTGCTTTTTTCTTGCCATTATACAAATTCTAACAGTCTATTCAGTAGGACTATCAGCTGTGTATCCACCAGACTTCTGCACAACACTACTGATGGTCCCAACCCCATTTATAAGGCAAGAAATCCCACTTATTAAACCTGACAGGGCACACCTGTGAAGTGAAAACCATTTCCAGTGACTACCTCTTGAAGTTCATCAAGAGAATGCCAAGAGTATGCAAAGCAGTCATCAAAGCAAAAGGTGGCTACTTTGAAGAACCTAGAATATAAGACATATTTTCAGTTGTTTCACACTTTTTTGTTAACTATATAATTCCACATGTGTTAATTCATAGTTTTGATGCCTTCAGTGTGAATGTACAATTTTCAAAGTCATGAAAAAACAGAAAAATCTTTAAATGAGAAGGTGTGTCCAAACTTTTGGTCTGTACTGTATATGTATTTAAAAAAGTCTGGTATACACCAGTAAATTATAACTGTGGTTTTGCTGTTCCACGGTAAAAAATCTCTATTATCCTGCTTTTGGCATTTTTTGCCGTAAAAAAAAACTAATAGTGTCTCCCTGATTTTTCAGACACAAATATATCTGTTGAAAATAGTCTGGTGTAGGCCAGAGAAACAGAAGTGTGATTTTGCAGTTCCACGGTTCAAACCTCTGTATTATCCACTTTTGGGCCATTTGTATCTAAAAAAAACAGTTTGAGTGTGTCGCTGTCACACTGACTCTGCGAACAGGAGGTCAGGGGCCTAAGCTGACCCTAAGCTGGGGCCCTGACTAATCCCTCTACCTGGAGGTACTGTTAAAGGTACAGAGGTCGAGGCCGCCAGCGTAACCCCTACCTCCTGAGGATCCCTGCACCTCAGTAATCTAGTCCTGAGAAGGACCCCGATCACAACAATAGGGGACAGGAAATAATATGCCAACACTCAGTACTTAGACGAACGAGACAGTACAAGGGTCAAACCAAAAAACCACCTTGCATACAAAAACTACACCACAACTACAGAGGAAACACCAACGGGAAAGGAGATAAATGATAAAGCAAGGAAGGTAAAAACCACACCAAATACACTTAGCTCAGAACTCCAAAATACCACGATCCGCTCTGTTTGTCTGTATGAAATGCTTTCACCGACACTTCCCTAACAGACCGGCAGGCATTTGAAGGAGTCCCACTACTGCAGCATTGATTGCAGCTGGGCGAGGCTGGACCTCGTCTAGCACAGAGAGAGAGAGTTAACTCCCTCACTGCCGAAAAACACAAAACACCAAAAACTCAGCTGCGAGAAGTCAGGCTGTGTAATCGTGACGATCTTCGTGGCGACACACCCGTGACAGTACCCCCCTTCTACGAGGAACCTCTGAACCCTCAGGGCCAGGTTTATCCGGGTGAGTCGTGTGGAAGGCCCGAACTAATCGGTCTGCGTTAATATTCGACGCAGGAACCCACATCCTCTCCTCAGGACCATACCCCTTCCAATGAACCAGGTACTGAAGGGACCGGCGATTAAAGCGTGAATCGATGACCTTCGATACCTGGAACTCCAAGTTACCATTGACCACCACTGGAGGGGGAGGTAAAGGTGACGGTATCACCGGCGCCACATACCTCTTAAGCAACGATCTGTGGAACACGTTGTGAATTTTAAACGTAGGGGGGAGGTCAAGACGGAATGCCACCGGATTAATTATAGAACTGATCCTGTACGGCCCGATGAACCTGGGACCCAGTTTCCAGGAGGGAACCTTAAGTTTTATATTCCTGGTAGACAACCATACCCGATCGTTCACACTTAGGTCCGGACCAGACACTCTCCTCATATCAGCCATGCGTTTGTATCGGTTCCCCATAGTATTCAGATTCTTCAGCACCCCTCTCCATACTGAAGCGAGTGATGAGGAAAATCGTTCCTCCTCAGGAACCCCCGAAGAGCCCCCCCTACTGAAAGTGCAAAACTGGGGGTGAAAACCATATGCCCCAAAAACGGGGACTTACCAGTGGACTCGCTCCGCCTATTATTAAGAGCAAACTCTGCCAGAGGTAAGAAAGAAGCCCAGTCCTCCTGGTTCTCTGACACAAAACACCGGAGATATGTCTCCAAGCTCTGGTTCATACGTTCCGTCTGACCATTGGTCTGAGGATGAAAAGCCGATGAGAATGATAAATGCATCCCCCGCCATGTACAAAATGCCTTCCAGAATTTGGACACAAACTGAGACCCCCGATCTGACACCACATCGGAGGGTACCCCGTGAAGCCTCACAATCTCCCCAATGAACACCTGCGCAAGAGTTTTAGCATTAGGAAGAGCAGGAAGAGCGATAAAATGTGCCATCTTGCTGAACCTGTCCACTACAACGAGTATGACCGTTTTACCCGAAGACGGCGGGAGGTCCGTAATAAAGTCCATAGACAGATAAGTCCAAGGACGCTCCGGGATCTTCAAAGGTAAGAGGACCCCAGACGGACGGGTATGTGAGGTCTTAGAGCGCGCACAAACCCCACAGGACGCGACAAAAGTTACCACCTCCCTATGTAAGTTAGGCCACCAAAACCGACGCGAGAGGAGATCCACAGTTGATTTACTCCCCGGGTGTCCTGCAAAAACTGAGTTATGGTGTGCCTCGATCACCTTTTGTCGCAACTGATCTGGAACAAACAGTCTCCCTGGAGGTCCAACAGGGGCGTCCCCCTGAGCCTCCAATACCTCCTCCTCAAGCTCAGAGCATACTGCCGAAACCACCACCCCCTCCTGAAGGATAGGAACTGGGTCGTCCGTATTCCCGGCCCCAGGGAAACTACGAGATAAGGCATCCGCCTTTATATTTTTGACCCAGGACGATATGTAACGAAAAAATTAAACCTGGTAAAAAACAATGACCACCTAGCTTGTCTGGGATTCAGACGTTTTGCGGACTCCAGATATAGCAGGTTCTTGTGATCGGTGATGACGGTGACCGGATGGACTGCCCCCTCTAAAAAATGGCGCCACTCCTCAAAAGCTAACTTAATGGCCAAAAGTTCCCTATTGCCGACATCGTAATTCCTCTCAGCGGACGACAATTTTTTAGAGAAAAAGGCGCACGGATGCCACTTACCAGGGGACGAACCTTGTGACAATACTGCTCCCACCCCTACCTCGGAAGCGTCTACCTCTACAATGATAGGCTGTGACGCATCAGGTTGAATGAGTATGGGTGCCGAGGCAAAACATTTTTTCAAGGAGGAGAAAGCTTGACAAGCCTTGTCAGACCACCTAGAAAAATCCGTCCCCTTTTTTGTCATGTCTGTGAGAGGTTTAACCATGGACGAGAAATTACGAATGAACTTCCGGTAATAATTAGCAAACCCCAGGAAACGTTGTAGTGCCTTAAGATTCTCTGGCAGATCCCACTCAAGAACTGCCCGCACTTTCCCAGGGTCCATACGAAAACCGGACGCTGAAACCAGGAAGCCTAAAAACTGGAGTTCCTGTACGGCGAACACACACTTTTCCCATTTGGCATACAGTTTATTATCCCGCAAGATCTGTAACACCTGCCTAACGTGCTCCTGATGAGACACCAGATCTGGCGAGTAAATTAAGATATCATCCAGATATATGACAACAAACTGTCCCACCAGGCGGCTAAAAATGTCATTAACAAAGTGTTGGAACACCGCCGGGGCATTAGTCAGACCGAATGGCATGACAAGGTTCTCATAATGCCCCTCCGGAGTGTTAAACGCCGTCTTCCACTCATCCCCCTCCTTCTTCCTAATCAGATTGTACGCCCCCCTGAGATCCAACTTAGAAAACCATTTGGCGCCCACGATCTGATTAAAGAGATCGGGAATAAGTGGGAGCGGATACGGATCTCGGACCGTAATCCGATTAAGTTCACGGAAATCCAGGCAAGGGCGTAGACCTCCATCTTTCTTCTTCACAAAGAAGAACCACTGCGGCCACTGGTGAAGATGAAGGTCTAATATGCCCCTTAGCCAGACTTTCAGAAATATAATCCTTCATGGCCTGCCTCTCAGGACCAGAAAGGTTATACAACCTAGCTTTAGGTAACTTGGCCTCAGGGAGCAGTTTTACAGAACAGTCATACTCGCGATGAGGAGGTAGTTCCTCACACCCTTTCTCCGAGAATACATCCTCAAAGTCCGCCAGAAATGGAGGTAAGACCCTAGGAGTAACCGCACCGATGACCGTATTCATGCAGTTTTTATTACAGAATTTACTCCATTGGCTTATCTCTCTAGATTGCCAATTAATAACCGGGTTATGCTTAGTTAACCAAGGAAGGCCCAACACTATAGGAGTGGGAAGACCCTCCAACACGTAGAAAGACAACAGTTCTTTATGTATCGCCCCCACTTGAAGTTTTACGTTATGCACAGCTTGCAAAAAACCTCCCTGACCGAGGGGCCTGGCATCGATCGAGAATATGGGGATGGGTTTAGCCAACTCACTCAATCGCATACCTTGAACCCGGGCAAACCGAGCGTCCACCAGATTAGCCCCGGCCCCACTATCCAGAAGAACAGATATCCTCTCAGTTCTCGTACCCACCACCACCTCCGCCGGTACGAGAAACTGAGATGAACCTAGGGATGAAATATCTACTCCCAGATTGCCGTCCACCACCCAACCTGGGATCAACAGTTTTCCGACGACTCTTCACTCTGCAAGGGACGGGATGGACAGCCCCCAATAAAATGTCCCTTTCTCCCGCAGAAGAAACACCTTCCTGTCTTATGGCGCACCACCGGTCCCCTCCCCCGAAATGATGTCCCTCCTAATTGCATAGACTCCTCTGGACTGACCAGGGGACCCTCCATATAAGGAACCCTTGTAGAAGGTGGAGTCATCACAGGGGGCGGAGTTGCCCCGCACCTCTCCCGAAGCCGTCTGTCAATGCGAATAGCAAGGGCCATAGCGGCTTCCAGTGACGCGGGAGGGTCATACTGAGCCAACACATCCTTTAATTTGTCGGATAAACCTTGACAAAACTGGCTCCTAAGAGCCGGGTCATTCCACTGGGTGTCCGTGGCCCACCTACGGAACTCCGAACAGAATTCCTCCGCCGGACGATCTCCCTGCTGGATCCTACGTAACTTAGATTCAGCAAGGGAGATCCGATCCGGGTCATCATATAAGAGACCCAGAGCTGCAAAAAACCTATCCACTGACTGGAGAGCCGGGGAGCCTGGGGGAAGAGAGAACGCCCAAGATTGTGGGTCCCCTTGTAGGAGCGAGATGACAATTCCCACCCTTTGTTCTTCACTCCCCGACGACCGAGGCCGCAGCCAAAAGTACAACTTGCATGCCTCCCGGAAAACAAAAAACTTGTCCCGCCCCCCAGTGAACCTGTCAGGGAGAGCTACTTTAGGTTCTGGTCCGGCTTGCTCCTGGGGATACAAAACCTTGGACCTAACGTCCGCCATCTCCATGGACAAACTCTGCAACTGCCGAGCTAGACTGGCTACTGGATCCATGGTAGCTGGAGAGAATCTTAGTGGGTCGGTGAAAATGTCACACTGACTCTGCGTACAGGAGGTCAGGGGCCTAAGCTGACCCTAAGCTGGGGCCCTGACTAATCCCTCTACCTGGAGGTACTGTTAAAGGTACAGAGGTCCAGGCCGCCAGCGTAACCCCTACCTCCTGAGGATCCCTGCACCTCAGTAATCTAGTCCTGAGAAGGACCCCGATCACAACAATAGGGGACAGGAAATAATATGCCAACACTCAGTACTTAGACGAACGAGACAGTACAAGGGTCAAACCAAAAAACCACCTTGCATACAAAAACTACACCACAACTACAGAGGAAACACCAACGGGAAAGGAGATAAATGATAAAGCAAGGAAGGTAAAAACCACACCAAATACACTTAGCTCAGAACTCCAAAATACCACGATCCGCTCTGTTTGTCTGTATGAAATGCTTTCACCGACACTTCCCTAACAGACCGGCAGGCATTTGAAGGAGTCCCACTACTGCAGCATTGATTGCAACTGGGCGAGGCTGGACCTCGTCTAGCACAGAGAGAGAGAGTTAACTCCCTCACTGCCGAAAAACACAAAACACCAAAAACTCAGCTGCGAGAAGTCAGGCTGTGTAATCGTGACGATCTTCGTGGCGACACACCCGTGACAGTCGCTCACTGTTCAGCCGCAAATATATATATTTAAAAAATTCTGGTATACACCAGTAAATTATAACTGTGGTTTTGCTGTTCCACGGTAAAAAATCTCTATTATCCTGCTTTTGGCATTTTTTGCCGTAAAAAAAAAACTAATAGTGTCTCCCTGATTTTTCAGACACAAATATATCTGTTGAAAATAGTCTGGTGTAGGCCAGATTAACAGAAGTGTGATTTTGCAGTTCCACGGTTCAAACCTCTGTATTATCCACTTTTGGGCCATTTGTATCTAAAAAAAACAGTTTGAGTGTGTCGCTCACTGTTCAGCCGCAAATATATATATTTTAAAAAGTCTGGTACACACAAGTAAATTATAACTGTGGCTTTGCTGTTCCACAGTAAAAAATCTCTATTATCCTGCTTTTGGCATTTTTTGCCGTAAAAAAAAAAACTAATACTGTCTCCCTGATTTTTCAGGCACAAACATATCTGTTGAAAATAGTCTGGTGTAGGCCAGAGAAACAGAAGTGTGGTTTTGCAGCTCCACGGTTCAAACCTCAGTATTATCCGCTGTTGGGTCATTTGTATCTAAAAAAAACCAGTTTGAGTGTGTCGCTCACTGTTCAGCCGCAAATATATATATTTAAAAAAGTCTGGTATACACCAGTAAATTATAGCTGTGGTTTTGCTGTTCCACGGTCAAAAATCTTTATTATCCTGCTTTTGGCATTTTTTGCCGTAAAAAAAAAACTAATAGTGTCTCCCTGATTTTCAGACACAAATATATCTGTTGAAAATAGTCTGGTGTAGGCCAGAGAAACAGAAGTGTGGTTTTGCAGTTCCACGGTTCAAACCTCTGTATTATCCACTTTTGGGCCATTTGTATCTAAAAAAAACAGTTTGAGTGTGTCGCTCACTGTTCAGCCGCAAATATATATATTTAAAAAAGTCTGGTATACACCAGTAAATTATAACTGTGGTTTTGCTGTTCCATGGTAAAAAAATCTCTATTATCCTGCTTTTGGCATTTTTTGCCGTAAAAAAAAAAACTAATACTGTCTCCCTGATTTTTCAGACACAAATACATCTGTTGAAAATAGTCTGGTGTAGGCCAGAGAAACAGAAGTGTGGTATTGCAGTTCCACGGTTCAAACCTCTGTATTATCCACTTTTGGGCCATTTGTATCTAAAAAAAAAACAGTTTGAGTGTGTCGCTCACTGTTCAGCCGCAAATATATATATTTTAAAAAGTCTGGTATACACCAGTAAATTATAACTGTGGTTTTGCTGTTCCACGGTAAAAACCTCTATTATTCTGCTTTCGGCATTTTTGGCCGTAAAAAAAAAACTGATAGTGTCTCCCTGATTTTTCAGACACAAATATATCTGTTGAAAATAGTCTGGTGTAGGCCAGAGAAACAGAAGTGTGTTTTTGCAGTTCCACGGTTCAAACCTCAGTATTATCCACTTTTGGGCCATTTGTGTCTAAAAAAAAACAGTTTGAGTGTGTCGCTCACTGTTCAGCCGCAAATATATATATTTAAAAAAGTCTGGTATACACCAGTAAATTATAACTGTGGTTTTGCTGTTCCAGGGTAAAAAATCTCTATTATCCTGCTTTTGGCATTTTTTGCCGTAAAAAAAAAACTAATAGTGTCTTCCTGATTTTTCAGACACAAATATATCTGTTGAAAATAGTCTGGTGTAGGCCAGAGAAACAGAAGTGTGGTTTTGCAGTTCCACGGTTCAAACCTCTATATTATCCACTTTTGGGCCATTTGCATCTAAAAAAAAACAGTCTGAGTGTGTCGCTCACTGTTCAGCCGCAAATATGTATATTTAAAAAAGTCTGGTATACACCAGTAAATTATAACTGTGGTTTTGCTGTTCCACGGTAAAAAATCTCTATTATCCTGCTTATTTGCATTTTTTGCCGTAAAAAAAAAACTAATAGTGTCTCCCTGATTTTTCAGACACAAATATATCTGTTGAAAATAGTCTGGTGTAGGCCAGAGAAACAGAAGTGTGGTTTTGCAGTTCCACGGTTCAAACCTCTGTATTATCCACTTTTGGGCCATTTGTATCTAAAAAAAAACAGTTTGAGTGTGTCGCTCACAGTTCAGCCGCAAATATATATATTTAAAAAGTCTGGTATACACCAGTAAATTAAAACTGTGGTTTTGCTGTTCCTTGGTAAAAAATCTCTATTATCCTGCTTTTTTGCATTTTTTGCCGTAAAAAAAAAACTAATAGTGTCTTCCTGATTTTTCAGACACAAATATATCTGTTGAAAATAGTCTGGTGTAGGCCAGAGAAACAGAAGTGTGGTTTTGCAGTTCCACGGTTCAAACCTCTGTATTATCCACTTTTGGGCCATTTGTATCTAAAAAAAACAGTTTGAGTGTGTCGCTCACTGTTCAGCCGCAAATATATATATTTAAAAAAGTCTGGTATACACCAGTAAATTATAACTGTGGTTTTGCTGTTCCATGGTAAAAAATCTCTATTATCCTGCTTTTGGCATTTTTTGCCGTAAAAAAAAAAACTAATACTGTCTCCCTGATTTTTCAGACACAAATACATCTGTTGAAAATAGTCTGGTGTAGGCCAGAGAAACAGAAGTGTGGTTTTGCAGTTCCACGGTTCAAACCTCTGTATTATCCACTTTTGGGCCATTTGTATCTAAAAAAAAACAGTTTGAGTGTGTCGCTCACTGTTCAGCCACAAATATATATATTTAAAAAAGTCTGGTATACACCAGTAAATTATAACTGTGGTTTTGCTGTTCCAGGGTAAAAAATCTCTATTATCCTGCTTTTGGCATTTTTTGCCGTAAAAAAAAAACTAATAGTGTCTTCCTGATTTTTCAGACACAAATATATCTGTTGAAAATAGTCTGGTGTAGGCCAGAGAAACAGAAGTGTGGTTTTGCAGTTCCACGGTTCAAACCTCTGTATTATCCACTTTTGGGCCATTTGTATCTAAAAAAAACAGTTTGAGTGTGTCGCTCACTGTTCAGCCGCAAATATATATATTTAAAAAAGTCTGGTATACACCAGTAAATTATAACTGTGGTTTCGCTGTTCCATGGTAAAAAATGTCTATTATCCTGCTTTTGGCATTTTTGCCGTAAAAAAAAAAACTAATACTGTCTCCCTGATTTTTCAGACACAAATATATCTGTTGAAAATAGTCTGGTGTAGGCCAGAGAAACAGAAGTGTGGTTTTGCAGTTCCATGGTTCAAACCTCTGTATTATCCACTTTTGGGCCATTTGTATCTAAAAAAAAACAGCTTGAGTGTGTCGCTCACTGTTCAGCCGCAAATATATATATTTAAAAAAGTCTGGTATACACCAGTAAATTATAACTGTGGTTTTGCTGTTCCACGGTAAAAATCTCTATTATCCAGCTTTTGTTATTTTTTCCATAAAGAAAAACAGTAATAGTTTCTCCCTTATTGTTCAGATTGTTTATAAGAGTCTGGTGTAGGCCAGAGAAATAGAACTGTGGTTTTCCTCTTCCACTGTTCTAATCTACTTTTTATTAACCCTTTTTCCATTGATAGTGCGAGTGTAAGCTATTTTACTTCCTTTACAATGGGCAAGGAGCGTGGCAAGGGACGTGGAGCTGGACGTTCTGGTGATGGTGCGTGCAGAGGATGGGGCCGTGGCCAAGGTGAAAATGTGCCACAACCAACAGCCACATCTTCTCGCTCCCACTTCTTGACCGAATTACTAGGGAAGCACAGAACAACACCAGTATTGCGAACTGATCAGTGTGAACAGGTTATTAATTGGATAGCAGATAATACTTCCAGTTACCTGGGCACCACCACCTCCGGTCTGTCTTCCACACGGTCAAATCTTAGTAGCCGTGAGTCTCGACCGCATACTCCTCCTCACCCTGTTGCTCCTTCCTCCCACCATGCCGAGTGTCGTCAGACAGCAACAGATCCCACACTTGGACACTGTGAAGAGCTGTTCACTGGTCCATTTCCAGATTTTTGCCCCTCGCCTGCTCCGCTTGAAGTGGTGGAAGAGGAGATCCCATGTAGCAATGCCCAAATATTTGAACAGCCACGGCCACAGGAAGTCGACGCTGGCAATTTGTCACAAGAGGTGGACGATGACGAGACACAATTGCCAGGAAGTGAGAAGGAGGATCGTGGTGCGCAAGTGGAAGAGGAGGAGGTGGTGGATGATCTAGTAACTGACCCAACGTGGCAGGAGGACATGCAGAGCGAGGCCAGCAGCACACAGGGTGAGGGAGGCAGAGTACCCCAACAGGCAGGAAGAAGCAGTGTGGTAGCCGCACACAGAAGGCAGGCAACAGTTCCCCGTAACACCAACACGAGGGACGTTGCCAGTACAACCTGTAGGTCTTCCAGAGTCTGGAATTTTTTTAAAGACTCTGCTGATAACCCCAAAAAAGCCATTTGTACCACTTGCCATGCCAGCATCAGCAGGGGTGACAAAACTACCAGCCTGACCACCACCAGCATGATCAGGCACATGACAGCAAAGCACCCGACTTTGTGGGGCGAACCCCAGGGTCCACAACCAGTGTCAGCGGGTGTCACCACTGCTTCTTCCGCTGTTGTGCGTGCAATAGAACCCCCTGTTGTGTGTGCAAGGCAATCCCCTGTCCATACTGCATGCAAAGATGCTCCCTCCTCTCAGTCTTCACTTGTTATGGCAGTTTCTCAAGAAACAGCATCAACGTCCAATTCCACGTCCCACCGCAGAGTTCAATTGTCCATATCCCAGA
The DNA here is from genome assembly GCF_046119375.1 of Phyllobates terribilis. Lineage (NCBI taxonomy): Eukaryota > Metazoa > Chordata > Amphibia > Anura > Dendrobatidae > Phyllobates > Phyllobates terribilis. The sequence continues at coordinate 145,044,955 of NW_027362772.1, forward strand.
CCTTTGAACGAAATCGGAAATTCCCAGCTAACGCCCCACCGGCCACAGTCCTAAATTCGCACATTTCATGACTGCTTGCGTTGGAACTGCTGCCTTTTAGGCTGGTGGAGACGGAATCCTTCCGCAACCTTATGGCGGTGGCCGTCCCTCGGCACTCGGTCCCCAGCCGACACTATTTTGCCCTGTGTGCCATCACCGCACTACACAAGCACGTGTCCCAAAACATCTGCTGTGCCCTCAACAACGCAGTTACTGGGAGAGTCCACCTGACAACGGACACAAGGACAAGTGCTTGTGGCAAGGGACGGTACATCTCCCTGACGGCACACTGGGTAAACATAGTGGAAGCCGGGACCCAGTCGGACCTTGGGACGGAACACATCCTCCCCACACTGAGGATTACGGGCCCTATGTCAGTCAGAGTTGCCCCCACAGTGTACAGCTCCTGCGCATCATCCTCCTCCTCCTCATGTTCAGCCTCCATCTCAGATATCACCACATCAGTTACAAGCTGGAAGCACTGCAGTACTGCCTCAGCCAAGCGGCAACATGATGTGCTGAAACTCATAAGCTTAGGTGAGAAACCTCACACTGCTTGTGAGTTGTGGACAGCTGTGAAAGAGCAGGCAGATCTGTGGCTGAGACCGCTGAACCTACATCCAGGCATGGTCATGTGTGACAATGGCCGTAACCTGGTGGCGGCTCTGAGGCGAGGCGAGATCAAACACGTACTATACCTGGCTCATGTGCTTAACCTCGTGGTTCAGCGGTTTCTTAAATCGTACCCCGAGTTGCCAGATCTGCTCGTCAAAGTACGCCGCCTGTCAGCTCATTTTCGCAAGTCGGCTACAGCTTCCGCCGACATTGCTGTGTTGCAGCAGCGTTTGCAGCTTCAGGCACACCGACTGGTGTGTGATGTCCCCACACGTTGGAACTCTACCCTCCACATGTTTCAAAGGATTTGTGAGCAGAAGAGAGCAGTTGTGGAGTACCAGCTGCAACAAGGCCGTCGATATTCAGGTCAGACTCCACACATAAGACCTCAGGAGTGGACTTGGATGTCTAACATATGTACCATCTTGACAAACTTTGAGGAGTCCACCAAGATGGTTAGTGGCGATGACGCCATCATTAGCGTCAGCATTCCACTTGTCTGTCTTTTGCAACGCTCTCTGCAGAGAATTAAAGAGGAGGCATTGCAGCCAGAGTATGATGAGATGGATCAAGAAGCCGTAGTGGTCGATTACACACAGCTCAGCCTCATCTCATCCCAACGTGCATTGGGGGACAATGAGGGAGAGGAGGAGGAGGAGGAAGAACAGGAGCTTGTATCATGCGCTGTAGACAGTAGTACCTGTACAACTGTCATACCGTCGGTTCAGCGTGGGTGGGCTGAGGACAGGGGGGAGGAGGATGAGGACAGCATAGTCAGTCGTCATCTTGGTGAGGACACGAAAGTCTTGCCCGTTACCAGTCTGGCACGCATGGCTGACTTTATGTTACGCTGCCTTAACCGTGACCCTCGCGTTGTCAAAATGTTGGGTGACAGTCATTACTGGTTGGTGACACTTTTAGACCCCCCATTACAAGGAGAACTTTCACTCTCTTATTCCTGAGGTGGAGAGGTCTACAAAAATGGGGCAGTACCAGAAGGCCCTTGCTGCAGAACTGTTAAAAAAATTCCCATCTGAACACGATAGCGGCAGAGGTCACAGTTCGTTGCCCAACCAAGGCGTACATGCAACAGAGACGCAACTCCAACCCAGCAGAGGCAGGGGAACACTGTCAACGTTCTGGGACAGTATTCTCAGACCCTCCCTTCGGACAGACCCTGTGGCGCGGAGTACTCTCACAAGGAGTGGAAAGTATCAAAAGATGGTGAGGGAGTACCTTGCCGACCGTACCAGCGTTCTCCGTGATTCCTCTGTGCCTTTTAATTATTGGGTATCCAAGCTGGACACTTGGAATGAACTCGCTCTGTATGCCTTGGAGGTCCTGGCCTGCCCTGCCGCTAGCGTGTTATCGGAGCGTGTTTTTAGTGCCGCTGGGGGAATTATAACTGATAAGCGCACTCGCCTGTCGACTGACAATGCTGACAAGCTGACCCTTATCAAAATGAACAAGGGCTGGATTGGGCCAGACTTCTCATCACCACCAAATGACAGCAGAGTAACATAAAGTCAAATCCACTGTGTTATTCCGTGAGGTGTACTCACATGCACCGCTTTACACCCACACATGGGTATACGCTTCCTCATTTCAGCTGTTTTATGCTCTTCTCCTTATCCTCAGCCTCCACCACCACTATTCCACCAGGGTGACCGTGGTCCGTGTTGCCATTATTGAAAGTTCCTCCGTCCTTATTTTTGTCAGCTTTTGCTTGGAAGGCATAAGCAAAGACTGTGGGAGACCCACTCCTCAATAATGGGAATAATATTTTTAAGATGCTGTACTGTATGGCTCTTGTAAGGGGCATTAAAACCGTCTTGTTAAGCTACTGCGACCTCCACCACTTTTCCAAGGGGCATTAAAACCGTCTTGTTAAGCTACTAGGACCTCCACGTCTCTTCCGAGGGGCATTAAAACCATCTTGTTAAGCTACTGTGACCTCCACCACTTTTCCAAGGGGCATTAAAACCGTCTTGTTAATCTACTGCGACCTCCACCACTTTTCCAAGGGGCATTAAAACCGTCTTGTTAAGCTACTGTGACCTCCACGTCTCTTCAAAGGGGCATTCAAACCGTCTTGTTAAGCTACTGGGACCTCCACGTCTCTTCCGAGGGGCATTAAAACCGTCTTGTAAAGCTACTGTGACCTCCACGTCTCTTCCGAGGGGCACTAAAACCGTCTTGTTAAGCTACTGTGACCTCCAAGTCTCTTCCGAGGGGCATTAAAACCGTCTTGTAAAGCTACTGTGACCTCCACGTCCCTTCCGAGGGGCATTAAAACCGTCTTGTTAAGCTACTGCGACCTCCACCACTTTTCCAAGGGGCATTAAAACTGTCTTGTTAAGCTACTGAGACCTCCACGTCTCTTCCGAGGGGCATTAAAATTGTCTTGTTAAGCTACTGGGACCTCCACCACTTTTCCAAGGGGCATTAAAACCGTCTTGTTAAGCTACTGTGACCTCCACCACTTTTCCAAGGGGCATTAAAACCGTCTTGTTAAGCTACTGCGACCTCCACCACTTTTCCAAGGAGCATTAAAACTGTCTTGTTAAGCTACTGGGACCTCCACGTCTCTTCCGAGGGGCATTAAAATCGTCTTGTTAAGCTACTGGGACCTCCACCACTTTTCCAAGGGGCATTAAAACCATCTTGTTAAGCTACTGTGACCTCCACCACTTTTCCAAGGGGCATTAAAACCGTCTTGTTAAGCTACTGCGACCTCCACCACTTTTCCAAGGGGCATTAAAACCGTCTTGTTAAGCTACTGTGACCTCCACGTCTCTTCCAAGGGGCATTCAAACCGTCTTGTTAAGCTACTGGGACCTCCACGTCTCTTCCGAGGGGCATTAAAACCGTCTTGTTAAGCTACTGTGACCTCCACCACTTTTCCAAGGGGCATTAAAACCGTCTTGTTAAGCTACTGCGACCTCCATCACTTTTCCAAGGGGCATTAAAACCGTCTTGTTAAGCTACTGTGACCTCCACGTCTCTTCCGAGGGGTATTAAAACTGTCTTCTATAGCTACTGTGACCTCCACCTCTCTTCCGGGGGGCATTACAACCGTCTTCTTAAGCTACTGTGACCTCCACAACTTTTCCAAGGGGCATTAAAACCATCTTCTTAAGCTACTGCGACCTCCACCACTTTTCCAAGGGGCATTAAAACCGTCTTGTAAAGCTACTGGGACCTCCACGTCTCTTCCGAGGGGCATTAAAACCGTCTTGTTAAGCTGCTGTGACCTCCACCACTTTTCGAAGGGGCATTAAAACCGTCTTGTTAAGCTACTGTGACCTCCAAGTCTCTTCCAAGGGGCATTCAAACCGTCTTGTTAAGCTACTGGGACCTCCACGTCTCTTCCGAGGGGGCATTAAAACCGTCTTGTTAAGCTACTGTGACCTCCACCACTTTTACAAGGGGCATTAAAACCGTCTTCCTAAGCTACTGCGACCTCCACCACTTTCCCAAGGGGCATTAAAACCGTCTTGTTAAGCTACTGTGACCTCCACGTCTCTTCCAAGGGGCATTCATACCGTCTTGTTAAGCCTCTGGGACCTCCACGTCTCTTCCAAGGGGCATTAAAACCATCTTGTTAAGCTACTGTGACCTCCACGTCTCTTCCGAGGGGCATTAAAACCGTCTTGTTAAGCTACTGTGACCTCCACCACTTTTCCAAGGGGCATTAAAACCGTCTTGTTAAACTACTGTGACCTCCACCACTTTTCCAAGGGGCATTAAAACCGTCTTGTTAAGCTACTGGGACCTCCATGTCTCTTCCGAGGGGCATTAAAACCGTCTTGTTAAGCTACTGTGACCTCCACCACTTTCCCAAGGGGCACTAAAACCGTCTTGTTAAGCTACTGCGACCTCCACCACTTTTTCAAGGGGCATTAAAACCGTCTTGTTAAGCTACTGTGACCTCCACGTCTCTTCCAAGGGGCATTCAAACCGTCCTGTTAAGCTACTGGAACCTCCTCGTCTCTTCCGAGGGGCATTAAAACCGTCTTGTTAAGCTACTGTGACCTCCACCACTTTTCCAAGGGGCATTAAAACCGTCTTGTTAAGCTACTGCGACCTCCACCACTTTTCCAAGGGGCATTAAAACCGTCTTGTTAAGCTACTGGGACCTCCACGTCTCTTCCAAGGGGCATTCAAACCGTCTTGTTAAGCTACTGGGACCTCCACGTCTCTTCCTAGGGGCATTAAAACTGTCTTGTTAAGCTACTGTGACCTCCACGTCTCTTCCGAGGGGCATTAAAACGGTCTTGTTAAGCTACTGTAACCTCCACGTGTCTTCCGAGGGGCATTAAAACCGTCTTGTTAAGCTACTGTAAAGATATAAATCACTGCACTCCCTATGAGTGTGCACGAGTAGGGGCCGAACCCTGGTATATCAGATCAAAGAGCCTCGGCACTTAATCGTCCTTTTGCAAGAGAAAATTTATTGACTTTGTGAAATAAATCTGCACACAGAAATAGCACCAAAACGTTTCGGTCTTAGCGACCTTCTTCAGTTGACTGTAGAAAATAGGACAATGTCATAGACAATTAGATACAGAACGATACAAATATCATTTCTAGATGACATAGTGAAAAAACAGCATATCATAAGTAGTGAAACAGAAATCCTTCCCATTATATTATACAAGTGTGCACAGTAATGCATAAGCGAAATATATAGCACATAGATACACAGTATACTTTTCCATAATATGTAGGGAAATCACAAAGGAGGGGGGGGGGGAGAAGAAGGACAGGGAGAAGGGGACAAAGGTATGGAGCACATAGGTATGGGGGGAAGGGGAAGAAAAAACAGAACACAAGACAGCTGGCAGAAGTGGGCACATACCGGGTAATTCTGCGAGAGATGTGAGCAACAAGTGGGTCCCAATAGGGCTGCCTACAGGTGAGAAGGTGAAAGAAATCAGAGGCAAGGACCTAACAGAGTGCGCCAGAAAGGCGTGCTGTGCCAAAGGTTACCTGCTGAGAAGTGCGTGGGGGCATGGACATCACAACGCGGTCTCCACCGCTAGTTGGAGTAACCATAAGTGCAGAGAGGGAGGTTAATAAAGGGTCTAAAATGCAAAAGACGCGCGAATCCGAAACGCCGGACCGCGCATACCGGAAGTGCCATACTACGCAACCGGAAATGACGTTTGCGGGTCACCGTCTGCGTTCCACAGAGGGAGAGCGCAAACCGGAAGTTCCGGTTTGAAGCGAACAGGAAGTGATGAAAGCCGGTGCGTTCCATGAAGGGATCACTTGCGTTCCAGCACGATGTACATAGCCAGGGGAGGGAAACAACGAGAGGTATAGATGGAAAACGAAGGGGAAGTGGGAGAGGACCACAGTATAAGGTGAATCTGCAACAAAAGAGACATAAGTTAGAGCGCACACGCGAACTTACATAAACACGCCAGTCAAAAACATGGTGGCAAATTGATTATAGGGTAACACTGCGTCAAAACAGTAATAAATAATAATAAATGATAATAAATAAATAATAAACTGAATATTGGAAAATGTACAACAGCAAACCAGATGGACAAAAGAATCTTAGGCCCACATGTATGGGATAATCCACCCCGATTGAGGACCCAGGTGACAGTACATCAAGAGGTGTAACATAGTAACTGTATATAAACAGATAGAGGAGCAGGGGAGACTTTAGTTAAAGGAGAGGAGGTCGTATTCCCTATTCAATCCCCTGGGAGAAAGGGTGTCCAATGTGTGGATCCAGAAGGCTTCCCTCTGTTTAAGGAGTAGGGTCCTGTCTCCACCGCGGCGCGGCGGTACCACTTGTTCCAGAACCTGGAACCTAAGTTGGGAGATGTTGTGTCCTGAAGTAATGAAATGATAGGGGATTGGTAAGAGTAGATTTTTTCACCTGACCGTAGATTTGTGCTTTGAAATTCTGTCACGGATTGGTTGCGTGGTTTCGCCTACATAGAGGAGGCCGCATGGACATTTGATGAGGTAGACGACAAACGAGCTGTCACAGGTGAAATACCCTTTGATAGTATATTTCCTACCGGTGTGCGGATGGTGAATTGAGTTCCCTTTAGTAACATTGTTACACTGCCTACAATGAAGGCAAGGGAAGGTACCAGTTTTGGGTTGTTGAAGGAAGCGTTGTGTCGAAAGAGACCTATTAGTACCAATGTCAGCTCTGACAAGTGAGTCTCTCAAATTGGGGGCACGTTTAAAGCAGGGCATAAAAGGCCTTTGAAAGCCAGTGACAGTGGGATAGCCAGTGCGCAGTATGCCCCAATGTCTGCGTATGGTTTTGTGCAACACATAGGCAAATGGATGGAAAGTGTGGACAAAAGGGATACGATAGGAGTTATCAGGGCTTGCACGGGACGATTCGCTAGAGGATTGGAGAAGCGCTTGTGGATAGCCCCTGTTAATGAATTTGCGATTCATTTCATGAAGTCTGTGTTGGCGGGTGACGGGATCGGACACTATGCGTTCCACCCTCTTGAATTGGGATCTGGGTATGGATTTCTTGACATGCACAGGATGGTTACTGGTATAGTGCAACAGTCCGTTGCGGTCCGTGGGCTTTGAATACAGGTCTGTAGTGAGAACGCCATTCTCATCTTTGATGACTAGCGTGTCAAGGAAGCTAATCTGGTGTAGATCGTATGTAATGGTGAACGTGAGGTCGGGCCATGCAGAGTTGAGATCAGTGAAGAATGTTTCAAGTGTAGATGAAGGACCATCCCAGATACAAAAAATGTCATCAATAAATCTCTTCCAGACAACAGAATGTGACTGGAAGAGAGGATGGGCGTAGACAACGTCGGTCTCAAAGTCCGCCATATAGCAGTTAGCGTAAGGTGGTGCCACATTAGAGCCCATTGCTGTGCCTTTTATTTGTAGATAGTATCTGTCTTGAAACAGAAAATAATTTTTGTGAAGTATGATGGATAATAAGTCAATCACAAGGTCAGTAATCTGTGGGTCTGTATGGAACTGGGTCAAGAGGGACTTGACTGTATGAATACCCATGTCATGTGGGATAGACGTATAAAGACTCTTCACATCCAATGAAACCAAAAGGGCAGATGAAGGAATCTGTCTGTGTTCGGCCAGAGTCTTCAGAAAAGAGCCCGTGTCCAGTAGAAAAGAGGTGCTTTTTTGGATGAGAGGAGTGATTATTTTCTCCACAAAAATGGAAAGAGGGGAGAACAACGAGTCTGTAGAAGCCACAATGGGACGGCCCGGGGGTTCTATAAGACTTTTGTGTATCTTCGGTAGGACGTAGAACACCGGGGTAATGGGATTAATTTTAGTGAGGTATTCACTTGTTTTGGTATCAATAGTCCTAGCATTAAGGTGACGCTCAATGGTATCGCGTATCAGAACCCTGAACTCGGGGGTAGGGTCCCGAGGTAGCTGATGGTAAGTGGTGGTGTCACTCAGTTGGCGTTCAATTTCCCTAATGTATTGGGCTTTGTCCATAATGACAATGGCACCCCCCTTGTCTGCCGGTTTAATGATCAAAGAAGTGTCATCACGTAGGCTGCGTAGTGCCTGTTGGTCTAAGGCAGATAGGTTGGGTTCAAAGTGTAGTTTCCCTCTATTCATATTTGACCGCAATCCTCTGAAAGCTGAATCAATAAAACCAATGAACGTTTCAAGAGCATGAGAGTTATGGGGGCGCCTGTATGTGCTCTTGGTATAGAGACCCAAACTTTTAGCAGTGATGGCTACATCAGTGTTAGGGGTCGGGGCTTGTTGTGTACCATCGGAGGGTGTAGGGCCTTGATCGAAGTGGACCTTGAGCCTAAGGGAACGATAGAATCGTTGTAACTCCATGTCCAACTTAAAGGTATTAAACCTCATCGTTGGACAGAAAGTAAGACCTTTTTGCAGTACAGATAATTGGGCCATGTTTAGAGTCTTTGAAGAAATATTTACCACCAAGTGGGGCGCGTCTGGGACTTGGTCACTCTGCCGTAGTCCGTACTGTCTCCGATGCCTGCCACCCCTCCTCGTTTTCTTCTTGACGGGTATCTCCGCGGATGACCTAAAAAACGAGAGGGATTAGTGAGCCGGTCCCGTCTCTCAGGTTCGGAGCCAGAGGAGGACGCGTCGGTTGAAAGGTGGGTGAACCGAGACGAATGGCCACCCGGTGGATATCGTTCCTGCCACCGGTACACCCTGTTCGCCTCGTAGTCCTCTGCGTCGCGTTGGAACTTGGCCCTTTTCTTGGATTCAGTATCTTTCTTATGCTGGTCAACGTTGGATTGGATTCTAGTTTTCAGGTTGGACCAATCATCCGGTGGCAGAGTCGAGGTGAGTTGTGATTCTGTACTGGTGATAAGCTCCTTTGTAGATGATATGGCTTTATGTAGGTAGTCGACGGTCAATAACATAAGATCAAAGGAGCATTTATTCAGGATCTGTTCGAATCTGGTGTTATAGTCAGGTAGATCAGAGAAGAGAGTGGGTCTGAGTGGTACTCTAAGGCCCCTTGGTATCCTTTGTACTTTGAGATATTCAGTCAAGGTAGTGCAGTGTAGTTCTAGATTCACCAGGTGGCGGTGGTCCTTCTCCAGGTTGCGCCCTCTCGTCTCGCCTGGAGGCAATCTCAGGAAATCGCTTGATATACAGGTGCGAGCCAGGATTGTGTTGGTTTCTTCCACATTGTAGGAGAAAGTAGATGAGGACATATCCCCAAGGGGTGCAAGTGGACCGGTATCGGTAAGTAAAGATATAAATCACTGCACTCCCTATGAGTGTGCACGAGTAGGGGCCGAACCCTGGTATATCAGATCAAAGAGCCTCGGCACTTAATCGTCCTTTTGCAAGAGAAAATTTATTGACTTTGTGAAATAAATCTGCACACAGAAATAACACCAAAACGTTTCGGTCTTAGCGACCTTCTTCAGTTGACTGTAGAAAATAGGACAATGTCATAGACAATTAGATACAGAACGATACAAATATCATTTCTAGATGACATAGTGAAAAAACAGCATATCATAAGTAGTGAAACAGAAATCCTTCCCATTATATTATACAAGTGTGCACAGTAATGCATAAGTGAAATATATAGCACATAGATACACAGTATACTTTTCCATAATATGTAGGGAAATCACAAAGGGGGGGGGGGGAGAAGAAGGACAGGGAGAAGGGGACAAAGGTATGGAGCACATAGGTATGGGGGGAAGGGGAAGAAAAAACAGAACACAAGACAGCTGGCAGAAGTGGGCACATACCGGGTAATTCTGCGAGAGATGTGAGCAACAAGTGGGTCCCAATAGGGCTGCCTACAGGTGAGAAGGTGAAAGAAATCAGAGGCAAGGACCTAACAGAGTGCGCCAGAAAGGCGTGCTGTGCCAAAGGTTACCTGCTGAGAAGCGCGTGGGGGCATGGACATCACAACGCGGTCTCCACCGCTAGTTGGAGTAACCATAAGTGCAGAGAGGGAGGTTAATAAAGGGTCTAAAATGCAAAAGACGCGCGAATCCGAAACGCCGGACCGCGCATACCGGAAGTGCCATACTACGCAACCGGAAATGACGTTTGCGGGTCACCGTCTGCGTTCCACAGAGGGAGAGCGCAAACCGGAAGTTCCGGTTTGAAGCGAACAGGAAGTGATGAAAGCCGGTGCGTTCCATGAAGGGATCACTTGCGTTCCAGGACGATGTACATAGCCAGGGTAGGGAAACAACGAGAGGTATAGATGGAAAACGAAGGGGAGGTGGGAGAGGACCACAGTATAAGGTGAATCTGCAACAAAAGAGACATAAGTTAGAGCGCACACGCGAACTTACATAAACACGCCAGTCAAAAACATGGTGGCAAATTGATTATAGGGTAACACTGCGTCAAAACAGTAATAAATAATAATAAATAATAATAAATAAATAATAAACTGAATATTGGAAAATGTACAACAGCGAACCAGATGGACAAAAGAATCTTAGGCCCACATGTATGGGATAATCCACCCCGATTGAGGACCCAGGTGACAGTACATCAAGAGGTGTAACATAGTAACTGTATATAAACAGATAGAGGAGCAGGGGAGACTTTAGTTAAAGGAGAGGAGGTCGTATTCCCTATTCAATCCCCTGGGAGAAAGGGTGTCCAATGTGTGGATCCAGAAGGCTTCCCTCTGTTTAAGGAGTAGGGTCCTGTCTCCACCGCGGCGCGGCGGTACCACTTGTTACAGAACCTGGAACCTAAGTTGGGAGATGTTGTGTCCTGAAGTAATGAAATGATAGGGGATTGGTAAGAGTAGTTTTTTACACCTGACCGTAGATTTGTGCTTTGAAATTCTGTCACGGATTGGTTGCGTGGTTTCGCCTACATAGAGGAGGCCGCATGGACATTTGATGAGGTAGACGACAAACGAGCTGTCACAGGTGAAATACCCTTTGATAGTATATTTCCTACCGGTGTGCGGATGGTGAATTGAGTTCCCTTTAGTAACATTGTTACACTGCCTACAATGAAGGCAAGGGAAGGTACCGGTTTTGGGTTGTTGAAGGAAGCGTTGTGTCGAAAGAGACCTATTAGTACCAATGTCAGCTCTGACAAGTGAGTCTCTCAAATTGGGGGCACGTTTAAAGCAGGGCATAAAAGGCCTTTGAAAGCCAGTGACAGTGGGATAGCCAGTGCGCAGTATGCCCCAATGTCTGCGTATGGTTTTGTGCAACACATAGGCAAATGGATGGAAAGTGTGGACAAAAGGGATACGATAGGAGTTATCAGGGCTTGCACGGGACGATTCGCTAGAGGATTGGAGAAGCGCTTGTGGATAGCCCCTGTTAATGAATTTGCGATTCATTTCATGAAGTATGTGTTGGCGGGTGACGGGATCGGACACTATGCGTTCCACCCTCTTGAATTGGGATCTGGGTATGGATTTCTTGACATGCACAGGATGGTTACTGGTATAGTGCAACAGTCCGTTGCGGTCCGTGGGCTTTGAATACAGGTCTGTAGTGAGAACGCCATTCTCATCTTTGATGACTAGCGTGTCAAGGAAGCTAATCTGGTGTAGATCGTATGTAATGGTGAACGTGAGGTCGGGCCATGCAGAGTTGAGATCAGTGAAGAATGTTTCAAGTGTAGATGAAGGACCATCCCAGATACAAAAAATGTCATCAATAAATCTCTTCCAGACAACAGAATGTGACTGGAAGAGAGGATGGGCGTAGACAACGTCGGTCTCAAAGGCCGCCATATAGCAGTTAGCGTAAGGTGGTGCCACATTAGAGCCCATTGCTGTGCCTTTTATTTGTAGATAGTATCTGTCTTGAAACAGAAAATAATTTTTGTGAAGTATGATGGATAATAAGTCAATCACAAGGTCAGTAATCTGTGGGTCTGTATGGAACTGGGTCAAGAGGGACTTGACTGTATGAATACCCATGTCATGTGGGATAGACGTATAAAGACTCTTCACATCCAATGAAACCAAAAGGGCAGATGAAGGAATCTGTCTGTGTTCGGCCAGAATCTTCAGAAAAGAGCCCGTGTCCAGTAGAAAAGAGGGGCTTTTTTGGATGAGAGGAGTGATTATTTTCTCCACAAAAATGGAAAGAGGGGAGAACAACGAGTCTGTAGAAGCCACAATGGGACGGCCCGGGGGTTCTATAAGACTTTTGTGTATCTTCGGTAGGACGTAGAACACCGGGGTAATGGGATTAATTTTAGTGAGGTATTCACTTGTTTTGGTATCAATAGTCCTAGCATTAAGGTGACGCTCAATGGTATCGCGTATCAGAACCCTGAACTCGGGGGTAGGGTCCCGAGGTAGCTGATGGTAAGTGGTGGTGTCACTCAGTTGGCGTTCAATTTCCCTAATGTATTGGGCTTTGTCCATAATGACAATGGCACCCCCCTTGTCTGCCGGTTTAATGATCAAAGAAGTGTCATCACGTAGGCTGCGTAGTGCCTGTTGGTCTAAGGCAGATAGGTTGGGTTCAAAGTGTAGTTTCCCTCTATTCATATTTGACCGCAATCCTCTGAAAGCTGAATCAATAAAACCAATGAACGTTTCAAGAGCATGAGAGTTATGGGGGGGCCTGTATGTGCTCTTGGTATAGAGACCCAAACTTTTAGCAGTGATGGCTACATCAGTGTTAGGGGTCGGGGCTTGTTGTGTACCATCGGAGGGTGTAGGGCCTTGATCGAAGTGGACCTTGAGCCTAAGGGAACGATAGAATCGTTGTAACTCCATGTCCAACTTAAAGGTATTAAACCTCATCGTTGGACAGAAAGTAAGACCTTTTTGCAGTACAGATAATTGGGCCATGTTTAGAGTCTTTGAAGAAATATTTACCACCAAGTGGGGCGCGTCTGGGACTTGGTCACTCTGCCGTAGTCCGTACTGTCTCCGATGCCTGCCACCCCTCCTCGTTTTCTTCTTGACGGGTATCTCCGCGGATGACCTAAAAAACGAGAGGGATTAGTGAGCCAGTCCCGTCTCTCAGGTTCGGAGCCAGAGGAGGACGCGTCGGTTGAAAGGTGGGTGAACCGTGACGAATGGCCACCCGGTGGATATCGTTCCTGCCACCGGTACACCCTGTTCGCCTCGTAGTCCTCTGCGTCGCGTTGGAACTTGGCCCTTTTCTTGGATTCAGTATCTTTCTTATGCTGGTCAACGTTGGATTGGATTCTAGTTTTCAGGTTGGACCAATCATCCGGTGGCAGAGTCGAGGTGAGTTGTGATTCTGTACTGGTGATAAGCTCCTTTGTAGATGATATGGCTTTATGTAGGTAGTCGACGGTCAATAACATAAGATCAAAGGAGCATTTATTCAGGATCTGTTCGAATCTGGTGTTATAGTCAGGTAGATCAGAGAAGAGAGTGGGTCTGAGTGGTACTCTAAGGCCCCTTGGTATCCTTTGTACTTTGAGATATTCAGTCAAGGTAGTGCAGTGTAGTTCTAGATTCACCAGGTGGCGGTGGTCCTTCTCCAGGTTGCGCCCTCTCGTCTCGCCTGGAGGCAATCTCAAGAAATCGCTTGATATACAGGTGCGAGCCAGGATTTCTGTGTGCAGATTTATTTCACAAAGTCAATAAATTTTCTCTTGCAAAAGGACGATTAAGTGCCGAGGCTCTTTAATTTGTTAAGCTACTGTGACCTCCACCACTTTTCCAAGGGGCATTAAAACCGTCTTGTTAAGCTACTGCGACCTCCACCGCTTTTCCAAGGGGCATTAAAACCGTCTTGTTAAGCTACTGTAACCTCCACCACTTTTCCAAGGGGCATTAAAACCGTCTTGTTAAGCTACTGTGACCTCCACGTCTCTTCTAAGGGGCATTCAAACTGTCTTGTTAAGCTACAGGGACCTCCACGTCTCTTCCGAGGGGCATTAAAACCGTCTTGTTAAGCTACTGTGACCTCCACGTCTCTTCCGAGGGGCAATAAAGCCGTCTTGCTAAGCTACTGTGACCTCCACGTCTCTTCCGAGCGGCATTAAAACCGTCTTGTTAAGCTACTGTGACCTCCACGTCTCTTCCGAGGGGCATTAAAACCGTCTTGTTAAGCTACTGTGACCTCCACCACTTTTCCAAGGGGCATTAAAACCGTCTTGTTAAGCTACTGCGACCTCCACCACTTTTCCAAGGGGCATTAAAACCGTCTTGTTAAGCTACTGTGACCTTCACGTCTCTTCCAAGGGGCAATCAAACCGTCTTGTTAAGCTCCTGTGACCTCCACGTCTCTTCCGAGGGGCATTAAAACCTTCTTGTTAAGCTACTGTGACCTCCACGTCTCTTTAGAGGGGCATTAAAACCGTCTTGTTAAGCTACTGTGACCTCCACCACTTTTCCAAGGGGCATTAAAACCGTCTTGTTAAGCTACTGTGACCTCCACCACTTTTCCAAGGGGCATTAAAACCGTCTTGTTAAGCTACTGCGACCTCCACCACTTTTCCAAGGGGCATTAAAACTGTCTTGTTAAGCTACTGTGACCTCCACGTCTCTTCCAAGGGGCTATCAAACCATCTTGTTAAGCTACTGGGACCTCCACGTCTCTTCCGAGGGGCATTAAACCGTCTTGTTAAGCTACTGTGACCTCCACGTCTCTTCCGAGGGGCATTAAAACCTTCTTGTTAAGCTACTGTGACCTCCACGTCTCTTTCGAAGGGCATTAAAACCATCTTGTTAAGCTACTGTGACCTCCACCACTTTTTCAAGGGGCATTAAAACCGTCTTGTTAAGCTACTGTGACCTCCACCACTTTTCCAAGGGGCATTAAAACCATCTTGTTAAGCTACTGTGACCTCCACCACTTTTCCAAGGGGCATTTAAACCGTCTTGTTAAGCTACTGTGAACTCCACATCTCTTCCAAGGGGCAATCAAACCATCTTGTTAAGCTACTGGGACCTCCACGTCTCTTCCGAGGGGCATTAAAACCGTCTTGTTAAGCTACTGTGACCTCCACGTCTCTTCCGAGGGGCATTAAAACCTTCTTGTTAAGCTACTGTGACCTCCACGTCTCTTTCGAGGGGCATTAAAACCGTCTTGTTAAGCTACTGTGACCTCCACCACTTTTCCAAGGGGCATTAAAACCGTCTTGTTAAGCTACTGTGACCTCCACTACTTTTCCAAGGGGCATTAAAACCGTCTTGTTAAGCTACTGCGACCTCCACCACTTTTCCAAGGGGCATTAAAACCGTCTTGTTAAGCTACTGTGACCTCCACATCTCTTCCAAGGGGCAGTCAAACCATCTTGTTAAGCTACTGGGACCTCCACGTCTCTTCCGAGGGGCATTAAAACCGTCTTGTTAAGCTACTGTGACCTCCACGTCTCTTCCGAGGGGCATTAAAACCGTCTTGTTAAGCTACTGTGACCTTCACCACTTTTCCAAGGGGCATTAAAACCGTCTTGTTAAGCTACTGTGACCTCCACCACTTTTCCAAGGGGCATTAAAACCGTCTTGTTAAGCCACTGCGACCTCCACCACTTTTCCAAGGGGCATTAAAACCGTCTTGTTAAGCTACTGTGACCTCCACGTCTCTTCCAAGGGGCATTAAAACGGTCTTCTTAAACCACTCTGAACTCCACAGTTCTTCCAAGGGGCATTGAAATGTTGTTTTTAATTACCTCTAGCCTCCACGACTCTTCCAACGGGCATTGCATTTCCTCCTAATTTTAGTCAGCTTTTGCTTTTCAATGCAAAGGCGAAAACTAAGGGAGACCCACTCCCCAATAATGGGTAGAAGGTTTTTAGTACGCTGTAATTCACGTCTGTTTCAAGGGGCATTGCAGTTCCTCATAATTTTTGGAAAGCCTTCCATTCACTGCTTAGGCCTACAGTGTACAGGAGACCCAGTTGCTATAAATGGAAAAAAAGGTTTATTTAAGGCCCTCTGACCTCCATGTCATTTCCAAGGTGCATTGGAGTGCCTCGAAATTTTTGGTAGGCATTGCACTCACTGTATTCTCTATAACTGTGTAGCCGAACCGCTCCTTTTGTTACAGAAACATATCCTACAAGACATATCTGGTTGACTGGCCTGATATTGATGTGAATGGTCCCTGTTCCTCCTGCTCTTTTTCCTTTGCCACTACCTCATCCATCATTTATCACCTGAAGCTTTGTTTTAACGGGAGTCATAGAACTGGGATAGTAGCAGGAAAAACATCCAGCAATCCTCGGAGGGGGTAGGATATGCGCCAAAATGCTGACCACCTCAGGCCTAGCTGCTACTACATACATGCGCTTGCATTCCAAGAAAACAAAGCAGATGCTAACTTCTATCATCATCATCATGCTCCTCACCTTGGCACTCTCAACTCCCCTGATGGAGAAGCCAGGGCCCACCGGAGGAGTCTGGTTCTCTGGTGGGCTCGTCCAATGCAGCCCTAAAGCAGTCCAGGCTAAGAAAAGTGTGTGGGAAGGTGACAGGAGAAATAGGGGTGGCTGGGGACCGTTTATGGACACCCGGCCGCCCCCAGGCGGCTGGGGACCGTGTGTGGACACCCGGCCGCGGGGTGGCTGGGGACCGAGTATGGACACCCGGCCGCCCCCTTGCCGCTGGGGACCGAGTGTGGACACCCAGCTGCCGGGCGGCTGGGGACTGAGTATGGATACCAGGCCGCCAACACAGCCATGACATGGTGGCCAGATTCCGCCTCCACATGCCTAAAAGGCCCAATTTAAAGTGCAAGCAAGCAGTATGGTATTGCAGCCTGGGGGTGGGTGGGTGGCAGGCTGCATACTTGCGCTTGCATTGCAAGGAATGGAGATGTACAATTGAACACTGCCCTGGGACAAGGACTTGAACGGGGATAGTTGCAAGTCTGCAACAACAGGTGCAGGGTGGGAGGCATCTTTGCATGTACCATGAACAGGGGTTTGGCATGCACACACTACAGCGGAATAGGCTGTCCTTCCCACTAAATGCACTGGGGAGGGCACAGGTAATGTTTTGGTATGCGCACTTAATCTTATGTATAAGGCACATCGGTACAAATAGGGGCGGCTGGGGATTGAGTATGGATATCTCGCTGCCGAAGCAGCCATGAGGTAGTGGCCAGCTTTGGCCTCCTCCAAACTAAAAGGCCCCATTTCAAGTGCAAGCTAGCAGTATGGTATTGTAGCCTGGGGGTGGGTGGGTGGCAGGCTGCACACTTACGCTTGCTTTCCAAGAAAACAAAGCAGATGCTAACTTCTATCATCATCATCATGCTCCTCACCTTGGCACTCTCAACTCCTCTGATGGAGAAGCCAGGGCCCACCAGAGGAGTCTCTGGTTGTCTGGTGGGCTCGTCCAATGCTGCCCTAAAGCAGGCCAGGCTAAGAAAAGTGTGTGGGAAGGTGACAGGAGAAATAGGGGCGGCTGGGAACCGTTTATGGACACCCGGCCGGGGGGCGGCTGGGGACCGAGTATGGACACCCGGCCGTCCCCTGGCGGCTGGGGACCGAGCGCGGACACCTGGCCGCCGGGCGGCTGGGGACTGAGTATGGATACCTCGCTGCCGAAGCAGCAATGAGGTAGTGGCCAGCTTCGGCCTCCTCCAAACTAAATGGCCCAATTTCAAGTGCAAGCTAGCAGTATGGTATTGCAGCCTGGGGGTGGGTGGGTGGCAGGCTGCACACTTACGCTTGCATTAAAAGAAAACAAAGCAGATGCTAACATCTATCATCATCATCATGCTCCTCACCTTGGCACTCTCAACTCCCCTGATGGAGAAGCCAAGGCCCACCGGAGGAGTCTGGTTCTCTGGTGGGCTTGTCCAATGCTGCCCTAAAGCAGGCAGGCTAAGAAAAGTGTGTGGGAAGGTGACAGGAGAAATAGGGGTGGCTGGCGACCGTTTATGGACACCCGGCCACCCTCAGGTGGCTGGGGACCGTGTGTGGACACCCGGCCGCGAGGCGGCTGGGGAATGAGTATGGACACCCGGCCGCCCCCTGGCGGCTGGGGACCGAGCGTGGACACCCGGCCGCCAGGTGGCTGGGGACTGAGTATGGATACCTCGCTGCCGAAGCAGCCATGAGGTAGTGGCCAGCTTCGGCCTCCTCCAAACTAAAAGGCCTCATTTCAAGTGCAAGCTAGCAGTATAGTATTGCAGCCTGCGGGTGGGTGGTTGTCTGCATATTTGCGCTTGCATTGCAAGGAATGGGGGAGGTACAATTGAACACTGCCCTGGGACAAGGACTTGCACGGGGATAGTTGCAAGTCTGCATCTTCTGATGCGGCAAGGATCACTTCTGATGGGCACACTTTTAGGCAGTGACCTGGGTGTCAGAGATGTTCCAGGGGTCTTCCCCATGCTGTTCCCATGTCTTTTCAGCACTGTATGCATGTGTCACACAGCACATGGTCAGATAAGGTTGTAAAATGTTAAAATGACATTTCCCGGTGAATGCATTTGTCACGGTTGAAAGCAATACAAAATTGCAAAAACGCATAAAAATTGCTACTTGTGAACATAGCCCAAGGTGTGGAGGAGTATTTTTTTGGGGGGTTATTTATTTTACCTTATACACAAGTCTTTACCCTGGAAAGGAACTTCCTTAACAAATTTCACAGGAAAGCAGTTTCAGTTTCGTTTTTGAACGTTTTATTGTGAACCTGTAAAAGTGGCATATTACCTCTGACCACGTTGTTGACAGCAGTGACCTGGGGGTCAGAAATGCTTCCTGGGGCGATCCCCATGCTGTCCCCATGTCATTTGAGCACTGTCACTATCGTTTTGGCCACTTGTTAGGCTTTTAAAAGACTGCTGGGGGTGCTGCCGCAAAAATGCTCGGGTCTCCCATAGACTAACATTGGGCTCGTTGCTCGGGTCGTGCACCCGAGTATCACGGCGAGCTCGGCCCGAGCTTCGAGCACCCGAGCATTTTAGTGCTCGCTCAACACTAATCCTTATCGATGGGAGGCGATTCCCCAACAAGTGACGAGAAGGGTTCATCCTGATAATCCGGTGTATGAAATCTGACCTAAAGGAAAGGAAGAGGCCCTCAGCTGAGTATTACACCGAAACATGCTCCGCTGCTTCGTGTCTGAAGAGGAAGAGAAAAGTGCAAAATCTGCGAAGGAACAGTGAAATGCTGCATTGAGAGGGGCTGCTGTAAATGAGGACAAATGGTTTGCAGTAACCACAGAACTTTGTCAGGTGGAACCCCTGTCCTCAGCAGAATTAGAAAATGAACCCGAAACCGAACTTGCATATGAGGCACCCAAAGTCTTCAGTGTCCTGTGGAGTCTCCTCAAGAGGAGCTTCATAAAACTGAGCTCAAGAGTGTGCTCAGTTGCTGGCAACACTAGGACCTCCCTCGACGAACATCAGGATGCATAAAGGTTCTTCTCAACCAAGGACTGGCGAGTTAAAACGTAGGAGGAATAGAATGAAAGGGAAGATGTACTTAGTCAACATTCCAAAGCACTCGAAAATAAATGCCAACATCTACTGGTTGGACTGGACTTGCAGAAACTGAAGGATAGAGAGTATGTTCCCTGAGGGAGGAGTTTGAAGGGTACACTAGGTCAAGTGACAGCTGTGGCGCAGTTGCTGAGTGTGATCTGATCCCAGAGAAGGCCAGACTTCGCAGGTCAAGTCCAAAAGTCTAGGTTTCGCAGGTCAAACCCCGAAGTCCAGACTTCGCAGGTCAAGCTCCGAAGACCTGATTCTGATCAGAGAATAGAGAGGTGCACTTGTCGTACTTAAAAGAAGTTTTGAGTGAACTGGGCCTTTACTTCCTTTGCAAACGTACGGTACAGAGTGTTGGTTGGGGTCGTGCTTTAGGGAACAATGACAGCCAGGGTGACGAGCATATTGTGCACCAAGTGACATACCTAGGACTTGCAGCCTAGTGAGAAATACCGGTGAGCCCCGTTAATGGCCAGTGTAACGATCAGAGTAGCTTAAAGGAATACTATGGTGACGGCCCTATAGATGAGAGTGACGCCCATTAAGCTGAAACATAAAGACTAAGCATTACTATCAATTGTCGTTTAACTGCTAGTTAATAAGGACAGTGTATATAAATAGAACATTGCATATCTATTCTCATCACTGTGTTCTGATAGTGACATGATATACAGTATAGACCTTGTTACTGTTAACCACAATATCATGCTTACTTGTATACATATACTTATAAATAGATTCTCTTTTCTGTGCTCGTCAAATACATAGTGTTGGCTAAGTACCACTGTCTCCTCATTGTCTGCGCTGTTGCATCCACGCACCTGCTTACAGTATTATCAGGGCAAGCAAAGGATCATGTGTTTAAGTCCTCTTGTGGGAGTAATACATTTTTCAGAATAACAATTCATTTAACCTAATAAAAAACAAAAATATACATATCTGGTTTCACTAAATCTGTAACGGCCAGTACAGTAAAAAATACGATGGTGGAGAATTCCAAAAAAACAACTGAACTCTAGAGTCTCAGTACTAAGATGTTACAGAGACATGCCAAGCAACTTGTAAAGCCCAACGTGGAGCACAGCAAAGGGCAGTGGACTTAAGAAAAGAAATCCGAACTCGGCCTACCTCGGAAGGTGAGTAACAGTGGTCTATGTAAGGCTTCAGACATCTGTTTTTTATTTTCAAGAAGAAAAATTCTGACCCAGCAGATGAAAAGGATTTTGGATACATTTTCTTTCTAGGTTTTCTGTGTTGTGACCTTCCTCAGTTTGGGGCTGAGTTATAGAAAACACCTTAACCCTAGGAGGATCATGTTATAGTGGAATAGCGCAATAAAAGGCAAAATTCCAGTAGACTCTCCGACTTGCACCTTTTAGAGAACACATTCAATAAGTGTACATAAGGAGTTGCAACTTTGGTTGGATACAGTTCCTAGTAAAAGGAAAGTGAGGATAACTCAATCCAGGAAGGCAATGAATAGAAGCAGAAAGGGCTCTAGTGAGTTGTCTATCCAAAAGACCAGTGAACAGATGGTGAATGATGTCTCAGCCAGGGCCTACTCTGGACTGTTGGTGTGACGAAGGGCCAAGAATAAATTATTTTCAGACTGGAGGTCTTCCAATCGCATAAATAGACTAGAGCTATAAGATTGTAGATTCATCAATGGAAATATGTCAGAGAGGATTCTAGGGCACAATCAATAACATTTTTTTTGACTCCAGAATATAAAAATGGCATACAAAAAAACATATATGCATGTTTGTTTCAAAATTACAGGCACCAAAAATTTGACATAGGGGAAGAAATTAGACCAAGAGTAATCTTTCTACATTCATGTAGGTTTGGAATTTTCTTGATTCTTGAAGCATACTGGGCATGTGATGGACAGGTTACCCTTTTTTCACAATATAGGCAGAGACAAAGAGTGAGTAAATAGGTTCCTTCTTGTGAAGTTGAGGCAGAATGGTATATACATAGAGACTTAGCGGAAGTGTGTTGAATCACAGATTTAGCTGGAGGAGCAGAAACAAGTGACTACAGAGATGCCCTGTATAACTTCTCGCTAGCAGGGTTCTTCACATCGCAGTAATTGTCAATTGAAGGGGTCAACACTTGCTCTCCAAAACACCTGCAGGATCAATGCAGAAGAGAGTGTGGACAGTAATCTGAGCATGTGTGCTTGGACACCCTGTCAATCATTAAAATATTGCCCCGCCCCATCACTGACGTGCTTTTCTTATGTCATCCGATTCTGGTGCCCAGATCGGAAGTAACAGACCGGAAGCATGACAACAAAGGGTTATGTGACACTGAGATGCGCTCATAGAGCAGCACAGGTAATAAAGGTATATTAGAAAAGCAGTTGTTAAAGAAGTGTTAGGAGGACATATCAAAGAGGGTCAATTATTAGTGGAAAATCCCTTTAACTTTCTCTTCTTTAGTAAGAAGAAGCAGTTTTTCGTGAGACCACCTCTTCGAGAATAATTGAGCTGTTTTATATGTTACACAACCAGAACCACTGATATATAACAAAGATACAGACTAAAATTAGATCGGCTCTTATTCCCACTTGCATTTCTTGTTATATATGGTGGCTCAGTGGTTAGCACTGCAGCCTTGCAGCGCTGGAGTCCTGGGTTCAAATCCCACCAAGTACAACATCTGCAAGGAGTTTGTATGTTCTCCCTGTGTTTGCGTGGGTTTCCTCCCACACTGCAAAGACATACTGATAGGGAATTTAGATTGTGAGCCCCATTGGGGACAGTGATGATCATGTCCGTAAAACACTGCGGAATTAATGGCGGAATATAAGTGAGTAAAATAAATAAATAAATATGAGTATTTGTTTAGCAGGGCACATACAGTATAGATTTTGAACACTTTTTACGTAACTAATGTATCTCCTTGTATCTTAACTTCCTTTTGGGTAACGTTGCCTGGAAACTGCTTGACGTCTCGTATGGATGACCACTGTTTTCAAACCACAGGTAATAAAACAGTTACAGCAATATGCGTATACTAATCTCTGGAATGCCAGGCCTGGCTTCTCACATTGAAGTCTATAAAAAATGGATCAGTTAGATATCAGTTTTTTTTTCATTTGAAACTGATCCAGTAAGCAACAAACGGTTCCTTTTCAAATGAAAGAAAAACTGTGGGCTATTTAACAAATCTGTTTTCCATTCCTAAAACAGTGATGTTTCGGTCTAAAGGACCTTCTTTAGACAAATTGCATATGGTTCACTGCATATAACAGCGCTATGGGAATAGGGGTTCAATGCCAATAGGATGGGTGCTCAAAGATAGATCAGTGTTGGGTAGGAAGAGAGAGAGCAGTTCTCTGTGCATTGGGAAGGATGTGATGACTGCGTTCTCCTCCATCACGGGAAGCCGCCACCAGACTGTAATGTGCGCACACTTTTTAGCAAGAGTTTTTCTTGCTAAAAATGCGTCTTATAGTCCAAAAAATATGCTAATTGATAACAGTTAGAATCCCACCTTCCCAATTTCTTAATAAACTTTTCACTCAGTCCCAGTCGGGCAACTTTTGTTACAACCCTAATACGACAGGAATGAGCTGAAAAATTTCCCACCCAGAATAAGCAAATTTGCGTAAAACAACTTCAAATTGGAATTGCGTCAGCGTCTCACCAGGCTGATGAATCAACAACTGCTCCTCTACCGACAGGCAGTATGATATATACAGGTGCATCTCCCAAAATTAGAATATCATCAAAAAGTTAATTTATTTCAGTTCTTCAGTACAAAAAGTGAAACTCATATTATATAGAGTCATTACAGAGTGATCGATTTCAAGTGTTTATTTCTGTTAATGATGATGATTATGGCTTACAGCCAATGAAAACACAAAAGTCATTATCTCAGTATATTAGAATTCTTTATAACAGCTTGAAAAATGTTTTTAAAATCCGAAATGTTGGCCTACTGAAATGTATGTTCAGTAAATGCACTCAATACTTGGTCAGGGATCCTTTTGCATCAATTACTGCATCAATGCGGCGTGGCATGGAGGTGATCAGCCTGTGGCACTGCTGAGGTGTTATGGAAGCCCAGGTTGCTTTGATAGCAGCCTTCAGCTTGTCTGCATTGTTGGGTCTGGTGTCTCTCATCTTCCTCTTGACAATACCCCATAGATTCTCTATGGGGTTAAGGTCAGGCGAGTTTGCAGGCCAATCAAGCACAGCGATACTGTTGTTTGTAAACCAGGTATTGGTACTTTTGGCAGTGTGGACAGGTGCCAAGACTAGTGTTGAGCCACCCCCGTAGTGTTCGAGTTCGGTTCGGTTCGTCGAACACCCGTGTGTTCGCCGAACTGTTCGTCGAACTGTTCGTCGAACACCTTCGAACACCGTTAAAACCAATGGCAGGCAAACAAAAACACATAGAAACACATAGAAAACACCTTCAAAGGTGTCCAAAAGCTGACAAACTGCTCAGGAGACACAACTAACACATGGAAAAGTGACAAGTACATATAGTCATGCGAAAAGAAAAGAGGTGGAGGAGTAAAAGGAGGGGGAGACACAGATATAGGCATGTCATGCCCTTCTAAAATCCAAAAAGTGAGAAGCCGACACGTTCAGTCCGCTCCTGCCCGTGCCACCTCCGTGTCGCCGGGTTTGTGCCAGAGCCGCGGTGAACCCTGACGGCCAGCCCCCCTCTCCCAATACTGGTGCCTGTCCGCTGGTGGGTCGAGCGAGCCCCCCTGTGGTGGAGGCAGCTCTAAGCTTTTTAATTTAAATTGTCTCTCTAATTTGAATGAATACACTTTAAATCCATTTACAAGGATCTATTGGAGGGCAAGTCTCATGCCAGCAGCCGCGTAATTCCAGCTCCAGTAGCATCCACTAAAGCTGCTGCAGTTAAAAAGCTTTTATAAGGATCGAGCTCGGCTGTCCACCGCAAGGCATCCTACTGCCAGTCCCAGCCCCTATGCCTTGGGGTGCCTCCTGATGCTCTTCACTGAGTATCCCGTGGTCCCGAAGCATTTCCTTTGAAAAAATTAAGTGTCCAAACTACAGGTGGTGTAGCTTGCTTAACAGCCGGGATAATCCGCTGACTAGCAGACACTGCTACTAGGCACAAAGTATTTCCTGGGCTAGATGCAGTTAAAAATTTGTAATTAGATACTCTCGTTGGATGCTGAGAAAGCATTCCATAGAGTCTACTGGCACGCCATATATGATTCTCTTAAAAAGCTTGGGGTAGGGGTCTAGGGGACCCTTTTATAGCCAAAATCACGGCCCTGTATCACAATACGTCACTTAGGCTGAAGATAAATGGAACTGTAGCACCCTGAGGGCTCGGTTGCTACAGAGGTATTGCACCTCACCCAGAGGTGTGATATCTCACTCTCAGGTAAGGATGGAGTGTGGATCAGGACCCGACACCTGCATGCATTACACCACATTGCCGTGGGGCAGGGCGACCAATATGCCTCTGAGATGGGCACGACAGTCCCTGTCCCTGGCTGGAGTGGGGGGAGGGAACACTGAGGAAGGGGAACCCTGTAGTGCAGGAGCAGTGAGGAAGCAGTTCCTGGGTGTATTGAGAAGGGAGTATAAAAGGTGGGCACCATCTTAGTTCAGTGCAGAGAAGTCTGAGCAGAAGTGGCAGGGAGCAGGGGCTCTGCATGAGCTCTGCTCCGGAGGCGGGCCTAGTAACAGAGGCCCAGGCCTGGAAGAGGGAGAAGGAAGGAAGAGGAGCGGAGAAGGCTCCAGGAACGAGGAATGAAGGGATCCCAGGGGTGCGGACGGGCGAGTCGCCACCGCACGCCCGAATCCACCTGCGTGGAGGGGTCAGGCCAAAGGGGGAGACCGATCCCCGAAACTAGTGGAGGCAGGAAACGACCCTCAGCTAGAAACCGGAGGCTGTGACATTTTATGTGGCGCAGCCCCTCGCTACACCCGCTAGGAAGGCACCACATAGGGTCAGGGAAACTGGCGCCAAGTTTACCAAGAGGAGGCCCGAGGCAGCCGGACAGAAGGGTTGGTAAGAAAGGCCAGACAAAGGACACACAAAGGGGGTCCTGTGAAGCGCTCCAAAGTTATCTGGGAGTTGTCTGAGCCCCTCACCTGGTGAGCACAGTACGACGTGGGCAGCCGTTACCTGCAGACGTGGTCTGGATAATAAGCACTGTGAGTAAAGGCCCTGGACTGCATCACTGACTCCGTGTCGTTACTGCTGCTGCCCTGCACCATCACCCCCATCCTCCGCATACACTGCCCTGAGGCTATACTCCTCCCGTGGGGAGTTATGCTACGCTCTGCTGCACCCACAACACCAGCCTCAGCGGTCTGCCCTGCAGCGGCGGTTCACTCTGACCGCAATCCATGGGTGGCGTAGTCGGACATTTAAACATCAAAACCACATAAATAGTTCCGCCACTGGTTTGACCACCCTGAGCCACGGAACCGGG
Source organism: Phyllobates terribilis (assembly GCF_046119375.1). NCBI lineage: Eukaryota > Metazoa > Chordata > Amphibia > Anura > Dendrobatidae > Phyllobates > Phyllobates terribilis. Next base: position 145,070,921 of record NW_027362772.1, read on the forward strand.
TCGCCGCCACGAAGACTACAACCACCAGCATCCACCAAAAAGGGTCCGGCTCCGGGTGTCCCAAGGCCCAGGGGGTGCATCAGAACATTTTCACCACCTTTCACAATCACCAATGGGACAAGGCAGGGATGTCCTCTGTCCCCTCTCTTATACATCCTAGTGACGGAGCACCTGCTCTCATCAATTCGCCATAACCCCAATATTAGGTGGATTGAGGTGGGAGGCACCGAGTACAAGTGCTCTCTATTTGCTGATGATGTCCTAGTATATATCACTCAATCACATATATCCATCCATGCTGTTATGGCTGAAATAGATCACTTTGTTACATGGTCAAATTTTAAAATCAATGCAGCGAAGTCTGAGGCCCTCGATGTCTCCCTCCCCAAATCCATATAGGATTCCATCCAGTCCAACTTTCCCTTTGCCTGGCCCTCACAGGGTATCAAATACTTAGGAATTCCTATTCATAGAGACCTCTCCCATCTATGTTATCTTAATTTTGGGCCCTTTATTGAACAACTCCATACAGACCACGGTTGGCAAGTTAGAACTGTAAGATTCACTACGTGAACCACTGTTTTTTTGTGGAAAAGCACATGTACACTGTGTTCCAAATTATTATGCAAAAAGTGTTTAGGAGTGATAAGGGAAGAATTTGTTTGTTTGTCAGTTAAACTCATTGATGGTGATGTGTGTCAGGGCTCTTTATATCACTGTAAGCAATTGCAGACACCTGTGCTAATTAGTTTGGCAGGTGTGTCCAATGAAAGGCAAGACTACTTAAGAAGGCTGTCTCAAATTATTAAGCAGCCTACATTTTCTGCCAAAATGGGAAAGAAAAAGGATGTGTCGGCTGCTGAGAAGCAACAAATTGTGGAGTGTTTAGGTCAAGGCATGACTACAATCAACATTGTGCGATGATCAGGATGAAGTGTCTTGGCAATCAAGAAGTATGTAGCTGATTCACAGTACACATGTGTGCGTGCTGATAAGGGCAAATTGAGGACTCTTTCCTACAGGCAATTACGTGAGGTTAAAAGAGCAGCGGCAAAAAAGCCTTGTCATAGCAGCAGACAAGTTTTTGAAGCTGCTGGTGCCTCCAACGTCCCCCGAACAACAAGATGCAGGGTCCTTCAGAGGTTTGCAGCTGTGCATACGCCATCCTGTCGACCTCCTCTATCCACTTCACACAAGCAGAAACGGCTCCAGTGGGCCAAACATTACATGAAGACTGATTTCAAAACTGTTTTGCTCACAGATGAGTGCTGTGCAGCGCTCGATGGTCCAGATGGATGGAGTGGAGGATGGCTGGTTGATGGACACCCCAAGCAAACACGGCTACAGCGCCAACAAGGAGGAGGTGGAGTAATGTTTTGGGCTGGAATCATGGGGAGAGAGATTGTCGGCCCCTTTAGGATCCCTGAAGGCGCTAAAGGTGAACTCCATAATGTATGTGGATTTTCTCAAACAGCACTTCCTGCCATGGTTCAAGAAGAAGAACCGTGTATTTCACAGCAAGATCATTTTTTTGCATGATAGTGCACCATCTCATGCTGCACATAAAACATCTGCATCTCTGGCTGATATGGGCATAAAAGGGGACAAACTTATGGTGTGACCCCCATGCTCCCCTGACCTCTACCCCATTCAGAACCTCTGGAGCATCATCAAAAGGAGTGTCTATGATGGCGGGAGGCAGTTCACATCTAAGCAACAGCTCTGGGAGGGTATTCTGTCCTCATGCAAAACAATTGAAGCAGAAACCATCCAAAACCTGACAAATTCAATGGACGAGAGAGTTCAGAAGTAGAGATGAGCGTTGTTCTACTCGAACTGTTCGCCAATCTCAAATTCGAGCTGTTTTGGGCGGTGTTCGAGCCGGTCGGCGAACACGAACAATTTGAGAAAAATTCGGCTGTTCGAGGTTATGTTCGATAACTGTTCGTGCACCAAAATCATAACTGGATTTTTTCTCAGTAATGATGAAAATTAATGTTAATACGCAGTTTGAGTGTACAGCGGGGCGGGGGGAGGGGCAGGGGATGGATCTCTGCAGGAACAATGAAGATCTCCATTTTTTTTTCTCTTTCCCGCATTTGCAGTGGGGAGGTGCAATCTGTCAGCCTATCAGCAGCGCACACACGGAGCGAAGTGCTTTTTTTCACACAAGCAAGGGCATGTGTGATTGGCAGTGTATGTCACATGTCCTTGCCCTATAAGACCAAGCCATTTTCCCCGTCGCCACCATTTTCTCACTGCTGCAGCTGCGTGTTAGACGGCACCGCTGTTGCTGTGTGCGCTATACCTTGTTAATTTCAAGCCAATTTTCGCACAAATATACAGATAGCTTGGGAGTAGGGAATAGTTGTGATTGCAGTCCTTTTAAGGACTAGGTTACAGCATTTCCTACGACTTTTATCAGGCAGGTCTGTGCTCTTAAATAGATAGATTGTGGGAGTAAAGACTAATTGTAATTGGAGTCCTTTTCAGGACTAGGTTACATCAGTTCCTATCAGTTTTTGCCAGGCAGGTCTGTGCCAGTGCTGTGCAAGTTTTTTTCACAGCATTTGGCTGAATCTAGCAAAGCTAATCCTTTTTGGCCTATTGCAGAGTGTGTTAGTCAGTGGAGTAGCCTATCTGTGTTGCAAGATATACCACCTGTGTATAGAATACCAATTTTTTTACTGCACCTAGTGAAGTAAAATCTTTTGGGCATAGCATCATTCTATTAGTCCATCTATACTGACCTCCATCAGGTTGCAAACTGAATATAATTTTTTTCTGCATCTAGCTCTGAAAAAATATTTGGGCTTCTAGCAGTGTGTGGGACTTGGTCTATTAGTCCATCTATACTGACCTCCATCAGGTTGCAAATTAAAAATAATTTTTTTCTGCATCTAGCTCTGAAAAAATATTTGGGCTTCTAGCGGTGTGTGGGACTTGGGTCTATTAGTCCATCTATACTGACCTCCATCAGGTTGCAAATTAAAAATAATTTTTTTCTGCATCTAGCTCTGAAAAAATATTTGGGCTTCTAGCAGTGTGTGGGACTTGGTCTATTAGTCCATCTATACTGACCTCCATCAGGTTGCAAATTGAATAAAAAAATTTTCTGCATCTAGCTCTGAAAAAATATTTGGGCTTCTAGCGGTGTGTGGGACTTGGTCTATTAGTCCATCTATACTGACCTCCATCAGGTTGCAAATTAAAAATAATTTTTTTCTGCATCTAGCTCTGAAAAAATATTTGGGCTTCTAGCGGTGTGTGGGACTTGGTCTATTAGTCCATCTATACTGACCTCCATCAGGTTGCAAATTAAAAATAATTTTTTTCTGCATCTAGCTCTGAAAAAATATTTGGGCTTCTAGCAGTGTGTGGGACTTGGTCTATTAGTCCATCTATACTGACCTCCATCAGGTTGCAAATTGAATAAAAAAATTTTCTGCATCTAGCTCTGAAAAAATATTTGGGCTTCTAGCGGTGTGTGGGACTTGGTCTATTAGTCCATCTATACTGACCTCCATCAGGTTGCAAATTAAAAATAATTTTTTCTGCATCTAACCCAGCCAATAGTTTTGGCCTAATACCACAGTTTGGCCACTCAGCTCTGCTCGGTTACCATCCATTGTTTTTTTGTGCAAACAACTCCAGAGTTGTGAATTAGTTAACCACCAAAATGAGTGGAAAAAGGCCTGCTGCTGGTGGAAAGGGGAATAGGCGTGTTGGGAAGGGGAAAAAAGGTTGTGTCCGTGGGGTAGGTGCAGAAGAAAGACCATCTTCCAGCCAAACTAAAATGTCTACTTCTTTTAGCGGACAATGTGATAAGATCCCTTTCTTACGGCCACGCCAATCGCTACAAATTCCAGATGAGGCACAAAAACAGCAGGTGCTTCAACGGATATCAAGTGCTCCTTTAAGTGGGCTCTCCTCCACATCAACTTCAACATCACAAATACTCCAGTCCTCAAAGGTGTCACCCAAATCGTACTTGCTTCCTCACAGCTCCCAAATCTCCAGCTGCCCGTCTGAGTATGAGGTAGAACAGATGGTTGAGTCTGCAGAGCTGTTTACTCATACTATAGCCTGGGAATCAGAGGTCGACTCCAGCGCTTCTGTGAATCCAGACGAGGAAATGATCTGCACTGATGCCCAGAATCTTTATGAGTCGGATCCAGGACCAGACGCAGAAGGTTCTGACCATAATGTAGACCCTCATTCCCAAACTGTAACTCCTGTTGGTGGAGACAATGAGGAAGACGATGATAAGACTCAAATACCTGATTGGAGCGACAACTTTAGTTTTTTGTCAGGGCAGGAACAGGTTGGCTCTGAGGACGACGGGTGTGATAACGCACAGGGTGATGATGATGAGGTCGGAGATCCCACTTACTGTCAACCCACAGTCAGCCAAGAGATGAGGTCAGCAGAGGAGGTGGAGGAAGATGCTAGTGACGACGAGGTCAGGTTGCGCCTTCCTGGACAGAGACGTAGTACTGGAAGCACGTCAACAACTGCATCCTCAAACACAACTCTGCCTCTCACCACAAGTCGTGGTGGCTCTTCAGGTCGCATGGGTGCTAAGCCTTGCATAGCCTGGGCATTTTTTCAGATCGATAAAGATGACCCAACTCGTGTTATCTGTAACATTTGTCAGCAAAAGCTAAGTAGAGGCCAAAAAATACATAGTTTGAGTACTTCATGCATGAACCGGCACATGGACATGAAGCATAAGTTGCAGTGGGAAGCTCAGTGTGCTACAATGCGGTCTAGCCGGCCGGGCCAACCACCGTCTGCCATATCTTGTGCATCCGCAGCCTCTTCATCCTCTGTGACTGGGGGGACAGCAGTCACACCTGTTTTGGGGCGCAGACCTGCCACCTCTTTACCCGCAACAGCCAGCGTGATTGGCAGGTCATCATTTTCTTTGGAGGTGGTAACACCAGCTGGTCTTGAGCGCTGTCCGACATCGATAGCACCACCTTTGGATCAAGGCAACCTAACATGTCCGCCTGCATCTTCCTCACAGACCGGCAGTTTGCCAGGGACACCCTTATCAACCCCGTCTAAGCACAATAGCCAGCCCTCGGTCCCTCAGATGTGGACAAGTAAAAGACCATTTCCTCCTAGCCATGAGAAAGCTAAGAGGTTGAATTTCACCATCTGCAAGCTCTTGGCTACAGAAATGCTGCCTTTCCGCCTGGTGGACACAGAGGATTTTCGAGACCTTATGTCCGTCGCAGTGCCCCAGTACCAGATGCCCAGTCGGCACTACTTCTCAAAGAAAGGTGTGCCTGCGCTCCACCAGCATGTCGCACACAACATCACCGCTTCTTTGAGAAACTCTGTGTGTGACAGGGTGCATTTCACCACAGACACTTGGACGAGTAGGCATGGACAGGGGCGTTACATGTCGCTGACTGGGCACTGGGTAACTATGGTGACAGCAGGACAAGGGGCTGCTGTCCAAGTCTTGCCGTCCCCACGAGTTGTGCGTCAATCCTCTTTATGTCATTTTTCCTCCACTGCTTCTGCCTCCTCAACCTCCTCTCGGTCTTCCACCTGCACCCAAAGCCTGTCTGGTCATGCCACAAGCTTTCTAACTGCGCAGAAGGGATCCTGCACACCTCCTTACTATGCTGGCAGTAGGGCTCAACGTCATCAGGCGGTTTTTACATTGAAATGTCTGGGAAATGTGAGTCACACAGCTGAGGAGTTGTGGTCAGCTCTGGAGAACCAATTTCATGAATGGTTGTCTCCACTGGACCTGAAACCAGGGAAGGCCGTGTGCGACAATGCTGCAAACCTGGGTGCGGCCCTTCGCCGGGGCAATGTCACACACGTGCCTTGTATGGCTCACGTGTTGAACCTGGTTGTCCAGCAATTTTTAGCCCACTATCCCAGACTAGATGGCCTTCTGCAGAGGGCACGGTCGCTGTGTGCTCACTTCCGCCGTTCGCATCCCGCAGCTCAGCGACTTACATCTCTACAGAAGTCGTTGGGCCTGCCACTTCACCGGCTAAAATGCGATGTGCCTACCCGGTGGAATTCAACTCTGCACATGTTGCAGCGACTGTGGCAGCACCGACAAGCCCTGGTGCAATACGTTCTGACGTATAGCCTGGGCCAACGAGATTCAGAGGTGGGGCAAATCACGCTGGAGGAGTGGTCTCAGATCAGGGACCTATGCACCCTTCTGCACAGTTTTGAAATGGCGACGAAGATGTTTAGTGCTGACGATGCCATTATTAGCATGAGTATTCCGGTGATTTACATGCTGGAGCACATGTTAAACAGAATTCGGAGTCAGGTGGTGGCACAAGAGGAGGTGGAGGAAGTAGAGGAGGAGGAGTTGTATGCGGAAGGGCTAACATCTGCAAGGTCCAGAAGGTCGGCAGCACCAAGGCGGCAGGCATGTGAGGGTGGGGGAGATGGTTTTACCAGGGCGCATGGTAGCAGCCAAACTAGTGAGGAAGGTGCAGGAGCCCAGGAAGAAGTGGAGGACGAACTGATGGAAGACTCATCAGATGAGGGAGACCTTGATCACATTTCTGTTGTGCGAGGTTGGGGGGAGAGGACAGAGGAAGGAAGCATGATTGTTACCTCGCCACCAACACAACAGGGACTTGGTGCTCCTGGATGCGCAACACACATGAGTGCCTTCTTGCTGCACTACCTGCAACATGACTCTCGAATTGTGAGAATTAGAAATAATCATGACTACTGGGTTGCCACACTGTTAGATCCCCGGTACAAAAGTAAATTTGCAGAAATTATTCCTGCCATAGAAAGGGATGCACGCATGCAGGAGTATCAGCAGAGACTGTTGCAGAATCTTACATGTGCTTTTCCACAAAATACCAGTGGTGCACGTAGTGAATCTCACAGTTCCAACTTGCCAACCGTGGGACCGTCAAGTGTTCAGCACTCAAACCGTAACAGAACCACAGTATCTGCTGGTAACATCAATTTTGCGGAATCATTTCACCACTTTTTTAGCCCATCCTTTGCAAGGCCACAGGAGACAAGAAGTCTGACACATAGTCAACGCCTAGAGACGATGGTACAGGAGTATCTCCAAGTAAACATTGAAGCCACGACTGTGTCACTGGACCCTTGCTCTTTTTGGGCTTCCAATCTGGATAAATGGCCGGAGCTAGCCACTTACGCCTTGGAGATCTTGTCATGCCCCGCAGCCAGCGTTCTGTCTGAACGTGTGTTCAGCGCTGCTGGTGGTGTGCTGACAGATAAGCGCACGCGGCTCTCCACTGATAATGTAGACAGACTCACGTTCATAAAGATGAACAAATCATGGATCCGAAACGACTTTTCTACCCCTGTGTCATCCTGGGGAGAGTAAAAGCTTGATGATTGGTTAAAATCACCCTACCAACCGTTTTAAGCTTTCAAATTACTAATCATGTTTATCTGTATCTTGACTGGAAAATAATTTGGGCTTTGTAGCAGTGTGCAGCACTGATCCTATTAGGCCATCTATAATAAGCTTCACCAGATTTAAAATTAAAAATAATTTTTAGCTGCATCTAGCCCGGAAAATAATTTTGGGGCTCCGAGATGCGCAAGACACATAAGTGCCTTCTTGCTGCACTACCTGCAGCATGACCCTCATATTGTCAGAATTCGAAGTAATCATGACTACTGGGTTGCCACACTCTTAGATCCCCCAAACTTTTCGATCAACCTTTTCATTTTAATAAAGACCAAAAAAATGGTCATTTTTGAAATTATAAGCATTAGCAGGTTGTTGGAAACTGAAATCAAACAGTTTTCAACTCAAAACTTTATTCTAGGTGATGTTACATTTTCACATAGGACCCCTTGTTCGAAAGGAGCTTCTGAACTCTCTCGTCCATTGAATTTGTCAGGTTTTGGATGGTTTCTGCTTCAATTGTTTTGCATGAGGACAGAATACCCTCCCAGAGCTGTTGCTTAGATGTGAACTGCCTCCCGCCATCATAGACACTCCTTTTAATGATGCTCCAAAGGTTCTGAATGGGGTAGAGGTCAGGGGAGCATGGGGGTCACACCATAAGTTTGTCCCCTTTTATGCCCATATCAGCCAGAGATTCAGATGTTTTATGTGCAGCATGAGATGGTGCATTATCATGCAGAAAAATGATCTTGCTGTGAAATACACGGTTCTTCTTCTTGAACCATGGCAGGAAGTGCTGTTTGAGAAAATCCACATACATTATGGAGTTCATCTTTAGCGCCTTCAGGGATCCTAAAGGGGCCGACAATCTCTCTCCCCATGATTCCAGCCCAAAACATTACTCCACCTCCTCCTTGTTGGCGCTGTAGCCGTGTTTGCGTGGGGTGTCCATCAACCAGCCATCCTCCACTCCATTCATCTGGACCATCGAGCGCTGCACGGCACTCATCCCGTGAACAAAACAGTTTTGAAATCAGTCTTCATGTAATGTTTGGCCCACTGGAGCCGTTTCTGCTTGTGTGAAGTGGATAGAGGAGGTCGACAGGATGGCGTATGCACAGCTGCAAACCTCTGAAGGACCCTGCATCTTGTTGTTCGGGGGACGTTGGAGGCACAAGCAGCTTCAAAAACTTGTCTGCTGCTATGACAAGGCTTTTTTGCCGCTGCTCTTTCAACCTGACGTAATTGCCTGTAGGAAAGAGTCCTCAATTTGCCCTTATCAGCACGCACACGTGTGTACTGTGAATCAGCTACATACTTCTTGATTGCCAAGACACTTCATCCTGATCATCGCACAATGTTGATTGTAGTCATGCCTTGACCTAAACACTCCACAATTTGTTGCTTCTCAGCAGCCGACACATCCTTTTTCTTTCCCATTTTGGCAGAAAATGTAGGCTGCTTAATAATGTGAGAGAGCCTTCTTAAGTAGTCTTGCCTTTCATTGGACACACCTGCCAAACTAATTAGCACAGGTGTCTGCAATTGCTTACAGTGATATAAAGAGCCCTGACACACATCACCATCAATGAGTTTAACTGACAAACAAACAAATTCTTCCCTTATCACTCCTAAACACTTTTTGCATAATAATTTGGAATGCGGTGTACATGTGCTTTTCCACAAAACACCAGTGGTTCACGTAGTGAATCTCACAGTTCTAACTTGCCAACCGTGGTCTGTATGGAATTGTTCAATAAAGGGCCCAAAATTAAGATAACATAGATGGGAGAGGTCTCTATGAATAGGAATTCCTAAGTATTTGATACCCTGTGAGGGCCAGGCAAAGGGAAAGTTGGACTGGATGGAATCCTATATGGATTTAGGGAGGGAGACATCGAGGGCCTCAGACTTCGCTGCATTGATTTTAAAATTTTACCATGTAACAAAGTGATCTATTTCAGCCATAACAGCATGGATGGATATATGTGATTGAGTGATATATACTAGGACATCATCAGCAAATAGAGAGCACTTGTACTCGGTGCCTCCCACCTCAATCCACCTAATATTGGGGTTATGGCGAATTGATGAGAGCAGGTGCTCCGTCACTAGGATGTATAAGAGAGGGGACAGAGGACATCCCTGCCTTGTCCCATTGGTGATTGTGAAAGGTGATGAAAATGTTCTGACGCACCCCCTGGGCCTTGGGACACCCGGAGCCGGACCCTTTTTGGTGGATGCTGGTGGTTGTAGTCTTCGTGGCGGCGATCCGGTTCCGTGGCTCAGGGCGGTCAAACCAGTGGCGGAACTATTTATGTGGTTTTGATGTTTAAATGTCCGACTACGCCACCCGTGGATTGCGGTCAGAGTGAACCGCCGCTACAGGGCAGACCGCTAAGGCTGGTGTTGTGGGTGCAGCAGAGCGTAGCATAACTCCCCACGGGAGGAGTATAGCCTCAGGGCAGTGTATGCGGAGGATGGGGGTGATGGTGCAGGGCAGCAGCAGTAACGACACGGAGTCAGTGATGCAGTTCAGGGCCTTTACTCACAGTTCTTATTATCCAGACCACGTCTGCAGGTAACGGCTGCCCACGTCGTACTGTGCTCACCAGGTGAGGGTCTCAGACAACTCCCAGATAACTTTGGAGCGCTTCACAGGACCCCCTTTGTGTGTCCTTTGTCTGGCCTTTCTTACCAACACTTCTGTCCGGCTGCCTCGGGCCTCCTCTTGGTAAACTTGGCGCCAGTTTCCCTGACCCTATGTGGTGCCTTCCTAGCGGGTGGAGCAAGGGGCTGCGCCACATAAAATGTCAGAGCCTCCGGTTTCTAGCTGAGGGTCGTTTCCTGCCTCCACTAGTTCGGGGACCGGTCTCCCCCTTTGGCCTGACCCCTCCACGCAGGTGGATTCGGGCGTGCGGTGGCGACTCGCCCGTCCGCACCCCTGGGATCCCTTCATTCCTCGTTCCTGGAGCCTTCTCCGCTCCTCTTCCTTCCTTCTCCCTCTTGCAGGCCTGGGCCTCTGTTACTAGGCCCGCCTCCGGAGCAGAGCTCATGCAGAGCCCCTGCTCCCTGCCACTTCTGCTCAGACTTCTCTGCACTGAACTAAGATGGTGCCCACCTTTTATACTCCCTTCTCAATGCACCCAGGAACTGCTTCCTCCCTGCTCCTGCACTGCAGGGTTCCCCTTCCTCAGTGTTCCCTCCCCACAGGGACTGTCGTGCCCATCTCAGGGGCATATTGGTCGCCCTGCCCCACGGCAATGTGGTGTAATGCATGCAGGTGTCGGGTCCTGATCCACACTCCATCCTTATCTGAGAGTGAGATATCACACCTCTGGGTGAGGTGCAATACGTCTGTAGCAACCGAGCCCTCGGTGCTACAGTTCCATTTATCTTCAGCCTAGGTGACGTATTGTGATACAGGGCCGTGATTTTGGCTATAAAAGGGTCCCCTAGACCCCTACCCCAAGCTTTTTAAGAGAATCATATATGGCGTGCCAGGAGACTCTATGGAATGCTTTCTCAGCATCCAACGAGAGTATCTACTTACAAATTTTTAACTGCATCTAGCCCAGGAAATACTTTGTGCCTAGTAGCAGTGTCTGCTAGTCAGCGGATTATCCCGGCTGTTAAGCAAGCTACACCACCTGTAGTTTGGACACTTAATTTTTTCAAAGGAAATGCTTCGGGACCACGGGATACTTAGTGAAGAGCATCAGGAGGCACCCCAAGGCATAGGGGCTGGGACTGGCACTAGGATGCCTTGCGGTGGACAGCCGAGCTCGATCCTTATAAAAGCTTTTTAACTGCAGCAGCTTTAGTGGACGCTACTGGAGCTGGAATTACGCGGCTGCTGGCATGAGACTTGCCCTCCAATAGATCCTTGTAAATGGATTTAAAGTGTATTCATTCAAATTAGAGGGACAATTTAAATTAAAAAGCTTAGAGCTGCCTCCACCACAGGGGGGCTCTCTCGACCCACCAGCGGACAGGCACCAGTATTGGGAGAGGGGGGCTGGCCGTCAGGGTTCACCGCGGCTCTGGCACAAACCCGGCGACACGGAGGTGGCACGGGCAGGAGCGGACTGGCCGTCTCGGCTTCTCACTTTTTGGATTTTAGAAGGGCATGACATGCCTATATCTGTGTCTCCCCCTCCTTTTACTCCTCCACCTCTTTTCTTTTCGCATGACTATATGTACTTGTCACTTTTCCATGTGTTAGTTGTGTCTTCTGAGCAGTTTGTCAGCTTTTGGACACCTTTGAAGGTGTTTTCTATGTGTTTCTATGTGTTTTTGTTTGCCTGCCATTGGTTTTAACGGTGTTCGAAGGTGTTCGACGAACAGTTCGACGAACAGTTCGGCGAACACACGGGTGTTCGACGAACCGAACCGAACTCGAACACTACGGGGGTGGCTCAACACTATTCAGAAGCTCCTTTCGAACAAGGGGTCCTATGTGAAAATGTAACATCACCTAGAATAAAGTTTTGAGTTGAAAACTGTTTGATTTCAGTTTCTAATAACCTGCTAATGCTTATAATTTCAAAAATGACCATTTTTTTGGTCTTTATTAAAATGAAAAGGTTGATCGAAAAGTTTGGGGGATCTAAGAGTGTGGCAACCCAGTAGTCATGATTACTTCGAATTCTGACAATATGAGGGTCATGTTGCAGGTAGTGCAGCAAGAAGGCACTTATGTCTCTTGCGCATCTCGGAGCCCCAAAATTATTTTCCGGGCTAGATGCAGCTAAAAATTATTATTAATTTTAAATCTGGTGGAGCTTAGTATAGATGGCCTAATAGGATCAGTGCTGCACACTGCTACAAAGCCCAAATTATTTTCCAGTCAAGATACAGATAAACATGATTAGTAATTTTAAATCTGGTGGAGCTTATTATAGATGGCCTAATAGAATCAGTGCTGCACACTGCTACAAGGCCCAAATTATTTTCCAGCCAAGATACAGATAAACATGATTAGTAATTTGAAAGCTTAAAACGGTTGGTAGGGTGATTTTAACCAATCATCAAGCTTTTACTCTCCCCAGGATGACACAGGGGTAGAAAAGTCGTTTCGGATCCATGATTTGTTCATCTTTATGAACGTGAGTTTGTCTACATTATCAGTGGAGAGCCGCGTGCGCTTATCTGTCAGCACACCACCAGCAGCGCTGAACACACGTTCAAACAGAACGCTGGCTGCGGGGCATGACAAGATCTCCAAGGCGTAAGTGGCTAGCTCCGGCCATTTATCCAGATTGGAAGCCCAAAAAGAGCAAGGGTCCAGTGACACAGTCATGGCTTCAATGTTTACTTGGAGATACTCCTGTACCATCGTCTCTAGGCGTTGACTATGTGTCAGACTTCTTGTCTCCTGTGGCCTTGCAAAGGATGGGCTAAAAAAGTGGTGAAATGATTCCGCAAAATTGATGTTACCAGCAGATACTGTGGTTCTGTTACGGTTTGAGAGCTGAACACTTGACGGTCCCACGGTTGGCAAATTGAAACTGTGAGATTCACTACGTGCACCACTGGTGTTTTGTGGAAAAGCACATGTAAGATTCTGCAACAGTCTCTGCTGATACTCCTGCATGCGTGCATCCCTTTCTATGGCAGGAATAATTTCTGCAAATTTACTTTTGTACCGGGGATCTAACAGTGTGGCAACCCAGTAGTCAGGATTATTTCTAATTCTCACAATTCGAGGGTCATGTTGCAGGTAGTGCAGCAAGAAGGCACTCATGTGTGTTGCGCATCCAGGAGCACCAAGTCCCTGTTGTGTTGGTTGCGAGGTAACAATCATGCTTCCTTCCTCTGTCCTCTCCCCCCAACCTCGCACAACAGAAATGTGATCAAGGTCTCCCTCATCTGATGAGTCTTCCATCAGTTCGTCCTCCACTTCTTCCTGGGCTCCTGCACCTTCCTCACTAGTTTGGCTGCTACCATGCGCCCTGGTAAAACCATCTCCCCCACCCTCACATGCCTGCCGCCTTGGTGCTGCCGACCGTCTGGACCTTGCAGATGTTAGCCCTTCCGCATACAACTCCTCCTCCTCTACTTCCTCCACCTCCTCTTGTGCCACCACCTGACTCCGAATTCTGTTTAACATGTGCTCCAGCATGTAAATCACCGGAATAGTCATGCTGATAATGGCATCATCAGCACTAAACATCTTCGTCGCCATTTCAAAACTGTGCAGAAGGGTGCATAGGTCCCTGATCTGAGACCACTCCTCCAGCGTGATTTGCCCCACCTCTGGATCTCGTTGGCCCAGGCTATACGTCAGAACGTATTGCACCAGGGCTTGTTGGTGCTGCCACAGTCGCTGCAACATGTGCAGAGTTGAATTCCACCGGGTAGGCACATCGCATTTTAGCCGGTGAAGTGGCAGGCCCAACGACTTCTGTAGAGATGTAAATCGCTGAGCTGCGGGATGCGAACGGCGGAAGTGAGCACACAGCGACCGTGCCCTCTGCAGAAGGCCATCTAGTCTGGGATAGTGGGCTAAAAATTGCTGGACAACCAGGTTCAACACGTGAGCCATACAAGGCACGTGTGTGACATTGCCCCGGCGAAGGGCCGCACCCAGGTTTGCAGCATTGTCGCACACGGCCTTCCCTGGTTTCAGGTCCAGTGGAGACAACCATTCATGAAATTGGTTCTCCAGAGCTGACCACAACTCCTCAGCTGTGTGACTCACATTTCCCAGACATTTCAAAGCAAAAACCGCCTGATGACGTTGAGCCCTACTGCCAGCATAATAAGGAGGTGTGCAGGATCCCTTCTGCGCAGTTAGAAAGCTTGTGGCATGACCAGACAGGCTTTGGGTGCAGGTGGAAGACCGAGAGGAGGTTGAGGAGGCAGAAGCAGTGGAGGAACTTTGACATAAAGAGGATTGACGCACAACTCGTGGGGACGGCAAGACTTGGACAGCAGCCCCTTGTCCTGCTGTCACCATAGTTACCCAGTGCCCAGTCAGCGACATGTAACGCCCCTGTCCATGCCTACTCGTCCAAGTGTCTGTGGTGAAATGCACCCTGTCACACACAGAGTTTCTCAAAGAAGCGGTGATGTTGTGTGCGACATGCTGGTGGAGCGCAGGCACACCTTTCTTTGAGAAGTAGTGCCGACTGGGCATCTGGTACTGGGGCACTGCGACGGACATAAGGTCTCGAAAATCCTCTGTGTCCACCAGGCGGAAAGGCAGCATTTCTGTAGCCAAGAGCTTGCAGATGGTGAAATTCAACCTCTTAGCTTTCTCATGGCTAGGAGGAAATGGTCTTTTACTTGTCCACATCTGAGGGACCGAGGGCTGGCTATTGTGCTTAGACGGGGTTGATAAGGGTGTCCCCGGCAAACTGCCGGTCTGTGAGGAAGATGCAGGCGGACATGTTAGGTTGCCTTGATCCAAAGGTGGTGCTATCGATGTCGGACAGCGCTCAACACCAGCTGGTGTTACCACCTCCAAAGAAAATGATGACCTGCCAATCATGCTGGCTGTTGCGGGTAAAGAGGTGGCAGGTCTGCGCCCCAAAACCGGTGTGACTGCTGTCCCCCCAGTCACAGAGGATGAAGAGGCCGCGGATGCACAAGATATGGCAGACGGTGGTTGGCCCGGCCGGCTAGGCCGCATTGTAGCACACTGAGCTTCCCACTGCAACTTATGCTTCATGTCCATGTGCCGGTTCATGCATGAAGTACTCAAACTATGTATTTTTTGGCCTCTACTTAGCTTTTGCTGACAAATGTTACAGATAACACGAGTTGGGTCATCTTTATCGATCTGAAAAAATGCCCAGGCTATGCAAGGCTTAGCACCCATGCGACCTGAAGAGCCACCACGACTTGTGGTGAGAGGCAGAGTTGTGTTTGAGGATGCAGTTGTTGACGTGCTTCCAGTACTACGTCTCTGTCCAGGAAGGCGCAACCTGACCTCGTCGTCACTAGCATCTTCCTCCACCTCCTCTGCTGACCTCATCTCTTGGCTGACTGTGGGTTGACAGTAAGTGGGATCTCCAACCTCATCATCATCACCCTGTGCGTTATCACACCCGTCGTCCTCAGAGCCAACCTGTTCCTGCCCTGACAAAAAACTAAAGTTGTCGCTCCAATCAGGTAATTGAGTCTCATCATCGTCTTCCTCATTGTCTCCACCAACAGGAGTTACAGTTTGGGAATGAGGGTCTACATTATGGTCAGAACCTTCTGCGTCTGGTCCTGGATCCGACTCATAAAGATTCTGGGCATCAGTGCAGATCATTTCCTCGTCTGGATTCACAGAAGCGCTGGAGTCGACCTCTGATTCCCAGGCTATAGTATGAGTAAACAGCTCTGCAGACTCAACCATCTGTTCTACCTCATACTCAGACGGGCAGCTGGAGATTTGGGAGCTGTGAGGAAGCAAGTGCAATTGGGGTGACACCTTTGAGGACTGGAGTATTTGTGATGTTGAAGTTGATGTGGAGGAGAGCCCACTTAAAGGAGCACTTGATATCCGTTGAAGCACCTGCTGTTTTTGTGCCTCATCTGGAATTTGTAGCGATTGGCGTGGCCGTAAGAAAGGGATCTTATCACATTGTCCGCTAAAAGAAGTAGACATTTTAGTTTGGCTGGAAGATGGTCTTTCTTCTGCAGATGTTACTGTTGCTTTAACACCTACCCCACGGACACAACCTTTTTTCCCCTTCCCAACACGCCTATTCCCCTTTCCACCAGCAGCAGGCCTTTTTCCACTCATTTTGGTGGTTAACTAATTCACAACTCTGGAGTTGTTTGCACAAAAAAACAATGGATGGGAACCGAGCAGAGCTGAGTGGCCAAACTGTGGTATTAGGCCAAAACTATTGGCTGGGTTAGATGCAGAAAAAAATTATATTCAATTTGCAACCTGATGGAGGTCAGTATAGATGGACTAATAGAACAAGTCCCACACACTGCTAGAAGCCCAAATATTTTTTCAGAGGTAGATGCAGAAAAAAATTGTATTCAGTTTGCAACCTGATGGAGGTCAGTATAGATGGACTAATAGAACAAGTCCTACACACAGCTAGAAGCCCAAATATTTTTTCAGAGGTAGATGCAGAAAAAATATATATTCAGTTTGCAACCTGATGGAGGTCAGTATAGATGGACTAATAGAGAAAGTCCCACACACTGCTAGAAG
Organism: Phyllobates terribilis; assembly: GCF_046119375.1. NCBI lineage: Eukaryota > Metazoa > Chordata > Amphibia > Anura > Dendrobatidae > Phyllobates > Phyllobates terribilis. Next base: position 145,087,480 of record NW_027362772.1, read on the forward strand.
GCCAAATATTTTTTCAGAGCTAGATGCAGACAAAAAAATATTTTGAATTTGCAACCTGATGGAGGTCAGTATAGATGGACTAATAGAGAAAGTCCCACACACTGCTAGAAGGCCAAATATTTTTTCAGAGCTAGATGCAGAAAAAAATTATATTCAGTTTGCAACCTGATGGAGGTCTGTATAGATGGATAAATAGAACAAGTCCCACACACAGCTAGAAGCCCAATATTTTTTCAGAGCTAGATGCAGAAAAAAATTATATTCAGTTTGCAACCTGATGGAGGTCAGTATAGATGGACTGATAGAATAAGTCCCACACACAGCTAGAAGGCCAAATATTTTTTTAGAGGTAGATGCAGATAAAAATTATTTTTAATTTGCAGCCTGATGGAGGTCAGTATAGATGGACTAATAGAGAAAGTCCCACACACTGCTAGAAGGCCAAATATTTTTTCAGAGCTAGATGCAGACAAAAAAATATTTTGAATTTGCAACCTGATGGAGGTCAGTATAGATGGACTAATAGAGAAAGTCCCACACACTGCTAGAAGGCCAAATATTTTTTCAGAGCTAGATGCAGACAAAAAATTATTTTTAATTTGCAACCTGATGGAGGTCAGTATAGATGGACTAATAGAGAAAGTCCCACACACTGCTAGAAGGCCAAATATTTTTTCAGAGCTAGATGCAGATAAAAATTATTTTTAATTTGCAACCTGATGGAGGTCAGTATAGATGGACTAATAGAGAAAGTCCCACACACTGCTAGAAGGCCAAATATTTTTTCAGAGCTAGATGCAGATAAAAATTATATTCAGTTTGCAACCTGATGGAGGTCAGTATAGATGGACTAATAGAACAAGTCCCACACACAGCTAGAAGCCCAAATATTTTTTCAGAGGTAGATGCAGATAAAAATTATTTTTAATTTGCAACCTGATGGAGGTCAGTATAGATGGACTAATAGAGAAAGTCCCACACACTGCTAGAAGGCCAAATATTTTTTCAGAGCTAGATGCAGACAAAAAATTATTTTGAATTTGCAGCGTGATGGAGGTCAGTATAGATGGACTAATAGAACAAGTCCCACACACTGCTAGAAGGCCAAATATTTTTTCAGAGCTAGATGCAGAAAAAAATTATATTCAGTTTGCAACCTGATGGAGGTCAGTATAGATGGACTAATAGAACAAGTCCCACACACTGCTAGAAGCCCAAATATTTTTTCAGAGCTAGATGCAGAAAAAAATTATATTCAATTTGCAACCTGATGGAGGTCTGTATAGATGGACTAATAGACCAAGTCCCACACACTGCTAGAAGCCCAAATATTTTTTCAGAGCTAGATGCAGAAAAAAATTATATTCAATTTGCAACCTGATGGAGGTTAGTATAGATGGACTAATAGAATGATGCTATGCCCAAAAGATTTTACTTCACTAGGTGCAGTAAAAAAATTGGTATTCTATACACAGGTGGTATATCTTGCAACACAGATAGGCTACTCCACTGACTAACACACTCTGCAATAGGCCAAAAAGGATTAGCTTTGCTAGATTCAGCCAAATGCTGTGAAAAAAAACTTGCACAGCACTGGCACAGACCTGCCTGGCAAAAACTGATAGGAACTGATGTAACCTAGTCCTGAAAAGGACTGCAATTACAATTAGTCTTTACTCCCACAATCTATCTATTTAAGAGCACAGACCTGCCTGATAAAAGTCGTAGGAAATGCTGTAACCTAGTCCTTAAAAGGACTGCAATCACAACTATTCCCTACTCCCAAGCTATCTGTAGATTTGTGCGAAAATTGGCTTGAAATTAACAAGGTATAGCGCACACAGCAACAGCGGTGCCGTCTAACACGCAGCTGCAGCAGTGAGAAAATGGTGGCGACGGGGAAAATGGCTTGGTCTTATAGGGCAAGGACATGTGACATACACTGCCAATGACACATGCCCTTGCTTGTGTGAAAAAAAGCACTTCGCTCCGTGTGCGCGCTGCTGATAGGCTGACAGATTGCACCTCCCCACTGTAAATGCGGGAAAGAGAAAAAAAAATGGAGATCTTCATTATTCCTGCAGAGATCCATCCCCTGCCCCTCCCCCCGCCCCGCTGTACACTCAAACTGCGTATTAACATTAATTTTCATAATTACTGAGAAAAAATCCAGTTATGATTTTGGTGCACGAACAGTTATCGAACATAACCTCGAACAGCCGAATTTTTCTCAAATCGTTCGTGTTCGCCGAACGGCTCGAACACCGCCCAAAACAGCTCGAATTTGAGATTGGCGAACAGTTCGAGTCGAACAACGCTCATCTCTAGCCAAGACCTGCTGGAGAATGACATTTCCATCTCCTAAAAGCTTGTCAGCAGTGGGAAGCATGAAGTGCTCTAATATTTCCTGGTAGACGGCTTTGCTGACTTTGGTCTTGATAAAACACAGTGGACCTACCCCAGCAGATGACATGGCTCCCTAAACCATCACTGATTGTGGAAACTTCTCACTAGACCTCAAGCAGCTTGGATTGTGGCCTCGCCACTCTTCCTCCAGACTCTGGGACCTTGATTTCCAAATGAAAATTGGTACTCTAGAACCTTGTGGAGTGTGTCAATGACTTCCTTCTGGACATCTGTCAAGTCAGCAGTCTTCCCCATGATTGTGGAGCCTACTGAAACAGACTAAGGGACATTTTTAAATGCTTAGGAAGCCTTTGCAGTTGTTTTTTGTTAATTATTTTAATTTACTGAGAAAATGACTTTTGTGTTTCCATTGGCTTTAAGCCATAATCATCAACATTAACAGAAATAAACACTTGAAATAGATCACTCTGTAATGACTCTGTATAATATATGAGTTTCACTTTTTGTATTGAAGAACTGAAATTATTATTCTTATTATTTATTTATATAGCAACATTGATTCCATGGTGCTGTACATGAGAAGGGGTTACATACCAAATACAGATATCACTTACAGTAAAAAAACTAACAATGATAGACTGGTACAGAGGGAAGAGGACCCTGCCCTTGCGGGCTTACATTCTAACTGAAATAAATTAACTTTTTGATGATATTCTAATTTAGTGAGATGCACCTGTATTCTTTCAATAGGCAAACTGGACTAATGTATAGATACAGCAAACATATTAGTGTTAAAAAAGTCTATTTACCTGACTGTTCAGTCTTGTGATTTTACAATATGCAATATAACATGATCCACCCTAATGGAGACATGTCTGAAAAATAAACCTTCAACTCGCTGCCGGCTTCTAGGTAAAAATTCACAAGGCCCCTAATAAAACGATAACAAGAACGCTGTGAAGAAAAGGAAGGATTCTAAAACAATAAGGGACAGGAACGAAATGCACTGCTTAGGATCCCATAAAATGTGAGGTGTAATAGGTAGTGTTGAGCGAGGGTGCTCGAAGCTCGGGCCGAGCTCGCCGTGATACTCGGGTGCTCGACCCGAGCAACGAGCCCAATGTTAGTCTATGGGAGACTCAAGCATTTTTGCGGTGGCACCCCCGGCAGTCTTTTAAAAGCCTAACAAGTGCCCAAAACGATAGTGACAGTGCTCAAATGACATGGGGACAGCATGGGGATCGCCCCAGGAAGCATTTCTGACCCCCAGGTCACAGCTGTCAACAACTTGGTCAGAGGTATTAAGCCACTTTTACAGGCTCACAATAAAACGAAAGTGAAACTTTTTTCCTGTGAAATATGTTAAGGAACATCCTTTCCAGGGAAAAGACTTGTGTATAAGTTAAAATAAATGACCAAAAACAAAAATACTCCTCCACACCTTCGGCTATGTTCACAAGTAGCATTTTTTATGCGTTTTTGCACTTTTGTATTGCTTTCAACTATGACAAATGCATTCACCGGGAAATGTCATTTTAACATTTTACAACCTTATCTGGCCATGTGCTGTGTGACACATGCATAAAGTGCTGAAAAGACATGGGAACAGCATGGGGAAGACCACTGGAAGCATCTCTGACTCCCAGGTCACTGTCTAAAAGTGTGCCCATCATAAGTGATCCTTGCCGCATCAGAAGATGCAGACTTGCAACTATCCCCATGCAAGTTCTAGTCCCAGGGCAGTGTTCAATTGTACCTCCCCCGTTCCTTGCAATACAAGCGCAAGTATGCAGCCTGCCACCCACCCACCCCCAGGCTGCAATACCATACTGCTTGCTTGCTTGAACTTGAAATTGGGCCTTTTAGGCATGTGGAGGCGGAATCTGGCCACCACGTCATGGCTGTGTCGGCGGCCTGGTATCCATACTCATTCCCCGCCTGGTGGCCGGATGTCCCCGCTTGCTCCCCAGCCTCCAGGGGGTGGCCGGGTGTCCATACTCGGTCCCCAGCCACCCCTATTTGTACCGGTAACCTTTCCCACACTTTTCCTAGCCTGGCCTGCTTTAGGGCAGCATTGGCCGAGCCCACCGGACTATCAGACTCCTCCGGTGGGCCCTGGCTTCTCCATCAGGGGAGTTGAGAGTGCCAAGGTGAGGAGCATGATGAGGATGACAGAAGTTAGCATCTGCTTTGTTTTGTTGTAATGCAAGCGCATGTATGTAGTAGCGGCTAGGCCTGAGGAGGTCAGTGTTTTGGCGCATATCCTACCTCCTCCGAGGATTGCTGGATGTTTTCCTGCTACTATCCAAGTTCTATGACTCCCGTTAAAACAAAGCTTCAGGTGATAAATGATGGATGAGGTAGTGGCAAAGGAGAAAGAGCAGGAGGAACAGGGACCATTCACATCAATATCAGGCCAGTCAACCAGATATGTCTTGTAGGATATGTTTCTGTAACAAAAGGAGCGGTTCGGCTACACAGTTATAGGGCATACAGTGAGTGCAATGCCTACCAAAAATTTCGAGGCACTCCAATGCCCCTTGCCAATGACATGGAGGTCAGAGGGCGTTAACTAAACCTTTTTTTCCATTTATAGCAACTGGGTCTCCTGTGCACTGTTGGCCTAAGCAGTGAATGGAATGCTTTCCAAAAATTATGAGGTACTGCAATGCCCCTTACAAGAGCCATGTGTGGCACCCCAGGGGTCTGGTCACCACAGTAATAGAGATTACGTCGGAGAGCAAGTGGGAGGTTTCCTGGTCAGGATCCCTTAAACATGCAACATCCTCCTGCCCCAGTCCTGGGAGGGGAGAATTCTGCCCTTATAAACTGGATCTGGGGTGGGGTTGAGTGAGTCAGAGAACAGAGAACAGTCAGAGTCAGAGTGAGAGCAAGGGAAAGTAACAGCAAGGAGCTCTGTAGGAGCTAGGAGCTAAAGACGAGGGGCTGGAAGCTGAGCAGAGCTTGCCCTGGCAGAAGACAATAGGAACCGGACACAGGAGTCCGAAGCTGTGAGGACTTATATATCCAGCAGCAGAAACCAGCCGGTAGGGGATTTCAGGTCCTCTGGCCATAGAAGCCCGGAGGCTCAGTCACAAGCAAGGGACCAGCACCGCCGTCGTGGAGCGGAGGCTAACAGAAGGCCCCAAGTCACCAGCCATACGGGTGAGCACTACACGGTACACTCAGGGACGTGGGCTACTTCTACCCGCTTACAGCAAGGTAGCCAGGAAGAGTGCAGACAGACGGGGAGGCCTACAACTCCACCTGGCCAGGGGAACTCCTGCTTGCTCACAGACTGACCAGGCCTCTTATGCTAGCCAGTACTCCCGGGAGGGTCTACCTTATAATCATCAGTAAAGACCCTGAACTGCACTGCAAAGACTCTGAGTCATTCCTGCTGCGCTCGTGCACCATCACCCCCATCATCCACACTCACTGCCCTGAGGCTATACTCCTCCCGAGGGGAGTTATCCCATTTTATGCTGCACACACAACACCAGCCTCAGCGGTCTGCCTCGCAGCGGTGGTACTCCCTGACCGCAATCCACGGGTGGCGCAGTCGGACAATTAACCTCAAAACCTAAGAAAGATTGCCACTGGTTTGACCAGCCTGAGCCACGGGACCGGGTCACCGCCACGGAGACTACAGACCCCAGAGACCCGGCACCGGGTATCCCACACACGTGTACACACGGCCCAGGGGGCGCGTCACATGCAGTACAGCATATTACAAACATAAGTCCCATTATTGGGGAGTGGGTGTCCCATAGTATTTGCTTATGCCTTGCAAGCAAAAGCTGCCAAAAATTAGGACGGAGCAACTTGCAATGCCCCTTACAAGAGCCATGCAGTACAGCATATTACAAACATAAGTCCCATTATTGGGGAGTGGGTCTCCCATAGTATTTGCTTATGCTTTCCCAGCATAAGCTGCCAAAAATTAGGACGGAGCAACTTGCAATGCCCCTTACAAGAGCCATGCAGTACAGCATATTACAAACATAAGTCCCATTATTGGGGAGTGGGTCTCCCATAGTATTTGCTTATGCTTTCCCAGCAAAAGCTGCCAAAAATTAGGATGGAGCAACTTGCAATGCCCCTTACAAGAGCCATGCAGTACAGCATATTACAAACATAAGTCCCATTATTGGGGAGTGGGTGTCCCATGGTATTTGCTTATGCTTTCCCAGCAAAAGCTGCCAAAAATTAGGACGGAGGAACTTGCAATGCTGGCACCCTGGTGGTATAGTGGTGGTGGAGGCTGAGGATAAGGAGAAGAAGATTAAACAGCCGAAACGAGGAAGCGTATACCCATGTGTGGGTGTGAAGCGGTGCATGTGAATACACCTCCCGAAATAACACAGTGTATTTGACTTTATGTTACTCTGCTGTCATTTGGTGGTGATGAGAAGTCTGGCCCAATCCAGCCCTTGTTCATTTTGATAAGGGTCAGCTTGTCAGCATTGTCAGTTGACAGGCGAGTGCGCTTATCAGTTATAATTCCCCCAGCGGCACTAAAAACACGCTTCGATAACACGCTAGCGGCAGGGCAGGCCAGGACCTCCAAGGCGTACAGAGCGAGTTCATTCCAAGTGTCCAGCTTGGATACCCAATAATTAAAAGGCACAGAGGAATCACGGAGGACGCTGGTACGATCGGCAAGGTACTCCCTCACCATCTTTTGAAACTTTCCACTCCTTGTGAGAGTACCCCGCGCCTCAGGGCCTGTAAGCTGGGCGGGTGTCAGAAAACTGGCCCAGAATGTTGACAGTGTTCCCCTGCCTCTGCTCGATTGGAGTTGCATCTCTCTCGCCTGTACGCCTTGGTTGGGCAACGAACTTGACCTCTGCCGCTAGCGTATTCAGATGGGAATTTTTTTAAGAGTTCTGCAGCAAGGGCCTTCTGGTATTGCCCCATTTTTGTAGACCTCTCCACCTCAGGAATAAGAGAGTGAAAGTTCTCCTTGTAGCGGGGGTCTACAAGTGTCACCAACCAGTAATGACTGTCACACAACATTTTGACAACGCGAAATTCACGGTTAAGGCAGCGTAACATAAAGTCAGCTATGCGTGCCAGATTGGTAACGGGCAAGATTTCCGTGTCCTCACCAAGATGATGACTGACCATGCTCTCCTCCTCCTCTTCCTCCCCCACCCTGTCCTCAGGTCACCCACGCTGAACCGACGGTATGACACTTGTACAGGTACTACCGTCTACAACGCATGATAGCAGCTCCTGTTCTTCCTCCTCCTCCTCCTCCTCTCCCTCATTGTCCCCCAATGCACATTGGGATGAGATGAGGCTGGGCTGTGTGTAATCGCCCGCTACGGCTTCTTCATCCATCTCATCATACTCTGGCTGCAATGCCTCCTCTTTAATTCTCTGCAGAGAGCGTTGCAAAAGACAGACAAGTGGGATGCTGACACTAATGATGGCGTCATCGCCACTCACCATCTTGGTGGCCTCCTCAAAGTTTGTCAGGATGGTACATATGTCAGACATCCAGGTCCACTCCTGAGGTCTTATGTGTGGAGTCTGACCTGAATATCGACGGCCTTGTTGCAGCTGGTACTCCACAACTGCTCTCTTCTGCTCACAAATTCTTTGCAACATGTGGAGAGTAGAGTTCCAACGTGTGGGGACATCACACACCAGTCGGTGTGCTGGAAGCTGCAAACGCTGCTGCAACACAGCAAGGGCGGCGGAAGCTGTAGCCGACTTGCGAAAATGAGCTGACAGGCGGCGTACTTTCACGAGCAGATCTGGCAACTCGGGGTACGATTTAAGAAACCGCTGAACCACGAGGTTAAGCACATGAGCCAGGCATGGTACGTGTGTGATCTCATCTCGCCTCAGAGCCGCCACCAGGTTACGGCCATTGTCACACACGACCATGCCGGGATGTAGGTTCAGCGGTCTCAGCCACAGATCTGCCTGCTCTTTCACAGCTGTCCACAACTCACAAGCAGTGTGAGGTTTATCACCTAAGCTTATGAGTTTCAGCACAGCCTGTTGCCGCTTGGCGGAGGCAGTACTGCAATGCTTCCAGCTTGTAACTGATGTGGTGATATCTGAGATGGAGGCTGAACATGAGGAGGAGGAGGAGGAGGAGGATGCGCAGGAGCTGTACACTGTGGGGGCAACTCTGACTGACATAGGGCCCGCAATCCTCGGTGTGGGGAGGATGTGTTCCGTCCCAAGGTCCGACTGGGTCCCGGCTTCCACTATGTTTACCCAGTGTGCCGTCAGAGAGATGTACCGTCCCTGGCCACAAGCACTTGTCCACGTGTCCGTTGTCTGGTGGACTCTCCCAGTAACTGCGTTGTTGAGGGCACGGCAGATGCTTTGGGACACGTGCTTGTGTAGTGCGGGGATGGCACACCGGGCAAAATAGTGTCGGCTGGGGACCGAGTACCGAGGGACGGCCACCGCCATAAGATTGCGAAAGGATTCCGTCTCCACCAGCCTAAAAGGCAGCATTTCCAATGCAAGCAGTCGTGAAATGTGCGAATTTAGGACTGTGACCTGTGGGGCGTTAGCTGCGAATTTCCGCTTTCGTTCAAAGGTCTGGGATATGGACAATTGAACGCTGCGGTGGGACGTGGACGTGGACGTTGATGCTGTTTCTTGAGAAACTGCCATAACAAGTGAAGACTGAGAGGAGGGGGCATCTTTACATGCAGTATGGACAGGGGATTGCCTTGCACACACAACAGGGGGTTCTATTGCACGCACAACAGTGGAAGAAGCAGTGGTGACACCCGCTGACACTGGTCGTGGACCCTGGGTTTCGCCCCACAAAGTCGGGTGCTTTGCTGCCATGTGCCTGATCATGCTGGTGGTGGTCAGGCTGGTAGTTTTGTCACCCCTGCTGATACTGGCATGGCAGGTGGAACATATGGCCTTTTTGGGGTTATCAGCAGAGTCTTTAAAAAAATTCCAGACTCTGGAAGACCTACCGCTTGTACTGGCAACGTCCCTTGTGTTGGTGTTACGGTGAACGGTTGCCTGCCTTCTGTCTGCGGCCACCACACTGCTTCTTCCTGCCTGTTGGGGTACTCTGCCTCCCTCCCCCTGTGTGCTGCTTGGCTCACTCTGCATGTCCTCCTTCCACATTGGGTCAGTTACTAGATCATCCACCTCCTCCTCCTCTTCCACTTGCGCACCACGATCCTCCTCCTCACTTCCTGGCAATTGTGTCTCATCATCGTCCACCTCTTGTGACAGATTGCCAACGTCGACTTCCTGTGGCCGTGGCTGTTCAAATATTTGGGCATCGCAACATGGGATCTCCTCTTCCACCACTTCAAGCGTATCAGGCGAGGGGCCCAAATATGGAAATGGGCCAGTGAACAGCTCTTCAGAGTGTCCAAGTGTGGGATCACTTGCTGTCTGACGACACTCGGCATGGTGGGAGGAAGGAGCATCAGGGTGAGGAGGAGTATGCGGTCGAGACTCACGGCTACTAAGATTTGACCGTGTGGAAGACAGACCGGAGGTGGTGGTGCCCAGGTAACTGGAAGTATTGTCTGCTATCCAATTAATAACCTGTTCACACTGATCAGTTCTCAATACTGGTGTTGTTCTGTGCTTCCCTAGTAATTCGGTCAAGAAGTGGGAGCGAGAAGATGTGGCTGTTGGTTGTGGCACATTTTCACCTTGGCCATGGCCCCGTCCTCTGCACGAACCATCACCAGAACGTCCACTTCCACGTCCCTTGCCACGCGCCTTGCCCATTGTAAATGAAGTAAAATAGCTTACACTTGCACTATCAATGGAAAAAGGGTAACAAAGAGTAGATTAGAACCGTGGAAGAGGAAAACCACAGTTATTGTTTACTGGGGTATACCACACTTTTTTAAATAGAGATATTTGCGGCTGAACAGTGAGCGACACACTCAAACTGCTTTTTTTTTAGATACCAAAGGCCCAAAACTGGATAGTACAGCGATTTGATCCGTGGAACTGCGAAACCACACTGGGATGTCGGGCCTACACAAGACTATTTTCAACAGATATATTTTTGTGTCACAACAGTCAGGAGACACTACTGTTTTTCTTTACGGAAAAAACTACCAAAACCTGAATAATAGAGATTTTTTACAGTGGAACACCAAAACCACAGTTATAATTTACTGGTGTATACCAGGCTTTTTAAAATATATATATATTTGCGGCTGAACAGTGAGCGACACACTCAAACTGTTTTTTTTAGATACAAATGGCCCAAAAGTGGATAATACAGAGGTTTGTACCGTGGAACTGCAAAACCACACTTGTATTTCTCGGGCCTACACCAGACTATTTTCAACAGATATATTTGTGTCTGAAAAATCAGGGAGACACAATTTTTTTTTTTTTTTACAGCAAAAAATGCAAAAAGCAGGATAATAGAGATTTTTTACCGTGGAACAGCAAAAGCACACTTCTGTCTCTCTGGCCTACACCAGACTATTTTCAACAGATATATTTGTGTCTGAAAAATCAGGGAGACACTATTTTTTTTACAGCAAAAAATGCAAAAAGCAGGATAATAGAGATTTTTTACCGTGGAACAGCAAAAGCACACTTCTGTCTCTCTGGCCTACACCGGACTATTTTCAACAGATATATTTGTGTCTGAAAAATCAGGGAGACACTATTATTATTTTTATACAGCAAAAAATGCCAAAAACAGGATAATAGAGATGTTTTACCGTGGAACATCAAAACCACAGTAATAATTTACTGGTGTATACCAGGGTTTTTAAAATATATATATATTTGCGGCTGAACAGTGAGCGACACACTCAAACTGTTTTTTTTAGATACAAATGGCCCAAAAGTGGATAATACAGAGGTTTGTACCGTGGAACTGCAAAACCACACTTGTATTTCTCGGGCCTACACCAGGCTATTTTCAACAGATATATTTGTGTCTGAAAAATCAGGGAGACACTATTTTTTTTTTTTACAGCAAAAAATGCAAAAAGCAGGATAATAGAGATTTTTTTACCGTGGAACAGCAAAAGCACACTTCTGTCTCTCTGGCCTACACCAGACTATTTTCAACAGATATATTTGTGTCTGAAAAATCAGGGAGACACTATTATTATTTTTATACAGCAAAAAATGCCAAAAACAGGATAATAGAGATGTTTTACCGTGGAACATCAAAACCACAGTAATAATTTACTGGTGTATACCAGGCTTTTTAAAATATATATATATTTGCGGCTGAACAGTGAGCGACACACTCAAACTGTTTTTTTTAGATACAAATGGCCCAAAAGTGGATAATACAGAGGTTTGTACCATGGAACTGCAAAACCACACTTGTATTTCTCGGGCCTACACCAGACTATTTTCAACAGATATATTTGTGTCTGAAAAATCAGGGAGACACTATTTTTTTTTTTTTACTGCAAAAAATGCAAAAAGCAGGATAATAGAGATTTTTTACCGTGGAACAGCAAAAGCACACTTCTGTCTCTCTGGCCTACACCAGACTATTTTCAACAGATATATTTGTGTCTGAAAAATCAGGGAGACACTTATTATTTTTAAACAGCAAAAAATGCCAAAAACAGGATAATAGAGATGTTTTACCGTGGAACATCAAAACCACAGTAATAATTTACTGGTGTATACCAGGCTTTTTAAAATATATATATATTTGCGGCTGAACAGTGAGCGACACACTCAAACTGTTTTTTTTAGATACAAATGGCCCAAAAGTGGATAATACAGAGGTTTGTACCGTGGAACTGCAAAACCACACTTGTATTTCTCGGGCCTACACCAGACTATTTTCAACAGATATATTTGTGTCTGAAAAATCAGGGAGACACTATTTTTTTTTTTTTTTACAGCAAAAAATGCAAAAAGCAGGATAATAGAGATTTTTTACCGTGGAACAGCAAAAGCACACTTCTGTCTCTCTGGCCTACACCAGACTATTTTCAACAGATATATTTGTGTCTGAAAAATCAGGGAGACACTATTATTATTTTTATACAGCAAAAAATGCCAAAAACAGGATAATAGAGATGTTTTACCGTGGAACATCAAAACCACAGTAATAATTTACTGGTGTATACCAGGCTTTTTAAAATATATATATATTTGCGGCTGAACAGTGAGCGACACACTCAAACTGTTTTTTTTTAGATACAAATGGCCCAAAAGTGGATAATACAGAGGTTTGTACCGTGGAACTGCAAAACCACACTTGTATTTCTCGGGCCTACACCAGACTATTTTCAACAGATATATTTGTGTCTGAAAAATCAGGGAGACACTATTTTTTTTTTTTTTACAGCAAAAAATGCAAAAAGCAGGATAATAGAGATTTTTTACCGTGGAACAGCAAAAGCACACTTCTGTCTCTCTGGCCTACACCGGACTATTTTCAACAGATATATTTGTGTCTGAAAAATCAGGGAGACACTATTATTATTTTTATACAGCAAAAAATGCCAAAAATAGGATAATAGAGATGTTTTACCGTGGAACATCAAAACCACAGTAATAATTTACTGGTGTATACCAGGGTTTTTAAAATATATATATATTTGCAGCTGAACAGTGAGCGACACACTCAAACTGTTTTTTTTAGATACAAATGGCCCAAAAGTGGATAATACAGAGGTTTGTACCGTGGAACTGCAAAACCACACTTGTATTTCTCGGGCCTACACCAGGCTATTTTCAACAGATATATTTGTGTCTGAAAAATCAGGGAGACACTATTTTTTTTTTTTACAGCAAAAAATGCAAAAAGCAGGATAATAGAGATTTTTTTACCGTGGAACAGCAAAAGCACACTTCTGTCTCTCTGGCCTACACCAGACTATTTTCAACAGATATATTTGTGTCTGAAAAATCAGGGAGACACTATTATTATTTTTATACAGCAAAAAATGCCAAAAACAGGATAATAGAGATGTTTTACCGTGGAACATCAAAACCACAGTAATAATTTACTGGTGTATACCAGGCTTTTTAAAATATATATATATTTGCGGCTGAACAGTGAGCGACACACTCAAACTGTTTTTTTTTAGATACAAATGGCCCAAAAGTGGATAATACAGAGGTTTGTACCGTGGAACTGCAAAACCACACTTGTATTTCTCGGGCCTACACCAGACTATTTTCAACAGATATATTTGTGTCTGAAAAATCAGGGAGACACTATTTTTTTTTTTTTACAGCAAAAAATGCAAAAAGCAGGATAATAGAGATTTTTTTACCGTGGAACAGCAAAAGCACACTTCTGTCTCTCTGGCCTACACCAGACTATTTTCAACAGATATATTTGTGTCTGAAAAATCAGGGAGACACTATTATTATTTTTATACAGCAAAAAATGCCAAAAACAGGATAATAGAGATGTTTTACCGTGGAACATCAAAACCACAGTAATAATTTACTGGTGTATACCAGGCTTTTTAAAATATATATATATTTGCGGCTGAACAGTGAGCGACACACTCAAACTGTTTTTTTTAGATACAAATGGCCCATAGAACTGCAAAACCACACTTCTATTTCTCTGGCCTACACCAGACTATTTTCAACAGATATATTTGTGTCTGAAAAATCAGAGGAACACTTTTTTTTTTGGGGGGGGGGGCACCAAAAGGTTAATAAGATGGGTATTTGTACATTGTGAAGGAGGAAAAAAAAAAGAGGATTTAGATAAAAAAAAGGATTTTTCCTGGCCCCCGGGACCTGGAGCTAAGTCCAGCAATTTCAGCAACAGGAGCACACAGGACTGTAATGCAGCGTTTGCTGGTATAACCACTGCGTCTCCTATACAGCCTGCCTGCCTGCCTGATATACCTGGGATGGATATTAGTCCTGAGAAGGACTGTTTGTTTGATCTGGCAGCCTTTACAGACCCTACACTAACTATTTTGCAGGATATATCTCTCCCTAAATCAGCAGCGCTGTCCCTACACTGTCTGATCCGGAGCGACTGTGTCCAAGATGGCGGCGCCCGGTTTTAAATACTCGAGGTGACGCTGTGCTGCCAGCCAATCACTGTAATGCCCACAAACAACATGGCTGCGGCATTACAGTGACTGGCTGGCAATCCCAGCATGTTCATTGGCTCTGTAAAGAGCGCCAAACATGCAGGGCGGAGACCCGAGCTCCCGCCCGAGTAACCCAGAAATGCTCGGTGCTCGCCGAACATCCCGAGTAGCGTGATGCTCGGGCGAGTACCGAGCAGTGTCGAGCATGTTCGCTCAACACTAGTAATAGGACATCTACAGTCACGTATACAATGATCTTTTCTGTCACCCTTTAACAATTGCTTAATGAGGAAATAACCGTTCAAATGTTGTTGACCAAACAATTGAAGAGAAAATGATACACCAGCCAATGTTTTACCAACAGTAGAACTATCAAGCCCTTTTTTCAAGAAGCTGTATACAAAATAGCAAAGCAGCTTACTCAGAAGTTTTAACAATATCAAAATTTATAACTGTACAAAAGTTTTCTATTGCTTCCATGCTAACAGTCCAGGTTGCCTCCTCCACTGACAATTGCAAAAGCTCCAGAACTAAGACCCTATAAATCCCCATAAATGTTCGGGGCAGTTTTCATCAATTGGTTCAGCCCAAAGGATGAGGCTGAAGAACTTGGCAAACTGAAATCGAGAAGGTGCATCTGTAGCACCCTGAGGATTCGGCTGCTACAGGGGTATTGCACCTCAACCCAGAGGTGTGATATTCCACTCCCGGGTAAGGATGGAGTGTGGAACTGAGCTCAGTAAGCTGCATGCACTACACACATCCCATTTCCGAGGAGCAGACCAACGGTACTCCCACTTAGAAATGTGCAGGTACGACCGAGTCTGTTCCTGGCTGGAGTGGGAGGGGGGTGGTACATCCCAGTAGTGTAGGGGCAGATAGGGGGAGCAGCCTGGGTAAAGTTAGGAGCTCATTGGGTGCTGGTCACCTGAGCTCACACATAGAGGGAGTATTTAAGGTGGGCACCATCTTAGATCAGGGTCAGTCTGTGAGGAGCCAGAGAGACATCAGTCTTGGCAGAGCAGTCAGAGGAAGAGAGCAGAGCAGCCCCAGAGCAAGAGTGAGAGAGGAGAAGAAAGAGAGACCCAGAGGGGGAAACAAGAAGAAACTCTGAGAACCCACATACAAACACAGGGTGAAGAGTTGGCAAAAGGGTACCGGATCCCAAACTGGTGGGGGCTAAAGCACACCTCAGCCAGAGACCGGAGGCCGTGGGCAGGATCTGCCACGGCCACCCACCACATCTACCCTGAAGGCAAACCACGCGTAGGGTCAGGGAACCCAAGGCCAAGGGTCTCCCAACAGAAGGCCCGAGGGAGCTGGACCTAGGTGGATCCCTGGTGGGGACGGCCAGAAGAAAGGACAAGAAGGAGGGCTCAGGGACACGCTCCGGACTTGCTTGGGGGTTGGCTGAATCCAGGACCTGGTGGACGCAGCACGGCTCGGGTGGTCACTTAAGGCCGGAGTGACCGGAACATCTGCAGTAAGTAAAGAACCCTGAACTGCACAACCCGACTCTGTCTTTAATTATCATCTACGCTGCACCACCACAACCCCCATCCTCTGCACCTGACCCCCTGAGGCCATACCCCTCCCGTTGGGGGTTATACTATCTAAAGCTGCACCAACACCATCAGCCTCAGCGGACCCTGCTGCAGCGGCGGCCGTAGTGACCGCAATCCAACGGGTGGCGTAGTCGACATAACGAACTTTGTAACATCTGTAGGACTGCCACATACTCTGAGCTTGACACCCTGGGCACGGACCGGGTCACAGCCACTCGGAGACTACAACCCCCATCTGATCCGGCTCCGGGTATTCCCCTAAAGAATATGGCCCAGGGGGCGCGTCACATCAGCTACAACATTTGTTTTACCAGGGATCTAAACACCTTTAAGCCATATGTTTATTTTTAAACTTAAAAATACTAAATGCTTCAGCAATTTTACCACTAAATCACATTTTGACGACAATCTATTTAGAGCAAACATCACGACCTCATTATCTGTCTTCAACAAAATTTGTTGTTAGCAAAACTCTGACCTCAAAGCACCAAGCCAACCACTACAGTAAAGAGCTCAAGCAAAACAAAATTCTTGCTAACGCCATTTATCACCCAAGCATGGTGCCATGTAGCTGCACACCATTTGCTGCTATAAAAAGAGGCAAAATCTTCTGAGCCTGTGTTACACCAGCTACTCACACCCCTTCTGTCCGCTGCCGAACTCATCGCGTGTTTCGCTCTGCTCCACCCAGTACCTGGCCACCTCTCTGAGGAGTCTTGTGCTATCTTCCAGCTCGGCTGGTTGTAAGTTATAGGGGGGTGCAGCCGAACTCTGCAGGAATTTGTATCCATTCTGTGCTGCAGAGATTTGCTTCCTCGGCCTATCACCTGCCAGTGTGTGATATATCAGACAACACCACCCTCCATTCCTCGCCTGAACTTAAGTTTCTGGTAGCTCTGTCTCTAGTTCCTGTATTGTCTTATGCCTGTTTTGTCGCACCTGTTATTGACCCGTCTAGCCTTCTCGTTTATCCTGATCTCTCCGCTCTTGACATTGGCTACGAATTCTGAACCTGTGGTGCCTGTCCCGACCTCAGACCTTGCCTTTGTCTTGCCCACCTGTGCCCCGTCTCTGACCCTCTGTTCAGTTGCTGCTGTACCGACAACTGGCCTGGAGTTGTACCTGGTGTCTACTGGCAGCCCAGCCTATCCTCACCATCAGAGGCTCTATTGAATACCCGGTAGACACTTAGTCACGCCCCTCAGGGTAAGCCTGACCCATGGCACAATGGGTCCACACCCACCAGCGTTACAGCCTGCAGCATCTGTAAACAAATTGAGCACCTCAGCTGCTAGAAAAGCATCTTGCCATAAAGCCCTGCCATTAAAAAGATTCAGAAATCCTAACCAGACAGCTAAGTCCTCCATTATATCTCTATTAATTCGCACATGAAATGCTGGATTTTTTATACCTGTAATATGCATGGCTAAACTTCTGCTAAAGACTCTGCCGATTCGCATACACTGGACTGCTGCTACCCATTAAATAAAAGAAGAAAGTGCCTCATGATATAAACAAGATACCGTGGGTATGGAAAGTATTCAGACCCCTTTAAATTTTTCACTCTTTGTTTCATTGCAGCCATTTGGTAAATTCTAAAAAGTTTTTCTATTTTTCTCATTAAAGTAAACTCTGCACCCCATCTTGACTGAAAAAAAAACAGAAATGTAGAAATTTTTTCAAAATTTTTAAACAAGAAAAACTGAAATATCACATGGTCATAAGTATTCAGACCCTTTGCTCAGACACTCATATTTAAGTCACATGCTGTCCATTTCCTTGTGACCCCCTTGAGATTGTTCTACTCCTTAATTCCAGCTGTGTTTAATTAAACTGATAGGACTTGATTTGGAAAGGCACACACCTGTCTATATAAGACCTCACAGCTCACAGTGCATGTCAGACCAAATGAGAATCATGAGCTCAAAGGAACTGCCCAAGGAGCTCAGAGACAGAATTGTGGCAAGGCACAGATCTGGCCAAGGTTATAAAATAATTTCTGCATTACTCAAGGTTCCTAAGAGCACAGTGGCCTCCATAATCCTTAAATGGAAGAAGTTTGGGACTACCAGAAGTCTTCCTAGACCTGGCCGTCCATCCAAACTGAGCAATCGTGGGAGAAGAGCCTTTGTGAGAGAGGTAAAGAAGAACCCCAAGATCACTGTGGCTGAGCTCCAGAGATGCAGTAGGGAGATGGGTGAAAATTCCACAAAGTCAACTATCACTGCACCCTCCACCAGTCGGGCCTTTATGGCAGAGTGACCCGACGGAAGCCTCTCCACAGTGCAAGACATATGAAAGCCCCATAGAGTTTGCTCAAAAACACATGAAAGACTCCCAGACAATGAGAAATAAGATTCTCTGGTCTGATGAGATGAAGATAGAACTTTTTGGTGTTCATTTTAAGCGGTATGTGTGGAGAAAACCAGGCACTGCTCATCACCTGCCCAATACAATCCCAACAGTGAAACATGGTGGTGGCAGCATCATGCAGCGGGGGTGTTTTTCAGCTGCAGGGACAGGATGACTGGTTGCAATTGAAGGAAACACGAATGTGGCCAAGTACAGAGATATCCTGGATGAAAACCTCTTCCAGAGTGCTCTGGACCTCAGACTTGGCCGAAGGTTCACCTTCCAACAAGACAATGACCCTAAGCACATGGCTAAAATAACAGTGGCTTCAGAACAACTCTGTGACCATTCTTGACTTGCCCAGCCAGAGCCCTGACCTAAACCCAATTGAGCATCTCTGGAGAGACCTGAAAATGGCTGTCCACCAACGTTCACCATCCAACATGACAGAACTGGAGAGGATCTGCAAGGAAGAATGGCAGAGGATCCCCAAATCCAGGTGTGAAAAACTTGTTGCATCATTCCCAAGAAGACTCATGGCTGTACTAGCTCAAAAGGGTGCTTCTACTCAATACTGAGCAAAGGGTCTGAATACTTATGACCATGTGATATTTCAGTTTTTCTTTTTTAATAAATTTGCAAAAATGTCTACATTTCTGTTTTTTTCAGTCAAGATGGGATGCAGAGTGTACTTTAATGAGAAAAAAATGAACTTTTTAGAATTTACCAAATGGCTGCAATGAAACAGAGTGAAAAATTTAAAGGGGTCTGAATACTTTCCGTACCCATTCGAAATAACATCCCTTGGTAAACATCCGGAGTAATAGGTAACGATCTAAATGCAGATTTAATGTCTGCTTCTACAATTAATACATCTAACCCAAAGTTTCTAACAATGTCTGACACTTGGTCAAAAGATGAATAACTAAAGAAGAAATTTAAAAAATAAAATATCACTACGTTGTTAAAAAAAAGTCAGATTTATTAAAAATTCAAATAAAATAAATTAAGCCGTTCTGTAAACAGAGTAACGAGAAGAAAATCAAAACGCCAGAATCGTAACATCGTAACAACAAAAAATGTAATAAGAGGTGATCAAAACATCAAATATACCCCAAAATGATATCAATAAAAACATTGGCTCAGGATGCAGAAAAACAAGCCCTCACACAGCTCCATATCCTGAAAATTAAAAACGTTACAGCTCTCATAAAAGGACAACACAAGCTATATTTTTTTATACAAATTTCTGAATTTGTTTTCACCACTTAAAGAAAAACAAAAGCAATGCATTTTTGGTACTTTTGTAATCGCACTGACCTGGAAAATCATATTGCGAGTCATTTTTACCGTAAAATGAATGTTGTAAATAAAAAAAATAAAAAACAATTGCGGAATTGCTCTTTTTTTGCTGTTTTGCTACACTTGGAATTTTATTAGTGCTTTTCAGTATATGACATGATAAAATGGATGGTATTATTCAAAAGTCCAACTTGCCCCACAAAAAGTAAGCCATCACACGGCTATGTTGACGGTAAAATAAAAATGTTATGGCTCTTGGAATAAGAAGAGGAAAAAATTAAAGCGCAAAAACGAAAAATCGCTCAGTCCTTAAGGGGGTTAAACACCTTGCCATAGGATTAACCCCTCCACAAAAGGAACACTTGTATCTATACTTACAGGTATGGGGCCATTTACACTGGGTATTATTGAATGCGAAACGTACCCTTTAAACACAAAATTTTGGGAGGGTGTTTGCTGAGTCCTTACCATTAGGGTTGAGCGAGTATGTTCTGTCCGAGTATGCTCGGGCCGAGCTCCGAGTATTTATAGCTGCTCAGTGATAAGGTTAAATCGCTCCCATGTGCATGATTTGCAACTGTTTGACAGCTTTATTACATGTGAGGAATGTCTATTTCTTACACATTCCTCACATGTAATAAAACTGTCAAACAGTTGCAAATCATGCACACGGGAGCGATTCAACCATATCACCGAGCAGCTATAAATACTCGGAGCTCGGCCCGAGCATACTCGCCAAAAGGGTTAATAGAACATACTCGCTCAACTCTACTTACCATTTTATAAGACATCCTTACTAGAGATGAGCGTTGTTCTACTCGAACTGTTCGCCAATCTCAAATTCGAGCTGTTTTGGGCGGTGTTCGAGCCGGTCGGCGAACACGAACAATTTGAGAAAAATTCGGCTGTTCGAGGTTATGTTCGATAACTGTTCGTGCACCAAAATCATAACTGGATTTTTTCTCAGTAATGATGAAAATTAATGTTAATACGCAGTTTGAGTGTACAGCGGGGCGGGGGGAGGGGCAGGGGATGGATCTCTGCAGGAACAATGAAGATCTCCATTTTTTTTTCTCTTTCCCGCATTTGCAGTGGGGAGGTGCAATCTGTCAGCCTATCAGCAGCGCACACACGGAGCGAAGTGCTTTTTTTCACACAAGCAAGGGCATGTGTGATTGGCAGTGTATGTCACATGTCCTTGTCCTATAAGACCAAGCCATTTTCCCCGTCGCCACCATTTTCTCACTGCTGCAGCTGCGTGTTAGACGGCACCGCTGTTGCTGTGTGCGCTATACCTTGTTAATTTCAAGCCAATTTTCGCACAAATATACAGATAGCTTGGGAGTAGGGAATAGTTGTGATTGCAGTCCTTTTAAGGACTAGGTTACAGCATTTCCTACGACTTTTATCAGGCAGGTCTGTGCTCTTAAATAGATAGATTGTGGGAGTAAAGACTAATTGTAATTGGAGTCCTTTTCAGGACTAGGTTACATCAGTTCCTATCAGTTTTTGCCAGGCAGGTCTGTGCCAGTGCTGTGCAAGTTTTTTTCACAGCATTTGGCTGAATCTAGCAAAGCTAATCCTTTTTGGCCTATTGCAGAGTGTGTTAGTCAGTGGAGTAGCCTATCTGTGTTGCAAGATATACCACCTGTGTATAGAATACCAATTTTTTTACTGCACCTAGTGAAGTAAAATCTTTTGGGCATAGCATCATTCTATTAGTCCATCTATACTGACCTCCATCAGGTTGCAAACTGAATATAATTTTTTTCTGCATCTAGCTCTGAAAAAATATTTGGGCTTCTAGCAGTGTGTGGGACTTGTTCTATTAGTCCTTCTATACTGACCTCCAGCAGGTTGCAAATTGAATATAATTTTTTTCTGCATCTAGCTCTGAAAAAATATTTGGGCTTCTAGCGGTGTGTGGGACTTGGTCTATTAGTCCATCTATACTGACCTCCATCAGGTTGCAAATTAAAAATAATTTTTTTCTGCATCTAGCTCTGAAAAAATATTTGGGCTTCTAGCAGTGTGTGGGACTTGGTCTATTAGTCCATCTATACTGACCTCCATCAGGTTGCAAATTAAAAATAATTTTTTTCTTCATTTATCTCTGAAAAAATATTTGGGCTTCTAGCAGCGTGTGGGACTTGTTCTATTAGTCCATCTATACTGACCTCCATCAGGTTGCAAATTAAAAATAATTTTTTTCTGCATCTAGCTCTGAAAAAATATTTGGGCTTCTAGCAGTGTGTGGGACTTGGTCTATTAGTCCATCTATACTGACCTCCATCAGGTTGCAAATTAAAAATAATTTTTTTCTGCATCTAGCTCTGAAAAAATATTTGGGCTTCTAGCAGTGTGTGGGACTTGGTCTATTAGTCCATCTATACTGACCTCCATCAGGTTGCAAATTGAATAAAAAAATTTTCTGCATCTAGCTCTGAAAAAATATTTGGGCTTCTAGCGGTGTGTGGGACTTGGTCTATTAGTCCATCTATACTGACCTCCATCAGGTTGCAAATTAAAAATAATTTTTTTCTGCATCTAACCCAGCCAATAGTTTTGGCCTAATACCACAGTTTGGCCACTCAGCTCTGCTCGGTTACCATCCATTGTTTTTTTGTGCAAACAACTCCAGAGTTGTGAATTAGTTAACCACCAAAATGAGTGGAAAAAGGCCTGCTGCTGGTGGAAAGGGGAATAGGCGTGTTGGGAAGGGGAAAAAAGGTTGTGTCCGTGGGGTAGGTGCAGAAGAAAGACCATCTTCCAGCCAAACTAAAATGTCTACTTCTTTTAGCGGACAATGTGATAAGATCCCTTTCTTACGGCCACGCCAATCGCTACAAATTCCAGATGAGGCACAAAAACAGCAGGTGCTTCAACGGATATCAAGTGCTCCTTTAAGTGGGCTCTCCTCCACATCAACTTCAACATCACAAATACTCCAGTCCTCAAAGGTGTCACCCAAATCGCACTTGC
This sequence comes from Phyllobates terribilis, assembly GCF_046119375.1. NCBI lineage: Eukaryota > Metazoa > Chordata > Amphibia > Anura > Dendrobatidae > Phyllobates > Phyllobates terribilis. Next base: position 145,110,071 of record NW_027362772.1, read on the forward strand.
TTCCTCACAGCTCCCAAATCTCTAGCTGCCCGTCTGAGTATGAGGTAGAACAGATGGTTGAGTCTGCAGAGCTGTTTACTCATACTATAGCCTGGGAATCAGAGGTCGACTCCAGCGCTTCTGTGAATCCAGACGAGGAAATGATCTGCACTGATGCCCAGAATCTTTATGAGTCGGATCCAGGACCAGACGCAGAACGTTCTGACCATAATGTAGACCCTCATTCCCAAACTGTAACTCCTGTTGGTGGAGACAATGAGGAAGACGATGATAAGACTCAAATACCTGATTGGAGCGACAACTTTAGTTTTTTGTCAGGGCAGGAACAGGTTGGCTCTGAGGACGACGGGTGTGATAACGCACAGGGTGATGATGATGAGGTCGGAGATCCCACTTACTGTCAACCCACAGTCAGCCAAGAGATGAGGTCAGCAGAGGAGGTGGAGGAAGATGCTAGTGACGACGAGGTCAGGTTGCGCCTTCCTGGACAGAGACGTAGTACTGGAAGCACGTCAACAACTGCATCCTCAAACACAACTCTGCCTCTCACCACAAGTCGTGGTGGCTCTTCAGGTCGCATGGGTGCTAAGCCTTGCATAGCCTGGGCATTTTTTCAGATCGATAAAGATGACCCAACTCGTGTTATCTGTAACATTTGTCAGCAAAAGCTAAGTAGAGGCCAAAAAATACATAGTTTGAGTACTTCATGCATGAACCGGCACATGGACATGAAGCATAAGTTGCAGTGGAAAGCTCAGTGTGCTACAATGCGGTCTAGCCGGCCGGGCCAACCACCGTCTGCCATATCTTGTGCATCCGCGGCCTCTTCATCCTCTGTGACTGGGGGGACAGCAGTCACACCTGTTTTGGGGCGCAGACCTGCCACCTCTTTACCCGCAACAGCCAGCGTGATTGGCAGGTCATCATTTTCTTTGGAGGTGGTAACACCAGCTGGTCTTGAGCGCTGTCCGACATCGATAGCACCACCTTTGGATCAAGGCAACCTAACATGTCCGCCTGCATCTTCCTCACAGACCGGCAGTTTGCCGGGGACACCCTTATCAACCCCGTCTAAGCACAATAGCCAGCCCTCGGTCCCTCAGATGTGGACAAGTAAAAGACCATTTCCTCCTAGCCATAAGAAAGCTAAGAGGTTGAATTTCACCATCTGCAAGCTCTTGGCTACAGAAATGCTGCCTTTCCGCCTGGTGGACACAGAGGATTTTCGAGACCTTATGTCCGTCGCAGTGCCCCAGTACCAGATGCCCAGTCGGCACTACTTCTCAAAGAAAGGTGTGCCTGCGCTCCACCAGCATGTCGCACACAACATCACCGCTTCTTTGAGAAACTCTGTGTGTGACAGGGTGCATTTCACCACAGACACTTGGACGAGTAGGCATGGACAGGGGCGTTACATGTCGCTGACTGGGCACTGGGTAACTATGGTGACAGCAGGACAAGGGGCTGCTGTCCAAGTCTTGCCGTCCCCACGAGTTGTGCGTCAATCCTCTTTATGTCATTTTTCCTCCACTGCTTCTGCCTCCTCAACCTCCTCTCGGTCTTCCACCTGCACCCAAAGCCTGTCTGGTCATGCCACAAGCTTTCTAACTGCGCAGAAGGGATCCTGCACACCTCCTTACTATGCTGGCAGTAGGGCTCAACGTCATCAGGCGGTTTTTACATTGAAATGTCTGGGAAATGTGAGTCACACAGCTGAGGAGTTGTGGTCAGCTCTGGAGAACCAATTTCATGAATGGTTGTCTCCACTGGACCTGAAACCAGGGAAGGCCGTGTGCGACAATGCTGCAAACCTGGGTGCGGCCCTTCGCCGGGGCAATGTCACACACGTGCCTTGTATGGCTCACGTGTTGAACCTGGTTGTCCAGCAATTTTTAGCCCACTATCCCAGACTAGATGGCCTTCTGCAGAGGGCACGGTCGCTGTGTGCTCACTTCCGCCGTTCGCATCCCGCAGCTCAGCGACTTACATCTCTACAGAAGTCGTTGGGCCTGCCACTTCACCGGCTAAAATGCGATGTGCCTACCCGGTGGAATTCAACTCTGCACATGTTGCAGCGACTGTGGCAGCACCGACAAGCCCTGGTGCAATACGTTCTGACGTATAGCCTGGGCCAACGAGATTCAGAGGTGGGGCAAATCACGCTGGAGGAGTGGTCTCAGATCAGGGACCTATGCACCCTTCTGCACAGTTTTGAAATGGCGACGAAGATGTTTAGTGCTGACGATGCCATTATCAGCATGAGTATTCCGGTGATTTACATGCTGGAGCACATGTTAAACAGAATTCGGAGTCAGGTGGTGGCACAAGAGGAGGTGGAGGAAGTAGAGGAGGAGGAGTTGTATGCGGAAGGGCTAACATCTGCAAGGTCCAGACGGTCGGCAGCACCAGGGCGGCAGGCATGTGAGGGTGGGGGAGATGATTTTACCAGGGCGCATGGTAGCAGCCAAACTAGTGAGGAAGGTGCAGGAGCCCAGGAAGAAGTGGAGGACGAACTGATGGAAGACTCATCAGATGAGGGAGACCTTGATCACATTTCTGTTGTGCGAGGTTGGGGGGAGAGGACAGAGGAAGGAAGCATGATTGTTACCTCGCCACCAACACAACAGGGACTTGGTGCTCCTGGATGCGCAACACACATGAGTGCCTTCTTGCTGCACTACCTGCAACATGACCCTCGAATTGTGAGAATTAGAAATAATCCTGACTACTGGGTTGCCACACTGTTAGATCCCCGGTACAAAAGTAAATTTGCAGAAATTATTCCTGCCATAGAAAGGGATGCACGCATGCAGGAGTATCAGCAGAGACTGTTGCAGAATCTTACATGTGCTTTTCCACAAAATACCAGTGGTGCACGTAGTGAATCTCACAGTTCCAACTTGCCAACCGTGGTCTGTATGGAATTGTTCAATAAAGGGCCCAAAATTAAGATAACATAGATGGGAGAGGTCTCTATGAATAGGAATTCCTAAGTATTTGATACCCTGTGAGGGCCAGGCAAAGGGAAATTTGGACTGGATGGAATCCTATATGGATTTAGGGAGGGAGACATCGAGGGCCTCAGACTTCGCTGCATTGATTTTAACATTTTACCATGTAACAAAGTGATCTATTTCAGCCATAACAGCAGGGATGGATATATGTGATTGAGTGATATATACTAGGACATCATCAGCAAATAGAGAGCACTTGTACTCGGTGCCTCCCACCTCAATCCACCTAATATTGGGGTTATGGCGAATTGATGAGAGCAGGTGCTCCGTCACTAGGATGTATAAGAGAGGGGACAGAGGACATCCCTGCCTTGTCCCATTGGTGATTGTGAAAGGTGATGAAAATGTTCTGACGCACCCCCTGGGCCTTGGGACACCCGGAGCCGGACCCTTTTTGGTGGATGCTGGTGGTTGTAGTCTTCGTGGCGGCGATCCGGTTCCGTGGCTCAGGGCGGTCAAACCAGTGGCGGAACTATTTATGTGGTTTTGATGTTTAAATGTCCGACTACGCCACCCGTGGATTGCGGTCAGAGTGAACCGCCGCTACAGGGCAGACCGCTAAGGCTGGTGTTGTGGGTGCAGCAGAGCGTAGCATAACTCCCCACGGGAGGAGTATAGCCTCAGGGCAGTGTATGCGGAGGATGGGGGTGATGGTGCAGGGCAGCAGCAGTAACGACACGGAGTCAGTGATGCAGTTCAGGGCCTTTACTCACAGTTCTTATTATCCAGACCACGTCTGCAGGTAACGGCTGCCCACGTCGTACTGTGCTCACCAGGTGAGGGGCTCAGACAACTCCCAGATAACTTTGGAGCGCTTCACAGGACCCCCTTTGTGTGTCCTTTGTCTGGCCTTTCTTACCAACACTTCTGTCCGGCTGCCTCGGGCCTCCTCTTGGTAAACTTGGCGCCAGTTTCCCTGACCCTATGTGGTGCCTTCCTAGCGGGTGGAGCAAGGGGCTGCGCCACATAAAATGTCAGAGCCTCCGGTTTCTAGCTGAGGGTCGTTTCCTGCCTCCACTAGTTCGGGGACCGGTCTCCCCCTTTGGCCTGACCCCTCCACGCAGGTGGATTCGGGCGTGCGGTGGCGACTCGCCCGTCCGCACCCCTGGGATCCCTTCATTCCTCGTTCCTGGAGCCTTCTCCGCTCCTCTTCCTTCCTTCTCCCTCTTGCAGGCCTGGGCCTCTGTTACTAGGCCCGCCTCCGGAGCAGAGCTCATGCAGAGCCCCTGCTCCCTGCCACTTCTGCTCAGACTTCTCTGCACTGAACTAAGATGGTGCCCACCTTTTATACTCCCTTCTCAATGCACCCAGGAACTGCTTCCTCACTGCTCCTGCACTGCAGGGTTCCCCTTCCTCAGTGTTCCCTCCCCCCACTCCAGCCAGGGACAGGGACTGTCGTGCCCATCTCAGGGGCATATTGGTCGCCCTGCCCCACGGCAATGTGGTGTAATGCATGCAGGTGTCGGGTCCTGATCCACACTCCATCCTTATCTGAGAGTGAGATATCACACCTCTGGGTGAGGTGCAATACGTCTGTAGCAACCGAGCCCTTGGTGCTACAGTTCCATTTATCTTCAGCCTAGGTGACGTATTGTGATACAGGGCCGTGATTTTGGCTATAAAAGGGTCCCCTAGACCCCTACCCCAAGCTTTTTAAGAGAATCATATATGGCGTGCCAGGAGACTCTATGGAATGCTTTCTCAGCATCCAACGAGAGTATCTACTTACAAATTTTTAACTGCATCTAGCCCAGGAAATACTTTGTGCCTAGTAGCAGTGTCTGCTAGTCAGCGGATTATCCCGGCTGTTAAGCAAGCTACACCACCTGTAGTTTGGACACTTAATTTTTTCAAAGGAAATGCTTCGGGACCACGGGATACTTAGTGAAGAGCATCAGGAGGCACCCCAAGGCATAGGGGCTGGGACTGGCACTAGGATGCCTTGCGGTGGACAGCCGAGCTCGATCCTTATAAAAGCTTTTTAACTGCAGCAGCTTTAGTGGACGCTACTGGAGCTGGAATTACGCGGCTGCTGGCATGAGACTTGCCCTCCAATAGATCCTTGTAAATGGATTTAAAGTGTATTCATTTAAATTAGAGGGACAATTTAAATTAAAAAGCTTAGAGCTGCCTCCACCACAGGGGGGCTCTCTCGACCCACCAGCGGACAGGCACCAGTATTGGGAGAGGGGGGCTGGCCGTCAGGGTTCACCGCGGCTCTGGCACAAACCCGGCGACACGGAGGTGGCACGGGCAGGAGCGGACTGGCCGTCTCGGCTTCTCACTTTTTGGATTTTAGAAGGGCATGACATGCCTATATCTGTGTCTCCCCCTCCTTTTACTCCTCCACCTCTTTTCTTTTCGCATGACTATATGTACTTGTCACTTTTCCATGTGTTAGTTGTGTCTTCTGAGCAGTTTGTCAGCTTTTGGACACCTTTGAAGGTGTTTTCTATGTGTTTCTATGTGTTTTTGTTTGCCTGCCATTGGTTTTAACGGTGTTCGAAGGTGTTCGACGAACAGTTCGACGAACAGTTCGGCGAACACACGGGTGTTCGACGAACCGAACCGAACTCGAACACTACGGGGGTGGCTCAACACTAATCCTTACGTCCTTAAAGAAGCACTTCCATCAATGTTTTCTTCCTGGTAATATATTGCAGTCATCATATTATATAGCACTGTGTACTTACAATTGCTCATTTGTCTTTCTTCGCAGTAAATTCTTCTCTTTTCTCTGTTCTATGCAGAAACAGGAAGTCTCTTTGTCCTGCATGAATCATATCAATCCTCTCTTCAACTCCTGACCAAGTCGCTCTACTCACGACCCCTGCTAGGGATTTTGCAATGACTTATGACTCATGCACAGAAAAGAGACTTCCTGTTTCTACATAGAGCTTAGAAGGATTCAGCTAGTCAGATTTTATTTACGCGATGTCATAGATCTAATGGAAAAGACAAGAATTATCTGGGTAGAAAGGAAAAATGAGCAATTGTAAGTACACAGAGCTATGACTGCAATATATTAAGAGTTTAAAAACGTTGATAGGAGTGCTTTTTTAATAATAATAATAATAATAATAGTAATAATAATTTTATTTATATAGTGCCAACAACATCTTTAACCTTCTACTTAATGCAATGAAAAAACACTAATGTCTGCTGATTATTCTCATCATAAAAATGCCACCCTTTCACGCTTAACGCTTGCATAAATACAAAAGGCTTGAAACCATTTATTAAACAACATAGGTATAGGTCCTCTGTTCTCCCCCTCTTATCCTTTTTTGATAGACACTCCTTAGAAGCTGCCAATAATTACAACAGGTCTATAAATTCATTGTGCCAGATTTTTCCTTCAACTGCTATTGCTAGGTGCCAGCTTACATGTAGCAGTCCACCCTCACCTCTTTAACCACTGAAACTGCCCAGGTGACAAAGGAGTCTCGTTCTTCCCACCCTAAAGTTTCAACCCCTTAAACTAACTAGCAGAGGAGGAAAATCCAGTAAGACGATCTCCAATAAAAGCCATATTTATTAATTAATTTAAAATATTTCATATCGCCAAATAGATGCGATTTTTTTAGGTCACAACCTTCCCAAACATGGGAGAACAGCAGACGCGTTTCGGAAATGAATCCTTAGTCATTGCATAGCCGCATGTATTCACGGGGCAGCATTTTATGTCATATCCTATCAGGTCACATGGTTAGCCCCCTCCAATGAAATAACTATTAAAAAACATATCCATACAAGTATAAAAAAAATAACATATACAAGATACAATGAAAAACGGTACAATTGATCGTAGTAATAAATCATGTCCTGTCTGAAATTCATTCCTTTCGGAGATCTTGTATCAACCATGATTCTCTGTTGAGGAGTTTTCTTCGATAATCCCCTCCTCTATGTGGTTTCCTAACCTTTTCTATCCCAATTACCTCGCAGCTGGAAGTGTTACCTCCATATTCCACACTGAAATGTCTGGATGCTGCTGAGCATTTAGTTATCATTTTATTATTGCCATCTGATAGATGTCGTCTTATTCGAGTTTTTAGTGAATTGGTGGTACATCCTACGTATTGAACTTTGCATTTATTACATGTGAGAAGATATATAACATATGAAGTCTTACAGTTTATATAGTTTTTGATATTGTATATTTTATGTGTACTGGAGGAGGAAAAAGTTTTAGTATTTTTCATGTGTCCACAGCATAAGCGGATATTGTGGTCGCCTTTGTAACAGCCGTTGGTATGTAGCCATGTTTGCTTATTCACTTTTGATTCATTTAAGTATAGACTTGGGGAGAGAAGAGTTCCCAGTGATGGAGCTTTTTTTGCAATGAATCTTACCTCATGACTTAATATTTCCCGTAGTCTATTATCTTGATGGAGCATCGGTAGATAAGTATTAATAATATTCTTTATTCGTTGGAATTCAGGACTATAGTTAGTAACAAATGTTAATTGTTTATTATCAGTTTTCTTATATTTATTTTTATTTTTGTTTTTCCTGATTTCCATTCTTGGAATGTTATAAACTATATTATTGGCTCTCTGGAGCATCCATTTAGGGTATCTACGTGCTCCTAATCTATCCATCACTTTATTAGCTTCTTCCTTGTATTTATTCTCTGATGTAGTATTCCTTTTTGTACGTATAAGTTCACCCACCGGTATATTTTTTGTCACCTGTTTAGAGTGACAAGACGTTGCCCATAAGGTGGAATTAACGGCCATATTTTTTCTATATGGAGATACCGAAATATAAGACTGGTCATTATTATCTAAGGAAATATCTAAAAAATCAATGGTTTCAGTTTCAATCTTATGTGTAAATTTCAGGTTTAGGTTATTGTGGTTAATGTATTCTATAAACTCCATGTTAGAACTCTCCTGTTAGGTTTTTTTTAGTTTGCTGGTCACATGACCATTTTTGCCTATTTAATCCGGCTCCGCCCTCCTGGTCTTGCTGGACTTCATTGTATTTACTACTCTTGAGCTAGCTTGGTGCTCTGTTGCCGTTCTCTGTTAGTTTTGCTAGGTCTTCTGACCTCTATGCTTTTTGTTGTGTGTTTGTCTTTGTCTGCTACTATTTCTGCTAGGAGGTGTCCAACTTATCCCAGTCCCTAGTTCTTGTAGGGATCCCTCCCTCACATCTATAGGTCTTCGTTCAGACTAGCCGAGGACTTTAGCGGGTCTGATCGCAGGATCAGGTTCCCCGTTACATCGTAGGGATCTAGTTTAGTTCTATTGTAGGGACAGTTCTCCTGTCTTTCCTTAGTCCCTGTAGCAGATCATAACAGTAAGTCCAGCGCTAAAAGAAAAAAAAAAATTTTCTCTAAGGAAAGACCTCCAGTTTTCCATCATGGTCTCGGTTCAAGATTTGGCTCAACGCTTGCAGGGACTCTCTCTGGAGGTGGCCAAGCTCCAACAACACGTGAGTAGCTGTTCTGGAGCACATTTTGTGGAACCAAAGGTACGTCTGCCTGATTTATTTTTTGGCGAACAACAAGATTTTTTTTCTTTTAAAAATGCTTGCTTATTGTATTTTCGTTTGAAACCCGGATCCTCTGGTGATGAATCACAGCGCATAGGGTTCATAATGTCACTTTTGCGCAAAGATCCTCAGGGATGGGCCTTCTCTCTCCAACCTAGTGATCCGTGCTTTAGATCAGTAGATAGTTTTTTTTCTGCTTTGGGTTTGTTGTATGATGATCCTGATCGTGTCTCATCTGCTGAGTCTGAATTGAGACGTTTGAGGCAGGGATCAGGTAATGTGGAAAAATATTGTTCTCACTTCCGTCGGTGGTCTGCCCAGGTGGGGTGGAACGATTCAGCTTTGAAAAGCTTGCTTCTTGCAGGGTTAGGTGAAAGGGTTAAGGATTTACTGATTGCTTATCCCACACCTGGAAACTTGCAGGAGGCTATGCAATTAGCTATACGGGTGGACAGGAGACTGCGTGCAAGGGTTAATGAGAGCAAATCCTCTGCTATGTCAGCTCCGAGTCTTGAGAGGGTCTGTGCTGACAATGGAGAGCCGATAGAGATTGGAGCGATGACACCCCGCTCTCAGGAAAAAGATCGCAGGCTTTCTGAAGGCTAAAGCTTCTATTGCGGAAATTCTGGTCATTTTATTAAGAACTGTGTGCTTCGTTTGAAGAAAGAAAAAAAAATGGTCAGTTATGCCCGTATTGCCTGTTTAAATTCTAAGGGAGTATTCCTATCTGCCACTACTGCTGCTCAGGATGAATTAATTGAATTTCGGGTATTTGTGGATTGTGGTTCTACTCTGAATGTGATTGATGGGGGATTCTTGGAAAAACTTAGATTAGAACCTAAAACTTTGTCATCCCCTATTGCTGTGGTTTCTGTTGATGGCTCTCCCTTGAAAAGTGTTACTCATAAGGTCTGTGAATTTCCCCTCACTATTAATGGTATTCACCAAGAAAATTTGGATTTGGTGGTATTGGATAATTTGCCTTCTCCAGTAATATTGGGGTTACCCTGGTTAAAATTGCACAATCCTGTACTGGATTGGTCTACCAATGAAATTAAGTCCTGGAGCCCTAAGTGTTATGACAAGTGTTGTAACGGACGTATTGCTGCTGTGGATAAAGGGGAATTGCCTGTACCTATTCAGGATTTTTGGAGAGTTTTTTCTGAGGAGGAGTCACAAATTTTGCCTCCCCATAGAGACAATGATTGTACCATTGAATTTGTCCCTGGAGCGACTCTTCCTAAAAGTCGTTTATTTAATCTTACTATTCCTGAGAGAAAGGCTTTGGAGGAATACATACAGACAAGCTTGGCCGCCGGTCACATTAGGCCTTCCAAGTCTCCTGTGGCTGTTGGATTTTTTTTTGTAAAAAAAAAAGATGGCGGTTTACGTCCTTGTCAGGACTTTCGTGAGATTAATAAAATTACTGTACGCAATCCTTACCCACTGCCATTGATTCCTGATTTATTTAACCAGTTAGTGGGGGCCAAGCGGTTCTCTAAAATTGATCTCCGGGGGGCATACAATTTGTTGCGCATGAAGGAGGGTGATGAATGGAAGACTGCTTTTAACACTCCTGTGGGTCATTTTGAGAATCTGGTTATGCCTTTTGGTCTTACCAATGCTCCAGCATTTTTTCAGAATCTTATTAATGACATCCTTAGACCTTTAATCGGCAAAAATGTGGTTGTGTATTTGGATGACATTCTGATTTATTCGCCTGATCTGGAGTCTCATTGGCGGAGCGTACGTGAGGTATTACAGTTATTAATGGACAATTCGCTTTTTGCTAAGCTGGAGAAATGTGAGTTCGCTGTACAGAGAATTAGTTTTTTGGGCTACATTATCTCTAGTGAAGGTTTTGAGATGGACCCGGTTAAAGTTCAAGCTGTGCAGGAATGGCCTAGGCCTATTGGTTTGAAATCGATACAGAGGTTTTTGGGTTTCGCCAATTATTACAGAAAATTCATAAAAAATTTTTCTATTATTGTCAAACCGCTGACCGATCTCACCAGGAAAGGTGCTAATGCGGTTCAGTGGACTTCTGAGGCCATTGAAGCTTTTGTGTTTCTAAAGGAGAGGTTCAGCTCTGCTCCCATCCTTATGCAGCCTGATGTGACTAAGCCGTTTTTGGTTGAGGTTGATGCTTCTTCGGTGGGGGTCGGTGCGGTGTTGTCTCAGGAAAACAAGGATGGAGTACATCCCTGTGCCTTTTTTTAAAATTTTTTTTCTGAGACTGAACTTAATTACGATATTGGTAATCGGGAATTGCTGGCGATTAAACTCGCATTTGAACACTGGCGTCACCTCTTGGAAGGTGCTGAATTTCCCATTCAGGTTTTCACTGATCATAAAAATCTGATCTATCTTGATGCTGCCAAGCGCTTGAATGCCCGTCAGGCTAGGTGGGCACTTTTTTTCTCGCGGTTTAATTTTTCCATTACTTACATCCCGGGTACCAAGAATGTTAAAGCGGATGCTTTGTCTCGCAGCTTTTCTCCCATGGTCGGTGTTGAGGAGGAAGAGGAGAGCATTTTACAAGAAGGTGTTGTGATTGCTGCTTTGGACTCCGTTTTGGAGGATGAGATTCTTAAAGCTCAGGAGAATGCCCCATCTAACACTCCCCATGGGAGGTTGTTTGTGCCTAGGACCTTTAGGAGAGATTTGTTTGTTGAGTGTCATGAGTCTCGGTTGGCAGGTCATCCAGGAATTTCTGAGACCAAGAGACTTGTGGGTCGCAGTTTTTGGTGGCCTGGATGGCAGAAGGAAGTCATTAAGTGGGTGCGCCAATGTACTGTGTGTGCTAGATCCAAGTCTTCGCATGCTCCTGCTGCGGGGTTGCTTTGCCCTCTGGAGGTTCCTAGTGCACCTTGGACACATCTGGCTATGGACTTTATTACTGACCTTCCCCCCTCTGAAGGTTTCACGGTCATCTGGGTGGTCGTGGACCGTTTTAGCAAGATGTGTCACTTGGTTCCCTTCATCAAACTGCCTTGCGCTAAGACACTTGCTAAGGCCTTTGTCAAGGAAATTGTCAGACTACATGGTGTTCCTACTGACATTGTTTCTGATAGGGGACCTCAGTTCGTGGCTCGTTTTTGGCGTGCCTTTTGTGACAGGTTGGGAGTTCATTTGTCGTTTTCATCTGGATATCATCCTGAGTCTAATGGCCAGACAGAAAGGAAGAACCAGGATGTTGAGCAGTTCTTGCGTTGTTTTGTGGCAGACAATCAAGAGGGGTGGTCTGAGTTTCTGCCACTTGCTGAATTTGCTCTTAACAACCATACATCCTCTTCTGCTGGGTGTTCGCCTTTTTTTGTTGTTCTGGGAGACATCCGTCTTTTGGGTCATTCTCCAAATTGGTTTCGGCTGTGCCTGAGGAGGAGAGTTTTTCCGGTGATTTGGAGAGAGTTTGGACGGATGTGCGTGGTAATCTTCAGGAGGCTAACAAAAAATCTAAGAGGTACTTTGATAGGAAATGGCAAGAGGTTTTGTTTGCTGTTGGTGACATGGTTTGGTTGTCCTCTAAGAATCTGCGATTGAGGATTCCTTCTAAAAAATTGGGTCCCAAGTTCGTAGGGCCCTTTAAGGTGCTTCAGATAGTTAACCAATCCGCTGTTAGGTTGGAGGTTCCTACGTCCTGGAAGATTAACCCGGTGTTTCATGTTTCTCTGTTGAAAAAAGCTGATGTGTCTGATGGTGACACCTCTGCCACTGTTCCTCCGGTGGTGGAGGACGGGGAATATGAAATTTCCCGCATCCTAAATTCTAGACGGTATAGAGAGAGTTTGCAGTATCTCGTCGCTTGGAAGGGTTTCGGACCTGAGGATAACTCATGGGTGAGGGCGGATGATGTTTCTGCTTCCAGACTTGTCAGAGCGTTTCACAGGAGGTTTCCTGGTAAGCCTGGGCCTAGGGGATCCGGAGGATCCTCTTAGAAGAGGGGGTACTGTTAGAACTCTCCTGTTAGTTTTTTTTTAGTTTGCTGGTCACATGACCATTTTTGCCTATTTAATCCGGCTCCGCCCTCCTGGTGTTGCTGGACTTCATTGTATTTACTACTCTTGAGCTAGCTCTGTTGCCGTTCTCTGTTAGTTTTGCTAGGTCTTCTGACCTCTATGCTTTTTGTTGTGTGTTTGTCTTTGTCTGCTACTATTTCTGCTAGGAGGTGTCCAACTTATCCCAGTCCCTAGTTCTTGTAGGGATCGATCCCTCACATCTATAGGTCTTCGTTCAGACTAGCCGAGGACTTTAGCGGGTCTGATCGCAGGATCAGGTTCCCCGTTACATCGTAGGGATCTAGTTTAGTTCTATTGTAGGGACAGTTCTCCTGTCTTTCTTTAGTCCCTGTAGCAGATCATAACACTCCAATGCTGATTCCTCCGTGCCCCTCCATATCAGAAGCAGGTCGTCCAGGTAGCGACCGTACCATCCAATATTAGAGGAGAACGGGTTGGATTCAGAGAAAATAAATAATTCTTCCCAATAGAACATATAAAGGCTATAGAGGGGGAGAAGGCTGAGCCCATCGGGGCTCCCTGTTTCGGGATATAATATACATCATTAAATGAAAAGTAATTGTTCTCCAACAAGAATTCAATCGCCATGATTAAAAATTCTTGTATATTTTCCTCATAGTTACTATATTTTCGCAGATGTTCTGTAAGTATATAGGTAACTTCCCTGTGTAGTAGGCTTGGGTATAGGCTGACTACATCACAGCTTAACCAAACAGAATTTTTTATCCAAGATTTTTTGTCCAATGAAGAGATCACATGTTTCGTATCTTTAATATAGCTGGGCAATGTCCTTATCAAAGGTTGAAGGCACAGGTCGATCCCAGAGCTTAACTGTTCTCCCAGACTCCCAATTCCCGCGACTATTGGTCTTAATGGAGGGGGAAATATGTTTTTATGTGTTTTTGGGAATGAGTGAAAGATAGGTGTCACCGGATTTTTAATTTACAGATCTTCTGATAATTTTTTATTTATAGCTCCCATCTCTCTAAAAGTCTTTCCAATTTAGAGGATATTTTACTAGTAGGATTATAGTCCAATTTATTATAGATCACTCGATCCTCCAACATCAGTAAATTCAATTGTTCATATAGTCCCGCGTTCATCAAAACAACAGCTCCCCCTTTATCTGCCTGACGGATTAATAGATCTCGATTATTTTTAAGTTCTTTAATAGCTTCTTTCTCTTTTCTAGTAATATTGGCAATTTTTTGTTGTACCATTGATGAATTCTTTAAATTATGGAGTTCTTTTTCAACTGTTTCTTGAAAGGTATCCAAAATCTGCGGGCGAGATTGAGTTGGATAAAAATACGGGTTTTTTATATTAAAGAAATAATTCAAATTGATTGTGTCGTCTCTTTGTTCACTTCTCAGTGAATTTAGATTGTATGTAGCAGTCTGTTCTGTAAAGTTCTCTATATCGGTAGTTATCGGGAAAAGATCCTCTAATGTAGTCATATTTCCTCCCTCCGTTATATCTGTATCATCTTTGAAATGGCATTTCAGTGTCAATAGCAAATCTATTGACATCTAACAGAGTCTTATATACAACGAATTCATTGGTGGGAGCGAAGGACAGTCCCTTAGACAATAATGAAATTTGTGTCTCGTTAAGGATATAACTAGATATTTTGATCACCGGGCATTGTAGTTCTTCTTGAATTTTATATTTGGATGATTGTATCTGTAGTGCCCCGAGGGTTTGGCCGCTACAGGGGTATTGCACCTCTGCCAGAGGTGTGATATTCCACTCCCGGGTAAGGATGGAGTATGGACCAGAGCCCAGTTAGCTGCATGCATCACACACACCCCATTTCCGAGGGACAGTTCAACGGTGCTCCCATTAGACAGAAATGCAGGCACGACAGACCATGTCCCTGGCTGGAGTGGGGAGGGGGGAGGAAAACCCAGTGATGTAGGAGCAGGAGGGGACGGTTCCTGAGCGTAGGTAGGAGCTCATTGGTTGCTGGTCACCTGAGCTCACACACTAGGGAAGGGTATATAAGGTGGGCACCATCTTAGTTCTGAGAGTTCAAGCAGGAGGAGAAGAGAGAGAAGGAGTTCAGCCAGAGAGGGCTGACAGGGAGCTGTGGCTCAGCCTCGGCCCAGCTCCATGAGACAGGCCTAGAGTGAAGGCCGGAGTAGAAGAAAGGAACAGAAAGGAATAGAAAGGAACAGCAAGGAGCAGTAAAAGAAAGAGAAGTACCCAAAGTGTAGAAGGGCTCAGAAACAAGAAGGTGGAAGGGACCCTAAGAACCCACGAGAATACAGGGTGAAGGGTCAGGCAGATTAAGGGTACCGGATCCCAAGTTGGTGGAGGAGAAACTACCCTCAGCCAAAGACCGGAGGTCGTGATCATTTATTGGTGCGACACCTCATCAAACCTGCTAGGAAGGCTCCATATAGGACAGTGGGGAACGGGGCCCACGTTTACCCGCACAGTTCCGCGGCAGCTGGACAAAAGTGGGTCACTGGTGAGGCAGGCCAGAGAAAGGATTGAAGGGGGTCCTGTGCCATGCTCCTGAACTGCCTGGCGGTTGACCGAGCCCCTCACCTGGTGGACGCAGCACGGCTCGGGCAGCCACTACCGGTACCGCAGTGGCTTGGAGTATACGAACTGTGAGTAAAAGACCTTGGACTGCAACAAGTTGCTTTTGTGCTTTTTACTTCGCCAGCACTAACGGTACTGGGACGCCCTGCACCATCACCCCCACCATCCACTGCACTGCCCTGGGGTTACACTCTTCCCGTGGGGAGTTATCCAATCTCAGCTGCACACACCATCAGCCTCAGGGGATTACCTTGCAGCGGCGGTTCATAATAAACGCAATCCACGGGTGGCGTAGTCGGACATTATCAACTGCACATAGCAGACTACAATTGGTCTGACCACCCTGAGCCATGGAACCGGGTAGCCACTACTACCCCCATCGTTCCCCTTTGCCCGGATCCGAGTGCCCCACGGCCCAGGGGGCGAGTCATATCTTCTTATGTTTTCTACCTCCCCGTCTTCTCCTTTTTGGTTTTTTGAATTCTTTGTGTGATCCATATTTGCAAAGTTAAATTCTGAGGGACTCTTATTGTAAACAGTGTTCCTCCTAGTGGTACTATATTGGTGATAATCCGTTGAGGAATCTGATTGTTCCCCTGAAGTATTTCTTTCTAAATCCTCAAAGGAGGAATCTGTGTCCACAAAGCTGACTTCTTTAGAAAAAAAGTAATGATTTTTTCGAGTGTGTCTATTATCTCCATCATGTTTCAATATTGGATTTGTGGCACCCCAGGGGTCTGGTTTTCCACAGTAATGTAATGTTGTTAGAACCTTGCTGTTAGGTTTTTTTTCCTTTGCTGGTCACATGACCTTGTTGGCCTATTTAATCCTGCTCCGCCCTTCTGGCTTTGCTGGACTTCATTGTATATCTACTTTCTAGCTAGCCTGTCCTCTGTGTCTTGCTCTGTTAGTTTGCTTGGTCTACGGACCTCTATGTTCTTTATATTTTGTTTGTTCGTCTGTCTGCTACTATTTCTGTTAGGAGGTGTCCCATATTCCTCCCAGTCCTTAGTACTTGTAGGGATTCCTCCCCCACATCTAAAGGTCTTCGTACAGACTAGCTTAGGACTTTAGCAGGTCTGATCGCAGGATCAGGTTCCCTGTTACTTCGTAGGGATTCAGCTGAGTCTTATAGTAGGGACAGATCTCCTCTCTTTCCTTAGCTCTGGTAGCAGAACATAACAGTAAGTCCAGCCAGCAAATTCTCTAAGGAAAGATTTTTTTTGTTCCATCATGGTGTCGGTTCAGGATTTGGCTAAACACCTGCAGGGACTCTCTCTGGAAGTGGCCGAGCTCCGTCAGCACGTGAGTAACTGTTCTGGAGCACATTTCTTGGAGCCTAAGGTATGTTTGCCGGATTTATTTTTTGGTGAACATCGAGAATTTTTTTCATTTAAAAATGCTTGCTTATTGTATTTTCGTTTGAGACCCAAGTCCTCTGGGGATGAATCCCAGCGCGTAGGGTTCATAATGTCACTTTTGCGCAAAGAGCCTCAGGAGTGGGCCTTTTCTTTGCAACCTAGTGATACATGCTTCAGATCAGTGGATAGTTTTTTTTCTGCTTTAGGACTATTATATGATGATCCTGACTGTGTCGCATCAGCTGAGACTGAGTTGAGACGTTTAAAACAAGGATCAGGTAATGTCGAAAAATATTGTACACATTTTCGTCGTTGGTCCACTCAAACAGGGTGGAACGATTCTGCTCTGAAAAGTCTATTTCTTGCTGGGCTCAGTGAAAGGGTTAAAGACCTGCTAATTGCTTATCCTACACCTGAGGATTTGCAACAGGCTATGCAATTAGCTATACGGGTGGATAGAAGACTGCGTGCTAGGGTTAATGAGAGCAAATCCTCTGCTATGTCAGTTTCTGGTTATGAGAATGTGTGTACTAACAGTGGTGAACCGATGGAGATTGGATCGGTGGCACCTCGCTCTCAAGAAAAAGACCGTCGTTTTTCGAAAGGCTTGTGTTTCTATTGCGGAAAATCTGGTCATTTGATTAAAGGCTGTGAGCTTCGTATGAAGAAAGAAAAAAAAATGGTCAGTCACGCCCGTATTGCCTGTTTAAATTCCAAGGGTGTATTTTTAGCTGCTTCCACGATTGCTCAGGAAAAATTAATGGAATTTCGGGTGTTTGTTGATTGCGGGTCTACACTGAATGTAATTGATGGGGGATTCGTGGAAAAACTCAATTTAAAACCTGAAC
This sequence comes from Phyllobates terribilis, assembly GCF_046119375.1. Taxonomy (NCBI): domain Eukaryota; kingdom Metazoa; phylum Chordata; class Amphibia; order Anura; family Dendrobatidae; genus Phyllobates; species Phyllobates terribilis. The sequence goes on from NW_027362772.1 coordinate 145,127,365, forward strand.
CTTTATCATCCCCCATTGCTGTGGTTTCTGTGGATGGTTCCCCTTTGAAGAATATTACTCTCAAGGTCTGTGAATTTCCTCTCACTATTAATGGTGTTCACCATGAGAAATTGGATTTGGTAGTGTTGAATAACTTGCCTTCTCCAGTAATATTGGGTTTGCCCTGGTTAAAATTTCACAATCCTGTACTGGATTGGTCTACCAGTGAAATTAAATCCTGGAGCCATAAATGTTATGACAAGTGTTGTAACGGGCGTATTGCAGCTTTGGATAGGGGAGAATTACCTGTTCCTATTCAGGATTTTTGGAGAGTTTTTTCTGAGAAAGATTCGCAGGTTTTGCCTCCCCATAGAGACTATGATTGTTCTATTGAATTTGTCCCTGGAGCGACTCTTCCTAAAAGTCGTTTATTTAACCTTACTATTCCTGAGAGGAAGGCTTTGGAGGAATACATACAGACAAGTTTGGCCGCCGGTCACATTAGGCCCTCTAAGTCTCCTGTGGCGGTTGGATTTTTTTTTGTAAAAAAAAAGGACGGCGGTTTACGTCCTTGTCTGGATTTTCGTGAGATTAACAAAATTACGGTACGCAATCCTTACCCACTGCCATTGATTCCTGATCTGTTTAACCAGTTATTGGGGGCCAAGTGGTTCTCTAAAATTGACCTTAAGGGGGCATACAATCTGTTGCGCATGAAGGAGGGTGATGAATGGAAGACTGCTTTTAACACTCCTGTGGGTCATTTTGAGAATCTGGTTATGCCTTTTGGTCTTACTAATGCTCCTGCATTTTTTCAGAATCTGATTAATGACATCCTTAGACCTTTGATCGGTAAAAATGTGGTTGTGTATTTGGATGACATTTTGATTTATTCGCCAGATCTGGAGTCTCATTGGCGGAGCGTGCGTGAGGTATTACAGTTATTAATGGACAATTCGCTTTTTGCTAAGCTGGAGAAATGTGAGTTCGCTGTACAGAGAATTAGTTTTTTGGGCTACATTATCTCCAGCAAAGGTTTTGAGATGGATCCGGTTAAGGTTCAGGCTGTGCAGGAATGGCCTAGGCCTATTGGTTTGAAATCGATACAGAGGTTTTTGGGTTTCGCCAATTACTATAGAAAATTCATAAAAAATTTTTCTAGTATTGTCAAACCTCTGACTGATCTCACCAGGAAAGGTGCTGATGCGGTTCAGTGGTCTTCTGAGGCCATTGAAGCTTTTGTGTATCTCAAGGAGAGGTTCACCTCTGCTCCCATCCTTATGCAGCCTGATGTTACTAGGCCGTTTTTGGTTGAGGTTGATGCTTCCTCTGTGGGGGTTGGCGCAGTATTGTCTCAGGATAACGGGGATGGATTACATCCCTGTGCCTTTTTTTCAAAAAAATTTTCGGAGACTGAATTGAATTACGATATTGGTAATCGGGAATTATTGGCTATTAAACTCGCATTTGAACACTGGCGCCACTTCTTGGAAGGTGCGGAATTTCCCGTTCAGGTTCTTACGGATCATAAAAATCTGATATATCTTGACGCTGCCAAGCGCCTGAATGCCCGTCAGGCTAGGTGGGCACTGTTTTTCTCGCGGTTTAATTTCTCCGTTACTTACATCCCTGGTACTAAGAATGTTAAGGCGGATGCCTTGTCTCGCAGTTTTTCTCCCATAGTCGGTGCTGAGAAAGAGGAAAACATTTTACAAGAAGGTGTTGTGATAGCTGCTTTAGACTCCGTTTTGGAAGATGAGATTCTTAAAGCTCAGGAGAATGCCCCATCTAACACTCCTCATGGGAGGTTGTTTGTGCCTGGGACCTTTAGGAGAGATTTGTTTGTTGAGTGTCACGAATCTCGGTTGGCAGGTCATCCCGGAATCTCTGAGACCAAGAGACTGGTGGGTCGCAGTTTTTGGTGGCCTGGATGGCAGAAGGAAGTCATTAAGTGGGTACGCCAATGTACTGTATGTGCTAGATCTAAGTCCTCACATACTCCTGCTGCGGGGTTGCTTTGTCCTTTGGAGGTCCCCACTGCTCCTTGGACACATTTGGCTATGGACTTTATAACTGACCTTCCCCCCTCTGAGGGTTTTACTGTCATCTGGGTGGTCGTGGACCGTTTTAGCAAGATGTGTCACTTGGTTCCCTTCATCAAACTGCCCTGCGCTAAAACTCTCGCTAAGGCCTTTGTCAAGGAAATTGTCAGACTTCATGGCGTTCCTACTGACATTGTTTCTGATAGGGGTCCTCAGTTCGTGGCTCGTTTTTGGCGTGCCTTTTGTGACAGGTTGGGAATTCATTTGTCGTTTTCGTCCGGATATCATCCTGAATCTAATGGCCAGACAGAAAGGAAAAACCAGGATGTTGAGCAGTTCTTGCGTTGTTTTGTGGCAGACAATCAAGAGGGGTGGTCTGAGTTTCTGCCACTTGCCGAATTTGCTCTGAACAATCATACATCTTCTTCTGCTGGTTGTTCGCCTTTTTTTTGTTGTTCTGGGAGACATCCGTCGTTTGGGTCGTTCTCCAAGTTGGGATCTGCCGTGCCTGAGGAGGAGAATTTTTCCGGTGATTTGGAAAGAGTTTGGATGGATGTGCGTGGTAATCTTCAGGAGGCCAACAGAAAATCTAAAGACTACTTTGATAGGAAACGACAGGAGGTTTTGTTCGCTGTTGGTGACATGGTTTGGTTGTCCTCTAGGAATCTGCGGTTGAGGATTCCTTCTAAGAAATTGGGTCCCAAGTTTGTAGGGCCCTTTAAGGTGCTTCAGGTTGTCAACCAATCTGCTGTTAGGTTGGAGGTTCCTACCTCCTGGAGAATTAATCCGGTCTTTCATGTCTCTCTGTTAAAAAAAGCTGTTGTGTCGGATGGTGACGCCTCTGCCTCTGTTCCTCCGGTGGTGGAGGACGGGGAATATGAAATTTCTCGCATCCTTGACTCTAGACGGTATAGAGGTAGTTTGCAGTATCTTGTGGCCTGGAAAGGTTTCGGACCCGAGGATAACTCTTGGGTGAGGTCAGATGATGTTTCCGCGTCCAGACTTATCAGAGCGTTTCACAGGAGATTTCCTGATAAGCCTGGTCCTAGGGGATCCGGAGGATCCTCTTAGAAGGGGGGGTACTGTTAGAACCTTGCTGTTAGGTTTTTTTTCCTTTGCTGGTCACATGACCTTGTTGGCCTATTTAATCCTGCTCCGCCCTTCTGGCTTTGCTGGACTTCATTGTATATCTACTTTCTAGCTAGCCTGTCCTCTGTGTCTTGCTCTGTTAGTTTGCTTGGTCTACGGACCTCTATGTTCTTTATATTTTGTTTGTTCGTCTGTCTGCTACTATTTCTGTTAGGAGGTGTCCCATATTCCTCCCAGTCCTTAGTACTTGTAGGGATTCCTCCCCCACATCTAAAGGTCTTCGTACAGACTAGCTTAGGACTTTAGCAGGTCTGATCGCAGGATCAGGTTCCCTGTTACTTCGTAGGGATTCAGCTGAGTCTTATAGTAGGGACAGATCTCCTCTCTTTCCTTAGCTCTGGTAGCAGAACATAACAAATGTTATGTCTGAGAGCAGGTGGGAGGTCCTTTGGTCAGGGATCCTGTGCATGCCACACCTCCTGCCCAGTCTTGGGAGGGGAAGAACTTCCCCTGTATAAACCCTGGGCTGAGGCAGGGTTAGTCAGTCAAGGAGAGTAGAGACAAGAAACAGTCACAGGAAGAAACAGCAGAAGCTCAGTGGGAGCAATACTACTACAAGTCAGGGGCTGGCAGCTGCAGAGCTCGCCCTGAGAAGCTTTCTTACCGGACCCGGCGTCCGAGGCTGTGGGGACTAACTCTTACCCAGCAGCAGAAGCCGACCGGCAGGGGATTTCAGGTCCTCAGGCCCAGAAACCCGAAGGCCCCGAGTCACCGGCCATACGGGTGAGCACCACACGGTACACTCAGGGACGTGGGCTACTTATATCCGCTTCTAGCAAGGTAGCCAGAAGAGTACAGTCAGTTTGGGAGGCCTACAACTCCGCCTGGCCAGGGGAGATCCCATCTGCTCAAGGACTGACCAGGCCCCGTTCACTAGCAAGTACTCCGGGAGGGTCTATCGTTGTTACCAGTAAAGACCCTGAATTACACCGCACCGTCTCTGAGTGGTTCCTGCTACCCCCATCATCCACATCTGCTGCCCTGAGGCCATACCCCTCCCGTTGGGGGTTATACCATCTACGCTGCACCATCCATCCACCGGCCTCAGCGGACTGTCCTGCAGCGGCAGCTCCATAGCTGCATTCAACGGGTGGCGTAGTCGTCCTGCATCTACCGCTGTTACATCGCCGCTCAGTTTGACTCCCTGGGCACGGACCGGGTCACCGCCACGAGACTACAACCCTCAAGAGATCCGGCTCCGGGTAAGCTCCCGCGTGCGCAACGCAGCGCGACACAGGCCCAGGGGCGCGTCAACTTTGGCGTAGTCGGCAGGATTTCGTGCCCGCAACCACCGGGTACTGCGTGCCTGAAAAAGAGACTTTTCAAACTTACCTGTGGTGAAGATTCCCGCCATCCGGCGCCATCTTCAGCCTTCTTCCCGCCATCGGTGAAGTTTCCCGCCATCCGGCGCCATCTTCTGCCTTCTTCCCGCCATCCGTGGAGTTTTCCCGCCATTGGACGCCATCTTGAGGACGCCGCGCGGGAAGAAGAGGGGCGTGGACTCCGAAAGCGCGCGAGAACTGAAGCCCCGCCTCACGTCCGGACGTTGCGTAAGGTCCTGGAAGGAGCCCAGCAGACGCCGACGTCACAGGAGCGCGACGGAAGGTCCTCAACCCTGACGATCCACTGCGGAGCCGCGGCCTACGGAACAGGATCATCGCAAGGTAGGCCACGGTCCACTAGGGGGGAGGAAGATGTCGGATACGGAGGAGAGCTTCACTGCCTCAACCCCCGCCAGCGCTACCGCTGCTGCAGTTATGCCCTTCACCATGCCCTATATCCCGGGAGCAGCTTGGCTACCCCAGTACTCAGGGGAGTCACATACCCTGCATGACTTTAGAGAAAAGCTGGATAGCCTCTTCCAGGTGTACCCCCTCACAGAAGAGCAAAAAGTGAGCATCCTGGTGGCCCAACTAACCGGGGCAGCCAAAAGGGAAGTAAAATCCTGGCCACCTGGGAGGAAGACTGTCGCAGGGATACTAACCCGGCTGAAGGACACCTTTGATACCCGCACCTCAGCCGAGATTAAGCTTAGATTCTACGGGTGCAAGCAGCGAGCGCATGAGAGTATAAGGGACTATGCACTAAACCTACAAGAGGCCCTGAGGGCCATTAAGCAGACCGACCCTGATGGAGTGGGAAACGAGGACAGGCTGTTGACCGAACAGTTTATAGAGGGACTGTATTGTAATACCCACCGAACCCAGTTGCGGGCAATGGCCTTACAGGATCCCCATCTGGGCTTTGCACAGTTCAAGGACAGAGCCATCCGGGTGCTCCGAGAACCGGCACCGGGTGGCGTTGTGACCCACAAGCGCCCTGCTATCACTTACCACCAGGAGGCGGCGCCCTTGTCGGCAGGGCCTGTGGGAGCTGATGCGCAGGCTTTGGACAATGACCCGGCTCCAGACCTACACCATCAGGTCCAAGAGCTAGCTAAGAGCGTTGCTGCGCTAACCCGAACTGTGCAGTCTTTACAGGCTTCCACCCCAGGAAAGATCCAGCTGGCATCCGGACCGGAGGACATCCCGTGGCGTCGACCAAGGAGGACCCCACCGGCCAGAGGAAGACCCAGTGACCGATACAGCGAGGACGGACGACCCATCTGCCGCCGCTGCAATCAACCTGGACATATGGCAAGGTACTGTTCTTTAAACGGGCACAACCTGGGGTAGAGGGCCAACCCCCAGGAAAAAGATCACCAGGCCCATCGAACTGGCGCGACAGATATGTGGGAGGACGTCCAGTCTTGCCTGTGGTACTGGATGGCATTCCCATGAGTGCCCTACTGGACACCGGGTCACAGGTCACCACCATCCCGTACGTGCTCTTTAAGCAGTACTGGAATGACTCGGATATTACCCGCTACCCTGACGACGACTTGAGTATCATCGCCAGCAATGGCCAGCCCGTGCCACAGATCGGATTTAAAGAGGTGACCATCAAAATCGGTAGAGTCGAACTGGCAGCACAGGGACTGATCATTGTAGATATTGACAAACATGAGAGTCACCCAAAAATAACTCTAGGAACTAATGTAATTGAAAATTGTCTTGCAGAGGTGATTTTCCTTTTACAGCAGGTTGCCAAGAACGCCAGCTCCGGCGAGCAGCAGGTGCTCCAGAAAGAGATCCGGGCACTGATGCGACGGCAACAGGTGGAACTCTCCGGCGGTGAGATTGGTAGCGTAAGAATGTGTGACCCTTTTCCTATTGCCATGCCCCCAAAAAGTGAAATGATGATTTGGTGCCGGGCAGCTATTGGTCTGAGAGGTAGAGATTACCAGGCAATGGTAGAACCAGTTTACTCAGACAGTAGGCCCACCATTTTGACAGCACGGGGGGTGGTCAATGTACGCCATGGGAGGGTGCCCGTTCGCATAATCAATATCGGGGAGAGGGAAGTGTACCTGCCCCGGTATGCCACGCTAGCCAAATTATATACCATTAACCAAAATGCTATACAATCTGTGGAACCCTTGCCTCCATCTCACCCGGAGGAAGGTAACGGCTCTAAGAAAACAAAGGAGGACTGGTGTCAGCAACTACATTTGGGTACTGACTCCACTCCCTCACATCAGAAACAGGGAGTCTATCGGGTGGTTCAAGAGTACGAGAGAGTGTTTAGTAAACACCCGTTAGACTTCGGGCGAGTCAAGGGGGTAGAACACCACATCCCCACGGGAGACCATCCTCCCATAAAAGAGAGGTATCGACCCGTACCCCCTGCACACTACCAACACGCCAAGGGGATGCTTAGAGACATGAAGGAGGCTGGGGTGATCAGGGATAGCTGTAGCCCCTGGGCAGCTCCACTAGTCTTAGTCCGAAAGAAAGACAACACCATGAGGATGTGTGTAGATTACCGGAAAATCAATCGTATCACACACAAGGATGCGTACCCCTTACCAAGGATAGAGGAGTCATTGGCTGCTTTAAGATCTGCTAACTTCTTCTCTACCTTGGACCTCACTAGCGGGTACTGGCAGGTTCCTGTAGCAGAGGCGGACCGGGAGAAGACCGCATTCACCACCCCGATGGGACTTAGCGAGTTCACCTGCATGCCGTTCGGACTCTGCAACGCACCGGGAACCTTCCAACGACTAATGGAGTGTTGTCTGGGCCACAGAAACTTCGAGACGGTCCTGTTGTACCTGGACGATGTCATCGTATATTCCAAGACGTATGAGGACCACCTGAAACACCTGGCGGAAGTGTTCGAAGCTCTGGCAAGTTACGGCCTAAAGGTGAAACCCTCCAAGTGTCACCTCCTGAAACCAAAGGTGCAGTACCTGGGACACGTGGTGAGCGCTGACGGAGTGGCTCCCGACCCTGATAAGATCACCGCAATTAAGGAATGGCCAAGCCCCTCCAGCGTAAAAGAAGTGCGGCAGTTCCTCGGGTTGGTAGGCTACTACCGAAGGTTTATTCCCGGTTTCACCAAAAAGGCAGCACCTATGCAGGACCTCCTGATAGGCCAGTCCCGGAAGGCCAAGAACCAGAAGCCGCCCTTTAAATGGGAGGAGCTGGAAGAAGAGTCCTTCCGCCAGCTGAAGATGGCCCTCACGGGGGACGAAATCCTGGCGTACCCGGATTATAGCCAGCCCTTTATCCTCTACACCGACGCCAGTAACATCGGGCTAGGAGCCGTACTGTCCCAGATCCAGCAGGGGAAGGAACGAGTAATCGCCTACGCCAGCCGAAAACTGCGACCCACCGAAAGGAACCCCGAGAATTACAGCTCATTTAAGTTAGAGTTCCTGGCCGTAGTATGGGCAGTCACCGAGCGCTTTAAGCATTACCTCGCTTCTTCCCGGTTCACCGTGTACACGGATAACAACCCGTTGACACACCTGGACACGGCAAGACTCGGTGCCCTGGAGCAGAGGTGGATGGCCCGTCTGTCCAACTACGAGTTCACAATCAAATACCGGGCAGGACGCTCCAATACCAACGCGGACGCCCTGTCCAGGATGCCCAACCTGCCGGACGGAGGAGAAGATCCGGAGGGACTGGAAGAAGTTGAACTCCCTGCGTTCCACCGTCATGGGACTATCCAGTATTCCCACCGGGTAAGGAGTAAGCAGGCTGCTACGTTGAACCCCTTACCCCACTACAACTGGGCGGAAACGCAAGACAGCGACCCTGCCGTCCGACTGGTGAAGGAGATGCTGACTCGGCCGGAGGCTCGCCTTGAACCAGACGCTCCGGAGGAAGCCAAACAACTATGGGCAGAGAAGAGTCGACTGTTCCTTTACAAAGGGAAGTTGTGCCGCAGAATGGTTAACTCCCGAACGCATGAATTACTCTGGCAAGTAGTGGTGCCACGAAGAGACGCAGCCATGGTGATGGAGGCATACCACGACGGAGCTGGACACTTCGGGTGGAAGAAGCTGGAGTTCCTGCTGCGCGAGCGGTTCCACTGGGTAGGCATGAGGGGAACCATCGAGAAGTGGTGCAGAGACTGTGGCCCGTGCAACCTGAGAAGGAAGGACCGTGCCAGCCAGAAGACTCCCCTGCAGTCCATCGTCACCCGGCAACCGTTGGAACTGGTAGCCTTGGATCATGTAAAACTGACCCCAAGCAGAAGTGGCTACGTCTACGCGTTAACCATCGTGGATCATTACTCCCGGTTTCTGGTTGTCGTCCCCGTCAAGGACTTAACGGCTCAAACAGCAGCTAGAGCCTTCCAGCAGCACTTTTGCCGTCCACACGGGTACCCGGACCAAGTGCTGACGGACCAGGGACCTGCCTTTGAAGCGGAGGTCTTCCAGGAATTCTGCAATCTGTATGGCTGCCGGAAGATAAGGACGACACCCTACCATCCGCAAACTAATGGACTTTGTGAGAAAATGAACCAGGTGGTAATGGATCTTCTAAAAACGTTGCCCCTGGAAGAACGCAGTCTGTGGCCTGAGAAGTTGCCCGATCTGGTGGACCTATACAACCACATCCCGGTAGGTTCCACCAACTGTACCCCGGCTTACCTAATGAGGGCAAGACCTGGTAAGTTACCTGTTGACCTGGAAATGGGAGTCCTGACACCCGAGGACACTTCACCAGAAACAGACTGGGACACAGAGAGGCAGCAGCAGTACCGGAGAGTACAGGAGAGCGTGGAGCGAAGTCTCTGTCAGGCTAGGGAAAGACAAGAGAAAACTTACAACCAGTATGCTCCCGCTGTTCCCCTGGTACCCGGAGAGCAGGTCTTGAAGAGGAAGAGACGGCTCCACAAGTTGGATGACCAGTGGGAGAAGGACCCGTACACCGTACTGCCCTCAAGCCACGAGAACCCGAAGGTTTGTACCATCAGTAAAGACGGAGGGGAAACCACAGCCATTGTATCCCGGGACCACCTGAAGAAGTGTCCCGAACAACTGAGGAACCCTGAAGAGGAACAAGAAGACCATCGACCCGTAGAGGAAAGGGAAGATATGGTTAGTACTGTGCTCGGGGACTTCCCTCGGTCTTGGACTCAAGTCAATGGTGCAGTTGTGGTACCCGTACTCACCTTCCTCCAACCAGCATCCCAAGCACCTACGGAGCAACAGGTAGAGCTGGAAGAACAGCCGGTCCAGGAGGCAGAAGACTCCACACAAGCAGAACAGGAGGATCAACCCTCTGCTTATAGTGAGCCTGCCGTACCCCTAGTGAGACAAAGAGCCGGTAGACAGCTGCCCAGTTTACCCTTGACAGCTCCTACACCCTGTAGTTCAGGGCTAGACAGTCAGCTCCGTAGGTCCACTAGGGCCACTAGAGGCCAGTTACCCGCACGCTGGAGGATTTGAAGTGTATAAATTGTTTTATTTATGTTTATCTGTGTATTGTTGCTTGTGTATAATTTTGTGTTTCCAGTTATTTTTAGGAATCCTTGGTGGATTTACCGGGAATCCTTGTACATAGTTGGAGCGTAACCCAGGATGGACTAGAGACTGTTAAGGACTCGGGGTAGGACAGACCCCTACCTGGTTACGTCTCCCTGTTTTGGTGAAATGGACACCTTGCTTTCTTCAAAGACTGCACCCAGTTACGGACACGCCGTGACCAGCTTTATGTGTTTCCTTATTGTAATGTTATTGTTTATACTTTGTTATGTTACAAAAATATGTTTAGTCCCGGAGTACTAAATTTCACTAGGGGGGAATGTGGCACCCCAGGGGTCTGGTTTTCCACAGTAATGTAATGTTATGTCTGAGAGCAGGTGGGAGGTCCTTTGGTCAGGGATCCTGTGCATGCCACACCTCCTGCCCAGTCTTGGGAGGGGAAGAACTTCCCCTGTATAAACCCTGGGCTGAGGCAGGGTTAGTCAGTCAAGGAGAGTAGAGACAAGAAACAGTCACAGGAAGAAACAGCAGAAGCTCAGTGGGAGCAATACTACTACAAGTCAGGGGCTGGCAGCTGCAGAGCTCGCCCTGAGAAGCTTTCTTACCGGACCCGGCGTCCGAGGCTGTGGGGACTAACTCTTACCCAGCAGCAGAAGCCGACCGGCAGGGGATTTCAGGTCCTCAGGCCCAGAAACCCGAAGGCCCCGAGTCACCGGCCATACGGGTGAGCACCACACGGTACACTCAGGGACGTGGGCTACTTATATCCGCTTCTAGCAAGGTAGCCAGAAGAGTACAGTCAGTTTGGGAGGCCTACAACTCCGCCTGGCCAGGGGAGATCCCATCTGCTCAAGGACTGACCAGGCCCCGTTCACTAGCAAGTACTCCGGGAGGGTCTATCGTTGTTACCAGTAAAGACCCTGAATTACACCGCACCGTCTCTGAGTGGTTCCTGCTACCCCCATCATCCACATCTGCTGCCCTGAGGCCATACCCCTCCCGTTGGGGGTTATACCATCTACGCTGCACCATCCATCCACCGGCCTCAGCGGACTGTCCTGCAGCGGCAGCTCCATAGCTGCATTCAACGGGTGGCGTAGTCGTCCTGCATCTACCGCTGTTACATCGCCGCTCAGTTTGACTCCCTGGGCACGGACCGGGTCACCGCCACGAGACTACAACCCTCAAGAGATCCGGCTCCGGGTAAGCTCCCGCGTGCGCAACGCAGCGCGACACAGGCCCAGGGGCGCGTCAGATTTTTGTTATTTTTCCTCCAAAATTGTTTAGTTTTATTCTTGTTCCAAGTATAGACCTCATTATTTGTGTAGTCCAACAAATCTCTTTCAAATTTAGATTTTTTTTGTAGCCATAATTTGTTCCTCTAATTGGACAATTTTTTTTTTATATGACGGTCCCACTCTTCATATTCTTTAGTTGTAGTATGTGAGGTCAATAAATTCTTTGTTTTAGTAATATCAGATCTCACTACTTTAAGGGAATCCTCCTCATATTCAACAATCAATTGCATTAATTTATTGGAACAGTGGTCTAATATTTCGTACCGCTTCTTATGGAAATCATCTGAAAAAATCAGTGTCGGAAATTTCTTTATACGTAGTCCTCTAGGGATCATGTGTTTTTCCAAATAGGAGTGAAGTGTAGTACTGTCCCACCATATTTTTAGTTCTTTGGTTAGGAGACTATCAAGTTTTCTCATATGGGTATCCAGATCATTAGATTCCGTTGTCTGATCCATTACTTTTTCCCATGTAAAGATTGAGGCCGCTTTCTTGCATCGAACATTATATTGTGCCTCATCAGGGGGATCAGGTGGTAAACTCCCTTTGTTGGTGCTTGGTGGTTGTGACATCTTATAAGAGACTCTTTATGTTAGAGCAAAGTATAACTTTACGGTTTTCCCTTATTTAGAGTTCACCAATTGTCCATATATGTTTTCTCTAAATACATATGTTTGGCTACTATTAAATATAGAACTCTCAAAATATTATTGAGAGAAAAAAATGAGGAGCAAGACCACACTCAACAATTAGAAAAAATATAGAAAAGAAGTCAGCTCACCCTTTTCTTAGGATAGTGTGCACGGACCCACGGAGTCACGTAGAGGAGTATTCAGCAGAGGAGGAAAATCCAGCAAGACAATCTCCAATAAAAGCCATATTTATTAATTCATTTAAAATATTTCATATCGCCAAATAGATGCTGTTTTTTAGGTCACAACCATCCCAAACAGGGGAGAACAGCAGACGCGTTTCGGAAATTAATTCTTAGTCATTGCATAGCCCCATGTATTCACGGGGCAGCATTTTATGTCATATCCTATCAGGTCACATGGTTAGCCCCCTCCAATGAAACAACTTTTTTAAAAAACATATCCATACAAGTAAAAAAATAACATATACAAAATACAATGAGAAATGATACAATTAATCATAATAACAGATCATGTCCTGTCTTAAATTCATTCCTTTTGGAGATCTTGTATCAAGTTCGTAGATCCACCATGATTCTCTGTTGAGTCGTTTTCTTCGATAATCCCCTCCTCTATGTGGTTTCCTAACCTTTTCTATCCCAATTACCTCGCAGCTGAAAGTGTTACCTCCATATTCCACACTGAAATGTCTGGATGCTGTTGAGCATTTGGTTATCATTTTATTATTGGCATCTGATAGATGTCGTCTTATTCGAGTTTTTAGTGAATTGGTGGTACATCCTACGTATTGAACTTTGCATTTATTACATGTGAGAAGATATATAACATATGAAGTATTACAGTTTATATAGTTTTTGATGTTGTATAAATGTAATAGTGGGGAAGGGCGTAGCCTTCCCTTGGTACTGAGATAGTTAAAGGAAGTGTTCCTAAAGTCAGACCTCTCTGAACTGTTGGTAGACCAAGCTAAGGGGTTAGCTTTAGTGGTCCAGTCATTAGAGTAGAGGGGGAACTTAGTGCCCGGATCAAGCCTTGAGTGATATAGAGCTTGTTCCTGGCATAATTCATTGTGGGCTGCAGTACCTGTAAACAGCCACAAGATGCCACTGTCCTGGGTGCAGATGTCAGGTTGAGTCTGCTAGCAGGGTTACAGGCAGTGATGAGTTAATGCTGTGTGATGACTGCTCACAGAGGGTGGGGACATTGGCAAAAAGCCTCGGTTTTAGTGTCCAGAGGCCATTAAGAGACAGTACAGGGAATCGTGCGGGCAGCCTGATTATAGTGGCTGCTAGGGTAGACGGGAGCTCTACGCCCTCAGACAGCAGGATCACTACTGTGCAAGTCTCCTCACGCAAGAGCAAGAGTCCTGTTAGCTGGTCGGAGAAACTCATCTGAGGTAGTGAGGACCTGAGGCACTTCTAGTCTGCAGGAAGCAGAAGAAGATAAACAGGACTCCAGGCTAGGACGTGGGGGAGATATTTGATCCAGGTCACTGTTAATGTTACAGAAGAGTCTCGTGGACTAGAGATAGAGTCACAGAGATGCTTCACTTAAAGAGGGAACCAGGGCTGAAGATGTTGCCAGTGCCTGTGAGAGAGATGATAGCCTGTCGGGCCTTATCCATTATATCTGCCTGTAAATACTGTAAATATTCCTCTTCCCCAAGTAAAGTTCAAGTTCTGGTTAAGAACCTCGTGTCCTCTGAATTTATTGCTGCCCTGGTCCCAGAAGAGAAATGCCTGGAGACAGCCGCGATCGGATGGCTTGAAGTAAGTGAAGAGCACCACATACACAGCCACACTTCAGAGGGAGGACACGTATTGTCTGTAGGGTGCCATAGCGAGTGGGGACTACAGCTCGCCCACGACTACCTCGCTGGGGCACCTTACACATCCTACGTATTGAACTTTGCATTTATTACATGTGAGAAGATATATAACATATGAAGTATTACAGTTTATATAGTTTTTGATGTTGTATATTTTATGTGTACTGGAGGAGGAAAAAGTTTTAGTATTTTTCATGTGTCCACAGCATAAGCAGATATTGTGGCCGCATTTGTAACAGCCGTTGGTATGTAGCCATGTTTGCTTATTCACTTTTAATTCATTTAAGTATAGACTTGGGGAGAGAAGAGTTCCCAGTGTTGGAGCTTTTTTTGCAGTAAATTTTACCCCATGACTTAGTATTTCTCGTAGTCTATTATCCTGATGGAGCATCGGTAGATAAATATTAACAATATTCTTTATGTGTTGGAATTCAGGGCTGTAGTTAGTAACAAATGTTAATTGTTTATTATCAGTTTTCTTATATTTATTTTTATTTTTCATGATTTCCATTCTTGGAATATTATTAACTATATTATTGGCTCTCTGAAGCATCCATTTAGGGTATCTACGTGCTCCTAATCTATCCATTACTTTATTTGCTTCTTCATTGTATTTATTCTCTGATGTGGTATTCATTTTTGTACGCATAAGTTCCTTAAACTAACTACCTCCAAACTTCAGACACCTCTGGACCCTGGTATGAAGGGCTATGGGGTACGGATTGTCCGACTACGGGGCTGAGCATGCCCTCCATGGATGTTAAATAGGAAGACAACTGGGCCTGGACAGTGGGAAGTTGGCTATGGGACAGATCTTACTCACCACCTGTTAACCGGTGTGAGGATACAGCCTATAATCTTAATAAGCCAGATGTTTAGATTTGTTAATCCAAGAGAAATACACTATTATCTTTGTGTTGATTTGTAATTGCATGTGTATTTATGTGCCTGGTCAAGAAGAACAGACGAGTATTTGTATAACCCTGATTGTTGTCTTCTCTTTGATTCTGGAACAATGAATGTTGCTAATTATGTTGATTAACCTTTGTGGATCCTGTGGCTTATTGACGCACAAAACAGGAGGACAAACTAGGTAAATTCATTAAATGCTCAAACAATGAGACATGAGGCTGCCCTTTCCCCCCAACCTGTGGATGTATACTTAAAAAGGACATGTGCTTCTGTAGCAGAAGAGACTTAAAACAGAGAATAAAGGAGAAGCAAGAGGACATCAGACTCTCTTCGCACCATCAGCTTGGTAGTATGGCTTTACCCAAAGAGACACAGATTTGTATTCTACATGATTCCGGCCTAAGGGTATGGCCCTGACTGGAAAGATACAGATCTGCTCCATTGACCATCAGAGAGTCTATGGATACGTTTGGGAACACCAGGTTGGGACGAGGAAGTCACTTGACCCTATGGACATGTTGTTTGGGGTTGCCACGAGAGACTGTCCGGTCACCTGGAACCCATGGAGACATTCGGAGAAGCCAGATTGGGACTAGCCAGCCATCTGGCCTTGTACCTTGATGGAATGCTAGCATTTTAAACTTGCCGCTACCTTCTCTCTTTGGGGGCCCGCCAGAAGCGGGGGGGCCACTGGTTGAGGTAGTTGACCCTGGAAGTCTCAAAGTCGCATCTGTTCTATCCCAGATGGATGGAGCAGAAGGCTGAGACTGTGTAATGTTGTAACATCTTGGGTATTTGCTGGGACTGTTCTATGTGTTTATTGTCCATTTTGTGGTTCAATAAAGTATTGCCACACTGTTTTACCCTCACCCTGTGTTGTCTGTGCAGTGTTACACCCACGGAAGACCCCATGTCCTCATAACTGGTCTTCTACAGGACAGTCTTGCCTGATGGCCTGGCTCTCTTCTTGCTCCATAGCAAGATATCCATGGGTCCTGGGACCAGAGTTGGCATCCCGATGCTGGTGGTCGACCGGGCCTTATGCAGCAAGTAGAACTGGAGCTGGAACAAAATGTTCAGCTGAGCCCCTTGACCTAGGCCCTGGGTGAGTAGCAGGTCCTCCTCTTCTTAGGCCATGCTACAGTGCTTCTGCCACAACTCCTGATGATGTTATCCCGCTCTCAGGTGCAGCATTGCCAACATCTTTACATCTTATTTCCAGGTCATGACTTCCTCCCTCTGCCAACGTCTTCTGTATAGGACTCAGGGTTCTGCTGAAGATAAACCACAGCACCTTCTTCTTCATTTCTACCAGAAGGAGATCCATCTCCAACACTGGACAAAGCAGCAGCTCCCAGGTAGCTATGCTGACTGTCTGACACAAACCCATCAGCGCTACCACCATTTAACCTGTATTGTATATATTCACAGATACTGTATCTTCCTGTCACTGGGGAAAAAGTTTATTCTTCCCCTTCGTTACACTCCTGACTAGTTCAATTCTGAGCCAACAATCATGTCACTGGGCAAATTAGCCCAAGACAAAGGGAGATATTGGTGGGAGAGAAGCACACAGAAGTGTGTAGTAATGCCGTGCATTTCCCTCCTAAAACGTCAGGGGACCAATACTAAGTTGGCTAGGTGATACTTCTCAGTAAGTCAGACAATATATCCAAGTGTAACATAGGTGCCGGAATGCAACGTATAGAGACACAAGGGGGGACCAGTCAGGGGTTGATATAACCACTTTATATGTATAACAACTATTCTACAGGGGGGTTAGTAAGAAGGTTAATAAACTTCAACTTGGAATAACAATAAGAAATATTTTCAGTGAATAACAGTAAAGTTATTTGCAAAAGTGTGATGCACCGAGTCGTGGGAGTCACCACGTGAGCTCTCTTTATATGGCGCTAGTGGGGGTCACCGGTTCTTCCCGCAAGTCTCTTTCGGATAAAGTCTATCAGATCCCGTTTAGCCTCACACACACCAACCGGCCCCCTCCCAACTTGAAGTCCTAATCCCAACTATCCCCGGTACTGTAGGTGAGAGTTGGAAGTGACGGTAATGTTCACTTGCGCGATTCTTCCGCTGTTGCTGGTGCGTCTCTCCTGTTGCAGTTTCTCTCAGCTCTTCTCGGCCTGACCGTTGATGGTAGTCTCTCACGCTTGCTATAAGGGGATCCAGACCTTGGCTCTTGGCAGGCGGCGACGGGTTCCGGGAACTCCCTCAGTGTGGAGTGCGGGTCCTGACTCTGACAAACATGCGCAGCACTCAGGGCGCTTCTGTTAGGAGTCCGGAGCTTAGCAGGCAGAGTCCGACTCTGGTGCAGCGCAGGCCTCCGTCTGAGGCCTGTCGCTCTGGGCTGTGTGGTCCGTCTGGAGCACGTCTGCTCTATTCTGCAGCTTGGCGCCAAATTTCCCTGTGTCTTGGCGCACTGGACTTTTATATCCAGGAAATCCTTCCTGGAGGTCACCTGATCAGGTCCGGCATTTTAATTTGCTCCGCCTTCAACTCTTCTAGCACAACTTGGTTCCACTTGATTTCACCTGGCCACCAGATGGCAATCTCTTCTCACCTCTGTCACATCCTGCAAGAGTTTTCCTAATAGTTCATTGCCTTCCACTACATAAGTTTGACTGCTTGCAATATTTGTGGTGCATGTGGAGGAAGAGAATAATCTCTAATGTACAAAGATCTACACAATTTATAAACCCTCCTTTATCATCTTTCACTTCTTTATTCAAGTAACTTGATACATAGGTTCAGGACCTGGACTTCTGAATGCAGTTGCATGAATAAGGAAGTAAAGTGAGTACTGGAATTTCTTGTATGTCAGCCAAGATAGACTGTTGTATATACATATTCCATTTCCTGTTGACCTCCCAAAAATACTTTACATGAGAATATTGTTTTATAATTTTAGTTTTTATTAGTCCATTCAGGTTTCTAATACTGAAAAGAAATTGCCTGCATGCATTACCTGAATAATAAGAAAAAATGCCTGACTTTACCTTTTAAAATACAGGATAAGTAAATGACTTTTTTTGTGTGAGGATGTATTATCCCCTTCCAGCCAAAACCAATTTTGTGCTTACTGAAAAAGCATGTTTTTCATACCTTTATATCTTCATGTGATAATGACTTTGGAATGCTTCTTATATCCTAGTGATTCAGAAATAGTTTTTTCTTGATGCATTGTAATTTATGTTAGTGGTAAATTTCGTTAGACAATGTGCTTATGTAGCGCCCCGAGGGTTCGGTTGCTACAGGGGTATTGCACCTCAACCAGAGGTGTGATATTCCACTCCCAGGTAAGGATGGAGTGTGGACCAGGGCTCAGTTAGCTGCACACACATACACTCCCCATTTCCGGGGGACAGCTCGATGGTGCTCCCATATTGCAGGCACAACTGACCATGTCCTTGGCTGGAGTGGGGAGGGGGAGATAACCCAGTGGTGTAGGAGCAGAAAGGGGACGGTTTCTGGAGCACAGGAAGGAGCTCATTGGGTGCAGGTCACCTGAGCTCAGACACAGAGAAGCAGATAAAAGGTGGGAGCCATCTTAAGTCAGAGGAGAAGCACAGCAGAGTAAAGGAGTAGAGAGCTGACAGGGAGCCGAGGCTCAGCCTGAGCTCAGCTCCACGAGGCAGGCCTAGAGAAAAGGCCGGGGCCAGAGAGGAGAAGAGGAGAAGGAGAAGGAAGGAAGGAGAAGAGACAGAGGAGTGGAAGGGCTCCAGAAACAAGAAGGCAGAAGGGACCCTAAGAGAGCAGAACGGACAGCAACCGTTGCAAACCCGCGTTATATCAGGTGAATGGTCAGGCTGTGGAAGGGTACTGGATTCCCAAGTTGGTGGAGGTAAATTATCCCTCAGCCAAGAACCGGAGGTCATGATCATTTATTGGTGCGACCCCCCCGCCAAACCTGCTAGGAAGGCGCCATATAGGATAGCGGGAAGCGGAGGCCAACGCTTACCCAACACGGTCCGCGGTAGCTGGACAGAAGTTTGGTCACTGGTGGGGCACGAGAGGCCAGACAAAGGACAGAAGGGGGTCCTGTGCCATACTCCTGAATTGCCTGGGGGTTGACCGAGCCCCTCACCTGGTGGACGCAGCACGGCTTGGGCAGTCATTGCTGACAGAAGTGACTTGGATAACAACTGTGAGTAAAAGACCCTGGACTGCATCATTGGACTCTGTGTGATTTCTGCTGTGCCGGCACCATCACCCCCAGCATCCACTTACACTGCCCTGAGGCTACACTCTTCCCGTGGGGAGTTATCCTACCCCTGTGCTGCACACCAACACCAGCCTCAGCGGTCTGCCTCGCAGCGGCGGTTATCCCTGACTGCAATCCACGGGTGGCGTAGTCGGACATTCACAAAACACTGATAAATAGACTGCCACAATTTGGTCTGACCACCCTGAGCCACGGGATCGGGTTGCCACTACTACCCCCATCAGCACCGTACACCAGAAATCCCGGTTCCAGGTACCCCACGGCCCAGGGGGCGAGTCAGCTTTGGCGTAGTCGGCAGGATTGTGACCAACCCGCCACAAACGGGTATTGCGTGCCTGAAAAGAGACTGTTTCACTGTATTGAAAATGGTGCCCGCCCCAGCAGAACGGACGCCATAATGTGCGCGCCAAAAGATAACAGGAAGCCACCTCCCATCATGGTCATGGGCCAGGTCCCAGAATGGCGCCAAAAAAGGAGCCCACCCCCAACAGCCATGAGTGCGGCTGTAGAGATGTCCATCAAGGTGGGGGGCTGCCCCTGAGAGTGATTGTCAGCAGGTTGCCCCGGGACCACCCCCAAAAGGGGCGGAAAGAGAAGAAAACCGAGGGGCAGGGTGTGGTTCGGATCAGTCTCGCCAGATCACACCCGTAGATGGAGAGGAGCATCAACTCCAGCACCCTGGCAAGCGGCCTGCTGCAGGCCGAGGCGACCCCGTACAGCCTCACGGAGCTGATTGCTCAGCTCCCCGCAGAAGACCCTGGGTTCCTGTGGACGGCGCTGGAGGAGTTGGACCGGAGGACGGTCCGGGCGCAGAGGGAAGTCATCGCCGGATGGAGGGAGGAGATGGCCCGGCAGGTCGCGACCCAGCAGCAAGAGACGCTGCCAGCACCCGGCAGTGCGCCTGCCCCCGAGGACAGAGAGAGGAGACCGGAGGCCGAGAACAGCGCTGCCGTGGAGGCAGGTAAGGCGGACACCCCTGCCCTGGGTCCCGATGCCGTAAGCTTACCCCTGGATCCCGCCGCGGAGCCAGAAGTCCCGGGAGCCGCTGCAGCTTCCACGCTTCCGCCGCATGTACCTGGGCGTCAAGCCGCGAACACCACCGCAGAACCACGCCCCACGTCATGCCCCCTGACCCCAGGTGCGGTTGGAAGTGGCCCGCTCCAGGCCCGGTCGCAAGGCCTGACCTCCCCAGGCGCCTCCCAACCGCGTGTGCCCCCGGTCCTGAAGCCACCACCCCTTGGGACTGACCTGTACAGCCAGCTCGCCGGACCCGATAGAGAGCCGGTCCCTGTACCAGAGGGATGGGTCCACCCCAGTCAGCGGAAAAACCTGTCTGCAGAGGTTGAGGCCCCGCTTGCTCCGCTCTTGCCCCGACCACAGTCAGTCGCCGTTTCTCAGCTCCCGGAGGAAGAGGTCCAGATAAGATGGGACCAGACCGGGGAGGATGTGATGGGGTTTGCACAGGAGACACGGGCGGCCGCAGTTCGCAGGCGAGAGATCTGTGAGCAGCTTGCAAAGGAGGAGCGGGTGCGGCGCCGGAAGAGGGAGCAGCTGCAGGCCCAGAGCGCGGAGGAGAAGACACAGACTCGTAGAAACCCCCAAGCAGCACGCGGTCCTAATGTAGCTGGGACCGTGGTGAAGTTCCACCAGGAGAAAGGGTGGGGGTTTATCTGGGACTCTGCCACAGCCACAGACCTCCATGTCGACATGAGGGATGTGGAGGGTCACCTGCCAGCGGGTCACCCGAAGCGGGAGTTGTTCCCGGGAGATCGGGTAATATACACCCGACATCGAGGCCTAAAAGGGTGGTATGCCCTCAATGTCCAGAGGGTGGAGGAGGAACAGTACCAGGAGCATTGCTACCCAGATGACCCGGATGGGTCTGGAGAGTATAGTGAGGAGGAAGAAGGTGCGCAAGGAGGACACCGCTACTGATGAGCGGCAGCATACAATGTATATAGTTACCTGTCAGGGTAAAGAGACTGTTACCTAGAGTTACCCGGCAACGGGTCAGTTAAAGACGGCTGAGGACTGGGAGCAGCCAACTTAGTGAACTATCCGGCCGAGGACTGGGAGCGGTCAACTTTGTATATATTTGCACTTCTTAAAGTGCCCCCTACTGGTTTTATAAGAAACTACAACAACTGACCTCAGAGCAAAAACCCGTTAGAGGTGGCTGAAGAAGAGGGCCAGCAGCTGGATCAGCTACGCCCTGCAGCCACCCCAGGGCCTTCGTTGAGGGTTTACAAACGGGTCCCTCATGTTTGTGTTCATAAGTTTGCACTTAATAGAAAGATGGACACCTGGTCGCAAAGCGCACTGTGACCAGTTAACAAAAGTTTTACATGAAGAATGTTTATAAGAAAAATGTTTTATATGTGACAAATGTGGTTATAAAAGTGAAAAGAGTTTTATAATGTTTTATATATGTGAAGAAAGTCCTATAATAATTGCTGAAAGAGAAAATGTGCTAGTAACGTTAAAAGAGAAAAATTGCCTCCCATAAAGGGATGAGCAATAATGGTTTACAAATTTATATATGGATGCATTCTAAAAACTTGCATGTTTTTGAATTGTCTTTTGCTCTGTTCTAGCCCGAGGACGTGCTGTGGTTTACCAGGGGGGAATGTAGCGCCCCGAGGGTTCGGTTGCTACTGGGGTATTGCACCTCAACCAGAGGTGTGATATTCCACTCCCAGGTAAGGATGGAGTGTGGACCAGGGCTCAGTTAGCTGCACACACATACACTCCCCATTTCCGGGGGACAGCTCAACGGTGCTCCCATATTGCAGGCACAACTGACCATGTCCCTGGCTGGAGTGGGGAGGGGGGAGAGAACCCAGTGGTGTAGGAGCAGAAAGGGGACGGTTTCTGGAGCACAGGAAGGAGCTCATTGGGTGCAGGTCACCTGAGCTCAGACACAGAGAAGCAGATAAAAGGTGGGAGCCATCTTAAGTCAGAGGAGAAGCAGGGCAGAGTAAAGGAGTAGAGAGCTGACAGGGAGCCGAGGCTCAGCCTGAGCTCAGCTCCACGAGGCAGGCCAAGAGAAAAGGCCGGGGCCAGAGAGGAGAAGAGGAGAAGGAGAAGGAAGGAAGGAGAAGAGACAGAGGAGTGGAAGGGCTCCAGAAACAAGAAGGCAGAAGGGTCCCTAAGAGAGCAGAACGGACAGCAACCGTTGCAAACCCGTGTTATATCGGGTGAAGGGTCAGGCTGTGGAAGGGTACCGGATTCCCAAGTTGGTGGAGGTAAATTATCCCTCAGCCAAGAACCGGAGGTCGTGATCATTTATTGGTGCGATCCCCCGCCAAACCTGCTAGGAAGGCGCCATATAGGATAGCGGGAAGCGGAGGCCAACGCTTACCCGACACGGTCCGCGGTAGCTGGACAGAAGTTTGGTCACTGGTGGGGCACAAGAGGCCAGAGAAAGGACAGAAGGGGGTACTGTGCCATACTCCTGAATTGCCTGGGGGTTGACCGAGCCCCTCACCTGGTGGACGCAGCACGGCTTGGGCAGTCATTGCTGACAGAAGTGACTTGGATAACAACTGTGAGTAAAAGACCCTGGACTGCATCATTGGACTCTGTGTGATTTCTGCTGCGCCGGCACCATCACCCCCAGCATCCACTTACACTGCCCTGAGGCTACACTCTTCCCGTGGGGAGTTATCCTACCCCTGTGCTGCACACCAACACCAGCCTCAGCGGTCTGCCTCGCAGTGGCGGTTATCCCTGACCGCAATCCATGGGTGGCGTAGTCGGACATTCACAAAACACTGATAAATAGACTGCCACAATTTGGTCTGACCACCCTGAGCCACGGGATCGGGTTGCCACTACTACCCCCATCAGCACCGTACACCAGAAAGCCCGGTTCCGGGTATCCCACGGCCCAGGGGGCGAGTCACTTATTTATGAAAAAAATCTGAATTTACCAAAAAATGTTGAAAAATGTGCTATTTTGACATTTTTGAAGTTGCGTATTTTCGCTGCATCAAAATGCAGCGTCTTACAGTTCTAGTAGAGAGGATGGGATTTACAGAAATCTCCTGCCCGATGTGCTTTTTATTTACACAGTGTAATCTGACGGGTTTCAAATCCGCAACATGTCAATTTCTCTTGCGGGTACACAGAGTTTTATGTGCAGATTTTCCCCATAGAATTCCATAAGATGCAGAAAAACGCAAGTAAATATTGCTCAAAAATTGCAGCGGAAATGCATGAAAAACAAATGACTATATCAATAAAGTTTTGTCAAAGCCAAATACCAGGAAGCATCAAAAACAAAGCAGCTTTATTTAAAACATGACATACCAAAAAGAGACAAAAAACACAACATCAAAAATGAGACAAAAATGCATGTAAAATAACGCACTCAAATACTCAAATACTCAAAAATGACGTAAAAATAAATAAAAATAATTCTTGAATTGTTGGCTTTTGTTTATTCTACGTCAGAAAGAATCTAAATAAAAAGTGATCATAATATGTTATGTACCCCAAAATGGTACCAATAAAAACTTTGACTCATGCCACAAAAAAACAAGCCCTTACTCAGTTCTGTTAACTCTCAGAAAATGGCAACAGAAAACTATTTTTTATAAAATACTTAAAATAAATACTTTTAGTTTGAAAAAGTAGCAAAAGAGAAAACCTGTACAAATCTGGTGCCCCTCTATTCACAGTGACCAAAAGAATAAAGCCATCATATATAAAATAAAGCAATTCTTGAACTGCTGTTTACTTGTTCATTCTTCCAAAAATCAGCATAAGCCTTGATTCTCATTTATCTTGTCCTCTTTGCTGAGCATTTGACGCGCCCCCAGGGCCGTGGGGTACTCAGCAGCCGGGCCTCCGGTAACCGGGGGGGATATCACGGTGGCTGGCCCGGTCGGTGGCCCAGGGCGGTCACTGAAAAAGGGGGAATATGTATAGGGGATTTGTCGTGATGCCACCTGTGGTGTCTGGTGGGGATCACCA
Source organism: Phyllobates terribilis (assembly GCF_046119375.1). Classification (NCBI taxonomy): domain Eukaryota; kingdom Metazoa; phylum Chordata; class Amphibia; order Anura; family Dendrobatidae; genus Phyllobates; species Phyllobates terribilis. Next base: position 145,151,266 of record NW_027362772.1, read on the forward strand.
GCGCTGCAACAGTCCTCTGAGGCAGGTGGTAGGGCAGCTTGTGATGGAACGGCTCCCCACAGGTGGAGCAGGCCTCAGGGCAGTGTAGGAGAAGATGGAGGAGGTGCGCTGGGCTTTGTAGTGCAGGGAGGGAAAAGGTACTGGCGAAATGAAGGAGCGGATGCAGTTCAGTGCAGTCATCCGAGTTTACTCACAGTTCCATACAAGTTCCTCAGGTGCACAATACTGGTGCAATCCTCCCATGTCGCACTGCGTTCACCGGGCCTGGGGTTCAGTCCTTCCTCAGGCATCTCGGGTGTACCTGGCAGAACCTCACTTTCATATGTACCTTCCTAGGCCGACTTCACGCTGGGTCTTTACTCCCTCCTGCCCTGCGCTTCTCACTGTGGATCCTGTTCAGGTGCTGCAGGTCCCCCTTGTCCGTCGGAGTTGCTCAGACCTGCTTGACCTTACTTCTGGATTGAAGTGAGAGTTTGGCTTCTGCTATAGAAGTCAGAAGCCTCCGGTTTTTCCAGCCGGGGCTTGAAGCTGCACGACTGAGCCAGGGGCCGATCCCCTTCTTGCAGCCTAGATCCTCCTGACACCTGGCAGGTTCGGGGTGTACGGGTGCCGCCTGCACTCGCCGTACCCCCTAGGATCCCTTCTTCAGAACGGAGCTTCCTCCCTGCTCCCCTCCTGGGCCTCTGAGGCTAGGCCCTGCTTGGGGAGCAGAGCTCTGACTGAAACTCTGCTCCCTGACTGTCTTCACTCTCTCCTCTCACTGACTGGACTGCACTATTCTAAGATAGCTTCTTTTTATATCTTTACTGTATGATTGCTCCCCTAAACTACTTCCTCCATCCACCCCCACTACTGGTTCCCCCTACCTTTGGGTTCCCCCCACTCCAGCCAGGGACAGGGCTCAGCAGCTGCGCTCTGCATGTCGCCCCTCCAGCCGGCCTGGAGCAGTGTAGCGTTGGATGCAGGTGTTGGGGTTCCAGGCAGCACTCCCTCCTTACCTGAGTGAAGGGAGGCACCACACCTCTGAGTGAGGTGCAGTACCTCTGTGGTGACTGAACCCTCAGCTGCGCCACACATTTATGTAGGTTTTCCATAGAAATCCCCTAAGAACACAAACCCACGCTTAGGACTCTGTCTGACTCCTATTCCTGCGGTGTCCATTTTTCTAGGTGTTTTTAGAATGCACCAAAGTGTGGTCAATCACAGTGGCGTGCATGCCTGAAAAGACAGGACACCAGTGGAAAAGAGGCCAAAGTGATTCCATCTGGCTCATTAGAGTGAATGGATCCTTTTCATCTGAATCTCATTTTTTGAGGTTATAGACAGAAATCCTGATGATCAGCCTAGAGCACAGGATAAATGTCTTATAAGCAATCAAAAATATCATCTGTCCAAAAATTCTACCAATAAAAGCAAGCCCCCACTCAGATCTATCATCTGTCAATGTAAAAAAAATTCCATGTCACAAGTAGTTGAAAGGCTCTGAACAGCAACGTGGCTCATCCTACCAAGTAATATTTGCGTTCCCATTTCCAAATGCGCCCCCCCCTCTTACTACTGTGCCCCACAGTGCGCCTAATCTGCCGATAGCATGGAATGGCTTCTCATTGATCCCTCTGCACCACACATGTAGAAAAGTAACAAGCTAGGTGATACTCAACTATCAGCACCCACCTGAACCCAGTGCAGACCACTTCAGCGTTCAGGTGACTTGTAAATATCCAATGACGTGCTGCTCAAGTCACCTGACCGCTGCAGCTAATCACAGTCCGCAGCGGTTCTAGTGCTAGAGGAATGATGACGCCTACTCTTCCTTCCTGTATCCTTGGAACAGTCTGTGCTGAATCTAGTTGGGTGCCAGATGGTGAGTATCATTTAGTTTGAGGTTTTTTTTCATCACCAAGCCCCTGACAAACTTTTCTTTTTGCCCGGACATCCCCTTTAAGCTGTTCCCAGGACTTATAGAAATGTAAATTGTATGTAAAACAAAATAGGTACAGTAAAACTAGCTGAGAATAAGCTGCTCAGCACATATGTAAAATACAGTCCTCCCACTTAGCTGGAATAATATCAAGCTGCTGTATCCATGTAATTAGTAAGGAAAGAAAATTACATTTTTGTTCCGTCCTTTATTTTCACTGTGACATGCAGCATTAATTGCCCGCACTACCCACCAGCAATACAAAAATAGATCTAGCTTTGTATACTGATTGAAAGCCGCATTGTGAAACACAAGACTGAAAAAGGCCCCGCACCCTTCTCCTGCTGCCAAAGAAAAATTACTACCAAATTATTGAATGTTCATAAGCAGCAGGTACATCACACAGCTTTTCTTCATTATACAAATTGTTGCATATATTTGTAGTCAGCATCATTGCTATAATTAGAAATGCAGTGGTATAAAAACAACCTGATCTCACGTTGTGGAGGTGAATGTGTCACACAGCAACAATTTTTCATTTATGTATTTTCCTTTATCTTACTGTCAAGCACGCGTGTGGCGCACATGGTTCGTGGACCCACTGTGCCACGGGGCTGAACATACGTAGGAGGGGCGTAGCTAAGCGGCTACCTGGTTTTCACTGGACAGGCTTGAGCTGCAGGTAGCCGCCAGGTACCACTCCTAGGCAGTCACCAGTACTGCAGACTGCAGCTGCTGACCCCAGGGGTCAGCCTTGCAGACACAGACTGGTCTCAGAGTAACTGGCAAGAGAGGATTCGGACTCTGTTCAGACTACAAAGGTTCAGGATCCTCGGACAGAACAGATACTGACACAGAGTCACAGACAGGGTTGAATTTGGATACTGCAACAGGCTCCGACAGTATGGACTCTAACTAACACTAACGAGGACTGACACAGGTGGACGTTCTAGTACTGACTGAACGGTTACAGGGTCCGGGTACCGCCGATGCGGCTTCAGGGTTCAGGTACTGAGATGCGGCTTCAGGGTTCAGGTACTGCCGGTGGGGCTTCAGGGTTCAGGTACCTCCAGTATGGCTTCAAGGTTCAGGTAAAGCTGGTGCGGCTTCAGGGTTCAGGTACCGCCAATGCGGCTTCTGGCTACAGGGACCATCAGGTGCGGCTACAGGCTCAAGGGACCGCCAGATGCGGTTTCAAGTTCAGGGACCGCCAGATGAGGACCCTGGCCACACAAGGACCAGGGGATCAGGTTCACATTCAACTACACAGAATACTAGGATGGAGGACTTGCCAACGTACAATTGCACACATTCTACACAAGGAACTATAGGGATTGCTCAGGCACCTCCCTACTGGGGAGCGTGCCCTTTTTACAAGATGCCTCCCAGCCGTTGGCTGGGGGCATTGACAGTGTGCGTGCACTGCCCCTTAAAAAACCCCAGGAAGCCTGTGCAGCGTGCACAGGAAGCAGGGAGCAAGAGATGGAGAGGTCACAGCGCGGCTGGGGCGGTGAGTATGTCAGCATCCCTTCATGGAGGAAGAAGAGGGACCATGAAGGGGTGCTGGTATTAGTGTTATACCTACATTTTTTATTTTGAGGTTAAGGTTTACACAAGTTTTTACGATAGGGTATGTATACCCTACCTGCATAGAGAAAAATTCAAATCCATAAAGACATCTCCAGAGAGGGGATATATCACCCTGACACTGAACACATGGGATTAATTGTGGCCGGGGAAGAGAGAAACTAATTATAACTGGGGAAGTGAGAGACAGCTGACACTTCTGTCTCCTTTGAAGTAGGGGCCTCCTACAGTGACCAGGTAATAACATCAGGAAAATTTGCTGGGAAAAAGATACCAAGTCTGAGATTCATTTATGCAAAGGCGGGGAAGTACACTTCCAAACCAAAGAGCTTCCTCTGATCAAAGCGTGGCTCACTAGACCTTTTGGAGCCAGTGGTCAGTGATGAATATTAGGGTTTGCATTGATCCGATATTTATGAGAAATATATTTTCTGTATCACAGCGAAGCGACTGACATAATGCATTCATTCACATCACCGTAAAGCCATTCTAACCCCTCCAACTTAATAATGGTCCTATGGATGATGCTATCCATGCCATGCTTCATCTCTATATGAAGGTAAAATTGCATGACGACAATATCTACAGCATGGGACCTCCAGGGGCAAAATTATCCTGTTGGGGATCTCATAAAATTTTGAAAGACCCAGCACATCCCTCAACCAGCCCCCACATTTGCTCTCCATGGGGAGGTATGTAGCCATAACCCTGATCTAATAAAAAGCAGAATTTGGATGTCTGTCATTGTCATTCTGGAAGACATAGTTCTCTGTGAGAGTGTTCCACTTTCTCAATCGGAGTGCTTCTCTCCATAAAGATAAGAGCAGTTCCTGCAACATCGGGTTTAGTACTATTCTTTCGTTATTTATTTTATGTAATTGTAAATACTGCATTGTTTTGTTCTCATTTTTTATGATCTTTGCTTAATTGACCTGACGATTGGAGGCAGCAGACTTGCGTCTCTTTGACAACTGGTGGCAGCGGTGGGATCTGCACCACCCCCGGCTGCGTCTCTGTGACACTACCAAATAGATGTTTTTAGATGTACCTGCATTTACTAAAATAGAATATGAGATATATCAGAAGAGCTCACTTAATAGCAAATTATGTTTTTGATTAAAAGACAGTTGTCAAAGTTGTGCATTCATTAAGGTGTGGATAAATGTTTTTGGTGGGCTACTTGTTTTTGAGTCAGAGTCAGTTGACCTACCATATTATTCTAGATATGCATATCAATTAGATAGTACTATTATATTATAACATAGCCATCTCCGAATATCATAAGAAAAGAAAGGAGAGACCTTGGGAGTTCACGATTTATAGAAAAATAACAAATTTTATTTAGATTTATTAAAAACATAGCTCAAAAGTTGATCAAAGCAAAATTGGTGGTTTCTGATGACCACACAAGAACCATATACATGACCAGAATTATATAGTAACATAGTAACATAGTTTGTAAAGCCGAATAAAGACTTGCGTCCATCAAGTTCGACCTGTTAGTTCTGTAATTGCTAAAGTTGATCCAGAGGAGGGCAAAAACCCCAAATGATTTGGCCAATCTTCACCTGAGGAAAAATTCCCTCCCGACTCTGAAACCAGCAGTCAGAATAAATCCCTGTATCAACCTACTATTTTATTTTATTTTTAAGTATATGCTGAAATCTGCCTGGTATCTAGAAATGCATCCAGTCCCCGCTTGAACTGGTGTAGTGAATCCGACATTACCGTCTCCTCACTCAGTGAATTCCATATTCTCACTGCTCTTACCGTAAAGAACCCCTTCCTATGCTGGTGCTGAAACCTTTTCTCTTCCAGTCTTAGTGAGTGCCCTCTTGTTACCGTAATATCCCTCCTTTTGAACAAATCCCGGGCAAGATCTCTATACTGTCCCCTAACATATTTGTACACATTTATTATGTCCCCCCTCAACCTTCTCTTTTCCAGGCTGAATAGTCCTAGTTTTGCCAACCTCTCTGGGTATTGCAGTCCCTCCATTCCCTTTATTAATTTTGTTGCCCTCCTTTGTACCTTTTCAAGCTCATTTATATCCTTTCTATATAGTGGGGCCCATAACTGAGCACAGTATTCCAAGTGTGGTCTGACCAGTGCTTTGTACAGTGGAAGAACAATGTTCTCATCCTTTGCAGCTATACCTCTTCTGATACATCCCATTACCCTGTTTGCCCTTACAGCAGCGGCCTGACTTTGGGCACTCCAATTTAGTTTGCTATCAATCAAGATGCCCAAGTCCTTCTCCATCTCTGAATTCCCCAATGATTTCCCATTCAGTGAGTACTGGTGACTTCCATTTTTCCTTCCCATATGTATGACCTTACATTTCTCCTCGTTAAACCTCATTTGCCATTTAATGCTCCACCTACCCAGCTTATCCAAATCCCTCTGTAGGTCTGCACTGTCCTCTTTTGTATTAATTGTTTTACATAACTTTGTGTCATCTGCAAATATTGATATTTTACTATTTATCCCGTTGACTATGTCGTTAATAAAGATATTAAATAACATTGGGCCTAGTACAGACCCCTGTGGTACCCCACTAGTGACGCTTACCCAATCTGAGTATATTCCATTTATAACCACCCTCTGCCTTCTATCCTTTAGCCAGTTAGTTACCCACTTGCAGACATTTTCCCCCAGCCCCATCATTCTCATTTTGTATACCAACCTATTATGTGGCACGCTATCGAACGCTTTTGAGAAGTCGAGATACACGACATCCACTGGTTCCCCCTGATCTACTCGAGAGCTAACCTCCTCGTAGAAGTCAATCAGGTTTGTTTGGCAGGAGCGATTCCTCATGAATCCATGTTGGTTCGGGATTAAAAGATTATAAGCATCAAGATGCTCCGTAATTGCCTCTTTAATGAAGCTTTCAAAAATTTTGCCCACAACGGACGTCAGACTCACCGGCCGATAGTTTCCGGCGTCACTTTTCGCTCCCTTTTTGAATATTGGCACTACATTCGCCTGTCGCCAATCAAGTGGCACAGACCCAGTCTCAACAGAGTCCTTAAATATAAGAAATAACGGTCTGTCTATCACATTACTTAGTTCCCTTAGTACCCGTGGGTGTATGCCATCAGGTCCTGGTGATTTGTTTATTTTAATGTTACTGAGGCGTTTCTGTACCCCAGCTTGGGTTAGATTTGTCATACTTAGTGGAGGATTAAGTTTGTCACTTCTCATTTCTCCTGTTAGTTCGATTTCCTTTGTGAAAGTTGTCGAAAAAAAATTATTTAATAGATTAGCTTTATCCTCATCTTTCTCTATGATTTTGCCTTCCTCACTTTTTATCGGTCCAATATTATCCGATTTAATCCTTTTACTATTTATATACGTAAAGAACAGTTTGGGATTTGATCTACTTTCCCTAGCAATACGTCTCTCTGTTTCCTCCTTCGCTATTTTTATTTGTTTTTTACAGGTTCTCGTTTTTTCCTTGTAACACATTAGTGCCTCCTTACTGTTTTCCTGTTTTAATCTCTTGAATGCCTCTTTTTTGCTATTTAACGCCCCTTTTACGTTCTTGTTCAACCATATTGGTTTCCTCTTATTTCTGGCCCTTTTATTCCCATACGGTATATATCTCTCGCACTGAGTATTCAGAATTCTTTTGAAGGTTTCCCATTTACAATTCGTATTCCTTTGATTAAGAACTTTGTCCCAGTCAATAAGTTGAAGGCTTTCTTTCAGCTGATCAAACTTCGCCCTCCTAAAGTTTAATGTTTTTGTTGTTCCCTTATTGATAACCCTACTGAAGGGCATTTTGAAGTCGATAATATTATGATCGCTATTACCTAGGTGCCCCCCTATCTGTACCTCAGTTATTCTATCAGGCCTATTAGTCAATATTAAGTCCAACACGGCCTTCCCTCTCGTTGGTTCCTGCACTAGTTGGGAGAGATAATTATCCTTAATATTTGTCAAGAACCTTTTTCCTTTCTGAGATCTACAGGTTTCTGTTTCCCAGTCAATATCCGGGTAGATGAAATCCCCCATTACAATCACTTCATTATGTTTTGCTACTTTGTCTATTTGTCCTAATAGCAGATTCTCATTCTCCTCTGTTATATTTGGTGGCTTGTAGCAGACCCCCAGTAATATTTTATTATTATTTTTAGTTCCCTCTATCTCTACCCACATGGACTCGACCCCCTCTTCTCCCTCTCCTATATCTTCCCTTAGTCTGGGTTTTAGACATGACTTTACATATAAGCAGACTCCTCCGCCTTTCCCCTGTTTCCGGTCCCTTCTAAATAAACTATAATCTAATAAATTTACCGCCCAGTCGTAGCTATCGTCTAGCCAAGTCTCTGTTATACCTACGATGTCATACCTCTCCTCCGATATAAGCGCCTGCAGCTCATCCGCCTTATTGGTCAGGCTTCTTGCGTTGGTCAGCATGCAAGATAAAACTTTGGGGTTATTTAGCATCCTATTCTTCTCTAACGATCTAACTGTACTATCCCCACCCCCCTCTCCACCCTCATTATATTCACTTCTCCCCTTCCCCTTTGCTTGCCTCACATCCCACCTATTTCCTTGGTTTCCCCCCCCCCGTCTCTAGTTTAAAAACTCCTCCAACCTATTAGCCATCTTCTTCCCCAGCACCGCTGCACCCTCCCCATTGAGGTGCAGCCCGTCCCTACGGTAGAGCCTGTAGCCGACCGCGAAGTCGGCCCAGTTCTCCATGAACCCAAACCCTTCTGCCTTGCACCAACTCTTTAGCCACTTATTCACCTCCCTAACTTCCCGTTGGCGCTCCTGTGTGGCTCGCGGGATTGGTAGTATTTCTGAGAAAACTACCTTGGAGGTCCTTGCCCTAAGCTTCCTACCTAGGTCCCTGAAATCATTTTTAAGGACCCTCCATCTACCACTCACTTTGTCATTGGTGCCGATGTGGACCATGACCGCTGGGTCTTCGCCAGCCCCACCCAGTTATCTGTCAACCCGATTCGCGATGTGCCGGACTCGAGCGCCAGGGAGGCAGCACACCGTTCGGCGATCCCGGTCTTTGTGACAGATTGCCCTGTCTGTCCCCCTAATAATAGAGTCACCCACTACCAGAACCTGTCTTGCCTGCCCTACACTTCCCCCCTCCCCCTCATTACTGGAGCATACACTCCCCCGGCGGTCAGAGGATCTGTCGTGCTCCAATAATGCCGGTTCTGAACCAGCCTTCCTATACTTCTTCCCTCTATCCCTCCTAACTGTTATCCAGCTCCCTGCCTGTTCAGCCTGCACTTCCCCTCTATGCTCCACCCCCAGTATTGACCCATTGAGTGTCTGCTCGGTGAACAGCAAACTCCGTTCCATGTTGTCGATGCTCCTCAGTACCGCTATCTGAGCACTTAGATCCAGAATTTGGGCTTCCAAGTGCACGATATGCTCACATCTCTCGCAGCAGTATGGATCATCGAGCGGTTGCTCACGGAATGCATACATTGCGCAAGATGTACACTGCACGGCTCCGGCCAACATGGACGTCATTCTAAATATGGGGATACAGTCAGTATATATATACAAGTACAAAACACAATTATTTATATATAGGTGTATGGACGGGGATCAATTAGGGATGCACAAGTGTATCAATTAGATATCGGCGGGGGATCAGTTAAGTATCAAGTATGGACGGGGGAATCAGATAAGTAGGTCAGGTGGATTAATTAAGTAAAAAGTAAAGTAAAGAAAGAATGAAATACAGTCAGCAATTCAGTCCTAAGTCCTCCCTTCCAAACTCCCTGAATCCAAAGTCACTGAAAAACAAGTCACACACTTACTTTCGTTCGCACTTACGCTCCGGACACACGCAGCTCGTTCACACTCGCAAACTAAGAGATTTAAAGAGGTTTTTTTTTTTTTTTCTTCTTCCTTTTCCAGCAATGTACCCTTCACCTCAATGCACTTCCAAAGGACTTGATGTCCAACCAGCTGCCCCTTATAAACCCTTAATTATGACCCCTTCCCCTTAATTAATCCCTTGTGAGTAAATCTACACCTCAGGATTTTAGTGCAATGTACAGTCATGGCCAAAAGTTTTGAGAATGACACCAAAATTATATTTTCACATGATCTGCTGGCCTCTGGTTTTTATTAGTGTTTGTCTGATGTTTATATCACATACAGAAATATAATTGCAATCATATTATGAGTACCAATAGGTTATATTGACAGTTAGAATGAGTTAATGCAGCAAGTCAATATTTGCAGTGTTGCCCCTTCTTCTTCAAGACCTCTGTAATTCTCCCTGGCATGCTCTCAATCAACTTTTGGACCAAATCCTGACTGATAGCAGTCCATTCTTGCATAATCAATGCTTGCATTTTGCCAGAATTTGTTGGTTTTTGTTTGTCCACCCGTCTCTTGATGATTGACCACAAGTTCTCAATGGGATTAAGATCTGGGGAGTTTCCAGGCCATGGACCCAAAATCTCTATGTTTTGTTACATGAGCCATTTAGTTATCACCTTTGCTTTATGGCAAGGTGCTCCATCATGCTGGAAAAGGCATTGTTGGGCGCCAAACTGCTCTTGGACGGTTGGGAGAAGTTGCTCTTGGAGGACATTCTGGTACCATTCTTTATTCATGGCTGTGTTTTTAGGCAAGACTGTGAGTGAGCCGATTCCCTTGGCTGAGAAGCAACCCCACACATGAATGGTTTCAGGATGCTTTACAGTTGGCATGAGACAAGACTGGTGGTAGCGCTCACCTCTTCTTCTCTGAATAAGCTGTTTTCCAGATGTCCCAAACAATCGAAAAGGGGATTCATCAGAGAAAATGACTTTGCCCCAGTCCTCAGCAGTCCACTCCCTGTACCTTTTGCAGAATATCAGTCGGTCCCTGATGTTTTTTCTGGAGAGAAGTGGCTTCTTTGCTGCCCTCCTTGAAACCAGCCCTTGCTCAAAGAGTCTCCGCCTCACAGTGCGTGCAGAAGCACTCACACCAGCCTGCTGCCATTCGTGAGCAAGCTCGGCACTGCTGGTAGTCCGATCCCGCAGCTGAAACAGTTTTAAGATACGGTCCTGGCGCTTGCTGGTCTTTCTTGGGCGCCCTGGAGCCTTTTTGACAACAATGGAAGCTCTCTCCTTGAAGTTCTTGATGATGCGATAGATTGTTGACTGAGGTGCAATTTTTGTAGCTGCGATACTCTTCCCTGTTAGGCCATTTTTGTGCAGTGCAATGATGGCTGCACGTGTTTCTTTAGAGATAACCATGGTTAACTGAAGAGAAACAATGATACCAAGAACCAGCCTCCTTTTAAAGTGTCCAGTGATGTCATTCTTACTTAATCATGACTGATTGATTGCCAGCCCTGTCCTCATCAACACCCACACCTGTGTTAATGGATCAATCACTAAAACGATGTTAGCTGCTCCTTTTAAGGCAGGACTGCAATGATGTTGAAATGTGTTTTGGGGGTTAAAGTTCATTTTCTGGGCAAATATTGACTTTGCAAGTACAGTAATTGCTGTTAAGCTGATCACTCTTTGACATTCAGGAGTATATGCAAATTGCAATTACAAAAAATGAAGCAGTAAACTTTGGAAAAATTACTATTTGTCTCATTCTCAATACTTTTGGCCATGACTGTAGTTAACCCTTAAATACACAGGTAGTAAACTAAGAAACTAAAACTGTAGTGAGAAAATAGGTTTTAAAAAGCCCAATAAATCTAAACAGGTAGAAAAGCACTCAGCAGGTCACAATGCAGCACTCACCGCAATTCACAAAGGTATTTTCTGCAGGATTCCCAAATACCTCTTCACTGAAAAACAAGTCACACACTTACTTTCGTTCGCACTTACGCTCCGGACACACGCAGCTCGTAGTAAGTGCTGGATAATATATATATATACACTGCTCAAAAAAATAAAGGGAACACTTAAACAACAGAATATAACTCCAAGCAAATCAAACTTCTGTGAAATCAAACTGCCCACCTAAGAAGCAACACTGACTTACAATCAATTTCACATGCTGTTGTGCAAATGGAATAGACAATAGATGGAAATTATTGGCAATTATCAAGACACCCTCTATAAAGGAGAGGTTCTGCAGGTGAGGACCACAGACCACATCTCAGTACCAATGCTTTCTGGCTGATGTTTTGGTCACTTTTGAATGTTGGTTGTGCTTTCACACTCGTGGTAGCATGAGACGGACTCTACAACCCACAGAAGTTGCTCAAGTAGTGCAGCTCATCCAGGATGGCACATCAATGCGAGCTGTTGCAAGAAGGGGTGCTGTGTCTGTCATCATAGTGTCCAGAGGCTGGAGGCACTACCAGGAGACAGGCCAGTACACCAGGGGATGTGGAAGGGTCCGTAGGAGGGCAACAACCCAGCAGCAGCACCGCTACCTCCGCCTTTGTGCAAGGAGGAACAGGAGGAGCAGTGCCAGAGCCCTGAAAAATGACCTCCAGCAGGCCACAAATGTGCATGTATCTGCACAAACGGTTAGAAACCGACTCCATGAGGGTGGCATGAGGGCTTGACATCCACAGATGGGGTTTGTGCTCACAGCCCAACACCGTGCAGGATGCTTGGCATTTGCCACAGAACACCAGGATTGGCAAAGTCGCCACTGGCGCCCTGTGCTCTTCACAGATGAAAGCAGGTTCACACTGAGCACATGTGACAGACGTGACAGAATCTGGAGATGCCGTGAAGAGCGATCTGCTGCCTGCAACATCCTTCAGCATGGCCGGTTTGGCAGTGGGTCAGTAATGGTGTGGGGTGGCATTTCTTTGGAGGGCCGCACAGCCCTCCATGTGCTCGCCAGAGGTAGCCTAACTGCCATTAGGTACCGAGATGAGATCCTCAGACCCCTTGTGAGACCCCTTGTGAGACCATATGCTGGTGTGCTGGGCCCTGGGTTCTCCTAATGCAGGACAATGCCAGATCTCATATGGCTGGAGTGTGTCAACAGTTCCTGCAAGATGAAGGCATTGAAGCTATGGACTGGCCCGCCCGATTGAGCACATCTGGGACATCATGTCTCGCTCCATACACCAACGTCACGTTGCACCACAGACTATCCAGGAGTTGGCGGATGCTTTAGTCCAGGTCTGGGAGGAGATCCCACAGGAGACCATCCGCAACCTCATCAGGAGCATGCCCAGGCATTGTAGGGAGGTCATACAGGCACGTGGAGGCCACACACAATACTGAGCCTCATTTTGACTTGTTTTAAGGACATTACATCAAAATTGGATCAGCCTGTAGTGTGTTTTTCCACTTTAATTTTGGGGGTGACTCCAAATCCAGGCCTCCATTGGTTAATAAATTTGATTTCCATTGATGATTTTTGTGTGATTTTGTTGTCAGCACATTCAACTTTGTACAGAACAAAGTATTCAATGAGAATATTTCATTCATTCTGATCTAGGATGTGTTATTTGAGTGTTCCCTTTATTTTTTTGAGCAGTGTAGTAATATACATGCTAAGAATATAAAACTAATGCCAATTGACAATCCTCTGCAGTTATTCTTCCCAAACCCATCGATTCTGCTCTCGACTGTAGAAACTCTATCAGGATCATTCTAGAGCATTTTCATGGCACCAAAGATGACATCAATATAGGCGAATTCTAGGGAGTCAATAAGAACACCTGGTTTAAGATTAAGATTTAGGTGATAGCTTGAAATAGAACTGACAACTTTAAAGAGGTTATAATATTTCTACCATTGCTAGAAAATTAACCTTGAGTTTTAGTAAGGCTATGTGCCCACGATGCAGAAATGTTCCGGATTTTTTCCTAAGTGTTTCTGCATCTCCCTGGCAGAAAAAAACGCATGCGGATTGTACATGCGGATTGTACATGCGGATTGTGCATGCGGATTGTACATGCGTTTTTCCTGCCAGGGACATGCGGATGTGAAGCGTTCTTCACATGCATTTCCGCATGCGGATTGACAAGCGCTTTCCAAGCGATTTTAGCATCACTTGGAAAGTGCTTGACAACTCGGTCACATTATATAAATCCATGCAAACAGCATGGATTTATATAGTGTGACCCGAGAGAATGTCAAAAAATAAAAAATAAACCTATACTTACCTTCCGATGGCCCCTGCAGTCTTGCTGCGCTCCTGTGCTGGCTGCCAGCAGATCGTGGTACGCTGTACTGAAAGACCTGCCGTCACATGACTGTGACGTCACTGCAGGTCCTTCAGTCCTGCGCGATCTGTAGGCGAGCACAGGAAAGGAGTTTTACAGCTTTTAGGGTACCTGGGTGTGGAGGAGAGTCTCCTGTCCTCCACACCTAGGTACCATCCGCACATTAGAACGCACCAATTACGCAAGTACAGATGCAGTCTGGCAGAATTGGGGCGTTCTAGTGCAAGTCAATGGCGGCAAAAACGCAGCACTTCCGCAAAATAATTGGTAGTGCTGCGTTTTTTTCCGCAATGATAATCTGCAACAGAAATTTCCGCAGCATGTGCCAGCACATGCGGATTATCATTGGGGAACATGGCAGACCTTCTACCAAGCGTTTTTTAAGCGTTTCTGCAGCGTTTTTGCCGCTGCGGAAATTCTTAAAAAACGCATCGTGGGCACACAGCTTAACAGCTGGTAAAGCAGCCACTGCAGCTGCCTGGTCTGAAGACTACTATTGTTGGGCTAAATGTTCAGTCTGTTTGTAAACCAATTACGACAAACCTTGCATTTAGTTGACCGGTAAATGTACCCGATCTATGTATTTTGTCCAGTTATTCTGTAAGGATAAGGGTGTTGTCAAGTACTCAGACAACCTCTTCTCAATATTACATTCCCCCATGTAAAATAAAAATAGCCTGTTCTCCGGTATCGGTACCATTCCAGCGATGTCGACGTTGGTTCTCTTGGGGCTTGCTTGACATTGTTATGTCACGAGAACCCTACAGCCAATCAGCGGCCACTAGTGGGACGCTTCACACTCACTTCCTTTGACCGAAGCTGACATCCAGAGGAAGTGAGAGAGCAGCAACAGGTCTGACTTCTTTGGCATATGAGTATTATCCAATGAAAATGAGAATAAAGAGGCCCATTCGTTGCTGCTGATTGGCTGTAGGGCTCACGTGACATAATAATGTCACACAAGCCACAGAAGAAACAGCACCGGTAAAGCTGCAACAATATAAGTAGAGATGAGCGGTGTTCGACTCGAACTGTTCGCCAATCTCAAATTCGAGCTGTTTTGGGTGGTGTTCGAGCCGTTCGGCGAACACGAACAATTTGAAAAAAATTCAGCTGTTCGAGGTTATGTTTGATAACTGTTCGTGCACCAAAATCATAACTGGATTTTTTCTCAGTAATGCTGAAAATTAATGTTAATACGCAGTTTGAGTGTACAGCAGGGCGGGGGGAGGGGCAGGGGATGGATCTCTGCAGGAATAATGAAGATCTCCATTTTTTTTTATCTTTCCCGCATTTACAGTGGGGAGGTGCAATCTGTCAGCCTATCAGCAGCGCACACACGGAGCGAACTGCTTTTTTTTCACACAAGCAAGGGCATGTGTCATTGGCAGTGTATGTCACATGTCCTTGCCCTATAAGACCCAGCCATTTTCCCTGTCGCCACCATTTTCTCACTGCTGCAGCTGCGTGTTAGACGGCACCGCTGTTGCTGTGTGCGCTATACTTTCAGTGTTAATTTCAAGCCAATTTTTGCACAAATCTACAGATAGCTTGGGAGTAGGGAAGAGTTGTGATTGCAGTCCTTTTGAGGACTAGGTTACATCATTTCCTACGACTTTTATCAGGCAGGTCCGTGCTCTTAAATAGATAGGTTGGGAGTAAAGGCTAATTGTAATTGTAGTCCTTTTGAGGGCTAGGTTACATCAGTTCCTATCACTTTTTGCCAGGCAGGTCTGTGCCAGTGCTGTGCAAGTTTTTTTCACAGCATTTGGCTAAATCGAGCAAAGCAAATCCTTTTTGGCCTCTTGCAGTGTGTGTTAGTCAGTGGAGTAGCCTATCTGTGTTGCAAGCTACACCACCTGTGTATAGAATACAATTTTTTTTACTGTGACTCGCCCCCTGGGCCTTGGGGCACTCGGAACCGGGCTTCAGTGTAATGATGGGGGTAGTAGTGGCAACCCGGTCCGTGGCTCAGGGTGGTCAGACCAGTGGTAGTCTACTATGTGCTTTGCAATGTCCGACTACGCCACCCGTGGATTGCGATCAGGGCTAACCGCCGCTGCAGTGCAGACCGCTGAGGCTGGTATTGTGGGTGCAGTAGGGAATAGTACAACTCCCCACGGGAGGAGTGTAGCCTCAGGGCAGTGTAATAGGATGTTGGAGGTGATGGTGCACACGCCGCAGTAATCACACAGAGTCCAATAATGCAGTCCAGGGTCCTTTACTGCAGAACTTATCACAGACCCACCAGGAGTACTGGGTAGGAATGGACTTGTGTGAGGGCATTCGGGTGAGCTCCACTGGCCAGGGTGAGTGGGTAAGCCTACCGTTCTCTCTCTGCCCTTGTTGACTATCTCCCCCTTTAGTGGTATGATAGCGCACGTCCCTGAGCTTGCCGTGTACTACGCCTGTATGGCTTGCGACTCGGGCCTTAGGTACCTGTAGCTTCTCCGTGCTGTACTGGTCCCTCTGTGTGGCGGAGCCTCCAGGCTTCTTAGGCCAAGGGACCTGAAATCCCTTGCGGGTTGGTTATCTGCTGCAGGACCTGCAACCCTGACAGCCTCGGACCCCAGTGTCCGGTTATGTAGTCTCTCTCTGCCAGGACCGGCTCTCGTCACCTCTGTCCCTGGCTTTCTGTTCCTCCTTTGCCTCCTGGACTCCTCAGCTGCGGCTGACCTGTCCCTCTCTTCTGGGAACCCTTCTGGATGCTTCAGAAGTGGGTCCTGGTCTCTCTAACCCTGCCCTCAGTACCAGTTTTTATAGGGGCAGCCTGCTCCCCCTACTGGCCAGGGACAGGAGGTGCTGCATGCAAATGGTCCATGACCAGAGAACCTCCCTACTGCTCTCAGACACAGCCTTACAAGTTTGTGGCATCCAGGCCTGGGGTGGCACAACTGCACTTAGTGAAGTAAAACCTTTTGGGCATAGCATCATTCTATTAGTCCATCTATACTAACCTTCACCAGGTTGCAAATTCAAAATAATTTTTATCTGCATCTAGCTCTGAAAAAATATTTCGGCTTGTAGCAGTGTGTGGGACTTGTTCTATTAGTCCATCTATACTAACCTCCACCAGGTTGCAAATTCAATATACGTTTTATCTGCATCTAGCTCTGAAAAAATATTTGAGCTTCGGCTTGTAGCAGTGTGTAGGACTTGTTCTATTAGTCCATCTATACTAACCTCCACCAGGTTGCAAATTCAATATAATTTTTATCTGCATCTAGCACTGAAAAAATATTTGGGCTTCGACTTGTAGCAGTGTGTGGGACTTGTTCTATTAGTCCATCTATACTAACCTCCACCCGGTTGCAAATTCAAAATAATTTTTATCTGCATCTAGCTCTGAAAAAATATTTGGGCTTCGGCTTGTAGCAGTGTGTGGGACTTGTTCTATTACTCCATCTATACTAACCTCCACCAGGTAGCAAATTCAATATCATTTTAGCTGCATCTAGCTCTGAAAAAATATTTGGGCTTCGGCTTGTAGCAGTGTGTGAGACTTGTTCTATTAGTCCATCTATACTAACCTCCACCAGGTTGCAAATTCAATAGAATTTTTATCTGCATCTAGCTCTGAAAAAATATTTCGGCTTGTAGCAGTGTGTGGGACTTGTTCTATTAGTCCATCTATACTAACCTCCACCAGGTTGCAAATTCAATATAATTTTTATCTGCATCTAGCTCTGAGAAAATATTTGGGCTTCGGCTTGTAGCAGTGTGTGGGACTTGTTCTATTAGTCCATCTATACTAACCTCCACCAGGTTGCAAATTCAATATAATTTTTATCTGCATCTAGCTCTGAAAATATATTTCGGCTTGTAGCAGTG
Organism: Phyllobates terribilis; assembly: GCF_046119375.1. Classification (NCBI taxonomy): domain Eukaryota; kingdom Metazoa; phylum Chordata; class Amphibia; order Anura; family Dendrobatidae; genus Phyllobates; species Phyllobates terribilis. The sequence continues at coordinate 145,168,746 of NW_027362772.1, forward strand.
TGTGGGACTTGTTCTATTAGTCCATCTATACTAACCTCCACCAGGTTGCAAATTCAATATAATTTTTATCTGCATCTAGCTCTGAAAAAATATTTTGGCTTGTAGCAGTGTGTGGGACTTGTTCTATTAGTCCATCTATACTAACCTCCACCAGGTTGCAAATTCAATATAATTTTTATCTGCATCTACCTCTGAAAAAATATTTGGGCTTCGGCTTGTAGCAGTGTGTGGGACTTGTTCTATTAGTCCATCTATACTAACCTCCACCAGGTTGCAAATTCAATATAATTTTTATCTGCATCTAGCTCTGAAAAAATATTTGGGCTTCGGCTTGTAGCAGTGTGTGGGACTTGTTCTATTAGTCCATCTATACTAACCTCCACCCGGTTGCAAATTCAAAATAATTTTTATCTGCATCTAGCTCTGAAAAAATATTTGGTCTTCGGCTTGTAGCAGTGTGTGGGACTTGTTCTATTAGTCCATCTATACTAACCTCCACCAGGCTGCAAATTCAATATAATTTTTAGCTGCATCTAGCTCTGAAAAAATATTTGGACTTCGGCTTGTAGCAGTGTGTGGGACTTGTTCTATTAGTCCATCTATACTAACGTCCACCAGTTTGCAAATTCAATATAATTTTTATCTGCATCTAGCTCTGAAAAAATATTTTGGCTTGTAGCAGTGTGTGGGACTTGTTCTATTAGTCCATCTATACTAACCTCCACCAGGTTTCAAATTCAATATAATTTTTATCTGCATCTAGCTCTGAAAAAATATTTCGGCTTGTAGCAGTGTGTGGGACTTGTTCTATTAGTCCATCTACAGTACAGACCAAAAGTTTGGACACACCTTCTCATTTAAATATTTTTTCTGTATTTTCATGACTTTGAAAATTGTACATTCACACTGAAGGCATCAAAACTATGAATTAACACATGTGGAATTATATACTTAACAAAAAAGTGTGAAACAACTGAAAATATGTCTTATATTCTAGGTTCTTCAAAGTAGCCACCTTTTGCTTTGATGACTGCTTTGCACACTCTTGGCATTCTCTTGATGAGCTTCAAGAGGTAGTCACCGGAAATGGTCTTCCAACAATCTTGAAGGAGTTCCCAGAGATGCTTAGCACTTGTTGGCCCTTTTGCCTTCACTCTGCGGTCCAGCTCACCCCAAACCATCTCGATTGGGTTCAGGTCTGGTGACTGTGGAGGCCAGGTCATCTGGCGTAGCACCCCATCACTCTCCTTCTTGGTCAAATAGCCCTTACACAGCCTGGAGGTGTGTTTGGGGTCATTGTCCTGTTGAAAAATAAATGATGGTCCAACTAAACGCAAACCGGATGGAATAGCATGCCGCTGCAAGATGCTGTGGTAGCCATGCTGGTTCAGTATGCCTTCAATTTTGAATAAATCCCCAACAGTGTCACCAGCAAAGCACCCCCACACCATCACACCTCCTCCTCCATGCTTCACGGTGGGAACCAGGCATGTAGAGTCCATCCGTTCACCTTTTCTGCGTCGCACAAAGACACGGTGGTTGGAACCAAAGATCTCAAATTTGGACTCATCAGACCAAAGCACAGATTTCCACTGGTCTAATGTCTATTCCCTGTGTTCTTTAGTCCAAACAAGTCTCTTCTGCTTGTTGCCTGTCCTTAGCAGTGGTTTCCTAGCAGCTATTTTACCATGAAGGCCTGCTGCACAAAGTCTCCTCTTAACAGTTGTTGTAGAGATGTGTCTGCTGCTAGAACTCTGTGTGGCATTGACCTGGTCTCTAATCTGAGCTGCTATTAACCTGTGATTTCTGAGGCTGGTGACTCGGACAAACTTATCCTCAGAAGCAGAGGTGACTCTTGGTCTTCCTTTCCTGGGGCGGTCCTCATGTGAGCCAGTTTCTTTGTAGCGCTTGATGGTTTTTGCAACTGCACTGGGGGACACTTTCAAAGTTTGCCCAATTTTTTGGACTGACTGACCTTCATTTCTTAAAGTAATGATGGCCACTCGTTTTTCTTTACTTAGCTGCTTTTTTCTTGCCATAATACAAATTCTAACAGTCTATTCAGTAGGACTATCAGCTGTGTATCCACCTGACTACTGCACAACACAACTGATGGTCCCAACCCCATTTATAAGGCAAGAAATCCCACTTATTAAACCTGACACGGCACACCTATGAAGTGAAAACCATTTCCGGTGACTACCTCTTGAAGCTCATCAAGAGAATGCCAAGAGTGTGCAAAGCAGTCATCAAAGCAAAAGGTGGCTACTTTGAAGAACCTAGAATATAAGACATATTTTCAGTTGGTTCACACTTTTTTGTTAAGTATATAATTCCACATGTGTTAATTCATAGTTTTGATGCCTTCAGTGTGAATGTACAATTTTCAAAGTCATGAAAATACAGAAAAATCTTTAAATGAGAAGGTGTATCCAAACTTTTGGTCTGTACTGTATACTAACCTCCACCCGGTTGCAAATTCAAAATAATTTTTATCTGCATCTAGCTCTGAAAAAATATTTGGTCTTCGGCTTGTAGCAGTGTGTGGGACTTGTTCTATTAGTCCATCTATACTAACCTCCACCAGGTTGCAAATTCAATATAATTTTTATCTGCATCTAGCTCTGAAAAAATATTTTGGCTTGTAGCAGTGTGTGGGACTTGTTCTATTAGTCCATCTATACTAACCTCCACCAGGTTGCAAATTCAATATAATTTTTATCTGCATCTACCTCTGAAAAAATATTTGGGCTTCGGCTTGTAGCAGTGTGTGGGACTTGTTCTATTAGTCCATCTATACTAACCTCCACCAGGTTGCAAATTCAATATAATTTTTATCTGCATCTAGCACTGAAAAAATATTTGGGCTTCGACTTGTAGCAGTGTGTGGGACTTGTTCTATTAGTCCATCTATACTAACCTCCACCAGGTTGCAAATTCAATATAATTTTTATCTGCATCTAGCTCTGAAAAAATATTTGGGCCTCGGCTTGTAGCAGTGTGTGGGACTAGTTCTATTAGTCCATCTATACTAACCTCCACCCGGTTGCAAATTCAAAATAATTTTTATCTGCATCTAGCTCTGAAAAAATATTTGGGCTTCGGCTTGTAGCAGTGTGTGGGACTTGTTCTATTAGTCCATCTATACTAACCTCCACCAGGTAGCAAATTCAATATAATTTTAGCTGCATCTAGCTCTGAAAAAATATTTGGGCTTCGGCTTGTAGCAGTGTGTGAGACTTGTTCTATTAGTCCATCTATACTAACCTCCACCAGGTTGCAAATTCAATATAATTTTTATCTGTATCTAGCTCTGAAAAAATATTTCAGCTTGTAGCAGTGTGTGGGACTTGTTCTATTAGTCCATCTATACTAACCTCCACCAGGTTGCAAATTCAATATAATTTTTATCTGCATCTAGCTCTGAAAAAATATTTGGGCTTCGGCTTGTAGCAGTGTGTGGGACTTGTTCTATTAGTCCATCTATACTAACCTCCACCAGGTTGCAAATTCAATATAATTTTTATCTGCATCTAGCTCTGAAAAAATATTTCGGCTTGTAGCAGTGTGTGGGACTTGTTCTATTAGTCCATCTATACTAACCTCCACCAGGTTGCAAATTCAATATAATTTTTATCTGCATCTAGCTCTGAAAAAATATTTTGGCTTGTAGCAGTGTGTGAGACTTGTTCTATTAGTCCATCTATACTAACCTCCACCAGGTTGCAAATTCAATATAATTTTTATCTGCATCTAGCTCTGAAAAAATATTTGGGCTTCGGCTTGTGGCAGTGTGTGGGACTTGTTCTATCAGTCCATCTATACTAACCTCCACCAGGTTGCAAATTCAATATAATTTTTATCTGCATCTAGCTCTGAAAAAATATTTCGGCTTGTAGCAGTGTGTGGGACTTGTTCTATTAGTCCATCTATACTAACCTCCACCAGGTTGCAAATTCAATATAATTTTTATCTGCATCTAGCTCTGAAAAAATATTTTGGCTTGTAGCAGTGTGTGGGACTTGTTCTATTAGTCCATCTATACTAACCTCCACCAGGTTGCAAATTCAATATAATTTTTATCTGCATCTAGCTCTGAAAAAATATTTGGGCTTCGGCTTGTAGCAGTGTGTGGGACTTGTTCTATTAGTCCATCTATACTAACCTCCACCAGGTTGCAAATTCAATATAATTTTTATCTGCATCTAGCTCTGAAAAAATATTTGGGCTTCGGCTTGTAGCAGTGTGTGGGACTTGTTCTATTAGTCCATCTATACTAACCTCCACCCGGTTGCAAATTCAAAATAATTTTTATCTGCATCTAGCTCTGAAAAAATATTTGGTCTTCGGCTTGTAGCAGTGTGTGTGACTTGTTCTATTAGTCCATCTATACTAACCTCCACCAGGTTGCAAATTCAATATAATTTTTAGCTGCATCTAGCTCTGAAAAAATATTTGGGCTTCGGCTTGTAGCAGTGTGTTGGACTTGTTCTATTAGTCCATCTATACTAACCTCCACCAGGTTGCAAATTCAATATAATTTTTATCTGCATGTAGCTCTGAAAAAATATTTCAGCTTGTAGCAGTGTGTGGGACTTGTTCTATCAGTCCATCTATACTAACCTCCACCAGGTTGCAAATTCAATATAATTTTTATCTGCATCTAGCTCTGAAAAAATATTTTGGCTTGTAGCAGTGTGTGGGACTTGTTCTATTAGTCCATCTATACTAACCTCCACCAGGTTGCAAGTTCAATATAATTTTTATCTGCATCTAGCTCTGAAAAAATATTTCGGCTTGTAGCAGTGTGTGGGACATGTTCTATTAGTCCATCTATACTAACCTCCACCAGGTTGCAAATTCAATATAATTTTTATCTGCATCTAGCTCTGAAAAAATATTTGGGCTTCGGCTTGTAGCAGTGTGTGGGACTTGTTCTGTTAGTCCATCTATACTAACCTCCACCAGGTTGCAAATTTAAAATAATTTTTAGTTGCATCTAGCCCGGAAAATAGTTTTGGGCTTAGTAGCAGTGTGTGGTACTCATTGTATTAGACCATCTATACCAAGTTCCACCAGCTTTGAAATTAATAATAATTTTTAGCTGCATCTTGCCTGTAAACTAATTTTGGGCATATTAGCAGTGTGTGGTACTCATTCTATTAGGCGATCTATACTAAGCTCCACCAGCTTTGAAATTACTAATAATTTTTAGCTGCATCTTGCCTGGAAAATAATTTTGGGCATAGTAGCAGTGTGTGGTACTCATTGTATTAGGCCATCTATACTAAGCTCCACCAGCTTTGAAATTACTAATAATTTAGCCCGGAAAAATTTTTTTCTTCCCAATAGTGGTAGCAATAGAAATATGGGGCGCGCTCCTGGCTAACAAAAATATACGCTTCATAACAAAAAACACCAGCCTAGCGCACTGCATTAATAAGATGGCATCATCATCTCTCCCGTCTACGCCGGCTATCATTCCTGTGCCTAAAACACAATGCATGGGTCCGCGCTAGCCACGATGCTGAGGGGTCTAAAGCTGCTGCTAACGCTTTATCACAATTCAATTGGCAGATTTTCACAGAGCTCCTCCCCAACGCCCACCCATCGGGCAACAGTTGGCCACCCTCCCTATGGGATCTAGTAGCGAATAGTTGATGGCATTAATCAGAGCGTCAGTTGCCCCGTCGACGTGGCAAGCATACAGTAAGGCATGGGAAGAGTGGATACGACTAGTAGCAGGCAGACGGGTTGACCAATGTGAACAAGCCAGATTACAAGTCACCATAGAATTTCTCGACCAGCTAATGATGAGGGGCATATCAGGGGTGTGAGCGCAGCGGTGTCTGACCGGAGTAGCATTTCACTTCCAACTACTGAATTGAGGAGATGTGACAAAGAGATTCATCATCAGACAATCCATGAAAGGGTGGAAAAGGGGTCAGCCAAGTCAGGAGTGTAGACGTCCCGTCCCGTGTCACTAAAACTGATTTCTCACATCATATCCCTAACACCATTAACATGACACTCACAATTTCAAGCAACACTACTGTCTACTGCATTTGCGATCGCCTTCTTCGGGGCGCTATGCATAAGCGAATTAGTCCCTCAATCCAAAATTACCACCAGTGGAGGCTTACTACACCAGGACGTAGTCATAGCCAATAATGTAATATGTCTACGCATACGCCAATCGAAAACGGTTCCAGCGGGCAGGGGCACTTGGGTACTTCTACAACCCACAAACGGTACACTGAGTCGGGTAACAATAGTAAAAACATATATAACCATCAGATCACAAAGTAATTTCTTCCTATCACACATTGATGGAACGCCATTATCAAGATACCAGTTCCAAGCTATATTTAATAAATGCATAACATCGGCAGGGAACCACCCCAAAGATTACGGGACACACTCATTCCGCATAGGCGCGGCCACGGAAGCAGCAAGAGCAGGACTGTCAGAAACGGAAGTTCAGAGGATAGGGAGATAGCGATCCACGTGTTTGGCGAGATATATAAGACCGGACTTGTTATCCTAACGTGGTTTGTTTCTTTTACAGGTGACGCTAAGCCAACAGTGTGGGTGATAGGCCACTCGTATATATATTGGGCAGAAAAAAGGGCGAAAGTCCGCCCATGCGGGAGCAAATTAGAGTTTCATAACACATATTTCATCTGGAGAGGTATTAGAGGCCTGCTATGGCCACAGGTACTAATGGAGGTAATCAAGGTAGGGAGAGAGGCAAGAGGTCCGGTCATCTTAGTTATACAGGCCCGGGGAAACGACCTAGGTCATCACAAGAGCACATAACTAATGGCAATAATGAAACTAGACACTGAGCGCTTCAGAGAATTTTTCACAAAACTAACTATAGTATGGTCAGAGATTGTGCCGATAGCGGTATGGCAAGGTGCGCGAGACATCACGGCCATCGAACGGGTAATAAATATTCGGATGGCAAAATTTAGAAGAGACAGAGGTGGTGTAGTGATACAACAACGACAACTGGAAAGAGATAAAGCAGGTCTCATATGGCCCGACGGTGTTCACTTAATGGATATTGGACTGGACATATTCCTGTCAGGACTCCAGGACGGAGTGGAACAAGCGTTAAGAGTGATGGATGGGGGTCAGAGTCCTGCATACGAGTACGCAGGATCCTCCATGGCCTGGAAATAGAAAGGACATGTTGAAGAGTTACACTTGTTGGCCAACTTGCCGATGTGGAGACCCAGGGCATGGTGCAACAAGCTGAATTATTTTAGAAATAAAATGCCTTTCTAATGGAATGAGTATAAAGAGTTAATAAAGCTGTGACCGATCCTCACCCATCCAGTTGTAAGAGTTACATTATTGTATTGTCAAGGAAAGGGGGGGCGGTAGGGGGGCTGAGCGTCTGGGCTTGGTTGGGGGTCCCCACAGTCTGCCTAGGCTAGATGCATTTAAAAATTCTTATTAGATACACAGGCGGTGCAGCTTGCTTTGCAGCTGGGCTACTACGCCCAAAGTATTGCCTATGCTAGATGCAGTTAAAAATTCTACGCTGACTAGCAGACACTGAAGCTTTGGAGCAGACCTCTGAGTAAACAGCTCTTCAGACTCAACCATCTGTGTTACCCCAAGCCATAGTGTATGTAGTTTCTTACAGTTAAAAGGCGGGGGGAGCGACCCAACCCACCTGGAATTGACGATGCCAACGTCACGTAAAACAGAGCAAGGAGACTCCAAAAAGAGTCTCCATTTTTTCCAAAAATTGTGGCACAGACACCACTTAAGTGGCATCAATTGCCCCAGAGTTGCTTAAAACGGTTGGTGAGGTGATTTTACCAAATCCTCAAGCTTTTAGTCTCCCCAGGATGACACAGGGGTAGAAAAGTCCTTGCGGATCCATGATTTGTTCATCTTTATGAACGTGAGTCTCTCTACATTCTCAGTGGACAGCCGCGTGCGCTTATCTGTCAGCACACCACCAGCAGCGCTGAACACACGTTCCGAGAGAACGTTGGATGCAGGGCATGACAAGATCTCCAAGGCGTGAGTGACGAGCTCCGGCCATTTTTCCAGATTAGAAGCCCAAAATGAGCAAGGGTCCAGTGACACAGTCATAGCTTCGATGTTCACTTGGAGATACTCCTGTACCATCCTCTCTAGGCGTTGACTATGTGTCAGACTTCTTGTCTTCTGTGGCCTTGCAAAGGATGGTCTAAAAAAGTGGTGAAACGATTCCACAAAATTGCTGTTACCAGCAGATACTGTGTTACTGTTACGGTTTGAGTGATGAAGACTCGATAGTCCCACAGTTTGCAAGTTAGAACTGTGAGATTCACTACGTGCACCACTGGTGTTTTGTGGAAAAGCACATGTAAGATTCTGCAACAGCCTCTGCTGATACTCCTGCATGCGTGAATCCCTTTCTATGGCAGGAATTATTTCGGCAAATTTACTTTTGTACCGGGGATCTAAGAGTGTGGCAACCCAGTAGTCGGGATTACTTCGAATTCTGACAATCCGAGGGTCATGTTGCAGGTAGTGCAGCAAGAAGGCACTCATGTGTCTTGCGCATCTAGGAGGACCAAGTCCTTGTTGTGTTGGTAGCGAGGTAAGAATCATGCTTCCTTCCTCTGCCCTCTCCCCCCAACCTCGCACAACAGAAATGTGATCAAGGTCTCCCTCATCTGATGAGTCTGACATGCCCATCGCCAGTTCGTCCTCCACTTCTTCCTCGGCTCCTGCACCTTCCTCAACAGTTTGGCTGCTACCATGTGCCCTGGTTAATCCCTCTCCCCCACCCTCCCATGCCTGCCACCTTGGTGCTGCCGACCGTCTGGACCTTGGAGATGTTATCCCTTCCGCATACGACTCCTCCTCTACTTCCTCCACCTCCTCTTGTCCCACCACCTGACTCTGAATTCTGTTTAACGTGTGCTCCAGCATGTAAATCACAAGAATAGTCATGCTGATAATGGCATCGTCGTCAGCACTAAACATCTTCGTCGCCATTTCAAAACTGTGCAGAAGGGTGTGTGGCGCCCCTGAGGGTTCAGTCGCCACAGAGGTACTGCATCTCACCCAGAGGTGTGGTATCTCACCCTCAGGTAAGGAAGGAGTATGGCTCGAGACCCTAACACCTGCATCCAACACATACCCGCAGTGGGGGTAGGGCGAGATTGCTCCTAAGGGAGAGCACAGTCCCAGGTCCCTAGCTGGTGGGAGGGTCCTATGTAGTGGGTGTGGGTGGAAAAAGCAGCTTAGGGGAGCACATGACAGGGAGAGTATAAATAGGAAGACATCTTAGAAAGAGCAAGCCAGTCAGAGGAGGAGAAGTGACAGGAGCCGAGGCTCTGCATGAGCTCTGCTCCGGAGGCGGGCCTAGCCTGGGAGGCCCAGGACTGAAGGAGAGAAGAGAGGAGTGGGAGCAGGAAGGCTCCAGGAACCGAAGGGACCCTAGGGGTACGGACTGTGCAGAAGGCCACCCGTACGCCCGCTGCTACCAGGAGGTAGAGGGGTCAGGCCAGATAAGGGGAACCGGTCCCTCAACTAGCGGAGAAACAGCAAGGCTCAACTAGAAACCGGAGGCTGCAGCATTTCATGTACTGCAGGCCAAAGTCCACACCAGTCTCACTAAGAAGGTAGCTACATAGGACCTAGGGGACGGAACACGTCGCCCGCCAAGGCCCGAGGATACCAGATAGAAGTGTCACTGGGTGTGAGGTGCAGGGAGAAGGTCAGAGAAAGGACACACAGAAGGAGGTCCTGCTAAGTACTCCGGAGCTATCTGGGGGTGGACTAAGCCCCTCATTGAGTACGCACAGCACGACGGGGGAGATTGCTCTGGTACCTGTAATCTGGACTGCAAAAACTGTAAGTAAAGATCTTGGGACTGCATCACACGGACTCTGTGTTCATTACTGACTCCCTGCACTACAACCACCATCATCCACCCACACTGCCCTGAAGCTACACTCTTCCTGTGGGGAGTAATAATACCATTGCTGCAAAACCACCAGCTTCAGAGGACTGTTCCGCAGCGGCGGCCCCTTTGGCCGCACTCCACAGGTCGCGTAGTCGGACATTATAAAACCCATATATGCAAATTACCCTTGGATTGACCGCCCTGGGTCACGGACCGGGTCGCCGCCACAGTGACTACAACCCCCAGCGTCTACCGGCCCGGCTCTGGGTACCCCACGGCCAAGGGGGCGCGTCAACTTCATAGGTCCCTGATCTGAGACCACTCCTGCAGCGTGATTTGCCCCACCTCTGGATCTCGTTGGCCCAGGCTATACGTCAGAACGTATTGCACCAGGGCTTGTCGGTGCTGCCACAGTCGCTGCAACATGTGCAGAGTTGAATTCCACCGTGTCGGCACATCGCATTTCAGCCGGTGAACTGGCAGGCCCAACGACTTCCGTAGAGATGTAAGTCGTTGAGCTGCGGGATGCGAACGGCGGAAGTGAGCACACAGCGACCGTGCCCTCTGCAGAAGGCCATCTAGTACGGGATAGTGGGCTAAAAATTGCTGGACAACCAGGTTCAACACGTGAGCCATACAAGGCACGTGTGTGACATTGCCCCGGCTAAGGGCCGCACTCAGGTTTGCAGCATTGTCGCACATGGCCTTCCCTGGTTGCAGGTCCAGTGGAGACAACCATTCATGAAACTGGGTCTCCAGAGCTGACCACAACTTCTCAGCTGTGTGACTCACATTTCCCAGACATTTCAAAGTAAACACCGCCTGATGCCGTTGAGCCCTGCTGCCAGCATAGTAAGGAGGTGTGCAGGATTCCATCTGCGCAGTTAGAAAGCGGGAGGCATTACCAGGCAGGCTTTGGGTGCAGGTGGAGGACCGAGAGGAGGTTGAGGAGGCAGAAGCAGTGGAGGAACTTCTAGATAAAGAGGATTGACGTACAACTCATGGGGGACGGCAAGACTTGGACAGCAGCCCCTTATCCTGCTGTCACCATGGTTAGCCAGTGCCCAGTCAGCGACATGTAACGCCCCTGTCCATGCCTACTCGCCCAATTGTCTGTGGTGAAATGCACCCTGTCACACACAGAGTTTCTCAAAGAAGCGGTGATGTTGTTTGCAACATGCTGGTGGAGCGCAGGCACACCTTTCTTTGAGAAGTAGTGCCGACTGGGCATCTGGTACTGGGGCACTGCGACGGACATAAGGTCTCGAAAATCCTCTGTGTCCACCAGGCGGAAAGGCAGCATTTCTGTAGCCAACAGCTTGCAGATGGTGAAATTCAACCTCTTAGCTTTCTCATGGCTAGGAGGAAATGGTCTTTTACTTGTCAACATCTGAGGGACCGAGGGCTGGCTGTTGTGCTTAGACGGGGTTGAGTAGGGTGTCCCCGGCAAACTTGCCGGTCTGTGAGGAAGATGCAGGCGGAAAAGTTAGGTTGCCTTGATCCAAAGGTGGTGCTCTCGATGTCGGAGAGCGCTCAACACCAGCTGGTGTTTCCACTTCCAAATGAAATGATGACCTGCCAATCACACTGGCTGTTGCGGGTAAAGAGGTGGCAGGTCTGCATCCAAAAACATGTGTGACTGCTGTCCCTCCAGTCACAGAGGATGAAGAGGCCGCGGATGCACAAGATGGGGCAGACGGTGGTTGGCCTGGCCCGCTAGGCCGCATTGTAGCACAGTGAGCTTCCCACTGCAACCTATGCTTCATATCCATGTGACGGTTCATGCATGAAGTACTCAAACTATGTATTTTTTGGCCTCTACTTAGCTTTTGGTGAAAAATATTACAGATAACACAAGTTGGGTCATCCTTATCGATCTGAAAAAATGCCCAGGCTATGCAAGGCTTAGAGCCCATGCGACCTGAAGAGCCACTACGACTTGTGGTCAGAGGCAGAGTTGTGGTTGAGGATGCAGTTGTTGACGTGCTTCCAGTACTCCGTCTCTGTCCAGGAAGGCGCAACCTAACCTCGTTGTCAATAGCATCTGTGACGCCCAGCTGCTCTTGGTATCACAGATCCTAGAAGAGTGCATTGATGGAATCCTCCACAAGAGGCCCCCATAAACATTCACACATCTCCACCTTCCACCTCAGACCAGCAGAGGGAGCCCGCTAGGGATATAAATAGGGAAGGTGGAGCTAGGCAGTTCAGCTCCTCTGAAGAGTTCCTGCAGTAGAGAAGCCTAAGAGAGGTCAGTCTGCAGTGGAGCTCAGTCTAGTCTAGAGAACTCAGTTAATAGTTCAGCAGTGGAGCGCGAGGCTCCTGTTAGCTAGATTCAGGAAGCCCAGTTAGAGCTTAAGGTGTGCCGGCGCCATAAGATCGGTGAAGCGCGGCAAGTTGCCGTTAGTGTGTATAGCCTAGTGAGGGCCCGAGTAGGCCGAAGGCGAGTGGAGAGTTAGTACATAGGGGGCAGAGGAGCTTAACCAGCTCACCCCGAAGCATTTACCGAACACCGGATCCGAGCTTACCGGGATCTCTATGACCCAGTAAGGCATAACTGGAATCCCTGGAGAACTACAAGTCCCAGGATCGCTAAGGTGCTGATACATAACAGAGCCAGGAGACGCTTAGGCCCCGCATATTGGGAGTGTGAACTCCAAGACAAGGCCCTACCACAAGGTCAGCCAGCGCAGGACAGAGACAAAGTTAGGCCTAGCTCCAGGCAGGTCAGAAACTTACTACGCAGAGGCAAGAAACAGGAGGCCCTACACCCGCTCATTGGGGAGGATCCTGATATGCACCCTTCACCCTACAGTGCTCCGTGATGTGCCTGAATTTCCACCAGTAAAAGGTACTGAAGTGACTACCGTGTCCGTTCCCGTTCTTGCTCTGACCCAGCTGGGTCTCGCCTGTCCTGCATTCCCCCTGCATACGCTTTTCTGAGGCCTAGCTCCACCTGTGGGGAGCTATACCATCGAGCTGCCTTATCACCGGCCTCAGTGGACTGCTACAGCGCTGGTGCTTCTCACCAGATACCACAGGTGGCGTCACGAACTCTTATAAAATTAACAATTATCCACCCTTTTAAAGACTGACCCCAGGGTATGGGCCCGGGAGCCGACCACCGCAACATCCCAAAGGCCAGGCAAAGGCCCAGGTACCGAGTCATCCCCATCCCCTGGGCTAGTCACATCCTCCTCCACCTCCTCTGCTGACCTCATCGACTGGCTGACTGGGGGTTGACAGTAAGTGGGATCTCCAACCTCATCATCATCATCCTGTGTGTTCTCACACCCGTCGTCCTCAGAGCCAACCTCTTCCTGCCCTGACCGAAAAGTCAAGTTGTCGCTCCAATCAGGTATTTGAGTCTCATCATCGTCTTCATCATTGTCTCCACCAACAGGAGTTACAGTTTGGGAATGAGGGTCTACATTATGCTCAGAACCTTCTTCATCTGGTCCTGGATCCGACTCATAAAGATTCTGGGCATCAGTGCAGATCATTTCCTTGTCTGGATTAACAGAAGCTCTGGAGCAGACCTCCGTTTCCCAGGCTATAGTATGAGTAAAAAGCTGTGCAGACTCAACCATCTGTGTTACCCCATACTCAGACAGGCAGCTGGAGACTTGGGAGCTGTGAGGAAGCAAGTGCGATTGGGGTGACACCTCTGAGGACTGGAGTATTTGTGATGTTGAAGTTGAGGTGGAGGAGAGCCCACTTGAAGGAGCACTTGATATACGTTGAAGCACAGGCTGTTTTTGTGCCTCATCTGGAATTTGTAGCGATGGGCGTGTCCGTAAGAAAGGGATCGTATCACATTGTCCACAAAAAGAAGTAGACATCTTAGTTTGGCTGGAAGATGGTCTTTCTTCTGCAGATGTTACTCCCCCCCACCGCAGGGGGGCTCGACCCACCAGCGAACAGGCACCAGTATTGAGAGAGGGGGGCTGGCCGTCAGAGTCCACCGCAGCTCTGGCACAAACCCGGAGACACGGAGGTCGCACGGGCAGGAACGGACTGGCCGTGTCGGCTTCGCACTTTTTTGGTTTTAGAAGGGCATGACATGCCTATATCTGTGTCTCCCCCTCCTTTTACTCCTCCACCTCTTTTCTTTTCGCATGACTATATGTACTTGTCACTTTTCCATTTGTTAGTTGTGTCTTCTGAGCAGTTTGTCAGCTTTTGGACACCTTTGAAGGTGTTTTCTATGTGTTTTTGTTTGCCTGCCATTGGTTTTAACGGTGTTCGAAGGTGTTCGACGAACAGTACGATGAACAGTTCGGCGAACATACGGGTGTTCGACGAACCGAACCGAACTCGAACACTACGGGGGTGGCCCAACACTAAATATAAGCTCAGTGGATGGATACCGATGAAGAGCAGATAATGTCTGAAATATTAAGCAAAGATAATGTCTGATGCAACTCAGGGGTCAGGAACAGGAGAAGATCAGGCAGAAGCAGAGTCGGGCACTTGTTAGGGGTCAGAAGTAGGTGAATTCAAGGTGATAAACCAAATAGTAAAATCAGAAGGGCTGGCAGGTGAAACACTATAATTGAGAGCACAAGATAGTAAAATGGAAATAATAAACACACCATAAACGATATACTAATAACCCGTACAATGACCATCAGAGTGTGAACTGAAGTGACTGGCTATAGGACGTACACACACTTGTCATTAGCCGCACTGCGGTTCTTGCAGCTATTGCTGCTGTCTGCATTGAGAGTAGAATGCGTATGTTGCACATTACTTGCAAATATCACTTTCTCCGAGAAAAATTGTTTTTTTCTGGAAATCCCAATTTTAGAAATGTATTGTCATTTCATTTCCATGAAAAAAATTTAGGTTGTGAAACAATTTGTCTGACTTTTTGAAAATAATTGTGACCTAGGGAAAGTTATCTTTTATTGTTGTTTTCATTACTTAAAAAGGGCAAAAGACTATTTTGGTGAATAGTATATAGATGACCTTTTCATTCTTACATAGTTACCATTGTGTTGAGAAATCTTATTTTACTGATATCATATTGTAAAGTAAATTGCAGTGGTTTCTGTAACATCCCTGGCGGCATGCTGGCATGGCTTACCACCTCCCACCATGCAAGACCGCCATCTTACCTATCAATCCAGGCTGCACACTTTGCTCCAGTACCTGCTGTGTCTCTTGTCTGATTGCTTAGGGCGGCGGCGCGGCTACTGCCTGATTCTTATAGTTACTGTGTGCACACTCCTAATGCCTCCCCAGCCTATTGCTACTGAGTTGCCAGGTCCTGTCCTGTATCTTGTCTGTTTCCGCCCCTGGGGGCTGTATACCCAGGCCTGTTACCTGTATCTGTGACTTCTAGTCTGTCTCCGCCACCCTGGGGGCTGAGTTCCCAGGCTCGTTCCTGTATCTTATTCCTGGTTCAGTTCCTGTCTGAACTGTGTCCTAACCCGTTACCTGTTTTTCTCTATGTCCGAACCTTCCCTTTTCCTGCAGTGTCTGAACCTGCACCTAACTCCAACTCGTCTCTAAACTTCTGTTTGTGAGTTTCGTGTACACTCGCTACTTCATTGTAAGTACCTTGTGTATATCTGGTTCTGCTTGTTCACCGCACCTGCGGTTTCGCTCTGCCCTGCTTGTTCACCGCACCTGCGGTTTCGCTCTGCTCTGCTTGTTCACCGCACCTGCGGTTTCGCTCTGCCCTGCTTGTTCACCGCACCTGCGGTTTTCCTCTGCTCTGCTTGTCCACCGCACCTGCGGTTTCGCTCCGCTCTGCTTGTTCACCGCACCGGCGGTTTCGCTCTGCTCAGTGTAGCATTGGCGTCTCTGACAGGCAGAGACGCCGTCCCACTTACTGCCGCGCTCCCTGCCCGGCGTCCTCCGGCGCTCCTGCCTCTGTTGCTGCCGGCACGTGCAGCTTCCCGGGCACTGTGCTTAGAGCGCGCACACGTGCTCCCTCCCTCTTAAAGGGGCCACGCGCGCCGTCCTAAGGAGTCCCCTGCCAATGGCCGGAGGACCTCTCATATAAAAGGCACTTCCTCCAAAATGGAGGTGCCCATGCAAGGTTGTAGCTTTGTGTGTTATACTCTGCTTAAGCCCTCAGGTCCAACCTGCGGCTTCTTCTCCAAGCTCTTCTCCTCGTCTGAGCACAACTACTCCATAGGAGACCGAGAACTGCTAGCCATCAAATTGGCGCTGAAGGAGTGGCGTTACCTGCTCGAGGGGACCCTGCACCCGGTGGTCATCTATACTGACCACAAAAACCTGGCTTATCTACAGAATGCCCAAAGACTCAATCCACGTCAGGCCCGGTGGTCTTTGTTCTTCGCCCGCTTCAACTTTACCCTATATTACCGCCCGGCGGACAAGAACGTTAAAGCCGACGCTTTGTCCCGATCAAGAGGAGGAGCCTATGCATATCATCGACCCCTCCAAAGTGATGAATGTGGCCCCCTTGGACCTTTCTCGTCTCCCACCTGGTAAGACGTTGGTAGCGGTTCCGGATCGTAAGAAGGTTCTTCACTGGGGTCATTCATCCAAACTAGCCGGCCATGCTGGCCAGAAGAAGACCTTCCTGCTCATTACCCGGCATTACTGGTGGCCTACCCTGCGGCAGAATGTGGTAGACTTCGTCACGGCCTGTCCGTCCTGTGCTCGCAATAAAGTTCCCACACATCTTCCAGCCGGCCATCTCCTGCCTCTTCCCGTACCTGCTGCCCCATGGGAACACATTGCTATGGACTTTATTACTGATCTCCCTGTTTCTGCCGGTTGTACAGTCATTTGGGTGGTCGCTGACCGCTTTTCTAAAATTGCCCACTTCATTCCTCTGCCTGGTCTCCCGTCTGCATCTGTGCTGGCTAAGGATTTCATCCATCACATCTTTTGTCTCCATGGCCTACCCCTCCACATAGTGTCTGATCGAGGGGTCCAGTTCACTTCGCGCTTCTGGAGAGCTACGTGTAAACTGCTGGATGTCACCCTGGATTTCTCCTCTGCTTACCATCCGCAGTCCAATGGCCAAGTGGAACGTATCAATCAGATCCTTACCAGCTACCTCCGACACTTCGTCAGCGCTCACCATACCGATTGGGTGGAGCTCCTACCATGGGCCGAGTTCTCCTACAACAACCATGAGAGCGAATCTTCTTCCAAGTCCCCGTTCTTTGTGGTCTACGGTCAACATCCCCGTATTCCGTTTTCCCGTTTCCGCTGCTGTGGACAACCTTGCCGCGGAGTCTCTGGTCAGCGAATTTTCTACCATTTGGGAGAACACTAGGTCCACATTTCTTCAATCCTCCGAGTGGATGAAGAGACATGCTGATAAGAGACGTCTAGATCCGCCTCAATTCCGTCTGGGAGACAAGGTTTGGCTCTCCTCCAAACATGTTCGTCTCAAAATACCCTCCTATAAGTTGGGTCCACGGTTCATCGGCCCATTTGAAGTCCTCCAGCGAATCAACCCAGTACCTTACAAGTTAAAACTCCCGGCCACCTTACGGATTCCCAACTCCTTCCACGTATCTCTCCTCAAACCAGTTGTGCTTAATTCTTTTTCCGACAATCCAGGTACCTCCCCAGCTTCGGTCTCCGCTGAGGACGTCTATGAGGTAGAGAACATTCTGGCCGGATCACCCGTCAGCCTGCCTGCCGTGCTCATCTGCTGTACCGGTCAGTCCCTGCCCTCTGACCCCTGGTAGTCACCTGCTCTCATACAAGGTCGGTCCCCAGAGTAGCAACTAGTCTCTCTGCTCAGTCCTTCCCTGGTCACGGAGTCGATTGAGCCGCCGTACGACCTTGGTCGGTCCGAGTTGATACCTAGTTAGGCCCCTCTGGTCCCTCCTTGCACCGCAGCACAGAGGTTCCACCACCCTGATCCGTAACACTCAGCTTGTTCAAAGCACCTGTGGTTTCGCTCTGCTAAGCTTGTTCGTCGCACCTGCGGATTTTGCTCTGCTCTGCTTGTTTACCGCACCTGTAGGTTTTGCTCTGTTCTGCTTGTCTACCACACCTGCGGGTTTTTCTCTGCTCTGCTTGTTTACCGCACCTGCGGGCTTTGCTCTGCTCTGCTTGTCTACCACACCTGCGGGTTTTGCTCTGCTCTGCTTGTCTACCGCATCTGCGGGTTTTGCTCTGCTCTGCTTGTCTACCGCATCTGCGGGTTTTACTCTGCTCTGCTTGTCTTCCGCATCTGCGAGTTTTGCTCTGCTCTGCTTGTCTACCGCATCTGCGGGTTTTGCTCAGCTCTGCTTGTCTACCGCATCTGCGGATTTTGCTCTGCTCTGCTTGTCTACCGCACCTGCGGGTTTTGCTCTGCTCTGCTTGTCTACCGCACCTGCGTGTTTTGCTCTGCTCTGCTTGTCTACCGCACCTGCGGGTTTTGCTCTGCTGTGCTTGTCTACCATACCTGCGGGTTTTGCTCTGCTCTGCTTGTCTACCGCACCTGCGGGTTTTGCTCTTCTCTGCTTGTCTACTGCACCTGGGGGTTTTGCTCTGCTCTGCTTGTTTACCGCACCTGTGGGCTTTGCTCTGCTCTGCTTGTCTACCACATCTGCGGGTTTTGCTCTGCTCTGCTTCTCTACCACATCTGCGGGTTTTGCTCTGCTCTGCTTGTCTTCCGCATCTGCGGGTTTTGCTCTGCTCTGCTTGTCTACTGCATCTGCGGGTTTTGCTCTTTTCTGCTTGTCTACCGCACCTGCGGCTCTGTTCCTGTGTCCCAGTGTGTACTGGTCCCTATCCTGCCTGCGTTCCTACCTGCCAGTACTAGCCTGTCTGCATGCCAGCAGTGCCTGTCAGTGCCCACCTATCTGCATGCCAGCCTTGCCTGCCAGTGCCCATCTGTCTGCATACCAGCCGTGCTTGCCAATACCCACCTGTCTGCGTACCAGCTGTGCCTGTCAGTGCCCACCTGTCTGCATACCAGCTGTGTCTGCCAATACCCACCTGTCTGCATACCAACCGTGCCTGCCAGTACCCACCTGTCTGTATGCCAGCCTAACCTGCCTGTTCTTGCATTCCCCGGTGTGGGTCAACAGCTGTGACCTGGATCTGACCTGGAGTAGCACCTGGTCCCTCTGCTTGGTTCCTCCCTGGTTCACGGAGTCGACTGAGCCGCCGTGTGACCGAGTTGATACTTAGTTACACCCCTCCAGGCACTCCTCGGTTCATGGTCCAGTGGGATCAGTAATCACGCTCACGCCAGTCAGTCCGGGCGTGTGCGTAACAGTTTCCATAATGGAGTTCAGGTATGACCCAAGGATTGTATGGTCTGTAGGGTTTGTAGGATTAATTTTGCCTTTTCATACTCTAAAAATATCTTCTGTAAGACACTGCAATATGGTGCAATGTTTAGGAAATAATGTGTTTGGGTAAATAAATTTGTTCTCAAGCCATGCCAATTGGTACATAGAGGAGGAACACTCGAACCCATAGCAGTTCCACACAGCTGCTGATAGTCTTGAAACATAGAGTTATTTTCTGCACCATTGTTAATTGATAAATATGGAATTTTACCCCAACAGATGAGTTTGGGATAACGTATGAAAGACATCTCAAATCTCAGCTGTCTCTCAGTGTATTGTATATTGATGTGTTGGCTACAAGTCAAAAAATGGCCACAAGTATCAACCTAAAAAAAAATCACTAGTGGAGCTATACTTGACCTTTGTACACAACTATAGGTCTTCTGGTGGATTTTCAAACGCTTATGTACTTTTAATAAGTGATGAATGGTTTCTGAGAAATCCACATTTTTCTTATATGCAAATTAATTTGACACATAGATCTTTACAGCTCATTTGCTTATAAGAAAAAACATGGATTTTTTTGGAACCATTCATAGGATCGCAGATACCAAGGTATTGTTTGATTCAACATTCTATGAGCTGCATGCCCATATACAGTTAGGTCCATATATATTTGGACAGAGACAACATTTTTCTAATTTTGATTCTAGACATTACCACAATGAATTTTAAACAAAACAATTCAGATGCAGTTTAAGTTCAGACTTTCAGCTTTCATTTAAGGGTATCCACATTAAAATTGGATGAAGGGTTTAGGAGTTTCAGCTCCTTAACATGTGCCACCCTGCTTTTAAAGGGACCAAAAGTAATTGGACAATTGACTCCAAGGCTATTTCATGGACAGGTGTGGGCAATCCCTTCGTTATGTCATTCTCAATTAAGCAGATAAAAGGCCTGGAGTTGATTTGAGGTGTGGTGCTTGCATTTGGAAGGTTTTGCTGTGAAGTAAACATGCGGTCAAAGGAGCTCTCCATGCAGGTGAAACAAGCCATCCTTAAGCTGCAAAAACAGAAAAAAACCATCCGAGAAATTGCTACAATATTAGGAGTGAAACAAAAAACACTGAACTAAAGAGCACGGGACACAGACCATACTATCACCTGTAGATTGGCCTGGTCTAACCTATATCGCGTGCTTAATGTATGGACCAATAGGGAATGGCAGACCATTCGGTAACAAACATAAGAAAAACGAGAACCACCGAATGATAGGTCCAATAAAGGATACATATAAGACTTTATTATAATAACGGCAACACGTGGCACTTCATGCAAGAAGAAAAACCGCATTGCAGTGACCAAACACAAACAGAAATCATATAATAGAGATTACATAGTGAGCTGCATAGACACATATGAATAATAGTACAACAGGTATACATATAAGACACATGTTAAAGCTCCATTGGACATATAGTAAATACCACCTAAGAGAACAAACACAGAGACAGGCATCAAGCCATCTCATGAATATAGAGGTGCATGTACATCATCATTGTAACCATATTGGTATCAAATGTATCTACTGGGTAAATACTTAGGTGACAGCATGTAATCAGTAAAAGAGGAAATAATATACCTTAGTCTATAGCAGCTTGTGTGGATGGCACGTGCGGCGAACCCCGACGCGCGTTTCGGACAGCAAGTCCGAACCCCTGACGAAGGACTTGCTGTCCGAAACGCGCGTCGGGGTTCGCCGCACGTGCCATCCACACAAGCTGCTATAGACTAAGGTATATTATTTCCTCTTTTACTGATTACATGCTGTCACCTAAGTATTTACCCAGTAGATACATTTGATACCAATATGGTTACAATGATGATGTACATGCACCTCTATATTCATGAGATGGCTTGATGCCTGTCTCTGTGTTTGTTCTCTTAGGTGGTATTTACTATATGTCCAATGGAGCTTTAACATGTGTCTTATATGTATACCTGTTGTACTATTATTCATATGTGTCTATGCAGCTCACTATGTAATCTCTATTATATGATTTCTGTTTGTGTTTGGTCACTGCAATGCGGTTTTTCTTCTTGCATGAAGTGCCACGTGTTGCCGTTATTATAATAAAGTCTTATATGTATCCTTTATTGGACCTATCATTCGGTGGTTCTCGTTTTTCTAATATTAGGAGTGGCAAAATCTACAGTTTGGTACATCCTGAGAAAGAAAGAAAGCACTGGTGAACTCATCAATGCAAAAAGACCTGGGCGCCCACGGAAGACAACAGTGGTGGATGATCGCAGAATAGTCTCCATGGTGAAGAGAAACCCCTTCACAACAGCCAACCAAGTGAACAACACTCTCCAGGAGGTAGGGGTATCAATATCCAAATCTACCATAAAGAGAAGACTGCATGACAGTAAAGACAGAGGGTTCACTGCACGGTGCAAACCACTCATAAGCATCAAGAATAAAAAGGCTAGACTGGACTTTGCTAAAAAACATCTAAAAAAGCCAGCACAGTTCTGGAAGAACATTCTTTGGACAGATGAAACCAAGATCAACCTCTACCAGAATGATGGAAAGAGAAAAGTATGGCGAAGGCGTGGTACAGCTCATGATCCAAAGCATACCACATCATCTGTAAAACACGGTGGAGGCAGTGTGATGGCTTGGGCATGCATGGCTGCCAGTGGCACTGGGTCACTAGTGTTTATTGATGATGTGACACAGGACAGAAGCAGCCGAATGAATTCTGATGTTTTCAGAGCCATACTGTGTGCTCAGATCCAGCCAAATGCAGAGAAACTGATTGGTCGTCGTTTCATACTAAAGATGGACAATGACCCAAAACATAAAGCCAAAGCAACCCAGGAGTTTATTAAAGCAAAGAACTGGAATATTCTTGAATGGCCAAGTCAGTCACCTGATCTCAACCCAATTGAGGATGCATTTCACTTGTTAAAGACTAAACTTCAGACAGAAAGGCCCACAAACAAACAGCAACTGAAAACCACTGCAGTGAAGGCCTGGCAGAGCATCAAAAAGGAGGAAACACAGCGTCTGGTGAGGTCCATGAGTTCAAGACTTCAGGCAGTCATTGCCAACAAAGGGTTTTCAACCAAGTACTAGAAATGAACATTTTATTTACAATTATTTAATCTGTCCAATTACTTTTGGTCCCTTTAAAAACAGGGTGACACATGTTAAGGAGCTGAAACTCCTAAACCCTTCATCCAATTTTAATGTGGATACCCTCAAATGAAAGCTGAAAGTCAGAACTTCAACTGCATCTGAATTGTTTTGTTTAAAATTCATTGTGGTAATGTCTAGAACCAAAATTAGAAAAATGTTGTCTCTGTCCAAATATATATGGACCTAACTGTAGATGGCTTAGGGGGGGTTGATCCTATTGAAAGATGCTGTTTAAACCAGCTGTATATTGATATCGCGGACCCCTATACAAATCTTACCAGCACTGTATATTTTAGTGGTACAGTGCCTGAGATAATTGCTTTTAATTGCTTGTCTAGAGCGAACACTGTCTGGACTAAAACTACATGTCTGCCCATGTGCACTGACACTGCCTTAACATGCACACAGTGTCAGTGTGGGCTGGCGTATTCTCCTACACTGATACTCCTTCCCACCATACTGATACACACCAGAAGAATAGCAAGTGAGCGGCTTCAGAGAGGAGACAGTGAAAAGAAATCGCCCGGCCATACTATCTGTTTGCTCACACTGACACTGTGTGCACACGGCCAGGCTTAGACAGTGTCAGTGCTCTTGTAAGGGTGTGACAGGGATTGTCATATGTCTCTTCCCCTGAACACAACATTAGCAAGAAGTGTATTTAAATATGCGGTGTTATTGCATTTTCTTAGCAGTGCAAAATGCAAAGTGCATAGAACCTTATGGGCACTAATGTGTGCTGTTCTTCTATTGTATTATGATTAATGTACAATATTATTAATGTGTATTGGATAGGGAAAGAATAGAGATAGGTTCAGGACATAAGGTGTAGTATAAGGCTTTAGATTAGGAAGGAAAATATGCAGTGGTGGGCATATTAGTTATAGGAAGTGGAGCACAGAGTTAGAAATAGTTAAATGTTTGGGACCAGTCCAGGATGGGAGGGGGTGCGGTCTTCTAAAAAGGGGAGCACTTCCTGGTTAAATTCAATAGAGAGATAGATAAAGTTATAGTAAGAGTTCAAGGCCAGAGGACTGGAGGACATGAGAAGTACACACTCTTCTGGCAGTACGAGAACGTCAGAAATGACCAGCGTACATTCCTATAATGACCAGGGGTCCTACAGCATGAACTTGGCACTGGGAGGCGTGCCTTATTCTGTTCCAACGAGTGGAAACTGGACAGGAAAGTGCATGAGAGAGACAGGACGGGTCTTGTAAAGCCTGGGGAGCTAGACAGAGTATCCCGGGGGCAGAGTCAGTAAGCAAAGTGATAACTGAGGCTGAATTAATGGAGAACATGTAAATGTACTGTGCTTTGTCATCAACTTGAACTCAGGCTGCTAAATAAAGTTGAACTGGTTGTTAAGAAGTGAGTGTCCCTGGTTTATGTGTATCTGATCCTAGACCAAAGGACGTAGATGCAGCGGGGACCTCCTTCCTGAAAATGATTACACTGCATTGCAAGCAGGACAATGTGTGACTGGGACACTGTTTATTTGTGGGGTGCCAGAGTGTGGGAACGCAGCCCTTTGCCCACGACTAGTGCTCTGTGCACCTTATACGATAAGTTCAAGGGGCTCTAGGCAAGCGAGCGTTGTAAATCAAAAGCAAGGGAGCTCCCAATATACAAATTGAGGGAGTATAACTGAGCCCTTCGGCTGCTGCACTTTCTTCACCTTAAAAAAGTGCATGTACCCTGGAATAAGTCCGTATACAGTATATCGGCACTCTATAAATCGTATTCCATAGTGTCAAGTAGGAAGCATCAAATAATGATCAAGAGGGAAATGCTGACTTGTTCATATGCATATGCCAAAATGCACAAAAAACAATCGATGCCTATTAAATTATTGGCAGGAAATTCACCTGTACAAAGGCTTGACATGTAGGAAATTAGAAAGGGATTAAAACAGGGAGTTACAGGAGCTCATCTCATTTTTTTTAAATTGCATTTAGAAATGAATGAATCAATTTGCAGGACCCTGATTGGTTGAACATGTTAGTATTCTATGGTCACCGGACCGGAGCTCTGCAAACTGTTTGCTCTTTTGATTGGTTGCCCTGGCCAACACCATGTGTATGTCACTCTGCAGCTATGACATCACACCAGCCTACCCAAAGAGGAGCAGGGGATGCTGTCAGGTAGGAGGCGGTTCGCAGGGCTCTCGTGTGGGGACCATGGAACACTGACGTGGTCCCTGGATCAGAGTCCTCCAAATTGATTCGCTCATCTCTTATTGCAGCGCAATTTTAGCCATGTGTTACCATACCTCCCAACCATCTTGATCAAGAGGAACAGTCTCGAATTTTAGGAGCTGTCCAGTAACATTCTCAGCTCACGTGACTGGGCAGAAGAGACCAACATAGTCATATAGTAAAGATGCAGGCAAGTGGGGTGCTTGCATGAAGCCAATGTGGAGGGTTGTGGGGACATCATACTGTGTGTGTGGGGGGGGAATGTAGGAACATAATGTGTGTGGAAGAATGTGGGGACATAATAATGTGTGTGGGGGGAATGTAGGGGCATCATACTGTGTGTGTGGGGAATGTGGAGGCATCATACTGTGTGTGGGGGGAATGTGGAGGCATCATACTGTATGTGTGGGGAATGTGGAGGCATCATACTGTGTGTGGGGGGAATGTGGAGGCATCATACTGTGTGTGGGGGGAATGTGGAGGCATCATACTGTGTGTGGGGGGAATGTGGAGGCATCATACTGTATGTGTGGGGAATGTGGAGGCATCATACTGTGTGTGGGGGGAATGAGAGGCATCATACTGTGTTTTTGGGGGACAATCTGGAGGCATTATCAAGTGTGTGGGGGGTCACTGTGGTCATCCCATTGTGTCTGTGGGGACCCTGAAAGCAGCATCATACTGTGTGGGAACACTAATGGGCTTCCATTGCTTAGGAGCAATATTTCTGTGTGGATCATAAAAAGAACTTGGTGAAATTAGGTAAGTGGCTTAGCATTAAATGAAAATTGCTGTATGTGTGCCCATTTCAAAGTTTTCAAAGTTGGGATGCATATGTTACAGCGTATCTGTCATCAGTTTTCAGGGAACAAACTGTGTATATGGTTCGATAGATCTCATAGACTAACTTTAAAAATCTAAATCAGAATGGCAGCATAATCCTCAAACTAAAATGAGCATTTTCTGAATCCAGCAAGAGCTCATTTTAATATTATGTAGGGGAGCTTTCATAAACAATTATACAGCCTTTCTTAAATAAAGTTTCAAAGTTAGTACACCAGCCTCATCAGGTCTAACAGATCTATTTAATAATGTGTGCAGTTTGCTTTGCGACAGATCTGCTTTAATATGTCACTCGTGGACAGTGTTGCGCCACCCCCGTAGTGTTCGAGTTCGGTTCGGTTCGTCGAACACCCTTGTGTTCGCCGAACTGTTCGTCGAACTGTTCGTCGAACACCTTCGAACACCGTTAAAACCAATGGCAGGCAAACAAAAACACATAGAAACACATAGAAAACACCTTCAAAGGTGTCCAAAAGCTGACAAACTGCTCAGACGACACAACTAACACATGGAAAAGTGACAAGTACATATAGTCATGCGAAAAGAAAAGAGGTGGAGGAGTAAAAGGAGGGGGAGACACAGATATAGGCATGTCATGCCCTTCTAAAATCCAAAAAGTGAGAAGCCGACACGTTCAGTCCGCTCCTGCCCGTGTCACCTCCGTGTCGCCGGGTTTGTGCCAGAGCCGCGGTGAACCCTGACGGCCAGCCCCCCTCTCCCAATACTGGTGCCTGTCCGCTGGTGGGTCGAGCGAGCCCCCCTGTGGTGGAGGCAGCTCTAAGCTTTTTAATTTAAATTGTCTCTCTAATTTGAATGAATACACTTTAAATCCATTTACAAGGATCTATTGGAGGGCAAGTCTCATGCCAGCAGCCGCGTAATTCCAGCTCCAGTAGCGTCCACTAAAGCTGCTGCAGTTAAAAAGCTTTTATAAGGATCGAGCTCGGCTGTCCACCGCAAGGCATCCTACTGCCAGTCCCAACCCCTATGCCTTGGGGTGCCTCCTGATGCTCTTCACTGAGTATCCCGTGGTCCCGAAGCATTTCCTTTGAAAAAATTAAGTGTCCAAACTACAGGTGGTGTAGCTTGCTTAACAGCCGGGATAATCCGCTGACTAGCAGACACTGCTACTAGGCACAAAGTATTTCCTGGGCTAGATGCAGTTAAAAATTTGTAATTAGATACTCTCGTTGGATGCTGAGAAAGCATTCCATAGAGTCTCCTGGCACGCCATATATGATTCTCTTAAAAAGCTTGGGGTAGGGGTCTAGGGGACCCTTTTATAGCCAAAATCACGGCCCTGTATCACAATACGTCACCTAGGCTGAAGATAAATGGAACTGTAGCACCCTGAGGGCTCGGTTGCTACAGAGGTATTGCACCTCACCCAGAGGTGTGATATCTCACTCTCAGGTAAGGATGGAGTGTGGATCAGGACCCGACACCTGCATGCATTACACCACATTGCCGTGGGGCAGGGCGACCAATATGCCTCTGAGATGGGCACGACAGTCTCTGTCCCTGGCTGGAGTGGGGGGAGGGAACACCGAGGAAGGGGAACCCTGTAGTGCAGGAGCAGGGAGGAAGCAGTTCCTGGGTGTATTGAGAAGGGAGTATAAAAGGTGGGCACCATCTTAGTTCAGTGCAGAGAAGTCTGAGCAGAAGTGGCAGGGAGCAGGGGCTCTGCATGAGCTCTGCTCTGGAGGCGGGCCTAGTAACAGAGGCCCAGGCCTTGAAGAGGGAGAAGGAAGGAAGAGGAGCGGAGAAGGCTCCAGGAACGAGGAATGAAGGGATCCCAGGGGTGCGGACGGGCGAGTCGCCACCGCACGCCCGAATCCACCTGCGTGTAGGGGTCAGGCCAAAGGGGGAGACCGGTCCCCGAAACTAGTGGAGGCAGGAAACGACCCTCAGCTAGAAACCGGAGGCTGTGACATTTTATGTGGCGCAGCCCCTCGCTACACCCGCTAGGAAGGCACCACATAGGGTCAGGGAAGCTGGCGCCAAGTTTACCAAGAGGAGGCCCGAGGCAGCCGGACAGAAAGGTTGGTAAGAAAGGCCAGACAAAGGACACACAAAGGGGGTCCTGTGAAGCGCTCCAAAGTTATCTGGGAGTTGTCTGAGCCCCTCACCTGGTGAGCACAGTACGACGTGGGCAGCCGTTACCTGCAGACGTGGTCTGGATAATAAGAACTGTGAGTAAAGGCCCTGGACTGCATCACTGACTCCGTGTCGTTACTGCTGCTGCCCTGCACCATCACCCCCATCCTCCGCATACACTGCCCTGAGGCTATACTCCTCCTGTGGGGAGTTATGCTACGCTCTGCTGCACCCACAACACCAGCCTCAGCGGTCTGCCCTGCAGCGGCGGTTCACTCTGACCGCAATCCACGGGTGGCGTAGTCGGACATTTAAACATCAAATCCACATAAATAGTTCCGCCACTGGTTTGACCACCCTGAGCCACGGAACCGGGTCGCCGCCACGAAGACTACAACCACCAGCATCCACCAAAAAGGGTCCGGCTCCGGGTGTCCCAAGGCCCAGGGGGTGCATCAGAACATTTTCATCACCTTTCACAATCACCAATGGGACAAGGCAGGGATGTCCTCTGTCCCCTCTCTTATACATCCTAGTGACGGAGCACCTGCTCTTATCAATTCGCCATAACCCCAATATTAGGTGGATTGAGGTGGGAGGCACCGAGTACAAGTGCTCTCTATTTGCTGATGATGTCCTAGTATATATCACTCAATCACATATATCCATCCATGCTGTTATGGCTGAAATAGATCACTTTGTTACACGGTCAAATTTTAAAATCAATGCAGCGAAGTCTGAGGCCCTCGATGTCTCCCTCCCCAAATCCATATAGGATTCCATCCAGTCCAACTTTCCCTTTGCCTGGCCCTCACAGGGTATCAAATACTTAGGAATTCCTATTCATAGAGACCTCTCCCATCTATGTTATCTTAATTTTGGGCCCTTTATTGAACAACTCCATACAGACCACGGTTGGCAAGTTAGAACTGTAAGATTCACTACGTGAACCACTGGTGTTTTGTGTAAAAGCACATGTACACTGTGTTCCAAATTATTATGCAAAAAGTGTTTATGTTAGAACCTTGCTCTTAGGTTTTTTCTATTGCTGGTCACATGACCTTGTTGGCCTATTTAGTCCTGCTCCGCCCTTCTGGCTTTGCTGGACTTCATTGTATTACTACTCTTTAGCTAGCCGGTGCTCAGTATCTAACTCTGTTAGTTTGCTTGGTCTTCGGACCTCTGTGTTCTATATATATTATTTGTTCGTCTGTCTGCTACTATTTCTGTTAGGAGGTGTCCATTTTGCTCCCAGTCCCTAGTACTTGTAGGGATTCCTTCCCCACATCTATAGGTCTCCGTACAGACTAGCTGAGGACTTTAGCAGGTCTGATCGCAGGATCAGGTCCCCTGTTACATCGTAGGGATCAAGCTGAGTTCTATCGTAGGGACAGATCTCCTCTCTTTCCTTAGCTCTGGTAGCAGAACATAACAGTAAGTCCAGCCAGCAAATTCTCTAAGGAAAGATTTTTCTGTTCCATCATGGTGTCGGTTCAGGATTTGGCTAAACGCCTGCAGGGACTCTCTCTGGAGGTGGCCGAGCTCCATCAGCACGTGAGTAACTGTTCTGGAGCACATTTCTTGGAGCCTAAGGTACGTTTGCCTGATTTATTTTTTGGTGAACACCAAGAATTTTTTTCATTTAAAAATGCTTGCTTATTGTATTTTCGTTTGAGACCCAGGTCCTCTGGGGATGAATCCCAGCGCGTAGGGTTCATAATGTCACTTTTGCGCAAAGAACCTCAGGAGTGGGCCTTTTCTTTGCTACCTAGTGATACATGCCTTAGATCAGTGGATAGTTTTTTTTCTGCTTTGGGGCTATTATATGATGATCCTGACCGTGTCTCATCTGCTGAGACTGAGTTGAGACGTTTGAGACAGGGATCAGGTAATGTGGAAAAATATTGTACTCATTTCCGTCGGTGGTCTACTCAAATAGGGTGGAACGATTCTGCTCTGAAGAGTCTGTTTCTGGCAGGGCTTAGTGAAAGGGTTAAAGACCTGCTAATTGCTTATCCCACACCTGAAGATTTGCAACAGGCTATGCAATTAGCTATACGGGTGGACAGGAGACTGCGTGCAAGGGTTAATGAGAGCAAATCCTCTGCTATGTCAGTTTCTGGTCATGAGAATGTGTGTACTGACAGTGGAGAGCCGATGGAGATTGGAGCGATGGCACCTCGCTCTCAAGAAAAGGACCGCAGATTTTCTGAAGGTTTGTGTTTCTATTGCGGAAATTCTGGTCATTTCATTAAAAGCTGTGTGCTTCGTATGAAGAAAAAAAAAAAAATGGTCAGTCATGCCCGTATTGCCTGTTTAAATTCCAAGGGTGTATTTTTAGCTGCTTCCACTATTGCTCAGGAAAAATTAATGGAATTTCGGGTGTTTGTCGATTGTGGGTCTACTCTGAATGTAATTGATGGGGGATTCTTGGAAAAACTCAATTTAAAACCCGAACCTTTGTCATCCCCCATTGCTGTGGTTTCTGTGGATGGCTCCCCTTTGAAGAATGTTACTCTCAAGGTCTGTGAATTTCCCCTCACTATTAATGGTGTTCACCATGAGAAATTGGATTTGGTAGTTTTGAATAACTTGCCTTCTCCGGTGGTGTTGGGATTGCCCTGGTTAAAATTGCACAATCCTGTACTGGATTGGTCTACCAATGAAATTAAATCCTGGAGCCATAAATGTTATGACAAGTGTTGTAACGGGCGCATTGCTGCTGTGGATAGAGGGGAATTACCTGTACCTATTCAGGATTTTTGGAGAGTTTTTTCTGAGAAGGAGTCGCAGGTTTTGCCTCCCCATAGAGACTATGATTGTACCATTGAATTTGTCCCTGGAGCGACTCTTCCTAAGAGTCGTTTATTTAACCTTACTATTCCTGAGAGAAAGGCTTTGGAGGAATATATACAGACAAGTTTGGCCGTCGGTCACATTAGGCCCTCTAAGTCTCCTGTGGCGGTTGGATTTTTTTTTGTAAAAAAAAAGGACGGCGGTTTATGTCCTTGTCTGGATTTTCGTGAGATTAACAAAATTACTGTACGCAATCCTTACCCACTGCCATTGATTCCTGATTTATTTAACCAGTTAGTGGGGGCCAAGTGGTTCTCTAAAATTGATCTCCGGGGGGCATACAATCTGTTGCGCATGAAGGAGGGTGACGAATGGAAGACTGCTTTTAACACTCCTGTGGGTCATTTTGAGAATTTGGTTATGCCTTTTGGTCTTACTAATGCTCCTGCATTTTTTCAGAATCTTATTAATGACATCCTTAGACCTTTGATCGGCAAAAATGTGGTTGTGTATTTGGATGACATTTTGATTTATTCGCCGGATCTGGAGTCTCATTGGCGGAGCGTACGTGAAGTATTACAGTTATTAATTGACAATTCGCTTTTTGCTAAGCTGGAGAAATGTGAGTTCGCTGTACAGAGAATTAGTTTTTTGGGCTACATTATCTCCAGTGAAGGTTTTGAGATGGACCCGGTGAAAGTTCAAGCTGTGCAGGAATGGCCTAGGCCTATTGGTTTGAAATCGATACAGAGGTTTTTGGGTTTCGCCAATTATTATAGAAAATTCATAAAAAATTTTTCTATTATTGTCAAACCTCTGACCGATCTCACCAGGAAAGGTGCTGATGCGGTTCAGTGGACTTCTGAGGCCATTGAAGCTTTTGTGTTTCTAAAGGAGAGGTTCACCTCTGCTCCCATCCTTATGCAGCCTGATGTGACTAAGCCGTTTTTGGTTGAGGTTGATGCTTCCTCTGTGGGGGTTGGCGCAGTATTGTCTCAGGATAACGGGGATGGAGTACATCCCTGTGCCTTTTTTCAAAAAATTTTTCGGAGACTGAACTGAATTACGATATTGGTAATCGGGAATTATTGGCTATTAAACTCGCATTTGAACACTGGCGCCACCTCTTGGAAGGTGCTGAATTTCCCGTTCAGGTTTTTACGGATCATAAAAATCTGATATATCTTGATGCTGCCAAGCGCCTGAATGCCCGTCAGGCTAGGTGGGCATTGTTTTTCTTGCGGTTTAATTTTTCCGTTACTTACATCCCAGGTACTAAGAATGTTAAGGCGGATGCCTTGTCTCGCAGTTTTTCTCCCATAGTCGGTGCTGAGAAAGAGGAGAACATTTTACAAGAAGGTGTTGTGATTGCTGCTTTGGACTCCGTTTTGGAAGATGAGATTCTTAAAGCACAGGAGAATGCCCCATCTAACACTCCCCATGGGAGGTTGTTTGTGCCTGGGACCTTTAGGAGAGATTTGTTTGTTGAGTGTCACGAATCTCGGTTGGCAGGTCATCCCGGAATCTCTGAGACCAAGAGACTGGTGGGTCGCAGTTTTTGGTGGCCTGGATGGCAGAAGGAAGTCATTAAGTGGGTGCGTCAATGTACTATATGTGCTAGATCTAAGTCCTCACATACTCCTGCTGCGGGGTTGCTTTGCCCTCTGGAGGTTCCCAGTGCTCCTTGGACACATTTGGCTATGGACTTTATAACTGACCTTCCCCCCTCTGAGGGTTTTACTGTCATCTGGGTGGTCGTGGACCGTTTTAGCAAGATGTGTCACTTGGTTCCCTTCGTCAAACTGCCCTGCGCTAAGACTCTCGCTAAGGCCTTTGTCAAGGAAATTGTCAGACTTCATGGCGTTCCTATTGACATTGTTTCTGATAGGGGACCTCAGTTCGTGGCTCGTTTTTTGGCGCGCCTTTTGTGACAGGTTGGGAGTTCATTTGTCGTTCTCATCCGGATATCATCCTGAATCTAATGGCCAGACAGAAAGGAAAAACCAGGATGTTGAGCAGTTCTTGCGTTGTTTTGTGGCAGACAATCAAGAGGGGTGGTCTGAGTTTCTGCCACTTGCTGAATTTGCTTTGAACAATCATACATCTTCTTCTGCTGGTTGTTCGCCTTTTTTTTGTTGTTCTGGGAGACATCCGTCGTTTGGGTCGTTCTCCAAGTTGGTATCTGCCGTGCCTGAGGAGGAGAATTTTTCCGGCGATTTGGAGAGAGTTTGGACGGATGTGCGTGGTAATCTTCAGGAGGCTAACAGAAAATCTAAAGACTACTTTGATAGGAAACGACAGGAGGTTTTGTTCGCTGTTGGTGACATGGTTTGGTTGTCCTCTAGGAATCTGCGGTTGAGGATTCCTTCTAAGAAATTGGTTCCCAAGTTTGTAGGGCCCTTTAAGGTGCTTCAGGTTGTCAACCAATCTGCTGTTAGGTTGGAGGTTCCTACCTCCTGGAGAATTAATCCGATGTTTCATGTCTCTCTGTTGAAAAAAGCTGTTGTGTCGGATTGTGACGCCTCTGCCTCTGTTCCTCCGGTGGTGGAGGACGGGGAGTATGAAATTTCTCGCATCCTTAATTCTAGACGGTATAGAGGTAGTTTGCAGTATCTCGTGGCCTGGAAAGGTTTCGGACCCGAGGATAACTCATGGGTGAGGTCGGATGATGTTTCCGCGTCCAGACTTATCAGAGCGTTTCACAGGAGATTTCCTGATAAGCCTGGTCCTAGGGGATCCGGAGGATCCTCTTAGAAGGGGGGGTACTGTTAGAACCTTGCTCTTAGGTTTTTTCTATTGCTGGTCACATGACCTTGTTGGCCTATTTAGTCCTGCTCCGCCCTTATTTGTTCGTCTGTCTGCTACTATTTCTGTTAGGAGGTGTCCATTTTGCTCCCAGTCCCTAGTACTTGTAGGGATTCCTTCCCCACATCTATAGGTCTCCGTACAGACTAGCAGGTCTGATCGCAGGATCAGGTCCCCTGTTACATCGTAGGGATCAAGCTGAGTTCTATCGTAGGGACAGATCTCCTTTCTTTCCTTAGCTCTGGTAGCAGAACATAACAGTTTAGGAGTGATAAGGGAAGAATTTGTTTGTTTGTCAGTTAAACTCATTGATGGTGATGTGTGTCAGGGCTCTTTATATCACTGTAAGCAATTGCAGACACCTGTGCTAATTAGTTTGGCAGGTGTGTCCAATGAAAGGCAAGACTACTTAAGAAGGCTGTCTCACATTATTAAGCAGCCTACATTTTCTGCCAAAATGGGAAAGAAAAAGGATGTGTCGGCTGCTGAGAAGCAACAAATTGTGGAGTGTTTAGGTCAAGGCATGACTACAATCAACATTGTGCGATGATCAGGATGAAGTGTCTTGGCAATCAAGAAGTATGTAGCTGATTCACAGTACACACGTGTGCGTGCTGATAAGGGCAAATTGAGGACTCTTTCCTACAGGCAATTATGTCAGGTTAAAAGAGCAGCGGCAAAAAAGCCTTGTCATAGCAGCAGACAAGTTTTTGGGGAGAGAGATTGTCGGCCCCTTTAGGATCCCTGAAGGCGCTAAAGATGAACTCCATAATGTATGTGGATTTTCTCAAACAGCACTTCCTGCCATGGTTCAAGAAGAAGAACCGTGTATTTCACAGCAAGATCATTTTTTTGCATGATAATGCACCATCTCATGCTGCACATAAAACATCTGCATCTCTGGCTGATATGGGCATAAAAGGGGACAAACTTATGGTGTGACCCCCATGCTCCCCTGACCTCTACCCCATTCAGAACCTCTGGAGCATCATCAAAAGGAGTGTCTATGATGGCGGGAGGCAGTTCACATCTAAGCAACAGCTCTGGGAGGGTATTCTGTCCTCATGCAAAACAATTGAAGCAGAAACCATCCAAAACCTGACAAATTCAATGGACGAGAGAGTTCAGAAGCTCCTTTCGAACAAGGGGTCCTATGTGAAAATGTAACATCACCTAGAATAAAGTTTTGAGTTGAAAACTGTTTGATTTCAGTTTCTAATAACCTGCTAATGCTTATAATTTCAAAAATGACCATTTTTTTGGTCTTTATTAAAATGAAAAGGTTGATCGAAAAGTTTGGGGGATCTAAGAGTGTGGCAACCCAGTAGTCATGATTACTTCGAATTCTGACAATATGAGGGTCATGTTGCAGGTAGTGCAGCAAGAAGACACTTATGTGTCTTGCGCATCTCGGAGCCCCAAAATTATTTTCCGGGCTAGATGCAGCTAAAAATTATTATTAATTTTAAATCTGGTGGAGCTTAGTATAGATGGCCTAATAGGATCAGTGCTGCACACTGCTACAAAGCCCAAATTATTTTCCAGTCAAGATACAGATAAACATGATTAGTAATTTTAAATCTGGTGGAGCTTATTATAGATGGCCTAATAGAATCAGTGCTGCACACTGCTACAAGGCCCAAATTATTTTCCAGCCAAGATACAGATAAACATGATTAGTAATTTGAAAGCTTAAAACGGTTGGTAGGGTGATTTTAACCAATCATCAAGCTTTTACTCTCCCCAGGATGACACAGGGGTAGAAAAGTCGTTTCGGATCCATGATTTGTTCATCTTTATGAACGTGAGTCTGTCTACATTATCAGTGGAGAGCCGCGTGCGCTTATCTGTCAGCACACCACCAGCAGCGCTGAACACACGTTCAGACAGAACGCTGGCTGCGGGGCATGACAAGATCTCCAAGGCGTAAGTGGCTAGCTCCGGCCATTTATCCAGATTGGAAGCCCAAAAAGAGCAAGGGTCCAGTGACACAGTCATGGCTTCAATGTTTACTTGGAGATACTCTTGTACCATCGTCTCTAGGCGTTGACTATGTGTCAGACGTCTTGTCTCCTGTGGCCTTGCAAAGGATGGGCTAAAAAAGTGGTGAAATGATTCCGCAAAATTGATGTTACCAGCAGATACTGTGGTTCTGTTACGGTTTGAGTGCTGAACACTTGACGGTCCCACGGTTGGCAAGTTGGAACTGTGAGATTCACTACGTGCACCACTGGTGTTTTGTGGAAAAGCACATGTAAGATTCTGCAACAGTCTCTGCTGATACTCCTGCATGCGTGCATCCCTTTCTATGGCAGGAATAATTTCTGCAAATTTACTTTTGTACCGGGGATCTAACAGTGTGGCAACCCAGTAGTCAGGATTATTTCTAATTCTCACAATTCGAGGGTCATGTTGCAGGTAGTGCAGCAAGAAGGCACTCATGTGTGTTGCGCATCCAGGAGCACCAAGTCCCTGTTGTGTTGGTGGCGAGGTAACAATCATGCTTCCTTCCTCTGTCCTCTCCCCCCAACCTCGCACAACAGAAATGTAATCAAGGTCTCCCTCATCTGATGAGTCTTCCATCAGTTCGTCCTCCACTTCTTCCTGGGCTCCTGCACCTTCCTCACTAGTTTGGCTGCTACCATGCGACCTGGTAAAACCATCTCCCCCACCCTCACATGCCTGCCGCCTTGGTGCTGCTGACCGTCTGGACCTTGCAGATGTTAGCCCTTCCGCATACAACTCCTCCTCCTCTACTTCCTCCACCTCCTCTTGTGCCACCACCTGACTCCGAATTCTGTTTAACATGTGCTCCAGCATGTAAATCACCGGAATAGTCATGCTGATAATGGCATGGTCAGCACTAAACATCTTCGTCGCCATTTCAAAACTGTGCAGAAGGGTGTATAGGTCCCTGATCTGAGACCACTCCTCCAGCGTGATTTGCCCCACCTCTGGATCTCGTTGGCCCAGGCTATACGTCAGAACGTATTGCACCAGGGCTTGTCGGTGCTGCCACAGTCGCTGCAACATGTGCAGAGTTGAATTCCACTGGGTAGGCACATCGCATTTTAGCCGGTGAAGTGGCAGGCCCAACGACTTCTGTAGAGATGTAAGTCGCTGAGCTGCGGGATGCGAACGGCGGAAGTGAGCACACAGCGACCGTGCCCTCTGCAGAAGGCCATCTAGTCTGGGATAGTGGGCTAAAAATTGCTGGACAACCAGGTTCAACACGTGAGCCATACAAGGCACGTGTGTGACATTGCCCCGGCGAAGGGCCGCACCCAGGTTTGCAGCATTG
Organism: Phyllobates terribilis; assembly: GCF_046119375.1. Taxonomy (NCBI): domain Eukaryota; kingdom Metazoa; phylum Chordata; class Amphibia; order Anura; family Dendrobatidae; genus Phyllobates; species Phyllobates terribilis. The sequence goes on from NW_027362772.1 coordinate 145,205,139, forward strand.
TCGCACACGGCCTTCCCTGGTTTCAGGTCTAGTGGAGACAACCATTCATGAAATTGGTTCTCCAGAGCTGACCACAACTCCTCAGCTGTGTGACTCACATTTCCCAGACATTTCAAAGTAAAAAACGCCTGATGACGTTGAGCCCTACTGCCAGCATAGTAAGGAGGTGTGCAGGATCCCTTCTGCGCAGTTAGAAAGCTTGTGGCATGACCAGACAGGCTTTGGGTGCAGGTGGAAGACCGAGAGGAGGTTGAGGAGTCAGAAGCAGTGGAGGAACTTTGACATAAAGAGGATTGACGCACAACTCGTGGGGACGGCAAGACTTGGACAGCAGCCCCTTGTCCTGCTGTCACCATAGTTACCCAGTGCCCAGTCAGCGACATGTAACGCCCCTGTCCATGCCTACTCGTCCAAGTGTCTGTGGTGAAATGCACCCTGTCACACACAGAGTTTCTCAAAGAAGCGGTGATGTTGTGTGCGACATGCTGGTGGAGCGCAGGCACACCTTTCTTTGAGAAGTAGTGCCGACTGGGCATCTGGTACTGGGGCACTGCGACGGACATAAGGTCTCGAAAATCCTCTGTGTCCACCAGGCGGAAAGGCAGCATTTCTGTAGCCAAGAGCTTGCAGATGGTGAAATTCAACCTCTTAGCTTTCTCATGGCTAGGAGGAAATGGTCTTTTACTTGTCCACATCTGAGGGACCGAGGGCTGGCTATTGTGCTTAGACGGGGTTGATAAGGGTGTCCCCGGCAAACTGCCGGTCTGTGAGGAAGATGCAGGCGGACATGTTAGGTTGCCTTGATCCAAAGGTGGTGCTATCGATGTCGGACAGCGCTCAACACCAGCTGGTGTTACCACCTCCAAAGAAAATGATGACCTGCCAATCACGCTGGCTGTTGCGGGTAAAGAGGTGGCAGGTCTGTGCCCCAAAACAGGTGTGACTGCTGTCCCCCCAGTCACAGAGGATGAAGAGGCCGCGGATGCACAAGATATGGCAGACGGTGGTTGGCCCGGCCGGCTAGGCCGCATTGTAGCACACTGAGCTTCCCACTGCAACGTATGCTTCATGTCCATGTGCCGGTTCATGCATGAAGTACTCAAACTATGTATTTTTTGGCCTCTACTTAGCTTTTGCTGACAAATGTTACAGATAACATGAGTTGGGTCATCTTTATCGATCTGAAAAAATGCCCAGGCTATGCAAGGCTTAGCACCCATGCGACCTGAAGAGCCACCACGACTTGTGGTGAGAGGCAGAGTTGTGTTTGAGGATGCAGTTGTTGACGTGCTTCCAGTACTACGTCTCTGTCCAGGAAGGCGCAACCTGACCTCGTCGTCACTAGCATCTTCCTCCACCTCCTCTGCTGACCTCATCTCTTGGCTGACTGTGGGTTGACAGTAAGTGGGATCTCCAACCTCATCATCATCACCCTGTGCGTTATCACACCCGTCGTCCTCAGAGCCAACCTGTTCCTGCCCTGACAAAAAACTAAAGTTGTCGCTCCAATCAGGTATTTGAGTCTCATCATCGTCTTCCTCATTGTCTCCACCAACAGGAGTTACAGTTTGGGAATGAGGGTCTACATTATGGTCAGAACCTTCTGCGTCTGGTCCTGGATCCGACTCATAAAGATTCTGGGCATCAGTGCAGATCATTTCCTCGTCTGGATTCACAGAAGCGCTGGAGTCAACCGCTGATTCCCAGGCTATAGTATGAGTAAACAGCTCTGCAGACTCAACCATCTGTTCTACCTCATACTCAGACGGGCAGCTGGAGATTTGGGAGCTGTGAGGAAGCAAGTGCGATTGGGGTGACACCTTTGAGGACTGGAGTATTTGTGATGTTGAAGTTGATGTGGAGGAGAGCCCACTTAAAGGAGCACTTGATATCCGTTGAAGCACCTGCTGTTTTTGTGCCTCATCTGGAATTTGTAGCGATTGGCGTGGCCGTAAGAAAGGGATCTTATCACATTGTCTGCTAAAAGAAGTAGACATTTTAGTTTGGCTGGAAGATGGTCTTTCTTCTGCAGATGTTACTGTTGCTTTAACACCTACCCCACGGACACAACCTTTTTTCCCCTTCCCAACACGCCTATTCCCCTTTCCACCAGCAGCAGGCCTTTTTCCACTCATTTTGGTGGTTAACTAATTCACAACTCTGGAGTTGTTTGCACAAAAAAACAATGGATGGGAACCGAGCAGAGCTGAGTGGCCAAACTGTGGTATTAGGCCAAAACTATTGGCTGGGTTAGATGCAGAAAAAAATTATATTCAATTTGCAACCTGATGGAGGTCAGTATAGATGGACTAATAGAACAAGTCCCACACACAGCTAGAAGCCCAAATATTTTTTCAGAGGTAGATGCAGAAAAAAATTGTATTCAGTTTGCAACCTGATGGAGGTCAGTATAGATGGACTAATAGAATAAGTCCTACACACAGCTAGAAGCCCAAATATTTTTTCAGAGGTAGATGCAGAAAAAAAATATATTCAGTTTGCAACCTGATGGAGGTCAGTATAGATGGACTAATAGAGAAAGTCCCACACACTGCTAGAAGGCCAAATATTTTTTCAGAGCTAGATGCAGACAAAAAATTATTTTTAATTTGCAACCTGATGGAGGTCAGTATAGATGGACTAATAGAGAAAGTCCCACACACTGCTAGAAGGCCAAATATTTTTTCAGAGCTAGATGCAGATATAAATTATTTTTAATTTGCAACCTGATGGAGGTCAGTATAGATGGACTAATAGAGAAAGTCCCACACACTGCTAGAAGGCCAAATATTTTTTCAGAGCTAGATGCAGAAAAAAATTATATTCAGTTTGCAACCTGATGGAGGTCAGTATAGATGGACTAATAGAACAAGTCCCACACACAGCTAGAAGCCCAAATATTTTTTCAGAGGTAGATGCAGAAAAAAATTATATTCAGTTTGCAACCTGATGGAGGTCTGTATAGATGGATTAATAGAACAAGTCCCACACACTGCTAGAAGCCCAAATATTTTTTCAGAGGTAGATGCAGAAAAAAAATATATTCAGTTTGCAACCTGATGGAGGTCAGTATAGATGGACTAATAGAGAAAGTCCCACACACTGCTAGAAGGCCAAATATTTTTTCAGAGCTAGATGCAGATAAAAATTATTTTTAATTTGCAACCTGATGGAGGTCAGTATAGATGGACTAATAGAGAAAGTCCCACACACTGCTAGAAGGCCAAATATTTTTTCAGAGCTAGATGCAGAAAAAAATTATATTCAATTTGCAACCTGATGGAGGTCAGTATAGATGGACTAATAGAACAAGTCCCACACACTGCTAGAAGGCCAAATATTTTTTCAGAGGTAGATGCAGATAAAAATTATTTTGAATTTGCAACCTGATGGAGGTCAGTATAGATGGACTAATAGAGAAAGTCCCACACACTGCTAGAAGGCCAAATATTTTTTCAGAGCTAGATGCAGACAAAAAATTATTTTGAATTTGCAACCTGATGGAGGTCAGTATAGATGGACTAATAGAGAAAGTCCCACACACTGCTAAAAGGCCAAATATTTTTTCAGAGCTAGATGCAGACAAAAAATTATTTTTAATTTGCAACCTGATGGAGGTCAGTATAGATGGACTAATAGAGAAAGTCCCACACACTGCTAGAAGGCCAAATATTTTTTCAGAGCTAGATGCAGACAAAAAAATTATTTTGAATTTGCAACCTGATGGAGGTCAGTATAGATGGACTAATAGAGAAAGTCCCACACACTGCTAGAAGGCCAAATATTTTTTCAGAGCTAGATGCAGACAAAAAATTATTTTTAATTTGCAACCTGATGGAGGTCAGTATAGATGGACTAATAGAGAAAGTCCCGCACACTGCTAGAAGGCCAAATATTTTTCAGAGCTAGATGCAGATAAAAATTATTTTTAATTTGCAACCTGATGGAGGTCAGTATAGATGGACTAATAGAGAAAGTCCCACACACTGCTAGAAGGCCAATATTTTTTCAGAGCTAGATTCAGAAAAAAATTATATTCAATTTGCAACCTGATGGAGGTCAGTATAGATGGACTAATAGAATGATGCTATGCCCAAAAGATTTTACTTCACTAGGTGCAGTAAAAAAATTGGTATTCTATACACAGGTGGTATATCTTGCAACACAGATAGGCTACTCCACTGACTAACACACTCTGCAATAGGCCAAAAAGGATTAGCTTTGCTAGATTCAGCCAAATGCTGTGAAAAAAACTTGCACAGCACTGGCACAGACCTGCCTGGCAAAAACTGATAGGAACTGATGTAACCTAGTCCTGAAAAGGACTGCAATTACAATTAGTCTTTACTCCCACAATCTATCTATTTAAGAGCACAGACCTGCCTGATAAAAGTCGTAGGAAATGCTGTAACCTAGTCCTTAAAAGGACTGCAATCACAACTATTCCCTACTCCCAAGCTATCTGTAGATTTGTGCAAAAATTGGCTTGAAATTAACAAGGTATAGCACACACAGCAACAGCGGTGCCGTCTAACACGCAGCTGCAGCAGTGAGAAAATGGTGGCGACGGGGAAAATGGCTTGGTCTTATAGGGCAAGGACATGTGACATACACTGCCAATGACACATGCCCTTGCTTGTGTGAAAAAAAGCACTTCGCTCCGTGTGTGCGCTGCTGATAGGCTGACAGATTGCACCTCCCCACTGTAAATGCGGGAAAGAGAAAAAAAAATGGAGATCTTCATTGTTCCTGCAGAGATCCATCCCCTGCCCCTCCCCCCACCCCGCTGTACACTCAAACTGCGTATTAACATTAATTTTCATCATTACTGAGAAAAAATCCAGTTATGATTTTGGTGCACGAACAGTTATCGAACATAACCTCGAACAGCCGAATTTTTCTCAAATCGTTCGTGTTCGCAGAACGGCTCGAACACCGCCCAAAACAGCTCGAATTTGAGATTGGCGAACAGTTCGATCCGAACAACGCTCATCTCTACTCGTGGACTTGGATACATCATCAAAAAGAAGAAATTGGTCATTTGTAAAATGATACACAAAAAATGAGTGACCTCCCAAAAGCAATTTTTTTTTTTGATTGATATGATTTTTTTCATTAATATGCAGGAGCCCAGCGAGTGCAGGTGCACACAACGTCAGAGCGCGCATCGACCGCCCACTACTGTGTAAGGGGATAAGAGCGCACTTGCGTACACTGTGTGCTCATGGTTCCTGCAGGGGCAGTGTGTGCAGGGCTGGGGATCCTGGTGTGGGAATCTGGTGACAGACTCTCTTGACTATAGATTGTCCTGCAAATCCGTCTCCTTCACACTGACTTTAATAACAGTAATATTACTTATTGCCACTTCTAGGTTTATGGTTCCACTATGATGCATTCCTTGGCTAAATTAACAGCTAGCACAGAAGTAATAAATGAGAAGGAAATAGAACAAGGAGACAGGAAGGAAACACAGGAAGGAAACTGAATAAGGCAACAGAAGCGGGCGTCACTATTTTACCTCTCCCAATATCTCTGCACATTGGGAGACACTTTTTATAGTACAGCCCAAAAATTGTCTTTGATTATCCAAATAAAGTAAGGTTGAGTTTATTTCCGTCTTTTCATTACCCACCTCCGATGTATTATGTTGTTGTAATTTAAAAAACAACCACTAGATGTCAGAGTTGTACGTCTGGTTACATTTATCTAAACTATTCATTATTATTATTATCGGAGAATATGTATGGGGAGGTTCAGGTCAGAGATGTATGGAGGAGTCAGATTATGGAGGGCCTTGTATGTCATTGTTAGAAATTAAAACTGGATTTGCGGGACTTGCGAGGAGAGAGGTGGATTGATCAAACAGCAGAGTTAAGGACGGAGTTGAGGGATGCGAGAGTGTCAAATCAAGATTTCATCAGATTAGGGGGTTTACTATTAACTTTCTTAAACATCAAGTTTTATTTAACATAGCGCAAAAGAAGTTCTCATATATATTATCTTTTAATAATGAACTTTCTATAAATTAGATTTTCACTTTTCATTTTCCACTTTCATCTGCTCCCTCCATAGTATATCTTAGGATTTGACTAGTGATGGGCTCAGCACTGCTCGATCTCTCTCTCACAATGGAGTGCGGCCACCTTACTGAAAGCTACTGAGAGGAATGAATAGTATTCCTCCCTGGAGCTGCTGGCTTTCAGTCTTAGGCCACGGCCCCACTATCAGTATTTGGTCAGTATTCGGTCAGTATTTTTTCTCAGGAGTGGGAGCCAAAACCAGGAGTGGGTGATAAATGCAGAATTGGTGACTTGTTTCTATTCTACCTTTTCTCTGATAGTTCCACTCCTAGCTTCAGCTCCCACTCCTGAGAAAAAATACTGACCGAATACTGACCAAATAGTGATAGTGGGGCCGTGGCCTTAGAGGTGTGCTCAGAGTGGCCACAGTCACTGCTCGGTACATAATGAGCTGCAGATTTAAGAATGCCCAGCATTTTGATGTAATGCATCTGTGCAGTGGAATAACAGAGTTGAATATACAAGATAGCACTTAGGAACAGCAGGATTTAGCATGCAGACAGGCACCTTTGATCAGCAGAGCCAAGTATGCGGACAGGTACTTTAGAACAGCAGAACAGAGTAGGCAGACAGGCATCTTGGAACGGCAAAGTCAAGTATGCAGACAGGCACCCGGGAATTGCAGAGACCAATATGGTGATCTGAGTTTGTCAGGAGACAAACGATGAACAAATATAGATCCCAGCAGTGTGGCAGAGATGGGTTTGTCAGGAAACACAGTTGGTTTGTTGTAGTGTAGCACCCTGAGGATTCGGCTGCTACAGGGGTATTGCACCTCAACCCAGAGGTGTGATATTCCACTCCCGGGTAAGGATGGAGTGTGGACCTGAGCTCGGTAGGCTGCATGCACTACACACATCCCATTTCCGAGGAGCAGACCGACGGTACTCCCACTTAGAAATGTGCAGGTACGACCGAGTCTGTTCCTGGCTGGAGTGGGAGGGGGGTGGAACATCCCAAGTAGTGTAGGGGCAGATAGGGGGAGCAGCCTGGGTAAAGATAGGAGCTCATTGGGTGCTGGTCGCCTGAGCTCACACATAGAGGGAGTATATAAGGTGGGCACCATCAAAGATCAGGGTCAGTCAGTCTGCCAGCCTTTTGCAGAGAGAAGTCAGAGGAGGAAGAGGAGCAGAGAAGCCCCAGAGAGAGAGAGAGAGTGGAGCAGAGAAGGAAAGACCCAGAGGAGACAAAGAGAGGACTCTGAGAACCCAAATTCAATCCCCGGGTGAAGAGTCGGCAATAGGGTACCGGATCCCAAACTGGTGGGGGCAAAAGCACACCCTAGCCAGAGACCGGAGGCCGTGGGCAGGATCTGCCACGGCCACCCACCACATCCACCCCGAAGGCAAACCACGTGGAGGGTCAGGGAACCCAAGGCCAAGGGTCTCCCAACAGAAGGCCCGAGGGAGCTGGACCTAGGTGGATCACTAGTGGGGACGGCCAGAGGAAAGGACAGAAGGAGAGCTCAGGGTCACGCTCCGGACTTGTTTGGGGGTTTGCTGAATCCAGGACCTGGTGGACGCAGCACGGCTCGGGTGGTCACTTGAAGCTGGAGTGACCGGAACATCAGCAGTGAGTAAATACCTTAAACTGCACAGCCCGACTCTGTCTTCACTTAACATCTATGCTGCACCACCACAACCCCCATCCTCTGCACCTGACCCCCTGAGGCTATACCCCACCCGTTGGGGGTTATACTACCAAAAGCTGCACCAACACCATCAGCCTCAGCGGACCCTGCTGCAGCGGCGGCCATAGTGACCGCAATACAACGGGTGGCGTAGTCGACATTAAGAACTTTATAACATCTGTAGGACTGCCACATACTCTGAGCTTGACACCCTGGGCACGGACCGGGTCACAGCCACTCGGAAGACTACAACTCCCATCTGATCCGGCTCCGGGTATTCCCCTAAAGAATATGGCCCAGGGGGCGCGTCAGTAGCAGAACCTAGTGACATGGTAGAACCTAGGACACCAACTGTCACGCTGGTGGACCCACTGTGCCACGGGCTTACCCTGAAGGGGTGTAATTAAGCGGCTACCTGGTCTTCACAAGAGCCTCTGATGGTGAGGTTACTCTTGAGCTGCAGGTAGCTGTCAAGTACCACTCCAGGGCAGTCCCCGGTACTGCAGCAGCTGACCCCAAGGGTCAGGAATGCAGGTACAGAGTTGGAGTCAGGGGCAGACACTGACAGCTTGGGCCCCTGTGCAAGAAATGTGTTTGGGCCCCCCTCCTTTATGGCGACAAAGCTACAGATATACATATATATAGCCATATAGCCACACATATACAGTATATATATTTATATATATATATATATATATATATATATATATATATATATATATATCTTACAAAGTCTCCTCTTTATGTATATTACCATCCCTTATTACACAGTGCTCTCTCTTGTTATGTACAGAACCGTCCCTTACATATCAGATTATCTATAGCCCCCTGTTCTTTATTACATACTGTCCTCTCTTGTTAGATATATAATGCAATGATGGCTGATGGAGCATGGGAAAGCTTCTTTTCTGATGCAGGAGCTGATGGACTGGTTTTCTGGTCAGATCCTGCCCCACCATTTCCTCCATCAGCAGTCATTTTAGATCTAACAATAGACGACTATGTAGTAAAAGAGGGCACTGTAACTGACAAAAATAACAAGAATATGCTATGTAAGGGGCAGCACTGTACATAACAGCAGAGGAAGCTATATAATAAGAAACAGCACCATATATAACTAGAGAGGATGGTATATAATAAGGGAGGGTGTTATACATAATAAAAGATGAAACTATGTAACTAAGGACGGCGCTATACATAATAAGTGAGTACACTATATAGTAAGGGACTATGCTATACATAATACGACTACATTTCTGTATCCATGTGCAGTGTCAGTGTGCTGTCCGCTTTAACAGATGCATTGAGCAAGTCCTATGCTGATCCTCAAAATTGGATCAGAACAGGACATTCTCTGACCGTCACAGATCTCATTCTCAGATCCGTGATATTCACGGATGTGTGAATGGACCTAAAAAACTCTACTAGTCCTTGTGCCGTCCAATAAAAAAATCTGGCAGCACACGGACATTTCACACAAGTGTGAGAATGCAGCCGAAGGGATTTTACATGTAACATTATCACTCCAAGTCACGCAGTGCAGATACAGAATAATATTTACATCCAGGCACTTACCGATGACGTCTCATCTGATTAGAGTCGGTTTCTGCTGCTTCTTCTTCATCTGGTCAGACCTTCATGTCGACATCTCCAAGCCACGACTTGTCTTGTCACGATGATCACTGCAGCCCTAAAAATAACAAGGTCACATATATTGTATACGTACATGTGTCTCCCCCGCACTGCACCCCTGAATACGGATATGTATCCCACCATTAATATACGTGAGAGAGAATATTTTGAGCCAATTATTATTGGTTAATAAGCCACGCACCAATCAAAATATATCCATCATTGTCCTCTCCCCCACCTCCATCATTGCTCTCCCCCACCTCCATCATTGCTCTCCCCCACTTCCATCATTGTCATCTCCCCCACCTCCATCATTGTCATCTCCCCACCTCGATCATTGTCTCCCCCATCCTATCATTGTCATCTCATCCATCCCCATTATTGTTATCTCCCCCATCCTGATTATTGTTATTTCCCCCATCCCCATCATTGTCTCCCCCACCTCCATAATTGTCTCCTCCATCCCCATCATTGTCTCCACCACCTAGGCACCCTCATTGCCGCCCCACCGCTCTTCATTGTCCTGGACCTCTCACCAGTGTATTAGTAAAAAAAAAACAACTCACCTCTCTGCCCGTTCCCCCGTAGTATCGTCATTGCCGGCATCTTTCTCCCTGACTCAGGCCTGTGCTGCATGCTGATGTCATCAAGCCGCAAGTGCCTGTGTCAGGGAGAAAGCGCCGGGCAGGAAGCAGAGGAAGGATTCCTGCAGCTCCGATGCCATTTTCCTCCTGTTAGCAGCGGAACTGGAGGGATCACTCCCAATGTAGCGCCCCGTGGGTTCGGTCGCTACAGAGGTATTGCACCTCAACTAGACGTGTGATATCCCACTCCCGGGTAGGGATGGTGTGTGGACCGGGACTCAGTTAGCTGCATGCATCACATACACCCCATTTCCGGGGGACAGCTCAACGGTGCTCCCATTAGTACAGTAATGCAGGCACGACAGAACATGTCCCTGGCTGGAGTGGGGAGGGGGGAGGAAAACCCAGTGATGTAGGAGCAGGAGGGGACAGTTTCTGGGCATAGGTAGGAGCCCATTGGTTGCAAGTCACCTGGGCTCATACACAGAGAGGGAGGTATGTAAGGTGGGCACCATCTTAGATCAGTGTTCAGTCTGAGAGAGGAAGTGACAGAGCAGGGCCTCTGTGGAGCTCTGCTCCGGAGGCGGGCCTAGCCTGTGAGGCCCAGCCAGCACTGGAAGAGAAGAGGAGTTCAGCCAGAGAGGGCTGACAGAGAGCTGTGGCTCAGTCTGGGCCCAGCTCCACAAGGCAGGCCTGGAGTGAAGGCCAGAGCCAGCAGAAAGAACAGAAACAGAAAGGAAAGTAAGAAGGAACAGAACACCAAGAGAGGCCCAGAGACACGAAGGCAGAAGGAACCCTAAGGACCCAGGAGATTGCGGGTGATGGGTTGGCAGAACAGGGTACCGGATCCCAAGTTGGTGGAGGCGACTAATCCTCAGCCAAGGACCGGCGGTCGTGACCATTTACTGGTGCGACCCCTCACTACACCTACTAGAAAGGCACACCACATAGGGTCAGGGAAGTGGACACCCAGTCCTCCCAGGAGAAGACCCGAGGCAGCTGGACAGAAGAAGTGTCGCTGGTGGGGCACGGCTGATGAAAGGATAGAAGGGAGTCCTGTGCCACACTACGGAATTGCCTGGGGGTTGATCGAGCCCCCTGCCTGGTGGACGCAGCACGGCTCGGGTGGTCCTATCTGTGCACAAGTGACCTGGATGAGAACTGTGAGTAAAGAACCTGAACTGCAACACCTTGTCTCTGTGCTTTCTCACCGCGTCAGCACTACTAGTACTGGGACGCCCGTGCACCATCACCCCCACCATCTACTACACTGCCCTGGGGATGCACTCTTCCCGTGGGGAGTCACACTACCTCAGCTTCATACACCATCAGCCCCAGCGGTCGGCCTTGCAGCGGCGATCCGCACTGACCGCAATCCACGGGTGGCGTAGTCGGACATAAAACCATAAAAACCCCTATAAAAGACTGCCATTGGTTTGACCACCCTGAGCCATGGGACCGGGTCGCCGTCACGGTGACTACAACCCCCATGCATCCCACAAAAGGCCCGGTTCCGGGTTCCCCACACGGCCCAGGGGGCGCGTCACCTGCATATGATGAGGGCTATCTGGCCATGGGCCCCCTCCACCTCGCGCTTCGAGAAACAGGCCAGATTGCCCTCAGTATTAGCCACCCTGCAAGGGCCCCCCCTCCACCTCTGGGCCCTGGAGCAGATGCACCGGCTGCACAGGCGGTATTTCCACCCCTGGTTGGAGTGTCCGGCGAGACAGGGACAGGAACATTGGTTCTGGTTCAGACTGCTGGACTGCTGATTTAGACAAAACAGATTCAGGATCACAGGTACTGGTTCAGACAGGCTAGTTTAGACAGGACGGGTTCAGAATTACTGGTTCAGACTGGACGGGTACCTGACAACGAACTAGAAGGTTTGAAGACAAGCTAGAAATTAAAGTTACTCAGGCACCTCCCTACTGGGGAGGGTGCCTTAAATACATGATGCATCCCAGCAATAGGCTGGGGACGCTTCAAGAAGCGGGGAGTGCGTTCACGCCCTAAGCGCATTGGCAGGAGACCTGCACAGTATGCGCAGGCTCTGGGACCTGGGAGTTGCAGTGGGAGCAGGACGAACAGCAGAGCAGCTGTGGCGGTAAGCATGTCGGCGTTCCTGCCGGGGGGAGGGGGAAGAACCATGCAGGGATGCCAGCGACACATCAACGATCTGAACACTCAGGAAGAGGAAATCTGTTTACCAAAAATATCACTTCTGCTGGACCTTTGGGTTTTATGGCTTGACTACTCTATTAAGTCATACCAGTGAGGTGGATGCCCAAAGCCTTTGGTCCCAATGAACAGTTGAAACACAGCACAGACTCATGACGTTGATGCAGTTAAAGTGATGGGCACACAATAGAAGTTGAATAGCAGCTGGAGTAATAGCAAAACTGAGTATGCTGGAGGTCTCCCTGGTCATGGAACAGCAGACCTAGATATGTTGGATGACACCATGTTTGTGGAATAGCAAAGCAGAGTATGTAGGATGCACTTTGGATCATCAGAGCTGAGTATGCATAGATGGGTTTGTCAGGAGACACGTTAAACAAATGTAGCAGGGCTTAGTGGTGTGGCAAAGCTTGGATAGTCAGGAGACACAGTAGAATTGTAGCAGAGCCCTGCGATCTAGTACTGGATAGGATAGCAGCTATCTGACAACTAGGCATTATGCCACTGCCTGAGGTGGGCAAAAATGACCAAGGAATGTGACATCAGAGCTGCGAGATGAGATACCATAGTAGCAGAGGGATCCATCATCAGGGAAGGAAGACAGCCAGCACAGTTGAAGAACACCATCTATTAGTTAGCTTACTTTAAGACAATTCTTTAAGTCATAAAACTAGAGCACATCTATAGTAAATTTGGCATATTTTACTAAGACCCTTAGCTATACCTACATTTCCAGACACATTCAAAAGTGTCTTGCGAGGTTACTCAAATTGCGAATAAACGTGGCACATGACAGTGCACCAGAATTATGGTGCATCTTCCTTAGTAAATCCCTTCCATGGTTTATTTAAAAATTGTCTCATGCCATTTCATACTCTGTTAGCTGTACTTCCCTTGTGCTTGAGTAACAGACTACAAATTCTCAGCAGACACAGCTATTTAGAAATGTCAGTGGTAAATGGAATTTGTCATTCATTCTTTTTTGCCATTTTTTTGCCATCTAACTAGCGTCCAGCAATCCCTTGCACCCCTGCTGTCGGGAATGTCTCCAAAAATTCTATCTTTAAATATTGCTCTTGCTGTATACTGCATAGGAAAGCCAGCTAGGAAAAGGTTCAATCCTAGCACTAGAGGTACTAATTATGTGCACCTGGCTAGCTAGGACTAGAACCAGGCTGTGTGTTCACAGTCAGTTGGTGGAGCTGAGCAATGTGGGTTGTGTTGGAGCTGAAGAGCGACAAGCCAGAATCTCTTTGAGAAGAGACTGCACAGGTCGTGTGCACCAAACTGCAAGTATCAGGGTTGTTATGAAGAATTGCCATTTTGTGTGACCGAACTGGGACTAACTCAGTCATGTCCGAGTCACCAGTGAATGTGAGCCCTCTGAGCCTGAAGCAGGACCTGAATTGCTGTCTGGGTGAGACACCATTATTGCTTTGCCTTTATTGGAAAATGATTGTGATTTTTGTTATTACGTATATCATATGCCAGGAAAAGGCTGGTTTCATTTAAAAAGCTTTGCAAGTTTATGGCGTTCAATAAACCTCACACTGCTTTGACACAAGAATCCGGTGCCGATGTAAACTCTAGTGCCTACCTGAGAATGAGTCCCTACAATGAATAGGTGCTGACCATCCTTGGTGCCTACTGTGAGCCTGCTAACCCTGCACCTCTGCTTTTGATTGATGTTGATGACATCAGTCAGGTGGATGGTTCTTAGATGCCAGTCGGACCACCCAGGGATAGAAAGCAAATAGCGAGGGTATTGTTGAAGATAATTTTTGGACGTATTTTGAGTGATAATTAGATGGAAAAACATGGTGGCAATGGTTTTGAAGCAGGAAACCTGTTGACAGGACAGGTTCCCTTTATCTCCTTCCCGATATGGCCATTTTCTGGGGTTTTTTTTTGTTTTATTTTTTTGCTCCCCTTCTTCCCAGAGCCATAACTTTTTTTATTTTTCTGTTCCATATAGCCATATGAGGGCTTGTTCTTCTACAGGATGAGTTGTACTTTTGAGTGAAAACATTATTTTACCACATAGTGCACTGGAAAACAGGAAAAAAAATAATCAAAGTGCGGTGAAATTGTGAAAAAAAATGCAATTCTGTTTTTTGGGAATTGTATTTATGGCGTACAGTATGTGGTAAAATGACCTGTAAATATGATTCTCCTTATCAGTACGACTGCGGCGATACCAAACTTGTCCAGTTTTTTAATATTTTAGTAGTGAAAAACAAAATTAGAAATTTGAAAAAGAAAAACTTCTTAGATTGTGTCGCCATCTTCCGAGACCCGTAACGTTTTCATTTTTTCGTAGATAGAGCTGTGTGAGAGCTTAATTTTTGCTGGGCGAGATAACATTTCTATTGATACTCTATTGTGATAAATATGCAATTTTGATAGCTTGTTAAAGTATTTTTGTGGTATTGCGATGACCAGAAAAACTCAATTTTAGCATTTTAAATTTTTTTCTGTTTACGATATTTACCGATCGGGTTCATTATTTCTATATTTTGATAGATCAGACTTTTCTGGAAACAGCGATACCACAAGTGCATATTTTTATTATCTTTATTATTAATCGGAGATAAGGGGAGTGATTTGAACATTTATGTTTTATTTATTTTTTTCATATTATTTAAAACTTGTTTTTTTACTTCTTACTGTATTTATTGGTCCCCTTAGGGCACTTGAACCTGTGATCATCAGATCGCTTGTTCTATACACAGCAACCCCCCAGTATTACTGCATATAGTTAAAATCATGGTCTCCTTTGAAGCTCAACCTGTGGCTGGGTTTCAATGGATCTCCATGAAGAGAGGTACGGAGGTCGTCAACAAACCCCCGGCTGTCATAGAGTATACACTGGTTTTATTTGAATTAGTGTCCTGAATTTGTTAAACTGGAGTTGTCCAATAGTGGACAACCCCTTTAGTAAACCTGTACCATGACCCTGTCTTTAAAGGTGGCCATCCTGAGTTTGATGGCTGGCTGAATGATGATGGCCTGGCATGACCACTGATAACATAATTCCAGCAAAAACACATGTCAAACTGCGCCATTTGCAATTTTTTTTGTGTTCTGTTCCAGTTAATGTGAATTGTATCCACGAGGTGGCAGTATCCTGCAGTTTATTTGAATTGAATTCATAGAACTTCTGCGGACTAATAGTGCGAGTATCATTATGATCTTTGTGATGTCCTAGATTTAGGAACTAGTTGTTCAGTAACTATAGAAAGCTCTCTTCTGAATAATGGTAATTACAATCTGAAAAGTGGGTAAGAACTTTAATAAGAATCAGTTGCATTAGTCCTACTGTTGCAAATCATAGGAAGGGACTGAGTACAAAAGTGGCAAAATTGCATTATTAAATCTGCTCTAATTTATTTGCTTCTTTTTTTTTTTTTTTTTATAAAATATGCATTCCTATATAAAAAGGTTCAAAATGACTTAAAATTTTTAAAAAAAGTCATACTCATCTGGTCAATCATCCCCTGTATTTGTTCCAGAGACCAGGGGGAGGGAATGGGAAGGATCAGAACAAGTGTTAGGCGATCAGTTTAGGTGAGTTTGATTTATTTTATTTTTTTCCATCATTCTGAGCTTTCAATGAACAAAACAAAAACTGCGTAAAAAAATCTGTACAAATTTTAGGGCATGATTTTTTTTTTGGAACCAAAGCACGTCATATGAGTTCTGGATTTATTTTAATATGCTGTTATAAATTAAAAACAAAATGTACAAAAGTTTATAGATTTATCAGGAGGCGTAAAAGTCAAGTCTACCACAATATAAAATTCATTAAATGCCGTAAAGAGAAAAATACAAAACACCAGAATTCTGTTTATGATGAACTCCACCAGGGTCGGAATGGGGTCTCTGGGGCCCACAGGGGGAATGGACTATAGGGGCCCACCTACAGCTGTATGCAAATATCTCTAAGCAGTTATCCCTGACTGTAAGGCCATGGCTCCGCTATCAGTATTTGGTCAGTATTCAGTCAGTATTTTTTCTCAGAAGTGGAAGACAAAACCAGGAGTGGGTGATAAATGCAGAATTGGTGACTTGTTTCTATTATACCTTTTCTCTGATTGTTCCTCACCTGGTTTTGGCTCCCACTCCTGAGAAAAAATACTGACCGAATACTGACCGAATACTGATAGTGGGGCCGTGGCCTAAAACACAGGCGGCTCCTGCACATCTACTGTGCACCACCATAACTGGGATGTACAATTACGGTAGTTTGCATTAAAGGGTTCTTTCAGGGACGGACACAGACTGTAGTGGGCCCCTGTGCAAGCATTTTTTTGGGCCCCCCCCCCTGCCCTTCATAGGGGGCATGAAGGGCCTCCCCCCCGTGCATCTCTCATCCCCCCGTGCATCTCTGATTCCCTCCACTCCTAGTTAATTAATTGTATTTAAAAAAATAAAACTTGTTATACTTACCCCCAGGGCCGGCTCCAGGTTTTTGTGGGCCCTGGGCGACAGAGTTTCAGTGGCCCCTTTAACACATACCATGATTCATGATGCACAGATACCACAGAGAAATATATATATAGTACAAGGCCAAAGATTTCACTTACTACATTACATGAGTGATATCTACTGTAAATTCTACAAAAGCTCAGAAACCGGCGAATCCTCACAGCGCACAGTGCAGACCGGACAGTATAGTCCTCCATACAGTATTATGGGCACCATATAATGCTCCATACAGGATACTGACCCCCTTATAATGCTCCATACAGGATACTGGTCCCCATATAATGCTCCATGCAGGATACTGGTCCCCATATAACGCTCCATACAGGATACTGGTCCCCATATAATACTGCATACAGAATACTGGCCCCCATATAACGCTCCATACAGAATACTGTCCCCCATATAACGCTCCATACAGAATACTGACCCATATAATGCTCCATACAGAATATTGGCCCCCATATAACGCTCCATGCTAGCTGTTCCCCCCTTATACTGCCCCATTACACGAGCGATATCTATTGTAAATTCTACAATAGCTCAGAAACCGGCGAATCCTCACAGCGCACAGTGCAGACCGGACAGTATAGTCCTCCATACAGTATTATGGGCACCATATAATGCTCCATACAGGATACTGACCCCCTTATAATGCTCCATACAGGATACTGGTCCCCATATAATGCTCCATACAGGATACTGGTCCCCATATAACGCTCCATACAGGATACTGGTCCCATATAATACTGCATACAGAATACTGACCCCCATATAACGCTCCATACAGAATATTGGCCCCCATGTAACGCTCCATGCAGGCTGTTCCCCCTCCTTATAATGCCCCATGCAGGATGACACCCCCCTTTTAATGCCCTATGCAGGTTGTCACCTCTACCCCCCATAAAATGCCCCATGCAGGATGTCACCTCTCCCCCCATATAATGCCCCTTGCAGGATGTCACTTCCCCCCTTTTCAATGCCCCATGCAGTATGTCAGACCACCCCCTCCCTTATAATGCCCCATGCAGGAGGTCACACACCCACCCTCCTTATAATGCCCCATGCAGGATGTCAATTCCCCCCTCCCCCTCTTATAATGCCCCATGCAGGATGTCACACCCCCTCCCTTATAATGCCCCATGCAGGATGTCACACCCCCTCCCTTATAATGCCCCATGCAGGATGTCACTTCCCCCCTTCCCCTCTTATAATGCCCCATGCAGGATGTCACACTCCCCCCCACCCCCATATAATGCCCCATGCAGGATGTCACTTCCCCCCTCCCCCTCTTATAATGCCCCATGCAGGATGTCACACCCCCCTCCCTTATAATGCCCCATGCAGGTTGTCACTTCCCCCCTTCCCCTCTTATAATGCCCCATGCAGGATGTCACTCCCCCCCTTCCCCTCTTATAATGCCCCATGCAGGATGTCACACCCCCCTCCCTTATAATGCCCCATGCAGCATGTCACTTCCCCCCTTCCCCTCTTATAATGCTTCATGCAGGATGTCACTTCCCCCCTTCCCCTCTTAAAATGCCCCATGTAGGATGTCACACACACCCCCTCACCTCCATATAATGCCCCCATGCAGGATGTCAATTCCCCCCTCCACCTCCCCCATATAATGCCCCATGCAGGATGTCAATTCCCCCCTCCCTCTCTTATAATGTCCCATGCAGTATGTCACCCCCCATATAATGCCCCATGCAGGATGTTACACCCCCCTCCCTTATAATGCCCCATGCAGTATGTCACCCCCCCATATAATGCCCCATGCAGGATGTCACACCCCCCTCCCTTATAATGCCCCATGCAGGATGTCACCCCCCCCCCCATATAATGCCCCATGCAGGATGTCACCCCCCCATATAATGTCCCATGCAGGATGTCACCCCCCATATAATGCCCCATGCAGGATTTCACCCCCCCCATATAATGCCCCATGCAGGACGTCACACCACCCCCACCATATAATGCCCCATGCCCCCATACATGAAAAAAAAAAATCCAATACTCACCTCAATTCTTACCTGCTGCTGGCGCTGCTCCGGACTCCAGCGTTGTGCGCGTCTTCCCGCTCTGCACTGTGACAGGTCAGGAGAGAGCGCGCGCGGTGTAAAGACGTCACCGCGCCCTCTGACCTGAGACGTCACAGTCAGAGGACGCGGAAGACGCTGCGGAGGCACGGGGAGGGGTAAGTATTGTGCCGGCGCCGTCACATGACCGGAGATGTCCCTGCGCTCAGCATGAGGCCGGGGACCCATGCTGAGCGCAGGGACATCTCCGGTCATGTGACGGCGGGGGGTCATGTGACGGCGGGGGGCCCCATGAGGAGACGCACAAGAGGGGGCCCCAACGGGGCTCCGAGGGGGCCCCGACCGGCCGGGCCCCATGCTGGAGTCAGGGCAGTCATGCCCTGATGGCGGCCCTGCTGGAGGCTGGAGGGGCCCCCTCTCCCTCGGGAGCCCCCGTTCAATGAACCGGCTGCACGGGCGGTAGGTCCGCCCCTGGGTTCTTTGGTTAAAACAAGTTATCACCGATCCATGGGCTCCACAGGATAGGTGATCACTAGTGTTGAGCGATACCTTCCGATATCAGGAAATATCGTATCGGATTGGATCGGGCCGATACCCAAAAAGTATCGGATATCGCCGATTCCGATACCGGAAACCAATGCAAGTCAATGGGACACAAATATCGGAATGAAAATAAACCCTTTCTTTCCTTGTAGGTTAATTCTACATGAAGTAAAACAACTAAGAATAATGTAGAATGACATGAAAAGCCGGCAATTCATCAGCGGCATTCACCGGTACCCGACAATTTACAACAGAAAGAATAGAGCTTCACACATAGATTAGATAGATAGAAACATGTCAGTCACATATATATGAAGTACAGTGGCAGTGTTGCTTACTGTACTTGTCATTTAGTGTAAAGGATTTATTAAAAAAAATATTAGTGTTTTCGTGCACCGTCTCTTTAAAAAAGCCGGCCGGCAATTCAGCATCTGTACCCGACAATTTATAACAGACAGAATAGAGCTTCACACATAGATTAGATAGATAGAAACATGTCAGTCACATATATATGAAGTACAGTGACAGTGTTGCTTACAGAACTTGTCATTTAGTGTAAAGGATTTATTTAAAAAAATAATAGTGTTTTCATGCACCGTCTCTTTAAGAAAGCCGGCCGGCAATTCAGCATCTGTACCCGACAATTTAGAATAGAAGGAATAGAGAATCACACATAGATTAGATAGATAGAAACATGTCAGCCACATATATAAGAAGTACAGTGACAGTGTTGCTTACTGTACTTGTCATTTAGTGTAAAGGATTTATTAAAAAAAATATTAGTGTTTTCGTGCACCGTCTCTTTAAAAAAGCCGGCCGGCAATTCAGCATCTGTACCCGACAATTTATAACAGACAGAATAGAGCTTCACACATAGATTAGATAGATAGAAACATGTCAGTCACATATATATGAAGTACAGTGACAATGTTGATTACTGTACTTGTCATTTAGTGTAAAGGATTTATTTAAAAAAATAATAGTGTTTTCATGCACCGTCTCTTTAAGAAAGCCGGCCGGCAATTCAGCATCTGTACCCGACAATTTAGAATAGAAGGAATAGAGAATCACACATAGATTAGATAGATAGAAACATGTCAGTCACATATATATGAAGTACAGTGACAGTGTTGATTACTGTACTTGTCATTTAGTGTTAAAATAAAGGATTTATTTAAAAAAAAATTGGCGTGGGGTTCCCCTTAATTTTAGGCTCTAGCGGAGGTTAAGCAGACAGCTGGGGCAAATGTTTGAAGCCTGGGAAGGGGGTAATACCCACGGAGCTTCCCAGGCTACTAATATCAGCCCCCAGCTGAATACCTAGCCTTTACTAGCTATTAAAATGGGGGACCCCCCCAAAAAAATGACGTGGGGTCCCCCCTAATTTAATAGCTAGCACAGGCTAGGCAGACAGCTGGGGGCTGATATTAATAGCCCAGGAAGGGTGCCATGAATATTGGCCCCCTCCCAGGCTAGAAACACCAGCCGTCAGCCGCCCCAGAAATGGCGCATCCATAGGATGCGCCAATTCTGGCACTTAGCCTCGCTCTTCCACGCTGCCCTGGTGCGGTGGCAGGGGGTAATAGGGTTGGGGTTGATGTCAGCTTATAATGCCAGCTGACATCAAGCCCAGGTTAGTAATGGAGAGGCGTCTATAAGACACCCCCATTACTAACCCCATAGTCAAAGTTAAAAGAAAACACAAACACCCAGAATAAAGTCCTTTAATTGAAATAAAGACACAATTCTTTATTGTTCTAAATTAAACCATACTTACCATCACGCCCATTCCAGCTGAAGCCAACGATCTCCTGCAATAAAAGAAAAATAATAAAGCAACCTCATCCTTACCTTTCGATGGTTCCCAGGACAGCTCCAGCTCTGCTACATCGAGATGACAGGCTGGACCGCAGCAGAAAGCTGCCATCCAGCCTGTCATCCCGCAGACACTGAGAAGCGCAGGCATGCTTGCGCTCCTCAGTGTCTCTCTGTGACGTCATCCAGATGAGCCGAGTTCATGTCCAATGAACTCAGCTCACCTCATGCACGTCACTGACAGCGTGGGAAAATTCTCCTGCACTCAGCGCTTCAGCGTGAGAATTCTCCCACGCTGTCAGTGACATACATGAGGTGAGGTCATGTCCAATGAACTCAGCTCACCTCATGCACGTCACTGACAGCGTGGGAAAATTCTCACGCTGAAGTGCTGAGTGCAGGAGAATTTTCCCACGCTGTCAGTGACGTACATGAAGTGAGCGGAGTTCATTGGACATGACCTCGGCTCATCTGGATGCCGTCACAGCCAGACACTGAGGAGTGGAAGTATGCCTGCGCTTCTCAGTGTCTGCGGGATGACAGGATGGATGGCAGCGTTCTGCTGCGGTCCAGCCTGTCATCTCGATGTAGCAGAGCTGAAGCTGTCCTGGGAACCATGGAAAGGTAAGGATGAGGTTGCTTTATTATTTTACTTTTATTGCAGGAGATCGTTGGCTTCAGCTGGAATGGGCGTGGTGGTAAGTATGGTTTAATTTAGAACAATAAAGAATTGTGTGTTTATTTCAATTAAAGGACTTTTTTCTGGGTGTTGTGTTTTTTTAAATACTTTACTAGAAATTCATGGTGGTCATGTCTAATATTGGCGTGACCCCATGAATTTTGGGCTTAGGGCCAGCTGATAATGCCAAGCTGGCCTTAACCCCTTTATTACCCAGTGAGCCACCGCACCAGGGCCCTGGATGAGTTGGGTACAGCGCCAGAAGATGGCGCTTCTATGAACGCGCCATTTTCTGGGGCGGCTGCGGACTGCAATTTGCAGCGGGGGTGGCCCAGAAAGCTTGGGTCTCCCTGCGCTGCGGATTCCAGCCCCCAGCTGCCTAGTTGTATCTGGCTGGGCACAAAAATAGGGCGAAGCCCCACGCATTTTTTTTTTAAATTATTTCATGAAATTCATGGAATAATTAAGAAAAAAAGGGCTTCCCTATATTGTTGTGTCCAACCAGGTACAAATAGGCAGCTGGTGGTTGGGGGCAGCCTGTTCCTGCCTGCTGTACCTGGCTGGACACAAATATAGGGCGAAGCCCCACGTCAATTTTTTTTAAAATAAGTCCTTTATTTTAACACTAAATGACATTTGAGGAGTTAATAAAGATGCAGTCCCTAAATTATTATTTATTTTTTAATTAATTTTTCCCAAAACTTTTGACGTGGGCTTCGCCATATTTTTGTATGCCAGCCAGGTACAGCATCCAGCTTCTATGAACGCGCCATTTTCCGGGGTGGCTGCGCACTGCAATTTTCAGCGGGGGGAGGGGGGGGGCAGAAAGCTTGGGCCTCCCTGCGCTGCAGATTCCATCCCCCAGCTGCCTAGTTGTACCTGGCTGGACACAAAAATAGGGAGAAGCTTCACGTATTTTTTTTTTTTAATTATTTCATGAAATTCATGAAATAATTAAGAAAAAAAGGGCTTCCCTATATTGTTGTGTCCAACCAGGTACAAATAGGCAGCTGGTGGTTGGGGGCAGCCCGTTCCTGCCTGCTGTACCTGGCTGGACACAAATATAGTGCGAAGCCCCACGTCAATTTTTTTTAAATCATTTCAGGAAATTCATGAAATAATTTAAAAAAATTGATGTGGGGCTTCGCCCTATATTTGTGTCCAGTCAGGTACAGCAGGCAGGAACGGGCTGCCCCCAACCACCAGCTGCCTATTTGTACCTAGCCGGACACAACAATATAGGGAAGCCCTTTTTTTCTTAATTATTCCATGAATTTCATGAATTTAAAAAAAAAAAAACGTGGAGCTTCGCCCTATTTTTGTGTCCAGCCAGGTACAACTAGGCAGCTGGGGGCTGGAATCTGCAGCGCAGGGAGGCCCAAGCTTTCTGGGCCCCACCCGCTGCAAATTGCAGTCCGCAGCCGCCCCGGAAAATGGCGCGTTCATAGAAGCGCCATCTTCTGGCGCTGTACCCAACTCATCCAGGGCCCTGATGCGGTGGCTCACTGGGTAATAAAGGGGTTAAGGCCAGCTTGGCATTATCAGCTGGCCCTAAGCCCGAAATTCATGGGGTCACGCCAATATTAGACATGACCACCATGAATTTCTAGTAAAGTATTTAAAAAAAACACAAACACCCAGAAAAAAGTCCTTTAATTGAAATAAACACACAATTCTTTATTGTTCTAAATTAAACCATACTTACCATCACGCCCATTCCAGCTGAAGCCAACGATCTCCTGCAATAAAAGAAAAATAATAAAGCAACCTCATCCTTACCTTTCCATGGCTCCCACGACGGCTCCAGCTCTGCTACATCGAGATGACAGGCTGGACCGCAGCAGAACGCTGCCATCCAGCCTGTCATCCCGCAGACACTGAGAAGCGCAGGCATACTTCCACTCCTCAGTGTCTGGCTGTGACGGCATCCAGATGAGCCGACAATGAACTCGGCTCACCTCATGTACGTCACTGACAGCGTGGGAGAATTCTCCTGCACTCAGCGCTTCAGCGTGAGAATTTTCCCACGCTGTCAGTGACGTGCATGAGGTGAGGTCATGTCCCATGAACTCGGCGCACCTCATGCACGTCACTGACAGCGTGGGAGAATTCTCACGCTGAAGCGCTGAGTGCAGGAGAATTTTCCCACGCTGTCAGTGACGTGCATGAGGTGAGCTGAGTTCATTGGACATGACCTCGGCTCATCTGGATGACGTCACAGAAAGACACTGAGGAGCGCAAGCATGCCTGCGCTTCTCAGTGTCCGCGGGATGACAGGCTGGATGGCAGCGTTCTGCTGCGGTCCAGCCTGTCATCTCGATGTAGCAGAGCTGAAGCTGTCCTGGGAACCATGGAAAGGTAAGGATGAGGTTGCTTTATTATTTTACTTTTATTGCAGGAGATCGTTGGCTTCAGCTGGAATGGGTGTGGCGGTAAGTATGGTTTAATTTAGAACAATAAAGAATTGTGTCTTTATTTCAATTAAAGGACTTTTTTCTGGGTGTTTGTGTTTTTTTTAAATACTTTACTAGAAATTCATGGCGGTCATGTCTAATATTGGCGTGACCCCATGAATTTCGGGCTTAGGGCCAGCTGATAATGCCAAGCTGGCCTTAACCCCTTTATTACCCAGTGAGCCACCGCACCAGGGCCCTGGATGAGTTGGGTACAGCGCCAGAAGATGGCGCTTCTATGAACGCGCCATTTTCCGGGGCGGCTGCGGACTGCAATTTGCAGCGGGTGGGACCCAGAAAGCTTGGGTCTCCCTGCGCTGCAGATTCCAGCCCCCAGCTGCCTAGTTGTACCTGGCTGGACACAAAAATAGGGCGAAGCGCCACACATTTTTTTTTTTAATTATTTCATGAAATTCATGGAATAATTAAGAAAAAAAGGGCTTCCCTATATTGTTGTGTCCGGCTAGGTACAAATAGGCAGCTGGTGGTTGGGGGCAGCCCGTTCCTGCCTGCTGTACCTGGCTGGACACAATTATAGGGCGAAGCCCCACATAATTTTTTTTTAATTATTTCATGAATTTCCTGAAATAATTAAAAAAAAATTGACGTGGGGCTTCACACTATATTTGTGTCCAGCCAGGTACAGCAGGCAGGAACGGGCTGCCCCCAACCACCAGCTGCCTATTTGTACCTAGCCGGACACAACAATATAGGGAAGCCCTTTGTTTCTTAATTATTCCATGAATTTCATGAAATAATTAAAAAAAAAAAACGTGGAGCTTCTCCCTATTTTTGTGTCCAGCCAGGTACAACTAGGCAGCTGGGGGATGGAATCTGCAGCGCAGGGAGGCCCAAGCTTTTTGCCCTCCCCCCCCCCGCTGAAAATTGCAGTCCGCGGCCGCCCCGGAAAATGGCGCGTTCATAGAAGCTGGATGCTGTACCTGGCTGGCATACAAAAATATGGCGAAGCCCACGTCAAAAGTTTTGGGAAAAATTTATTAAAAAATAAATAATAATTTAGGGACTGCATCTTTATTAAGTCCTCAAATGTCATTTAGTGTTAAAATAAAGGATTTATTTAAAAAAAAAATGGCGTGGGATCCCCCATAATTTTAGTCTCTAGCGGAGGTTAAGCAGACGGCTGGGGCAGATGTTTGAAGCCTGGGAAGGGGGTAAAACCCACGGAGCTTCCCAGGCTACTAATATCAGCCCCCAGCTGAATACCTAGCCTTTACTAGCTATTAAAATGGGGGACCCCCCAAAAAAAAATGACGTGGGGTCCCCTCTATTTTAATAGCTAGCAAAGGCTAGGCAGACAGCTGGCGGCTGATATTAATAGCTCAGGAAGGGTGCCATGAATATTGGCCCCCTCCCAGGCTAGAAACACCAGCCGTCAGCCGCCCCAGAAATGGCGCATCCATAGGATGCGCCAATTCTGGCACTTAGCCTCGCTCTTCCACGCTGCCCTGGTGCGGTGGCAGGGGGTAATAGTGGTGGGGTTCATGTCAGCGCCAGCTGCCATGAAGCCCAGGTTAGTAATGATGGCCGTCTATATGACACCCCCATTACTAACCTACAAAGTGTTAAAAAGAAAAAACACACTACACCCAGAAAAAAATAATTTATTTGAAATAAAACACCATTTTATTTAATTCTTAGTTTACTAAAAAAAAAATAGTTACCTGTCCACGTTCCTGCGCTGATCTCCCATGCACAGCTGTCACATCTGGAGATGGTGACAGCTGTGCATGGCTGCTGTAAGCTCACGCTGCCGGGAACACGTCCGCTCCCGGCAGCGGGAGCCACTGACTGAGGTCACCGGAGTGCATTCAGGCAGCGCAGCTCCGGAGACCTCCTTTACGGCAGTGCTGTACCGTGGGAATTTCTCACGATACAGCAGTGCCGTAAAGGAGCTAACCGGAGCAGCGCTGCCTGAACTCCGGTGAACCCTTACGGCCCCGTCATTCTAGCGGCGGCAGCGGTTCAGAGCGGTCACATTCTATGTGGCTGCTCTGAACTGGAGATCTTCGTGGGACACTCGTGGACTACTACGGAGGGGTAAGGATAAGGTTGTGGTTTATTATTTTATATTTTATTACAGGAGATCGATGGCTTCGGGGAATTAGGTGTCTAGGTGAGTATAGGTGTAGTTTTTTATTTTTTACTTTATTTTAGGTGACGATCGGCGGGGACAGGTAATGTATGAACTAATTTCTTTTAGGTAACCACTGGCCACCAATGACATGTATCTAACATTTATTGGGGACACAGTAGGGCAATTTAAATAGCAGGATCAGGCTGATGGGAACTACTGCTCCCATCGAGCTGATCCTGCTGGCAGGAGTGGACGGGGGACAGACATAGGCCGATGGGAGTAGTAGTGTCACATCGGCCTATGTCTGCCCGCACACACACCCGCACACACACACCCCGCACACACACCCCGCACACACACACACCCCGCACACATCGCACAGACACCGCGCACACACACCCCGCACACACACCCGCACACACACCCCGCACACACACACCCCGCACACACACCCGCACACACACACCCGCACACACACCCCGCACACACACACACACCCGCACACATCGCACAGACACCGCGCACACCCGCACACACACCCCGCACACACACCCCGCACACACACACACCCCGCACACACTAATCATGACGGGTCTGGGAGGTGAGGCTGACCTGTGCGGCCGTGGGAAAGTTGATGTGAGTTCATGCAGTCAAGCATGAACTCACATGAACCCTCTGAGGACAGCGGCTACTTCAAATGAACAGCTGATCGGCATCAGCTGATACCTCAGCTGTTCATTTGAAATAACCGGCGGGAAAGCGCAGCACAGAACGGGAAAGCCGGCGGTGAAGTCTTTTCACTGCCGGCTTCCCCGCCCGGGTCCTTCGCTCCTTGGTGCTGCGCTCCCCGCCCGGTCCTAATTTACGATCGGGATGGGAGGTGGCGAGGGGAGCGGAGGATCGGGGTGGGAGGCTGCGGGGAAGCAGTATGGGGCTGCGTGATTGTTTAAAAGCCGGCGGCTTTTTACCGCGCGCCGGCTTTTAAACAATCAGGAGAATTCTCCCACGCTGGGATGGCATTCTGATGACAAGCTGGATCGCAGCTGAGCGCTGCCATCCAGCTTGTCATCCTTCAGAGACACTGCAGAGCGCAGGCATTATGGGAACTTCCGATTCCGGTATTCGATATTATAAAAGTATCGGAATTAAGTATCGGAATTCCGATACAGTGAATATCGGCCGATACCCGATATTTCAGTATCGGAATGCTCAACACTAGTGATCACTTATTGATTGTTTAGGTCCGACCTTTCGAAACCGCGCTGATCGGAAGAATGGGGAAGTTTTATCCCTGACAGGACACTTATCCCCATTTTAAAGGTGAGATGTCAGACTGCAGCCTCTCTTGGGAGCTTCCAAAAAAACAAGAGCAGCGCTCAAAGCCACTGAGGGAATGAATGGATCAGTGGTAGAGTAACATATGAGGTCCAGTCTAATGGGGATAAAAGCTCCTATCCTGCCGATTGGGTCCAAGCAGTCGGACCCCCTCCAATCAATAACTTCTCACTTATCCTGTGGAGAGGTGATTACTTCTTTCCACCGGAGAACCCATGTAAGTGCATCTCTGACACTGTGTTCCAAGTATTTAATCTCTAATGGAAATAAAGAATCTTCTCCTAATTAATATTAGAGAGAACAAATGACCGCCATACATAACACAATCCACTAAACCAAGACCTATAATACACATAAAAGGGAGAAATACCACCACACTGTGACCAGACCATATATTACCAGCATATAGCAACCAAATAATACCACATACAAGGGAGAAAAAATGCCACATCTTGACCAGATCACATATTACCACCACATAGTGACCAAATAATACCACATACAAGGGACAAATACCACCACACCATGACCAGATCACATATTACCACCATATAGCAACCAAATAATACCACATACAAGGGAAAAATACCACCACACCATGACCAGATCAAATATTACCACCATATAGTGACTGAATAATACCACATACAAGGAACAAAGACCGCCACACAATGACCAGACCATATATTGCCACCATATAGTGACCTAATAATACCACATACAAGGAACAAATACTGCACACCATGACCAGACCACATATTACCACCACATAGTGACCGAATAATTCCACATACAAGGAACAAATACCGCAACACCATGATCAGACAACATATTACCACCATATAATAACCGATTAACACCACATACAAGTAACAAATACCACCACACCATGACCAGATTACATATTACCACCACATAGTGATCAAATACTACAATACTGATCATGAATACAAACCACAATACTAACAATACTGTTATTACCACCAGTTACATTATACGTAAAATCTCAGTATATAGTATAAGGTGTACAGGTAATACACTGATCATCAGAGACATTATCCACTTTAGCTCTGTGTATAGTGTACAGGTAATACAGTGATCCCCAGTGACATACACGGGAGCTCTGTCAATACTATATAGTGTATAGTGTACATATAATACACTGACTCACCAGTGACGTCTATGTGTAGTTCTTCATCTTCGCTTTTCTTCTTCACCTGGCACAGACTGCTATCACTTCTTCAAGCCAGGACTCGTCTCTGCAGAAAATAACACACAGTTATCAATAGCTCATCGCTTTTAGATCACATTCCCCACTTTTTCCCCGACTTCTATACTAAGCCAGATGAAGAGAAAAAGCAAAATAATCCTGCACAGTAACAGGAACTTCCTTTTTGTTTCACCCCTATGGAAAACAGTTTCCCAGAAAGTAAATTATATTACAGAAGTAACAATGTCCCTAATTGGACCCTAAAGTAATTATGTTCCCCACTCGCCACCATAAATTAATAATGTATGTTCCTCAATCTGGCCCCCAAACAGTAATTACAGTCATATGAAAAAGTTTGGGCACCCCTATTAATTTTAAGCTTAATATTTTATAAAAATTGGTGTTTTTGCAACAGCTATTTCAGTTTGATATATGTAATAACTGTTGGACACAGTAATGTTTCTGCCTTGAAATGAGGTTTATTGTACTAACAGAAAATGTGCAATCTGCATTCAAACAAAATTTGACAGGTGCATAAGTATGGGCACCTCACCAGAAAAGTGACATTAATATTTAGTAGATCCTCCTTTTGCAAAAATAACAGCCTCTAGTCGCTTCCTGTAGCTTTTACTGAGTTCCTGGATCCTGGATGAAGGTATTTTTGACCATTCTTCTTTACAAAACAATTCCAGTTAAGTTTGATGGTCGCCGAGCATGGACAGCCCTCTTCAAATGATCCCACAGATGTTCAATGATATTCAGGTCTGGGGACTGGGATGGCCATTCCAGAACATTGTAATTGTTCCTCTGCATGAATGCCTGAGTAGATTTGGAGCGGTGTTTTGGATCATTGTCTTGCTGAAAGATCCATCCCCTGCGTAACTTCAACTTTAGCACTGATTCTTGAACATTATTGTCAAGAATCTGCTGATACTGAGTGGAATCCATGCGTCCCTCAACTTTAACAAGATTCCCGGTGCCGGCATTGGCCACACAGCCCCAAAGCATGATGGAACCTCCACCAAATTTTACTGTGGGTAGCAAGTGTTTTTCTTGGAATGCTGTGTTTTTTTGCCGCCATGCATAACACCTTTTTGTATGACCAAACAACTCAATCTTGGTTTCATCAGTCCACAGGACCTTCTTCCAAAAAGAAATTGGCTTCTCCAAATGTGCTTTTGCATACCTCAGCCGACTCTGTTTGTGGCGTGCTTGCAGAAACGGCTTCTTTCGCATCACTCTCCCATACAGCTTCTCCTTGTGCAAAGTGCGTTGTACAGTTGAACGATGCACAGTGACACCATCTGCAGCAAGTTGATGCTGCAGCTCTCTGGAGGTGGTCTGAGGATTGTCCTTGACTGATCTCACCAGTCTTCTTCTCTGCCTTTCTGATGTTTTTCTTGGCCTGCCACTTCTGGCCTTAACAAGAATTGTCCCTGTGTTCTTCCATTTCCTTACTATGTTCCTCACAGTGGAAACTGACAGGTTAAATCTCTGAGACAGCTTTTTGTATCCTTCCCCTGAACAACTATGTTGAATAATCTTTGTTTTCAGATCATTTGACAGTTGTTTGGAGGAGCCCATGATTCCACTCTTCAGAGGAGATTCAAACAGGAGAACAACTTGCAAATGGTCACTTTAAGTAGCTTTTCTCATGATTGCATACACCTGGCTATGAAGTTCAAAGCTCAATGAGGTTATAAAAGCAAAAAAAGTGCTTTAGTAAGTCAGTAAAAAGTAGGTAGTAGTATTTAAAACAAGAAACTAATAAGGGTGCCCATACTTATGCACCTGTCAAATTTTGTTTGAATGCAGATTGCACATTTTCTGTTAGTACAATAAAACTCATTTCAAGGCAGAAGCAATACTGTGTCCAACAGTTATTACATATATCAAACTGAAATAGCTGTTGCAAAAACACCAATTTTTTATAAAACATTAAGCTTAAGATTAATAGGGGTGCCCAAACTTTTTCATATGACTGTAAGTCCAGTCTGGCCCCCCCATGTCCCTTGTCCAGCCTGCGCCCCCAGTCCCTTGTCCAGCTTGGCCCCCCCAATGACCCTTGTCCAGCCTGGCCCTCCTATGACCCTCGTCCTGCCTGACCCCCTAGTGTCCAGCCTGGCCCTCCATAAATCCATCCTGGCCCCCCATGTGCATCCTGCCACCCCTCATATATCTCTTCTGGCCCCCTTATGTCCCTTGTCCTGGCCCTCATATTTCCCTTGTCCTGGCCCCCATTTGTCCAGCCCCCCCCCCATATATCTATCCTGGGCCCATGTGTCCAGCCTGCCCCCCATATATCAATCCTGGCCCCCAAGTGTCCAGCCTGTCCCCCCCATATATCCCTGCTGGCTCTCATGTGTCCAGCCTGCCGCCTCATATATCCAGCTTGCCCCCATACATTCATCCTAGCCCCCATGTGTCCAGACTGCCCCCCCCATATATCCATGCTGACCCCCATATGTGCATCCTGCCAACCCCCTTCTGGCCCCCGTTAATCCATCCTGGCCACCATATATCCATTGTCCTGACCCCCATGTGTTCAGCCTTGCCCATGTGTCCAGCCTGCCCCCCGATATATACATCCTGACCCCCATGTGTCCAGCCTACCCCCCCATGTATTCATCCTGGCCCCCATGTGTCCAGCCTGCCTCCATATATCCATCCTGCTCCCCATGTGTCCAGCCTGCCCCCCCATATATCCATCCTGGCTCCCATGTGTCCAGCCTGTCCCCATATATCCATCCTGGCCCCATGTGTCCAGCCTGCTCCCATATATCCATCCTGGCCCCATGTGTCCAGCCTGCCCCCATATATACATCCTGGCCCCATATGTCCAGCCTGCCCCCATATATCCATCCTGGCACCATGTGTCCAGCCTGCCCCCTCATATATCCATCCTGGCTCCCATGTGTCCAGCCTGCCCTCTCATATATCCATCCTGGCTCCCATGAGTCCAGCCTGCCTCCATATATCCATCCTTTCCCCATGTGTCCAGCCTGCCCCCATATATCCATCCTGGCACCATGTGTCCAGCCTGCCCTCTCATATATCCATCCTGGCTCTCATGTGTCCAGCCTGCCCTCATATATCCATCCTGGCACCATGTGTCCAGCCTGCCCCCATATATCCATCCTGGCACCATGTGTCCAGCCTGCCCCCTCATATATCCATTCTGGCTCCCATGTGTCCAGCCTGCCCCCATATGCCCCCTGATGATGCAGATACCGGAGAAATCGAGAATGGGTGCACGGATGTCAAAGTGGTATGTCCCTCGAGCCACTTTCCGGTCCTATAGCTGTCCTGGTCTGTGAGCCACACAGGAAAAGCCAAATGGCTGGATGTAGCCTACGGGCCACAATTTGCCCAGGTCTGTACTAGGTTAAAGTGAATGGTGTCATTCCCAACTACAGCTCGTCCTGCAAAAAAACAAGTCCTCATATGGTTATATGAGCAGAAAAATAAAGCTGTGGCTCTTGAAAGATGGCGAGGGAACACTGAAAGCTCAAAAAAGTTAGGTTAAATGTAGTCTCTCTGCTCAAACTGACATTACCGACTAAGCACACAGCCTTGTAATGGATATAGTCCTTACAAAAATGAAAAAATTGCCCCCTACTAGTCTATTATCTTAGTTTATACTGTCAGTTTAGACTAATTTTAAAGAAAGTGTGTCACAAATTTTTTTTTTTTTTAGGTTTCAACTTTGTGTTAAAAAAGTTTATTTATTAGTGTATAAAATTAAATGGTGTAATATTTTTTTATAACTTTTTAGCTCAGCCATTGTTGGCTGCCATTTTTATTTGCTGATGTCAGAACACGACACTTACACACCCCAAATAAGTCGCAGGGCATAGGAGACTGTGGTCAGCATCTGAACCTGTCTCCTATACTGTGGCCATATCAGCTGTGGACTGGGCATGCATCTTGGCATGCCGAGTTCTCAGCTGCGGGTGGAGCCTGGTACTATCTTATTGTAGCTCAGAGCTATGCGCTGGCTACAATTTTCCTCTATCACCTGTCATTGCTGTGATCTAAGTGGAGCTGTTATGATGTTATTGTGGTTGGTCTGCCAAGATCACAGTAATAACCAGTGAGCACAGGTCCGGGCACCGAGTGATTTTATCCAGTGACCTGTACTCACCACGGAATAAAGTCATGGCGCATGCCTGGTGCACGGACCTGTGCTCACCACTCATTACTGAGATTAAAGCGGAGCAGGCGCAGTAACATGACTGCTCTGCTTATTTTAATGTACCGTAATTATCAGTGAGCACAGGTTCAGGCACCAGGGATGCGGCGGTGATTTCATTCAGCTGTGAATACACATCACTTCATAAAATCATTGCCCCAGGTATAGTACCCGGACCTGTGCTCACCACTCATTACTGAGATTCAAGTGGAGTAGCCACAATAACATGACTGCTTTGCTTATTTTGATGTAATTATCAGTGAGCACAGGTTCAGGTACCAAGACTGCGGTGGTGATTTAATTCAGCGGTGAATACACTTCACTGGATAAAATCAACGCCGGAGGCGTGGTGCCTGGAATGATATGACTGCTACGCTCACATCACAGCAATTTTCCACTGAGACATGTATCTAATCTTATCGTGTGAGAAAGTCCGCAGAGCTATGTATGTATAAAGATTATGTGTAATACAGTTTGCTAAGCTGTGTATCTAATCCTATCATGTGTTATACAGTCCAATGGGCCATGTATCTAATCCTATCATATGATACTGACTGTTAAACTGTGTATCTAATTCTATCATGTGGGATACAGTCAGCTGTGCATCTAATCCTATCATGTGAGATACAGTCTGCTGAGCTGTGTATCTAATCCTTTCATGTGTGATACAGATCCCTGAACTGTGCATCTAATCTTTTTATGTGTGATACTGACTGCTGAACTGTGTAATTACCGTGATCTGAGCACTGCAGCCACAATGAGATGACTGCCCCGCTCTCATTTCGGTAAAGATCAGTAAGCAGTGCTGCAACATCTAACAGAATCCACACGCCAGTATCACATTGCAGTGACCAACAAAATGTCTCTGCACTGTGATCCTAAACGTCATTCTCCCTTATCCTTTTGGAAAAGAAGAGGGCAGGAGTAACATCACACACCTGGAACAGACCCCACCCAAATTTACAGCAGTCGTAATGTGAGCGAACACTGCACAAAGTTTTCATGGCAAATGTAATCAGCTCCTCCCCTTAGTGTTTTAAAGTTGAAAATATCAAAACTGTTTTAATCATTTTTCATACTATTGTTTTTCTTTTTTAAGATTTTTTTAAAAAAATGAATACTATACTTTTTTTCAATTGTTGAAAAAACATTTTTTTACAACACATTTCCCTTCCAGGTGTTACGGGTGTATCAGGTGTGACAGACAGTCGTTCTGGATCCGGCTGTAGAAGGTCACTGCGCTTGGCTTTGCAGACACCTTCTTGATCCTTTCATCACTGTAGAGTAATGGTATCCTTCTCTCACTAGGACCCAGCAGTTATCTCCACCTTCTTCTGCTAGTTGACATACCCTTGCTTGATATTTAAAAACCCTCAGTGTCTCCAGAGAGTCACCAGTGATAGAACTACTTTCTCCTGCTCAGGCCTCGAGTACTAGCAGTCGGCTAGTTTCTTCTTGGAGTTTCTTGGTGACTTGTTTTTGTCTTCTCTCTGGTGTCTTCTCAAGCTAAGTGTGTCCCCTTGTCTGTTTTCCTTGTTTGTCTTTAGTTGCAGTGGCGGCTGACTACTGCTCACCCCTTCCCCTCCCTACCTGGGTGTTAGCTCTAGGGACAGTTAGGGATTAGGTATCCTGCTCAGCGATAGGTGCAGAACATTTTTAGGGATGGTAGGGGAGTCAGGGTGTTGTAAGATCTGCCCAAGGGTCTCCACTCTCCCTTTCCCCCTTTTCCCATCGTTGTACACTTGGTCCTCCCATTACCTAGCGTTACATTAGGCAAGATAAGGGTAGTTTTCAGTTTTTCTAGCATGGAAAATATGTTTTTCTTCATTTATATTTCCTCAACCTGAGATTCTTATAGAATGTATAAAATGGTTTAGCATGAGCACTAGATACATTTCACGTTATTTTACAGTACATTTTAAGAAAACTTGCATTCCTATTGTTCTAACAGAAACATTTTTCCTTGTAAGTCGAGCACTCAGATTGCATTGCCCTATAGAAGTATCTTTTTTATTTCCAGTATGAGTGAGACCCTTAGTATCCAGTACAGGATACTAGAAAACGCTGCTCCCTACTCCTACTTGAGGCATAAAATGATCTGTGATCGCTTGACGTCAAGCATCTTTCAATAAACACCTCTCTGATAAGATGGAAGAATGTCATCTTTGTCACCTCTGCTCATGTTGGGCACTAAGAAGAACAAGTACGACTGAATCTTCTCATAGCTCTATTTATAGGTAATCCACATATAAAAAAAAATAGCACAGGTCAGGCATCTGTTCTGCAAGAGCCCAGAGACTGGTATCACGCTGAGGAACACGGTTGCGTCCACCCTGGCAGGATGCCATCTGCAGTCCTGAAATAAATACTGCTTGCAAATGGTGCTGAAATGCCTTCACACCCTGAACTTCATAATTCATCTTATCTTAAGCCACTCGTCGAGCATATCCCTATCTTGATAAAATGGCCAAACCTTCAGGGGAAATTACTTAAGTCCCTTGCCATTTTAAAGCTATTTTCAGATTGTTGGAATGAATGCTCTCTGGCCATGTTGACAATGGATTGTAATCTGAGAATAACAAGCGGGCTAATCCAGTGCAGATAATATAGGCCTGGTAAAGTTCATATGTTGCATAGATAGGGTTAGGTATGACATGTCTATTAGTATCTGTCAGATTTGTCAGGGATTTGGCAAACGCACGATCCCAATTGCTGACTACGTAGCTATTGGCAAACGAGCAGTGAGCATATGGCGTACACACCTCCTAATTCCAACGCATGGAATATGTGTATATGCCCCTGTACGATCACAGCAAGCTTCACGATAGCCCAATTAAGATCATTCGCTGCCACCACCAATCAGTTTTAAATATTCAAATACAAGACAGGCCTGATTGGACGCCTGTTATCTGGTAGCGTATATGGCTTCGGGGGAGGAATGATTACAAAACAGAAGAAACAGAATTATTTAATTCTATATTTAATCCCAAAGGGAGGCAGTGTTTATGAAAAATATACAAGGATTTTACAAAGGGGGACAATAAAATACAGAATATGCAGTTACACAAAACAAAAAGGGATTAATGGAAGAAACTTACTAGACAGATTGCAGAGACGATTCAGTTTAGCTGGAGGAGAGGCGCTCCAATGGACCGTTAAGGAACTGGACCCGTGCTTACAAATATGTATCTCCTGGCATGAGTATAGATTCAGGCTCAGCTGGATCTTTTATGATGAAGGGTGGCCCTGCCCACACACTCCCCTGTGATGACCTCACGTGATTGGTCTCCGCCCTTCATGGTTTTATTAAAATTTCTAATTTCTGCGATAACTTCTCGCTGGCTGATCGCAGAAGTTCGCAAGTGACACCATATTTTTTATTGCGAATTTACCTTTCTGTAGAGCCCAGTCATGACCTTGCTGCTGTCCGTTATTTTTGTACTTTTGCGTTATAGCTCACCGGCAGGGTGTACAGATACGGAAAAATATGCGTATTGTTCCTTAGCTCACCCTGCCGCTAAAAATGTGTCCCATTGCATATTCCATATTTCATGTCGGTGCCTAAGAGATTGAAGATCGCACACATGTGCAAATGTCAGGTGTCTACTCATCACAGGTCTCTGCTACTAGGAGCTACATTTGTATGGTAATTAGCCTGGACAATTGAGTTTGCCACCTCTCGTGTGTACTGCGATTTGCATAGAGACAGCTCAGTAGATGCAAGCTCTTCTCTTTGCAAGTAAGATAGGGGAGGGGGGATGATTGTTTTGGAGGAAGAGAGAGATCTTCAGCATTTTCTATTAAAGTATCAATGATGGAGCTGAGCTGTAATACCATACACAACCTGTGAATAAAAGTGGCACTGTTTTGTTGTTATTTTTTTATAACCCCCTTCCTGAAATCTGCCATATACATATGGCGCATATTGGTTGTGGCTATAATGAGCTGAGTCTGCTCCGGACACAGAGGATTCCAGCTGCGTTATACAACAATCACCTGCTGCTAACAGCAGCGATAGGAGCTAGCTCTGCTTGCTGTTGTTTAATCCTTTAAATGCCGCTGTCAATCACTGACAATGGAATTTTAGTGGCAGCTGGCACACCATTTCAGGGCATTATTGTTTGGAGCACAAAAGGGGCATTATTGTATAGAGGGCACAAAAGGCGCATTATTATTGTATGGGGGCATAAAAAGGGCATAATTATTCTATGGGGGTGCAAAGTGGAATTCTTTTTTTGTTGGAGCATAAAGATTCATTATTATTTTATGGGTGCCGAAAAGCAGCATTATTATTATATGGGGCACCAAAGTGTCATTATTATTATATAGGGGCACAAAAGGAGCATTACCATTGTATTGGGTTACCTAAGGGGCATTAATATTGTATAGGACACAAATGAGTATTATTATTGTTTGGGGCATTATTATTTTGTGGGGCATAAAAGGAGAATTATTATTATATAGGGGGCACAAAAGGGCCATTATTATTACAAAAGGGCCATTATTATTGCAAAGGGGCTATTATTATTATTGTAAAGGGGATGTAAAAGGGACATTATTATTGCATGGGGATGCACAGACGTACATAATTATTGTATGGGGTGAAAAGAAAGACATTGCAAAGAGGACATGACTTCTCCAAAGATTCTGTGTGTTACATTCTGCTGAAAGAAGACATGGATGGAAGAAGTTGCAATGGCGGTCTGGAATGAATGTAGAAGAATAGGGGAAATGAGGGGCTTCGATCATAAAGAACATCACCAGTAAGTCACTGGATTTATCTGTACAATATACACCTAGATGGTACACGTGGCACCTGTGTACAACTCATATCTACAATTACACGGTCACTGTATGGTGGTAATATCGATCTTCACACAGTGGTATTCGTTACTGATAAGTATGGTGGTGTTATATGGTCACTATGTGGTAGTAATATCTCGTCATGGTATAGCATTATTATATTACCTTATGTAGTAGAATTGTTGGTAGTATTGGTATTAATACACTGAGTTTTGCTAACAGTGTGGTGGAATTTGTTTCTTGTCTAGTGATATTATTTGCTATCGGTATGAATGTATTGGCTATATAATTATGTTTTTTTATCTTGAAGGAGGGGGAATATATTTCTTCATAGACCTTATCGGGGGGGTTGGGGCAAATACATACCAGCAAAAAGCTGGGGGTTGTAGGGGGCCCAAGTCCAAAAGTTGCCCCTGAGCCCAAAAGACTCTAGTTCTGCACCTGACCATCGCCCCTGTTGGAAAGTTTAATTTTATTTAGGTCTTGAAGAAAACTTGGCGCTTGGGTAAATTGTTGTAAGAAGATATTTTTATTGTGTGCAGGCAAACCAAAAATAAAGTGCAAGACTGGCAAGCAAACACCTAGACTACACTTCTACCGATCCCAAGTAAGCATCTAGTGGTTCCTGGCTTCGAGGGCACTCTGTGCTGCAAGCTAGGATAATAATGCTGAAGATTGTCTTTGGGAATTGGTGGAATGTTGTGACGTTAAGCAGATGGGATTAGTGATTGAAACTGTGTCGTTTTAATCTCTGTTCCTCCAGCTGGAAAGCCAATCTGCTCTCTCTCTTGCTCTGACCTTGAGCCCTCTTGTCGCTTTAGTCTTGGTAGACTCATAACATGCACTCTTTGTGACAGCTGATATGAGATGATAGGTACTATAGACAAGCGAAAACCATTACCGGTCACTGACAGGTAATCTGACTTTAGGAAGGTAAATATGATTATATGGCATAATGTTAGATCAGTACAGAATATTTGTGCCCATTACAATCCCATGACTGGAGGCGTGAGGATTCTCCGTGCTTCTTCCTACTCCTCGGCCGGCCATGGAGAGTAATGTGAGCAAATCTCTGCTTATCATGTTACTCTGCTTTGTGTTGCTGTTTGCCTCATCTTAAAATAGGGATTATACAGCCATTGTGACTTGAGTTTTCAAAGTCAGTACACCAGTCACATCAAGGATAAGAAAGCTATGTAATTATGTATGCATTTTTTTTTATTATGAAATCTGGTGACAAATTCACTTTTAGGGGAACCTGTCACTAGATTCATGCTAAGTGAACCACATGTATCATAAATCAAAGCTTGACTGTGCGATTGCAGCCAGATATGTTTTAAAGGGGTTATCCAGGAGTATTTTATTTTTTTTTAATATGGGCCTAAAATCTAACACACAGTTACTTGCTTACAAAGGAAACTACCGGCAGGTTGTACGATTTGCCGGCACAGAGCAGTCACCGACTTCTACTGCCGGCAATTCAGCTGCTCCAGATCAACAGAGCATCTTCTACTTCCGGGTTGCTCTGTTGAAAGGGTGTGACTGCTGATGTCATGCTGATTGACAGCCAGCTCCCTGCAGTTAAGCAGCGGGGAGCCGGCTGTCAATCGGCATGACAGAGCAGAGTGGAAGAGAAGCCGCTGCTCTGTCCATGTCACCTCAGCAGCTGTAACAGCTCCAGCTCTTCTGGGAAGACTTTCTTAAAGATTTTGGAGGGGTCTGTGGGAATTTTTGTCCCTTCATCCAGAAAAGCATTTGTGAGGTTAGACCATGATGTTGGGGAAAGGCCGAGCTCACAATCTCCGGTTTAGATCATCCCAAAGGTGTTGGATGGGTTGAGATCGGGGCTCAACTTCTTCACCAAACGCAACCAGCCATGTCTTTATAGACCTTATGAGCTGAGCAGTCATAGGGCCCCAAACTGTTCCACAAAGTTGGAAGCTAAAATTGTTAGAAATGTCTTGGTATACTGAACCATTAAAATCTCTCTTCACTCGAGCTAAGGGGCTGAGGCAGAGTCCTGTAAATCATGCCCATAACGTTATCTCCACCTTCACCAAACTTTAAAGCTAGCACAATGCAATCAGGTGAGTAACGTTCTCCTGGCATTCACCAACGCCCAGAAAAAGGGTTTGGACATTTTATTGAAAATGTGCTAAACGGACTTTTAAAAATGATGCCATTGTAAAGTAGGTGTATGATAAATATTATTTTTTTTTATATATTTTGAGTGGCATGACACTATCATTTTAAGAGCATCAAATAAAAAGTTTGAAAATCTCACATTTTTCCACATTTTTTTTTTGTAAATTTCAGATTTTTTTCAGAAATAAATGCAAAACATATTTTCTTAAATTGTTCACTATTGTAAAGTACACGTCCTGAAAAAAAAGCCTTAGAATCACTGGACTATGAAGAAGTACTTCAAAGTGAAAAATGAAGACCAAAACTGGCTCTTGGATTTAAAGGTCTTGAGTGTTTTAGCATTTATTTTTTTCTTTTACTGTTATGTCTATGTGGACAGTTCCCTGGCAAGTATGTATATATGGGTTTACATAGAAACCGCGGGACCTCATAGCAAAAGTTCTGATTGGTTCCTCCTCAACTATCACCCTTCAAAAAAATATTCGGCATGGTAGGTGGTCTTATACCACCCAACTTTTAAAATCAGGAAGAGGGATATCTATTGTCGCACGTACACAGTAATTATGACCGTACTGAAGCCCCTTAGTGTTCTCACCCACTATAAAATCTTTCTCATGGCCCTTATAGAGTATGATGCCCCCAAAAATGCTCCTCCACGCATACAGTATAATGTCCCACACAGTGAGTTTCCCCACACAATTTAGCCCCACACGAACCTCTACATGGAAGGTATGATGCCCCACAGTGCCCTCAGCA
This sequence comes from Phyllobates terribilis, assembly GCF_046119375.1. NCBI lineage: Eukaryota > Metazoa > Chordata > Amphibia > Anura > Dendrobatidae > Phyllobates > Phyllobates terribilis. Next base: position 145,245,799 of record NW_027362772.1, read on the forward strand.
CACAATTATGCCACCACAATGCAACCAACACAGTGTGATGCCCTCACAGTTCCCCCACACATTATGATGTCCCACAGTGACCTTCAACACAGTATAATACTCCCCAGAGCATGATGCCTCCAAGGTGTTCCCAATACATCAAGGTCACCATAGTTCCCCTACATAAAATATGATGACCCCCACATCACTCTACGAACACAATCATGGCCCCCACAGTACATTCTCTACACATACAGTATGTTGGTCCCACATCAACCCCCCCCCAACAGTATAATGTCCCTTACAGCCCCCTTACACAATGCGATAACCCAAACACTTTCCACATGGAGTGCCATAACCCACTCAGTATACTGCCCCTACACAATAGGATTCTCCCACAGTTCCCCCACACACAGTATCATGGCCCCCACAGTCCCCACACATGCACAATATCATGACCCCTACGCAGTATGATGGCTCCCACAGCCAACCCACAGAGTATCATATCCCCCACACACACAGTATCAGAGTCCCCATGTACTACTTCGTGATGATACAGCAGGCGCGATCTAGTGACATTGTCGGGCCTGCTGTACGAAAGACTCAGACGCACGGGTTGAACGGTGGAAGAGGGAGCCGATGGCCATCTTATTCAACTGTATCTGCAACCTGAAGATTCAGATACTGTTGAAATTGTGACAACTTGTGGGGGGAGGTGCTGCTTGGCCGTCTGCTATGGGTGGTACGCCCTGACTGTACATCTCTATCATGGCTGCCAACTTAATTCTTGATTATTTTTGTACAACATATCCAAAAATCACTATGGTTAAAAGTAATACATGTATACAGCCCAGAATATAGATTAAACTGTAACGTGATGATAAATCAATCATGGTAACCTTAATAAGCTCAGACACCTCCATCTTTCTGAGCAGAGAGGTGGTCAAAATTCCCATTCACTTATACATGAATTGCAACCACCTTCCCATTGTAAATTATGCACATTGTTCTCGAAGTAGACGCAGATCCTATTGGTGTGACCCACATCTGCTATACATTTATGGAAAGTGAGTGCACCGTCACTGATGTTTGCCTGGATGAAATGTATTCACTCTGCGCGTTCATCCTCATTTAAAAGAATAGATTAAATCCCTTTAGGATATCCTCTTACTCTGAGCATCAGATTATTAGCTGTGTGTCTGATGTTTTCCAAAAGACTACAGCAAAATGTGATTGTTTTTCCTAGAAAGGTACAGGATTCTGGATGTTTAGAACATCGGGCTCATCATCATTTTAATGTTTCTCCAGAGAAATAATTTCCTAAAATACTTTCTAACTTTTTTTAGATAAGTCTCTTAGCGATCAACTTTTTTATTAAAATGATGAGAACATTTGAGCAGATGCTTTTTGTAATGGTCTCCATTGGGAACCAGGGACAGATTATACATATAGAGAATAGGACAGGCATACACTGTCCTTCTTCATATACTTTAAAGGGAATCTGTAAGCATTTTTTTGCTATGTAATCTGAGAGCAGCATGATGTAGAGGCTGAGGCCCTGATTCCAGGGATGTACCACTTACTAGGCTGTGTTTTATTGTTTCAATACAATCAGTGTTTTACCAGCAGGAGATTATCACAACATGACTAGGTGTCTCGTGCCTCCTTGTCCAACCACACCCCCAGCACTGATTGGCAGCTTTCTGTCAATATACAGTGTACACAGGAAGCCAATCAGTAGTGTGGGCGGGGTTATACTGGGGTCAGCACTCTGAGCTCTGCTAGATCTGCAGCAGAGAAAACTGTGATTGCATCAAAACTGCAGCAAGCAGCCCAGCAAGTGATACATCATTGGAATCAGGGTCTCTGTCCCTACATCATGTTGCAGTCAGACTACAAAGGAAAAATCTGCTGACAGATTCCTTTCAATGTGGGAAAAGCCTGAATTTGATTATTCACTTGCTTCCAAAAGTCCCATTCAAGTCTATGTCAAGAGATAGCACATGCTCATTCTCTTATCCAGTTTAGAACAGGAACTGAAAGGCAAGGTATCTCCGGCCTGTGGCAGGCCATTTTATAAGAAAACAGTGATCAGCCACAGGTCGATGATTTTACTAAATAACACTTATTATCAAAAACGCTGATGACGCGCCCCCTGGGACATATTCCTTTTTGAGGGGAATACCCGGCACCGGATCAGATGGGGGGTTGTAGTCTCCGAGCGGCTGTGACCCGGCCCGTGCCCAGGGCGTCAAGCTCAGTGTTATGTGGCAGTCCTACAGATGTTATTAAGAGTTCTTTTGTGTCGACTACGCCACCCGTTGTGATGCGGTCACTGTGGCCGCCGCTGCAGCAGGGTCCGCTGAGGCTGATGGAGGGTGCGCAGCTTGGTGAGATAACCCCCAACGGGAGGGGTATAGCCTCAGGGGGGACAGGTGCAGAGGATGGGGGTTGTGGTGGTGCAGTGCAGACGGCAATGAAGACAGAGTCGGGTTGTGCAGTTAAGGGTGTTTACTTACTGCAGATGTTGTACTGGTCACTCCAGCTTCGAGTGACCACCCGAGCCGTGCTGCGTCCACCAGGTCCTGGATCCAGCCAACCCCCAAACAAGTCCGGAGCGTGGCCCTGAGCTCTCCTTCTGTCCCGTTCTCTGGCCGTCCCCACCAGTGATCCACCTAGGTCCAGCTCCCTCGGGCCTTCTGTTGGGACACCCTTGGCCCTGGGTTCCCTGACCCTTCATGTGGTGTGCCTTCGGGGTGGATGTGATGGGTGACCGTGGCAAACGCTGCCCACGGTCTCCGGTCTCTGGCTGGGGTGTGTTTTCTGCCCCCACCAACTTGGGATCCGGTACCCTGTGCCGACTCTTCACCCGGGGATTTAAGTTGGGATCTTGGAGTCCTTTTCTGCTGTTTCCCCCTCTGGGTCTCTCTCTCTCTTCTCCTCTCTCACTCTGGGTCTTTCTTCTCTGCTTGCTGACTTGTTCTCTGCATCTGACTTGTTCTCTGCATCTGACCCTGTTCTTAGTTGGTGCCCACCTTATATACACCCTCTATGTGTGAGCTCAGGTGACCAGCACCCAATGAGCTCCTATCTTTACCCAGGCTGCTCCCCCTATCTGCCCCTACACTACTTGGGATGTACCACCCCCCTCCCACTCCAGCCAGGAACAGACTCGGTTGTACCTGCACATTTCTAAGTGGGAGTACCGTCGGCCTGTTCCTCGGAAATGGGATGTGTGTAGTGCATGCAGCCTACCGAGCTCAGATCCACTCTCCATCCTTGCCCGGGAGTGGAATATCACACCTCTGGGTTGAGGTGCAATACCCCTGTAGCAGCCGAATCCTCAGGGTGCTACATTCCCCCCTGGTAAATCACAGCACGTCCTCGGGCTGTAAGACATAAATAACACCAAAACATACAATTTTTTTTTTTTTCATAAACATATAAAACAACATATATTAGCAAATAAAACATTCTCGTCGCCTCTGGCTCCTCCTCCGGTCACTGTGCAACGTGTGACCGGGTAAAGTGCGACAGTCTCTCTGGAAAACTGGTTTTCCTATAAAACCGGTAGGGGGCGCTTTAGGAAGCGCAACTATATACAGGGGAAGTTGGCCGCTCTCAGTCCTCGGCCAGGTAAAGGGAAGGGAATGGCTGCTCACAGTCCTCAGCCTGGTATGGATACGGAATAACGGGTAAAAAGTTCACTCATACTGGTCCCAACGGGGACTATATGAACAGTTTCTTTGGTACCCGGTCGGGTAACTATTTACATCTACTGCTCTGCCGCACTCAACGGCGTCTTCCTCCTGCTCTTTGCTTGTAGCTGGTTGTAACTTCAGACCCGTCCGGGTCCTCTTGCTCCTCCTCCTCGCACTGCAACTCCTCCTCCGTCAGGCGGTGTACGTGGAGGGCGTAAGGTCCTTTGGCACACTTGTGCCGGGTGAAAGTGACCTCGTCTCCGATGTAGAGGTCACGACCTCTGTGCCCCTCCGGCAGATGGGACTCCACGTCTCTGCGCGTGACAAAGACGTCGCCGGGGGTGTTGTTGTCTCGAATGAAGCCCCACCCATGCTGCTGGTTGAACTTGATCACTGTCCCGATGGTGCGGGGACAATGCGCTGCACGGGGGTCCCTCCTGGTCCGGCTCTTCTGCTCGGCGCTCCTTATTTGGGCCTGTTGTTCCCGGACCCGCCTCTCTCTCCGCTCCCTCGCGAACTCTTCGAGCTGCTGTCGGCAACTCTCAGCGCGCTCTGCTGCAGCTGCCCTGGTTTCCTGAGTGAACCCCATTAGGTCTTCTCCGGTGGGGTCCCACTCAAATTGGGCCTCTTCAAGCGGGGGCGAGATCCGTGCCACGGGCGTCGGAGCCGGAATCAGGGGTTCATCCAGGGGTCTTAGTCTCTGCTGCCGTTCCAGCTCATGGTATTCTTCGGGCCAGATGAAGGGCCGCCCGGCCGGCCATGTGAGCCGGCTGGACAAGTCCTCCCCCAGGTGTGGCACCCTTGGTTTTACGGGCGCGGGCGCGGTGGTGGTGGCGCCCGGGTTGCCCAGGCCTTGCGGCCAGGCCTGGGGCACCTGGAAGGTGAAGGGCACCGTTAGGACGGCGGCGCCCTGGGCTACCTGGCCTTGCGGCCAGGCCGGAGGCTCCGCGGAGGTAGGGGGCGCTGTTGGTGATGCGGCGCCCGGGGGTACTAGGCCTTGCGACCAGGCTGGTGGTATTTCCTGCTTTGTCACGCTCCGGGTCGAGGCGCGTGACGTCACAGGGGTCGCTGCGGCGGCTTCCGGTCGGGGCCTAGTCCATAGCGGTGACATGGCGGCTACGGGCACAGCAGGGGGACTTTCGGGCTCTGCGACGGGGAGCTGGGGCAGGTGGGCGGTTTCCCGGTCTGGGGTATAGGCGTCCCCTTTACCTGCCTCCATGCGTTCGGCTCCCTTCTCGGCGCCGTCTCCGGCCTTGGGTCCTCCCGCGCCATCCTCAGAGGCGGTCTGTTTCCTCTTCCAGGGTAGCGTGCTCCGTTGACTGGTCTCAGCTTGCTGGGCCATCTCCCGGCTCCATTCCGCCAATATCTCGCGCTGTACCCGGGCCATCCTCCGTGCGAGGCCCTCCAGAGCGGTCTGTGCACACTCCCGGTCTCGGGGGAGCTGTGCAAGGACCTCCACTAGGCCTAGTGGGGTCGTGGTTTCTAGCAGGCTCCTGACCAACGGGTCGGTGCTGCTCTGCTCTTCTTCCAGCAGGCTCCTGGCCAGCGGGCCGGTGCTGCTCTGCTCTCCTTCCTCGGTCTCTAGCAGACTCCTGGCCAGCGGGCCGGTGCTGTTCTGCTTTCTCTCCATATCCGGGTAAGCTCCTCCGCTACTCCTCGTTAGACTTCTTGCCTCCGGGTGCGCTCGCTCCAGACTGCTCCAGGCGGCACCCATCTTCGTTCTTTTCTTTCGTCTCCTCCCACTTCGAGGGCGGTCCCGGGGCAACTCGGTGACTGTCAGCTCCAGGGGTAGTTCTTTCACGCTGACAGACACCTCCAGCATCACAGTCTCTGTTGGTGGGGGCGGTTTCCACTTTTGGCGCCATTTTCTGTCCTGGCCCACGATGGGAGGTGGCCTCTTGCCCTCCTTTGGCACGCCCATAATGGCGTCCGCTGCTCTTCCAAGGCGGGAAATCTTCGGATTTGGCGGGAAGCGTCGCCCAGTGGCGGGAAACTCTGCAGATGGCGGGAACAAGCTGGAAATGGCGGACAATCGGCGGGAAACGACCTGTGATGGGGTCCGATGGCGTGGACCCTCCGGAACCGGCGGGAGACTTCTTTCTGAGGTAAACTTGCACTTTTCTTCAGGCACGCAGTACCCGGGTGTTGCGGGCACGTAATCCTGCCGACTACGCCAAAGTTGACGCGCCCCCTGGGACATATTCCTTTTTGAGGGGAATACCCGGCACCGGATCAGATGGGGGGTTGTAGTCTCCGAGCGGCCGTGACCCGGCCCGTGCCCAGGGCGTCAAGCTCAGTGTTATGTGGCAGTCCTACAGATGTTATTAAGAGTTCTTTTGTGTCGACTACGCCACCCGTTGTGATGCGGTCACTGTGGCCGCCACTGCAGCAGGGTCCGCTGAGGCTGATGGAGGGTGCGCAGCTTGGTGAGATAACCCCCAACGGGAGGGGTATAGCCTCAGGGGGGACAGGTGCAGAGGATGGGGGTTGTGGTGGTGCAGTGCAGACGGCAATGAAGACAGAGTCGGGTTGTGCAGTTAAGGGTGTTTACTTACTGCAGATGTTGTACTGGTCACTCCAGCTTCGAGTGACCACCCGAGCCGTGCTGCGTCCACCAGGTCCTGGATCCAGCCAACCCCCAAACAAGTCCGGAGCGTGGCCCTGAGCTCTCCTTCTGTCCCGTTCTCTGGCCGTCCCCACCAGTGATCCACCTAGGTCCAGCTCCCTCGGGCCTTCTGTTGGGACACCCTTGGCCCTGGGTTCCCTGACCCTTCATGTGGTGTGCCTTCGGGGTGGATGTGATGGGTGACCGTGGCAAACGCTGCCCACGGTCTCCGGTCTCTGGCTGGGGTGTGTTTTCTGCCCCCACCAACTTGGGATCCGGTACCCTGTGCCGACTCTTCACCCGGGGATTTAAGTTGGGATCTTGGAGTCCTTTTCTGCTGTTTCCCCCTCTGGGTCTCTCTCTCTCTTCTCCTCTCTCACTCTGGATCTTTCTTCTCTGCTTGCTGACTTGTTCTCTGCATCTGACTTGTTCTCTGCATCTGACCCTGTTCTTAGTTGGTGCCCACCTTATATACACCCTCTATGTGTGAGCTCAGGTGACCAGCACCCAATGAACTCCTATCTTTACCCAGGCTGCTCCCCCTATCTGCCCCTACACTACTTGGGATGTACCACCCCCCTCCCACTCCAGCCAGGAACAGACTCGGTTGTACCTGCACATTTCTAAGTGGGAGTACCGTCGGCCTGTTCCTCGGAAATGGGATGTGTGTAGTGCATGCAGCCTACCGAGCTCAGATCCACTCTCCATCCTTGCCCGGGAGTGGAATATCACACCTCTGGGTTGAGGTGCAATACCCCTGTAGCAGCCGAATCCTCAGGGTGCTACACTGACAAGTGTCCCCAATGGCAGACTAAAGGAACCAACTTTCTAGCAAAAGTCAGGTCCAAACTTCTGGGTTGTGGGATCCGGGCAAACAGAGCAAGATCCCACAACGCTCCGCTCTCAGGAGTTATCACAATATCTTGCACTTTTATCAAAGTACCGCTCTAACTTTATTTTTAGATATATTGACAGATAATTAAATGAAAAATGTTTTGATGTGCTCTTTAATGGAAGTTGCAAACTGAAGTCTAGGAACGACATTTATGAAGCATTTTATGCAACAATTGTGATGTTAGAAATGATGCAAATTGTTGTGCAGGCTACACTTACATATTATATTTGTCACTTTTTACCAATGTTTTGATGCCCTGGGCTCAACATCAGGGCCAATGGATTTACTGACGTTCACACCTGAATCTAGCATAAATTATAGTGTATATATATATATACAAGCTTATAGCTAGCACAGATTTCAATTTGTGGAGAATGGGCTGCCATTAAAGGGGTTGTCCGGTCTTAAACTACAAGTCTGCAATCACTCTATGGGACTGCAGAGTTATGAATCCTTCACAATGCATGCATTGCGCGCTGTGAGAATTCTCCACTGATGACACCGAGAGCGGCAGTCATGTGACCACAAGCATGTGATATGCCACATTCCAACTAGACTGTTTCTGGTCATGCTTAATAAACTTGTATTGAGCGAGGCTGCCTCTAACTCAGGGGTGTCCAAACTTTTTTCTAAGAGTGCCAAATTTGATGAAGTGAACATGTGCGAGGGCCGATCATTTTGCTTGACATTCTTTGGACCATTAAAATGAATGCAAATAAACTTTTTTTGCAAAGTTTATTGAAAACGGCATACTTTTTATTTTGTGACTTGGATGACAAATCTAAACAGGTGTTTAATCAATCTGCCTTAAAGGGGTTAACCCAGACATACCCCCATTCTCACCCAGGAAGCCCCTCCCCGACTTGAGCATCGAAGCAGTTTATGCTCCAATGTCCTACTTTTGCCCTGCACTAAATTGCGCAGAGGAAAGGCATTTTCTGGAGTTCTAGTGACATACCCGGCTCTCCACGGGGCTGGCAGAAAGCCCAGTGACGTCACCGGCACTGATGGGCGGGCTTTATCACCAGTAAACCAGCTAGAGCAGCGCTAAAGCCTGCACATTAGAGCCGGTGAAGCCTCCTACCGGCAGTGTGTCATTGTAAATAGCACAGGGCAAGGGAGCACATCGGAGCATGAGATGCTTTGATGCCCATGGCAGGGGGGCTGCCTGGGTGAAAAAGGGGGTATGTCTGGGTTCTGAACTTGGACAACCCCTTTAATATAATAAAAACAGGAAACTGAGATATCTCAGGAACATTTTAAAGTACATTACACAAAGTAATGTAAGGTTGTCTGTCAACTTATAAGTTCAAAAAATGTGAACAGGAACATAACAGCAAGTATACATGTGTTCAAATATATAACTGTCTATCCAACTGACATTAATTGAGATTTTACAACATATTAATCTCAATTAAAAAAAAGAAACTAGCCTGCACTAATGTGAAGGGTGAAACTGGGATCTGGACTGCAGCACATAGACTAGGTCTGGTTCAATGGCCGTGGTTTTGATGCGCAAAATGTCACGCAGGTGAGAGTCACTTAGTCTTGTCCTCACGCGGTTCTTGTTAAAGTTCATAACAGAGAATGTCTTCTCACACAAATATGTTGAGCCAAACAAGCTCAGGGTTTTCTTAGCCAATGTTCGAATCTCTTGAAACCGGCTCTTATCCAGTTGGCGGTAAAAGTTAACAAGAGAGAGCTGTTGATGACGACTGCGTAACTCGCTGTCACAATGTAGCTCAATGAGCTCGAGCTGCAACTGATCAGGAGCATTGTCGGGGTCAACAGAGAATGGAGAGGAGAAAATGCTGATCTCCTTTTCAATAGCTGCAAAATCTTGAAAGCGCCGTTGAAACTCCCCAGCCAGAGATGTGATGTCTGCTGCATACCTGCTTATTTGCGCATGGATATCATCCTGTGGAAAACTGTTAATTATTTCCTGTAGCGCTGAAAAATGGATGGTATTGGGCGGTGTTTGTGACAACTGCCTTAGGAAAAGTTGCAGCTTTGTTCCAAAGGCTTTGAGGTGTGAATAAAGTTGGTTCACCGCTGCATCTTTGCCCTGAAGATTCATGTTCAGTACATTCAGATGCTTTGTTAGGTCGACTAGAAACCCCAAATCAGCCAGCCAAATTGGATCAGATAGTTCTCGCATCGTTTGTCCCTTTGTTTCCAAGAATTCTCCTATTTCCTTTCTGAGAGAGTAGAAACGTTGCAGTGCAGACCCCCGACTGAGCCATCTTACATCGTTATGATATGAAACATCTTCATATTCAGCCTGGATATCCAGTAGAAACTGTTTAAACTGGCGGTGGCACAGGGCTTTAGAGCGGATAAAATTAATGGTCTTTAGTACCGGTTTCATAACATGATCATATTGGAGATGTTTAGCACAGAGAACTTGTTGATGAATGATGCAATGAAGTTTAATAGCTTTGCCTCCTTCTTCGCTCACCTTGTTACAGATTAGGGTTGATAATCCACTTCGTTCACCAGTCATGGCAGGTGCCCCATCAGTAATAATCCCAGTAACTTTGTTCCAAGGCAGTTTCATGTCATCTATGGCAGAACTAACAGAATCAAATAAATCTTTCCCTCTTGTTTGATCCTTGAGGCTCTGGAGGTCAAGTAGCTCTTCAGTCACATTCATTTCATCGTCCACCCCTCTTAAAAAAATCAGCAACTGAGCCGTGTCAGATAGGTCCGTGCTTTCATCACAGGCTATTGAAAAGAAGTCAAAATCAGCTCCTTTTGACATTAACTGTCTCTTAATATCCGATGAAATTTCTTCAATTCTCCGTGCTACAGTGTTACGAGCCAGGCAAATGTTGGAAAACTCTTGCTTCTTCTCGGGACAGACATTCTCTACCATTTTCATAACACATTCTTTGATAAAGTCACCCTCTGCAAAAGATTTGCAATTTTTAGCAATTAACGCTGCCACCTCATAGCTCGCCTTTGTGGCATTTTCATTTGACTCACGGGCTCTTGTAAAAAATCGCTGTTGTGACAATAAAACAGCTTCAAGTTGCTTATACTTTTCACTTCGGTCGTGCCCTGTTAGCTTGTCGTATGTGCTATGTCTCGTCTGATAGTGTCGCTTGACATTAAATTCTTTATAAACAGCAACGGTCTCTTGGCATATCAGACAAACACAGTGATTCTTTATTTCAGTGAAAAAATATTCTACTTTCCACTTGTCCTGGAAGCGGCGGCCCTCACTGTCAACTTTTCGTTTCTTATTTGTAGTTGCCATTATAAAAATTGGCCAGAAGGGGAGAGATTAAAAGGCGCAGAGGGTGGAACAGCAAAAATAAGATACTGCTATATGCTTTATAACACAGGCAGAGAATAGCAAGCTGTGCAACAGTCGCACATCAGATAATGGAATTATAGCACAGTGACAGGCAGTCAGGGGTTAATGAAGGGTATGACAGCTTGCTACCACAAGCTTGTGTGAGAGCCCTGCTGGCCTAACCTTTCTGGAGGTGTAAGGTGGCGCAGGGACTTATATATAACTTAATATATATATTATTTATATAATTTTACACAACTAAGCTGAGGTCTTCAGCCTATCTGACCTCTGAACGTCTTACAACCCCTGGGGGCTGGAGATCTCGCACGTCGCGAGATCTTGGCTGGCCGGTTGCCGCCGCTCAGTACTCCGGCGCAGGGAGAAGGAAAGCCGAAATCTCGCGATGTCCGAGATTTCGGCTCTTCTCCCTGCGCCGGAGTACTGAGCGGCGGTGGCGACGAGAGCGGCGGTGGCGACGAGAGCGGCAGCGGCCGCAAGGTACATGCTGCTGGATACCTGGGGGCCTTATTAGTCCGGACCGCGGGCCGCAAATGGCCCGCGGGCCGGACTTTGGACATGCCTGCTCTAACTAGTCGGAATATGGCTGGGAGCGTGCATATTTAGGCTATGTGCCCACGTTGCATTTATGAAGCAGAAAATTTCTGCTGCATAAATGCAAGTCCTCTCCCGGAAAAACGCATGCGGAATTCCGCACGCGTTTATCGCGCATTTTTCGCGCGTTTATCACGCGTTTTCCACATGCGGAATTGCCTTGCGTTTTTTATGCATTGGACAAAGGCAATTCCGCTTGCGGAAACGCAAAATTAAATGACATGCTGCGGATTTTTGAACGCGGCATAAACGCTGCGGAAAAATCCGCAGCATGTGCATAGAACTTGCGGAATCCCATTGGGGACCATGGGGTGCGGATATACATGCGTTTTTCAAGCGTTTACGCTGCGGAAATTCCGCAGCATATACGCTTGAAAAATGCTACGTGGGCACACAGCCTTAGGGGCATTTACTTAAAACACAGTGTTAGACTCATCAGGTGAAGTGGATCCTCCAAACCCAAGGTCTGGGTGGGCACAAGGGCCATGGGCGTTGGTGCAGCAGATGGGCAGCTGAGGGACAGCTGATTGCAGGCAGGTAGGCAGGATGAAAGATCAAGATGACTCAGCTCACCAGAAATCGATATATAAAATCCCCCAAAAAATGTATTTCTTACTTGGATAAAACACAGTGAAAATCACAATCCATACAAAAGCAGAGGGGGTATAGGGGATACAGTATTTACAGGAAGGTAGGTGGGATGCTGGAAATTGCAGGTAGGTGGAAGAGCTCCAGGGGACTGAAAGCAGGTAGGCGGGATATAGGAAACTGCAGGCAGGCGGGAGACATCCAGGAGACTGCAGACGGGAGCTCGAAGGTCATGTTTCATAGAGAAAGTCAGAATCTAGTGTGGCACCCCAGGGGTCTGGTTTCCACAGTAATGTAATGTTATGTCTGAGAGCAGGTGGGAGGTCCTTTGGTCAGGGATCCTGTGCATGCCACACCTCCTGCCCAGTCTTGGGAGGGGAAGAACTTCCCCTATATAAACCCGGGGCTGAAGCAGGGTTAGCAGTCAAGGAGAGTAGAGACAAGAAACAGCAGAAGCAATACTACTACGAGTCAGGGGCTGGCAGCTGCAGAGCTCGCCCTGACTGAGAAGCTTTCTTACCGGACCCGGCGTCCGAGGCTGTGGGGACTAACTCTTACCCAGCAGCAGAAGCCGACCGGCAGGGGATTTCAGGTCCTCAGGCCCAGAAATCCGAAGGCACGGTCACACGCGTGGGACCAGCACCGCCATCGTGGAGCGGAAGCCATTAGAAGGCCCCGAGTCACCGGCCATACGGGTGAGCACCACACGGTACACTCAGGGACGTGGGCTACTTATATCCGCTTCTAGCAAGGTAGCCAGAAGAGTACAGTCAGTTTGGGAGGCCTACAACTCCGCCTGGCCAGGGGAGATCCCATCTGCTCAAGGACTGACCAGGCCCCGTTCACTAGCAAGTACTCCGGGAGGGTCTATCGTTGTTACCAGTAAAGACCCTGAATTACACCGCACCGTCTCTGAGTGGTTCCTGCTACCCCCATCATCCACATCTGCTGCCCTGAGGCCATACCCCTCCCGTTGGGGGTTATACCATCTACGCTGCACCATCCATCCACCGGCCTCAGCGGACTGTCCTGCAGCGGCAGCTCCATAGCTGCATTCAACGGGTGGCGTAGTCGTCCTGCATCTACCGCTGTTACATCGCCGCTCAGTTTGACTCCCTGGGCACGGACCGGGTCACCGCCACGAGACTACAACCCTCAAGAGATCCGGCTCCGGGAAAGCTCCCGCGTGCGCAACGCAGCGCGACACAGGCCTAGGGGCGCGTCAACTTTGGCGTAGTCGGCAGGATTTCGTGCCCGCAACCACCGGGTACTGCGTGCCTGAAAAAGAGACTTTTCAAACTTACCTGTGGTGAAGATTCCCGCCATCCGGCGCCATCTTCAGCCTTCTTCCCGCCATCGGTGAAGTTTCCCGCCATCCGGCGCCATCTTCTGCCTTCTTCCCGCCATCCGTGGAGTTTTCCCGCCATTGGACGCCATCTTGAGGACGCCGCGCGGGAAGAAGAGGGGCGTGGACTCCGAAAGCGCGCGAGAACTGAAGCCCCGCCTCACGTCCGGACGTTGCGTAAGGTCCTGGAAGGAGCCCAGCAGACGCCGACGTCACAGGAGCGCGACGGAAGGTCCTCAACCCTGACGATCCACTGCGGAGCCGCGGCCTACGGAAGAGGATCATCGCAAGGTAGGCCACGGTCCACTAGGGGGGAGGAAGATGTCGGATACGGAGGGGAGCTTCACTGCCTCAACCCCCGCCAGCGCTACCGCTGCTGCAGTTATGCCCTTCACCATGCCCTATATCCCGGGAGCAGCTTGGCTACCCCAGTACTCAGGGGAGTCACATACCCTGCATGACTTTAGAGAAAAGCTGGATAGCCTCTTCCAGGTGTACCCCCTCACAGAAGAGCAAAAAGTGAGCATCCTGGTGGCCCAACTAACCGGGGCAGCCAAAAGGGAAGTAAAATCCTGGCCACCTGGGAGGAAGACTGTCGCAGGGATACTAACCCGGCTGAAGGACACCTTTGATACCCGCACCTCAGCCGAGATTAAGCTTAGATTCTACGGGTGCAAGCAGCGAGCGCATGAGAGTATAAGGGACTATGCACTAAACCTACAAGAGGCCCTGAGGGCCATTAAGCAGACCGACCCTGATGGAGTGGGAAACGAGGACAGGCTGTTGACCGAACAGTTTATAGAGGGACTGTATTGTAATACCCACCGAACCCAGTTGCGGGCAATGGCCTTACAGGATCCCCATCTGGGCTTTGCACAGTTCAAGGACAGAGCCATCCGGGTGCTCCGAGAACCGGCACCGGGTGGCGTTGTGACCCACAAGCGCCCTGTTATCACTTACCACCAGGAGGCGGCGCCCTTGTCGGCAGGGCCTGTGGGAGCTGATGCGCAGGCTTTGGACAATGACCCGGCTCCAGACCTACACCATCAGGTCCAAGAGCTAGCTAAGAGCGTTGCTGCGCTAACCCGAACTGTGCAGTCTTTACAGGCTTCCACCCCAGGGAAGATCCAGCTGGCATCCGGACCGGAGGACATCCCGTGGCGTCGACCAAGGAGGACCCCACCGGCCAGAGGAAGACCCAGTGACCGATACAGCGAGGACGGACGACCCATCTGCCGCCGCTGCAATCAACCTGGACATATGGCAAGGTACTGTTCTTTAAACGGGCACAACCTGGGGTAGAAGGCCAACCCCCAGGAAAAAGATCACCAGGCCCATTGAACTGGCGCGACAGATATGTGGGAGGACGTCCAGTCTTGCCTGTGGTACTGGATGGCATTCCCATGAGTGCCCTACTGGACACCGGGTCACAGGTCACCACCATCCCGTACGTGCTCTTTAAGCAGTACTGGAATGACTCGGATATTACCCGCTACCCTGACGACGACTTGAGTATCATCGCCAGCAATGGCCAGCCCGTGCCACAGATCGGATTTAAAGAGGTGACCATCAAAATCGGTAGAGTCGAACTGGCAGCACAGGGACTGATCATTGTAGATATTGACAAACATGAGAGTCACCCAAAAATAACTCTAGGAACTAATGTAATTGAAAATTGTCTTGCAGAGGTGATTTTCCTTTTACAGCAGGTTGCCAAGAACGCCAGCTCCGGCGAGCAGCGGGTGCTCCAGAAAGAGATCCGGGCACTGATACGACGGCAACAGGTGGAACTCTCCGGTGGTGAGATTGGTAGCGTAAGAATGTGTGACCCTTTTCCTATTGCCATGCCCCCAAAAAGTGAAATGATGATTTGGTGCCGGGCAGCTATTGGTCTGAGAGGTAGAGATTACCAGGCAATGGTAGAACCAGTTTACTCGGACAGTAGGCCCACCATTTTGACAGCACGGGGGGTGGTTGATGTACGCCATGGGAGGGTGCCCGTTCGCATAATAAATATCGGGGAGAGGGAAGTGTACCTGCCCCGGTATGCCACACTAGCCAAATTATATACCATTAACCAAAATTCTATACAATCTGTGGAACCCTTGCCTCCATCTCACCCGGAGGAAGGTAACGGCTCTAAGAAAAACATGGAGGACTGGTGTCAGCAACTACATCTGGGTACTGACTCCACTCCCGCACACCAGAAACAAGGAGTCTATCGGGTGGTTCAGGAGTACGAGAGAGTGTTCAGTAAACACCCGTTAGACTTCGGGCGAGTCAAGGGGGTAGAACACCACATCCCCACGGGAGACCATCCTCCTATAAAAGAGAGGTATCGACCCGTACCCCCTGCCCACTACCAACACGCCAAGGGGATGCTTAGAGACATGAAGGAGGCTGGGGTGATCAGGGATAGCTGTAGCCCCTGGGCAGCTCCACTAGTCTTAGTCCGAAAGAAAGACAACACCATGAGGATGTGTGTAGATTACCGGAAAATCAATCGTATCACACACAAGGATGCGTACCCCTTACCAAGGATAGAGGAGTCATTGGCTGCTTTAAGATCTGCTAACTTCTTCTCTACCTTGGATCTCACTAGCGGGTACTGGCAGGTTCCTGTAGCAGAGGCGGACCGGGAGAAGACCGCATTCACCACCCCGATGGGACTTAGCGAGTTCACCTGCATGCCGTTCGGACTCTGCAACGCACCGGGAACCTTCCAACGACTAATGGAGTGTTGTCTGGGCCACAGAAACTTCGAGACGGTCCTGTTGTACCTGGACGATGTCATCGTATATTCCAAGACGTATGAGGACCACCTGAAACACCTGGCGGAAGTGTTCGAAGCTCTGGCAAGTTACGGCCTAAAGGTGAAACCCTCCAAGTGTCACCTCCTGAAACCAAAGGTGCAGTACCTGGGACACGTGGTGAGCGCTGACGGAGTGGCTCCCGACCCTGATAAGATCACCGCAATTAAGGAATGGCCAAGCCCCTCCAGCGTAAAAGAAGTGCGGCAGTTCCTCGGGTTGGTAGGCTACTACCGAAGGTTTATTCCCGGTTTCACCAAAAAGGCAGCACCTATGCAGGACCTCCTGATAGGCCAGTCCCGGAAGGCCAAGAACCAGAAGCCGCCCTTCAAATGGGAGGAGCTGGAAGAAGAGTCCTTCCGCCAGCTGAAGATGGCCCTCACGGGGGACGAAATCCTGGCGTACCCGGATTATAGCTAGCCCTTTATCCTCTACACCGACGCCAGTAACATCGGGCTAGGAGCCGTACTGTCCCAGATCCAGCAGGGGAAGGAACGAGTAATCGCCTACGCCAGCCGAAAACTGCGACCCACCGAAAGGAACCCCGAGAATTACAGCTCATTTAAGCTAGAGTTCCTGGCCGTAGTATGGGCAGTCACCGAGCGCTTTAAGCATTACCTCGCTTCTTCCCGGTTCACCGTGTACACGGATAACAACCCGTTGACACACCTGGACACGGCAAGACTCGGTGCCCTGGAGCAGAGGTGGATGGCCCGTCTGTCCAACTACGAGTTCACAATCAAATACCGGGCAGGACGCTCCAATACCAACGCGGACGCCCTGTCCAGGATGCCCAACCTGCCGGACGGAGGAGAAGATCCGGAGGGACTGGAAGAAGTTGAACTCCCTGCGTTCCACCGTCATGGGACTATCCAGTATTCCCACCGGGTAAGGAGTAAGCAGGCTGCTACGTTGAACCCCTTACCCCACTACAACTGGGCGGAAACGCAAGACAGCGACCCTGCCGTCCGACTGGTGAAGGAGATGCTGACTCGGCCGGAGGCTCGCCTTGAACCAGACGCTCCGGAGGAAGCCAAACAACTATGGGCAGAGAAGAGTCGACTGTTCCTTTACAAAGGGAAGTTGTGCCGCAGAATGGTTAACTCCCGGACGCATGAATTACTCTGGCAAGTAGTGGTGCCACGAAGAGACGCAGCCATGGTGATGGAGGCATACCACGACGGAGCTGGACACTTCGGGTGGAAGAAGCTGGAGTTCCTGCTGCGCGAGCGGTTCCACTGGGTAGGCATGAGGGGAACCATCGAGAAGTGGTGCAGAGACTGTGGCCCGTGCAACCTGAGAAGGAAGGACCGTGCCAGCCAGAAGACTCCCCTGCAGTCCATCGTCACCCGGCAACCGTTGGAACTGGTAGCCTTGGATCATGTAAAACTGACCCCAAGCAGAAGTGGCTACGTCTACGCGTTAACCATCGTGGATCATTACTCCCGGTTTCTGGTTGTCGTCCCCGTCAAGGACTTAACGGCTCAAACAGCAGCTAGAGCCTTCCAGCAGCACTTTTGCCGTCCACACAGGTACCCGGACCAAGTGCTGACGGACCAGGGACCTGCCTTTGAAGCGGAGGTCTTCCAGGAATTCTGCAATCTGTATGGCTGCCGGAAGATAAGGACGACACCCTACCATCCGCAAACTAATGGACTTTGTGAGAAAATGAACCAGGTGGTAATGGATCTTCTAAAAACGTTGCCCCTGGAAGAACGCAGTCTGTGGCCTGAGAAGTTGCCCGATCTGGTGGACCTATACAACCACATCCCGGTAGGTTCCACCAACTGTACCCCGGCTTACCTAATGAGGGCAAGACCTGGTAAGTTACCTGTTGACCTGGAAATGGGAGTCCTGACACCCGAGGACACTTCACCAGAAACAGACTGGGACACAGAGAGGCAGCAGCAGTACCGGAGAGTACAGGAGAGCGTGGAGCGAAGTCTCTGTCAGGCTAGGGAAAGACAAGAGAAAACTTACAACCAGTATGCTCCCGCTGTTCCCCTGGTACCCGGAGAGCAGGTCTTGAAGAGGAAGAGACGGCTCCACAAGTTGGACGACCAGTGGGAGAAGGACCCGTACACCGTACTGCCCTCAAGCCACGAGAACCCGAAGGTTTGTACCATCAGTAAAGACGGAGGGGAAACCACAGCCATTGTATCCCCGGGACCACCTGAAGAAGTGTCCCGAACAACTGAGGAACCCTGAAGAGGAACAAGAAGACCATCGACCCGTAGAGGAAAGGGAAGATATGGTTAGTACTGTGCTCGGGGACTTCCCTCGGTCTTGGACTCAAGTCAATGGTGCAGTTGTGGTACCCGTACTCACCTTCCTCCAACCAGCATCCCAAGCACCTACGGAGCAACAGGTAGAGCTGGAAGAACAGCCGGTCCAGGAGGCAGAAGACTCCACACAAGCAGAACAGGAGGATCAACCCTCTGCTTATAGTGAGCCTGCCGTACCCCTAGTGAGACAAAGAGCCGGTAGACAGCTGCCCAGTTTACCCTTGACAGCTCCTACACCCTGTAGTTCAGGGCCAGACAGTCAGCTCCGTAGGTCCACTAGGGCCACTAGAGGCCAGTTACCCGCACGCTGGAGGATTTGAAGTGTATAAATTGTTTTATTTATGTTTATCTGTGTATTGTTGCTTGTGTATAATTTTGTGTTTCCAGTTATTTTTAGGAATCCTTGGTGGATCTACCGGGAATCCTTGTACAATTAGTTGGAGCGTAACCCAGGATGGACTAGAGACTGTTAAGGACTCGGGGTAGGACAGACCCCTTGTAACATACCTGGCGGCGTCCTTGCATAGTGGTCCATCTCCCACTGTGCAAGAGCGCGCACTTGATCTCCTGTCCAGAATGTCTCTCTGGCTTCCCTCCATGCTGTCTGTTTGTGTCTGTTTCTGCTGCTTAAGGGCGGCGCCCGATCACTTCCTGCTTTTTGTACCTGCTGTGGGTCACACCTCTTGTGCGTCCTCAGCCTATTGCTGTCTGTCACCTGGTATATAGCTCAGCTGCGCCCATCTATCCCTGCCTGAGCATAGTGTTTCATTCAGTGTGTGCTTGCACTCTGAAGGTGCCAGGTCCCGTTCTGTGTTCTCTTGTCTGCCTATCCTGGAGGCTGTATTTCCAGGCCTGTCTGAACACGCTCCTAGCCTGTTCCTCCTGCCTTCTAGGGGCCGATTACCTAGACCTGTTCCTGTATCTTGTCTGTCCTGTCTGAACACGCTCCTAGCCTGTTCCTCCTGCCTTCTAGGGGCCGATTACCTAGACCTGTTCCTGTATCTTGTCTGACCTATCTGAACACGCTCCTAGCCTGTTCCTCTCGCCTTCTAGGGGCTGATTACCTAGACCCGCTCCTGTATCTTGTCTGTCCTGTCTGAACACGCTCCTTGCCTGTTCGTCCTGCCTCTCTGGGGGCCGTATTCCCAGACCCGCTCCTGTATCCCGCTGCAGTGTCGGTCTCCTCCGTACACTCAGTTCCAGTCTGAACTCTCTCCTATCCTTTACCTGTTTTGCCTCTATGTCCGTTCCCTTCCTTTTTCTGCAGAGTCTGAACTCGTACCTAACTCCTGCTTGTTGTCTCTGTACTCCCGTTTGTGAGTTTGTGGTCCACTCGCTACTTCACTGCAAGTACCCTGTGGGTGTCTGGCTCTGCCTTTCCCTTCCTGTCTGTTCCGTGTGAACAGAGCCCTGTCCCCCCTACTCAGCCTAGCCTGCTCTGACTCCTTTGCTCACCGCTCCGGCGGTTCTAGCCTGCTCTGACTCCTTTGCTCACCGCTCCGGCGGTTCTAGCCTGCTCTGACTCCTTTGCTCACCGCTCCGGCGGCTCTAGTCTGCTCTGACTCCTTTGCTTACCGCTCCGGCGGTTCTAGCCTGCTCTGACTCCTTGCCCACTGCTCCGGCAGTCCTGTCCTGCCCTGCTTCTGCCCGCTGCTCCGGCAGTCCTGTCCTGCCCTGCTTCTGCCCGCTGCTCCGGCAGTCCTGTCCTACCCTGCTTCTGCCCGCTGCTCCGGCAGTCCTGTCCTGCCCTGTTTCTGCCCGCTGCTCCGGCAGTCCTGTCCTGCCCTGCTTCTGCCCGCTGTTCCGGCAGTCCTGTCCTGCCCTGCTTCTGCCCGCTGTTCCGGCAGTCCTGTCCTGCCCTGCTTGTGCTCGCTGCTCCTGCAGCCCCGTCCTGCTCTGTTCTTGCCCACCGCTTCGGGCGTTCCCTCTCTGCTGTGGTTGTCTACCGCATCTGCGGTTCTGTGACCCAGTCTGTACTGGGTCTTAACCTTTCTGTGCTCCAGCCCGTCCTTTCGGCCAGTACCTCCCTGCCTGCATACTCGCCTGTATCCACCCATCTGCATACCTGCCGTGTTTGCTTATATCCACCAGTCTGTGCCAGCCTAACCTGCCTGTTCCTGAGTCCCAGTGTGTACTGGGTCCTATCCCGCCTGTGTTCCTACCTGCTAGTGCCTCCCTGTCTGCACTCTAGCTGTGCTTGCCTGTACCCCTCTACCTGTATTGTTCCTGAGTCCCAGTGTGTACTGGGTCCTATCCCGCCTGTGTTCCTACCTGCTAGTGCCTCCCTGTCTGCACTCTAGCTGCGCTTGCCTTTACCCGCCTGCCTGCTTACCAGTCGTGCCTGCCTATACCCTCCAGTCTGTGCGCCAGCCTAACCAGCCTGATCCAGTAATCCCTGTGTGGGTCAACCCCCGTGTCCGGAGTTTGACCTGGAGTAGCACCTGGTCCCTCTGCCCGGTTTCTCCCTGGTGCACTGGCGTCGTATGCCGTCGTGCCATCTTGGTCGGATCGGCCAGATACTTAGTCACGCCCCTCCAGGCACTCTCCGGTTCATGGTCCAGTGGAATCACTACAATCACACGCACACGCCGCTCAGCCCGGGCGTGTGCATAACAGCATGCTCAGGCCATGGTTCCCGTTGAGCCCCACGGCCTTCGCTCTCTGAGAAGTTTTCCAGTGAATACATGCATTAAAATAAATAAATAAATATTTTTTTCCTTAGCTGAGTTCCAGGCGAATTACGCACCGTCCAGATGGATCTATCAGCTCTCGTTCCTGCGGATCCGCCACGTTACTATGGGGATCCAAGACAGTGTCGTGCATTTGTGGAGCAATGCATGCTACACTTTAAGGCCTACCCTCTCTATTTTCCTTCCGATTGGGCTAAAGTGGCCTTTATGATTGACTACCTAGCGGGTGATGCCTTGAAATGGGTCACCCCCCTATGGGAAGCATGGGATCCTGTCGTCCTTGACCTGCAGGCCTTCCTGGTGGCCTTTCGTATGGTCTTCGAGGACCCTAACCCTGAAGCCCCTGCTGAAGCTTCACTTCCCAATATCCCGGAGCAGCCCCGACGGGTAATGTGTGTGGGTAGCGCAATAGTCCTCCAGCCCAATGAGACTACTGCCCACCCAGAATCCTCACAGGGTGACTACGCTTTCCGGAATACTTCTCCCAACCTCAAGAGGCAGTCCAGACGTGCTAGACGTAGAGGCAAGCCGTCACGCCAGGGTCTGTCCTCCCTGAGACCTCCTGACCCCAACCTTGAAGTCCCTACTGAAGCTTCATCTCCCTGTATCCCGGAGAAGCCCCAACGGGTAATGTGCGTGGGTAGTGCACCAGTTCTCCTGCCCGAAGAGACTTCTGCCCATCCAGACTCCACACAGGAGAACTTCCTGCACCCGGCATCAGATGCTTCACCCACTTTAACCGGTGTGCATGTCCAAGGATGCTCCAAAGCTGTGGTTACCTCAGAGTCTGTGCACCTCTACTACCTGGTGGAGGACCCCCTGTTGCCTCCTGAATCCTCCGGGATACCACTCGATGACAAATGGAGAGAGACTTCTCTACACCCGGTACTCGATACTTTGTCCGCTTCGTCCTGTGAGCCTGACAATGGGTACCCCAAAGTGGTAGTTACCCCCGAGTCTCTACACCCCTCCGACCAGGCGGAGGACCTCCAGTTGTCTCCAGAACCCTTCTGGGTGCCACCTGGTGGTGAATGGACAGAGACTTTCCTATATCCTAGATCTGATACCTCGCTTGCTTCGTCCAGTGAGTCCGACCTAGTGTACTCTGAAGCAGAGGTTACCCGTGAGTCTCTACACCCCTCTGACCAGGCGGAGGACCGCCAGTTGTCTCCAGAACCCTTCGGGGTGCCACCTGGTGGTGAATGGACAGAGACTTTCCTATACTCGGTACCCGATACCTCGCCTGCTTCGTCCAGTGAGTCCGACCTAGTGTACTCTGAAGCAGATGTTTTCTCTGAGCCTCTGCAGTCTTCTGACCCGGCGGAGGACCTCCAGTTGTTTCCTGAATCCTCCGGGGTACCACCAGATAACAAAGAGACAGTGACTTTTCCTCATTATGTACCTGATAACCCGTCTATTTCTTCCTGTGAGCTTGACAAGATGTACCTCGAAGCAGAGATTACCCCCAAGTCTCTGTCCCCCTCCAACCCAGTGAAGGACTTCCAGTTGTCTCCTGTACCCTCTGGGGTGCCACCTGAAAATATGTGGAGAGAGACTTCCTTGTGTGCTGTTCCTGGTACTCCACCCGTTTCGTCTGTTGCTGAGGATGGCTGGATAGGAGGTAGCATCCTAGCTAACCAGATGAGATCAGTTTTTCCTGTGGACAGTGGAAGTGATCTCCTTGAAGTGAACGACTGGTCCTCGAATTCCCTGCGGAAGATTCTGGCAGGCCTGAAGAAGAGGGGGCGTAAGGGGGGGGGTACTGTAACATACCTGGCGGCGTCCTTGCATAGTGGTCCATCTCCCACTGTGCAAGAGCGCGCACTTGATCTCCTGTCCAGAATGTCTCTCTGGCTTCCCTCCATGCTGTCTGTTTGTGTCTGTTTCTGCTGCTTAAGGGCGGCGCCCGATCACTTCCTGCTTTTTGTACCTGCTGTGGGTCACACCTTTTGTGCGTCCTCAGCCTATTGCTGTCTGTCACCTGGTATATAGCTCAGCTGCGCCCATCTATCCCTGCCTGAGCATAGTGTTTCATTCAGTGTGTGCTTGCACTCTGAAGGTGCCAGGTCCCGTTCTGTGTTCTCTTGTCTGCCTATCCTGGAGGCTGTATTTCCAGGCCTGTCTGAACACGCTCCTAGCCTGTTCCTCCTGCCTTCTAGGGGCCGATTACCTAGACCTGTTCCTGTATCTTGTCTGTCCTGTCTGAACACGCTCCTAGCCTGTTCCTCCTGCCTTCTAGGGGCCGATTACCTAGACCTGTTCCTGTATCTTGTCTGACCTATCTGAACACGCTCCTAGCCTGTTCCTCTCGCCTTCTAGGGGCTGATTACCTAGACCCGCTCCTGTATCTTGTCTGTCCTGTCTGAACACGCTCCTTGCCTGTTCGTCCTGCCTCTCTGGGGGCCGTATTCCCAGACCCGCTCCTGTATCCCGCTGCAGTGTCGGTCTCCTCCGTACACTCAGTTCCAGTCTGAACTCTCTCCTATCCTTTACCTGTTTTGCCTCTATGTCCGTTCCCTTCCTTTTTCTGCAGAGTCTGAACTCGTACCTAACTCCTGCTTGTTGTCTCTGTACTCCCGTTTGTGAGTTTGTGGTCCACTCGCTACTTCACTGCAAGTACCCTGTGGGTGTCTGGCTCTGCCTTTCCCTTCCTGTCTGTTCCGTGTGAACAGAGCCCTGTCCCCCCTACTCAGCCTAGCCTGCTCTGACTCCTTTGCTCACCGCTCCGGCGGTTCTAGCCTGCTCTGACTCCTTTGCTCACCGCTCCGGCGGTTCTAGCCTGCTCTGACTCCTTTGCTCACCGCTCCGGCGGCTCTAGTCTGCTCTGACTCCTTTGCTTACCGCTCCGGCGGTTCTAGCCTGCTCTGACTCCTTGCCCACTGCTCCGGCAGTCCTGTCCTGCCCTGCTTCTGCCCGCTGCTCCGGCAGTCCTGTCCTGCCCTGCTTCTGCCCGCTGCTCCGGCAGTCCTGTCCTGCCCTGCTTCTGCCCGCTGCTCCGGCAGTCCTGTCCTGCCCTGTTTCTGCCCGCTGCTCCGGCAGTCCTGTCCTGCCCTGCTTCTGCCCGCTGTTCCGGCAGTCCTGTCCTGCCCTGCTTCTGCCCGCTGTTCCGGCAGTCCTGTCCTGCCCTGCTTGTGCTCGCTGCTCCTGCAGCCCCGTCCTGCTCTGTTCTTGCCCACCGCTTCGGGCGTTCCCTCTCTGCTGTGGTTGTCTACCGCATCTGCGGTTCTGTGACCCAGTCTGTACTGGGTCTTAACCTTTCTGTGCTCCAGCCCGTCCTTTCGGCCAGTACCTCCCTGCCTGCATACTCGCCTGTATCCACCTATCTGCATACCTGCCGTGTTTGCTTATATCCACCAGTCTGTGCCAGCCTAACCTGCCTGTTCCTGAGTCCCAGTGTGTACTGGGTCCTATCCCGCCTGTGTTCCTACCTGCTAGTGCCTCCCTGTCTGCACTCTAGCTGTGCTTGCCTGTACCCCTCTACCTGTATTGTTCCTGAGTCCCAGTGTGTACTGGGTCCTATCCCGCCTGTGTTCCTACCTGCTAGTGCCTCCCTGTCTGCACTCTAGCTGCGCTTGCCTTTACCCGCCTGCCTGCTTACCAGTCGTGCCTGCCTATACCCTCCAGTCTGTGCGCCAGCCTAACCAGCCTGATCCAGTAATCCCTGTGTGGGTCAACCCCCGTGTCCGGAGTTTGACCTGGAGTAGCACCTGGTCCCTCTGCCCGGTTTCTCCCTGGTGCACTGGCGTCGTATGCCGTCGTGCCATCTTGGTCGGATCGGCCAGATACTTAGTCACGCCCCTCCAGGCACTCTCCGGTTCATGGTCCAGTGGAATCACTACAATCACACGCACACGCCGCTCAGCCCGGGCGTGTGCATAACACCCCTACCTGGTTACGTCTCCCTGTTTTGGTGAAATGGACACCTTGCTTTCTTCAAAGACTGCACCCGGTTACGGACATGCCGTGACCACCTTTATGTGTTTCTTATTGTATTGTTATTGTTATATCTTGTTATGTTTTTCTAAAATGTGTTTAGTCCCGGAGTACTAAATTTTACTAGGGGGGAATGTGGCACCCCAGGGGTCTGGTTTCCACAGTAATGTAATGTTATGTCTGAGAGCAGGTGGGAGGTCCTTTGGTCAGGGATCCTGTGCATGCCACACCTCCTGCCCAGTCTTGGGAGGGGAAGAACTTCCCCTATATAAACCCGGGGCTGAAGCAGGGTTAGCAGTCAAGGAGAGTAGAGACAAGAAACAGCAGAAGCAATACTACTACGAGTCAGGGGCTGGCAGCTGCAGAGCTCGCCCTGACTGAGAAGCTTTCTTACCGGACCCGGCGTCCGAGGCTGTGGGGACTAACTCTTACCCAGCAGCAGAAGCCGACCGGCAGGGGATTTCAGGTCCTCAGGCCCAGAAACCCGAAGGCACGGTCACACGCGTGGGACCAGCACCGCCATCATGGAGCGGAAGCCATTAGAAGGCCCCGAGTCACCGGCCATACGGGTGAGCACCACACGGTACACTCAGGGACGTGGGCTACTTATATCCGCTTCTAGCAAGGTAGCCAGAAGAGTACAGTCAGTTTGGGAGGCCTACAACTCCGCCTGGCCAGGGGAGATCCCATCTGCTCAAGGACTGACCAGGCCCCATTCACTAGCAAGTACTCCGGGAGGGTCTATCGTTGTTACCAGTAAAGACCCTGAATTACACCGCACCGTCTCTGAGTGGTTCCTGCTACCCCCATCATCCACATCTGCTGCCCTGAGGCCATACCCCTCCCGTTGGGGGTTATACCATCTACGCTGCACCATCCATCCACCGGCCTCAGCGGACTGTCCTGCAGCGGCAGCTCCATAGCTGCATTCAACGGGTGGCGTAGTCGTCCTGCATCTACCGCTGTTACATCGCCGCTCAGTTTGACTCCCTGGGCACGGACCGGGTCACCGCCACGAGACTACAACCCTCAAGAGATCCGGCTCCGGGTAAGCTCCCGCGTGCGCAACGCAGCGCGACACAGGCCCAGGGGCGCGTCACTAGCAACACTTCATACCAAGGCACAGGTGTCTGTCTTGGTGAGCCTTGTATAGGCCTACGTGGATACTCACATGGGATCACACCGGGCCATCTGCAAACCCCAATGTAGAGCACAGTAGAGTCTAGAGGACTGTGGTGAGGGAAGCATGGCAAGGATCTGGGACAGGTGTGACGCGCCCCCTGGGGCATTGGGGTACTTGGTAGCCGGGCCGGTCGGTGCTGGGGATGTCACGGTGGTGGTGACCCGGTCCGTGGCCCCGGGCGGTCAAATAATTGGAAAAGAAAAATAAAGTTTTTATAGAGATAATGTTCGTTATACCACCTGTGGTATGCGGCTATATGGGGCCGCCGCTGCGGTGCAGATTCACTGGAGCTGATGGTGACACAGCAGAGTTGGTTCAGCTCTCCACAGGCAGAGCTAAGCTCCAGGGCAGTGGATGGTGATTTTATGAGGTAGATGTTGTTGGTGAGGTGTAATGCAGGTGATGGCGCAGCAATTATTCAAGGACACAGTGGGGTGCAGTCTTCAGGTTTTACTCACAGTTGTTAAGTTCCTCAGGTTACAGTCACCGGTGTGCAACTGCCCACGTCGTCCTGTGTCCTCCGGGGTAGTGATCCAGCAAACTCTCAGGTATTTCAGGAGTACTTGGATGGGACCCCGTTCTATGTACCGTTCCTGGTCGTCTCACTGCTCTGGCTCTCACCCTCCTGCCCTGCGCCTCACAATCAGTGTCCCAAGCCAGTGGCCTTGGGCCTTTTGGGCGACGTGCAGTCCCCTGGACCCTATGTGGCCACTTTTTCAGCGATGTAATTGTGGGTTTGGATGCAACACCTTGAAAATGCTGCAGCCTCCTGTTGGCTAGCCCAGCCTGGTTGTTCTCCACTAGTCTGGGGCCGGTCCCCTTCTGCGGCCTGATCCCTCCATATCAGTGTGAATTCGGGTGCACGGGTGGCTTCCTGCACTCACCATGCTCCTGGGATCCCTTCTGTCTCTGGAGCCTTTCCCTCTGCTCCTGTCCTCTCTCACTCTCCTCCTGGGCCTCTCTTACTAGGCCCGACTCCTCTCTCTCTACTGAACTCCTGCTCCAAGCACTGGAGCCAAGAGCATGGACCTTTCTACAAAGCTCTCCTGAGCAGGACTGGACCCTTCTAGATGTTTCGCTCTATCTTTTATACCCTTTCTGTCTGTGCTCCACTGAACTACTTCCTCCACTCACCTCCTCTACCTAGTCCACCTTCCAGCTAGGGACCAGGGACTGCGCTCTCCCTTAGGAGCAATCTCGCCCTTCCCTACTGAAGTGGAGTATATTGGATGTGGGTGTGTGGGTCCCGGGTAGTGCTCCCTCCTTACCTGAGAGTGGGGTACCACACCTCTGGGTGAGATGCAGTACCTCTGTGGTTACTGGACCCGCAGAGGCACCACAGGTGCATAATACATAGGCTTTAAAGAAGCACTCCAATCCAAATTTTTTATCCAGATAATTCTCTTTTCCATTAAGTCTATGACATCATGTGATTACGAACTGACTAGCTGAATCCTTCTAAGCTCTATGTAGAAACAGGAGGTCAGTTTTCTCTGCACAAGTCATTGTAGCGCTGGCGTCCCTGCCCTCTGCTAGGCAGGGACGCTGCTCCCCTCACCGCTCTGCTGTCAGCGCGCGCTCCGTCCCGGCGTCCTCCTCCTGCTCTACTGTCAGCGCGCGCTCCGTCCCGGCGTCCTCCTCCTGCTCTGCTCTCAGCGCGCGCTCCTTCCCGGCCCCTGTGCTTAGGGCGCGCGCGCGCGCGCTTCCCTCCTCTTAAAGGGGCCGCGCGCGCCGCCCTAAAGAGTCCCCGGCCAATGGCCGGAGGACTTCATCATATATAAGGCACCTCCTCCAAAATGGAGGTGCCCGAGCAATGTTGTTTGCACCTGTGTCTCACCTGTGCTTCAGCCCTCAGGTCCCATTGCCAGTTACCTGCCAGTTACCTGCCAGTTTCCTGCCAGTTTCCTGCTAGTTACCTGCCTGATTCCTGCCTGAATACTTGTTACCTGCCTGCCTGAGGTCCGACGGTCTGCCTTACAACTCCGGTCAGTCTGTCTAAGGACCAACTTGTCCGCTCACCTGGGAGCGCACATCAGCTACCTGCCTGCTTGCCTGAGGTCCGACGGTCTGCCTTACAACTCCGGTCAGTCTGTCTATGGACCAGCTTGCCCGCTCACCTGGGAGCGCTTCTCCGCTACCTGCCTGCTTGCCTACCCGGAGGCTCTGCCATCACAGGTCGTACCTACCCCTTACCCAGAGACTGCCCTGATCACTTGCCGTAACTCCCTGTCCGTTCACCCAGAGACTGCCACCCGCTCCCTTACAAGGGCCGCCCCCTTGTATAGTAGCTCAGAGGTTCCGCCTCCCGGACCCGTTACAGTTTGCTCGGGCCATGGAACCCGGTGGCACCCAAGCTCCCTCGCTCTCGGACCTCTGTCTTGAACTGTCCCGTCAGAGGTCCCAACAGGAGGCCATCCTGGGTCACCTGCGGAATGTTAATACTCGCCTGAACACTCTGTCTGATCCACCAACAACCTCCGCCAGTGCCATATCTTGCAATCCGGCAGCTCCGCTGCCCACTAATACTATGGTATCCTACCCCGGACCCCGGCTCTCTGCACCTCCTCGCTTCGGAGGCGACCCCGTCCAGGCTCGGGGCTTCATAAATCAGTGCACCCTGCACTTTGAACTTTTGTCCCATCAGTTTAATTCCGACCGGGCCAAAATTGCCTTTATCATGTCCCATCTCACCGGGGAGGCCCTGGCCTGGCTAAATCCTCTATGGGAGAGAGGAGACCCCCTGGTGTCCAACTTGCCTGCTTTTCTCTCGGCTTTCCGGAAAGTCTTCGACGAACCCGGACGGAGGACCTCATCCGCATCATCTCTGCTACGCCTCCGTCAGGGAGGCCTCACCGTGGGTCAATATGCCATACGGTTCCGTACCCTTGCCTCGGAGCTGGCCTGGGATAACGAAGCTCTGGTATCCGTCTTCTGGGAGGGTCTGTCCGGCCGTATTAAAGATGAACTTGCTGGTCGGGACATTCCTACCACTCTCGATGACCTAATAACTCTTGCCACCCGGATTGACCTACGGTTCCAGGAACGTGCCAAAGAGGTCACCCGTGAAAAGGGGCTTCCACGTCTGGTTCCTACTTTTCTGAAACCCGTCACTCCTTCCGTTTCTCCCCAGGTACACTCTCCTGAGCCTATGCAGGTCGACCAGACCAAGATGGTCAAATCCCGTCAGGACTTTCGCCGTGCCGAGGGGAGCTGCTTCTACTGTGGCAGTAAGGAGCATCGGATCCGTGCCTGCCCGGAGAGGTCGGGAGAACGCCTGTGTCTAGGTTCGCTCAGAGGACTTGATCTAGACAAAAATAAATCCTCTCCATCCCTGCTGCTGTCTGTCTCAATCATCTGCGGGGAGAATCGTTATTCCGAACTAGCCCAACTTGACTCTGGAGCAGCCGGAAATCTTATTTCACTGTCCCTGGTGGAGAAATACCGCATCCCCACCAAACCTCTGGCTGTACCCTTGCCTGTTGTTGCCGTGGATGGGGCCCTCTTATCTCGCCCCATCCAATTCATCACCGAATCCATTACTCTGCAAGTGGGTATGCTGCATTCAGAGAGTATCTCCCTTCACGTTCTGCCTGGACTCTCTCACGCCCTCTTGCTAGGTCTGCCTTGGCTCCAGAGACATGCACCCGTGCTTGACTGGCAAACCGGAGAAGTCCTTCGCTGGGGACAAGACTGTCATAAAACCTGTCTGGTTCCCGTCCATTCCGTCCGTCCCTCTCCTATCCCAGATAATCTACCTGGACTTCCGATTCCTTATTGGTCTTGTGCTGATGTCTTTGATATGGAGGAGGCAGAGACATTACCACCTCATAGACCATGTGACTGCCCCATCGATCCCGCCAGAGTAATGCAGGTGGCTCCCGTGAGTCTAAATTGTCTCCCTCCTGGTAAGACGTTCGTATCGGTACCTGATCGGGAGAGGATCCTACACTGGGGTCATTCGTCTAAACTAGCTGGCCACGCCGGTCAGAAAAAGACCCTCCAGCTTATTACCCGGCACTACTGGTGGCCTAACCTGCACAAGGATGTTATGGACTTTG
This sequence comes from Phyllobates terribilis, assembly GCF_046119375.1. Classification (NCBI taxonomy): domain Eukaryota; kingdom Metazoa; phylum Chordata; class Amphibia; order Anura; family Dendrobatidae; genus Phyllobates; species Phyllobates terribilis. Next base: position 145,275,781 of record NW_027362772.1, read on the forward strand.
TTTCTGCCTGTGTGTCCTGCGCCCGCAACAAGGTTCCGAGACACCTGTCAGCCGGCCGCCTTCTTCCTCTGCCAGCACCTGCTGCCCCCTGGCAGCATATAGCGATGGACTTCGTAACTGATCTGCCCGTCTCTGCCGGTTGTACGGTCATCTGGGTGGTCGCTGACCGCTTTTCCAAGATGGCTCACTTCATTCCCCTGCCAGGTCTTCCGTCTGCACCCGAGCTGGCTAGAGTCTTTATCCGCCACATCTTCTGTCTTCATGGCCTGCCCCGTCACATCGTGTCGGATCGAGGAGTACAGTTCACTTCTCGTTTCTGGAGAGCCACTTGTAAATTGCTAGACGTCACTCTGGACTTCTCCTCCGCTTACCACCCACAGTCTAATGGTCAAGTGGAGCGGATCAATCAGAACCTGACCAGTTACCTCCGGCACTTCGTTAATGCTCACCATTCTGTTTGGGTGGATCTCCTGCCATGGGCCGAATTCTCGTACAACAATCACAAGAGCGAGTCTTCCTCCATATGGGAGAGTACCCGGTCCGCACTCCTTCTGTCATCCGAGCGTATGAAAAGGCACGCTGACAAAGGACGTCTGGATCCTCCTCAATTCCGTCCTGGGGATAAAGTCTGGCTCTCGTCCAAATATGTCCGGCTCAAGATCCCTTCCTATAAGTTGGGGCCTCGGTTCATCGGCCCACTGGAGGTTATCAGTCAGATCAACCCGGTGGCCTATAAATTGAAACTCCCGGCCAACTTACGGATCCCTAACTCCTTCCATGTATCTCTCCTCAAACCTGTGGTACTTAACTCTTTTTCTAAGTCTACAGGTACGCCTCTTGCTCCGGTTTCTGCTGAGGACGAGTTTGAGGTAGAGAACATTCTTGCCACCAAAAGGGTAAGAGGAAAGACCTTTTTCTTGGTAGATTGGAGGGGGTTTGGTCCTGAGGAGAGAACGTGGGAGCCCCGGGAGAATATCCATGCCCCTCTCATCCTAGCTAAATTTCTGTCTGGCCTAAAAAAGGGGGGGCCTAAAGGGGGGGGTACTGTAGCGCTGGCGTCCCTGCCCTCTGCTAGGCAGGGACGCTGCTCCCCTCACCGCTCTGCTGTCAGCGCGCGCTCCGTCCCGGCGTCCTCCTCCTGCTCTACTGTCAGCGCGCGCTCCGTCCCGGCGTCCTCCTCCTGCTCTGCTCTCAGCGCGCGCTCCTTCCCGGCCCCTGTGCTTAGGGCGCGCGCGCGCTTCCCTCCTCTTAAAGGGGCCGCGCGCGCCGCCCTAAAGAGTCCCCGGCCAATGGCCGGAGGACTTCATCATATATAAGGCACCTCCTCCAAAATGGAGGTGCCCGAGCAATGTTGTTTGCACCTGTGTCTCACCTGTGCTTCAGCCCTCAGGTCCCGTTGCCAGTTACCTGCCAGTTACCTGCCAGTTTCCTGCCAGTTTCCTGCTAGTTACCTGCCTGATTCCTGCCTGAATACTTGTTACCTGCCTGCCTGCCTGAGGTCCGACGGTCTGCCTTACAACTCCGGTCAGTCTGTCTAAGGACCAACTTGTCCGCTCACCTGGGAGCGCACATCAGCTACCTGCCTGCTTGCCTGAGGTCCGACGGTCTGCCTTACAACTCCGGTCAGTCTGTCTATGGACCAGCTTGCCCGCTCACCTGGGAGCGCTTCTCCGCTACCTGCCTGCTTGCCTACCCGGAGGCTCTGCCATCACAGGTCGTACCTACCCCTTACCCAGAGACTGCCCTGATCACTTGCCGTAACTCCCTGTCCGTTCACCCAGAGACTGCCACCCGCTCCCTTACAAGGGCCGCCCCCTTGTATAGTAGCTCAGAGGTTCCGCCTCCCGGACCCGTTACAGTCATGAGTCACTGCAAAAGTCCCTGGCAGGGGGAGGAAGGAGCAGCTGGATCAGGAGGTGAAGAGCAGAATGATAAATGCTGGGACAAGAGACTTCCTGTTTGTACATAGAGCAGAGAAGAGAGAAGAATTAACTGGGTGAAATGGCAAAATGAGCAATAGTAAGTACACAGTGATATATAACATGATGATTGCAATATAATAAGAGGATAAAAACTTTGATGGGAGGGCTTTTTTTAAGTAAATGCCTCTACGTTTTAATATGCCATAGGGCTGGGGCTTGACGGTGACTTTGGCCACCACATATGTCGTCTTGCCAAAGATCGCCGCTCTGTTCCGCTCTGCTTAGTAGCTGCCTAATGCAGGTGAATGGGTGACATTGCAACTCCTGAGGTACAGAGTCCACGACAAGCAAGTCACAAAAAGTCAGACTCAGTTGGATTTTTGTGACTTGCTTGTGAGGATCACAATACCCTAGGGGTCACAATGTTACCCCAATCACCTGCATTACAGCAGAGACACATTACGATCTTTGGCCTCACGACCTATGTTGCATCCAAACTGGCCCTCTAGACCGACCCTAAGACTCAACTACTGTTTGTCTGTACTTTAAAGCTGTGAAAAATGTGGTAAAACCAAAATGGTAAAATAGACTTGTCTTCCGATAATAAATTAAGGGATACATGTACATTCTTACAGCCTTTCATGGGTCTTTAAGCATTTTTTACAAATTTTCAGTCGGAAGCGAGATTCGTGAAAGAAGAAAATAATTTATATTCACCTGGGGAATTTACTCCCTTGGCCACTTCTGCTGCTCTGACAATCTCTACCAGACTTGTAGTCATAAGCTCCCAGCTACCAGTCTCCTGTACCTGCCGCCATTCAGTGCTCAGGCGACTGCTGGACCCCAAGTGCCGACTCCTGAAGTGGTAGTGGTGGAGAGGGGAGCAGAATCCCAGGGTGAGTATAGGTTAGCTTTGGTTCTTCTTTTATTAGTATAGCTCTCCATGATTTTTTTTAAAAAGGATGAAAAACTCCTTTAAGCATCATGCCCTCATCTGTAATATGGATATATGTTGTACAGAGAAGGCTCATGGAAAGCTAGTGACCATATCTCTGCATGCCTCACCTTTTACATGGAGTCATGTTCCATTGCAGGCTGTATTCCGGTGATGTTCTTTCCGAGAACAGTGGATTTTAGGGAAGAATATGGTGCAGCACCGAGTCACCATGTTCCAGTACATAAAGTGACTGCGGCTTCCAAATACATACCATATGCACTTTCTGTGCCACTGTATGTGCTTCATGTTCATTTTTCATTACATTTTTATCAGGCATTACAGCTGCTCAAGGACAATTCCCTATATTTCAGTCTCGGGTAAAGAAGAGGTTGCGTATATTCCTCTCACAATTTGATGTACGGCAGATTTCTTCTAGTTTAAGAGAAAAGGACTTCTTAATTGTCCCTTTGGGTTTTTCCAGGACTGCAAAATTAATGGCATATACTTAGGGCATGGGGAAAACTAACGTATTCACAGTCCATGTGCGGTCTGACAACACATCTGATAACATTTGGACCAATGTTAGTCTATGGGCTGTGCACCTGTCTGATTTTTCCTTTCAAAGACACTATCCAAGGAAAAAATCACTGCATGTTCGATATTGATCCAATGTTTGGATGGCCCCCGGCCATGTTAGTCAATGAGTGCGTGGAAACCATTGGACTGCACTTGGATGACATCTGAGTTCAATCTGGTTTCCACGCACTGACACAATGGAGAAGATGGAGACATTTTTTTCTCCATCTTCTCATCTAATAGAATTGGATTTCACTATGCTGACATTCCGATCAAACTTTGATCAGAGTTTGATTAGCATAATCGGACTGGTTTTCTTGGATGGAGAACATACAGTCCTCTACACCTGCCCTTAGGATAGGCCGTCAATATTAAATTGGAAGTAGCCAACTCCCAACTTTGGCTATTCGTGCAAATCCATTATTTACAAGGCACAACACAGTACTTTTGCTAGTGTCCCCATCTGCCCCGTTCAGGTTATTTCTTTTTATTCATTGTTCTTCTTTTTTGTTTACTTTAGTTTGTGTGAAGTAACCTGCTTTTCTTTCTTCCTGGACCATGGATGAAGATCTCTTCTCCATTTATATCTCCATGACTTGTATCTGCTGTGGCTTCTACTATGATTGTATGGACCTCCATGGGAAGGGATTGTTTCACCCCATTTTTGTATATTTTGTATACCTAATTATGTATTTACATTTGTAGAATTACTATTTCTTGTCTTTTGTGAGATTGTATAATGTACCCTTGGTTAAAATCTATCATACCTTATGCATGGTCTTATATATACTTGTCTGATGATTGTTATGTTGACAGGTCTATTTTATGTTATTATGATTTCTTCTATTATGTCTTTGTATATTCCATGCGGTACATTGTATATTATGGATGTTATTTCTCACACATTACATACGGTATTCATATTGCTCCTTCCCCTAGGATGCTTCCTTATCCTGTGTGTGCGGCGGTACGCTTGTTCAGCGCCGCCCGCCGTCGCTTCCTCGCTGACCGTATCTTTATGTGCCCTTCCGGCATGCGGTCATGTGCCTTTCCACGTGACCGCATTGCCGGCCGGCTGCATGACGCGGTTGCCGTGGTTGCGGCGGTGGGGCGGCGCTTCACACGCGTCACACCACGCCCACCCGCTGTGATTGGTGCTTCATACACACACCCCCATTTTTGATTGGTTGTTGTGGGTACGGCGGTGGGGTGGCCCCTCACACGCATCGTACCATGCCTACCCGCTGTGATTGGTACTTCACACACACACCCTCACCTGTGATTGGTCATCATTGCTTTTTAATCTCCTGCACCTCCGTTGTTCACCACCCCCTGACGAAGGCATTCCCAGCCGAAACGCGCGTTGGGTTGAGGGTGGCGTGTTCGTGCTAGGCTCCGGCTACACTCTTTTTGCAAGTATGTAATTCTACATGATAGCTGTTTTATGCTTATAGATCTGTGGTAATCTTTCTATGACATCTGCAACTGGACCTTATGGCATTATTGATATATAGCTGTCTACTCTTTCCCCCTTCTCCTTCCCCTTTTGGGAGTTATTGGTTGTTGACTAGGGTGGGCATACTTGCAGCTTTTTCATTCTATAATGACTACCATATGACTAGTGTATGATATATTTTTTCAGTGTTTACACTACTTATGCCTGTTATAGATCTCTAATTATACTTATCTTTATTATTTTTGTTTCCTCTGGTTGGGGTAGTCCCTTTGGCTATGTACTTGTCCAGAATACATGAGATCTCTATCCATAGCTTTGGGACCTGTTGTTATTGACCCCACTATGTGTATTTATCCATACAATTTTTTGCATAAGTATATCTATGAGATTGTCTTTTATTTCTAGTAGCCGTTTTTCCTTGTACTTACATGTATTTCCCTCCATCTTTGTTTTTATATTTGTATTTGTGATCCATTTGTTTCATGTCCTTTTCTAATAAAGTTTACACAATCTTTTTCATCCATTGGACGCTTTTCGAAGTTTTTCTTTTCCCCCGTTCAGCTTTGTAGTCCCAGAAAACCCCTCTAGGTACAATATGTGATACTTTTACAGTTAACATAGAAGGGTGTCACATATACCGCATCCTGCAAGGGGGAAGGGCAAAAAATGTAATAAATGTTTAACTACAAATTTTGCACTTGATGCATTTGACATTCATGCTGTATTTATTTTAAGAAAAACACGTCGCTCCTCTATAAAAGTTCTGTTTTTAGTGGCGAGATCTGCTGACGATAAAGCAGAGTGTACACACCTACAGGCAGCGCTTTCCCTATAACCAGTGTGGTCTGGAGGAGGAAGTTGTCTTCATACTGTTCAAAACTAAAATAAAGCGAAAAGATCACCAAGGTAAGATGTTGCTGCTGCTACTTATGTTTCACGGTATTTGATCTTTATGATGAAGGTGCTTGTCTACTGCGTCTGTTATTGATTATTCCCATATCTTAGACATCCAGCCAATTTATGGAGCTTTACTTGACCTGCACGTAGAGTACAGTTGTGATAGTAGTGGATTTTTGGAGAAACTGGTCATATCAAACGAGTTTTCTACAAAACAAATCTTGAAGAATTCAACTATTTTTTGTAACATTTTTCATTCTAAAAAAAGGTAAAAATGTAATAACTAATAAGGCATCTGAATATAGATTTGGACATTTTTATCAATATTGTCTCAAAAGCTAAAATCTGGCATAAAGTAATCCAAAAAACTGTGACTTGCTCCATATTTACAGCCAGGAACATTTTGAGACTGCTAACAATAGTTTTGTAAAAGTAACCTGTCACCAAACTTTGTGACTGCAGACTTGTGAATCCTCACAGTGTGCACAGTGCGCGCTATCAAGATTCTCCAGTGACGACATTGTGAGGTCATGTGGTCGCAAGTATGCGATTTGCATACTTCTGGCAACATTCTGACTAGACATGTCCCACCTCGCTCAACTCACTTGTATTGAGTGAGGTCATGCTTGTTTAGTCGACACATGACCATATGTATGCAAATCGAATACTTGTGGTCATGCACCCGAACCGGTGAATCATGACAGTGCGCACACTGAGCACTGTGAGGATGCACAAGTCTGCAGTCACATAGAGTGACTGCAGACTTGAACCCCAAGCCTGGATAACCCCTTTAAGACACTTAAAAAGTAACTGCACATTCATCAAACTTTTGACATATAAGAGATACATTCCATTGGCAAGATCAGGATGCTTAGACCCCCAACAATCACACACAGAGGCAGACGTACTGATTTTCAACTCTGATGACAAGCAAAATAGAAAATCTATAAGCCCATTTCTGTGTAGCGAGGAGAGACGTAGCTCGACTAATTCCTTTGCCCTCTTCATTGAGACGTTAAAGGGTTCTAGCATCCAGACCCCACCAATCAAATTTTCTGGTCATGCCTAATGTATGTGACATGTCTAAAGTTTTTTGAACGTGCAGTGTCTCTTTAAATGTAGGAAATTTAACAGATGCCTTGAAAATAACAGCAGCATATTTATAATTTTGCAAAGATTAAATATTTGCTCTTGTGCCATTCAGTTTTACACTAGATTTCTGACTGTATTTTGAGGCTTACATACACTGCTATGTAAAGGATCTCTTTTATGCAGAACCATAGTATGACACTGTGTGTAACCAGATTATGCAGGTATTCAACCCTCGAAGAAGAAAAATAAAATCTAAATTGAAAGCCTCAATTAACATTCAATGAAAATGTCTCTCTTTACCTTCTTTGTGGTGTATGATGATTTCACTTTAATGCTGATATTGCAGTTTGTATGAATACACAGGTGTATGGGATTCTGTGTTGTCAATACACCTGTGTACTCATACAAACTGCAATATCGGCATATATCTTTCACTGGATTTTGTCTAGTATGCACCAAGGCAAAAGGTGCTTTTGAGTTTGCAGCTTTTAAGGGGCTAAATAGCGCCGGTGCAAATCTCCTTTTTTTCAAAGTTGGTAATAGGTTTGCACACTTTCATGTTACATACAGCGGGGAAATAAGTATTTGATACTCTGTCGATTTTACAAGTTTTCCCACCTACAGAGAATGGAGAGGTCTGTAATTTTTATCGTAGGTTCACTTCACCTGTGAGAGACAGATCTAATATATATAATCGTCTTATCCCATCTGTCTGTCCTTCTGTCCAGGAAATCAGAAAGAGATGGCGGCCGTTAGTGGCTCATCTGCCGCACGGAGGTCAGCGGCGATGCAGCCGAGAGATGACCGGCGCTAGCCGGTCATCTCCCGGCTGCTCGCAGCAGAACTACCCCGACCGGCGGCGCCGCTGACCTCCATGCGGCTACCGTCGGGAGATCAGCGGCTAGGGCCGCTGATCTCCCGACGGCAAGTGTGAAGGGAGGACCGGGGAGTGGCGCCGCCGGTCGGGATGCTTCTGCTGCGAGCAGCCGCTCATCTCCCGGCTGCTCGCAGCGGAAGTACCCGCACACGAAGCGCAAGTGCCCGCACACGCAGCGCCGCTCCCCGGTCCTCACTAATACGATTCGCTGATTGGTCGCAGCCGGCGGCCGCGACCAATCAGCGATATTGGCGCCAAATTTAAACACGCTCTCCGGTCCTCAGTAACAGGGTTCGCTGATTGGTCGCGGCTGCCGTCCACGACCAATCAGCGATATTGGCGCCAAATTTAAACACCGCTCTGCATCGCCGGGAGCTGATCGGCGCTAGGCGGTCATCTCCCGGCTGCTCGCAGCACAAGTACCCCGACCGGCGGCGTCGCTGACCTCCATGCGGCTACCGTCGGGAGATCAGCGGCTAGGGCCGCTGATCTCCCGACGGCAAGTGTGAAGGGAGGACCGGCGAGCGGCGCCGCCGGTCAGGATACTTCTGCTGCGAGCAGCCGGTCATCTCCCGGCTGCTCGCAGCGGAAGTACCCGCACAGGCAGCGCCGCTCCCTGGTCCTCACTAATACAATTCGCTGATTGGTCGCGGCCGCTGGCCGCGACCAATCAACGATCTTGGTGACGCGCCCCCTGGGCCATGTTTGGGGAATACCCGGAGCTGGATCCGTTGGGGGTGGTAGTCCTCGTGGCGGTGACCCGGTCCGTGCCCAGGGTGTCAAACTAAGTGGCGATGTTTTTAGTGGCAGATGTGATATTGTTCGACTACGCCACCCGTTGAATGCGGTTACGAAACCGCCGCTGCAGGGCAGAACGCTGAGGCCGGTGGTACAGTTGTGCAGCGTGGGTAGTATAACCCCCAACGGGAGGGGTATGGCCTCAGGGCAGCGGACGTGGATGATGGGGATGGTAGAATTGCACGCAGGCACCAGGAACCACTCAGAGACGGTGCGGTGTAGTTCAGGGTCTTTACTGGTGACAAAGATAGACCCTCCCGGGAGTACTGGCTAGCGGTCGGGATCTGGTCAGTCCGTGAGCAGACAGGATCTCCCCTGGCCAGGAGGAGTTGTAGGCCTCCCCAACTAACTGTACTCTTCTTGGCTACCTTGCTAGAAGCGGGTAAAAGTAGCCCACGTCCCTGAGTGTACCGTGTGGTGCTCACCCGTATGGCCGGTGACTCGGGGCCTTCTGGTAGCCTCCGCTCCACGACGGCGGTGCTGGTCCCTTGCGTGTGACCGTGCCTTCGGGTTTCTTGGCCAGAGGACCTGAAATCCCCTGCCGGTCGGTTTCTGCTGCTGGGTATGGAACAGTCCCCACAGCCTCGGACTCCGTGTCCGGTGGGATCTCTTCATCCAAGGCGAGCTATCTCGCTTCCAGCCTCTGGCACTCACTCCTGCTCCTACAGAGCTCCTGTTGTCACTTTCCCTGCAACTGCTCCACACCAGACCAGACTGTGTCTCTGTCTCTGTCTGTGTTCTTCTTCTCTTCTTTTTTTTTCCTAACCCCACCTCAGCCCCAGTTTATATAGGGGAAGTTCTTCCCCTCCCAGGACTGGGCAGGAGGTGTGGCATGCTTAGGGTTCCTGACCAGGAGACCTCCCACCTGCTCACAGACGTAATATTGCTATTACTGTGGTAACCAGAACCCTGGGGTGCCACATCCCCCCCTAGTAAAATTTAGTACTCCGGGACTAAACATATTTTTTGAAAACATAACAGGGTATAAACAGGAACAATACAATAAGGAAAAACACATTAGGGTGGTCACGGCGTGTCCGCAACCGGGTGCAATTTTTGAAGCAAAAAGGGTGTCCATTTCACCAAAGAACAGGGAGCCGTAACCAGGTAGGGGTCTGTCCTGCCCCGAGTCTTTAACAGTCTTTAGTCCGTTCCTGGGTTACGCTCCAAACATATATACAATAGAGTTCTAGTAAATCCACAAAAGATACCTATAAATTAACTGGAAAAACATAATTATTTACAAGCAACAGTAAACAGGTAAATACCAATAAAACAGTCTAAACACTTTAGATCCTCCAACGTACGGGCAACTGGCCTCTAGTGGTTCTAGTAGACCTACGGAGCTTACTAACCGGTCCTGAGCTACAGGGTGTAGGAGCTGTTAAAGGTAAGCTGGGCAGCTGTCTACGGACTCTTTGGCTCACTAGGGGCACGGCAGGCTCACTATAAGCAGAGGGTTGATTCTCCTGGTCTGCTTGTGTGGGGTCTTCTGCCTCCTGGACCGGCTGCTCTTCCAGCTCTACCTGTTTTTGCGTAGGCACTTGGGATGCTGGCTGGAGGAAGGTGAGGACGGGTACCACAACAGCGCCATTTACTTGTGTCCAAGACCGAGGGAAGTCTCCGAGTACAGTACTGACCATCTCTTCCCTTTCCTCTGCGGGTCGAGGGTTTTCGTGATCTTCTTCAGGGTTTCGTAGTTGCTCGGGACACTTCTTCAGGTGATCTCGGGAGACAATGGCTGTGGTTTCTCCTCCATCCTTACTGATTGTGCAGATTTTTGGGTTTTCATGGCTTGATGGCAGTACGGTGTACGGGTCCTTCTCCCACTGGTCGTCCAACTTGTGGAGCCGTCTTTTCCTCTTCAAGACCTGCTCTCCAGGTACCAGGGGAACAGCGGGAGCATGCTGGTTGTAAGTCTTCTCCTGTCTTTCTCTTGCTTGACAGAGACTTCGCTCAACGCTCTCCTGTACTTTCCGGTACTGCTGCTGCCTCTCTGTGTCCCAGTCTGCTTCTGGTGAAGTGTCCTCGGGTGTCAGGACTCCCATATCCAGATCAACAGGCAGCTTACCAGGTCTTGCTCTCATTAGGTAAGCCGGGGTACAGTTGGTAGAACCTACAGGGATGTGGTTGTATAGGTCCACCAGATCAGGCAGTTTCTCAGGCCACAGACTGCGTTCTTCCAGGGGCAATGTTTTCAGAAGGTCTATCACCACCTGGTTCATCTTCTCGCAAAGTCCATTGGTTTGCGGATGATAGGGTGTTGTTCTTATCTTCCGGCAGCCATACAGAGTGCAGAACTCCTGGAAGACTTCCGCTTCAAAGGCAGGTCCTTGGTCCGTCAGCACCTGCTCTGGGTATCCGTGTGGACGGCAGAAGTGCTGCTGGAAGGCTCTAGCTGCTGTTTGAGCCGTTAAGTCCTTGACGGGGACTACAACCAAGAACCGGGAGTAGTGATCCACGATGGTTAACGCATAGATGTAGCCACTTCTGCTGGGGGTCAGTTTTACATGGTCCAAGGCTACCAGTTCCAACGGCTGCCTGGTGACGATGGACTGCAGGGGATTCTTCTGGCTGGCACGGTCCTTCCTTCTTAGGTTGCATGGGCCACAGTCTCTGCACCACCTCTCGATGGTTCCTCTCATGCCTACCCAGTGGAACCGCCCGCGCAGCAGGAACTCCAGCTTCTTCCATCCGAAGTGCCCAGCTCCGTCGTGGTATGCCTCCAGTACCATTGCCGCGTCTCTTCTTGGCACCACTACTTGCCAGACCAGTTCATGCGTCCGGGAGTTAACCATTCTGCGGCACAACTTCCCCTTGTAAAGGAACAGTCGACTCTTCTCAGCCCACAGTTGCTTGGTCTCCTCCGGAGCGTCTAGGTCAAGGCGGGCATCTGGCTGAGTCAGCATCTCCTTCACCAGTCGGACGGCGGGGTCACTGTCTTGCGTTTCTGCCCAGTTGTAATGAGGTAAGGGGTTGAACGTAGCAGATTGCTTACCCCTTACACGGTGGGAATACTTAGTAGTCCCATGACGGTGAAACGCGGGGAGTTCAACTTCTTCCAGTTCCCCTGGATCTTCCCCTACGTCCGGTAGGTTTGGCATTCTGGACAAGGCATCCGCGTTGGTATTGGAGCGTCCTGCCCGGTATTTGATCGTGAACTCATAGTTGGACAGGCGGGCCATCCATCTCTGCTCCAGGGCACCGAGTCTTGCAGTGTCCAGGTGTGTCAACGGGTTGTTATCCGTGTACACGGTGAACCGCGAAGAGGCGAGGTAGTGCTTAAAGCGTTCGGTGACTGCCCACACCACTGCCAGGAACTCTAGCTTGAATGAGCTGTAATTCTCAGGGTTTCTTTCGGTGGGTCGCAGTTTTCGGCTGGCGTAAGCAATTACCCGTTCTCTCCCCTGCTGGATCTGGGACAGTACGGCTCCTAGCCCGATGTTACTTGCGTCGGTGTAGAGGATAAAGGGCTGGCTGTAATCAGGGTACGCCAGGATTTCATCCCCCGTGAGGGCCATCTTCAGCTGGCGGAAGGACTCTTCTTCCAGCTTCTCCCATCTGAAGGGCGGCTTCTGGTTCTTGGCCTTCCTGGACTGGCCTATCAGGAGGTCCTGCATAGGAGCTGCCCTTTTGGTGAAACCGGGAATGAATCTTCGGTAGTAGCCTACCAACCCGAGGAACTGCCGCACTTCCTTTACGCTGGAGGGTCTTGGCCATTCCTTAATCGCGGTGATCTTATCAGGGTCGGGAGCCACTCCGTCAGCACTCACCACGTGTCCCAGGTACTGCACTTTTGGTTTTAGCAGGTGACACTTCGACGGTTTCACCTTCAGACCGTAGTTTGCCAGGGCTTCAAACACCTCCGCCAGGTGTTTCAGGTGGTCCTCGTAGGTTTTGGAATAAACTATAACATCGTCCAGGTACAGCAGGACCGTCTCAAAGTTCTGGTGTCCCAGACAGCATTCCATCAATCGTTGGAAGGTTCCTGGTGCGTTGCAGAGTCCGAACGGCATGCAGGTAAACTCGCTAAGTCCCATCGGGGTAGTGAATGCGGTCTTCTCCCGGTCCGCCTCTGCGACAGGAACCTGCCAGTACCCACTAGTGAGATCCAAAGTGGAGAAGAAGTTAGCAGATTTTAAAGCAGCCAAAGACTCCTCTATCCTTGGTAAGGGGTACGCATCTTTGTGTGTGATACGGTTGATTTTCCGGTAATCTACACACATTCTATAGTGTTGTCTTTCTTTTTAACCAAGACTAGTGGAGCTGCCCAGGGGCTACAGCTATCCCTGATTACCCCAGCCTCCTTCATGTCTCTAAGCATCCCCTTGGCGTGTTGGTAGTGTGCAGGGGGTACGGGTCGGTATCTCTCCTTTATGGGAGGATGGTCTCCCGTGGGGATGTGGTGTTCTACCCCCTTTACTCGCCCGAAGTCTAGCGGGTGTTTACTAAACACTCTCTCGTACTCTCGAACCACCCGATAGACTCCCTGTTTCTGGTGTGAGGGAGTGGAGTCAGTACCCAAATGCAGTTGCTGACACCAGTCCTCCATTTGTTGCTTAGAGCCTTTACCTTCCTCTGGATGAGATGGAGGCAAGGGTTCCACGGACTGTACAGAATTTTGGTTGATGGTATACAATTTGGCTAGCGTAGCATACCGGGGCAGGTACACTTCCCTCTTCCCGATATTTATTATGCGAACGGGCACCCTCCCATGGCGTACATCAACCACCCCCCGTGCCGTCAAAATGGTGGGCCTACTATCTGAGTAGACTGGTTCTACCATTGCCTGGTAATCTCTACCTCTCAGACCAATAGCTGCCCGGCACCAAATCATCATTTCACTTTTCGGGGGCATGGCAATAGGGAAAGGGTCACACATTCTCACGCTACCAATCTCACCACCGGAGAGTTCCACCTGTTGCCGTCGCATCAGTGCCCGGATCTCTTTTTGGAGCACTCGCTGCTGGCCGGAGCTGGCGTTCTTGGCAACCTGCTGTAAAATAAGAATCACCTCTGCAAGACAATTTTCAATCACATTAGTTCCTAGAGTTATCTTTGGGTGACTCTCGCGCTTGTCAATGTCCACAATGATCAGTCCCTGTGCTGCCAGTTCGAATTTACCGATTTTAATGGTCATCTCTTTAAATCCGATCTGTGGCACGGGCTGACCATTGCTGGCGATGATACTCAAGTCGTCATCTGGGTAGCGGGTTATATCCGAGTCATTCCAGTACTGCTTGAAGAGCACGTACGGGATGGTGGTGACCTGTGACCCAGTGTCAAGTAGGGCACTCATAGGAATGCCATCCAGTACCACAGGCAAGACTGGACGTCCTCCCACGTATTTGTCACGCCAGTTCGATGGGCTTGGTGATCTTATTCCTAGGGGTTGGCCCTCTACCCCAGGTTGTGCCAGTTTAAAGGACAGTACCTTGCCATATGTCCAGGTTGATTGCAGCGGCGGCAGATGGGTCGTCCGTCCTCATTGTATCGGTCGCTGGGTCTTCCTCTGGCCGGTGGGGTCCTCCTTGGTCGGCGCCACGGGATATCCTCCGGTCCGGATGCCAGCTGGATCTTCCCTGGAGTAGAAACCTGTAAAGACTGCACAGTTCGGGTTAGCGCGGCAACGCTTTTAGTTAGCTCTTGGACCTGATGGTGCAGGTCTGTAGCCGGGTCATTGTTTAAAGCCTGCGCATCAGCTCCCACAGGCCCTGCCGACAAGGGTGCCGCCTCCTGGTGGTAAGTGGTAGCAGGGCGTTTGTGGGTCACAGCGCCACCTGGTGCCGGTTCTCGGAGCACCCGGATGGCTCTGTCCTTGAACTGTGCAAAGTCCAGATGAGGATCCTGTAAGGCCATTGCCCGCAACTGGGTTCGGTGGGCATTGCAATGTAGACCCTCTATAAATTGTTCAGTCAACAGCTTGTCTTCGTTTCCCACGCCGTCAGGGTCGGCCTGCTTAATGGCTCTCAGGGCCTCTTGTAGGTTTAGTGCATAGTCCCTTATATTCTCATGTGCTCGCTGCTTGCACCCGTAGAATCTAAGCTTGATCTCGGCTGAGGTACGGGTATCAAAGGTGTCCTTCAGCTGGGCTAGTATCTCTGCGACAGTCCTCCTCCTCCCAAGTGGCCAGGACTTTACCTCCCTTTGGGCTGCCCCTGTTAATTGAGCCACCAGGATGCTCACTTTTTGCTCTTCTGTGAGGGGGTACACCTGGAAGAGGCTATCCAGCCTTTCTCTGAAGTCATTTAGGGTATGTGACTCCCCTGAGTACTGGGGTAGCCAGGCTGCCCCCGGGATGTAGGGCATGGTGAAAGGCATGACCGCAGCAGCGGTGGTGCTGGCAGTGGCTGTAGCAGTGAAGCTCTCCTCCCTATCCGACATCCTCCTCCCCCCTAGTGGACCGTGGCCTACCTTGCAATGATCCTCTTCCGTAGGCCGCGGCTCCGCAGTGGATCGTCAGGGTTGAGGACCTTCCGTCGCGCTCCTGTGACGTCGGCGTCTGCTGGGCTCCTTCCAGGACCTTACGCAACGTCCGGACGTGAGGCGGGGCTTCAGTTCTCGCGCGCTTTCGGAGTCCACGCCCCTCTTCTTCCCACGCGGCGTCCTCAAGATGGCGTCCAATGGCGGGAAGACTCCACGGATGGCGGGAAGAAGGCAAAAGATGGCGTCGGATGGCGGGAAAACTCCACGGATTGCGGGAAGAAGGCAAAAGATGGCGTCGGATGGCGGGAATCTTCACCACAGGTAAGTTTAACAGTCTTTTTCAGGCACGCAGTACCCGGTGGTTGCGGGCACGAGATCCTGCCGACTACGCCAAAAGTTGACGCGCCCCCTGGGCCATGTTTGGGGAATATCCGGAGCCGGATCCGTTGGGGGTGGTAGTCCTCGTGGCGGTGACCCGGTCCGTGCCCAGGGTGTCAAACTAAGTGGCGATGTTTTTAGTGGCAGATGTGATATTGTTCGACTACGCCACCCGTTGAATGCGGTTACGAAACCGCCGCTGCAGGGCAGACCGCTGAGGCCGGTGGTACAGTTGTGCAGCGTGGGTAGTATAACCCCCAATGGGAGGGGTATGGCCTCAGGGCAGCGGACGTGGATGATGGGGATGGTAGAATTGCACGCAGGCACCAGGAACCACTCAGAGACGGTGCGGTGTAGTTCAGGGTCTTTACTGGTGACAAAGATAGACCCTCCCGGGAGTACTGGCTAGCGGTCGGGATCTGGTCAGTCCGTGAGCAGACAGGATCTCCCCTGGCCAGGAGGAGTTGTAGGCCTCCCCAACTAACTGTACTCTTCTTGGCTACCTTGCTAGAAGCGGGTAAAAGTAGCCCACGTCCCTGAGTGTACCGTGTGGTGCTCACCCGTATGGCCAGTGACTCGGGGCCTTCTGGTAGCCTCCGCTCCACGACGGCGGTGCTGGTCCCTTGCGTGTGACCGTGCCTTCGGGTTTCTTGGCCAGAGGACCTGAAATCCCCTGCCGGTCGGTTTCTGCTGCTGGGTATGGAACAGTCCCCACAGCCTCGGACTCCGTGTCCGGTGGGATCTCTTCAGCCAAGGCGAGCTATCTCGCTTCCAGCCTCTGGCACTCACTCCTGCTCCTACAGAGCTCCTGTTGTCACTTTCCCTGCAACTGCTCCACACCAGACCAGACTGTGTCTCTGTCTCTGTCTGTGTTCTTCTTCTCTTCTTTTTTTTTCCTAACCCCACCTCAGCCCCAGTTTATATAGGGGAAGTTCTTCCCCTCCCAGGACTGGGCAGGAGGTGTGGCATGCTTAGGGTTCCTGACCAGGAGACCTCCCACCTGCTCACAGACGTAATATTGCTATTACTGTGGTAACCAGAACCCTGGGGTGCCACATTGGCGCCAAATTTAAACACCGCTTTGCAGATTGGTCGCGGTCGCCGGCCGCGACCAATCAGCGATTTTGGCACCAAATTTAAACACGCTCTCCGGTCCTCACTAACACGGTTCGCTGATTGGTCGCGGCCGCCGGTCGCGACCAATCAGCGATTTTGGCGCCAAATTTAAACACCGCTCTGCTGATTGCGCCCGGTCGCCCGCATACATATTCTAGAATACCCGAATTGGGCCACCATTTAGTCTAAAAATAAAAAGCTAAAAATCACATTGTATAATTTTTACATAATTAATTTACATTTTATTGTATGAAATAAGTATTTGATACAATAGAAAAACAGAACTTAATATTTGGTACAGAAACCTTTGTTTGCAATTACAGACGTCAGACGCTTCGTGTAGTTCTTGCACACACTGCAGCAGGGATTTTGGCCCACTCCTCCATACAGATCTACTCCAGATCTTTCAGGTTTCGGGGCTGTCGCTGGGCAACATTGAGTTTCAGATCCCTCCAAAGATTTTCTATTGAGATCAAGTCTGGAGACTGGCTAGAACACTCCAGGACCTTGAAATGGTTCTTATGGAGCCACTTCTTAGTTTCCCTGGCTGTGTGTTGAAGGAAAGCGGTTGTTGGGTTGTTGGCCAATATCTCGCGATGTACTGTATGACCCCATCCATCCTCCCTTCAATACGGTGCAGTCGTCCTGTGCCCTTTGCAGAAAAGCACTCCCAAAGTATGATGTTTCCTATGATGGTTTCCTCACCGTGCTTCACGTTTGGGACGGTGTTCTTGGGGTTGTACTCATCCTTCCTCTTCCTCCAAATACAGCAAGTTGAGTTGATGTCAAAAAGTTCTATTTTGGTCTCATCTGACCACATGACCCTCTCCCATGCCTCCTCTGCAACATCCAGATGGTCACTGACAAACTTCAAATGGGCCTGGACATGTGCTGCCGTGAGCAAGGGAACCTTGCGTGCCCTGCAGGATTTTAATCCATGACGGCATAGTGTGTTACTTAAGGTAATGTTTGAGACTATGTTCCCAGCTCTCTTCAGGTGTCACGCAAGGTGAGGGAAGGAATAAGTGTACAACGACTTGAAGAGGGGAAAGGGAGCCCAACAACTAGGGAAAGGGGCAGTGGAGACCCCTAGGCAGATTTAATATCACCCTGATTTCCCTATCATCCCTACATCGGTTCCGCACCTATCGCCAAGCAGGAATCCTAATCCCTGAATGTCCCTAAAGCTAGGCTCGAGGTAGGGAGGGGACAGGTGAACACTAGTCAGGCCTCACTGTAACTAAAGACAACAAGGTAAACAAACAAAGGGGATACACTTAGCATGAGGAGACACCAGAGAGATAACGCCAACTGTCCTCCAAGGGAAGTTCAAGAAGAAACAAGCCACCTACTAGTACTCCAGGCATGGACAGAGGAACATAGAACTATCACCGGCGACTCTCTGGAGACACTGTGAGTTTTTAACTACAAAGCAAGGGTGTGTCAATTAGCAGCAGAAGGTGGAGGTCGCTGCTGGGTCCTAAAGAAAGAAGGATATCACTACCCTACAGAGATGAGAGGATCAAGAAGGCATCTGCAATGCTAAGCGCAGTGACCTGCCACAGCCGGATCCAGAGCGACTGTCTATCAAACTTGATACACCCGTGACATCAGGTCATTGACCAGGTCCTCCCATGTAGTTCGGTGCTGATGCCTGATCTTTCTCAGAATCATTATTACCCCGCAAGGTGAGATCTTGCATGGAGCCCCAGACCGAGGAAGATTAACAGTCATCTTGTGTTTCTTCCATTTTCTAATAATTGCGCCAACAGTTGTTGCCTTCTCACCAAGCTGCTTCCCTATGGTCCTTTAGCCCATCCCAGCCTCGTGCATGTCTATAATTTTGTCCCTGGTGTCCTTAGACAGCTCTTTGGTCTTGGCCATGGTGGAGAGGTTGGAGAATAATTGATTGAGTGTGTGGACAGGTGTATTTTATACAGGTAACAAGTTCAAACAGGTGCAATTAATGCAGGTAATGAGTGCAGAGTAGGAGGGCTTCTTAAAGAAAAACTAACAGGTCTGTGAGAGCCAGAATTCTTGCAGGTTGGTAGGTGATCAAATACTTATTTCATGCAATAAAATGCAATGTAGTTAATTAGAAATCACACCAGGATTGGGGAGTGAGGGGGCCACACATACCAGGATTGGGGGGTGAGGAGCCCATGCATACCAGGATTGGGGGGTGAGGGTGCCACGCATACCAGGATTGGGGGGTGAGGGTGCCACGCATACCAGGATTGGGGGATGAGGGGGCCACACATACCAGGATTGGGGGATGAGGGGGCTACACATACCAGGATTGGGGGATGAGGGGGCTACACATTCCAGGATTGGAGGATGAGGGGTACCATACATACCAGGATTGGGGGGTGAGGGGTACCATTCATACCACGATTGGGGGATGAGTGGACCATGCATACCAGGGTTGAGGGGTGAGGGGACCATGCATACCAGGATTGAGGGGTGAGGGGACCATGCATACCAGGATTGGGGGGTAAGAGGACCATGCATATCAGGATTGGGGATGAGGGGACCATGCATACCAGGATTGGGGGATGAGGGGTACCATGCATACCAGGATTGGGGGATGAGGGGTACCATGCATACCAGGATGGGGGCATGAGGGGTACCATGCATACCAGGATTGGGGGATGAGGGTTGCCATGCATATAAGGATTGGTGGGTGAGGGGTGCCATGCATACCAGCATTGGGGATGAGGAGTACCATGCAGACCAGGATAGGAATGCGGGGTACCATGCATACCAGGATGATGGATGGGGTGCCATGCATACCAGGATGAGGGGTACCATGCATACCAGAATAGAGATGAGGGGTACCATGCATACCAGGATTGGGGATGAGGGGTGCCATGCATTCCAGGATTGGGGGTGAGGGGTGCCATGCATACCAGGATTGGGGATGAGGGGTGCCATGCATACCAGGATTGGGGATGAGGGGTGCCATGCATACCAGGATTGGGGATGAGGGGTAGCATGCATAACAGGATAGGAATGCGGGGTACCATGCATACCAGGATTGGGGATGAGGGGTGCCATGCATACCAGGATTGGGGATGAGGGGTGCCATGCATACCAGGATTGGGGATGAGGGGTGCCATGCATACCAGGATTGGGGATGAGGGGTGCCATGCATACCAGGATTGGGGGTGAGGGGTGCCATGCATACCAGGATAGGGATGAGACCTGCCATGCATACCAGGATTGGGCATGATGGCAGCACATAACAGGCTGGAGGAACAGGATTGGGAAGCACAAATACCAGGATGGGGGCAACACAAATACTAGGATGGGGGCAGCACATACCAGCATGGGAGACCATATACCAATAAAAATGCTCGCCACCCGAGCGTAGAACTGGCTCAATAGCTAGTTCTTATATAATGATGTATAGTCCTTAATGGAATGTTGATTAAATCTGAATGCTACATGGATTAAGACACAACAGCTGCAGGCTTATTCCGTAAAGGGCCTATCTTTAGTAGGCATCAGATGGCACTGTAGTCTAAGCTATACTGTATGACCTCTCTGGTTTGTTTTGTTCTTCTGGTTGATGTATGTCCCAAGTAAAATGGTTCATTCTCTTGGAATGTCTGGAAAAGCTAGAAGTCTGCAACAAAATTGGGTTTTTCACAATTTTCTATATAATAAGCACGATACAGAGATTTATCCCTTACTTTTTTCCTCTTTTATCCACATCTTTGCATAAACATAATGGACATACTGTATGTATTTTAAAGGGGTTTTCCATTTTGGTAAAAATGTCTAAAAAAAAAAAATACTATTACACATGTTGCTTAGTGCCTACATAAAAAAAAGAAAGAAATGAGCTGGTACCCGGGACACAAGTTGGTATACATGCAACGCGTAGGAGCACGTTCACACTTTGGCCATTTAACAGACAAAACATAAGATAAAAACAAAATGAGCAAATACCCTGCAGTAAGTAAATAAGTAAACAGTCTTTGGTTTTGCTGTAGTTTCTTCTATTTTGTCCAAACAGGGGCGTGGACCCCTTGATCCAGTTATATAGCTTCCCATGGACGGGTGGTGGAACAGTCCGGGGAGCTGTCCTGCTCTTCTACATCGAGGTCAGCTGACACATGGTGAGGTTTTAATACTAGAGATAGGACCATCTCGACTGGGTACACCTTGTCGCGGTGGGATGGCTTTTCCCCTATGTTGTTTACATGTACCATTACTATTTATGTATTTACTTACTACATGTTATATGCTCATTTTGTTTTTTATCTTAGGCTTCTGTTTTTTTAGTGCCTACATACTATAAACTCTGATTTGATTTGATTTTTTCATTTCCATGTACTCATTTCATTTCCATTCAGCCGGCAACTCTGCAAAATTTGGGGAGCAAAATAGGAAAATAAATTGTTTAAATAAAATGGTGGTGCGTTTATTCGCCTGATTTTACTGTAGCTTACTGGGGGTGTGGCTGTGGTGGAGCGGAGTCACAAGAGGCCATGTTGCTGCTGCAGGAGGTGCGATGCTGCGGGTCCCATACTGGGAGGAGGGGGTGTCCTGGAGGTGCGAGGCTGTGGGCCCTGGGCTTTCATACAATGTCGACGATGAGTGGCAGCCGGAGGTAACGCATCACAGATTGAGATCTCGGGAGCCGAGATCTGGTATGCTGAGATCTAGGCTCCAGAAATCTCAGTCTGCCCATGCGCCGCCTCCAGTGGCCATTTTCCCGAAGCCCACCACAGGGAAATCAATAGGAAGGGGACGCCACTCATCGCCGACATTGTATTAAAGCCCACAGCCTCGCATCTCCAGGACACCCCCTCTTCCCAGCATCGCCCCACTCCTGCCACCGCCGTCCTCCTGCAGCAGCGGCCCTGCCTCCTGTGACTCCGCTCTACTACAGTTAGTAAGCTACATTCAGATTATAAGACGCACCCCAATTTTCCTCCCAAATTTGGGGAAAAAAGTGCATCTTATAATCCTAAAAATATGGCACATAGGAAGGTGCACTGAATGCTTGGCCATGGCAAAGGTGTACCAAGCACCGGTGTTTTTTTTTGGAACACTCTTTTTGTGCTGACAGACTCCTTTTAGTAAAAGCAATTAACCCCTTCCCGACATTGGATGTACCTGTACATCATAGTGATGAAGATGTTCCCTACTAATAAGAGGAAAGCTATCAAATATAAATTTCCAACAACCTAGGAAATAAAGGACATTAGGAACATTTGCTCATGGTTTGATACCACAATCATTTTTTTCATCTGTGACAGTCTCATTTATCGATCATGTTTTGTTCTTGCACTTTAGTCTTATTTGTGCCCTCGATGTTATTGATATCTTCAGTTCAGGAACTATTATTTCTTTCATTGTTAAGGTGTCTGGTGCTGTCTCAAATCACAAGAAGCTTGAGGAGTCGGTGGATTGTGTATAAAATGACCCTTGCAATAGCACAAGGCAAGTCAATGGATGACAAAGGAATTGGGTAGACTGGTAGACGAGGGTAGTTATCTAATGACTGTGATCCCTAAGTCTTCCAGGGCAGCACTGGAGAAACAATGATTTAGTGACATGTCATATAGTAATCCTCTTTCAGGTGATGCACCCACGTGAGATTTTTATATCCAGAGGGGATCGCTGTGAGTGATTGTCTCACATTCTGACGTAACGGGTGGAATCCTTTGTCCATGTGACAGATTTTCGGTACCTAATGATTATCCATAAGTAATGTTGACATCTTGATAGCCAGAGCTTTAAGTGACAGGTTTGATGTGCCAATATATACTAAAGACTCTTATATATGCAGGGCATATACAGTTTAGTTAGGTCCGGAATACAGTTATTTACTAGAGCAGACATTTTAATTCTTTAAGAGTTGTGGTGTGTCACAGGGAACCTGTCGCGTGATTCATGCTGCCCAAGTCATGGGAATATGAATCAAAGCCGAGCTGCACAATTGCAACCAGGGATATTTTTCTCTGAAATACTCCGGTGTTTCAGAGAAAACATAGTTAGATGATCCGGCCAGGGGCCATAGCTAGAAACGGGACTTGTCCGGCTCCTCCCTCGGCCGGCTCTTCCCAGCTCCGCTAGAGATGATTGACACGTCTCTTCCATAGTGAAAGACTTTTCAATCACCTAGAGTGGCGCTGGGAGAAACCGGCCAGGGGTGGAGCTGGATTAATCTGGCTATGGTCCCTGGATGGATTTTCTAACTATATTTCCTCTGAAACGCTCCAACAATCATGCTCTAATTTGTGTTGTTCTTGGTTTGATCATCCTGGATCACATGACAAGATCCATATAAAGCTTGAATCTTGTCTGGATATTGTAGCATGAGATCTAATTCAAAATGATTAGTCATATAGCTAAGAAAACTCAATAATGTTTAGTGTATCCCAAGTCTGCACCATTTCTTCTCCACATGCTTCACCTACACATAAAGTGATTTGTCTGAACAAACACATACATGTTCATGGACCTCGAGACCGCATTTCTTCATGGTGTCATTGCTCCCTGCTGCTACGGTATACACATTTTCTGCTGTTGCTATATACAGTGGGGAAAATACCGTATATACTCGACTATAAGCCGAGGAACCTAATTTTACCACAAGAAACTGGGAAATCTTATTGACTCCAGTATAAGCCTAGGGTAGGAAATTCAGCAGCTACTGGTAAATTTCCCCATCCTGGTAAGCATGGCTCCCTCATCACCAATCCTGGTATGTATGGCAAGTCTCATCCCCCAATCCTGGTATGTATGGCCCCCTCATCCCCCAATCCTAGTATACATGCCCCCCTCATCCCCAATCCTGGTATGTATGTCCCCCTCATCCCCAATCCTGACATGCATGGCCCACTCATCACCAATCCTGGTATGCGTGGCCCCCTCATCTCCAATCCTGGTATGCATGGCCCCCTCATCCCCAATTCTGGTATGCATGGCCCCCTCATTCGAATCCTGGTATGCATGGCTCCCTCATCCCCAATCCTAGTATGAATGGCACCCCTCATCCCCAATCCTGGTATACATGGCCCCCCATCACTGCACACAAGAAAAAAATAAACACTCCCACTCACTTTCCTTCCCTCTGCTCCAGAGCTGCATTCTGTTATGCCAGCAGCTTATCTCAGCATCTGAGCAGCGCATGGCGTCACTGCCATGAACCCTCAGATGCTTAGGTGAGCTGCGTGGATATTCACTCCTTTCCACGCCAGGACTATGGGCATGGAGAGGAGTGAATATTAATTTTCTTTAATAGCGCGCAGTGTCAGAAGCCGTCAGCTTCCTGCTGCGGCTCAGCGATCCTGTGTGCCCGCTACTAAAGTGAATGAATATTCACTCTTCTCCATGCCCATGGAAGTGGAGAAGAGTGAATATTCATACTCTCTAATAGCGGGCACAGAGGATCGCTGAGCCGCAGCAGGAAGCATTCTCTTTAGCAGCGGGCACACGTGGTAGCTGCAGCAGCTGGCTACTGCCTGTGCACTGCACCTCCGCCACCGCAACCCCCTCACCACCCTCAACAGCCTGAATGTTAGTATATTCTCGAGTATAAGCCGAGGGTGGCTTTTTCAGCTTAAAAAATTAACTGAAAAAGTCAGCTTATACATGAGTATATACAGTAAGTATTTGATACACTGCTGTTTGATACACTTCCCACCTACAAAGAATGCAGAGGTCTGTAATTTTTATCGTGGGTACACTTTACCTGTGAGAGACGGATTCTTAAAAAAATTCCAGAAAATCACATTGTATTATTTTTACATAATTAATTTGCATTTTATTGCATGAAATAAATATTTGATACAATAGAAAAACAGAACTTAATATTTGGTACAGAAACCTTTGTTTGCAATTACAGAGGTCAGACGTTTCCTGTAGTTCTTGACCAAGTTTGCACACACTGCAGCTGGGATTTTGGCCCCCTCCTCCATACAGATCTTCTCCAGATCTTTCAGGTTTCGGGGCTGTAGCTGGGCAACATTGAATTTCAGCTCCCTCCAAAGATTTTCTATTGGGTTCAGATCTAGAGACTGGCTAGGCCACTCCAGGACCTTGAAATGCTTCTCACGGAGCTACTCCTTAGTTACCCTGTGTGTTTTGCATCATTGTCATGCTGGAAGACCCAGCCACGACCCATCAATGTTCTTACTGAGGGAAGGAGAGTGATTGGTCAAAATCTCGTGATATATGACTAAATGCATCCTCCCTTCAATATGGGGCAGTCGTTCTGTCCCCTTTGCAGAAAAGCACCCCCAAAGTATGATGTTTCCCCCACCATGCTTCACGGTTGGGACCGTGTTCTTGGGGTTGTATTCATCCTTCTTCTTCCTCCAAACACAT
The DNA here is from genome assembly GCF_046119375.1 of Phyllobates terribilis. Lineage (NCBI taxonomy): Eukaryota > Metazoa > Chordata > Amphibia > Anura > Dendrobatidae > Phyllobates > Phyllobates terribilis. Next base: position 145,300,602 of record NW_027362772.1, read on the forward strand.
CAACTGGAGTTGATACAAAAATGTTCTATTTTGGTCTCATCTGACCACATGCCTCCTCTGGATCATCTAGGTGGTCATTGGCAAACTTCAAATGGGCCTGGACATGTGCTGGCATGAGCAGGGGGACCTTGCGTGTGCTGCAAGATTTTAATCCATGACAGCGTAGTGTGTTACTAACGGTAATGTTTGAGACTGTGGTTCCTGCTCTCTTCAGGTCATTGACCAGGTCCTCCCGTGTAGTTCTGGGCTGATTCATCACCTTTCTCAGAATCATCCTCACCCCATGAGGCGAGATCTTGCATGGAGCCCCAGATGGAGGAAGACTGACAGTTATCTTGTGTTTCTTCCATTTTCTAATAATTGTGCTAACAGTTGTTGCCTTCTCACCAAGCTGCTTTCCTATTGTCCTGTAGCCCATCCCAGCCTTGTGTTGGTGCACAATTTTGTCCCTGGTGTCCTTAGACAGCTCTTTGGTCTTGGCCATGGTGGAGAGGTTGGAGTGTGATTGATTGAGTGTGTGGACAGGTGTCTTTTATACAGGTAATGAGTTCAAACAGGAGCAATTAATGCAAGTAACAAATACAGAGTAGGAGGGCTTCTTAAACAAAAACTTACAGGTCTGTGAGAGCCAGAATTCTCGCTGGCTGGTAGGTGATCAAATACTTATTTCATGTAACAAAATGCAATTTAATTATTTAAAAATCATACAATGTCATTTCCTGGTTTTATTTTTTGATTCTGTCTCTCACAGGTGAAGTGTTCCTACGATAAAAATTACAGTCCTCTCCATTCTTTGTAGGTGGGAAAACTTGCAAAATCGGCAGTGTATCAAATACTTATTTTCCCCACTGTATGTGACATGTCATATTATAATCCTTTGTTTTTTTGTGGGGCTTTTCGTATTGACTTTGATATATATATGTCATTGGCTTTATATGTTAAAAGGGATATTAGTTGTATGTATGTTTAATAAATAGAAATGTGGTAGCTTGAAACGCGTAGTTTTATTGCAGATTCTCAATAAGTAGCACCTAACAATTATTCTTATGGTCTTCTGTAGAAGTGTGTGCCACCTTCAAGGCATTGGGTTTCCCGCATTGGTTAACATTACATTTCCATTTGTCGCTCCCCAGTGAGTTTGGCACCCACTTGCAAAAGCAGAATACCATGCAGCACCAAATCCACTTTACAATAGTGTTGTGCCTATCAAAGCCCAACTATAAAAAGGTGAACAGCCACCTGTTACTCTGCCCCAACATAACTTCCCATCTATCCTAACATACTAATCAAAAGCAGCACCTGTTAGAACCCTCCTGTTAGTTTTTTCTATCTTGTGTTTTGCGGTCACGTGACCATCTGCCTTTATATTCCAGCTCTGCCCTTCTGGCTTTGCTGGACTTCAGTGTTGTTTGACTGTTTTGCTAGCCTGGTGCTTCGGTGCCTAGCTCTGTCAGTTCGCTTGGTCCTTCTGGGACCTCTAGTACATTTTTGTCAGTTTGTCTTTTGTGTTCTACAACAACTTCTGTTTAGGAGGTGTCCCATTTTTGTCCTAGTCCTTAGTTCTTTTAGGGACCCCTCCCTTAATTCTATAGGTCTTCGTCCAGACTAGCCGAGGACTAAGGCGGGTCTGTTCACTAGGAACAGGCAGCCCGCTACATCGTGGGGATTCAGCTTAGTCTTACTGTAGGGACAGCTTTCCCCTATCTTTCCTTAGTTCATGTTGCAGATCATAACAGCACCTTTGTATTCTCTCTATTTTTGTACAAACCACTCCACTAATAAACAATTATTTTAAACATCTTACATATTTATCTGGTCAGATTATGGGAATCGATTATGATAGGCTTTTTCCTGACCTCATTAGTCTATTAACGTTATTAGATTGTTTATACTTGATGCATGTGAATGTAATATTTTATGAATGCATACATTACTAACACTGATATTTGTAACAGTTACTTTTTTTCAGGATGGGGTACCAAATCTCTCTCCATGTCCCATCCTGGACCGGGTATCATAATATGGGGACAGACCCAATCTATGGGAATTTAGCCTAAAATATTTTTTGCACCATATTTATGCATTTTAGACACTTTCTGCTCTTTGTCCAACAAGGGAGGGGGCCACACAGAAAAGGTGTGACTGGTTGGAAAAAGGGTAGAACCTAACATGCAACACTGTGCGGCAAAAAAAGCCAACTAAATGATGTAAACGTAGACTGGACAGTCTAAAAATACACCAGTTTTATCACAGCATGAATAGCAGTGATAACTCAAGTGCAAGTTAAATGGAATCTGTCAGCAGGATTTCATACCTTAAACTATTTATATGTGCATGTAGCTCTTTCAAAGACAAATCCAGCAATACCATTACATGGTCTGTACATTCCTCTGTTACTTAGAAATCAACGTTCGAATTGATATGCAAATGAGGCTGGAGAGCTACTATAGATCTGAAGCCTTTGTTACTCCAGCTCTATTTCCAGCCAAGCACTGCCTCCTCCTGCTTGACTGACAGCTCCTTTGCCTGAAACCACACAGCATTGAGGCTGTCAGTCAACCATAAGGAGGCGACCCTGGGCTGGGATTAGAGCTGGAGTGACAGAGGCTTTAGATCTACTGCCTCATTTGCATTTCAATTCCAACTATGTCTTCTCAGTACCAGAGGAAAGGACTGGTCATGTCAAGGTATTGCTGGACTTGCCATCAAAACAGCTACATGTACATACAAATAGTTGGGGGGCATTCTACTGATAGATTCCCTTTAAAATAGTCTAAGTCTGCACTTCGAATTAAACAGTATTGATAAAGCTACTCCAATGTGTTTTATTAGCAGTCGTAACAAATAGTGTCTCTCTCTGCTATAGACTGTGGTTTAACCACAAATTTTATGACAAGTCCGCTTCCTTTCATGCTGAAACTATACGCAACTGTTTTACACAGCTGGAAACATCTATATCTTGGATGTTTCCGTTTGTACATGATATGTTGCAGACAAATCTCTGATACCAGAAGAAATTTAGAAACTCTGCAGATTATGAGATCCAGCACGAGTGTATACCATGATATTTATCCGTAAGGTCTACAAGAAGAGAAGTTTTTCATTCTCCAAATACCAAAAGAGGCTTCTTTTGACTTTTGCTAATGAGAGGATATTGCTCTTCAAGGAATGAGTAATTGTCTGCTTAACAGCGAGGAAAAGAGATGAAATAAGAACTAGAGAAGGGTTAGATACATGCACAATACTCGTACTTAGGAGAGCCTTCCAAGAGCCTTTAAGAATATTATATCTCTTTAAGGAATAGATCAGCAAGCAAGTTCTGATCCACAAGATTCTGACCCTTGGGCAGGCCCACCAAATGTGGAGCATATCACCTATAGTGGGACAAGCCCTGAAACAATTAGAATACTTGTGGACTGCCTTGGCAATACGAGCTGACGTGAGGGACCTCCTAGTTAAGACCTTGAGGTTGGTTTCAAATCATTAAGGTATTGAAAATTTTCTTTTGTGCTGGAGATCCAAATCTGGGACCATTGAGTTTCAGTTAGGGTGGACCCCAAATCTGATCCCCGTTACTGTGGACCCCAAATCTGATCCCCATTTAGATACATAAGTTAGATGTTTAAGAAAGGGGGTGTGAATCAATTTAGTGAGGAGAGGATCTATGTCTTTTTTTTTTAAATGACTTTAATATGGAGGATTTGGAGGCCAATTTGGCTATGTCAACAGCCAAGCCGAAGTTTTGACTACTGCTGGGTACGGAATGGTAAAGATGCCCTTGTTGCTTTAATCATTTTTTTAAGCAACTAATAATTTCATATCAGTAGTGTAGAATATTTAAACTGGAAATGTAAGCATATTTTAAGAGCAATAAGGCTGTTCTGATCCACTTATCGAAAATGTAAGTCCATTCCAGGTGGCTACTTAATGAAGCTGCTTAAGAGACTGCCTGGTGGGTCTAAAGCTGTCATCAGAGTAAAAGGAGGGAACTCCGAGGAATCTAAGGATTAAAACATATTGTGATTTGATGCACACTTGCTTCTTTACTCCTTGTTTCCATATGTGCTCCTTTGTGATTATGCTGCTTTCAGTCTGAATCTACAATATACACATTCCAAAAAGAACAAGTAACTATTACAAAACAGGCATGTCCAAACCTTTGGCTAGCACTGTATCTATACAGTACATATATAGGGGAAAATAAGTATTTGATACTCTGCCGATTTTGCAAGTTTTCCAACCTACAAATAATGGAGAGATCTGTAATTTTTATTGTAGGCACACTTCACCTGTGAGAAACAGAATCTAAAAATAAAAACCATAAAATCACATTGTATGATTTTTAAATATTTATTTCATGTAATAAAATGCAATTTAATTATTTGATTACTTACCAGCCAGCAAGAATTCTAGTTCTCGCAGACCAGGTAGTTTTTCTTTAAGAAACCCTCCTACTCTGCACTCATTTCCTGAATTAATTGCACCTGTTTGAACTCATTACCTGTATAAAAGACACCTGTCCACACACTCAATCAATCACACTCCAACCTCTCCACCATGGTCAAGACCAAAGAGCAGTCTAAGGACACCAGGGACAAAATTGTAGACCTGCACAAGGCTGGGATGGGCTACAGGACAATAGGAAAGCAGCTTGGTGAGAGGGCAACAACTGTTGGTCCAGTTATTAGAAAATGGAAGAAACAGATGGAGTTAGTCTTCCTCAGTCTGGGGCTCCATGTGACGCGCCCCCTGGGCCTGTGTTGTGCAGGGGAACCCGGAACCGGGCCTGTTGTAGAATGCTGGGGGTTGTAGTCTCCGTGTGGCGGTGACCCGGTCCATGCCCAGGGTGGTCAAACCAGTGGCAGTCTTAATGTATAGCAAATGTCCGACTACGCCACCCGTGGATTGCGGTCAGTGGGGACTGCCGCTGCGCTGCCGACTGCTGAGGCTGATGTTGTTTGCGCAGCCGAGTATGGGATAACTCCCCACGGGAGAAGTATTGCCTCAGGGCAGCTAATGTGAGAGATGATGGGAGTGATGGTGTGAGGGTCCCAGTGCTAATGGTGCTGGTGCGGCAAGGAATCACAGAGACGTGAGGTGCAGTTCAGGGTCTTTACTGATGGTACAAGGCAGACCCTCCCGGGAGTACTGGCTGGTATAAGGGGCCTGGTCAGTCTGCGAGCAAGCAGGAGTTCCCCTGGCCAGGTGGAGTTGTAGGCCTCCCCATTTATCTGCACTCTTCCTGGCTACCTTGCTGTCAGCGGTTACAAGTAGCCCACGTCCCTGAGTATACCGTGTGGTGCTCACCCGTATGGCTGGTGACTTGGGGCCTTCTGTTAGCCTCCGCTCCTGGATGGCGGTGCTGGTCCCTTCTTTGTGACTGAGCCTCCGGGCTTCTATGGCCAGAGGACCTGGAATCCCCTGCCGGCTGGTTTCTGCTGCTGGGTATATATCAGTCCCCACAGCCTCGGACTCCTGTGTCCGATTTTAGTAACTTCAGCCAGGGCGAGCTATATCTCTGCTCACAGCCCCTGGCCTTCTGCCTCTGCTCCTACAGAGCTCCTGATGTATCTTTTCCTGTGTCTGGAACTTTACTCCAGGCTCTGACTGCTCTGCTTGTTCTGCAGGCTCTGTCTCCTCTAATCCCGCCCCAGACCCAGTTTTTAAGGGCAGATTCCTCCCCTCCCAGGTCTGGGTGGGCCGTGTTGCATGCTTAGGGCTCCTGACCAGAGAAACCTCCCACTTGCTCTCAAACATAATATCTGTATTACTGTGGCAACCAGACCCCTGGGGTGTCACATTCCCCCCTAGTAAATTTTAGTACTCCGGGACTAAACACATTTTTAAAACATAATAACAGGGTATAACAATAACACGATAACATATTTACAAGAAGCTTTAGTTCTTTAAAGGTCACGGCGTGTCCGCAACCGGGTGTCCATATCACCCAAGGTGAAGCTTTAAGCGAAGTAGGGGACCTGTCCAAAGCAAACCCCTTGCGTTGTCCTTGGGCGTGGCTGCAAGGGTAGACTAACTACTTTGGGCTGCAAGGAGGCCACGCCAGACAGGTTTTCTCTTCCGCGGCCGTCTTCACAAGAGGCACCAAGGTGCAACTATCTACAAAACTGTTCCGGTTATCCAGCGTCCATAACCTGTTAGTCCATAAAAATCTGCAGGGTAACTGAGAAACATAATTAATAACAGGCAACAAACATAAACCATAAACAGTTAACAGATAAATTCACAGTGCATTAGTTTAGATTCTCCAGCGAGCGGGCATTTGACCTCTAGTGACTCTAGTGGACCTACGGAGCTCACTAACTGGTTCTGCACTACAGGGTGTAGGAAGTGTTATGGGTAAGCTGGGCAGCTGTCTGCGCACTCTTTGGCTTACTAGGGGCACAGCAGGCTCACTACTAGCAAAGGGTTGATCCTCCTGTACTGCTGGTGTGGACTCTTCTGCCTCTTGGGCCGGCTGCTCTTCCAGCTCTACCGGTTCCTCTGTAGGCACTTGCGGGGCTGGCTGGAGAAAGGTGAGGACGGGTAGCACGACAGCGCCGTTTACTTGTGTCCAAGACCAGGGGAAGTCTCCGAGTACGGTACTGATCATTTCTTCCCTTTCCTCTGCGGGTTGAGGGTTTTCTTGATCTTCTTCAGGGCTTTGCAGCTGCTCGGGACACTTCTTCAGGTGGTCTCTGGAGACAATGGCTGTGGTTTCTCCTCCATCCTTACTGATTACGCAGATTTTTGGGTTCTCATGGCTTGATGGCAGTACGGTGTACGGGTCCTTCTCCCACTGGTCGTCCAACTTGTGGAGCCGCCTCTTCCTCTTCAAGACCTGCTCTCCAGGTACCAGGGGAACAGCGGGAGCATACTGGTTATAAGCCTTCTCTTGCCTTTCTCTAGCTTGAGACAGACTTAGCTCGACGCTCTCCTGTACTTTCCGATACTGCTGCTGCCGTTCTGTATCCCAGTCTGCCTCTGGCGAGGTGTCCTCAGGCGTCAGGACTCCCATATCCAGGTCAATAGGCAGCTTACCAGGTCTTGCTCTCATTAGGTAAGCCGGGGTACAGTTGGTGGAACCTACAGGGATGTGGTTATACAGGTCCACCAGATCGGGCAGTTTCTCAGGCCACAGACTGCGTTCTTCCAGGGGCAATGTTTTTAGCAGATCTATCACCACCTGGTTCATCTTCTCGCAGAGTCCATTGGTTTGAGGGTGATAGGGCGTTGTTCTTATCTTCTTGCAGCCATACAGGTTGCAGAACTCCTGGAAGACCTCCGCTTCGAAGGCTGGTCCTTGGTCTGTCAACACTTGGTCCGAGTACCCGTGTGGACGGCAGAAGTGCTGCTGGAAGGCTCTAGCTGCTGTTTGAGCCGTTAAGTCCTTGACCGGGACCACCACCAGGAACCGGGAGTAATGATCTACGATTGTGAGGGCGTAGACATACCCAGATCTGCTTGGAGCCAGTTTCACATGGTCCAGGGCTACCAGTTCCAGTGGCTATCTGGTGATGATGGGCTGCAGGAGAGTCTTCTGGCTGGCTCGGTCTTTTCTCCTCAGGTGGCACGGGCCACAGTCTCTGCACCACCTCTCGATGGCTCCTCTCATGCCTACCCAGTAGAACCGTTCACGCAACAAGAACTCCAGCTTCTTCCATCCGAAATGCCCTGCTCCGTTGTGGTATGCCTCCAGAACCATAGCCGCGTCTCGTCTTGGGACCACTACCTGCCAGGTCAACTCATGTGTTCGAGAGTTAACCATTCTCCGGCACAGCTTCTCCCTGTAGAGGAACAACTTACTTTTCTCCTTCCACAGTTGCTTGGTCTCCTCCGGAGCATCTGGGTCAAGACGGGCATCGGCCTGGGTCAGCATTTCCTTCACCAAATGGACTGCGGGATCACTGTCTTGCGTCTCCGCCCAGTTGTAGTGGGGCAAGGGATTGAACGTCACGGAGCGCCTGTCCTTCACACGGTGGGAATACAGGGTAATCCCATGACGGTGGAACGCAGGGAGCTCAACTTCTTCCAGATCTTCTGGATCTTCCCCTACGTCCGGTAAGTTCGGCATTCTAGACAGGGCATCCGCGTTGGCATTTGAGCGTCCTGCCCGGTATTTGATGGTGAATTCAAAGTTGGACAGGCGGGCCATCCATCTCTGTTCCAGGGCACCGAGCCTTGCAGTGTGCAGGTGTGTCAACGGGTTGTTATCCGTGTACACGGTGAATTTGGAGGAGGCAAGGTAATGCTTGAAACGTTCGGTCACTGCCCACACTACTGCCAGGAACTCCAGCTTGAATGAGCTATAATTCTCAGGGTTCCTCTCCGTGGGCCGTAGCTTTCGGCTGGCGTAAGCGATTACCCGTTCTTTCCCTTGCTGGATCTGGGACAGTACGGCTCCTAGCCCGATGTTGCTTGCATCCGTGTGGAGGATAAAGGGCTGGCTGTAGTCTGGATATGCCAGGATTTCATCCCCCGTGAGGGCCATCTTCAGCTGGCAGAAGGACTCCTCTTCCAGCTTTTCCCACCTAAAGGGCGGCTTCTGGTTTTTGGCTTTCCGAGATTGACCTATCAGGAGGTCCTGCATAGGGGCTGCCATTTTGGTGAAACCGGGAATGAATCTTCGGTAGTAGCCTACCAACCCGAGGAACTGCAGCACTTCCTTTATACTGGAGGGTCTTGGCCAGTCCTTAATCACGGTGATCTTATCAGGGTCAGGAGCCACTCCGTCAGCACTCACCACGTGTCCCAGGTATTGCACCTTTGGTTTCAGGAGGTGACACTTGGAGGGTTTCACCTTTAGGCCGTAGTTTGCCAGAGCTTCGAACACTTCTGCCAGGTGTTTCAGGTGGTCCTCGTAGGTCTTGGAATAGACGATGACATCGTCCAGGTATAACAGGACCGTCTCGACAGCATTCCATCAACCGTTGGAAGGTTCCTGGTGCGTTGCAGAGCCCGAACGGCATACAGTTAAATTCGCTGAGACCCATCGGGGTGGTGAATGCGGTCTTCTCCCGGTCCGCCTCTGCTACAGGAACCTGCCAGTACCCGCTAGTGAGATCCAAAGTAGAGAAGAAGTTAGCAGATTTTAATGCCGCTAAGGACTCTTCTATCCTTGGTAACGGGTACGCATCTTTGTGTGTGATACGGTTGACCTTCCTGTAGTCTACACACATTCTCATGGTGTTGTCTTTCTTTTTCACTAAGACTAGTGGAGCTGCCCAGGGGCTACAGCTGTCCCTGATTACCCCAGCCTCCTTCATGTCTCTAAGCATCCCCTTGGTGTGTTGGTAGTGTGTCGGGGGTACCGGTTGGTATCTCTCCTTTATGGGAGGATGGTCTCTCGTGGGGATGTGGTGTTCTACCCCCTTTACTCACCCGAAGTCTAGCGGGTGTTTACTAAACACTCTCTCGTACTCTCGAACCACCCGATAGACTCCCTATTTCTGGTGTGAGGGAGTGGAGTCAGTACCCAAATGCAGTTGCTGACACCAGTCCTCCATTAGTTTCTTAGAGCCGTTACCTTCCTCTGGTTGAAATGGAGGCAAGGGTTCCACAGCCTGTACAGAGTTCTGGTTGATGGTGAACAATTTGGCTAGCGTGGCATACCGGGGCAGGTGTACTTCTCTCTCCCCGATATTTATGATGCGAACGGGCACCCTCCCATGGCGTACATCGACCACTCCCCGTGCTGTCAAAATGGTGGGCCTACTGTCTGAGTAGACGGGTTCTACCATTGCTTGGTAGTCTCTACCTCTTAGACCAATAGCTGCCCGGCACCAAATCATCATCTCACTTTTTGAGGGCATGGCAATAGGGAACGGGTCACACATTCTCACGCTACCTATCTCACCACCAGATAGTTCCACCTGTTGCCGCTTCATCAGTGCCCGGATCTCTTTTTGGAGCACACGCTGCTGGCCGGAACTGGCGTTCTTGGCAACCTGCTGTAAAATGAGAATCACCTCTGCAAGACAATTTTCAATCACATTAGTTCCCAAGGTTATTCTAGGGTGACTCTCATGACGGTCTATGTCCACTATAATCAGTCCTTGTGCCGCCAGTTCGACTTTACCGATCTTAATGGTCACCTCTTTGAATCCCACCTGCGGCACGGGCTGACCATTGCTGGCGATGATACTCAGGTCGTCATCTGGGTAGCGGGTTATGTCCGAGTCATTCCAGTACTGTTTAAAGAGCACGTACGGGATGGTGGTCACCTGTGACCCAGTGTCTAGTAGGGTTCAGAGTATGTATCCAGCCAATTGAGCGCTCCCAGGGTCACAAGGAATGATTATCCAAAAAAAGGATTTAATTCTTCAGAAGATTTATTCAGGTTGGTAAATAGATAAAACTTATAAATAAAACAACGCGTTTCGGCTATTAAAATTAAAGATATATAGCCTTCCTCAGGTCTAGTAGGGCACTCATAGGAATGCCATCCAGTACCACAGGCAAGATTGGACGTCCCCCTACGTATTTATCACGCCAGTTTGATGGGCCTGATGGTCTTATGCCTGGGGGTTGGCCCTCTACCCCAGGTTGTGCCCGTTTAAATGACAGTACCTTGCCACATGTCCGGGTTGATTGCAGCGGCGGCAGATGGGTCGTCCGTCCTCGTTGTATCTGTCGCTGGGTCTTCCTCTGGCCGGTGGGGTCCTCCTCAGTCGGCGCCACGGGACGTCCTCCGGTCCGGATGCCAGCTGGATCTTTCCTGGAGAAGAGACCTGTAAAGACTGCACAGTTCTGGTTAGCGCGGCAACGCTCTTAGTCAGCTCTTGGACCTGATGGTGCAGGTCTGTAGCCGGGTCACTGTTTAAAGCCTGCGCATCAGCTCCCACAGGCCCTGCAGACAAGGGCGCCGTCTCCTGGTGGTAAGTGATAGCAGGGGGCCTGTGGGTCACAGCACCACCTGGTGCCGGTTCTCGGAGCACCCGGATGGCTCTCTCCTTGAACTGTGCAAAGTCCAGGTCAGGGTCCTGTAAGGCCATTGCCCGCAACTGGGTTCGGTGGGCATTGCACAATAGACCCTCAATAAATTGTTCAGTCAAAAGCTTATCTTCATTTCCCACGCTGTCAGGGTCTGCCTGCTTAATGGCTCTCAGGGCCTCTTGTAGGTTTAGAGCATAGTCTCTTATACTCTCATGTGCCCGCTGTTTACACCCGTAAAATCTGAGCTTTATTTCGGCTGAGGTGCGGGTATCAAATGTGTCTTTCAGCCGGGCTAGTATTTCTCTGACATTCCTCTTCCTCCCAGGTGAACAGGACTTTACCTCCCTTTGGGCTGCCCCGATTAATTGGGCCACCAGGATGCTCACTTTTTGTTCTTCTGTGAGGGGGTACATCTGGAAGAGGCTATCCAGTCTTTCTCTAAAGTCATTTAGAGTATGTGACTCCCCTGAGTACTGGGGTAGCCAGGTTGCCCCCGGGATATAGGGCATGGTGAATGGCATGACTGCTGCAGCGGTTGCGCTGGCGGTGGCTGTGGCAGTGGAGCTCCCCTCGGTATCCGGCATCCTCCTCCCCCCTAGTGGACCGTGGCCTACCTTGCGATGCTCTTCTTCCGTAGGCCGCGGCTCCACAGTCGATCGTCAGGGTTGAGGACCTGGCGTCGCGCTCCGATGACGTCAGCGTCGCTCTTCCTCCCTTCCAGGACCTTGCGCAGCGTCAGAGCGTGGGGCGGAGCGTGGGGCGGAGCTTCGGATCTCGCGCGCTTTCGGCGTCCACGCCCCTCTTCTTCCCGTGCGGCGTCCCGAAGATGGCGTCTGGCGGGAAGAAGGCAGAAGACGGCGGGAAATGGTCCAAGATGGCATCTGATGGCGGGAATCGGCTCCGGATGGCGGGAAACGACTCCGGACGGCGGGAAACTTCACCACAGGTAAGTATAAAAGTCTCTTTTTCAGGCACGCAGTACCCGGTGGTTGCGGGCACGAAATCCTGCCGACTACGCCAAAGTTGACGCGCCCCCTGGGCCTGTGTTGTGCAGGGGAACCCGGAACCGGGCCTGTTGTAGAATGCTGGGGGTTGTAGTCTCTGTGTGGCAGTGACCCGGTCCGTGCCCAGGGTGGTCAAACCAGTGGCAGTCTTAATGTATAGCAAATGTCCGACTACGCCACCCGTGGATTGCGGTCAGTGGGGACCGCCGCTGCGCTGCCGACCGCTGAGGCTGATGTTGTTTGCGCAGCCGAGTATGGGATAACTCCCCACGGGAGAAGTATTGCCTCAGGGCAGCTAATGTGAGAGATGATGGGAGTGATGGTGTGAGGGTCCCAGTGCTAATGGTGCTGGTGCGGCAAGGAATCACAGAGAATTGAGGTGCAGTTCAGGGTCTTTACTGATGGTACAAGGCAGACCCTCCCGGGAGTACTGGCTAGTATAAGGGGCCTGGTCAGTCTGCGAGCAAGCAGGAGTTCCCCTGGCCAGGTGGAGTTGTAGGCCTCCCCGTTTATCTGCACTCTTCCTGGCTACCTTGCTGTCAGCGGTTACAAGTAGCCCATGTCCCTGAGTATACCGTGTGGTGCTCACCCGTATGGCTGGTGACTTGGGGCCTTCTGTTAGCCTCCGCTCCTGGATGGCAGTGCTGGTCCCTTCTTTGTGACTGAGCCTCCGGGCTTCTATGGCCAGAGGACCTGGAATCCCCTGCCGGCTGGTTTCTGCTGCTGGGTATATATCAGTCCCCACAGCCTCGGACTCCTGTGTCCGATTTTAGTAACTTCAGCCAGGGCGAGCTATATCTCTGCTCACAGCCCCTGGCCTTCTGCCTCTGCTCCTACAGAGCTCCTGATGTATCTTTTCCTGTGTCTGGAACTTTACTCCAGGCTCTGACTGCTCTGCTTGTTCTGCAGGCTCTGTCTCCTCTAATCCCGCCCCAGACCCAGTTTTTAAGGGCAGATTCCTCCCCTCCCAGGTCTGGGTGGGCCGTGTTGCATGCTTAGGGCTCCTGACCAGAGAAACCTCCCACTTGCTCTCAGACATAATATCTCTATTACTGTGGCAACCAGACCCCTGGGGTGTCACACATGCAAGATCTCGCATTGTGGGGTAAGGATGATTTTGAGAAATGTCAGAAATCAGCCCAGAACTAAATATGAGGATCTGATCAATGACCTGAGGAGAGCTGACACCACAGTCTCAAACATTATCGTTAGTAACACACTACGCCGTCATGAATTAAAATCCTCTAGGGCATGCAAAGTCCCCCTGCTCACGCCAGCACATTTCCAGACCCATTTGAAGTTTGCCAGTGACTATCTGGATGATCTAAAGGAGGCATGGGAGAAGGTCATGTGGTCAGATGAGAGCAAAATAGAACTTTTTGGCATCAACTCCACTCTGAGTGTTTGAAGGAAGTAGAAGGATGAGTACAACCCCAAGAACACCGTCCCAACCGTGAAGCATGGTCATGGTGGGGAAAACATCATACTTTAGGGGTGCTTTTCTGCAAAAGGAACAGAATGATGGCACTGTATTGAAGGGAGAATTGTGGGGGTCATGTATCGTGATATTTTGGCCAACAACCTCCTTCCCTCAGTAAAAGCATTGAAGATGGGTTGTGGCTGGGTCTTCCAGCATGACAATGACCCAAAACACACAGCCAGGGCAACTAAGAAGTGGCTCCGTAAGAAGCTTTTCAAGGTCCTGGAGTGGCCTAGCCTGTCTCCAGACCTGAACTCAATAGAAAAATCTTTGGAGGGATCTGAAACTCAATGTTGTCCTGAAACCTGAAAGATCTGGAGAAGATCTGTATGGAGGAGGGGGCCAAAATCCCTGCTGCAGTGTGTGCAAACTTGGTCAAGAACTACAGGAAACGTCTGACCTCTGTAATTGCAAACAAAGGTTTCTGTACCAAATATTAAGGTCTGCTTTTCTATTGTATCAAATACTTATTTCATGCAATAAAATGAAAATTAATTATGTAAAAATCATACAATGTGATTTTCTGGATATTATTTTTAGATTCTGTCACTCACAGGTGAAGTGTACCTGCGATAAAAATTACAGACCTCTCCATTTTCTGTAGGTGGGAAAACTCGCAAAGTCGGCTTTATTTTAGCATCAGAGTGGATAGCAGTTAAGCCGGATTCACATACCTGTGTTTTGCAAACCGTAGTCAGACCACAATGCACGGACTGGCAGAGGGACCCCTGACATCAGTTCGACAACCTCATACCGGACTAGTGGCCAGTCCATGCATCCTGGTTTGAATATGGACAGCAAAATACGAAGGCTTTTCTCTCTAAGGACACGTGTCGTTCTGCAATATACAGACAGTCCATTGATTTGAATGGTCACCATGTAATGCATAATTTCCCCTGTGGTGACGCTGCAGAAAAACTCAACACTCCCAGGTTTCTGTTAATTGCTGGATGTAACAACAGGGGGAAAGCCTGTGATTCATTTATTGACAAAATACACATTTACACTTGTCAATCGTGGCCGTTAAAAGACCACCGTTCAAGTACGTGCTAGACAGGTCAACCAGGATTGTCCCATGTGCATAACCTCTTTAAAACATTTCACGTAATTACTCTCAGCGCCAGTGAACTGCACTCATTCATTACTCAGAGAGCAATTAACTCCTGCAATATTTGTAGAAAATAGAACAGAACTATTGTATTAAGATCCAAAATATTCTTTATTTGAAAAAAACCTGAAACATTTGCACCTTGAACAGGAATAAGAAAGTAGAGTTGTCCACAATGCCGGAATCACTCCCAGTTATACATGTAAATAGTTATTTTGGCAAAATCTTATAGATATAATGTAGGTCAGAACAGGGTTAATTATGCACAATACTATTTATTCCACCATACACCATCGCCAGACCATTGTGTATATACGGTACAGACCTCTCTTTATACTTCTCTTATGTATGGTACATAGCACTTGTAGGGCTTTTCAGTTTAAAGGGAATTTGTCATCAGGTTCTTTCTACCCCATCTGAGAGCAGCATAATGTAGAGGCAGAGATCCTGATTCCAGGGATGTGTCACTTACTGAGCTGCTTGCTGTCATATTGATGAAATCCCTGTTTTCTCTGCTGCAGATCTAGCAGTTTTCTGAATGCTACACATCACTGATTCGCAGCTTTTTGTGTACACTGTACATAGGCAGAAAGCTGCCAATCAGTGGAGGGGGTGTGGTTGGACTACATGGCAGCAGGTTTACTAGTCCTCTAGTGATAATCTCCTGCTGATAAAACTGTAATTTTATCAAAACTACAGCAAGTAGCCCAATAAGTAACACATCGCTGGAATCAGGCTCTCTGCCTTTACATTATTCAGATTATATAAGAAAAAACCTAGTGACTGATTCCCTTTTAATACAACAAATTTGGAGAAACATCTTCCCATTAATGTAACAGACTTGACAGTAGCCCATTATTCCAGTTTCCTTCAAATTTTTTACATTTGGCACTCTTTTGGGGTTATATGAGACACAAAACCTTGACTCCATCCTATTTCGTATCTTTTATAGTACAATGTCAAAATAGTTGAAAAGTTCTGAATGAGACTTAGAAAGTGAACCTGGCCGACGGTTTAATGAGAACCGGTAGAGATTTCATTTATAGGTACCAAAGTCTTACTTTTCCTTATTTTGAACATAAAGAAAATTCAGGAATAAATATTTTGAATATGGAAGATTGGGGAGGTGTAACCTCTTTAGCTATGAGCGTGGGGATGAGATAATGTGTAATGGAGGCATCCATCATAAAAAGTGTATAATTTTAAAAAAGGAGATCTAAAGTGTGATGATTTTACAGCGGAGGACCCGCAATGAGGTTTGTCAGGTGCTCCTTCAAAATCTGCAAAGAATAACTGTTCTGAGAATTGCTAGATGTTTCTACCACCAGGTTACATTACTCATTGTATACTGTACATATATGTATTTATTGGTAGAGTTGAGTATTTCACAGCAAGCACAAAGCCATTTTCTTCTGCTTACCATATATACCACCAGTTTGGGTCTTTGACTTTGGCACTTATCAGAAGACAAGTGTTATTTAACAAGAATAAGTGTTTTGAACACTGATAACATCCGCTTACACAAAGTGACTGGCGGCACTGAACGACTGCCGATAGGTAAACATTTACCATTTAATAGCCTGTTTACACAGGCAGACTGCAGTAAATGATGTGCACTGCAAGATCTGTAATACATCTGTAATGTCATAGGCTGCCATTGCTCTCGGCAGCGCGATTCCTGTTTACACAGGACAATGCACCTCCAGCAATGCTGATCTTTTGTGCTACAGAAAGATCATTTCACCCAATGAGTGAGCATTTTTGCTCATTCACTGGGTGATCAGCAACCTGTTTACACAGCAAGATAATCATAATACAAGCGTTCTTAGGAAGGCTCATTCATGATAATCTTTCAGTATAAATGTAGCTTAAATCAGTCACTGCACTGGCTGTGCCGACTACGCACACAATTGCTGGGAGCATTCTCCTTCCTAGTCCCTCTTGGCTGATGCTGCTTGTATACTAGGAACTGTAGCGAGCAGGGTAGAAGAATGTGACTAGGCACTGTGTGCGTACACGGGCACTACAGCCAGTATCTGTGCATGGGGCAGTCATCGCTCTAGGAGTGAGCACTGTCCACCCCAAGTTGGGCCAGTCCCAAATATGAAAATTTAGGGGTCATACAAGTGCACCTAGCTCATGGTCGGGTGCACCAAAGACCCGTCATTTGCATATGGATTATTTTCCGAAGCACTGTACCAGTAAGAGTTACAGTGTTAGTGTGATTCTATATCAGTATATTCTTAGTCTGAAAGGTACTTGGAGGGTGATAGACTTAATATTTAAAATAGCCTTTAAATATAATTCTGGAAGATTAAATTTCAATTTGTTTAGGCTATGCGTGAGTATAACGTGTAATTAAAATATACTACAATGAATACACAAAAGGGGAATGCTTGAATAAAGTTCCAGGGGGGCCTGGTGTCATGGGTGTATCAGATTTGACACACAGTTGTTCTGGATCCGGCGACTCTCTGGAGACACTGAGGGTTGTTAAATATCAAGCAAGGGTGTGTCAATTAGCAGCAGAAGGTGGAGATCACTGCTGGGTCCTAGCGAGAGAAGGATACCACTACACTACAGAAATGAAAGGCTCAAGAAGGTGTCTGCAAACCTGATACACCTGTGACAGTAGCCGGATCCAGAACAACTGTCTGTCAAACCTGATACACCCGTGACACCTGGATGCCTTACTTGAAAAATATAATATTGCAGGTTATGGGCACTAGATTTTGTGATGGGATATTGATCTAGGGAACTTGTCTGATTGCTGTATGTGGAGTCGGGAAGGAATCTTTCCTCTAATGTGGGGCAATTGGATCTGTCTCATTGGGTTTTTGGTTTTCTCTGGATCAACATGTTAGGGTATAGGTTGAACTTGATGGACATGGGCCTTCTTTCAACCTTCAAAGTATGAAACTATGAATATTTACCAAAACCCATCTTAATAACGTTCTAGGACCTATGAACATAATGGTGCCAGATGTCCTAATAATTAAATTTTGAAAAAGTTAATGTGTTCCACAAATCTCAATATCGAACACAAAATTATTCTCCGTTGTATATAAGTAATAGGTATACTTTGATTTCAAGTTTCAGGGATGCATTTGATTTAGCGCTTAAACTTTTTGAATTAATTCTCAGCAAATGTTTCCATGATATTCAGAGCAAATTGTGTTTCTACACTTCACAGAAGTCAATAAAGTCTCTTAGTTTGAAGACACACTAGTCATTGTTATAAGGTTTCCGCATTAAGCTTATTTTTTGCCAATGCTTTGCCAAATCCCCATAGTTATAACTTGTATTACATGTAAGTAATCAATTCTTGGCTACTCAGAATCACCAAACAAAGAATAAGCAGCATTTTCTGAAAACAATGAAAGAAAAGTAATCTAGTATCAGAAAGCAAATGACTTGATTGACTTATTATCAACATGGAGACCACCTTTTACAAAACTTGGTGACGAAAGAACACCAATTATGCGTTTTGTATGGATAAGTTTGATCTCCTACTCCATTGAAAATTACTCTCTCCCATATCAGAAACCTTCTGTTCATGTAAAAAGATGCAGGAGAAAAAAATTATTCTTCTGCATGTATATTTCCACAAGACTGAATTCTTATCTCCCCTTTTCACCCAAATGCCCTCCCAATATTGGTCAATGTAGAATCACTCAGAAAATCATGTTAGTAATATTTCTTCTAAGGGGTCTACAACCCTAAGCATGTCTAACTCAAGTGAAACCTCTGGATTTAGTGATTTAGTGTCCACAAGGGCGGGAGGCTCCTCATCACAGATGCAGTTAAGGGCCACTTCGTTCTCGTAGCAGAATGAACTACGAGTCACTATTGAGTACTTTCTTTCGGAAAGCTCTTTGGCGCTGCATGTTGGTGTATTTGGGACTTCATAAGTGCGATGAAAGTGTAGGTAGTCCACCTCGTAGTAATTGCGTTTCTCAAAAAGAACTGGTTCAAATCTGTAACCCCATAAGATCTCAGAAGGAAGATAGGAACTCCGACATTGAGTAGTCATCGCCGTGGCCTCCACCATGCCTTCTAGGATAACTACCAATTCAAAGTTTGCAGTTTCCAGATCTGCTTTGCCAATCTCATATAAAGGACTTTCTTCGTCAATCTCATGAACAATGGTAACTGGAGAAACCAAGAATATTCTGTCTGTACCATTGTCAAATCCAACATTGATATCTGTATGGTCCAGTGGAAGGTATTCTCCTTCTGGGGTGACTCTAGGCTGTTAAACAAAAACACAAATGAAAATCAGAATAAATGCAAATACTATGCAACTATAATATAAAAATATTAAAGAGCAGGTATGATGTTGGACATAAATGCCTTTGCAGTCACGTTTTATGTATTTCTGGAAGTGACATTTAGAAATTTGGCACTAAAATACAATGTGGCTGCAAGTGGAAACTGGCACATTGTGGGATCTTGAGTTAGGGCCAAGTATGTAGGGGTTGTAGAGGTAACGAAATATGATGAAAGATGACCTGAAGCATAATCTAATGGTTTGTAAAACCAAATAATAATTTACAATCTAATAGAAATTCAAAATAAAGTAAAAATTAAATAAAATATTTAAATCTTGGCCAGTCCATTATTGACTATACCGTACCACACATATTGTACAAGCATGATATAAAACATTTTTGGAATTAATGATTGTTGAATAATGTGACATTCATATTATGTAATTTTTGGCCCAAACTCTAAAAATATCATTATGTAATTTTCTTAGAAAATATATCCTAAACTCAAAATCGGATTATTCTCTCCGGATCATAAGTTAAAGTTGGAGGGAAATTAAATCCTGTAACCCAATACATCCGGCACATTTTTTCCCTGGTGTTTCTGCCAGTGCGACCTTGGATGCCAGTAGATAAATGCTCAACTAATTATTGCTAAGAATAGAACCCTTGAGCTACGAAGGATAAAATAACATTTCGTAAAATCTACAGCCCAGATTCAATGGTTTATCAAGAGTTTAGTCTCGAGACTTGCAAATTTACTTGGAACGTTTTTGGTAGAAAATTGAGAAAAAGGCAACAAGCTGCAAATTCCGGAATTCAATGTGGCATATGTGCTTATGGTTTGGGGTAGAGGTCTTAAGGTGCAGTTGGTGGTTAGGCACCTCGAGACCTGAGTACAATGAGCATTATGTAGTGCTTAGTTATGATCAGTGGAGATCAGCTAGTTGTAGTGGCTGTGAATGGTATTACAACTAAGATTTCCCCCGAAATGGCCCATTTTGACAATTTGGGGGGAATAATCAGTTTGAAATTATACCCGAATTATCATTAGTTTGGGCTGACGCAGACTGTTGTTTGCCAAAAAAAGAGTAATTTGTCAAGTTGAAATTTTTTGTTCTGAAAATGGGTAGAATTTTGGTTGATCAAAATCTTATGTGTTTCATTCTATTGACTGCAACCGGATAGAGGAGATTGCACCCCGCCAATCTAATATTGATGGCTTATCCTAGAGATAGACCATCAGTTTTGGAGTCCTGGTTATACCCTTTTATAGATGTTGTATGATAATATGATTTATTCTTCCGAAGGACCTTATAAAGGACAAGGGAACATTCATTTTGTTTCGAGGAAAGACAATTTCAGCATCTAAATAGGAAAGAGTTCTTTACAGTTAGAGCAGTCAGACGGTGGCATGCCTACCACAAGAGGTAGTAATGGCCAACACTATATCCGCATTATAGAAGGGCTGGACGATTTTCTCACAACAAATGGAATTATGGGTTATAAATAATCTAGCAATAGAGAATATATGGAGAGTAAGGTTGAACTGCATGGACCTGTGTCTTTCTTCAGCCTTGTAACCTTCAGTCAGTGCTGATTTCCCTTTTATATGACTACATCCAGCATCTGCATGTGACATCACATTCTAGTGACATAATATGATTGTATCCAGTATCCCAATAACGCATTTACACATGTGCAGAACATTTACCAGAATATGTTTTATAAATTAAATTAATATATATGTGTGTGTGTGTGTGTGTGTATGTGTGTGCATTTATATGTGGGTGCTTGTACATATGCAAAATCATGAAGGCCTATCTCGGGATAGGTCATCAAGATGGTCATGGAGCCTCTACGGGACCCCCTTGTTCAGTAGTACTGCAGCTCAAACGTGTTCTTTAGAGGGCCATTGCCTCTTCTTTTCGCTGATAGGTGTGAGTCCTAGGGGACAGGCTCCCATAATCACACACTGATGGGCTCTCCCCATAGTTTTACTGGCAATGTCAGCCGACTCTTTATTGATTTCAATAGAAAATGAGGCTACTGATGGCTGCTTTGAACAAGCAAATGGAGTGCACAGGACCTCTGTTACAGTTGTGCTCAAAAGTTTACATACCCTGGCAGAATTTTTGCTTTCTTGACCTTGTTTCAGAGAATATGAATGATAACAAGCAACTTTTTCTATACTCATAGTTATTGCTTGGGTGAAGCCATTTATTGTCAAACTACTGTCTTTTATCTTTTAAATCTTAATGACAACCAAAAACATCCAAATGACCCTGATAAAAAAATTCACATACCCTGGAATTGATAATGTCACTCAGCAGCGTTCAAACTGTGATTAACAAATGGAAAACCAGGGGCTCTGTAAAAACCAAACCACGGTCAGGTAGACCAACAAAAATTTTGGCCACAACTGCCAGGAAAATTGTTCGGGATGCAAAGAGAAACCCACAAATAACATCAGCTGAAATTCAGGACTCTCGGAAAACTAGCGGTGTGTGTTACAACCCTCCTGTTTGTTTTTTCCATCTTGTGTTTTGCGGTCACATGACCATCTGCCTTTATATTCCAGCTCCACCTTCTTGGCTGTGCTGGACTTCAGTGTTGTTTGACTGTTTTGCTAGCCAGGTGCTTCGGTGCCTATACCTCTCAGTTCGCTTGGTCCTTTGGGACCTCTAGTACCTTTTTGTCAGTTTATCTTTTGTTTTCTGCAACAACTTTCTCTGTTCAGGAGGTGTACCATTTTTGTTCAAGTCCTTAGTTCTTTTAGGGATCCCTTCCCTTTATTCTATAGGTCTTCAGTCAGACTAGCCTAGGACTAAGGCGGGTCTGTTCGCTAGGAACAGGCAACCCGCTACATTGTAGGGATTCAGCTTAGTCTTACTGTAGGGACAGCTTTCCCCTTCTTTCCTTAGTTCTTGTTTGCAGATCATAACAGTAAGTCCAGCCCAAAAAAATAAGGAAATATTAATATGGGGATCAGTATGGCTTCCGTCCAGGATTTGGCTCGACGTTTGCAGGGGTTGACTCTTGGAGGTGGTCGAGCTCCAGCAACACGTGAGTAGCTGTTCCGGAGCGCATTTTGTGGAACCCAAGGTAGAACTGCCGGATGTTTTTTATGGTAAACAGCAAGATTTTTTTTCCTTTAAAAATGCTTGTTTGTTATATTTTCGTTTGAGACCAAGGTCCTCTGGGAATGAATCACAGTGCATTGGTTTTATGATGTCACTTTTGCGCAATGAACCACAAGGGTGGGCCTTTTCTCTTCAACCTAATGATCCATGTTTGAGGTCGGTAGAAGAGTTTTTTTCTGCTATGGGTCTATTATATGACGATCCTGATCGAATCTCATCTGCTGAGGCAGAACTCAGGCATTTGAATCAGGGGTCAGATGATGCTGAGATTTATTGCACACACTTTAGAAGGTGGGCTTCTGAAGTCAGATGGAATGATCCTGCTCTGAAATGTCTATTTCTTGCTGGTCTGAGTGAAAGGGTTAAGGATTTGCTAATTGCATTCCCTGCACCTGAGACTCTGAAGGATGCCATGCAATTAGCTCTTCGTGTGGATAGGAGGCTGAGATCTAGGCAGAATGAGGTAAAGACTCCTGTAATGCCAGGTCCTAGTCCCAAGAAAATCTGCTCAGACGGCTGAGAACCGATGGAGGTTGGGGCGATGTCGCTCCGCTCTCAGGAAAGAGACCGGAGGTTCGCTGAGGGATTGTGTCTTTATTGTGGTAAAGCTGACCATTTGATTAAGTATTGTGAGCTTCGTTTAAGTAAAGAAAAAAAAAGGTCAGGTACGCCCGTATAGCTTGTTTACGCTCTGCAGGAGTATTTCTTTCAGGAAGTACTACTTTGCAGGAAAATTTGATTGAATTTCAGGTATTTGTGGATTGTGGTTCAACACTTAATGTGATTGCTAAAGGGTTTTTGGAAAAACTTAAATTGAAATCCAAACCTTTGTCATCACCTATTTCTGAGACTACTATTGATAACACTCCCTTGAAATGTATTACTCACAAGGTTGCTGCATTTCCCCTCACTATCAATGGTCTTCACCAAGAAATTTTGGACTTGGTTGCATTAGATAATTTACCCTCTCCGGTCATTCTAGGATTGCCTTGGTTAAAACTGCACAATCCTTTGCTAGACTGGTCTACTAATATGAGAAATTCTTGGAGTCCGAAATGCTATGATAAATGTTGTAATGATCACATTGCGGCTGTGGGTAAAGGGGAATTACCTGTACCTATTCAAGATTTTTGGAGGGTTTTTTCGGAGGAGGAGTCGCAAGTTTTACCTCCTCATAGGGATTATGATTGCGCTATTGAGTTTATTCTGGGAGCTACTCTTCCCAAGAGTCGCTTGTTTAATCAGACTATCCCTGAAAGAAAGGCCTTGGAGGAATACATACAGACTAGCCTGGCTGCTGGTCACATTAGACCTTCTAAGTCGCCTGTGGCAGTTGGATTTTTCTTTGTTAAAAAAAAGGACGGGGGTTTGCGTCCGTGTCTGGATTTTCGTGACATTAATAAGATTACCGTACGCAATTCCTACCCATTACCATTAATTTCTGACTTGTTTAACCAGTTAGTGGGGGCCAAGTGGTTCTCTAAGATTGATCTCCGGGGGGCATACAATTTGTTACGAGTGAAGGAGGGTTATGAGTGGAAAACTGCTTTTAACACTCCGGTAGGTCATTTAGAGAATCTGGTGATGCCTTTTGGTTTTACCAATGCACCTGCATTTTTTCAAAACCTTATTAATGACATCTTGAGACCTTTAATTGGTAAGAATGTGGTTTTGTATTTGGATGACATTTTGATTTTTTCGCCAGATCTGGAGTCCCATTGGCAGAGTGTATGTGAAGTTTTACAGTTATTGAGTGATAATTCACTCTTTGCTAAGCTGGAGAAATGTGGGTTCGCTGTGCAGAAAATTAGTTTTTTGGGCTACATTGTCTCCAGCGAGGGCTTTGAGATGGACCCGGTGAAGGTTCAGGCTGTGCAGGAATGGCCTAGGCCTATTGGTTTGAAATCTATACAGAGATTTTTGGGTTTTGCCAATTATTACAGGAAATTCATTAAGAATTTTTCTGTAATTGTTAAGCCTCTAACCGATCTCACCAGGAAAGGTGTGAATACGGTCCAATGGACTACTGAGGCCATTGAAGTGTTTAAGTATCTCAAAGAGAGTTTCAGTTCAGCCCCTATCCTTATGCAGCCTGATGAGACCAAGCCTTTTTTGGTCGAGGTCGATGCTTCATCAGTGGGGGTCAGAGCAGTTTTGTCTCAGGAGAACAGGGATGGAGAACATCCTTGTGCCTTCTTTCCGAAAAAAATTTCGGAAACCAAATTGAATTATGATGTTGAAAATCGGGAGTTGCTGGCTATTAAATTTGCGTTTGAACATTGGCGTCATTTTTTGGAAGGCGCCAGATTTCCTATTCAGGTTTTCACAGTTCATAAGAATTTGATCTATCCGGAAGCGCTTGAATGCCGGTCAAGCTAGGTGGGCAATTTTTTTTTCTCGGTTTCATTTTCCTGTTACCTGTATCCCTCGTACTAAGAATGTTAAAGCTGGTGCTTTATCTCGCAGCTTCTCTCCTGCGGTCGGTGCCGAGGAGGAGAACATTTTACAGAAAGGAGTTGTGGTGGCGGCATTGGACTCCATTTTGGAGAATGGGATTCTAAAAGCTCAAGATGATGCTCCATCTAACACTCCTCATGGGAGGTTGTTCGTGCCTAGAACTTTTAGGAGAGACTTGTTTGTGGAGTGTCATGAGTCTCGGTTGGCAGGTCATCCAGGAATTTCTGAGACTAAGAGACTTATCAGTCACAGTTTTTGGTGGCCTGGATGGCAGAAAGAAGTCATCAAGTGGGTGCGTCAATGTACAGTTTGTGCTAGGTCAAAGGCTTCACATACTCCTGCTGCGGGGTTGCTTTGCCCTCTGGAGGTTCCTAGTGCGCCTTGGAGGCATCTCACAATGGATTTTATTACTGATCTGCCCGTGTCCGAGGGTTTTACTGTCATCTGGGTGGTCGTGGACCGTTTTAGCAAGATGTGTCATTTGGTTCCATTCATCAAGTTACCCTGCGCCAAGACACTTGCTAAGGCATTTGTTAAGGAGATTGTCAAGCTTCAAGGCGTTCCCACGGATATTGTTTCTGATAGAGGACCTCAGTTTGTGGCTCGCTTTTGGCCTGCTTTTTGTGACAGGTTGGGAGTCCATTTGTCATTTTTGTCTGTGTATCATCCTGAGTCTAATGGACAGACTGAAAGAAAGAACCAGGATGTAGAACAGTTTTTGCAATGTTTTGTGGCGGACAATCAAGAGGTGTGGTCTGAGTTTCTGCCTCACAGAATTTGCTCTTAACAATCATACATCCTCCTCAGCTGGGTGTTCTCCTTTTTTTGTTGTACTGGGAGACATCCGTCTTTTGGTTCGTTCTCCAAATTGGGGTCGGCGGTGCCGGAGGAGGAGAATTTTTCCGGTGATTTGGAGAGAGTTTGGACTAATGTACGTTGCAACCTTCAAGTGGCTAACAAGAAGTCCAAGAAGTATTTTGACAGGAAACGAAAGGAGGTTTTGTTTACTGTGGGTGACATGGTTTGGTTGTCCTCAAGGAACCTGCGGTTGAGGATTCCCTCTAAAACACTGGGTCCTAAGTTTGTGGGTCCATTTAAAGTGCTTCAGGTTGTTAACCCGTCTGCTGTTAGGTTGGATGTTCCTACTTCCAGGAAGATTAATCCTGTGTTTCATGCTTCCTTGTTGAAAAAGGCGGATGTATCTTTTAGGGATGCCACTGTCTCAGTTCCTCCTGTGGTGGAAGACGGCGAATATGAAATTTCACGTATCTTGAATTCTAGATGGCATAGAGGGAGAGTACAGTATCTCGTCTCCTGGAAGGGTTTCGGTCCCGAAGATAACTCCTGGGTAAGGGCGGATGATGTCTCTGCTCCTAGGCTTGTTAGAGCTTTCCACAAGAGGTTTCCGGATAGGCCTGGGCCTGGAGGATCTGGAGGATCATCTTAAAAGAGGGGGTACTGTTAGAACCCTCCTGTTTGATTTTCCATCTTGTGTTTTGCGGTCACGTGACCATCTGCCTTTATATTCCAGCTCCGCCTTCTTGGCTGTCCTGGACTTCAGTGTTGTTTGACTGTTTTGCTAGCCAGGTGCTTCGGTGCCTATACCTCTCAGTTCGCTTGGTCCTTTGGGACCTCTGGTACCTTTTTGTCAGTTTATCTTTTGTTTTCTGCAACAATTTTCTCTGTTCAGGAGGTGTCCCATTTTTGTTCCAGTCCTTAGTTCTTTTAGGGACCCCTTCCCTTTATTCTATAAGTCTTCTTTCAGACTAGCCTAGGACTAAGGTGGGTCTGTTCGCTAGGAACAGGCAGCCTGCTACATCTTAGGGACTCAGCTTAGTCTTACTGTAGGGAAAGCTTTCCCCTTCTTTCCTTAGTTCTTGTTTGCTGATCATAACAGTGTGGCTGTTTCAAGATGCACAATAAAGAGTCACTTGAAGAAAAATGGGCTGCTTGGTCAAGTCGCCAGAAGAAAGCCATTACTGCGCAAATGCCACAAAGTATCTCGCCTACAATACGCCAAACAGCACAGAGACAAGCCACAAAACTTCTGGAACAAGGTAATTTGGAGTGATGAGACCAAAATTTAACTTTTTGGCCAAAACCATAAACGTTACATTTGGAGAAAGGTCAACAAGGCCTATGATGAAAGGAACACCATTCCTACAGTAAAGCACGGAGGTGGATTGCTGATGTTTTAGGGATGTGTGAGCTACAAAAGCAGAGGAAACTTGGTAAAAGTTTAAGGAAAGATGAATGCAGCAAGTTATCAGCAAATACTGGAGGCAAATTTGCACTCATCAGCCCGGAAGCTGCACATGGGACGTACTTGGACATTCCAACATGACAGCGATCCAAAACACAAGGCCAAGTCGACCTGTCATTGGCTACAGCAGAACAAAGTGAAGGTTCTGGAGTGGCCATCTCAGTCTCCTGACCTCAATATCATTGAGCCACTCTGCGGAGATCTCAAGCCCACAGTTCATGCTAGACAGCCTAGGAATTTACAGGAACTGGAGGCTTTTTGCCAAGAAGGATGGGCAGTTTTACCTTGTGAGAAAATAAAGAACCTCATCCACAACTACCACAAAAGACTTCAAGCTGTCATTGATGTTAGAGGGGGCAATACACGGTATTAAGAACTGGGGTATGATCGGGGTCATTTGGATGTTTTTGGTTGTCATTAAGATTTAAAAAGAGAAAACACAGTAGTTTGACAATAAATGGCTTCACCCAACCAATAACCATGAGTGGAGAAAAAGTTTTTTTGTTAACATTCATATTCTCTGAAACAAGGCCAAAAAAGCAAAAATTCTGCTGGGGTATGTAAACTTTTGAGCACAACTGTATATTAGTAGGTGAGATTTTTAGAGTCTCAAGATTGGAATACCCCTTTATTATGATTTATACTGAAATTCAAAGTGTCTGATCATCATCTCCCATGATATCATCTGTTAGGGGAAGTTGGGAGACCCTCCATATATTAGATGGTTATCCGATCAAGTCAAAATCTACGGGTTCAGTTGAGGGTATTTTTGTCTACAGGGGCCTTTAAACCAAGTAATTTTAGGCAAGAACGGTATTTATCTGCCTCTGTCTTTTCTATAATTTATTTCCTTTTATTTAGGAGATTTTAGAGTGTAATAATATAGACACAGACATCAGAAAAATGTGCTTCTTTCTCTGACAGAATTGATCAATCATTATCAAAATTCTCAATTCTGGGGGAAAAAATCTGTATTCAATGAAGATAGACTTTCACATTACTGAAATAGGAGATAGAAGTTACTACGGATACAATTTTATGTAGACGGGAGGAGGAAGCAGCTCGAGACAGAGCCCCTCCCTCCTACTCCCCCTCTATGGCTATAGAGATAGTATAAAATATGTCCTATTATGAACATTTTAGGGAATTCATCAATTTGCAATGATATCTGAATGATCCTTGGTGAGGGCTGGCATCTCCCAAAAAAGTTTCTTGTTAAAGAGGTTGTCCACTACTTTTTCATTGATGACCTTTCCTTAGGATAGGTCATCAATGTCTGATCGGCCAGGGTCCAACACCCGGCACCCCGAAAATACCCACTTGCGGAGCTGGCCATCTTCTGGTTGTGGTCGAGGCTTGGTACTGCACATCCACCTCCTATTCAAATCAATAGGAGGCGTATGTGTAGTAGAAGACGGCCAGCTGCACAAGTGAGCACTCCCAGCTGGTGGCTAACCCTGCCGACAATGAGAGCAACTGGTCGGCGGGGGTGCCAGGTGTTGGACCCCGGCCGATCAGACATTGATGACCCATCCTAAGGAAAGGTCAGCAGTGCAAAAATAGTGGACAACCTCTTTAAGTTAGAATTGTTTAGCCATTGTTAGCTGAAAATGGGTGGAATTTTGGCTGATCAAAATCTTATGCGTCTGACCGGCTCAACTTCAAAAAGTATCACCAGCAACTTGGAGGTGGATCATTACACTTTATATGTGCTAGGACTTTTACAACAGGCAGAGATGGCCTCTTCTCTGTCAGTTTTTGACGCACTGGAATTCTTGGTGGCGCTTCGTGGAGATGCAAGTCAATGCATGCTCATTGAACTCCACCACTCAATCAGGTTGAGTGACACTTTCCTGGGACAGTCAAAGCATTTGGCTGATCATCCAAAATCAAGGAGACCAGACGGAGGGCTTCCTTGGCAATTCATTCCTCCTGGTGCCATGTTGAAACTTTGTATTCTCTATTCCAAGTGAGAGTTTTTATTTTGTTTGGCTGTTACCTGTTGTGTTTTTCTGTCACCCTCTCCTGGCTTTCCCTGACTGTCGGTTCTGATTCTGTCATTGACTGGTCTATTTTTGATCATGTAATATTTCTTAATTTTATTAATATAAAAGATTTGTGCTTTCTTGTGCACTAGAAAACATCCATCCTTAATCCATCCATCATGGCAAACTCAGTACTTTCGTGATTCTTTATGAAAAAAAGAAGCCTGTTACTACAATGTTTCTTACCTGCAGGAGCTGCGCTCGTACATGGGCTTCTACTAAATGGCTTTTCCGTAGATTTGCGACTCTCCACATGAGACACAATTTGCCATCTCTTAAAGCTATGATTGCATTTTCTGTGAACACAAGAGTTTCATTTCTTTTTTTAGGTTTGGCAATTTTTGCCATGATGGCTCCAATAATGAAGGCATCAATAATGCATCCCACAATGCACTGCAGTACTACTGTCAATACCGCCAGTGGACATTCCTCTGTAACACTTCGAAATCCATAGCCAATGGAAGTTTGAGTTTCTAAAGAAAAAAGGAAGGCTGCCATAAAGCTGGTGACTTGTAAAAAGCATGGAGGGGCAGGTGTCTCCTCTGCGCCAGGTTCAGGTGGTGGAGCCAAGTCCCCATGCAATGAGGCAATGAGCCAAAAAGAGAAACCGAAAATGAGCCAAGAAACTACAAAAGTAAAGGAAAAGATGAGAAACATCCACCTCCAGCGAATGTCCACACACGTGGTAAAGAGGTCAGTCAAGTAACGTTGGCTCTTCTCGCTGAGGTTGATAAACTCTACATTGCAATGGCCATCTTTCTGCACAAATCGGCTGCGCTGACGGACAGGCCTAGTGTGTACTTTCCCGTTACGATAGGCAGTCGGCTTCATACCCTGAGTTAGTTCAGATTCTTCTTCCTCGCGGAGTGGGTCTGGCATTTCTGCACTGAATCGACGCATGGCACGTGCTACTCCCATGGTTAGGGCTCCACGAGGAAGCATGGTGGTGCTACCCATCCTATGGTTGAGAGATTGTAGGTTTGGTCCGAAAGTCAGGATCCCAGAAGTTTTAAAGGCACAAAATGCTCATGATGCAGAACTTTTAAGCAATCCTACAATGAAAAAAGAGAAGCAATAGTAAATGTGTGCAAGAGAATGTATCTATTCATATGCATCGAGAGAGATTTTAGGTTATAGGCCTCTTGAGCATTATTTATCTGCAGGGGTTTCCATTTTTAGAAAAGTGAACCCATAATGATTCCTGTAATGCACAATAACAATGACAGATAGTACATAGCTCAGTGATTGGCTGCATCGGTGATGTGAGTTGTCAATGTGATGTTAAAAACACCAAAACACACAAACTGGAGCATCGGTGGAGGATAACTAGTATCTGTCCCTGTAATTTTACATTATGAGAATTGTTTGGGGTGCACTTTTCTAAAAGTGGAAAACCCCTTTAACTTCCTTTCTAGGGACATATTATAACCTCACCTTATGGCATAGAGTCATAGACAGTGGTATTATTTCAGCAGGAAAACTCATTTTCGAATACCTTGTTAGTGAGCTCAGGCATAATAGATGAGCATTATTCATTCAATTACAGTGGGGAAAAAAAGTATTTAGTCAGCCACCAATTGTGCAAGCTCTCCCACTTAAAAAGATGAGAGAGGCCTGTAATTGACATCATAGGTAGACTTCAACTATGAGAGACAAAATGAGTAAACAAATCCTGAAAATTACATTGTTTGATTTGGAAAGAAATTTTTTTCAAATTTTGGTGGAAAATACGTATTTGGTCAATTACAATTACAGATTTCTGGCTCTCACAAACCTGTAACTTCTTCTTTAAGAGGCACCTCTGTCCTCCACTCATTATCTGTAGTACTGGCACCTGTTTGAACTTGTTATCAGTATAAAAGACACCTGTCCGCAACCTCAAACAGTCAAACTCCAAACTCCACTATGGTGAAGACCAAAGAGCTGTCGAAGGACACCAGAAACAAAATTGTAGCCCTGCACCAGGCTGGGAAGACTGAATCTGCAATAGGCAAGCAGCTTGGTGTGAAGAAATCAACTGTGGGAGCAATAATTAGAAAATGGAAGACATACAAGACCACTGATAATCTCCCTCGATCTGAGGCTCCACACAAGATCTCACCCCGTGGGGTCAAAATGATCTCAAGAACGGTGAGCAAAAATTCCAGAACCACACGGGGGGACCTAGTGAATGACCTGCGGAGAGCTGGGACCAACGTTACACAGGCTACCATCAGTAACACACTACACCGCAAGGGATTCAGATCCTGCAGTGCCAGACGTGTCCCCCTGCTTAAGCCATTATATGTCCTGGTCCATCTGAAGTTTGCTAGAGAGCATTTGGATGATCCAGAAGAGTATTGGGAGAAAGTCATATGGTCAGATGAAACCAAAGTAGAACTGTTTGGTAGAAACACAACTCGTCGTGTTTAGAGGAGAAAGAATGCTGAGTTGCATCCAAAGAACACCATACCTACTGTGAAGCATGGGGGTGGCAACATCATGCTTTGGGGCTGTTTATCTGCCAAGGGACCAGGACTACTGATCTATATACATGAAAGAATGAATGGGGCCATGTATCGTGAGATTTTGAGTGCAAACCTCCTTCCATCAGCAAGGTCATTGAAGATGAAACGTGGCTGGGTCTTTCAGCATGACAATGATCCCAAGCACACCACCAGGGCAATGAAGGAATGGCTTCATAAGAAGCATTTCAAGGTCCTGGAGTGGCCTAGCCAGTCTCCAGATCTAAACCCTATAGAAAACCTTTGGAGGGAGTTGAAAGTCCGTGTTGCCCAGCGACAGCCCCAAAACATCACTGCTCTAGAGGAGATCTGCATGGAGGAATGGGTCAACATACCAGCAACAGTGTGTGCCAACCTAGTGAAGACTTACAGAAAACGTTTGACCTCTGTCATTCCCAACAAAGGATATATAACAAAGTATTGAGATGAACTTTTGTAATTGACAAATACTTATTTTCCACCAAAATTTGAAAAAAATTTCGTTCCAAATCAGACAATGTGATTTTCAGGATTTGTTTTCTCATTTTGTCTCTCATAGTTGAAGTCTACCTATGATGTCAATAACAGGCCTCTCTCATCTTTTTAAGTGGGAGAACTTGCACAATTGGTGGCTGACTAAATACTTTTTTTCCCCACTGTAATTGTAACAGATGGTGACTGCAAACAGTTTCTTTCTTTGGAGGACCTGGCTCATCCATGCACTGTACAGAAAACACATTGATTTAGATTGGCACCATGTAATACTTTATTTCTCCATTGGTGGCACTGCAGGGAACTGAACACCTGCTACCAGGTTCAGCTACTATCAGTTGTGACAAAGTCACTGGCCGTGTGGTGGAAGTGAGATATGTTTCACTGAGGCTGTTAGCTTCAGTGATGTGAAATA
Organism: Phyllobates terribilis; assembly: GCF_046119375.1. Classification (NCBI taxonomy): domain Eukaryota; kingdom Metazoa; phylum Chordata; class Amphibia; order Anura; family Dendrobatidae; genus Phyllobates; species Phyllobates terribilis. The sequence goes on from NW_027362772.1 coordinate 145,332,692, forward strand.
TGGAAGTTTCTCCTGCACATTAGGTGTAGAGAGGGTTAACGGCCCAGGGCATGTTTTTAGTGGAAGAGGAAGTGCAGGATGGGATGTCATCCACCATATCTCCAATCAAGGGAGTGGTCTGGGCTTTAAGTAGCCAACCTTGACACTCAGGTGTGTTCAGTATCTGGGAAACCTGCTCCAGACAGGAGCTTGCACGTGCTATGCTGAACCGTGTGTGGTTAATCCTGAGTGGCCAGACCTTGGCCAATATACGGACTGTGCTGCAATTTTGTATTTTGCTTTTGCCACTTTAGCTGAATAGACTATGTTTTTCTTTATGGACTTCAGGGTAGTTTATGACGCTGAATAAACTAACCCAAAATTTAAAGAGACAGTGTTCTGTGTCTACCTTCGCATACAGCTGAGCTTGTCGCTTTACCACACAGTATACAGCCAATCACTGGGAATTTTCATGAGCAACCTGTCTAATAAAAAAAAAATAGTGATTGCCAAAAGGGGAATGTTTTGTCTTTTCCAAAATAAGAAAAGTTTGTCAAAAATAAAGGAGTTTGACAAAAATTGTGGAAGGATATATATAGTTTGCAGTCATCCTAAATCATTTTGCATATGGATGAGGGGAATTATAATTATTCCTTTGACCTTCACACTATATTCATCATGGCACCCATGGCGGAGGTCCTAGAGCTCAGACTGTGACCTGCTGCAGTGCTGCGCTCCTGGATGAAGCTGTGCTGTAATTCCCTGCAGATTGTGCCTGGGCCACTGCAGTGCTGTGCTCCTGGATAAAGCTGTGCTGCAATTCCCTGCAGAGGGTGCCTGGGCCACTGAGTGCTGCGCTCTTGGATAAGGCTGTGCTACAATTCCCTGCAGAGGGTGCCTGGGCCACTGCAGTGCTGCGCTCCTGGATGAGGCTGTGCTACAATTCCCTGCAGAGGGTGCCTGGGCCACTGCAGTGCTGCGCTCCTGGATGAGGCTGTGCTACAATTCCCTGCAGAGGGTGCCTGGGCCACTGCAGTGCTGTGCGAGGCACAGAATGGGACACAAAGCTAAAGAATAAAGCGTAATTATATCTTGGCATGGATGCTAAATGTGAACATAATGGCCCCATAGTTTTGATTAGCATGTGTGAACACTATGGTTCTGATTCATCAAAGCTTTTAGGCCAGAACTCTGTCATAAAAAGCTTTGACAAGTCACAGCGCGAGGCTCTGAAAAAACGACTTTTGGTGTTTTCATGCCATTTTTGCATTGCTCTGACAAATTGGGAGGAGTTGGGACGGGACAGGTACATGGCGATCCCCACTTGTCAAATTCACAACGAGCGGCAGCATTCCTTGAGCCAAAAATCTTACTCTAGTCTAGTCCTTTGAATAAGATTTGTGGGGAGACGCACACCACTTCGTGCGCCTCTTAATGTATTAGGCACTGCGTACTCCACCCCACCCTTCATCAAGATCGGCGTGAAAAACATCAATCTTAATGAGTTAGGGACGATTTGTTAGTGATCTTCTTCAGGTATGGGCCACATTTCATGGATATCTAATGTATCTTCATAATTAATGGCAACATGGCCACCTTGGACGCCACCACTCATGTGGCCACACATTTAGTGACATGTGACTGTAATATGTATCTGCAAAACATTGTGCTAAGCTTCTGACAGCATGTATCATCTTCTGCAGCCTTATTCTTGCCCCTCTGTAGGTGTCCTCCTCCCGTCCTTCCATAGTATTTTAAGTACTAAATTAATATTTACACCATTTACATGGTTCAAGGGAATCTGTAACCCCATCTGAGAGCGATATAATGTAGAGACAGAGACCTAAATTCCAGCGATGTGTCACTTAATGGGCTGCTTGCTGTAGTTTTTATAAAATCACTGTTTTATCAGCAGGAGATTATCACTGGAGGACTAGTAATCCTGCTGCCAAGTCAAGCATATTCATGAGCCCTGTATAACCCCACCCCCACCTCTGATTGGCAGTTTTCTGCCTATACACAGTGTATTGGGTGATGTGGGTGGGGTTAGCATTCAGTAGATCTGCAGCAGATAAAACTGTGATTTTATCAAAACTACAGCAAGCAGCCCAGTAAGTGACACATCGCTAGAATAAGGGTCTCTGCCCCTACATTATGCTTCTATCAGATTACATAGCAAAAACCTGGTTACAAATTACTTTTAAGTGCATTCACGTAAATTTTATATGTCCAAAGACACCTAAATGTGGCTAAAACCATAGAGAGCTGCTATAACATAAAAATATTGCCCTGCATATATGAATAATATGAATAATAATATGTAATAATAATTATTATATAATAATTAATATATAATTATTAATTAAGTGATTTATTAATAAGAATAATATGAAATACTAATAGGAAAGTATTGCCTAAGAAAAAAAACAATTAGCAGAAAAAAAACTTTGCATTTTCTCTTAAAAGAAATATTTCTGTAGAATTGCATTGCGTCCTCTGATGTATATGGGTCAACACCTTCTTGCGTCTCTGACCCTCGTGACAGCTCCACACCTCACACACACTTGTACTTTCTCGCCTGGAACAAGAGCTGCTTATGTTTCCATATAAAGCAGATGTGAAGCTTAGTGGCAGCAGACTAGGAATTTCATGACAATGTCATATCTAATCTCAGGCAAGGTATCCAATTTGCATGTAAGGTCAATGATGCAGCAAGAAAAAAAAATCTATGCTGTGTTTTCCATATTGACAGCAGTGCCGTCTCTATCACACGCCACGTTCAGCGATGGTGATGCAATGCACATACTGATATTTTCCTTGTGACAATTATCTCTGTAAATTAAGCTGGTCTTATTCTCTAATGGATAAATGTTCTTGCAACATTTATTTCCTGCAGCAAAAACTAAACTCTTGGCAGGAAAATTGCTGCATAAAATACACATATTTTTGAGTGCGTTTTCGATGTATTTTTACTTGCATTTTTCTTCCCATTCATAAGAGTGAAAAACGCTGAAACAATTGATATGCTGCAAATTTCCAAAAAAAATCAAAAAATGTAAGGAAAAAAATCCAAGCCGTATGCCTGACATTTTTGAAAATGTCATTCACTTTGCTGGTAATGTAAAACGGAGCTTTTTTGCAGCAGAAAAAAAGCTGCAGAAACGCTACTTGTGAATATACCCTTAATGGTGTTTGTCCTCTATTCCATCACTTCCTGACCACTGAGCCTCCAACTATAGGCAAACAGGCACCACCTCCTCAAAATGAAGGGATTGAAATGATCCCTTTGTCCTTATGATTGGTCCTAGAGGTCGGACATTTACCTGCTGTCACTGCTGCGCTCCTGGATACCCAACAAACCTGATTGGGGCTGTGATGCAATTGGGGCACAGCTGTGCAGGGAGAAGCAGTGAATTGGATGAAATGTTAAAAAAATAAGCATCATTTTTAGTATTAGTGATACTCCTGGAGGTCAAATTGCCGCCAATTTGATAAAGTGAAGGCGTGCCCTCTTTAATGACTTGGACTAACAGATGAGCAACCTACAGCAGGTACAAGAGAGATAGCCTGTTCAGCAGCACATAATAGACATGAAACATTAAAAAATGTCATCTCAGGGATCAGGAAAACTCGGCACCCTTTGAAACTGATAGCCTGTAGCTATCAGGGAACGCTGGGAGATGTAGTTTCAGAACAATTGGAGTGAAGTTTGCTGATCCCTGGCATAGCTAAAAAGTCCTTGTTTACTATCTAATATATCTGCATATCTTCCAACTTTGAAATACACAAAAGAGGGACACATATTGCGGTAATGGAAAAAAGTATTTACAGCTAAGCCACACAACTAACCCTGCCCAGTCCATTATTTGTGTCTACACAGAAATAGTGCCCCTAGTGAAGCCTCTTACTATTCCCAGGTTGAAATTCATAGTTAGATTACCTTGTAATGCCCCTCCACACAATATGATGCCCCAAAAATGCCCCCACTATCCCCTCATATAGTGCCCTTTCACTCAAAACCACTATAAAATAAGAAAAATTACCAATTAGCCCTGTTCTCATGATGAGTGGTGCAGACTTCTACTCTGTCTGCGCAGCAGACGTGATGTAGTGACATCATCGCTCCTCCTACAACACGACAACAGGCCACATGTTGCTTGTGCTATTGTCAGTAGCCTGTGTGTCCTAAATGTGCTAACATGGCCTGCATCGTCTCCAGACTTGTCTCCCATCGAGGTCATATAGGACATCATTGGTCGGCAATTAAACAGGGAGCTGCCAGCAGCAGATCTTGATGATTTCTGTGACCAAGTGCATTTAGTGCAACAGAACATTGCTCAGACAACCATTAATAACCTCACTAATAGCAGCCAAGGCTGTAAGTTTGGGGATTTCGGCGTGTGCTGCTCATACTCAATACTAAGTAAATTGAGATGTTTTGAAAAACTTTTTTCCTTTTTTTCATCATTTAGATATCAAAAACTGAACCTTAATGGTGAAGTTTTAAATTGTGATCATTAAAAAGATGCTCCTTTGTGTGGTCCTGCAGGTACAACTGATCTGCTGAGCATGAGGGACCTCCCGCAACGGACAGATTAGATGACAGAGAGAATCTAAAGAAAACCATCAGGTGCCACATATAACTGCAATATCTAAACTGCATTATATTTATAAAGAGTCTGACAACCCAAACTGGGAGCATAAACTAAGCTCATAATGTTGTAGGTGATATAGCCATATAAAAGATCACATCTTTAGTGATCTAATTGCTTCCTCCGTTCTGAAACTGTAGTTTAATCAAATGTGATAATTCGGGTGCTCGGTGCACCCTTGGTGTGGCCAAGGGGATCAGTGCATCGTTAAACCCACTGGTTTTGCATGCCCCACATCCATTACTGGTGATTGACAGTGCTCGCTTGCCTAGAGTGAGCACTGGCTGTAGAAAAAGCTCAGGCAAGACAGTGCTGTCAATCACTAGCAGGGTCGGCATTAGAGGGTGGAGAACTGGGCAATTGCCCAGGGTTCCTACCCCTTGGGGGTTCCGAGCGTCTGCAGCAGGAGCTACACTGACAATAGCATTAAAACAATTTAAAAAATGCACATATTTGGTAACACTGTGTTCGGAAAAGTCCAATGTATCAAAATATAAAATAAATTAATCCGATTAGTAAACGGCGTAATGGGAAAAAATCAAAACAGCAGAATTAAGTCTTTTGCCACTTCAACATTGCAATAAAATAAGAGGTGAATAAAATATAAAATCTGTCCCAAAATGGTATCAGTAAAAACTTCAGCTCCGGGTGCAAAAAATAAGCCACGACACAACCCAAAACCCCCAAAATTTAAATGCTATGGGTTTTGGAAAATGGCGACACAAGCAAATTTTTTTTTTTTTTTTTTTTTACAAATTTCAGAATTTTTTTTCACCACTTAAATAACAAAAGAGCTATACATATTTGATATATGCGTACTCGTACTGACCTGGAGAATCATATTACCAGGTCAGTTTTACCATATAGTGTAAATGGTAAATGAAAAACTCAAAAAAATTGTGGAATTTCACTTTTTTTGCAATTTTAAAGCATTTGGATTTTTTTTGCTGTTTAGTACACTATGTGGTAGAATGAATGGTGTCATTCAAAAGTACCACTCGTCCCTTAAAAAAACAAGCCTACATACAGCTATGTGGATGGAAAAATAAAAAGGTTATGGCTGTTGCAAGAAGGGGAGAAAAAACAAAAGCGGAAAAAACAGAAAATGGCTCAGTGGTGAAGGGGTTAAAATCGTTGTAATAGCCATATAATAGCAGCATGAGCGCCCCTTGCAGGTTTCATTTTCATGATGGGTTTACCAATAAACTAAAATATAGTCATATTTATAAAATGTAAAAAGGTTAAGGTGCCTCCTTAACTGCTAAAAGTTCAACATTTCCACCAGTGACCATCCTAGTGACTCCATAACAACACAAGGCAGGAAGTGTTGTCATAGGGATTTTGAAACACCAGGATAGTGCTTAATTTAAATTTAACTTTTTATGTAAAATAGGCTTTAGTATGAAGTATATTGGAGCTCTTTGTTAAAAAATTTAATTTAAGAAGACCATCCTATGAAAATGTTCTTCTCACTGACTGTCCAGTTTGTAAAACCTATCGTATTTTTTGGACTATAAGACGCACCGGACCATAAGACGCACCCCAAATTTTCAGGAGGAAAATAGGGGAAAAAAATGTAATTCGTCAAATGGGGGTCTGTCTTACAGTCCGAATTCAGCTTACTGGCGGGGGGCGGCGGTTACACAGGAGATGTTTGGAGAAGCGATGCTGCGTGGTGATGCTGCGAGTCCCAGGGTGGTTGGAGTGGGTGTTTGACGTTCCTCGGCGGTGCGGGGGCTCTGCCGATATTTTGTGAAAGTCCGGAGCCCCTGCACTTCCATGTTTTCTATGCGGTGGACTCTGGGAAAATGGCCGCCAGAGCGCGGCGCCTGCGCAGATTGAGATCTCGGCACCGAGAGCTTGTCTCTCAAGATCTCAGTGTCGAGATCTCAATCTGCGTAGGCGCCGCTTCTGGCGGTTTCCGAGAGGGTGGCTGATTGGGAGAAACTTCCGCCAGAACAGTGAGCGGAGGTGCTGGTGCCGTATTTGACGGGTGAACCCCAAAAATAATATTATGACTTAGCACTACAGGATGCCAAGGAATACGCCAAGTTAAAGACCGAAATCTTGACACGCCTGGAAGTAATGATATCAGTTAGAGCCCAACAAATCCAGCACTGGGCATATGCCGGTGACAAGCCCCCTTGCTCGCTGATGTTTGACTTATTACATCTAGTCCAAAAGTGGTTATAGCCTGAGTCTTCCACTCCTGCCCAGATGGTCGAGCGTGTGGTGATGGACAGATTCATCCACTCCCTTCCCAGGCCAGTACAGACCTGGGTTGAACAGGGAGACCCTTGGAACGCAGATGACCTGGTTGGCCTAGAAGAGAGGTACCAGGTTGTCAAGAGATCCCTCGGGAAACTGGACATCATCACTTTCCCGTACTGGAATACCCAAAGGGTGGTGGACTTACCAGGGAGGGAGTCTACAACTACAAAGGTGGGGCGTCGCAATCGCACTGAGGGTCCCCCAAAGGCTGTTGTTAAGGATGTGATCTGTTGGCGGTGTCACAATCCTGGACACGTAGCCGCCTGGTGTCATATGTCCCCTGAACCAATGGACTGCAGCCTAGGCCAACGTTGTTCCTACTATGCCTATCCGGCCTGTAGTGTTGAGTGTCAACCCAGCGACGAGCCACAAGTGTGTGCCGTGTTAATTAATGGGGTGATGGTACTTGGACTGTTGGACTCGGGAAGTCTGGTGACCCTAATGAGTGCTACACTTCCCCACCAGTTGATCCCTGCCAAATTCGTGGGAGGGGGACAAGATGGTGACCGAGAAGTCCAACCTTCCTGAGTTAGAAGTGTCCGGAGAAAACTTTGGAACTGCTCAAATTAGGGACCTTACCTTAAGGGGGGTGTTTGACAATTTTACCATCTGTAACAGGATTGCTCAAGAGCCGGGGCAGACACCAGGTTCCCATACTTTGCAGTTAATGGGGAGTTATTATATTGGGTGACCAAACTGAGGGGAGGTGAGATAGTGTAGCAGCTGTTAGTTCCAGAACTCTACTGACGGAGAGTTTTAGACATGGCCCATTTGCATGTTTTGGGGGGACTTCTGAGTGTACAGAACACTCAGTAGAGGATAATGCGGAGGTTCTATTGGCCAGGATGTTACCGGGAAATCCTAAATTATTGTAGGTCCTGCCCACCTGCCAGAAAACTGCTCCCTCACTATCACCGCACCTGTGAGATCCCATTTGAGAGAATGACCATGGACCTAGTAGGTCCCTTAGTTAAGTCTGGATCAATACATCCTAGTGGTCATGGACTATGCGACCCGGTATCCCGAAGCAGTACCACTAAGGAACTCTTCTGCCAAGAGCATAGCCCGGGAGCTTGTCCATATCTTTGCTAGGACTTGATGGACCAGGGAACCCCTTTCATGAGCAAGGTGATGAAGAAGCTGTGTACAGTATTCCAGATTGCGCAATTGCGAACCTCAGTCTACCATCTTCATACAGATGGCCTAGTGGAGTGCTTCAATAAGATCTTAAAGGCTATGCTCAATAAAGTCATTGAAAATGATGGTCAAGACTGGGATTATCTGCTTTCCTTCTTGCTCTTCTCTGTCAGGGAAGTTCCTCAGGCTTCTACCGGCTTCTCTCCATTCGAGCCCCTGTACGGTCGACATCCTTGAGGGCTCCTGGATATCGGCAAGGAAACCTGGGAAGCCGAGGTCACGCCCTATTGCAGCATCATAGATCATGTCACCCAAATGCAGGAGAGAATGTCGAAAGTGATGTCTATTTTGAAGGTGCATCTCCTTCAAGCACAAGAGGCACAGGCAAGGGTTTATAACCAGTCAGCGAAACAGAGGCAGTTCCAACCTGGGGGCTGAGTTCTGGTGCTTATTCCCACTGTCGAGAACAAGTTCCTGGCCAAGTGGCAAGGCCCATATGAGATGGTGGAAAAACTGGGCAAGATTAATTACAAGATCCACCAGCCAGGACAACGGAAACCTCACCAAGTATGGCACTTGAACTTGCTAAACCCTAAGCCAGATCGGGAATTGCTGGAAGCTCCTTGCCTGGGAGCCAGTCCTGAAGCCAAAGTGGAGGATGTAATGATTGCAGAGACTCTTTCGCTCGCCCAGAAGCAACGGTGTCGAGAACTGCTGCAGCAGAACCATGACCTGTTCTCGCAGTTGCCAGGGCATACGTAGGTGGTAGAGAATGACGTTTTGACAGAGCCGCATATAAAGGCTGAACCTAAAGCCCTATAGAATTCCCAAAGATTACCGTGAGGTAATCTCAAACAAGGTGAAGAGAATGCTAGAACTCGGCGTGATAGAGGAGTCAAAAAGTGGATGGTCAAGTCCCATCATCCTCGTGCCGAAGCCGGACGGTGAGTGGCGGTTTTGTAATGACTACCGCAGGCTAAATGAGGTGTCTAAATTTGATGCATATCCGATGCCCCACGTTGATGAACTCATTCAGAGACTTGGAGCCACGAGGTATATTACCACCCTCGACCTGACGGAGGGCTACTGGCAGGTCCCCATGTCCCAGAGTGCCCAGAAGAAGACGGACTTCTTGACATCTGATTGAGGTTTTCAATACATCAGAATGCCTTTTGGACTGCAGGGGGCCCAGGCTACCTTTCAGAGGGCCATGGATCGGATCCTAGTTCTGCATAAGAAGTATGTCACAGTCTACCAAAGGTACAGGCAATTCTTGATACTCTGAGAAAAGCAGGATTTACCATAAATCCAAAAAAAGTTCCATAGGGAGGGAAGAGGCCAAGTACTTAGTCTATATCGTCAGAAGAGGAAAAATCAAGCTACAAGTAAACAATGTCGAGGCAATACAGTGGCCACAACTGCTTTCCATGAAGCAGGTGAGGGTGTTTCTTGGAATTGTGGGATATTACCGGTGGTTTATCCCAAATTTCGCCATAATTACCGAACCACTGACGAATCTTCTTAAAGTCACCAAATCGACGATGGCCAAATGGACTGCTGAGACAGAGATGGCATTCCAAGAGCTGAAGCTGGCTCCATGTAAACATCCAGTCCTGGTCGCACCGGACTTTACCAAAGAATTCGTGATCCAGGCGGATGTTTCAGAAGTCGGGCTGGAAGCCGTGCTGGCTCAATAAATAAATGGGGAAGAACATTCCATCCTGTATCTGAGCCAGAAGCTCTCTTTCTGCAAGAAAAACGATGCCATTGTCGAGAAAGAGTGTTTAGCCATAAAATGGGCCGTGGATACGCTGAAGTATTACCTACTAGGCCGAGGGTTTAAATTAGCGTCAGACCATGCACCTCTGAGATGGTTACAGGAATAAACGGTAAGAATGCCCGGGTGACTAGGTGGTCCTTAGGCCTCCAGGACTTTCATTTTCACGTGGAGCATAGACCCGGCAAGTTACAAGGTAATGCAGATGCCTTCTCCTGAATTCCCTGTTTGGTGTCTGAAGGTGCTAAAACCCCAGGCTTTGGGCAGAGGGGGTGGGATATGTGACAGGGTCACTGGCAATGTATGTGAGGGGAGATATGTATAACAAAGGTAGCTATTGTCTGTGATGTGAAACCCAGAAGTTTATCTCCAGCATGTTATGTGCTGAGGGGTTAATCGGCCATGTCAGGGTTGGGTTTTTTGTGCGTAGGTGTAAGAGATGGGCGGGACGCCTACTCACCACATCTCCACCTCAAGGGTGTGATTGGGCACATGAAATGTCCAGCCACTGAGTTTTTTGTCTGTCTGTGTGTTGGAGGCAAGGAACTCCCAGTCTGGAGATCCAGTGGGAGCTGAACTTTATTGTATCCCGAGCAGGCGAATCCCGCAGCCATATGGACTCGGCTGTAAGTTATCTTTTGTCTTTTGTTTTCCCGTTATGCCAAAAAGGGCATGTTTATTTTGTTGAACCTGCAGTGGTTTATGTCATGTTGAAATAAACCATCAGAAGAAAACGTTCCTGTATCTACCTCTGAGAGCAGCCGAGTGAGCCAATCTACCACAACTGATATAATCACATTAGCATTAAAAGTGAAAATGATCATAATCACAATTACAATAATCTATACAAGTTCCTCCTGATACAAAAAAAAATCAGGGATCCACCCAATTTTTTTTACGGATTTTAGAAAAAACAGTGCCCTATTTTTATGGACAGTCCAGGAATTTATGGACAGTTGGATACTATTATGGTCTGTCTCATAAAATATGATGGAATATTCCCACAATATTACATGTAATTCACTGCAATATCACTCCACAGAAAATAACAATTGCTTGTGAATTTCTGTAATTTAAATCTATTTTGTTTTTATACTTAGCAGGGGCGCAAGTACAGTGAGTGCAACGGCCCTAAAGCCCAGGGGGCCTAAGAGGTTGCTTTGGCCCAAAAATATTAAAGATTGTGGTAGTTGGAGGCTCTGTTGGAGATTTTGCACTAGAGCCCTCAAGCTTCAAGTTACGCCACTGCAAAGCAGGGCAGTTTTATAATGTTGCACTTATTTTCAATATTATCAATTGGATAATCAGGTATAGATAGATAGATAGATAGATAGATAGATAGATAGATAGATAGATAGATACAGACCAAAAGTTTGGACACACCTTCTCATTTAAAGATTTTTCTGTATTTTCATGACTATGAAAATTGTACATTCACACTGAAGGCATCAAAACTATGAATTAACACATGTGGAATTATATACTTAACAAAAAAGTATGAAACAACTGAAAATATGTCTTATATTCTAGGTTCTTCAAAGTAGCCACCTTTTGCTTTGATGACTGCTTTGCACACTCTTGGCATTCTCTTGATGAGCTTCAAGACGTAGTCACCGGAAATGGTCTTCCAACAATCTTAAAGCAGTTCCCAGAGATGCTTAGCACTTGTTGGCCCTTTTGCCTTCACTCTGCAGTCCAGCTCACCCCAAACCATCTCGATTGGGTTCAGGTCTGGTGACTGTGGAGGCCAGGTCATCTGGCGTAGCACCCCATCACTCTCCTTCTTGGTCAAATAACCCTTACACAGCCTGGAGGTGTGTTTGGGGTCATTGTCCTGTTGAAAAATAAATGATGGTCCAACTAAACACAAACCGGATGGAATAGCATGCCGCTGCAAGATGCTGTGGTAGCCATGCTGGTTCAGTATGCCTTCAATTTTGAATAAATCCCCAACAGTGTCACCAGCAAAGCACCCCCACACCATCACACCTCCTCCTCCATGCTTCACGGTGGGAACCAGGCATGTAGAGTTCACCTTTTCTGCGTCGCACAAAGACACGGTGGTTGGCACCAATGATCTCAAATTTGGACTCATCAGACCAAAGCACAGATTTCCACTGGTCTAATGTCCATTCCTTGTGTTCTTTAGCCCAAACAAGTTTCTTCTGCTTGTTGCCTGTCCTTAGCAGTGGTTTCCTAGCAGCTATTTTACCATGAAGGCCTGCTGCACAAAGTCTCCTCTTAACAGTTGTTGTAGAGATGTGTCTGCTGCTAGAACTCTGTGTGGCATTGACCTGGTCTCTAATCTGAGCTGCTGTTAACCTGTGATTTCTGAGACTGGTGACTCGGATAAACTTATCCTCAGAAGCAGAGGTGACTCTTGGTCTTCCTTTCCTGGGGCGGTGCTCATGTGAGCCAGTTTCTTTGTAGCGCTTGATGGTTTTTGCAACTGCACTTGGGGACACTTTCAAAGTTTTCCCAATTTTTTGGACTGACTGACCTTCATTTCTTAAAGTAATGATGGCCACTCATTTTTGTTTACTTAGCTGCTTTTTTCTTGCCATAATACAAATTCTAACAGTCTATTCAGTAGGACTATCAGCTGTGTATCCACCTGACTTCTGCACAACACAACTGATGGTCCGAACCCCATTTATAAGGCAAGAAATCCCACTTATTAAACCTGACAGGGCACACCTGTGAAGTGAAAACCATTTTCGTTGACTACCTCTTGAAGCTCATCAAGAGAATGCCAAGAGTGTGCAAAGCAGTCATCAAAGCAAAAGGTGGCTACTTTGAAGAACCTAGAATATAAGACATATTTTCAGTTGTTTCACACTTTTTTGTTAAGTATATAATTCCACATGTGTTAATTCATAGTTTTGATGTCTTCAGTGTGAATGTACAATTCTCATAGTCATGAAAATACAGAAAAATCTTTAAATGAGAAGGTGTGTCCAAACTTTTGGTCTGTACTGTAGATAGATAGATAGATAGATAGAATTGTTTACCTATAATTTTGGAAAGGTGCCAACAATTTTGTTCCTCCCATTTTTGGGGTCTTGTGTGAAATTATGTCTAATTTGCCTTTTTTCTCAGTTTTTTGTGTTGTTCCAATACACAGAAAGGGAATAAGCATGTGTATAACAAAACTTGTGTAATTGCAATAATTTTATTGGAGAAATACTTCATTTTCTCGAACAATTTCAAGGGTACCAACACTTTCGGCCATGACAATAGATAGATAGATAGATAGATAGATAGATCAATAGATAGATAGATATTCAAGAATAGATCTCTCAAAAATTCCCCAACGAAATCCTACTAGCAAGGTGTGAATGCAAAAAGCATTAAAGGGACTTTACACTTTTACCTTTAGTTATGGGTCGACGTTACTGCTGACAGGTCCTCTTTAGAAAACAGACATGCAAATCTTAAACGCGTGTTTGTAGAATATTAGTCAGTGCATTAAAATACTAACTTCCTTAGTAAGTTGTCAGTGAGCATAGTATTATTATTGATTCATTTTGGGGTGTATCTATCAGAACACATCCAGAAAGAAGGAATAGACTGGCACCACCCAAATACAAAAACACTGCGCTCAAAACCGAGAAAAAACATTAGTACACAGCAAGAAGAAATAATACTTGGTATAAGAAGAGCACCAACAGCCTGAATACTATAATAAAGCAGTTTATTGATATAAATACACAATGCACAATAACAATTAAAATAAGGAATTTTTGTTTTTGTAAGAAACACCAAAGCTCTACATTTATGAGAATATGAAAAATATGGAGATGTAAGCACACCCCCTCAAGCATAAGCGATAATATACAAGGGTAACAAACATAAAATGGTTTTCAAATATGAAGTATAAATATATGATCAGAAAAAAACAGATCAAAATAAGTATAATAGACGTGTGACCTTTTGATATGACCCTATATATGGATAGAAAGGAGGGAGAGGCTACAGACCCCATGCATTACGCCAAAAGCATATGGCTTCTTCAGGGCAGTGTACCACAGCACATCCCTTTACTGTAAACCTTAAATATTTGGTTCAAATTATATAATTACTTAGCTTATTATAACTGTTTTTCTGTGCTGTTTGGGATGTGATGTCCCTTTTCAATTAATTATTGTTATAACTGTTATGTTAGACATTGTGGCATAGGAGTCCAGTGGGCGGTCCTGTCCAGTGACTGACAGCTGTGAGTCACTTAATAGGACCACCCATTGGACTCCTAGGTATAAAAATATATCAATCTGTTCAGTTCCTCCTGCTCTATAACACACTGCTAATGTAACAGATTCCCTTTAACAATACTTTTATGTAAATTGTTCTGAGCATTGCACAGTCTGACCTTTGGGGAGAATTTGCTGGGATTTCCATTTGTGAGAAGGTAAAGAGTAATTGTTTTAATTTTGATTTCTTAAATCACTGATACACAAGAAAACAAGCAACTTTATAACATTATCTCATCAGAGAAATTTGCTTCTTTCTCCTCTTGGACTGATCTTTCACTCTCAAAAATCAATGAAGACAGACTTTCCCATTACTGAGATAACAGATGGCAGTTGGTGCTCATAGAGTTCTATGGAAATTGGAGGGAAGAGGAGAAAAGAGGAGCTAGAGGCAGACTTGAACGTTCTGCAGCAAGTTCTCCTGAAACAACAGCTACAATTTAACAGTCCTGAATGTTTTCCACTGTGAATAATCATTCTCTGTGTAGAATGATGGACTACAAATTGTTTGAAAATGGTCTTATAACTCTTCCCAAATTGAGGAGCAGTAATAATTGCTTTTCTAACATCATTGCTGATGTCTTTCCCTCCTTGGCATTGTGTTAGCACACTGCTGAATGCTCCAGATCAGCAAACTACTTTTAGGCTGAGTTTATATGTTTTGTCACGAGACAAAGGTGTCACAATTCCACCACTCACAGTGTCCTGATGAGTGACAGCTAAGCTGCTCTATAGGATCAGGGGCATGCTGAGCTGTCAAGATTGTGAGTGACAGCTCAGCCGCCTAATCTGATGCAGAGGTGTGCTGATCTGTCAGGATTGTGAGGGACAGCTCAGCTGTCCAATCTGTCCGGGCCTGTGGGGTTTCCGCCAGGTGTCATCCATTGTGGGTGATTTCCTGGCTATTTAGCTGGCTAATAATGATTAGAACATTGCCAGTTGTAGCTTTGTAGTGGTGCATGTTTGCTCTGTGTTCTTATATTCTGATCTCTGTTGCCCGACCTTGGATTTTCCTTTGATCATCCATTTGCCTAGCCCCTTTGTTTTGATTCACTACCTTCTTGGTATTCTGACCCCAGACTGTGACCTGACTACACCTTTGTCTCATCCCTCTGGTAATGACGGACTCTCCTGGCTTTTGACCTCAGACTCCTTCACTTCCTCGACTCACAGCTTGTTCATGAGAAGTGACACAGTGTGACCGAAGGTCAAAATTGTGTTCTTTTGGCCTCATTTTGGCAGCTATGTGCCTGTATACTTTCCTATTCCGAGGGCCAATGCAAACTATACTTTTTTTTTTTACAGTGGGTCCTTATAGCGGATGGATGCATCTTGATCTATTCTGGCTATGGCCAATAGTGGGTACATACTGCTTGAGCATATGTGCCCCAGAGTGGTTACAAACACAAAGCGTACCGATCATCTCCATACATAAAAAATCAGCACCATGAAATATGTAATTAATGTATATAATCAATCTTGGGATTTATGATGAACACAAGCTTCAGGCTATTCAGGAGACTCAACCCTAGGGATGCCCCAGTCTGTAATATTTTATCACTACCTATTATGCTGCTTTTCATATCAATAAGAAATGCTTAAATCAAGAAACTGCAATTTATTGATTTGCAATGCATGGAGCATGGAAGTACTGGAAACGAGTTTGGCAAAGTCGATTTGACATTTCAGAGATATTGAACATGATCCGCAAAGAGGTCATCTAAGTTTTCTCTGTGGATTACTATAAATATTTTTGCTGGTAATGCAATTTGTCTACATAAAAATCAATCTTACAATCTGAAATCACCCAGACAGTAGCGTGCAGACAAACTCCGAGCGGTTACATGTAATCGTAAAAGGCTCAAAATCCTTTAGTCCTAGACTAGAGGCCAGTTTACTTTGTCTTGCATGCGACCACATAGCTTTCCACAACTGTTATGTTCCAAATCTATTACTAGAAAGATCACAATGCACATGCAAAGTCAACAGTTCTAAAAATTACGCGAAAGCATTTCAGATGCTCTGTTACAACAATGGCAAGACTTACACGAAAGCAACAGGATTTGGACAGTAACAATAGCTGATCAATGGTTTGTTGAGGAATTTGAGGAAATCTAAAAGTTATGAAAAAAATCAGGATGACTAAATAGCATGATGAATGTGGTCAGTACGGCACACAATGATCTCTGGAATACTCGTTGGTCAACTATGCATCTGAAGCAAGGACAAAGTTATTTTTAGTATGAAGATGCACAATGAACCAAACTTTTGTCCACGTTGAAACTTTATCTGTTTGCTTTCTACTGCTATCTTCTTCTGTTGTTAATTTTTTATCTGTAGGGTCCTTCTTAAAGCACTCTATTTGACTGCACGCTGCGAGGTTTCTCCGACACCAGGAGCAGCGGGTACAAGACCACAAGTATGTGATTTGCATGACTGCGATCACATGCTGACTAGAGGTGCTTAGTCTCGCTCAATGTAAGTGTATAGAGAGAGGTTGGACATGTCTAGTCGGAATGTAGCTAGAAGTATGGAGATTGCTTGCTGTCACAAGACCACCTATTCCCTGCATCGGCACTGGAGTATCACTTCGCGCTGTGAAGATTCACAAGTCTGCAGTCACATAGAGTGACTGCATGCTTGTAGCCTAAGGTCTGACAACCCCTTTAAGCATCATCAATAACACAGTTATCCAGGGGCCACATATCAGAAGTGCAGAGATAGCAGTTGCACCCAACCTTGGTGCCTGAAGGAACTTTGTCACATGAGAATAATATGAATGGCACATAGTAGGTGGACTGCCCAAGTACACACTCTGCATTGAGGCCCACAGAAGCTTCAATTTACTGTTCCCTATCCATACAAAAATATTCTATTCTGCATTTAGGAGTAGACCTAGTTCTATGTTAGCCTTACATACCAGTTACTACTTTACATTGGTACACCAGATCCTGGGTTTTTCCTTGATGGCTGAATGACTACACAGAGCCTATTCTGGTGATTTACATTCTAGGATGTGCATTCTTTCTACGAGGCTCTGTAGGATAATCTCAAGAATAAAAGACTAAAGCCCAACATACACATTAGACTAATGTTGGTCATGCGTAATGTGTCTGGGGCCTCCTAACTGTCCCCCAAGAAGATGTTGGGGGAGACAAGGAGTATGACTTCGACCAGCTGACCCATTTGTTCTTAAGGAAATAAGCTGCTCCCATATTACTCAGGCAGTAGCTGTCTCATGGAGAACACAGGAGTGCTCATCTGGGCAGAGCCTGTATATGGGTGTCTCTAAGTGTGGGGGACTCTGTGGAAGTGGGTGTAAGCTGGATACTGCTACTGACATCTCATCTCTTGTGACAACACAGTATCTGGTATGTTGAAATCCAAATGTCTGTACCTTGGCTCCCTAAACATCTGCCATCAGGGAAGAACTGAAAGGCCTTCAAAAACATTAAAGGGTTAGAGAACTGGAAGGTCTTCAAAAACATTAAAGGGTTGGCCAGTAAAGCCAAATCCCTCGGGCCATAATACAGACTATTTATCTGAAGATTGTTTGTCCAGTATGTAAGATTTGCATGCATTGCTTTTAAACAAAATGCAAAAAAGGGTTAATGGCAAAATGTATCAGCAGTTGGAAGCACTGTGTAAAATTAATCAGCCTCTTGAGTCCCATATTTCAATCATCATTTTATTCCACTATAAATCCCATGATGCATCAGTACAGCATTGCATTGGCAGCTGGAGCAAATACCATCTCTGCCTACTGTGGTAACACTGTGATCATCCTTTCTTCTATATTATCCTACTTATGCTGATATATTCTATAAATTGTATAAACAGTCAGGAGGCAGAACTGTTATCTCCTTCCTTATAACTGTGTGACCTGAGCTGTGTAATCATCATCAGTAACTGTGATAGGCGTTTCTGTTTCCCTCTTTGAATGATATGGTGACCCGCTTCACAGAACATAAAGGCTTGTAATTCCCAGTTGGTCACCATGAGATCACATGACCCAACAGAAGAAGAAATGTGTGAATTTTTAGAACACCTAAATAAGGTAATTCTAGCTAACTATATGTATTAGGGGATTAGTGATAGAATAACTAAAAAACTGGGTGACTACTTTAACTTTGCATGCAAAGGAAGGCAGAGGGAGCTATGTGTAAAATATGAAACTTCAACAACTTTAAAGATATAAAATAAAAGATATTATCTATAATAATCATCCCATTGGTTGAAGCACTTGGTGGAAGGTGAGTAGAGGGTGGTCTCTGTGCTTTCCATCCTTTTATACAGGTTCTTACATTAAAAGTGTTGAAGTCACATTTGAATCAATGATAACATTTCATTCATAACATTATTCCCTGTTAGACATTTCTCTTACTAAGTAAGACGAAAGTGTTATTTAAAACTATTGATTACTAATTATGTTATCAGTTTAAAAACCAATAACTCTGCTTAAATTTCAACCATCTTCATATGTCTATTTGGTTTCTATATTATTTATGGTTGGAAGCCGCCAGAGAAGCTTTAACGTTAAAGTATTATTTCTCCGCTCTGACCTTTAACCATCACATGGTCCTGGTTTTAGTATTGATCCATGTCATTGAAAAAAAGGCAGAGAAAATATTCCCCGCTTATGTTGTGATGCCTTAGGCGAGGATTAACTTTAATGTGGGGTTAACTGTCCAATCATTGTAATATCTGGTTCAGAGATGAGTTACGAAGATGCATGGGGTTCCCTGCTCAAACTTGTCCATGTGCGAGACCTTCAGAAAGATTTTGAGGAACTGTTTGAAGATACTAGACTGATATTTTATAACCAAAAGAAACGGTCCCTGTGGTTTTACTAAACCAACCCAATCAACATACGGTAAGGTTTGATCCAGTAGAACCCTAAGAGGTCCAGATTTTGGTGCCATAATATGGACTTAGGGAACAGAATGAGGGGAACCAAATATTTTAAGGGTTTTTTTGGCTTCGCCCCTCTGGTTATGGTCTGCTTTCTTTGGAGAGCTAAATGTGTAGTGACTGATCTATGATAGGGATATGAATCCCAACACACTCCAGCTTGAGAAGAAAGCAGAGTCCTCAGGAACTAAGTGCAAAACTGTTTAGACGAGTGCTTTTGTCCCTTCTTTCCTTTAACGATTACTGAAGGTCTCATCACATGGACCTCCACTGATTAAAACCTCTGATACATCACTAGGATATGCCAAAATGTTTAAAATTATGGGTACCCTTTAAATGCTCTTTCTAACCTGAGGAACCCGGTGGGCCATCCTACTGATTATTGACAGCCGTCGCAATATAATGATATAGTGTTAGTCACTGTATGCCAGCCCCAGTTACAGGGGAAATCAGCAATATAAACATTTATTTAAATATTGAAATTAATCCCAAAGATAAAAGTCTTTAATGACCTTATGAGGGGCGTAATATTTTAAATAAAATAAATAAATAAATACATTACAAAAAATCAGGAACAATTAATTCATGAATTAATAAGTAACAAAACCAACCCTAATTACTATTTCTAGTCCCACCCAAAGCATATGCCCAGTATATAAAAATAATGTCTATGGAAAGGGGAACACTAAATAAAATGTTTTTTAATGGTTCCTTGTAGTTGTAAAAAAAAAGTCAAAAATAGACCGGATAACATCTTTAACATGTAAGTTAGCCTTTGAGTGTTTACTTAAAGGGGTATTCCCATCTCCAGGATCCTATCCCAATATGTACAGTAGGTGTAATAATAATAATGATATTAGCAAATACCTCCAATTAGAAATGTAGCATAATTCTCCTGATTGTCGCTTACCCCATGTGCAGGGCATTACAGTAGCTTAGGTATCCATGGATATGACCACTAACAACTAACTGTCACTATGAGTGGATACCTAAGCTACTGCAATGCCCTGCACATGGGATAAACGACATAGTGAATCAGAACTATACTACATTTCTATATTGCTTACCCCATGTGCAGGGCATTGCAGTAGCTTAGCTATCCATGGCTATGACCATTCATATAGTGACAGTTAGTTAGTTGTTAGTGGTCTAAGAAATCTATTAATAATGTATGCAGTGTGAAATCTGATGACAGTTCCTCTTTAAATTGATTTTGTCATATATATATTTGTATTTATGCATTTAATACATTATACCGTCACACTCGTATTTTTTGCTCTTTCCTCCGTAACATCGCTTGTATCATACAAACAATTAATTGTCTCAATCAATACGACCTAGGTTTGTTATTGGAACAGTTTTTCCATTACACATAGACCCAGTGAATATCTGATGCCTTCACATCGCCACACGAGAAAGTGATGATTAAGTACTCTTTGTAACAAGGAATATACTTTCTGATAAGACTAAGTGATAAAGGTCACGCTGCATTTCCTGGCATGGCTACATTATTGATGCTTTGTTTCTACTGTTACATTTGCTATATCCCATAGGAGAATCTTTCCTGTATTTCCCAAGCTCCCATTATAGCCTATGACCCATAGCATAGTGACACAGGGGGACAAATACAAGGATATTACTTTATCAATTATTCATACTATTTATCTTTGCTGCATATGTGACCCTCCAGTTTTACATTTATGTTTATTTATTTATTTATGCGCTTAGACTTGATCGGTTATTGTTTCAATTATAGAAAATCATACATAGAATTACTCAATTGTCATTCCTCCTCTTGTATCCTTTAATGTTGTATTAGTATTATTATTTTCAGTTTCATACACAATTTATAGCATTCACATGACCACAGAAGACCTGATTTTATGGATAACGTGTTCATTGGGAACTCTAGAGGGTGATATTGAGCCATTAGCACCTGTCCAAGTATCATTGGCCTTTCAATAGGTAAAGGTAAATAATGACTCATTTACTATGATAACCACTTATATTTACATATATACATATATATAGCTATTATCTAGAAAGTTTCAATAATTATGTACTTTTAGAATATACAGATGCATCTCACTAAATTAGAATATCATCAAAAAGTTAATTTCTTTCAGTTCAATACAATAAGTGAAACTCATATATTATATAGTCATTACACACAGAGTGATCTATTTCAAGTGTTTATTTCTGTTAATGTTGATGATTATGGCTTACAGCCAATGAAAACACAAAAGACATTATCTTCCTTTGGAAACGCTTAGGAAGCCTTTGCAGGTGTTTTTAGTTAATTATTTTAATTTACTGAGATAATGAGTTTTGTTTTTTCATTGGCTGCAAGCCATAATCATCAACATTAACAGAAATAAACACTTGAAATAGATCACTCTGCTTGTAATGACTCTATATAATATGAGTTTCACTTTTTGGATTGAAGAACTGAAATAAATTAACTTTTTGATGATATTCTAATTTTGTGAGATGCACCTGTATATATTTTTTCATCAACAGGCTCCTCCGACTCACGTTAGGTAGTGTATATGATTGAGGGAGGATCTCTTGATAAGATAACAACATCCCTCCCCTCATGGGGTGTTCCCTAATCCATGAGCTGTAATCCTACATCCTCTACTCCCAGCAATCCCCCTCTTAGTTTCGTGATTGAGCACATGTCTCCATGCACGCTCCATACTGACTAAGCTGACCCACTACTATGGCATGGCAGCACCTCTTATTTTAACATCAGGTGGTAAGAAATACTACTGCACACCAGGTTTCCAGCAGTTGGCTCCAGGCTCGGACTGGCCCACAGGAGAACAGGGGAATCCCCCGGTAGGCCACCACCCTCTTATATGAGCAGTACTTGGCACTATATACTTGAATCACTATGTACAGACAAAGGAACATCTTATTCATTTATCAATCTACCCAGTTCATAGTTATATAAATTTGTGATTGAAGATAATGTCACATTTGCATGTAGCTGAAAAGTGGGGCCCTGGAATTGGTTATTGCCCTTGGCATCCCAGTCCAAAACTGGTTGGTTCTACAACTTTTTGTCTGGGGTGCAGAAAAATCTCTTGATGCCCAAGGCAGAAATAAGAAACACTGCATAACCCATTTCAAGATGAAGTATCTGACCACTGGGTTGGAACCCCAATATCATGAGAACTATGACAGTCTCACATGCACAGTGCTGCTCCATTCAAAGTATAGGACTGATTCTCAGCTATCTGTTAGTATTGCTGACAATGAATGGAGAGGTAATGCCCATGCTTGACCACCTTCTTTCAAGTGGATGGAATGGAGCCTCCAACCTTGTGATCTGTGGGGGATTTATAAATGGGATTTCCAGCAAAGGGACATTTTTACTTCTCCTGTGGATAAGTTGCAATCTAGGAACAACCCCTTTAAGTGAGACAGATACCAAACAATACACAGGTCTTTATGTTTAAAGTGACTTTCCAGGTGTAATTTTTTATAAACTACCTGCTAATCTGTATAATGAAACATCTACTATAAATCACAAAGGATATATTTCTTTAGATAGGTAAGAGGACAGCTCATGGTGCCAATCTTAACAGGCAGTGAGGGCGTCAAACCACATGAAGCAGCAGGCAGCCATAACCCCTATATTCACAGCATGGGGAGACTAGGGTTTCATAACCCATAGATTTTCTTCCACTCTAAAAAGTTAGTAGATTCATTTATTTGATTATTTTTCACAGAAAAAAACCTGTGTAACTTGGAATATTCTTCATTGGATCAACTAGCATTAGGTATAGGATTTGGTAAAAATAACTTCAGGAATTATTTATCATCTTTCCACATCTAGAGATTATTATTTGTGAAAACCAAAATCAAGAGTGTCTCTAAAAAAAAACCCAGAGGAGGTGTGCATCTTTCAGTTAGGGTAGGGTCACAAGACCGCTTTCTCTACATCCGAGAAAAATTATCCAGTTATTCTGATCAGACTCTTATCAGAGTTTGATCAGAATGGCATGAATTTTTCAAGGTTATGTATGGTTGTCCTGAGGAAGGAGTTGTTGGACTCTGAAGCACGTAGACAAATAAACCTACATTTTTATCTTTGCATTTTCTCATATCAATTTTTCTTGGATGTGGATAGAAAAAAAAATGTTCTCCATCTTATCCCAGTACAGTCCGATTATTTTCACGGACCCAAAGACTTGCATTACCGATTTTGATCAAAATCGAACATGTCTCCAATTTTTTCCATAGACCGCAAGCAAAAAATTGGACTTGTGCACAGCCCCAAAGAATATCATGGGCACGAGTGCTATATGTGAAAACCACGGAAAATCAGTCATGTGCAAGAGCCCTTACAGGTTTTCTCTGTAGGTTCCGCTCCTGATTTTGGCTTCTAAACACTGATGCAAAACACTCATCAAACACTGATACATGAATATGGTATTGTACTCATGGCTACTATTTTAAATAGTGAATTGATTACTATAAAGTAGTTAACCCTAAACCAACCAAGGTTGTCTTAAGAAGCAGATTCCACATCTAGTTTTTCAGAAACCCTTTTATAAAGTCAAATCAGCAGCATGGACCATAGACTTCTCCTTTGAACTAGTTTTGATAAATTTCTACGTGCAGTAATTGTTGATCGGAAAAGAAAATGACCAGAAACCAGATGGATTGAGACAATTACAGAATTAATATAAAGGAAATTCAGTAAATTCTGACTTTATTCAATTATATAAAGTCACAAAGAGTCAATGTTGTTTTAAACCATAATGTCATTAATTACAATCATATTATTTACATTCAGAAACAAAAGAGAATTATACTAATAAAATCTGATTATTTTTTTGTTAGGCTATGTTCATATTTCCGTCATTACTTCCGTCCCATGACTTTAATCCGAACAGAACATCCAAAAGGCCCCCATCTGACCCAATTGTATCGCATGCTGCAGTAGCGTCTTCCCATTCTTGATGTCAAGTGACAGAATTTTTGCCAAAAATCATGACAGAGTGTGAACGGAGCTTTAGTATTAGTAAATTAGTGAATAGAATATTATCTTACACATTAATTCTTCTTCATACAAGTCTTTACTTCTATCTAATGCAGACCTTGGTGAACTGTGGCCTGTGGGCCACATCCATCCCTTTGGCTGTTGCTGTTCGACATGCAGACTAGGACAACCAAAGGCTGGAAACAGTGGAACACAACCTGTGAGTTGGGGGAGCCCAGTGCCAAACAGCACCATGATCCCCTTGCTCGGCATCTTGATTTCAACAATTAATGAATACAGAGTCGTTGGCCCCCTCTTCCACCATTCAGCGTGTGCGTCAGAGTCTCAGAGTAGCAGGCGTGATGATGTCACTAGATCGCGGCTGCTGCACGGAGCCTCAGTCCATACACAGCATAGACCAGAGCAGCACGCTGATAGAATGGGGCAAGTTGAGCAGTATTTGTGGAGGGGGGGTTATCATCAGTTAGTACTTGTGGGTAGAAGACATGTGGCATCATATTGTGTATGTGGCTGTGGGAAAATCATAGTGTTTGGTGTGTTGTGGGGAACATCATGTGAAGGGTGGTGGGTATCATAATGTTTGGTAGTCTGTTGAGGCCTCTTGTGTGGGTCGGGCTGTGGGGACATTATACTGTGTGTGTGGGAGGCCTGTGGGCATCATACTGTATATAGAGGGCTGCGGGGGATCATACTGTTTGAGATTATGTAGAGGCCATCATACTGTTTTGGGGGGCTATAGGGGATTATACTATTTGAGGGAGCTGTGAGGACATCATACTGTGTGTGAGAGGGTTGTGAAGGCCATCACACTGAAATAAAGGGCTGTGGAAAGCATGATACTGTTTAGGGAGTGGTGAAGACCATTATACTGTGTATGGAAGGGCTGTGGAAGATCATATTGTTGGGTGGAGCTGTAGAAGCAGCATGCTATGTGTGACTGTTGGGAATCATACTTTTGGGAGAGCTATAGAGGCCATCATACTGTTTAGAGTGTTTTGAGGGCCATTATACTGTGTTAGGGGCTGTTGGGGACATCATACTGTGTCTGGGGGGCTATATGGGATCAAACTGTTTGAGGGAGCTGTGGAGATATTATACTGTGAGGGAGGGATGTGACGGACATTAGGCTGTGTGTTGGAGGGCTGTGGGGGATCATACTGTTGTGGGGCTGTAGGTATATCCTACTGTGTGTGGGAGGGCTGTGGGGGATGATAGAGTTTGGAGGCTGTTGGTGTATCATATTGTGTTTGGGGTGCCATGGGGATTATACTATTTGGGGGCTGTAGGGGCCATCAAATTATTTACGTTTTGTAACTTTTACTATTTTGTATATTTACTAAACATCAGTTAATCTTGCTATTTTATGAAGTTTAAATATTTACATTCTGATTGGCTGTTACACCTGTCCATCTTGACAGGGTGTATAAAAATCCTGAGGAGGCGGCCGATTTCGCTCTTAGAAAAAGCCGGTACCCCCGGCGAAACGCGCGTCAGGGATGATCTGTCCTGTTAATGTTTAGTGAATCAGCACACTAGGGACCTACATGCTTTTCTCTAGTCCTGTCACTATGCAATTCTTGCCTCCCATGTGCCGTATGATATAAACAGCGGTATGCTGTAGTGACTTTGTGCGGTCTGATTATCTCCAGCGGCTTAGACCGTGTGCGTACCACCTGAACGTGATCAGTCTGGGAGATCAGTCCGGGAGACTGCTCTGATTCATGTGCAGTTCCTCTGCATGTGCCGGCTTGTTACCGGCACATGTACTGGTGGTTCACCCATCTATTCATGGGGTGCCATCTGTAATCGCTAGTTTGGCTCTTGCATGTGTGAAATTACTATCTTCTCACAACTAGTCTACAGGATCGCATTGTTATCACAGTGATCCTGGATAATGAAATGCCTGTTGTCCATTCATACTACATAGACATAGGTATTTAGTTTGTGTCTCCAAATTATAGCATTCCATAGGTTTGATTTGATTAATACATGGGGATCATAGATGGTGGCATTATTTATTGTACTTAGCTCCCCACGGTATTGAGGATGTTCTTTTAATATACGGCACAGTTATTTTTCTTGACGGGATAAGATGGGCATGAATGAGATCCTTAGATAGGATATATATTACCCAACCATTCAATTGTAGGGACATTGGTTGTGGGACTGTTTGATTTAGTGCTGTCACACACATTTCAGGATCTTGCGGGTCACAGCGGTCTGTATCTATTTACGACAGTGGCCCAATATACATCCTCTATTGGATGTATGTTTTATTTCAAGTTTTAGCCTGATCAATAAAAGTTAATTTTTATTTACATTTCCTTTCCCTCCTTCATTACCCTCCCAATTTTCCAAAAATTATTTGGAGAGCTGTGGATGCCATTATACTGTGTAATGGGCTGTTGTGCATATCATACAGTGTTGTGGGGCTGTGGGTGCATCATAGTGTTTGAGGGGCATTATACTGTGTGTGAGAAAGCTGTGTGAGATCATACTGAATCATATTATGTTGGGGACAGTGGGAGCATCATAGTGTGAAGGATGGGGAGATCATACATGTGTGGGGGAGCTGTTGATCTAAGTAGAAGGGCTGAATAACAGGAGCAATATGATTGCAATCTTTATAAAAAAAAAAACACTAACTTACATGGTTTTGAATAGCTGCTACTGTTAAAAATACATGTTACAATAAGCCGTTTTATAACATGTGTTAGCAACATACTTAAAACGCACCTGTCAGCAGGATTACACTGAGTAAAATGATACCTTTGTGTTACGGATCCGGATGGTGGAACCTCAGTGCTGCGGGGCAAGGGGGGACCAGAGGGGCGTAACTAGGTATCAACTCGGACCGACCAAGGTTGTACGGCGGCTCAATCGACTCCGTGACCAGGGTGGGACCGAGCAGAGGGACCAAGTGCTACTCTGGGGACCGACCTTGTATGAGAGCAGGTGACTCCCACAGGTCAGAAGGCAGGGACTGACCAGTACAGCAGACGAGCACGGCAGGCAGGCTGGCGGGTGATCCGGGCAGACGGACTGGCAGGCACGGCAGGTAACAGGCAGGAGGGTCCAGGTAGGCTGGCTGGTAGGCACGGCAGGTAACAGGCAGGTGCTTCTAGGTAAGCGGGCTGACAGGCACGGCAGGTAACAGACAGGAGCCTCCATGTAGGCTGGCTGGTAGGCACGGCAGGTAAAATGCAGGTGCTTCTAGGTAAGCGGGCTGGCAGGCACGGCAGGTAACGGGCAGGTGCTTTCAGGTAAGCAGGCGGGCAGAGCCCATAGACAGACTGGCGGACTGGCAGTAGGCAGACTGTCGGGCTGGAGAGTAGACAAGCAGATGGACTGGACTAGTAGTACGGATGGCGGACTGGACTTGTAGTCTGGCTGGCGGGCTGGACTTGTAGTCTGGCTGGCGGGCTGGACTTGTAGTCTGGCTGGCGGGCTGGACTTGTAGTCTGGCTGGCGGGCTGGACCTGTAGTCTGGCTGGCGGGCTGGACCTGTAGTCTGGCTGGCGGGCTGGACCTGTAGTCAGGTTAGCAGCGGGACCTGAGGGCTGAAGCAGAGTATCACACACAAAGCTACAACCTTGCACCGGCACCTCCATATTGGAGGAGGTGCCTTTTATAGGGGAAGTCCTCCGGCCATTGGCCGTGGACTTTTTAGGACGGCGCGCGCGGCCCCTTTAAGAGGGCGGGAGCGCACGCGCACCCTAAGCACAGGGCCAGGAAAGCTGCCTGCACCAGCAGCAGCTGCAGGGAGGCCGGAAGACACCGGAGCAGGACCGCGGCGGTAAGGGGGACAGCGTCTCTGCCGGGCAGGAGGCAGAGACGCCAATGCTACACTTTGTTGATGAAATCCGTCCAGTGGTTCTTTTATAATCTTTATTTTCATTGCTGACATAATGATATGCTCGTGCTCTGGGGCGGGACTTTAGGGAGGGGCTGTAACTGGTGCTCTCATTATGTATTCCTATCTCTGGCCTCTGACAGGTCACTGTGCTTTCTGTCACCTGCCTACTATTTTAAATATTGCCTTTGTAATTTCTCTGCCAATGTGAAATTTACATGTCACAAAGTGGCCGCCAGCGGCCGCGCATGCGCAGTAGCATTTTTCGGTTGCCAAGAGATGCTACTGTGCATGTACGGGTGCCATTTTGCTTTTGGAAAAATAATTTGGGTGCAGCAATATGCCGCCGTGCATGCGCAGTAGTATCTCTTGGCAATCAAGAAATTCTACTGCGCAAGCGCGGGCGGCTGTGGCCATATTGCTACAGGCAAATTTTTTCCTCTAGCAAAATGGTGCCCGCGCGTGCGCAGCAGCATCTATCGCTTGTCGATGCTACTGCACATGCGCGTGCGCCTTTTTGCAACAGGAAAAAGAAACTTACCTGCAGCAATATGGCCCCCGCCGCCTGCGCTTGCGCAGTAGCATCTCTCGGCAACCGAGAGATGCTACTGCACATGCACAGCGCCATATTGTTGCACCCAAATTCTTTTTCCAAAAGCAAAATGGCGCCCGCACATGCGTAGTAGCATCTCTTGGCAACTGAAAGATGCTATTGCGCATGCGCGGGCCAAGGCGGCCAATTTCAGACATGTAAATTTCACATTGGCAGAGAAATTACAATGCAATATTTAAAATAGTAGGCAGGTCACTGAAAGCTCAGTGACCTGTCAGAGACCAGAGATAGGAATACATAATGAGAGCACCAGTTACAGCCCCTCTCTAAATTCCTGCCCCGTAGCATGAGCATCTCATTATGGCAGAACTGAAAATAAAGATTATAAAAGAACCACAGGATGGATTTCATCAACACAGGTATCAATTTACTCAGTGTAATGGCGCTCACCTGACAGTGTATGTGGTTTACTAAGCACAATCCTGCTGACAGGTGTGCTTTAATGCTACTAATTCTGGTCAATATGAAACCCTTCACCCATGGGCAATATTTCATTTTTTCCTCCCCTTCTTCCAAGACCCATAAGTTTTTTTATTTTTCCAGCCATATAGCCATATGAGGGCTTGCTATTTGCAGGATGAGTGGTACTTTTGAATGACACCATTCATTCTTCCATGTAGTGTACTAGAAAACAGAAAAAAAATTCTAAGTGCGGTGAAATTGCAAAAAAAAGTACACTTTACTTACCATGTTCAATATATGGTAAAACTGACCTGCCAATATCATTCTCCAGGTCAGTACGAGTTCGCAGATAGCAGACATGTATAATTTTGTTTTTTATTTAAGTGGTGAAAAAAAAATGTGAAATTTGTCAAAAATATTTTTCAGTTTTTGCAACCATTTTCCGAGACCCGTAACGTTCTCATTTATTGGGATCTGTTGCTGTGTGAGGGCCGGCTTTTACAGAAGGATGGTGATGACAGGCACAAGGGGTCTTAAAGACACCCCCGGCTGTCATGACAACACATAGGAACCCCGTGATCGTGTGAAGGGTGGGATCAGTGACGATCTTTCTGTATAAGCGTGTTAAATGTCACTGTCAGTGATTGACAGCAGCAATTAACTGGTTAATAGCCACGGGTGGATCTTTGATCCACCCACGGCTATTAGGGGCACTTGATGGCTGATTAAATGAGCCATCAAGTGCAGGTAAAAATGCGGGCGCAACGTGTGAGCCCGCATCAAAGGTAAGGACACGGCCGATGACGTACATGTGCGTCATCAGTCGTGAAGGGGTTAAGCGATAAAATATTAATAAAAATTAATAATATGTTAATTATAATATTAATATTGAGCAGAATTTATTTCAGCCTGTCGTTTTGACCCTCCACAACAGTCTCAGTCTCTCACGCAGCCCCTTGGGAAAATGAATTGCTCACCCCTGATTTAATGTATTTTCTTCATCCTTTCATAGGAACACTAGAACATATATGACCATAAAATGAACATTTTACAGAGATACTAATAATGAGGCACCATTTCATCCTCAAATGTAAGTATTGAGTATATTTTTATCAGAACATTATTTCTGGGGGGTCATCTTCAATTTATTTGCTATTGGATACTGAATTCTTCCCTTTTCTGTGTGACCTGATAGTTTCCCTATTTTTAGAATGCAAGCAATGCATGGTAACTCTGCAATATGTTGGTGCTAAGTAATAATACTATTATTATACTGTACTAATGTTTCAATCATTATACAGTATATAATGTGATATACCCCATGAATACATTACTGTCTTTCCTATCATACAGGTAATCAGTGGTCACCTCTGTTGACTTGTTTTGTACTAAACACTGATTAGAAATGTTCCCAAATAGATTTTAATTTCCTGCTATGGATTCATTTTAGATACAAAGGGAAAATCACAGATTAATTGGAACATTTCATGAATTCATTGACAGAATTTAGCCTCATAATCGTGCTTGTTAACTGTTTAATGCCAAACCTGTTCAGCACATGATACGCAAACAATAAAGGATTTCCAGATTTGTTAAATTTGATTCTTCATTTCATTTTCAGCCTTTCAAGAATTTGCCAATGACCGCAAAACTCTCTAAAAGATGTACATTGGCTTGCAAAAGTATTCACCATCCTTGGCATTTTTCGTGTTTTGCTACCTCACAACCTGGAATTTCACTGCTTTTTTTAGAGTTTACATCAGTTCATGAAAGGAACATGCCTACCACTGTGAACATTTGGTTTCTTTTTATTGTGAAGCAAACAGCAAATAGGACAAAATAACTGAAAACTTCAGTGTGCATAACTATTCATCCCCCTAAAGTCAGTACTTTGTAGAGCCTCCTTTTGCGGCAATTACAGCTGCAAGTCGCTTTGAATAAGTCTCTATGAGCTTTCCACATCTTGGCGCTGGGATTTTTGCCCATTCCTCAAGTCAAAACTGCTCCAGCTCTTTCAGGTTAGATGGTTTCCTCTAGTGAACAGCAATCTTTAAGTCTGACCACAGATTCTCCATTGGATTAAGGTCTGGGCTTTGACTAGACCACTCCAAAACATTTACACATTTCCCCACTAGAGTGCTGCTTTAGCAGTATGCTTTGGGTCATTGTCTTGTTGGAAGGAGACCCTCTGCCCCAGTCACAAATCACTGACAGACTGAAACAAGTTTTTTTTTCAAGAATATCCCTGAATTTTGCACCATACATCTTCCCCTCAACTCTGACCTTTTTCCCTGTCCCTGCTCTGAAAAACATCCCCACAGTATGATGCTGCCACCACCATGTTTCACTGTGGGGATGGAGTTCCTGGAGTGATGAGCTGTGTCGGTTTAGTGCCAGACATAACATTTACCTTGGTGGCCAAAAAGTTTAATTTTGGTCTCACCTGACCACAGCACCTTCCTCCATATATTTGGGCAGTCTCCCACATGTCTTTTGGCAAACTCAAAACAAGCCTTATAATTTTTGTGTGTGAGTAAAGGCTTTTTTCTGCTCACTCTTCAATAAAGGCCACCTCTATGGAGTGTACGGCTTATTGTGGTTGTATGGACAGATACTCCAGTCTCTGCTTGAGAACTCTGCAGCTCCTTCAGGGTTACCTTGGGTCTCTATGCTGCCTCTCTGATTAATGCCCTCATTGCCCGGTCTGAGAGCTTTGGTGGGTGCCCCCTCTTGGCAGATTTGTTGTGGTACCATGTTCTTTCCCATCTGATATAGGAATTTTTTTATAGTTTAACCCTGACTTGTACTTCTCAACAACTTTGTCCCTGACTTGTTTGGAATTCTTCTTGGTCTTCATGGTGTTGTTTGGAGATCTCCTTGATCTTCATGGTGTTGTTTGGAGATCTCCTTGGTCTTCATGGTGTTGTTTGGAGATCTCCTTGATCTTCATGGTGTTGTTTGGAGATCTCCTTGGTCTTCATGGTGTTTGGTTAGTGGTGCCTCTTGCTTAATGGTGTTGCAGCCTCTGTGGCCTTTCAGAAAAGGTAAAGTGTATATACTGACAGACATGTGACACTTAAATTGCACACAGGTGGACGTCCTGTCACTAAGCATGGGACTTATGAAGGTAATTGCTTGCACCAGAATTTTTTAAGGCTTCATAGCAAAAAGGGTGAATACATATGCACATGACAATTTTTAATTATTTGATCCCATAAATTTAATTTATACCTATATTTTTATCACTTCACTTCACTATATCTATATTTTTCTCACTTCACTTCACCAACTTAGACTATTTAGTGCTGATGCATCACACATAAATTAGATTGCAACAATATTTAAGCACAGGTTGTAATGTAACAAAATAGGTAAAAAGTCAAGTGGGTGAATACTTTTGCAATCCACGGTATCTAGTTATTGCAAATTTTAAGAAGATGTTCAGTATGTGAAATGGATGATACAAGGCATGATGTTTAGCCTATAAAAAAAATACATTTACGTAACATTGGTTAATATAGCCAGTGCATTATATGGTGCGGTGCATTTTGAATAGATTTACAAATAGTTAATATTAAAAAATATTAAAAAATAATCACCGAGTATTGAGAACGTTCATTGCACATCAAAGGTTAATACTATAGTCCTTCTGTATAACAAGGCAGCATGCATGGAGATACATTCTCATAGCCTGCAGGCTGTTCAGTTGTAAACTATAGAACCATAGTAATAGTGAAGTAGCAGATTTATTAAAGTAACAAGTGGTCACCGGTTTAGGATTTTTAATAACTGCAGCCAATGTGATCAGAATTGCAGTAAAGTACAGAACTGAGCGTGTTATTTATACACAATGTATATAGCATAGAGTCTATTATTTATACACAATGTATATAACATAGAGTCTATTATTTATACACAATGTATATAACATAGTCTATTATTTATACACAATGTATATAACATAGAGTCTATTATTTATACACAATGTATATAACATAGTCTATTATTTATACACAATGTATATAACATAGAGTCTATTATTTATACACAATGTATATAGCATAGAGTCTATTATTTATACACAATGTATATAACATAGATTCTATTATTTATACACAATGTATATAGCATAGATTCTATTATTTATACACAATGTATATAACATAGAGTCTATTATTTATACACAATGTATATAACATAGAGTCTATTATTTATACACAATGTATATAGCATAGTCTATTATTTATACACAATGTATATAGCATAGATTCTATTATTTATACACAATGTATATAGCATAGATTCTATTATTTATACACAATGTATATAACATAGAGTCTATTATTTATACACAATGTATATAACATAGAGTCTATTATTTATACACAATGTATATAACACAGATTCTATTATTTATACACAATGTATATAACATAGAGTCTATTATTTATACACAATGTATATAACACAGATTCTATTATTTATACACAATGTATATAACATAGAGTCTATTATTTATACACAATGTATATAACATAGAGTCTATTATTTATACACAATGTATATAGCATAGTCTATTATTTATACACAATGTATATAGCATAGTCTATTATTTATACACAATGTATATAGCATAGTCTATTATTTATACACAATGTATATAACATAGATTCTATTATTTATACACAATGTATATAGCATAGATTCTATTATTTATACACAATGTATATAACATAGATTCTATTATTTATACACAATGTATATAACAGAGTCTATTATTTACACACAATGTATCTTCCTATATAAACTGCATTCAATTCCTGGACATTTTATGAAAGGGATGCCGCCTTTATTTCTCAGTTTTTCTTCTTATGTGTCTCAGTTCCCATCCTGTCTCTGTTGTGTTTTTACTCTCACCTCTTCAATAAGGCTCAAGTGATTTTGTCTGTTTCCCTTAAGCCTGTCTCTCTTTCTTCTAATCCCTGCGTCCTGGCCTCTCCTTAACTTACCTCTGTATGACTGAGCCCAGCAAAATCATCACTACCAGCTACAAGTAGTCTGTCATCTAAAGAATGGAGGATCTTACCTGGAATCGCTGAGGACCTTCGCATTGTTGACTTCTTGTGCTGATATAATGTCCTACTTGAGAGTTTCAGATGATCTCTTTAATTCAGCAATGTCCTGCAGCTTGATAAATGCTTGTGAAAGTTCCTCATTTGTTCGGCCACCTTAGATAAATAAAAAGCCCCTTTATTTTTATTTTTTTGGATAACATGAAGTGTTCCTTTTCCCGACAGGCAGCCGGCTATATGACTACGAGTCTCTTTGCTTCACTTCTCCAGCTTCACATGTGGGAATTTCAGAGAATAAAATTAAATCACCACTGAGGTGACTCAATCCTTTGATCCAATCAGTGCTCTTCCCTAGGCCTCCAGCCAATCACCTCTCCATCCCTGTCCCCTATGAGGCTGAGCCTTTCTTAAGCAGGCTTGGAAGTGACTGGAGTTGAGGGACTTCCCACCGTCTACTTATAGGCTAACTTTAAGTGTCGGACTGCAGTCCTCCTCATTTACTTGCTACATGGTAAGAAATACAAACTAGATAATATAGGAAACAGAGTAATAGAGATAGACATTAGCTTGCATTGCTGAGAGCTCATTAATGAATTTGCTGGTGCATGGACTGGCGCTTGTTTCATTCAACAGAAAGGTCAATGTGCATATTGATCTGAATAATGAGAGAAGGAAAACTGCACAGTCGTCTTCTCTTTTAACATGTATTTCATGGACATATTAAAAAAGAAGAAAATAAAAACTATCCTAAAAATAATTCAGACCTAAATGGTTGCTTTCACAGTTCTATTTATGCGCTAAAAGATTAATTTCCCGACATTATCAAAAATTAAATAAAGACTGCTTTTATGATTGGCTAGTTTCTGGATTTTAGTCCTTTTGCAAGAGAGGTTTCTTACACCATTGACACTGTGCAGGTTAAGGAGCACATTTGTTACTCACCTCACTCTAATACAGGGATTTTAAACTCAAATACAGAGAGGGCCAAATTAAAAAACCTGGACAAAGTCGCAGGCCAACCTTGATATCTATTAACAGTATAATGGGCCCCGCATAGTCCTCCATACAGCATAATGGGCCCCACATAGTCCTCCATACAGAATAATGGCCCCACATAGTCCTCCATGCAGTATAATGGGCCCCACACACTCCTCTATACAGTATAATTGGCCCCACACAGTGATCCATACAGTATAATGGGCCTCATATAGTGTCACGGGTGTGTCAGATGTGACAGACAGTCGTCCTGCAGTTGGTTGCAGGTGACGCGCCCCCTGGGCCGTGGGGTACCCGGAGCCGGGCCGGTAGATGCTGGGGGTTGTAGTCACAGTGGCTGTGACCCGGTCCGTGACCCAGGTGGTCAAACCAAAGGGGTAGTATTTGGGTATAAGTGTTAATGTCCGACTACGCTACCTGTGGAATGCGGTCAATAGGAACCACCGCTGCGGAACAGTCCTCTGAAGCTGGTGGTATAGCAGATAAGGCAGTGTAACTCCCCACAGGAAGAGTGTAGCTTCAGGGCAGCGTGTGTAGATGATGGTGGTTATGGTGCAGGTAGTCAGTAATCACACGGAGTCAACGTGGTAAAGTTCCAGGGCTTTTACTGGTGGCAATTATACAAGCCCCAACGGGAGTACTGACTAGTAATAAGGGTCCAGTCGGTCTGGGAGCAAGCATAGAGTCCTCCTGGCCAGGTGGAGTTGTAGGCCTGCCGTTCTTACTATGCTCTTTGGCTATCCTGCTTATAGCTGTGTTGTAGCCCACGTCCCTGAGTGTAACGTGCTATGCTCACCCGTATGGCTGGCAACTCGGGCCTTGTGGATTCCTCGCTCCTCTGTGGCGGTACTGGTCCCTCGGTGCTGCTGAGCCTCCGGGCGTCTGATGGGGGCCAGGAGACCTGCAATCTCCTGCCCTATGGTATCTGGTGCTGGGTCTGGAATCCCCCACTGCCTCGGACTCCGGTGTCCGGTTTTCTGTAGACTCTGGCTAGGACGAGCTATCTCCAGGTCCAGTCCTCAGCTCCTCACTCCTTGGTGTCCACAACTCGACTCCTGACACTAGACTCTCCTAACCCCGCCTCCAGACCCAGTTATAAAGGGCAGGATCCTCCCCTTTCTGGTCTGGAGCCAGGATGTGTTGCATGTACTGTGTTTCCTGACCAGGAAACCCCTGTTTTCTCTCAGACATGGCATTACTACCACTGTGGCAACCAGACCCTCTGGGGTGCTACACAGGAGATCTCCACATTTGGCAATGCAGACAGCTGCCTAGATAGGAGGCTGTGTTTAGGACCCAGCGACTACCTCCCTTTCGTCTGGGTGTATATATACCTTATGTGTCTAGGTGGGCATCGCAGGTTATACTCATTTCTACTTGGAACTTGGCTGAAGCAGCATCACTTCCTCTCTGGAGTCTTGAGGCCGTGTGCCCTGTTGGAGTTCTTTTAAAGCTGAGTTGTTGTTCCCCTGTGTTGTCTTCCCCTTTTGTCTATAGAGTGCTAGCAGAGGTTGACTAGTGCTCATCCCCTTCCACCCCCAGCTATAGCCTTATACCTGGGATAGTAGGGCGAGGCACGTGATCGGCGACAGCTGCGGAGGTTGTATAGGGACGTTAGGGGGAGACAGGGTGACGCTAGTCCAGATTAGTACAGTGCCTACAAGCAGTATTCAACCCCCTGCAGATTTAGCTGGTTTGATAAGATGCAAATAAGTTAGAGCCTTCAAACTGCAAACGAGAGTAGGTTTTATGAACAGAAGCATAAATCTTACAAACCAAAAAGTTATGTTGCTCAGTTGAATTTTATTAAATTTTAAACATAAAAGTGTGGAATAACCCTTGTTTGCAATTACAGCTAATAATCGTCTTTTATAAGACCTGATCAGGCCGGCACAGGTCTGTGGAGTTATCTTGGCCCACTCCTCCATGCCGATCTTCTCCAAGTTATCTAGGTTCTTTGGGTGTCTCATGTGGACTTTATTCTTGAGCTCCTTCCACAAGTTTTCAATTGGGTTAAGGTCAGGAGACTGACTAGGCCACTCCAACACCTTGACTTTTTCCCTATTGAACCAGGCCTAGGTTTTCTTGGCTGTGTGCTTTGGGTCGTTGTCTTGTTGGAAGATGAAATTACGACCCATCTTAAGATTCTTGATGGAGGAGCGGAGGTTCTTGGCCAAAATCTCCAGGTAGGCCGTGCTATCCATCTTCCCATGGATGCGGACCAGATGGCCAGGCCCCTTGGCAGAGAAACAGCCCCACATCATGATGCTGCCACCACCATGCTTGACTGTAGGGATGGTATTCTTGGGGTCGTATGCAGTGCCATCCAGTCTCCAAACGTCACGTGTGTGGTTGGCACCAAAGATCTCGATCTTGGTCTCATCAGACCATAGAACCTTGAACCAGTCTGTCTCAGAGTCCTCCAAGTGATCATGAGCAAACTGTAGACGAGCCTTGACATGACGCTTTGAAAGTAAAGGTACCTTACGGGCTCGTCTGGAACGGAGACCATTGCGGTGGAGTACGTTACTTATGGTATTGACTGAAACCAATGTCCCCACTGCCATGAGATCTTCCCGGAGCTCCTTCCTTGTTGTCCTTGGGTTAGCCTTGACTCTTCGGACAAGCCTGGCCTCGGCACGGGAGGACACTTTCAAAGGCTGTCCTGGCCGTGGAAGGCTAACAGTAGTTCCATAAGCCTTCCACTTACGGATGATGCTCCCAACAGTGGAGACAGGTAGGCCCAACTCCTTGGAAAGGGTTTTGTACCCCTTGCCAGCCTTGTGACCCTCCACGATCTTGTCTCTGATGGCCTTGGAATGCTCCTTTGTCTTTCCCATGTTGACCGTGTCTGAGTGCTGTTCACAAGTTTGGGGAGGGTCTTAAATAGTCAGAAAAGGCTGGCAAAAGAGATCTTTAATCCACACATGTGAAGCTCATTATTCTTGGTGCCTGAACTACTTCTTAATACTTTAGGGGGACCAAACAGAATTCTTGTGGTTTGAGGGGTTGAATAATAAATGACACTCTGAATTAACTTTTTACGTTTAAAAAAAAAAAAAAAAAAAAAAATTTGCTGCAGTGCATTTCCCACTTCCAGGCTGATCTACAGTACAAATGTCACAATGCCAAGTTAATTCCGCATGTGTCAACCAGCTAAATCTGCAGGGGGTTGAATACTACTTGTAGGCACTGTAGGTCATCTCTTCCCCCTTTCCCTAGTGTCTGGGCTCCCTTTCCCCTCTGTGTTGCACTCACGCCTGGCGTGACTCTCTGTGTTGCACTCACACCTGGCGTGACATTATAACCTGCCGAGCACGTTTTGGGGAAAAAAAAAAACGACACTAGATTGACATTTTGTTTTTTTTTTCTATGTGTGTTTTTGGGCGTGCACCTTTTTTTTCATTACTCCCTTTAGTATGGAATCAGTGGCAGAGCTCGCAGAGCATTTCCGCTGTCTGTCTCTGGAGGTGAATGACCTCAGCTGTGAGG
Organism: Phyllobates terribilis; assembly: GCF_046119375.1. Taxonomy (NCBI): domain Eukaryota; kingdom Metazoa; phylum Chordata; class Amphibia; order Anura; family Dendrobatidae; genus Phyllobates; species Phyllobates terribilis. The sequence continues at coordinate 145,371,111 of NW_027362772.1, forward strand.
TACAGCAGCAGTATCACCAGTTACAGGCTGACAATGAAGGGGTTTCTGCTTGTAGACATGTCCAGTCTGAACCCAAGGTTGCCCTCCCGGACAGGTTTTCAGGAGGCAGGGACAAGTTTTTTGTGTGTAAGGAGGCATGCAAATTGTACTTCAAACATCGTCCCTACTCCTCCGGCAATGAGGAGCAACGGGTAGGTATTATGATCTCTCTACTGCAGGGCAATCCTTAGTCATGGGCGTTTTCATTACCGCAGGACTCAGTTTGTCTCCAGTCTGTAGAGGGTTTTTTTGGAGCTCTTGCCCTCATCTATGATGAGCCTGACTGAGTCGCCTTGGCTGAGTCTAAGCTACGTCGCCTTCAGCAGGGGATTCGGTCAGTGGAAACGTACAGTTCGGAATTCCGTAGATGGGCAACGGATTACAAATGGAATGACTCAGCCCTTAAAAGTCAATTTTGTGAGGGGCTTACTGAAAGTTTGAAAGATGCCTTGGCTGTATATGAAACCCCTCAGTCCTTGGAGGCTGCCATGTCTTTGGCCATACATCTGGATAGGCGCCTTCGGGATAGACGGGTGCAACCTTCTTTTCCGGGGCCTTCTTGTCAGGGTTGTGTACGTTTGCCGAGGGAGCAGTCTGGGGGTGAACCAGTACTTGGGGAGGTGGAGGAACCTATGCAGTTAGGGGGTGTCTCAACATCATACATCTCCCCGGAGATTCAGAGGCATATGTTTTTTTTGTGGGAAAAAGGGACACTTTGTTGGGACCTGTCCTTCAATTTCTAAACAAAAGGAGACTCGTTTAACTCTTGGTAGTCTGGAGTTGGATAAACAAGGGGTGTATTTGTGGCCAAACTGCAGTTCCCACTTTGTCCTGACAGCAGAGGTGGTGCTAGAGAGTAAAAACGAAAAAAATTCTGTGTTTGTTGACAGTGGAGCCAGGGTCAGCATGATTGATGCTGAGTTTGTGAAAACTCATGGTCTTGCTTGCTGTGTTTTAGCTAAACCTATTCCCATCTTTGCCATTGACTCGGCGCCGCTTGCACAGAAACCATTTACTCAGATTGCACATAATGTAAAACTGAGGGTGGGGTCAGTTCACTGTGAAATCATCGCTTGCTATGTTCCTGACAATCTTCCCACACCTATTGTTTTGGGTATTACTTGGCTTGTTAAGCATAATCCGTTGGTGGATTGGCAAACCGGGGAGATTATTGAATGGGGAGATTACTGCCATGAGAACTGTTTAGATATTTCCCTTGCTATTGTCTCTACGGAAATATTACCTGTTTTTCTGTCTGGTTTTGAGGACGTTTTTTCTGAGAAGGGGTGTCAGGATTTGCCTCATCATAGTGCATATGACTGTCCTATTAACCTGAACCCCGGAGCTAAACTACCGAAGTCCAGACTGTATAATTTTTCTGACCCTGAGAGACAAGCCATGAAGGATTTCATTGTGGAAAGTCTGGAGAAGGGACATATCAGACCCTCATCTTCGCCCGTGGCGGCAGGGTTCTTCTTTGTGAAGAAAAAAGATAGATAGCGGTCTACGTCCCTGTTTAGATTTCCGGGAATTAAATCAAATACCATCTTTGATCCATACCCTCTTCCTCTGATTCCTGATTTGTTCAGCCAGGTTTTAGGAGCTAAGATATTCTCCAAGTTGGATTTAAGGGAAGCCTACAATCTGGTTAGAATCAGAGAAGAAGACGAGTGGAAAACAGCGTTCAATACCCCTGAAGGGCATTTTGAGAGTCTGGTTATGCCTTTCAGTTTGACCAATTGTTACACGCACGCCGCTGGGTTCAGATAGGGCGAGACGGGTTTCATGAGTTCATTGGAATCCCGGGGGAACCATTACTCAGGGCGACCATCGGCTGCAGCTTCTCTCAGGCACACAATAGATTCAATTGCTGACCAGACACATCTGACAAGAGTCTTTTTTAACAGTTTAACAGTGGAATTTAATCTGAAGCACGGCCAGTGCAATTCAGGGATATTACAGCAACAATCTTCATTACCGTACAGTCTGAGTTTCTTGAGCAACCGGCTCCAGTAACAATACAGTAGTTTCTTCACAAGGCACAGTATTACAGTCTCTTCAGTAGCATAATTCAGCATAGATTAGATCTCTTAGCAGCACACTTCTATGCATACACAACCACAGGCTTTTCCTTCACAAGGACACAATAATACACAGCATTCTTTATCCTGCATGGAGATGGAGGGGTGGCGGGGGGTTTGATGAGGGAGATGATCCCTGTGACACAATTCCTTCCAGTCCTTATCTTCCTGCCCCTGTCCATGGTGCATGCGAAGATGCCTCCTGCCCTGCCCCTGTCATTGCACACTCTCAAGTAGCAACATCAGGAAGCACGTCCACGTCCTTGTCTCAGCGTAGCGTTCATTTGTCTATACCCCAGTCCTTGGAATGCAAACGCAAATAAGCAGCAAACGCCCCACAGGCCACACTTCAAAATTCACACATTTCGCGACTGCTTGCGCTCAAAATGTTGCCTTCTAGGTTTGTGGAGACAGAAGCATTCCGCAACTTGATGGTGGCTGTCCCTCGGTACTCAATCCCAAGCCGCCACTATTTCTCCCCGTGTGCCGTCCCTGCATTACATAAGCACGTGTCCCAAAACATTCGTTGTGCCCTCAACAACTCAGTTACCGGGAAAGTCCACCTAACTACGGACATGTGGATAAGTGCTTGTGGACAGGGACGGTGCATCTCGCTGACGGCACATTGGGTTAACATAGTGGAAGCCGGGAACCAGTCAGACCTTGGGACGGAACACGTCCTCTCAATGCCAAGGATCGCAGGCCCTGGGTAAATAATGGTTGCCCCCACAGTATACAGCTCCTGCACCTCATCCTGCTCTTCAGCCTCCATCTGCAAAATGACCACATCAGGCTGGAAGCACTGCAGCACTGCCTCGGCCAAGCAGCAACAGGCTGTGCTGAAGCTAATATGCTTAGGTGACAAACTACACAATGCTGAAGAGTTGTGGACAGCTCTGAAAGAGCAGGCAGATCTGTGGCTCACACCGCTGAACCTACAGCCAGGCATGGTCATGTGTGACAATGGCCGGAACCTGGTTGCGGCTCTGATGCGAGGCAAGCTCACACATGTACCATGACTGGCCCATGTGCTTAACCTCGTGGTTCAGCGGTTTCTCAAATCCTACCCGGAGCTGCCTGATCTGCTTGTTAAAGTATGCCACCTGTGTGCCCATTTTAGAAAGTCATCTACAGCTTCCGCCACCCTTGCCGTGTTTCAGCAGGGTTTGCAGCTTCCAGCTCACAGACTGGTGTGTGATGTCCCCACGCGTTGGAACTCTACACTGCAGATGTTGGGAAGGATTTGTGAGCAGAAGAGGGCAGTTGTTGAGTACCAGCATCAACAAGGCCGTCAGTATTCAGTTCAGACCCCTCACATAAGACCTCAGATGTGGAAATGGATGTCAGACATATGTACCATCCTCTAAAAACTTTGAGGACTCCACCAAGATGGTGAGCAGCTATGACGCCATAATTAGCGTCACCATCCCACTTCTCTGTCTTCTGAAACGCTCTCTGCTCACAATCAAAGAGGATGCATTGCAGGCGGAGCACGATGAGATGGAGCAAGGAACTATACAGGATGATTACACACAGCCCAGCCTCATCTCATCCCAACGTGGTTTGGCTGACAATGAGGAAGAGGAGGAGGAGGAGGAAGAACAAGAGCTATAGACGGTACTACCTGCACAACTGTCATACCGTCTGTTCAGCATGGATGGCCTGAGGATAGTGAGTAGGAGGAGGAGAGCATAGTCACTCATCCTCTTGGTGAAGACACAGAAGTCTTGCCTGTTAGCAGTCTGTCACACATGGCTGAGTTTATGTTACGCTGCCTTTCCCCTGACCCTTGTGTTCTTAAAATTTTGGGTGACAGTCATTACTGGTTGTTGACACTTCTAGAACCACACTACAAGGAGAACTTTATATCTCTTATTCCTGAGGCGGACAGGTCTACAAAAATGGGGCAGTACCAGAAGGCCTTTGTTACAGAACTATTAAAAAAATTCCCATCTTAAAATTCTGGCGGTAGAGGTCATAGTTCGTTGGACAACCAAGGACTACAGGCTAGAGAGACACAACTCCAATCCAGCAGAGGTATGGGAACACTGTCAAAGTTTTCTCAGCCCCTCTCATTGCACAGGCCCTGAGGCGCAGGGTACTCTCACAAGGAGTGCAAAGTTTGAGAAGTTGCTGAGGGAGTACTTTGCCGACCGTACCAACATCCTCCGTGATTCCTCTGTGCCTTATAATTATTGGGTATCCAAGCTGGATACGTGGAATGAATTGACTCTCTACGCCTGGAGGTCCTGGCCTGCCCTGCCGCTAGCGTTTTACCAGAGTGGGTTTTTAGTGCCGCTGGTGGAATTATAACTGATAAGCGCATCCGCCTGTTAACTGAAAATGCTGACAGGCTGACTCTTATAAAAATGAACAAGGGCTGGATTGGGCCAGACTTCTCAACACCACCGAATGATAGCAGCGTAACAAAAACTCAAATCCAGTGTCTTTTTTTGGGAGGTGTATTCCCATGCACCTTTTCACACCCACACATGGGTATGCTCTTCCTGATTTTGACTATTTGCTGTTGTCCTCCTCCTCATCCTCATCCTCCACCACCATATCACCAGGGTGACCGTGGTCCATGATGCAACACCCATGTAATTTTTTTAAAGGGTGTTTATGATCCCCGTAAAAAAAAAAATTATACAGTATGTTCATGTATACCCGCCAGGGGTAAATGTTTGTCAGCCCATACACTTAGTGCATGGGCATTACAAGTATAGGAGACCCACTCCTTTCTAATGGGAACATTTTTTTATGAGGCCCTCCTCCATGTCTCTTCCAAGGGGCATTGGAGTGCCTCCCAATTTTTGGCAGCCCTTGCATTCACTGCATAGGCCAACACTATGGGAGACCCACTTCCTAATAATGGGAACATTTTTTCATGAGGCCCTCTACGTCTCTTCCAAGGGGCATTGGAGTGCCTCCCAATTTTTGGCAGCCCTTGCATTCACTGCATAGGCAAACACCATGGTAGACCCACTTCCTAATAATGGGAACATTGTTTTTAGGAGGCTCTCTGACCTCTACGTCTCTTGCAAGGGGCATTGGAGTTCCTCCAAATTTTTGGCAGCCGTTGCTTCACTGCATACCCTATAACTGTATAGCACACCTGCGCCATTGTAATGGAAACATGTCATTATTGTGGCTCTGCTCTATGTGTCTTTAAATTGTTAGTGGGGTTTTTCCCAAATTTTAGCAGCCCTGGCAGTCAAAGCATGAGCATTACCACTATAGGAGACCTGCTCCTTTATAATGGGAACATTTTTTTTACTGAGACCCTCCTCTATGTTTCTTCAAAGGGGTATTGGGTATCCGAATTTTTGGCAGCCCTTGCAGTCACTGCATACGCAATAACAGTATAGGAGACCCACTCGTTAATAATGGGAACAATAAAGCATAGCCGGCTGATGGCCCTCTAACAATAGCGAAGGCTGACTGCTGGCCCTTTAAGAAAAGTAAGGGCCGCCTGATGGCCCTATAAAAATAGGCTTTGCAACTTTCAGAGTCCCTCCATCATAAATGAAACTGGATGTGTCTGATGATGTGTCACACACCACATGGCCAGATAAGGTTGTAAAATGTTAAAATGACATTTCCCGGTGAATGCATTTGTCTTAAAAAATGATGTAAAAACAAAAAAAAAGTAGGATCTTTCTTTAGTATAAAAATGTAATCACATTGTTCAGCTCCTGCACCTCCTTCTCCATCTCTGAAATGACCACATCAGTCAAAAGCTGAAAGCACTGCAGCACTGCCTTGGCCAAGCGGCAACAGGCTGTGCTGAAGATAACATGCTTAATGTTTAGTTGACAAGCCGCCCAGCGCTGCAGAGTTGATGAAAGCTGTAACACAGCAGCCTGATCTGTGACTCTCACAGTTGAATATACAGCCAGGCATGGTCGTTAGTAGAGATGAACGTTGTTCTACTCGAACTGTTCGCCAATCTCAAATTCGAGCTGTTTTGGGCGGTGTTCGAGCCGTTCGGCGAACACGAACAATTTGAGAAAAATTCGGCTGTTCGAGGTTATGTTCGATAACTGTTCGTGCACCAAAATCATAACTGGATTTTTTCTCAGTAATGATGAAAATTAATGTTAATACGCAGTTTGAGTGTACAGCGGGGTGGGGGGAGGGGCAGGGGATGGATCTCTGCAGGAACAATGAAGATCTCCATTTTTTTTTCTCTTTCCCGCATTTACAGTGGGGAGGTGCAATCTGTCAGCCTATCAGCAGCGCACACACGGAGCGAAGTGCTTTTTTTCACACAAGCAAGGGCATGTGTCATTGGCAGTGTATGTCACATGTCCTTGCCCTATAAGACCAAGCCATTTTCCCCGTCGCCACCATTTTCTCACTGCTGCAGCTGCGTGTTAGACGGCACCGCTGTTGCTGTGTGCGCTATACCTTGTTAATTTCAAGCCAATTTTCGCACAAATATACAGATAGCTTGGGAGTAGGGAATAGTTGTGATTGCAGTCCTTTTAAGGACTAGGTTACAGCATTTCCTACGACTTTTATCAGGCAGGTCTGTGCTCTTAAATAGATAGGTTGTGGGAGTAAAGACTAATTGTAATTGGAGTCCTTTTCAGGACTAGGTTACATCAGTTCCTATCAGTTTTTGCCAGGCAGGTCTGTGCCAGTGCTGTGCAAGTTTTTTTCACAGCATTTGGCTGAATCTAGCAAAGCTAATCCTTTTTGGCCTATTGCAGAGTGTGTTAGTCAGTGGAGTAGCCTATCTGTGTTGCAAGATATAGCACCTGTGTATAGAATACCAATTTTTTTACTGCACCTAGTGAAGTAAAATCTTTTGGGCATAGCATCATTCTATTAGTCCATCTATACTGACCTCCATCAGGTTGCAAACTGAATCTAATTTTTTTCTGCATCTAGCTCTGAAAAAATATTTGGCCTTCTAGCAGTGTGTGGGACTTGTTCTATTAGTCCACCTATACTGACCTCCATCAGGTTGCAAACTGAATATATTTTTTTCTACATCTACCTCTGAAAAAATATTGGGCTTCTAGCTGTGTGTGGGACTTGTTGTATTAGTCCATCTATACTGACCTCCATCAGGTTGCAAACTGAATATAATTTTTTTCTGCATCTAGCTCTGAAAAAATATTTGGCCTTCTAGTAGTGTGTGGGACTTTCTCTGTTAGTCCATCTATACTGACCTCCATCAGGTTGCAAACTGAATATATTTTTTTCTGCATCTACCTCTGAAAAAATATTGGGCTTCTAGCTGTGTGTGGGTCTTGTTCTATTAATCCATCTATACTGACCTCCATCAGGTTGCAAACTGAATATAATTTTTTTCTGCATCTAGCTCTGAAAAAATATTTGGCCTTCTAGTAGTGTGTGGGACTTTCTCTATTAGTCCATCTATACTGACCTCCATCAGGTTGCAAATTAAAAATAATTTTTATCTGCATCTACAGTACCTCTGAAAAAATATTTGGGCTTCTAGCTGTGTGTGGGACTTGTTGTATTAGTCCATCTATACTGACCTCCATCAGGTTGCAAACTGAATATATTTTTTTCTGCATCTACCTCTGAAAAAATATTGGGCTTCTAGCTGTGTGTGGGACTTGTTGTATTAGTCCATCTATACTGACCTCCATCAGGTTGCAAACTGAATATATTTTTTTCTGCATCTACCTCTGAAAAAATATTGGGCTTCTAGCTGTGTGTGGGTCTTGTTCTATTAATCCATCTATACAGACCTCCATCAGGTTGCAAACTGAATATAATTTTTTTCTGCATCTAGCTCTGAAAAAATATTTGGCCTTCTAGCAGTGTGTGGGACTTGTTCTATTAGTCCACCTATACTGACCTCCATCAGGTTGCAAATTCAAAATAATTTTTTGTATGCATCTAGCTCTGAAAAAATATTTGGCCTTCTAGCAGTGTGTGGGACTTTCTCTGTTAGTCCATCTATACTGACTTCCATCAGGTTGCAAACTGAATCTAATTTTTTTCTGCATCTAGCTCTGAAAAAATATTTGGCCTTCTAGCAGTGTGTCGGACTTTCTCTATTAGTCCATCTATACTGACCTCCATCAGGTTGCAAATTAAAAATAATTTTTATCTGCATCTACAGTACCTCTGAAAAAATATTTGGGCTTCTAGCTGTGTGTGGGACTTGTTGTATTAGTCCATCTATACTGACCTCCATCAGGTTGCAAACTGAATATATTTTTTTCTGCATCTACCTCTGAAAAAATATTGGGCTTCTAGCTGTGTGTGGGTCTTGTTCTATTAATCCATCTATACAGACCTCCATCAGGTTGCAAACTGAATATAATTTTTTTCTGCATCTACCTCTGAAAAAATATTGGGCTTCTAGCTGTGTGTGGGACTTGTTGTATTAGTCCATCTATACTGACCTCCATCAGGTTGCAAACTGAATATATTTTTTTCTGCATCTACCTCTGAAAAAATATTGGGCTTCTAGCTGTGTGTGGGACTTGTTCTATTAATCCATCTATACAGACCTCCATCAGGTTGCAAACTGAATATATTTTTTTCTGCATCTACCTCTGAAAAAATATTGGGCTTCTAGCTGTGTGTGGGACTTGTTGTATTAGTCCATCTATACTGACCTCCATGAGGTTGCAAACTGAATATATTTTTTTCTGCATCTACCTCTGAAAAAATATTGGGCTTCTAGCTGTGTGTGGGACTTGTTGTATTAGTCCATCTATACTGACCTCCATCAGGTTGCAAATTGAATATAATTTTTTTCTGCATCTAACCCAGCCAATAGTTTTGGCCTAATACCACAGTTTGGCCACTCAGCTCTGCTCGGTTACCATCCATTGTTTTTTTGTGCAAACAACTCCAGAGTTGTGAATTAGTTAACCACCAAAATGAGTGGAAAAAGGCCTGCTGCTGGTGGAAAGGGGAATAGGCGTGTTGGGAAGGGGAAAAAAGGTTGTGTCCGTGGGGTAGGTGTTAAAGCAACAGTAACATCTGCAGAAGAAAGACCATCTTCCAGCCAAACTAAAATGTCTACTTCTTTTAGCGGACAATGTGATAAGATCCCTTTCTTACGGCCACGCCAATCGCTACAAATTCCAGATGAGGCACAAAAACAGCAGGTGCTTCAACGGATATCAAGTGCTCCTTTAAGTGGGCTCTCCTCCACATCAACTTCAACATCACAAATACTCCAGTCCTCAAAGGTGTCACCCAAATCGCACTTGCTTCCTCACAGCTCCCAAATCTCCAGCTGCCCGTCTGAGTATGAGGTAGAACAGATGGTTGAGTCTGCAGAGCTGTTTACTCATACTATAGCCTGGGAATCAGAGGTCGACTCCAGCGCTTCTGTGAATCCAGACGAGGAAATGATCTGCACTGATGCCCAGAATCTTTATGAGTAGGATCCAGGACCAGACGCAGAAGGTTCTGACCATAATGTAGACCCTCATTCCCAAACTGTAACTCCTGTTGGTAGAGACAATGAGGAAGACGATGATAAGACTCAAATACCTGATTGGAGCGACAACTTTAGTTTTTTGTCAGGGCAGGAACAGGTTGGCTCTGAGGACGACGGGTGTGATAACACACAGGGTGATGATGATGAGGTTGGAGATCCCACTTACTGTCAACCCACAGTCAGCCAAGAGATGAGGTCAGCAGAGGAGGTGGAGGAAGATGCTAGTGACGACGAGGTCAGGTTGCGCCTTCCTGGACAGAGACGTAGTACTGGAAGCACGTCAACAACTGCATCCTCAAACACAACTCTGCCTCTCACCACAAGTCGTGGTGGCTCTTCAGGTCGCATGGGTGCTAAGCCTTGCATAGCCTGGGCATTTTTTCAGATCGATAAAGATGACTCAACTCGTGTTATCTGTAACATTTGTCAGCAAAAGCTAAGTAGAGGCCAAAAAATACATAGTTTGAGTACTTCATGCATGAACCGGCACATGGACATGAAGCATAAGTTGCAGTGGGAAGCTCAGTGTGCTACAATGCGGCCTAGCCGGCCGGGCCAACCGCCGTCTGCCATATCTTGTGCATCCGCAGCCTCTTCATCCTCTGTGACTGGGGGGACAGCAGTCACACCTGTTTTGGGGCGCAGACCTGCCACCTCTTTACCCGCAACAGCCAGCGTGATTGGCAGGTCATCATTTTCTTTGGAGGTGGTAACACCAGCTGGTGTTGAGCGCTGTCCGACATCGATAGCACCACCTTTGGATCAAGGCAACCTAACATGTCCGCCTGCATCTTCCTCACAGACCGGCAGTTTGCCGGGGACACCCTTATCAACCCCGTCTAAGCACAATAGCCAGCCCTCGGTCCCTCAGATGTGGACAAGTAAAAGACCATTTCCTCCTAGCCATGAGAAAGCTAAGAGGTTGAATTTCACCATCTGCAAGCTCTTGGCTACAGAAATGCTGCCTTTCCGCCTGGTGGACACAGAGGATTTTCGAGACCTTATGTCCGTCGTAGTGCCCCAGTACCAGATGCCCAGTCGGCACTACTTCTCAAAGAAAGGTGTGCCTGCGATCCACTAGCATGTCGCACACAACATCACCGCTTCTTTGAGAAACTCTGTGTGTGACAGGGTGCATTTCACCACAGACACTTGGACGAGTAGGCATGGACAGGGGCGTTACATGTCGCTGACTGGGCACTGGGTAACTATGGTGACAGCAGGACAAGGGGCTGCTGTCCAAGTCTTGCCGTCCCCACGAGTTGTGCGTCAATCCTCTTTATGTCAAAGTTCCTCCACTGCTTCTGCCTCCTCAACCTCCTCTCGGTCTTCCACCTGCACCCAAAGCCTGTCTGGTCATGCCACAAGCTTTCTAACTGCGCAGAAGGGATCCTGCACACCTCCTTACTATGCTGGCAGTAGGGCTCAACGTCATCAGGCGGTTTTTACTTTGAAATGTCTGGGAAATGTGAGTCACACAGCTGAGGAGTTGTGGTCAGCTCTGGAGAACCAATTTCATGAATGGCTGTCTCCACTGGACCTGAAACCAGGGAAGGCCGTGTGCGACAATGCTGCAAACCTGGGTGTGGCCCTTCGCCGGGGCAATGTCACACACGTGCCTTGTATGGCTCACGTGTTGAACCTGGTTGTCCAGCAATTTTTAGCCCACTATCCCAGACTAGATGGCCTTCTGCAGAGGGCACGGTCGCTGTGTGCTCACTTCCGCCGTTCGCATCCCGCAGCTCAGCGACTTACATCTCTACAGAAGTCGTTGGGCCTGCCACTTCACCGGCTAAAATGCGATGTGCCTACCCGGTGGAATTCAACTCTGCACATGTTGCAGCGACTGTGGCAGCACCGACAAGCCCTGGTGCAATACGTTCTGACGTATAGCCTGGGCCAACGAGATCCAGAGGTGGGGCAAATCACGCTGGAGGAGTGGTCTCAGATCAGGGACCTATGCACCCTTCTGCACAGTTTTGAAATGGCGACGAAGATGTTTAGTGCTGATGATGCCATTATCAGCATGACTATTCCGGTGATTTACATGCTGGAGCACATGTTAAACAGAATTCGGAGTCAGGTGGTGGCACAAGAGGAGGTGGAGGAAGTAGAGGAGGAGGAGTTGTATGCGGAAGGGCTAACATCTGCAAGGTCCAGACGGTCGGCAGCACCAAGGCGGCAGGCATGTGAGGGTGGGGGAGATGGTTTTACCAGGGCGCATGGTAGCAGCCAAACTAGTGAGGAAGGTGCAGGAGCCCAGGAAGAAGTGGAGGACGAACTGATGGAAGACTCATCAGATGAGGGAGACCTTGATCACATTTCTGTTGTGCGAGGTTGGGGGGAGAGGACAGAGGAAGGAAGCATGATTGTTACCTCGCCACCAACACAACAGGGACTTGGTGCTCCTGGATGCGCAACACACATGAGTGCCTTCTTGCTGCACTACCTGCAACATGACCCTCGAATTGTGAGAATTAGAAATAATCCTGACTACTGGGTTGCCACACTGTTAGATCCCCGGTACAAAAGTAAATTTGCCGAAATTATTCCTGCCATAGAAAGGGATGCACACATGCAGGAGTATCAGCAGAGACTGTTGCAGAATCTTACATGTGCTTTTCCACAAAACACCAGTGGTGCACGTAGTGAATCTCACAGTTCCAACTTGCCAACCGTGGGACCGTCAAGTGTTCAGCACTCAAACCGTAACAGAACCACAGTATCTGCTGGTAACATCAATTTTGCGGAATCATTTCACCACTTTTTTAGCCCATCCTTTGCAAGGCCACAGGAGACAAGAAGTCTGACACATAGTCAACGCCTAGAGACGATGGTACAGAAGTATCTCCAAGTAAACATTGAAGCCACGACTGTGTCACTGGACCCTTGCTCTTTTTGGGCTTCCAATCTGGATAAATGGCCGGAGCTAGCCACTTACGCCTTGGAGATCTTGTCATGCCCCGCAGCCAGCGTTCTGTCTGAACGTGTGTTCAGCGCTGCTGGTGGTGTGCTGACAGATAAGCGCACGCGGCTCTCCACTGATAATGTAGACAGACTCACGTTCATAAAGATGAACAAATCATGGATCCGAAACGACTTTTCTACCCCTGTGTCATCCTGGGGAGAGTAAAAGCTTGATGATTGTTTAAAATCACCCTACCAACCGTTTTAAGCTTTCAAATTACTAATCATGTTTATCTGTATCTTGACTGGAAAATAATTTGGGCTTTGTAGCAGTGTGCAGCACTGATCCTATTAGGCCATCTGTAATAAGCTCCACCAGATTTAAAATTAAAAATAATTTTTAGCTGCATCTAGCCCGGAAAATAATTTTGGGGCTCCGAGATGCGCAAGACACATAAGTGCCTTCTTGCTGCACTACCTGCAGCATGACCCTCATATTGTCAGAATTCGAAGTAATCATGACTACTGGGTTGCCACACTCTTAGATCCCCCAAACTTTTCGATCAACCTTTTCATTTTAATAAAGACCAAAAAAATGGTCATTTTTGAAATTATAAGCATTAGCAGGTTGTTAGAAACTGAAATCAAACAGTTTTCAACTCAAAACTTTATTCTAGGTGATGTTACATTTTCACATAGGACCCCTTGTTCGAAAGGAGCTTCTGAACTCTCTCGTCCATTGAATTTGTCAGGTTTTGGATGGTTTCTGCTTCAATTGTTTTGCATGAGGACAGAATACCCTCCCAGAGCTGTTGCTTAGATGTGAACTGCCTCCCGCCATCATAGACACTCCTTTTAATGATGCTCCAAAGGTTCTGAATGGGGTAGAGGTCAGGGGAGCATGGGGGTCACACCATAAGTTTGTCCCCTTTTATGCCCATATCAGCCAGAGATGCAGATGTTTTATGTGCAGCATGAGATGGTGCATTATCATGCAGAAAAATGATCTTGCTGTGAAATACACGGTTCTTCTTCTTGAACCATGGCAGGAAGTGCTGTTTGAGAAAATCCACATACATTATGGAGTTCATCTTTAGCGCCTTCAGGGATCCTAAAGGGGCCGACAATCTCTCTCCCCATGATTCCAGCCCAAAACATTACTCCACCTCCTCCTTGTTGGCGCTGTAGCCGTGTTTGCGTGGGGTGTCCATCAACCAGCCATCCTCCACTCCATCCATCTGGACCATCGAGCGCTGCACGGCACTCATCCGTGAACAAAACTGTTTTGAAATCAGTCTTCATGTAATGTTTGGCCCACTGGAGCCGTTTCTGCTTGTGTGAAGTGGATAGAGGAGGTCGACAGGATGGCGTATGCACAGCTGCAAACCTCTGAAGGACCCTGCATCTTGTTGTTCGGGGGACGTTGGAGGCACAAGCAGCTTCAAAAACTTGTCTGCTGCTATGACAAGGCTTTTTTGCCGCTGCTCTTTCAACCTGACGTAATTGCCTGTAGGAAAGAGTCCTCAATTTGCCCTTATCAGCACGCACACGTGTGTACTGTGAATCAGCTACATACTTCTTGATTGCCAAGACACTTCATCCTGATCATCGCACAATGTTGATTGTAGTCATGCCTTGACCTAAACACTCCACAATTTGTTGCTTCTCAGCAGCCGACACATCCTTTTTCTTTCCCATTTTGGCAGAAAATGTAGGCTGCTTAATAATGTGAGAGAGCCTTCTTAAGTAGTCTTGCCTTTCATTGGACACACCTGCCAAACTAATTAGCACAGGTGTCTGCAATTGCTTACAGTGATATAAAGAGCCCTGACACATATCACCATCAATGAGTTTAACTGACAAACAAACAAATTCTTCCCTTATCACTCCTAAACACTTTTTGCATAATAATTTGGAACGCAGTGTACATGTGCTTTTCCACAAAACACCAGTGGTTCACGTAGTGAATCTTACAGTTCTAACTTGCCAACCGTGGTCTGTATGGAATTGTTCAATAAAGGGCCCAAAATTAAGATAACATAGATGGGAGAGGTCTCTATGAATAGGAATTCCTAAGTATTTGATACCCTGTGAGGGCCAGGCAAAGGGAAAGTTGGACTGGATGGAATCCTATATGGATTTGGGGAGGGAGACATCGAGGGCCTCAGACTTCGCTGCATTGATTTTAAAATTTTACCATGTAACAAAGTGATCTATTTCAGCCATAACAGCAGGGATGGATATATGTGATTGAGTGATATATACTAGGACATCATCAGCAAATAGAGAGCACTTGTACTCGGTGCCTCCCACCTCAATCCACCTAATATTGGGGTTATGGCGAATTGATGAGAGCAGGTGCTCCGTCACTAGGATGTATAAGAGAGGGGACAGAGGACATCCCTGCCTTGTCCCATTGGTGATTGTGAAAGGTGATGAAAATGTTCTGACGCACCCCCTGGGCCTTGGGACACCCGGAGCCGGACCCTTTTTGGTGGATGCTGGTGGTTGTAGTCTTCGTGGCGGCGACCCGGTTCCGTGGCTCAGGGCGGTCAAACCAGTGGCGGAACTATTTATGTGGTTTTGATGTTTAAATGTCCGACTACGCCACCCGTGAATTGCGGCCAGAGTGAACCGCCGCTACAGGGCAGACCGCTGAGGCTGGTGTTGTGGGTGCAGCAGAGCGTAGCATAACTCCCCACGGGAGGAGTATAGCCTCAGGGCAGTGTATGCGGAGGATGGGGGTGATGGTGCAGGGCAGCAGCAGTAACGACACGGAGTCAGTGATGCAGTCCAGGGCCTTTACTCACAGTTCTTATTATCCAGACCACGTCTGCAGGTAACGGCTGCCCACGTCGTACTGTGCTCACCAGGTGAGGGGCTCAGACAACTCCCAGATAACTTTGGAGCACTTCACAGGACCCCCTTTGTGTGTCCTTTGTCTGGCCTTTCTTACCAACACTTCTGTCCGGCTGCCTCGGGCCTTCTCTCGGTAAACTTGGCGCCAGTTTCCCTGACCCTATGTGGTGCCTTCCTAGCGGGTGTAGCGAGGGGCTGCGCCACATAAAATGTCAGAGCCTCCGGTTTCTAGCTGAGGGTCGTTTCCTGCCTCCACTAGTTCGGGGACCGGTCTCCCCCTTTGGCCTGACCCCTCCACGCAGGTGGATTCGGGCGTGCGGTGGCGACTCGCCCGTCCGCACCCCTGGGATCCCTTCATTCCTCGTTCCTGGAGCCTTCTCCGCTCCTCTTCCTTCCTTCTCCCTCTTCCAGGCCTGGGCCTCTGTTACTAGGCCCGCCTCCGGAGCAGAGCTCATGCAGAGCCCCTGCTCCCTGCCACTTCTGCTCAGACTTCTCTGCACTTAACTAAGATGGTGCCCACCTTTTATACTCCCTTCTCAATGCACCCAGGAACTGCTTCCTCCCTGCTCCTGCACTACAGGGTTCCCCTTCCTCAGTGTTCCCTCCCCCCACTCCAGCCAGGGACAGGGACTGTCGTGCCCATCTCAGGGGCATATTGGTCGCCCTGCCCCACGGCAATGTGGTGTAATGCATGCAGGTGTCGGGTCCTGATCCACACTCCATCCTTACCTGAGAGTGAGATATCACACCTCTGGGTGAGGTGCAACCGAGCCCTCAGGGTGCTACAGTTCCATTTATCTTCAGCCTAGGTGACGTATTGCAATACAGGGCCGTGATTTTGGCTATAAAAGGGTCCCCTAGACCCCTACCCCAAGCTTTTTAAGAGAATCATATATGGCGTGCCAGGAGACTCTATGGAATGCTTTCTCAGCATCCAACAAGAGTATCTAATTACAAATTTTTAACTGCATCTAGCCCAGGAAATACTTTGTGCCTAGTAGCAGTGTCTGCTAGTCAGCGGATTATCCCGGCTGTTAAGCAAGCTACACCACCTGTAGTTTAGACACTTAATTTTTTCAAAGGAAATGCTTCGAGACCATGGGATACTTAGTGAAGAGCATCAGGAGGCACCCCAAGGCATAGGGGCTGGGACTGGCAGTAGGATGCCTTGCGGTGGACAGCCGAGCTCGATCCTTATAAAAGCTTTTTAATTGCAGCAGCTTTAGTGGACGCTACTGGAGCTGGAATTACCGCGGCTGCTGGCATGAGACTTGCCCTCCAATAGATCCTTGTAAATGGATTTAAAGTGTATTCATTCAAATTAGAGAGACAATTTAAATTAAAAAGCTTAGAGCTGCCTCCACCACAGGGGGGCTCGCTCGACCCACCAGCGGACAGGCACTAGTATTGGGAGAGGGGGGCTGGCCGTCAGGGTTCACCGCGGCTCTGGCACAAACCCGGCGACACGGAGGTGGCACGGGCAGGAGCGGACTGGCCGTGTCGGCTTCTCACTTTTTGGATTTTAGAAGGGCATGACATGCCTATATCTGTGTCTCCCCCTCCTTTTACTCCTCCACCTCTTTTATTTTCGCATGACTATATGTACTTGTCACTTTTCCATGTGTTAGTTATGTCTTCTGAGCAGTTTGTCAGCTTTTGGACACCTTTGAAGGTGTTTTCTATGTGTTTCTATGTGTTTTTGTTTGCCTGCCATTGGTTTTAACGGTGTTCGAAGGTGTTCGACGAACAGTTCGACGAACAGTTCGGCGAACACACGGGTGTTCGACGAACCGAACCGAACTCGAGCACTACGGGGGTGGCTCAACACTAGTCGTTAGTGATGAGCGAGCACTAAAATGCTCGGGTGCTCGAAGCTCAGGCCGAGCTCGCCGTGATACTCAGGTGCTCGACCCGAGCAACGAGCCCAATGTTAGTCTATGGGAGACCCGAGCATTTTTGCGGCGGCACCCCCGGCAGTCTGTAGAAAACCTAAAAAGTGCCCAAAACGATAGTGACAGTGCTCAAATGACATGGGGATCGCCCCAGGAAGCATTTCTGACCCCCAGGTCACTGCTGTCAACAACGTGGTCAAAGGTATTATGCCAATTTTACATGCTCACAATAAAACGTTCAAAAACGAAACTGAAACTGCTTTCCAGTGAAATATGTTAAGGAACATCCTTTCCAGGGTAAAGACTTGTGTATAAGGTAAAATAAATAACCAAAAACAAAAATACTCCTCCACACCTTGGGCTATGTTCACAAGTAGCATCTTTTATGCGTTTTTGCACTTTTATATTGCTTACAACCGTGACAAATGCATTCACCGGGAAATGTCATTTTAACATTTTACAACCTTATCTGGTCATGTGCTGTGTGACACATGCATACAGTGCTGAAAAGACATGGGAACAGCATGGGGAAGACCCCTGGAAGCATCTCTGACACCCAGGTCACTGCCTTAAAGTGTGCCCATCAGAAGTGATCCTTGCCGCATCAGAAGATGCAGACTTGCAACTATCCCCGTGCAAGTCCTTGTCCCAGGGCAGTGTTCAATTGTACCTCCCCCATTCCTTGCAATGCAAGCGCAAGTATGCAGCCTGCCACCCACCCACCCCCAGGCTGCAATACCATACTGCTTGCTTGCTTGCACTTGAAATTGGGCCTTTTAGGCATGTGGAGGCGGAATCTGGCCACCACGTCATGGCTGCGTCGGTGGCCTGGTATCCATGCTCAGTCCTCAGCCGCCAGGCGGCCGGGTGTCCACGCTTGGTCCCCAGCCGCCAGGTGGTGGCCGGGTTTCCATACTTGGTCCCCAGCCGCCCCTATTTGTCCCGGTAACCTTCCCAACAATTTTCTGAGCCTGGCCTGCTTTAGGGCAGCATTGGCCGAGCCCACCAGACAACCAGACTCCTCCGGTGGGCCCTGGCTTCTCCATCAGGGGAGTTGAGAGTGCCAATGTGAGGAGCATGATGATGATGATAGAAGTTAGCATCTGCTTTGCTTTCTTGGAATGCAAGCATAACTGTGCAGCCTGCCACCCACCCACCCCCAGGCTGCAATACCATACTGCTAGCTTGCTTGAACTTGAAATTGGGCCTTTTAGGCATGTGGAGGCGGAATCTGGCCACCACGTCATGGCTGCGTCGGCGGCCTGGTATCCATACTCAGTCCCCAGCCGCCTGGCGGCCGGTGTCCACGCTTGGTCCCCAGCCACCAGGGGGCGGCCGGGTGTCCATAAATGGTCCCCAGCCGCCCCTATTTGAAGGACAGCCTAACCACAAACACATGGACAAGTGAATGTGGCCAGGGATGGTCCATCTCACTGATGCCTTCACACTGGGTTAATATTGTGGAAGCCGGGACTCAGTTGGACACTGGGATGCAACACGTCCTCCAGACATAGAGGATTGCGGGTCCTGGGTCAATCAAGCTTCAACACAAAGTTTAGAAGGTAGACAGCAGCAGTGGTCGGCCTCCTACACAACGAGTAAATTATTCATGATCATGAGGCCATCCATCTCCTTAGCTTTCTGTTCCTTGGAATGCAAGCGCATGTCTGTAGTAGCGGCAAGGCCTGAGGTGGTCAGCGTTTTGGCATATATCCTACCTCCTCCGAGGATTGCTGAATGTTTTCCTGCTACTATCCCAGTTCTATGACTCCCGTTAAAACAAAGCTTCAGGTGATGAATGATGGATGAGGTGGTGGCAAAGGAGAAAGAGCAGGAGGAACAGGGACCATTCACATCAATATCAGGCCAGTCAACCACACATGTCTTGTAGGATATGTTTCTGTACCAAAAGGAGCGGTTCGGCTACACAGTTATAGGGCATACAGTGAGTGCAATGCCTACCAAAAATTTCGAGGCACTCCAATGCCCCTTGGAAGTAACATGGAGGTCAGAGGGCCTTAACTAAAGCGTTTTTTCCATTTATAGCAACTGGGTCTCTTGTACACTGTTGGCCTAAGCAGTGAATGGAAGGCTTTCCAAAAATTATGAGGAACTGCAATGCCCCTTGAAACAGACATGGATTACAGTGTACTAAAACCCTTCTACCCATTATTGGGGAGTGGGTCTCCCTTAGTGTTCGCCTATGCATTGAAAAGCAAAAGCTGACTAAAATTAGGAGGAAATGCAATGCCCGTTGGAAGAGTCGTGGAGGTTAGAGTTAATTAAAAACAACATTTCAATGCCCCTTGAAAGAGCTGTGGAGTTCAGAGTGGTTTAACAAGACGGTTTTAATGCCCCTTGGAAGAGACGTGGAAGTCACAGTAGCTTAACAAGACGGTTTTAATGCCCCTTGGAAGAGTGGTGGAGGTCGCAGTGGAATAAAAAGACAATATCAATGCCCCTTGGAAGAGTGGTGGAGGTCGCAGTAGCTTAACAAGACGGTTTTAATGCCCCTTGGAAGAGACGTGGAGTTCAGAGTGGTTTAACAAGACGGTTTTAATGCCCCTTGGAAGAGACGTGGAGGTCACAGTAGCTTAACAAGACGGTTTAAATGCCCCTTGGAAGAGACGTGGAGGTCACAGTGTAATAAAAAGACAATATCAATGCCCCTTGGAAGAGTGGTGGAGGTCGCAGTATCTTAACAAGACAGTTTTAATGCCCCTTGGAAAAGTGGTGGAGGTCACAGTGGAATAAAAAAATATATCAATGCCCCTTGGAAGAGACGTGGAGGTCACAGTAGCTTAACAAGACGGTTTTAATGCCCCTTGGAAGAGACGTGGAGGTCGCAGTAGCTTAACAAGACGGTTTTAATGCCCCTTGGAAGAGTGGTGGATGTCACAGTAGAACAAAAAGACAATATTAATGCCCCTTGGAAGAGACGTGGAGGTCACAGTAGCTTAACAAGAAGGTTTCAATGCCCCTTGGAAGAGTGGTGGAGGTCGCAGTGGAATAAAAAGACAATATCAATGCCCCTTGGAAGAGTGGTGGAGGTCGCAGTAGCTTAACAAGACGGTTTTAATGCCCCTTGGAAGAGATGTGGAAGTCACAGTAGCTTAACAAGATGGTTTTAATGCCCCTAGGATGAGTGGTGGAGATCGCAGCAGAATAAAAAGACAATAACAATACCCCGTGGAAGAGACATGGAGGTCACAGTAGCTTAACAAGACGATTTTAATGCCCCTTACAAGAGCCATGCAGTACAGCATATTAAAAACATTATTTCCATTATTGGGGAGTGGGTCTCCCATAGTCTTTGCCTATGCCTTCCAAGCAAAAGCTGCCAAAAATTAGGACTGAGGAACTTGCAATGCTGGCAACGTGGACCATGGTCACCCTGGTGGTAAAGTGTTGGTGGAGGCTGAGGATAAGGAGAAGAGCAAAAAACAGCCGAAATGAGGAAGCGTATACCCATGTGTGGGTGTGAAGCGGTGCATGGGAATACACCTCCCGGAACAACACAGTGGATTTGACTTTATGTTACTCTGCTGTCATTTGGTGGTGATGAGAAGTCTGGCCCAATCCAGCCCTTGTTCATTTTGATAAGGGTCAGCTTGTCAGCATTGTCAGTTGACAGGCGAGTGCGCTTATCAGTTATAATTCCCCCAGCGGCACTAAAAACACGCTCCGATAACAAGCTAGCGGCAGGGCAGGCCAGGACCTCCAAGGCGTACAGAGCGAGTTCATTCTAAGTGTCCAGCTTGGATACCCAATAATTAAAAGGCACAGAGGAATCACGGAGGACGCTGGTACGGTCGGCAAGGTACTCCCTCACCATCTTTTGAAACTTTCCACTCCTTGTGAGAGTACCCCGCACCTCAGGGACTGTAAGCTGGGCGGGTCTCAGAAAATTGTCCCAGAACATTGACAGTGTTCCCCTGCCTCTGCTGGATTGGAGTTGCGTCTCTCTCGCCTGTACGCCTTGGTTGGTCAATGAACTGTGACCTCTGCCGCTAGCGTGTTCAGATGGGAATTTTTTTAACAGTTCTGCAGCAAGGGCCTTCTGGTACTGCCCCATTTTTGTAGACCTCTCCACCTCAGGAATAAGAGAGTGAAAGTTCTCCTTGTAGCGGGGGTCTAAAAGTGTCACCAACCAGTAAAGACTGTCACCCAACATTTTGACAACGCGAGGGTCACGGTTAAGGCAACGTAACATAAAGTCAGCCATGTGTGCCAGACTGGTAACGGGCAAGACTTCCGTGTCCTCACCAAGATGACGACTGACCATTGGGATGAGATGAGGCTGGGCTGTGTGTAATCGCCCGCTACGGCTTCTTGATCCATCTCATCTTACTCTGGCTGCAATGCCTCCTCTTTAATTCTCTGCAGAGAGCGTTGCAAAAGACAGACAAGTGGGATGCTGACGCTAATGATGGCGTCATCGCCACTCACCATCTTGGTGGACTCCTCAAAGTTTGTCAGGATGGTACATATGTCAGACATCCAGGTCCACTCCTGAGGTCTTATGTGTGGAGTCTGACCTGAATATCGACGGCCTTGTTGCAGCTGGTACTCCACAACTGCTCTCTTCTGCTCACAAATCCTTTGCAACATGTGGAGGGTAGAATTCCAACGTGTGGGGTCATCACACACCAGTCAGTGTGCTGAAAGCTGCAAACGCTGCTGCAACACAGCAAGGGCGGCGGAAGCTGCAGCAGACTTCCGAAAATGAGCTGACAGGCGGCGTAATTTGACGAGCAGATCTGGCTACTCGGGGTACAATTTAAGAAACCGCTGAACCACGAGGTTAAGCACATGAGCCAGGCATGGTACGTGTGTGATCTCGCCTCGCCTCAGAGCCGCCACCAGGTTACGGCCATTGTCACACATGACCAGGCAACTCTTATAACAGCTGGGAGCAGAGACTCCTGCAAATGCATTATCAAATAATATAGTGTCTTAGCCTCCTGATGTGCCTATAAAAATATTAGATAGGTGAAACGCGTAGAGGCGTACTTGTATGTTTTGGGGCATGTATGTGGAGATAGGGACGTACATGCTAAGAGGCTGCTGTGATGCCCTGAGTTAAAATAAAGGGGCAGCAACTCTTAAAGGGACAGCGTAATGACAGATGATTTATTAGGTCTGTAAGTGAAATTAAAAGAGCTGTGTCCTATGTAGATGTAGAGCTGCCATTGAGTCATCTGTGATTCAACAGAAATTTACAGGCAGTAAACCGACATTGCAGACCAATTGATTTTAGACAATAGCACAATATAGATATAATCGTGTTATCTGTATCCTCTATTAGTGGATTGTAGTTTATAAAAAGGATTAAGGGAAAAAATCTGTCCTTCTTTGTATAACTACGACAATATATAAGATGTGAGGGGGTCTATAGTTCTATTTTCTGCAGAGGGCGAAGTGCAATAATAATCTTATGCTCCCCCTGTGGAAATAATTTAAACCTCTCCTTTTTCATATAACCCCGATCATATACAGGATTAGAAGGGGTTTGTAGTTTTATATTCCGCAGAGGGAAAAGTGCAATAATAATCCCATGTTCCCCCTGTGGAAATAACTTATATTTGTCTAAGGGTTGGCAACTTAGGATACAGATGTATTGAGAATAGTCTAGACATTAGTTATTACACATTGGGTGATTGGTTTTAGGGAATATTAATATCCTGAGTATGACCCGTGTGATAAAATATGGGACATACAGGATAGACTGCATTCAGTATGGTGGTTTTGTTTATAGTATTTTAAATATTTATAGTATCATTTTTAATTATTGCTATTCCACCTCAGTCAGTGAGTTTTGTGTATTTTTGGTGGTTATAATATATTTTGAGTTGTTGGTCCTCAGTCAGTGAATCCTCACACACGACCATGCCTGGATGAAGGTTCAGCGGTCTCAGACACAGATCTGCCTGCTCTTTCACAGCTGTCCACAACTCACAAGCAGTGTGAGGTTTATTACCTAAGCTTATGAGTTTCAGCACAGCCTGTTGCCACTTGGCTGAGGCAGTACTGCAGTGCTTCCAGCTTGTAACTGATGTGGTGATATCTGAGATGGAGGCTGAACATGAGGAGGAGGAGGATGATGCGCAGGAGCTGTACACTGTGGGGGCAACTCTGACTGACATAGGGCCCGCAATCCTCGGTGTGAGGAGGATGTGCTCCGTCCCAAGGTCCGACTGGGTCCCGGCTTCCACTATTTTTACCCAGCGTGCCATCAGGGAGATGTACCGTCCCTGGCCACAAGCACTTGTCCACGTGTCTGTTGTCAGGTGGACTCTCCCAGTAACTGCTTTATTGAGGGCACGGCAGATGTTTTGGGACACGTGCTTGTGTAGTGCGGGGATGGCACACCGGGCAGAATAGTGTCGGCTGGGGACCGAGTACCGAGGGACGGCCACCGCCATAAGGTTGGGGAAGGGTTCCGTCTCCACCAGCCTAAAAGGCAGCATTTCCAACGCAAGTGACTCGCCCAGAGGGATGGGGATTACTCGGTTAACCGGGCCTTTAGCCTGGCCTTAGAAATGTCGCGGTGGTCGGCTCCCGGGCCCGTACCCTGGGGTCACTCTTTAAAAAGCGTTGATAGTTGTTTATTTTATAAAAGTTTGTGACGCCACCTGTGGCTTCTGGTGAGTTTCACCAGCGCTGCGCAGTCCACGGAGGCCGGTGATAAGGCAGCTCGATGGTATAGCTCCTCACAGGTGGAGCTAGGCCTCAGGGCAGCGTACGGAAAGGGGAATGCAGGACAGGCGAAACCCAGCCGGGTCACAGCAAGAACAGGGACAGACACGATAGTCACTTCAGTACCTTTTACTGATGGAAATTCAGGTACATCCCGGAGCACTGTAGGGTGAAGGGTGCATGTCAGGATCCTCCCCAATGATTGGGTTTAGAGCCTCCTGTTACTTGCCTCTGCGTAATAAGTTTCTGACCTGCCTGGAGCTAGGCCTAACTTTGTCTCTGTCCTGCGCTGGCTGACCTTGTGGTAGGGCCTTTTCTTGGAGTACACGCTCCCAGTATGCGGGGCCTAAGCGTCTCCCGACTCTGTTACGTATCAGCACTTTAGCGATCCTGGGACTTGTAGTTTTCCAGGGATTCCGGCTATATCTTACTGGGTCATAGAGATCCCGGTAAGCTTCGGACCCGGTGTCCGGTAAATTCTTCGGGGTGAGCAAGTTAAGCTCCTCTGCCCCCTATGTACTAACTCTCCACTCGCCTTTGGCCTACTCGGGCCCTCACTAGGCTACTCACACTAACGGCAGCTTGCCGCGCTTCACCGATCTTATGGCGCCGGCACACCTAAAGCTCACTTCTCTGAGCTACACTGAGTCTTGATCTGGATAAGCTCCACTGCAGGATAGCAATTGCAGGAGCTGGAATAGGCTTTTGTCCTCTGAGGTAACTCTCCTCAGACTGTACTGGACTCACTGCTAAACCAGAATAGACTAGACTAACTGCTGCCTGGCTCCACCTTCCCTATTTATCTATTCCTAACGGGCTCCCTCTGCTGGTCTGAGGTGGAAGGTGGAGATGTGTGAATGGTTATGGGGGCCTCTTGTGGAGGAATCCATCAGTGCACTCTTCCAGGATCTGTGATACCAAGCGCAGCTGGGCGTCACATTCCCCCCTAGTTAAACTCAGCACTCCCGGGCTGAAGTACATTTTATAAAACAATAACAGTAAGAAACATGAATAATGCATTAACAATAAGAAGAATCTTCCCTTTATGGGAGGCACCAATCTTAAACGTTACATAACGATAACAAATACAGAGTGTCCTCAGAATTCGAGTCTCCTATGGTGAGGTTCCCAAGAAGGATGTCCATCTCACAGGTAGAGTACTTGGTGGTTTTTGAGGACCTGTCCTAAACCCTCTACGTAGGCCCTGGGGTGTCTGCAGGGCATGAAGGTCCCGGTTGGACCTCCAATAAAGCCACTCCCGACAGGTTTTCCTTCTGAGGTCACCTAAAAGGGGCACTCCTGGGAGCGCAATTATATACAAAAGCAGTTTTTGGGCTGCACACAGTCCTCAGCCATGCAGTTCTTTGGTAAATAAAGAAGTAAATAGGCAAAGTGTCCATATGACTTCAACTGTTCATCAATAAGGCAAAACACAAAGTAATATACACATGCAAATACACAATGTAATACAATACAATAATACAGTTTAATACCCCAGGGGTAACTATCTACATTTTCAGCAATTGGACTGTTTACTGAGTGTACCTCACAGGGGGTTTACCTCTCGTGCTACGTGTTGATCTGCGTAGTGCGGTGGTCTGTGGGGTATCAGTGTTTCCACTTCCCATTCCGCAGCACCGGTCAGTTGTCCTAATACGACAGCAGCTCTTTGCTTGCCTGTCATAGAGTACATGTCTAAGATACCACATATCTTCCGTTTGAATCCAGACAGGGTATCTGGTTTGCCGTTGTACTGGGGGAGCCACTTTGCTCCAGGAATGTATGGTAAAGTCATAGGAATTACAGGTGTTACAGGCGCTGCTGGTGGAGCGGCGGCTTCGGCCTGCTCATCATCGGGCGCGGGCTGAACTTCAGGGACGTTGACCGGCATGTTGGCGTTCTGCTGTTCGTCGGACATCTTGGCGTCCCCCTAGTTAACCGTGGCCTACCTTCTAGTTTTTCTTCCGGTAGGCCGCAGCTCCGCAGGTGACGGTCGTCTTCAGGACCTTGCGTCGCATGCGTCCTACGTCAGAGCGTTCAGCGACGCTCCTTATAGGACCTGGCGCTTCCTGGTTTGATGTCGAGGTGTGGGGCGTGTCCGGGGCTTCGCGCTCTTTTGCAGGTACGCCCCTACTTTTCCCGCGGTTACGCCCTTCTTCTCGCTCGGCGGCCCAACAATGGCGGCAATCTTCACCACAACTTTACGTACACAGTTCAGAATAAAGGCGCACAGTACCCGGTGGCAACGGGCATAACACTGCGGCGTTGCAGCGGGCACGTGATCCTGTTCGTGACGCCAAGAAGAGATGACTCACCCAGGCGGATGGGGATTACACGGTTACCCGGGCCTTTAGCCTGGCCTTAGAAATGTTGCGGTGGTCGGCTCCCGGGCCTGTACCCTGGGGTCACTCTTTAAAAAGCTTTGGTAGTTGTTTATTTTATAAAAGTTTGTGACGCCACCTGTGGCTTCTGGTGAGTTTCACCAGCGCTGCGCAGTCCATTGAGGCCGGTGATAAGGCAGCTCGATGGTATAGCTCCC
Organism: Phyllobates terribilis; assembly: GCF_046119375.1. Lineage (NCBI taxonomy): Eukaryota > Metazoa > Chordata > Amphibia > Anura > Dendrobatidae > Phyllobates > Phyllobates terribilis. Next base: position 145,397,571 of record NW_027362772.1, read on the forward strand.
CACAGGTGGAGCTAGGCCTCAGGGCAGAGTACGGAAAGGGGAATGCAGGACAGGCGAGACCCAGCCGGGTCAGAGCAAGAACAGGGACAGACACGATAGTCACTTCAGTACCTTTTACTGATGGAAATTCAGGCACATCCCGGAGCACTGTAGGGTGAAGGGTGCATGTCAGGATCCTCCCCAATGAGCGGGTTTAGAGCCTCCTGTTACTTGCCTCTGTGTAGTAAGTTTCTGACCTGCCTGGAGCTAGGCCTAACTTTGTCTCTGTCCTGCGCTGGCTGACCTTGTGGTAGGGCCTTTTCTTGGAGTACACGCTCCCAGTATGCGGGGCCTAAGCGTCTCCCGACTCTGTTACGTATCAGCACTTTAGCGATCCTGGGACTTGTAGTTTTCCAGGGATTCCGGCTATATCTTACTGGGTCATAGAGATCCCGGTAAACTTCGGACCCGGTGTCCGGTAAATTCTTCGGGGTGAGCAAGTTAAGCTCCTCTGCCCCCTATGTACTAACTCTCCACTCGCCTTTGGCCTACTCGGGCCCTCACTAGGCTACTCACACTAACGGCAGCTTTCCGCGCTTCACCGATCTTATGGCGCCGGCACACCTAAAGCTCACTTCTCTGAGCTACACTGAGACTTGATCTGGATAAGCTCCACTGCAGGATATCAATTGCAGGAGCTGGAACAGGCTTTTGTCCTCTGAGGTAACTCTTCTCAGACTGTACTGGACTCACTGCTAAACCAGAATAGACTAGACTAACTGCTGCCTGGCTCCACCTTCCCTATTTATCTATCCCTAACGGGATCCCTCTGCTGGTCTGAGGTGGAAGGTGGAGATGTGTGAATGGTTATGGGGGCCTCTTGTGGAGGAATCCATCAATGCACTCTTCCAGGATCTGTGATACCAAGCGCAGCTGGGCGTCACACAAGCATTCGTGAAATGTGCGAATTTAGGACTGTGGCCTGTGGGGCTTTGGCTGCGAATTTGCACTTTTGTTCTAAGGTCTGGGATATAGACAATTGAACGCTGCGGTGGGACGTGGATGTGGACGTTGATGCTGTTTCTTGAGAAACTGCCATAACAAGTGAAGACTGAGAGGAGGGGGCATCTTTGCATGCAGTATGGACAGGGGATTGCCTTGCACGCACAACAGGGGGTTCTCTTACATGCACAACAGCGGAAGAAGCAGTGGTGACACCCGCTGACACTGGTCGTGGACCCTGGGGTTCGCCCCACAAAGTCGGGTGCTTTGCTGCCATGTGCCTGATCATGCTGGTGGTGGTCAGGCTGGTAGTTTTGTCACCCCTGCTGATGCTGGCCTGGCAGGTGGTACAAATGGCCTTTTTGGGGTTGTCAGCAGAATCTTTAAAAAAATTCCAGACTCTGGAAGACCTACCGCTTGTACTGGCAACGTCCCTCGTGTTGGTGTTACGGGGAACGGTTGCCTGCCTTCTGTCTGCGGCCACCACACTGCTTCTTCCTGCCTGTTGGGGTACTCTGCCTCCCTCCCCCTGTGTGCTGCTGGCCTCACTCTGCATGTCCTCCTTCCACGTTGGGTCAGTTACTAGATCATCCACCACCTCCTCCTCTTCCACTTCCGCACCACGGTCCTCCTCCTCACTTTGTGGCAATTGTGTCTCGTCATTGTCCACCTCTTGTGACAAATTGCCAGCGTCGCCTTCCTGTGGCCGTGGCTGTTCAAATATTTGGCCATCGCTACATAGTAACATAGTAACATAGTTTTTGAAGCTGAATAAAGACTTGCGTCCATCAAGTTCGACCTATTAGTTCTGTAATTGCTAAAGTTGATCCAGAGGAGGGCAAAAACCTCAAATGATTTAGCCAATCTTCACCTGAGGAAAAATTCCCTCCCGACTCTGAAACCAGCAGTCAGAATAAATCCCTGTATCAACCTACTATTTTATTTTATTTTTAAGTATACGCTGAAATCTGCCTGGTATCTAGAAATGCATCCAGTCCCCGCTTGAACTGGTTTAGTGAATCCGACATTACCGTCTCCTCACTCAGTGAATTCCATATTCTCACTGCTCTTACCGTAAAGAACCCCTTCCTATGCTGGTGCTGAAACCTTTTCTCTTCCAGTCTTAGTGAATGCCCTCTTGTTACCTTAATATCCCTCCTTTTGAACAAATCCCGGGCAAGATCTCTATACTGTCCCCTAACATATTTGTACACATTTATTATGACCCCCCTCAACCTTCTCTTTTCCAGGCTGAATAGTCCTAGTTTTGCCAACCTCTCTGGGTATTGCAGTCCCTCCATTCCCTTTATTAATTTTGTTGCCCTCCTTTGTACCTTTTCAAGCTCATTTATATCCTTTCTATATATTGGGGCCCATAACTGAGCACAGTATTCCAAGTGTGGTCTGACCAGTGCTTTGTACAGTGGAAGAACAATGTTCTCATCCTTTGCAGCTATACCTCTTCTGATACATCCCATTACCCTGTTTGCCCTTACAGCAGCGGCCTGACTTTGGGCACTCCAATTTAGTTTGCTATCAATCAAGATGCCCAAGTCCTTCTCCATCTCTGAATTCCCCAATGATTTCCCATTCAGTGAGTACTGGTGACTTCCATTTTTCCTTCCCATATGTATGACCTTACATTTCTCCTCATTAAACCTCATTTGCCATTTAATGCTCCACCTACCCAGCTTATCCAAATCCCTCTGTAGGTCTGCACTGTCCTCTTTTGTATTAATAATTTTACATAACTTTGTGTCATCTGCAAATATTGATATTTTACTATTTATCCCGTTGACTATGTCGTTAATAAAGATATTAAATAACATTAGGCCTAGTACAGACCCCTGTGGTACCCCACTAGTGACGCTTACCCAATCTGAGTATATTCCATTTATAACCACCCTCTGCCTTCTATCCCTTAGCCAGTTAGCTACCCACTTGCAAACATTTTCCCCCAGCCCCATCATTCTCATTTTGTATACCAACCTATTATGTGGCACGCTATCGAACGCTTTTGAGAAGTCGAGATACACGACATCCACTGGTTCCCCCTGATCTACTCGAGAGCTAACCTCCTCGTAGAAGTCAATCAGGTTTGTATGGCAGGAGCGATTCCTCATGAATCCATGTTGGTTCGGGGTTAAAAGATTATTAGCTTCAAGATGCTCCGTAATTGCCTCTTTAATGAAGTTTTCAAAAATTTTGCCCACAACGGACGTCAGACTCACCGGCCGATAGTTTCCGGCGTCACTTTTTGCTCACTTTTTGAATATTGGCACTACATTCGCCAATCAAGTGGTACAGACCCAGTCTCAACAGAGTCCTTAAATATAAGATATAACGGTCTGTCTATCATATTACTTAGTTCCCTTAGTACCCGTGGGTGTATGCCATCAGGTCCTGGTGATTTGTTTATTTTAATGTTACTGAGGCATTTCTGTACCCCAACTTGGGTTAGATTTGTCATACTTAGTGGAGGATTAAGCTTGTCACTTCTCATTTCGCCTGTTAGTTCTATTTCCTTTGTGAAAATTGTCGAAAAAAAATTATTTAATAGATTAGCTTTATCCTCATCTTTCTCTATGATTTTGCCTTCATCACTTTTTATCGGTCCAATATTATCCGATTTAATCCTTTTACTATTTATATACGTAAAGAACAGTTTGGGATTTGATCTACTTTCCCTAGCAATACGTCTCTCTGTTTCCTCCTTCGCTATTTTTATTTTATTTTTTGCAGGTTCTCTTTTTTTCCTTGTAACACTTTAGTGCCTCCTTACTGTTTTCCTGTTTTAACCTCTTGAATGCCTCTTTTTTGCTATTTAACGCGCCTTTTACGTTCTTGTTCAACCATATTGGTTTCCTCTTATTTCTGGCCCTTTTATTCCCATACGGTATATATCTCTCGCACTGAGTATTCAGAATTCTTTTGAAGGTTTCCCATTTACTATTCGTATTCCTTTGATTAAGAACTTTGTCCCAGTCAATAAGTTGGAGGTCATCTATCAGCTGATCAAACTTCGCCCTCCTAAAGTTTAATGTTTTTGTTGTTCCCTTATTGATAACCCTACTGAAGGGCATTTTGAAGTCGATAATATTATGGTCGCTATTACCTAAGTGCCCCCCTAACTGTACCTCAGTTATTCTATCAGGCCTATTAGTCAATATTAAGTCCAACACGGCCTTCCCTCTCGTTGGTTCCTGCACTAATTGGGAGAGATAATTATCCTTAATATTTGTCAAGAACCTTTTTCCTTTCTGAGATCTACAGATTTCTGTTTCCCAGTCAATATCCGGGTAGTTGAAATCCCCCATTACAATCACTTCATTATGTTTTGCTACTTTGTCTATTTGTCCTAATAGCAGATTCTCATTCTCCTCTGTTATATTTGGTGGCTTATAGCAGACCCCCAGTAATATTTTATTATTATATTTTGCCCCCTCTATCTCTACCCACATGGACTCGACCCCCTCTTCTCCCTCTCCTATATCTTCCCTTAGTCTGTGCTTTAGACATGACTTTACATATAAGCAGACTCCTCCGCCTTTCCCCTGTTTCCGGTCCCTTCTAAATAAACTATAATCTAATAAATTTACCGCCCAGTCGTAGCTATCGTCTAACCAAGTCTCTGTTATACCTACGATGTCATACCTGTCCTCCGATATAAGCGCCCGCAGTTCATCCGCCTTATTGTTCAGGCTTCTTGCGTTGGTCAGCATGCAAGATAAAACTTTGGGGTTATTTAGCATCCTATTCTTCTCTAACGATCTAACTGTACTATCCCCACCCCCCTCTCCACCCTCATTATATTCACTTCTCCCCTTCCCCCTTGCTTGCCTCACATCCCACCTATTTCCTTGGTTTCCCCCCCCGTCTATAGTTTAAATACTCCTCCAACCTATTAGCCATCTTCTTCCCCAGCACCGCTGCACCCTCCCCATTGAGGTGCAGCTCGTCCCTACGGTAGAGCCTGTAGCCAACTGCGAAGTCGGCCCAGTTCTCCATGAACCCAAACTCTTCTGCTTTGCACCAACTCTTTAGCCACTTATTCACCTCCCTAACTTCCCGTTGGCGCTCCTGTGTGGCTCGCGGGATTGGTAGTATTTCTGAGAAAACTACCTTGGAGGTCCTTGCCCTAAGCTACCTACCTAGGTCCCTGAAATCATTTTTAAGGACCCTCCATCTACCACTCACTTTGTCATTGGTGCCGATGTGGACCATGACCGCTGGGTCTTCGCCAGCCCCACCCAGTAACCTGTCAACCCGATCCGCGATGTGCTGGACTCGAGCGCCAGGGAGGCAGCACACCGTTCGGCGATCCCGGTCTTTGTGACAGATTGCCCTGTCTGTCCCCCTAATAATAGAGTCACCCACTACCAGGACCTGTCTTGCCTGCCCTACACTTCCCCCCTCCCCCTCATTACTGGAGCATACACTCCCCCGGCGGTCAGAGGATCTGTCGTGCTCCAATAATGCCGGTTCTGAACCAGCCTTCCTATACTTCTTCCCTCTATCCCTCCTAACTGTTATCCAGCTCCCTGCCTGTTCAGCCTGCACTTCCCCTCTATGCTCCACCCCCAGTATTGACCCATTGAGTGTCTGCTCGGTGAGCAGCAAACTCCGTTCCATGTTGTCGATGCTCCTCAGTATTGTTATCTGAGCACTTAGATTCAGAATTTGGGCTTCCAAGTGCACGATATGCTCACATCTCTCGCAGCAGTATGGATCCTCGAGCGGTAGCTCACGGAATGCATACATTGCGCAAGATGTACACTGCACGGCTCCGGCCAACATGGACGTCATTCTAAATATGGGGATACAGTCAGTATATATATACAAGTACAAAACACAATTATTTATATATAGGTGTATGGACGGGGATCAATTAGGGATGTGCAAGTGTATCAATTAGATATCGGCGGGGGATCAGTTAAGTATGGACGGAGGATCAATTAAGTATCAATTAAGTATGGACGTGGAAATCAGCTGAGTAGGTCAGGTGGATTAATTAAGTATGGACGATGTGTACAGTCGGGTATTTGTACAGTCTGACTGAGGAAAAAAAACAAAACAGAATTTAGATGAAAAAAAAAAAGGATTTTTCCTTGCCCCTGAGACCTGGGGCTAAGTCTAGAAATCTGACCAGCAGGAGCACACAGGACTGTAATGCAGTGTTTGTTGGTATAACCACTGCGTCTCCCATACAGCCTGCCTGCCAGCCTGATATCTGGGATGGATATTAGTCCTGAGAAGGACTGTTTGTTTGATTTGGCAGGCTTTAGAGACCCTACACTAACTATTTCGCAGTATAAATCTCTCCCTAGCTCTGTAGCACTGACCCTACACTGTCTGATCCGGAGCGACTGTGTCCAAGATGGCGGCGCCCGGTTTTAAATACTCGAGGTGACGCTGTGCGGCCAGCCAATCACTGTAATGCCCACAAACAACATGACTGCGGCATTACAGTGACTGGCTGGCAATCCCTGCATGCTCATTGGCTCTGTAAAGAGCGCCAAACGTGCAGGGCGGAGACCCGAGCTCCCGCCCGAGTAAAGCGGGAAATGCCGGTGCTCGCCAAACATCCCGAGTAGTGAGACGCTCGGGCGAGTAATGAGCAGTGTCGAGCATGCTCGCTCAACACTAATGGTCGTGTGTGACAATGGGCCGAACCTGGTGACAGAGAAATGACAGCCGGAGTAGATACGGTTTCCCTTTATGCCAGTACTTTCACCGAGCTAAAGAATATGGCTGTGGTGAAATACAACTCTCACTGAGAAGCTGTTTCAGATTGAAAAACATTGGGCCCACCAGGGGATTTGATTCAGGGGGCTCACCTTTCTCCCCCGCTCAAGAGCCCCATAGCAGCTGCAAAGTTTGCACTATCATGAACTCTCCTGATGTAGAAGCCAGGGCACACCAGAGGATTCTCTGGTGGGACCGTCCAATCCTGCCGAGAAGCAGTCCTGGCTAAGAAAAGTGTGTGGGAAGGTTCCCGGACACTATATGGCTGCTTTTTTACTGAGGTGGAAACCCACGCAAACACGGGGAGAACATACAACCCAGGATCCCAGCGCTGCAAGGCTTCAGTGCTAACCACTGCTCCATTGTGCTGCCGTTCACCCTATGATATCTAACAGGCTGGAGAAACTTGCACCTACTGCTACTCCATCTTCATCTCCTTTGTGAGAAACTATTGTATTTGGGCTGCCACTCAGTCTACCAAATAAAATTCCAGAGAAGGAAATTGGGGATGGCTTTGCTACTGATACTGAGGGCAGTGATAATACCATGGTGTCGTACCATAGTTTACTGGAAATATTCCAGGCTCTACTGCTGGTGACAGATCGATTGTCGCCAGGAACTCCGCAGATATCAAAGCTGCATGCTCCTCCTTAGATATAGCTCTGGACTCATGCCCGGACTTGGAATCCTTTCACTCAGCAACGCTAATCCACTCACTCCTGAATCCACCACCGTGGCAACAGGCACTGACCCCGAGATCACAGCGTTTCAAACGGAAGGCAGCGAAATCCACTCCCTCCAAGGGCCCAGAGGACACCACCTGACTCTGCCTTCTTTGAATTGCTATTATTACCTTATCATTAACCCCACAAATAGCAGAAAGTAATGAAACCGGAGCATATACACTAAATAAGTTTATGCCTTATTACTTATATCCTGCTTCAACCTCCGGACAGATCCTTGACCACCTATATATAGCTCCTGCATGATCAAGCACTCTAACTACGTTACTACCACAAGAGTGCAAACGAGTGGGGAACCCTGAACTCTTTTCACCCCCCCCCCCTCCCTGATACTCTCGCCAACTCTGGATAACAACAAGGTACTTAATATAGCATCATTAAATGATCACTGTCTCAATTCACCACGCACTAGACACCCGACTTTACATGCCTTTAAAAAACGAGAGACGGACGTCCTCCTTATACAAGAGACCCATTTTAAACCAAATAAAATTCCCAACTTCGACAGATCGATTTATGACAAGTAATGAGAAAGCAAGCAAAGATGTCTCCAGCAGGACCAGGGTTGTATATATCTTGTTAAAACTTCACTTTTAATTTCAAATTATAAAAGCCAAGGATGAGTTACAGAATGAGCAATATAGCGGCTCTTAGGTACAGCACATTCCAACGCGTTTCAGCTAAACCTTATTCATGGAATAATGTGAGAACTAAGCCTACTAGCTGAAGTTAAATAAAAAACGCTTCTTGGTGATTGCTTCAGGTGTTGGACCACAGCCCAGAGGAGAATTAACCCATTATTGGCAGCTAAAATTAACTACAGCAAAAAAGCACAAAAACTACATAAAATTGGACATGAGATAGAATGGAATACAAAGTTAGTGGAAATACAAAATGAGTGAGAGATACATGCAGAAACAAAAACAAAAAGATCTTTTTTGCCGTGGAGCAGTAAAACACATAATAATGATCATAATAATCACTAAGCATCCTTTATGTCTGGTGAGCATGACTGTTTAAACACCATTAGAGTATAAATATAGTTAGTATATGTAGTCCCATTAAAAAAAAAAAAAAAAAATATCTTTGAAAAAAAAAAAAATTTTTTTTTTTTTTTTTCCCTTTTATGGAAAAAGGATGCAAAAGTCATAAATATAAGCATTGAACAATAAAGCAGTTAAACAGTTAGACAGTGCATTCTATTATGACCACAAAGGAAATATATTATCAAAGTACTGTCGAACATGAATACGTGAGACTAAGTGTATTGTAAAATGAGATCCTGTCTCACATTCAAACCTTGCGGAAATCAAGAGAAAAATCCAGAATGATTCTCGGTTCAGGATTTTTCTCCTGTGGTCACCACCTCTCTCCGGCTTAAAAACTTTTTCTATTGCTTTAAATCTGAAGTTATTTAGATCTCCATGGTGAACATTTGCAAAGTGTTTTGAAACTGCCGATTTGTTTAGGCTGTTAGGATTACATGCATCCGACATATGACGACGGATGCGTATTTTTAAAGGTCCTGTGGTACAGCCTACATACTGTAGCTTACAAGCAATACATTCTGCAAGGTATATAACCCCTTCTGAATTGCAGTTTAAGAAGGTGCTGATTTTGTATATTTTTTTGGTGATTTCAGACTGAAAGGAAACACTTTTGTGTGCGTATTTGCAAGAAATGCACCTACTATGGCCACAATTATAAAACCCTTTTAAAAAAAAAAAAAAAAAAAAAAATTATTATTTTTTTTTTTTTCAAAGATATTTTTTTTTTTTTTTTTTTTTTTAATGGGACTGCATATACTAACTATATTTATACTCTAATGGTGTTTAAACAGTCATGCTCACCAGACATAAAGGATGCTTAGTGATTATTATGATCATTATTATGTGTTTTACTGCTCCACGGCATAAAAGATCTTTTTGTTTTTGTTTCTGCATGTATCTCTCACTCATTTTGTATTTCCACTAACTTTGTATTCCATTCTATCTCATGTCCAATTTTATGTAGTTTTTGTGCTTTTTTGCTGTAGTTAATTTTAGCTGCCAATAATGGGTTAATTCTCCTCTGGGCTGTGGTCCAACACCTGAAGCAATCACCAAGAAGCGTTTTTTATTTAACTTCAGCTAGTAGGCTTAGTTCTCACATTATTCCATGAATAAGGTTTAGCCGAAACGCGTTGGAATGTGCTGTACCTAAGAGCCGCTATATTGCTCATTCTGTAACTCATCCTTGGCTTTTATAATTTGAAATTAAAAGTGAAGTTTTAACAAGATATATACAACCCTGGTCCTGCTGGAGACATCTTTGCTTGCTTTCTCATTACTTAAACTTTGGTAGCCCGTGACCTGGGCGTCTCCGCTGCAAGACTTCGTTGGGACTGGATGAGTCTGGCTATTACATGGTGAGCTGACATACGTTTTCCCTTTCCCTTTCCCCTTGTTTTTTCATTGATTTATGACAAGTGGTATCATTCCACTACCACCCAATCGGGCTCAAGAGGTGTATCAATAGCTATCAAGAGAAGCGTCCAATTTCAGCACCGAGAGACCCTTATAGATCCACTTGGCAGATATATATTGGTCAAAGGCATACTAAATGGCACCTTGATGACGCTTGGCAGTCTCTACGCCCTAAACAAAAAACTACTGAAGTGGATAACTGCTACTATGAAAAAACTAGAGAGGTTTAGTGAGGGAGTGATCATAATAGGCGGCGATTTGATCCTGCCATTGGAACCTCTCCTGGACACCACCAAACAAAAAAGTGCCGTCTCATCTAGAGACCTGGCTAGGATCCACGCATGTTTGCAGTCCATGCAGCTGGTGGATTCCTGGAGATACATGAACCCATCGGTGCGAGACTACACCTATTATTTCAATCCACATAAGTCATATCATAGATTGGACTACATACTGGTGTCAAGGAGAGTGCTCCCTGATCTGAAAACATCCACCATTGTACCTAGTATTTATTCAGATCACTCAGTAGTCCTAATGACGATCTCCACATCTAAACAGCATCCACTTCGTAGATCTTGGCAAATAAATGAACCACTTCTGGATCTCCCTGACATTAAAAAATGTCTCTCTGAGAAATTACAGCACTATTTCCACCATAACCAAACAGAAGGAATTTCTATACAATCTTTGTGGGAAGCTCACAAGTCTGTAATCAGAGGGGAACTGATTTCTGTTGCGTCTTTTTTTCAATAGAAGGAGACACACAGAAACCCAAAAACTATATGACGAAATAGTGGAGTTGGAGCTTCAACACAAAAAAAATCTAGACCCTACAACCCTTGCCGACCTTACAACTAAAAGACTCCAACTTAAGGATCTACTTAACTATAAATCCGCTAAACATTATGCAATATGGAAAACTAAAATGTACGCACACGGAGATAGGGCATCAAAATTTTTACTTTCATACCTGCGCAAATGGCAAACTCGCACTCAAATTCACTCGATTAAAAATAAAAGTAGGGTGGCTTCACAAAACCCGTCACATATCGAAAAAGCCTTTCTCGAATATTACACGCAACTCTACAATTTACGCTCAGATGACACAGAGAGGGATATACTCCAACGACGCCTGAAAGCAAAAGGCTTCCTACAGAAACTTCAGCTTCCAACCCTATCGGAAGACTGCCAACAAAAATTACTTAAACCCTTTACACTTCAGGAGCTCCAGTCCACCTTGTCACGATGTCCTAAGGGGAAGGCTCCCGGACCCGATGGGTTTTCAGCCCTTTATTATAAGACTTTCTCCCCTCTGCTACTACCACGCCTCCTGACACTGTGCAATGCCACACTTGCTGGCCAACCTTTGCCCCGTCAGATGCTTGAAGCTAGAATTTCGTTGATTCACAAAGAGGGTAAGGACCCAAGTCAGTGCAGCAACTACCGGCCTATCTCCTTATTGAATGTAGACTTGAAACTACTAGCCGGTATGATTGCTCGCAGATTGGCAGAGTTTCTGCAACACCTGATTTCAACGAACCAAACGGGCTTTGTGAGTGGCAGAGAGGGTAGAGACAATGTATACAAAGTATTACACCTCGTTCAATACGCCAAGTCCCGCAAACTCCCACTGGTCCTCTTGGGTACGGATGCGGAAAAAGCCTTTGATAGGGTGGACTGGACCTACTTAGAAGAAGCACTCTTTAGATTTCAGATGCCCCCCACAATAATCTCATCTATCATGGCGATGTATCTTGAACCCACGGCACGTATTAAAATAAATGATTCTATAACTGACGCATTTACCATTAAAAATGGAACCAGACAGGGCTGCCCATTGTCCCCATTGTTGTTCGTGTTGGCAATGGAACCTCTCCTAGTGGTAATTCAACATAATCAAGATATAGAGGGCATCAAAATAAACGAATACCACTTTAAGACAGCGGCCTTCGCAGATGACCTCTTGGTTCTTTTGACAAACCCTCTGAGAGGACTACCTGCCCTCATGGACCTCATGGATCAATACAGCACCCTGTCCAATTTTAAAATCAATATATCCAAATCAGAGGCTCTGGGGATGCAGATTCCTCCGCTCACCCTCCAAAAATAGAAAAATCTATACCCCCTAGCCTGGTCCAAACTTTACATAACTTATCTAGGTGTGAAATTGGGCAGGAACTACGCCGACCTATTCAAACTAAACATTCACCCCCTACTGGCGTCCACCTCCGCTATTATAAAGACTTGGAGGGACAAATATCTCTCGTGGATGGGGAGAAAGAATATTTTGAAAAGCCTGATTCTGCCCAAGTTCAATAATTTATTTCAGATGCTACCCATATCAATTCCCTCTTCTTTCCTTTCCAAAGTAAACTCTCTATTCTCAAAGTATATGTGGAACTGTAAAAAACCACGCATATCACACCGTACCCTGTCTCCACCTAAATCTCTTGGAGGAATGGGGGCACCGGACATCAAGTTATACTATAGAGCGGCGCAGCTCTCTAGAATAGTGGATGTATTTAGGCGCTCAGAAGACAAGCAATGGTTAAAGGTGGAGGAGTTCCTTGCACCCCACAGCCTCAGATCAATTTTCCTAATACACTCCCAATTGAAGCAGAAATTACCCCTTACAAATCCCTACACTAAAGCCACTTTGAAAATCTGGCAGGGAGCTATGCAATCACTGGCACCAACCCTTTCCCCGCTGGTTACCCTCTCTGACCTCCTAGCACATCTAGTAAATATACCTGGCACGAGACTGCATGCGGATAATAAATTCTCTACCTACTCTATTGACCAACTTTTACGAGATGGAGCACTCCTCTCCCTGGCGGAACTCCGAAAATTGCCTGGCCTTTCAACACTGCATTTTGTGCAATACAATTCCATCGGGGATATTCTCCGTCTGCTTCTAAAAATCTCAGATCTTTCCAGAGGTCTGACTGCATTTGAGACTCTCTGTGCAGCATCCACAAGACCTAAAAAAATCATCTCTACAAATTACCGGACCATATTAACCACAGACATTTGCCTCAAGTGAGAATACATCATGAGATGGGAAAAAGATCTGGGATATCACTTCACACCTGCACAAATCCAACACATCTATAATTACTCACATGGCCCGACCCAGTGCGTGAGAGCACAAGAAAACTCGTTTAAGATTGTAACGAGATGGTACATCACGCCTACTCAGGCTCGGGCGTGGGACACTAGCCACTCGTCAGTTTGCTGGAGGTGTAGAGCAATCACTGCCGATTACTTTCATTTGTGGTGGCTGTGCCCAGTCTTAGCTCCGTACTGGAAGTAGGTGGAAGTCTTACGTAGAGACCTTATCTTAAACCCAGAAATGGCCCTACTGCACTTTCCGACCTGGCCTGGCCACAAGAAGGCGTCGCTACTAGCTCAACATATCTTAAGCACAGCGAAGCTGCTTGTTCCGTTGTATTGGAAATCTCCCACTCTTCTCACACAAATACAAGTGAGGGAGAGAATTCATTCATTATATCATGTAGCCGAACTAGCAGCCTTAGTGAACCATTCAAAGACTACCCTCATAAATACTTGGCGACCCTGGCTAGACTATCTCTCCACTAAAATCGACAGAGTATTCATAAGAAGCATTAATCCAACCATGGGAAACCTTCAGACTAAAGGTGCCTCCCGTTCTCCCCCCCCTCCCCTCCCCTATCTAGTTTCTAATCTTTTGATCTCTACTTTCTCCCCCTTCTTCTTCTTCTGCTTTCCTTTACTCTCTCTTTCATACTGTTTTAAATGTTTTGCATTTATCTTAAAGATGAACAGAATTACCGTGGTGCTATGTGGCACGGACTTATGAGTAGGGCATGCTTCCATGGAGCTTGGCGCACAGCCATGAACTACCCGCATATCTTGAATGCTAATACTAACAGAACTATACCATCTCTCTGTCGGCCACGCGGACCATGCATGCACAACACACCTGAGCCGACATTCCACGATTTAGTTAACCCTCTCATAAAAATCTCTCTACCGATTGACGCATCTGTTTGTGCTACAGCAGACACCACTTTTGTATTCAACAGCTTGTCATGGTTTTGTATTCATCTTGTTTGATTCTTTATACATTAATAAAAAGAATTTTGAAAAAAAAAGGAAATATTTCAGGCTGGTAGGAGGCAAGCAGATTCCCACAGAAAAATACTAGCAGTAATTTTCAGGGACCCGCGCTTGTAGAAGGCGGAGACAATACCGGGAGAAATAGAAGCGGCAGTTTAGTATTGCGGCCTGTGGGTGGGTGGATGGCTGGCTGCATACTTGCGCTTGCATTCCAAGTAACAGAAAACTAAGCACATGGTGGCCTCTATCATCATCATGGCCTCACCTCGGCACTATGAACTCTCCTGAAGGAGAAGCCAGGGCCCACCGGAGGAGTCTCCAGTTCTCTGGTGAGCCCGTCCAACCCTGCCGAGAAGCAACCCTGGCTAAGAAAAGTGTGTGGGAAGGTTCCCGGACACTCTATGGCTGCTTTTTTAATGTGGATTGGACGTGCTTATGCATGTTATTTCTCAATCCGCATTGCAGATCAGGCCATTGCCCAACTCTGTAGTCATGAAATTTAAGGCTCAAAGAAAGATGTTTGTGTGTCAAAGCACCACCAACAAGTGCGAGCTGATGTTGGACGGGCTGCCATTAGTGTTGAGCATTCCGATACTGAAATATCGGGTATCGGCCGATATTCGCGGTATCGGAATTCCGATACTTAATTCCGATACTTTTGCAATATCGTATACCGGAATCGGAAGTTCCCATAATGCAATGAGCCATTTTCATTTTATTCAGCCAATGAGGATCCTAAGAAGTGTGGGCACATCCTGTTAGGCATGTAGGCATCTTAACTAATGGCATGGCTGTGATTGGTTGCTGAAATGATGTCATGATGCACTATAAAAGCCGCCGCCGCCATTTTGAGCTCACTCTGCTGTGAATTCAGTTAGGGATAGGACGCTGTTGTTCTGAGGGACAGTTTTAGCTACCTATTTGCTCTATACTGCTTTACCCAAGCTACTTTCTAAATCACTGTGCCTTGCAGCGCTAGTGCACAGTTCCCTGTGCTGTTCACCGCTGTCTGCAAGGTCTGTGTGTGTGAGTGCAGCTCACCCTGTAGTGTGTGCTTCAGCCAAGTCTGGTTGTAGTGCACTCAGTGTGTGTCACTGTCTCATACATTGTCCTTTTTTGCCAATTCATAATTTTTCCTGATATCTCCTATTAGTGTGGTGGTTCCATCTGTATTCAGCTAAATTGGTTCCAAACACACTATATAGGAGTAGATAGAGAAATTTTTTTCCGTCTTGCAGCACTAGTGCACAGTGCTCTGCATCTGTACTGTTCACCGCTGTCTGCAAGGTCTGTGTGTGTGAGTGCAGCTCACCCTGTAGTGTGTGCTTCAACCACGTCTGGTTGTAGTGCACTCAGTGTGTGTCACTGCCTCATACATTGTCCTTTTTTGCCAATTCATAATTTTTCCTGATATCTCCTATTAGTGTGGTGGTTCCATCCGTATTCAGCTAAATTGGTTCCAAACACACTATATAGGAGTAGATAGAGAAATTTTTTTGGTCTTGCAGCGCTAGTGCACAGTGCTCTGCGTCTGTACTGTTCACCGCTGTCTGCAAGGTCTGGTGTGTGAGTGCAGCTCACCCTGTAGTGTGTGCTTCAACCCTGTCTGGTTGTAGTGCACTCAGTATGTGTCACTGCCTCATACATTGTCCTTTATTGCCAATTCATAATTTTTCCTGATATCTCCTATTAGTGTGGTGGTTCCATCCGTATTCAGCTAAATTGGTTCCAAACACACTATATAGGAGTAGATAGAGGAGCCTTTCTGCAGCATTGGGCCCTGCAGCCCCAGCCAGATTAGTATTAGCCTATTTTTTGCAGCCTCATCTATTGCATTGTAGGTTACCTTCCTACATTGTAATAGCTACAAAAAGTTTGTGATACTATCGTTATTACATCTTTAGGCACATCCAGTGTCTTTTTGTGACAAAAAAAAACCTAAATAAAGTTCACCAAACACTCCACTTTACAGTTGTGTAGGCCACATTAGCTCATATTAAAGTCTAGTCCACACTTTATAAAATTAGTGTTTCTTATACCTGTTAGCAGCTGTTCAGGAATAAGCACACTAAGCCCTTAGTACTTTTCTGCCTATCTTTATCAGTCTACCAAGATGAAGAAGGCAGGGAGTAAGGCATGAGGTCGTGGGCGTGGGCGTGGGCGTGGAGTTTCTGCAGGGAGAGGACGTGAGGATTCTGTGCCTGCAGGGAGAGGACGTGGGGATTCTGTGCCTGCTGCGGGCACCAGTGACTCAGCATCCCCCAGTTTTACCAGGGAACAGTCCTTTATGCGCAGCTTTGTAGGAGCTAGCCGTACCCCACTGCTGCGCGAGGACCAAATTGAAGCCGTTGTCGGATGGATGGCAGCTAACGCATCGACTTCAATTAGTTCCAGATCCTCTCAGGTCCTGAGCACTGAAGAGCACCCATCTGTCTCTTCACCACCTGCCAAATTGCCCAGGCAGTCAGAGAGCCCTGGACAGGAGCCATCTCTACTTCTGTTCTCTGAATCTCTTGGCTTGGAAAGAGGGGGCCAGCCAAGCAGAATTCTAGAATTTGAAGAAGAGGTAGTATGCAGTGATGCGCAACCGTTTTGTCTCTCTGAATCTGAAGAGGCGGGTGGGCCAGTGCCTATGGTCAGCAGCACACCTCAGTACGCATCTGATGATGAGACTCAGGTGCCACTTTCTGGTGCGTACTGTGCTGTCGAGACTACCCAGGAGAAGCAGTTGTTTGAAGAGGGTGGTGTAGATGATGAGGTCCTTGACCCATCATGGCGTGAGGGACAGGAAGGTGGTGGGAGCAGCTCTGAGGAAGAGATTCCCCGAACGGCCCAAAAAGGAGGGAGAGGGAGGGGGCAGACTTGGTTGCCTGTAGCCTCCACTTCGGCACCCATTAGGAGCATGGCTCTTCCAAAATCAAAAGCGGGCGCTCCCAAGACTTGCAGTGCCTGGTCCTTTTTTGACACAGTTGCAGATGACATTTGCTTTGTCAAATGCAAGCTGTGTAATCAGAAGGTGAAAAGAGGGAAAAGTGTCAGCAACCTCAATACCACAAATATGGAAACATGTGCGGACCAAGCACGTGGTGGAGTTACAAAAACACACTGAAGACCTAGGCCAACCTACAGCGCCACCTACCACCTCTTCAGCTCGTGTTGTAGCCTCTTCCTCCAGCTCACACACAGCTGGTTCGGCTTCCTCACAGGATCGCCATGGAAGAATCTCTGGCACTGTTGTACAGAGACACAGTGTAATTCCACCCACAGCACCACTTTCCCAGTCATCCTCACACTCCCAGGCCAGTCTACAGTAATCGTTAGCACAGGCATGGGAGAAAAGGCGCCCATACTCGGCAAACCACCCCCGAGCACAGGCTCTGAATGCTGGCATTGCTAAACTACTGGCCCTTGAAATGCTATCATTCAGGCTGGTGGAGACTGACACATTCCGTAACTTTATGGCATTGGCAGTCCCACAATACAACGTGCCCAGCCGCTTTTATTTCAGCAGGCAAGCCGTCCCTGCCCTGCAACATCATGTGGAGGGAAAAATTAAACATGCGCTACAAAACGCCGTCAGTAGCAAGGTCCACCTGACCACCGATGCGTGGACCAGTAAGCATGGACAGGGACGATACCTTTCCCTCACTGCCCATTGGGTAAATGTTGTGGAGCCGGGTACAAATCTTGAGAGTGGCGCTGTACGTGTTCTGCCAACTCCAAGGATTGCAGGAATCCAGTCTGTACACATTGACTCCTCCTCATGCTCCAGTTCCTCTGAATCAGCGCTGCAGGAGCCGTCACGGTCTACCTCCACATCGACCCGTGAACGGGTTACCTGTTATGATGACCGATATGAGCACAGCCGCGGCCAAACGTCAACAGGCCGTATTAAAATTAATTTCTTTGGGGAATCGAAGCCACACAGCGCAGGAGCTCTGGAATGCCATCAAGCAGCAGAGCGACGTGTGGTTTGTGCCAGCGAATCTCCAGCCAGGCATGGTAGTGTGTGACAATGGCCGAAATCTGGTGGCAGCTCTGGGCCTAGGCAACCTCACTCACATCCCATGTCTGGCACATGTGCTCAACTTGGTCATGCAGAGTTTTTTGAGGGACTATCCGGATCTTGATGCACTGCTTCACAAGGTCCGCATAGAGTGCGCTCACTTGCGGCGTTCCAGCAATGCAAGATCACGCATTGCAGCTCTGCAGCGCCGATTACGTCTTCCGGAACATCGCATCATATGTGACCTACCCACCAGGTGGAATTCAACGTTACATATGTTGGAGAGGTTGTGTGAGCAGCAGGCAGCAGTAATGGAGTACCAGCTGCAGCAGGCGCAAACAAGTCGCAGTGCGCGCCGTTCACACTTCACCACCACTGAGTGGGCCTCTATGAAGGACATTTGCCACGTTTTGCGTGCCTTCGATTATTCCACGCGGATGGCGAGTGCAGATGATGCACTAGTCAGCATGACTATCCCCCTTATCTGCCTGCTTGAAAAAACACTGCAAGCACTAAGGGACGAGGTTTTGGAAGAGGTGGAGGATGAGGAGTCACAAATGCCATCTGCTTCTCTACAGTCTGCGCAACGTGGTTCCTCACAAAGGCCTAGGCAGGGGACACTTTGTGAGGAGGATGAGGAGGAGTCAATGGATGAGGAAGACATCTGTCCAGAGGAGGGAGGTACACAATGCTCTAGTAGTCAGTATCTAGAGCGAGGGTGGGGTGATGCAGAGCAGGCAGAGATCACGCCTCAAGCAGGGGACAGCGTTTCTTGGCCAGTTGGCAGTCTGCAGCACATGGTTGATTTCATGCTGCAGTGCCTGAGAAACGACCGCCGCATCGCCCACATTCTCAACACGGCTGATTATTGGGTGTCCACCCTCCTAGATCCTCGCTACCGGGACAACTTACAAAGCCTCATAACACCGTTGAACCGGGAGCGTAAAATGCGGGAGTACCAAGACGCACTGGTGCATTCCATCATGTTCTCCATTCCAACCGAGAGCAGTGCTGCTAGTGCTTTACAAAGCAGCTCAGTGCGTCGAGGCAGTGGAGGAAGCTCTGCACAAAGAAGGAGCAGAAGCAGCGCCTCAGCACAAGGCAAGACCAGTATGGCCGAAATGTGGCAAAGTTTTGTGTCCCCGCCGCCACAAATGTCTACACCATCACAGACGGCTCCAGTCAGCAGGAGGCAACGTTTCCGTCAGATGGTGACAGACTACATGTCTTGCCCTCTTAGTGTACTCCCAGACGGCTCTTCTCCCTTCAAGTTTTGGGTCTGTAAGCTGGATACATGGCCAGAGCTTAGTCAGTATGCATTGGAGGTGCTAGCTTGCCCTGCTGCTAGTGTATTATCGGAACGCGTCTTTAGTGCCGCAGGTGGTGTACTAACAGACCGTCGCATGCGACTATCCTCCGATAACGTTGACCGGCTTACTTTTCTCAAAATGAACAAGGCCTGGATCTCTCATGAATTTGCCAGTCCTCTTCCAGAATAAATAATTGGTTGGCAACAGTATCCAGGTCTCCTGTTCTGTTCATGTTTCTACCACCTGAACTGTAATCCCTGAGCTCCAACACCGCCAGTTGGCGCTCGGAAGTGCCGTCTGCACAGTCAACACTTGCTGCCGTGTTATTGGGGTTCAGTAACGTCAGCTGTTCCCCTGCTGTGCGGACGGCAATTTCTCCTGTTCTGTCCACATTCTCACTACTACAGATTTGAAAGTTTCTCCAATTACACCTCTGGCTCCTCTGTTTTCAGTATTATCCCTGAGCTCCAACACCGCCAGTTGGCGCTCGGAAGTGCCGTCTGCACAGTCAACACTTGCTGCCGTGTTATTGGGGTTCAGTAACGTCAGCTGTTCCCCTGCTGTGCGGACGGCAATTTCTCCTGCTCTGTCCACATTCTCACTACTACAGATTTGAAAGTTTCTCCAATTACACCTCTGGCTCCTCTGTTTTCAGTATTATCCCTGAGCTACAACACCGCCAGTTGGCGCTCGGAAGTGCCGTCTGCACAGTCAACACTTGCTGCCGTGTTATTGGGGTTCAGTAACGTCAGCTGTTCCCCTGCTGTGCGGACGGCAATTTCTCCTGCTCTGTCCACATTCTCACTACTACAGATTTGAAAGTTTCTCCAATTACACCTCTGGCTCCTCTGTTTTCAGTATTATCCCTGAGCTACAACACCGCCAGTTGGCGCTCGAAAGTGCCGTCTGCACAGTCAACACTTGCTGCCGTGTTATTGGGGTTCTGTAACGTCAGCTGTTCCCCTGCTGTGCGGACGGCAATTTCTCCTGCTCTGTCCACATTCTCACTACTACAGATTTGAAAGTTTCTCCAATTACACCTCTGGCTCCTCTGTTTTCAGTATTATCCCTGAGCTCCAACACCGCCAGTTGGCGCTCGGAAGTGCCGTCTGCACAGTCAACACTTGCTGCCGTGTTATTGGGGTTCAGTAACGTCAGCTGTTCCCCTGCTGTGCGGACGGCAATTTCTCCTGCTCTGTCCACATTCTCACTACTACAGATTTGAAAGTTTCTCCAATTACACCTCTGGCTCCTCTGTTTTCAGTATTATCCCTGAGCTACAACACCGCCAGTTGGCGCTCGGAAGTGCCGTCTGCACAGTCAACACTTGCTGCCATGTTATTGGGGTTCAGTAACGTCAGCTGTTCCCCTGCTGTGCGGACGGCAATTTCTCCTGCTCTGTCCACATTCTCACTACTACAGATTTGAAAGTTTCTCCAATTACACCTCTGGCTCCTCTGTTTTCAGTATTATCCCTGAGCTCCAACACCGCCAGTTGGCGCTCGGAAGTGCCGTCTGCACAGTCAACACTTGCTGCCGTGTTATTGGGGTTCAGTAACGTCAGCTGTTCCACTGCTGTGCGGACGGCAATTTCTCCTGCTCTGTCCACATTCTCACTACTACAGATTTGAAAGTTTCACCAATTACACCTCTGGCTCCTCTGTTTTCAGTATTATCCCTGAGCTCCAACACCGCCAGTTGGCACTCGGAAGTGCCGTCTGCACAGTCAACACTTGCTGCGGTGTTATTGGGGTTCAGTAACGTCAGCTGTTCCCCTGCTGTGCGGACGGCAATTTCTCCTGCTCTGTCCACATTCTCACTACTACAGATTTGAAAGTTTCTCCAATTACACCTCTGGCTCCTCTGTTTTCAGTATTATCCCTGAGCTCCAACCCCGCCAGTTGGCGCTCGGGAGTGCCGTCTGCACAGTCAACACTTGCTGCCGTGTTATTGGGGTTCAGTAACGTCAGCTGTTCCCCTGCTGTGCGGACGGCAATTTCTCCTGCTCTGTCCACATTCTCACTACTACAGATTTGAAAGTTTCTCCAATTACACCTCTGGCTCCTCTGTTTTCAGTATTATCCCTGAGCTCCAACACCGCCAGTTGGCGCTCGGAAGTGCCGTCTGCACAGTCAACACTTGCTGCCGTGTTATTGGGGTTCAGTAACGTCAGCTGTTCCCCTGCTGTGCGGACGGCAATTTCTCCTGCTCTGTCCACATTCTCACTACTAAAGATTTGAAAGTTTCTCCAATTACACCTCTGGCTCCTCTGTTTTCAGTATTATCCCTGAGCTCCAACACCGCCAGTTGGCGCTCGGAAGTGCCGTCTGCACAGTCAACACTTGCTGCGGTGTTATTGGGGTTCAGTAACGTCAGCTGTTCCCCTGCTGTGTTCACAGCAATTTCTCCTGCTCTGTCCACATTCACTGTGCTACTTATTTAAAACTTGCTCCAATTAGGCCTCTGACTCCACTCTGTTTTTATTATTTACCCTGGGTTCCAGCACAGCCAGCTGGTTCTCGGCAGTGTCTTTGGCACGGGTACTCCCTCCTGCCCAGCCTGGTTCCAGCACGCCAGCTGTTTCCGGGTAGTGTCAACGTCACTTTGTCTCCAATGCGTTGTCCTGTCGTGTTGCGGTCGGGTTAGCCGACTCTATGTGCCTGCAGTTTAGGTGACTCCTATGTGGGCTGCGGGATCTGGCAATGAAGGCTGGTTCCATAGTGCCAATAGGACAAGCACCCCCTGTAGGACTGTGGGTTTTGGTAACTGCGGCCGGCTCGCGGACTTGAACTTTTTTTTACATGGGTACCTTCTGCTACCCATCCGGGTTCCAGTACCGTCAGCTGGTTCTCGGCAGTGCCTTTGGATTAGGTGCCTCCTTCTCGGTATCCAAGTTCCACCAACGTCTGCTGGTCCTTGGTAGTGCTTTCTGGCACAGGTACCTCCTGCTTAGTAACCGAGTTCCAGTAACATCAGCTGGTCCTCGGTAGTTCCATTGGCTCTTGTACCTTCTGCTACCCATCCGGGTTCCAGTACCGTCAGCTGGTCCTCGGTAGCTCCATTTGCTCTTGTACCTTCTACTACCCATCCGGGTTCCAGTACCGTCAGCTGGTTCTCGGCAGTGCCTTTGGATTAGGTGCCTCCTTCTCGGTATCCAAGTTCCACCAACGTCTGCTGGTCCTTGGTAGTGCTTTCTGGCACAGGTACCTCCTGCTTAGTAACCGAGTTCCAGTAACATCAGCTGGTCCTCGGTAGTTCCATTGGCTCTTGTACCTTCTGCTACCCATCCGGGTTCCAGTACCGTCAGCTGGTCCTCGGTAGTTCCATTTGCTCTTGTACCTTCTACTACCCATCCGGGTTCCAGTACCGTCAGCTGGTTCTCGGCAGTGCCTTTGGATTAGGTGCCTCCTTCTCGGTATCCAAGTTCCACCAACGTCTGCTGGTCCTTGGTAGTGCTTTCTGGCACAGGTACCTCCTGCTTAGTAACCGAGTTCCAGTAACATCAGCTGGTCCTGGGTAGTTCCATTGGCTCTTGTACCTTCTGCTACCCATCCGGGTTCCAGTACCGTCAGCTGGTCCTCGGTAGTTCCATTTGCTCTTGTACCTTCTACCACCCATCCGGGTTCCAGTACCGTCAGCTGGTTCTCGGCAGTGCCTTTGGATTAGGTGCCTCCTTCTCGGTATCCAAGTTCCACCAACGTCTGCTGGTCCTTGGTAGTGCTTTCTGGCACAGGTACCTCCTGCTTAGTAACCGAGTTCCAGTAACATCAGCTGGTCCTCGGTAGTTCCATTGGCTCTTGTACCTTCTGCTACCCATCCGGGTTCCAGTACCGTGAGCTGGTCCTCGGTAGTTCCATTTGCTCTTGTACCTTCTACTACCCATCCGGGTTCCAGTACCGTCAGCTGGTTCTCGGCAGTGCCTTTGGATTAGGTGCCTCCTTCTCGGTATCCAAGTTCCACCAACGTCTGCTGGTCCTTGGTAGTGCTTTCTGGCACAGGTACCTCCTGCTTAGTAACCGAGTTCCAGTAACATCAGCTGGTCCTCGGTAGTTCCATTGGCTCTTGTACCTTCTGCTACCCATCCGGGTTCCAGTACCGTCAGCTGGTCCTCGGTAATTCCATTTGCTCTTGTACCTTCTACTACCCATCCGGGTTCCAGTACCGTCAGCTGATTCTCGGCAGTGCCTTTGGATTAGGTGCCTCCTTCTCGGTATCCAAGTTCCACCAACGTCTGCTGGTCCTTGGTAGTGCTTTCTGGCACAGGTACCTCCTGCTTAGTAACCGAGTTCCAGTAACATCAGCTGGTCCTCGGTAGTTCCATTGGCTCTTGTACCTTCTGCTACCCATCCGGGTTCCAGTACCGTCAGCTGGTCCTCGGTAGTTCCATTGGCTCTTGTACCTTCTACTAGCCATCCGGGTTCCAGTACCGTCAGCTGGTTCTCGGCAGTGCCTTTGGATTAGGTGCCTCCTTCTCGGTATCCAAGTTCCACCAACGTCTGCTGGTCCTTGGTAGTGCTTTCTGCACAGGTACCTCCTGCTTAGTAACCGAGTTCCAGTAACATCAGCTGGTCCTCGGTAGTTCCATTGGCTCTTGTACCTTCTGCTACCCATCCGGGTTCCAGTACCGTCAGCTGGTCCTCGGTAGTTCCATTTGCTCTTGTATCTTCTGCTACCCATCCGGGTTCCAGTACTGTCAGCTGGTTCTCGGCAGTGTCTTTGGCACGGGTACTCCCTCCTGCCCAGCCTGGTTCCAGCACGCCAGCTGTTTCCGGGTAGTGTCAACGTCACTTTGCCTCCAATGCGTTGTCCTGTCGTGTTGCGGTCGGGTTAGCCGACTCTATGGTGCCTGCAGTTTAGGTGACTCCTATGTGGGCTGCGGGATCTGGCAATGAAGGCTGGTTCCATAGTGCCAATAGGACAAGCACCCCCTGTAGGACTGTGGGTTTTGGTAACTGCGGCCGGCTCGCGGACTTGAACTTTTTTTTACATGGGTACCTTCTGCTACCCATCCGGGTTCCAGTACCGTCAGCTGGTTCTCGGCAGTGCCTTTGGATTAGGTGCCTCCTTCTCGGTATCCAAGTTCCACCAACGTCTGCTGGTCCTTGGTAGTGCTTTCTGGCACAGGTACCTCCTGCTTAGTAACCGAGTTCCAGTAACATCAGCTGGTCCTCGGTAGTTCCATTGGCTCTTGTACCTTCTGCTACCCATCCAGGTTCCAGTACCGTCAGCTGGTCCTCGGTAGTTCCATTTGCTCTTGTACCTTCTACTACCCATCCGGGTTCCAGTACCGTCAGCTGGTTCTCGGCAGTGCCTTTGGATTAGGTGCCTCCTTCTCGGTATCCAAGTTCCACCAACGTCTGCTGGTCCTTGGTAGTGCTTTCTGGCACAGGTACCTCCTGCTTAGTAACCGAGTTCCAGTAACATCAGCTGGTCCTCGGTAGTTCCATTGGCTCTTGTACCTTCTGCTACCCATCCGGGTTCCAGTACCGTCAGCTGGTCCTCGGTAGTTCCATTTGCTCTTGTACCTTCTACTACCCATCCGGGTTCCAGTACCGTCAGCTGGTTCTCGGCAGTGCCTTTGGATTAGGTGCCTCCTTCTCGGTATCCAAGTTCCACCAACGTCTTCTGGTCCTTGGTAGTGCTTTCTGGCACAGGTACCTCCTGCTTAGTAACCGAGTTCCAGTAACATCAGCTGGTCCTCGGTAGTTCCATTAGCTCTTGTACCTTCTGCTACCCATCCGGGTTCCAGTACCGTCAGCTGGTCCTCAGTAGTTCCATTTGCTCTTGTATCTTCTGCTACCCATCCGGGTTCCAGTACCGTCAGCTGGTTCTCGGCAGTGTCTTTGGCACGGGTACTCCCTCCTGCCCAGCCTTGTTCCAGCACGCCAGCTGTTTCCGGGTAGTGTCAACGTCACTTTGCCTCCAATGCGTTGTCCTGTCGTGTTGCGGTCGGGTTAGCCGACTGTATGGTGCCTGCACTTTAGGTGACTCCTATGTGGGCTGCGGGATCTGGCAATGAAGGCTGGTTCCATAGTGCCAATAGGACAAGCACCCCCTGTAGGACTGTGGGTTTTGGTAACTGCGGCCGGCTCGCGGACTTGAACTTTTTTTTACATGGGTACCTTCTGCTACCCATCCGGGTTCCAGTACCGTCAGCTGGTTCTCGGCAGTGCCTTTGGATTAGGTGCCTCCTTCTCAGTATCCAAGTTCCACCAACGTCTGCTGGTCCTTGGTAGTGCTTTCTGGCACAGGTACCTCCTGCTTAGTAACCGAGTTCCAGTAACATCAGCTGGTCCTCGGTAGTTCCATTGGCTCTTGTACCTTCTGCTACCCATCCGGGTTCCAGTACCGTCAGCTGGTCCTCGGTAGTTCCTCAGCCTTCTTGTACTTTCTGCTACATTTCCAAGTTCAAGCTTTTTGAAATGGTTCTTGGTAATCACTCTGGATCTCCCTGACGAGGACCCTGAAGACGAGGACCCTGAAGACCAACCCGAAGAAGACGACCCTGAAGACGAGGACCCTGAAGACCACCCCGAAGAAGACGAGGACCCTGAAGACGAGGACCCTGAAGACCACCCCGAAGAAGACGAGGACCCTGAAGACCACCCCGAAGAAGACGAGGACCCTGAAGACCACCCCGAAGAAGACGAGGACCCCGAAGATGAGGACCCAGAAGACCAACCCGAAGAAGACGAGGACCCCGAAGACGAGGACCCGGAAGACGACCACCCTGAAGACCACCCTGAAGAAGACCAAGAAGATGACCCTGAAGAAGTTGACCAAGAGGACAAAGAAGAGAAGACAAGTACCAAGATACAGAAGAACAAGAGACAGAAAACCAAGAAGCAGAAATACAAGAAGCTGCAGAACAAAAAGCGGAAGAACATTAAGCATAAGATTAAAATTCAGAGCAAAAGATAATATCTAAATTATAAGCAGAATATGACTAAGCAGTGTATGGGGGTGAGTCCGTTCCTTCTCGTGGTGCCCCTGGAAAAGACCTGCTGCTGCAGGCCAAACTGAACGCGGACAAATCCTGTTGTGAATCTTTTGTGACGGGCAGAACGAAAGGTGTAATGTCCAACCTTTTATAGATAACAACTACAGGAATGCCTGTCACAAATAAGAATATGATGAAGAAGAAGAATATGAAGAAGATGAAGAAGTAGAATATGAAGAATGTAAAAAAAAGAATAATATGAAGAAGGTGAAGAAGAAGAAGGTGAAGAAGAAGTGGATGAAAAAGATGCTGAGGATGATGAAGGAGAAAGTGTGGGAGAAGTAAAAAAGAAGGTGAAGAGCATGGAAGTAGTGAAACATAAATATCTGACAAAATATAAAAATACTTAACATAGTTAATATTTCCGTAACTCAGAACATCTTAAAAAAATAGTAATTCTTGCTATTCCATTTGATTGGGCTAAACCTCTATGCCTTTATTGCCTCCCCCACCTCCCCCAATACATTCTACATTATTTTTAGTTGTTTTCCTTCATGTAGAATTAACCTACAAGGAAAGAAAGGGTTTATTTTAATTCCGATATTTATGTCCCATTGACTTGCATTGGTTTCCGGTATCGGAATCGGCGATATCCGATACTTTTTCGGTATCGGTCCGATCCAATCCGATCCGATATTTCCCGATATCGGAAGGTATCGCTCAACACTAGCTGCCATTGCTTCTGCAACAAGCTGCATTAGTGGACTTCCTGGGAGAAATGACACCCAGAATAGATACGGTTTCCCTCTATGCCAGTTCTTTCACCGAGCTAAAGAATATGGCTGTGGTGAAATACAACTCTCACTGAGAAGCAGTGTCAGACTGAAAAACATTGGACTCACCAGAGGATTTGATTCTGAGGGCCCACCTTTCTCCCCCGCTCAAGAGCCCCATAGCAGCTGCAAAGTTTGTGCCTATCATGAACTCTCTTGATGGAGAAGCCAGGGCCAGGGCCCACCAGGGCTGCATTTTAAATGTGGACTGGCTGTGTACCATACCTGGCCATATTCACTTGACCACGTGGGGAGGGCACTGGTAATGTTGTGGGACCCGTGCTTGTGGAAGGCGGAGAAGATACCGGGAGAAATAGTGGCGGCTGGGGACTAAGTATGGACACCCGGCCGCCGCCGGCATGAGGTTGTGAAAACCTTCTGCCTCCACGAGCCTAAAAGGCCACATTTCAAGTGCAAGCAGCTGTCAAAAATTTGGCAGTATAGTATTGCAGCCTGTGGGTGGATGGGTGGCTGGCTGCATACTTGTGCTTGCATTCCAAGGAATGGGGTAGGGACAACTGAACGCTGCAGTGGGACAAGGACGTGGACAGTGATTGTTGCAAGTCTGCAATGACAGGTGCATGGAGGGAGGCATCTTCTCTTGCGCCAAGGATCACTTATGATGGGCACACTTTCAGGCAGTGACCTGGGAGTCAGAGGTGCTTCCAGGATTCTTCCAAATGCTGTTCCCATGTCTTTTCAGCACTGTATGAATGTGTCTGATGATGTGTCACACACCACATGGCTAGATAAGGTTGTAAAATGTTAAAATGACATTTCCCAGTGAATGCATTTGTCTTGGTTGAAAGCAATGCAAAAGTGCAAAAACGCATCGAAAACGTTACGTGTGAACATAGCCCAAGGTGTGGAGGAGTAGTTTTGTTTTTGTATGTTTATTTTGCCTTATATACAAGTCATTACCCTGGAAAGGATGTTCCTTAACATATTTCCCAGGAAAATCCATTATGGTTTCGTTTTTGTATGTTTTATTGTGAGTCCGTAAAATTGGCGTAATACTCTGACAACATTGTTGACAACAGTGACCTGGGAGTTAGAAATGCTTCCAGTGGTCTTCCCCATGCTGTTCCCATGTCATTTGATCACTGTTCCCATCGATTTGGGCAATTTTTAGGCCCTCTGCAGACCATCGAGGGGAGCCGCCTGAAAAATGCTCGAGTTTCCCATAGACGTACATTGGGCTCGTTGCTCAGGTCGAGCACCCGAGTATTCCAATTTGCTCGACCCGAGCTTTGAGCACCCGAGCATTTTAGTGCTCGCCCATCACTAGTCCTCATAGCTCCAGAGAGGATGAGGTAATGCACTTGCTCCGAGCCTTCACAAAGGGTAATGTGAGTATCGCCGGCCCCTCTCTCTAGCAGACAGCAGGTATTTATACACCCAGGCCAGGGTGTTAATTAGCCAGAGGAAGGTATCCGCTGTGTCCTAGAGAGAGAGCCTCTAAGAAGGTGTCTGCAATGCCAAACGTAGAGATCTCCTGCAACCAACTGCAGGGTGACTCTCTGTCACTTCTGACACACCCGTGACAATAATGGGTCCACATAGTCCTCCATACAGAATAATTGGCCCCACATAGTCCTCCAAACAGTATAATGGGCCCCACATAATGCTCCATAAAGTATAATGGGGGGTTGGTGCCAGCATTGCGGGCCAAATATAATCACCCTGCGGGCCAGAGTTTGACATATGTGCTTTAATACCACTCCTTACTCTATTTTTCCTGCCAACTGGAGTTGGCACTGGTGCCATCACTTCCCTGACTCCTGCTAACTTCCAATAATAAGTTGACTTCCTAATGTCAGTATTGACACCTTACTACATTTCTAACGTCCCACTAGCGCTATTCCCATGAACGATTCTCCGTGATTATTTTCTAAATTTTGCGGATGAGTGTTTGACATTTAGCATTGCTTTGTTTTATAGAACCACTGAGCCATAGTTGAGTTATTTTTCAATTGCAATTCTGCTTGCTGGCTTTTGCCTCATGCAGCTTTTAATCCTGGTTTTGATCCTACTGCATAATTTAAAGGGTTGTCTTTTTCCAGACATTGGTAGCATAATGTAAGCAGGTCACTGAATGCAACACGCAGACAAGGACAAGGCGGAAGTAACCAACTTAACTATTTATTCTCCAGGTGCAAATACAGGAAGGGGGTGATTTGAACAAAGAGTAATTCATGAGTAACAGGGTATTTAAAGAGTACACTATTCAATGAACAATATTAGCAAGGTTGTTATCAAAGCAATATAACAATATCATCTTCCAGGCCCTAGCGGGGGTCTCCGGTTCTTCTCGCTATGCCCAAGTCCTTTTGACAAAGTCAACCAATGCTCTCTGGGCCTCCCGCTTTCTGATTGGTCCCCATCCGTCTGCTGCACTATTCCAGACTATTCCTTGTACCGTATGTCAATGTTTGAAGTAACGGTCCGGTTCACTGGCGCCTCCTGGTCACTGCCACAGACGTTCACTTCCAGATCACCAGATCTTTGGGGTTTGACCTGCGACGGGCATCTGTTGGGTTCGGACAGACGAGGGCTGGGCCATGAGTCTTGCCCAGGGTAGTCTGGTCTCTGGTCTGAATCTTGACTGGTGCAGAGATGGGCCTCAGGTCTTGACCGGCGTGATCTGGTCCACAGATCTTGCCTGACACAGTCTGGATCTCACTCGTGGATGCACAGCAGCCATCTGGTCTCTCTAATGCATCCCGGTATATCGGAGGCGGCAGCCACCCGAGCACATGTCCTACTGTTCTCTCTCATTGGCGCCTTCCCGCCTTGTCACTTCGACCTTTTATATTGGGGAACTGCATCATGAATGTCACCTGACCTGGTGTTCCATATAGACTTGTCCTTCTCGAAACACTCCCCCTCTTATTGGTTCGGCAGGGTCCTGTTTGGACAGTAGGTGGCAGTCTCTAGCCACAAATGCCACACAGCTCTGAGGCATGACATCTTTCATGGCACACCCTCTTAGAATACCACTAGGAGATGTCCCACTGACTGAAATCTGACCCCAGACAAACCACAAAAATGTAATGGCACCTTGAAAGAGCTGTGTCAATTTCACCTGGTGCCTTTGTTTAGCTTTTTCATGGGAAGGCAAATGGGTGGCCACATAAGAGGAGTTGTCATCTCTTCTACCTTGGCCATTCTAGTAATTACATATATCCTTTGTGAAATAAGAATTTTGGAAAATCATTGCTTAGAATGGTAAGTTGACTAATTTCCCTGTTATTTCTCCTATAAATGTATGAATAAATTAACTCCTAGGATTCAAGTCATGTGTCCCAACATAGTCTGCTGCTGACAGCACACTGTAGGGTTATACCCCCAAAATAGTAATACTCAGTTGTCAAATTATTCATAAATCTCTAGGAGGATAAAACACAAAATTATAAGAAAGGATGTTCCAGAATTGTTATTTCATGGGGAATATAATTAATTACAAAAGAAGACATGTCACTGGGGTGGTGGCAGATCAACTGTAAGCAGAATCATCAGGAATTTTGTTTTACAGATGGTTATAGATCAGACATTGAAGACATCTGCCAAGCAATCAAAGTGTATACTTAGATGATCCCTTTACCCTTGATTTATCAATCCTATTAGACAATCTTTAGGTTACTGCTACTAACAACATTTACCAAGTTCTCCAAAAAGCCAGGAATAAGAATCTGCTCCAATGGCTTGGACTTCATGACATACGAATTCTCTCTGTCAACTTGTACTAATCCAGTGTTTGCACAGACAAATTATTATCCAAGCCTGTAAAATAGAAAAAGCGGCATTTAGATTCATATTTGTCATGTGCTCACCTGGTGAGGTGGATTCTCGAGACCATAGGTCAGGGTGAGAAGCATGGATTGGAGGCAATGATGTAGTGAAAAGAACGACACCTAAATCAGTGAGGACCAGAACAGCAGGGTATGCTGGACATCAGATGGATAAGCGAAGATGAAAGCAAAAATACTACTGGAGTGCAGTCACACAAAGGAACAGCAGAGAACTACATGTAGTCTGGAACTTGCATGGTTAATAGTTGAGAACTATGCAATCAATAACTTGCAACAGGGATATGATAAATAGCAGAGATGTATGCAATCAGGAACATGCAACTAGGGTATAATGAATAGCAGAGATGTATAGAATTAGGAACATGCAGCAGGGGTATAATTAATATCAGAGATGTATGCAACTAGGAACTTGCAGCAGGCAGACGGTTAACGGCAGGATAGCAATAATTTATTAGCAAACTAGCAGCTTGATTGCAGAAATGCAGTACACACTTAAATAGCCAAAATGAATGGACAAACTGGTAATTTGCTTGCAAAGATGCATTATCTTAAACAGCAGAGACTAAAGGCTCCCATACACATTAGACTAATGTCGGCTGAACCCACCGATATTGACGGGTTTGTACGACAGTCTAATGTGTACGAGGGAGCCGGACAACTAATCATTGGCAAAGATGTCGATTGAACATATCTGATTTTGGACTGCCGATCGTAATGATTCTCCCGGAGATAAGCCGATGGCCGATGTGTCAGTTTATGACTTTCTCATAGAGGACACAGAAGTGCTCCTGTGTATGGGAGAGTTGGCTGAAATGGTTGCAGGCCAAAACGATCGGTCGAAGCATTGTTGGGCATTGTTGCAGGATGTCAGAATCGCCTCCCAGAGCTGCTGTGCTGATGTAATCTGCCTCCCACCCTCATACATATTTTGCTTGAGGATGCTCAAAAGGATCTCAATAGGATTGAGGTCAGGGGAGGATGATGGCCTCTGCATAACATTCTCTCTTTTCATGCCCATAGCAGCCAATGACTTAGAAGTATTCTTTCCCGCATGAAATGGTGTATTGTCATAAATGAAGATGATTTTTCTACGGATGGCACGGTTCCTCCTTTTGTACCATCGAAGAAAGTGGTCACTTATAAACTCTACTTACTTTGCCGAGGTCATTTTCACACCGTCATGGACCCTTAAAGGGGCCTACCAGCATTGTCCCATGATTCTGGCCCTAAACATGACTCCACCAACCTTGCTTATGTCGCAGCCTTGTGGGGACATGGTGGCCATCCACTACTCCATCTGGACCATCCAGGGTTGCACAACACTCATCAGTAAGCACGACTTTTTTAACCCCTTTACCCCCGGGCCATTTTCCGTCTTTGCTTTCTCGATTTTTGCTCTCCTTCTTCCCAGAGCCATAACTTTTTAAATTTTCTGTCAATATGGCCATGTGAGGGCTTATTTTTTATGGGACAAGTTGTACTTTTGAACAAAACCATTGGTTTTACCATATCGTGTACTGGAAAATGGGAAAAAACTCCAAGTACGGTGAAATGGCAAAAAAGTGCAATTCCACAGTCGTTTTTTTTATTTTTTTACCATGTTCACTAAATGCTAAAACTGACCTGCCATTATGATTCTCCAGGTCAGTACGAATTCGTAGATATCACACATATATAGGTTAATTTTTATTTAAGTGGTGAAAAAAAATTCCAATGTTTGTTAAAAAAAAAAAAGTTGCCATTTTCTGAGATCCATAGCGTCTTCATTTTTTGGGATCTGGGGCCGGGTGAGGGCTTATTTTTTGCACGCCGAGCTGACATTTTTAATGATACAATTTTGGGGTAGATACAATCTTTTGATCACCTGTTACATTTTATTGCAATGTTCGGCGACCAAAAAAATGTAATTCTGGCGTTTTGAATTATTTTCTCGCTACGACGTTTACTGATTGGATTAATTATTTTTATATATTGATATATCGGGCGATTCTGAGCGCAGCGATACCAAATATATGTATATTTGATTTTTTTATTGTTTTATTTTGAATGGGGCGAAAGGGGGGTGATTTAAACTTTTATATATATTTATTTTTAAATATTTTTAAAAACATTTTTTTTTTTACTTTACACATGCGTCAATAGTCTCCATGGGAGACTATAAGCTGCATTTGTCTGATCGCCTGTGCTGCACACAGGCGATGATCAGATCACATGTGTGTAGCAGAAATGCTCCTGTGCTATGAACGCCGACCATGTAATAAGTAAATAAAAATAAATAGTAATAGTACATGTAAATTAGTGAATTGGGTACCTGTTCCGATTGGGGTATACCTTATCGTGGTGGGATGGCTTTTATGCTTTTTTGATTAAAACAGTGTTAAGTAAGTACCTAATTGTGGCGCTAGTCACTACTCATGGAGGCTAGGTAGTCAAGAGGTTCGGGGTCAGATACCAAGAGGGCTCGTCATAAACAAAGGAGTAAGGCCAAATCACAGTCTGAGGTTAGAATTCTGAGTAGGTAGCGGATCAAGACAAAAGGCAAGGCAAACAGATGGTCAAAGGCAAGGTATAAGGTAGGGCAACAAAGATCAAATACAGGAACACTAATAACAGAGCAAGCACACACCCTTTGAGCTAAGTTACAACCGGCACTAATTGAAGGCAGAGAGCCAGCAAAATAGCCAGGTAATCACTCGAATAGCAGACACATGGAGGAAGCCCCAGCAAGCCCCAGCCCTGATTGGACGGCTGAACTGTCACTGAATACTCTGACAGCTAAGCACGCCCCTGTCCTAGATTGGACGGCTGAACTGTCAATCACTGCTTCCAAACTCACCGAAAGGCGGTGACACCTATGTTGCTTATTCATAGGTTCTGTTTGTTAAATGGCCACTGTGTGAATGCACCCCTACGCATTGCACTTATACCAACATATTATGTTCTAGATCAATTTTGGGGGTTTTGTGCTATGTATCAGCTACAAATTTCTTCACAGTACGATGATCACACTTAAAGATCACTACTTGGACAACTCCTTGTCATACCTCAAGCTTCACCCCGATAAAAGAAAAAAGCTTATACTCATCTTCCGTGCTGGCGCAGTTCCCGCGGTGTTGGCACTCGCTCTCCCATGCTGTTGTTGTGACGCGTAACCCCGGTGGCCAATCAGCACTGGCGTCACTGTCCCCACCTCTTGTTGAATTGAACATGAAGAGGAAGTCAGAGATCAGCTGCAGCCCGGACTTCCTCTTCATGTTCGATTTGTCCAAAGGCAGGGACAGTGACGCCAGCGCTGATTGGCAACCGGGGTCTTGTGTCACAGCAACCGGACGAGAGCCAAGTGCAGACACTGCTTGAATGGCACCAGCATGAAAGGGGAGTGTAGCCTTTTATATTTTATCGGGGCCAAACATTTAGATCAAGAAGGGGTTGTCCTAGTAGTGAACAACTCCTTTAAGTTTAAGTGAAATACCTAATGTTTTGAAAACTTGTCCAATGCATTGCACTATTTGACACTTTTCGGCAGCAGAGAGATCCTTTTTCTTTGCTATATTTCTTGAAACCTGTGACTGCTTAATAATGTGGAACATCCTTTTTAAGTAGTTTTCCTTTAACCGCTTCCAGACCGCCCACTGTACATAAACGTCGGCACTGCCTGGGCTCTGTGCAGCTCCGACGTTTATGAATGGTTGGTGGTCCGCAGCCCTCAGGACCCACAGGGTCCTGCAAGTGCTGCAGTTGCGGTTCAGAGCGACAGCTCTGACAGGCGATATCATCGGGACCTGATTGGATCAAGTCCCAATGATTTTAACCCTTTGTTATCTTCTATATGCCAGGATCTATAGTGATCGTGGCATTTAGAAGATAGTAAGAGGCGAGGGGGTCGTCCACTTACCTCTCCGACGGCCCCCTGATGTCTTCCAGGACCTGCCGTTGTTATGGCAGCCGGAGGTCACATGACCGCCTCCGGATCTGCCATATATGGTGTCCTGCTAGGCTCAGCCTGCAGCTAAAGTCTAGCAGGAGACAGACAGTGTGAAACTGTCAGCAAAGTTCTCATGCAATGCAATACATGTCTATTGCATTGAATGAGAACAGTGATTAGAAAAATAAAAATTAATGTCCCATACAGGGACGAAGTAAAAATGTAAAAAAAGTCTAAAAAATGTTTTCAAACTGTTAAAAAAAATCACAAAATAAATAAAAATAAATAAATAAAATATTAAACCAATAAATCCGTATATTTATGCAAAAACAAAAAAAGTACACATACTTGATATCGCCGCGTCCGAAACAACCCGATATATAAAACTGTCACACTAATTAACTCCTTCTGTGCACACCGTAATAAATATAAATAAAAAACGGAGCAAAAAACTATGCTTTTTCATCATATCGGCAAACAAAAAGTGGAAAAAAATGCAATCAAAAAGCAAAATGGAAATAAAAATGGTACTGCTGAAAACATCATCTGGTTCCGCAAAAAAAAGCCACCATACAGCTCCATCAGCCAAAAAATAAAAAAGTTATAGCTCTCAGAATAAAGCGATGCAAAAAAAATATTTTTTCTATAAAATTGTTTTATTGTGTAAAAGCGCCAAAACATAAAAAAAATATACAGTAAGTGTAGTATCGCTGTAAACATACTGACCCGAAGAATAATGCTGCCTTATCACTTTTACCACACGCAGAACGGCATAAAAAAAACTCAAAAAACAATTCCTGAATTGTTGGTTTTTGTTAATTTTACCTCCCAAAAAATGGAATAGAAAGCGATCAAAAAATGTCACACACCCAAAAATGGTACCAATAAAAATGTCAACTCATCCCGCAAAAAACAAGCCATCACATGACTCTGTCGGCCGAAATACGGAAAAATTATAGCTCTCAAAATATGGCAATGCAAAAACTAGATTTTGCAAAAAAAAGCGTCTTTTAGTGTGTGACAGCTGTCAGTCATAAAAACCCGATATAAATCTGGTATCTCTGTAATCGCACCGACCCGAAGAGTAAAGTAATCTCATCACTTATGCCGCATGAGGAACGGCGTAAAAAGTAAATAAAACCAATTCTTCACCTGCTACTGATTTGTTTATTATGTCTCCCAAAGATCGCAGTAAGGCTCTGCTCAAATTTATCCTGCGCTCTGCGCTGAGCACTTACACCAGGGTTTCCGTGTAAATCTCTGAAATACGTGATTCAGACGGAACCCATGACGGAAGATTCCCTGTAATGAGGCAGATATAGGCCACTGTGGATGCCATCTGGCCTGTGATCCCACGGTGTCAGTTTTTTTAGGCGTGCATAAAAGTGCGGTTGGCCACAGTTTTGTGCACTTCTGAAAAAAAGGACAAAGCTAAACAGAGGCCGGACGGAGTCCAGAGTAACTTTGCTGCCTCATTACAGTGAATGGATCCCGCAGGGGTTTCATCTGAATTACATCACTTGGAAATTTAGATGGAAACCCCGATGTAAGTGCTCAGCCTAGAGCGCCGGATAAATGTTACGTAAAATGTTCCCAATAAAAGCTTCAACTCAGTCCTCAAAAAAAGCTAGTTCCCACTCAGGTCCGTCATCTGTTAAAAATATAAGGGACTTCCAAGTTACTGGTAGCAGAAAGGCTCTGGAAAAGCGAAATGGCCCTTGCCCCCCAAAAGAAATTCAGAAAATTGTGTGCTCCCAAATCCAAATGCCTATTCTACAATAATTTGTTCTCCAATTGTCAAATAGCGCTCCGTCCCTCCCAGATCTCGCCGTATGGCTAAGTGGTACGATACAGCCACATATGGGGTATTGCCACTTTTAGAAGAAATTGTGTGACACATGTCGGCACCATTTTTACACATTGCCCTGTGTGAAAATGTAAAATCTGAGGGTAAAACATTTTTTGTGGTAAAAATATAATTGTGTTTTCTTCACTGCCCAATGGTATAAATTTAAAAATTAAAAAATACTCACTGCTTCCCTAGATGAATTCCTTGAGAGGTGTAGTTTACAAAATGGGGTCACTTGTGGGGGTTTCTGCTGTTTCGGCATGTCAGCGACTCTTCATATGTGACATAGTGTCTGCAACCTATCCCAGCCAACATAGCGCTCCTTTCTCTTCCGAACCCTGCCGTACACCAAAGCAGTGGTTTTCCCCAACATATGGGGTATCGGCGTACTCAGGAGAAATTGCACAACAAATTTCATGGTGCACTTTCTCCTGTTATCCTTATGATAATGCAAAATTAGGGGATGAAAAACATTTTTTGTGGGAAAAATGTGAAAATTTTATTTTTACGACTCAATGTTATAAACTTCTGTGAAGCACCTGGGGGTTAAATGTGCTCACCACACATCTAGATAAGTTCCCTAAGGGGTCTAGTTTCCAAAATGGTGTCACTTGTGGGGGGTTTCCACTGTTTAGGCACATTAGGGGCTCCCCAAATGCGACATGGTGTCCGCTAATTATTCAAACAAATTTTACATTCAAAAAGTCAAATGGTGCTCCTTCCCTTCCGAACCCTGCAGCATACCCAAATAGTGGTTTTCCCCCACATATGGGGTATGGGAATACTCAGGAGAAATTGCACAGCAATTTCATGGTGTAATTTCTCCTGTTACCCTTATGATAATGCAAAATTAGTGGATGAAAAACATTTTTTGTGGGAAAAATGTGAAAATTTTATTTTTGCGGCTCAATATTATAAATTTCTGTGAAGCACCTGGGGGTGCAAAGTGCTCCCCACACATCTATATAAGTTCCCTAAGGGGTCTAGTTTCTAAAATGGTGTCACTTGTTGGGGGTTTCCACTGTTTAGGCACATCAGGGGCTCCCCAAATGAAACATGGTGTCCGCTAATTATTCAAGCTAATTTTACATTCAAAAAGTCAAATGGAGCTCCTTCCCTTCCAAACCCTGCCGTGCACCCAAACAGTGCTTTTTCTCCACATGTGGGGTATCAGCGTGTTCAGGAGAAATTGCACAACAAATTTCATGGTGCAATTTATCCTATTACCCTTATGATAATGCAAAATTAAGGGATGAAAAACGTTTTTGTAGGAAAAATGTGAAAATTTTATTTTTACAGCTCAATATTATAAACTTCTGTGAAGCACCTTGGGGTTCAAGGTGCTCACCACACATCTAGGTAAGTTCCCTAAGGGGTCTAGTTTCCAAAATGGTGTCACTTGTGGGGGGTTTCCACTGTTTAGGCACATCAGGAGCTCTCCAAACACTACATGGTGTCTGCTAAATATTCAAACAAATTTTACATTCAAAAAGTCATATGGCGCTCCTTCCCTTCCGAACCCGGCAGTGCACCCAAACAGTGGTTTTCCCTCACATGTGGGGTATCAGCACGCTCATGAGAAATTGCACTACAAATTGTGTATTCCATTTTTTCCTGTTACCCTTGTGAAACTAAAAAAAATTGGGTCAAAAGTAACATTTTTGTGAAAAAAAGTTAAATGTTCATTGTTTTCTTCCACATTCCAAAAATTCCACTGAAACACCTGAAGGCTTAATAAACTTCTTGAATGTGGTTTTGAGCACCTTGAGGGGTGCAGTTTTTAGAATGATGTCACTTTTGGGTATTTTCTGTCATAAAGGCCCCTCAAAGTCACTTCAAATAAGATGTGGTCCCTAAAAAATGTTTTGGTAAATTTTGTTGAAAAAATGAGAAATCGCTGGTCAACTTTTAACCCTTATAGCTTCCTAACAAAAAAAAATGTTGGTTTCAAAATTGTGCTGATGTAAAGTAGACATGTGGGAAATGTTATTTATTAACTATTTTGGGTGACATATCTCTCTGATTTAAGGGCATGAAAATTCAAAGTTTGAAAATTGCTAAATTTTCGCCAAATTTCCGATTTTTTCACAAATAAACGCAAGTGATATCGAAGAAATTTTACCACTATCATGAAGTACAATATGTCACGAAAAAACAATCTCAGAATCAGGGGAATCCGTTGAAGCGTTCCAGAGTAATTACTTCATAAAGTGACAGTTTTCAGAATTGAAAAAATTGGCCTGGTCACGAAGGCAAAAACAGGCTCTGGCGCGAAGTGGTTAATTGGACTCATTTGGCAAACTAATTATCACAGGCGTTTGAGATTGATTTCATTGATCCAAAGAGCCGTGAAACACAATACCATCCATGTGTTTATTTAAAAAACAAAAAATGAAATCTTTGCGACACTTAAATCTAATTTGTATAATAATTTATAGTGTTGAGCGAACATTCTCGACACTGCTCGGTACTCGCCCGAGCATCATGCTAGTCGGGATGTTCGGCGAGCACCGAGCATTTCCTGGTTACTCGGGCGGGAGCTCGGGTCTCCGCCCTGCATGTTTGGCGCTCTTTACAGAGCCAATGAACATGCAGGGATTGCCAGCCAGTCACTGTAATGCTGCAGCCATGTTGGTTGTGGGCATTACATTGATTGGCTGGCCGCACAGCATCACCTCGAGTATTTAAAACCGGGAGCCGCCATCTTGGACACAGACGGCCGGGATCAGCTAGTGTAGGGAAAGTGCTGCTGAGTTAGGGAGAGATTTATAGTGCGAAATAGGTAGTTTAGGATTTCTAAAGCCTGCCAGATCAAACAAACAGTCCTTCTCAGGACTAATATCCATCCCAGATATCAGGCAGGCAGGCTGTATAGAAGAGGCAGTGGTTATACCAGCAAATGCTGCATTACAGTCCTGTGTGCTCCTGTTGCTGAAATTTCTGGACTTAGCTCCAGGTCTCGGGGGCCAGGAAAAATCCTTTTTATTTCATCTAAATCCTGTTTTAAATCCTCTTCACACTGTACAAATACCCGTCTTATTAACCTTTTGGTGTCGCCCCCCCCACCCCCCAAAAAAAAGTGTGTCTGTGACAGTTCAGACAACAATATATCTGTTTAAAAGAGTCTGGTGTAGGCCAGAAAAATAGAAGTGTGGTTTTGCAGTTCCACGGGTCAAATCTCTGTATTATCCTGCTTTTGGCATTTTTTGCCATAAAGAAAAACAGTAATAGTGTCTCCTGAT
The DNA here is from genome assembly GCF_046119375.1 of Phyllobates terribilis. Lineage (NCBI taxonomy): Eukaryota > Metazoa > Chordata > Amphibia > Anura > Dendrobatidae > Phyllobates > Phyllobates terribilis. Next base: position 145,437,523 of record NW_027362772.1, read on the forward strand.
TGTTCAGACACAAATATATCTGTTTAAAAGAGTCTGGTATACACCAGTAAATTATAACTGTGGTTTTGCCGTCCCACGGTAAAAATCTCTATTATCCAGCTTTTGGTATTTTTTCCGTAAAGAAAAACAGTAATAGTGTCTCCTGATTGTTCAGACACCAATATATCTGTTTAAAAGAGTCTGGTATACACCAGTACATTATAACTGTGGTTTTGCCGTCCCACGGTAAAAAATCTCTATTATCCAGCTTTTGGTATTTTTCCGTAAGGAAAAACAGTAATAGTGTCTCCCTGATTGTTCAGACACAAATATATCTGTTTAAAATAGTCTGGTGTAGGCCCAAGAAATAGAAGTGTGGTTTTGCAGTTCCACGGGTCAAATCTCTGTATTATCCTGCTTTTGGCATTTTTTGCCGTAAAGAAAAACAGTAATAGTGTCTCCTGATTGTTCAGACACAAATATATCTGTTTAAAAGAGTCTGGTATACACCAGTAAATTATAACTGTGGTTTTGCCGTCCCACGGTAAAAAAATCTCTATTATCTAGCTTTTGGCATTTTTTCCGTTAAAAAAAACAGTAATAGTGTCTCTTGATTGTTCAGACACAAATATATCTGTTTAAAAGAGTCTGGTATACACCAGTAAATTATAACTGTGGTTTTGCCGTCTCACAGTAAAAATCTCTATTATCCAGCTTTTGGTATTTTTTCCGTAAAGAAAAACAGTAATAGTGTCTCCTGATTGTTCAGACACCAATATATCTGTTTAAAAGAGTCTGGTATACACCAGTAAATTATAACTGTGGTTTTGCCGTCCCACGGTAAAAAAATCTCTATTATCCAGCTTTTGGTATTTTTCCGTAAAGAAAAGCAGTAATAGTGTCTCCCTGATTGTTCAGACACAAATATATCTGTTTAAAATAGTCTGGTGTAGGCCCGAGAAATAGCAGTGTGGTTTTGCAGTTCCACGGGTCAAATCTCTGTATTATCCTGCTTTTGGCATTTTTTGCCGTAAAAAAAATCAGTAATAGTGTCTCCTGATTGTTCACAAATATATCTGTTTAAAAGAGTCTGGTATACACCAGTAAGTTAGAACTGTGGTTTTGCCGTCCCACGGTAAAAAATCTCTATTATCCTGCTTTTGGTATTTTTTCCATAAAGAAAAACAGTAATAGTGTCTCCTGATTGTTCAGACACCAATATATCTGTTTAAAAGAGTCTGGTATACACCAGTAAATTATAACTGTGGTTTTGCTGTCCCACGGTAAAAAATCTCTATTATCCAGCTTTTGGTATTTTTTCCGTAAAGAAAAACAGTAATAGTGTCTCCTGATTGTTCAGACACAAATATATCTGTTTAAAAGAGTCTGGTATACACCAGTAAATTATGACTGTGGTTTTGCCGTTCCACGGTAGAAAATCTCTATTATCCAGCTTTTGGTATTTTTTCCGTAAAGAAAAACAGTAATAGTGTCTCCTGATTGTTCAGACACAAATATATCTGTTTAAAAGAGTCTGGTGTAGGCCCAAGAAATAGAAGTGTGGTTGTAATCTACTTTTTATTACCCTTTTTCCATTGCGAGTGTAAGCTATTTTATTTCATTTACAATGGGCAAGGCGCGTGGCAAGGGACGTGGAACTGGACGTTTTGGTGATGGTGTGTGCAGAGGACGGGGCCGTGGCCAAGGTGAATATGTGCCACAACCAACAGCCACATCTTCTCACTCCCAGTTCTTGACCGAATTACTAGGGAAGCACAGAACAACACCAGTATTGCGACCTGATCAGTGTGAACAGGTTATTAATTGGATAGCAGATAATACTTCCAGTTACCTGGCCACCACCAGCTCTGGTCTGTCTTCCACACGGTCAAATGTTAGTAGCCGTGAGTCTCGACCGCATACTCCTCCTCACCCTGATGCTCCTTCCTCCCACCATGCCGAGTGTTGTCAGACAGCAACTGATCCCACACTTGGACACTCTGAAGAGCTGTTCACTGGTCCATTTCCAGATTTGTGCCCCTTGCCTGCTCCGCTTGAAGTGGTGGAAGAGGAGATCCCATGTAGCGATGCCCAAATATTTGAACAGCCACGGCCACAGGAAGTCGACGCTGGCAATTTGTCACAAGAGATGGACGATGACGAGACACAATTACCAGGAAGTGAGGAGGAGGATCGTGGTGCGCAAGTGGAAGAGGAGGAGGTGGTGGATGATCTAGTAACTGACCCAATGTGGCAGGAGGACATGCAGAGCGAGTCCACCAGCACACAGGGTGAGGGAGGCAGAGTACCCCAACAGGCAGGAAGAAGCAGTGTGGTGGCCGCACACAGAAGGCAGGCAACAGTTCCCCGTAACACCAACATGAGGGACGTTGCAAGTACAACTGGTAGGTCTTCCAGAGTCTGGAATTTTTTTAAAGACTCTGCTGATAACCCCAAAAAGACCATTTGTACCACCTGCCATGCCAGCATCAGCAGGGGTGACAAAACTACAAGCCTGACCACCACCAGCATGATCAGGCACATGGCAGCAAAGCACCCGACTTTGTGGGGTGAACCCTAGGGTCCACGACCAGTGTTGGCGGGTGTCACCACTGCTTTTTCCGCTGTTGTGCATGCAATAGAACCCCCTGTTGTGTGTGCAAGGCAATCCCTTGTCCATACTGCATGCAAAGATGCCCCCTCCTCTCAGTCTTCACTTGTTATGGCAGATTCTCAAGAAACAGCATCAACGTCCACGTCCACGTCCCACCGCAGCGTTCAATTGTCCATATCCCAGACCTTTGAACGAAAGCGGAAATTCGCAGCCAACGCTCCACAGGCCACAGTCCTAAATTCGCAGATTTCACGACTGCTTGCGTTGGAAATGCTGCATTTTAGGCTGGTGGAGACGGAATCCTTCCGCAACCTTATGGCGGTGGCCGTACCTCTGTACTCGGTCCCCAGCCGACACTATTTTGCCCGGTGTGCCATCCCCGCACTACACAAGCACGTGTCCCAAAACATCTGCCGTGCCCTCAACAACGCAGTTACTGGGAGAGTCCACCTGACAACGGACACGTGGACAAGTGCTTGTGGCAAGGGACGGTACATCTCCCTGACGGCACACTGGGTAAACATAGTGGAAGCCGGGACCCAGTCGGACCTTGGGACGGAACACATCCTCCCACACCGAGGATTGTGGGCCCTATGTCAGTCAGAGTTGCCCCCACAGTGTACAGCTCCTGCGCATCCTCCTCCTCCTCCTCCTCATGTTCCGCCTCCATCTCAGATATCACCACATCAGTTACAAGCTGGAAGCACTGCAGTACTGCCTCAGCCAAGCGGCAACAGGCTGTGCTGAAACTCATAAGCTTAGGTGATAAACCTCACACTGCTTGTGAGTTGTTGACAGCTGTGAAAGAGCAGGCAGATCTGTGGCTGTGAAAGCTGAACCCACATCCAGGCATGGTCGTGTGTGAGGATTCACTGACTGAGGACAACAACTCAAAATATATTAGAACCACCAAAAATACACAAAACTCACTGACTGAGGTGGAATAGCAATAATTAAAAAATGATACTTTATTTTAAATATTAAAATACTGTGAACAAAACCACCGTATTGAATGCAGTCTATCCTGTATGTCCCCTATTTAATCACACGGGTCATACTCAGGATTAGTGTTGAGCCACCCCCGTAGTGTTCGAGTTCGGTTCGGTTCGTCGAACACCCGTGTGTTCGCCGAACTGTTCGTCGAACTGTTCGACGAACACCTTCGAACACCGTTAAAACCAATGGCAGGCAAACAAAAACACATAGAAACACATAGAAAACACCTTCAAATGTGTCCAAAAGCTGACAAACTGCTCAGAAGACATAACTAACACATGGAAAAGTGACAAGAACATATAGTCATGCGAAAATAAAAGAGGTGGAGGAGTAAAAGGAAGGGGAGACACAGATATAGGCATGTCACGCCCTTCTAAAATCCAAAAAGTGAGAAGCCGACACGGCCAGTCCGCTCCTGCCCGTGCCACCTCCGTGTCGCCGGGTTTGTGCCAGAGTCGCGGTGAACCCTGATGGCCAGCCCCCCTCTCCCAATACTGGTGCCTGTCCGCTGGTGGGTCGAGCGAGCCCCCCTGTGGTGGAGGCAGCTCTAAGCTTTTTAATTTAAATTGTCTCTCTAATTTGAATGAATACACTTTAAATCCATTTACAAGGATCTATTGGAGGGCAAGTCTCATGCCAGCAGCCGCGTAATTCCAGCTCCAGTAGCGTCCACTAAAGCTGCTGCAGTTAAAAAGCTTTTATAAGGATCGAGCTCGGCTGTCCACCGCAAGGCATCCTACTGCCAGTCCCAGCCCCTATGCCTTGGGGTGCCTCCTGATGCTCTTCACTGAGTATCCCGTGGTCCCGAAGCATTTCCTTTGAAAAAATGAAGTGTCCAAACTACAGGTGGTGTAGCTTGCTTAACAGCCGGGATAATCCGCTGACTAGCAGACCCTGCTACTAGGCACAAAGTTATCTGGGAGTTGTCTGAGCCCCTCACCTGGTGAGCACAGTACGACGTGGGCAGCCGTTACCTGCAGACGTGGTCTGGATAATAAGAACTGTGAGTAAAGGCCCTGGACTGCATCACTGACTCCGTGTCATTACTGCTGCTGCCCTGCACCATCACCCCCATCCTCCGCATACACTGCCCTGAGGCTATACTCCTCCCGTGGGGAGTTATGCTACGCTCTGCTGCACCCACAACACCAGCCTCAGCGGTCTGCCCTGGAGCGGCGGTTCACTCTGACCGCAATCCACGGGTGGCGTAGTCGGACATTTAAACATCAAAACCACATAAATAGTTCCGCCACTGGTTTGACCGCCCTGAGCCACGGAACCGGGTTGCCGCCACGGAGACTACAACCACCAGCATCCACCAAAAAGGGTCCGGCTCCGGGTGTCCCAAGGCCCAGGGGGCGCGTCAGAACATTTTCATCACCTTTCACAATCACCAATGGGACAAGGCAGGGATGTTCTCTGTCCCCTCTCTTATACATCCTAGTGACAGAGCACCTGCTCTCATCAATTCGCCATAACCCCAATATTAGGTGGATTGAGGTGGGAGGCACCGAGTACAAGTGCTCTCTATTTGCTGATGATGTCCTAGTATATATCACTCAATCACATATATCCATCCATGCTGTTATGGCTGAAATAGATCACTTTGTTACATGGTCAAATTTTAAAATCAATGCAGCGAAGTCTGAGGCCCTCGATGTCTCCCTCCCCAAATCCATATAGGATTCCATCCAGTCCAACTTTCCCTTTGCCTGGCCCTCACAGGGTATCAAATACTTAGGAATTCCTATTCATAGAGACCTCTCCCATCTATGTTATCTTAATTTTGGGCCCTTTATTGAACAACTCCATACAGACCACGGTTGGCAAGTTAGAACTGTAAGATTCACTACGTGAACCACTGGTGTTTTGTGGAAAAGCACATGTACACTGTGTTCCAAATTATTATGCAAAAAGTGTTTAGGAGTGATAAGGGAAGAATTTGTTTGTTTGTCAGTTAAACTCATTGATGGTGATGTGTGTCAGGGCTCTTTATATCACTGTAAGCAATTGCAGACACCAGTGCTAATTAGTTTGTCAGGTGTGTCCAATGAAAGGCAAGACTACTTAAGAAGGCTCTCTCACATTATTCAGCAGCCTACATTTTCTGCCAAAATGGGAAAGAAAAAGGATGTGTCGGCTGCTGAGAAGCAACAAATTGTGGAGTGTTTAGGTCAAGGCATGACTACAATCAACATTGTGCGATGATCAGGATGAAGTGTCTTGGCAATCAAGAAGTATGTAGCTGATTCACAGTACACACGTGTGCGTGCTGATAAGGGCAAATTGAGGACTCTTTCCTACAGGCAATTACGTCAGGTTGAAAGAGCAGCGGCAAAAAAGCCTTGTCATAGCAGCAGACAAGTTTTTGAAGCTGCTTGTGCCTCCAACGTCCCCCGAACAACAAGATGCAGGGTCCTTCAGAGGTTTGCAGCTGTGCATACGCCATCCTGTCGACCTCCTCTATCCACTTCACACAAGCAGAAACGGCTCCAGTGGGCCAAACAATACATGAAGACTGATTTCAAAACTGTTTTGTTCACGGATGAGTGCCGTGCAGCGCTCGATGGTCCAGATGGATGGAGTGGAGGATGGCTGGTTGATGGACACCCCACGCAAACACGGCTACAGCGCCAACAAGGAGGAGGTGGAGTAATGTTTTGGGCTGGAATCATGGGGAGAGAGATTGTCGGCCCCTTTAGGATCCCTGAAGGCGCTAAAGATGAACTCCATAATGTATGTGGATTTTCTCAAACAGCACTTCCTGCCATGGTTCAAGAAGAAGAACCGTGTATTTCACAGCAAGATCATTTTTCTGCATGATAATGCACCATCTCATGCTGCACATAAAACATCTGCATCTCTGGCTGATATGGGCATAAAAGGGGACAAACTTATGGTGTGACCCCCATGCTCCCCTGACCTCTACCCCATTCAGAACCTTTGGAGCATCATTAAAAGGAGTGTCTATGATGGCGGGAGGCAGTTCACATCTAAGCAACAGCTCTGGGAGGGTATTCTGTCCTCATGCAAAACAATTGAAGCAGAAACCATCCAAAACCTGACAAATTCAATGGACGAGAGAGTTCAGAAGCTCCTTTCGAACAAGGGGTCCTATGTGAAAATGTAGCATCACCTAGAATAAAGTTTTGAGTTGAAAACTGTTTGATTTCAGTTTCTAACAACCTGCTAATGCTTATAATTTCAAAAATGACCATTTTTTTGGTCTTTATTAAAATGAAAAGGTTGATCGAAAAGTTTGGGGGATCTAAGAGTGTGGCAACCCAGTAGTCATGATTACTTCGAATTCTGACAATATGAGGGTCATGCTGCAGGTAGTGCAGCAAGAAGGGACTTATGTGTCTTGCGCATCTCGGAGCCCCAAAATTATTTTCCGGGCTAGATGCAGCTAAAAATTATTTTTAATTTTAAATCTGGTGGAGCTTATTATAGATGGCCTAATAGGATCAGTGCTGCACACTGCTACAAAGCCCAAATTATTTTCCAGTCAAGATACAGATAAACATGATTAGTAATTTGAAAGCTTAAAACGGTTGGTAGGGTGATTTTAAACAATCATCAAGCTTTTACTCTCCCCAGGATGACACAGGGGTAGAAAAGTCGTTTCGGATCCATGATTTGTTCATCTTTATGAACGTGAGTCTGTCTACATTATCAGTGGAGAGCCGCGTGCGCTTATCTGTCAGCACACCACCAGCAGCGCTGAACACACGTTCAGACAGAACGCTGGCTGCGGGGCATGACAAGATCTCCAAGGCGTAAGTGGCTAGCTCCGGCCATTTATCCAGATTGGAAGCCCAAAAAGAGCAAGGGTCCAGTGACACAGTCGTGGCTTCAATGTTTACTTGGAGATACTCCTGTACCATTGTCTCTAGGCGTTGGCTATGTGTCAGACTTCTTGTCTCCTGTGGCCTTGCAAAGGATGGGCTAAAAAAGTGGTGAAATGATTCCGCAAAATTGATGTTACCACCAGATACTGTGGTTCTGTTACGGTTTGAGTGCTGAACACTTGACAGTCCCACGGTTGGCAAGTTGGAACTGTGAGATTCACTACATGCACCACTGGTATTTTGTGGAAAAGCACATGTAAGATTCTGCAACAGTCTCTGCTGATACTCCTGCATGCGTGCATCCTTTTCTATGGCAGGAATAATTTCTGCAAATTTACTTTTGTACCGGGGATCTAACAGTGTGGCAACCCAGTAGTCAGGATTATTTCTAATTCTCACAATTCGAGGGTCATGTTGCAGGTAGTGCAGCAAGAAGGCACTCATGTGTGTTGCGCATCCAGGAGCACCAAGTCCCTGTTGTGTTGGTGGCGAGGTAACAATCATGCTTCCTTCCTCTGTCCTCTCCCCCCAACCTCGCACAACAGAAATGTGATCAAGGTCTCCCTCATCTGATGAGTCTTCCATCAGTTCGTCCTCCACTTCTTCCTGGGCTCCTGCACCTTCCTCACTAGTTTGGCTGCTACCATGCGCCCTGGTAAAACCATCTCCCCCACCCTCACATGCCTGCCGCCTTGGTGCTGCCGACCGTCTGGACCTTGCAGATGTTAGCCCTTCCGCATACAACTCCTCCTCCTCTACTTCCTCCACCTCCTCTTGTGCCACCACCTGACTCCGAATTCTGTTTAACATGTGCTCCAGCATGTAAATCACCGGAATAGTCATGCTGATAATGGCATCGTCAGCACTAAACATCTTCGTCGCCATTTCAAAACTGTGCAGAAGGGTGCATAGGTCCCTGATCTGAGACCACTCCTCCAGCGTGATTTGCCCCACCTCTGAATCTCGTTGGCCCAGGCTATACGTCAGAACGTATTGCACCAGGGCTTGTCGGTGCTGCCACAGTCGCTGCAACATGTGCAGAGTTGAATTCCACCGGGTAGGCACATCGCATTTTAGCCGGTGAAGTGGCAGGCCCAACGACTTCTGTAGAGATGTAAGTCGCTGAGCTGCGGGATGCGAACGGCGGAAGTGAGCACACAGCGACCGTGCCCTCTGCAGAAGGCCATCTAGTCTGGGATAGTGGGCTAAAAATTGCTGGACAACCAGGTTCAACACGTGAGCCATACAAGGCACGTGTGTGACATTGCCCCGGCGAAGGGCCGCACCCAGGTTTGCAGCATTGTCGCACACGGCCTTCCCTGGTTTCAGGTCCAGTGGAGACAACCATTCATGAAATTGGTTCTCCAGAGCTGACCACAACTCCTCAGCTGTGTGACTCACATTTCCCAGACATTTCAATGTAAAAACCGCCTGATGACGTTGAGCCCTACTGCCAGCATAGTAAGGAGGTGTGCAGGTTCCCTTCTGCGCAGTTAGAAAGCTTGTGGCATGACCAGACAGGCTTTGGGTGCAGGTGGAAGACCGAGAGGAGGTTGAGGAGGCAGCAGCAGTGGAGGAACTTTGACATAAAGAGGATTGACGCACAACTCGTGGGGACGGCAAGACTTGGACAGCAGCCCCTTGTCCTGCTGTCACCATAGTTACCCAGTGATCAGTCAGCGACATGTAACGCCCCTGTCCATGCCTACTCGTCCAAGTGTCTGTGGTGAAAGGCACCCTGTCACACACAGAGTTTCTCAAAGAAGCGGTGATGTTGTGTGCGACATGCTGGTGGAGCGCAGGCACACCTTTCTTTGAGAAGTAGTGCCGACTGGGCATCTGGTACTGGGGCACTGCGACAGACATAAGGTCTCGAAAATCCTCTGTGTCCACCAGGCGGAAAGGCAGCATTTCTGTAGCCAAGAGCTTGCAGATGGTGAAATTCAACCTCTTAGCTTTCTCATGGCTAGGAGGAAATGGTCTTTTACTTGTCCACATCTGAGGGACCGAGGGCTGGCTATTGTGCTTAGACGGGGTTGATAAGGGTGTCCCCGGCAAACTGCCGGTCTGTGAGGAAGATGCAGGCGGACATGTTAGGTTGCCTTGATCCAAAGGTGGTGCTATTGATGTCGGACAGCGCTCAACACCAGCTGCTGTTACCACCTCCAAAGAAAATGATGACCTGCCAATCACGCTGGCTGTTGCGGGTAAAGAGGTGGCAGGTCTGCGCCCCAAAACAGGTGTGACTGCTGTCCCCCCAGTCACAGAGGATGAAGAGGCCGCGGATGCACAAGATATGGCAGACGGTGGTTGGCCCGGCCGGCTAGGCCGCATTGTAGCACACTGAGCTTCCCACTGCAACTTATGCTTCATGTCCATGTGCCGGTTCATGCATGAAGTACTCAAACTATGTATTTTTTGGCCTCTACTTAGCTTTTGCTGACAAATGTTACAGATAACACGAGTTGGGTCATCTTTATCGATCTGAAAAAATGCCCAGGCTATGCAAGGCTTAGCACCCATGCGACCTGAAGAGCCACCACGACTTGTGGTGAGAGGCAGAGTTGTGTTTGAGGATGCAGTTGTTGACGTGCTTCCAGTACTACGTCTCTGTCCAGGAAGGCGCAACCTGACCTCGTCGTCACTAGCATCTTCCTCCACCTCCTCTGCTGACCTCATCTCTTGGCTGACTGTGGGTTGACAGTAAGTGGGATCTCCAACCTCATCATCATCACCCGGTGTGTTATCACACCCGTCGTCCTCAGAGCCAACCTGTTCCTGCCCTGACAAAAAACTAAAGTTGTCGCTCCAATCAGGTATTTGAGTCTTATCATCGTCTTCCTCATTGTCTCCACCAACAGGAGTTACAGTTTGGGAATGAGGGTCTACATTATGGTCAGAACCTTCTGCGTCTGGTCCTGGATCCGACTCATAAAGATTCTGGGCATCAGTGCAGATCATTTCCTCGTCTGGATTCACAGAAGCGCTGGAGTCAACCTCTGATTCCCAGGCTATAGTATGAGTAAACAGCTCTGCAGACTCAACCATCTGTTCTACCTCATACTCAGACGGGCAGCTGGAGATTTGGGAGCTGTGAGGAAGCAAGTGCGATTTGGGTGACACCTTTGAGGACTGGAGTATTTGTGATGTTGAAGTTGATGTGGAGGAGAGCCCACTTAAAGGAGCACTTGATATCCGTTGAAGCACCTGCTGTTTTTGTGCCTCATCTGGAATTTGTAGCGATTGGCGTGGCCGTAAGAAAGGGATCTTATCACATTGTCCGCTAAAAGAAGTAGACATTTTAGTTTGGCTGGAAGATGGTCTTTCTTCTGCAGATGTTACTGTTGCTTTAACACCTACCCCACGGACACAACCTTTTTTCCCCTTCCCAACACGCCTATTCCCCTTTCCACCAGCAGCAGGCCTTTTTCCACTCATTTTGGTGGTTAACTAATTCACAACTCTGGAGTTGTTTGCACAAAAAAACAATGGATGGTAACGGAGCAGAGCTGAGTGGCCAAACTGTGGTATTAGGCCAAAACTATTGGCTGGGTTAGATGCAGAAAAAAATATATTCAGTTTGCAACCTGATGGAGGTCAGTATAGATGGACTAATAGAATGATGCTATGCCCAAAAGATTTTACTTCACTAGGTGCAGTAAAAAAATTGGTATTCTATACACAGGTGGTATATCTTGCAGCACAGATAGGCTACTCCACTGACTAACACACTCTGCAATAGGCCAAAAAGGATTAGCTTTGCTAGATTCAGCCAAATGCTGTGAAAAAAACTTGCACAGCACTGGCACAGACCTGCCTGGCAAAAACTGATAGGAACTGATGTAACCTAGTCCTGAAAAGGACTCCAATTACAATTAGTCTTTACTCCCACAACCTATCAATTTAAGAGCACAGACCTGCCTGATAAAAGTCGTAGGAAATGCTGTAACCTAGTCCTTAAAAGGACTGCAATCACAGCTATTCCCTACTCCCAAGCTATCTGTATATTTGTGCGAAAATTGGCTTGAAATTAACAAGGTATAGCGCACACAGCAACAGCGGTGCCGTCTAACACGCAGCTGCAGCAGTGAGAAAATGGTGGCGACGGGGAAAATGGCTTGGTCTTATAGGGCAAAGACATGTGACATACACTGCCAATGACACATGCCCTTGCTTGTGTGAAAAAAAGCACTTCGCTCCGTGTGTGCGCTGCTGATAGGCTGACAGATTGCACCTCCCCACTGCAAATGCGGGAAAGAGAAAAAAAAATGGAGATCTTCATTGTTCCTGCAGAGATCCATCCCCTGCACCTCCCCCCACCCCGCTGTACACTCAAACTGCGTATTAACATTAATTTTCATCATTACTGAGAAAAAATCCAGTTATGATTTTGGTGCACGAACAGTTATCGAACATAACCTCGAACAGCCGAATTTTTCTCAAATTGTTCGTGTTCGCCGACCGGCTCGAACACCGCCCAAAACAGCTCGAATTTGAGATTGGCGAACAATTCGAGTAGAACAACGCTCATCTCTACTCAGGATATTAATATTCCCTAAAACCAATCACCCAATGTGTAATAACTAATGTCTAGACTATTCTCAATACATCTGTATCCTAAGTTGCCAACCCTTAGACAAATATAAGTTATTTCCACAGGGGGAACATGGGATTATTATCGCACTTTTCCCTCTGCGGAATATAAAACTACAAACCCCTTCTAATCCTGTATATGATCGGGGTTATATGAAAAAGGAGAGGTTTAAATTATTTCCACAGGGGGAGCATAAGATTATTATTGCACTTTGCCTCTGCAGAAAATAGAACTATAGACCCCCTCACATCTTATATATTGTCGTAGTTATATAAAGAAGGACAGATTTTTTTCCTTAATCCTTTTTATAAACTACAATCCACTAATAGAGGATACAGATAACACGATTATATCTATATTGTGCTATTGTCTAAAATCAATTGGTCTGCAATATCGGTTTACTGCCTGTAAATTTCTGTTGAATCACAGATGACTCAATGGCAGCTCTACATCTACATAGGACACAGCTCTTTTTATTTCCCTTACAGACCAAATAAATCATCTGTCATTAAGCTGTCCCTTTAAGAGTTGCTGCCCCGTTATTTTAAATCAAGGCATCACAGCAGCCTCTTAGCATGTACGTCCCTATCTCCAGGCATGGTCGTGTGTGACAATGGTCGTAACCTGGTGGCGGCTCAAAGGCGAGGCGAGATCACACACGTACCATGCCTGGCTCATGTGTTTAACCTCGTGGTTCAGCGGTTTCTTAAATCGCACCCCGAGTTGCCAGATCTGCTCGTCAAAGTACGCCACCTGTCAGCTCATTTTCGCAAGTCGGCTACAGCTTCCGTCGTCCTTGCTGTGTTGCAGCAGCGTTTGCAGCTTCCGTCACACCGACTGGTGTGTGATGTCCCCACACGTTGGAACTCTACCCTCCACATGTTGCAAAGGATTTGTGAGCAGAAGAGAGCAGTTATGGAGTACCAGCTGCAACAAGGCCGTCGATATTCAGGTCAGACTCCACACATAAGACCTCAGGAGTGGACCTGGATGTCTGACATATCCACCATCTTGACAAACTTTGAGGAGTCCACCAAGATGGTGAGTGGCGATGACGCCATCATTAGCGTCAGCATTCCACTTGTCTGTCTTTTGCAACGCTCTCTGCAGAGAATTAAAGAGGAGGCATTGCAGCCAGAGTAAGATTAGATGGATCAAGAAGCCGTAGCGGTCGATTACACACAGCCCAGCCTCACCTCATCCCAACATGCATTGGGGGACAATGAGGGAGAGGAGGAGGAGGAGGAGGAAGAACAGGAGCTGGTATCATGCGCTGTAGACAGTAGTACCTGTACAACTGTCATACCGTCGGTTCAGCGTGGGTGGGCTGAGGACAGGGGGGAGGAGGAGGAGAGCATGGTCAGTCGTCATCTTGGTGAGGACACGGAAGTATTGCCCGTTACCAATCTGGCATGCATGGCTGATTTTATGTTACGCTGCCTTAACCGTGACCCTCGCGTTGTCAAAATGTTGGGTGACAGTCATTACTGGTTGGTGACACTTTTAGATCCCCGCTACAAGGAGAACTTTCACTCTCTTATTCCTGAGGTGGAGAGGTCTACAAAAATGGGGCAGCACCAGAAGGCCCTTGCTACAGAACTGTTAAAAAAATTACCATCTGAACACGCTAGCGGCAGAGGTCACAGTTTGTTGCCCAACCAAGGCGTACATGCGAGAGAGACGCAACTCCAATCCAGCAGAGGCAGGGGAACACTGTCAATGTTCTGGGACAGTTTTCTCAGACCCTCCCTTCGAACAGACCCTGAGGCGCAGGGTACTCTCACAAGGAGTGGAAAGTTTCAAAAGATGGTGAGGGAGTACCTTGCCGACCGTACCAGCGTCCTCCGTGATTCCTCTGTGCTTTTAATTATTGGCCGTCCAAGCTGGACACTAGGAATGAACTCGCTCTGTACGCCTTGGAGGTCCTGGCCTGCCCTGCCGCTAGCGTGTTATCGGAGCGTGTTTTTAGTGCCGCTGGGGGAATTGTAACTGATAAGAGCACTCGCCTGTCAACTGACAAGCTGACCCTTATCAAAATGAACAAGGGCTGGATTGGGCCAGACTTCTCATCACCACCAAATGACAGCAGAGTAACATAAAGTCAAATCCACTGTGTTATTTCGGGAGGTGTATTCACATGCACCGCTTCACACCCACACATGGGTATATGCTTCCTCATTTCGGCTGTTTTATGTTCTTCTCCTTATCCTCAGCCTCCACCACCACTATACCACCAGGGTGACTGTGGTCCGTGTTGCCATTATTGAAGTTGCTTCGTCCTTATTTTGGTCAGCTTTTGCTTGGAAGGCATAAGCAAAGACTGTGGGAGACCCACTCCCCAATAATGGGTATAATATTTTTAAGATGCTGTATTGTATGGCTCTTGCAAGGGGCATTAAAACCGTCTTGTTAAGCTACTGTGACCTCCACCACTTTTCCAAGGGGCATTAAAACAGTCTTGTTAAGCTTCTGCGACCTCCACGTCTCTTCCGAGGGGCATTAAAACCGTCTTATTAAGCTACTGTGACCTCCACCACTTTTCCAAGGGGCATTAAAACCGTCTTGTTAAGCTACTGCGACCTCCACGTCTCTTCCGAGCGGCATTAAAACCGTCTTGTTAAGCTACTGCGACCTCCACCACTTTTTCAAGGGGCATTAAAACCATCTTGTTAAGCTACTGCGACCTCCATGTCTCTTCCGAGGGGCATTAAAAGCATCTTGTTAATCTACTGGGACCTCCACATCTCTTCCAAGGGGCATTAAAACCATCTTGTTAAGCTACTGCGACCTCCACGTCTCTTCCGAGGGGCATTAAAAGCATCTTGTTAAGCTACTGGGACCTCCACATCTCTTCCAAGGGGCATTAAAACCGTCTTGTTAAGCTACTGCGACCTCCACCACTTTTCCAAGGGGCATTAAAACCGTCTTGATAAGCTACTGCGACCTCCACGTCTCTTCCGAGGGGCATTAAAAGCATCTTGTTAAACCACTCTGAACTCCACAGCTCTTCAAAGGGGAATTGAAATGTTGTTTTTAATTAACTCTAACCTCCACGACTCTTCGAACGGGCATTGCATTTCCTCCTAATTTTTGGCAGCTTTTGCTTGAAAGACATAAGCAAAGACTATGGGAGACCCACTCCCCAATAATGGGAATAATGTTTGTAATATGCTGTACTGCATGGCTCTTGTAAGGGGCATTGCAAGTTCCTCCATCCTAATTTTTGGCAGCTTTTGCTTGGAAGGCATAAGCAAAGACTATGGGAGACCCACTCCCCAATAATGGGAATAATGTTTGTAATATGATGTACCGCATGGCTCTTGTAAGGGGCATTGCAAGTTCCTCCGTCCTAATTTTTGGCAGCTTTTGCTTGGAAGGCATAAGCAAAGACTATGGGAGACCCACTCCCCAAAAATGGGAATAATGCTTGAAATATGCTGTACTGCATGGCTCTTGTAAGGGGCATTGCAAGTTCCTCCATCCTAATTTTTGGCAGCTTTTGCTTGGAATGCATAAGCAAAGACTATGGGAGACCCAATCCCCAATAATGGGAATAATGTTTTTAAGATGCTGTACTGTATGGCTCTTGTAAGGGGCATTAAAATCGTCTTGTTAAGCTACTGCGACCTCCACCACTTTTCCAAGGGGCATTAAAACTGTCTTGTTAAGCTACTGTGACCTCCACGTCTCTTCAAAGGGGCATTAAAAGCGTCTTCTTAAACCACTCTGAACTCCACAGCTCTTCCAAGGGGCATTGAAATGTTGTTTTTAATTACCTCTAACCACCACGACTCTTCCAACGGGCATTGCATTTCCTCCTAATTTTAGTCAGCTTTTGCTTTTCAATGCAAAGGTGAAAACTAACGGAGACCCACTCCCCAATAATGGGTAGAAGGTTTTTAGTACGCTGTAATCCACGTCTGTTTCAAGGGGCATTGCAGTTCCTCATAACTTTTGGAAAGCCTTCCATTCACTGCTTAGGCCAACAGTGTACAGGAGACCCAGTTGCTATAAATGGAAAAAAAGGTTTAGTTAAGGCCCTCTGACCTCCATGTCACTTCCAAGGGGCATTGGAGTGCCTCGAAATTTTTGGTAGGCATTGCACTCACTGTATGCCCTATAACTGTGTAGCCGAACCGCTCCTTTTGGTACAGAAACATATCCTACAAGACATGTGTGGTTGACTGGCCTGATATTGATGTGAATTGTCCCTGTTCCTCCTGCTCTTTCTCCTTTGCCACCACCTCATCCATCATTCATCACCTGAAGCTTTGTTTTAACGGGAGTCATAGAACTGGGATAGTAGCAGGAAAACAACCAGCAATCCTCAGAGGAGGTAGGATATGCGCCAAAACGCTGACCACCTCAGGCCTAGCCGCTACTACATACATGCGCTTGCATTCCAAGAAAACAAAGCAGATGCTAACTTCTATCATCATCATCATGCTCCTCACCTTGGCACTCTCAACTCCCCTGATGGAGAAGCCAGGGCCCACCGCGGGGCGGCTGGGGACCGAGCATGGACAACCGGCTGCCCCCTGGCGGCTGGGGACCGAGCGTGGAACCCCGGCTGCGGGGCAGCTGGGGACTGAGTATGGATACCAGGCCGCCAAAGCTGTTAGAACTCTCCTGTTAGGTTTTTTCTATTATGCTGGTCTCATGACCATTTTTGCCTATTTAATCCTGCTCCGCCCTTCTGGCCTTGCTGGACTTAATTGTAATTTCTACTCTTAAGCTAGCCAGGTGCTTTGTTACCTTTCTCAGTCAGTTTAGCTAGGTCTTTGATCTCTATGTTCTATGTTGTTTGTTTGTCTTTTTACTGCTACAATTTCTGCTAGGAGGTGTCCATCTTTCTCCCAGTCCCTAGTTCTTGTAGGGATCCCTCCCTCACATCTATAGGTATTCGTTCAGACTAGCTGAGGACTTTAGCGGGTCTGATCGCAGGATCAGGTTCCCCGTTACATCGTAGGGATCTAGCTTAGTTCTATTGTAGGGACAGATCTCCTGTCTTTCCTTAGTGCTTGTAGCAGATCATAACAGTAAGTCCAGCCCAAAAAATTTCTCTAAGGAAAGACCCCCAGTTTCCATCATGGTGTCGGTTCAGGATTTGGCTCAACGCCTGCAGGGACTCTCTCTAGAGGTGGCCGAGCTCCAACAACACATGAGTAGCTGTTCTGGAGCGCATTTTGTGGAGCCAAAGGTACGATTGCCTGATTTATTTTTTGGTGAACAAGAAGATTTTTTTTTCCTTTAAAAATGCTTGTTTATTGTATTTTCGTTTGAGACCCAGATCCTCTGGTGATGAATCACAGCGCATAGGGTTCATAATGTCACTTTTGCGCAAAGAACCTCAGGGTTGGGCCTTTTCTCTCCAACCTAGTGATCCGTGCTTTAGATCAGTGGATAGTTTTTTTTCTGCTTTGGGGTTGTAGTATGATGATCCTGATCGTGTCTCATCAGCTGAGACGGAATTGAGATATTTGAGGCAGGGATCAGGTAATGTGGAAAATTATTGTACTCACTTCCGTCAGTGGTCTGCTCAGGTGGGGTGGAACGATTCAGCTCTGAAAAGTTTGTTTCTTGCTGGGCTAGGTGAAAGGGTTAAGGATCTGCTGATTGCTTATCCTACACCTGGAAACTTGCAGGAGGCAATGCAATTAGCTATACGGGTGGACAGGAGACTGCGTGCAAGGGTTAATGAGAGTAAATCCTCTGCCATGTCAGCTCCGAGTCTTGAGAGGGTCTGTACTGACACTGGAGAGCCGATGGAGATTGGGGCGATGTCACCCCGCTCTCAGGAAAAAGACCGCAGGTTTTCTGAAGGTTTGTGCTTTTATTGCGGCAAGTCTGACCATTTCATTAAGAACTGTGTGCTTCGTATGAACACAGAAAAAAAAAAGGTCAGTTACGCCCATATAGCCTGTTTAAACACTAAGGGTGTATTTCTTTCTGCTACTACCGCAACTCAGGAAGAATTAATTGAATTTCGGGTATTTGTGGATTGTGGTTCAACTCTGAATGTGATTGATGGGGGATTCTTGGAAAAACTAAATTTAAAACCCAAACCTTTGTCATCCCCTATTGCCGTGGTTTCTGTCGATGGCTCTCCCTTGAAATGTGTTACTCACAAGGTTTATGAATTTCCCCTCACTATTAATGGTATTCACCAATAAAATTTGGATTTGGTGGTATTAAATAATTTGCCTTCTCCAGTAGTTTTGGGGTTGCCCTGGTTAAAATTGCACAATCCTGTACTGGATTGGTCTACCAATGAAATTAAGTCCTGGAGCCCTAAGTGTTATGACAAGTGTTGTAATGGGCGCATTGCTGCTGTGGATAAAGGGGAATTACCTGTACCTATTCAGGATTTTTGTAAAGTTTTTTCTGAGGAGGAGTCGCAAATTTTGCCTCCCCATAGAGACTACGATTGTACCATTGAATTTGTCCCTGGAGCGACTCTTCCTAAAAGTCGTTTATTTAATCTGACTATTCCTGAGAGAAAGGCTTTGGAGGAATACATACAGACGAGCTTGGCCACCGGTCATATCAGACCCTCTAAGTCACCTGTGGCTGTTGGATTTTTTTTTGGTAAAAAAAAGGACGGCGGTTTACGTCCTTGTTTGGACTTTCGCGAGATTAATAAAATTACTGTACGCAATCCCTACCCACTGCCATTGATTCCTGATTTGTTTAACCAGTTAGTGGGGGCCAAGTGGTTCTCTAAAATTGATCTCCGGGGGGCATACAATTTGTTGCGCATGAAGGAGGGTGATGAATGGAAGACTGCTTTTAACACTCCTGTGGGTCATTTTGAGAATTTGGTTATGCCTTTTGGTCTTACCAATGCACCAGCATTTTTTCAGAATCTTATTAATGACATCCTTAGACCTTTGATCGGCAAAAATGTGGTTGTGTATTTGGATGACATTTTGATTTATTCGCCTGACCTGGAGTCTCATTGGCGGAGCGTACGTGAAGTATTGCAGTTATTGATTGACAATTCGCTTTTTGCTAAGCTGGAGAAATGTGAGTTCGTTGTACAGAGAATTAGTTTTTTGGGCTACATTATCTCCAGTGAGGGCTTTGAGATGGACCCGGTGAAAGTTCAAGTTGTGCAGGAATGGCCTAGGCCTATTGGTTTGAAATCGATACAGAGGTTTTTGGGTTTCGCCAATTATTACAGAAAATTCATTAAAAAATTTTCTATTATTGTTAAACCACTGACCGATCTCACCAGGAAAGGTTCTAATACGGTTCAGTGGACTACTGAGGCCATTGAAGCTTTTGTGTTTCTAAAGGAGGTTCAGCTCTGCCCCCATCCTTATGCAGCCTGATGTGACTAAGCCGTTTTTGGTTGAGGTTGATGCTTCTTCTGTGGGGGTCGGTGCGGTGTTGTCTCAGGAAAACAAGGATGGAGTATATCCCTGTGCCTTTTTTTCAAAAAAAAAATTTCTGAGACTGAACTTAATTACGATATTGGTAATCGGGAATTGCTGGCTATTAAACTCGCATTTGAACACTGGCGTCATCTCTTGGAAGGTGCTGAATTTCCCATTCAGGTTTTCACTGATCATAAAAATCTGATCTATCTTGATGCTGCCAAGCGCTTGAATGCCCATCAGGCTAGGTGGGCACGTTTTTTTTGGCGGTTTAATTTTTCCGTTACTTACATCCCGGGTACCAAGAATGTTAAAGCTGATGCTTTGTCTCGCAGCTTTTCTCCCATGGTCGGTGCTGAGGAGGAGGAGAGCATTTTACAAGAAGGTGTTGTGATTGCTGCATTGGACTCCGTTTTGGAAGATGAGATTCTTAAAGCACAGGAGAATGCCCCATCTAACACTCCCCATGGGAGGTTGTTTGTGCCTAGGACCTTTAGGAGAGATTTGTTTGTTGAGTGTCATGAGTCTCGGTTGGCAGGTCATCCTGGAATTTCTGAGACCAAGAGACTTGTGGGTCGCAGTTTTTGGTGGCCTGGATGGCAGAAGGAGGTCATTAAGTGGGTGCGTCAATGTACTGTGTGTGCTAGATCTAAGTCCTCACATACTCCTGCTGTGGGGTTGCTTTGCCCTCTGGAGGTTCCTAGTGCACCTTGGACACATCTGGCTATGGACTTTATTACTGACCTTCCCTCCTCTGAGGGTTTCACGGTCATCTGGGTAGTCGTGGACCATTTTAGCAAGATGTGTCACTTGGTTCCCTTCATCAAACTGCCCTGCGCTAAGACACTCGCTAAGGCCTTTGTCAAGGAGATTGTCAGACTCCATGGTGTTCCTACTGACATTGTTTCTGATAGGGGACCTCAGTTCGTGGCTCGTTTTTGGCGTGCCTTTTGTGACAGGTTGGGAGTTCATCTGTCATTTTCATCTGGATATCATCCTGAGTCTAATGGCCAGACAGAAAGGAAGAACCAGGATGTTGAGCAGTTCTTGCGTTGTTTTGTGGCAGACAATCAAGAGGGGTGGTCTGAGTTTCTGCCGCTTGCTGAATTTGCTCTTAACAACCATACATCCTCTTCTGCTGGGTGTTCGCCTTTTTTTTGTTGTTCTGGGAGACATCCGTATTTTGGGTCATTCTCCAAATTGGTATCGGCTGTGCCTGAGGAGGAGAGTTTTTCCGGGGATTTGGAAAGAGTTTGGACGGATGTGCGTGGTAATCTTCAGGAGGCTAACAAAAAATCTAAGAGGTACTTTGACAGGAAACGTCAAGAGGTCTTGTTTACGGTTGGTGACATGGTTTGGTTGTCCTCTAAGAATCTGCGGTTGAGGATTCCTTCTAAAAAATTGGGTCCCAAGTTTGTAGGGCCCTTTAAGGTGCTTCAGGTAGTTAACCAATCTGCTGTTAGGTTGGAGGTTCCTACCTCCTGGAAGACTAATCCAGTGTTTCATGTTTCTCTATTGAAAAATGCTTATGTATCAGATAGAGACGCCACTGCCACTGTTCCTCCGGTGGTGGAGGACGGGGAATATGAAATTTCCCGCATCCTTAATTCGAGACGGTATAGAGGGAGTTTGCAGTATCTTGTCGCTTGGAAGGGTTTCGGTCCCGAGGATAACTCATGGGTGAGGGCAGATGATGTTTCTGCTTCCAGACTTGTCAGAGCGTTTCACAAGAGGTTTCCTGATAAGCCTGGGCCTACGGGATCCGGAGGATCCTCATAGAAGAGGGGGTACTGTTAGAACTCTCCTGTTAGGTTTTTTCTATTATGCTGGTCTCATGACCGTTTTTGCCTATTTAATCCTGCTCCGCCCTTCTGGCCTTTCTGGACTTCATTGTAATTTCTACTCTTAAGCTAGCCAGGTGCTTTGTTACCTTTCTCAGTCAGTTTAGCTAGGTCTTTTGATCTCTATGTTCTATGTTGTTTGTTTGTCTTTTTACTGCTACAATTTCTACTAGGAGGTGTCCATCTTTCTTCCAGTCCCTAGTTCTTGTAGGGATCCCTCCCTCACATCTAAAGGTCTTCGTTCAGACTAGCTGAGGATTTTAGCGGGTCTGATCGCAGGATCAGGTTCCCCGTTACATCGTAGGGATCTAGCTTAGTTCTATTGTAGGGACAGATCTCCTGTCTTTCCTTAGTGCTTGTAGCAGATCATAACAGAAGCAGCCATGAGGTAGTGGCCAGCTTCGGCCTCCTCCAAACTAAAAGGCCCCATTTCAAGTGCAAGCTAGCAGTATGGCATTGCAGCCTGGGGGTGGGTGGGTGGCAGGATGCACACTTACGCTTGCATTAAAAGAAAACAAAGCAGATGCTAACTTCTATCATCATCATCATGCTCCTCATCTTGACACTCTCAACTCCCCTGATGGAGAAGCCAGGGCCCACCGGAGGAGTCTGGTTTTCTGGTGGGCTCGTCCAATGCTGCCCTAAAGCAGGCCAGGCTAAGAAAAGTGTGGGCGAAGGTGACAGGAGAAATAGGGGCGGCTGGGGACCATTTATGGACACCCGGCTGACCCCAGGCGGCTGGGGACCGTGTGTGGACACCCGGCTGCGGGGCGGCTGGGGACTGAGTATGGACACCCGGCCTCCCCCTGGCGGCTGGGGACCGAGCGTGGACACCCGGCCGCCAGGCGGCTTGGGACTGAGTATGGATACCTCACTGCCGAAGGAGCCATGAGGTAGTGGCCAGCTTCGGCCTCCTCCAAACTAAAAGGCTCCATTTCAAGTGAAAGCTAGCAGTATGGTATAGCAGCCTGTGGGTGGGAGGGTGGCAGGCTGCATACTTGCGCTTGCATTGCAAGGAATGGGGGAGGTACAATTGAACACTGCCCTGGGACAAGGACTTGCACGGGGATAGTTGCAAGTCTGCATCCTCTGATGCGGAAAGGATCACTTCTGATGGGCACACTTTTAGGCAGTGATCTGGGTGTCAGAGATGCTTCCAGGGGTCTTCCCCATGCTGTTCCCATGTCTTTTCAGCACTGTATGCATGTGTCAGACAGCACATGGCCAGATAAGGTTGTAAAATGTTAAAATGACATTTCCCGGTGAATGCATTTGTCACTGTTGAAAGCAATACAAAAGTGCAAAAACGCATAAAAAATGCTACTTGTGAACATAACCCAAGGTGTGTAGGAGTATTTTTGGTTTTGGTTATTTATTTAACTTATACACAAGTCTTTACCCTGGAAAGGAAGTTTCTTAACATATTTCACAGGAAAACCGTTTCAGTTTCGTTTTTGAACGTTTTATTGTGAGCCCGTAAAACCTCTGACCACGTTGTTGACAGCAGTGACCTGGGGGTCAGAAATGCTTCCAGGGGCGATCCCCATACTGCCCCCATGTCATTTGAGCACTGTCACTATCATTTTGGGCACTTTTTAGGCTTTCTACAGACTGCCGGGGGTGCCGCCGCAAAAAGGCTCGGGTCTCCCATAGACTAACATTGGGCTCGTTGCTAGGGTCGAGCACCCGAGTATCACGGTGAGCTCGGCCCGAGCTTCGAGCACCCGAGCATTTTAGTGCTCGCTCAACACTAATAATTTAGAATGCTGAGTATGCTTTCTGAATACACACACAGGCATACATGGGTGTCTGAGGCTCAAAGATGCTTGCTGAGTTACCAGTGTAACCTGGTGCAGACTAGTACAGAAGGAACTAGCCATAGGAGAATGGTGCAAAGCCCAAAGCCGGAGTCGGGATAGGAGAGTAACATTATTGAATGAAATCTCTTCAGTCATTACGTGGCAAAGAAAGTATAGGACAATCTTTAAAAAATATGATTTTATCTCACTAATGGCGCACTAACAACCAGTTTCCATTTATCTTTGCAGTTTCTTCTTACCCAACCACAGAAAGCAACTGAGGATGAGCATAAAAATAATCGAAAGCATCATAAATAGAAATCACCGGGGATTATATTCTGGCTAACACATTTTATTTTCCTTAAATGGTTATATATTCCCTATCATTCTTAGCCGCCTAACCTCTCCCAGCCTCAAATAGTTTCCACCATTACTGCAACATCATTCTATCTCTTTCTGCACAAATGTGATCTGAAATGGGTGATGTACTCATGAAAGGATTTAATTATAAGATTTCATTGTAGCCTCACAACTGAGAGCTTTCCAGCTATAAACTTGTGTACGCCATACACTCAAAATAACCCACGACGTGCATCAACACTTTACAATCATCTAACGTATCTCACTTTTCAACATATCACATGACAAAGCCGGACACAAACTTTCCTTTACAAATGTGCTTGTTTTATTGGATTAAATACCCATTTATAAAGCAACATTATAAAGTGTATAAGGAAAATCAAATTCATTTATGCATTTATCTGTTTTTAGCAATAATATACATTATTATTAGCGTTGAGCGAACATGCTCGACACTGCTCGGTACTCACCCGAGCATCACGCTACTCGGGATGTTCGGCGAGCACCGAGCATTTCCGGGTTACTCGGGCGGGAGCTCGGGTCTCCGCCCTGCATGTTTGGCGCTCTTTACAGAGCCAATGAACATGCAGGGATTGCCAGCCAGTCACTGTAATGCCGCAGCCATGTTGGTTGTGGGCATTACATTGATTGGCTGGCCGCACAGCGTCACCTCGAGTATTTAAAACCGGGCGCCGCCATCTTGGACACAGACGCTCAGGATTAGCTAGTGTAGGGAAAGTGCTGCAGAGCTAGGGAGAGATTTATACTGCGAAATAGGTAGTGTAGGGTCTCTAAAGGCTGCCAGATCAAACAAACAGTCCTTCTCAGGACTAATATCCATCCCAGATATCAGGCAGGCAGGCAGGCTGTATAGGAGACGCAGTGGTTATACCAGCAAACGCTGCATTACAGTCCTGTGTGCTCCTGTTGCTGAAATTTCTGGACTTAGCTCCAGGTCTTGGGGCCAGGAAAAATCCTTTTTTTTTTCATCAAAATCCGCTTTTTTTTTTCCTCCTTCACACTGTACAAATACCCGTCTTATTAACCTTTTGGTGTCCTACCCCCCCAAAAAAAAAAGTGTGTCTTTGACAGTTCAGACACAAATATATCTGTTTAAAAGAGTCTGGTGTAGGCCAGAGAAATAGAAGTGTGGTTTTGCAGTTCCACGGTTCAAATCTCTGTATTATCCACTTTTGGGTCATTTTTACAAAAAAAAAACAGTTTGAGTGTGTCGCTCACTGTTCAGACGCAAATATATCTATTTAAAAAAGTCTGATATACAGCAGTAAATTATAACTGTGGGTTAGCCGTTCCACGGTGAAAAATCTCTATTATCCTGCTTTTTGCATTTTTTGCCGTAAAGAAAAACAGTAACAGTGTCTCCTGATTGTTCAGACACAAATATATCTGTTGAAAATAGTCTGGTGAAGGCCTGAGAAATAGAAGTGTGGTTTTGCAGTTCCACGGTTCAAGCCTCTGTATTATCCACTTTTGGGCCATTTTTACAAAACAAAAAACAGTTTGAGTGTGTCGCTCACTGTTCAGCCGCAAATATATCTATTAAAAAAAGTCTGGTATACACCAGTAAATTATAACTGTGGCTTTGCCGTCCCACGGTAAAAAGTCTCTATTATCCTGCTTTTGGCATTTTTTGCCATAAAGAAAAACAGCAATAGTGTCTACTGATTGTTCAGACACCAATATATCTGTTTAAAAGACTCTGGTATACACCAGTAAATAATAACTGTGGTTTAGCAGTTCCACGGTGAAAAATCTCTATTATCCTGCTTTTGGCATTTTTTGCCGTAAAGAAAAACAGTACTAGTGTCTCCTGATTGTTCAGACACAAATATATCTGTTGAAAATAGTCTGGTGAAGGCCAGAGAAATTGAAGTGTGGTTTTGCAGTTCCACGGGTCAAATCTCTGTATTATCCTGCTTTTGGCATTTTTTGCCGTAAAGAAAGACAGTAATAGTGTCTCCTGATTGTTCAGACACCAATATATCTGTTTAAAATACTCTGGTATACACCAGTAAATTATAACTGTGGTTTTGCCGTCCCACTGTAAAAAATCTCTATTATCCAGCTTTTCGTATTTTTTCCGCAAAGAATAACAGTAATAGTGTCTCCTGATTGTTCACACACAAATATATCTGTTGAAAATAGTCTGGTGTAGGCCCGAGAAATAGAAGTGTGGTTTTGCAGTTCCACGGTTCAAACCTCTGTATTATCCACTTTTGGGCCATTTTTACCAAAAAAAAAAAACAGTTTGAGTGTGTCGCTCACTGTTCAGCCGCAAATATATCTATTTAAAAAAGTCTGGTATACACCAGTAAATAATAACTGTGGTTTTGCTGTCCCACGGTAAAAAATCTTTATTATCCTGCTTTTGGCATTTTTTTGCCGTAAAGAAAAACAGTAATAGTGTCCCCTGATTGTTCAGACACCAATATATCTAATTAAAAGACTCTGGTATACACCAGTAAATTATAACTGTGGTGTTGCCAACCCACTGTAAAAAATCTCTATTATCCAGCTTTTGGTATTTTTTCCGTAAAGAAAAACAGTAATAGTGTCTCCTGATTGTTCAGACACAAATATATCTGTTGAAAATAGTCTGGTGTAGGCCGAGAAATAGAACTGTGGTTTTGCAGTTCCATGGGTCAAATCTCTGTATTATCCTGTTTTTGGCACTTTTTGCCTTAAAGAAAAACAGTAATAGTGTCTACTGATTGTTCAGACACAAATATATTTGTTGAAAATAGTCTGGTGTAGGCCCGAGAAACAGAAGAGTGGTTTTGCAGTGCCACGGTTCAAACCTCTGTATTATCCACTTTTGAGCCATTTTTACAAAAAAAAAACAGTTTGAGTGTGTCGCTCACTGTTAAGCCGCAAATATATCTATTTAAAAAAGTCTGGTATACACCAGTAAATTATAACTGTGGTTTTGCCATCCCACGGTAAAAATTCTCTATTATCCTGCTTTTGGCATTTTTTGCCGTAAAGAAAAACAGCAATAGTCTCTCCTGATTGTTCAGACACCAATATATCTGTTTAAAAGACTCTGGTATACACCAGTAAATTATAACTGTGGTTTTGCCGACCCACTGTAAAAAATCTCCATTATCCAGCTTTTGGTATTTTTTCCGTAAGGAAAAACAGTAATAGTGTCTCCTGATTGTTCAGACACAAATATGACTCGCCCCCTGGGCCGTGGGGCACGCGGAACCGGGCAGTAGGGAGACGCTGGGAGTAGTAGTGGCGGCCCGGTCCCCTGGCTCAGGGTGGTCAGACCAATGGTAGTCTGCTACGTGCTTTAGATAATGTCCGACTACGCCACCCGTGGATTTGCGGTCATTAGGAACCGCCGCTGCAGGGCAGACCGCTGGGGCTGATGGTGGGTGCAGCTGAGGTGGTGTGACTCCCCACGGGAAGAGTGCAGCCCCAGGGCAGTGTAGTGGATGGTGGGAGTGATGGTGGTGAGAGTCCCAGTACCGGTAGTGCTGGAGGAGCGAAGGAGTACACAGACAACAAGTTACAGTCCAGGGTCTTTACTCACAGTTCATGTGCTCCGGGTCACTTCGGCACCAGTAGTGACCGCCCGAGCCGTGCTGCGTCCACCAGGTGTGGGGCTCGGTCAACTCCCAGGCAGTTCAGAAGTATGGCTCAGGACCCCCTTTTGTCCTTTCTCTGGCCTGGCTCACCAGTGACCCACTTTTGTCCAGCTGCCGCGGACCTGTGCGGTTAAACGTGGGCCCCGTCCTCCGCTGTCCTATATGGTGCCTTCCTAGCAGGTTTGATGAGGTGTCGCACCAATAAATGATCACGACGACCGGTCTTTGGCTGAGGGTAGTTTCTCCTCCACCAACTTGGGATCCGGTACCCTTAATCTGCCTGACCCTTCACCCTGGATTCTCGTGGGTTCTTAGGGTTCCTTCCACCTTCTTGTTCCTGAGCCCTTCTGTTTCTCTCTCTTCTCCTTCTTTCCTGTTCTGTCTTGTCCTCCTTCCCTTGGCCTCTTCTCCAGGCCCACTTCTCCTTCTCCTCTCAGGCTCCGGCCTCTTCTCTAGGCCTGCCTCTGGAGCAGCACTCAGCCTGAGCTGCTGCTCCCTGTCAGCTCTCCTCTCCTCACAGACTGAACGAACCTAGATCTAAGATGGTGCCCACCTTTTATACCTCCCTCTGACCATGAGCCCAGGTGACCAGCAACCAATGGGCTCCTTCCTACGCTCAGGAACCAACCCCTATCTGCCCCTACAGCACTGGGTGTTCCACCCCCCTCCCCACTCCAGGCAGGGACATAGTCGGTCGTGCCTGCACTTCTGTCTAGTGGGAGCACCGTTGAGCTGTCTCTCGGAAATGGGGTGTGTGTGCTGAATGCAGCTAACTGAGCCCTGGTCCATACTCCATCCTTACCTGGGAGTGGAATATCACACCTCTGGTCTGAGGTGCAATACCCCTGTAGCGGCCGAACCCTCGGGGGGCTACATTCCCCCCTGGTAAAGCACAGCACGTCCTCGGGCTGGAAAAGAGCAAAAACAGTTAATTACAGGACATGCAAACTTTTTAAAACTTTTCACATCAGAAAACAGGCAACATGGTTCAATTCCCTTTATGGGAAACGCTTTTCTTTTCTTGTCACACTATTATAAAACACATACTAATACTTCTGGAACTCTTTTGACATATAAACACTATTAGAAAACATTTACATTACTATCTAGCAGCATATAAAAACTTTTCATATAAAACATTTGCAGGAAAACATTTTTACAACACATTCTTGGATCCTGGCGGCGGTGCAACTTGCGACCAGGTGTGCACTCTTCTTGTAAGTGCAGGAACTTTGGCAAACTTGTAAACACGAGGGACTTGCTGTCCCGAGGTAGACGTGGTAGTCTTTTTATAAAACCAGTAGGGGGCGCTTTCGGAAGCGCAACTATATACAAGGGATTGACCGCTCTCAGTCCTCAGCCAGTTTTGGGAAGGGAAATGGCTGCTCACAGTCCTCAGCCTGTTAGGGGAAGAGGGATGGCTGCTCTCAGTCCTCAGCCAGGTTACTTAGGGAATAGGCCAACAATCACACAGTCCTATATCAGTCCCAACGGGGACCACACTCATTTTGAAACAGTCCCACACAGTTCTCTGTACCCTGACGGGTAACTATTTACATTGGCGCTTCTTCTTACTCTCTATCGTCGTTCTCCATATGCGCCTTGCTCCTCCTCGTCATCTTCAGGCCCATCCGGGTCCTCTTGGTACTCAACGTCCGAGTAGTGCTGTTCCTCCTCCTCTACTACTCTGTGGACGTGGAGGGCGTACCATCCCTTCACGCCTTGGTGTCGGGTGTAAGACACCACATCACCTGGAAATAGATCCCGCCCTCGATGGCCTTCCGGCAGGTGGCTCTCCACATCTCTCCTCATCACGAATACATCGCTGATGGTCTCAGGGTCTCGGATGAAACCCCAGCCGCGCTCCATCTGGAACTTCACAACAGTTCCGGTGACTCGGGGACTGCGGGCAGTTCGGGGATCTCGCCGGGCCTTCATTTTCTGCTCCGCGCTCTGGACCTGCAGCTTCTCTTGTTTCATGCGCCGCTCCCGCTGCTCCCTCTCGAACATCTCCAGCTGTTGGCGGCAGTACTCCCCTCGACGGGCGGCGTCCAGGGGAGCTAGGCCTTGCGACCGGGCCTGCGATTGTGGTCTGCTGATCACGCCCGGGGTCAGAGGGCACGGCGTGGGGCGGGGCTCGCTGGCGGTGTCGATGGCCTGGGAACCGGTTGGTAGCGGTGGAGGCACGGTGTCGATGGTGGGTTCAGGTACGTTGGGCTCCGCAACAGGGTGCAGGGGCATGTGGGCGGCCCCAGGGTTCGGGGTAGGGGCGTCTCCGTTACCTGCCTCTGCTGCCGCGGCGTCGTCCTCGTCCTCCGCTCTGCTTTCACTGCCCTCGGTGGCTGGTGTGCTGCTGGATGTCGACGGCGCCTCCTGCTGCAGGATCACGGCCCGCCGGGCCATTTCTTCTTTCCACCCGGCAATCACGTCCCGCTGCGCCCGGACCATCCTCCGGTCCAGATCCTCCAGCGCAGCCCGCACATACTCAGACAGGTTACTTAGGGAATAGGCCAACAATCACACAGTCCTATATCAGTCCCAACGGGGACCACACTCATTTTGAAACAGTCCCACACAGTTCTCTGTACCCTGACGGGTAACTATTTACATTGGCGCTTCTTCTTACTCTCTATCGTCGTTCTCCATATGCGCCTTGCTCCTCCTCGTCATCTTCAGGCCCATCCGGGTCCTCTTGGTGCTCAACGTCCGAGTAGTGCTGTTCCTCCTCCTCTACTACTCTGTGGACGTGGAGGGCGTACCATCCCTTCACACCTTGGTGTCGGGTGTAAGACACCACATCACCTGGAAATAGATCCCGCCCTCGATGGCCTTCCGGCAGGTGGCTCTCCACATCTCTCCTCGTCACGAATACATCGCTGATGGTCTCAGGGTCTCGGATGAAACCCCAGCCGCGCTCCATCTGGAACTTCACAACAGTTCCGGTGACTCGGGGACTGCGGGCAGTTCGGGGATCTCGCCGGGCCTTCATTTTCTGCTCCGCGCTCTGGACCTGCAGCTTCTCTTGTTTCATGCGCCGCTCCCGCTGCTCCCTCTCGAACATCTCCAGCTGTTGGCGGCAGTACTCCCGTCGACGGGCGGCGTCCGGGGGAGCTAGGCCTTGCGACCGGGCCTGCGATTGTGTTCTGCTGATCACGCCCAGGGTCAGAGGGCACGGCGTGGGGCGGGGCTCGCTGGCGGTGTCGATGGCCTGGGAACCGGTTGGTAGCGGTGGAGGCACGGTGTCGATGGTGGGTTCAGGTACGTTGGGCTCCGCAACAGGGTGCAGGGGCATGTGGGCGGCCCCAGGGTTCGGGGTAGGGGCGTCTCCGTTACCTGCCTCTGCTGCCGCGGCGTCGTCCTCGTCCTCCGCTCTGCTTTCACTGCCCTCGGTGGCTGGTGTGCTGCTGGATGTCGACGGCGCCTCCTGCTGCAGGATCACGGCCCGCCGGGCCATTTCTTCTTTCCACCCGGCAATCATGTCCCGCTGCGCCCGGACCATCCTCCGGTCCAGATCCTCCAGCGCAGCCCACACATACTCGGGGTCTTCCTTGGGGAGGTGTGCTAGCAGCTCCGTGAAGCTGCATGGGGATTCAGCCGGCTGCAGGCCACGCGCCAGGGCGCTGGAGCTGGTTCCTGTCTCTATCTCCGGGTGTGACCTGGCCAGACTGATCCAGACCGCGCCCTGCCCCACAGTTTTCTTCTCTTTCCGCCCCCATGAGGGGTGGTCCTGGGGCATTCTGCTGACAATCACTCTCAAGGGCAGCCCCCCCACGTTGACGGACATTTCCACAGCCGTACTCATGGCTGTTGGGGGCGGGCTCTTTCTTTGGCGCCATTCTGGGACCTGGCCCACGATGGGAGGCGGCCTCCTGTGGTCTTTTGGCGCGCACATTATGGCGCTCGTTCTTCTGGGGCGGGCGCCATCTTTAGTACAGTGAAACAGTCTCTTTTCAGGCGCGCAGTACCCGTTGTTAGCGGGCACGAAATCCTGCCGACTACGCCAAAGCTGACTCGCCCCCTGGGCCATGGGGCACGCGGAACCGGGCAGTAGGGAGACACTGGGGAGTAGTAGTGGCGGCCCGGTCCCGTGGCTCAGGGTGGTCAGACCAATGGTAGTCTGCTACGTGCTTTAGATAATGTCCGACTACGCCACCCGTGGATTTGCGGTCATTAGGAACCGCCGCTGCAGGGCAGACCGCTGGGGCTGATGGTGGGTGCAGCTGAGGTGGTGTGACTCCCCTCGGGAAGAGTGCAGCCCCAGGGCAGTGTAGTGGATGGTGGGAGTGATGGTGGTGAGAGTCCCAGTACCGGTAGTGCTGGAGGAGCGAAGGAGTACACAGACAACAAGTTACAGTCCAGGGTCTTTACTCACAGTTCATGTGCTCCGGGTCACTTCGGCACCAGTAGTGACCGCCCGAGCCGTGCTGCGTCCACCAGGTGTGGGGCTCGGTCTACTCCCAGGCAGTTCAGAAGTATGGCTCAGGACCCCCTTTTGTCCTTTCTCTGGCCTGGCTCACCAGTGACCCACTTTTGTCCAGCTGCCGCGGACCTGTGCGGTTAAACGTGGGCCCCGTCCTCCGCTGTCCTATATGGTGCCTTCCTAACAGGTTTGATGAGGTGTCGCACCAATAAATGATCACGACGACCGGTCTTTGGCTGAGGGTAGTTTCTCCTCCACCAACTTGGGATCCGGTACCCTTAATCTGCCTGACCCTTCACCCTGGATTCTCGTGGGTTCTTAGGGTCCCTTCCACCTTCTTGTTCCTGAGCCCTTCTGTTTCTCTCTCTCTTCTCCTTCTTTCCTGTTCTGTCTTGTCCTCCTTCCCTTGGCCTCTTCTCCAGGCCCACTTCTCCTTCTCCTCTCAGGCTCCGGCCTCTTCTCTAGGCCTGCCTCTGGAGCAGCACTCAGCCTGAGCTGCTGCTCCCTGTCAGCTCTCCTCTCCTCACAGACTGAACGAACCTAGATCTAAGATGGTGCCCACCTTTTATACCTCCCTCTGACCATGAGCCCAGGTGACCAGCAACCAATGGGCTCCTTCCTACACTCAGGAACCAACCCCTATCTGCCCCTACAGCACTGGGTGTTCCACCCCCCTCCCCACTCCAGGCAGGGACATAGTCGGTCGTGCCTGCACTTCTGTCTAGTGGGAGCACCGTTGAGCTGTCCCTCGGAAATGGGGTGTGTGTGCTGTATGCAGTTAACTGAGCCCTGGTCCATACTCCATCCTTACCTGGGAGTGGAATATCACACCTCTGGTCTGAGGTGCAATACCCCTGTAGCGGCCGAACCCTCCGGGCGCTACAAATATATCTGTTGAAAATAGTCTGGTGTAGGCCCGAGAAATAGAAGTGTGGTTTTGCAGTTCCACGGTTCAAATCTCTGTATTATCCTGCTTTTGGCATTTTTTACCGTAAAGAAAAACAGTAATAGTGTCTCCTGATTGTTCAGACACAAATATATCTGTTGAAAATAGTCTGGTGTATGCCCGAGAAATAGAACTGTGGTTTTGCAGTTCCACGGGTCAAATCTCTATATTATCCTGCTTTTGGCATTTTTTGCCGTAAAGAAAAACAGTAATAGTGTCTCCTGATTGTTCAGACACAAATATATCTGTTGAAAATAGTCTGGTGTGAGCCCGAGAAATAGAAGTGTGGTTTTGCAGTTCCACGGTTCAAACCTCTGTATTATCCACTTTTGGGCCATTTTTACCAAAAAAAACACAGTTTGAGTGTGTCGCTCACTGTTCAGCCGCAAATATATCTATTTAAAAAAGTCTGGTATACACCAGTAAATTATAACTGTGGTTTTGCCGTCCCACGGTAAAAAATCTCTATTATCCTGCTTTTGGCATTTTTTGCCGTAAAGAAAAACAGTAATAGTGTCTCCTGATTGTTCAGATACCAATATATCTGTTTAAAAGACTCTGTTATACACCAGTAAATTATAACTGTGGCTTTGCCGTCCCATGGTTAAAAAATCTCTATTATCCAGCTTTTGGTATTTCTTCCGTAAAGAAAAACAGTAATAGTGTCTCCTGATTGTTCAGACACAAATAGCTCTGTTGAAAATAGTGTGGTGTAGGCCCGAGAAATAGAAGTGTGGTTTTGCAGTTCCACGGTTCAAGCCTCTGTATTATCCATTTTTGGGCCATTTTGACCAAAAAAAAACCGTTTGAGCGTGTCGTTCACTGTTCAGCCACAAGTAAATCTATTTAAAAAAGTCTGGTATACACCAGTAAATTATAACTGTGGTTTTGCCGTCCCACGGTAAAAATCTCTATTATCCTGCTTTTGGCATTTTTTGCCGTAAAGAAAAACAGTAATAGTGTCTCCTGATTGTTCAGACACAAATATATCTGTTGAAAATAGTCTGGTGTAGGCCCGAAAAATAGAACTGTGGTTTTCCTCTTCCACGGTTGTAATCTACTTTTTATTACCCTTTTTCCATTGATAGTGCGAGTGTAAGCTATTTTACTTCATTTACAATGGGCAAGGCGCGTGGCAAGGGACGTGGAACTGGACGTTCTGGTGATGGTGCGTGCAGAGGACGGGGCCGTGGCCAAGATGAAAATGTGCCACAACCAACAGCCACATCTTCTCACTTCCAGTTCTTGACCGAATTACTAGGGAAGCACAGAACAACACCAGTATTGCGACCTGATCAGTGTGAACAGGTTACTAATTGGATAGCAGATAATACTTCCAGTTACCTGGCCACCACCAGCTCCGGTCTGTCTTCCACACGGTCAAATGTTAGTAGCCGTGAGTCTCGACCACATACTCCTCCTCACCCTGATGCTCCTTCCTCCCACCATGCCGAGTGTCGTCAGACAGCAACTGATCCCACACTTGGACACTCTGAAGAGCTGTTCACTGATCCATTTCCAGATTTGTGCCCCTCGCCTGCTCCGCTTGAAGTGGTAGAAGAGGAGATCCCATGTAGCGATGCCCAAATATTTGAAGAGCCACGGCCACAGGAAGTCGACGCTGGCAATTTGTCACAAGAGGTGGACGATGACGAGACACAATTACCAGGAAGTGAGGAGGAGGATCGTGGTGCGCAAGTGGAAGAGGAGGAGGTGGTGGATGATCTAGTAACTGACCCAACGTGGCAGGAGGACATGCAGAGCGAGGCCAGCAGCACACAGGGTGAGGGAGGCAGAGTACCCGAACAGGCAGGAAGAAGCAGTGTGGTGGCGGCACACAGAAGGCATGCAACAGTTCCCCGTAACACCATCACGAGGGACGTTGCCAGTACAACCTGTAGGTCTTCCAGAGTCTGGAATTTTTTTAAAGACTCTGCTGATAACCCCAAAAAGGCCATTTGTACCAACTGC
Source organism: Phyllobates terribilis (assembly GCF_046119375.1). Taxonomy (NCBI): domain Eukaryota; kingdom Metazoa; phylum Chordata; class Amphibia; order Anura; family Dendrobatidae; genus Phyllobates; species Phyllobates terribilis. The sequence continues at coordinate 145,471,887 of NW_027362772.1, forward strand.
CATGCCAGCATCATCAGGGGTGACAAACTACCAGCCTGACCACCACCAGCATGATCAGGCACATGGCAGCAAAGCATCCGACTTTGTGGGGTGAACCCCAGGGTCCACGACCAGAGTCAGCGGGTGTCACCACTGCTTTTTCCACTGCTGTGCGTGCAATAGAACCCCCTGTTGTGTGTGCAAGGCAATCCCCTGTCCATACTGCATGCAAAGATGCCCCCTCCTCTCAGTCTTCACTTGTTATGGCAGTTTCTCAAGAAAAAGCATCAAGGTCCACGTCCACGTCCCACCGCAGTGTTCAATTGCCCATATCCCAGACCTTTGAACGAAAGCGCAAATTCGCAGCCAACGCCCCACAGGCCACAGTCCTAAATTCGCACATTTCACGACTGCTTGCGTTGGAAATGCTGCCTTTTAGGCTGGTGGAGACGGAATCCTTCTGCAACCTTATGGCGGTGGCCGTCCCTCGGTACTCGGTCCCCAGCCGACACTATTTTGCCCGGTGTGCCATCACCGCACTACACAAGCATGTGTCCCAAAACATCTGCCGTGCCCTCAACAATGCAGTTACTGGGAGAGTACACCTGACAACGGACACGTGGACAAGTGCTTGTGGCCAGGGACGGTACATCTCCCTGACGGCACACTGGGTAAACATAGTGGAAGCCGGGACCCAGTCGGACCTTGGGACGGAACACAACCTCCCCACACCGAGGATTGCGGGCCCTCTGTCAGTCAGAGTTGCCCCCACAGTGTACAGCTCCTGCGCGTCATCCTTCTCCTCCTCCTCATGTTCAGCCTCCATCTCAGATATCACATCAGTTACAAGCTGGAAGCATTGCAGTACTGCCTCAGCCAAGCGGCAACAGGCTGTGCTGAAACTCATAAGCTTAGGTGATAAACCTCACACTGCTTGTGAGTTGTGGACAGCTGTGAAAGAGCAGGCCGATATGTGGCTGAGACCGCTGAACCTACATCCAGGCATGGTCGTGTGTGACAATGGTCGTAACCTGGTGGCGGCTCTAAGGCGAGGCGATATCACATACGTACCATGCCTGGCTCATGTGCTTAACCTCGTGGTTCAGCGGTTTCTTAAATCTTACCCCGAATTGCCAGATCTGCTCGTGAAAGTACGCCACCTATCAGCTCATTTTCGCAAGTCGGCTACAGCATCCGCCGCCCTTGCTGTGTTGCAGCAGCGTTTGTAGCTTCCATCACACCGACTGGTGTGTGATGTCCCCACACGTTGGAACTCTACCCTCCACATGTTGCAAAGGATTTGTGAGCGGAAGAGAGCAGTTGTGGAGTACCAGCTGCAACAAGGCCGTCGCTATTCAGGTCAGACTCCACACATAAGACCTCAGGAGTGGACCTGGATGTCTGACGTATGTACCATCTTGACAAACTTTGAGGAGTCCACCAAGATGGTGAGTGGCGATGACACCATCATTAGCATCAGCATTCCACTTGTCTGTCTTTTGCAACGCTCTCTGCAGAGAATTAAAGATGAGGCATTGTAGCCAGAGTATGATGAGATGGATCAAGAACCCGTAGCGGGCGATTACACACAGTCCAGCCTCATCTCATCCCAACGTGCATTGGGGGACAATGAGGGAGAGGAGGAGGAGGAGGAGGAGGAAGAACAGGAGCTGGTATCATGCACTGTAGACAGTCGTCATCTTGGTGAGGACACGGAAGTCTTGACCGTTACCAGTCTGGCACGCATGGCTGACTTTATGTTACGCTGCCTTAACCGTGACCCTCGCATTGTCAAAATGTTGGGTGACAGTCATTACTGGTTGGTGACACTTTTAGACCCCCGCTACAAGGAGATCTTTCACTCTCTTATTCCTGAGGTGGAGAGGTCTACAAAAATGGGGCAGTACCAGAAGGCCCTTGCTGCAGAACTGTTAAAAAAATTCCCATCTGAACACGCTAGCGGCAGAGGTCACAGTTTGTTGCCCAACCAAGGCGTACATGCGAGAGAGACGCAACTCCAATCCAGCAGAGGCAGGGGAACACTGTCAACGTTCTGGGACAGTTTTCTCAGACCCTCCCTTCGGACAGACCCTGAGGCGCGGGGTACTCTCACAAGGAGTGGAAAGTTTCAAAAGATGGTGAGGGAGTACCTTGCCGACCGTACCAGCGTCCTCCGTGATTCCTCTGTGCCTTTTAATTATTGGGTATCCAAGCTGGACACTTGGAATGAACTCGCTCTGTACGCCTTGGAGGTCCTGGCCTGCCCTGCCGCTAGCGTGTTATCAGAGCGTGTTTTTAGTGCTGCTGGGGGAATTATAACTGATAAGCGCACTCGCCTGTCAACTGACAATGCTGACAAGCTGACCCTTATCAAAATGAGCAAGGGCTGGATTGGGCCAGACTTCTCATCACCACCAAATGACAGCAGAGTAACATAAAGTCAAATCCACTGTGTATACGCTTCCTCATTTCGGCTGATTTATGCTCTTCTCCTTATCCTCAGCCTCCACCACCACTATACCACCACGGTGACCGTGGTCCGTGTTGCCATTATTGAAAGTTCCTTCGTCCTTATTTTTGGCAGCTTTTGCTTCGAAGGCATAAGCAAAGACTATGGGAGACCCACTCCCCAATAATGGGAATAATATTTTTAAGATGCAGTACTGTATGGCTCTTGTAAGGGGCATTAAAACCGTTAAGCTACTGTGACCTCCACGTCTCTTCCGAGGGGCATTAAAACCGTCTTGTTAAGCTACTGCAACCTCCATGTCTCTTCCGAGGGGCATTAAAACCGTCTTGTTAAACTACTGCGACCTCCACCACTTTTCTAAGGGGCATTAAAACCGTCTTGTAAAGCTACTGCGACCTCCACGTCTCTTCCAAGGGGCATTAAAACCGTCTTGTTAAGATACTGTGACCTCCACATCTCTTCCGAGTGGCATTGAAATTTTGTTTTTAACACCCCTTAACTACCAGTGCCGTATTAGTATGCATATTTGCGTACTGCCCGTTCAGTGAGGGCTGCTGCGCTGAGCCCTCACTGAACAGAGCACATGTCAGCTGATTATTACAGCTGACATGTGCCCGCAACAGCCCCGGGTGGAATCGCGATCCACCCGCGGCTGTTAACATGTTGAATACCGCTGTCAATCTCCGACAGCATCATTTAACGCGCGCTTCCGGGTAGCGCGTCATAAGCCCCGCCCACTGGCGACCCCGTCACGTGATCGCGGGTCACCGATGGGTGGGCATGACAACCCAAGGTCTGCAGCAGACGCCTGTGGTTGTCATGATCTTGTCGCTATGAGCGCCACCTAGTGGTCGGCGCTCATAGCACAGGACCATTTCTGCTGCATGCAGGGGACCTGCTCGTCCCCTGTATGTAGCAGAGGCGATCGGACAGTTTCTGCTTCTAGTCTCCTATGGAGACTATTGAAGCATGCAAGAAGTAAAAAAAAAAGAAGTTTTTAAAAATATAAAAAAAAATAAAAAAATATAAAAGTTTAAATCACCCCCCTTTTGCCCCATTCAAAATAAAATATAAAAAAAAAAACCTACATACACATATTTGGTATCGCCGCGTTCAGAATCGCCCGATCTATCAATATAAAAAAAGAATTAATCCGATCGGTAAACGGCGTAACGAGAAAAAAATTCTAAACGCCAGAATTACGTTTTTTGGTCGCTGCAAAATTGCAATAAAATGCAATAACGGGCGATCAAAACATCGGATCTACCCCAAATGTTATCAATAAAAACGTCAGCCCGGTGCGCAAAAAATAAGCCATCAACCAGCCCCAAATCACGAAAAATGGAGACGCTACGGGTCTTAGAAAATGGCGCTATTTTTATTTTTATTTTTTTACCGAATTTTGGAATTCTTTTTCACCACTTAAATATAAAAGAGCCTATACATGTTTGGTGTCTATGAACTCGTAATGACCTGTAGAATAAGAAGGGCAGGTCAGTTTTATCATTCAGTGAACGTGGTAAAAAAAATAAATAAAAAACAACTGTGGTATTGCACTTTTTTTGCAATTTTACCGCACTTGGAATTTTTTTCCCGTTTTCCCGTACAGGATATGGTAAAACTAGTAATGGCGTTGAAAAGTACAACTCGTCCCGCAAAAAATAAGCCCTCACATGGCCATATTGACCAAAAATTAAAAACGCTATGGCTCTGGGAACAAGGGGAGCAAAAACGAAAATGCAAAAACGGAAAATGCTCCGGGGCTTAAGGGGTTACCTGTAACCTCCACGACTCTTCCAACGGGCATTGCATTTCCTCCTAATTTTAGTCAGCTTTTGCTTTTCAATGCAAAGGCGAAAACTAACGGAGACCCACTCCCCAATAATGGGTAGATGTTTTTTAGTACGCTGTAATCCACGTCTGTTTCAAGGGGCATTGCAGTTCCTCATAATTTTTGGAAAGCCTTCCATTCACTGCTTAGGCCAACAGTGTACAGGAGACCCAGTTGCTATAAATGGAAAAAACGGTTTAGTTAAGGCCCTCTGACCTCCATGTCACTTCCAAGGGGCAATGGAGTGCCTCGAAATGTTTGGTAGGCATTGCACTCACTGTATGCCCTATAACTGTGTAGCAGAACCGCTCCTTTTGTTACAGAAACATATCCTACAAGACATGTGTGGTTGACTGGCCTGATATTGATGTGAATGGTCCCTGTTCCTCCTGCTCTTTCTCCTTTGCCACCACCTCATAGATCATTTATCACCTGAAGCTTTGTTTTAACGGGAATCATAGATAGTAGCAGGAAAACATCCAGCAATCCTCGGAGGAGGTAGGATATGCGCCAAAACGCTGACCACCTAAGGCCTAGCCGCTACAACATACATGCGCTTAGTACAAATGTAGCGCCCCGAGGGTTCGGCCGCTACAGGGGTATTGCACCTCTGCCAGAGCTGTGGTATTCCACTCCCGGGTAAGGATGGAGTATGGACCAGGGCTCAGTTAGCTGCATACAGCACACTCACCCCATTTCCGAGGGACAGCTCAACGGTACTCCCATTAGACAGAAATGCAGGTAAAACAGACCATGTCCCTGGCTGGAGTGGGGAGGGGGGAGGAGTACCCGGTGATGTAGGAGCAGAAGGGGACGGTTTCTGAGCGTAGGTAGGAGCCCATTGGTTGCTGGTCACTTGGGCTCATGGCTAGAGGGAGGTATAAAAGGTGGGCACCATCTTAGGACAGACAGTCTGTTCAGTGAGAGGAGAAGGCAGGGAGTAGAGGCTCTGAAGGAGCTGTACTCCAGAGTGGGCCTAGAGAAAGGCCGAGGAGGAGAGTGGAGAGAGAGAGGAGGTGAAGGGGAGCTGTGGTTCCTTCTCAGCCCAGCTCCACGGGAAAGGAGAAGAAGGAGGAACAGAAAAGAGGAGAATAAGAGACAGAGGAACAGAGGGGCTCAGGAACAAGAAGGTGGAAGGGACCCTAAGAACCCACGAGAATACCGGGTGAAGGGTCAGGCAGATTAAGGGTACCGGATCCCAAGTTGGTGGAGGAGAATCAACCCTCAGCCAAAGACCGGAGGCTGTGACCATTTATTGGTGCAGCACCTCATCAAACCTGCTAGGAAGGCACCATAAAGGACAGCGGGGAACGGGGCCCACGTTTACCCGCGCAGATCCGCGGCAGCTGGACAAAAGTGGGTCACTGGTGAGGCAGGCCAGAGGAAGGATTGAAGGGGGTCCTGAGCCATGCTTCTGAGCTGCCTGGGAGTTGACCGAGCCCCACACCTGGTGGACGCAGCACGGCTCGGGCGGGCATTGCTGACAGAAGTGACCTGGAACAAATGAACTGTGAGTAAAGACCCTGGACTGTAACTTGTTGTCTGTGTGCTCCTTTGCGCCTCCAGCACTATTGGTACCGGGACTCTCACCACCATCACTCCCACCATCCACTACACTGCCCTGGGGCCGCACTCTTCCCGTGGGGAGTCACACCATCCCAGCTGCATACATCATCAGCCCCAGCGGTCTGCCTTGCAGCGGCACTTCCTAATAACCGCAATCCACGGGTGGCGTAGTCGGACATCACTTAAAACTTATAAAGGGACTGCCACTGGTCTGACCACCCTGAGTCACGGACCGGGTCGCTACTACTACCCCCATCGTTCCCCTATTGCCCGGATCTGAGTGCCCCACGGCCCAGGGGGCGAGTCACAAACAAGCAACAAAACGATCAATAAGCCAGTATTTAGAAAGATAATTCAATAAACTTTATTATAGATAACATCAAGCATGATTTAGGGTAATTATAAATATAGATATAGCCATTCCGAACCTTGAAAAAGATTGCTCCACTAAGTACAGCATTAATCATCTAATCCACGATTGAAAAAATACATGTATGTAAACAAATATTGACAATCAATATACATACTAGCGGGTGCATAGTATACCCCTAGTCAATAAAGTTCCGAAGTAAGTACATATATAGTCATTTCAATAAAAATATGCAGTCCATCATAGTCCTGTCTATACATACCAGGAAATAAACGAAAGGGCTGCAGAGAAGAAATGACAGGGCACAAGAACGTCACATTAACCAGCTGTACACGTGGAGCAACAGCCCCGAAGCGCGTTTCGGATTTCCCTTCGTCAGGAGGCTTGGAGACTTGTGTGTTTGGATTCATTTAAATAAGACCCGAAGGACCCATGGGCCGGAAGGGGTGTGTGCGTAGTCATAGCTACATGAACGCAATCAGCGCTCGCATCACGCCACCACCGGAAACCAGGCCCCACGTGACCCGGAAGTGACGCATGCGTTACTAAGGAAACCACGACGCGCGCCGGCATCCACATCACATGGCGATAGCTACAGGCCACACCTGACCCGGTAAGAACCATCGCCACAGATACAGAAGGATGGCAGGCGCCGAGGAGCCACAGCACGCATGCGTACAGGGTCATTATTCTAACGAGTGTACAGGCTGTGTATACATTTATTAGAAAAGAGGGAGGAAGGGGGAAATAAAGGATAATAAACACTAGGTTTTCCATGACCACATATACAATAGAAAAAGATGAAGGAAAATAGATGCATCGATCGACTCAAAAATAAAAAATAAACAATGTAAAAACTAAAGATAGTGACAACATATATAAATATATGCATTTAGAGACCCGACCCAGCAAACACAAGGGGATTCCATCAGGACATCCCACAATGTGTACACACATGCGTATTAAAAGGCATAATGAATAAGTACATAGATTAGATACGTCCTCAATACAAGAAAGAAAGTATATTAAATATTATAAATAAATCAGCCCATAGATGTAAATACATCAATCGCATACAATGTTACAACCCGCACACATATAGATGGATAACTAAATGATTTTTCACATAGTGAGTACATCAAGTCACGTAATGTCCAATAATATGCATCACTTATCAAAAAAGTACCAGGACGGCTCCATCTATGTGGTGCGGAGACGGGACGAACAAAGTCAATTGTATGCCATACTTGTCAAATAGACACCGGGACGGCTCCATAAACGTGGTACAAGAGAAGAAGAAGAAGAAACGAGTAAAACCGCAGCCAGGAAAAGCAGGTAATAAAGGGTCTTAGGTAGCATAGAAAGTGCATTAAAAACAATTAAAAAAACAATATAAAAACAACAACACAAATACAAATACAGGGTTCACGGCATAGAACATAATATAGACGTTGCACAATTCAGTATATATTAAGGGACACTTTCAACTATTCAAAGGAATGGTGCATAGCTGATGTTTTCATTCAACCCTCGTGGGTGTACAGTATTTAGGGTCCAGATCCAGCGAGACTCAATTTGGGCTAATTTCTGTCCGATCTTACCTCCCCGTATATTTGGTGTAATGGAGTCTATCCCCCTAACCCGAAAGAGCGAGGCATCGCTGTTGTGATGGATTTTATAGCGACGCGGGATCGTCTTAAGAGTCAATGTATCTGACTCGCCCCCTGGACCGTGGGGCACTCGGGACCGGGATTCAGGGCAATGCTGGGAGTAGTTGTGACGACCCGGTCCCGTGGCTCAGGGTGGTCAGACCAGTGGCAGCCTTCTATATGTTTTAGGTAATGTCCGACTACGCCACCCGTGGATTGCGGCTATTATGAAGCGCCGCTGCAAGGCAGTCCACTGAGGCTGATGGTGTGTGCAGCTGAGGTAGTATAACTCCCCACGGGAAGAGTGTAGCCTCAGGGCAGTGAGCACAAATGGTGGGGATTGAAGTGCAGGGCGTCCCAGCACCGGAAGTGCTGGCGCGGCAAGAAATGCAAAGACAACGTGTTGCAGTCCAGTGTCTTTTACTCACAGTTCGTATACTCCAAGTCACTTCCGCCGGTAATGTCTGCCCGAGCCGCGCTGCGTCCACCAGGTGAGGGGCTCGGTCAACCCCCAGGCAATTCAGGAGTATGGCACAGGACTCCCTTCTATCCTTCCTCTGGCTCGTGCCCCACCAGTGACCAAGCTTTTGTCCAGCTGCCGTGGATCTATGAGGGCAAACGTGGGCCCCGTTTCCCGCTATCCTATATGGTGCCTTCCTAGCAAGATTTAGCAGGGGGTCGCACCAAGTGATGATCACGACCTCCGGTTCTTGGCTGAGGGATAATTTACCTCCACCAATTTGGGATCCGGTACCCTTTTCTTGCCTGACCCTTTACCCGTTATCTCGTGGGTTCTTAGGGTCCCTTCTTCCTTCTTGTTTCTGAGCCCTTCTGCTTCTTGGTTCCTTCTCTTTCTGTTCTGTTCCTCTCTCCTCTCCCTTCCTCGGCCTCTTCTCCAGGCCTACTTCTCCTTCCTTCCTCCTCTCTGGCCCCGGCCTTTTCTCTAGGCCTGCCTCTGAGCAGAGCTCCTACAGAGCCTCTGCTCCTTGTCTTCTCCTCACAGACTGAACTGACTTGACTGACTGACCCTGTCCTAAGATGGTGCCCACCTTTTATACCTCCCTCTGAGTGTGAGCTCAGGTGACCAGCACCCAATGAGCTCCTACCTATGCTCAGAAACCGTCTCCTTCTGCTCCTACATCACTGGGTTTTCCTCCCCCCTCCCCACTCCAGCCAGGGACATGGTCTGTCGTGCCTGCATTACTGTATAAATGGGAGCACCGTTGAGCTGTCCCCCGGAAATGGGGTGTGTGTGATGCATGCAGCTAACTGAGCCCTGGTCCATACTCCATCCTTACCCGGGAGTGGAATATCACATCTCTGGCAGAGGTGCAATACCCCTGTAGCGGCCGAACCCTCGGGGCGCTACATTCCCCCCTGGTAAACCATAGCACGTCCTCGGGCTGGAAAGGAGTAAAGACATTTGATTACAAGACATGCAAAACTTTTTCAAAACTTTTCACATTAGAAAACGGACGACATTGTTCAATCCCTTTATGGGAAACACTTTTCTTTGTCATTGTTAATACTACCGGAACTCTTTTGTCACATAAAACATTCTCGTTATCATGTAGCAGCATATAAAACTCTTCATGTAAAACATTTTTAAGTAAAACATATCCTTGGGTACTGGCCGCGGTGCAACTTGCGACCAGGTGTTCATTCTTCTTAAAGCTGCAACACTCTAGCAAACTTGTCTTGAGGTAGACGTTGCAGTTCTTTTATAAAACCAATAGGGGCTTTTTAGGAAGCGCAACTATTTACAGAGACGGCCGTTCTCAGTCCTCGGCCAGTTTTAGGAAGGGGATGGCTGCTCTCAGTCCTCAGCCAGGTTAAGGAAAAGGGGCGGCTGTTCTCAGTCCTCAGCCAGGTAACTTGGGGAAGGGGACAACTTTAGCAGGTAACAGTCCCATAACAGTCCCAACGGGGACCACACTCAAATCTGAAAAAGTCCCACGTTCTCTGTCGGGTAACTATATACAATGGTATGCTACTGTTCACTGTTCGGGTCCTCTTGGTACTCTGGATCTGAGCAGGGCTGTTCCTCCTCCTCTACTACTCTATGGACGTGGAGGGTGTACCACCCCTTCACGCCTTGGTGTCGGGTGTAGGACACCACGTCGCCAGGATACAAATCCCGTCCACGATGACCCTCCGGCAGGTGGCTCTCCACATCCCTTCGGGTCACGAATACGTCACTGATGGTGTCCGGGTCCCTGATGAAACCCCAGCCATGCTCCATCTGAAACTTTACGACAGTCCCGGTGACTGGGGGACCGTGGGCGGCTCGGGGGTCTCGTCGTGTTCGCATTTTCTGCTCCGCACTTTGGACTTGCAACTTTTCCTGTTTTACGCGCCGCTCCCGCTGCTCCCTCTCGAATATCACCAACTGCTGGCGGCAGGACTCCCGTCGGCGGGCTGCGGCCGCCCGCGTTTCTTGTACGAACCCGATCAAGTCCTCCCCGGTCGGGTCCCACTCATACTGAGCGTCCTCCATTGGGGGCTGGGAGATTTCCAGAGACTCTGGAGCCGGTATCAGAGGTTCAGGTGGGGCTCCGGCCTCCGCGGACAGGCTCCTCTGAAGGCGGGGGTTAACATATCCGGGGGGCCAGATGAAAGGGAGCCCATCCGGACCGGTGTGCTGGGCGAACAGATCCGCGCCCAGGGGTGGTATTGTAGAGGCCGGGGGCGCGAGCGGGTTAGCGGCGCCTGGAGGTACTCGGCCTTGCGACCAGGCCTTCGGTGGTCGTTTTCTGGTCGCACCCGGGGGTGGCACAGCAGAGGCAGGGGGCGCTGGCGGGGCAGCGTCACCCGGGGGCACTAGACCTTGCGACCAGGCCTGTGGTGGTTGTCTCCTGATCGCGCCCGGGGTCAGAAGGCACGGCTCAGGGCGGGGCTCGCTGACGGTGTCGACGGCCTGGGGACCGGTTGGTAGCGGTGGAGGCGCGGCGACGGTGGCAGTTTCAGGTGCTTCGGGCTCCGCAACAGGACGCAGGGGCAGGTTGGCCGCGCCAGGACTCGAGGTAAGGGCGTCTCCGTTACCTGCCTCCGCTGTTGCGGCCTCCTCCGCGGCGTCGTCCTCGGCCTCTGTTCTGTTTTCACCACCCTCGGAGGCAGGCGTGCTGCTGGGTGCCGGCGGCGCCTCCTGCTGCTGGATCATGGCCCGCCGGGCCATCTCTTCCTTCCACCCCGCAATCACATCCCGCTGCGCCCGGACCATCCTCCGGTCCAGCTCCTCCAGCGCAGCCCGCACATACTCAGGGTCTTCCTTGGGGAGGTGTGCTAGCAGCTCCGTGAAGCTGCATGGTGGTTCGGCCTGCAGCAGGCCCCTCGCCAAGGTGTTGGAGCTGGCTCCTCTCTCCATCTCCGGGTGTGGCCTGGTGAGACTCATCCAGACCACCCCCTGCCCCGCAGTTTTCTTCTCTTTCCGCCCCCATTGGGGGTGGTCTTGGGGCAATCTGCTGACAATCACCTTCAGGGGCAGCCCCCCCACCTTGATGGACATCTCTACAGCCGCACTCATGGCTGTTGGGGGTGGACTCCTTCTTTGGCGCCATTCTGAGACCTGGCCCACGATGGGAGGCGGCTTCCTGTTGTCTTTTGGCGCGCACATTATGGCGCTCGTTCTTCTGGGGCGGGCGCCATCTTTAATACAGTAAAACAGTCTCTTTTCAGGCACGCAATACCCGTTTGTGGCGGATTGGTCACAATCCTGCCGACTACGCGAAAGCTGACTCGCCCCCTGGGCCGTGGGGCACTCGGGACCGGGCTTCAGGGCAATGCTGGGAGTAGTAGTGGCGACCCGGTCCCGTGGCTCAGGGTCGTCAGACCAGTGGCAGCCTTCTATATGTTTTAGGTAATGTCCGACTACGCCACCCGTGGATTGCGGCTATTATGAACCGCCGCTGCAAGGCAGTCCACTGAGGCTGATGGTGTGTGCAGCTGAGGTAGTATAACTCCCCACGGGAAGAGTGTAGCCTCAGGGCAGTGAGCACAAATGGTGGGGATTGAAGTGCAGGACGTCCCAGCACCGGTAGTGATGGCGCGGCAAGAAATGCAAAGACAACGTGTTGCAGTCCAGTGTCTTTTACTCACAGTTCGTATACTCCAAGTCACTTCCGCTGGTAATGACTGCCCGAGCCGCGCTGCGTCCACCAGGTGAGGGGCTCGGTCAACCCCCAGGCAATTCAGGAGTATGGCACAGGACTCCCTTCTATCCTTCCTCTGGCTCGTGCCCCACCAGTGACCAAGCTTTTGTCCAGCTGCCGCGGATCTATGCGGGCAAACGTGGGCCCCGTTTCCCGCTATCCTATATGGTGCCTTCCTAGCAAGGTTTAGCAGGGGGTCGCACCAAGTGATGATCACGACCTCCGGTTCTTGGCTGAGGGATAATTTACCTCCACCAATTTGGGATCCGGTACCCTTTTCTTGCCTGACCCTTCACCCGTTATCTCGTGGGTTCTTAGGGTCCTTTCTTCCTTCTTGTTTCTGAGCCCTTCTTCTTCTTGGTTCCTTCTCTTGCTGTTCTGTTCCTCTCTCCTCTCCCTTCCTCGGCCTCTTCTCCAGGCCTACTTCTCCTTCCTTCCTCCTCTCTGGCCCCGGCCTTTTCTCTAGGCCTGCCTCTGAGCAGAGCTCCTACAGAGCCTCTGCTCCCTGTCTTCTCCTCACAGACTGAACTGACTTGACTGACTGACCCTGTCCTAAGATGGTGCCCACCTTTTATACCTCCCCTCTGAGTGTGAACTCAGGTGACCAGCACCCAATGAGCTCCTACCTATGCTCAGAAACCGTCCCCTTCTGCTCCTACATCACTGGGTTTTCCTCCCCCCTCCCCACTCCAGCCAGGAACATGGTCTGTCGTGCCTGCATTACTGTATAAATGGGAGCACCGTTGAGCTGTCCCCCTGGAAATGGGGTGTGTGTGATGCATGCAGCTAACTGAGCCCTGGTCCATACTCCATCCTTACCCGGGAGTGGAATATCACACCTCTGGCAGAGGTGCAATACCCCTGTAGCGGCTGAACCCTCGGGGCGCTACATATCCGCGTGGTCGGTGGCAGCCAAAATCCCCAGTACATGTTCACGTATTCGTATTTTAAACTGGCGAGTTGTCATGCCAACATAAATCAGGCCACATGGACATGTAGCAAAGTATATTACATTCTTAGTTGTACATGTGATGAATTTATTAATTGCAAAAGTTCTAGTTCCATCAGATTTGAAGAACGTATCACTCCGTCCTACATTAGGGCATGCCACACACAGACCACACGGGACACATCCGCTGCGCCTAGGTTGCCCATCCAGAAATGTGTTGCCACCCGACCCCTCATAATGGGAGCGTACCAAGTAATCTCTGATATTTTCCTTCATCTTTTTCTATTGTATATGTGGCCATGGAAAACCTAGTGTTTATTATCCTTTATTTCCCCCTTCCTCCCTCTTTTCTAATAAATGTATACACAGCCTGTACACTCATTAGAAAAATGACCCTGTACGCATGCGTGCTGTGGCTCCTCGGCGCCTGCCATCCTTCTGTATCTGTGGCGATGGTTCTTACCGGGTCACGTGTGGCCTGTAGCTATCGCCATGTGATGTGGATGCCGGCGCGCGTCGTGGTTTCCTTAGTAACGCGTGCGTCACTTCCGGGTCACGTGGGGCCTGGTTTCCGGTGGTGGCGTGATGCGAGCGCTGATTGCGTCCATGTAGCTATGACTACGCACATGCCCCTTCCGGCCCATGAGTCCTTCAGGTCTTATTTAAATGAATCCAAACACACAAGTCTCCACGCCTCCTGACGAAGGGAAATCCGAAACGCGCGTCGGGGCTGTTGCTCCACGTGTACAGCTGGTTAATGTGACGTTCTTGTGCCCTGTCATTTCTTCTCTGCAGCCCTTTCGTTTATTTCCTGGTATGTATAGACAGGACTATGATGGACTGCATATTTTTATTGAAATGACTATATATGTACTTACTTCGGCACTTTATTGGCTAGGGGTATACTATGCACCCGCTAGTGTGTGTATTGATTGTCAATATTTGTTTACATACATGTATTTTTTCAATCGTGGATTAGATGATTAATGCTGTACTTAGTGGAGCAATCTTTTTCAAGGTTCGGAATGGCTATATCTATATTTATAGTTACCCTAAATCATGCTTGTTGTTATTTATAATAAAGTTTATTGAATTATCTTTCTAAATACTGGCTTATTGATCATTTTCTTGCTTGTTTGTACTATCTTGTTTGTACGATTTAGCCTATAAAAAGTCCATTAATTGGTAAGTCTATACTAGAGTTATTAACAATTGTATATGAATACAGACTTTTTCCCTGTTTTGGGATAAGTGTACTACCTGTTCTTTCCATGAATTGTATGCAACATACATGCGCTTGCATTCCAAGAAAACAAAGCAGACGCTAACTTCTATCATCATCATCATGCTCCTCACCTTGGCACTCTCAACTCCCCTGATGGAGAAGCCAGGGCCCACCGGAGGAGTCGGGTTCTCTGGTGGGCTCGTCCAATGCTGCCCTAAAGCAGGCCAGTCTAAGAAAAGTGTGTGGACTCCCAGCCGCGGGGCGGCTGGGGACCGAGTGTGGACACCCGGCCGCCCCCTGGCAGCTGGGGACCGAGCGTGGACACCCGGCCGCCGGGCGGCTGGGGACTGAGTATGGATAAAAGGGCCGCCGACGCAGCCATAACATGGTGGCCGGCATCTGCCTCCACATGCCTAAAAGGCCCAATTTCAAGTGCAAGCAAGCTAGCAGTATGGTATTGCAGCCTGGATGTAGGTGGGTGGCAGGTTGCACACTTACGCTTGCATTCCAAGAAAACAAAGCAGATGCTAACTTCTATCATCATCATGCTCCTCACCTTGGCACTCTCAACTCCCCTTATGGAGAAGCCAGGGCCCACTGGAGGAGTCGGGTTCTCTGGTGGGCTCGTCCAATGCTACCCTAAAGCAGGCCAGTCTAAGAAAAGTGTGTGGGTCGGTAACAGGAGAAATAGGGGCGGCTGGGAACCGTTTATGGACACTCGGCCGCCCCCATGCGGCTGGGGACCGAGTGTGGACACCCGGCCGCCCCCTGGCGGCTGGGGACCGAGCGGGGACACCCGGCCGCTGGGCGGCTGGCGACTGAGTATGGATAAAAGGGCCGCCAACGCAGCCATGACATAGTGGCCGGCGTCTGCCTCCACAGGCCTAAAAGGCCCAATTTCCAGTTCAAGCAAGCTAGCAGTATGGTATTGCAGCCTGCGGGTGGGTGGGTGGGTGGGTGGCTGCATATTTGCGCTTGCATAGCAAGGAATGGGGGAGGTACAATTGAACACTGCCCTGGGACAAGGACTTGCATGGGGATAGTTGCAAGTCTGCATCTTCTGATGCGGCAAGGATCACTTCTGATGGGTACACTTTTAGGCAGTGACCTGGGTGTCAGAGATGTTCCAGGGGTCTTCCCCATGCTGTTCCCATGTATGCATGTGTCACACAGCACATGGCCAGATAAGGTTGTAAAATGTTAAAATGACATTTCCCAGTGAATGCATTTGTCACGGTTGAAAGCAATACAAAAGTGCTAAAACTCATGAAAAATGCTACTTGTGAACATAGCCCAAGGTGTGGCGGAGTATTTTTGTTTTGGGTTATTTATTTTACCTTATACACAAGTCTTTACCCTGGAAAGGAAATTCCTTAACATATTTCACAGGAAAACCGTTTCAGTTTTGTTTTTGAACTTTTTATTGTGAGCCCGTAAAAGTGGCTTAATACCTCTGACCACGTTGTTGACAGCAGTGACCTGGGGGTCAGAAATGCTTCCAGGGACGATCCCCATGTCTTTTGAGCACTGTCACTATCGTTTTGGTCACTTTTTAGGCTTTCTACAGACTACCGGGGGTGCCGCCGCAAAAATGCTCGGGTCTCCCATAGACTAACATTGGGCTCGTTGCTCGGGTCGAGCACCCGAGTATCACGGTGAGCTCGGTCCGAGCTTCGAGCACCCGAGCATTTTAGTGCTCGCTCAACACTAATTATTATATAAAAAAAAGGCAGTGGCAAGGAATGCAATCTTACCCAACGCCCCGGTGGTTCAAGCTTGAGCATAGAAACACTTTCAAAATGTTAGTAAATCAAACTCTTATGTTTTATTAATTTCAACTAAATTAACTAACTTTATTAGACCAGTTTCCATATATACCCAGCCCATCAGTATCAATTAATTGTGCCTCAATTGATAACAACTGATGTCAAAATAGAATCAGCTGTCATCAGGCTGTTTCACCAGTTCCACTGTGAGCCGGATCTAAAAACGCAACATATACTTCTGCTTGCAATTGAAATTATGTATGTATTCTAGTGATGAGCGAGCATACTCGCAAGTACTCGGTACTCGCCCGAGCATCTCAGTACTCGAGATGCTCGGAGCTCGCCGAGTACTTGCGATATGCTCGGGCGGATGCTCGGGTCCCCTCCCTGCATGTTTGGTGCTCTTTAGAGCGCCAATCAACATGCAGGGATTGCCTGCCACTCATTGTAATGCCGCAGCCATGTTGGTTGTGGCATTACACTGATTGGCTGGCCGCACAGCGTCATCAGGTCTAAATCAGACCTGGCGCCGCCATGCTCGTTACAGTCACTCCGGAATCAGGCAGAGTAGGGAGAGGTGCTGCTGCGTCAGGGAGAGATTTGCTCGTGTATTAGGTAGTGTAGGGAGAAAAACGTACATTACACATATCCTTCTTAACAAACAGTCCTTCTGAGGACTAATCCGTCTGCAGAGATATCAGGCAGGCAGGGTATATAGGCAGGCAGGCAGTGTATATAGCAGACTGCAGTGCATATAGCACAAGAGGCTCCATTCCAATTCTGCCTTCTGATGCTGTTAGATATTTCTATACAAAGGCCCAGGTCTGAGGGGCCAGGAATACTTTTTTTGGATCTTAATCCTCATTATTTGCTTAAAAAGCAATCCAAAGAACACAGTTTTTCTGCGCCATTTGCTTGTTGGCACTGCAGAATACAGCCAGGTTCTTTCCATATTACAGCGCTAGAAATCCAGCTATCTAAAACTGTGTTTTCTCCGTCACACGGATCACATATACGTTGTCAGAAAATACTGCCATTTCTGGCCTCCATTAAAAATTTCTTTCTGTGTGTCATTGAAGCAATTCACACCAGTTTGCTGTTCAAACTAGCTACCTACAGGCCAGGTATTTAAAACTCTGTTTTCTCCGTCACACGGATCACATATAAGTTCGCTCCAAACTCAGTCATTTGTAGTGAGCGTGGAAAATACTGTCCTCCATTTAAAATGGGCAAGGCACATGGCAAGGGACGGGGAACTGGACGTGATGGTGATGGCGCATGCACAGGCCGAGGACAAGGCCGTGGGCAAGCTAAATTGTGCCACAACAAACACCCACATCTTCTCGCCTGACCTTCCTGTCCCAATTCCTAGGGGACCGCAGCACACCACTATTGAACCCAGAGCAGTGTCAAAAGGTTGTTGGTTGGATAGCGGATAATGCTTCCAGTCACTTAGCCACCACCACCACCCTGTCTTCCACATGGTCAGGTCTTAGTAGCCGTGAGTCTGGACCGCATATTCCTCACTGTGATCCTCCTTCCTCCCACCATGCCGAGTCCCTGGAGACAACTGATCCCACACTTGGACACTCTGAAGAGCTGTTCACTTTTCCATTTATAGATTCGGGCCTCTCGCCTGGTCCACTTGAAGCGGGGCAAGAGGAGATCGCATGTAGCGATGCCCAAATATTTGAGCAGCCACGGTCACACGAAGGTGGTGGTGGGAAAGTGTCTCAAGAGGTGGACGATGATGAGACACAATTGCCAGAAAGTCAGGAGGAGGACCAGGGTACAGAAGTGGAAGACGAGGTGGTGGATGATATAGTGACTGACCCAACCTGGCAGGAGGACATGCAGAGTGAGGAGAGCAGCACACAGGGGGAGGGAGGCAGAGCACCCCAACAGATGTGGTGGCCACAGACAGAAGGAAGGCAACTGTTCCCCGTAGCACCAACACGAAGGAAGTTGCCAGTACAACTATTAGGTCTTCCCGAGTCTGGTTGTTTTTTAAAGACTCTGCCGATAACCCCAAAAAGGCCATTTGCACCACCTGCCAGGCCAGCATTAGCAGGGGTGGCAAAACGACCAGCCTGACCACCACCAGCATGATCAGGCACATGGCAGCCAAGCACCCGACTTTGTGGGCCGAACCCCAGGGTCCAGGAACAGTGTCTGCGGGTGGCACCATTGCTTCTTCCGCTCTCGTGCATGCAAGCCAATCCCCTGTCCATGGTGCATGCGAAGATGCCTCCTGCCCTGCACCTGTCGTTGCACACACTCAAGTAGCAGCATCAGGAAGCACGTCCACGTCCTTGTCCCAGCGCAGTGTTCCGTTGTCCATACCACAGTCCTTGGAACACAAGTGCAAATACGTAGCCAACGCCCCACAGGCCACACTACTAAATTCTCACATTTCACGACTGCTTGCGCTCGAAATGATGCCTTTTAGGCTTGTGGAGAAGGAAGCATTCTGCAACCTGATGGCGGCGGCCGTTCCTCGGTACTCGGTCCCCAACCGCCACTAATTCTCCCGGTGTGCCGTCCCCGCATTACACAAGCACGTGTCCCAAAACATTAGCCGTGCCCTCAATAACGCAGTTACTGGGAAAGTCCACCTAACCACGGACACGTGGACAAGTGCTTGTGGGCAGGGACGGTACATCTCGCTGACGGCACACTGTGTTAACATAGTGGAAGCCGGGATCCAGTCGGAACTTGGGACGGAATACGTCTTCCCGACGCCAAGGATTGCGGGCCCTAGGTCAATCAGGGTTGCCCCCATGGTCTACAGTTCCTGCATCTCATCCTCCTCAGCCTCCTCCTCCTCTTCAGCCTCCATCTCCGAAATGACCACATCAGTCACAAGCGGCAACAGGCTGTGCTGAAGCTAATATGCTTAGGTGACAAACCGCACAATGCTGAAGAGTTGTGGACAGCTCTGAAAGAGCAGGCAGATCTGTGTCTGACACCGCTGAACCTACAGCCAGGCATGGTCGTGTGTGACAATGGCCGGAACCTGGTGCCGGCTCTGAGGCGAGGCGAGCTCACACACGTACCATGCCTGGCCCATGTGCTTAACCTCCGCAGTCCGGAGCTGCCTGATCTGCTTGTTAAAGTACGCTGCCTGTATGCCCATTTTAGAAAAGTCACCTACAGCTTCCGCCGCCCTTGCCGTGTTTCAGCAGCGTTTGCAGCTTCCGGCTCACAGACTGGTGTGTGATGTCCCCACGTGTTGGAACTCTACAGTGCAGATGTTGGGAAGGATTTGTGAGCAGAAGAGGGCAGTTGTTGAGTACCAGCATCAACAAGGCCGTCAGTATTCAGTTCAGACTCCACACATAAGACCTCAGGAGTGGACCTGGATGTCAGACATATGCACCATTCTCTAAAACTTTGAGGACTCCACCAAGATGGTGAGCGGCGATAACGCCATAATTAGCGTCACCATCCCGCTACTCTGTCTTCTGAAACGCTCTCTGCTCACAATCAAAGAGGATGCATTGCAGGCGGAGCACGATGAGATGGAGCAAGGAACCATACAGGGTGATTACACACAGCCCAGTCTCATCTCATCCCAACGTGGATTGGGTAACAATGAGGAAGAGGAAGAGAAGGAGAAAGGACAGGAGCAAGTTTCATGCGCTATAGACTGTACTACCTGCACAGCTGTCATACCGTCTGTTCAGCGTGGGTGGCCAGAGGACAGAGAGGAGAAGGAGGAGGAGAACATGGTCAGTCATCCTCTTGGTGAGGACACGGAAGTCTTGCCTGTTAGTAGCCTGGCATGCATGGCTGAGTTTATGTTGCGCTGCCTATCCAATGACCCTCGCGTTCTCAAAATTTTGGGTGACAGTCATTACTGGTTGGTGACACTTCTAGACCCAAGCTACAAGGAGAACTTTATATCTCTTATTCCTGAGGCGCACAGGTGTACAAAAATGGGGCTGTACCAGAAGGGCCTTGTTGCAGCACTATTAAAAAAATTCCTATCTGAAAACGCTGGCAGCAGAGGGCACACTTCGTTGGACAACCAAGGAGTACAGGCGAGAGAGACCCAACTTCAATCCAGCAGAGGCAAGGGAAAACTGTCAAAGTTCTGGGAGAGTTTTCTCAGCCCCTCCCATCGCACAGGCCCTGAGGCGCGGGGTACTCTCAAAAGGAGTGCAAAGTTTGGGAAGATGCTGAGGGAGTACCTTGCCGACCGTACCAACGTCCTCCGTGATTCCTCTGTGCCTTATAATTAGAGATGAGCGTTGTTCTACTCGAACTGTTCGCCAATCTCAAATTCGAGCTGTTTTGGGCGGTGTTCGAGCCGTTCGGCGAACACGAACGATTTGAGAAAAATTCGGCTGTTCGAGGTTATGTTCGATAACTGTTCGTGCACCAAAATCATAACTGGATTTTTTCTCAGTAATGATGAAAATTAATGTTAATACGAAGTTTGAGTGTACAGCGGCGTGGGGGGAGGGGCAGGGGATGGATCTCTGCAGGAATAATGAAGAACTCCATTTTTTTTTCTCTTTCCCGCATTTACAGTGGGGAGGTGCAATCTGTCAGCCTATCAGCAGCGCACACACGGAGCGAAGTGCTTTTTTTCACACAAGCAAGGGCATGTGTCATTGGCAGTGTATGTCACATGTCCTTGCCCTATAAGACCCAGCCATTTTCCCTGTCGCCACCATTTTCTCACTGCTGCAGCTGCGTGTTAGACGGCACCGCTGTTGCTGTGTGCGCTATACCTTGTTAATTTCAAGCCAATTTTCGCACAAATCTACAGATAGCTTGGGAGTAGGGAATAGTTGTGATTGCAGTCCTTTTAAGGACTAGGTTACAGCATTTCCTACGACTTTTATCAGGCAGGTCTGTGCTCTTAAATAGATAGATTGTGGGAGTAAAGACTAATTGTAATTGCAGTCCTTTTCAGGACTAGGTTACATCAGTTCCTATCAGTTTTTGCCAGGCAGGTCTGTGCCAGTGCTGTGCAAGTTTTTTTCACAGCATTTGGCTGAATCTAGCAAAGCTAATCCTTTTTGGCCTATTGCAGAGTGTGTTAGTCAGTGGAGTAGCCTATCTGTGTTGTAAGACATACCACCTGTGTATAGAATACCAATTTTTTTACTGCACCTAGTGAAGTAAAATCTTTTGGGCATAGCATCATTCTATTAGTCCATCTATACTGACCTCCATCAGGTTGCAAATTGAATATAATTTTTTTCTGCATCTAGCTCTGAAAAAATATTTGGACTTCTAGCAGTGTGTGGGACTTGTTCTATTAGTCCATCTATACTGACCTCCATCAGGTTGCAAACTGAATATAATTTTTTTCTGCATCTAGCTCTGAAAAAATATTTGGCCTTCTAGCAGTGTGTGGGACTTGTTCTATTAGTCCATATATACTGACCTCCATCACGTTGCAAATTCAAAATAATTTTTTGTCTGCATCTAGCTCTGAAAAAATATTTGGCCTTCTAGCAGTGTGTGGGAATTTCTCTATTAGTCCATCTATACTGACCTCCATCAGGCTGCAAATTAAAAATAATTTTTATCTGCATCTACCTCTGAAAAAATATTTGGCCTTCTAGCTGTGTGTGGGACTTGTTCTATTAGTCCATCTATACTGACCTCCATCAGGTTGCAAACTGAATATAATTTTTTTCTGCATCTAGCTCTGAAAAAATATTTGGCCTTCTAGCAGTGTGTGGCACTTTCTCTATTAGTCCATCTATACTGACCTCCATCAGGCTGCAAATTAAAAATAATTTATATCTGCATCTAGCTCTGAAAAAATATTTGGCCTTTTAGCAGTGTGTGGGACTTTCTCTATTAGTCCATCTATACTGACCTCCATCAGGCTGCAAATTAAAAATAATTTTTATCTGCATCTACCTCTGAAAAAATATTTGGCCTTCTAGCAGGGTGTGGGACTTGTTCTTTTAGTCCATCTATACTGACCTCCATCAGGTTGCAAATTGAATATCATTTTTTTCTGCATCTACTTCTGAAAAAATGTTTGGGCTTCTAGCAGTGTGTGGGACTTGGTCTATTAGTCCATCTATCTGATCTCCATCAGGTTGCAAATTAAAAATAATTTTTATCTGCATCTAGCTCTGAAAAAATATTTGGGCTTCTAGCTGTGTGTGGGACTTGGTCTATTAGTCCATCTATACTGACCTCCATCAGGTTGCAAACTGAATATCATTTTTTTCTGCATCTACCTCAGAAAAAAAATTTGGGCTTCTAGCAGTGTGTGGGACTTGTTCTATTAGTCCATCTATACTGACCTCCATCAGGTTGCAAATTGAATATAATTTTTTTCTGCATCTACTTCTGAAAAAATATTTGGGCTTCTAGCAGTGTCTGGGACTTGGTCTATTAGTCCATCTACACTGACCTCCATCAGGTTGCAAATTAAAAATAATTTTTATCTGCATCTAGCTCTGAAAAAATATTTGGGCTTCTAGCAGTGTGTGGGACTTGGTCTATTAGTCCATCTATACTGATCTCCATCAGGTTGCAAATTAAAAATAATTTTTATCTGCATCTAGCTCTGAAAAAGTATTTGGGCTTCTAGCAGTGTGTGGGACTTGGTCTATTAGTCCATCTATACTGACCTCCATCAGGTTGCAAATTGAATATAATTTTTTTCTGCATCTAGCTCTGAAAAAATATTTGGGCTTCTAGTAGTGTGTGGGACTTGTTCTATTAGTCCATCTATACTAACCTACACCAGGTTGCAAATTCAATATAATTTTATTCTGCATCTAGCTCTGAAAAAATATTTGGGCTTCTAGCAGTGTGTGGGACTTGTTCTATTAGTCCATCTATACTGACCTCCATCAGGTTGCAAATTGCATATCATTTTTTTCTGCATCTACTTCTGAAAAAATGTTTGGGCTTCTAGCAGTGTGTGGGACTTGGTCTATTAGTCCATCTATACTGATCTCCATCAGGTTGCAAATTAAAAATAATTTTTATCTGCATCTAGCTCTGAAAAAATATTTGGGCTTCTAGCTGTGTGTGGGACTTGTTCTATTAGTCCATCTATACTGACCTCCATCAGGTTGCAAACTGAATATCATTTTTTTCTGCATCTACCTCAGAAAAAAAAATTGGGCTTCTAGCAGTGTGTGGGACTTGTTCTATTAGTCCATCTATACTGACCTCCATCAGGTTGCAAATTGAATATAATTTTTTTCTGCATCTACTTCTGAAAAAATATTTGGCCTTCTAGCTGTGTGTGGGACTTGGTCTATTAGTCCATCTACACTGACCTCCATCAGGTTGCAAATTAAAAATAATTTTTATCTGCATCTAGCTCTGAAAAAATATTTGGGCTTCTAGCAGTGTGTGGGACTTGGTCTATTAGTCCATCTATACTGATCTCCATCAGGTTGCAAATTAAAAATAATTTTTATCTGCATCTAGCTCTGAAAAAGTATTTGGGCTTCTAGCAGTGTGTGGGACTTGGTCTATTAGTCCATCTATACTGACCTCCATCAGGTTGCAAATTGAATATCATTTTTTTCTGCATCTAGCTCTGAAAAAATATTTGGGCTTCTAGCAGTGTGTGGGACTTGTTCTATTAGTCCATCTATACTGACCTCCATCAGGTTGCAAATTGAATATCATTTTTTTCTGCATCTACCTCAGAAAAAAAAATTGGGCTTCTAGCAGTGTGTGGGACTTGTTCTATTAGTCCATCTATACTGACCTCCATCAGGTTGCAAATTGAATATAATTTTTTTCTGCATCTACTTCTGAAAAAATATTTGGGCTTCTTGCAGTGTGTGGGACTTGGTTTATTAGTCCATCTACACTGACCTCCATCAGGTTGCAAATTAAAAATAATTTTTATCTGCATCTAGCTCTGAAAAAATATTTGGGCTTCTAGCAGTGTGTGGGACTTGGTCTATTAGTCCATCTATACTGATCTCCATCAGGTTGCAAATTAAAAATAATTTTTATCTGCATCTAGCTCTGAAAAAGTATTTGGGCTTCTAGCAGTGTGTGGGACTTGGTCTATTAGTCCATCTATACTGACCTCCATCAGGCTGCAAATTGAATATAATTTTTTTCTGCATCTAGCTCTGAAAAAATATTTGGGCTTCTAGCAGTGTGTGGGACTGGGTCTATTAGTTCATCTATACTGACCTCCATCAGGTTGCAAACTAAAAATAATTTTTATCTGCATCTAGCTCTGAAAAAATATTTGGGCTTCTAGCAGTGTGTGGGACTCATTGTATTAGGCCATCTATACCAAGCTCCACCAGCTTTGAAATTAATAATAATTTTTAGCTGCATCTAGCCCTGAAAATAATTTTTCCCAATAGTGGTAGCAATAGAAATATGGGGCGCGCGCCTGGCTAACAAAAATATACGCTTCATAACACAAAACACCAGCCTAGCGCACTGCATTAATAAGATGGCATCATCGTCTCTCCCAGTGCTAGGCCTACTACGCAGGCTAGCATTCCTGTGCCTAAAACACAATGTATGGGTCCGCGCTAGCCACTATGCTGAGGGGTATAAAGCTGCTGCTAACGCTTTATAACAATTCAATTGGCAGATTTTCACAGAGCTCTTCCACAACGCCCACCCATCGGGCAACAGTTGCCCACCCTCCCTATGGGATCTAGTGGCGAATAGTTGATGCCATTAATCAGAGCGTCAGTTGCACCGTCAACGTGGCAAGCATACGGTAAGGCATGGGAAGAGTGGACACGACTAGTAGCAGGCAGACGGGTTGACCAATGTGAACAAGCCAGATCACAAGTCACCATAGAATTTCTCCACCAGCTAATGATGAGGGGCATATCAGGAGCGTCAGTGCAGCGGTGTCTGACCGGAGTAGCATTTCACTTCCAACTACTGAATTGGGGAGATGTGACAAAGATTATCATCAGACAATCCATAAAAGGGTGGAAAAGGGGTCAGCCAAGTCAGGAATGTAGACGTCCCGTCCCGTGTCACTAAAACTGATTTCTCACATCATATCCCTAACACCATTAACATGACACTCACAATTTGAAGCAACACAAATGTCTACTGCATTTGTGATCGCCTTCTTCGGGGCGCTATGTATAAGCGAATTAGTCCCTCAATCCAAAATTACCACCAGTGGAGGCTTATTACACCAGGATGTAGTCATAGCCAATAATGCAATACGTCTACGCATACACCAATCGAAAACGGTTCCAGCGGGCAGGGGTACTTGGGTACTTCTACAACCCACAAACGGTACACTGAGTCGGGTAACAATAGTAAAAACATATCTAACCATCAGATCACAAAGTAATTTCTTCCTATCACACATTGATGGAACGCCATTATCAAGATACCTGTTCCAAGCTATATTTAATAAATGCATAACATCGGCAGGGTGACCACCCCAAAGATTACGGGACACACTCATTCCGCATAGGTGCGGCCACGGAAGCAGCAAGAGTAGGACTGTCAGAAACGGAAGTTCAGAGGATAGGGAGATGGCGATCCACGTGTTTGGCGAGATACATAAGACCGGACTTGTTATCCTAACGTGGTTTGTTTCTTTTACAGGTGACGCTAAGCCAACAGTGTGAGTGATAGGCCACTCGTATATATATTGGGCACAAAAAAGGGCGAAAGTCCGCCCAGGCGGGAGGAAATTAGAGTTTCATAACACATATTTCAACTGGAGAGGTATTAGAGGCCTGCTATGGCCACAGGTACTAATGGAGGTAATCAAGGTAGGGAGAGAGGCAAGAGGTCCGGTCATCTTAGTTATACAGGCCGGGGGAAACAACCTAGGTCATCACAAGAGCGCATAACTAATGGCAATAATGAAACTAGACACTGAGCGCTTCAGAGAATTTTTCACAAAATTAGCTATAGTATGGTCAGAGATTGTGCCGATAGCGGTATGGCAAGGTGCGCGAGACATCACGGCCATCGAATGGACAAGGCGGGTAATAAATATTCGGATGGCAAAATTTAGAAGAGACAGAGGCGGTGTAGTGATACGATACCGACAACTGGAAGGAGATAAAGCAGGCCTCATACGGCCCGACGGTGTTCACTTAATAGATATTGGACTGGACATATTCCTGTCAGGACTCCAGGACGGAGTGGAACAAGCGTTAAGAGTGATGCATGGGGGTCAGAGTCCTGCATACGAGTACGCTGGATCCTCCGTGGCCTGGAAATAGAAAGGACATGTTGGAGAGTTACACGTGTTGGCCAACTTGCCGGAGTGGGGACCCAGGGCATGCTGCAACAAGCTGAATTATTTTAGAAATAAAATGCCTTTCTAATGGAATGAGTATAAAGAGTTAATAAAGCTGTGACCGATCCTCACCCATCCAGTTGTAAGAGTTACATTATTGTATTGTCCATGAAAGGGGGGCGGTAGGGGGGCTGAGCGTCTGGGTTTGGTTGGGGGTCCCCACAGTCTGCCTAGGCTAGATTAATTTAAAAATTCTTATTAGATACACAGGCGGTGCAGCTTGCTTCGCAGCTGGGCTACTACGCCCAAAGTATTGCCTAGGCTAGATGCAGTTAAAAATTCTACGCTGACTAGCAGACACTGAAGATTTGGAGCAGACCTCTGAGTAAACAGCTCTTCAGACTCAACCATCTGTGTTACCCCAAGCCATAGTGTATGTAGTTTCTTACAGTTAAAAGGGGGGGGTGCGACCCAACCCACCTGGAATTGACGATGCCAACGTCACGTAAGAAACAGCAAGGGGACTCCCAAAATTGTGGCACAGACACCACTTAACCCTAGAACGCATACCTGTGGCCTTGCAGGCCCGCCCAGTTAATTGTTTTCTATTTTCTGCAAGATTACTTTAGTTAGAATTTTGAAACTCTAGGTATTCTTCATGTATATAG
Source organism: Phyllobates terribilis (assembly GCF_046119375.1). NCBI lineage: Eukaryota > Metazoa > Chordata > Amphibia > Anura > Dendrobatidae > Phyllobates > Phyllobates terribilis. The sequence goes on from NW_027362772.1 coordinate 145,498,709, forward strand.
TTGTTTGTCATTTGAGTTTGAGTTATTCCATGTTATTTGCACACGGGCCTAAAGGGCCCCAGGTATGTGAAAGTGTAGATTTTTATGGTCATGAGTTTTAGGGTTAAGTGGCATCAATTGCCCCACTGTTGCTTAAAATAGTTGGTGAGGTGATTTTACCAAATCCCCAAGCTTTTAGTCTCCCAAGGATGACACAGGGGTAGAAATGTCCTTGCGAATCCATGATTTGTTCATCTTTATGAACGTGAGTCTGTCTACATTCTCAGTGGACAGCCGCGTGCGCTTATCTGTCAGCACACCACCAGCAGCGCTGAACACATGTTCAGAGAGAACGCTGGCTGCATGGCATGACAAGATCTCCAAGGCGTGAGTGGCGAGCTCCGGCGATTATTCCAGATTGGAATACCAAAATGAACAAGGGTCCAGTGACACAGTCATGGCTTCGATGTTCACTTGGAGATTCTCCTGTACCATCCTCTCTAGGCATTGACTATGTGTCAGACTTCTTGTCTCCTGTGGCCTTGCAAAGGATGGTCTAAAAAAGTGGTGAAACGATTCCACAAAATTGCTGTTACCAGCAGATACTGTGTTACTGTTACTGTTTGAGTGATGAAGACTCGACAGTCCCACCGTTGGCAAGTTAGAACTGTGAGATTCACTACGTGCACCACTGGTGTTTTGTGGAAAAACACATGTAAGATTCTGCAACAGCGTCTGCAGATACTCCTGCATTCGTCAATACCTTTTTATGGCAGGAATTATTTCAGCAAATATACTTTTGTACCGGGGATCTAAGAGTGTGGCAACCCAGTAGTCGGGATTACTTCGAATTCTGACAATCCGGGGGTCATGTTGCAGGTAGTGCAGCAAGAAGGCACTCATGTGTCTTGCGCATCCAGAAGTACCAAGTCCTTGTTGTGTTGGTAGCGAGGTAAGAATCATGCTTCCTTCCTCTGCCCTCTCCCTCCAACCTCGCACAACAGAAATGTGATCAAGGTCTCCCTCATCTGATGAGTCTTCCATGCCCATCGCCAGTTCGTCCTCCACTTCTTCCTCGGCTCCTGCACCTTCCTCAACAGTTTGGCTGCTACCATGTGCCCTGGTTAATCCCTCTCCCCCACCCTCCCATGCCTGCCGCCTTGGTGCTGCCAACCGTCTGGACCTTGGAGATGTTATCCCTTCCGCATACGACTCCTCCTCTACTTCCTCCACCTCCTCTTGTCCCACCACCTGACTCTGAATTCTGTTTAATGTGTGCTCCAGCATGTAAATCACCGGAATAGTCATGCTGATAATGGCATCGTCGTCAGCACTAAACATCTTCGTCGCCATTTCAAAACTGTGCAGAAGGGTGTGTGGCGCCCCTGAGGGTTCAGTCGCCACAGGGTTACTGCATCTCACCCAGAGGTGTGGTATCTCACCCTCAGGTAAGGAAGGCGTATGGCTCGGGACCCTGACTCCTGCATCCAACACATACCCGCTGTGGGGGTAGGGCGAGATTGCTCCTAAGGGAGAGCACAGTCCCAGGTCCCTAGCTGGTTTGAGGGTCCTATGTAGTGGGTGCTTAGGGGAGCAGCTTAGGGGAGCACATGACAAGGAGAGTATAAATAGGAAGCCATCTTAGAAAGAGCAAGCCAGACAGAGGAGGAAAAGTGACAGGAGCAGAGACTAGGCATGAGCTCTGCTCCGGAGGCAGGCCTAGCCTGGGAGGCCCAGGACTGATGGAGAGAAGAGAGGAGTGGGAGCTGGAAGGCTCCAGGAACCAAAGGGACCCTACGGCTACGGGCCGTGCAGAAGGCCACCCGTACTCCCGCTGCTACCAGGAGGTAGAGGGGTCAGGCCAGATAAGGGGAACCGGTCCCTCAACTAGCGGAGAAACAGCAAGGCTCAACTAGAAACCGGAGGCTGCTGCATTTCATGTACTGCAGGCCAAAGTCCATACCAGTCTCACTAAGAAGGTAGCCACATAGGACCCAGGGGACGGAACACACGTCACCCGCCAAGGCCCGAGGATACCGGATAGAAGTGTCACTGGGTGTGAGGTGCAGGGAGAAGGCCAGAGAAAGAACACACAGAAGGGGGTCCTGCTAAGTACTCCGGAGCTATCTGGGGGTGGACTGAGCCCCTCACTGAGTATGCACAGCACGACGGGGGAGATTGCTCTGGTACCTGTAATCTGGACTACAACAACTGTGAGTAATATCTTGAGACGGCATCACACGGACTCTGTGTTCATTACTGACTCCCTGCACTACAACCACCATCATCCACCCACACTGCCCTGAAGCTACACTCTTCCTGTGGTGAGTAATAATACCGTTGCTGCAAAACCACCAGCTTCAGAGGACAGTTCCGCAGCGACGGCCCCTTTGGCCGCACTCCACAGGTGGCGTAGTCAGACATTATAAAATCCATATATACAAATTACCCTTGGATTGAACGCCCTGGGTCACGGACTGGGTCACCGCCACAGTGACTACAACCCCCAGCGTCTACCGGCCCGGCTCAGGGTACCCCATGGCCCAGGGGGCGCGTCAACTTCATAGGTCCCTGATCTGAGACCACTCCTGCAGCGTCATTTGCCCCACCTCTGGATCTCGTTGGCCCAGGCTATACGTCAGAACGTATTGCACCAGGGCTTGTCGGTGCTGCCACAGTCGCTGCAACATGTGCAGAGTTGAATTCCACCGTGTCGGCACATCGCATTTCAGCCGGTGAACTGGTAGGCCCAACGACTTCTGTAGA